>NC_060130.1:354646723-357146723 GCF_021461395.2 Schistocerca americana
TTATGTGGCTGCAGTCATTTATTATTTGGCCTCCTCCTTTAATAACAAAGCCCTCACATTGCTTAACTGATTTCTTGGTTTCTGTTTTAACTATTGCTGATATAGATCTAATTTTATTATCTGAATTATTAATTTTAGATATTTACAAAGGTGTTTAGATTTTGTAGTCACTTTTCTTACGGAAGTACAGTATTTTGTAGAATTTCCTTTTCCATGACCATGATTTTTTTTCCTTCTGTAATCCAATACTTATTTTAATACCTTATTAGTGCCAAGATGTATGACAAGGATGCAGTCATTCTCAAGCTGCACATCAAAGAAGCAATGATGGAAATTAAAATTGAGGTTAGGAGTGGGATTAAAATTTAGGTTAAAAGAGTATCAGTAATGAGATTTATTGATGATGATTCTATCCTAGGTCAAAGTCTGGAAGCATCAAAGACATACTGAATGGAATGAACAGTCTACTAAGATAGTATATGAACTGCGAGTAAACCAAAGAAAGATGAAAATAATGAGGAATAGCAGAAATGAGATAAGTGAGAAACTCGCCGTCAAAATTTTGGACCACAAAGTAGACAAAGTCAAGGAATTCTGCTATCTTTAAAGCAAAGTGATATATGTCAGATTAAACATGCATGACATAAAAGGCACACTAGCACAGGCAGAGAGCGCTCCTGACCAAAATAAGTCTACTAATATCAAAATGTCTTAATTTGAGGAAGAAAATTCTAAGGAAAAGTGTCTGGAACACAGCCTTGCACAAAGGGAATCATGGACTGTCGGGAAACCAGAAAAGAAGAGAACCAAATCATTTCAGATGTAGCAGTATAGAAGGACGCTGAAAGTTAGGTGAGCTAACAAGCGAAAGGCTATTTACAATTTGTACAGAAAGCAGATTGCAGTTATAAGAGTCGAGGGACATGAAAGGGAAGCAGTGATTGGGAAGGGAGTGAGACAGGGCTGTAGCCTCTCCCCGATGCTATTCAATCTGTATATTGAGCAAGCAGTAAAGGAAATGAAAGAAAAGTTCAGAGTAGGTACTAAAATCCATGGAGAAGAAATAAAAACTTTGAATTTCGCCAATGACATTGTAATTCTGTTAGAGACTGCAAAGGACTTGGAAGAGCAGTTGAACGGAATGGACAGTGTCTTGAAAGAAGGGTATAAGATGAACATCAACAAAAGCAAAATGAGGATAATGGAATGTAGTCGAATTAAGTCGGGTGATGCTGAGGGAATTAGATTAGGAAATGAGACCCTTAAAGTAGTAAAGGAGTTTTGCTATTTGGGGAGCAAAATAACTGTTGATGGTCGAAGTAGAGAAGGTATAAAATGTAGACTGGCAGTGGCAAGGAAAGCGTTTCTGAAGAAGAGAAATTTGTTAACATAGAGTATTGATTTAAGTGTCAGGAAGTCGTTTCTGAAAGTATTTGTATGGTGTGGAGCCATGTATGGAAGTGAAACATGGACGATAAATAGTTTAGACAAGAAGAGAATAGAAGCTTTCGAAATGTGGTGCTACAGAAGAATGCTGAAGATTAGATTGGTAGATCACATAACTAATGAGGAGGTATTGAATAGAATTGGGGAGAAGAGGAGTTTGTCGCAAAACTTGAATAGAAGAAGGGATTGGTTGGTAGGACATGTTCTGGGGCATCAAGGGATCACCAATTTGGTACTGGAGGGCAGCATGGAGGGTAAAAACCGCAGAGGGAGACCAACAGATGAAAACACTAAGCAGGTTCAGAAGGATGTAGGCTGCAGTAGGTACTGGGAGATGAAGAGGCTTGCACAGGATAGAGTAGCATGAAGAGCTGCATCAAACCAGTCTCAGGACTGAAGACAACAACAACAACAACAACAACAACAAGATAAGAAATGGGGAGTATCTTTGCAAAAATGCTGAAGAGACATATGTGGAAAACACTGAGAGGAAGGAGATAAAGGATGGTAGGACATACGTTAAGATGTCAGGGAAAAACTTCACTGGTACTTGAGTGAGCTATAGAGGATACAAATTGTAGAAGAAGACAGAGATAGCAACATATCCAACAAATAGTTCAGAATGTTGTGTTTAAGTGCTGTTCTGATTCTCTGAGGTGGAGAGTTTTGCACAGGAGAGGAAGTCTCGGTTTGCTGCATCAAACAAGTTGGAGGACTGATGACTCAAAATAGAAAATTTTAGTCCTATAATGTACTTTCTTGAGAAATTGATGTTTGGTGTTTGGGGAAGAAAGGTCAGTATTTTACACAGTGATAGTATAAGTAATTCTGAAAAAAAAAATGTTACATGGACATAGGTCCACAAATGCTTCGTGGGGGAGGTATGGGTATTGAAAGGAACTTTAATTCTGCAAAATTGATGTGAGCAGCGTGAACGTATACGCAATACAACTGGACGGTAACGTGATTTTCTTGAAAACAATGTTACAGAGAATTACAACTATGTTACACATTTTACATAATGTTTATTTACTTTGCATTTAGTAAATAATGCATTACGACATGTATTCAGTTGAAAAAGATATAATACTTATCGTACAGATGGACAGTTCACAGAACAGGTTCGAATATCCTACCATAAACGTCAATGCAATTTTGCACTCTAGCGATAACATGTTGTTTTGCTTGTTCAGTTGCCTGTGGTTGGTTCCTAATCAATTCAGCAGTGTCCATGATGTGACCAAGCAGTTCATCTTGTGTATTTACCTTCACTCTGTGCACCCGATAAACAGAAATCTAAAGGTCTAAGGTCAGGTGATCTTGGAGGCCAGTTAATAGCACAGCCATGGCCAATCCAGCGAATAGGATAGTTGCAGTTGAGACGGTCCCTCACACGTAAAGTAACATGTGGAGGGGCACCATCATGTTGAAAGTACATTCCAGTTCGCTTGGCTAAAGGAACATCTTCCAATAGTTCCACAAATGAATTTTCCAAAAAAGGGCAGGTACCTCTCCCGTCAATTACTGATTGATAATATATGGACCTATTAAAAGGTTACCAATCATGCCGCACCAAACATTTATGGTGAAACAAACTTGGAAATAGCTATCCACTGAAGCATGTGTATTTTCCCATGACCATCAATAATAATTGCGTGTGTTGTTCTTTCCTGGGCTTTGTTAGTGAATAGTATATATGAAAGCAAATGACGATTCTCAATTAGCCAGTGACAGAATTGAAATTGTTGGGCATTGTCGCCAATGTGGAGATTTTGGACATGCTGTATGTGAAATGGATACAGGTTTTCTGCTGGTAATATTTCCCGTACACATGTCTGTGAGGAAATTCATAC
Source organism: Schistocerca americana (assembly GCF_021461395.2). Taxonomy (NCBI): domain Eukaryota; kingdom Metazoa; phylum Arthropoda; class Insecta; order Orthoptera; family Acrididae; genus Schistocerca; species Schistocerca americana. The sequence continues at coordinate 354,650,023 of NC_060130.1, forward strand.
GCAGTGACATTCTTTGTATGCTCGTACTGAGACTTTGCTCAACACTTGAGATAATTTCTTCCTGTTCTTGCAAAGCTTGTTGATGTGCACACTTGGAAGAAAAATGTATACTTGGAAGAAAAATGTATACTTGGAAGAAAAATGTATACTTGGAAGAAAAATGTATACTTGGAAGAAAAATGTATACTTGGAAGAAAAATGTATACGTGGAAGAAAAATGTATACGTGGAAGAAAAATGTATACTTGGAAGAAAAATGTATACTTGGAAGAAAAATGTATACTTGGAAGAGAGCCTGTTGCACGCAAAGTGATAAACACTTTGGTAAACACCCTGCGATCAGGTAATCGTCGAGTTGGAAAGTGCCTGTGGCATTCTTCTCTCGCACTGGTAGCACTACCATCGCAGAAGCCTTAAACGTATACCTTATCTGCGTATTCCTCATTACTGTACATGTGTAACATTGTTGGCAGCACTTGTCCGAACACAGTTAACACCATACACTACACAGCTAACTAATCAGTTGCCAGTACACTACACAATGCGGCTTACATGGCACAACTGTGCAAACAATGAGTGATTGTACTACGTACGTCACGTGACCATAATATGTGTTAGGTTGTGTAACATAAACATGGCATGTGTTACGGTCCAGTTGTACTGCGTATACGTTCATGTTGCACACATCAATTTTGCAGAATTAAAGTTTCTTTCAATACCTATATCTCCCTAACGAAGCATTTGTGGACCTATGTTCATATAACATTTTTTTGTTTAGAATTGCATGCACTATCACTGTTTAAAATATTGACCTTTACTCCCCAAACACCCTGTATATATGTTAAATTTAGAAAAGACATGTCACATTATATGCATTCCTGCTATCAGCTTAGTCTAAGGCTGCTTTGACACTTTGTTTTCTGTTCATTAACTATTTTGTGTCCCACAATACCACTTTATTTTATTCAGGTATTTGGTGTAGGTAGTTGTGCATCATGGTCAGGAAAGCCATTTACTGATGGACAAACATTTATAAAATTAATTAAGTGTTCACCTATGAAAATATTGTCTATTAGTGTACTGCTTTCCTGTGTAATTGTGATGGGAAAATTAACAACAGAACATGCTATAAGTGTTAAATAATATTTCAGAATAGTTTCTTTTATCTGAATCTTACAGAAAATTAAGATCAAAATCTGCACAAAATGTAAATAATTTTGAATTAAAGGCGACCACTCACAAAAAAGGCGTTGTTGTCAATAGCCCCTCACAGAAAGAAAGAGAACTTGCTAGCTTTTAGAGTAATCCTCCTTCAGGCTAAGGTAAAATACGCAAAGAAACACACACACACACACACACACAGGCACATGTCTTTGCCCTTCATGGTGCCAGCTGGACAAACAATGCCACTGCTGCATTTAGGCAGGTAGATTAGGTTGTGGTGGTGGTAGTAGTGTCAGGTGATGTGGATATAGGAAGGGAGACAGGGAGAGGGAGTGTGGGTGACTGCCTAGCAACTCAGAAGGAGGCAGCCAGTTTGCTGGCTCGGAATGAGGGAGGGAAGGATGGCAGGTACATGGACTGGACATATGATGTAAGATTGTCAGAGCCGGTGGTGAGCGGCACACTCTAAAGGTGACATGGGGATGTGAATTGGGAGGGGATGATAGGACTGAAGGAAGGGAAACTATTGGGTGGAGGATGTTGGACAGTAGGTTACTGGAGACAGAGGCCTTGACAGCCATCCAAATCCTTACCTCCATCGCGCCAACTTCTCTGAACTATACAGATGAGAGTTACCTTTATAACATGTCCTACACTCTCATAGTTGTTCTGGCCTCAATCTCCCGTAACCCACTGTCCCTGTACCCTGCACCCAACAGTTTCCTCTTCCTCTGTCCTATCACCCCCTCCCAGTTCCTGTCCCAACATAACCTTCAGCTTGTGCCACTCCCCACTAGCTCAGACAACCATGCATCACATGCCAAGCCCATTTACCTGCCACCCTACCCTCCCACATTCCTAACCAGCAAACTGGTTGCTTCCCTCTGAGCTGCTAGCCACCCAATCCGAGTCCCAATCCCTCTCCCTGCCTCCCGCTACACACTATCTATACATGCCTCACCCGACACTACCTCACATCAACCTACTTTTATAATTATTTTAAACTAGCTCAAAAAAAGATTTCTCAAAGAGCTAGCAAGTTTTTCCCCTCCTTGATGACTCACCACTTCCACTTTTTGTTGAGTGGTCTCCTTTAGTCCAAAAGTATGTACATTCTACCAGAACTTTCCACAACACAAAATCTCACAGACCACCATTTGTTTTGTCTTACTAGGTGGACAATAATTACTCAGATATTTTCTAAGAATATTTGATCGTGTGTATCTGTATATTTCAATAATTATAAATGACTTTTCCTGTCACAACAATCCATAAATGCTGCTTCCGGTGGTCGATCTAAGCAGGAACTAGTGGTTTCAATAGATTTTAACTTAATGTTATTCCTAAATATCTTCAACATTTCGCAGCCCTGTCAGTAACTGTATAAATATTAATTTTAATAATGAACAGCCTCAGTTGCACCATTTACCTAGGTTTCAGTAGGGATAACCCAAACTTCTTCAGAATATCAGTATCTATTGTTTGTACATAGTGGACATTGTCAAGCTAAAACTACAAATCCATAAATTATCGTCCGAATGTGAAACTTATCTGACACTGCCTCAGCCCCACTTCGCGACCGCGATGTGGCAGCCGCGAGTGCTGTACTGGAACTGTACAGCACTCGTAGCTGCCGCATAGCGGTTGCAAAGTGGGGCCGAGGCAGTACCAGTAAGTTTTACATTCTGACGACAATTTATGGATTTGTAGTTTGTTTGACGATGTCCACTATGGACAAACGATAGATACTGTTATTCTGAAGAAGGTTGGGTTATCCCGACTGAAACCTAAGTAAATTTCTAGGTAAACGGTGCAACTGAGGCTGTTCATTATTAAAATTAAAATTAATATTAATAATGTTATTCCAACAACATTTCAACTGCTACTCCTTTCGTAGTTTCCCTACAGCAATGGCTAATAATTTTTGTGTGTTTAACACATAGATTCCTGCATGTACATGGTGTTCAGACACATGTAATACTTAAACTTCTGTTGAAATTCTAGATCATATCAACAGATAAGATGTTCCTTAACTTTGTAGTCCTCCAATATTCTTATTCCTGACAGACAAGTTTCATCTGTTTGTGTTACTTCATTTGTCTGGACCTCTTGTAAAGCAGTCTGTCCAAACAAGATTTGTAGCATAAAAAAGTGTCTTACCCCTCACAACTGTTATCACAGGAATTCTACCATAGTGCTCCCCCCCCCCCCCCCTCCCCCATATTTTCTATTTTCACCTTTAATAACAGCTAATGTGTGTTTCCCCACTGTTGTTAAGACAAAGTCCGTGTCTTGGGTATGATTATGCCGCTGCAGAAACTTGACAAAGCCTCATTTTTGTGAGAGTTTGCTGCACGTAGCAATATTAAGAGAATGAAAGCTGCTACTCATGATATAGTGGAGGTGCTGAGTTGCAGATAGGCACAACAAAAAGATTTTCACACTTAAAGCTTTTGGTCGATGGCCTCTGTCAACAATAGACACACAAACGTACATGCGCGTACGCACACGCGTGCACTCGCGCGCGCCCACACACACACACACACACACACACACACACACACACACACACACACACACACACAAAACTGCACGCAAATGCAACTCACACACGCAACTTCAGTCTCAGGCAACTGAAACCACACTGTGAGCAGCAGCACCAGTGTGTGATGGGAGTGACGACTGGGTGGCGGAAAGGAGGAGGCTGGGGCGGGGAGGGGAGGGAGAGGATAGTATGGTGGGGATGGCAGACACTGAAGTGCTGCAGGTTGGGTGGCAGGCAGGGGAGATGTGGGGAGGGGGGGGGGGGAGGAAGTGGCGGAAAAGGAGAGACATAGAGAAAAATAAATAAAAAAAAAAAAGACTGTGTGTGGTGGTGGAATGACAGCTGTGTAGTGCTGGAATGGGAGCAGAACCTCTACCCGGAGCCCATCTCTCTACTCACCCCTACCACTCTCCACACTCCTACCTTCTACATGCTTCCTAAAGTCCCTAAACCTAACCATCCAGGACGCCCCATTGTGTCTGGTTAATGTGCCCTTACTGCGAGAATCTCTGCTCTTGTAGACCAACACCCTCAGCCTATTACCCGGAACCTACCCTCCTATATATAAGATACCAATCATTTCCTCCGCCGACTCTCCGCAGTTGCTGTCCCCTTACCGCACTGTGCCCTGCTCGTCACTGTTGATGCCACCTCCCTGTACACTAACATTCCTAATGCCCATGGCCTTACTGCTATTGAACTCTACCTTTCCCAATGCCCAACGGATTCCAAACCAACCACCTCCTTCCTAGTAGCCATGACCAACTACATCCTCACCCACAGTTACTTCTCCTTTGAAGGCATTACCTACAAACAAATCCGGGGTACGGCTATGGGCACCCACATGGCACCATCGTATGCCAGCCTATTCATGGGCCATCTAGAGGAATCTCTCCTAAACACCCAGAATCCTAAACCCCTCACCTGGTTCAGATTCATTGATGACATCTTTGCTATCTGGATTATTCACATTCCTCCAGAACCTCAACTACTTCTCCCCCATTTGCTTCACCTGGTCCTACTCAATCCAACAAGCCACCTTCCTAGATGTTAAACTTCACCTCGAAGATGGCTACATCAGTACTTCCATCCATATCAAACCTACAACCACCAGCAATACCTTCACTTAGACAGCCTCCACACCAAGAAGTCCCTTCCGCACAACCTAGCCACCTGTGGTCGTCGCATCTGCAATGGCGAGCAGTCCCTCTTGAAATATACCAAGGGTCTCACTGAAGCCTTCGCTGACCATAATTATCCTCCCAACCTTGTACAAAAACTAGTCTCTTGTGCCTTATCTTTCCAGTCTCCCACCACCTCTCAAAAGCCCCACCGTCCAGCGACAGAGGAGCGTTCCCCTTGTAACTCAGTACCTCCCACGACTGGAGCAACTGAAATACATTCTCTTCCAGGGTTTTGATTACCTCTCATTGTGCCCTGAAATGAGAAATGTCCTGCCCACTATCCTCCCCACCCCTCCCATAGTGGTATTCCACCACCCAACGAACCTACACAATATACTTGTCCATCCTTACACAACCCCTGCCCCCAATCCCTTACCTCATGGGTCATACCCCTGTAATAGGCCTAGATGCAAGACGTGTCCCACACATCCTCCCACCACCACCACCACCACCACCACCACCACCACCACCACCACCAGTCCAATCACTAACATCACCTATCCCGTCAAAGGCCTGTGAAACCAGTCATGTGGTCTACAAGCTAAGCTGCAACCACTATGCTGCATTCTATGTAGGCATGACAACCAACAAGCTGTCTCTCCGCATGAATGGCCACCGACAAACTGTGACCAAGAAACAACTGCACCACCCTGTTGCTGAACACACTGCCAAATATGATATCTTTCATTTCAATGACTGCTTCACAGCCTGTGCCGTATGGATCCTTCCCACCAACTTCAGCTTTTCTGAACTACGCAGGTGGGAACTTTCCCTGCAATACATCCTACTTTCCCATAACCCTCCTGGCCCCAACCTTTGTTAGTCACTGTCCTCACTCATCCAGCCCCTTTCCTGTTCCCATTCCAGCACTACACAGCTGTCAATCCACCAGCACACCCAGTATTTTTTCCTCTCTTTTTTTAATTTATTTTATTGTTTTATTCATTTCTCTCTGTCTCTGCTTTTCCGCTACTTCCCCCCCTTCCCCCTCTCCTTCCCTCCCCCCTCCCTGCCTGCCGCCCAACCTGCAGCAGTTCACTGCCCGCCATCCCCACCATACTATCCCTCCCCCTTCCTGCTCCACCCACCTCCTTTCCCCCACCCAGCTGCCACTCCCATCATGCACTGGTGCTGCTACTTGCAGTGTGGTTTCAGCTGCATGAGACTGCAGTTGTTTGTGCTTGTGTGTGTGTGTGTGTGTGTGTGTGTGTGTGTGTGTGTGTTTTTTGTTGACAAAGGCAATTGGCCGAAAACGTTAAGTGTGAAAATCTTTTTGTTGTGCCTATCTGTGATGCAGCATTATATATGGTGAGCAGCAACTTTCCTTCTCATAATATTGTTACATTCCATTCTGGATTTTCCATTGTTTGCTTGCTGGCTGCATGTAGCTTACCCAAGTCATTCTTTATACTATATTCTCTGTGTTTAGCCAGACTGTTGTCTGCCCCCACAATTGCCATACCTGGTCGTAACTGAAATTCCTAGACAGTGCTTAAATATCCTCTATTACCTGGCTAAGGCTAGAACAATGGCTTGTTATGTTTGTGACCTGGTACCCTGATCATACTTTCTCCTGTAGCTGTTGGCTTACACTTCCGCCACGACTGCTACGAGCAACAAGATCTTTCCTTTTCTACTCAACTCAGTTTTTGATGTGTGTTTGAAATTTTTATTAATTTTTGTATCCTGTGTTGCGTAGGTAAAAAACAGTTTATGATCACTCACCAGCAGTAACACAGAGACAGGTGGTACAAACAGACGATTTCTGAAGTTAATGACAGTGGAGTTCACGAAGTGAACAGCTAACGAAAGCCAAGTCCAGAGTGTAGCAAAGTCATCTTAAGAATATGCAGTAGTCCAGGGATCAATCCAAGTCACAGACGTAATACAGGCAAGGTCAAAACACTACTGATCAGCCTGTTCAGTGGTGCACAACTAAAGGCTTCAAAGACTAGCAAGAGCTGAGCTGCATAGTTTACTGCTAACTTGTCAGTGGCCAGCTCCACACGAGGCGCTGACAGTGGCAACATTTTGCATGGGAGCAAATTGTGCTCGGATTATGTAGCTCGAGTATCTTTTTACGTGTTATCCCTGTTGACACTCAGGTGGGGAATCCAAATCACTATCGGATACTAAATTAATGGTCTTCTCCACCCTATTAACTTAGAGCTGTACGAGGTTCCTACCCTTCCAACAGGTAACAGACTAAATCTGTTATTTAGCTCAACAATAACAGAACTATCAGAAATACTGTTGTTATGCCCCTTTCTTGTTACATTTTCCCATATCCCCACTTTCTTTCATTCATTCTTTCTTTCTTTTTTATTTTTAACACAACTTCTCTTATTTGCTTTGCTGTTAATAAGTTGATATGTTGAAAATGAACCCAATTCTTTTGCAAAAGGACACAGTTAATAAAAAAATAATAGTAACATTCATATCTGCAAATTTTCATTTATTTGAATATGTGTAAGTGGGAAGATTTGGATGGTTGCCAATTGTTACTTTGAACATAGTGTTATTAAACTTCCTATCAGCATGCATGCACACACCCCCTTTCTCCCCTTTATATACAGGGTAAAGAAAAAATGCTGCCCTTGGAGGTCAGCCTGTGATTCATCATGCAGAGTCCAGACAAAAGTTTATCTGACAAAATCAGATTGGGTTCATTTTGAAAACCAGGGTATGAAAGCGAGGAGCTGGCAACATTGTCACATTGTGTAGCACAGCGGAATATGCAGAGGAACGTGTATCATCTGCTGTACCATACCAGCAGTTGTATCTCACTGAATAGACTGCTGGGATATCAAACACACACACACTATGGAGCTTTGGTTTGAATCCTCGTCAGGTTCCTTTTTATTTTTTTAGATGTCCATTCCCTAGTTCTCATCATTTATAAGCGCATCATTTTGTCACATGACAATGGGATCCATTAAACTACAGGCATGTGTGTACTAACACTCGGTGCACAACCATAACTGGTTATGTCAAGTTCATGCTAGACAGCTTCTGATGGAGTACATAAATGATGAATATGTCAATATGCTTTTGGTGCTAGGTGCATCAGATAACCAAGCTGTTGCTGTTGCTGCTGCTGCTGCTGCTGCTGCTGCTTGTTCAAAAATGGTTCAAAGGGCTCTGAGCACTATGGGACTCAACATCTTAGGTCATAAGTCCCCTAGAACTTAGAACTACTTAAACCTAACTAACCTAAGGACATCACACACACCCATGCCCGAGGCAGGATTCGAACCTGCGCCGTAGCAGTCCCGCGGTTCCGGACTGCAGCGCCAGAACCGCACGGCCGGCGCTGCTGCTTGTGTGTATGCTGCATTACCCTCAAAGGCACCAGCCCACTAAGAGTGTTTTCTGCCACCTGAAGCTACACGTATGGGAAACTGGTAACATTTGCCCACAAGTGATCGACAGAGGTCATCCAAGGACTAGACGTACTCCACAAACAGAGAATGTGATTCTTGAAACTGTTCCCCAGTCACTTCAGTGAAGTACCTGTGTTATTGCAAGGCACTTAAAGGTATCTCAAAGACTGGTTGTTGAAGTGGTGCAAGATGAAGAACTGCATCCATATCATTACGTATACGAAAATTCCATAACTAACATGAGAAGTACTGACGAATCTACTTTCACTAGTGAAGGTATGTTCAACCTACTCAACAGCCATTATTGGTCAGAACTCAACCCATCGTTGAAACTTTGGCACAGACCTGTGAACTGGAATTACGGGAGTAGTGCTTTTGGGCCCTGACGTATTCCCAGACAAGTTTAATACACGCCTGTATCGTCTGTTTCTTTGAATGCTTTGCCAGATGCATTAGAAAATGTTCCACTTGGTGTTCGGTGACAGCTATGGTTTCAGCATGGTGGTGCACTGCCACACTTCAAAATGACTGTGCATAGCTATTTAAATGAAGTGTTTCCAGGGAAATGGATTGGTCGTGGTGGTCCAATGTTCTGGGCTGTGTGTTCCCCAGACCTTCACAATCCACCAGATTTTTGTTTGTGGGGACACTTACCGGAACAAGTTTATAGTATTCCACCCATGGATGTACATGACCTAATAGCTTGTGTGTCTGCTGCTTTGGCAGTGGTGGATGCAGGTGTGTTGCGTAGGGTCCAGCAAAGTATGATCCAGTGAGTGACGAAGTGTTTGCAAATACAAGGTGGTCGCTTTGAACATCTTGTGTATAGTGAATGTTGCTCGCATGTATATGTACTGGCTCTGTGAAGATAAGCCTGGGCGTCAAAATGTACAGAATGGAATTATTGCATGTAGCATAATTTCCAATCTAGTGTTTTTTGTACGTCTTTGGATACAGACAGTGTTACTGTATCTGCTATTATTTTCTATTGGCTTTATTTGTGTCACAGATAAAACAAAGTGGTCATTTATGTCTGTAAGTAGGACATGTTATTTCTTAATGTTTAAATAAAGGTAACAGTAACAGAAAGAAATACATAAGATCCTGTATTGTGGGAGGAGGAGGGGGGGGGGGGTGAAAGCTCAGTGTGAACACAACTCAGACATTGGCGCATCTGCGTATCATTGCCCATGACATTGCCTCATCTCGCTGAGCTAATGGGGCTACTCCAGCACAGGACAGAGTTCGTGCTACCTATTCTTAGCCCACTGCAGGCAGTTACAGCATTGTGAGAACCTCATTTTTTAAATCTGTTAAACCTGTTGGTGAGACTAGGTTTTGATAGATAAGTCTTGAATTGGGATGAATAATTGCATGCTGACTGCCAAGTGTGACTTTTTTCTTCACCTTGTATATGGGCCAACTACAGACCACATGTCAATTTTAGTTCCTTAATTTCTTCCAGGACCCTTTCATCTGTTCACTATGTTCTTTCTTCCAGTATTTTGACCACTTCAGACCAGTTTTTTCTCATTCTCCTACCTTCAAATCCTTCCGTATTCAATAACTTTTTCCCTAAACACTTCTGTCAGCTGTTTCATTTGCATTATTTTTTTCTAAATCATTTTTCACTTCGTGGATCCAACTTGTTGGCGACTTCGCATCCCCAAATATTTGAAGATCTTTTTGGTTAACTACTGTCTGACATTTAATATAAATGTCCAAAAAATAACATTCATTATTGTTGTAACACAATACTAAGAATGCCAATAATAATGCAGTCACTTTAATACTGACACCAGAACATGTTCATACATTGCCTTATAACGTGGCCTAGTCTGTGCCAATAAGACATACAGTGTTCTGTGAGAGGAGTGAAGTTAACAAGAGCATAAAGCATTACAGATTGAGAATGAAGCCATTCTGCTCTAAGGTTGTATAGAATGACACATGATGTTTCCACATAGTGACACTGGGTGGCAACTGTTCAAGGCGCTCTTGGTGCACAGCTGTCTGATGTCTGAATGTGCAGCCTCCTGATGGTCGAGCTTAGCTGCTGTGCACCAGGGTGGCTACTTGAATAACATGTGATGAGCCAGTGCCTCGTGTCTTGCTGACTTAACAGGCTGTGAGGTGCAAGTGCAATTGAGGTAGTAACAACGAGTTACCACAGTCCTCTCCTTTTGTTGAGATGACTATAGGCTGGTGCCACCCCAGTGTCCCTTTACTGTAGCATGGGACAGTACTTGGCGCTCAGCAAGGCAACATCCATGTCCTCTGTGGTGCCACCGGTTGATGCTGTCTGTGCGGCAAAGAGCTCCCTGTCAGCCTGCACTTCAGAAGAACACCGAAAATGACCAGTCAGTGATAGCATTGCTGCGGGCTGATGCCAGTGGGTGGAACCCTGGCGACTGGTTGTAGCAATGTCAGAACTGAATCCATGAATATGTCATAAGGCTTGGGGGCGGGAGATGGATCTGGCGGAAGCAGTACCTGCTGTGTATGCAGTGTTTACAGCTGCTGTGCAGGAAGATCCACACCCAGGTCCTGACGTACTCAGAGAGGACTGGAAACAAGAACAGAGGAGCACTTCTAAGGTTCTACATCTACATCTACATCTACATTTATACTCCGCAAGCCACCCAACGGTGTGTGGCGGAGGGCACTTTACGTTGTGACGGCTCAGGCCACAGTGAATAACATTGCTGATGATTGGCCTGCTAATGTGCACACTTAGTACAAGCAGTGATTAAATGTTAAATTTCACAATCGATCCTGGACCAGTATATATAGGGTGGCGCACGAAATGCGTTACCATTTTGTTTTTGAATATAAACTTTGTCAATACAATCTGAAAGAAACATACACTACAATGAAGAGCAGTCCATGGAGACTCGTTCTAACTCAGCACATGCTCAATATGTCCACCATTTCGATTCCTAACTTTCGTCAAACGAACACTGAAGTTAGTGATTACCCTACGGCACATGTCTTCCGTAAATTCACTGCAAGCTTGAAGAATAAGTCTTCTTCATTACATTGAGACAGTGTGATTCCGCACCATACTGTGATGTGTCTGTTGCAACCGCAAGCTGGTGCACCGCCTGGTAGGTGGCTAGACTCGGCGCAGAATGTAAACCATCTTTAAACAGCCTGAATGCTTCTTTGCAGGCAGATGTCCACTCAAATGATGCACCTTGCTTATGCAGTTGATTTAGAGGATAAGAAACTGAAGCTGTCTTTGCAAGGAACTTGTGATAATATTCAACTTTGCCTAAGGATGCTTGGCACTCCTTCACATAAGTAGGGTGCGGTAGGGCCACAATAGCCGCACTGTGACTGTTGGTTGGCTGTATGAGAAATAAAATGTCCCAACTATTCTGCAGAGGTCTGGAAGAAATTTGAATTATCTAAGTTGCTCTTGAGACCTGCATCACTCAAGGTCTGAAACAAAAGATGAGGATTGTGAAGATTGTCCTTGGTGGTGGGACTGGTAATGACAGTGTCAGCGATCTAATTGATACAACAAGGGATTTGTTATGTAAGTTGCTCCAAATAACTTTGGAAAAATAGCTTGAATTCTAGCAATGCCAAAAACCAACGAATTGTACATATACAGGCGGTAAGGTGGTTTGACAATAAGAAGCTGACATGATTCTTTGTGTGGCAGCTGTAAATATGCTTCTGCCAAATGTAGTTTTGAAAAATACTGTCCGCCAGCCAGTTTCCTTAAGAGTTTGTCTGGGCGAGGAACGGGGTACATATTGACCATGCACTGTCACTTTAAAATCCTCACAAAGTCGGAGCTTGTCTGTCAGTTTCCTGATAATGACTAACAGTGGGGCCCATGGGCAGCATAATATGGGTTCTGTGATGCCTAAAGCTATGTCTGCTTGATTCTTCCTTCACTTGAGCACAAAGTGCGAGTGATATGGACCTGTTATGAGAAAAACGAGGTCACACCATGGATTTGAGAGTGATATGTGCTCTGTAATTGGTGGCTGTGCTGAGTCCCGGTGAAAAAGGTCAGAATATTCCTTGCACAAGTCGTCCAACTCTCGACAGGGCACAAGGTCATACACTAAATGAATGGAATCAGTGACCATAAATCAAAATGCCCAAAAAGCATCAAAGCCAAACAAATTTACTGTGAATACACTGTCTGCTACAAGAAATGTCACTGGCCAAACCATCACCTCGAGTATTGTCTTTGCTGTTAACTGTCCAAGAATAGGAATCTACTGTCTGTTTTAAGTGACAAGATGGCACGAAGTAGCATACAGCAGATGTGAACCAAGGTGTAGATAACCGTTAGAATTCAGAAGTGAGGCTGCTGCATCCATGGCCACTTGAAGGCATGAAGGAGGGATTTCATTGATGCGTACATTGATGAACAGTTTGTTTGAAACAATTGCAAAATTGTCACACACATTCCTAACGACATTAATGTCCATAGGCTGAGACGTGAGACGTACAGCGGAAGCCGACTAAGCATTGCACACAGTCACAATAAGACTTTTCTTATGACATAAACGACATAATGCCAAATTCTGTGGACAAGTGGCCCAGTTGTGTTGAACAAAACGAGGGTAGGAGCTTGCCGGAACTTTTTCGCCATGGCCGTGTTTATGTGGAGCATGGCGGCCAGGCACATTCCCTGCTGCGATCTCTGCTTTTGGAGGTGTATGTGAATACACCAATTGCTGTCCGAGTGGACGGTGGCTATGTCTGCCCAAGAATCTAATTGATGGCCCAAGGCACAGGGAACTTCAAATGCTTGGGCCATCTTGAGTACTTTTCTAAAGGGGGATCTTCAAACTGTAACGCCTTTTGGCATGATAGCATTCCGAACCATTGTGTATGCATAAGGTTCTTGAGATTGAGCAGTAACAAAAGACACTTGTGATGATAATACTTCACTCTCATGAAAATCACATGGGTATGTATGTTTGCAATAATTGTAAGTGACACATTTTGTCAAACGAAAGATGAAGGATCCTGGGGGAGGGGGGGCTGATTTCCCTAACAAGTGATTCATGTTTGGGTAGATCCATGACAGAGAGAGAGCTTTAATTGAGTTGGCATCTTGCTTTGAAGGCCACAAAGTGTTGCCCTACGTGTTTTTTATATGATTCCCCGGTCTTTGTCAGAGGCGGGGAATATAGCCGGGTAGGCCAGCAAAATTTGAATCCTCATTAACTGGCCCATCGAACCCCTGTCCAGCATGACTGTGTGTTTCTGTTATTGCATTTCCAAATACTGTGGTTGATAAATTGCTGCTGTAGTAAACTCTGTAGGACGACCTCCGAGGATGCGCCTGTTGCAAGAAACATGTTAAGAATGAACTTTACTTGTTGCCATTTGTGTTGTAAGAAACGATAGTAAGAATGTCACTAAGAATTCAATCACTGTAATTCTGGCACTGAGAACAGATTCTGTACATCATCCTTTTACATAGCAGAGTCAATGCCAAAAAGCCATATAGTGATCAGTGAGCAGAGTGAAGTTGACAAGAGCCTAAACCATTACGGAATGAGAATGAAATCACTCCACTCTGGAGTTACATAAAATGATGTGACATTTCCATGTGATGATACTGGGTGGCAGCTGTGCAAGCTGCTTTTGATGCACAGCTGACAGCACTCACTGTCTGAGTATGCTGTCTCATGGCGGCCAAAGTTATCCGCCGTGCGCCAGCACGGGCTACTTGAATAATGTGTGACAGGTCAGTGCCTCACATCCTGCTAACTTAACAATGGGTAAGGTGCCAGTGCGATCAAGGTGGTAACCGTGGGTTACCACAATTAATTCTGCTATGTTTTCTACATTTTGATAAATTTCATCATCACTACATAATTTCCAAACTCCCATAGACTTTTTAGTATTTTTAATCTATCTAAATTATACTTTAATGCTTGACATTCGCTTGCATACAGATATTTTGGCTTCACTGCTGTGTTGTAATGACTTTTTTGCTGTAAACGTTTTTAATTATACCATATGCCCTTCCCATTTTGTGTATCCTTTCCTCCATAGCATCTATTTCCGACCATTTTCCTGTAATATCTCTTCTAGATATTTAATTTTTTTAAATTTTTTCAAGTTGGCCAATATCTTTCCAGAAATTTCAGTTCATTTTTAATGTATGTAAGAAAATGTTTTTCTGCAGAAATTCTTAAGTGAGTCCTACCAGATTTTTCTTTTAAAAGATTAATTTGTGGTACTGCAGATATCACATTTTCAGACAGTGTAGCAGTCATCTGCAAATGCAAGAAAATTTATTCCAGTATTTTTGTTTCCTGTTCTCAACCTTATTGGTAAAATCACATTTCATTTAGTTTTTATTCCAAATTCTCACTTTTTTTTTTCTATCTTGGAACATAAAAGAATCGGGGATAGATTATCACCTTGCTGTGCACCTGTGTTTATTTCAAAGGGTGAGATGTTTGTTACACAAATTTGACTTTAAATACTGTGTCTGTAGGTGTTTCATAAATTAGATCTGTTAATTTAGACTTTGCACCAAATTCTCATATTGTTTTATCTGTAGTCTATGTGTCAATAGACTCAGAGGTCTTTTGAAATCAGCAGACATTGCTACAATACCTTTTTTATTCAGTAATCTGTGAAAAATGATTACATTCAGGTTAAACATTTGTTGCAGACATCATCTGCCCATCCTAAAACTACCGTGATATTCGCCTGTCCATTGTTGTTTATATTCTGCCTAATAAAATTCGGAAAATATTTTATGTACAACTGGTATCATATAAATTTCATTGCAGTAGTTAATATTCTTGTTTATTGCCTTTATTATGCAGTGGATATATTAAGGCTACTTTCCACTCAACAGTAATTTTTTCTGTTTTCCAGATTTCCTCAAAGATTAATACTTCCTCATTTTTTATTTTTGGTAGAGAAAATTTCTACTGTAACAGAGTCTTCTCCACAAGCTTCATTTATTTTTAAGGTTTTAATTACTTCTTTAGTTTCTTTTATTGTTGGAGGTAAATCATAATCTTCTAGATTTTCATGAGTGTTTGAAAATTTCAGGTTGTGGGTTCATTGTTACTTATGCCAAGTCTGCCATTTTCATTTATGGAAACTTGGGGTTTGGTATCTTTTCAGTCTATCCTTAAATGTCTTATAAAAATGATTGATATTATTTTTTGAAAAGTTTTCCTCAATTTCAGCAAGTATCCTCTTTTCAAAAACTCTCTTAGTTCTTCTAATCATATTTGCTGTTGCCTTTCTTTGCTATTTAAATTGGTCTGTCTGTTCATTTTTCTTGAAAATACTAATTTTTCCCATATTAGGTCCTCTCATTTAAAGCTTATTCATGTGTGTCATTCCACCATATTTTATTTTTGAGTGGCCCAAATGTTTTCTGTGCAGTATTAATTTCCTTAGATAATCTGGCCATTTGTCACCTTTAGCTATTTGAAATTTGTCTTGATATTTTTGGCTTTATTATTTTGTTATTATATGTATGTTGGTATTATATTAAGAGTTTAACCTTAATTTTAGAGGGATTGAGGTCAGAATCAAATTCACCATTCCTTATAACATTCACACTCACATTCATAATTTCTTTAGAACTTTTTTGAGAGTCAGCTACATGATCTAACTGAAATTCTCCCAACATTGGGTTTGGAGATATCCATGATTTGGCTGTTCTTGGAAGCTTCGTGAAGGAGGTCAAAATTAGCTTCACATGAGAATTTTGACTTTGACTGATCAGTCTCGTACTACTTTTATTGGTTCTTTTGTGGGTAGGGTAATGCTCTTCTGTGTTCCTAAATTTGTTTTCTCTACCTATTTAACCTTTGAAGTCACTCCAAAGCAATATGATGTTCAGGTTTGGTATTTTCTATATCTCAATTCTAAAAGATCCAAGAATTCTTCTGTTTTGCCATGTTGAGCAAGATTAGACAAATATGGTGTCACATCAGTAACATGTTGTGAAGGAGAATGAAAGTGTATGTCTTTCACTGAGGTGAAGAACTTCCCTGCAGTGTGCATCTGTATCCTCTAATTTTTCTGTTGCTACAGTATTTTTGGATAAAAATGCATAGATATTAATTGCCAAACAGGTGAAATAGCTAAGTAATTATTTGACCAAGCAGCAGCAGAACACACACACAAAAGGAGGTTATAATTAGGCAAGCTTTCGGAGCCACTGGCTCCTTCTTCAGGCAGAAGGCTTGAAGGGGAAGGAAGAAGGGTGACGGAAGAGGACTGCAGAGGTCTAGGAAAATGGGTAGATTTCAGGAAAGTCACCCAGAACCATGGGTCAGAGGAGACTTACCAGACAAGATTTGAAAAACCTGGGGTTTCAAATCTTGTCCAGTGCAGTCACCAACAATCAGTCTTTCCCTCTCATCCCATCCAGTAAGTCTCTCCTGACCTTGGTTCT
Organism: Schistocerca americana; assembly: GCF_021461395.2. Taxonomy (NCBI): domain Eukaryota; kingdom Metazoa; phylum Arthropoda; class Insecta; order Orthoptera; family Acrididae; genus Schistocerca; species Schistocerca americana. The sequence goes on from NC_060130.1 coordinate 354,666,714, forward strand.
GGGTGACTTTCCTGAAATCTACCCTTTTCCTAGATCTCTCCAGTCCTTTCCCCTCACCACTCTTCCTTCCCTTCAATCCTTCTGCTTGAAGGAGGAGACACTGGCTCTGAAAGCTTGCCTAATTATAACCTCCTTTTATGTGTGTGTTCTGCCGTGCTGCTTGGTGAGTAGATTTTTTATCTATCCTATTGTATTATATTGTCAAAAATTTATTGTCCTCATTATTATAAGTAATTATTTGAGTAAATAGCTGTTGTTTCTATTTCAGGTATCACAAGATTGCAGTACTCCCTGCAAGTCCAAGAAAATAATCCTTCCTCCAGTTACTTACACAAGTTCATCAGCTGCTAAACTGGTAAGTTAGTTTCTCTTCATCCTGCCACCCTTGTCCCACGGACTTACCCCCTCCCCCCTTTAGATTCTGCTATGACTCTCCATTAAATGCAAATTTGATGCCTCTGATGTTTCATTATCTTAAATGGACACTTGGAAGAAATTAAGTTTTCATATAGTTAGAAACTGTTAGCATCTTTGGGATGATAAATCAAGATATGACAGTTTGAGTGTGTTTTAGAGCTTATAAATACTTTTGAACCAAATTAATGCGCAAATTAAATTGTGATGAAAGGAGCATCTTTTGTTACTTAATGCTCTGTCTCTTAGGAATATTTATTACAAGGCAGATGGAACGTGATAGACAAAAAGTAGACCACTTACTACAATACAGAGGAGGATAATATTCCTTCGACTTTAAGTGGAAACATTACAAATAGACCTCAAAAAGATGTGAATACTTCCCTTGTGTGAAACAATGTGTTACCACAAGTGAGAGTGCCAGTAAGCAGAAATTTCACTGATGTTTCACCCATTTCTTAAGAATATATGCTGGTGATGGCAGAGTTTCTTATTTAGAGAATAGATCTGTGTATGTGACTTTTTGGAACATAGTAAATCTTGTAACATTTCGGAACACAGCCTGTACAAGGGTTGGACAAAAATATGGAAACACTATGAGAAATGCATGCTTGAACATAAATACTGATACTAGTGGAGCCTGCAGTTCGCACTGTCATATTTGACCAAGAACAGGTGCTGTGCTATGTCCTCAATACATTGCTGGTGCCAGAACAAGAGGACAGCAGCTGAAAAAGTCACTGCAGAACTCGATGCCACACTCACGAATCCTGCCAGCACCAAAACAACATGAAGAGAGCTTCATAAGCTGGGAATTTCAGAGCGATCTGTAATTCTGAAATCACATATCAGTAATGCAAATGCCTGTAATGGGAAAATTGGTGCCAGAACCATAAAATCTGGAGTATTGAGTAATGTGAGAAAGTTATTTAATTGCATGGGTCTTGTTTCAGACTGTTTCCAACTTCTGGTTGAGTTTACGTCCCAGGAGAGAAACGTGCCAGAGGTTCAATGATTTGGGCAGCCATATTTTGGTATCCCAAGATCCCCATGCTTACTGTGGAATTTTGCAGTATTGCCAAGGATTATGTGACCATTTTGCCTGTTCAGGACCATCCCTTGGTAAAATATTAGTTGTTCCCTGGTGGTGGTGATGTGTTTCAAGATGACAGGACTTCTGTTCACATAGCTCACATTGTCCAGGATTGGTTTTGTGAGCACAAGGATGAATTACTGCATCTCATGTAGCCATCTCAGTCATCCTATCTCTTTATTATTGAGACTTTGTGGTCTTCTTTGTAGAGAAGGGTGCACGATGGCTATCCACCTGCATCGTTACCTAAACTTGCCACTATTTTGCATGAAGAATGGTTTAGTATTCCCATGAAAATGATACAGAACCTGTATTGAGCCATTGCAAGATGATTGGAAGCTGTTTTCCTACACCTTATTAGGCACGGTAACATATCTGCTTGTGCGAGCTGGGTTGCACTCATTCCTGTGCACTGAGCAACTGGACAGCTCACGGTGAGTAATGGTGAGGAAAGAGAAGGGAACCGAAAAGGAGGTGAAAAGTAAAAGGAATCGAAATCAGACCAAGGCAGCATGGCACACGAAACTGTTGTCAGTGAATCAATTGTATGGCTGCTCATGTCAGTTCTGCAGAGATGTCTTGCTTTGCTGTGGCTATTTAATATCTTTCAATGGAAATTGATTATCTGAGACTTGCATTGGTGATAAATGACAATGGGTGAAACTCTGATTTCTTTCAATTGATGAATCTATGAACATCAAGTAAAAAGTTAAATCTCTACTAGACAATGTTATTGTTCAACACATACAAATTATCACAATTTTTTCTGTTTTCCATCTTTCCCTTAGTTGCTTTAAATTCATGGATGTATGTACTGTCTATGCAACTACTTGAGGCAGTTCGTTTAGTTGCCATATGTGTTTCACTTCTTTTATTTGGGAAACATCATCAGTGGCCTGTAATACATGTTTCCTTTTAGACATACGATGAACGTATTATGTGGTAGATATAATATGCTGCTATATTATATTTTGTCATGTCATTCTCCTGTTTGTATTTTAAAATCAACTTTTGTAGCACAAAGTTTGTTATGTGAACTTATCGTTCGGTGTTACTTATGATTTCCAACACTGTTAACTTGTGTGCGCTCCTGGAGATGTATTTGTTAGTTTCCATACTCTAGCTGGCTGATTCCTGGCATTCCTTCACCCACATTCATCACATTGCATATATTACTTGCACTTTCAATTTTTTGTGATCAACATGTGTGTTTTCGGTGTGTAGCATTGCCAACTGTTGCTGTGTGTTTGTCTGTCATTTGTTTGTGTTGTGTTGTGGCTTGATACTTTTAATTTGTTTTTTGATTTTTGTGTGTGTGTGTGTGTGTGGGGGGGGGGGGGGGGGGAGAAAAGTGGGTGTTACAAAAAAGGTACGGCCAAACTTTCAGGAAACATTCCTCGCACACAAATAAAGAAAAGATGTTATGTGGACATGTGTCCGGAAATGCTTAATTTCCATGTTAGAGCTCATTTTAGTTTCGTCAGTATGTACTGTACTTCCTCGATTCACCACCAGTTGGCCCAATTGAAGGAAGGTAATGTTGACTTCGGTGCTTGTGTTGACATGCAACTCATTGCTGTACAGTACTAGCATCAAGCACATCAGTATGTAGCATCAACAGGTTATTGTTCATCACAAACGTGGTTTTGCAGTCAGTGCAATGTTTACAAATGCGGAGTTGGCAGATGCCCATTTGATGTATGAATTAGCATGCGGCAATAGCTGTGGTGCGGTACGTTTGTATCGAGACAGATTTCCAGAACGAAGGTGTCCCGGCAGGAAGACGTTCGAAGCAATTGATTGGCGTCTTGGGGAGCACGGAACATTTCAGCCTATGACTCGCGACTGGGGAAGACCTAGAACGACGAGGACACCTGCAATAGACGAGGCAATTCTTCGTGCAGTTGACGATAACCCTAATGTCAGCGTCAGAGAAGTTGCTGCTGTACAAGGTAACATTGACCACGTCACTGTATGGAGAGTGCTACGGGAGAACCAGTTGTTTCCGTACCATGTACAGCGTGTGCAGGCACTATCAGCAGCTGACTGGCCTCCAGGGGTACACTTCTGCGAGTGGTTCATCCAACAATGTGCCAATCCTCATTTCAGTGCAAATGTTCTCTTTACAGATGAGGCTTCATTCCAACGTGAAAAAAATTTAAATTTTCACAATCAACATGTGTGGGCTGACGAGAATCCGCACGCAGTAGTGCAGTCACGTCATCAACACAGATTTTCTGTGAACGTTTGGGCAGGCATTGTTGGTGATGTCTTGATTGGGCCCCATGTTCTTCCACCTACACTCAATGGAGCATGTTATCGTGATTTCATACGGGATACTCTACCTGTGCTGCTAGAACACGTGCCTTTACAAGTACGACACAACATGTGGTTCATGCATGATGGAGCTCCTGCACATTTCAGTCGAAGTGTTCGTACGCTTCTCAACAACAGATTCGGTGACCGATGGATTGGTAGAGGCGGACCAATTCCATGGCCTCCACGCTCTCCTGACCTCAACCCTCTTGACTTTCATTTATGGGGGCATTTGAAAGCTCTTGTCTACGCAACCCCAGTACCAAATGTAGAGACTCTTCGTGCTCGTATTGTGGACGGCTCTGATACAATACGCCATTCTCCACGGCTGCATCAGCGCATCAGGGATTCCATGCGACAGAGGGTGGATGCATGTATCCTCGCTAATGGAGAACATTTTGAACATTTCCTGTAACAAAGTGTTTGAAGTCACGCTGGTACGTTCTGTTGCTGTGTGTTTCCATTCCATGATTAATGCGATTTGAAGAGAAGTAATAAAATGAGCTCTAACATGGGAAGTAAGCATTTCCGGACACATGTCCACATAACATATTTTCTTTCTTTGTGTGTAAGGAATGTTTCCTGAAAGTTTGGCCGTACCTTTTTGTAGCACCCTGTATGGATTTGGTTGTTGAGTACCTTCTTTTCCATTGCAATGGCTCTTTGTTAAAGTTTTCTTGCGATGTCAGGAGCTCTTTGTTGTGCTTATTCACTCTGATAACTTTCATGTCATATTCCATGTTGGATGGTTCATGTCCATGTTTTATCAGGTGTTTGGCGAAGGTAGAAAGGCTATTTTCATAGTTCCAACTTCTTATATGTTCTTTACATCTAAATTTGAAATTCCTGCTTGTCATCCCCAGATATACTGTTTTGCATTCTTGGCACTCTAGCTGGTATGTACCAGCTCCTTGGTATTTATCTGGTTTGTCTGTTGTTTTTAAATGTGATTGGAGTTTGTTTCTTGTTCTGTAAGCTATGTGTAATCCCTGTTTCTTTAGTATATTTGCTATCTTGTGTGTTGCTTTCTGTTTGTATGTAATACTGTACCATTTTTTCTGTTATTCATGTCATGAGTGTTATTGTTTGTGTTTCCGTGTGTGCTGTAGTGTCTGTGGGGTTCTTTGGTGTTTGTGTTCTCTGCTTGTTTTGATTTTTCTTTAGCTGGATTTTAATTTTTTGGTTTCGTTATTTTACTATATGGGTGTTGTAACCATTGTTTGTGGCTATGGGTTGACTGTTTGTAATTCTTTTTCATAGTTTTCTTTGCTGAGTCGGTTGTTATTTAGTCTGTTTAATGTGTGTGGTAGGAGTGCTAATTTTTGATTTTGTGGATGGTTGGATAAACCACGTATAATTACATCTGTAGCTATTGGCTTTCTGAAGATGTCAAATGTGTATTTATTGTTTCTCTTTATTGTTATATCCAAGAAATGTATTTTCTTTTGTATTTCTTTTTCCATGATGAATTGATTATTTTTATGTATGTTGTTTATATCTGTATGAAGTTTATCAGTTTTCTCTGTTGGTTCATCTACCATACAGATCATGGGGTCTACATATCTATACCAGTAAACAATTTTGTATCCTTTCTTTGTGATGACTGTATCAAAGATCATGTTTTCTATGTGGCTGATGAATATGAATCTAATTTTAAGTAAAATTCCTTTTCAAATTGGAAGTAATATTGGGATGTGATTGCTTTGAGGGTTTTAGTTATTTCATTAATATTGTCTGTGGGTAGTCTGTTCTATGTCAGTATCTTTTCTTCAATTAGTTTTATTGTGCCTACAGTGTGTATTGAGGTGTACATGTTCTTCATGTCAAGAGAGATGAGTGACGCTGTTTGTGAGATATGTAAGTCTTTTATTTGTGTTATGAGGTCATTTGTGTTTTTCATTGTTCTGCTGTTTTTCATTTCATAATATTGCATTATGATTTTGTATATGTGTTTTGCCACATGGTATAATGGTGCATTCATGAAATTAATAACAGCCCTCAATGGGATGTAGGGTTTGTGGACCTTGGGTTGGCTTCGGAGTGTTGGTGCTTTTGGGGTTCTTCTGTGTGATGTGTTGTTTTTACTTATCTGTGAGTATATGTCTGATGTCTTTGAGGTTGTTTTTTTATGTATGTCTGGAAGTGTGCTGCTGGATCAGATTTCAGTTTTGTGATATTGTTAGAGGAGATGAAATCTTAACCTTTTCTATATATTGTTCTTTATTGATCAATACTGTGCTGTTCCCTTTATCAGCTCTTGTGACTATGATGATCTTAGCTTGTAGTTTTTCTTTTAATTTCTTGGTGGTGTTTTCTTCTGTTTGAAGTTCTCTGTTTTACTCTTTCTTTGACATGGTGATTATGTTGTTTATTTATTTATTTCTTCACTAGTCATTGTGTTAGCCCAATATTTATAGGGTTGTTTCCTTTTTTTTTTTTCTTCCCCTGTCAGGATGTTTTCTGTATCTACAATCAGGTTTTCTATGTAGTGGTTATATATTTTTGTACTGATGATGTGTTTGAGCCGTTTCTCTAATAGCTGTGTTTCTTTCTCTGTGAATTCTGTATCCATGAGATTTATTAATTTTGAATGAAATTTATGATGGTGGGTGTGTTGCACTTTGTCATGTTCTGTGCATATTGCAGTGTTCTTGTTGTGATGTGTTCAATTTTTTGTATTGTGTTGATCATCACTGTTGGGTTGTGTGACAATTATCAGAGTGAATAATCACAACGAAAAGCTCCTAACATTGCAAGAAAACTTTCACATACAAAGAGTCATTGCAATGGAAAAGAAGGTACTCAGCAACCAAATCCAAATAAGCAATAACACTGATAATGCTGGCCACCAAAACAATAACGAACCGAAATGTAGCCAGGATAAATATAAGGGGCATTCAAGAACCCGGTCACTAGTGTAAAGTAATGGTAACAATTTTATTAATTAAAACGTGTAGCTATACACAGTGCACATACTCAAAAATAGTTGCCAAAACTGTGGGCCCATTTATCCCATTGCAGCACTAGCCGGTCGATTCCATCCTTGAAGAAGCTAGTAGGCTGCTGTTGGATCCAGACCTGGACCCAGTCACATACTTTATCGTCCGTTGCGAATAGATGTCCGCAAATAGCTTGTTTTAGAGGTCCAAACACATGAAAGTCACACGGTGAAAGTTCGGTACTGTACAGTGGATGTTCTAGCATTCCCCACCGAAACTGCTGCAATGTTGTCTTCACTGCATTGGCCATGCGTGGACAAGCATTATCATGCAGGAGGATAACACCATTGGACAACATGCCTCGGAGTTTTGACTTGATGGCTCATCTAAGGTTCTGTAAAGTGGCTTGATAGCGCTGGGCGTTGATGGTGATTCCCCATTCCAGGAATTTCACAAGTGGTGGGCCCTTGTGGACGAAAAAGGAGGACATCGTGACTTTACTAAAACTAGCTTGCTGTGGGGATGATGTAGTTGCATGTTTCCACTGCTTGCTCTGATGCTCACTTTCCTGTTCAAAATGGTGACACGATGCTTTGTCACCTGTGACAATACGCGACAGAAACTCGTACTCCTCCTCATGATAATGTTGCATATGATTCAAAGACTGATGTTTCCACCTGAGATTCTAAACATTGCAACCAGTGGTTTTTCCATGGGGTTTATAATTAATATTCTTTCCATATTACATGTCTTTTGTGCTAGTACAGTATGAAATTATTTGTAGATACTTTGTGTAGCATTAACATGCTCTACTTTGCATCTGGAAGTGTTACAGGTTATACCTACATGCACTAGCATATGTCAACCTGAATGTATTATAAACACGATGAAACATACTTCCAACAATAATGTAGAGCCCGAATGAGATCAAATAATTAATAGTTCAGCCTTCAAAGCCTTGCAATGGTCATTTTGTACATAAACCTTTAACTCCTTTTAGAAGGAAGAAAGATAAGGGTTTAAAATCTTGTTCAACAATGCCGTTATTAGAAGAGGTCTTACGCCTTGGCGAAATTTGAACTGCCATTCGCCTGAATGAAAGTCCAGGGTATTACTAATCTGCCACCTCTCTGGGCACTTAATTTCAAAGGCTAAGGCTCAATATAATTAGCACATCATATTCTGTTAGTATTAAACAGCAGTAAAAGTTTTACTCCAACATTTCCTTTAATAGGTTTGATTACTGATATCAAAATGTTCCACTGCAACACCGTACCTAAAATAACAACTCAAAACATTCATAAGTTTCAGGTTGTAATTTACTTTTTTAAGATTTATGCCACTTGACATATACCCGATACAGGTTCAGTGTGCAATTTACCAACATGAACTACTACTCATTCTAAGTGGAAATGCTCATATATATGCTTTTGTCTTACACCAGCTGTAATGACCACATTGAAGATGGGACTTGGTGGTATAATCTTTTGTAGTTTCAGCTTTGTATAGAATAAAATAATTGGGGAGCATCTGCATTTTCATATCTTCCATTTAGATCTTCCATTATTTATTGATCTGTGAAATAATACAAAAAAGAATTACTTTTAGATCATAATGAAATCCTCTTTTTCACATGTTTGCTGTACAAATTGCTGAACATGGTATTTTGATGTTTAGATATCCCTGTGTTTTGTTTTAGTTCAAAGCTCTAACATTTGCTACCTGATCATTTTCTAGTCCGTAATACCTAAATTCATGCTGGTTTCCAAAGTGCATGCCATACACATTGTCATAAAATGAAAACTGTTGTTCCAAGTGCCTCAAGGCTGAGTACGTTCATGTTGTTAGTGCATGCCACTGTATTGGCCTTAACCAAAATTATTCTCTTTGGAATTTTTCATTTATCTTATTTTTCACTTGAACTTGCATTTCGGGTTACTTTAACACACATTTCTTCCATAAATTTAGCAAATAATTTGCCCCTCTTTTCATTCCGTGTGTTTTTTAAAGCACTCATCTTGAGGATTGTATGCACCACTTTGATTTACGAGATTGGTGCTCTTGAAGCTAGTATACCATCGCCCTCCTTCAATCAGAAAACCTGTTCGCTTAACACTTTGCATGTTGGTTGTGGAGGAAGAGGAGGGGGGGAGAAGATCCATCTGTTATGTAAAGTGAAAACTTAGTGCTGTTTGGTATTTTTTCGGATACAGAACGTTGCCAGAAGTAAAAATCAGCTTTATTACTGAGCAAGGAGGGGCAGCAATTCATAAACAATAAATTCATATTCAGGAGAAGCAGGAATCAAATACCTATCTGACAGTCCTGATTTACTATTGTACAGTTTCCTTAAATTACTTCACACAAATGCCACATGATTCCTACTGTAACACTATAGCTGCTTCTGTTCTCTATTCTTGTATCTTCTGTGGTAGTAATCTGTTTCCAGTCATCTTGCTGTCAATGGAATGGTAAACATTTTATCGTCATTGTCTGAACATACCATTGCTGCTCCTCATGTCTATGTTTTGGAAAAATATTATACATACTTTTGGTCTCCTGAATCTTCATGATTCAGCAGCAAGATATATTAGAAACTTAAGAATAATATAAACAAATGTAATAATGGAAAGAACCTGAATGTGTACCGAAGTCAAAATATGGCCAGAAATGCTGTATTAGCTGATTAAAGCATTTCTTTTCCAGGATTTAAGTAAATCAGCATCAGCAAACCATGTTGCAGAGAAATGTAAAAGGAAAATAGTTCCTCGATCAAGCCCAACTGTCATTAAACATACAGGTAACAAGTCCAATTTCAGTGGATTAACATGTAGTCTCTCTCACATTTAAATACTATTTATTTTGTTTATAGCAGTTGACTAATTGAATTAACATTATTTCTTGTAAAGCAGTCAAACTGCTAGGTTTAAATCACCGTTCCACCATTACATAAGCTTTATTAGAAGTTCATCCTGTACTAGTGATTTGGTGCTGGGTACAAGGAGGATACAGTAGCAAACTGTCAGTCAGCTTTTGCTGAGAAAACCTCATAAATGGGTTACCACGATTTATCTTGGCAAGCTGTGAAGATAAGATACTGGAAAGGTTCATGAACTGATGCCACACATTGTGTCTTGAACCTTTAAAAGTGTAGAGGGGCACTGAGGATTTGAGGACAGAATACAAGTTAATAATGTACGGAAAGTTCTGGTTGAGCTTGGCTCGGCCTGGCTGAGGTTTGTTATTGTAGACATGGAATGGCTTGCACACCTACTGCTGCAGTCTGGCCCTGCTTTCCTGGTTTGTTGTTGTGCTATGATTCTATGCGTTTGTGATGCAATGTGACCAGCAAGGAGCTGTGAAGAGTATTTGGTGTGGTTTACATTTACATCTGTCCAAATGCAAGTATTGCTTTCTTTACTGACTCAATGTGATGACAAAGGCATGTTCTTTTAGGGCAGTTTATGGACTAATTGAATCCAGTAATTTCTAACCAGGTGTACTAGAATGTGATAAGTTTGCATATGGTATATTGTTTTGTTTTGAATGTAAACCAAAAATTGCTGTTGTAGCATGCCAACAGCTATCAATCTGATTGCTTTTGGGTAAAACAAGGCTGATTATAGAGCTTTAGAATTAGACATAAAATAGCATCATTAGAACACTGACAAGCATGTCTTTGGCTGTCAGCCTGTGGGAGTTGCGCATGTTACTGTTGAGCTATTAGCCATCAATGGGAACAGTATGATGCCGGTGGCCAGAGGGCAAGTGGGGGACTGTACGGGTACATGTCTGGGCCATTTGGGGTGACTCTTTGCATCATTTCTCTCTTTACTGGCTAATCTTATGATGCTGTTGTGGGTCTTAGTCACTGTAAAATACTTTCAGTTACGTACAATCAACGAAGATATTATTGCCTTCCTGTGCACGCATACAAAAATGGAAGTAGATGAGGGGATGGTGTGGTGCATGCTCATAGGAAAGAAAGTAGTCTGGGTTGTGAGATTCCTTTCGTGGCTTTCCGTCTTTGTAAACTCGTGGACACAACTTGCTGTATTGTTTAGATACAATCTTGTCTAATCCATATGTTGACTCAGGGCTCATTCGAAGAACTGGTAGTGTAGGTTCAACCCTCGCTTGGCTGAGGATTCCAAATTTTGGTTGGTTGCAGAGCACACATCTGAAAAAAAATTCAGTTTTCAGTGCACACTTTGTGAACTCCCTCAGCAGGATGTGCAGACAGGCTTCATCCAGTCATGCAAGGAGAAAGAAGCACATTGGGTTTGAAGTTAGTAGGAAGGTGAGAGTGCCTGTATCCATGCTAATCAATGCCATGGCCCCAGTGCTACGCATCAAACATATCCCGTGGTGCCGCCTCCCATCACAGGACACTCTCAGCTGATCATCAATTCTGATGGTGCCCTCGACTCAGTAAGTGCACTGAATAATAAAATTACCAGTTTCACTGAAGAAATGTAGTATTTTTATTAGTCTCCGTGTGTTTTTAGTTTGCTGTGGTGTAGGCAGGGAGTGCGTCAGTCAGTCATTTTGTTTCCCAGCAACCAGGTCCTACCCTTAGGCAGCAACATCAGGCACTTACTGCAGAAACATCTGGATGATGGCTGACATTGCTAGAGGGAGGTTGTGACATGGGGAGGGATCTGTTCACCTCTGTTAGCTGCCATGACACACCAATCTTCTTGGGACATTGTCAGCCTTGTTAATCTCTGACCAGATACATTCCCAGACAGCAATATTTCTACCAGAGTGTAGCTTCAAAAGTCAAAAGTATGTAATAGCATTGTGTTCAGACTGGAGCTATTTGTCACTCAAGAACTACAGGATACTGTTGCTGCCCGTGACATCTTTGCACTTGGATTTGATGAGAGTTTGAATAAGTTTAGCTTAAACCAGCAGATGAATCTGTTTTTCATTTCCGGGATAAGTTTCGATTAAATTTGTCAGATACCCCCTTAGCAGCATTCTTCTATACTTCCCTCCAATCTTTGGTCAGAGAAATAATGACAAAATTTGTCAAACCTAAAGTTTTGGAGAGACAGGCTATCTTCAAAATAAACGACAACATAAATCTTTTGAGATATCAGAAAGTGGACATAAAGTATGGAACCAAAAAAGCTCTCAATTAATATGATGTATCAGAGAAAGGTATCTCTGCATTTTGGAATGAGTTACTTACATTTATGAACAGTATGGTATTCAAAATTCCGGATCTTGGCATATTCCTTTACAAAGGGCACCATATTTTTAGACCTTGAAGTGGTAATTAATGCCCATCTTTTGAAGAGATGGTTAGACACACCATTGACACATGTCACTACCTTAAATCACTATGGTAACATATTAGTTCCAAAATGTTTTTAGAGATCAGGTCAGTAAAGTAAATCCACAAAGAAATTTATGGGGATGATGATCGCTTCAATCAGTTCTGTATGCTGGCCTTTGGGGATAAGAGTGGACATGAAAATTTAAGAGATTCATCAAGCTAGCTTTGGATTCCTTTCAATAGCAGTACCAGCCTTGAAAGATATTTCTCTGACAACTCCTCCATTCTGTTTGAAAATTTGACTGACATCTCCCCAATAGCCCTTCATACAGTTCATGATGTGGTCAGGGTCATGATGGGTGTTGGATCTGTACTCATCACAAAGCTGTTAATACATTGCTTCTAAAATGCATGTGGTAATTGCAGTAAACCATTAGTGGAGAAAATAGCAGTTGAGAAGACCTCAAAATAAAATGAGAGAAGTAGGAAAGAGCTTAGAGAAAAGCTATGAGAGCTCCAAAGTAAGAAAACAAAAATTGTAGAAAGTGCTTAGAAAGAGGTTTCTCAGATTGAAGTAGTAGTTCTATCTCTAAAAAATACTTGCTTGTGTCTTCATTTAATATACATGTGTGTTTCCTCGCCAAATTATTTGTTACTGTTCTTTCCATAATTGTTTTTTACACATTGTATTTGAACTTTATTGTACAGTCTCTTTGGAAAAAATGTAATATTTTACTAAATGCTCTTTGTTATTATGTCAGTGTGTGCTCCCAACAGCTGTTTATTCCTGGTAGAAGTGTATTATTAATAATATTTTACTTACTTTGCAACCTAGCCTCATTCTTGTTTTCCAATAAAAAAAAATTTGTATTAATTACGGCACATGATTCTGTTCAAGAATGAATTTTTCACTCTGCAGTGGAGTGTGTACAGTGGAATGTGCACTGATATGAAACTTCCTGAATGATTAAAACTTTGTACCCAACTGGAACTCAAACCCAAGATCTTTACCTTTCACGGGCAACTGCTCTACCAACTGAGATACCTAAATACAACTCACAACCCATCCTCACAGCTTTATTTCCACCAGTACGTCTCCTACCTTCCAAAATTTGCAGAAGTTTTCTTGCATGTTTTGTGGGGACTAGCACTCGTGGAGGAAAGGCAAAAGTCCCGTGTTAGAGTCCTTGCTCCAGCACACAGTTTTAATTTGTGAGGAAGTTTAACTTAATTCGGTTATTGGATCTTTGTAGATTAGTTTCTTGGTTAAAGTATACCACATTCATTTTAAGCATTTTTTTTCTGTTAAGCCCCCATTATGTTCCTATATATTTCAATGAAATTTGAAGAATTTTGTCTTGAAATTGATTAGGGACTAAGCACAATATGACCGTGGAAAAAGACAAATTGTTGTGGAAAACGTGAAACTGTCTTTCTTTTAACCTTAATTTTCAAGAGTTGCATTCTTTTTCACCAAACAAAAAGCACTGTAAAGGAATAAGTACCTCAATGCTGGACGGCATTTATACTTATAAAAAGTGAGTTTGGATTTTTGTATCCTATCTGATTAGAGACTAGGTTGGCTTCTATCATACAGAAGTTTGCATAAGAGAACACCACAAATATTCTTATGCACAGATGGTGAGGAACAAATGGTTCAAATGGCTCTGAGCACTATGGGACTTAACTTCGGAGGTCATCAGTCCCCTAGAACTTAGAACTACTTAAACCTAGCTAACCTAAGGACATCACACACATCCATGCCTGAGGCAGGATTCGAACCTGCGACAGTAGCGGTCGCGCGGTTCCAGACTGTAGCGCCTAGAACCGCTTGGCCACTCCGGCCGGCGGTGAGGAACACCCTAGTCTTAGGAGCTGCTGTTTCAAAGCACATTTGTGTAGTATACACTAGATGGGCAATATTCTGTATACATCGAAACACGTTAACTGCCTTCTAATACCTACCTGATGTGCACCATACAGCATTCAGCATAATGCGAACACACACCATGTCGTCTAGATTCCAAGCTTTTATGGTGATCCACACAAATAATACCTTCCGTCATAGGATTTAGTCAGTTCCAATATGTATTTGAAGATGTATTATAAAAGGAATGATCTAGTTTTAATCTGAAAATGCCTGAAATTGTGAATTTTTGTGAATTGTGTTTTATTCATCTCATGAAGTACATTTGCAATCCATTTGGTTTGCATGCAGGAGACATGTCAAAAATTTATAAAACAATTACAATGATTTTTACATTAATAAATAATCGCACTATAATAAATAACAACACTATAAGGATAACACATTGTACCCAGCTCAAATTTCCAGTTTGACCCACATGAATTCATCCACTGAGTAATAACACTTCAGTGTCAGTACCTCCCATAGCTTTCTTTTAAGTGAACCTAAATTCATCTGCATCAACTTGTTCCCTTTTAATCTATTACAAATTTTCATTCCCATGTATTGAGGTCTCTGGCATACAGTCTGAGGTGGTGGGTGGGGAGCATAAAATTTTCTTTGTTTCTGGTATCATGTGAAAGGACAAAATGGTTTCCCTCAAATAATTCATGTCTGGTGTACAAAAATATAATAATCTCGTATATGTATAAGGATGGCAGAGTTAATATTTTAAGTTTTCTAAGTAATGGTCGACATGGTTCTTTGTGATTTATAGTGCACATATTTTGTATGATTTTTTCTGTATTTTTAGTATCCGCACTAAGTTTGTCGAGTTACCCCAAAAAAACAATACCATACCTAATAATGGATGCGAAGTAGCTTTTATATGCTACTTTTCGTGTGTCCATGTCAGTTGCAGAGTTGACAAGAACGCCTTGCCAACCTTGTGTGCAAAACTTAGGACAAAAGTAGCTTTTGAATGATGTGCCACTGCCAACTAATGTAGACTGATGAAAGTTGGCTCTTACATAAAAAGAACTGTTGCAGTATGTGCAGAAGAAATGCAGAATGAGGTGACACTGTTATTTAAAGACAATAGTTACACGATGATTCAGGATGGTCTCCTGGACATTACAGAAGGCAGGACATGGTTCTTAATAGGTTGTGTGAGCGCCTTGGATGGCAATGCATGCTGTGCAATGTACTCCCATGCTGGCCACAAGGTTGGCAGGCGTTCTTGTGGTAGGGCATTCCATTTCTCCATCACGCAATCGACTATTGCTGAATGGTCTTTGGTGCATGTAGACATGCTGAAACACATCTCCCAAATACATTCAATGCATGCTCAAGTCTGGGAACAAGCAAACCAGTCCATTCAACAGATATCCTCTCATTCCAAGAGCTACTCCATCTGGGCTGTTCAATGCAGTCACACTTAGTCATCCATAAAACTGAAGTCAGGGCTGAATATGCACCCCTGAAAAGACAAACAGAGGGAAAAAGTACAGTGTCAGAATTATCTTGACCAGTGAGTGTATCCTGTTCAAAGATTTGGAGATCACTATGCCCATGTGACATTATGCCTCGACCGAGCAAGGTGGCGCAGTGGTAGCACACTGGACTCGCATTCGGAAGGACGACGGTTCAATCCCGCGTCCGGCCATCCTGATTTAGGTTTTCCGTGATTTCCCTAAATCACTCCAGGCAAATGCCGGGATGGTACCTCTGAAAGGGCACGGCCGACTTCCTTCCCCATCCTTCCCTAATCCGATGAGACCGATGACCACGCTGTCTGGTCTCCTTCCCCAAACCAACCAACCATTATGCCTCCCCACACCATAATACCTGGACCACAAAAACAATCATGTCTGACAATGTTCCTGGATGCATTACATGTTCCTACGTCTTGCCATGTGAGAGTACATCCAGAACCACTACTCAGACTGAGTCTGAGCAGGTGACTACTATTTGGAATAAAGTTTTAACTTTGGCTTCTTATATGTCGTTGATTACAGGCATGATAAACATGAAATTTGGACACAGTAAATTAACAGAATAACGTTTTCCAACATAAAATACCATTCAACATACAGCTTTCTATGAGGTGTGTCCAGAAAATGTCTCCAGTTTGTTCCCCCTACATGGGAAACACATTTATTGGCAATGAATGTCACATTGATCGAAAGGCTGGACTTGCAGCTAGTTTTCAATGTAATCACAGTTGCGATCAGTGCACATTTGCATGTGCTATGGTATTTTTCATATATCCTTGTCATAGAACTCTTCCCACCATGCTGTGTGCATAGTGCTGGACCTTGTTTTTCAACGTGTCATTGGTCTGGAAATACATTCCACCCAGGTATGACTTCAGCCCGGGAAATGGATGAGAATCACCAAGTACTAACTCGGGTCTGTAGGGGGATGGGTGAGGGTATCCCATCTGAATTGGGTCAGGAGATCTGCTATTGCATGGGCAATATGGGGATGAGCATTGTTGTGGTGAAAACACACTCCCTTTGTCAGCGGTCTCCTCCTACAATTTTTAAAGCCATGACACGGTTGTTTTAAAGCCTAACAGTAGCAAGCAGCATTTATTGTTGTGCCGGTAAGCATAAACTCACATAACAATACACCTTTTCTCTGCCAGAACACAATGGCAATCACTTTGCCGACAGACAATGTTTGTTTGAACTTCTGTAGCCTTGCCAAATTTGAATGTTGCCACTGACAAGACTTTTCCATAGTTTTAGATGTTGTGTAGTGTACCTAGGTGTTGTTGCCAGTGACAACTGAATCCAAAAATTCCTTGTCCTGTTGGGCGTAGTACTCCAGGAATCTGTGGGCCACTTCAACATGTTGCCGCTTACGATCTTCGGTGAGCATTTCGGCGACCCACTTTGCACACACTTTGTGATAATGCAAGTGTTCAGTCAAAATATTGTCACTTGTACTCTTACTGACTTCAAGGATCCGTTCACACAGCTCGCAAACTGTCACGTGCCGATCTTCAGACATTTGTTTCTCCACATTTGCAGTTGTTTCTCCACATCTGCAATTGTTTTGGCTGAAATCAAAGGCTGACCAAATACGTCTATACATCTATCCGTTCCCATTTTTTGACATCTGTACACAGTGGCCCATAGAGTTTACATACCTAACAATGGATGTCAATGGGGGTACTGCTCTTGGTGCTCAAAAAAGGATCACTGCATGCAACTTGCACCTGGTGGGAGAAATGAGGGGGAGCTCAGTCATGAATGGCTGCTCGGTCAAGACCAAGTGTCACAGTGGGTTGGGTTCGGATTGGCGGGGGGGGGGGGGGGGGGGGGGGGGGGGGGGGGGGCAAGCTACACGCTGGTGTTGCCAGATCTAGCATAAAGGTGTTCCTCATGGCTCCAGTGCCTTGGAGA
Organism: Schistocerca americana; assembly: GCF_021461395.2. Lineage (NCBI taxonomy): Eukaryota > Metazoa > Arthropoda > Insecta > Orthoptera > Acrididae > Schistocerca > Schistocerca americana. Next base: position 354,684,079 of record NC_060130.1, read on the forward strand.
TGTTATTTTATCGACATGCCTCTTAAATTTCTACAAAATCTGTTCGAACTTGGTTTTTGTAAAAATTACAAAATAATCACAGCTGGAAAGCATGTGTTTTCAAGCATTCAAAAAAAAAAATCATACTTGATTTTGCAATGTGCACTAACAATACCTGAAAATTACAGACAAATTTGAGGGAATGTACCACAGCAACAGGCTACATTGCAGTAACATACTGTCCGTGTTCCATTGCATGAGGTTTTTATTTTTGTATTGATAAGTAATATCTGACTATATTTTGTTGGTCCTTTGTGAAATTGTCACTACCAGTTCAAGAACATAAACTCTCCACCCCACCACCATAGTGGCCACGCCCGGTAGCTGTGGAATACCACTCATGAGTGGGTTTCTTCACCCATGTTCCCAAGTCTGTAATTTGGTTTCTTAATTTGGGTTCCAAAGCCTTGTGGTGGTACCTGTCCACTTACAAAGTCATTTGCTAAGTGCCTAATCTCCAATTCTCAAATCCATAGAAGGATCTCATATAGGTAGTAAGCAAAAAGTAATGTCATGTTTGATTTTAAACATCTCAACATTGCAATTCATATTTTTCAAAATTCTTGAGCCACTTTCTGCAGTTCCTTTTCTGGAAATTGATACTGATGGCCAGATGATGTTTAAGGATCAATGCGTGGGGAAATGAGGTGTTGTGCTAGTACCCAGCGAACATCTTGACTTTTGGGCCAATAAAATGAATGAGCTGGGCCAGGAGGATGCATAAGTTTTACCAGTGCATCATTTTGTTTCGTTGATATTTCAATAATGTTGCAATGTGTCAAGTTTAAAACCAAAACTGATATAACTTTTTACTGGCTTTATAAGCAGACATTTATCATGACAGGGTTTTGGAAACTAAATTAAGAAACCAAATTACAGGGCGGGAACATAGATGTAAAACCCAACTCATGGGTGGTATTTCACAGCTATCAGGTGTGACCCATATGGTGATGGGATTGCCGGTTCATGTTTATGAACCAGTAAAGACAATGTCACCATGGACCAATGCAATATAGTTTGATATTAATTGTAACTATAAAGGTAAAAACCTCATGCAACGAAACATGCACAATAGGTTGCTGCAATGTAGCCTGCTGCTGTGACACATTTCCTCAAATTTCCAGGTATTGTTAGTGCGCATTGGAAAATCAAATGCAATTTTCTGAATACTTGAAAACATGTTCTTTCCAATTGTGATTGGATTGAAATCACTTGTGGAAAACAGATTTTCTAAGAGCAAATTGAATTTGACCTATTTTTGTTATTTCCTTGAAAAACAAGTTAGAGTTGATTTTATAGAAATTCAGAAAGTAATGCGTGAATAAGTTTTTTATACTGGAAAACCTTATGTTGCTGAGTTGTTGTTGTTGTCCAGAGAGTCTTGTTTATCATGCCTCTAATCAATGAGATATATGAAGCCAAAGTTAAAATTTTATTCACAGCACAATTTTTCCAACTAGTTTGTCTCAGTTTATGTACCATTGTTAGTGCATGTTGGAAATTCAGACCAGTGTTTTGGGGGGATTTAAAACACATTTCAGATGAGCCTGGTTTCGAAGCTTTCACAGAAAACAGTATGTGTAAAAGAAAGTGTCAAGTATTCCCTATTTTCACCTTTTCATAAAAACCACCATAAAACCACCATCTTTTTGACTAATTTGTTGATTATTGAAGAATAGCAGGTGGATGAAATTTTTTATTCCACATCCTTGTGCTACCAGTGTATTATGTGGTACGTTTCATGCCTGCATGCGTTTACTCTAAGAGATATAAGAACCCGAAATTTACATTTCTTCGTACTGGGATTTTCATAACCAACTTTGATTCAAATTATCTAACATTGTGTAATCAAACACACTATTTTGGTAGTTAAAACCATGGTCTTCCTAATGAGCCGAGCTTGGTAAATTTTATAGAACACAGCTTTCTGTGAAATCAGGTAAAAAATACCTCATTATTGATGTTTTTACAAAATCTTCAAATTGTAACTTCATTTATTCAGTATTGGAAGGTGATACATAAATTACTGTTAAGGAATGCATGAAGTCATAAAAGACAGCCAATTTTCTTTAATTTCTTTCCACAAAATATTGCCTGAGATATAACAACTAAAATCCGTGCTCGCTCTGTGCAGTCGCACATAGTCAAACAACTGACTGTACCCCAGGCAGTACTGTTTCAGCAAATGTTAAAGTGCAAGAAGGGTTATTGGGGACATGAGGGAACATTCACATAAAATTTCAACAAAACCATGATGATCAAGCAGGAAAATGTTCTGAAATTCGACAATTTGATATGGGGTGATCCAGCAATCATCTGCTGCTGTAGTTGACCCTGGAAAACTGTTCCTTTCCTTCAGTGTCTGTGGTTTGGAACACAAGCCACACACGTGAAACAATGCTATGAGCAAGATCAAACTCGTGGGCTACACTCTTCACACTTCGTCCTTCATCCAGTTTTCTGATAATTCTTCCACATGTGAAGTCTTCCAAATGTTGTGTCCATGCCATGTTGTAACAACAACCACCACCACCACCACCACCACCACATTGCACTGTAACTGGCTTGTGTTCAGTGCCAGTCCCATCTGACACTGTAGTCATGCTGATCTCACACCATGTGACATCCAACTTCCTAGTAGACGTCTGTAACATGTACCCGCATGTTCATTCATTACCATCTAGTAATAAGTATGTTATGTTACTTTATCTATCTCATCCTTAAGTTTTCTATAGCAGTGTATATGACTGTTTAATGCAGATTTTGTTCATAAGAACCCATAAACACAGGGTGGTTACTGTAATCATGAGGTTCTGAGCAAGCAGTTATTAGGCTTGGCAGTGATTGATTGAGTTCTTGAATGTCCTCTTGAGGATATTGTGCCTAATTCTGTCCAATTGGTGTGTTAGATCATAAAAATCCTGAGCCGGTTGGAGGGCCCTGCCTAGAATGCTCCAGATGTTCTCAATGGGGGAGAGAACCGGTACCTTGCAGGCCAAGGCAGGGTTTGCAAGCATGAAAATAAGCAGTAGAAACTCACGCCCTGTGCAAGTGGGCATTATCTTTCTGAAATGTCAGCCCAGCATGGCTTGCCATCAAGGGCAACAAAATGGGGCATAGAATATTGTCAACGTACCTCTGTGCTGTAATGGTGTGGCAGATAACAACCAAAGGGGTCCTCTGTGAAAAGAAATGCATCCCAGACCCTCATTCCTGATTGTCAAGCCATGTGGTGGGCGACAGGTTGGTATCCTACCGCTGTCTGGGGCATTTGCAGACACGTCTTCACTGGTCATCAGGGTTCATATTCGAAGTGGGACACTTCACTGAAGACAACCCTACTCCAGTCAATGAGGTTCCTTGTCGAAGACTTGTCTGGAGACAGCCCCAGCAGCAGTAGGATATCAACCTGGCTATCGCCCACTGTATGGCGTAACAACCCAGAGTGGTGGTCTGGGGTGCCATTTCTTTCCATAGCATGAATCCTGTGGTAGTCATTCATGGTACATGTAAAGCACTGTGGTGCATTGACGATATTCTATGCCCTGTTTTATTGCTCTTCATGAAAAGCCATCCTGGGCTTGTATTTCAGCAAGATAATGCTCACCTGTACATGGCGACAGTTTCTGCTGCTTGTCTTTGTGCTCGCACATTCTAACAAATGGTAACGTATGATAATTTTTGTTAATCGTGTCCCATGTGTTTTGTAAGTTGCAGAAATGGCACCATGAAACAACTTAAACTGCTGTTCAATACATTCACAAATCAAACATGCAGGAAAAGTCCATATGGTTTGTTGTTTGTGCTCCAAATGTTTTGTAAGTTAACCATACCTTGGCCAGCAAGTTTGTGTATCTCTCTTCAAATTGATAACACTTGCAACATTATTGATGTGGCCCTTTGACGATCTAACATGCCAATTCCACAGCATTTAGCACAATATCACTCAGGATATCCAACAACTCTATCAATCAGTGCCAAGCTGAATAACTGTTTGCATAAGGGTCAGAGGTAAACCAACACAGTATTGACTTACTCAAATTGTGAAGCCCTTTCTCTTGAATAAATCAATCAAGTTTCTCTGAAATTGTAATTATTTGTTGACCACAGAACACTTTACTACATTTGTAAAATTGTTGAACAAGAAAAGTCATACAGATTAGCACATTATTCAAAATTACATTTGTAAATCCGTTACCTGTGCTTGATAAATCAAGTGACTTCGCAAAGAGTAACATCACAAGTGATAAGATAAGCAGCTTCTTCTGTTGTAAGCTTGAAATGTAACAGTAATAACCTAGCTATGTAATAAAGCATTCCTATTTTGAGGAATGTTACACTACGATCGCTGTGAAACAAATTGCATGAAGCTGCCAGAGGCCAACTGTAACATTCAAATTTATGAAGTAGTGTGCTATGTAGAAAAGGGCAAAATGAAATTAATGGGGACCAGTGTATGCATAAGAAGTGAGCCAGACGATCAAAAATAAGATGTCTACATGTAAAAACCATGTGTGGAAATTGAGATGTTTACAGGGAAAAGTAAGGTTTTCTCCAGATGGGCAGTTGCACAACAGAAAGGCATGTGGTTTGGTGGCCATAGGTATACAAAAGTCTGACATCATAAGGGGTTGTATTGTTAATGAGATAGATAATAATGGGGTGGGAAAGAGATAATGCTTGGATTTATATTGGAGACATTGTCTGAAGTATTTTCAAGTACTGCACGAGTTTCTTTCCTGATAATCTACATGAAGTTGTTCAGCGACTTTTAAATTTTTGCATCACCTCTTCGGAAACTAGATTTCATATCAGAACCATTCAAGCTATTGCATCTGTCATGAGAGAGGGGTTTTCTTGCAATTTGAAACTGAAGAGCATCAGTACACCAATGTGGCAGTTTATGCATCTACAAAACAAATTTGATTTGATAAGAATTCATTGCTACTATTTTTTTCCATTTAAAATAATTTAAGGGGGGACATAGGCAAAATTAGTCAAAAATGACGACAAAACATTTTGCCACCAGATAGTTCTGTAGCATGTTAGAAATACTGTCTCCAATTTTCACAGATTAATTCGAACTACAAATGATAAAAAAAGCTGTCTTGTTTCAATTACTGCACAGTGCCACGTCCACTTTTCTAGACGACACTCTTCCTGTTTGCTATGTTTCATTATTTCCTGCTATCATAAAATCATCGGAAGAGTATAGAACACTGTGGACCCATTTATGTCGTGTTATCTTTGCCTTCTGCTTGCTATCTTTGGCAGCTGTTATTGTCTGTGGTGCAGAAATATAAACATTCAGTTGTGCTGTCAGTGTGAGAATTATGACTGTGTTAAAGCTTTTTTTTTGTATGATTTACCATTTAAAATGCTAAGATATAGTGATAAAGTTTTTAAGAAAGTGGCTAAAGCTTGCCATTTACATGTGAATAAACAGTTACTACAAGTGAGTCAACATAATTCAGCGGATGATAATTGTGAAGCTAAGATGATGAGCAGTTCACAGAAGAAACGAGGAACTGGTGTAGTTTCAGTCCACTAAATACGAAGTGAATAGTGGTTTTAGAATAATTGATTTAGAAACTGGGTGTTCTGTTATTAGAAAATTGTGTGCATGTGGTAACTGTGGCAATAAATCTTCAAGATTATATGACAGCAATGGCAGATGTGGTACTGTGTGTAATATGCACTTGTTTTGTGACAGCTGTCAAACTGACATCAAAACATCAACTGCCAAGAATTGCATGTATGAAACCAACATAAGATTCTGCTATGGGATGAGATGCGTTGGTGTTGGAAGGGAAGGTAGCAATTAGTTTTGTGCAATGATGAATATGCCATCTCCGTGTGCCTCATACTCAACACTAAACAATCACCTTCTGAATGCCTTGGAAACAGAATGCAATAGCAGTTTGTCAGCAGCAGTGAAAGAGGCAGTTTCATTTAACAAAGACATTTAGACAGAAGTAAATGACCCTTTGCCTTCTACGGATCTGTGTGTTTCATGTGATAGCACATGGATGAAAAGGGGCCACACCTCCCTACACTGTGTTTCGTCAGTTATAAGTGTTGACACAGGAAAAGTTTTGAATTCACTGGTAATGTCCAAATATTGCTCTATTTGTGCACAGAGGAAGACATTAGACAATAAGGAATAAGAGAGACAGTGGCAAATAAAACACAAAATAATTTGCAGCAAGAATTATGATGGTTCTAGTGGTGGCATGGAGCCAGCAGGAATGAAATTAATATTTCATCGGAGCAAAATGAGGCATGGAGTTAGATATGTGAAATATCTTGGTGCTGGAGATTGTAGTGCTTTCAAATCTGTTGTAGAAAGCAAGCCATATGGAAATGGATGCAACATTTAAAAGTTAGAGTGCATGGGACACGTTCAGAAGAGGATGGGCAAGAGACTTCTGAAACTGAAACGAGAACAAAAAGATGTAAAACTCAAAGATGGTAAGCCACTGGGTGGGCCACAATGCATGACTGACAAAGAGATCCACAATATGCAGATATATTATGGCAGAGCAATAAGGCAAAACACTGGAGATTTGAAGGCAATGCAGAAGACAGTGTGGGCAATGTTTTTTCACAAGTTGTCAGCTGATTAAAAGCTAGTACATGAATTGTGTGATATATCCTGGTGCAAATAAAAGCAGGCAAAAGCAGAAAACAAAACCTGTTCATATAAACACAGTCATCCTGAAGCAGTCTTAAACACCATAAAGCCAACATTCCAGTTTCTAGCTCATGCAGATTTGTTAAAGAAATGTACCCATAGTGGAACGCAAAACCCGAATGAGAGCTTCAGCAGTCTCGTTTGGAAGAGATGCCCAAAAACAACATTTAGCTCATCAGATAAAAGGGAAACAGTACACAAAGAACAAGAACAACAAATGTTTTGTTATGGTCAACATTAAGGTACTAGTTTATGGTGTAAATCCTTATAAAATGTTTTATGTGCATTTCCCAGAACTTTCATTTTTCAGTGTATAAGGAACATTTACCCCTGAACCATTGGAGATACAAAAGTGAAATTTTCTGCAGACTTTGTTCATAGTATAACACAACTTCCTGTGGTACAATTTTTTTCTTAATGTATTTCTGTCAAAATTATTTACTTTTCTGTGAAATTGAAGTTGATTTGTTTCATACACATAATTTTTTGAAATAATTACAAATTGAGTCAAAAAAGCTGCTTCTTTTTTTTTGAGATGTTTATTTAATCACGACAGGCCTGTTTCAGCTCTATTGCCATCATCAGCCGATCTGAATGTAAGGGTTTCATTATATACTATTTTCTAGGGCAGACGGTAGCCTGCTTGTCATATATGAGATTGACAACCATACATTTATGGAATTCTTAACTGACATATAACAGCACTGGTTAGTCACCTAAACGTTTTTCTTAAGTCTTTTAAAGTTATTTTATTACTTAGCTTTCATAGGCTATATTTGTTGAAAGTTATAGCCTGAATTTTATTTGTTGTGTGAGACAGTTTTTTGTTTGACGTTTAACCAATGATGTTATAAGTTTACATCAGTTTGCTTATCGATTGCCCTTAGTTACTGTGTTGTTTATTTTTATCTGTGAACGTGTGATTGGTTTGGCTTAGCTTATGTCTTTGGTTGTTTATCCGTTTTCATGATCGATGATTTGAATAAAGTTTTCTATGTAGTGTTTATGTTTTAGATCTAATTGCTCATTGAGTATTTGTTGAGGATGTTTGTGTGCATGTGTGTAGATTTCGACCTATTCCAGAATATTGAGTAAGCAACCTTTAGGTGTTACATGCAAAATTTGGATTACTTTCTCTACATTGTCTGTGGTATGTTGTTCTATGTGTAGGTGTTGAAAGAAGGTTGATGAGTTGCATTTAGTGTTCCTAGTGTGTTCTCTGTATTTGATATTAAAGTTCCGGCCTGTCTGACCTTTATAGAACTTATCACTATCTTAACAATGACTTTTTTATATACCTGGATTCAAGTGTATTGGTAATTTAACTTTTCCCGATGTAATTTTTAATTTTTCTTTAGTGTGGTATAAGAGATGTACGTTTGTTTTTCTTTAACATTGTGTTTAGTGTGTTTGATATGTTGTCTATATATGGTGTCAGAATGGGAGATTGGAATACGGGTAACTGTATATGCAACAAACTGTTCCCATAAATGTCTATACATACATATATTTCAGCACAAAGAAAGATACACGTGTACACTGTACAAGGTACAAAGGCTGACTGGAACATTAATATGACGGCTCGTCAGAGCAGTAAGAGTTCAAAGATCATGCTTTGCAGCCTCCCCCGCCCCCCTTCAAAGGGGCCGAGGTATGGAGGTTGCAGGGGTTGTCTAACGAAATCGTCCCTGAGCATAACGTGGGAGCATGTGTTGGGTGCGGTTGGCACGTAAATGTCCGGCGGGGAATGACTGACAGGTGGGTGTAGCCGTGCATTCCTAAAGTGGGTGCGCATTCTACTAGTAAAGTCCGGGGAGGTGGGAAAATCCTCGGGTGCTTGAGGCAGGATAAGTTCCCCAGGTGGAACCAGGTTCTCGCTGAAAACGAATTCAGAGATGGTTCCCTGTAAGCCAGGTTTAAAGGTCGAACAGAGACCAAGTAACACCCAAGGAACCGCCTCAGACCAGATGCAGTCATACTCAGTCAACTGCTTCAGACCTGAGTGTTGTTTTTAGAGTGCCATGCCATCGTTCCACTAAACTGTTGCTTTGCGGGTGGTAGGCTGTTGTATGAAGTTTTTTGATACCACAAAGGTTACATAGAATCGTGAGAAGTGCAGACTCGAACTGTCAATCCTTGTTGGTGGTGATGGTGGAAGGGCAACCGAACCTAGCGATCCATGATGAGACAAATCCTTTAGCCACAGTTTGTGCTGTGATGTTGGGTAAAGGAACAGCTTCCACCCAAGGAGACATGCGGTCAATCGTGGAGGGGATATATCTGTGTCCTTCTGAGGGTGGCAGAGGGCCGATAAGGTCGATATGTACATGACGAAAACATTGTCTCGGAATGTCAAACTTGCCAAGGGGGGGGAAGAAGTGTGGCATCCGATTTTGTTGCATTGGCAGGAAATGCAGGTTTGACAGTCCTGCTTAACATTTTTCCAAACAAAACTCTTGGTGACGGGATGTGTGGTGGCGCGGACTCCAGGGTGGGCGAGGTTATGCAAGACGTTGAAGGCTTGTCTTTGCAACAGCCGCATAGTGCCGGTAGAAGAGTCACACCACACTTCGTCTGAGACGCTGGGGAACTTGGCTTTGGTAAACACGAGCGATGTCTGAGGACCTGTGAGGAGAGCTTGAGATTGCTCGTCAGAGGCCTGGAGAGTGGCGAGGTCGGATAAATCGATGATGCGTGAGACAGTATTGATCCGCCAAAAGAAATCAGCGGGGATGTTTTCCGTGCCTTTGATGAAGCGTAAGTCCATAGTAAATTGAGAGACCAGGTTGAAGTGGCGGAAACGCCAAGGGGGTGGATCCTCGTGAGGGTTGCAGAAGGCGTCTGTCACTGGTTTGTGGTCAGTAAGGATGAAGAAAGAACGGCCCTCGATGTCACACTGAAAGTGTTTGACGGCTTCATAGACTGCCAGAAGTTCTCTATAAAAGCGGAATATTTATTCTGTGCTGTAGACAGTTTTTTAGAGAAGAAATGAAGGGGTGAAATCGTGTCACCTTTGTGTTGCTGTAATACTGCCCTGACCGTGATGTCACTGGCATCCATAGTGATGAACAACTCGGCAGACGGATTGAGGTGGGCAAGTACGACTGCGTGAACTAATGCTGTCTTAAGCGCCCAGAAGGCCTCTAGCATAGGTTCAGTCCAACTGAGTGGCTTAAGGCCCAAAGTCCGTTTGCTGGACAATGAGTCTGCCAGCGGGACGTGCATGGTGGTGGCTGAACATAGATGTCGGCGGTAGTAATTTATAGTACCCAGGAAATGTCAGAGTTCTTTGTACATAGCCAGGGGTGGCAATGACATGACAGTCTGCACGTGGGATTTGGGAGGCTGTATTCCATCTGCAGAGATGGTGTAACCCCAAAAGTCACAGAAGACTGGCACAATTGGAATTTATCTTTGTTGACCTTGACGCTGTTGGAGTTCAAGGTCTGGAGGACCTGGGATAAATGATCTTCGCGGTCCTCAATCGACTTGCTGAAAATGAGGATGTCATCCAGGTATGCAAAGCTCAACTCGAACTGTCGTAAGATTGAGTCAATAAAACGTTGCCACATTTGTGCCACGTTCTTTAAGCCAAATGGCATGAAGTTGTATTGGAACAAATGGAGCAGCTTGATGATAGCAGTTTTTGGAATGTCTTCCGGCACTACGGGAATCTGGTGATAGGCACGTTTACAGTCAATCACACTGAAGATTGTGGCACCCAATAACATATGGGTAAAATCGTTTATGTTCGGCACTGGATAATTGTCCATGATAGTACGAGCGTTTAAGCATCTGTAATCACCACACATTCGAAAAGAACTGTCGTGTTTGGTGATGAGGTGAATCAGTGAAGACCAATTGCTGTCCGATGGCTGTAAAATGCCTGCCTCCAGAAGTTCGTTAATTTGCTGCCGGGCCGCGCGAATCTTAATGGGGTTGAGGAGTCTAACCTTGTGCCTAATAGGAGGGCCGGCAGTGGTAATTATCTTGAGTGTCATTCTGTCAGTGACGGAGGCTGAGAACTGCACAGGAGGCTGAGTAACGTCCTGATGTGAAGTTTTGGGACGAGTGGAGCGCGATGAGGCGTAGCCATTAGCACGAGTGGGAAAAGGCAGCACGAAAGTCACATGCCTATTACGTGAGCGTGGCGTGCGCTTGTTTGGAGAGGTCGGCTGCATGTGTGGCATGGAGCGGATCGGGGCGTGACACGACTGTCTGTTGTTAGCTTTGCCTTGAGTAAACGGCGTGGGCGGGAGAGGTGTTGGCGTCACGCCAGGAACGGCGATGGCCGCCGAATCACGTGGTTAGCGTGTGAGAGAGGGGGAATGTTTACCAACATGCGGGGCGGCTACCTGTGCGTTGGGCGTGTTCGCATTGCGCACCCGACTGTCATTAGAAGCAGTGTTTGAAAAACATGGCACTGCACGTAGCGGGTGTGTGGTGGGTGCAGAGATCACTGATCACGAATCATCACACACAATGAATGTTTTTGAACTAACCTGATGAATGTCCGTGCTGGTGTCTGCTGATGAAGGTCGATCAGGTGAAGGATCTGTGGTTTACAGTTGCAACAGCAAGGTACGAACCGTGGTGAGCTCGTTGAAAGTATGAGCCGCTTGTTGAAAGTATGAGCCGCTTGTTGAAAGTATGAGCAATGCGTTGTTTCAACTCGTCATTTCGCCGACGGAGTTGGGCCGCTGCATCGTACTCTGACAGTAGATTAGTGATGCAGGTCACAGTTTTGTCCGTGAGGGTGGAGCACTTTGTGTGGCAACAGCGAGAGTTTTCTGTGCACATCGGAAACGCACCCCTTCCGGTAGGACCATAAATCTTTTGTTATACCTGCTGGCAGTCACATCGTTGTGGTACAACGTTCCTGGATGGCAAAGCGCCATCAGGTGTGCTCGAACCCATGTGATCGAGAAACTGGGTGACAGATCTGGTGGTTGAGCCTGGCGAACTTGATGTATAAAAATGTCAGTTATTAAATTGTGAGGAAGGCAAAACTGACATAGCTTGATAGCAGTTGACCGCGTGTGTGTTTTTCACTAATGGCGGCTTTGCACATGGCACTACTGTAACCGACGTTGCGGCACGTAGGGGATCAAAGCACGTGTGCGAATTTGGAGCCCTTTGAACACTACATGAGCGATCGATCATTGCCCAATTCTGGAAATTGTCCACTTCACCTTTCACATGTTGGCATGCACAGTCTGGCGACACGAAACCGGAGTCCATTGTTTGAGCTAACTGCATAACACTCGGCTCTTGTAGAGCTGCAAAGTTTGAGATTAACTGTATTGGAGATCGCGAATTGCTGTCCGTTAGCGGTGAAGCAACCGTTGGCAGGGGATTAGAGTGGCCTGGTAGTAGTAGCTGAGCCTCCAAATCCTTGTATGAAGCATTGGGTGAGGCAGCCATGGCATCGAATGTGAAACCTGATGATTCCCCACAGCCAGCACGGAAGTCGCGGAAGATGTAATCATTTCGGGGTCACCAATATGGAAAACGGGAATACGGATAACTGTATACGCAACAGACTGTTCCGTAAATGTCTATACATACATATATTTCAGCACAAAGAAAGATACACGTGTACACTGTAGAAGGTACAAACGCTGACTGGAACATTAACATGGCGGCTCGTCAAAGCAGTTAGAGTTCAAAGATCATGCTTTATGTGATCGATAGGACCTATCGACGCCAAATCGGTATATATGTGAAATTTTGTTTGGTTTGCGTTTCTTGCTGATGTGTTATTTCATTACGTATTTTTTATTTTAATGGTGTGGTATTTTTGTCATATATCTGCTGAACCAATTGTGGGTTGTAACCATTCTGTAGTGCCACATATTTTAAAATTTATTATTTCTTTATGTATTGCTTCTTGTTCTAGTGGGAGGTTTATTATCCTATTGATCGTGGCATGAAAGTAGGCATATTTATGCGCTTTTGGATGGCACGAAGTAGCGTGTATAATGTTATCTGTTGTGATAGGTTTTTGGTATATATCAAATTTGTGTGTATTTTCAACATTTTTTTATGGTAAGGTCTAGAGAGTTTATCGCTTTGTTGTTTTCTAGTTCCATTGTAAATTTCATTTTTGGATGTAGTGCATTTAGTGCATTGTGTATTAGCTGGATGTCTGTGGTATTTCTATCAAGTAGCATTAAGGTGTCATCAACATATCTATCGCAATGTAATTTTTTTTAAAATAATGGGTGTGTGTTGTTGAAAAGTTTTTCTTCTAATGAATTTAAGAATATATCTGCTATAGTTCCTGCAATGCTGCATCCCATGGCAACTCCCTCAGTTTGTGTGTAGAATTTTTCATTAAACAGGAAGTCATTTTGATGTAGTATCAATTCGAGTAATTCTATAATTTCTTTAGTGCCCATTACTGAAGTTTTCCTATATTGTAGTAAATTATTTTCAATTATGGTTATTGTTTTGTTGACTGGGATGTTAGTGTAGAGGTTTGTTATATCAAAGGATATAAATTTTCCATTTATTGGTATTTTTATGTATTGTAGTTTTTTTACTAATGATCTTGAGTTTCGTATCATGTAGTTTGTCTTGTATTTACAATATTTTTTTGGTATGTTGTTTAGTTTTTGACTAACGAGATATGTAGGGCTATCAATGCGATTCACCACTAGGCGGATAGAAACTAATGGTTTATGTATTTTGGATTGTCCATGTAGCCTTGGTGGTCTAGGGTTCATTACTATACACGATTTTCTTTCGTAATCTGTTAGGATCATATTACACTTTTTGACAGTTTTCCTTGAGGCTACCGTCTGCCCTAGAAAATAGTATATAATAAAACCATTACTCTCAGATTGCCTGATGATGGCAGTAGTGCTGAAACAGGTCTGTCATGATTAAATAAACATCTCAAAAAATGAAGCAGCTTTTTTGACTTAATTCATAATGTGTTTACATGACATATCGAGCTGCGGGCCCATTGGAAACAAAATTTTTGAAATAAATTGTAGGAGCTCTAAAACTGGTATTAATAAACTGTTCCACACATTTGCTTATCTGATTACTAAGAATTACCTACCACAATATGAAAGTTGTAAGTAAAGTAATTTTTGTGAAAATGTTCCTTGCGTGATAGTTTGTGTTGCGAAAATTTCCAACAATTCCATGATCAAATTTTTTGAGGAAAAAATTCCAGAATGCAGCCCATAATGTAATTACCTAATGTGTAAAATTTTGTTCTATTATCTTTCAAACACCAAAAACTGTGTTAGATTATGTAAACACATCTGTTTTCTCCTACGTCCCCCCTTAATGTGTTGGAAGATGTGGAACTGCAATTGGAACTTCCTTTTAATTTTGTTCCAGGCCGTGCAGTTCTTCCTACGAAGCAATGGAAACAAAATGGCGAATCGGAAGGAGAGGTTTCAGTTTTGCTTGCTTCGGAAGCCGTTCGTTCAAATACATTGAAAAACACAAGGAAGAAGAAATGAAGATCATATTTTACAGATATTAAAAATAGATTTCCTGTGTGTGTGTGTGTGTGTGTGTGTGTGTGTGTGTGTGTGCTTTAAGAAGAATTTTGTCATATTTTTGTTTTTTATTTATTTATTTTTTTTCATTCTTGATTTTTGTCTTATTTCATTGATTTTTGGTGTTAATACTGGAAAATATATATCACTATCATTTACATTTTAGTTATTCAACATTGTACATCATTTATTTCCATTACTCTGAGGAGAAAAAAAGTGCATTTACATAAAGTTAAAGAAAAATTAACTTTAATGATAGGTAGCACTTTCACCAAGTATGTCTGACAGTTTTTTATAGACAGAATGGTCATAATTTCGAAGTTCACTTCCAAGAAACTGGGTTGCTGATCTATTTACATTTCACCGTTGTGGGCAAATAGCTACTCACTATATATAATTTAGCATGAAAGCCAAATCTCATACCTTGAGTGCCAAAAGTGCAAATTGAAACCTAAGAAATATTGGTGCCTGCATGTGTTGAAAATGTCTGAACAAATAAAGTTGCTTTTCAGCCAAATTCTTATGAGCTTTGTATCCCTTCAGACTATTGACTATGGAGATATTGCTCATTCCAGGTTAAGATGGCAAAATCTTTCTGTATTGGTATTAATGGAATTCAAACTTCCCATCCCAAGAATCAAGAGAGAATGTAGAGCTATTAGCACATGGTTGCTTGGACAATGAGAGCTTCCAACCTGTTCTGAAGGTGCAGTTCAGCTTGTTCTGAAGGAGCAGTGCACTTTGCTTAAAAGTTTCTTTCACATATTCCTGAAGCACTGCCAGTGTGCTATACACAGGAAGCAATAAAACAACACATTCTCCTTATCCTTTGATATTTTCCCTCATTTTTACTATAAAGTCACTTATATACAGAATTATTTACTTTTTCAGGACAGTGTATATATAATTATACACACATTTCTTTATTGCTTATGCATTTTTTGCTGAAGGTTTTATTTTCTTTAAGTAAGTACTATTATCTACCGAAGAAGAAAAGTAGTAAGAAAGGTGTGAATACATGAAGTAACATAATTCAACAGCAGAGGTAAGTGTAGTGACATTGTGAACCTACATCATATTATTGGAGAGCAGTGACATAAACAAATGAACAAGGAATTAGCATGTTGCTGTCAAAATATTGTCGTTCAAAATTTTCTAGTAGCTTGATGATAACATCATTTTCTATTGATGGTGTGTAACTTCCAGGGAGTCAGAGTCAATCTTTTATCTTCCACACAACTTGTGTAAACTATTAAAGCTAGATCACAGTTGACTTAATTGTTGGATGACTGGTTATACTTTGTAAAAGAAATGCTTTGATTTGATATTATTTGCACCTATGAACTATTTTCCAGCATTAACCATTAGATTCATAAAGGGTGTTTCAAGAGAAACAGTAAATATTGTAGGAAATGGGTACTATAGACTAATTAGAATAAAACATTCTATTTCACAAGTGTCCAGTTTTAATTGGTAGCAGATGCACAGCTGTTAGAATCCCGAATACAGCAGGTGTTAAGCAAAGTCCTATGTGAAAGTGGCATCATCAGTAAATAGTGTTAATGGGATTACTTGATGATCTGCAATTATCCAGTGACAGAATGCCAATTATCTGCTTGCATCCTCATGAAGGTGTTGAATCCACTGAAAATTAAAAAGATACAGGCTGTGCATATGTATTTTCTGCAAGCAGAATTAGTTCTTTTTACAGATGGCACTAGTATTGTAATCAGTCCAGGCATACATACAGAAACAGAAGAAACAGTACACAGTGTTTTTAAAAGTATCATTGAGTCATTTCCCGTGAATGGTCTCACCATCAGTTTTAAAAGGAGACAACATATTCAGTGCGGCACATCTAGGAGTACTGCACCAGTGTTAAGCGTAACATGTGGTGAGGAAGTAATAAATATGGTTGAAACTTCAAAAGTCTTAGGTTTCCATATTGATGAATATTTAAACTGGAAAAAGCATATTTTGGGATTCCTAAAACAAGTTAGTTCAGCCATATTTGCACCTACAATCATTGCAAATCTTGTGGCAAGAAAAATCAGTAAGTTGGCACATTTTGCATATTTTCATTCAATAATGTCATGTGGGATAACCCATCTTTAACAAAGTAAGTCCTCACAGCTCAAAAAGTCCTGTAAATATAATGTGTGGTGCTCACCTGTGATTATCTTGTAGACATCTGTTTGAGTTGGGCATTCCGAATACTGCTTCACAGTACATTAATTCTCTTATGAACTTTTTGTAAATAATCCACTGGAGGTTTAATTTTGCATTTTTAACTGTAAATGTAAAATCATTCAGTCTGTAATGCAGTACTTGCTCATTTGTTTTGTTTTGAAAACAATCGTCAGTTTGTTTAGTAAGCCAGTCAGGCAGACCTTCTGCTGTCGCCTGTTCACATCTCCAGAGTGACAAGTTATGTATTTAGCTTTTCATGTGTTTTACTGAACAGCATGCTCCAGACACCGGCAAAATTTCACATAAGTGTTGTTCCAGTTGATGCTATTTGTAGGTGGGGATGCACTACACATGGCCTGCATCTAAATAGGAAGGGGAAAGATAAGTTAGCTTCTCTACTAGCTGATACTGTAAGGTTGGTTGGTTGGTTGTTTGGGGAAGGAGACCAGACAGCGTGGTCATCGGTCTCATCGAATTAGGGAAGGATGGGGAAGGAAGTCGGCCGTGCCCTTTCAGAGGAACCATCCCGGCATTTGCCTGGAGTGATTTAGGGAAATCACGGAAAACCTAAATCAGGATGGCCGGACGCGGGATTGAACCGTCGTCGTCCCGAATGCGAGTCCAGTGTCTAACCACTGCGCCACCTCGCTCGGTTACTGTAAGGGGGACCACAGTCACACAAGAGATGATTCTTGTGGTTAACTGGACCAGGCAGACAGATTTTTTAGGTTAAAGCCAAAGTCCAGTCAGACAACATTCAAGGAAAATAGAATAAAAGAAGCTTCATGTACACTAAATAGGGATAAAGCTAAGAGTAGTATCAATTTACTTCAAAAAATATCAAGGGAATAAAAATAAAGTAGATGAGCTGTTGGTGTGTTTAGATGATCTCAAAAATAAGAATGAGATTGATATACTTGGTTTATCTGAACACCATGTAACTGTGGTAATGGAAAGTGTTAGTATAAATGGGTATAATTTAGCATCTTACACTTGCAGATCTAGCATGGATGAAGGAGGAGTTGCCATTTACACAAAACAGTGGTATAAGTACAAAACTGTAGAAGTAAGCAAATTTTGTGTCAATCAACACTTTGAGGTTTGTGCATGTGAACTACAGCTAGATAATGTAGTGTTGATATTAGCAACAGTGTACAGGTTCCTATTAGGAGCTTGGGAGCTATTCATGAAAAAGTTTGACTCCGTATTATGCTGTCTATCAGACAAAAAGAAGTAGTTATTGGTGATTTTAGTGTAAACTTTCTAAGAAATTCTGATAGGAAAAGTGAACTATAAGTGTTATTAACGACCTATAACTTAAGAGTCAGTGATCAACTTCCCTACACGTATAGCTCAAGACAGTAGCATTCTAATAGATAATGTATTTGTACAGCAACAGGATGTAAAACTAACACATGCTTTCCCTGTGATAAATGGATTATCAGACCATGATGCAGAGTTTATTAACTTAAAAAATCTAGCAGGTTGTACAGTTCAGAAACCATTAAGTAAAAGTGTAAGGCTGGTCAACACAGTATCTATAGAGCACTTCAGAAAAAGTTTGAGAAATGTTAATTAGGGAAATGTATATAATGAGCCAAATGCTAATGATAAATGCAACATACTAAACATTACCATTAGTGGACCATTGTAATAGGCTAATATTCCTGGCCTGCCAATGGTAGCCACAAGAATTTTAACCAATACTCCCACTTCTCCAGCACAAATGCAAGAAAACTCCCCTTTATAAGAGAACGTGACACTAGTTTCTGACAGTGTTCTATCAATAGTCGACACCAGAAGATCCTGAAGAAGATCCCAGCAAGGGGTCTAAATGTCGATTATTTTAGAGGAAATATGACATGGCCTAACAACCCAGAAGATTTTAACTTTAGTGACAAGCCTGCAGTCTTAAACTTACACTATCCTCTGCTTAAGCTATCTTTGGCACAGAAAGGGGTAAAATATGCTGCTGTAAAACTTTTCGGTAAATTACTAGATGAAATATAATGTCTGACAGACAGCAGTAATAGTTTCAAAAATAAATTGAAATCATATCTCCTTGACATCTCCTTCTATGCCATAGATGATTTCTTGAATAGGAATAAATAAATATATAGTATAATATATGCATTTTGTGCCATTTAAGGGAATGGGGCAGGTAATAAAAATTTTAAGCTTTTTTCTCTCTTAAAAATGAGTAAAGAAAACTGATTCACGTGTGCTTTACTTACGCACTTGAAACATTCCACATCATAACGGTTACCGTGAGGTTGATCAGTGGAACATGCAACTAACTAGTGGTATATTTTTTGAATTGCAAGTGTGTTTTTCTATTTAAGATGTTTAAGCTCACATTTTTAACTGTAAGTGTAAATTCAGGCAGTCTGTAGCACAGTTTTAATCTCTTCTGAACTGAGCTATACAGCTCATTAAGTCACTAGTTTCCATTGGTAACACATCATAATGGTAGCAAGTTGCACAGTAGGTGTCCGTCTGCTTTTGTACTTTACTTCTTCAGTCAGTCTTGGTAGCATGGATAGGATGTGTGCATGCAGTTTGCAGATGCAGGAGGAGCTGGCTGCAGTTCTCTAACAGCTGAATGCACTTTTGGCTACGGTCAGCCATATTCAGGCTCCTGCCTTGGGGTATAGTGGTGGTGGAGAATCTGTAGTGTTGCATGGGATACCCCAGTGGTCACTTTTTTTGCCCACGGGTTCTGCTGCTGAGGCATCTCGTACTGTACTCGATGTGGTGAATACGCTCTCACAGCAGGATGAGTGATGGGTGGCAATGCATTCGCGTCATTTGACGCGGAGGACCACTGTGGAGGCTGACCGTCTGGCATTGTCTATTCATCCTGTGAGTGAACAGGTGGCTGTTCCTTCAGCAGAGTCTGAGCAGGTACGTGTTGGAATGGGGTTACTAGTTACTGGGAGCTCCAATGTTAGGCATGTTATGGAGCCCATTAGGAAGATAACATTCAGGGCTGGAAAGAAAGCCAATGTGCACTTGGTATGCCTTCAGGGGGCCTCATCTGAGACATGGAGGGGGCCTTGCCTGCAGCTATCAAGTGTACAGGGTGTAGTCATCTGCAAGTTTTGGCTCATGTCAGCACCAAAGACGTCTTTTGCAGGGGTTCTGAGGCCATCGTCATTTCATACAGGTGCAAGCCTCATGTGTTTGGTGTAAGCAGAGCTTGCAATTTCCAACATTGTTCCCAGAACAGATTGGGGTCCTTTGGTATGGAATCAAGTGGAGGGTCTGTACCGAAGGCTTCATCGACTCTGTGACAATCTTAGGTGCAGATTTCTAGACCTGAGTTTTTGGGTTGAAATTTGTAGGCCTCCTCTTGATAGGTCAGGGGTGCACTACACTAACGAAGCAGCTACTCATGTAGCAGAATATTTGTGGAGTGCACATGCAGTTTTTTTAGGCTACGTGGTGGTTCGAGGTACTCTGAAGAACACTCGGCAGTGGATAAGCAAAAAGGGAAGTCAGACCATGTTCAGAGTAAAGACACTTTGACTGTCAAAATTTTATCAATAAATTGTCAAAGTATTCATAACAAAGTTCCCCAATTTACTGCCCTCAAGGAAAGTTCTCGCACTCAGATTACTCTTGGGACTGATAGCTGGCTGAAAACTGAAGTACAAGATGGAATACATGCCGTAGGAGGGGGGAGGGGGAGATATTCATTGCAGTTGACAAGAATATTCTCTCTATTGAGGTCGAAATTGAGCGTGACAGTGAAATTATCTAGTCATATGTAACAGCTGTAGGAAAATAAAGTTAGTTGTTGGATGTTTTTACTGGCCACTCGATCCTGCTGTGGCAGTTCTAGAATCATTCAAGAAAAGTCTACAGTCCGAAGTGCAAAAATACCGGGTCATGCAATACTAGTTGGAGGCAACTTTATCAAGTATAGACTGGAACATCTATGCATTCATTGCAGAGGGTGGAGGGGGGGGGGGGGGGGTTTACAGACAAACAGTCTTGCAAACTATTTTTGAACACATTTTGTAAAAAGTTCTTGAGCAATGGTTCCGCAGCCCATACACACTGGAAATATCTTAGACCATATACCTACAAACAGGCTGGACCGTACTGAAAGTGACAGTATAGGGCAGGGAATTAGGAATCATGATTCATTATAGCAACTATTATTACAAAAGTTACTAAATCAGTCAAGAAGGCTAGGAGATTATTTTTCCTAGAAAGATCAGATAAACAGTTGTCAGCATCTCATTTAGACAGTGAACTGACATGACATCGCCCATAATTCCTCTACATCCATCTTACTGGAGCTAAGTATAAAACAGATTGTAAATTGTGGTTTGGAGAATTATGTGCCTAGTAATTGGATTAAGGGCAGAAAATACCCTCCATGGTTTAATAACGAAATTCGGAAAATGCTGCAGAAGCAGAGCCAGTTGCACTCTCGGCTTAAAAGGGAATGTGTACATGATGACAGGCAAAGTTTAGTAGAGATTTGTGTGCCTGTGAAAAGATCTATGTGTGAAGGATACAACCACTACCACCGCCAAATCTTAGCAAAAGATCTGTCTGCGATTCTGAGAAGATTCAGGTCCTATGTAAAATCACTGAGTGGGTCGAAGGCTTCTATCCTGTCACTCAACCAGTCTGGTGTCTCAATTGAATATAGCAAAAAGAAAGCTGAAGTTTTAAATTTCGTGTTTAAGAAATCGTTCATGCAGAAGATTCATACAACATACCATCATTCAACCATCAAACAGACTTCCATATGGACGACATAGTAATAATACTTAACTTGCACCAGGCGAGGTGGCGCAGTGGTTAGACACTGGACTCGCATTCAGGAGGACGACGGTTCAATCCCGCATCTGGCCATCCTGATTTAGTTTTTCCGTGATTTCCCTAAATCGCTCCAGGCAAATGTCGGGATGGTTCCTTTCAAAGGGCATGGCCGACTTCCTTCCCCGTCCTTCCCTAATCCGATGAGACCGATGACCTCGCTGTCTGGTCTCCTTCCCCAAAAACAACAACTTAACTTGTGTGTATTATGAATCTCTTGCTCAGTATGAAGTCTCAAATGGCTGGAAAAAAGTGCAGGTGACCCTCGTATATAAGAAGGGTAAAAGAACGGACCCACAAAATTGCAGAATCCTCAAACATATTCTCAGTCGAATATAACAGAATTTCTTGACACCAAGAATCACATGTCCATGAATCAGCACAT
The DNA here is from genome assembly GCF_021461395.2 of Schistocerca americana. Taxonomy (NCBI): domain Eukaryota; kingdom Metazoa; phylum Arthropoda; class Insecta; order Orthoptera; family Acrididae; genus Schistocerca; species Schistocerca americana. Next base: position 354,705,743 of record NC_060130.1, read on the forward strand.
TTGAGAAAGCATCGCTTGTGCGAAACTCTGCTTGCTCTTTTCTCACATGATATCTGCTAACTATGGATGAAGGGCAACAGGCAGATTTAATATTTCTAAATATCCGGAAAGCATTTGACGTGAAGCCCCACTACAGACTGTTAACATAGGTACAAGCATATGGAATAGGTTCTCAGTTGTGTGAGTGGCTCGAAGACTTTTTAAGTAACAGAACACAGTATGTTGTCTTCAATGACAAGTGTTTATCACAGACAATTGTATCATCAGGAGTGTCCCAGGGAAATGTAATAGGACTGTTGTTGTTTTCTGTGTATATAACTGATCTGGTGGGTAGGGTGGACAGCAGTCTGCAGTTTTTTGCTGTGGTGTATGGGAAGGTGTCATCATTGAGTGAGTGACTTTAGGAGCATACAAGATGGTTTAGATAAAATTTCTAGTTGGTGTGATGAATGCCAACACTACACTTCTCCATTTCTCTGCTAACGTATTGCTGTGCAGTATTGGATCCTCACTAGGTAAGATTGACGGAGGACGTAGAAAAGTTCAAAGAAGGGTAGTTCATTTTGTTTTATCACAAAATATAGAAAATAGGGGAAGAGTGTTACGGATATGATAAGCAATGTTTTCCATTACAACAAACTCCTTTTCACAAACTTTCAATTACCAACTTCCTTCTCCAATTGTGAAAATATTTTATTGTCATCAACCTACATAGGGAGAAATGATTATTGTAATAAGATAAGAGAAATCAAAGCTCGTACAGAGAGATTTAAGCTTTGATTTTTCCCACTTGTTGTTAGTGTGCAGTGGTAGAAAAATAGTCTGAAGGGGCTTTGTAGAACCCTCTGTCACACACTTAAATGTGAATTGCAGAGTAACAATATAGATGTAGGTGATGTATAGGACCATTGCATGCTTTAAAAAATTTGTAGAGAAAATGCACAATGGTTACTATCATCTTCGAAGTGAACTGACATCAGATTCAATGTACTAAAACCGGTTATCCAGTGATGTACTGGGTGACTGATTTATTTTGACCACCCCACCATCCAAATAACGGAAGATGATTAACGGAATGGCAGAGGTGCATTTACCTCTTGTTTCCTTTTATTTAATTGTCAACTCGAGAGAGGTGGATTTGCATTACCTCAGGTACGTGGCTATTACTGAGGAGTCATAATCAGTGTTATGTTGTATTTTTAACATGCTGACTGCCACAAGGCCATCGGTTTTGGGATCAGAGGCTTAGGCCAAGCACACATTATGACACAAATGACGAAGAGAAGCAGAGCAAAAGTTTTTGTGACCCATTGGTGTAAACCAACTGTAGGCTATCGTAAGTAAGCGCAGACTATGGTACTTTTCGTATTAGCCTTGTTCAGTTAAGATCATAATTGCATCACATGTTTGTTAGCTGGTTGCATACCTATTGTGTGTTACCTCATTTTGACCTCCCTTGTTTGCACTTGCGATAAGTGTTGTATTAGATTCCCCTAGAAACTGAAAGCGGTGGACTATGTAGAAACTAAGGGAGGATATATATTTATTTTCCTGTCTGTTACTTTATTTAAACTGTATTTATAGCAAAATTGAAATTTTCAATGTTTAATTCAGGTTTTATTTGAAAATTGTTGATTTGTAATGTGAATCAGTGGGATGGTGTAGAAAAATTTTTAAAAAAATGGAAAACAACATAAACAGCACTTCAATGCTTCGAGGTTATGTAACCTGGTTCTGTTGTTCATGAACAACTTTTGCACTAACCAATAACAACAGGAATCTCTTGCCTTTGATTATCATGAAGCCCATTCTGTTGAGTACAAAATAATAACGATGATTATGTAGATATTTTTATGTTTATGCATCTGAACTGTACTTGCTTCAAAAATAATTGCTTTGGTTACATAGAAGCACAGCAGTTATGCGATCAGCTAATGTTTATTACGTTTGAAATGATTTTATTTTTTAAGGGTATAAAATACAGAATGGACTAATACTGAACGATGAGCAGTTCGAATTATGTGCAAAGCAAACAAAAACAAAGTTTTCTTTCCGTACGAATACTAACATTTACTTCGTCATTTGTGTACTATATCAAAGCTACTGAACCATAATTTTGGTAGAACACGACTCTAGTGTAAATACAACAGTGCAACTCGAGGCAGAGGGCAGTGCAGTACAGTGCCTGCATCCACCTTCACCATGCAGTGTGTGGGACACAGATTAAGACCCTGTACACAGTTAAACAATTTGTCAAACTTCACCATGTTTGTTAAACATAGTGTATATGTGACAGAAATTTTGATTGGTGGAAAATTTGACAAGAAAACTGATGTTGTTTGAGTTGATGTTTCATTGCATATGTAAAGTGAAAGATAGCTTTATTACAATTTATCATAGTGTATAGGCAGTATTACAAGTTTCCACAAACATGGAAACTACAAACAAAGATAATTACAAAGCAGCTCTGGTGATTACCAAAATGGTAGAGGAGTCACATCATTCCGAGCTATATATTATGCAGGAAAAGGTTGAGAAAAAAATCAGTATTCTACACACAACATACAAGCTGGAGTGCAATTAAAAAAACCTCTAGTTCTTCCACCAATGACGTGGGTTGCATGTTCCCACATTGCTGTATTTTAATGAACTGTTCTTAGAAGACCGAGTAGAAGAGTATAAATTTTTTGCATACTTGGGTCTTGTTTTTCAGTGTGAGGGCGAAGTAATTCCCAACAGCTTAATAAAAGTTTCACTGTCCAGTCACAGAAAGTTGAGGTAATTAGATTCAGAGTGTAACAGGTTTTAATGTGTTCATTTCTGTCTCATGTTAAACCATTTCCTGGACCAGCATCTCATTTTCTTCTAATGTTTTTTATTCCAGTCTTTGATCACAATATAAAGGCCTTCGACGATGACCAGTTTCAGTCAGTAATGACCATCTTCAGATCTGTTCTACACCCTGTCCTAAAGTGATAAATTCATATTGGCATTGTCAAAACTTATAAACACACACAGCAAAGCATCGTCACGTAGAACTCACGTTCTTCTTCAAACAAATCCCACAGTCAGTGTTACAAATGTTTTGTTTGCATTTGTAGCCATTCCCACTAGGGTCAAAATACAGCTCCATGAACAGTGTATGGTTGAAAAGTGAGGTGAAATTGACAAACTTTGTTGAGAGGTGTACAGGCTTGTTTGACAAATCCTTATCTAGCTAAGAGTAAATTAGATGACTAAGTATGTTCATTTCTGTGAGTAAGTTATCAGTACCAGTTCAACCCACTATACAGCTATAACAGGTTCCTTATCTCAGGGTCACTGATAAAGACTTCTGGTCTCAAGTTGCATACTTTGGCGACTTATAAGGTCCTCCCAACTCCCCCCTCCCCCCCCTCCGGGAACCATTAGGAATTAATCAAGGTGAGCTAGGAGAACCCCCCACACACCATAGGGATTTGTGCAATTTACATTCAAGGGGAACACCTTTAGGTCTAGGCACTCCAGACACAGCAAGTCGCCGTGCTCGTCTTGCAAATTGATACGATACTCCAGTTCTTCCTCCAGGAATAACTCTCACCAGCATCGTCAGTCGCATCTTTGATCTTTTCCTTCAAACTGACAATTTCCTCCTCGGGCAGCAACTAGTCTGTTGCATTGCATACCCATAGAGGTTGTTTACATCCAGGTAAAAGCTATAAGATAAATCGTCAGATGGTCTGTAATCCTCCTCGCTCATTCATGGTTATTCTCCTTGGCATACCTGTGCACACACTGGCGAAGCCCTCACAAATCCTGCGTTTGAAGAAGAGCAACATTGGTCAACAGTTCGATGCTAACACATGTCTTCCTTAACATTGTGTCCTACAAAAGCCCTGGTGTGATGAAATAGAAGGCAGGATCCAGATAATATGTGCACAGACATACACTCAGGAACTTTGCAAAAACATCTACGTGCAAGTCTACACCCAAGTTCATGTATAATCTAGTATATCCCTCTAAAGCACAGAATTTCAGCTTCTGCCAAACATTCACCATGTGCTCATACTCCACATCCATTATGACAGTGCCTGTTAGTTCACCAGAGAATGTGGTTATGTCGGGAAATGTCATTTTTTGGAGTCTCTCCACTGACTGCAGATATTTGCATGGAAAGGCCCCTTCTTTGTCACAAGCTGAAACTTTGCATCATCATAATATGTGGCTCTGGTGGTATAGATGTCCTCCTGACCTATTGTCTCAGCAAGTTTCTGAAGAGACACATGCATGAAACGAAGTGAATCCAAGAAGTTGAGCATTATTTTTGGCATGATTCTCTTGGAAAATGAAATGTACTTCTCAGTGGTGTCAGGCATGACACTGATCTCATCATCCTTCAACCCATAATCAACCGAGTGTTTAATGAGAAATTGGGCATAATACCCATTTAAAATGTGGAAAAAGATGAGCATGTTCCATGGCAGTTTGTACTTAAAGTTTTATGCATTGTGAGCTGCACTGCAGAACTTCCCCATTAGATGACAGGGGTTTCTACATTGAGTTTCCACTTTTCTATCCAATGGCAGCCCACAAATATGACACTCAACTGCCTTATTGTACAGGGCTTCATTCTCCATTGAGTTACCGAGTAAGGTGACGCAGTGGTTAGTACACTGGACTCGCATTCGGGAGGACGATGGTTCAATCTCACATCCGGCCATCCTGATTTAATTTTCCCGTGATTTCCCTAAATCGCTTCAGGCATATACTGGGATGGTTCCTTTGACAGGGCACGGCTGACTTCCTTCCCCATCCTTTCCTAATCAAATGAGACTGATGACCTCGCTGTTTGTTCTCCTCCCCAAAATCAATCCAATCCAATCTCCTTTGAGTCGATCATGAGATGATGTGATAAATCACATCAATTTCTCACACAAGTTTATTGAGCTCGCCGAGCAGCTGTCTCACAGGATTATCTCCAATGAAATATTTGAATTTGATGTTTCTGGTGTAATATGAGCATACAACTTCATATGCTGCCACATGCTGTTTTGTGAGGGTAGTATGGGAGGCAGAGGGGTTGCCTTCACAATGCACCACAGGAGCTAGGGGGCACTCGAAGATGGTGTACATGGTGAAGGGACAGCGCTTCTGCTGGTAAACGTTCTTCAATTTTAAAAACTTTATCCTTGGCAGGCATTTCTGCACATACCAAATCCTGGCTCCAGCAATTAATAAAGTGGTTTCTAAGATACTCTGGGTAAATGAGCTGAGGCATCCATGGCAAAAATACCTTGCCCCATTATTTTTTGAGAATTGGGTGGAAAGTAGGTGAGACATGCTTTTTATCCATATGTAGTGCTGCTGCTCGTCCTTGGAGACCAACAACAGGTCTACATGTTTGGGTGCTGACTGGCTAATTTAGAAAAGTAGAGGGGTCCGACTGCTTTATGCTTGAATAATTTCTTCTGTGCAGTGTGCTCATGGTCATCACCTCTGGAATATCAACATCCATGGTACTAATGTGAATTGAACAATCAAGGTTCTGCTTCTCAAATTTTGCTACGTTCTAGAGTTCCATGGGGAATAAGAAGCCTTGGAAACTATAATGCCTGCAGACATCATATCAATGGTATCTTTTTGTAATGCATACATTTTAAGGGCAATTTCTATTGCTAGCCAGAAGCAACCGTACAAACAAAATACATCCTTGTCGGCAGAATTCTGGACAGCAATGCATGCCTGTTTAGCAGCAAGATCTTTCAGAAGAAGGCTGTCACAGGACACATACCCCCACCACCAATAAGTGGACCAAAGGCATGTGAGAATATATCGAGATGGGAGTACATGGTTGAGCTTCCTACTGGACATTCTTTCCGTGCATTTCAGAAAAATGGAACAAATTGCTTAGGCGATGGTCAACAGCATATACAAATTTTAAAAAATGGATAACATTGTGCTGTCTGTAATAATGTTATTTTATTTTGCTACTGGTTTCCGTTCTGCACCATCAGCAATGACAGGAAAATTATCACAGATGTATCACGTCATACATTCTTTGGCATAAGTAACCACAGAAAACTTTAACTGCTAAGAAAAGTAAAAAATTGTGACAAAACTGAAATATGATATATTTTAATCTTGTCACAATTTTTTATGTGCTGTGCCATCATATTTTAGTCTTGTCACAATTTTTGATTTAGTAACTTAGTAACTTAAGTTAGAGCATGCATGACATGTAATACAACTGTGATAATTTTCCTGCCATTGACGCTAGAAGTTCTGACCCATTCTGTTGACCTACCCCATTTCTCCCTCAAATTTGGATGATGCTCTTATCCTCATCAACATCATTGCCCTCTTTCAGGGGATGCATCAGTTCCCTGTAACTGCTATGCACCTCATAGCAGGATGCCACAGGTCGTTGACATACCTGGGGAGCGCCCTCTCCAGAATTGCTTGACAAGCATTAAGGAAAGTTGCCGTGCGGTTCTGGCGCTGCAGTCTGGAACCGCGAGACCGCTACGGTCGCAGGTTCGAATCCTGCCTCGAGCATGGATGTGTGTGATGTCCTTAGGTTAGTTAGGTTTAACTAGTTCTAAGTTCTAGGGGACTAATGACCTCAGAAGTTGAGTCCCATAGTGCTCAGAGCCATTTGAACCATTAAGGAAAGTTGTAGGATCTCGGTATCTCACATTTGAGTTATCAGTGTGGGCAAGTGAGATCCTGTGGCCGAACACACCAGCTGTTATTGAGTTCGTTGTGGCCGTAGGACTTTCTTGATGATCCAAAACAGCACAGGTGGTGGTGGTGGTGGTGGTGGTGGTGGTGGTGGTGGTGGTGGTGGTGGTGCTGCTGCTAAACGTAGCACATTGTCACAGTCACAGTGACCTCAGATGGTGGAGTGACATTTGCAAGATGGGTCAGGGTGTGGAGGGCATAGCCCAGACCATGGCAAATGGGCCAGAGTCATGATGCTGCGCCACGATTACAACCTGCCTGAGGCATTGACTGTGACAAGGGCTGCATTGCAGATGGCAAGCCAAGCTGCTGCCTGTCTGGCTGCAGGTAAATCACTGATGGAGGGGTGGGAGGTGGGTACATCATTGCAGGTGACAGACTGGGTGGGCTACTGCATGTCCAGCCATGTGTGCACCACCACCACCACCACCACCACCACCACGACAGGTGGACTCCCATTATCTCCTCCATAACACGTGCATAGAAAGAAGGAAAAATGTTAAGTATCAGACATAATTAAATAAACGGATATATGTAGGTGCCTGTGGTGGTTCTATTCACATTAAAAATTCACTGCAGCGGACCTTATTGGCTGTGACCTCCGGTATAATTTGGTCCAGCATGTAACTGTGTTGGGTATATTATTCTTGGAAAATAGAAGGAACTAGTACTACTACTACTACTACTACTACTACTCACGTATTCGCTCCTTGATGTGTGGTGCATCCCCCACAAACTACTGCTGGAGAATTGGCTCTCAGGCTGCGTCAAAATATTCGCTCTGGATTCATCATCATCAACCATCACCAGTTACAATGGTTTGGCATTGAGTCAATAGTTATAGGACTTGACTGCAGCAGAGGATCCATCCCCCTGGCTGCTATCTTGTTGAAGAATTTGGAGAGAAACAAAAAGCATAATGTTACTTAACCAGTTTATAACACACATGGAGATGGAGGGAGAGAGAAAGAAAAACAGGTACTTACGTTCATCTGAATCGGGATTTATTCAGCTGCCATCTTCTGGAATACAAAGATGCCACACGAGACCCTCGACAGCACTGCCACTCAACAGTTGTGATGGTGTACTCCCATCTGCAGCAGGAGGAGGAGAAGACGAAATTAGTCATCAGATTTCAGATAAAAAAAGGACATGAACGAAAATGATTTCCACATACCTGTAGAATCGTCTTCAGAGGCCAATCTGGGCCACTTATTGGTGGCATCATCATCGTCAGCAGCACCAATATGTCGCTTCATAGTGCACGTAATCTGACAAGGTCTACGTATGACAGAAGAAAAGAGAAAAGGGATAATAGCAGTTCAGAGAACTACTCAGAGGGAAAGAAGGGAATGCTGGGATGGTTACTATTGAGAAGCACTAGAGCTACTCCAGCCAGTATACTCCATAGGGACTGAATGCTGGGTAGCTACTGAGAAGTGCCAAAGAGTCGCTTTGGCCAGTCTATTTACTAATGAAAGAAAAAGATGTGAGTGCTGTTGATGATCAGACCAAAGTACGCTTATAGCTGCACATAGAGGTTGATTCTCGCATTCATATACAGTGATCAAAAGGAAAGCATTTTCTTCTGCCCCTTTTCATCAACACTGTCATATAATTCAGCGCAGGTGTATGCTATACCATATATCTGTGGGCTGCAGCGAGAGTGGCAAATATTCTTCCACGATTTGCAGTACTTCGTCGTTAACAGTAGAAGTGTTACCCACTCAATTAGATGCCAGCTGCTGCTATCTGCAGCGTCCTGCCTGTGCAGATATGCCTGCTGCTGCCCTGTGTTTGGGCTGAGCGTACAAATTCGTCACTCTCGTTGTAAGAAGAGTGAAATTTTGAGTATATATCGTACAGCAGATTGATATTGTCATTATTCCACTTTTGCATTGGTTAGGTTACAGTTGTCGAATAATATGGAATCCTTAACCACATTCCCTGTCCTGTCTGTCTGCCTGCAGCGCCAGAATAATGAACAGAGGCATTTCTAGTTGAACATATGTTTTAATCGACCAGCTACGTCCTGAAGTTGTCGGCAGAAATGGAAACTCATAAAACTGGATACACGTACATTTTTCACACTAATTTATCCAAAACAACTTTATTTTCTGCTGTTTTCACATCTTGACTGTATACATTATTAGCCACAGTACTTCGAAAGAGAATTCGGTCCTGTTTGGCATTCGTAGTGACTTGCTTATTATCTGCAAAGAACCCGATAACCATTTTGAGAGGGATGTACATCCCAAGTGATTACTTACGGATCTGTCAATGAACCATTCTGCGTTTTGTAGAAAATTAAGGTCCATATTGCATGTTTTGAATGCTGATGTGATGCCAATGTCTCTTGTGTAGTCAACATCAACGCCGTTAAGTTCATATCGTATTTCATGAAACAGAAAGGGGAATGCATTACATGTAAGTCACAATGTTTCTGCTGCAGTGCTTCCATCATTCTTCATAAATGTACCTTCGAAGTACAGGAAGCTGCTGTTTGGATTTGATAAATGAGCTTGATGTTGGATCAGAATTCTTATCTCATCATTATTATTGAACATCACCAGTTGTTGTTTTGAGTGACGTCACTGCGAAGTTTCAATCCCATCGACTTCAGGAACTCCTAATTCTTAAGTGTTATCATCTTGTTCTTCCGCTGCAGAGTGGAACACTGACTGGTATGTAGGTCGGTTTTAAACTTTATGCCCACAGTGCTGCTGCTGCTTCTTCAAATTAGTACCACCATCATTTCTTCTCCTCAAAAATCAACCTATTTTCCATCCTGGTCAACGATGTTCAACTCGAGGGGGGAAGACAGATAATTTGCCTTAAATACAGAAGAGTACTGTTTTAAGGTTATTGTGCGACCTGATATCTGAGTCTCAACTGACATGGAGATGTGCATGCTGCTTGTTTTTATGCATTCGTCAGGACCAGCAGCAGAAACGAGAACAGAGGTATGAATCGAAGTCATAGTAGTGTCGAAAATTGTAGAATACACAACTGTTGGTGAAATAACAGTACAATTCTTCCAGCAGGCGTAAATACCCCTACAATTCAGAGAAGAGCGCGTTATTCTGTTTTAACATACGCAAGCCAGCGTACTCCACATCCTCATGCGACATCTAAATTTTACATGCGTTTTCAAATCGTCTTTGGTAAAGTATTCTGCATAGACATACCAAAAACTCCTGGGATTTTGAGTTTCTTGATGAATTTAAGCAGATTAGTATTGGTAAGAAGTCTGTCCGATAGCACAGTTAAGTGACTTATTTTTAATAAACAGTCCAAATCCTTTATTGTATGGTTTTAAATATAGCCCTTTACCGATAATGACGGCCTCCATCATCCTATTATGCCTTTTAGATAACTTTTGTTGCTCTTGAGCATTTTGTGCATTCTTCATTGGTGGGCCACGGTGGCAGCTCCTTCTGCCAACGACGCAATAGACAATGACCCCACTGACACTGGAATCAAAAACGGGTTAATCCTACACCATAAGTCTCAGGTATTGGCAAGATTGTAGATGTTGCCACATGGCTTCTTCTTCTTCTTCTTCTTCTTCAAGATCCTTTTTACCACTACCACTGCTGCTTGTATACAATTTTTCAACCCCCCCCCCCCCCCTCCCGTAGGTTTCTTACTCTTTAGTGTACAAGAAGCTGCATTCATTATTCGTTTGAAATTTACTCCAGCACTCAATTTAAGTTTGGTATGCATTACTTGATGAGCAGTGAATGCTCCAATGCGTTGTCCTATGCCTATGTTCCTTCTTCGACATATATGGTTGACTTTTTTTTGGATAAAATGCAATTTTCAGGGTAACGTTCTGCCAAATATTGATTTGCAGCATACGCTAAATCCAGCTCTTTGCAGGCATTGTCTAGGAGATTACTCCCTTTATCACCATAAGCCAGACGCTTTCTCACTTTTGTTTCAGGCTCATATCAAGGAATATGAAGTTCGACTGACGGTTTATCGATTATACCACCATCACAAACACCGCCACCTCTGATGCACCTCCTAGCACACATGGTGTGCTACTGTACTGTCTGAGATTCGTGCACCATGTTTTATAACAAATCGTGTGCTTTCACCCAACTCTTTTGGGATTCTACAGAGCGAAACCATTTCACTAAAGACCTGTTCCTGTGATGCCTTATGACATGCTGTATGAAAAACATGTCTGCTTCGGAACTTACCTGTAATTCCTCTGTGTAAAAACTCCCTGCACTGTCTTCATGGTCGCTGTCGGTTGAGATGTAAGTTCTCAGGCTTGTCCTCTGTACTTTGAACACTGTAAATATCTCCGTTGACCGGTTAGGAAGGTATGATTTCTCAAATGCAGTTTTGTATTTCGAAATGACCAAATCACCCCCTTTGAACTTCTGCTTGCATGGATCCACCATCTTAATGTGATTGTATGCTATATTTAGAAGTCCATTGTTACGTACATCGATAGGTGTCATCTTAATTGTTTGATGTTCAGCTTCAGTGTACACCCCAATAATTTGTGGTAAAATGTCTAATAATGAGTATGAACCGCAAAGATTAAACTGCATCCACATACAGGTTTTAATGGTTCTGTTCAGATGTTCCACAATATTCCCTTTCATGTGGGAGAATAATGGGTATTGGTTTATTCCACATTGCTCCATTACCAAGTTGAAATACTTATTGTAAAATTTACCTCAATGGGTAATTTTTAGGTTGTCAGGACACTGCCTCTTACCAATCTGCAGCAATTGTTTAAACACCTGTGCAAAGTCCCCTCCCAGTCTTTGTCTTCACAGGAAGGGTCCAGGGGATTTTTGAATATGTACCTATGATTATTAAAATATATTTGAACCCTTTATTCAATGGTGAATATTCTCTAATTTCAATGAGGTCAGCCACGATAAATCATTCAGACAACATATTATGACTGGTTTGCATGGGAACATTTTGGTAAAGAGGTCTGTGGAGTGAACATACCACTGTCTCCATTACTATTACTCAGTAATGTGTGTCTCTCGAGGCTTCAAAGTAATTAATATAATTTCGTTCATGTGAGCTATATCCCCTGCTGTAGACGATGCTGTCAGTAGGTACACTCAGTCTATGACTTTCTTAGGATCACCTATACTCTAGAGGTAATGCGGTCAGCTTTATATGCTGAATGTCAACACCTTGGCCTTTGCTGTGATCACTGCTTAACATTTATCTAATAATGTTAACGTAATTCCTACTGTTTAGCCTTTTTAATCGTCCTTTTGGAACACCACCACTCCTGTGTGCATTAGTATTACATAATATTTCAGCATATGGTTTCTTCTCTTTCAGCAAATACTTTTGGCAGATGTGTGATAATTGTTTAATACTTTCTGATATGGGTCTAAACATTTCAGAGAGAGACGTCACAATCCAGCAGTCCCAGTTTTAACAGCCACAGTTTGCAATGTGAAAGAAACAACTCTGTAGGAAACACGCTGTGCTTTATTCATTATTTATCTAATAGTTTCATTGTGCAGTGGTAGCACAAAATATTGAAAATACCTGCCACCTGTAGGCATTAAATTCAGACTATATGGTATTCTGGCTGATATGTGACATTACCCATAGTGGAATTCCCTCTGTGAACTCACCCTCTACAGACTTTCCAGGTTCTACAGTTACACACTTTGGTGCAGGGGGTGTCAGAAATTTATACACTGCTCCACTTTGTACATAGTAACCCTATTTTTACTCAAATAGTCTACTAATTCACAGTAAGCTGCTCATACATACTGCTGCCAGCAGCACAACCTCTATGGGGCGATTGATGTTGCACAGTGCAGATCTTCTAAATTGAAAACACTTGAGTATTTTAAGTATGTGCTTGTGTCTCATGTAGCTAATTCTAAAATATCAACTATAGTGGCTTTATGACCAAACAATTGAACGTCTGTTGGAGTGTGGAATATATCATACTCATCTTTCATCCTATTCTTTATATACTCCATCATATTACACAAATATTCCAACTCATATGAGTATTGAACTCTAGTACAGATGTGTTGCGCGTTTTGAACTTCGATCACATTTTCCATAGGTAGATCCACATTTTGTTTAGATCCATACACAGTAATGTTATAGGTGCTGGCAAACAGTAGTTCTCTTGATGAGGGACTTGCCTGCGGTTCTGTGACCTGTGGCAGCTCCACCAGTGGCGGCTGCCACAGTGGCAGTGGTACAGGAATGCCGGACATTTGCCACGTCGGACATTTGCCACACTTGCCCCTTCGCCAGGTAGCTTGAGTAGCAATCCCTGAGGTAAGGGACGCCCTTCCTCGTACTACTTCTCTCCGCTTTCAAACCGCCGTCTCCACATCTTACTCGATACAACCAGTACGTAAGGGGCCTCCTTCTTCGACATCTTGGCGAAATACGGAGCTTCTTTTCCGAAATCGAAATACTTATAACTTTTCGGAAACGAAAGCAATACCGACTATTATGTCAGTATGTAATTAGTTCCACCAAGTATAAATATAGGTCCCTCTGTCTGTAGAGTAGCTTCCTTTCACGCTTACTGATTGGGATAGAAACAGTCCACAGGCATGGGAGCAACAAGAAAGGAAGGATGTAAAGAGTATGCGAATGTAAGCTAATCATTTCTTTTTGATCACTGCATTTGTGCCTACTTTAATTACTATAACTGCATGCCCAAAAGACAATAAGGAAAGAAGAAATGAGAACGTGAATGTTTGAAAAGAAGAACGACATATTCCATATTAATTTAGTCTCTAAAATCCGATATCCCTTGCGGCGAAACATTAGTTAATAAAGTGCAGTGGGACAATGTTCAAAACATGACTAAAAATACGTTCACGAAATAGAGATATGATTGACATGTCATCTAAAGTCGACATACAACTTTAAAATGTTAGAAATAAGGAAATGAAGTAATACAGAATGCCATGCTTGTAACGTACGTTGCTGTTCTACACTGTTTAGCTCTGGTATATACAGGGACACAGAGAAAGCATCCTAGGTTTTGGAGGGAAAAGCCGTAATTGTAATGATCTGCACTAGTACAGAAACAAGAAGCACAACTTAAGGAAAAATAATGTAATGTGTGTTTCAGCTCACAAGCGACATTGAAGCAGATAGTTCCTGTGACTCAGTATGGGCAGAGGTTATATTTGACAACCGGAATAAATTAATAACTGGCTCCTTTTACCGACCCCCGGTCTCAGATGAAACAGTTGCTGAACAGTTCAGAGAAAACTTGAGTCTCATCATAAATAGGTACGCTACTCATACAATTATAGTTGGCAGTGACTTCAGTCTACCTTCTGTATGTTGACAAAAATACATTTTCAGACTCTATTGTAGATAGAAAACAACTTCCGTAATTGTTCTAAATGCTTTTTTTAAAAAATTGTTTCGAACAATTAGTTCACGAGGCCATTAAAATTGTAAATGGTTACGAAAACACACTTGACCTCTTAGCCACAAATAATCCTGAGCATCACGACGGATACAGGGATTAGTGAACACACAGTCGAGTGAGGCTCAATTCCGTAACAAAGAAATTCACCAAAAGTAAATGCGAAATATATCTATTTATGAAAGCAGCTCTAAATTCGGTTGACGTCTTTCTAAGAGACAGTCTCCAATCCTTCCAAACTATGTAAGTGAAGATCATATGTGGCTGAAGTTCAAAGAAATAGTATCAACAGCACTCGAGAGATTCATACCAAATAAATTAATAAGAGACGGAACTGATCCCCCATGGTACACAAAACACGACAGAAAGCTGTTGCAGGAGCACCGAAATTAGGACGTATAATTTAGACGAACGCAAATCTCCAAGATTGGCGAAGTTTTACTGATGCTCGAAATTTGGTGCGGATTTCAATGTGAGATGCATTTAGTAGTTTCTACAACGAAAGTCTCTCAAAAAGTGTGGCAGAAAATCCAAAGAGATTCTGGTCCTATGTTAAGTAAACCAACGGAAAGGCGCAGTAAGTACCTTTACTGCGCGACAGCGATGAGGAGGAGGAGGGGGAGACAAGGGACCCAACTCTTCGGAGCAGGTAAAATCGTGGCAAATGTCCGGCGTGGAAAATGTCCGCACACCAGTACAGTGTAGTTGATAATCACCAGGTCTGATACATCAGGAAGACCGTCTGTGGGCCATTGATGTGGCAGTGCGGCCAGTAGTTTGTGTTTGTCCTCGTCTGACAGGTTCACTACCACAGGATCAGGGGCACGTTGCACTGCTGCAAATCTAGTGAACCATAAGTAAAATCGAATATATGTTTGTTAATAACAATACTCATAGTAATTGTAATATTATTAGATACTTGCTTTGAAATCCAACAGTCTGTTCCTCTCACGTCCGGGGGTTCTGCCTGGTACACTCTGCTGCTGGCACTTCATTATCCTCTCACTATGAAGATCAGACACCAAATGGGGTGGGGGTTCGGGCAGGTCGAATATACATCTGCATTTACATAGCTACTCTTAAAATCACACTTAAGTGGCTGGCAGTGTGTTCATCGAACCCCACCTTCACAATAATTCTCTGTTACTCCACTCCCCAACAGCATGTGGAAAAAATGAACACATATATTTTTCAGTGTGAGCTCTGATTAGTCTTATTTTACTGTGATGATTGTTTCCCCCTTTGTTGGTCGGCATCAACAAAATATTTTCGCATTCGGAGGAGAAAGTTGGTTATTGAAATTTAATGGGAAGATCCCGTTGGAACGAGAAACGCCGCCTTTGTTTTAATGTCCACCCCAAATCGTGTATCATATCTGTGACACTCTCTCCCCTATTTCTTGATAATACAAAAGATGCTGCCTTCTTTGAACTTTCTCGATGCACTCTGTAATCCTACGTGGTGAAGACCCCACACTGCGCAGCAGAACTCCAAAAAGAGGACGGACAAGTGTAGTGTAGGCAGTCTCTTTAATATACCTGTTGCATCTTCTAAGTGTTCTGCCAATAAAATGGAGTCTTTGGTTCCCTTCCCCACAATGTTTTCTATGTGTTTTTTCAAATTTAAGTTCTTTGTAATTGCACTTTGTAGGCACTTGTAGAATTTACAGCCTTTATATTTCATTGATTTATCATGTAACTGAAGTTTAACAGATTACTTTTAGCACTCAAGTGGATGACCTCACACTTTTCATTATGTAGGGCCAATTGCCAATTTTCGCACCATGCATATATCTTATCTAAATCGTTTTGCAATTTGTTCTTCTGACGACTTTACTAGATGATAAACGACAGCATTATCTGTAAACAATGTAATACAATAAAGGGAGGGGTGGGGAGATCATATTTCCTGTTGGCCTAGCCTTCCAATTGGTCCAGGGGGTATGTGGAAGAGGGGAAGGGATACAGGGTTTCCCTGGGTGACGTTGATCAATTGTCAGTGATTCTCCCAGGGGGTAGGGTGGGGAATGAGGTGTGACCTTGATTATAACTAGCCCAAATGTGTAGCCAGCCACCGGATGCCACTGATCCCTTTCCACCTTGAGAGAAAATATTTTTAACCTTTATATCTGAAATGTGTCAATTTTAATAAATTATGACCTCTAGAATAAGGAAAAAATACTGAAAAAAATCCCATGATGATAGTGTGTCCAAAAAGTCTCTAGCATTACCATAACACTCAAAATACAAAAATGTGTAACATCCAACTGAAATTTTATGCGTTTGCTTATACACCTTACATGCGTTAAATAAAACAGTCTATAATTATGCAGGAATAGTCTTAAACTGACAAAATGTAGGAAATCATATTGTGTTTACCTTGCAGACGCATACCTGTCTTGCTGCTGAAGTTTCAAACGATCTGTTGCGCTCTGGTGGTCATAAAATGAAACAAAACAGCTACCAAACAGAAGGCGGGAAATCATACAATCGTTGCAGTCTGGATTAACACAGGTAAGTGATGTAGTTGAGCGATGGCAAATTAAAAACCAAACCCTCACGATCATGCGGGCCAAGGTGGAAAGGGTTATTAGTAACCTTGAGATAAGAAACAGGAAACGGCTAGAGCATACTCTGATAATCTACTGACACAGACAATTTTACATATTTTCACACTCGGGTTACCACGTAATAGTCTTGTAATTTAGCTTCATAATCTAAAAAAGCCTTACACACACATACATTGATCGAAATACTTTATCACATTTGTAACCTCTTTATGGAGATGCGGAGTCTTCCTAAGAAAAAGAAAGTAGACCTCCTGGAAAATTGTAACGTAAAAGAATTTATCTTTTGAATGGGAATTACGTTTGGCGTCAGTCTGTTCCATCTGCATGTGCACAGGGGTGCTTTTAACTGAAGCGGCAAATGGTCTCGAAAACACATAGATTGGCAGTGTCCTCGAAACGTAGTTCTTTCAAGGCCACAATAAGTTCGTCACAATTCGCGTTTTGTTTAAAGCCAGTGAGCTTAGAGAAATGGATGGTGTTCTTGTCAGAATTTGTCACTTCCACAATGCGATTTTAATTTGAAATGCGTCCCCATCAAATCAGAAATAACTTGTTTCTCACCTAGCAGTGTCTTACTGTGGGCAGTGTGAAGTCAAGTCCATTTAAAATGTGGGTTATGCAATCCATTCCGGATGTCCTAATCTTCTTTCCTTTTTCCTTCATAAATTCAACAGTAGCTGGTTTTAAACCGGAAAATGGTTCCAAGCATGCCCCTTGACCTAATTAACATACCTTGCAGTAACATACAAAGCTTCCACACTCTCCGTTCATTTCCGTTGAAAACTGTTGCACCTGGCAGTGTAATAATGCGCGCGACTTCAGAACATTTACTATTTGTGCCATTAGTTTCATCACATGCGCGATGCCTGCTAATTTAGCACAAAGTGTATCTTGACGAATAGAACAATGGATCCTGTCTATCGATTATTGTAATTTTTTGCTCTTTCACTGTCAACCTTTGAATTCTATCTGCATGGTGTTCTAATGTCGTTCCATTGCAAATTTGTGGTACCCTTCGATTGTGCAACTGCATAAAAGATATTGGGAATTCTCATCCTTCTGTTCTATCATTACCATACATTTTAAAGGCCTGTGATGATAAATCACTAGACAACTTCTTTTTGTGCAAACAGCTACTGGACGTGTCAACTTCATTTATACCACGAACAAACAGTGTAACATTAAGATTCTGTCGAACTGAAGAGTGTCGTGTCGACCAAAAACTCTTGCATCACAATGCAACATGAAATATCGCGCTGTACTGAGTACATATGAGAAGGACCGAATAAAACCGAAACAGGCCATGTGGCTGACCCTGCAGCAGAAAAGGAAGAGCTACAAACGGATAGCTTCTGCTAGCCAAATAAAGAAATGGAAATTCCAAGAAACTAATGTAATTCTAGTTGCCATTATGACAAATCGAGACAACAATGCAGATACTGTAGCACTAGTAAATGTGACATATACACTCATCACCATTAAAACAGCCATACCCAGAATGACAAGGCAGATGTACCACACATACGAAATTACGCTTTCCGCTTAAAAGAACCAACATGTATTGTGCTACATGGCCACAAAATGTATGTGCTTGTTTGGAATCAGGCCCCCATGGTCGTGGATATAAGCATCGAGATGTACAGCATGGAGTTGTACTGGTCTCGGATGTAGTCTTCTGATACTTATTCTCATGCTCCATGCGCCTGAGGACGCAAATCCTACAGACTGGTGAGTGGAGGTGGAGTCTTGATGACGGGCTCCATGACACATCCTCGATCAGGGACAGATTGGGCGATGCGGCTGGCCGTGTCAGATTATCCATAGTTGCAAGGCATGCTCTGTAGGTGGCAGTGGTATGAGGTTGAGTTGGGTCCTGTTGAAATAGGGCACGGGCACGGACGTAGGCTATCATAAACAGCAGAGATACTGCTACCAGACGCTTATCATAGTTATGAGAAAATTACATCTCAACCTGAAGGTCCTGCAGTACTGACATTTCATCTTTAATCAAGCACAGATGTTGGAAAGAACAAGCAAAGAAAATGAAGGAACTTTATGTTTCCAAGGTTACACAACATACCTTGGTGCAGCATGAACAAATGACAAAGAAATAGGCGACTGAACGTAAAAAGACTGAAGGCTCAACATCTGCTAATGACCCACTCTATAATTTCTTCATTTCGATGTATCTAGCAACTAAAAACGTGCCACTAATATATCAACATTTCATCTGAGGTAAAGTAATTGAAGTGGTTTCGCAAACTGTGGCATCTCTCCTAGGAATTCAGTCCTTCTTCAGAACTCTGCGGACATTTCTGAAAGTACAACTGTATCTCACGCTCAACTCATCAACAATTTCCTCCGTTAATTTTCTAAAATAACCAATGTAATTCTTGTTCATGTCCTTACTTTGTAAGAAATTTCAGTAAAACCTCAAGAATGCAGCTAAGTTTTTTTCACTTACAATTGTTCCTTGCGCATTACGTCCCTCAGATAATACATATTTCCGACAAGCACGTAAGCCTCATGGAATTGACACCGGTATAAACGGGAATGGTTTATGAAATGTTTATCAAGAAACTCTTGACGTCAAAGCGGATTCACCACGAGCATTTCTCTTGTTCATATATCAGCTCTTGCATTCTGATTTGTTCCATTTTGAAGTGTCATATAATACCATCAGCATGTCCATTTTCTCATTGGACTCTGAATGGCGGCCGGAGTGGCCGAGCGGTTCTAGGCGCTACAGTCTGGAACCGCGGGACCGCTACGGTCGCAGGTTCGAATCCTGCCTCGGGCATGGATGTGTGTGATGTCCTTAGGTTAGTTAGATTTAAGTAGTTCTAAGTTCTAGGGGACTGATGACCTCAGAAGTTAAGTCCCATAGTGCTCGGAGCCATTTTGAACTCTGAATAAAGATTCATGAGTTCAGCCATACCTTCAGAAGGGAAGACTGTGCCACAATGGGTAATCTGCCTTCTAGTGTGCGGTCACATTTTGCCGCGAAGTCCCATCCCATCCCATCCCATCCCATCCCACCCCATCCCATCCGTTCGTCGGCTGCGTCCCAATGTGCGCCTGGCCTTGTGCCTTGACGCCGTATTTCCACCAGCAGCCAACACAGCTTCACGCCTGATGCCTTGGCCTGTCCTGGCGGTGAGACACCCATCACTATGTGTGCAAGAGTCAACGTATTAACAATGTTTTGATGATGTGAACGATACACCGTGATACGTTTTCGAACAGGTATTCGGGAGAGAAAGTGGATTACCAAACAAGGAAATATAGGGTTCTATTAAAAAAAAAAAAAGGCGTACTGCTCTTCATATCTTCGTAAAAGACAAAATTACAAGAAAGGCAGTCATACGGTTAATGTCCCCTTGACAGCTAAAAGCATTTGATGTTTTTTTATTTGGATTCTTGACCAAAAGTCATTTGGGGTGTAGACGATAGGCCTATATTGCGCAACCTGTATATAACGATCAACAATTACTAGCAAAGTATTATTTTCACTAGCGATCGTTAATATATGTCTTCAAGAGCAGTTTCCAAACATTATTCCAATTCTAGAATGTCTTTAATTGAAAACTGCCTGTTGTATTTTATATTTCGAAAAGAATGTGCCTCCTGTTCTGAGAAAGGCGAAGTCAGTTGTCAGCATGTTTTATTCTACCCTAGAATTACTTGACTTATTCATTCTTCAACTTACGTTTGTGTTATTTGGTATTTTAACAAGATGTAAACTCATATATTTGATGTTGTTTAGTTACTTCTATGACTCACTAAGATATTTTGAATCAACAAGAGTATCATAGTCAGCATCAGGCAGGTGATTGCTTTCAGGCACTATTACTGTTGACCGGAATACTAAATACCCTACTTTCGCTCATCCACTTCAATTTTTCCTCCAGAATTGAGGGACCCCAAACACAGATATGATCGCGCACCAAATTGCTTGCTTAAATTCGTCGACAGCAGAATGAAAAGTGGAAGTTCAGTGATAGCATTCATTGCTCATTTAGTCGCGTGTCTCATTGAACGCTACGCAAGACAGAACGTAGTTTTATGATGAAAATGAAGTTACAAGATTAATCTTGTAGACAAATAGGGCAGTGTGTTAGGAGAACTCATTCCGCTTCACAATAACACAAGAATTTTAGTGAAATTCTGATAGGACCCAGCAGGATACCCATCTTTAAGAAGGACAGTCATGGTGTCCAGAGAGACACAACCTAATGTGGTACAACCTCTTTACACTTTACATTCTTACTAAAATGTTGCACACTCCTGATGAATAAGACAGTTTTTTTCAAGTGTCCATTTTATTTTTTATTTTGAATTATTTAATAAGTCAAAGTATGTGAATACATCATTGCACATAACAATCACCACACAATTCCCCAGGCGAGTTCCAATGAAATACAAGAAATATTTTTTTTTATAAAAATGTGCATTTGAGGACACTATCTGAACAAAAGTATCTGGGCACACATATGTAATGTGGAATTAAGTACTCCATGTCATGAGTGGCGGAATTGCCTGTAGAAAAAGAGATAAGAAGTATTGTGTTGTCAGCAGAGAAGCAGAGGCTGGGTAAGTTTCAGCATAGTCCAAAGTGTCATATAGGTCTGCCAGTTACACCATGTATAAAATGAGGGAAATCTGAAAAAGTCGAATTGTGATATGTGTACAATGGTGGGAAATACAAAGCCCACGAGGGTGGACCTAGCCTCTAACACGACTTAAATCCAAGATGGCTGACCTTAGCACAGCCATCTGATGTGAGAATCCAAGAGAGCCGTTCTTAGCTCAGCCTGCATGGTAGACAGCCCAAGGAGGTTGACTTTATCACAGCTCTATGACATCACAATTCAAGATGGCTGATCTGGGGATACCAACACAACCCGCATAGTGTTGTCACAATCCAAGATAGTAGGCATGAAAGTATGCGCACACCCCTATGACATCAGAGTCCAAGATGGCGGACCTGAGGATATAATCAGAGTTTTGAGACTGTCTCCATCAGTGTTACGAGCATGGTTCCGAGGTCACTTCTACTCAAGATGATGGACCTGAAGACATAAGTACAGGCTAAATGGTTTCCATAATTCTTATGTTCTAGGCTTAGAATCCAAGATGCTCGCTCGGTTTCCCCTGTCATCATTGTGGAACTAGGCTACTCATCGAATCCAAGAGATTACTTTCAAATTGTGGTAGCCTGCTTGTCCTAAGTTTAAACAATTTCCCCCCAACTCTTTGATGTCACAGCTTCCCAACACAGCTCTCGTGTTTAAATACCCTCCCCCCCCCCCCCTTGCAATATACAAATGGCAAGAGCCCAGTTGCCCCCACGTTTAAGAATGTATGCTGTTTAAACATCTGTGGTGTGATATGATTGAAAAACTGCTTCTTTATTTAAACAGATGCCACACCAAGGTGAGAGAGCAACACTGAAGCTGCCCCTGCACTGCCATAGATGCATTCTCCCTCCCCCCTCTTCCCCACTCTTCCCTCCTCTTCCCCCCTCTTCACCCCTCTCCCTCTTCTTCCCCCATCCACCCCTCACCTTTCCCATTTCCCCTTCCCACTTCCACTTTCCCCTTGCCCTTCCCCCTCCCATATCCCCTTCCCTTGCCCTTCCCTCTCCCCTCCTATCTCCCATCTCTTGTTTCCCCTTCTCCCATCTCTCCTCCCCTTCCTTTTCATTCCCCTCCACTTCCCTCCTCCTCCCATCTACATTCCCTCTCTCCTCCTCCTCCTCCTCCTCCTCTTCTTCTTCCTCCTCCTCCTCCTCCTCCTCCTCCTCCTATCTGCCACCTCCCACCTCCCACCCCCCTCTTCCCTCTTCCATTTCCCATTTCCCCTTCTCCCATCTCTCCTCCCCTTCCTCTCCTTCTTCCCCTCCCTTTCCCTCTGCTTCCCTCCCATCTCCATCTCACATCTCCCCCTTTCCCTCACTCCACATGTAGTCATAGACTGCAGGCATTCACAACCAAGCTTAGAACACAAGATCCCACATATCCTATGTTATAAATAGTAGGAAATTCGAAAATCCATTATAGTAGTTCTGATTTCCAGCGCTAGTATGTTGTCTGTGATGACGCATTAGTCACTCACACAACTCCTCTGACATCACAGTCTACATGACCTAAGTTAAATCGTTGGGGTAATTTTCACAGTGCACTAAGCATGCACATGTTTAGGTCATATTGAAAATGGTGGGAAATTTGGAAATAGTGGTAAGTTTAAAATGAGGGCAGTTATGCAATGGCCCACATGTACAACACATAACCACCATCCTGCGCTGTTTAAACATGGTGGGAAATTCAAAAATTCAAGCACATTTGTTTTCTGGGAAAGCTTGTGAAATAGCTCTCGATCTGGTAGTTTCAGGTAAAGAATTATGTTTTTTTTTTTTTTTTAAATTCACAACCTAAAAATTAATGTCTGATGGGAAGCAGCTTGTACACAAAAACTAGTAGTATTTGTTCAGGGCCAACTCTCACAGATGTGTCAAAACATGTGAACAAATATTTACTGGGTGTATACCATCTAAAGTTAAGAAAAAATGATGTTTATACTAATTTAAAAGTTGATTTACGACCAACAAACTCGTTACAGACACAGGTGCTGAAATTAACGCTATCGTATAATGGACTGTTTGAACGCCTAGTTCTGCACAGCATTTTGAGACGAAAAATCTTTGCTATCATCAGCAACAGAGCGCAGGCCCATCTGGTGGATGCATGCTGCAATTTGCATCTGAGACCACAACAGGTAAGCTGATGGGAAAGTCATGCGACTCTGTCATGCATCACTGTGCATATGAGAGTGCAAGTGTAATGGCGCCTCAGCCGCCCTGTCTACTGAACTAGTGAGTTACTATGCAGCCAGCTGCTGCTTGCAGCAGAGCGCAGTCACCATACATGCAAACCTATGCATCCTCCTAAGATGCCTAGTCGCGCTACACGTCATTATAGATTAGCTCAAATAGTTGTACTGCAATGAACACACACTTTTTATTTGTGGTTGCACTGTTAGTTAAATAAAACTGATTTTTGCTTTAGGCAGACACTGGTGTGATAAAAAAGTTACGTTGTGGTCTGAAACAACCAGATGCTGTTGTCATTTTGCCTGCAGAGTATAGGATGAGTCTGAGGTATTTGAAGTCTTTAGTTGACTAATGTTTAAACAATAGAGTTCAGTGAGTTATATTGGGCAACAAATGTATATCTTTATATACATAAAAGACCTAGCAGGTAAGGTCACAAGCACTATAAGGTTGTTCAGGAAGGACGCTGTTTTGTAAAGGAAATTATCAAAAAATGGTTCAAATGGCTCTGAGCACTATGGGACTTAACATCTGAGGTCATCAGTCCCCTAGAATTTAGAACTACTTAAACTTAACCAACCTAAGGACATCACACACATCCATGCCCGAGGCAGGATTCGAACCTGCGACCGTAGCGGTCGCGCGGTTCCGGACTGAAGCGCCTAGAACCGCTCGGCCAAGGAAATTATCATCGTTGGATAATCATAAGGAACTGCGGAATCTTGAGGACAATATTTCGTATGGGTATAATGAATGATGCAAGGAAATTGCATACAAGGCATTAGTGCCAACTAATCTGGAGTATTGCTCCAGTGTTTTGGACCCTTGGGAACGTGAATGTAAATGCATCTGTAAAGCAAATTGCATACAGGTTACTAGTGCCACAAATTCTGGAGTATTTTTTAAGTTTTTGGAGCTTTATGAAGAAGGCGTGACAACAGACTTCGAATTCAGAGAAACATACCTAGGATCTTAACAGGTCGATGCAACCCCCATACGAAAGGGTAACAGAAATGCTCCAGGAACTTCAGTAGGATTCCTTGGAAGACTAACGATGTAATTCTCGCGATACTGTGTTGGTGCAAGTGGTACGAACTTCAGAATGGAGGCAGAGAACTCACAAAACCAGCTATTATCGACATGCATCTCACTGGCCAATGTGACGAAAGCGAGCTCCTTAGCGGAAATAGACAAGTACAAGGCATCAGTGTCTGAAGTCTAAACTTAACATTATGCTGCAGAAATTGGACTAGCACCAGGGACAAGAAAAGAACAGTACACTAGCTCATCCTGCCTCTCTTTCACAATAACTGTCAAGTAAAAGGCTAGATAAATGTGCACTTAGTACTGACAGACTCGACCTATTTTCATCATTGTAAATTAATCATTCACTTAAAATCGTCACAGCCGTGAAGCCAAACGACTCAGTTCATGCCCATGTGACTTGCAAGTATACCAGATGTGACAGAGAAATAGCAAAGTTCTCATCCCCCATTCATTTCTTCATTTGGCAGACTCTAACATCAATAGGGAGTGCAACTTGATTTGTCAACGGCTTTGTTACTGTAAACTACGCTGAAGAGCCAAAGAAACTGGTACACCTGCCTAATATCGTGTAGGACCCCCGCGGGCACGCGGAAGTGCCGCAACACGACGTGGCGTGGACTCAACTAATGTTTCAATAGTGCTGGAGGGAACTGACACCATGAATCCCGCAGAGCTGTTCATAAATCCGTAAGAGTACGAGGCGGTGGATATCTCTTCTGAACTGCACGTTGCAAGACACCCCAGATATGCTCAATAATGTTCATGTCTGGGTTCTTTGGTGGCCAGCGAAAATGTTTAAACTTAGAAGAATGTTCCTGGAGCCACTCTGTAGCAATTCTGGAACTGTGGGGTGTCACATGTCCTGCTGGAATTGTCCAAGTCTGTTGAAATGTACGATAGACACGAATAGATGCAGGTGATCAGACAGGATGCTTACGTACGTGTCACCTGTCAGAGTCGTATGTAGACGTATCAGGGGTCCCATATCACTCCAACTGCACGCGCCCCACACCATTACAGAGCCTCCACCAGCTTCAATAGTCCTCTGCTGACATGGATTCATGAGGTTGTCTCCATATGAGTACACGTCCATCCGCTCGATACAATTTGAAACTAAACTCATCCTACCAGGCAACATGCTTCCAGTCATCAACAGTCCAACGTCGGTGTTTGCGGGACCAGGCGAGGCGTAAATCTTTGTGTCGTGCAGTCATCAAAGGTATGCGAGTGGGCCTTCGGTTCTGAATGCCCATATTGATGACGTTTCGTTGAATGGTTCGCACGCTGACATTTGTTGTTGGCCCAGCATTGAAATCTGCAGCAATTTGTGGAAGGGTTGCACTTCTGTCACGTTGGACGATTCTCTTTAGTCGTCGTTGTACCATTCGTGAAGGATCTTTTTCTGGCTACAAAAATGTCATGTCGGAGATTTGATGTTTTATCGGATTCCTGAACTCCACTGTACACTCGTGACATTGTCGTACGGGAAAATCCCCACTTTATCGCTACCTCGGAGAAGCTGTAACCCACCGCTCGTGTGCCGACTATAACACCACTTTCAAACTCACTTAAATCTTGATAACCTACCATTGTAGAAGCAGTAACCGTTCTAACAACTGCGACAGACTCTTGTCTTATAAAGGCATTGCCGACCGCAGCGCCGTATTCTGCCTATTTACGTGTCTCTGTATTTGAATACGCATGCCTATACCAGTTTCTTTGGCGCTTCAGTTTATGTATACCCTCAAACACCTATACTATGATTCTGACCTTGGTAGAAGACAACACAGTTCTTTATAGTGGGCTGTGAATGTCCCACTTCTCAGTATACATGCAAATGGCCTAGCAGGCGAACACCGTTGTCAGTACTTTAAGAACGTTGTGTGTTTACAATGGAAGTATTGTGGCCATTCTTACTTCCATTGTGAACGTTCTTTACGAAGCTAAATTGTCTAGAAAGCGTGTTAACATTTCGAGCAGCTTGTGTGATTCCGAAAATAATCGTGTAAGATTGACCTTCTTAGGTAACTTCTCCTATAATCTAGTTGGACTGCTCTGAGGCATGGACATGCGAGTAGTTTTTTCTGCACGTACCAGTATTCAGTATAAGTACATACGTAATGAGTAGCCACGCAGGGATAAATATCTAAATTCAGGTGTTTCCCTGGTCCAACGGCAATGGTTGTCAAACAATGTATTTTGATCAAACTGACTTTTAAGGCCAGGTTTCATGAACATCTGTTGAACAAGAAAGGCCAAGTCAAACACAACTTGGCTTTTGTAGAACATCTTAAAGCCGGTGGCCATCCGGCCCCTACGCTACAGAATTTAAAAATCCTCCATTACGCCCATAAAGCCAAAAAAAAGAAAAAAAGAAATGTGAATATTTCAGAAGTAACAGAAGCAGCCAAACACGCAGAAAAAACAGACAGAAGGTCATTAAACGATCAACTGGCTGGAAAAACTCAAATGTACTTTGATACTATGAGATCATTATTTTTGTGTTAAGTAGTTAACGCCTGGGTATCAAGTCCACTGGTTTGTTATTTATATACGTTCATACGAGGGTCACTCCAAAACTATTTTTCTTTAAATCTATCTTTTATTCTACATGTCTGAAAGTTTTACAGTGTGTAGATACATCCTTTAGGAATAATATTTTCATTTCTCCGCATAATTTCTATCGCTCTCAACTGCCTTACGCCACCTTGGGACCAGCGCCTCTATACCCCCACGGTAAAATTCTGGACCAACCTGTTGGAGTCACTGTTTGGCAGCGTCCACATGGGAGTCATCATATTCAAACCTTGTTCCACGAAGAGAGTCTTTCAGTTTCCCAAAGAGATGATAGTCACATGGAGCCAGGTCAAGACTGTAAGGCGGGTGTTTCAGTGTTGTCCATCCGAGTTTTGTGATCTCTTCCATGGTTTTTTGACTGACACGTGGCCGTACATTGTCGTGCAACAGCAAAACATCCTGCTTTTGCCGATGTGGTCGAACACTACTCAGTCGAGCTTGAAGTTTCTTCAGTGTCGTCACATGTGCATCAGAATTTATGGTAGTTCCACTTGGCATGATGTCCACAAGCAAGAGTCCTTCGGAATCGAAAAACACTGTAGCCATAACTTATCCAGCAGAAGGTGTGGTTTTGAATTTTTTTTTCTTGGGTGAATTTGCATGATGCCACTCCATTGATTGCCTCTTCGTCTCTGGTGAAAAATGATGGAGCCATGTTTCATCACCTGTCACAATTCTTCCAAGAAATTCGTCTCCACCATACTCGTACTGTTCCAAAAGTTCGCTGCATACTGTTTTTTTTTGTTTCTTTGTGAGCCACTGTCAAGATCCTGGGAACCCACCTGGCACAAACCTTTTTTAACGCCGACACTTTCAGTATTCTGCAAACACTTCCTTCCCCTATCCCAACGCAGCGTGAAAATTCGTTCACTGTGATGCGTCTGTCAGCAGTCACCAATTCGTTAACTCTCTGCACATTGTCTGGAGTGTGTGCAGTATGAGGCCTGCCATTGCGAGGACAAAAAAGTGGTTCAAATGGCTCTGAGCACTATGGGACTTAACAGCTGAGGTCATCAGTCCCCTAGAACTTAGAAATACTTAAACCTAACTAACCTAAGGGCATCACACACATCCATGCCCGAGGCACGATTAGAACCTGCGACCGTAGCGGTCGCGCAGTACCAGACTGAAGCGCCTAGAACTGCTCGGCCACTGACAGGACAATCCTCAATATTGCCGTCCTGCTTTCATCACGTAACCTGCTTGCCCACCGACTAACTGTACTGCGATCGACAGCAGTATCCAACGTGCGACCGTAACAGTCGCGCGGTTCCGGACTGAAGCGCCTAGAAGCTCTCGGGCACCGCGGCCGGCCCTGGGTTTGCCAGACACATAACATCCACAGATCGGATATCCCCCTGAGTTTTATAATGTGAGTTAATCAAACTCAGATCTTTCTCCACTCAGGAGGGACTCAGTTCAATCCACAAAAACTCATAAAGAGCACTTCAACAAGTCACAAACAAACATCTTTGTCACTGTATTGGAACAAACATAGCATTCTAATTGCATATTAAAACTTTAAACCTAAACGATTCTTTCTCACCATGGTCCTACTTAACATATGGCTACTTTTAGCCGGCCAATGTGGCCGTGCGGTTC
This sequence comes from Schistocerca americana, assembly GCF_021461395.2. Lineage (NCBI taxonomy): Eukaryota > Metazoa > Arthropoda > Insecta > Orthoptera > Acrididae > Schistocerca > Schistocerca americana. Next base: position 354,734,504 of record NC_060130.1, read on the forward strand.
TAGGCGCTTCAGTCTGGAACCGCGTGGCCGCTACGGTCGCAGGTTCGAATCCTGCCTCGGGGATGGATGTGTGTGATGTCCTAAGGTTAGTTAGGTTTAAGTAGTTCTAAGATCTAGGGACTGATGGCCACAGATGTTAAGTCCCATAGTGCTGAGAGCCATTTGAACCATTTTTTTGGCTACTTTTACTCTTTGCTGTTTGCTTGGTTGTGCCTTGAATTAGCCGGTCTAATTTCTACTCCGGGTGGCGCACCAGCTGCGTTTCCATAGCCACCCTGTTCACCATGATATCGACTCTGGTTCCCATAGCTATTTCGTCCATGACCGTGCCCACGTCCTCATCCATTGCTGTTGTTTCTCCTGTTTTCTTGTCCATTGCCGATCATTATTCTGGTCATGCCGCGTTGACCAGTCACGCCGTTGATTCCTACTTCGCCCGCGACTGCGGTCGCGCTGCCGTGCCCCGTAATGCCTTGCGCCTGATTAGGTGGGCATTCACCCGTATCGTATTCCAACTCCTGAAGTAATGTTCTAAAGGCTTCCATGTCATCCTTGCATCTTTCCGCAAGAAAGATGTGGCGCAAATGCATCGTCAGTTTTGTGATGCATATTCGAATTAACTCCGCGGGTCCGTACTGGTCATAAAGGAACTGATTGGACTGCAGCATGTGGTCAAATAAACGTGCAGGACTGCCGAAACTGGACTTATTTAAGTTTGGCAGCATAATTATGCTGTGCTTCACCCTATCCCGTGCCGCTTCCGACCAATAAGCGGACAGAAACGCTTGTTGAAACTGTCTAGTTGAGTTGCAATGTCGCGTTGCTTATTGCCGGTTCGCCTTCTAGGTACCTACACATGTATTCAGTCTTATGGGAACTTCCCCAGTCGGGGGGAAGGCAAAATTGAAATTGTTCTAGCCATGCCCTTGGGTGTACCCCTTTTGGAGAATTCCTAAATATTTCGAATTTCCTCACCGTTAAGAAGTGTTTAAAGTCAAACCGCCGCATTTCCTCCCGGGGAGACGGCTCCTGAACGCTCCTACCTCTGCCCGCATCTCGTGGTCGTGCGGTAGCGTTCTCGCTTCTCACGCCCGGGTTCCTGGGTTCGATTCCCGGCGGGGTCAGGGATTTTCTCTGCCTCGTGATGGCTGGGTGTTGTATGATGTCCTTAGGTTAGTTAGGTTTAAGTAGTTCTAAGTTCTAGGGGACTGATGACCATGACATAGTGCTCAGAGCCATTTGAAGTTCCTACCTCTTCCTTGTCTGCCCCTCAAAAACATTCTTCCCTGTCGTCATATTCCTCATCGTGGCTGGAGTCCCTATCTGCACTGTCCGGACGATTCTTTTTAGTGCTGATGCTGACTTCTGTGTCACACCCAAGCCGGCTTTCCATATGGGCCACGCGTTCTTGCAGTTCGCCTGAGACATTTCCGTGCCGCCTGTCTACCTCGAACTGTCCCTTTTGAAATTATAATAGCGTACGTACCTCTTCGGTCTCTGCAACCGCTGCCAGTGTTGTCTTGGCATCGCATTCTGCGATCGTAATCGTCCCTACGATATCCGCTAATTTAGCGATCTCATCTCGTATTTGTTTATTTTCGTCCGCCCCAGTCTGCTTCAGCTGTTCCATCTCCTGTTCAAGGACGAGAATAGCTTGTCTATTGTCTGTCACCTCCTTGCTAATGGATTCGGGACAATGCGTCCCAGCATCCTCAACCCTAGACAACACCTTTGGCTGGTCACGTCGGTATTCAGTTTCTAGCGCGTGGAATTTCCAGTGCAGCTGTCCCTCTTTCTCTTTCACGTCTTCGTCGTGGCTCAGCTTACCCGGTTCTAAAGCGCCCAGACGCTATTCGATTTGTTCGAATTTACTCCCTATTTCTATAATAATATCCTTTTTTATCTCAACTTCCAGATTTTTTAGTTCTTGTGAGACATTATCCGACAGTTCCCGCATCTTTATTTTCTCGCAATAACTTTTGTACTACTTCTTCCTGCTGCGTCAGTTTCTCGCCTACTTCTCACATCGAGACTTTCATGATCTCTGCCAAATCGATTTGGTTGCTTGAAGGAAAACTAATTTCTGGCTCGGCTGTGACGCCGTTCGTAAGGTGTTGATATTCAGTCTTGGCTGGAGGAGCCCTACGCGCATTTTCTAAGTTTAGAATCGTGGCAGCAAAGCTGAAATCTGGTTCAATAAATTGTTCGTTCGCTCTTATAACATATGAAGTACTTCCCATTGCATTTATAGATCCTTCCGACGCGTCAATGTCGGAAGCTAAATTATCCTCCTGTTCCATGTTATTTAAGTTGTTGCGTCGTGTACTCTTTTCATTGGTTACGCGTCTCCATTTTCTCTACTCGCACCCGCTACGCGAAACGCTAATTACAATATATATATATCCTCCAAAAATCACGAAAGTCACACGAAACTTACTCTTCTAACACAGCCTAGTACGCAATTTGTCTCACGCAAAGAAAATATTTAATTATCCCCAGTCCAGTCAGTGCAATTTACAAGCAAAGTACATACATACAAAACATGCAATTGTAGGGAAAAAACAACACAATATAGCCGCTCAACAACATCGTGAGTGTTTCTAAACGTTGCTCAGAAACAATGCAGAAGTTTTTTGAGCGCTGAAAAAAAATTAGATTAGTACATCCTACACAATCCACCGTTCAGCAATTCCTAGGTCTAGCGGAATCAAAAAGCAGGGTCGCCATGTACACTCCTGGAAATGGAAAAAAGAACACATTGACACCGGTGTGTCAGACCCACCATACTTGCTCCGGACACTGCGAGAGGGCTGTACAAGCAATGATCACACGCACGGCACAGCGGACACACCAGGAACTGCGGTGTTGGCCGTCGAATGGCGCTAGCTGCGCAGCATTTGTGCACCGCCGCCGTCAGTGTCAGCCAGTTTGCCGTGGCATACGGAGCTCCATCGCAGTCTTTAACACTGGTAGCATGCCGCGACAGCGTGGACGTGAACCGTAGGTGCAGTTGACGGACTTTGAGCGAGGGCGTATAGTGGGCATGCGGGAGGGCGGGTGGACGTACTGCCGAATTGCTCAACACGTGGGGCGTGAGGTCTCCACAGTACATCGATGTTGTCGCCAGTGGTCGGCGGAAGGTGCACGTGCCCGTCGACCTGGGACCGGACCGCAGCGACGCACGGATGCACGCCAAGACCGTAGGATCCTACGCAGTGCCGTAGGGGACCGCACCGCCACTTCCCAGCAAATTAGGGACACTGTTGCTCCTGGGGTATCGGCGAGGACCATTCGCAACCGTCTCCATGAAGCTGGGCTACGGTCCCGCACACCGTTAGGCTGTCTTCCGATCACGCCCCAACATCGTGCAGCCCGCCTCCAGTGGTGTCGCGACAGGCGTGAATGGAGGGACGAATGGAGACGTGTTGTCTTCAGCGATGAGAGTCGCTTCTGCCTTGGTGGCAATGATGGTCGTATGCGTGTTTGACGCCGTGCAGGTGAGCGCCACAATCAGGACTGCATACGACCGAGGCACACAGGGCCAACACCCGGCATCATGGTGTGGGGAGCGATCTCCTACACTGGCCGTACACCACTGGTGATCGTCGAGGGGACACTGAATAGTGCACGGTACATCCAAACCGTCATCGAACCCATCGTTCTACCATTCCTAGACCGGCAAGGGAACTTGCTGTTCCAACAGGACAATGCACGTCCGCATGTATCCCGTGCCACCCAACGTGCTCTAGAAGGTGTAAGTCAACTACCCTGGCCAGCAAGATCTCCGGATCTGTCCCCCATTGAGCATGTTTGGGACTGGATGAAGCGTCGTCTCACGCGGTCTGCACATCCAGCACGAACGCTGGTTCTACTGAGGCGCCAGGTGGAAATGGCATGGCAAGCCGTTCCACAGGACTACATCCAGCATCTCTACGATCGTCTCCATGGGAGAATAGCAGCCTGCATTGCTGCGAAAGGTGGATATACACTGTACTAGTGCCGACATTGTGCATGCTCTGTTGCCTGTGTCTATGTGCCTGTGGTTCTGTCAGTGTGATCATGTGATGTATCTGACCCCAGGAATGTGTCAATAAAGTTTCCCCTTCCTGGGACAATGAATTCACGGTGTTCTTATTTCAATTTCCAGGAGTGTATAATGAGCTTAGTGTTTTTAAAACCTTCCGAACCTAGGGTGGAAAGTATGCGTGGGTGACTGACAAATATTTACTACTGTTAATTTTTAAATCTATGGAATAAACACCCACACTATCGGCTCATTTTTTTAATAATTTTATTATTTTAAGTAATTAGATGATAGGGAAAATTATATTAAAGAAAAGTAAAGTAAATTTAAACTTTTGATATTTATTTTAAAATTCATCAGTGTTCAATAATACGTATAACACATGCTAAGTCTGCCTCAAAGCTGGTGCCTTATTTACTGTTGCGAATTAATTAAGAAAAGTGTTACTCAGAGTGGGTTCAATTAGCATAAAACGTGATTTTCAAAGAGTAGGAAACAGGATGGGATACCGCATTGAAACAAGCACACAAAGATAGTTCAAGGGTACACAAAAAAAAAAAAAAGACACTGGACCATCACCAATCCATTCTATTTAAGCAAAGAAATTCCGCTCCTGGCGTAGTCGTGTTCCCATTGGATAACCACAGACTGGTATTGGGAGATTAGAGAAAGATCACGTGTTTCGATATATACACAATCTTTATAGAAATTGTGAAATAGGAAAACCGCTTGTGATGGCGATTAATTAAGTTTGAATACGCGAAATATTACGCAGAGAGTAGCTGAGGGCTAGGTTTGTTACTACAGCACATGTTCCACGTGCACAAGTACATTTACAGAAAATGTGTAATTACACAACGATTTTAATGACGAAATCAAATGCAAACACATTAGTTACAAAAGAAACTTCCGAATTGCATTAATAACGGCATAGTATTGACCTGATGGCTCAAACAATTTTACGATTATGTGGTAGTGCTACTACAAAGCACACACCACGTGGGTTGAGCACAAAGAGAAATTATTAATTTCAAGAATGTCAACGAGAGAAAACACTTATACGCACATTCACACTAAAGAGCGATTATTTTAGTCAGAATTACGATCCATGACAACGTGCTTCCACTTTCCTTTATTGGAGAGGAAACAAAGCAACTACCGCAACACACTCCGAAACCAACACTGAAATCGCACTGCATCGAGATTTAAAATATAAAAAAACATTTTGATAAAGATCTGTAAGGAAAATAATTAATATTTCAGTTAGGCTGAAAATGTAAGAATTTCATTGCCCTTCAGACTCGTCAAACACGCGCTTACCCGGAGATGTTACCACTTGAGAAACTGCCCTCCGACTGACTAGCGTGGGCCCCGTCCGAGGGTGTCCCACAGATACAATAGGAAGTTACCAGAGAGGTAGCTTCCTTTACCAACCTGACAAGGGACGAACAGAGCCACACCAAGGAGACAAACCTCTTTGCCTTAGAAATCGTATCTACCTACTCAGTCGTTATTCCTACTGTTCTCTAGCAGACAGAACTTCTCTGTTACCACCGTGCATGCAACTACAAATACTCACACTCATTCATCCGTTCACACCAGAAGGGAAGGAGATGACAATATCTTAAGACATCGTATTCACTACGTAAAGGCGGCGTATGTGGGTTTCATAGGAAACTGTATGATAAGAATTACATATAAAAATGTGTTTGAAAGTGTTGTATGACAAGTTGTTCTTGTTTATATGTGAATATAACATATTCCACTGCTCATTCTCCTCCCAGATAAATTTAGAAATACCACAGTAAATTTAGAGGTGCAAATGTATGACGGAAACAACAATAAATCGAAGAAAATACATGAAAGGAATGTAACGGAGACCTTTCAAGACCAAGTTCAGTGCATATATTTGGTGTATCCAAGCATCACTGGCCTCTGTGGATTGTACATTGTTTTGTGGATCACTGTAGACAGACTCAGTTTGTGGTAAGCACGTTGAGTGCTCTTGGATGATGTTGTTAGGTACGTGTTGGAACATAAAGTTCATGACGACGATGACGAGGAAGAGGAGGAGGAGGAGGAGGAGGAGGAGGAGGAGGAGGTGTTAGACAAGTGTATGTCAGCGCAGCAAGCATGTATGTGTTACACCTAAGTTTTTCAGTATTACCTTGAGAGGTGGCATGCCTTTAGATGCACACAGTGACTTGCCCCCTCTCATATTTATATCTTACTCTGAGTAATTCGATTTGGGGAAGTAAGGCCAAGTATTATCATCACAAGGCTAGTATTGAGAACTCAGAACATATGAATATTTTCCTCTCTAATTGCATGTAGTGAAAAGTTGCTATTGCTTCACACGTGGACTTCCCACACAGCATCTCTCATCACCTGGGTGGTCCGGTGACAGGTGGGTAGAGCTGATCTTGAAAGGGTTATGCTGACGGGTGTGAGAGAGTCGAGTGGATGCTTTCCAGACGCCGACATTGTCATAAGAGCGGGGACGACACGCCCACAGGGGCCTGAAGGAGCGGCTGGGGCTAGAGATTCTGTTACTTCGCTGAAACTTGGTGAAAACACATTCTGACGGGCTACTAGCGAGGCGTGGGAATGACTTGTGTTCCCAGGCAGCCTTGGCCGGCAAATTTCCGCGTTTTCTGCAAATTCATAACTGTGATTGGCTTGCTCAGGGGATAGCTCCGTGACGTAGCAAAATCGGCACAGAAATTGGTGCCAAGTATCTCCATTGGTGGAATAGTAGTGCTTCGGCAATAGAGTGGAATTTTCTGCGTGTTTTCGAGTTGCTGATTGGAACGTTTAACCATGGCCACTGTGGTGGGGGCGGGAATGTTCTGTGTTCGGCTGGTACAGGTGCTCTTGAGGGAGTCGTCTCTCGCCTTTCGGTCGGAGTACGTTACAAGACTGAAATCTCGCTGCTCTGGACAGCCTGCCTTCCGTTGGCTGTCTGATATACTTTCATTTAATTGTAACTGTATGACAAAGTTGCTGAAGTTTCGACTTCAACGTAACTTTCCGAGTACAGTTGGCAATTGAGCATTCTGCGTACAAGCGGCCTATGTTGTCCGACTTGAGCAGTTTTGGGTAAAGTTGACTGTATCGGAGTTATTGTGTGACTTTGCTTGTTAAAAATCAATCACTGTACCGTCAGTGATTGTGTAGCGAGCCTTCTTCGTCTCCCTCAGAGGCGCATTTGTGTTGCTAGGAAGTCTTTAGTCTGGAACAACCAGACCAGGATAATTTTTTTTGGGCTATACTCGCAACATTATCATCACCACGACGGGACATCAATGCAACCAGCCATCGCCTCCGGTATGCCAGATCGTGTCCTTGCAGTTAAGAAGACAGTTTGGTAATATATGTCCGCACCACCGGCAGATTATCGAATTTAGCTCTGTGACAATCAGTGCTCAGCAGAGGGCGCCTGTTCCCATCTTTTCTAACGTGTTTCTGTCTTTGGTGTTCATTGTCTGAGTTCTCACTACTGTAGCAGCAATTAATGTTGGGTTGGCTGGGTGTTTCTCTTAAGATCTGAGTTGCAAGGAATTGGCTCCACATACCACTTGGTCGTAAATGTCACATCTAGTTTATGGTCAAGTTCACCTTCACAACATTTATTTGAGTATCCAGTTTGACGTATTGTAAATGTTTCATGTGTTTTGTTTTTTATTTTGAGTTTAGTCATAATAAATCAAATTGTTATTTTGGATAGAACTTTCATTCTGTTGATCGGTAGAACAACCCTTTCATTTCTCACTACGTTAATGAAACTTTCCTTTATCAAATTAATTTCTATCAAATTAAATTATTGCAGGTGCCAAAGTCCTTTCTACTCCACTTGCAGGGTCGATTACAGTCAGTTCGCGTTTCTACTTAATCCATGTGCAACAGCAAAAGTCGGAGCTAGAAAAGGAGGGCTTAGAGCATCATTTTCATATGAAGATTCTAGAAGAATTTAGTGTTAAATACACTGCTAGCCCCGGCACCTCACAACCTCTGTAAATGGAAATTCCATGCAAGTGGAGTTTACAGATGATATAGCTAATTCTATTGGTGCTCCACTTGGTTCAAATACAATACAAGCTGAAGTTAAAGAATATAAAAGGAAATTATTTGGAATATATTTGCAGAGTGATGAATGGGGTTGATGTTGAAAAAAAAGCAAAACAGAATGTTAATTTTTTAACAATAGTTGTTTATTTTCCATGGTCAGCAAAGTACAGGAATATTAACAATGTATAAAAGTTGTATCACAATATATAACAATAAATAATATTTTTACAAGTTGCGATAGTTTTTATTCCTTTGTACACATATTCCACAAGACTTGACAGTTCAACTGTTGCCATGTCAGAGGGTGAGAGAGACGGAACAGTTCATATAGTTCATATATGTTGTATGGTTCACCTGCATATACTTAATATTTTTGAGCAATCATATTTCACACACATTTTGTCTCTTCTGTTTTAGTACGATAGTTTTGGCCTGTACCGAATGGACACACGTCTGCATTCATCTCCTGAAATGACATCGTTGTGCAGTTCAACATAAGCCGTGAGAGACATCGTCATCTGGATTGAGTTAGCTAACTCTAAATACATCACATAGGAGGAAAGGCTAGCATCGTTCAATGACTGGTCGTTAGCCATTGAGCAGCGTCCAGACAAACTGAGTGAAGCTGGATTCTTTTATACTGGTAACAGAGATTAAACCGTTTGCGTCCACTATGGCGGAGGCTTGAAAGGTTGGGAAGAAACACATAATCCATGGGCTGAACGTGCTCTGTGGTTTTCCAAATGTTTACTTGTGGCTCATGTGAAGGGTAAAGATTTTATGGCTATTATACGTCAGAGCAGAGACTTCTTAATTACAGCAAAAGATGCAGCTAATATTAAACTCACTCAAAATCTTCAGTAAGCTGTTACGGCTCTTAGCCCTAAAGCATGAAGTGCATTGTCGTCTGAACGTCATGTGGTTATGAGGGTTATCGATAACTTTCGTGTGTGTGACATTTTCTTCTTCAAAGAGATGGAAGAGCTAGTTCTATTCAGGCAAATTGCTGTTTGCGCTATAAGTGCGCCTTCCGTTCCCTGACGTGCTGTGTAATCCTATTTTAGCTACAGTTAGAGAACTTTTTCGTAATAACTTCAGTGTCAGTACCATTATTTTCATTCGTCATTTTGCCTCAATTTGGTAGAGGCTACAAGTATGGTACGAAATTAGTTTAACGTGTAACTTTTGACTGAACACAGAATGTCAGTTGTGTTCACAAATATCTACTTTCACAGGTTTTCCGACACACAGGTCATATATCCACTGCATAATAGGTGTAAAAGCACAAGATTACACCCTGGCAGAGGGGGGGGGGGGGGGGGGGGGAGAGAGAGAGAGAGAGAGAGAGAGAGAGAGAGAGAGAGAGAGACAGAGAGAGAGAGAGAGATTTTACAGTCCAATTTGTTGCTGTGTCGAAGAGACTTAGCACATTTTACATGAGCTGAAACTTAACAGTCCAACTATTTCAATGTCTGAAAGAGAGACTTATCAGTTCACACAATTTCACTTGGTGTTACGATGTTAGAGAGACTTTGCAGTTCATGCACTTTGGGCTCTTGTTGGATTAAGCAGTTTATTATTACACTGCACAATACAATTGAAGGCTCACTTTTTCGAAACCCTGTAACAGTCTCACACTGCGACGAATAAGTTTGAAATTTGGCTCAACGGTGCCTACAGCCTTCCTCAGTAATGGTGCAAAAGCGCGGCGCCCTATGACGTCACCCTCGCGGTTCGACGACGCTTCAAACAGCAAGGTACCGACACATTAAAAAAGGCCAGAGCTCAGAAGTTCATGTGAGGTGTAAGGTAGCTTAATGATGTCACATTGGCACCAAAATCCAACACAGTTCTGCTCAACCCCACCGTGGACGCGTCACACTCCCTCTTACCTTCCTTTTGATGCTTCCGCGATGGAGGTTAGAACAACGACACCCAGCGTTGAAATCAGGCGATTTTCTTGTGGGTGGCCTAGGAAAAGATTTCAGACCCACCGCCGCTCGGAATCGACGCGAAAAGATCTCATGCGGCGGCATAAAGGGCGTTAGTGACACCACCTCTTTCCTCTGGGCTTTGATTACCGCACATTTAGCGTTCGAAAACGACATTTCCCAGTGCGTTGAGTAGCACGACGACGTCCTTGAGAATCTCTGATGCTGCTGACATCCTCGAAATTGTCAACCCCTCTCTAAGGACACTGTGGGGCTGCATCCCCATGAAACGTGATCGCTACCCTTTACAGTGCAACACGACCGCAAATTTTGCTCTCATGTACAGGTTTGAAGCACCAGGGACCATTCAAAATCATTCGACGAAATTTGAACGTGATCCGAAGCAGCAAAGGGCACTTACAATTTTTCAGCCCTCCTGTGCCACGATCACAGATGGTGCGACATTGACACATACGTGAATTGACACATAAGTGAATAAATCGGCAAAGTGTCCCTTTAAGATCACGCCCCCCCCCCCCTCCCCCCCATTCAGTAGTATCCTCGGGGAAATGGAAATGGAAATGAGCGTTTGGCGTCATTGGCCGGGAGGCCCCTCGCGGGGCAGGTCCGGCCGCCATATCGCAGGTCTTATTACATTCGGCGCCACATTGGGCGACCTGCACGCCGGATGGGGATGAAATGATGATGAACACAACACAACACCCAGTCCCTGAGCGGAGAAAATCTCCGACCCAGCCGGGAATCGAACCCGGGCCCAGAGGACGGCAATCCGTCACGCTGACCACTCAGCTACTGGGGCGGACATCCTCGGGGACAGCCGTCCACATACACAGAGAATTTAAAAACTGTGCATTTACAGAGCAATCCTGCAAAGTAGTTCTACGCTCCTGCAGGCAGACAATCCCTTGATACAGACCTCGGAAGATCCAATGGGCCGACCGACCGCCGTATCGTCCTCAACCTCTAGGTATCACTGGATGCAGATATGGAGGGGCTTGTGGTCAGCACATTGTTCTCCCAGTCGTTGTCAGCTTTTGTGGTTGGGGCCGCTACTTCCCAATCAAGTAGCTGTTCAATTGGCCTCACAATGGCTGAGTGCATTCCACTTGCCAACAGTAATTGGCACATCCCGATGGTCACCCATCCGAGTTCTAGTCAAGCCCAACTGCGCTCAACTTCGGTGATGTGACGGGAACCTGTGTTACTACTGCAGCAACGCCATTGGCTCCACGACAACCAGAAGCCCAAAAATAATTAGCTGCAACAATAAAGCACCTGAATATTAGGCTAAGTTACAAAATACACTTCAGTAAACCACTTGATACTAAGAATGTAAAATTGGAAAAAATATAGAAATAAAGGAATACAAAAAAAAAAATGGTTCAAATGGCTCTGAGCACTATGGGACTTTAACATCTGTGGTCATCAGTCCCCTAGAACTTAGAACTACTTAAACCTAACTAAGTTAAGGACATCACACACACCCATGCCCGAAGCAGGATTCGAACCTGCGACCGTAGCGGTCGCAGGCACGATTCGAACCTGCAACCGTAGCAGTCGCGTGGTATCAGACTGAAGCGCCTAGAACTGCACGGCCACTTCGGCCGGCCAAAGGAATACAAAATGTGGGATTGTAAATAGGACAATATCAGCTACATATCACACAACAAAAAGCACAGCTCGTAAGATAAAGTACGAGGGTCATTCCAGAAGAACTGTACACTATTTTTGTAAAAATACAGTTTTCATTCTGCATGTTTGAAAGTTTTACAGTGTGTAGATACATCCATCCCGCTTGTTTTCACACTTAGTTCAACCTGTTCCCGTGAGTGGCGCCGTCACATCATGTCTTCAAGATGGCTGCCACATGTGACGTTCGTCAGAAGCAACGTGCTGTCATAGAATTCCTGTGCTGTGAAAACGAGACAGTGGGAAACATCCACAACAGGTTGAAAAAGGTGTATGGAGATGCTGCTGTCGATCGCAGTACAGTTAGTCGGTGGGCAATCAGGTTACGTGATGAAAGCGGGTACGGCAATATTGAGGATTGTCCTCGCAGTGGCCGAGCGGTTCTAGACGCTGCAGTCTGGTACCGCGCGACCGCTACGGTCGCAGGTTTGAATCGTGCCTCGGGCATTGATGTGTGTGATGTCCTTAGGTTAGTTAGGTTTAAGTAGTTCTAAGTTCTAGGGGACTGATGACCTCAGATGTTGAGACCCATAGTGCTCAGAGCCATTTGAACCATTTGTGGGCGGGTGCCACTGCAAGCGTTGCTGAGCTGGGGGTTCTTAGAGGGAAACTTTGCGGTTTAATTCAAGCATGTGTCAGTGCCGCACCTCTTCATGATCACACCATGGGAGGGCATGAAACAGGAGGGCTGAGAAACCATAAGCAGTCTTTGCTGTTTCAAATCACGTTCAAATTTCGTCGAATGATTTTGGATGGTTTCTAGGGGCTGAAACCTGTACAAGAGAGAAAAAGCTGCGGTCGCGTGGTACTCCAGAGGATGTGATCGCGTTCAGTGGAGATTCAGCCCCACAATGTCCTTAGAGAGGAGTTTAAATGTCCGGGGGTCTCAGCAGCGTTTGAGGTTTTCAAAGATCTGGTCCTGTTGCTCATTGCACTGAGAACTGTCGTTTTCGACAGTGAAGTGTGCGGGAATAAACGCCCCAAGGAAAGCAGCGATTTAATTGACGTCCTTTATGCCCCAGAGACCTTTTCGTGTCGATTCTGAGCGGCTGTGTGTGTGAAATATTTCCCTCAACCACCCATACGAAAACCGCGTGATTTAAGTGCTGGATATCACCGTTCTGACCTCCATCGTAGAAGTGTCAAAAGAAGGGATAAAATGTGTGTAAGAGGGCCTTCCCATCGTGTGACACGACTACAGTGGAATTGGGCAAAATTGTAATAAAGTTTGGTGCCAGTATGATATCATTAACCCACCTTATACGTCACATGAACTTCTGAGCTGTAGCCTTTTTTCCGCGTGTGTCGACGCCTTTCTGTTTGAAGCGTAGTCGAGCGCGAGGGTGACATCGTAGGGTACCACGCTTTTGCACCGTTACAGGGGAAGGATGTAGGCATCTTTGATTCAAATTTCAAACTTACACGTCACAACGTAAGGCCATTACGGGGCTTAGAAAAAATTATCCATTAATTGTGTTGTGCAGTGGTGAAGAGACAAAATGTGTGCGGAATTATTGCTGAATACGTTTAGTTGAACTGTACAAAATGTATAAACTCCTAAGTTTCTCTTCTCTCTTTTGCACTGAACCAACTGAAATTTTGAGTTTCATCTCATGTCAAATGTGTAAGTCTCTTTGACATATCAACAATTGGACTGTAAAGTCTCCTTGGCACTGCAATTACATTACTCCCTCTCCAACAGCTGATCTATTAAGTCTTATGCAATATTTTCCAAGTAACTGTTTTTGATGTGCTTGAAATTCATCTTGTATCGCATTCAAACCACTTGAAGCATTAACTGGTTCAACTGGCTCTGAGCACTATGGGACTTAACATCTGAAGTCATCAGTCCCCTAGAACTTAGAACTACTTAAACCTAAGGACATCACACACACCCATGCCCCAGGCAGGATTCGAACCTGCGTCCGTTGCAGTCGCGCGGTTCCGGACTGAAGCGCCTAGAACCGCTCGTCTCTCAGGGGGCTCAGCATTCATTTGCTGGGTACGGGCTTGGCGAATCCGGGGTCCTCGAGCTGTGGACTGGTGTGTGCCGCCAGTCTGGTGATACCGTAAGCTCTGGGCATGCTTCAGCGGCCACCGTGTGGCGCAACGGTGGAACGTTGTGTGTCATAGGGACCGGGGATCTTGGCTTGATTGTCTGGATCGCGAGGACGGTACATACCTCTATAAAAAACCCTTCAATCTTAAGGTGTGCTGCGCGCCGATAAGATGCATGGCTGTTGAGGTGGAACAGTCGCTAGCGGGCAACCTCTGGGGATCCTGCCGCACCTCAGTTGTACAAGGCTTATCCAGGCATGCGGGGCTCTGTCTGGATGGACATAAGTTTCCCTAGCTGCTCGTGGGACGACCATGGATACCACGAATTCTTCCTCTTTTTCTCCTTCTAATTTTTCGCTGGCCAGTGGGGCGGGTGGACCGCTGGTAGGCACTACCACTCAATCAAACAAGAGGGCTAGGTTAGCCAGTCCTCCTGACTCAGGCGTCAGCAAACGTACAGCAGTTCAGAGTAACAGAGCACATACTGACAACCAGAATGTGTTTTTAATAATAAAAAGGAAAGAGGGTTCCTTCGAAAAGGTTTCGCCATTCTATATCCAAAAGGGTCTAGAAGGAATAGCTGGAACTTTAAAATCAGTGAAGCGTTTACGGAATGGAACACTGCTTGTTGAAACATCAACTTCTCAGCAAGCAGTTAACCTTCAAACAGCTAAAAGCTTGTGGGTGTGGTGTCACCGCCAGACACCACACTTGCTAGGTGGTAGCCTTTAAATCGGCCCCGGTCCGGTAGTATACGTCGGACCCGCGTGTCACCACTGTCAGTGATTGCAGACCGAGCGCCGCCACACGGCAGGTCTAGAGAGACGTCCTAGCACTCGCCCCAGTTGTACAGCCGACTTTGCTAGGAAGGGTTCACTGACAAATACGCTCTCATTTGCCGAGGCGATAGTTAGCATAGCCTTCAGCTACGTCATTTGCTGCGACCTAGCAAGGCGCCATTACCAGTTTATATTGAGATTGTAATTAATGTATCATCAAGAGCGATGTTCTCCAATTATCGATTAAAGTTAAGTATTCAAGCAACTACGTACTTTATTTACTAGACTCAACTCCTTTAACTGTTCCAGACCTCACGCCAGTCTGCGTGAGCTTAAACGCGTGCATTTCGGCCTCCTCTAGCAACACGGTGTTGGCTCTTCTGCCAACACATCAGGGGGAATACACAATCGATACAGAGCTTCACAGCACCCTGAACTTCAATAAGGGTGTTGTGACCTGTAAGGATCTCGTTGACATTCCTGTAGAAGAATTAAAGAGTGTGTGGGCTCAGGAGGGAATTGTTGACGTTCAGAACATCATGAAAAGGGTGGATGGGAACCTGGTGAAATCTGACTCCTTCATTCTTACTTTCGATACCCCCAAACTCCCAGAACACGTCAAGGCAGGATTTCTTCACCTAAACGTACGGTCGTATGTCCCAAACCCAATACCCAATGCGCTGTTTTAAGTGCCAGCGTTTTGGGCATACAACTCTAGGGTGTAAAGGAAAAGCGATGTGTGGCAACTGTAGTAAGGCTGCCCATGACGGAGTTGACTGTTCGTCTCCTGTCAGATGTGTAAACTGTTCTGAAAGCCACCCTGTTTGGAGTAGGGACTGTAGAATCTTCCTAGAGGAACGTAAAATACAAGAAATAAAAACAACTAAGCGTATCCCCTACAGTGAAGCCAAAAAGATCTTTAAGGCCATGCAGCCCCCCACATTCGTTATGTCTTTTGCCTCCATTGTTCAGAAGCCACCTCCAAAAGTCGATGCATCTACACTGACGGAGGTTGTTAGTGTTGGCACGAACACCTGCATATGTCGGTGCACTTGCAAGGCAGCAAGTGTATCAGAGCCTATAGCCCCTCCTCGAACAGCAGAGAAAGGTACAGTAGCTAACATTGACGAGCCCCAGGCATCTCCGATGCCTGAGGCTGTTCCAAAGCCCAGCATGGCCATAAACACCCCAGCTCCAGTTCCAGCAAAGCCCCCTAAACAAAGGAAAGCACACGTCAAGCAGCACCAACAGATTAAATCGGCTGGTAAACCCTCGGATGATGTTAATGTGGTCCCACCACACGCTTCATCAGACTCTTCCCCAGAGCTGATGGTATCTGAGGATATGGGGCAATCATCTCGCCCCAAGACTGAGCCTCCACCCGCTGCAGTCTCCCCATCCCGGCGGAAAGAGAGGCAAAAAATACAACCACTGTGATGGCTCCCATATTACAATGGAACCTGCAAGGGTTCAGGAGACATGTGGAGGAACTCCGGCTACTGATTCAGGATAGACCTATGTGTGTATGTCTGCAAGAGACAAATTTCAGTGAAACGTAGACCCCTGAGCTACGTGGTTATGTCCTCCACAAAAAGGACGACCTGAGTGGACAGAGAGCTCGAGGAGGAGTAGGTATCTTCGTCAACACCGACTACTGCTCCTCGCCTCTCTCCCTCACGACGAATTTACAGGCAGTTGCAATATTAGTACATGTGCATCATATGCTAACAGTATGTTCGCTTTACCTGCCTCCACATGATGTGCTCGATGAAGAGGCTTTCAGTGATCTTCTTACACAGCTCCCCCACCCCTTCATCCTCTGTGGTGATTTTAATGCACACAATATGCTTTGGGGCTTTGTGAGTATATGCCCCAAGGGTAGAGCAATCGAGAGGCTTCTTCTGTCTTCCAGTGCCTATTTGCTAAATACAGGTCAAAGCAGGCATTTTGGCATTGCCACTGGGTCGTTCTCTGCCATTGATATATCGCTTTGCTCTCCAGCCATCGCCCACACTGCTGAATGGGAAGTGGTTTATGACTTATACGGCAGCGATCACTTCCCCATCTGGATTCACCTGCCACATGCAGTGGAACCGGAAAAGAAACCGCCTCGATGGGTGCTCGGTAGAGCCAACTGGGCACCGTATAGTCAGCCCAGTTTGAACATCGGGTCAGTGTCCAGGAATGGGTGGATCATAATACTGAAGTGATCCACCGCACCAGTGAAGTGTCCATCCCACAGTCCATGGGACAACCAAAGTGGCAGCCTGTCCCTTGGTGGAGCAACGAATGACGCTCTGCAATCAGGGCTAGGCGGGCAGCTCTGCGTAGGTTCAAATGCCGGCCAACTGTAGAGAACCTTGCAGCCTTTCGGGTAGCGAGGGCAAAGTGTCGTCGGATTATACGAGAGAGCAAGAGGAGGTCGTGGCAGCAGTTCTTGAACACCATTAATCGTTCTAGACGAAGTTCCATTGCATGGGAGACCATCAGGAGGATTTCTGGGAGAGGTGGGAGATGCCCTATGGCTGCTATAATGTGGAATGGTACTCTCCAAACGACCCCAAAAGATATTGCTCAGTCTATGGCGGCTCATTTTGCAGCTATTACTGCAACCGCCAGTCAGAATCCAGCTTTCCAGCCCCACAGAGTGACTGCTGAGAGGAGCAGTTTTGACTTCCGCTCACCCAATACAGAAGAGTAAAACTGCCCATTTTCCATGTGGGAACTGGATTCTGCATTGTGTGGGGCTCGTGATACATCCCCTGGTCAGGATAGAATCCACTATGGCATGCTGCGGCACCTCACAGGGAGAAATAAAGAAATCCTCCTCCGACTTTTTAATCTTGTTTGGATGTCCGGCCACTTCACCGACTCGTGGCATGAAGCAATTTTAATTCCTCTTTTAAAACCTGGGAAAGACCGCACATGCCCGGGTAGTTACCGTAGTGTTTCCCTCACTAGCTGCGTGGGAAAGACCTTGGAGGCTTTCCTGCTCCAGCATCACCTGCTGGGAATATTTTTTGACATTGAAAAGGCATACGACGCTACTTGGAGGCATCTTATCACCAGGCAGCTCCACGAATGGGGTTTTCGTGGATGTCTTCCCAATTTTATGCGGTCCTTGCTGTCGCCACGTTATTTTCGGTACCGGGTCGGAGACGTACTGTCTGGTCGCTTTGAACAAGAGAACGGTGTCCCTCAAGGGAGTGTTTTAAGTGTGACGGTCTTTGTCATTGCAATTAATAGTATTACGTCTGTCGTGAAAAGTCCTGTGCAGTGTTCCTTGTTTGTGGACGATTTCTCTGTATTCTGCTCTTCTTCAAGCCTTGCAACGACGACCTGTCAGTTGCAACTCACTCTGCGACGTTTGGATGAATGGGCACAGAAGAGTGGTTTTAAGTTTTCAACTGATAAGTCAGTGTGTGTTCTTTTTAACCGTTCTCGTTCCATTTTCGACTTGCCTGAGTTGAGGATGAGGGACACCGTTCTGAATTTTAAAGACACAGTGAAGTTTCTGGGCCTCACTTTTGATTCTAAGCTTACGCGGCTGCCACACATTACGGAACGAAAAATCGGTCTCTTAAGGCGCTGTTTATTTTAAAATGTCTTAGTCACCACACATGGGGAGCATACAGGACTTGTCTGCTCCGGTTTTACAGAGCCTTCGTGGTGTCCCGGCTTGATTACGGATGCACAGTGTATGGGTCTGCAAGACCCACTTATTTAAAGCTGTTGGATGTGGTGTACCATGAGGGGATTCGATTGGCCACTGGGGCGTTCAGAACGAGCCCCATACTGAGCCTCTGTGCAGAGGCAGGTGAACCGCCACTTCAGCTCCGGCGGCGTCTGCTGATGGTCCGCCAGGCCTGTAAAACATTATCCACACCATATACACCTGCATACCACTCTGTTGCTTGGCCTCCACTGGAAGGGCTTTTTCGCAACCGGCAACGAGCAACAAGGCCCTATGGGATTCGTGCAAAGATACGCATTTTAGAGATGGATGTGGCCGGTTTTAATGTCTCACGTCGAGGTTGGAGCAGATATCCACCTTGGCTCCTCCAGAGCCCCACACTGATTTTAGATTTGGCAAATTTTAAGAAAGACAGTACATCAGATTTTACTTTAAAATCTTTGTTTTTTAATATTTTAGATAGGCATCATGATTTTACAGTAGTCTACACTGATGGATCCCAACAGGGGAATTTTCTTGGCTCCTCAGTAGTGCTCCCCGAACGTGTCATCAGGATTCGCCTTCCCCAGGAATACACTGTTTTTTCTGCAGAACTTCACGCGATCCTGAAGACGTTAGAGCAGATACGGTGTACTCAGTACAAACACTTTCTAATTTGCTCTGACTCACTGAGCGCATTACAGTCACTGCAGAACATGTACCCAGCGGAGAAGTTGGAACAGCTGATATACGACCAACTGTACATCCTCCAACGACAGGGCAAGCAAGTGTCCTTCTGCTGGGTGCCAGGGCATGTGGGCATACGAGGAAATGAACAAGCTGATTGAGCTGCCAAGGACGCCTGCAAATTACCGGAGGTGACACAATGTTCTATTCCTTTGCAAGGTGTCGTTTCTGTGCTGCGGCGGAAGTCCATGCAATTGTGGGAGGAGGAATGGCTGGCGGTGGGGGAAAATAAGCTCCGGTTGGTGAAACCCACCATCCAGCCGTGGTGTTCCTCCTGCCGGTCACCTCGGCGGGACGAAGTGACCCTTACACGTCTTCCCATAGGGCACTGTCCTCTTACACATGCCTTCTTACTACGGCGAGAGGAACCCCCACTTTGTGATACCTGTGGCGTACCAATCACTGTACGCCACATTTTAGTTGAGTGTGATTTATATCGTTCGTCAGGGCGGAAGTTAATATTAGTGGGGATCTGCCCTCGATTTTAGCCGATGACGATGCAAGTGTCAAGAAAGTCCTACGGTACTGTGATGTTTCTGGGCTTCAGCCTAAAATTCTAGGTTGGAATTTTTAGTGTGTTGCCTAGTGGCTGACCACTCCTTTTTATTCTTGTAATAGGCCAGTTCCAAACATGTGCTATGTGTTTCGTTTTAACCCCTTCCCCTACGTTCTCTTGCAGTTCTCCTCTTTACATGCTGCTTTCCACTTTGCTACTGTTGACGTGCACACTGCCTATGTAGACTGTCACCTTTAATTTTAGTCTTATTTTTGTACTTGCTGCATTTTAGTGACACTCGTCCGTTATTGTTTCCGTTCGGGCGCTAAAGACTACACTGTTGAGCGCCCATAACACTATATCCATATCCACACTAGAAACGCTCGGCCACTGCGGCCGGAGAAGCACTAATTGGCTTAGATATGCCATCTGTAAACTCCGCTTATCTGGAATTTCGGTTTGTAAGAGTAAGAGTAGCAGAATTTGGTATAACACATATACACAGTCAAGTCACATTAATGTGACAAGTCAAAACCCTTCATAACCACCTTTACAGTGCAGAAATGCAAGAAGAGAGTCAGTGAGGTTCTAGAAGGAACCAATGCGGATGTAGAACCGAGCCAACTCCATCGCCATGGCCAGCAGTGCCACGTTTTACACAGCACGAACAGCCTGATCATGGGGGTCCCACAGAATCTCGATTGTGTCTACATCCAGAGAGTCTGGTGGCCAGGGCAGTACAGTAACCTCATTCTGGTGCTCTTTGACCCACACAAATACACTGTGAGCTGTGTGACCAGTTACATTGTCCTGCTGGTAGATGCTATCGTGCTGGGGAAACACAACTGCATGTAGAGGTGGACAAGATAGATGCATACTTGCTTTGGTCCATTGTGACTTCCAGAATAACGAGATCTCCCAGGGGATGCCACGAAAATATTCCCCAGACCATAATGCTCCCTCCTCTGGCCTGGATCTTTCCAACGATCCTTGCGGAACTATACATGTCAACGGCCATCTATTCAATGCAGCGTAAAACTTGATTCAAAAGGACCACACGTCACCACTATGTGGATGTCCAGTTGCAGTGTTGGCGTGCAAATTCCAGCCAATGAAGAGCAGTCAGCGTGGGTGTATAATGAGACATTTGCTGCAGAGTTCTGTACACAGCAACGTCTGCTGAACGGTTATTGAGGAGACAATGTAGCCCCTTGGTTCATCTGGGTGGTCAGTTGCTCAACAGTTGCCCCTCTGTTTACCTATACACATCTCTGTGGGCGTTGTTCACCCCTATCATCTATGGCCTGGGGTGCACCACAGTTGGCTTGGCGCCCGTTTTGGGTAGCACCATTTTGGCACGCACAGTGAGCTTTAAGCATGGCGGCGCTTGAACAGTTTACAAACTTAGCTGTTTCAGAAATGCTTCCATCCGTGGCCTGAAAGCCAATGATCATGCCCTTGTGGACATAAATCGCTCCGTTTCTGCATTGTGACAACGGCTGCACTGTTTTCCGCTCCACCAATAGGCTTTATATACCTTTCATTGATAATTTTGTCGCATGTCGTCTGTGGGTGATTATCGCATATTGATATCAAACATAGGCAGTGGTTACATTAATCTAACAGAAAAGAGAGTCTTGATGCGATCGACGGTCATACTAGAGACACTACCCAATACATCTGTGCAAAGCTTCATCGGGTTTTCACTGTGGTGTCCATTTCGCGACCGATCGGAACTTACTATCGGGACAACCCTCGTATTTTCTTAAAAGGACATGAAAAGGAAAGGACAAGGAAAATTTGGGACTACAAATAAATTATTAAGAAAGGACTGTACTTGACCGTCCACGATGACTCTGCAACTATCTTCCCAAGAAAGGATTGTCAATAAAGCGTACAGGAATTCGTATTTCGTTAGTTTCGTTTTGACCTCCGAGCAGTCTTCAGCAGCTGAACGCAAACAATAAGTTCCAGGTGCAGGTAAAATCGCCCCGTAGAGAGAGGAAAGGAAATCACACCCCAAGAAGGCTACATGAAAATACATTCCATTGTACATCACCAACTATCCTCACCGATACGAGTATTTCGCGAATGGTTGCGTTGCGCGTGATTTGCTGCCAAACTGTTTGATGAGACAGAACATTTTATGAATATACACCAAGTTTGTTTTTCTGTAGAAACTTTAAAACACCCATGTAGTAGTAAAAATGGGGAGGTTATAAAGTACGCAGGCTGCCGAGACAATTACTGCTTCCCCTGTTTTTACAGTGAATGTCATCCTAGCACGTACAAATTATCAACCGTAAAAAAATAAGAGTATCTAATTTTGTATATCAAGTTCTAATGTACGCCTTAAAATCCTCTACAATCCCAGATTTCAATTTGCATTTTGTTTTCGTGCTTTTTATGAAAATATTAATAAATACAATATATTAAGCATTATCTCGGTTTATTTGCAGTGTAAGTAACGTAAAAAAAGAGATGCTAAAAAAAGTTTCTGCACAGGGACTGGACCTCACGACACTCAGTTTACCGTTCTGTGCTCTTTCCACTGATCCAACCGCTGTCATTTAAAGTACATTATCATAGCGGCTGCACCAAAATGTTTTCTGAGCACTTGGCTATCTGGAGCTCTCACTTCCATTTCTCACTAAGCGCAGTATATGCCATAAATATGGACTAAATCTATGATGACGAGTAAACGCCGTCCCCATGTTAGTTACGTTTGAAGCCTGATTTGATTAAAACCTTATATTAGGTCGGTGCATAAGTTCGTAGCGTTTTCTCACTAGCTTGATAAACACACCAGATATGCTAAACAGACTTTAGTCATCCATAATACACTGTGTGATCAAAAGTAACCGGACACCCCCCGAAACATACGTTTTTCATTTTAGGTGCACTGTGCTGCCACCTACTGCCAGGTACTCCGGATCAGCGACCTCAATAGTCATTAGACATCGTGAGAGAGCAGAATGGGGCGCTCCTCATGAAACGTCCCCTTTGAAAAATTATATACAACTGTGCTTAAACTGACACACAATATTTTTAGCGCAACGCAATCTGACTTTCAAAAATCCCTACAAAAGAATGGCCCTGACTAACATTAACCTATACCTTTCACAAATCACTTACCTCACAAAAATCTTCATTACTCGAACTACTGCAATACAGCGAGCGCCACTACTGCCAGCTAAATAAAAGATTCAAACTACGGAAGGCACTAACTACTGATAGGGATAGTTAGCAAATGAAAGATTTTAATAGAGAACAAACAATGTATTTACCTTAATAGTCATAATATATATAGCAGTTCATGACATCCAGTCTTACAAATTTCAAAACTCCGCCATCTCTCTCCCCACATCCACCACTGCTGGCGGCTCACCTCCAACTGCGCAACGCTATGTGCTGTTCACATCCAGCTGCCCAACACTACAATGGCAGACAACAATGCAAACTAGCCACAGACTGCACACAGCACAGCCAGTGATTTTCATACAGAGCGCTACGTAACGTTGCCAATAAGAAAACCTAAACAGCCTACTTACATAGCCCCCACGCTCCCCACAAAAAAATTTTACAAATTGTTTTGGGCACTGGCCAATACAGATTTGAAAAATTTTTTCATAATTACAGTAAGAAAGATATCAAATGCACACACTTATTAATACAATGTTGGTCAAAAGCTAAAATTTTCTCACAGTCCATAAAGACAGTCCTGATCATTCATCACAGTAAAACTGCCGTTTCTTTTCTCAAAGTCTGAGCAGTAAAAGACAATGCACACGGAAGTAGTGGATTTCCATGCAGTCTTGAAGAAGTAGTGTTGTCCTTCCAACGGAAAGACAGTGCCGACTCTTGACATGCTGACAGGTAATGGGCCACAACAGAGCAAACCCACAGCAGAGTCATTCGACGTTTTGAAGAAGATTGGTAGGTAGGTCATCACAGAGCAGACCCACTGCAGTCCCAGTAGAGATTACGGTATTGGTGGGCCACCAGAGATGCAGACCCACTGCAGTCCTTGTAGAAATAATGATATTGGTGGGTCATCAAAGATGCAGACCCACTGTAGTCCTTGTAGAGATGGCCAGCAGCCATCTGCTGTGACTGTGCAGGTGCACAATCACCATTGAAGAGTCTTGCGGATAATATAGCAAGTCCATAAACCACCACTTGTGCACTCACAAAGTTTCTTTTTCTAATTGTCCTTAGAACAAGCAATGCTGTTAACCAGTCCCTTGCTGAATTATTAACACACGTGCAAACACTATCAGTCCCTACTTCTCACATGTTGTCCATATACTATGACCAACAGAAACGTGTGCAGTGAAATGTAACTTACAAGTTACTTAATTTGATGAACTGGTGTCAATTACAATTTTATAACATAAGAATACAATAATAATAGTACAAAATACATCATTAAAAACATAACAGTACAGATAACATTTGTAGTAACACGGACTTTACAAAAGAATAGAAATAAACATATACATCAGTGTTACAGGAATTATGATATAAGTAAATACATAAAAGATCAGAATAATTTTTGAAACATCAACTTCACACGTGAGCATTAAAACAAAATAGAATAAATAATGTCTAAACATATTTACAAAGTAAATAACATATTATTAATGCAAATTATATTTGAGGGTAACAGTATTCCTCATCATAGTGAATGTAGCTGAGTATTAGAAAAATTTTACAACATATAAATCGTATCAGATAAACACATAAACACAGGATGAACACAAATACACAAGGGTACACAAACATATAGCGGAATAATACAAAAGGAAAGGACAGGGTTTGTTTTACTGCAGTATTTTGCAAACAAAACTTTCTTTACTTCTTGGAGATCTCCCTTCATTCATCATTATTCCCAAAAAGTCCTATCTATACCTGCTTTCTGTATTCTATTCATATTTCTTTCAAAATAATTATTTCTCAGTGAACAATACTCATTTTGGCCCAAATCTTTTTCATATAACTTCTCACTGCATTCTTTCCCTATTGTCCATAGTCAGTTTCTTATATAGTCTAGTCCCTCTTAAGCTAACTTAAATCTACTGAGCTCAGGTGCATAAACTAAGGGACGAGGCAATGCAGCAGCACAAAACAATTAATACAAACAGCAATGCAAGCAGCAGTAAATCTAAATTGACAGATAAAATGCAAAATTACAACTAATATAAGCCAATGTGCAGCAACAAGAAAAATAAATCAGTAGTAAAACTGGCTTAACAGAGTAATACAAAGTTAAATTTAGTAGCACTATGCCTGGCAAACAGCAGCAGCAAATGCAATAACTTATATCTGAACATGACATAGCTCAAGCAGAAAAAATATTACATTAAAGACAACAATGCAGACAAGGAAAATGTATATTCATATCTTAATGTCTATGTAATTAAAGTGGTGCACCACAAGAAGTTATTCTACCAAAAAAATTACCAAGTAGTTGAAAAGAAAATTCCGTATGCAATTCCTGTGAAGGGAAATGTCTTTTTATGCTCCTTCGTTTTTTTGAATAGATCATAAAATTATTTACTGGATCTGTAAGCATACAATATTTATATTAGTACATCTATTAAATTTTATTTTAACCAATGCTGCTGCAGCTAGAAACTTGATATTAAACAAAATGAGTAAATAAATACATAAAGCAAGCCATATGGAATTTCTCTCAACTAGCACGACAATAGCCGTGAAATGTTTCTCATCGTTTCATTAGGCATTTTAGTAAATATCATAAATTAAGAACTCCACAGTATAATCATATGTTTTCAAGTTTGAGCGTGTCGTATTTGTGATGCTTTCTACAAAGGAATGTCAATAGCGAGGATAATGGCCTCCCTTTTTTTTTCTACCTGTGCCTCTGAAAAGGCACACACTAATGACTTTTTCTCCATGCGTCTGACACAGCTGGGTGCCCACGACGCATTACGTGCAGGTGGTCACTTAACTTTCTTACGGAAATATTTACGACAGCAGTTTCCGCTACAGTGACAGTCTCATATAAAAATATTTCACAGGTCAAGAATTTGCGTTACAAATCTGTAGAAACAAAATCCTATTGATGTAACAGTGTCCAAAAAATTTTCGTTGGCATTGTGATACATTCACGCATTTACATAGATTTCATAACTCTTAAAGTACGATTCTTGGTTTCCAACAACCTTTTTCACAAACCAGAGTCCCTAACCACTACTCATTATTCCTTACCTTATTCGTCGACACTTCTTCAATATTTCATCATAACAGATACATAGCATAATCAAATAACTCATATAGCATCAGCTTATTGATCATAAACATACCGCAACAGCATAATACACATAGTCATCGTAATAATAACATCATAACACCTCAGTCAACTCTAAAAATCATCGTAGCTTCCTCCAATAATCTCAAAACATAAAAAAAATTCTCTGCTCGTGTCATCTGCCTCAAACGTACTTTAAAAATCGTGATCCCATACCAAATATATCATTCAAAGCTCTCATAATATCACAATGGGTCCGAAAAAATATGAACAGTTCACAAAGTACAGACAAAATACAATTTCTTAAGTGTGAAGTTATCCAACGGTGTAATTATGTAAACATCTGTCACTGCCGTAATAAAAAAGTTTTTTTCTCTCAGTTAAATGATCAGATAGCTGTGTAATTATGTGTTAGAGAAATATGGTACCGATGTGTAAAGTTGTGTAAGCAAATACCATATTAGCTAGGGCTCCTTGTGCTTGCCAAACACATGATACACAAAGCAAGCGTGTACCCCCCTGAGGATTAATGTAATTATACCCTCAGGTGTTACAGATTACAGCAATGGAATGAAATGTATCACAGAAAACCTTTGTAGCATTGTACTTCAAATATCTTTGAAAATAAATGTTTTAAGTACAAAATTAATCACTCAAATACGTGTACTGTAGCGCTAAACTGTGCGTCTTGTTGTAAGAAATCTCTGTGTAAGTGTCGTAGTTATCGTCCTCTGAAAGTTAAGTTCTGCAGAAGTCAATGTACTTACCTCATGGTACACAAAAGTGAAATGCTTTGCGTGTAGATATCTTAGTTATTACGCTTATTGCCGTGATGAGGAAAGTACTGTGCTGTAACGTATTGTTGTCCTACGGAAAAGGCTGTCTCCTTGTAGCTATAGCACAAAAGTTACTACTAAAACATATTTTACTTTCCAGAATAATTCAGAAAAACTGTGCAGATATAAAACAGAAACACCGCAAAAGCAACATTGTAAATTGTCACTCATTAGTAGTGTCGTGATAAAATCGTGTAGCTGTCACATAAACTAACCACTGTGTCATCTGGTATCACACAGAAAGTACTTTAAATCCAGAATGTATTTTCAAGTTAACCAAAATGTTGCATTAAAATCGCATTAGCAGTACTGGTAAATGTTCTAAGTATGTGAGCCTTGTAGTCGTTACGTAATCATGCAACTAACAAGCAAGAATGCACACTCACAATAACACTGTGTCGTCTGTTCACAATAACAATGCATTCGTAATTTCTGTTTAAATAAGTTCTCTTGGTTCTTGACTGGATATTTAACTTCAAACATTGTTGCATGTTAACAGATTCTAAGTCTGACAAAGCATACTAGCGATGTAAAGTGAAAAGTTATATGGCAAAGACAAAGTTAAAAAACAGATTATCTTTCAATAAACGGTTTTACATGTGAAATGTGGTGCAATCCTTTACTCTTCCTAGTACGCAGAGTTTCAACTTCAACGCAATTATCAGGTGGTATACGTCGGTAAAGAATACTGGAATTTTTCTCAAGGTTAGCGTCTATGTTATTTTTCCCTGAGCCAGCGGGCGCACGTGGCTGTCTGCGGTGCGAGTCATTGTCTGTTCCTTTGTTGGCGCGCGTCATTATTGGGATTAGGAGATCTAACTTCTACAAATTCACCTTGACGAGAAGGCACTGCCCTGTTTGAAGCTCGCCAGTTCTGATGGAATTCAGGTCTGTCGTTTTGTCGGTAGTTTACATAGTTTCTTGTTTGTCGGTCATGTGGTGGAGAATTTCTCCCGGAATCGTAACTGCATGGTGGACCGTTGCGTCTGAAGTTATTCTGTCTCCCTTGATAATAATTATTTTGGTTCCCATATTGTCTGTTTCTATGGTTGTCTCTGTCACATTCATTACTATGGAAAAGCGATCTTGTCTCTGTAACTATTATTCTGCCAACGGTTGTCATACGGATGGTGTCTGTTTTGGTCACGACTTGTGTTGTGAGAATAGCCTTGTCGTGTCCAGTTATTACTTCTTTCGTCGCGGAATTGTGACGGATGTGACCTGTAATTGTTGTGCTCCTGTTTTCGCATTCCGCGATTGTCAGAGTCAATTACCAGTTCTTGTAAGAGCCCCTGAAAAGCTTCAATGTCGTCTTTGCAACGTCCTGCCAAAATAATATGTCGTAAATGTTCAGGTAATTTGATTAAGCAAATGCAGATGAGTTCTGAGGGGCTGTATGGGTTTGACAGGTACTGATTCTTGTGCAACATGTCTTCAAAATATTTGACAAGACTGGAAAATTCAGATTGTTCAAAGTGTTTCATCATCATGATGCTATGTTTTACTCGGTCTTGTGTAGCTTGAGACCAATATGCTGAGAGGAACGCATGGTAAAATTCTCCTTCACTGTGACAATCGTGAATGACCGATCGCATTCTTTCAGCTGGTTCATTCTCTAAGTAGCCACACATAAATTCTAATCTGTACTCTAACGACCAGTTGGGAGGAAAACAATGAGAGAATTGATGGAGCCATGCTTGTGGATGAATGTCGTTGCCAGAATTCTTAAATGTTTTGAATTGACGTGTAGTAATGAACAGCTTATAATCAAAATCATCATGTCGGCGAGTCACATGTCGGTCATTGTTACGTCGTTTCGGCGGTTCCATCTCAAAATTCGGTGTGCCTTGCCAATTTCTTTCATAATTTTCGAAGTGTCCTGTGTTATTATTTTGTGATTGTTCCGTATTTCTAAGTCCCTCTTCCCGTCTTGGAGCGCGAGTGTCCTCTGAAATATGTAATTTTTGTATTACTTGTGCCAACTGATCTTGTACTTCGCGGATTTCTCTTTTGTGTTGCGTATTAATTTGATTCTGATTTTGTTTGAATTTCTTAATTTGTTCATACTCTTCTGTGTCAGTGATGGCTACAGGTCTTGTGTCATTCAGATCATCATCTACCTTTGTAGATAAGTTAGTGATCTGATCTGAAAGTTCGGCTACTTTATCCGTTAGTGAAATTATTTCCTCTGTGTGCTTTTATGAACCAAGTTTCAGAGTGTCCATTTGTGTTGAAATCGTATGTACTGTGTCCTTTAAGTTTTCCTCTGTTTTTGCAAGCTGCATAACCGAATCGGTAGATGCAACTGAGTCAGTTTTAGCTTGCAAGGTCTCATGATTTTCATGAACAGTAGTTTGCAGTTCTTTTATGGCTGCTTCGTGATTCTGTAATGCATTTTCATGACGCGAAAAAATAGGTTGGAAATGCTCACAAATTTGTGTTTTTACGTCATTACAGACTTTTTGACATTGCGATTCGATTTTATGTAACTCAGTAGTTAAATCTTCACGTGTTTGTTCAAGTGTGATGTCTAACTTTTGAAGATTTTGTTCCATTGCGTCTAACTGTTGCTGTGTTTGTCTCTGGTGTTGTTCCATTGTGTCTAACTTTTGAAGCTTTTTCTGTGTTTGTCTCTGGTGTTGTTCCATTGTGTCTAACTTTTGAAGCTTTTGCTGTGTTTGTCTCTGATTTTGTTCCATTTGTTGCATTAGCTGTAATTACAATGCGTTAGTGTCTGGAATCTGTTCCTCTACGCTTTTCGGCAGTGCATTTGCACCGGCAACATTCACATTTTGACAAGCAGAAAATGTGTCTTGACATATTTGAGAAAACGGTGAGGACGCAAAACCTGAATCTACAGTATTTGTAAAATTGTGTCCTGTCATTTCGGATTCCTGAGGCGCGCTGTTGCCGAGCGATCGATCGATAATGCTTCCCTGTTCACTAATTGTTTCACTGCCTACGCCATTGTTTGCCGCCCGCTCCATTTCCCTACGCACAGTTACCAAATTACTATGTTGAACATTAGTTAATTCATTACACGGTGTCGCTAACACACTGCTTTCGTCTTCACTGTCATTTCTCAGTTTACTTTGGAGCCTAGTATTACGTTTTTCACACGCCATTATTGTCAGAATATTTCACACGACAACACAGAAAAACACAATTTGAAGAGAAAAAATAAGGGAACACATTAACATAGCACTGAAAATAATATCAAGTTAATTGCAAGCGCAGCTGCGAAATACTTGGTGCAAATCTACATGCATGCCACAACTGTTTTACTGTACAAGAATGAAAAACTACAACTACAAGGAAATTCTCTCTACAATTACGCGCTAGCAATAGACAAAGGCTGCACTAATTGCACAAACTACAAGAAAAAAATCAGAAGATTCCAGTGAGGTACCCTCGGCTAAGGGTCGACATATGAAACGTCCCCTTTGAAAAATTATATACAACTGTGCTTAAACTGACACACAATATTTTTAGCGCAACGCAATCTGACTTTCAAAAATCCCTACAAAAGAATGGCCCTGACTAACATTAACCTATACCTTTCACAAATCACTTACCTCACAAAAATCTTCATTACTCGAACTACTGCAATACAGCGAGCGCCACTACTGCCAGCTAAATAAAAGATTCAAACTACGGAAGGCACTAACTACTGATAGGGATAGTTAGCAAATGAAAGATTTTAATAGAGAACAAACAATGTATTTACCTTAATAGTCATAATATATATAGCAGTTCATGACATCCAGTCTTACAAATTTCAAAACTCCGCCATCTCTCTCCCTACATCCACCACTGCTGGCGGCTCACCTCCAACTGCGCAACGCTATGTGCTGTTCACATCCAGCTGCCCAACACTGCAATGGCAGACAAAAATGCAAACTAGCCACAGACTGCACACAGCACAGCCAGTGATTTTCATACAGAGCGCTACGTAACGTTGCCAATAAGAAAACCTAAACAGCCTACTTACACACGGAACTCACGGATTAAGAACGTGGTCAGGTGATTGGGTGTCACTTGAGGTGTACATCTGTACGCGAGATTTCCAAACTCGTAAACATTCCTAGGTCCCATGTTTCCGACGTGACAGTGAAGTGGAAACATGAAGGGACACGTACAGCACGAAAGCGTACAGGCCGACCTCGTCTGTTGACTGACAGACCGCCGACAGTTGAGGAGTCCGCAGCTCGTGGTCGTGCGGTAGCGTTCTCGCTTCCCACGCCCGTGTTCCCGGGTTCGATTCCCGGCGGGGTCAGGGATTTTCTCTGCCTCGTGATGACTGGGTGTTGTGTGATGTCCTTAGGTTAGTTAGGTTTAAGTAGTTCTAAGTTCTAGGGGGCTGATGACCATAGATGTTAAGTCCCATAGTGATCAGAGCCATTTGAACCATTTTTGACCGTTGAAGAGGGTCGTAATGTGTAATAGGCAGACATCTATCCAGACCATCACACAGGAACTCCAAACTGCATGAGGATCCACTGCAAGTACTATGACAGTTAGGCAGGACGTGCTGTAACTTGGATTTCGTGGTCGAGCGGCTGCTCATAAGCCACACAACACGCCGGCAAATGCCAAAGGACGCCTCGCTTGGTGTAAGGAGCGTAAACATTGGACGATTGAACAGTGGAAAAACATTGTGTGGAGTGACGAATCACTGTACACGATATGGCGATCTGATGGCAGGGTGTGGGTGTGGCAAATGCCTGGTGAACGTCATCTGCCAGCATGTGTAGTGCCAACAGTAAAATTTGGAGGTGGTGGTGTTATGGTGTGGTTGTGTTTTTTTATGGAGGGGGCTTGCACCACTTGTTGTTTTGCATGGCACTATAACTGCACAGGCCTACATTGATGTTTGAAGCACCTTGTTGCTTCCACTGGTGAAGAACAATTCAGGGATGGCAATTGCATCTTTCAACACGATCGAGCACCTGTTCATAATGCACGGCCTGTGGCGGAGTGGTTACACGACAATAACATCCCCATAATAGACTGACCTGAACAGAGTCCTGACCTGAATCCTACAGAACATCTTTGGGATGTTTTGGAACGCGGCTTCGTTCCAGGCCTCACTGACCGACATCGATACATCTCCTCAGTGCAGCACTCCATGAAGAATGGGCTGCCATTCCCCAAGAAACCTTCCAACACCTGACTGAACGTATGCCTGCGAGAGTGGAAGCTGTCATCAAGGCTAAACGTGGACCAACACTATACTGAATTCCAGCATTACCGATGGAGGACGCCACGAACATGTAAGTCATCTTCAGTCAGGTGCCCGGATACTTTTAATCACATAGTATACATTCTTCTTCACTATACACAAGTCTGCCGACGATATGGTAACTTTTTGGTTCTGCGGCTGTAGGAATCACATGGTTTTGAGGCGAACTCGTCGAGCCATGTTCGGAACGCATTTTCATCCGGAAAGGAAGTTCCTTGAAGGTTGATCAATAGGGAGCGGAAAAGGTGAAAATCTGAGGTTGCAAGATCAGGTGATAAGGTGGGTGCGGAATGACTTCTGAGCCCAGCTACTGTATGATGCTTTCTGTCAGTCTAGCAGAACAAGGGCCGACGTTATCGTGGAGTAGCATTAACTTCACACAGTCTTCACGGTCGTTATTCTTGGATTGCTTACACCTCGGGGAAGCAATTCGCAGTACATCACACTTTCGCTGATCCACCGGATGCGTAATATTATCTTTTGTGGACGCACGCAGGCCTTTGTTCGGGGAGTTGCTGCTTTGATTGGGGAACAACCATTCCTTTCTTTTCCTTATGTTACCACAAAGACACAATTTCTCGCCACCAATAACGTTACAGGATAGAAACGCTCGGTGTTGTCCACGTACCAATTGATGACGAGCAAGCAGAGATGCACATATGACGACCCGCTGGTTTATGTGATTTGGCTTCCAGCATCTGGTATCCATGCACCCGATTTCTGAACGTTCCTCATTGCATGGAAATGTCACACGGTGGCGGAATGATCACAACTCATCATATTTGCTAGTTCTCGAGTACAATGACGTGGATCATTTGCATTAATGCGTTTAAACGATCTTCATCAAACCCCGAAGGTCTTCCTGAACGTGGAGAAACACTAATGTCAAAACGATCCTCCTCAAAACGAGAAAACCATTTCTTTACCGTGCCCTGGCCAATGGCATTATCCCCATATATTGGGCAAATGCTTACGATTGCCTCCGTTGCTGTCACTCCTCTATTGCACTCAAACAGAAGAATATGTTGGAAATGTTCCGATTTCTCCACTTGGCACTCCAGTTTCTAGCGCCCACAGCTCCACCCATTATCTCCAAATGACAAAATGACAATATGCAAACTCAAACAGCAAGAGTGAACTACAAAGAAAAAACGACAATCGATAAATAAACATGTAGAAACCGGAATACCAAGATGCAAAACAAAAACGCTTCGAACTTATGCACCAACCTAATAATAACTGCTAGAAATGTACCTTCTTTAGGGAAAGGCGCATTTGGCCGATATACACGTTAGTAATCGTTTTGATTTTAATTCGGCATTAGTTAGATTTATACGATATTCCAAAAGGCCCTGAACGTACTTAAAAGTAAATGACTTTTAGCTATAATCAAAGCATAGGGTGATCACAATTAAATTTCAGTTTCAAAACGCTGTAAAAGAAAAAGGAACTTCTGCTCAGAATGTGGTGAAATTTGAGCAGAACATCATCGAAGAAGGGATAAAAATGTTATGGAAACAAAAAAAAGTTTAACTAAAGTTTTCTCAATAGTCATAACGTAAATAGGTTTGGCTGCAAATGACGAATGAATTGCAATTCCGTTGCCCATATTCCGCAGTTGCGTGTACTGACATGTCCTTGGAGACGGAAACGTACTTTGTCTGTCCACAGAATGTTCCCTGCTCATGTTTCGTAGAATTTTATGCACCCTGCTCACAGACGCGTCAAAAATTTGGGAAATTCCTCGTGTACTCCATGTTGGCACAGCACTGCTCGACCCCTCCTGCAAGGCTGTGGCCACATCTTCTCCTAGCGTCGGACCAATTGCTTTCCTCCCTCTGCCACACTGCATTTCAGAATAATCCGCCTTATAAATTTCCATAATCGTTTTCTCCAGACCCTTGACAGAGTTATTCCATTTCAGAATTTACGTATACTCATAAATCACATTAACGAGGTGATGCCTCTTGAATATGGACAGATTAATAACTCAATAAAGAGAAAGAATTTAACACGAATCTACAACCATAAAACATAGCAATGCAGATTGGCATTTCCCCTTAACTGAGTGAGAGCACCAGATTCTAGGTCACGTACTTCCCATCACTATCTATTCATAGAAATAATGTGAGAATGTGCTGTGATACTCAGTGGGTCAATGGCCACCCATTTAACTTCTATGAACTGCAAGGCTGATCATGCTATGGCCAGAGCTGCATATATTACCTATTCTGCTCTTCTGCTCCACAACAGGGTCCCCAGCCAGATGTGCTCGTCGTGTTGTTATGCCGATCAGGTGTGATGTCGCTGCAACCACAGCAGCGCGCGTATACGACACATTTCCGCGAAATTATCCATAGTTCCGGATAAGATACGGAACTACTCTGCAATTACTCTCTATCACATGGTACAGAGCACTGTGCTCTTATTGGACTGGCGCTGCAACGCGTGTGTCTGATTTCTACCAAAGTCTACTGCGGTTTGCCGCTCTGCTGCTGTGGCTGTCCAATCGCAACATTTTAACAAACTTTTCACCAATGAGCGCTACTCTCGCTCGACTGTGAGTCCGCGGAAACACTGCTTACGTCACATCGATCTGGCCAATCGCAGTCGCCTGTGGGAGTCGCCGCTCGTCTGAAAACTTTCCAGACGCTTTCTTGGCGCCAGCCTCTAAACTGACACATTCCACTCCTATGTCCCACGCTCAAAAAATATGGAATAGGTGGTTTGCGGAGGTAGATTTCTTGCTAGCAATGTCGCCAATGACACTTTTGTGAGCTCAGTGCGACACGGTCGAGGGGGAACAGCGTCTCCCTGCGTTATTCACTTTGGGGCGACATTCTGCTTGCCTCGCAGTGCTCTGCCGGAAATGCCCCCTGCCCGTCGGGCCGCATCACAGCCCTGTCGCTGGAGACTGACTGGCCTGGTGTGGCCAGCACCTCCTGGGGTGCTCCAGTTTGTAAAATTCGACCTTCAGGCTAATGCGCTGCTGGCTTCACGCCACCGGCTCCCTGAGTAAAATTCTACACGAAACTCTGTCCGCAGAAGTTATTTGCACTTAACGCAATGTAGTATATTCTCATTGCTCATCCCTTAGGCACCTCTGTTAGCATAGCGCGAAGAACCGCAAATTTGTTCACATTAGTGCTACTACTTGTCATTACTGCCCTAATAGTCCGCAGCTCGTGGTCGTGCGGTAGCGTTCTCGCTTCCCACGCCCGGGTTCCCGGGTTCGATTCCCGGCGGGGTCAGGGATTTTCTCTGCCTCGTGATGACTAGGTGTTGTGTGCTGTCCTTATGTTAGTTAGGTTTAAGTAGTTCTAAGTTCTAGGGGACTGATGACCATCGATGTTAAGTCCCATAGTGCTCAGAGCCATTTGAACCATTACTGCCCTAATTAATTATTCCAAAATGCAAAGTGGCAATTGATGTGGGTCTTGCATTCCCAGTACACGGCCCATATAGGTTGCCACCTTGCGTTATTGATAACTAATAATAATTTGCAATAACAGTAATAAAATAATAGTAACACTAATAATAATGGAGGAATTAAAATGATACTGATTGGCTAGCATTTTTGAAGCCTTGATTGGTATTAGAAGATGTAGAAGGGAGAATGAAAGAGGAGAGAATTGAAATGAAAGTGACAGTGACTGCAAGGAATGAAGAGAATTTCAATAGAGGACTCTGTAGAT
Source organism: Schistocerca americana (assembly GCF_021461395.2). NCBI lineage: Eukaryota > Metazoa > Arthropoda > Insecta > Orthoptera > Acrididae > Schistocerca > Schistocerca americana. The sequence continues at coordinate 354,770,037 of NC_060130.1, forward strand.
AAGGGGGAAATGTGGTGGGGGAGGGAGGTTTGATGAGAGTGAGCTGCAAGAAGAGATATACATTGGTCAGTCAGGCAGACACATATCAACTAGGCTGGCTGAACATGAACGCAGCTGGAGGTTGCAGAATTCAGACTCTGCATTTGCTGAGCATGTGAGTGAGGGTCACAACTACCAGCCAGTGTCCTATGTACTTCACTTAGCAAACAAAGGCCATAAACTCAACCTGCTGGAAGCCCTGGAACATCCTGCTCACAGTCCAGATCTCATCCTAAATGACCAGACACAGCTCAACACTTCCCCTCTCCTAAACTTCATATAATCATCTTTGTTGTTCATTACTTCCCACACTCTCTCTCCCAACATATTCCCATTTTCCCGTATTCATTAAGTTGTTTTGTTTTGTTGAAGTTGTCTTTGTATTCCACATAGACTGTAGTTTCAATAGTTAAGGCTTTCTTTTAACTGGTACTTGTATTACTGTCCATGTTTAAACCCCTTGTAGTTGTCTCATCAAATAGTGTTCATGTTTTACTTTGGTCATTTATTTAATGAAAACTGTTACACAACCACTACTTTGATTATAATATTAATGTTAAAATGCAGTACCACCACACTCTCAAACTGTAGGTTCCTTCAAACACCTCCATTTTCCTGCATTTATTTATTTCTGTTTATCTTATTGATATTGCTTAAGCTCGTTATGTATTCTGTAGTTACATTAATAACTGTCTTTTTAATTGGTTGTGTATCACTCTCCTTGTTTCATACCTCCTGATGCAGCCTTGTCTAGTACTAATTTTATTTTATTTTATTAGTTCTGTTTATTAATAGAAACTGTTATGTAGGCATGCTATTCCTATTTTGTGCTAAAGGTTTTCCTGTCTACTCCATTGTTATTTATGTACTGTTCAGTTTTTACTTTGTCATTGCAAAGATGTTATTTACTGTATGTTTATACTTCAGTCTAGATGTGTTACTTCTCTTCCAATGTTGTTTGCTAACGTTTAACTTCTTTGATGATAATACCTAGTAAATGTCTGAAGATGGCCTAGTAAGCCGAAAACCGGTTAACAATAAAAGTAATATTGTAGAACAAAAGCAAACTGGTGCTTTTCATTTATTATAAGGTGGGTCATTAGCTGTCTTTTGAAGTTTTAAAGGATTTTCATATCTCCAATATTTTGAGGGAGATTGTTCCAAAGTCGGGTTCCAGGTACAAAAAATATTTAGAGAATGTTGCGACGTTGCATAGTGGCACACAGATAATTTTAATTTTTTGAGAACGAGTATTTCTGCTGCTTTATTCAGATAGTAGGATAAGGATAGAAAGTCAATAAGACTTCCAACAATTCTTTGTGTATGTTTTTAAGGGCGCCTTAGATCACTGGAGCTGTACATACGTAGAAAGTACTGTACCAGCTGGTAGTCAAAAAAGAGTTTTTCGTTTCTCGGTGGCCTATCAGTTTTTCGGTAGTCAAGTCTAGGGGTAACGAATACTAGCTGCACACACGGAATATAAAAACCACTCTATTAAACAATCGGACGTTCTGAGGAATGGCGTCTTTAGCACCAGAGTGTAGTAATAAAATCACCGATCTGCGCCTGGGAAACGGTGCAGCCGGCCGCGGTGGTCTAGTGGTTCTAGGCGTGCAGTCCGTAACCACGGGGCTGCTACGGTCGCAGGTTCGAATCCTGGCTCGGGCATGGATGTGTGTGATGTCCTTAGGTTAGTTAGGTTTAAGTAGTTCTAAGTTCTAGGGGACTGATGACCACAGAAGTTAAGTCCCATAGTGCTCAGAGCCATTTTTGAAACGGTGCTGTTGAAGGATCTGAACTTTAGTGTGAACTTAGGATCCGAACTTGTCACACCTAACCACTGCCGAGAACAGGTTACGTCAGATTTTGTTCGTTTCCTTAATACTCATACTAAATCACTAGTGTTGTCAGGATTTCTACTTTATTCCTGGCGTGGGTGTCCTCCTGATGGGGGAACAAGTTCCACATTGTGTTCTGTCTGTGGGGAAATTGACCCTAATTTCGATTTCAGCCTTGACTGCGTAAGGCTATCGAATTTGGCCCTATTTGAAGGAGTTTCAAAATTGGTTGATTAAGAGACACAAACTAGAAGGTTATAGTTTAAATGTTTATATACTGAAAATCTGGACCTTAAATATTTACGAGAGAGATATCACAAATGTACTGACACGACAGAGAAATTACTACTGAAAACGACAAGTAAAACGTAACATGATAAGCTACTAAACAGGGGGTAGTAACAGAGTGGCGGGCAACTACGAAAATTGGTCGAATCCCTTCGCTTCAACTCATTGTGGGAAGAATTACTTGTTTACTGAAAGACATATCGGCCCTCAGTGTCTGTTTAGTAATGCTATTTCATCGGCGTCGAGGTAGTACCATGCGAAGCGGCATTTTCTACTCCTTCATTAGAAATTCGTGATCACTTGAGATACTGAGGAACTGAAGGCCAAACTTCTCTAGGTAAAACAAGAAAGTTAACAAAGATATATTTCATTTCTTGAAAATGTTAGTGTTATTGGTAAAGCATTATACAGTTCTGCCCTTGATTTTACATTGAAGTGCTAAAGAAACTGGTATAGGCAAGTGTATTCAAATAAAGAGATACGTATACAGGCTAAATACGGCGTTGCGGTCGGCAACGCCTATATAAAACAACAACTGTCTCGCGCTGTTGTTACATCGGTTACTGCTGCTGCAATGGCAAGTTATCAAGATTTAAGTGAGTTTGACCTCTGCAAACCCGGTGAAGCCCTCATGAATGGCCGATAGTCGTCCTCTTAACAGCTCGTTAAGTTTCGCTTGCGGCCGCCGCGCACCGCCAAGTTGAAGCCGCTGCCAGCCAGCTCACCTCGAGTCTCCGGTGCCGTGCCTCCGCCATGGACGCACTCCAACTCGCGCACTCTGTCCACTCGCAGTTTACATGCTATCATCCGATTAATATCGTGGCAGTAAACATCCAGCCACAGTATCTTACATCTGCAATTCTCAGCAACTGTCCTAACGCGTTGTTCATGAAAAACACTGATTAGCCAAATCATTTTGATCACTGCCCACCGCAACTTTGAATGCCGCCTGGTGGCGTTGCAGACACTTGATGCGCTAACAAAAGTATGAAAACGGAACAAACACGGAGGGGTTCACCCTAGCGAAGATATGGGCTGCAAATGGGGAAATCCATTGAGATGAGAGACTTTGACAAACGGCGGATTATTATTACGCAGAGCCTGTGAACGAGTATCACGAAAACGGCGAAGCTGGTCGAATGTTCACGGGCTTCTGTCGTGAGCACCTACAGAAAGAGGTAAAAGGACAGTGAAACTACCACTAGGCTCTAAATGGTTGGGCATCCACGACACTTCACAGAACGTGGGATTCGTACTCTTGTCTGCTCTGCAAAGACCTGTGCGTAGACGTCTAATGCCACAAACCTACCAACAAACCGTCGACATCATGGTTCAAATGGTTCAAATGGCTTTGAGCACTACGGGACTTAACATCTACGGTCATCAGTCCCCTAGAACTTAGAACTACTTAAACCTAACTAACCTAAGGACATCACACAACACCCAGTCATCACGAGGCAGAGAAAATCCCTGACCCCGCCGGTAATCGAACCCGGGAACCCGGGCGCGGGAAGCGAGAACGCTACCGCACGACCACGAGCTGCGGACGTCGACATCTTGATATGCATAATCGGTGATGTACAGGGTGTACCAAAAGGAATCATCCGATCTGGCACGTCTATATTTCTGAAACTAATAAACATATTAAATGAATTTTGTTTTTTGATGAAATGGAAACTCAAAAAGGTTTTTTCATAACTTTTCAGAGGTGTTCAATATGCCTCCCTTGAGATGCACGGTATATGTCAATCCGGTATTCAAATTGTTCCAACACTGCAGAGAGTGTGGTGTCACCGCCAGGTGGTAGCCTTTAAATCGGCCGCGGTCCGTTAGTATACGTCGGACCCGCGTGTCGCCATTATCAGTGATTGTAGACCGAGCGCCGCCACACGGCAGGTCTAGAGAGACTTCCTAGCACTCGCCCCAGTTGTACAACCGACTTTGCTAGCGATGGTTCACTGACAAAATACGCTCTCATTTGCCGAGACGATAGTTAGCATAGCCTTCAGCTACGTCATTCGCTATGACCTAGCAAGGCGCCATTACCAGTTACTATTGATGCTGAATCATGTACAGACAAGAGCGACGCTCATCATTTATGGATTAAAGTTAAGTATTCCACCAGCTACGTCCGTTTTTCTAAAGTCTAATTTCCTTGTCCTTTTCCAGACCTCACGCCAGCCTGCGTGAGCTAAAACGTATACCTTTCGGCTCCCTCTAGTACCCGGTGTTGGCTCTCCTGCCAACCCACAACATTGGCGATGAGGCAACACTGCGTTCGTAACTATACTGCCCTGATTTACTTGTGTAATGGCTTCGCCACCATATCCAGATGTACTGTCCGAATTTTATCGCTTACAGAATCAGCAGACGCAGGCCTTACTGGATGCCCTTGGACAGCTCGTCCAGGGTCAATGTGCAATGCAAAACGATGCGGCAGCCGCCGCTCTACCGCTAACGCAGCCACAACACGCAATTGCACCAACTTTTCGTCCTTTTGATGCTGCACTGGAAAGCTGGAGGGAGTGGTCACGCCAATTTGGATTCCATCTCGCCGCCTACAGAACTCAAGGTAACGAACGGCAGCCTTTTTTAAGATCCTCCGTAGGGGGGCACACGTACCGTGTGATAGTCGAATTATTTCCCCGACACGACGTAGCAACTCTGTCCTACGACGAAATTTTGTCTGCATTAGATGCATATTTCAAAGAATCAGTCAATGTAGTTGCCAAACGGTATACCTTCCTTCGTACAAAACGTACGGCAGGTCAGACTAATAGGGAGTGGGTTGCAACCTTGCAAGGCCTTACTAGGGATTGTGCTTTTGAGTGTCAATGTGGCCTCCCTTGTTCAGATACTATGGTACGTGATGCAATTGCACAGAACGTTTCTGATGTTCGTATACGGGAACAGATTTTGAAACTAGTCAATCCCTCTCTTCAACAAGTGATGGACATATTGGATTGGCAGGACACACTTGACTTTGCTCAGGAATCATTTGAAACTTCGCCACCCGTGTGTCAGGTTAACCGGCCTGCCGGGCGAGCTGCACGGAACAGTAAACAGTCCTCCACGCCCGGCCGCGCCACTGCCGCCAGGCTCTCAGCCAAGTGTACCACGCCGGCAAGCAAATGCAATGCTAAAATAATGCCCGCAGTGTGCTACTAGACATTCACGTGAGAATTGCCCATCACGCCAAGCTATTTGCTTTTACTGTAATAAAAAAGGACATGTTCAAAGTATTTTCCAGAAAAAGCTCAGATCGGAAACTCAAAACCATTCCAGGCCCTTTGCTTCGCGCCGAAATCGGAATTGAACCAAGGATACTCAGGCTCGCGACACTTCGCCCATGGAAATTCATATATTTCATGCCACTCCACCCAGTGCCACTCTCTCTAACAGTGACTGTGTTCGTCCCACAAATAGTGTGTGTCGACGTCGCCGGCACTCCCGTCAAGTCGCAAGTGATTTTGTACCAGTGTCAGTTCACGCTGCATGAGTCAGTCGCTCTTGTCGTCAGCAGGACAATAAACTTTTTGTGGACTTGGACATTAACGGAAAAGTGATACCATTCCAGTTCGATACCGGGGCTGCAGTTTCACTGCTCAATCAAGACACTTACAAACTGCTGGGCACACCTCCGTTGCATGCAGCAACTGTTAAGTTAACTAGCTATTTGGCTCACCAGCTCCCTGTGTTAGGACAGTGCAGCCTTCTTGCAACATACAAGGGACAAACAAAACTTGTGTCATTTTACGTCCTTTTTCTTCTTCTGCAGTGAACTTGTTTGGTTTCGATTTATTTCTGTTGTTTAACTTGTCTATAGTAAATCAGGTCCTATCGGTCAACCAGACTGTGCCTTCAGACAGTGTTTCTCGTCTATGTGAAGAATTTGCAGACCATTTTGCACCAGGCCTCGACTGCGCTAAGAACTATAAAGCACATTTGGAACTGAAAGTAAACGCGCAACCGAAATTTTTCAGAGCGCGCAATGTTCCCCACGCATTGCGTGATGAGGTCGCAAAAACATTACACGATTTGGAATCACAAGGTGTAATTGAACGTGTGCAGGCTTCTCTCTGGGCATCACCCTTAGTAATTTTGCCAAAACCTTCGGGGAAATTGAGACTTTGTGTGGACTTCAAGGCAACAGTGAATCCACAACTAGTGATTGCAACTTTTCCTTTACCCCGCCCGGAAGATCTTTTGGACAAACTGTGCCCGGGTAAATATTGTTCGAAGTTGGACCTGGCAGATGCGTTCTTGCAAATACCGGTGGACGAAGAATCCCAGCGCGTTTTGGTGGTTAACACGCATCTTGGTTTGTATCGATTCAAACGACTGCCATTCGGTTGTACATCCGCCCCTGCATTGTTTCAGCAATATCTACAAACTGTTGGTGCGTCGGTCCCTACTGCAGCAAAGTATCTGGACAATATTGTGATCTCTGGAAAGACGGAAGAAGAACATTTAACCAATCTCAGAACATTATTTCAGGTCTTGCGACAAAATGGTCTTCGCTTGCGGAAGGACAAATGTGTGTTTTTTGCTCGTGATTTGCCATATCTGGGACATGTACTCAATGCCCAAGGCATACATCCCAGTTGAGAGCACCTCCGTGCCATACAAGACTTGCCTTCGCCGCAGAATTTGAAGCAGATACAGAGTGTGCTGGGAAAAATAAATTACTATAACAAATACGTTCCACAGGCCTCTTCCATTTCAGCACCGCTTCATCGCTTACGCCGTAAAGGTGTTCCGTTCGTCTGGACGACGGAATGCGAAAGCGCCTTTCGCCAGTTGAAATCGGCGTTGCTTTCCAATACTTGCCTTACGCCGTTCGATCCCCGGAAGCCCCTTTTGTTGATGGTGGATGCATCGGATTTCGGGATCGGTGCTGTGCTTGCGCACAAAGATGGATCGCACGATCGCCCTATTGCTTTTACGTCCAAATTGCTCTCGTCTGCGCAACGAAATTATTCACAGATCGAGAAAAAAGCATTGGCTCTCGTATTTGGTGTTACAAAGTTTCATGATTTCTTGTATGGTCGTCACTTTACCATCATGACAGACCACAAACCTTTGACATCGCTTTTTCAAAAAATGGTTCAAATGGCTCTGAGCACTATGGGACTCAACTGCTGAGGTCATTAGTCCCCTAGAACTTAGAACTAGTTAAACCTAACTAACCTAAGGACATCACAAACACCCATGCCCGAGGCAGGATTCGAACCTGCGACCGTAGCGGTCTTGCGGTTCCAGACTGCAGCGCCTTTAACCGCACGGCCACTTCGGCCGGCCTCGCTTTTTCATCCGACCAAGCCTGTACCTCCACGTATAGCGCAGAAATTCATTCGCTGGTCTATTTTCCTCTAGCAGTACCGCTACGATATCTTGTATCGGTCCACTGCTAAGCACGGAAACGCCAATGCGTTGTCCCGTTTGCCTGTTGCTGAGGATAGCGCATTCGATTCCTCCGAACTTGCTTGCATGTTCATTGATTCGGAAACCGATGACGTGGTCGAATCGTTTCCGACTGATTTTCGTCGTGTAGCTACAGCCACAGCTGCCGACCCTGTCCTTGCTACCGTTCTGCGTTTTGTTGCTACGCAATGGCCCTTGTCAAAGTCACGGATCGGGGATCCGTTGGTTCGCCGATTTTTTGCTCACAAGGAGAGACTTTTTGTACGACGTGGAGTTTTGCTGTTGCGTTCTGATAATGATCAGTCCAGGGTCGTGGTCCCACGTTCGTTACAGTACTCTGTCTTACAGCGTCTCCACAAAGGACATTGGGGTATAGTGAGAACGAAACAACTTGCTCGTCAGTACTGTACTTGGTTCGGAATCGATGCCGCGATTACGAAAATGTGCTCTTCTTGCATGGTGTGTGCCGAACAACAATCAGCACCACCGCGGAAATTCTTTGCATGGCCAAAAGCCACTTCCCCTTGGCAACGCTTACACATCGATTTTGCTGGTCCATTCTGGAATGCTCGATGGTTGGTTGTGGTAGATTCATTCAGTAATTTTCCTTTTGTTGTCTGGACGTCTTTCACGACGTCATCTGCCACCATCCAAGCGTTATCTGCTATCTTTTGCATTGAAGGTCTTCCACAGACTGTTGTTTCCGACAATGACCCACAATTCATGTCCGCAGACTTTCAGTCTTTCTGCAAGGCCAATGGTATTCAACATCTGACGTCCGCGCCGTTGTCGCCACAGTCAAACGGTGCCGCTGACCGTTTGGTCAGGACTTTCAAGTCACAGATGTTGAAGTTGAAAGAGTCGCATTCTCGGGAGGACGCGTTATTGCTCTTTTTGTCCTCGTATCGCTCTCAGCCCCGAGATGGTCGCTCGCCGGCTGAGTTGCTCCCCGGTCGTCATCATCGAACCTTGAGGTCTTTGCTACATCCGCCGCATCAGGTTCCTGTGCAGCGGCAGACACCTGCTTTTGCCCCAGGCGACGTTGTCTACTACCGCAACTATCGAGGTTCACGGCGTTTGCTCGAAGGGCGCATTCTTCGCTGCCTCGGCCGCACTATGTATCTGGTTTTGGGAGCCTCTGGTGAGGTGCGTCGGCATCTCCATCAGCTGCGCCTCTGTCGTCGCACGGGATCTGCCGCTCCCTGTCTGCTTTCAGCGACGGTGCCGTCCGGTCAGCGCCCTGGGGACCCATCTACGGGCTCGCCTCAGTCCCAGGTGTTACCGACGCTGCCTTCCATTTTGCCCCATGGCGACGCGCCGCCGCCGCCGCCGCCTGTTCTCCCGCCGGCGACGCCCGCTGTGGACGCGTCGCTGCAACAGCCGGGCGTCTCCCTTGGGTCACGCGCCGCCGATCGCTTCCCGTGACCAGTTGTCCTCCGCCATGGAACTCTTGCCCGCTCCGGAACATATGTCGTCTTCGCCCGTCGGGTGCCCAGGCCCGATGGAGGTCGATCCTTCGGCCCCTCCTGTCTCTCTACGGGCGCATACACCGAATGTTGGCGTGCACCCTGGAGCAGGTTTTCAGGCGTTTCCTAGCTCCCCGCGGTCCGAATGGCAGGGTGCGGGTGGCACAGCCTCGCCTGTTGTTAGGCTCCCCACCTCGTCGCATACGTCAACATGGGGTCCTCCCCACGGCGGGCGGAAGCCTTATGCCGCAACCGTGCGCCGATTTGCGGGGGAGGGATATGGTGTCACCGCCAGACACCACACTTGCTAGGTGGTAGCCTTTAAATCGGCCGCGGTCCGTTAGTATACGTCGGACCCACGTGTCGCCACTATCAGTGATTGTACACCGAGCGCCGCCACACGGCAGGCCTAGAGAGACTTCCTAGCACTCGCCCCAGTTGTACAACCGACTTTGCTAGCGATGGTTCACTGACAAAATACGCTCTCATTTGCCGAGACGATAGTTAGCATAGTTTTCAGCTATGTCATTTGCTACGACCCAGCAAGGCGCCATTACCAGTTACTATTGATACTGAATCATGTACAGACAAGAGCGACACTCATCATTTATGGATTAAAGTTAAGTATTCTTCCAGCTACGTCCGTTTTTCTAAAGTCTAATTTCCTTGTCCTGTTCCAGACCTCACGCCAGCCTGCGTGAGCTAAAACGCGTGCCGTTCGGCTTCCTCTAGTACCCGGTGTTGGCTCTCCTTCCAACCCACAACAGAGAGCATATCTTGAGTTACAGCTTCCATAGCTGCTGCTATGAGATGTCTCAGTTCATCAATTGTTGTTGTTAACGGAGGCACATAAACAGTCTTTTATAAACCCCCAAAAGAAATAATCACATGGTCATGTACTTTGGTCCAGTGCGACCGATCCATCGTTCAGTAATCCTTTGATTTAAAAATTACAGCACTTCCAGATGCCAGTGAGGCGGTGCCCCATCCTGTTGGTAAATGAAGTAGTTCGAATCATTATCCAACTGTGGGAAGAGAAAGTTTTCAAGCATATCGAGATATGTGCTTCTTGTAACAGTGTTCTCGGCAAAGAAAAATGGACTGTACACCTTTTCCCCTGAAACTGCACAAAACACATTAAATTGTGGAGAGTCCCTCTCATGTTGTACAACATCACGTGTTGTTCCGTACCCCATATTCTCACCTTATGACGGTTCTCCTTTCCATTTAAATTGAATGTTGCCTCGCCACTAAACACTAAGTGTGGGAGAAAACTGTCCTCCTCCTCCATCTCGCCAAGAACGAAATTACAGAACTCCACACGTTGTCGTTTGTCACCTTCACGAGCAGCTTGCAGTAGCTGAATTTTGTAAGGTTTCATGTATAAACGACGACACAACACACGCTAGACAGACATCGGGAGCATGTTCAGCTGTCGAGTTGCACGGCAAACGGATTTCTGTGGACTCAAAAAAAAGTTCAAATGTGTGTGAAATCTTACGGGACTTAACTGCTAAGGTCATCAGTCCCTAAACTTACACACTACTTAACCTAAATTATCCTAAGGACAAACACACACATCCATGCTCGAGGGAGGACTCGAACCTCCACCGGGACCAGCCGCACAGTCAATGACTGCAGCGCCTGAGGCCGCTCGGCTAATCCCGCGCGGCTCTGCGGACTCCTTGTGAAACTATGGCCGATGTGTTCGACGTCTGTGTCAGACTCTCGGGGACGGCCTGGCGATTTGCCTTTACACAAACAACCTGTTTCTTGCAATTGTTCGTGCCATCGTCTAAAGCTCTGTACTGTAGGGGGATCCACACCACAACTAGTACGAAAATCACGCTAAACCGTAATTATCGACACGCACTGCGCAGAACGTAAAACACAAAACGCATTTTGTTGTCCCGAAAGAATTCTTACCAGAGCTGAAGTGGGCGTACACTGCTGCTACCTAGCAGGAACCATTTAAAACTCAAGAGTTTGCTCTTTCCAACAGTACGTTGTTCACGCACATATCTCAAATAACGTAATAGTTACGACTTTTTTAAATCGTATGATTCTTTTTGATACAACCTGTATTTCGTTCCAAAGACGGACGAACAAGCTATTAAGCACTTGGGCATTATGTTTTGGCCCCTCGGTGTATTTTCTACAGTCACTTCAGTTCTTCGAAAAGATTCTTAACAAATTGTCTCTCTGTGTGCCAAAATTTATCTTCATTAAATCGATTTCACAACCGTTGTTCAAAAGTAACGTTCTCTCCTAACATCTGTTGTTCATAACAAATAATATCACATTCAATCAATAGTCACACAGGACGCTTTAAATTCACTGTTCATAATGTATTATCATCAATAGCAAAATTAAAACTCACAGTTCTTTTCAAATTTGCACTGCTCAGAATTCCTCCCATTTCAGTTATTCACCGTCTAATCATTATTTTTCAAACTTTACACGTGATTTCTGCTACCTGTTATTCACTGCCCAGCACATTTCCTCCCGTGTTGATTACACATCGTTTACTGGGCGTTTTCCCTGTTAGGGATGCCAAGTGTAATATTTTTAAAGAGGATTAATACGTACTATTAAAATTATCTGCTGTGGAATGGCATTTTCCCCATACAAGGCGTGTCGGTATGACGGTATGCCTAATATATTTACCTAATTCTCAAACGGTGCAAATTGTAATACTCACGAACTACATGGTGGAGTCCCGAATGCAACATTTTCCACCAGAAAGCTATGCCAGGTGCAGCAGACATGGTGGATTTCTAAATGCAACAGCCGCTCCCACTTTTCCTAGCAAATGTTCAAATGTGTGTGAAATCTTATGGGACTTAACTGCTAAGGTCATCAGTCCCTAAACTTACACACTACTTAACCTAAATTATCCTAAGGGCAAACACACACGCCCATGCCCGAGGGAGGACTCGAACAACCACCGGGACCAGCCGCACAGTCCACAACTGCAGCGCTAAGACCGCTCGGCTAATCCTGCGCGGCTTTTCCTAGCACAACTGGAGGTAATTTGATTACCTCCCATTCTCTAGACACCGAGCGAGGTGGCTCAGTGGTTAGCACACTAAACTCGTTTTCGCCGGGACGACGGTTCAAATCCGCTTTCGGCCATGCCTATTTAGGTTTTCCAAGATTTCCCTAAGTCACTTCAGGCAAATGTTGGGACGATTCCTTTGAAATGACACTGCCGATTTCCTTCCGCATCCTTCTATAATCCGAGCTTGTGCTCTGTCTCTAATGACCAAGCTGTCGAGGGAACGTCAATCACTAATCTCCCCCTCTGTCTTCTAGGTGACTCGTAATCGTCGACCCGATTGGTTCCTTCTCCGCCGGCCGTTGACTCTGACACGCAGGCAATGAACCGTGCATAACAGTGTGGGAACTAGGAAGGTTCCAATGTTACTATAATGAGAAGTGCGAGATGTTAGAGCGACAACTAGTTTTGTTTTATTTATCCAATCGCAAAAGCAGAAAGACGATTTCTTGAGCCAGTCTACTATTAATACTTATAGCAAAGTTTCTGGATATTAATCGTTTTCCGAGCACCAAAAAAAGTCACAGCAAAATGCTCCACTCCTAGAATTCACACGAGATCTCACATATGTGTTTTCTGAGGCAACTTTAATAAATTGCTCAGTCTTTATGCGAAATTACGCTTCATACATTGTCATTTGTTGCCTCCACGGAAACCTATCGTAGACTCCAAGTAGGTTTATTCTGGGATACATGTATCGCAACTTGTATGAGCGTCATGTCAGTTTGACGTGTCACGATCCATCATTTCATACAAAAGGTCACCCATCTTGTATGCGGACCTTCCCGCTTATGTAAGTCGCATGTACACTACTGGCCATTAAAATTGCTACACCACGAAGATGACGTGCTACAGACTCGAAATTTTACCGACGGGAAGAAGATGCTGTGATATGCAAATGATCAGCTTTTCAGAGCATTCACACAAGGTTGGCGCCGGTGGCGACACCTACAACGTGCTGACATGAGGAAAGGTTCCAACCGATATCTCATAAACAAACAGCAGTTTACCGGTGTTGCCTGGTGAAACGTTCTTGTGTTGCCTCGTGTAAGGAGGAGAAATGCGTACCATCACGTTTCCGGCTTTGATAAAGGTCGGATTGTAGCCTGTCGCGACTGCGGTATATCGTATCGCGACATTGCTGCTCGCGTTGGTCGAGATCCAATGACTGTTAGCAGAATATGGAATCGGTGGGCTCAGGAAGGTAATAAGGAACGCCGTGCTGAATCCCAACGGCCTCGTATCACTAGCAGTCGAGATGACAGGCATCTTATCCGCATGGCTGTAACGGATCGTGCAGCCACGTCTCGATCCCTGAGTCAAGAGATGGGGACGTTTGCAAAATAACAACCATCTGCACCAACAGTTCGACGACGTTTGCAGCAGCATGGACTGTCAGCTCGGAGACCATGGCTGCGGTTATCCTTGATGCTGCACCACAGACAGGAGCACCTGCGATGGTGTACTCAACGACGTACCTGGGTGCACGAATGACAAAACGTCATTTTTCGGTTGAATCCAGTTTCTGTTTACAGCATCATGGTGATCACATCCGTGTTTGACGACATCGTGGTGAACGCACATTGGAAGTATGTATTCGTCATCGCCATACTGGCGTATCACCCGGCGTGATGGTATGGGGTGCCATTGGTTACACGTCTCGGTCACCTCTTGTTCGCATTGACGGCACTTTGAACAGTGGACGTTACATTTCAGATGTGTTACGACCCGTGGCTCTACCCTTCATTCGATCCCTGTGAAATCCTACATTTCAGCAGGATAATGCACGACCGCATGTTGCAGGTCCTGTACGGGCCTTTCTGGATACAGAAAATGTTCGACTGCTGCCCTGGCCAGCACATTCTCCAGATCTCTCACCAACTGAAAACGTCTGGTCAATGGTGGCCGAGCAACTAGCTCGTCACAATACGCCAGTCACTACTCTTGATGACCGAGCGAGGTGGCGCAGTGGTTAGACACTGGACTCGCATTCGGAAGGACGACGGTTCAATCCCGCGTCCGACCATCCTGATTTAGGTTTTCCGTGATTTCCCTAAATCACTCCAGGCAAATGCCGGGATGGTTCCTCTGAAAGGGCACGGCCGACTTCCTTCCCCATCCTTCCCTAATCCGATGAGACCGATGACCAAGCTGTCTGGTCTTCCCCAAACCAACCAACCAACCAACTACTCTTGATGAACTGTGGTATCGTGTTGAAGCTGCATGGGCAGCTGTACCTGTACACGCCATCCAAGCTCTGTTTGACTCAATGGCCAGGCGTATCAAGGCCGTTATAACGGCCAGAGGTGGTTGTTCTGGGTACTGATTTCTCAGGATCTATGCACCCAAATTGCGTGAAAATGTAATCACATGTCAGTTCTAGTATAATATATTTGTCCAATGAATACCCATTTATCATCTGCCTATCTTCTTGGTGTAGCAATTTTAATGGCCAGTAGTGTACATTTTATGAATAATTTTTTCGCGATATACTCAAGTCGCAGATGTTGCGCATGCACAGTAAAAGCCCTTCTTGGCGCTATGGCGCCATGTTTGCTTACAAATGACTATTTGATCTTGAGTGTTCTGTGTTGTAAGTTGTATTCGTTGCATTTTATGGTGTTTTCGGTGTGTGTTGGTGTAGCTAGTGGAAGTTCAAGTGTGCTGCATACGTCTGTCTTGCGCAGTTATTTTTAATTAGTTTTTAAAAGTAATGACATGCTGGACGAAGCAGAATGCTCTTCATTTTATTGATACGGAGCGTTTAAATACACTGCCGGAAAAAAATAGTACACGTGGGAAGACGATGTCGATTTTGATCCTACGACGGCATTTGCCCCCTGGGGGATAGTGGATGTACTGATAATGGTTTCAATATCGTCCGCCAACAGATAGCGTACAGGCATAGTTACCAGAGTGCCATCTGTATCTATCCTTTAATGGGAAATCCTCGCAGTCAAAAGGTTCAGTGAGGTGCACAAGTGTGAAGCAAGCAGACAACAATGCCATGGAGACGCACTCGGACTTCCTACAGTGCCAACTCAGCGTGTCTGAAAGGCTGAAAAGCTTGCTTGATAAAGTTAGAGATCCTGGGAGGGGACGCCAAATGAAAAGCTTCTACTTATGTATCTAATCCACACTGTAATAAAATAAAAATGGGAAGGAACTGTTAATCAGAACTCAGGGAGAAGTTGTGATCTAAATCACAATAGATTTATTTCTTATTAGCATTACAGGACAACAAAAATGACGAAAGAAGCATGACACAAACATTTTTTATTTAACAAACGCTTTCACTAACATGGGGTCTATGGTGTACAAAGTGATCACACACGACACTAACCAGAACATTAATCGCTTTATCTGACTTTATACATGTGAATCCGAGTTATGGCACAAAACTACGCCACCACCAAGCGTCTATACTCTAGTATTCAAAAAAGAAAAATATGTTTCGAAAGAACAGGCTGCTGAGAAACGTATATTAGAGCCCTACGACGCAGCAGCGAATACTTTACCCTCCTGCTGGTCAAGGCGGCACACCATGATGCATACGGCGCCTGAAGTCGTGGACGGCGGCAATCTGTTATTAATGGCGCGTTCCCGAAAAATGTAAGTACGCTGTTTCACGTTTGGTTAATTCGGAACACAGTTACTTGCCTATGAGCCTCTGAAACCCCGGTGGATTCCAGTGTGCGGATGGACCCGTTTGCTGTTCTTCCAAACCAATTTGACTCAGTGACACGACTGTGTGTGACGGAATTTGTCGTACACCCACATTTCACTCATTGTGAGCATGATGATATAAGCAGTACCTCTGATGGTTCAGAAGGTGACTGGCACAGGCTCAAAGTGGCACACTAGCAAAGGACACAAGTCTCACCGTTTAGGTAGAGACCTGCAGTTCTTTACTAGCGTAGCGCTAGTACAAGAGTGACTTCTTCCGTTCTGCTCGCTTCCTCCTCAGCTCGGTACCAAAGCAAAATTTACATTATAGACTCCCCCCACTTTCGCACAAGCCAATCACGAGTTGGAGCCCGGCATTCTTAGCTGGGAGTCTCCTCAAATTCCCACCTTTTTACAGTTTCTTGAGTTTTAATCTATAGCTCATAACCAATAGAGTGTGGTCAGAGTCCGCGTCTGCCCCTGGAAATGTCTTACAATTTAAAACCTAGTTCCTGAACCTCTGTCTTACCATTATATACTCTATCTGAGACCTTCCAGTAACTCCAGGCTTCTTCCATGTATACAATCTTCTTTTATGATTCTTGAACCAAGTGTTAGCTATGATTAAGTTATGCTCTGTGCAAAATTCTACCAGGCGGCTTCCTCTTTCATTCCTTACCCCTATTCCATATTCACCTACTACGTTTCCTTCTCTTCCTTTTCCTACTATCGAGTTCCAGTCACCCATGACTATTGAATTTTCGTCTCCCTTCACTATCTGAATAATTTCTTTTATCTCATCATACATTTCATCAGTGTCTTCGTCATCTGCGGAGCTAGTTGGCATATAAACTTGTACTACTGTGGTAGGCGTGGGCTTTGTGTCTATCTTGGCCACAATAATGCGTTCACTATGCTGTTTGTAGTAGCTTACCCGCATTCCTATTTTGCTATTCATTATTAATCCTACTCCTGTATTACTCCTATTTGATTTTGTATTTATAGCCCTGTATTCACCTGACCAGAAGTCTTGTTCCTCCTGCCACTGAACTTCACTGATTCCCACTATATCTAACTTTAACCTATCCATTTCCCTTTTTAAATTTTCTAACCTACCTGCCCGATTAAGGGATCTGACATTCCACGCTCCGATCCGTAGAACACCAGTTTTCTTTCTCCTGATAACGATGTCCTCTTGAGTAGTCCCCGCCCGGAGATCCGAATGGGGGACTATGTTACCTCCGGAATATTTTATCCAAGAGTACGCCATCATCATTTAACCATACAGTAAAGCTGCATGCCCTCGGGAAAAATTACGGCTGTGGTTTCCCCTTGCTTTCAGCCGTTCGCAGTACCAGCACAACAAGGCCGTTTTGGTTAGTGTTACCAAGCCAGATCAGACAATCATCGAGACTGTTATCCCTGTAACTACTGAAAAGGCTGCTGCCCCTCTTCAGGAACCACATGTTTGTCTGGCCTCTCAACAGACCAGACACCCCTCAGTTGTGGTTGCACCCACGGTACGGCTATGTGTATCGCTGAGGTACACAAGCCTCCCCACCAATGGCGAGGTCCATGGTTCATGGGGGGGGGGGGGGGGGGTGTTAAATATCCAATTTTAAATACGTTGCCAACTATTTTTGTGATCCAGACCTGCAAATGGCTTAACGATATTTTCTTCTAAGCGAAAGGCCTCGAAGACGTATTCCTACCAGGGAGAGGAGCAGGAGGTGGTATTTGCAGAGTTTTGTTCTGTAACATTCTATAAAATGTGGTGTCCTTAAAGAAACCACCATCTTAAATGCGCTCTTGTGTGCCAAGATCACCATAAACTATTTTGTAATTAGCATCAGCAGTTGCTAACAAAGCAATGCTGAAGCACTGTTTCTAATTAAAATAAACTGTTCCACTATTGGGTAGTGCCACAGTGTCACTTTGCCTTCCATCTATAGCTCCCAAACATCTGGGGAAAATTCATTTTTCTTCATTCCTTTATACTCGCAGGAAGCTGGAAAGAAAATTGTTTTAATTTCATTTACATATAGATTCCCCCAAGGAACATTTTTGAATATGTAAAATATCTCGAATGTAATGTATAGCTCACTTTGCCTTTTTTAAAGGTCATCAAAGCCCCATCCCGAGAAGGAGAAGAAATTATTTTCGTCTGGAGGATAGGGAAGTGGATGAATTTATTTTCACAAGAAGTTGTGGAAGCCAAAAAATCTCCTCCTAACGGCGAAGAGCACGAAGAAATTGCAGGTGCAAGTGGTAGTGCATGTGGAAGTTCAAGTGGAAATGCTTATTCAAGCATTCATTAAAGAACAACAAAACAAGTGGAAGAAGACAGTAGAGAAGGTTTAATAAAAACATTAAAGAAAGTGGGAGAAAATTTAGAAAACAGAAAATCGAGTCAGTCGAGTAGATGAAGTAGTTGTCAATCACTTAAGGTATTTGTTTGAAAATGGCCGTACAACAATAATGATCACGTCAGAAAACGCAGATTATAATTGTTTGCTAGAGGAAAATGTTGATTTGATTAATGTACTGAAGGAAAATAATATATAACAGTGAATAAAGTAAAATACAAATCAGTATTGTTGGACATGTTTATTGTGCAGAAAGTATCGTCAGAAATTTGATATTGTATCACTGGTTGAAGCAAGCCAATCATCCCAAAGCACTGAAGAGCATCTCACTGTTAGTAAATTTTTGGGAAATTTATTTCCTTAGTAGAGCTTATGAATTATGCTTACAGTAGTACGTTACTTTTCTAAACAGCACTAGTACCAATTGATTTCCTGAAAAGAAATCACGATATCTTTATCTTTCTTAAAACAGTTAGTGCATTGCCTTTCCTACTGCATATTTCACTCTGATGTAAACAATATTGATCATGCATGCACAAATGAAGATAAAATTTAATATTCTTTTTAGGGTTCACAGTTACTGAAATTAGTTTTGGCACTCTAACAAAAGAAAGTATAAGAGCTTATAATATAGAAAATAAAGAAAACAGTAGGTGCTCATTGCCGGTATAAACAATAAAACTTATGAAAGGACTTTTTTTCAAATGCTATTTGCTTTCTCTGTACTGGGCAAAATTGTGTACGAAATTATAGGGCAAGGTATATTTGTCATCTTGACAACAACTGATAAGAATAAGTTAAAGAATTTTATTGTACATTATATTATTCCTATATTATGTATTCTTATATTATTATTACATATTCTTACAAGTTAGGAATTTTAATAACTTCCGTCCTACCTTTACTTCCTGGAATAAAACTTGCACCATGGCCTCTTAGACCCGAAGAACAATATTGCATATTGAGCCTTTTGATATCCTATGCAAGTAAATTAAAGTGGGAAAGGAATCCCCAGTGGCCAGATATCTGAGAGCCACTGACAACAGATCTTCTGGTGGACTCGCTTCCCGAAAGTTTGTCTTGGTTCTGGATACAAGAGGAGCCACAAGAGACAACAAACTACCGAAATCTTCCATGATCATCCTCACATAATTTTTGAAATACACGTCATCTTCGAGAGTTAGTTCTTGAACGAGCATTGCTTAATCTCCGTGAGTACCTCGATTGCGAAGGAACTCTCGTTGCCACTATCTGCGCTTCCTACACCATCCTTTCCTTTCTTAATCAAAAAGGGCAAGCGCGCTAGCATTTTGTAATGTGAAGTCCTCCACATCGCGGATTCAGAACAGCTCTGCACCACTGAACTTAGTGACACAAATCTCCAGATCTAAAATAACGATCATATACTTAGCAGCGCGCAAAAACAAGTCACGATACATGTCCCGGAGATGCGTATTCGTGTCGCACGTACTCGTACCGATACAAATCCTAGACGTAAATGCATCTTTTGATTCACATGAGATTGCGCATCTACGTCATCCGATGCAATGTTTAAGGGTAGCCGGAGGTGGTCAAATCCTAAAAATTACGATTTTTCTTTTTTGCTACCGAAAATTAATTGGAACAGTCCT
Source organism: Schistocerca americana (assembly GCF_021461395.2). Lineage (NCBI taxonomy): Eukaryota > Metazoa > Arthropoda > Insecta > Orthoptera > Acrididae > Schistocerca > Schistocerca americana. The sequence goes on from NC_060130.1 coordinate 354,789,813, forward strand.
CTTTAACGTAAACTTTGAATTATTCTTCTACTCGCCCTGGAAGTGGAGTTATTACCATTTTCCCCCCACGCCTGCAGAGGAAATGGGCGAGCGCTGAATGCATCTAACACCCTCTCGTGACTTCCTGGCGAACTGCTCGGGATTTTCTCGGCCTGTTACGCATACAGCGCCTTATGTTACGCATACAGCGAGTGTGCAAGGGTTGGCAACATTGTTTTCTGTGACAAATGGAGCGCTAAGAGCGCGGAACATCGTCTCTTTGCTGTTTACCGTTTCGAATTAGTTCAGTGTTGCGCCTGTTGTTGGTAGTATTATACTTCTTGTGTAAAGCGTTGTTCTGGTTACGATGCCACGTTTTAGTAACCGTATATATAAGAGGAAGAACGTAGGGAAAAGAAAATTAACACTAATAACAAGTTGCGATACTACAATTACTGAAACAGTGCGTTCTTCTGCTAAGCAACACATGGCCAGCCATAGCCCTGTGACATCTTCTAGCAAGAAGCTGACTGGTGGAAGTGACAGATTTCGTGAATATGTTAGTGACAGTGATGATATTTTTCATGACTTAGCACAGCCAGAATTGTTACACAAATGTCTACACGGAAAGACGCAGAATCCTAATGAGTGCGTAAACAATTTGATTTGGAAAGTGATTCCTAAAAGGGTGTTTGTAAGCATAAAAACACTGCACTTTGGCATTTATGATGCAATAGCAACGTACAATCAAGGGAACAGTGTGAAGTGTGAAGTCTGAAGGCATTAGGATTTACAGCTGGGGTGAACACTGTACGAGCATTAAGAAATATTGACAGAGAAAGGATAAGAGGAGCAGAAAGAAGAGAAAGGCATATGAAGTATGATGGAACAACAGGCCAGAAAAGAAGACAGAAGAGGAAGCTTTTGGAGGATGAAGAAGAAGACCCTGATAATCCATCCTATAGTGCAGGAATGTATTGAGAAACTTTGATAGCCATTTCCCATAAATTAGAATTTTTCGAATATAAAGAACATTTTCTCAAAATCCACTCAAGCTAGAGAGACGAAATTTTTATACAGCACTCCTAGTGGTCAAATTTACATTGCGACACAGCCATTTGGCAATACGTTCAGTAGTTTCATTTCAGTTTAATTATAAAGCAATTATTTGTAAAAAAATTTGGGCATTAATAAAAAAAATAATTGGAAGGAAACTAGAAAAGATACTCCAAAATCCCTCTGTCATAACTGCAATACTAAACCACTCTATATGTAAAAAAAAAATTCAAACTTTTCTATTTGGTAGTTTATTCATAAATGTTCCTCAAACTTAGTGATTTTACATGGGCAGCATAGGCACCTCCGGCTCCCCTTAACAAACCGTTCTCTTTTACGCGAAATCACATTTCATGCGCGGATTCATGTATTACCTCCTCGGAAATCGATCGCAGACTAGTAGTGAGCTATCTTAACAGTTTGACGCCCGTTCGCTCAGGGCGCGCTTATGTTTGGTTCTTATTATCCACCAATGACTATCAATACTAACTGAAATTTGTAATCAGTGTCTCAAAAATGGCTCTAAGCACTATGGGACTTAACATCTGAGGTCATCAGTCCCCTAGACTTAGAACAACTTAATCCTAACTAACCTAAGGACATCACACACACCCATGCCCGAGGCAGGATTCGAACCTGCGATCGTAGCAGCAGCGCGGTCCCGGACTGAAGCGCCTAGAACCGCTCGGTCACAGCGGCCGGCTCAGTGTCTCAATGCGAGCTGAAAGTTATAGAATTTATTGTTAAGAAGTTGTCAGTGCACGTAATGTCAGGAGCACGTTTGGAACGTACATTAACATTTAAACACTAAAAATAAATATTGAAAGATATGCTTCTTGGCGACCAGCCTCATGGCTGAATCTCCACTGTCTCTATAGGTTCCAGCACGATGCAGCTTCCACTCATTTCACCGTTCTCACGCTCGAGATCACCTGTAGCGTTGCACGACGGGTATGCATCTTGCTACCTTACAGCGACGTGGATTTTTCTGTACTGTACTAAGCGTAACAATTAATATAAAAACATGTAGGCAGACGTGTGACTTAAACGCCACAGTACGGCTTCATAACATCAGCCAAAATATTCTAGTATATTATTGTTGTACGTTTCTCATATTTTGATGAAATAATGAAGACATTCTTATAATGTACCACGTACTCATTCACCGTTTTTTAACTCAAAGGCCCAAAGTTTTCCTCTGCCTTTCCTTTTCATGGCTTTTATTAAAATGTTAACAAACACAATACATTGAGCAGTATTTCGATTATTGACAGTGTAAGTAACGTAAAACTTGAAAATAAAGGAAGTTTCCCCATAGGGGTTCGACCCACGACCCTTGGATGACCGTTCTGCATTCTTTCCGTTGCAATAGCCTCCCCCTGGAAACTTCGCTACTATAAATGGCTGATGCCTCTCCCGACCCGCGCAAAGTATGCTATTTTTTTTCTAATCGCTTTGCCATCTGCAGCTCACACTTCCATCACTTTCATTTCCAGTTGATTGGTTGGTAGATTTGGGAGAGGGGACTAAACAGCCAGGTCATCAGTCCCATAGGATTAGGGAAGGATGTGGAAGGAAGTCGGCGGTGCCTTTTTAAAGGAGCTATCCCGGCATTTGCCTGAGGTGATTCAGATAAATCACGAAAAACCTAGATCAGGCTGGCCGGACGCGGGTTTGAACTGTCGTCCTCCCGAACGCGAGTCCAGTGTGCTAACCACTGCGCCACCTCGCTCGGTTTTCATTTCTTGCCAAGTCGTGCATGTACTATATATCTGGAGGAAATCGGTCATGACAATTAAGTGCGGCCCCTTTGTTAGGGGGTTTACTCTGCACATAAAGTTATGCAAACACCCAAATAAAAATTCATATCAAAATTCGAAGAACAGCAGTTTGTTATTGCATTGGAACACGAATATGATTTTAATTGGTTGGAGTCTCTGTCGATTACGGATTTTAAAGCGACTGAATACGGATGATAATTAATCAGTCTCTTATTCACCCCTAAGGACGGAATGCACCCCATCTGTCTGTGTCTACAGTAAAACTCATGTCCAAGTTTGAGAAGTTTTTGTAAATGATTACATAGCGTATATCTGAGATGGGACGTGGGTACCAGCCCTGTATTTACTTCGTGGGATGTGGGAAACAGCCTAAAAACCACATCCAGGCTGGCTGGTTCAGCAGCCGTCGTCGTCAATCCGCACGCATTAACGCGCTTTTTTTCGTTTTTTTTTTTGTCCAAATACCATTGGAAATTCAATAAAAGTTCATGTAAATACATATGTCGTTCCACTGTGCCACACTTCAAGTGGCATACATGTAAAACAACATGAGGGACGTGAAAAATATATAAGAAAAAAAAAGAAAAAGTGGGACTCGATTCAGCGATCCACCGGTCACGGAACTCGAACGCTAACCACTTTTTTCCTCTGAATAACAGAGAACACAATCGGCGAAACTGCTTGTCAAAGACAGAAAACGACAAATGAGCAAGGTTATATACCCCGATATGGTCTCTCAGTATCTCTATCTGATAAGGGCCACAGCCGTTGACCCCCTAAAACAACATCTCGTTTGGTAAACGTGAGATTCAGCATGTTAGCAAAATTGTCCCGATAACGGGGCAATTGCGAGGCGTCCCAATACGCAGTGAGCTGAAACGTCGAAAAGTCATCTCCCACACCAGCAACAACAAAATGTACAAAATGAGCAATTAACCATATCACGGACTTCGGAAAAAAGGAGGAATCCGGCTGTAAATGCTGTGACATAACTCCCGGTGTTAATTCCGTAGCCAGAGGAGCACTGCTGGTGAGCACTGCAGGTAAATGTATGCGGAAGCGTGTCCAAGGAGCCTCATCGACAACACGTAGCCGAGTCACTACGTCCAATTCGGTGTAGACGTTCATTAGTACGTAGTAAGCTATTAATGACTCTGTACCGAGAGGAAGCACTTCCCTCATGTGAATGTCAGACTGATGGTCCATATAATTTTCGAGTGAATGCGGTGGTAACAGTTCAACGGGACTGGGACACAGCACCCCGTCTCCGCCAGCAAGCAGGAATTTTGAAGCGCTCTGCTAACCGGGCAGGTTCTCTGTCTCTTGTTAATTGGCCTTGCGTGAAGCCTCATGTACGTGTCGCGACACGTGGCAAGTTTAACTTGAGTTACAACGTTACATTTGACGAGTCACCTACGAGGTTGTTTGCGTGTTGCTTCTATTACCAGCCCCGGATCTACGATATTTCCGAATTTCCGAACCGGGGCAAAAACGTGATAGTGGCGCCCCCCTCCCTCCCCCCGAACTTTTGAGACAGAACGTTAAAAATAAAAAATAAAAAAATATGTTCATTTTGTAGCGCACATCTTTCTGAGGAGTTATATATATCAAACATATATGTTCGAGGAAACGTAAGACTTGTTATTTTGTCGTAAGTGTGCCAAAGTGCAGTGCCACGTTACTTCTCACAGCATTCTTCCATCGTACGTCACTGCATTTCGCTCTGTGGAATTCAAACGTGAACGTTTTGCAACGGATGCCATCAAACATATATTTAGCACAGTGGAAATTAAAATGTTCTAAAAATTCACAATTAATACTGGGTGGGATTACTTGTGACCTGGAGAATAAGAACGCTTCATAAAATTTGCACTCTTTAATGCCTATTAGCTTATAACTATCTCTTTTGTGTGACATAAAATTAAATATAGGAAACATAAAACCAGTAAAGACAAGAGACCAGCAAGACATTACACATTCCTACCGCCCTTAGGTTCCAACATTTTTCTCTCTAATTTTGCTACAGCTTTACATTGCGTGCTTTCCTTTTTGCGTAAGAATCTATTATGTCAAAGTTCGTCAAACATTTTTTTTCTACAGAAAAACTCAAAATGTCTTTGGCTAATACTGAAAAAGCTGTTAATACGAATAGTGCCCAAGATTGGGGTGGCTACTCGATTTGATTACGTCTGTTTTGTCAGTGTCTGCTGGGCGAAACGAAATAGGCCTTTCTAATATTGTAGCAATTGTAACACACGCCAAATAAGCGAGACTGTTTTGGCACAAATAGTCGTTTATATTTACCTGATTAATATAAATAACACGATAGAATATAATCCACGAAGTACCAATATCAAATGCCTATTAGGCCTGCTACAAGCAAAACGTTTTACGTTAGGAAATAGTTTCGCATTTCATTCATATGCTCCAGTTTCCCGTACATGAGATCGAAAAGTAGCAATACGAAACTTTTGTATAAATTTGGAATCGTCGTATTCTTCCATATAATTTATGAGATGTCCTCGTTTCTTCTCTTTCCTTGTTCTAATAAACAATTTTGTCATCACTAAGTCTGTAACCCGCCATTGTCAAAACTTATTCTCCGGTTAACTTCACTATCCCTGCCAGAATCACCAATCAGGTTATCCCGCGTATATCCTCCTTTCCGCTGTTATTACGCGTTCATACAACGCGTTTTCCGCGCTATTCCGAAAATAGAACTTAAAGCGGCTGCTAACCGGTGACTGTACAACTGGTCGGTCCTTAGCAGCGTAGCGATCTGGCAAAAATATCCTGTCAAAATTTCATTTTCTTGAGTACACCGAGAAGATAATATGTAGTCTTTCTTACCTGTTATTATTGTTAGTCGTTTATTTCCACTCTGTTAATTTGAATATATGGGTTTTGCTAATACTTATAACAACGCTGCTCGTTCGGACACCCAATCAACCACATAAACAAATAGCGATTGGCATTCACCCTTTCGGCTCGTATAGCCCCGTTCCCTTTTGTCTGCGGGGCAGTTCTTTTTATTTCTAGATGCAACGGGAATTCACCTGACAGCACTCAAAAATCAACTTATGATTCCTTCAGAAATCAACTTAAAATGTGTTCAGAAATGTTCAAAAACCAACTGCGATACGTTTCAAAATCATACGAACAAATGATAGAGTAACGTGCGCTGAATGCTAGGCGTTTTGTGAAACAAGGTTTTTTTTTCCTTCAAGAATATGAATTTGGCGCGCCCGTTACCCATTTGCAACGTAAGGAAGTCGTGGGAACCCGGCGTCCTCCCGAATATTAGTACACAGCACCATGTCGCTCAATGTGTCACAGTTGCCCTACTACACTTGCCACACACAAGCAGTTTCAGCTTGATCCACTTTATGACGCGCAAGAGACCTCAATACAAAAAGCATCGTACAATAAAAATAATGAGTGTAAGACTCGGTACATAGCTTCTCACAGAACTGCACGAGTCGTAAAAGTTGGTTTTTAAAGCAACCCAAATAAAAGAATTGAAAGTGTTACCTTTTTGGGGCTACAAATGGATCGGAACATTAACTTGAAAAATCACCACCTACAGTTAATAAAGTACCTGACTTTAGATACGTTTGCAGTGCTTATGGCTGCTACTTTAGGTGATTTTAAAATGAAGAAACTAATTTATTTTGCATACTTCCATTCACTACTGAGTTACAGGGACAAAATTTTCAGAAAACAGAAGCGTGTCTTAAGAATTAAATCTGGTGTTCATATCTGCATGGACCTCAAAAACACTTAGTATTTTGTTAACTTCCTATAGATATATTCATTAATAAGCTATCAGTACAAATATTTACCTTCCCTCAAAAAAATACAGAAAAGCATGTATATAACACTATGGCCAAAAACAAAATCTACAAATAACTCAGTGTTAACATTAGTACGTAAAAGAGTATGACACATGAGTACATAAGAATCCACAACAACCTACCAGAGCACAGTAAATACCATGTAGATATTGTAGTGGAGTTTAAGCTCGAATTAAAGGACTTTCTATTGGGCAATTCCTTCTGCTCCAGCGACGAATGTTGTCACAGAAACTCTTAAATTCAATGTTATAGGTTATTTTATAAATCGAAGTAGAAGTGTAATAAAACAATCTTAAGTAGCCTGCCGAAGTGGCCGTGCGGTTAAAGGCGCTGCAGTCTGGAACCGCAAGACCGCTACGGTCGCAGGTTCGAATCTTGCCACGGGCATGGATGTTTGTGATGTCCTTAGGTTAGTTAGGTTTAACTAGTTCTAAGTTCTAGGGGACTAATGACCTCAGCAGTTGAGTCCCATAGTGCTCAGAGCCATTTGAACCAATCTTAAGTAATTTCACTGTATTCCACTTAAATTAAATTAAATATTCATGTTTGACTTCCTCCAAAACCGCAGAAATCTCTATCCACAGGATCCATGGGACCAGAGCCATACCAAGGCCATATTGTGTCCCTGACAAACTTGTGCCTCTTTTAAACTAATTTCCTCATTTTTTCTACGGAGATTTACCAAAAAAATGGTTCAAATGGCTCGGAGCACTATGGGACTCAACTGCTGAGGTCATTAGTCCCCTAGAACTTAGAACTAGTTAAACCTAACTAACCTAAGGACATCACAAACATCCATGCCCGAGGCAGGATTCGAACCCGCGACCGCAGCGGTCTCGCGGTTCCAGACTGCAGCGCCTTTAACCGCACGGCCACTTCGGCCGGCGGAGATTTACCAAATTTTATGATTTTGTAAGTAGTTTTATCCATAATGAAGCATTATTGAAAATCATTACTTAAATTAACTATATTGGTGAAAATATTGCACCCAACAAATTAAAGTACCATTGTAATAAATAAATTACAAACTGCATAATCGTTCTAAAACATCTGAAACTAAAACGAAATCTATATCTTACTGTTTATGACAGCTACTGTTATTTGGTTTTCATATGTTGCACAGTAAAGAAAAGATTTTATTTGCTTCTCATGAATTATTAACAGTGCAAAAATTATTAATGGGGAATAGAGGAAAATAGGCAATATTTCTTTCCAGAAGTTGTGCTTTTATTATTGTTTTCTTTACATTTATTCGCTTTGACTGAAGTAAACTCATTGATTATCTCATAGAAGTTATCAAGTGCGTTGTTTTCTATCGACAAGACAGCTAAATCTAAGTCAGACTCCATCCATACTCTACCTTCTGTAGCTTTTTCATCCTGTTAATCTGCTAAAACTGCCTTCGCAAGGTGTTGCAGTCGCTGTCAGACAAAATTCCGGAGCAGCCAAGAATTGACTGTGGGTCAAATAATTTCCGAAAGTCAGGGGCAAGACCCAGAGAAGTCAGTTTGTTTGAAACTCGAGGAAAAACGATTTTAAGGTTTTCACTGTGATCACATCAGTATACATAGTGCTCAGAAAGAGTCTGAAAAGCTTGTAAGGGTATTGCAGAATAGGTTGTACTGAGAAATATTTGTCAAGGAAAAAATTCGTTTAGTTACGCCGTTTCCGAGTTATTTAGCACTGAAGTTAGCCGATCAGGCCGTTGCGGGCGCAAATTCGAGCGGCCCGCCAGAGATGGTGTGGCGAGATTTGTTCTTCGTTTGATTTCCTAAAACCGAACAAGAGAGCGATACAAAAACAGGATATGGGGCGGTAGTAAGGCTCGAAACAGAGTCAAAGACTGAGCAGTCTTGTGCTCTATCGTCTAGGCAATGAGAACAACAGACACTAATTGCATTTGGCGGGTCGCTTGAATTTGCGCGCAACGGTCTGATTGACTAACTTCGTTGCTAATTAACTCGGAAGCGGAGCGACGTATCGATTTTTTTTCTTAACAATTATTTGTCAGCACGATCTAATCTACAATACCCTTAAAAGCTTTTTAGATTGTTTGTGACCACCCAATATAAGTGCATCTTAGGTGCATCGAACGTGAGTTCCCAGAATGAAGCAATTTTCCAAAATGCAGTCAAAAGTCACTCTGAAGGGGGAAAAACAAGTAAGTCAAGTGAAGCAGCCGTAACAATTCCATAATAATCACGACTAAACGACCTGTAAGCTCCTTCAACGACCAATAAACGACATGTAAGCTCCTTCAACGACCAATAGAATTTCCGGTTGTGAGTGTACAGCGATTGTTGTCACGTCACGTATATTTAGCTGTGCAGCAGCTGACTGAAGAATTTTGCAGCACCAACACGGCAAAATTTCTTTTTCTTTGTCTTTTGTCTTCCGCATCTGTGCAGGGTCGGCATAATTATTAATAGATTTGGCATGATTAATTTAAGGGGTGGCCTGGTGCCATTCCCGTCGCCACCCCGTTGTCCCCCACCCCCCTCCTTCCCTCCCTCCGGACGGTATGTGGGTACCCCAATTGTCTGCGTGTAGTGTTATTCATGTGGAAGCGTGTGCAAGTTTCCTAATTGTTCGTCAGTCGTGTAACTGAGGTGAAACTTGGGTACCAGCCCAGTATTCATGTAGTCGGATGTTGGAAAACGCCTATAAACCACACCCAGACTGACCGGCACAACGACCCTCGTCGTCAATTCACCGGACTGATTCGATCCAGGGCCGATGCACCTCCACATCCCGAAAGCAGCGTTTTAACATGTACGTCTGTCTAGGCGGGTGACGGCAAAACTACATCAGGATTTGAAAATCTTTATATTTTAGCCTGGAAACCAGAGGAAGATATAAGAGTAACGAATGGATTTGTTCGAGTCAAATTACAGCGTACAGATCTGCAAAACTGTTGTGCACTAGACAAGTAAGAAGGAATTCTGAAGTTAAACATCTACGTCCACATCTACATCATACTCTGCAAGACACCTTGTGACATGTGGCGGAGGGTACTTCTGGTATCACTAACTGATCCCCCCTTCCATGTTCCACTCGCGAAAGGCGCGTGGGAAGAATGATTCTCGGTAAGCCTCTTTATTAACTCTAGTTTCTCGCGCATTTTATTGTCGTGGCCATTTCGCGAGATGTATGTGGGAGGAAGTAATATGTTGTCCGGTTCTTCCCGGAAGGCAGTCTCTTCCTCTCCGTGGCGCACAACCCCTCTCTTGTAGCGTCTGTGCTCTCGCGCCGACTAAACGATCCTGTGACGAGAAGTGCAACTCTAGTCCACTTCAGTTGCTGCGTGATCAGCACGGCGTATTACTAACCCGGCCGAGTCGAAGATTTTCTGCGCTCGCTGTCTGGTCTTGTGTTATCCCGTAACTGACATTCCACTACTGAGATGGCTTTATGGACACGTCTCTAAAGCCAACAAAAATAAAAAATAAAAAAAAAATCAAAGAAAAACGCGCTGCTCTTCGTTGGATCTTCTCTACCTTTTCTATCAGTCCTACCTTTTACGGATCCCAGGATGATGAACAGTACGCAAGAATCGGTCGGAATGAGCCTTGTAAGCCACTTTCTTCGTGTATGAATTACATTTCCTCAAGATTCTTCCTCTGTCAGGCGTTTGCTTTTCCTACTATTTGTTTCATGTGATCATTCCAATTAAGGTCGCTCTTGATAGTTACTCCTAGATATTTTACAGTAAATGCTGTTTGCAGCAATTTATCATCAATAGTGTAGTTGTACAGTAGTGGACTTCTTTTCCTGTGTATGCTCATTATGTTCAGGTCATCTGCCAGAGCCTGCCACATTTATCAATCCTCTGCATGTTGTTCTGCAAATCGATACTGTCTTCTGGGGTTGCTACTTGTTTATAGACAACCGTATCATCTGCAAACAGTCTAAAGGAGCTTTCGAGGCTTTCTGTTAGATCATTTATAAACATTTTAAACAGTAACGGCCCTAACACACTTTCTTGGGGTACTCTGGAAATTATCTTTGCATCTGTCGATTTTTTTCGTTAAGAGCGACGTGTTGAGTTGTATGTGTAAGGAAGTCTTGAATCCAGTTGCAGATCTTGTCCGATACTCGGCAAGCTCGTATTCTTTCACTGAGTAGGAGTGCGAGACCGTGTCAAATGTCCTGAAGTCAAGAAACACGGCATCAATCTAAGCACGTTGTCTACAGCGCTATGGATCTCATGGAGGAACAGAGGAGCGAGCTGAGTTTCGCAAACTCTCTTGTCGCGGAATGCGTGTTGATTATTATAGAGGAGATTTTCGTTCCCCAAAAAGTCATAATTCTCAAACATAAAACGTGTTCCATAACTCTACAACAGATTTACGTCAACGATATAGGCCTATAATTATGTGCATCTATCCTACGATCCTTCTTAGAAACGCGAATGACCTGTGCTTTTTTCCAGTCATTAGGTACCTTTCGTTGCTCCAGCGATCTACGATAAACTGCTGCTAGAAGTTGGACAAGTTCTTTCACATAATATTTATAGAATCTTATAAATGTTTCATCTGGTCCTGATGTCATTCCACCACCAAGCGATTGTAACTGCTTTTCTATTCCGCGGTTGACTATCTCAATAAGTGCCATTTCGACGTTCGTACGATGACTGACAGGGGGACCCTGTTATGATATTCGGCGGTGAAACAGTTTCGGAAGACCGAATTTAATATTTCGGACTTCTGTCTGTTATCTTCAGTTTCGGTGCCAATATGGTCACCGAGTGCGTGAATAGAAGATTTCGAGCGCTTATTGATTGTACTGAAGACCCGAATCTCTTAGAGTTTTTACTCAGATCGGCTGACAAAATTTTGCGTTCTAAGTCACTGAACGCTTCACTCATTGCTCTTTTTACGGCCATTATCGCTTCGTTCTGCTTTCGTTAGTCAACTAGGTTTTGACTTCTCTGAATCTGTGTTGAAGTTCTCTTTGTTTAGGAAGCAGTTTCCTAATACGGATATTAAACCACGGTGGGTCTTTCTCATCCTTTATGACCTTGCCCGGAACACACTTGTCGAAGGCATATTAAACGATACTTTTGAATTTTTCCGATTTGTACTCCACATCTTGGTTCTCTGCACCAAATATTTCACGTTAAATATTTTCCTGTCTTTCCTTACATTCCGTGCAAAACCCGTAGTCATAATTGCTATCACACCCTTGTGATCACTGATATATTCATCTAGATTAACTGATCCGATATGTTCAGGCCCGTTTGAAGCTAGGAAGTATAAGACATTTCCTGCTCGAGTTGGTTCTCTGACTATCTGCGCGAAGTAATTATCAGACAAGACATTCAGAATAATATCACATGAATCCCTGTCTCTGGCACCAGTTTTGATAGCATGACTCTCCCAATCTATACCTGGGAAGTTGAAGTCACCGACTATAACAACGACATGAACAGGAAAATTGTTAATGATATTGTGCAGGTTCTCTCTGAAGTGCACTACCACTACAGCTGCTGATCGAGGTAGTCCATAAAACCATCAAATTACCATTTCTAATCAGTCTTTGATGCTTAACTCCACTCAGCTCAATTCATATTCGGAATCCGTGATAAACTCACCAGATACTATGCAATTCTCTACTGCAATAAATACACCGCCACCGTTGGCAACTAACCCACCCTTACGATAAATATTCCAATTTGAACTTAGGATTTAGTTCGCTTCTGGTTTCAAGCAACTTTCTGTTCCCAATGTTATCTGAGCATTATAACCTTCAATAACAGATACTAATTCCGGTACTTTTCCTTGGATAATCCTGCAGTTTGCTAATATTATATTAGCCTTTTCTATAACCAATGTGCGAGGACAAGCACCCTTTGAGATCACTGTGGGTGATGTAACTTCGAGTTTGGCAGGCAATTTGTCTCTGATCCCAAGGGGAAGGGGAGGGGCATTCTTTCAGAGGGGGGATTCCCTAACCTAAAAAAACTACTACTTGCACTGCACACCTACTGTGCTACACTATTAGCCGCTTCGTGCACGTAGTGCACGCCCGACATATTAAGGGGAACCCTAGAACTCTCCACCAGATAGCGGAGGTCGAGAAATTCGCATCTGATACAGTAGAAGAGTCGTCTGAGCCTCTGGTTTAGACCTTCCACTCTGCCCCAGACCAGAGGGACATGATCGACCCTGGGTAAGATGCTAGAAATAGTCAGTTTAGCATGCACCTTGCGTGTGATGCTTGTTGCTTTTACCAAATCAGCCATCCGCCGAGAGGATCCGAGGATGTCCTCGGAAAACAGGCGGCAGGCGTCGTTAGTGCTGGCATGTACCACTAGTTGCAGCCAGTTGCATCCAGCGTGCTCGAGGAACACCGGCAGAACATTCTCCATGTCGCGGACGTGACCCCCTGGCAAACATACCGAATGCACGCTGACATTCTTTCCCACACTGCATGCTGCACCCGTGAGGGGACACATTATCTGCCTAATGTTGGAGTTCCCAATGAGTAGCGTGACCGCCCTCTACATTTGTGCAGACTGGGGAGGAAACTCTGTCACTGACCCAACTGTAGAGGCATCCCGTGCTGACTCAGAAGCACCATCAACACTGGGTAGCACCTCGTACCTGTTGCTGACATGTAATGAGCCAGCCGTGCACCCCCGTTCCAACCTTCTGTCCAATGACTCGAGAACCCATCACTGTCCGACATGCACTATACGGTGAAGACGAACCGGTCAGATACTGCGTATCAGGAGACGCAGCGACAACCTGGTCATCAGGGGATTCCAATGACACCAACCGTGTCGCAGCCTCGTCACTTGCGTCCTGATTTCGCCACAGGTTTCAGCAGCAGCCAGAAGTCTGTCGATTGTGGCCAATGCAGCCTCCAGCTGCTTATGGACAGCAACAAATTCTCCTTGTGTTCGCTCACAACAACCAGAGTCCCTAGCCGTACCGTACTGTGTAAAAAATAAACTGAATGAAATTTAAAAAATACAAACGAAGCGCAGAGGAGTAACTGAAAAAGTGCAAACAGTCCCACACAAAGGAGAAAATTAACCGGGTGTGGCGCTTCCGAGGAAAAAAAGCTCAAGCTGATATATAAACGCTAACTCACTGTACACAACTGCACAGCACACAGGGAGACAACGAACTGAATAAACCATTACAAGTGGATATGGACAGTTCAAATAGCTCATCCATTGGTTGTCATTGTCATAGAGTCTGTATGATGACAGTTTGCATTCCCCCGTGATAAATCCTTCGATATTTCAGCATACGGCAGTGGCTGGATTCAAATGATTTTATCTCAATAGGCTGCCCCTTGAAAGGGAATTTTGCAGTGTGTCTAGAGTCCGACAGTGTTTTCTAGTCTTATACCTTTTCTTGATTAATACTGACAGCAGTGAAAGGGGCTGCCTTACATCTCGATGGCGGTCATTCCGCAAACTATTTTATATACCGGGCATCCGCAGCTATTGAAAGGCATGATGTTAGGAAGAACTCCGATGGCAGTTGGTGAAATTGTTATTTATTAAAACACAATCGGTTTGACAGCCTGAAGCTACATCATGAGGTACAACTTACGTAGTAAAAAGCAAAGTACAGTGTCACCACATTTTGTGGATATTGAAATTAGTAAAGGAATGTCTAAAATTACTCACAACGTTAAAAGATCATTGATATATCCATCGCTCCTAGTCAAAATTTACTGTTCAGTGAATACTGTCAATACTATGACGAGCGAAAGGTAACGAAGACGCGCTCCATTCATTTAGAACAAATACCTATTAGATGAAGCCTGCGGTTAGAGATCCATATTTTAAAATTTGCCTGCTTCTAAAAAGAAAAAAGAAATGTGTTTTATAGTGAGCGGTCGCTAAAAAGGGGCAGGATTGGCGATAAAAAATTATCACTGCTAACATGATTAATTGCGGCACTATGAAAATTACTATGTGGAATGTATCAAGTGGCTATGTATTACCGGCGTGACGGCAGCGTAACTCTGTTGGGCAAAGTAAAAGCGGCCAGAACGAACGATAAAGAGAGACTAGCTGGCTGGCGAAACGGAAGCTATCCATGGGGACAGTGTGACGTCTTGACTAGGAGCGCTAGGTCGCTACCTTTACAAGCGAGAATAATACGGAATTTTTATTGTATACTAATACCTTCTCGTTTGTAAAGGTATCGACCCAGCGCTCCTAGTCCTGAGCGTGGGCCTCGGTCCCCATGGATAGCTTCCGTTCCGCCAGCCAGCTAGTCTGTCTTTGTCGTTCATGCAGGCCACTTTTACTTTGCCCAACACCGAGTTGCCTTACCGTCCCACCGGTAAGACACTGCCACCTAATACATTTTACATAGTAATTTGCATAGTGCCTGGAATAATCATGTTAGCAGTGACAACTTTTTATCGCCAATCCGGTCCCTTCAAAAACTTTTAGTGTCCATTCACTATAAAATTTTTTCTTTTTTCTTTTTAGATGCAGGTAAATTTAAAAACATAGATCCCTAAGCGCAGATTTCATCTAATAGGAATTCGTTCTAAATTAATGGAGCACGTTTTTGTTACCTTTCGCTCGTCGTGGTACTGACAATATTCACTGAATAGTAAATTTCGACGAGGAGCGAATGGTATGCCTAAGATCTTTTAACGTTGTGAGTATATTTTAGATATTCCTTTATTAATTTGAATATCCACAAAATGTGATGACACTGTACTTCGCTTTTTACCACGTGGGTTGCACCTGATGATGCGGCTTTAGCCCACGGAACAGGTTGTTTTTAATAAACGACAATATTACCAGCTGTTAACGAAATTCTTCCTAAAATCATTCCACCATTTCCTTCAAATCGTCAGGTGTTTCCATCAGTACCTTTGCATTCCATAGTTCAACATTTTCATTGCACTATAAGTATAAATGGCCAATCCCAGTGAATGTATTTTCATCTTTTACAGGCCATTAATTTGACTGAGATTTACATAATGAATGAAACAGAACACTTATAAGTTTTTATTTTGATCAGCAGAATCACAAAGTATGTAGAGATTTTCAATGTTGTCATCCAATGCATGAGTGATGAAGTGAAAAATGAATGACGTCACTTAATTTGCGCCCTTTTTCGCAATGTTCAAATGGTTCAAATGGCTCTGAGCACTATGGGACTCAACTTCTGAGGTCATCAGTCCCCTAGAACTTAGAACTACTTAAACCTAACTAACCTAAGGACATCACACACATCCATGCCCGAGGCAGGATTCGAACCTGCGACCGTAGCGGTCACGCGGTTCCAGACTGCAGCGCCTAGAACCGCACGGCCACTACGGCCGGCTTTTCGCAATGTATTCAGGATAAGAATACAGAAAGGAATTCGCTTCTTGGAAGAACTTGGATATTGAACGAATACATCGAAAGCTGCCGTTTAAAGTAAACTATATTGGTTGCAATATTTAGCAGGGAAATTTTTTTTGCAAAGTCTAAGCAGATAGCTACCCCGTGCCTCCAATTTACTGGGGGTGAGATTGCACCAGAATTATGTTTGTTCTGTCGTCTCGTGGCTGGATAATTCAGCACTCACTTTCCTCCTTTTTCTCTTGAAAACCTGCCTTACCTGGTTTTTTGCCCATGGCCCTTATCCTTCCTACCTTTCTTGCTTGCTTTGTCCACCGTCGCATTTCACTCCAGTCTGCACTCGGCAAACATCAGCAAAAATCGAAAGTCTCCAGTCAGATAGAATTTATCGTAACGCAGCAGCAGTAAGAACTCCATTGTTAATCACTATCGAGCCGTGTAGGCGGTAGCTGTGTTAACCATGCGCACTGTTGTCACATAAACCGTGTTAGTGACAGACGTCTGTTCGGAGTAGACGTTCCTTTTTTGTAACACAATACAACGTCGCTAATCAGTCCCCTACGCGACCAGGGGTATGGTCGGAGTGCAAAAATGTCGGACTAACAGAGGAACACTTCTATTGACCCATAATATCACAATACTGTACAGTAAACTTTAATTTTCATCTGGATATACTGTCTGAAATACTTTTCCATGTTAAAACAGTACCAAAACGAAAACAAAACGTTCACACATTAAAAACCACACACGAAAGTGTATTGTACAGTAGTGCCTGTACTGTAAACTACGGCCGTGCCGAGTGGCCGCCCAGTTCGAGGCGCCATGTCACGGATTGCGCGGCTCCTCCCGTCGGAGATTCGAGTCCTCCCTCGGGCATAGGTGTGTGTGTTGTTCTTAGCATAAGTTAGTTTAAGTAGTGTGTAAGTCTAGGGACTGATGACCTCAGCAGTTTGGTCCCTTAGGAATTCACACACATTTGAACATTTGTAAAATACGTCTGTATCGTACGGTAAGACATTGTTAATATGGGTGGCAATTTAACATCTGTGCATAATTTATTACAATGCTGCATTAATACTCAACTGATTTGCGCTTAACTGTTTAAAATATGGAAAATCCAACGAGAAAAAATGTTCTGTTCTGAAGCAGGACGACGAAAGTCTGAAATGTTCTTTTGCTTAGCAGACGACGACCTCGATTTTACCGCGATGTTCTGGCATTTCCTAATCCATGTCTGTTCGGGGAGACGCAGAGCTTTGTTCTATGAATTGAAAGGCTATATCAAATGCATTTATAGCATCTGTTGTGATACTCGAGCTGCCGGTTCACTGTCTTTGCTGACGTTGTCGTATTTCCCGTTGTCACCGGTTGCTCGAGTTAAGCATCAATGAGTTCGTCGTCCATTAATTCTGCTTCTGTTATGCAGTCAACGTCAACTGTACTGATCGTTTCATTCATATGACTGGGCTCAGCGTCCAGTTGTAAAGACAGCGTCACATGTTTACATTTAGTTGGCGCCATAATTCAGTTTTACACACTTTAATAAGTAAGAGGAACACTAATTTATAAAACAGGCGCATAATACTTACTGATCGATATAGAAACAAGTAATTCCGTCGTGGTCGAGCGGTTCTAGGCCATTCCATCCGGGACCACGCGGCTGCTACGGTAGCAGGTTCGAATCCTGCCTCGGGCATGGATGTGTGTGATGTCCTTAGGTTTAAGCAATTCTAAGTCTAGGGGACTGACGACCTCAGATCTTAAGTCCCATAGTGCTTAGAGCCATTTGAACCAATTCCGTCGTAAAGGTGATCGAACTATCGCAACTAGCAACAGTCAACTGCCTACTGATCCATAACGCAGACGGTGAGTCATGGACAATTCCAGATCTGACTGTAGCAACTGCCCGTGTACGACTGTCGGACTAAGCGGGGAGTCGGGCCATCCGAGGTCGGATTAGCGAGGTGCTGCTGTAATTGGACGAAATGACACTGTAGGAACGACGCTGTGACAACAGCGTGCGATTACAGTCGCGGGCAGGGGGAAATCCTTGTTATTGTTAGCAGAAGATATGAACTCGAGGCATAAGAGAACTCACGTAGCTCTCATGGCTAATTCAAAATTTGTTTCTTTTTTTTTCATCGGTCAGTTTTGTGATCCGTCTTGTTCCTGCGCCTTGGCTGGGTCTTATCCTGCCAGCCCCTCGGTACAATACGAATATAACCACTAAACTCGATGGCGGGACGTAGAGCATTGTTATCGAGCAGCTCCAAGGCGCACATCCGACAGATGAGTCACCAAGAACAATTTCCTACCTCCTTACAGCGTTGGACGCTACAGGACATAAAATGTTATGTACTCTGCCTCAGTTTAGTGACGTCAGCTACACGGGTAGAAAATACCGTAACAATATCATTCCATGCTAACAGTAGCGCAAAGTTGGAGGAAGCCATGGCGAGAGCGTTTTTGAGGCTTCTTTGCGATAGGTGCACACTCCCCAATATTAAAGAAATGTACCTCGCTGCAGATTGAAGCCTCTCCCGCTAATCTGGGGACAAAATCGTTTGGTACAGCCGGAGGGCGGATGACGCAGGAGGCTGAAGCCAAACAAAACGGCCCACCTGTTGACAGTCGGTGCGTCGATCAATACGCGCCGCGCCTGCGCGGAGCCACAAGCAACAGGCGAACGTCGCCCGGCCGCGTGTCTGGGCCATTGTTCAGTCTTTTTGCACTCAGCCAGGGGTTGTTTAGCCATAAAAACATGCTTCACGACCCCGCGACCTCACTGCTCTGTTTTTTCCGGCCAATTAACGGTTAGCAGTTTTCGACTGAAAATAGTAATATTGTGTTCATATTTGCCTTGTTGCTGGCAGGTAGCTTTCGTTAGCTAATTATCTTTGATTATAAGCTTTATAGCCCTATAAAATAACAAAAAGTGTACAAAAACTCACAAGTAAACGTTACATTAACAGATTAAATACATGCCTAACTACATTCCATAAATTAAATTTGATACTATAGTACACTTACAGGGTAGCGCACGAAATGTGTTACCAATTGTTTCTTCCACAATTAGCGACGCACATTAGATATCTCGCTGGGATCTCTACATCAGTACCAGCAGAGCTTGGAAAAACAAATGAGTTACGGAATGACGTGTAATTCACGATACTGCCGCTAGGAGACTAGTAAGCAGCAATGGCTGACAATGGAAGACTGGCGACACAGCAACGACCGGCAATTGTGTTACTTTTTCATGAAACGAAAAACCTTGTTGCGACTCAGAGGCTTTTTCGACAGCAGTTTAACACACTATGGGTCCCTTGCAAGAAGACCATCCACAGGTTGTACGATAAATTTGTACAGGAAGGAACAGTATTGGAAGCGAAGCGACCTCGGCCTAAGCCTGTTTGTTCGCCGGAGAATATTGAAGCGGTACGAGTTGCTGTACAGAGAAGTCCCGGGAAATCGTGTAGAAAGGCAGCAGTGCAACTGGGAATATCCAGACGCTCCGTTCAACGCATTCTTAAAAGTGAACTCCATATCTACCCATACAAGATGACCCGTGCACAGAAGCTCACTGAAGAACACAAGCAGCAGAGACTACTGTTTGCTCAGTGGGAGGAGGATAGGGAAGAAACTCTCAACAACGTTTGGTTTTCAGGCGAGGCGCATTTTCATTTAGACGGTGTGGTTAACAAACAAAATGTGCGCTTTTGGGGCACTGAAAACCCACAAGTGCTTCATGAACGACAACATCATGCTCCAATGATTACAGCGTGGGCAGCAATTTCCAGTCACGGACTTATTGGACCCTTTTTCTTTGAAGAAACTGTGAACAGCGAGCGTTATTTGAGCAACAGCTTCATTCCACAGCTTCTTGCTACTGCCTTGCCCTTCAACACGCAGTGGTTCATGCAAGATGGAGCAAGGCCACATAGTGCAAACACTGTGTTGGAGTTTTT
The DNA here is from genome assembly GCF_021461395.2 of Schistocerca americana. NCBI lineage: Eukaryota > Metazoa > Arthropoda > Insecta > Orthoptera > Acrididae > Schistocerca > Schistocerca americana. The sequence goes on from NC_060130.1 coordinate 354,809,779, forward strand.
ACACGAGCATTTCGACATGCGGATCATTTCACTCAGGTTTCCAGGTCGTTTCAATGACGGAGAAAATTGGCCCCCTCAATAGTCCAGACCTCAATCCATGTGACTTTTTTCTTTGGGGTACCTAAAGGAAAAAATTTTCCCGAAACGTCCACGTGATTTAATGGAGCTCCAAGCTTGCTGTGAAATTACGGAAGACATGTGCCGTAGGGTAATCACTAACTTCAGTGTTCGTTTGAAGGAAGTTAGGAAACGAAATGGTGGACATATTGAGCATGTGCTGAGTTAGAACAAATCTCCGTGGACGGCTCTTCATTGTAGTATATGTTCCTTTCAGATTGTATTGACAATAAAGTTTATATTCAAAAACAAAATGGTAACACATTTCGTGGGCCACCCTGTATTTTCTATCTGTCGATTATTGTTTCTATTATCTCAAACTGTCCGGCTTCGAGCGGTGTCGCTCATCCTCAGATCGATTATAAAAATATAATAATACAGGGCGATCCGTAATTGCTGACTACAAATGTCACCATCGGAGTACACACTAAAAAATAACCCAAAAGTGTCAGTACAGCGCACTGCCAGAAAAGCTTAGTTTGTGAGATGTAGTAACGTCGATGGCACTATGTGCACTACTGCAACACACCGCTACGGTACGCTGGTGTGGACTGTAAACATTCACTCAGTTGCTGTGGTTGAAAGACGACGATGGAATATGGAAATGACGAACTCACCGATATGGTTCTGATTTATGGTCAGAACATCAGAATTCTGCTGCTGCCCATACATATGCTGCACGTTTTCCTGGCGGTCGACGTCCCACTCCAAGAACGTCTGTGTCAGTAAATGTCTCTTTCAAATAATGTTTTTTACTGTAGGTCCCGCTGGTGACCTTAGCAGTCAACAATTACATATCACCCCATATAAATAACAATTGGATTCTAAACCTGTGTTTACAATATTGCGGAGTTGCAAAATTTTCTATTTTACTACAGCACAATCGCTTGATAACACGTGATACAACGTTTGTATTGCAACTAGAGAGAAATTTTCTTAGCCATATGAATTGTAAACTCAGGATTAGAAGAATCTAGCCGTAATTTGTTCTTATATTTTCTAACAGATCTGTAAATGGAAGACTCTGGCCAAAACCAGTGAGCTTGAGATGATAGAACAGCTCTCAGTAAATAGCAAATAAGCGTATTTGCTAGAAATAAGGTTCAAATGGTTCAAATGGCTCTAAGCACTATGGGACTTAACATCTGAGGTCATCAGTCCCCTAAACTTAGAACTACTTAAATCTAACTAACCTTAGGACATCACACACATCCATGCCCGAGGCAGGATACGAACCTGCGACCGCAGCAGCAGCGCGGTTCCGGACGGAAGCGCCTAGAACCGCTCGGCCACAGCGGCCAGCTAGAAATAAGGATCGCGGACAACTCCCTACCGACATCTATGTCTAGTTTTGATACTTCATTGTTTCTCGGCCGATGGCTGAATAAGAATTTTGCAACAGTGAACACATCCTGAAACGTCCAACTAGAGGACTGAATGCGGCTAGGCTTTTTCCTTTATTGTGTCCCCTCCTCCCATCATCATCCACAGGAAACAGCCAAGTCTTGTAGAAAAATAGTAACAAATGGAGAATAACGTTAAGTCTTAGAAGCGTTATGGCGTGGCAAAGAAAAGCCACAGGGCAGCCAGCGGGCCATCCTATAGGGATAGGAAAAATCGATCTGTTAAAACTGATACCGGTATTTCAGTTCTGAATAACCGACATTTATCGGTTTTTGTTTGCTATCGGTTGTAACAGTCGATTTTTATTTATTTTTTAATAATCTGGTAAAAATAAACTTTTTTTTAACGGATGATGTTTATTCGTAAAATTTCAATTGCTGCCAAATATTGGTTTATTGTAAAAAATGGGAAAAGCGATCAGTGCAACTTCAATAACGTCGACAGTAGAACGAGCAACAAGCATCTGATATAGGGATCGGTACAGCATTGCTGAACAAATTACACATCCATCGCCGCATGTCATGGCCTCAGACGATGCGAGTGCACGTGCAACGTGCAAGACTTGCCCACATCTGGTCTCTCATTGCTGAGACAATAATATACTCGTTGCCGTGTGACTAAGTAAAGCCGGCCGAAGTGGCCGTGCGGTTAAAGGCGCTGCAGTCTGGAACCGCAAGACCGCTACGGTCGCAGGTTCGAATCCTGCCTCGGGCATGGATGTTTGTGATGTTCTTAGGTTAGTTAGGTTTAACTCGTTCTAAGTTCTAGGGGACTGATGACCTCAGCAGTTGAGTCCCATAGTGCTCAGAGCCATTTGAACCATTTTTTTTTTTGACTAAGTAAAAATAATTGGTGTCGGCAGAGATGGTGGGAACAACATGATCGCACGGGTAGATGAGTTGTGTGAGGGAAGGACGAGTTATTGTTTTGTTCATCTTCTACAAGAGATGGCCTAGACGACGTCAATAATGAAATTTTAAAAAGCCGAGTAAACGAAATAAAATCAGCTGCCACATTTGCACGGTAGAAGGAAACGTAATGTTTTCGGTTCAGACAGCACAAACAGTGTGAAATCCAGCTATTGTCTGGTGAAAAGATTTATAAAACTGTCACCGATAATCGCTCTACTGCCAGTCAATCTCTCTACAAAAAATGCACTAACCAATTTCTAGTGCAGGTATCGAATTGTTGTCAGAAATATTGGATATTTTAATGCGCTTCGACGTGACCCCAAAGGAGATTTCTGGTAACGAGTGCAATGCTGGAATATTCTTATTCTCCTAGTGACCATTCTTGAAAATTCATTAAAACTCAATCCTGAACACAGCTCAGCCTAAATCCTAGTTTAAAAGCTTCTGAACAACTGTGAAGAAAGAAGTGCAAAGGTATTAAGAACTTTCTGCTGTGCACTATCAGACCCACGGTTTAGAAAAAAAATGTACATGAACTCCCTCATTGACAGAAAAACCGTTGCAAATTTAACCCAAGAGGTAAATAACTACTTGGACGAAATTGGTAAACTTTCACCTTTACTTCAAAGGCAGGAGGTTAGAACAACTGCAAACCCTCTTTGGTCATCACATGATTAGGAAGCAGTCAAGGGTGGTCTAGTGGATTAAAATTTGTTTTCTAACAAAACAGAGCTTTCCTTTCAGCATCATTTACTACCGGAAAGCAGTAATCCTTTAGTTTTTTGGAAGTATAGTAAAATTCATATGCCAGACTTGTCATTTATAGCCTAAAAATATTTTTCTTTGCTAAGAAGTCCTACACTGCTGAAAGATTGGTATCATCTTTGAATGACGTTGTTTCTGATGAAAGGTGTCGACTTACAGATCAAAACGTCACAGAACGAATATTTGTGAACAGATTTGATAACAACTACTGGCCAATGGATTAATTCATTACTGAAGTTTTAACTGTATTCATGTAATCCTTTTTGATAAATGTTATATTTCACATGCTATCTTAATTATTCATTTTGATTTTTTGAAAGAGCATTTTTAGTTTTGTCAACAACAAATCAGCTGTATTAACTTTGCTGTTAAAAATGAATAAATATATTTTGACTACAAAACAGGTTTTTCATTCGAAATGATTAGAGAAAGAAACACAACAAGTTTCACACAAAAGCTTATCATTCGTCTGCCATTTTTGTGAAATAATAAAATATAAAGGAAATAATGGGACCAATGTTAAATTAAAAACTTAGCAATTAATTCATAGTTTATAATAAAAATGGAAAGTAGCTGATATGCTGCATGTTTCTACATCATATGCATTTATCTGCTTGTACCCCTTGGAAACTATCAACATAACACAGAAAACAGAGTGCTCCAACGTCAGTTTTCACTATTAACGCTGACTACTCATGATGACCAAATAGTGGTATGATCCTCGATTACATGATTTTTGAACTGAGTTTCAAAAACTCAGTCAGTAGGAGAATACTGGGGATTTTTTGTAATATTCAAATGCTTATATCCTTTTGAGAAGAGCAGTCAACGGTGGATAGAGTAACTTTTTTATTTACCTATTTTATTTGATTTTTTGAATGTATGTATGTTAAAACGTATAATGTGAAAGTCTAAGGGAGTCTTAGAATGTTTCAATCCTTGTTCAGTGTCTACGTTTATCACTGGGAATAATAGCGGTAAAGAACCTAAAAATCGGTTACTTAAGAAAGCAGTTATTCTGAACGGTTTTAACAGTCGGGTTATACTGTTGACAAAAAAAAGGCGGTATGACAGAAAACCGGTTGTTTCAGCGATAACCGCCATCTCTACCAGCTAGGTGTCAGCATATCGGGTGACCATGTATCATTACAAGTTAGGAACACGGAGTGATCGGAGAACAGAGCAGAGTACCACTGACAGGAACAGACCTAAGTGTACTCAGTACACATATCGACAATAATAGTGAGGCCAGCATTACCTGCTTAAGAGAGAGCGTGGGACGAATGGGGCAAAGAGAGATCTTTGGTAGGGACACCAACGCGTTATATTGGCTTAGGTCACAGTTAGACCCTGGAAAATTACTGAAAAGCAGCGCACAATTAGAGCCAATGGTTGGCGAGAGGCCTTCGGGGTCACATCATGTCAGGGACAGGCGGGTGCAAAGGGGAAAGCCGAACAAAACTCGGAGACAGGATGCTCCGCCCAGAGACGTCAGTGACGGGAAGTGAAGTCAGGAGGAAAGTCACGGGAGTCACAGAGATCACAGAGAAGCAGGAGAGGGGCCAGGATTATGCAGTAATGTCACCGCAGTTAATGAAATCATAGGCGACTAGTTTGGTAATTCTGTGTGTCGTATAGCGGGCGTGGGCTCAGTTGATACTGACAGTCCCATTTAAAAGCAGACGGGGCGGTAGTAGCCAATCACCGCCTCAGTAATATTACTACGCCTTTTCGTCGGTAAAACTCCTTCAAGGCAAATAGAGCAAGAGTTAAAACTGTTTTCTGACTTAATTTACAAGTTGCAACACTTCTAGTTGAGGTTATTTATAGTCACTCTCCAATCCTTATCTTTTGTAATAAGGGATTTAACATTACAACTAGGTCGAGACTCCCTCTCATATAGGACAAATGGCTAACCCCTTCTCACCAACCCTGTCGCCCAGTCTCAGGCAATATTCACGCTTGGGACGCGACAGTTGCACATGAAGGGCGCGCTAGCAAGGGCCATGTTGCTGCTCGTCAGTCAAATTTTAAACAAACATATACAGATTGTGTTTCATTTACAGTTACAAATTAAAATAATAGATTCAATATACAATCAACATTATCCATTTTGATGATTTTCTAAAAAGAATCTCATGTGGCAACAGTGATGATGACACAATCAGTCAGCCGGCCGGGGTGGCCGAGTGGTTCTAGGCGCTTCAGTCCGGAACTGCGCGACTGCTACGGTCGCAGGTTCGAATCCTGCCACGGGCACGGATGTGTGTGATGTCCTTAGGTTAGTTAGGTTTAAGCAGTTCTAAGTTATAGGGGACTGGTGACCTCAGATGTTAAGTGCTATAGTGCTCAGAGCCATTTGAGCACAATCAGTCACTTCCTCGAGGTCTGCTCCCAGAAGATTACGTCCCAGTAGGAAGGAAGGGTAGAGAGGCAGTAGGACAGTACAAATACAGGGTGATTCATGAAGATATGCGAATATTTTAATGTTATTCTACAAGTAAAACTAAAGAAAAAAGTTCATATAATCACAGGTCCGCAAATGTTTAGTTACGAAGTTACGGCAAATAAAAGATTTTCCCTGAAATTTAGCAACTTCAGTAATATGAAGCCATCGAACAAAACTGTACGAGGTTTACGTAAAGCACGATTTCTATTAATTAGTAAATTTGATTACTTTCCATTAAAAATTTAGAAACGTTTATACAGTATATTGGTGGCAACCGTTAGTGAGTTGTTTCAGTCGTTTCCTATTCTTGAAACGATTTAGCTTTCTGTATCGTTCAGTGTATTTAAATGAAACCACATAGTAACTGTTGTAGTGTGTGTGTATTATTTATGAAACAGGAATGCCTTTCAAATTTACGACAGAGGAATACACCGATATGGTGTTTATTTATGGCAAATGTGATGGTAATGCTGTAGTTTATGAGGACAAAGTCAATACACGTAAGGCATTACTTGCTCGCATTATGAATGCAGTAGACGAAATTAAGAACAAGGCTGTGAAACTGAAACTAGCAACAAAATCTGTTCATACACGTGGAGCTAAATGGATTGAACTCGGTGGAGACATTTCTGAACATTTATTGTGAGTATTGTGAAATTGTATGTACACTGTACAACTTCCTTAACACTGAGCTTTGTTTTTCCGGTTTAACATGAATTCGCATGTGCAATGGTATTAATAAAAGCAGACTGTCTGATAGATTCATACAGTTTCAGCTGTCGTTATTACCATCATTTTTCCAAAATTAAATTATCTACAAATTCTGTTAAAACCATTGTGCAATTCTCTGGATTAAAAAAAAGAAAAAACCAAATTGGGCGAGATAGTTAATAAATTAAAGATTTTATAAAATTATTTCTTTGCCTCTCTGGATGTTCTGGAAAACTGCTGCAGATTCACGTCTGGGACATGTTTTATTAGATTTACCAGATCAATAACAACAAATTGAATGGAAATCGTGCTTTACTTCAACGTCATGTTGTTTTGCGATGGCTTCATATTAGCGAAGTTGCTAAATTTCAGGCAAAATATTTTATTTGCCGTAACTCCATAACTAAACATTTGCGGACCTACGTTTATATGAACTTCTTTCTTCAGTTTCACTTGTAAAATAACGTATTAAAATATTTGCATATCTTCGCGAATCACCCTGTTTATCGATGGATATGATGCGAAACTGGGAAATGACACATATAAATGGAAGCTGGGACAGGAAAGAGCGAGGATAGGAGAAATGTGCCGCCAGCTCCTACGCAGATAGAAGTGTGTGTGGAAGCTATTACTATTTGAGTCCACAACTGCTTCACTAGCTTGTCTACAAAAGGCATCGCTGATGGTGCTGTCGCTGAAGGCCTCTGTAAACGATCAAACGGTTGTCAAACTTCACCAGTTTGCCAAATTGTTTGGCACTGTGCGAGTTTGACTGACATGTTTCTCAAACTTAGACCGTGTCTGACATATTGAGATAAATTTTAATTGACGATCAATTTGACAAGCTGTCGGACGTTGTGGGTGTCAGTGTTTCACTGAGGGTGTTTAGAGAGAAAGAGCTTTTATTACTATTTATTTCACTGTGTTGTGAGTTTCCACAATTGTGGAATCTACGCACACCATACAAGCAGGAGCCAAATAAAGTAAAAATAAGTAAAGGTTGATGTAATCATCAGGTTCTGAATGTAATACTTCCATTAGCAGATTTTCATGGCTATATTTGTATATCTCTTTCAACTACTCCTGGGACTTGCATCTTGTTTTCTTTTTCTTCTTTTTATACAGTGCTAAAGACAATGAAAGAAATGCTTTGTCTGCATTTCTAGCCATTCCCTGAGTATTGGGGCAAAGAGATTTCTGAGCCACTCTGCATTGTTGCCAGATGTATCCAAGATGGCGGCGATGACGTCATCCAAGATGGCGACATGTAGATTTGGCAACATAGTATAACATAATCCAAGATGGCGGCTATGACGTCATTCAAGATGGCGAATTTTGGCAGGAAGAAGGTCAATTAGACTACCTCCACTATCCCCCCTAGCTCACTTGGCCTACCTCCACTAACCTAAGTCATTCAACCACCACCTCTTCCTAGGAACTGGCATCAAGTTTGAATTTTTGCAGTAAACAAAAGTCAGTTCGCAAATCTCTACTAAGCTAAGAAAATGGTTTGAAAGAAAGGACACTTGGACTGACCTCAGTCACCCACCTGCCACCTCTCCCAAAATAAAAAATGGCGGGAAGTTCAAATTCCAACAGGATAATGTATCACACGACAGTTACCTCTACTAACTTAAGAAAATCGCATGAAGATAGGTCACTTGGGCTACTCCCACTAACCTAAGTCATCTGACTGCCACCTCTTCCTAGGAACTGGCGCCAAGTTTGGATTTTGCCGGTAAAGAAAAGTCACTTGGGGTTTCTCTACCAACCTAAAAAAATTGGGGGAAACAAAGCTCACCTCCACTAACCTAAGTCACCTGACTGCCATCTCTTCTGAGGGATTTGTGGGAAATGGACTCAGCCTGCTCTGGGCTGCTGGAGAGAGGAAGGAGTGTACTTTATTTATTTTGGAACAATTTATTTATGGATGGAGTATATTTATCACAGTAATACAGAACACACGCTCTGACATGCCACACAGTATACAGACCGGCAAACTACTCGTAAATAACTCTTGTTAAGTTCCCGAGTGGTGACGGCCAATTAAGGTCATTGGAGTAATAAAATGTAGAATGAGAGCTTTGATTTTCTGTAGCTAGTAACTGAGTGACGGGGCTGGCGCACTTTATTATACGTGGGACGATGTGTGGCGACAGAGCTACTTGAGCGACAAGAGCAGGATACGGCCCGCTCGTCGCACCACAGGGGTGACCGGCATTTTCACCTTTTGTAGCGAGGAGAGCAGAGTATCTGAGACATGAACAGCGACGGGGCTGGCGTCTCGCAAATCGTTTTAGTGTACTAGGGCCCGCCGCTCGCCTACCAGACGACGCCGAATGGCTGCATTTTCTGCGTCGTTTCAGAGAATGTTAATGTCTGCGTCCACGGCGAGTCAACAGTGCGGCGCCCACATACACCGCTGCCGTCCAACGGTCAGAGGCAGATTCAGGTCTATGCATTCCCATGCATAGACCGAAAAACGCCATCTGAATGGTGCACCGGTATGACACACGCTGACGCAAAACAGTGCACTCCGAATTTGCCGGGACGACCCGCGATAGGAGAAAAATTTGCTGTAATAGTTTGGAGGGGAAATGAGTGCCAGAATCTGAGAGTATGATCGACAGCTGTTTCTGAGTCCTCCCACACTTGGAGGGTTTGCTGGGCAGTGAGGACAAGGAGCTAATCGTTCATTGTGAAGGCGAAGTGAGGTTTCGCTTCTGGACCGCCTTCTTCACTTCTCATCAGCCGGAGTGGAGTTGATCATAAGAGTCATAAGTATCACTGTCACGGTACTCTGAGCACAGCCCGTCTGTTACCACTTGGTGACAACAGTCGGTACTGTTATTCGTTTCGCACTCATGCTATTTCAGTCGGCTCTTTATCCACGGGTGTGGACCGCCACTGGGAGCAGATGCACCTACATGATTACTCTGCAATTCACATTTAAGTGCTTGGCATCATATCTATGCTCCGAGCTGTCAACGCACGGAATACAAATATTTGTTACTGATAATATAACGCAAGAAACGCATATGATCGCAATCTATGTAAATCTCTGCACACGGCTCTACATTGATAGAGGGAAAATTGATTCTTGGTCATTCTGTACGGCAGCTGTGACGCTCAACCCCACCACTGGCGATGCTCTCTAGCATTTTCTGTCACTCGTCTAGCTTGAAACCAGGTGGCGCTGTGGTTGGCCCGCTAGATGGCGCTGCCATAGGTCAAACGGATATCAACTGCGTTTTTTAAAAATAGGAACCCCCCATTTTTTATTATATATTCGTGTAGTACGTAAAGAAATATGAATGTTTTAGTTGGACCACTTTTTTCGCTTTGTGATACATGACGCCGTAATAGTCACAAACGTATAAGTACGTGCTATCACGTAACATTCCGCCAGACGGTATTTGCTTCGTGATACATTACCCGTGTTAAAATGGACCGTTTACCAACTGCGGAAAAGGACGATATTGTCTTGCTGTACGGCTATTGCGATCAAAATGCCCCACGGGCGTGTGCTATGTATGCTGCTCGGTATCCTGGACGACATCATCCAAGTGTCCGGCCCGTTCACCGGATGGTTACGTTATTTAAGGTAACAGGAAGTGTTCAGCCACATGTGAAACGTCAACCACGACCTGCAACAAATGATGATGTCCATGTACGTGTTTTAGCTGCTGCCGCGCCTAATCCACATATCAGTAGCAGACACACTGCGCGAGAATCGGGAATCTCAAAAACGTCGGTGTTGAGAATGCTACATCAACATCGATTGCACCTGTACCATATTTCTATGCACCAGGAATTGCATGGCGACGACTTTGATCAGCGTGTACAGTTCTGCCACTGGGCACGAGAGAAATTACGGGACGATGACAGATTTTTTGCACGCGTTCTATTTAGCGACGAAGCGTCATTCACCAACAGCGGTAACGTAAACCGGCATAATATGCATTATTGGGCAACGGAAAATCCACGATGGCTGCGACAAGTGGAACATTAGCGACCTTGGCGGGTTAATGTATGGTGCGGCATTATGGGAGGAAAGATAATTGGTCCCCATTTTATCGATGGCAATCTAAATGGTACAGTGTATGCTGATTTCCTACGTAATGTTCTACCGATGTTACTACAAGATGTTTCACTGCATGACAGAATGGCGATGTACTTGCAACATGATGGATGTCCGGCACATAGCTCGCGTGCGGTTGAAGAGGTATTGAATAGCATATTTCATGACAGGTGGATTGGTCGTCGAAGCACCATACTATGGCCCGCACGTTCACCGGATCTGACGTCCATGGATTTCTTTCTGTGGGGAAAGTTGAAGGATATTTGCTATCGTGATCCACCGACAACGCCTGACAACATGCGTCAGTGCATTGTCAATGCATGTGTGAACATTACGGAAGGCGAACTACTCGCTGTTGAGAGGAATGTCGTTACACGTATTGCCAAATGCATTGAGGTTGACGGACATCATTTGGAGCATTTATTCCATTAATGTGGTATTTACAGGCAATCACACTGTAACAGCATGCGTTCTCAGAAATGATAAGTTGACAAAGGTACATGTATCACATTGGAACAACCGAAATAAAATGTTCAAACGTACTGACGTTCTGTATTTTAATTTAAAAAACCTACCTGTTACCAACTGTTCGTCTAAAATTGTGAGCCATATGTTTGTGACGATTACAGCGCCTTATATCACAAAGCGAAAAAAGTGGTCCAACTAAAACATTCATATTTCTTTACGTACTATACGAATATATAATAAAAAATGGGGGTTCCTATTTTAAAAAACGCAGTTGATATCCGTTTGACCTATGGCAGCGCCATCTAGCGGGCCTACCATAGCGCCATCTGGTTTCCCCCTTCAAGCTAGACAAGTTTCGTTCTTTGTAGTTTTTCCGTTTGACGCTTGTTTCGTGAGATATTTGGCCCGGTCACAATCAATGGGCCACCCTGTATAGTGGATCTGAGAACTTCCAGTGGATCCAGGTTTCTTGCATGTATACAACCTTCTTACATGATTCTTAAAACTAAGTGCTGACGATGATTAAATTACTCTGTGGAAAATTCTGACAGGCAGCTTCTTCTTTCATCCATTTCTCCCAGTCTTTCTTTACCTACCATGGAATTCCAATCACGTGCCACAATTAAATTTCTAACTTCTTTAACTACCTGAATAATTTCCGTTATCTAGTCATACACCGCATTATCCTATCATATTTTGTGTTGATAACCTTGCGCTGAACTGACCAGAAGTCTTGGTCATCTGGCCACATGGTATGGATAAACTCCTTGATTTCCTTACACATCTAAACTCCATACACCCCAACATCAAATTCAATATGGAGACTGAAACGGAGGGTAAATTACCTTTCCTTGACGTCTTGGTCAAGAGAAGGGCTGACGGCACCCTAGGTCATGGTGTGTATCGGAAGACTACGCACACTGATCTGTATTTGCACGCAGACAGCTGCCACCAACCTTCACAGAGGAATGGGGTACTTAAAACTCTAGTACATAGGGCGCGCACTATCTCTGACGCAGAGAGTCTACCCCAGGAATTGGAACATCTGAGAACTGTATTTCGGAAAAATGGGTACTCAGAGTGGCAGATTCAACGTGCTCTCCGCCCAACCACTGCAGCACAACCTGTTGAGATGGATGAAGTCACGAGGGAGGAGGTAGGCACTGCATTTATTCAATACACAGGCGCACTCTCGGGGAAAATCGCCTGCATTCTGAAGAAACACCGGGTCGGAACTGTGTTTTGTCCTCCAAATAAAACTCGTGCACTGGTGGGGAGCGCCAAAGATGACCCCTGTTTGAGGAAGGCCGGCGTGTACCAGATTCCGTGTCAATGTGGCAAGTCGTATATTGGTCAGACGACGCGTACCGTCGAGGATCGATGCCGTGAACACCAGAGGCACACTCGACTGATGTATCCGAGCAAGTCGGCGGTCGCTGAACATTGTTTGTCGGAAAATCACGCCATGGAGTATGACCGCACGAGGATTCTGGTACAGACGTCGAGATACTGGGACAGCGTTGTTAGAGAGGCCATCGAAATTCGCACCAATGACGACCTCATAAACCGTGACTGTAGCTATAATCTTAGCAAGGCTTGGGAACCAGCGATCGGGTTAATCAAGAGTAAATCGAGCAAACGTATAGTTGTGACGACCACGGCGGACAGAGCCATCACACCGACGTCATCTCAGGTGCCATCGCAATCTGTTCCACCGCGTGACCGTGGCGCGGGGCGCGGACGGCGGAGGGAGCGCGCCGCGGGCGGAGGGTATTTAAATCGGCCGCCGGCGCGACCGAACCCAGTTCCCTCTGAGCAGCCATAGCGTACTGATCTCCGTGCCGGCACGTTCACAGGAGCTCAGTCCGTCAGTTCACCTGATGATGGCGACATGTATGATCGCCGAAATATTGTGCCGTTGGACACTATAGACCGGCAGCATACCCGTGGATATTTTGATTTCTTGGTCTTCCTGTTGGTACACTTCACTAATCCCATTATATCCAACTTCAATCAATCCATTTCCATTTTTTAGTTCTCTTAGCTAGGTACCAGAGTAAAAGACGTAACATTCCGTGCGCCGAGCGGTGGCATGCCAATTTTGTTTTTCCTGAACACGACATCCTCCAAATGACAGCAGAATACGAGTACTTAGAAGGTGCAACAGGTCACCTAAAGAGATTAGGTGCACTACGCTTGTACGTCGCGTTCTGGAGTATTGTTGGGCGTATAGATTCCGTATCAGATTGGACTGACTGAGAACATCTAAAAAGTTCCAAGAAGTCCAGCACATTTTGTATTACGCGAAATAGGGTGGAGTGTGTCATGGCTATGCTACGTGGATTGAGGTGGCAATCATTTAAAAAAAAAAAAAAAAAGCGTTGTACGTTGCGGCTAGATCTTTTCACGAAATTTCAATCAGCAATTTTCTCTTCCGAATGCGAAAATATTATGTTGACGCCCACCTTCAAAGGGAGAAATGATCATCGTAATACAATAAGAGCAATCAGAGTTCAGAGGGGAAGATTTAAGTGTTCTTTTCTTCCGCACCCAGTCTGAGAGTGGAACGGTAGCGAAATAGCCTGAAGATGGTTCGATGAACTCTCTGCCAGGCACTTAGCTGTGAACTGCAGAGTAGTCATCTAGATGTAGGCGTAGGATTAGAGTAGTCCTCGTCCAGATATCCAAATGGGCTACTATTTCATCCCTGGAATATTTCACCAGAGAGGAAAACATACGGTAGAGCAGGATGCTCTCGGAAAAAAGGCCACACCTGCAGTGTCCCCTAGCTTTCAGCCGTTCGCAGCACTGGCACATTAAGACTATGTTGCCACATCTCACAAGGCCAGATCAGTGAACCATGTAGACTATTCCCGCTGAAACTACTCAAAAGCCTGCTGCACCTCTTCAGGAAACACGGGTTAGTATGGTCTCTTCACAGATACTCCTCCGTTGTGGTTGCACCCATACCTACGGCAGGGTTATTTGCATAATTTCGTCTGTTAGGGCCATTCGAAAAGAAACGAGCCAAAGGCTGTAAAACGAAAACCGGCTAAGGGATTGTAATGTCGTTGCCTTCAAATGGTTCAGATGGCTCTGAGCACTATGAGACTTAACATCTGAGGTCATCAGTCCCCTAGAACTTAGAACTACTTAAACCTAACTAACCTAAGGACATCACATACATCCATGCCCGAGGCAGGATTCGAACCTGCGATCGTAGCGGTCGCTCGGTTCCAGACTGAAGCGCCTAGAACCGCTTGGTCACAACGGCCGGCTGTCGTTGCCCGCGGAAGAAGGCTATAAGAACGCTGAGCCCCTCGCCTCGCCGCTAGAGAGACGTGGGCGCAGACCCACGGAAGGACAGAGCGAACTCGCGCATGCGTGGACCGTTCACTGCACTTAATCGTGCTGAAAAAGAGAAATGGAGGCTTCAGCAGAGTAGCAAAGGGTTGTAGTGTGTTTGCTGACATCAAAAGGAGTGCGGGCAACGGAAATTCATCGAAGAATGGTACAAGTATGCAGAGAGCACTGAATGTCCGTTACAATTCCGTCGCTCAGTCAGGCTTGTGGCGCAATGGCTGCCATAGTAACTCGCCTTTGCGCTTCCTCCAGCTGGACGATGGTATCGGGGATGTGGTGGGGCGTTCCAGATCGTGTGTCATCTGCCAACGATGTCCGCCCTTCGCTGAATCGCTTATGCCACGCCTTGACTCTTGCAACGCGCACCCAGTGCACTTGGTAGAGTTGTGCCATTCTTTGATCAATTTCCATTCCTCGCACTCCTTCTGCTGTAAAGAAACGCATTACATCCGTTTGCCCTCCATTGTACCGTTTTCTGCCTACTGAGTGCCGTGAACGGTCCAAGCGCGACCGTGCCCGCTCTATTGTCACGTGGATGTGCGCCCGTCTCCCTCCAACGATGAGTTTGGGCCCTCAGCGCTCTTGTAGCAACCACAACGTCTTTCGTAGGCAATGGCATTACGATATTACGATCCTTTCAGCGGTTTCCATTTTACAGTCTCCAGCACACTCATTTTTGAGTGAGGCTTATGTGTATCTCATTTATGCAATATTTTTCAGTGACGGCTCAATTTTTACTAAACAAGCCCTACAAGCAACAAAATTTCCTAAATATATGTAGAAAAGGTTGCAGAAAGGTAGCTTGTCTGTGTGTGTGTGTGTGTGTGTGTGTGTGTTTGTGTGTGTGAGTGTGGGAGGGCGGATGGGGTGCTGTGAGGAGGGACGCACTACCAGCAGTTCTGCCAAGTGCGTAGGACGACCTCGGTACGGCTCTGTTTGTCCGTGGGAAATTATAACACGGGGCGTAAGATGGGTTACCAGCCTCCAGTTGTAGGAGCTGTGGCACCAAGCGTGCAGCGCAACCCCGGAATTTTACTATAATTGGTTCAACTGGCTCTGAGCACTACGGGACTTAACTGCCGTGGCCATGTCCTCTAGAACTTAGAACTACTTAAACCTAACGAACCTAAGGACATCACACACATCCATGCCCGAGGCAGGATTCGAACCTGCGACCGTAGCGGTCGCGCGGGTCCAGACTGTAGCGCCTAGAACCGCTCGGCCACCCTGGCCGGAAATTACACTCGCTGGCGTTCAGGGGCAAAGGCCAACAAAATGCAGGAACACCCAGGCATTAACACTTTTTTGTTTTCTAAAACTTGCTTTCTGCGTTATCTGTCACACTTGTATCTATCACAAAACACTATTCGCCACCTTGCGATGTGCGACGGAAGATACCGTTGTCACTGTCTCTCCCCCTTCGCCTCCCTTCCCCAAAAGGTGCGCGCGATGACCGATTATCGCTAACCTCGATATGAGCGCGATTTTCTAGTATTTTTCCGTCGTGATTATTTCACGAGACGTATGTGGGAGGAATTAATACGTTACTTAATTCTCCTTACGAGGTACGCTCTCGGAACTTCCACCATGCACTGTGATGCACTTCACTCTCCTGTAGCGTCCGTCACAGGAGTCTTGCGCTTACTAAACGCGACGAAATATACGGTTTTTCTTTGAGTCTTCACTACCTCCTATATTAAGCCTACCAACCGGATAAGGCCCCAGGCATACGAGCAAAATTTAAGAAACGGTCGAATGAGAGTTGTAAAGCCACCTCTGCCCTGGGTCAATTACATTGCTGCGCGGAATTAGCCGAACGGTCGAAAGGCGCTGTAGTCATGAACTGTGCGGCTGGTCCCGGTGGAGGTTCGAGTCCTCCCTCGGGCGTGTGTGTGTCTGTTTGTCCTTAGGATAATTTCGGTTAAGTAGTGTGTAAGCTTAGGGACTGATGAACTTAGCAGTTAAGTCCCATAAGATTTCACACACGTTTGAACATTTTTTGAAATACATTTCTTCACGATTTTGCCTATTAATTTCAGTCTCGTATCTGCATTTATTATGAATAGTTTTTTGTTAGTTACACGTTAGGTTGATCCAGAAACATACTCCTACATATTTTTCAGTTGTTACTTCTTCCAGTGATAGCTCACTGTGTTGTGCAACAATAGTGGGACCTTCCTGTTTATGCTCAGTAAGGTACAATTGTCCGTGTTGATGATGAACTTGCTGAACCCCAGTCAGAACTCGACAATACAACAGATACGAACTTAAAGGGCGTACCTACAGTACATAACATGGGAGCCTGGAGCAAGCATCTGAATTGGGCTTCCTCCCCCTCCTTCACACCTGACCTACCCACTTTCCCAGCTCAACAAAACGGCGCCCGTATCTCTTCTCTGACCCCCAGATGAAACCCCCTCCCCCTACACACACACACACACACAGACACACACACACACACACACACACACACACAACGCTACTAATCTGGTAGCTCTCCTCTTACTTTCTGCATCCAAACAGGCCTCGGAAGATTCAACGGACCGACCGATCGCCGTGCTATCCTCAGCAGACAGGAGTCACTGGGTGCAGATATGGAGAGACATGTCGTCAGCACACTGCTCTCCCGCCCGTTGTCAGCTTTCGTGACCGGAGCCACTACTTCTTAGCCAAGTAGCTCCTCAAGTGGTCTCACAAGGACAGAGTGCACACCACTTGCCAACGGCACTCAGCAGACGCTGATCTGGCGGGAACCGGTGTTACCACTGCGGCAAGACTGTTGGTAGTCTTTCAGTTTCACTTTCGTCAAAAAGTCAACGAGCACAAAAAATTTAAAGCCAATATATTTGTAAGTAGGCTGTTTAGGTTTTTTTATTGGTAACGCCACCTCTGTATAAAAATTACTGGCTGTGCTGTGTGCAGTCTGTGTCTAGTTTGCATTGTTGTTTGCCATTGTAGTGTTGGGCAGCGGCAGCTGGATGTTAACAGCGCGTAGCGTTGTGCAGTTGGAGGTGAGCCGCCAGCAGTGGTGGATGTGGGGAGAGAGATGGCGGAGTTTTGTAATTTGTCATGAACTGCTATATATATTATGACTATTAAGGTAAATACATTGTTTGTTCTCTATTAATATCTTTCATTTGCTAACTATCCCTATCAGTAGTTAGTGTCTTCCGTAGTTTGAATCTTTTATTTAGCTGGCAGTAGCGGTGCTTGCCGTATTGCAGTAGTTCGAGTAACCAAGATTTTTGTGAGGTAAGTGATTTGTGAAACGTATAGGTTAATGTTAGTCAGGGCCATTCTTTTGTAGGGATTATTGAAAGTCAGATTGCGTTGCGCTAACAAAAATATTGTGTGTCAGGTTAAGCACAGTCCTGTATAAATTGTTCAAAGGGGACGTTTCATATGGTACACGCCTACTTTGTGTACCATGTGTTTGGCAAGCACAAGGAGCCCTAGCTAATATGGTATTTGCTTATACAACTTTACACATCGGTACCATATTTCTCTAACACAGAATTACACAGCTATCTGATCATTTAACAGAGAAAGAAACTTTTTTTACTACATCAGTGACAGATGTTTACGTAATTACGCAGTTGGATAACTTCACACTTACGAAATTGTATTTTGTCTGTACTTTGTGAACTGTTCATATTTTTTCGGACCCATTGTGATATTATGAGAGCTTTGAATGATATATTTGGTATGGGATCACGATTTTTAAAGTACGTTTGAGGCAGATGACACTTTTGACATGAGCAGAGAATTTTTTTTAGGTTTTTAAATTATTGCAGAAAGCTACGACGTTTTTGAGATTTGACTGAGGTGTTATGATGTTATTTTTATGACGACGATTTGTATTATGCTGCTGAGGTATGTTTATGATCAATAAGCTGATGCTATATGAGGAATTTGATTATGCTATGTATTTGTTATGACGAAATATTGAAGAAGTGTCAACGAATAAGGTAAGGAATAATGAGTAGTGGTTAGGGACTCTGGTTTGTGAAAAAGGTCGTTGGAAACCAAGAATCGTACTTTAAGAATTATGAAATGTATGTAAATGCTTGAATGTATTACAATGCCGACAAAAACTTTTTGGACACTGTTATATCAATAGGATTTTGTTTCTACAGATTTGTAACGCAAATTCTTGACCTGTGAAATATTTTTATATGAGAGTGCCGCTGTAGCGGAAACTGTTGTCGTGAATATTTCAGTAAGAAAGGTAAGTGACCTTGGCGTAATGCGTTTTGGGCGCCCAGCTGAGAGGTAGACGTCTGACAAAAGAAAGCCATTCGGTGCAAAAACAAAAAAAAAAGGAGGCCATTATCCTCGCATCGGAAATACGACACGCTCGAACTTGAAAACATATGATTACCCTGTGGAGCTCTTAATTTATGATATTTACTAAAATGCCTAATGAAATGATGAGAAACATTTTACATCCATTGTCTTTCTAGTTGAGAGATTTTCTGTACTACCTTATGAAATGCCATATTGCTGATGAATGATGTTTCATGCCTTCCTTTGTACATATTTGCTCATTTTCTTTAATATGTAGTTTCTAGCTGCACTGCTGCATTGGTTATTATAAAATTTTATAGATCTACTAATATAAATATTTTCTGTCTACAGATCGAGTAAGTAATAATTTTTTTCAAAAAAATGAGGGAGCACAAAAAGACATTTACCATCACAGGAACTGCATTCATAATTTTCTTTTCAAGTACTTGGTAACTTTTTTGGTAGAATAACTTCTTGTGGTGCACCACTTTAATTACATAGACATTAAGATGCGATTATACATTACCTTTATCTGCATTGTTGTCTTTAGTGTACTATTTTTTCTGCTTGAGCTTTGTCATGCTTAGGTATACGTTATAGCATTTACTGCAGCTGTTTGCCAGGCATAGTGCTACTGAATTTTAATTTGTGTTACTCTGCTAAGCCATTTTACTACTGATTTATTTTTCTTGTTTGCTGCTCATTGCCTTATATTAGTTGTAATTTATGCTGCTTGCTTTGCCTTTTGTATTTTTTATCATTGCTGTTTGTGTTAATTGTTTTGTGCTGCTGCATCGCCTCGTTCCTTAGTTTAGTATCTGAGCTCAGTAGCTTTAAGTTAGCTTAACAGGGGTAGACTATATAAGAGAATGAGTTGCGATGAAATGCATTGAGAAGTCATACGAAAAAAGTACAGAAAGCAGGTATAGATAGGACTTTTTGGAAATAATGAAGAACGAAGGGAGATCTCCGAGAAGTAAAGAAAGTTTTGTTTGCAAAATACTGCAGTAAAAGAAACCCTGTCCTTTCCTTGTGTTATCCCACTATGTGTTTGTGTACTCTTGTATATTTGTGTTTTTCCTGTCTTTATGTGTTTAGCTGATGTTGTTCTGTTGTAGAATTTTTCTAATACTGTGTTATTTACTTTGTAAAGATGTTTAGACATTATTTACTCTGTTTTGTTTTCATGCTCATGTGTGAAGTTGATGTTTCGAAAGTCATTCTGATCTTTTATGTGTGCACTCATGTCATAATTCCTGTAACACTGATGTATATGTTATTTCTATTCTTTTGTAAAGCCTGTATTACTACAAATGTTATGTGTATTATTATGTTTTTAATGATGTTTTCTGTATCTTTGTGCCATATAACTTTTCACTTTACATTGCTAATATGCGTTGTCAGACTTAGAATCTGTTAACATGCAACAATGTTTGAAGTTAAATATCCAGTCAAGAACCAAGAGAACTTATTTCAACAGATATTACGAATGCATTGTTATAGTGAACAGACGACACAGTGTTATTGTGTGTGTACATTCTTGCTTGTTAGTTGCATGATTATGTAACGACTATAAGACTTACATACTTAGAAAATATACTGGCACTGCTAATGAGATTTTAGTGCAACATTTTGGTTTACTTGAAAATACATTATGGATTCAAGGTGCTTTTTGAGAGATACCAGATGACACAGTGTTTAGTTTATTTGGCAGCTACACAATTATATCACGACGCTACTAATGTGTGACACAATTTACATTGTTGCTTTTGTGCTGTATCTGTTTTATATCTGCACAATTTTTCTGAATTCTTCTGGAAAGTAAAACATGTTTCAGTAGTAACTTTTGTGGTATAGCTACAAGGAGACAGCCTTTTCTGTAGCACAACAATACGTTACAGCACAGTACTTTCTTCATCACGGTAATAAGCGTAATAACTAAGATATCTATACGCAAAGCATTTCACTTTTGTTTATCATGAGGTAAGTACATTGGCTTCTGCAGAACTTAGCTTTCGGAGGACATTAACTACGACACTTCCACTGAGATTATCTTACAGCAAGACGCACATTTAGCGCTACAGGACATGTATTTGAGTGATTAATTTTGTACTTAAATCATTTATTTTTAAAGATATTTGAAGTACAATAATACAAAGGTTTTCCGTAATACATTTCATTCCATTGTTGTAATCTGTAACACCTGAGGGTATAATTACATTAATCCTCAGGGGGGTACACGCTTACTTTGTGTACCATGTGTTTGGCAAGCACAAGGAGCCCTAGCTAATATGGTATTTGCTTATACAACTTTACACATCGGTACCATATTTCTCTAACACATAAATTACACAGCTATCTGATTATTTAACAGAGAAACAAACATTTTTTTATTACATCAGTGACAGATGTTTACGCAATTACACAGTTGGATAACTTCACACTTATGAAACTGTATTTTGTTTTTACTTTGTAAACTGTTCATATTTTTTCGGAACCATTGTGATACTATGAGAGCTTTGAATGATGTATTTGGTATGGGATCATGATTTTTGAAGTGCGTTTGAGGCAGATGACACTTTTGACATGAGCAGTGAATTTTTTTAGGTTTTGAAATTATTAGAGGAAGCTACAATGATTTTGAGAGTTGACTGAGGTGTTATGATGTTATTATTACGATGACTATGTGTATTATGCTGTTGCCGTATGTTTATGATCAATAAGCTGATGCTATATGAGTTATTTGATTATGCTACATATCTGTAATGATGAAATATTGAAGAAGTGTCGATGAATAAGGTAAGGAATAATGAGTAGTGGTTAGGGACTCTGGTTTGTGAAAAAGGTTGTTGGAAACCAAGAATCGTACTTTAAGAGTTATGAAATGTGTGTATATGCGTGAATGTATCACAATGCTGGCGAAAATTTTTTGGACGCTGTTATATTTACAGGATTTTGTTTCTACACATTTGTAACGCAAATTTCCGACCTGTGAAATTTTTATATGAGACTGACACTGTAGCGAATACTGTTGTCGTAAATATTTCGGTAAGAAACGTAAGTGACCGTGATGTAATTCGTTGTGAGCGGCCAGGTGTGCCAGCCGCCTTGAGAAAAAGCCATTAGGTGGTAGAAAAAAAAGGGTGGCCATTATCCTCGCTATTGACATTCCTTTGTAGAAAGCATCGCAAATACTACACGCTCGAACTTGAAAACATATGATTACACTGTGGAGCTCTTAATTTATGATATTTACTGAAAGGAAATGATGAGAAACATTTTATGTCTATTGTCTTGTTAGTTGAAAGATTGTTTACTGCATTATGAAATGCCATATGGCTAGTGAATGACGTTTGACGCCTTTCTTTGCCTATTTTTTTTAATATCTAGTTTCTAGCTGCACTGCAGCATTGGTTAAAATAAAATTGAATATATGTACTAATATAGTTATTTTATGCCTACAGATCCAGTCAATAAGAAATTAATGATATACTTCCAAGAAAACGAGGGCACATAAATAGACATTTCCCTTCACAGGAATTGCATAAATAATTTCTTTACGATTTGGTAACTTATCTGCTAGTGTAAGTTCTCGTGATGCATCACTCTAGTGTTAAGATGTGACATAGGTATTAGACATGGCCATTTTAGTGTACTATTTTTTCTGCTTGAGCTATGTCATATTTAGGTATTTCATTTTCTGCTGCTGTTTGCCAGGCATAGTGCTACTGAATTTTAATTTGTGTTACTCTGCTAAGCCAGTTTACTACCGATTTATTTTTCTTGTTTGTTGCTCGTTGCCTCATATTAGTTGTAATATTGCAATTGCTCTGCTAATTTATGCTGCTTGCTTTGGCATTTGTATTTTTGTCATTGCTGTTTGTGTTAATTGTTTTGTGCTGCTGCATTGCCTCGTCCCTTAGTTTAGCATCTGAGCTCAGTAGATTTAAGTTAGCTTAAGAGGGGGTAGACTATATAAGAGAATGAGTTGCGATGAATTGGAAGAAACGCATTGAGAAGATATAAGAAACAGATTTGGCAAAAAATGAGTATTGTGCACCGAGAAATAATTATTTTGAAAGAAATATGAATAGAATGCAGAAAGCAGGTATAGATAGGACTTTTTGGGAATAATGATGAATGAAGGGAGATCTCCAAGAAGTAAAGGAAGTTTTGTTTGCAAAATACTGCAGTAACACAAACCCTGTCCTTTCCTTTTGTATTATTCCGCTATATGTGTGTGTACTCTTGTGTATTTGTGTTTTTCCTGTCTTTATGTGTTTAGCTAATACGATTTATGTTGTAGAATTTTTCTAGTACTAAGCTATATTCACTATGAGGAGGAATACTGTTATCCTCAAATATAAGTTGCATTAATAATATGTTATTTTCTTTGTAAAGTTGTTTACAATTCTGCTCTATTTCAATGTTCATGTGTGAAATTAATGTTTCGAAAACTATTCTCATTATTTTACATATTTACTTATGTCATAATTCCTGTAACTCTGATGGATATGTTATTTCGATTCTTTTGTAAAGCCTGTACTACAAATGTTATCTGTATTGTTATGTTCTTTAATGATGTATTTTGCACCTTTGTAATTTTATTTTCATGTTGTAAATTTATAATTGTATAGACACCAGTTCTTCAAATTAAGTATCATTTCACTGCACACGTTTCTGTTGGTCATAGTATATGGACAATATGTGAGAAGTAGGGACTGTTAGTGTTTGCATGTGTGTTAATAATTCAGCAAGGGACTGGATAACAGCATTGCTGGTTCTAAGGACAATTCCAAAAACTTTGTGAGTGCACAAGTGGTGGTTATGAACTTGCTATATTATCCGCAAGACTCTTCAATGGTGATTGTGCACTTGCACAGTCACAACAGATGGCTGCTGGCCATCTCTACAAGGACTACAGTGGGTCTGCATCTTTGATGACCCACCAATACCATTATTTCTACAAGGACTACAGTGGGTCTACAACCTTGCTGACTCACCAATACCATTATTTCTACAAGGACTGCAGTGGGTCTGCACCTCTGGTGGCCCACCAATACCGTAATCTCTACCAGGACTACAATGGGTATGCTCTGTGACGACTTACCTACCAATATTCTTCAAAACTTCGACTGACTCTGTGGTGGGTTTGCTCTGTTGTGGCCCATTATCTGTTTGCATGTCGAGAGTCAGCACTGTCTTTCCATTGGAAGGACAACACTACTTCTTCAGGACTGCATGGAAATCCACTACTTCCGTGTGCATTTTCTTTTACTGCTCAGACTTTGAGAAAAACACTGCAATGTTACTGTGATGAATGATCAGGACTGTCTTTATGGACTGTGAGAAAATTTTAGCTTTTGACCAACAAGGTATCAATAAGTGTGTGCATTTGATATCTTTCTTATTGTAATTATGAAAAATTTTATCAAATCATTATTGGCCACTGCCCAAAACAATTTGTAAAATTTTTTGTGGGGAGCATGGGGGCTATGTAAGTAGGTTGTTTAGGTTTTTTTATTGGTAACGTCACCTCTGTATAAAAATTACTGGCTGTGCTGTGTGCAGTCTGTGTCTAGTTTGCATTGTTGTCTGCCATTGTAGTGTTGGGCAGCGGCAGCTGGATGTTAACAGCGCGTAGCGTTGTGCAGTTGGAGGTGAGCCGCCAGCAGTGGTGGATGTGGGGAGAGAGATGGCGGAGTTTTGTAATTTGTCATGAACTGCTATATATATTATGACTATTAAGGTAAATACATTGTTTGTTCTCTATTAATATCTTTCATTTGCTAACTATCCCTATCAGTAGTTAGTGTCTTCCGTAGTTTGAATCTTTTATTTAGCTGGCAGTAGTGGTGCTCGCTGTATTGCAGTAGTTCGAGTAACCAAGATTTTTGTGAGGTAAGTGATTTGTGAAACGTATAGGTTAATGTTAGTCAGGGCCATTCTTTTGTAGGGATTATTGCAAGTCAGATTGCGTTGCGCTAACAAAAATATTGTGTGTCAGGTTAAGCACAGTCCTGTATAAATTGTTCAAAGGGGACGTTTCATATTTTATTTTCAATGCCTTACTGAAAAGAAATATGTTAAGAACATTTCTCTAATACAGTATATACTATCTGACCAGCCCCATGTAATGCGGAATTCACCATGTGACGAAAAAGGGACCCGCCAATATACACTACTGGCCTTTAAAACTGCTACACCACGAAAATGACGTGCTACAGACGCGAAATTTAACCGACAGGAAGAAAATGCTGTGATATGCAAATGGTTAGCTTTTCAGAGCATTCACATGAGGTTGGTGCTGGTGACGACACCTACAACGTGCTGACATGAGGAAAGTTTCCAACCGATTTCTCATACACAAACAGCAGTTGACCGGCGTTGCCTGGTGAAACGTTGTTGTGATGCCTCGTGTAAGGAGGAGAAATACATACCATCACGTTTCCGACTTTGATAAAGGTCGGATTGTAGGCTATCGCGATTGCGGTTTATCGTATCGTGACATTGCTGCTCGCGTTGGTCGAGATCCAATGACTGTTAGCAGAATATGGAATCGGTGGGTTCAGGAGGGTAATACGGAACGCCATGCTGGATCCCAACGGCCTCATATCACTAGCAGTCGAGATGACAGGCATCTTATCCGCATGGCTGTAACGGATCGTGCAGCCACGTCTCGATCCCTGAGTTAACAGATGGGGACGTTTGCAAGACAACAACCATCTGCACGAACAATTCGACGACGTTTGCAGCAGCATGGACTATCAGCTCGGAGACAAAAAATGGCTCTGAGCACTATGCGACCTAACTTCTGAGGTCATCAGTCCCCTAGAACTTAGAACTACTTAAACGTAACTAACCTAAGGGCACCACACACATCCATGCCCGATGCAGGATTCGAACCTGCGACCGTAGCGGTCCTGCGGTTCCAGACTGTAGAGCCTAGACCCGCACGGCCACCCCGGCCGGCAGCTCGGAGACAATGGCTGCGGTTACCCTTGACGCTGCATCACAGATAGGAGCGCCTGCGATGGTGTACTCAACGACGAACCTGGGTGCACGAGTGGCAAAACGTCATTTTTTCGGATGAATCCAGGTTCTGTTTACAGTATCATGATGGTTGCATCCGTGTTTGGTGAAATCGCGGTGAACGCACATTCGAAGCGTGTATTCGTCATCGCCACACTGGGGTATCACCCGGCGTGTTGGAATGGGGTGTCATTGGTTACACGTCTCGGTTACGTTTTGTTCGCATTGACGGCACTTTGAACAGTGGACGTTACATTTCAGATGTGTTACGACCCGTGGCTCTACCCTTCATTTGATCTGTGTGAAATCCTACATTTCAGCAGGATAATGCACGACCGCATGTTGCAGGTCCCGTACGGGCCTTTCTGGATACAGAAAATGTTCGACTGCTGCCCTGGCCAGCACATTCTCCAGATCTCTCACCAACTGAAATCGTCTGGTCAATGGTGGCCTAGCCACTGACTCGTCACAATATGCCAGTCACTACTCTTGATGAACTGTGGTATCGTGTTGAAGCTGCATGGGCAGCTGTACCTGTACCCGCAATCCAAGCTCTGTTTGACTCAATGCCCAGGCGTATCAAGGCCGGTTTTATGGTCGATCGTCTGCTGCCATAGCCCATTAACGCCAAATTTCGCCGCACTGTCCTAACGGATACGTTCGTTGTACGTCTAACATTGATTTTTGCGATTATTTCACGCAGAGTTGCTTGTCTGTTAGCACTAACAATTATACGCAAAACCGCTGTTCTAGGTCGTTAAGTGAGGGTCGCCGACCTCTGCGTTGTCTGTGGTAAGAGGTAGTGCCTGAAATTTTGTGTTCACGGCAATCCCTTGACACTGTGGATCTCGGAACATTGAATTCCCTAAAAAATGGACGCCACATGCGTCTTCCAGCTCCAGCTACCATTCCGCGTTCGAAGTCCGTTAATTTCCGTTGTGCGGCCATAATCACAACGGAACTCTTTCCACATGAATCACCTGAGTACGAATGACAGCTCCGCCAATGCAATGCCCTTTTATACCTTGCGTATGCGATTCTACCGCCATCCATATACAGGGTGCGTCAAAAAAATGTATACACACTTTGAAGCGTCATAGAAAATTTATTTCCCGTTCTACAATGTTAAATTTCTGGATATGGAAAGCTTAAAGTCCAATTGGGAAAATAAATGTACTTTGCAAATGTGATTGATGTTCAAACTGGTGGCCTTCAGCATCAATACGTTTCTGAGTACGAGTCACCACTGATTCCGTACATCGTACCAAAGTGTCCAATGAGATTTTTGCTCACACTGCCTAAATCTCATTCCAAAGTGTGTCCAGGTTACGTGGTTTACGTTTGTACACCTCATCTTTTACTGTGCCCCATAAGAAGAAATCCCGCAGCGCGAGGTCTGGAGAGCGTGCAGGAAACTCGATTGGTCCCTTGCGTCGTATCCACTGGCCTGGCACATTGTGATCCAGGTATGCTCGTACGTCCCTATGATAGTGCGGCGGGGCGCCATCTTGTTGGAAATAAAACTCATCATTACCGTGTAATGCACGAATGGCAGGGAATATGGAGTCAGCAATCATTGTTAGGTACGTTTCTCCAGTAACAGTACCTTCAAAGCGGAAAGGCCCAATGAGTCCCCTTGCAGAAAAACCACACCACACATTTACACCAGGCAAATTCACAGTCTTTTCAACTGTAATGTGAGTATTATCTTCAGCCCAGTACACACAATTGTGCCTATTGACAGTTCCATTGAGTTTGAATTGGGCTTCATCCGACCAAATTATGCTACCCATAAATCCCGGTTCACGTGTCACCATCTCCTCAACCCATTCACAAAACTCTAACCTTCGATTTGGATCCTCGTCACTTATCCGTTGCGGCGCAGTGGTTAGACACTGGACTCGCATTCGGGAGGACGACGGTTCAATCCCGCGTCCGGCCATCCTGATTTAGGTTTTCCGTGATTTCCCTAAATCGCTCCAGGCAAATGTCGGGATGGTTCCTCTGAAAGGGCACGGCCGACTTCCTTCCCCATCCTCCCCTAATTCGATGAGACCGATGACCACGCTGTCTGGTCTCTTTCCCCAACCAACCAACCAACTTATCCGTTGCACCAGCCTTGGAATGTACACATGGAACTTGCCTTTCTTCAGAATGCGTAGCACACTACTAGCACTTACATTAGTCTCACGTGCCGCTTGCCTTGAAGATTTTTGAGGCGAACGCTGAAACAGTTCCAAGACCGCAGCTGTGGAATCATCACTTGTAGCTGTACGAGGTCGCCCTGATCGACCTTTATGCACATCACACACTGTTCCATGAATTTCGAATTTGTCTCGTAGACGTGTAATTGTTAACCTTGAAGGTGGTTCTGTACCATACTCACTTCTCCACTGTCTTCGAACCGCAGCTACATTCTCAAACTTCCAGTACCGCTTAATTATCTGCTTCCGCGCTTCAAAGCTCAAACGCACGTCCGTCATGTTGCAGTTACTTCCTTGCCACTGCTGCCACCTGTTGAAGAAACATAACATTACTTTCTCACAAATATTTAACCTTGTAGAACGGGAAATAAATTGTCTATGACAGTTCAAAGTGTGTGTACATTTTTTGACGCACCCTTTATATACATATTGCTATCCCATGACTTTTGTCGCCTGTGTAGTGTAACTGATTCGAGTGACGTTGGTAAATAACATGTTCACTGTGCAAGGCAGCGGTGGTTCCATAATGATGTGGGCTGTGTTTACATGGAATGGACTGGCTCTTCTGGTCCATCTGAAACCATTATTGGCTGGAAATGGTTATGTTCGGCTACTTGGAGACCATCTGAAGCCATTCATGGACTTCATGTCCCCAAACAACGATGGAATTTTTATGGATGACAATGCGCCATTTCATTGGGCCACAATTGTTCGCGATTGCTTTGAAGAACATTCAGGGCAATTCGATCGAATGATTTGGCCACCCAGATCGCCCGACATAGGACATTATCGGGAGGTCAGTTAGTGCATAAAATTCTGCGCCGGCAACTCTTTCGCAATTATCTACAATACACCGGGAAAAAGTAGTTCATAGACGATATTAGGAGGTATCCAATGACTTTTGTCACCTTAGCGTAGTTTGACAGAACCCTATGTTTATATTAGTACTATTCTGATGGATGCCATTCCTACATTTACAAAGATGCTAAAATTTGACCACTGGACTGGATAACGTACACATTCGAGACACCGCCTCCAGTAGTGGTGGTGGTGGTTAGTGTTTAACGTCCCGTCGACAACGAGGTCATTAGAGACGGAGCGCAAGCTCGGGTTAGGGAAGGATTGGGAAGGAAATCGGCCGTGCCCTTTCAAAGGAACCATCCCGGCATTTGCCTGAAACGATTTAGGGAAATCACGGAAAACCTAAATCTGGATGGCCGGAGACGGGATTGAACCGTCGTCCTCCCGAATGCGAGTCCAGTGTGCTAACCACTGCGCCACCTCGCTCGGTGCCTCCAGTAGTGTCCTTACATCTTCCGCCATATCTCCACAAATACAAAACAGTGCAACATATTAAAAACACACACTAAAAATAAACAATGCCAGTTTCCATGGAAACAAATACCACATGTGGGTTCCAACTAGATTTTCCACAGTTCCCAGTAACTCCCAAAATTGTTCAAATCTTCAAGCCTTTTAGTCAAACAGCCTATTTCTGCGGAAGTACTGCTTCATGGAAGGACTTCTCGCAGGTTTTTCCCAATTTAAGAGGTGCTGAAAAATTAGGTGGCAAAGCTAATCTAGTAAACTTCAGTATCACCTTGAGAGTTAAAACCGCGATCCATTTCGTTTTCCGTGTAACATGGAAACGGACATTTTCTGGACGTATTTTCCTGTCTATAAATTCATCTTCTGATTCCCTCGACAGTCTCCAGAAGTGTGTGTAATTGTCGACTACCATGTAGATTTAGTTGTGACTGTAGGTGTGGTGAAAATATAACACACTACGTCGAAGACAATGAAAATTTTAAGTAAAAAAGTAAAAAAGAAAGTGATTAACTAAGGAACAGACTGAATAAATTTTCCGGGTTTTCTTACCACGTCAAATTTATGTGTATATTCAAATTTTCAACGGCTTCTTCTGTCCCCATCCTCAGGATTAATTGTCGTAGTAATAGGCCGTATGATGCTTTCCTATGCAGAACGACAGTTAACTCTGAAAGCCTGCCCCCTGGATGTACAGTAGAGACTATGCTGCCGGTATTTATACTCTGAAATGTTGCGACCCAAATGCGAATAAATGCAATCTGACTAAAATTATTTCAAATTTTGGAGTGGTGAGGTAGCGATGAAGCGGGGATTTTCCTGTACAACCATCTCACGAGTGTACCGTGAATATCAGGAATTCTGTAAAACATCAAATCTCCGAAATCGCTGCGGCCGGGAAAAGATCTTGCAAGAACGGGACCAATGACGACTGAAGAGAATCATTCATCGTGACGGAAGTGCAACCCTTCCGCAAATTGCTGCAGATTTCAAAGCTGGGTCATTAACAAGAGTCAGCGTGCGAATCATTCAACGAAACATCGTCGACATGGACTTTCGGAGCCGAAGGCCCACTCGTGTATACTATATGACAGCATGAAACAAAGTTTTACGCCTCACCTGGGTTCGTCAACACCGACATGGGACTTTTGACGACTGGAAACATGTTGCCTGGTCGTACGAGACTCGTTTCAAACTGTATCAAATGGTTGAAATGGCTCTGAGCACTATGGGACTTAACATCTATGGTCATCAGTCCCCTAGAACTTAGAACTACTTAAACCTAACTAACCTAAGGACATCACACAACACCCAGTCATCACGAGGCAGAGAAAATCCCTGACCCCGCCAGGAATCGCACCCGGGAGCCCGGGCGCGGGAAGCGAGAACGCTACCGCACGACCACGAGCTGCGGACCAAACTGTATCGAGAGGATGGACGTGAACGGGTATGGAGACAATCTCATGAACCCATGGACCTTGCATGTCAGCAGGGGACTGCTCAGGCTGGTGGAGGCTCTGAAATACTGTGGCACGTGTGCAGTTGGAATGATATGGGACCCCTGAAACGTCTAAATACGGCTCTGACAGGTGATACATACATAAGCATCCTGTCGGATTACCTGCATCCATTCGTGTCCATTGTGCATTCTGACGAATTTGGGCAATTCCAGGAGGACAATGCGACACCCCACACGTCCAGAATTGTTACAGATTGGCTCCAGGAACACTCTCCGGGGTTTAAACACTTCCGCTGGCCACCAAACTCCCAGACATGAACATTATTGAGTATAGCTGCGATGCGTTGCAACGTGCTGTTCAGAAGAGATCTCCACCCCCCCCCCCCCACCCCCCCCACCCCCCGTACTCTTAAGGGTTTATGGTCAGCCATGCAGGATTCATGGTGTCAGTTCCCTCCAGCACTACTTCAGACATTAGTCGAGTCCATACCAAGCCGTGTTGTGGCACTTTTTGCGTGTTCGCAGGGGTCCTAGACGATATCAGTTTCTTTGGTTCTTCAGTGTAAAAAAGGGGAGTTAACCAGAGTCAACCAAGACATAACTGAATCTACAGACCGATTCTTATTAACATCTAAAAACCTCCGAAGCAAAGTAGATGACTCTAAGACAAGTAATTTAACATAAGACACATGGGCCGCAAATGTGGGGAGACACTCCAGAAGTTGATGACACATATTGAACATGCGACGTCACCAATGGGGTACTTCAACACATTTACAGGGGTTGAGCCTATCATTCTGCGTACCTGATCATTCAGTATACACTTCGGTATGGCACCGAGCCTACGTGCGCGACTTTAGTACGTGGGGCTCAGGGTTCGAGTCATGCGTATGGCAGAAGGTGTTTCTTGCACTGCGTTGGACGGTTATGTGTTTACAGTGAGGTAAGATATATTATGTTCCTTAGTCAGAACAATATATTGAGTCGCGACTGATATCACGTAAGAATAAGATCCAGTTGTACATGACACTATTACGGCCTTTACTTTTGTATGGCTGTGAAATCCGATCGACACAGCAACAAGTGAAGAAGCACTCTGTGCCTTCGAGAGGAAGGTACTTCGAAAGATCTATGGACCCATCTACGATACCATGGAAGGTGAATGGGAACGGAGGAGAAAAGAAGACATGTACCAGCAGTTTGGAAAGCCACACACTGGCCGAATATTAGGGCGGAAGAGGCTACAGTGGCGAGGCTACAGTGGCTTGGCCCCATCCTTCGAGCTGATAGATTCCTCCCATACTGGGTCCTTTGAACCTGCTGGAAAACGTCCAATGGCACGTGTAAGGACACGATGTAAGGATCGAGTATTAACAAACCTAAAATAAGAGGAGTCAACAGCAGTGGAAGAAGATAGAGACCGTCAGCGATGGACCACCTTTTGCAGCACGTATCTCCTCTACCGTGACTGATTGACTCCCTCTTTTAAGGTGGTTTTGTAATGTGTTCTATATTTTTTATGGTGTACTAATCTTTTATACGCATTTGTAGTGTGGTTATTTCATTTGTTTTGCTCTCCTACAGTAGGCAAAGACACGTTAATACAATATATGATAACGATGATGATGATGATGATGGTGATGGTGATGATGATGATGATTTTCCGGTGTCACCGTATTGGGTGACAAATAAATGAGTATAAGCTTTCGAACTGCGTCTCTACCAGTGAATGACCTACGTTTCCTTTGCTGTCTGTAAACAAAAAAACAAAAAAAACAAAAAAATGGAACAAAAAGAAAGAAACACAAAATAAGAACAATTTTTGTTGCGTTACAGCGAGGACAATAATTTTGTAACTTCTGCGTTTGCAACACATCACATTGACAAAAGCTAATCGAAATTTGGTGTGTTTGCTTGAATGCAAGTATTCCATCACTCAATCACCTCTTCACGTACGCACTTGAAAAATACCCTCCGTATTTTGACCCTCGCAGCGGCAACGGCTATGCGAGCTATGAGGTTCAGCTGGGAGTCTACTGGTGTGCTGTAAACTAGCTCCTTCTTACGATCTCAAAAAAAAACAATCTAGTGGGTTTAAATTTGGGGATCTTGTAGGCCAGTAAATTGGTCCGCATCGTTCACTTCACATGTCTGGATACATCCGATTTAAGTAATTTCTTATTGTGATGGCATAGTGCCCCAGAGCTCCATCCTGCTGTGTCCACATCTCTGCTCTTTCTTCCAGAGGATGATCTCCAAGTAGCTCTGACAGAACCTCCCTCAGAAAGACTGAGTACTTATGGCTATATGTAAAATTTACGGTCCTATTATTTGGTTGCCTGAAATTCCCACCCATACTTTAACCTTAAATTTATCTCGACGGTAATGGTCGTACATTTGATACGGATTAGCATCGACCAAATAAATGTTATTGTTGGTGTTGAAGATTTCTTCTTCGTTAAATGTCGCTTCGTCGGTGAACATAACCATGGAAAGAAAATTATGGTCTTGTTGCTGTCGTGTACGAAACTATTCACAAAATTCAGTACGAAGCGCATAATCCCTTCCATACAACTTGTGCACTTAAGTTTGTGATCCGCTTTCAGGCCTTCTCCGTTCCACCATTGCAATACCGTTCACTGCGAAGCACCCAATTGGCCCACTACTTGTCGTGTACTTGTTTCAGGGTCCAACTGTACTCGCGCCGAAGCAGCTTCTTTCATTTGGTCTCTTACGCGCGGGCGATGTCCAACATTAACGGTACGTCAGAGACCCTGGAAGGTTGAAATTAATGATAAACATCCACACGAGGTGGGAACGTCTTGAAATACAGTATTAGTGGAAAAGTTGTACTGACTTTTATGAAACAAAATTGTGGTAAGTTCCTATGGGACCAAACTGCTGAGGTCATCGGTCCCTAGGTTCAAAATGGCTCTGAGCACTATGGGACTTAACTTCTGTGGTCATCAGTCTCCTAGAACTTAGAACTACTTAAACCTAACTAACCTAAGGACATCACACACATCCATGCCCGAGGCAGGATTCGAACCTGCGACCGTAGCAGTCGCGAGGTTCCGGACTGAGCGCCTTAACCGCGAGACCACCGCGGCCGGCTCGGTCCCTAGGCTTACACACTACTTAACTTAAACTAACTTACGCTAAGGACAACACACACACACACCCATGCCCGAGGGAGGATTTGAACCTCCGACGGGGGAGCCGCGGGAACCGTGGCAGCTCGCCCCAGACTGCGCGGCTACCCCGGGCGGCTGACTTTTATGTTTAAACGCTACAAAAAATAAGGTTTTAAGCTACTGCACGTATTTAAAAAAACATACTTTTTAAGCGTTAACATAAAAAACCACAAAACAAATAGCAAAAATGCATAAATAATTCATACGTTAAATTTTGGCTGAAAATTAACCTTGATTTCAGAAAACAGCGTGGCTGACCATTATGTCACCTTCCCTCAGTATAGTTTTTGCCTTCGGTGTTTATTTACGCACAGGGTCCCTGTTTCACGCATCCGACTATCCACAGTAACAAACGATACGTGAGACGGTAAAACACGATGTGGGACGCCTTCTGCGTAAACAGACCTACGTCTTGCTGCAAGAGCGTTGAAATTAACAGCATCATGACAGATATGCATGTCTGTAAGCTCGTAAAATGTAAACCGATTCATCGTAGTCTTGTATTACCAGTACCGCGAACGCTACCCTGTCACCTCAGATAATGCAAGAACGAAAGCGGTGAGGCCTAGCGCAGCGATGTATAGCCCTGCCCTCTACCGACGACGGTATGATCGACAACCCAACCGCTGCACATATGTTGAGGTACGTCATTGGTGACGTCGCATATTCAACATTTGTCATGCACATTTCAGGTATTTCCCGATATTTGCAGCCCCATGTGTCTTATGTTAAGTTACTTGTCTCATCGTCATTTACGTCGCTTCGTGGGTTTTTAAATGTTAATAAGAATCACCCAGTAAAATATTTACTGTAGGCTTCATGCAGTTACACTATGCGTCGTGCAGTGCAAGCATTTTCTTGCAATATGTGTCGTACATCAGTAATAATAATCGGATATCCCTAAGCCGCCGGGGTAACCACGCGGCCTGAGGCGTCTTGTTATGGTCCGTGCGGCTCCCTCCGTCGAAGGTTCGAGTCCTCCCTGTGTCATGGGTGTGTGTGTTGTCCATAGCGTAAGTTAGTTTAAGTTGGATTAAGCAGTGTGTAAGCTTAGGGACCGATGACCCAAGCAGTTTGGTCCCATAAGATCTTACCCGTAATCTACAATTTACAAAATCCCTGAGCTAGTGTAGTAGCAGACTTCATCTCGATGTCTCCACCTCCACTGAAACGTGTCTTGCAGTTCAACAGCATCACACACCTACCTGCATGGTTGAAAATTTTATTTAATAAATATGGAATCTCTGTCTAATGCGGGCTCTTTCCTCACAGATTTTAAATGCAATTAAGATGAGTGCGATACGTTTCGAGAAAGTGGTTCTTGACTAATCTCATATGGAGGTATGGAACACGTGGAAAGTTAAATTGAACAAAGATCTACATCTACGAGTATATTCCACAAGCTGCCTTGTACTGTATGGCGGAGGGTACTTGATAAAGGATCCTCACTTTCCCCGTTTCCCCTTCCAATTGTGAATGCTTTGCGGGAAGAACGATTGCCTGTAAGTTTCCGTGTGGGCTCGAATCCCTCTAATGTTATATTTGAGGTCTCTTCGCGAAGTATACGTAGGAAGAAGCAATACATTTGTTGACCCTTCTAGGAACGTACGCTCTCGGAGCTTTTAAAAAAAGTAAATAAGGCCGTGATGCAGAAGACGTCTCTAGTAGCGTCTGCCATTGGATGATCATATCCGTGACGCTTTCGTACTTACTAAATAATCCTGTAACGAAATGCGCTACTCTTCTTTGGATCTTCTCTATTTTCTCTATCAATCATATCTTGTACGGATCCCACACTGACGAGCAATATTCAATTATTGGTCGAGCGAGGGTTTTGTAAGCTACCTCCTTTATCGACGAACAACATTTCCTGAGAAGTCTACCAATGAACCTCAGTCCAGCATCTGCCTTTCCTGAGATTAGTTTTATGTGGTCGTTCTCCTTTAAATCGCTCCGTACGCATACCACTAGATATTTTATGGAATTAACTGTGTCAAGTGGTTCTTCTGCAATAATGTAATCATACAAAAATGGGTCTTTCCGACTGTGTATATGCAGTATGGTACATATGCTTACACTATGTGATCAAAAGTACCCGGACACCCCCCAAAAAATACGTTTTTCATATTAGGTGCATTGTGCTGCCACCTACTGCCAGGTACTCCATTTCAGCGACCTCAGTAGTCATTAGACATCGCGAGAGAGCAGAATGGGGCGCTCTGCGGAACACACGGACTTTGAACGTGGTCAGGTGATTGAGTGCCGCTTGGATCATACATCTGTAGGCGAGATTTACACACTCCTAAACATCCCTAGGTCCTCTGTTTCCGATGTGATAGTGAAGTGGAAACGTGAAGGGACACAACAGCACAAACGTGTACAGGCCGACCTCGTCTGTTGACTGACAGAAACCGCCGACAGTTGAAGAGGGTCGTAATGTGTAATAGGCATCCAGACCATCTCACAGGATTCCAAACCGCATCAGGAACCACTGCAAGTACTATGACAGTTAAGCGGGAGGTGATAAAACTTGTATTTCATGGTCGAGCGTCTGCTCATAAGCCACACATCACGCCAGTAAATGCCAAACGACGCCTCGCTTGGTGTAAGGAGCATGAAAATTGGACGATTGAACAGTGGAAAAACGTTGTGTGGAGTGATGAATCACGGTACACAAAGTGGCGATCCGATGGCAGGGTGTGGGTATGACGAATACCCGGTGAACGTCATCTGCCAGCGTGTGTTGTGCCAACAGTAAAATTCGGATGTAGTGTTGTTATGGTGTGATCGTGTTTTTCATGGAGGGGGCTTGCACCCCTTGTTGTTTTGCATGGCACTAACACAGCAAGGCCTACATTGATGTTTTTAGCTCCTTCTTCCTTCCCACTGTTGAAGATCAATTCGGGGATGGCGATTGTATCTTTCAACACGATCGAGCACCTTTTCACAGTGCACGGCCTGTGGCAGAGTGGTTACACGACAATAACATCCATGTAATGAACTGGCCTGCACAGAGTCCTGACCTGAATCCTATAGAAATCTTTGGGATGTTTTGGAACGCCGACTTCGTGCCAGCCTCGCCGACCGACATCGATACCTCTCCTCATGGCAGCACTCCTTGAAGAATTGGTTGCCATTCCCCAAGAAACCTTCCAGCACCTGAATGAACGTATGCCTGCGAGAGTGGAAGCTGTCATCAAGGCTAAAGGTGGGCCAACACCACACTGAATTCCAGTATTGCCGATGGAGGGCGCCACTAACTTGCAAGTCATTTTCAGCCAGGTGTCCGGATAATCTTGATCACATAGTGTATGTCGAGGATCAGTTGGCACTCCCTTCACTAAGCATCAATGGTCAGCAGGTCCTCCTGCTGTTCACTAAAATTTTCTATCGTTCCGACTCCTCTATGTACAACAACACCATCATCCACATAAAGCCGCATGGAACTTCCGATGTAGTCTGCTATGTCATTTAAATGTATTGTGGAAAGTAATGGGTCTATAATACTCCCTTGGGATACGCCTGAAGTTACTTCTATGTCTCAAGATTTCTCTCCATTGAGAATGAGATGCTATGTTCTGTTAGCTAGAAACTCTTCAACCCAATCTCACAGTTCGTCTGATATTTCGTACGCTCGTATTTTGTTCGTCAGGTGGCACTGTGGAACTGTATCGAATGCCTTACGGAAGTCAAGGAACACGATATCTGTCTGGACGCCGGTATATGCCACCTCCTGGGCCTCTTAGGTGAACAGGAAGAGATGGCATTCGTATTTCCTTGTTTATGGATCCCATGTTGATTCCTACTGAGTACATTTTCGGTTCCCAGAAATATCATAATACGTGAGCATGAAACATGTTCCAGAATTTTACAACAGACCGACATGAGTGGTATAGCCCTATAGTTTTTTGGGTCTGTTCGACGACCCATCTTGAAAACGGGAATGACATGTGCCTTTTTTCCAACCATCAGGAAACTTCGCCCCTCCAGAGATGTACTGTGCGGTGCTGCTAGAAGTGGGGCAAGTTAATTCGCATAGTCGTAGTAGAATCTTATTTGTATCCCGTTACGACCATTGGTCTTTCCTCTCTTGAGCGATTACAGTTGGTTTTCTATTCGATTGTCGCTTATTTCGATATCAACCATTTTGTCGTTCGTGTGACTATTTAAAGAAGGTACTATGGGGCGGACTTGTTCTGTGAAACAGGTTTGGAAAAAGCCATTTAGTATTTTTGCCTTTCCTGTATCGTCCGCCGCTTCAGTGCCCTTATAGTCACAGAGTGTCAGCACATATGGCTTCCATCCATTTACCGATTTCACATAAGACCAAAACTTCTTAGGATTTCCTGCCAAGTAGGTAGGTAGAATTTTATTTTCGAATTCGTTGAACACTTCACGCATTGCCCTCCTCACACTAATTTTGGCTCCGTTTGATTTTTGTTTTTCTGTGAGGGTTTACTTCGTTTAAACTTGCAATGACGTTCTCTTTGCTTTCGTGGATCCTTTCTAAAATAGATTTCGAACCATGGGAGGTCTTTTCCATCCCTCCGAACTTATTCAATGTTCTTGAACTTTGTCCATTTACACTCAACGTTATTAGTGCTGGAGATGAAATTTTCGTGCCGACCACTCAGGTAATACGGCAATCTGAAATCCGTTACTTGTCGCTCTTGCTAAGCAGAAATATCTTCCTACTTTTCTTTCTATTCATATTTACAGCATTATTCAGTGATGCTGTAATGGCCTTATGATCGCTGATTCCCTGTTCTACACTAACTGATTCGAAAAGTTCGGGTCTGTTAGTCACCAGCAGATCTAAGGTGTTATCTTTACGAGTCGGTTGTCTGATGAATTACTTTAGGAAATTTTAGGACAAGGTATTTACAACAGTTTCACATGATTCCGTGTCCTTAACTACCTGCCCTAATCGCTTGAGTTTCCCAGTCTATAGCTGTCAACTTCGAATCTCCTCCTAATACTGCAACACGTCCAGGAAATATACGCGAAATATTCTCCAAGTTTTCCCTCAGATGTTTTGCCAGTACTGCTCCTGAGGCAGGGCATTTATCCACGCGTCCGATGATCTATTTGATCCACCACTAACACTTGTCTTCACCAAAATTATTTCGCATTCGGAGTATGTACTAATTTCGCTAGATATTTCCGTATGTTTTATGGCTGTAAACAAGCCTTCACACTAGCGCTCAACCTATCTTTGAGGTATACATTCCAACCAGAGTTTAGAATTTCATCAGGGGGTGCTACTAAGCACGTAAGAGTCACAAATTACGCTCAAACGTGCTACAATGTCCAATATTTGAATACGGTAAACATACCTAACTTCGTGATATTACCAGTACATCGCTCTACTAAATCATGATGAAGAACACTCTAGAAATGAAAAACTGCAGAAGTTGTAAAATGTTGTGAACAAAGTAGTCATGCTATCTAATTTCGTTACAGTATACCTAATTCTGTGACACGATATACTTAACTCCGTGCTAATGTTCTTAACTCCTTGATAATTTTCTTTCGAACTGTTAATTTCACTTAACGCCCTTTTCATTCATTGTCAGCACGGTGTCCTTGCCGCTAACATTTGTATGGTGAATCGATCGACTGACAACTTCCATGCAGACAAAAACAACACTGAATCCAAGAACTTTTATTCATTCTACAGCTATAGCTCTCGTAAGGAGTGGTGCATATGTCATAGTTCCTTTTCTTATTTAACTTCTGATTCCCCTTTAGACGCTGATTTCACTGCGCAGCAATTATTAGTGGATTTCCCGGCTTGATCAGCAGCGATTGTGGTCCGATGTGTGATGGAAGTTCTGGCCTGAGCAGGAAAATGGATTTCTGCCTTATTGTCTCTTTTCTCTTTTCAACCAGATGGGGACCTCATCTTCTCAGGTATCATTAAGTCTGAGACCCTTAGAAGACTGTCAACAGATAGTGTGCGGTTTCTTGATGAAGTATGCGATCACCCACAATTCTACACGCTTCTTCCATAGAGGACTCGTGACCTTTTTGAGCAGCTGTTGTGACAACTTCATCTGTAACTGCTTCAGAATTCCGAGCAAAAAGTGTCCGCTTTGTTCAACCAGAAATGTATGTTTCCACTAGAAAACGCCTCCAGAAAAGCCGGACTGAACAGTGCATCAAAATCATAACGACCAGGTCTGTGAGAAGGGTTATCTTTCTGAAACTGCGTCAAGTTTATTTGCCATCTTGTTTCAAGGACTTGTGCGCTGAAAATCCATTGGTTGTAGAATATGGCTAGTATCTGATGGTATTGTGGCAATGATAATTTCCTTCTTAGAGCAATTTCCAAACTGTATGGCGTCACGTGGCTCACATGATAATCCATTACCAGAATCACTGACATATTCGAACTAAGGCAGCGAACAAATTCATTGAATCACTTCAAACAAAAATTCATTGTTAATCCATCCACTTTGCCACGGGGCTATTGAGCCGTTAGGAAGGACGCCATTTGACAGTTGTTTGATATCGTTCTTCCTTTAAAAATGGTTAGAAGAGAACCAAATTCACCTGCAGCATTTACATATGGCAGCACAGTGCAGAATTCCGCCATAGCTGCAATAAAAAGTTTGTAAACTTATTTCTTCCCTACTTTGGTAACAACTTTATCAGGTTTTACAACGTAAGATAACCGCGCGGAGTGGCCGCGTGGTTGGAGGCGCCGTGTCATGGATTGCGCGGCCCCTCCCGTCGGAGGTTCGAGTCCTCCATCGGACATGGGTGTGTGTGCTGTTCTTAGCATAAGTTAGTTTAAGTAGTGTGTAAGGCTAGGGACCGACGAAAAAAATGGTTCAAATGGCTCTGAGGTCATCAGTCCCCTAGAACTTGGAACTACTTAAACCTAACTAACCTAAGGACATCACACACATCCATGCCCGAGGCAGGATTCGAACCTGCGACCGTAGCGTTCGCACGGTTCCAGACTGAAGCGCCTAGAACCGCTCGGCCACCAGCGGCCGGCTAGGGACCGATGACCTCAGCAGTTTGGTCCCTTAGGAATTCGCATACATTTGAACATTTCAATGTAAGAAAATCCACTGTCATCGCAGTTTCGGATTTAACTAGGCTTTATAGGGCTGCAAACTTTCTCGTAACACTCCTTTACCGAGCCAGGTGGCGCAGTGGCTAGCACACTGGACTTGCATTCGGGAGGACGATGGTTCAAACTCGCGTCCGCGCACACCGATTTAGGTTTTCTGTGATTTCCCTACATCGCTTCAGGCAAATGCCGGGCTGGTTCCTTTGAAAGGGCACGGCCGACTTCCTTCCTCATCCTTCCCTAATCCGATGGGACCGTCGACCTCGCTGTTTGGTCCCCTCCCCCAAATTAAGCAATCAACCAACACTCCTTTAGTTCGTCAAAAAAACCATTCAGTACTTCATGATTGCCATTGTTGGCTCTGTAGTAGGACAGATTTTCTACCGTGCAAAGCCTGAAATTGTAGTGGTTACTAAAATCGTGCCACTATTTCCAGCTTGCACAGTTTTTCACGTTAGAATGGAAACTTGTCATTATTCCCACACTGTATTTTGGCCATTGTGTACGCCACATGTCTTATTCGGTTAACGTTCAGACCGAATCCCATTTCTTGCACTTGTTTTGTGAACTTAACTAACTTAACTTCCAGTTCACTCGTAAAGGCAAATGGTCTACCCACTTTTCCAATGGTCACATTGTCTTTTAGTGTTTGTCGCCATAACTGCGATCTATATAGTCTCTTAATGTGCACTGTGGGATGGATAAACGCCTAACAGCTTTGTACATCGACCACGTTTCCAAAACCTTATGACGTGCTCCCCGAAGGTCATCAGTTGAGTAGGATTGTTTTCTCTTCTTCACATAACCCGTTTTCGGCTTTTGTTTCGTCATACATTTGCTCAGAGATAGAAATAAAGCTTTAGAGTTGTTGTCGTCTTCCTAAGCGATTATAAGACATTTAAATTCAACTATGATGACTAAGATTATAAGTATGTTCCATAGGTAATATAACTGCATAAAAAGTCTGAATAACTGCTTGAACAACTTACCTTAATAAACTTGTATAACAGG
Organism: Schistocerca americana; assembly: GCF_021461395.2. NCBI lineage: Eukaryota > Metazoa > Arthropoda > Insecta > Orthoptera > Acrididae > Schistocerca > Schistocerca americana. Next base: position 354,851,645 of record NC_060130.1, read on the forward strand.
AGCAACAGACCAAACGACAACTTACAAATAATACCTCGGAAATTTTTCCTCGAAACTGTTAAAGCTTTTTATATAAAACAAACTTTATTAACATATGACATTTTTATTCTTCATGTACACATACACTACTGGCCATTAAAATTGCTGCACTACGAAGATGACGTGCTACAGACGCGAAATTTAACCGACAGGAAGAAGATGCTGTGATATGCAAATGATCAGCTTTTCAGAGCATTCACACAAGGCTGTCGCCGGTGGCGACACCCACAACGTGCTGACATGAAGAAAGTTTCCAACCGATTTCTCATACACAAACAGCAGTTGACCAGCGTTGCCTGGTGAAATGTTGTGATGCCTCGTGTAAGGAGGAGAAATGCGTACCACCACGTTTCCGACTTTGATAAAGGTCGGATTGTAGCCTATCGCGATTGCGGTTTATCGTATCGCGACATTGCTGCTCGCGTTGGTCGAGATTCAATGACTGTTAGCATAATATGGAATCGGTGGTTTCAGGAAGGTAATACGGAACGCCGTGCTGGATCCCAACGGTCTCGTATCACTAGCAGTCGAGATGACAGGCATCTTATCCGCTGTAACGGATTGTGCAGCCACGTCTCGATCCCTGAGTCAACAGATGGGGACGCTTGCAAGGCAACAACCATCTGCACGAACAGTTCGACGACGTTTGCAGCAGCATGGACTATCAGCTCGGAGTCCATGGCTGCGGTTACCCTTGACGCTGCATCACAGACAGGAGCGCCTGCGATGGTGTACTCAATGACGAACCTGGGTGCACGAATGGCACAATACGCCAGTCACTACTCTTGATAAACTGTGGTATCGTGTTGAAGCTGCATGGACAGCTGTACCTGTACACGCCTTCCAAGCTCTGTTTCACTCAATTCCCAGGTGTATCAAGATCATTATTACGGCCAGAGGTGGTTGTTCTGGGTACTGATTTCTCAGGATCTATGCACCCAAATTGCGTGAAAATGTAATCACATGTCAGTTCTAGTATAATATATTTGTCCAATGAATAACCGTTTATCGTCTGTATTTCTTCTTGGTGTAGCAATTTTAATGGCCAGTAGTGTATTTATTTCTCAGCATAGTCACACTAGTGACGAACATATTTGTCCCAACGACAAACCTGTTTGATGACACTGTCACTGTAGAGTATTTGTTGTTGGTGATGGAGTCACTTCACCTCTGCTTTAATCGCTTCATCACTATTAGAGTGAACTCCTCAAAGGTGTTCTTTAAGTTTTAGACCAAAGGACCAAGTCGGGACTATATGTGACTATCGATGACAGTGAACCCAGGGCGTTGGATTGCTGCAGATGTCTCAGCGCTTGTGTGTCACCTGTCACGGTCATGCCGTAGGAGATGGTGCTACATAAGTGGACGAACTCTTCCAATTCGTGGATTCAGTTTTCCGAGGGTCTTTCACGAACCGACATAGATACGTTGCACACCGCCACGTTACACGCTACAGTTTGATGCTCTCTAGCTGCAGAAGGTTGCAACTTACGCCAGCGAAGTGGGAAAGTCAACCAAGTAATATGTATGACATGTAATACCTCAACCGAGATTGAGAATAACGAAATCGGAGGCATTACGTTTCAGCATGCCTTCATACAATGAACTACGTATTCTGCATCCCCGCTATTCCGTCCAGAATGTCTTTTCCGTGTCAAGACATTCCTGTCATCTTTTTAGGACGGTTGGAAGTGTGCGCAGAAAGCCTACGTTCCTTAAGGACAATGAATTTGTCTGCTGTCACGAAGTAATGTATGTCACGGAGATAGACAGATTTACCCTAGAGATCAGAAATGAGCTTCATATACTCGCTTTAAACTCGCCAACGAGTCCTGTGACGTCAAGTTCAAACTCGCCATCTCCGTGTGCCCGTAGCCTCGGCTCGTGAGTCTCCGCTGCAACCCACTTGTCGCCTGAGTCTGTTATGGGTACAAGTGGACTCGACTCGCTCAGCAAGGAGACCCGCGGACTCGCCGCGTTACCGCCAGGTAGGCAACCGTTTTGAAAGAAATTTCATCGATTAAATTGTGAATTACTATTCGTTTTTTTATACAATCATGATTTCTTCTTTATAGCCATTCTCAAGTGCAAGTTAAAATGCCACGAAATGTCCGACCACCTCCCCCCCCCCCCTCTCCCAACTGTCAGAAGCAAGTTATATACAATCATAACGATTGATCGTTTAGCAGTGAATATTGTACTGTTTATACATTTGTACATTTATATAGACAAAACTATTTCGTTGGCTCCTGTAAATTTATTTTAATATTTAATATCCGTACAGAGAATTTCTAACAATAACGTTGACATGTACACACTTTCGAGACGTTACTGAGTCTGCAACGACAGTACCAGAAAACGTGACACAATAATAAAGTGCCATCTTTAAACGTGATTAATTATTAAAATAAATTACAGAAATGAATGGTACGATAAAGAACTCGCTGTGAGCCCACAGAAACAAGTTTCTATGAGCAAATGAATTCATAAACGGTAAGTTTGTTTTTGTAGGGCTGAAACAGTGACATTGTCCTGTGCCCAGTTTTCGTATGGTGCAGCACAAAGGTTTTCTCATGGTGGAGGTGGAATAAACAAGAATACAGCTATTTTCCTTACATCAGATGAAATTTCTATGTTTTTGTTTTGAAGCTTGGACTGTGGTGCGAAGCTTTTTCCAGATATACTCCTCCTCTAATGGAGTACATTTGCAGTTGTGTACTTTAATTTCTGTCTCACGCCCTCCACAGTTTCACAAAGCACGGTTTCGCTGAAGGTCATCTGGTCCCGACAATCGTCATTTCACCTTGTCGTTGCTATTTTACAGCAGCAAGATCTTGTACTCATGTTCTGTAGTAACAATAAGTCACGACTAGCCTCACAAAAAAATGGCTCTGAGCACTATGGGACTTAACTGCTGTGGTCATCAGTCCCCTAGAACTTAGAACCACTTAAACCTAACTAACCTAAGGACATCACACACATCCACGCCCGAGGCAGGATTCGAACCTGCGACCGTAGCAGTCCCGCGGTTCCGGACTGAGCGCCTAGAACCGCTAGACCACCGCGGCCGGCAGCCTCACACATCTGCGTGCTTCAGTAGGAGGGAACGAGCGCATGAATATGACGCGACTGCAGCCCCACTGTTCTCAGACTCGTCACACTCGCAGAACTGCGGTGGGGACGAAGAAAACCCGTTAGCACTGTTGTAACAGTGCTATCTTAATTTGTGAAGTATGCAAGCCGAACATTAGAGTCGTACTCGCTTCATTTCTGTCTCTAGTTTGCCCTACGAGATAACATATTTCATGTACAATCTTAGACATAAAAACTGACCGTCGGCCGGCCGCCACAGAGACTAAGTCCGAGTCGTTCACATAAAGTGGCCAATAAAACTGACCGCCCCTGACAACGCTAAGTCCGGCCATCTGCACAATCTGGCAACACTGTAAGACGCGGAAGTGTCAGGAGGAAGTGTTGTCTACTTCCGAGATGCTGTCGGTTTGTGTGAGCCTGTGATCTAGTGGTAATCGTCGTGAATTGTAAACTTATAGTCGCCTGTTTGCGTCCGACTGTACTTTTTTTTTTATACCACATTTCGATCCTCGTCTAAATTTATGAGTCTGATTGAACATCGAAGATAATTCGCTTCACATTCAACCCAGAAGTACTTCCAGAAACAATTCCGCAGGACAGCTCGTGGCTGCGTCGCGATCATAACAGCTTACACTCGAGCGTTTCCTCGCGCTGCAGCGCCTACCGGCCACCGGCCAGATGCCACCCGCTGCCTGAAATCCGGCGCCCCCCCCCCCCCCCCCCATGTGAAAGCAGCGCGACGCTGTCAGTGTATGTGTTATTTTCGAATCTGAAGTGGTAGTCGTCATCTTGCAGTTAAACATTGGATTTTGCATACTTGAAAACCATGAACTACCGTTAAGCAATGTAAAATTGAGTCACAAGTGGAAATAGGTGTAACATCTGCAACACAATAGTTAATTTTGGTATAACAGAGGGGTGTATGTAGAGGAGGCAGCTAGAAAGATTTGAACTGTGTGTGGAGCGAGTGCTTTTGGGAAAAATACGCCAGATCGTTCTGGCATGAATGATTTTCCACATTAAGGAAGTCTCGACTACTGATATATGTGATGGATTACCATTTAACCATCATGTGACATTTGCATTCAACTGGCAAAGTTCAGAAGTCTGATGTAGGAGTACTGCATGCTATAATTCGAAACAACAAAAATCAACGGATGACTATTACTGAGCGTCATCAGGTCGCTCATTGAGCATTCCTATGCAGTACTGTTACTGGTGACGTGTTATGACACCTTTATCGTTAACTTCCTAAGAAGAAATGAAAGGCTGACCCCCACCAAAAGACGTAAACTCGAGTAAAGAGTAGTGTGAACATAATATTTCACATATTATAGCTCCAAAAGTGTGTTTTGGGCTACGAATTCTGTCCCAAGGAGTGTGTGCATCACATGATAACGCACTCTGTCGATTTGAAAAACAAATCTATCCAGGAGATTGATAGGAAAGTCGTCTCTCAGGCACTTGTATTGATAGGGAAGTCCTCTCTCAAGCACTTGTCCCTCTCGTCATAGACTCGTAAAATTTTACGTTTCCCGCTCTTGATTTATCAACCGTCAAGGCAATTCATATCTAGATGAAAATACTCTTAAAAATACACTGGTTTAATGACATCGTTAGACCCAGTAGGTTTCTATGGGCATAGAATTTGTAAACTACTTAAGTATTGTCATATTGCTTTAGATATCGTGAAAGAAAAGTCTGCTACTGATTAATTTCTCTTTGATGATTACTGTTGCGTTCAGTTAACTAATGGAAAACGCAATTAAAATATTCACTATACTAATACAAATTAAATTCAGCTTACTACAGAGACATCATGACGGAGTCTATCTTAATAAAGCATTAAGTATCTGTAAGACGATTGAGCCTATTTTAACACGAATTAGTAGGATATTACCGACTTTTGACTTCGAATGGTCTGTATTTATTTCATGTCCTGTAACATTCACAAGTATTATGAAAATGTGGCAGTTCATAGGTAAAATTACGTATTCACAACGACAAAAAATATGTCGGCAGAAAACAAATGTGGCATTATGAATTTCGAAGTACTGTAAGGTTTGCGCTTGGACACTAAGGGTTACTAAAAGTCGCAAGATGAATTTTGCTCGAGCGTTGTCTTACGATTCCCTTATTGAGTTTGTATCTGCCTGATTGTAGCTATGCTACAAAAGAATTAAAAATCTTGCTTTCAGCGAGTCTCGAAAGGCGAACAATAGCAGGGTGCACCTCAGAGGCAAGCACGTTACCTAGGAGCCAGCGAAGAGATGCGGTGTCTTCGGCGTACTTATTAGCTCAGTAGTCGCTGTGGCAGATAAATCGCTGCTTAAGAGACAAGAGTAGTTGTATTTCCCGTGTGGAACGCCTTTCGTTTGCTCAAAAGCATTAACTGATATCTTTTGTCACATCTCAAGACAAAATCACTCACAGTATTCAATTGAATTGACACGATAATATCAAGTGAATTTAGCAGGATAGTTCTTTGCCATCAAGGAAGTAACTCGTCGGTCACAGAGTTGCCAAACATATTCTGCGCTGTTGCCAAGTTTCAGTTATACTGCCAGGAAGGATACCAGCTGATGTGTTCTGTGAGAGACCTCGGAAATGACTATAGCTGCGTCTCAAAGTTGCGGGTGGCAAGGGCCGCAAGATCCACATTATATTTCAATGAGTCTTATTCGCATTCTGTAACTAGGTTTAGGGGCTAGAGTGCAATTACTTGTAATAAATCGATGCACTGAATGGAAACTAAATGTCATAAATTAATAACTGCGACAATTATTTGTGTTTTACTGTCTTAATCGGACCAAAACCTTGAAAGCTTATTCACCAGACGCGATTCACAATTTTGGAGCTTCTCTAGTGTTTGAGTTAGCAATGTATCTTTGCTCTACAATATTGTTATTGAGATCACTATCATTGGCACATCCGCCAGAAGACAGGCATGGCCTGGCTTATTGTTGTCAGCTTTTCTGACGGATATTCTGCCTTTGTTCGAAACGTGAAGACTTAAGGTGAATTCGAACATTCCATATGGCGAAAATGTGATGCTTCTGTTCGTCCAGCTCTAACATTTAAAAAACGCTTACAATAAGAGCCAGAAAAGCGCCTGTGAACCAACAATTAATAATGCAGTCATAATTAGTGGAATCTGACTAATTCCATCCGACTTGAAACATACTTTTCCAGCGGGATTTGAATGTTTGGCTACAGTTACAGTAGCACGTCCAGTGAGGTATCAAGAATGTGAGCAATCACTTATTGCTGTAGCATAGGCTAGGGCAGAAAGAAGCAGGTTTCCAACAAAGTAAACGATGAGAGACACTATCGCTGTCACTTATTAAACAGGAATTGTTCAGAAAATCTCAACTATATCTGATGAAATGAGTAGATTGATGCATCTCCAGTCCGGCATTATCACATTTTCCGTATAGCATTTAAGATAAAAATGTGTGTGTGTGTGTGTGTGTGTGTGTGTGTGTGTGTGTGTATGTTCTTTCGGACAAGGTTTAGCATATTTCAGCAGGTGGTAGTACAGACGAATTGCATAAGAAAATTCCATGTAGATGGGTCCACTTTTTATTGACTACAGAGATGCAGCTGTTTGTACATAACCCTAAAAAACTCAAAGCAAAGGCAAATGAGTACGTTCGAAGTTGATTTTCAAAAATTCCCCCACCAACTTCAATGCACATTTGACTTCTCTTGATAACACCATGTGTAGCTCTTCTGAGGTCGTCTTTGCGTTCTTTTATGAGGGCTGCATTATTCATAATCCGAACGATCAAATCGGCTCTTGGGTTTACTTTTTCTTTGTAGACTTGGCCTTTAACCACCCCCGCAGGCAAAAATCCAAAGAGATAAGGTCTGGGGACCTTGAAGGCCAAGAAAAGTGCCCATATCTACTGATCCATCTTCAGGGAAATGTTAGGTTTGGATAATGTGTCACCTGACGACTAGAATGTGCTGGAGTCCCGTCATGTTGGAAGAACATACGCATTCTTGTAGCCAAATGAACCTCTTCCAATAACGCTGGAAGCTCATTTTCAAGGAAGTGTAGACAACTGGGTCCTGGAAGGACCAACATACGAAACGAAAATGCGTTGAACCCAGCTATATGTACGCCATAAAAATTGGACATATGTTATATGGCATTTTTTCTGCAATTTGTCTATACTGCCACCTCCTATAATATTTACTATTCTTCCTTAAAAATCCTGTATAATTATTCGGGTCTCGACGGGTCATCGAAAGTTTTCAGTGCTAGACGCACGTCATCTACATCTACATCTACATTTATACTCCGCAAGCCAACAACGGTGTGTGGCGGAGGGCACTTAACGTGCCACTGTCATTACCTCCCTTTCCTGTTCCAGTCGCGTATGGTTCGCTGAAAGAACGACTGCCGGAAAGCCTCCGTGCGCCTCGAATCTCTCTGATTTTACATTCGTGATCTCCTCGGGAGGTATAAGTAGGGGTAAGCAACATATTTGATACCTCATCCAGAAACGCACCCTCTCGAAACCTGGCCAGCTAGCGACACCGCGATGCAGAGCGCCTCTCTTGCAGAGTCTGCCACTTGAGTTTGCTAAACATCTCCGTGACGCTTACCAAATAACCCTGTGACGAAACGCGCCGCTCTTCTTTGGATCTTCTCTATCTCCTCTGTCAATCCGACCTGGTACGGTTCCCACACTGATGAGCAATACTCAAGTATAGGTCGAACTAGTGTTTTGTAAGCCACCTCCTTTGTTGATGGACTACATTTTCTAAGTACTCTCCCAATGAATCTCAACCTGGCACCCGCCTTACCAACAATTAATTTTATATAATCATTCCACTTCAAATCGTTCCGTACGCATACTCCCAGATATTTTACAGAAGTAACTGCTACCAGTGTTTGTTCCGCTATCATATAATCATACAATAAAGTATCCTTCTTTCTATGTATTCACAATACATTACATTTGTTTGTGTTACGGGTCAGTTGCCACTCCCTGCACCAAGTGCCTATCCACTACAGATCTTCCTGCATTTCGCTGCAATTTTGTAATACTGCAACTTCTCTGTATACTACAGCATCATCCGCGAAAAGCCGCATGGAACTTCCGACACTATCTACTAGGTCATTTATATATATTGTGAAAAGCAATGGTCCCATAACACTCCCCTGTGGCACGCCAGAGGTTACTTTAACGTCTGTAGGCGTCTCTCCATTGAGAACAACATGCTGTGTTCTGTTTGCTAAAAATTCAATCCAGCCACACAGCTGGTCTGATATTCCGTAGGCTCTTACTCTGTTTATCAGGCGACAGTGCGGAACTGTATCGAACGCCTTCCGGAAGTCAAGGAAAATGGCATCTACCTGGGAGCCTGTATCTAATATTTTCTGGGTCTCATGAACAAATAAAGCGAGTTGGGTATCACACGGTCGCTGTTTCCGGAATCCATGTTGATTTCTACAGAGTAGATTCTGGGATTCTAAAGACGACATGATACTCGAGCAAAACACATGTTCTAAAATTCCACAACAGATCGACGTCAGAGATATAGGTCTATAGTTTTGCGCATCTGCTCGACGACCCTTCTTGAAAACTGGGCTACCTGTGCTCTTTTCCAATCATTTGGAACCTTCCGTTTCTCTAGAGACTTGCGGTACACGGCTGTTAGAAGGGGGGCAAGTTCTTTCGCGTACTCTGTGTAGAATCGGACTGGTATCCCGTCAGGTCCAGTGGACTTTCCTCTGTTGAGTGATTTCAGTTGCTTTTCTTGGACACTTATTTCAATGTCAGCCATTTTTTCGTTCGTGCGGTGATTTAGAGAAGGAACTGCAAATGGTTCAAATGGCTCTGAGCACTATGGGACTTAACATCAGTGGTCATCAGTCCCCTAGAACTTAGAACTACTTAAACCTAACTAACCTAAGGACATCACACACATCCATGCCCGAGGCAGGATTCGAACCTGCGACCGTACAGGCGCGCGGTTCCGGACTGCGCGCCTAGAACCGCTAGACCACCGCGGCCGGCCGAAAGAACTGCAGTGCGGTCTTCGTCTGTGAAACCGCTTTGGAAAAAGGTGTTTAGTATTTCAGCTTTACGCGTGTCATCCTCTGTTTCAATGCCATCATCATCCCAGAGTGTCTGGATATGCTGTTTCGATCCGCTTACTGATTTAACGTAAGACCAGAACTTCCTAGGATTTTCTGTCAAGTCGGTACATAGAATTTTGCTTTCGAATTCACTGAACGCTTCACGCATAGCCCTGCTTACGCTAACTTTGACATCGTTTAGCTTCTGTTTGTCTGAGAGGTTTTGGCTGCGTTTAACCCTCGCGGGAATACATTGTGGCCGCGAGCGAGTGGAATAATGATCGACATGATGGTGGCGGGAGGGGGGGGGGGGGGGGGGAGGTACCGCGCTTGTGGTATGTGGCAAAGAGATGGGAATTCGCGTCTGACGAGGAGCGTGTGTAGATAGGTGCTACAGAGAGGTTGGCTGCTGTGTCCCGACAGTGCCCACCGTCGGAGGTTCGAGTCCTCCCTCCCGCATTGGTGTGTGTGTTGTGTGTTTTCCATAGCGTAAGTTAGTTTAAGTTAGAGTAAGTAGTGTGTAAGCTTAGGGACCGATGACCTAAGCAGCTTGGTCCCATAAGATCTTACCATAAATTTACAAAATTTTAAATCCAAAATACTGCATCTCGGTTCTTACAATAGTGCAATAGGTGCGCAGTGGTTAGATGTAACTGAAGAGAGACTCCAACTCGGATTGTGGATAAGGGCGAATCCCAAGCGCATGGCTACGAACAATTGGGAGCGGAAACTTAATGTCATCGGAACCTTGTTGAAGGACAACGACATGCGATGGTTAGACCGCCTGCAGAAAGATCGGTTTATAAATTCATACATACTTAGCAAAATATATCATTTCGCAGCAGTATTACCGATACCGCATGTCACCGCATATAAAATACTAGCTGTAGCGTCTTGGTATGTGTGAAAACAAAATATCTTCAAAGTATCCTTCCACACGGCGACTTTGCAGAGGCAAAACGGAGGACTTGGAATTAAAGACGTGCTTTTAAACTATACATGCCACTAAGACATGCATCACGAAACTTCTGTTCCTGCCGTTAGTTCCTGGGGACAGGAATGCTACTGTTGATGTTGCACATATAGATGCCAGCCTAGATTACGTCTGAAAGTACTATGACGATTGAAGCTGTATAAGACTTCCACTAGCACAAAACAACACTTGAACCGTGTATGATTACATTACCAGACATCGTCTTCACAACCCAGTTCCGGTAAATTAAGCTACTAAAAACTGGATGAACGTCTGTAAAACTATCAACAATAAAATTCTACCAACTAGAGTGAGTGCCGTTTCGTACGACGTTGTAAGTGAAACCATACTCACAACGGAACGCTTATGGAAAATCAAATTGAGATCATCTCCATACTGCAACAAATGTCGGCTTGTAGAAACTGTAGCGCACGTCTTCTTATGTGAAAATAGAATCAGAATTTGGAACTGGACTAGGTAGAAATTAGTACTATCAACAGAACCGCAGAAAGTCATATACCGATAACTGAAGCTTTACAACCTGACTGTAAATGTTACCCATCCGCAAAGAATAACAGTTATTCGTGGCTTCTGGGACAGTTTGCGTTTTACGTCTTAACAAACAAAACTTCGAACTTACAAGGGAACCTCCCCATCGCACCCCCCTCAGATTTAGTTATAAGTTGGCACAGTGGATAGGCCTTGAAAAACTGAACGCAGATCAATTGTGAAAACAGGAAGAAGTTGTGTGGAACTGTGAAAAAATTAACAAAATATACAAACTGAGTAGTTCCAGGGAAGATAGGCATCCATTAAGGAGGATGGGAAAGCAGGAGCGCCGTGGTCTCGTGGTAACGTAAGCAGCTGCGAAACGAAAGGTCCTTAGATCAAATCTTCCATCGAGTGAAAAGTTTAATTTTTTATTTTCAGTTTATGTGACAAACTCTTATGTTTTCATCACTTTTTTGGGAGTGATTATCACATCCACAAGAAAACCTAAATCGGGCAAGGTAGAAGAATCTTTTTACCCATTCGCCAAGTGTACAAGTTAGGTGGGTCGACCACATATTCCTGTCATGTGACGCACATGCCGTCACCAGTGTCGTATAGAATATATCAGATGTGTTTTCCTGTGGAGGAATCGGTTGACCTATGACCTTGCGATCAAATGTTTTCTGTTCCCATTGGAGAGGCACGTCCTTTCGTCTACTAATCGCACGGTTTTGCGATTCGGTCGCAAAACACAGACACTAAACTTATTACAGTGAACAGAGATGTCAATGAACGAACGGACAGATAATAACTATGCAAAAATAAAGAAAGTAAAATTTTCACTTGAACCAAGGACCTCTCGTTCTGCAGCTGCCCACGCTACCACGGGACCACGGCGCTCCTAAGCTTACAGTCTCCATTATGTTGCTTATGTGTCCCATGGACTACTCAGTTTGTATATTTTGCTTATTTTTTCACAGTTCCACACAACTTCTTCCTGTTTTCTCAATTGATCTGTGTTCAGTTTATCAAGGCCTATCCACTGTGCCAACTTATAACTAAATCTGAGGGGGGTGCGATGGGGAGGTTCCCTTGTTAGAAGAGTACATGTTTTATATTGCAGAAGAACATTTTAAGCTGAAGAAGAATAACAAATATAAGGAACGGATTCAAAATTTTTTATCTATTGCTTTATGTGTGCTACAAGGAGATGGACAGTTTTATTGATTAGAAGCAGAGTACTATTCATTCACTTTTATTTATTCCTGGAATCTTCTTTTATGTTGGCTCTAAAATCAGAACTGTTCTAACTTGGCAAAACCCCTCCGAAATTTCTTTGATTTGTTGAAAAATACATGGCTTCCTACAGACATTTTTATGCATCAAGTGCATAATAACTTAAATTGTGAATATATTTCTGAATGAATGTTTGTTATGTATTTTTCCGTCACCCTTTTCACTGTTATGAGTTATGTTCTACAAGGAACGCACGCCATTGGAAGCGGCAATCTGTAATTTATTTTACCTTAATTGCTACTTCAGTTTTGTTCTAGAATTTAAGGGATGTATGGGAACAAACATGGAATACATGGGAATAATGCAGCTGCTCAGTGACAGGCATGGGGGAGGCAGTGTGACCAGGCCTCGGATCTTCGACCCCTGTCCTCTTTGCCTCCGACTACCTGGTGCTGAAATTTTCAAACTTAAAAAAAGAAAAAAAAATAGTGCAGTGGTCTGCACGTCTGTCTAGTAAGCAGGAGGTCCAGGTTCGAAGCCCAGTCGCTCACAAATTTTCATCTGCCGTCGATGCTGTATTTCAACGCGCTGTGACAGTGTGTACGTCGGTCCTTCGATATTTAAGATGCAATTGTTTTTTGAGGCAATAGAGGTGATTTGCGAACATTTGTCTTGCCATCAATGTAACGGGAATTCAACGGTATACAGCCCTTAGTCATTGCTTTGTGACGGCGCTAACCCATGTCACATACATGCGAATCAGATTGATCAGATTGTAGTGCATATTTAGTCAAATAACGAATGGTCAGTATACAAGTATTTACGAACAGTAGAAGCAGGATTCTAGCGAACTAATCACTTAACCAAGTGCGACATAGAGTACCTGTGTAATGAGTCATTCCAGCTGCATAGCTGAGGGTAATATTTGTTAAGCAATTCACTGCAGAATTAATGTAATTCCCGCACGATGATCTCTGTAGTCATACTGTATCAATACCAGCTCGCGAATGGGGTACTAAATCGGATTACTCTAGCTGATGCCAAATAAAGAGAAGCGACGACGCTGCAACACTATCTTTATTTAAGTAGGTTCAAAATGGCTCTGAGCACTATGGGACTTAACATCTGTGGTCATCAGTCCCCTAGAACTTAGAACTACTTAAACCTAACTAACCTAAGGACATCACACACATCCATGCCCGAGGCAGGATTCGAACCTGCGACCGTAGCAGTCCCCCGGTTCCGGACTGAGCGCCTAGATACTTAAGTAGGTAGTCAGCGCTAAATTATTTGCGCCACTATTAACGTTACTGTAAGCAGTTTGACAGCAACAACACCACAACTACTGACAACCTGTACCATTATCATCACACAGTTGTAACTCGCAGTGATTACAAGTTGCTGATGTTTGTCAAGAAAAGCGGAAAGCGCCTCCTGAATGTGAAGTTCCATTTGCATTACGCCTAGGACGGAGAGAATCCTAAATAACAGAAATAGGTCACCCAGCGAAAGGTCCACGTATTATCTCAAGTTCTTGCAGTTTGATATTAATGCAGTTCCCGATGGTTTCACACTAACGGGTTCTTTTGGCTATCGGAATACTCATACGGAAATCATTAAAGTGTAATTGCTAGAACGCTCAACTACCTTAACAACACCTCATTCTGGATTGAATACGACTCGGAAAGTGATGTTAATTTGACTTTTCCGTCCATCTCCTGACGTCTTACTGAATGACGAGTACACGCACAGTTGTGTTGCCTGCCGCATGGATTCTGTGAAGTGTTGTGGCAGCTGGCAGTCATTGCTGAATACAGACATGTGCAAATATCCTCACTGCTCTAGGGGAACTCGTCTTTGTTGCATTTTTTCCATACCGTAATTAGCACAATAAAATAAGGCTTATCCTGCTGAAGAACTTGATGTCCACAAGTCCTTAAATAAGAATCTCTGAGCGGGAGTAATGCATGAAAGGAAACTGGCTGTTGGACAAAAGAATTGGCCGACCGGGGTGACCGTGCGGTTCTAGGCGCTGCAGTCTGGAACCGCGTGACCGCTACGGTCGCAGGTTCGAATCCTGCTTCGGGCATGGATGAGTGTGATGTCCTTAAGTTAGTTAGGTATAAGTAGTTCTAAGTTCTAGGGGACTGATGACCATAGATGTTAAGTCCCACAGTGCTCAGAGTCATTTGAACCATTTGAACAAAAGAATGGACAGCTCACTGATTTTTGCGTTTCCGATAGCGCCTACGATAAGAATCTGGTGTCATGTTATGCTCCAGAACCCAAAACTGTTTATTTTTTTCTTTACACTAAAACAAAATCTATGATATGCGAAGAGATAATGACACATGCTTCTCAGGAACTTTAGCTTTTCGTGTTTATTTTCTCACTTCATACTAAAACAAGGGCTTCCAAGACATAATATTTCCTTCTGTGCTACTACTGCTTACATGAAAGCCCTGCAGTTAATTTTTGTATGTTGGATAAATTTTTATATCAACTCACATTCCTTTGTGAGAAGGTTCCTATTGTCTTGGGATTCAAATAGAGTGGACATTTCATCACTGGTTAATATTCTGATGACTAATGACATGATACCCGTTGCAATTGCCCCATGGCACCTGTGAGTAGAGTCCCACGTTGGTTACTATAAGAACACGCAGGCAGTGATATCCGCTCACTGCAGTCAGAGCCAAGGTGATTTCTTTCTGTTTATTGCGAAGCGTCTGTTACAGTGTCCACGCTCAGCCAACATAAACAAATCACGGCGGCATTGGGCACTGTTAATCGCTGAACTTGTCGCGAGCCTCGGCAACAAGAGTGCACTGTCTCTGCTAACGATACTGTGGAGTTAATACATCTTACTTACTCTATGTGATATGCAGGACGTGGGTTGGGTAAAAATTCAGTTTGTAACTTCCCATCGCACTAAAATACTTTACAGTCATATTTGATGCAATATTTATTGTTGGTTGTCTCTCTAATGTTAATAGTATTAAATCGAGATTGTGCGTGAACACGAAAACACACACACACACACACACACACACACACACACACACACACACAAACAGTCATTGATTCCAGTGAGGGTGACGACTACTGTATGTTGAACAACACATGCACCAATCAATTCCTTAGTTGGCGTCGTGTAGATGAGATTTTTCAGTACTTTCCATTGCAAGAATTGTAAGAAGGAGACTGACAGTAAATGGACTTGTATGCTAAAGAGCTGCGAAAAAGCAGAGCTTGACTGATTATCAGATAATTGTTCACATGGTTTTGTGGACGAGTAGACTTTTAGTAACCAACCCACCCACCATCATTACGTAAGATTTCTCGAAGGCGTAGGGGCATTGATTTCATTCAGTCGTCGATAGTGTAGCGTTATGTTTTACTTCCCACTATACGTTTTCTATATTCGACCAATTATTTATAGGTCCACATGGCAATGACCTTCTTACCTCTGCCCAGATATTCTCTATCTGGTTGATGTTTGGTGATCGTGGAACAAACGGCAACAGCTTTATCCTCTCTTGGCCCTGAAACCAATCTTGCACTGCTCTGCTATGATGGATGGGGCTCTGCTCCTGTAAATAAACTGTTATCTCGTTACTTCATATATTTATATTTAAATAACGTATTTGTAATAAGCACATTGTATTATTATTTTCCATAGTGTTTAAGAATTCAGGCCCTGTCATAGTTAAGTTCAAAAATATGGTTCAAATGGCTCTGAGCACTATGGGACTTAACATCTCAGGTCATCAGTCCCCTAGAACTTAGAACTACTTAAACCTAACTAACCTAAGGACATCACACACATCCATGCCCGAGGCAGGATTCGAACCTGCGACCGTAGCGGTCGCGCGGTGGTTCCAGACTGAGGCGCCTAGAACCGCTCGGCCACATCGGCCGGCCATAGTTAAGTGATCTAGATTCCACAGTCCGATTAAGAATGTGGTTTACCCAGTCTATCATATGATGAGAGTCGTAGTCGGATATCCACTTTAAGACTGACTGGCTGAATCAATAAGAACGATCTGGTATCGAAATGAAATTACAGAAATCGGTTAATTTGAATGTCTGTATTGCAACAATGCTGGGCACGTAAATTCCTTTGATGGAGTAACAGGTAGCAACTGTCTAAGAAAAAGTGAGAAATATGTCTACTAGCAGCAATGTAACGTAATTATAACCCATATTTATGTGATAGAAATATTGAATCGAACAACACTCATCTATTTCAGTGGTGGGAAGGTACACCATATCGGATTTGCTGATGACAGAATGTTAATAATAATAATAATAATAATAATAATAATCCCGTGTGGCGGATAGGGGAAAGTCTCCTACTAACACAATCCTGAACGGCTACTCAACCCGTTGAACCCAAAATCCAGACACGTCTGATTGAGAATCACCGCTACTCTGGTCACCGCCTGCTAACTCAAAAAAAAAAAAAAAAAAAAAAAAAAAAGGTGCGTGAAATCTTATGGGACTTAACTGGTAAGGTAATCAGTCCCTAAGCTTACACACTACGTAACCTAAATTATCCTAAGGACAAACACACACACCCATGCCCGAAGGAGGACTCGAACCTCCGCCGGGACCAGTCGCACAGTTCATGACTGCAGCGCCTTAGGCCGCTCGGCTAATCCCGCGCGGCCTGTTAACTCAATGAGCTCGGCTGAAAATATTTGTTTCCAAACGCCTCAACACCCTCTCGTCCTGTGCGGTCCTGGTATCACCCAGGCCAAACAAATGAAACACAGGCAGACATCAACATCGACAGGCGGCAACTAGATTTTCGGATTCTCGGTAGTCCGGGCTAGCACGGCAGAGAATATCGAAGATCTCTGGTAAATGTCTCTACAAGCAGAAAACATGCAGTTGAGAACTAAACATGGGTACATTGATCCAAACACGAAAACTAAATAATCTCACATAAGAAATCGACCGACGAAAAATTCTCATCCTTGCTCTTCAAGAACCACGACTAACTGACAATGAAACCTTGCATTACGGAAACCACTGCATCTTCAAGAGCAAAATAAAACAAAATGTAGCGAAAGGCGCACCAATCTTCGACATGGCATTTCTCGAACACAGATCTATCATCAACTCTGTCAAAGAAATCACACCCATCAACAATACACTTATGACTATGCTCATTCAGAGCCCCAGTAAAAAATATACACTCATCAATGCACAAACCCCCACCAACATCGAAAAAAAGAAAAACACCGAAAATGTCGAAAAATTCTTGAACACACTCGTAAAGACTATGAGCGAAATTCACCAAAATGACGCGAAAATACTAATGGGAGACTTCAACTCTCCATTTGGGACAGAAAAAAACCTATAGAAAAATCATTGGTACAAATTCAACGCACCGAAACACTTACACCAACGGCACACGTCTGACTGACATTTGCCAACAATTCAACCTCAAAAGGATGTCTACCCACTCTAGCAAAAAACCAGTTCCCAGGTAACATGCTTGGCTACCAGGTGCAAGCTGCTTTCGTTCGCCTTTCGAGACTCGCTGAAAGCTAGATTTTTAATTCTTTTGTAGCAGAGCTACAAGCAGGCAGATACAAACTCAATAAGGGAATCGTAAGACAACGCTCGAGCAAAATTCGTCTTGCTACTTTCAGTAACCCTTAGTGTCAGAGTGAAAACCTTACGGTACTACCAAATTCATAATGCCACTTTAGTTTTCTGCCGACATATTTTTTGTTGTTGTGAATACATAATTTTATCTATGAACTGCCACATTTTCATAATAGTTGTGAATGATACACGAAATGAAGTAAATACAGACCATTCGAACTCAAAAGTCGGTAATATCCTACTAATTAGTGTTAAAATAGGCTCAATCGCCTTACAGATACTTAATGCTTTATTAAGATAGACTGCCGTCATGATGTCTATGTAGTAAGCTGAATTTAATTTGTATTAGTATAGTGAATATTTTAATTGCGTTTTCCATTAGTTTACTGAACGCAACAGTAATCATCAAAGAGAAATTAATCAGCAGCAGAATTTTCTTTCACGATATCTAAAGCAATATGACAATACTTAAGTAGTTTACAAATTCTATGCCCATAGAAACCTACTGGTTCTAACGATGTCATTAAACCAGTGTATTTTTAAGAGTATTTTCATCTAGATATGAATTGCCTTGACGGTTGATAAATCAAGAGCGGGAAACGTAAAATTTTACGAGTCTATGACGAGAGGGACAAGTGCTTGAGAGAGGACTTCCCTATCAATACAAGTGCCTGAGAGACGACTTTCCTATCAATCTCCTGGATAGTTTTGTTTCTCAAATCAACATAGTGCGTTATCATGTGATGCACACACTCCTTGGGACAGAATTCGTAGCCCAAAACACACTTTTGGAGCTATAATATGTGAAATATTATGTTCACACTACTCTTT
This sequence comes from Schistocerca americana, assembly GCF_021461395.2. Taxonomy (NCBI): domain Eukaryota; kingdom Metazoa; phylum Arthropoda; class Insecta; order Orthoptera; family Acrididae; genus Schistocerca; species Schistocerca americana. The sequence continues at coordinate 354,870,022 of NC_060130.1, forward strand.
ACTCGAGTTTACGTCTTTTGGTGGGGGTCAGCCTTTCATTTCTTCTTAGGAAGTTAACGATAAAGGCATCATAACACGTCACCAGTAACAGTACTGCATAGGAATGCTCAATGAGCGACCTGATGACGCTCAGTAATAGTCATCCGTTGATTTTTGTTGTTTCGAATTATAGCATGCAGTACTCCTACGCCAGACTTCTGAACTTTGCCTGTTGAATGCAAATGTCACATGATGGTTAAATGGTAATCCATCACATATATCAGTAGTCGAGACTTCCTTAATGTGGAAAATCATTCATGCCAGAACGATCTGGCGTATTTTTCCCAAAAGCACTCGCTCTACACACAGTTCAAATCTTTCTAGCTGCCTCCTCTACATACACCCCTCTGTTATACCAAAATTAACTATTGTGTTGCAGATGTTACACCTATTTCCACTTGTGACTCAATTTTACATTGCTTAACGGTAGTTCATGGTTTTCAAGTATGCAAAAGCCAATGTTTAACTGCAAGATGACGACTACCACTTCAGATTCGAAAATAACACATACACTGACAGCGTCGCGCTGCTTTCACATGGGGGGGGGGGGGGGGCGCCGGATTTGAGGCAGCGGGTGGCATCTGGCCGGTGGCCGGTAGGCGCTGCAGCGCGAGGAAACGCTCGAGCGTAAGCTGTTATGATCGCGACGCAGCCACGAGCTGTCCTGCGGAATTGTTTCTGGAAGTACTTGTGGGTAGAATGTAAAGCGAATTATCTTCGATGTTCAATCAGACTCATAACTTTAGACGAGGACCGAAATGTGGTAAAAAAAAAAAAAGTACAGTCGGACGCAAACAGGCGACTATAAGTTTACAATTCACGACGATTACCACTAGATCACAGGCTCACACAACCCGACAGCATCTCGGAAGTAGACAACACTTCCTCCTGACACTTCCGCGTCTTACAGTGTTGCCAGATTGTGCAGATGGCCGGACTTAGCGTTGTCAGGGGCGGTCAGTTTTATTGGCCACTTTATGTAAACGACTCGGACTTAGTCTCTGTGACGGCTGGCCGACGGTCAGTTTTTATGTCTAAGACTGTACAAATGCTGTTCGGTTGATCGTGTGTCCTTACAATACACAGCAGAAAAACACTACATATTATCATTAACGCCTGAAACTTCAGTTTAGGAGTAGAAGGGCCATGAGATACGCCATTTGAAACTTGGGAGGCCTGAACAGAAACTAGACATTGATTCCCACGTGTTCTAAGTAAGTTGAAAGCGCCAAGTCCTGACGTTTTCCATGTTAAACACGACTGCAAAATGTATCAAAGAAAGAAATCTAATGCTAATCTCAAAAGTCATGCAGTGCAAATACGTAACCCAACAACATTCTCACCATAATCCGGATCGAAGTCGGATGAATTTACCCACTTCCCTATGACAAGACAAAGAGCGTGTACTACTGAGCATATCAGCACATGGTCTTCGTGGCAGCAGGCAGAAAATTATATTCTTGAAGACAAAACCTTCTTTCATGAAGCGCCTACTGTCCAGTGCACATTCGTCTATTCATTATTCATATGATTTAGAAATGTACCAAGTTGGTTTTTGAACATTTTTGAACACATTCAAAGTTGATTTCTGAACGAATCATAACTTTTTTTTTACGAGTCTATAGTGTACTTGATGTCTCTGCCAAGGGAATTCCCATCGCATCTTGAAATAAAAATCTTTCTGCAGACGAAAGGGGACGGGATTATGCGAGTTGAGCCGAATAAACCCGAACGGGTCAGTATCATTCGCTGTTTTTTTATGTGGTTGATTGGGTGTACGAATGATCAGCGTTGTCATAATTATTAACAAAGTCCATAGATTCAGACTGTCAGACTGGAAATAAACGACTAACAGGAATAACAGGTAAGAAAGATTACATATTGTCTTCTCAGTGTAACCAAGAAAATGAAATTCTGACAGGAAATTTTTGCCAGAACGCTACACTATTAAGGGCAGTTGCACAGTCCCCGGTTAGCAACCGCTTAAGTTCTATTCTCGGAATAGCAAAGAAAACGTGTTGTACGAACATGTAATGACGCCTAAGTGGAGAATAAACGCGTGATAACTGGACTGGTGACTCTGGTATTGTTAGCGAAGTTAACTGGAGGATACGTTTTGACAATGACAGGAATAGTTACAGAATTAGTGATGTCAATATTGTTTGTTACGACGAAGAAGGAGAAGAAACTGGGACATCACACAAATTATATGGAAGAGTATGACGATTCCAAATATATATAAAAATTTCGTACTACTACTTTTCGATCTCATGCTTGAGAAACTGGAGCATATAAATTAAATGTGCAACTATTTCCTAACATAAAACTTTTTTGAAAAACGATTGATTTTGGTCAACGAAAATTTGTGGAAACATCTGTAAGGACATGCGGATGAGGAATAACGAATAATCCATTGAAAGGAACACATTTTAATTTCCACATGACAGGGTAACATTTATTAACTGCGTACAATGTTTACATTCCAGGTTACTAACTTAGCTCAATGTGACGACCATTAGCATACGCAACAGCTTGGAACCGCATCGCAGATATCATTTCACAATTGTTCACTTCACATTTCGAACTGTGGACCGTGGAATGTTCAGCTGTCGTGATACAGCTCGTGCACTGCTTGAATATCGCACAATGTATCCAGCATTTTGTCATGGCGACAGAACCGTTAACAATTTATGGCGCAATTGGCCGTCGGCTCCTACCAGCAGCAAACCCCAAATCGCCAATTAATCCTAACGTCCGAATCATAGTCTTCAACCCTGGCGTGTAAAGAGGACCTCGCCTCACCTCGTCCAGACCCATGTTGACTGTATGCAGCTGTAATGCACACTGATGCTTGTGTATGAACCCTACGTCACGATACCAGTACTGGTGCCTAACTGCAAGTCATGATACTAGCACTACTAACAACACAAATCCAGAAGTTGGGTACCCATACAGTCAATAGTTTTCCTTCTGCACTGGCTCAAATAGAGATGTTTGTTTATAACCACCCTGTAAATTAAATAAATGTGATTGGAAGCAGAAAAACACAAATAATTATCACTATAAAGTTTCTAGGGTTTTTGAAATTTCGCTACCACTGCGCCGAAGCGTCTTCATTTAATTTTCTAAGACAGGTGCAATTTTTCGTTACACCTGGCCCCGACTGTAGTCTTTATGTTATGAAGGCACTTTATCGTATTTCACTAAACCAGTGTACACAGCTTGCTGGACCAGACCGCCTACTTCAATTCCCTTTATACCGCTGTGCCTCTTCACCCAGAATATAACAGATTTACTAATGAATTATTCTCGGATTATCAGCCGAGTGGTGGCGTCGTCTTGTCACAACGTTTCAATGAGTTCGCCAGAAGATGATGGGTATGAAACTCATTGAAACGTTGCGACAAGACGACGCCACCACTCGGCTGATAACCCGAGAAGAATTCATCAGTGGAATACTCTGAGAAAGACTGAAATCACATATATAACAGGTTTATTTAGGTGGGAAAGCTCCTGCTTACAGGAAGGTTCATAGATGCGGAACACAAAGCTATGTACAGGGGTTCAAAGTGGCTCAAATGGCTCTAAGTACTGTGGGACTTAACATCTGAGGTCATCAGTCCCCTAGACTTAGAACTACACTACTGGCCACTAAAATTGCTACACCAAGAAGAAATGCTGATGATAAACGGGTATTCATTGGACAAATATATTATACTAGAACTGACATGTGATTACATTTTCACGCACTTTGGGTGCATAGATCCTGAGAAATCAGCACCCAGAACAACCACCTCTGGCCGTAATAACGGGCTTGATACGCCTGGGCATTGAGTCAAACAGAGCTTGGATGGTGTGTACAGGTACAGCTGCCCATGCAGTTTCAACACGACACCACAGTTCATCAAGAGTAGTGACTGGCGTATTGTGACGAGCCAGTTGCTCGGCCCCCATTGACCAGACCGCTCGCCTGGTGCAAGTCTTTCGATTTGACGCCACTTCGGCGACTTGCGCGTCGATGGGGATGAAATGATGATGATTAGGACAACACAATTCGTGAGAGATCTGGAGAATGTGCTGGCCAGGGAGGCAGTTGAACATTTTCTGTATCCAGAAATCGCTGTAAAGGACCTGAAACATGCGGTCGTGCATTATCATGCTGAAATGTAGGGTTTCGCAGGGATCAAATGAAGGGTAGAGCCACGGATCGTAACACATCTGAAATGTAACGTCCACTGTTCAAAGTGCCGTCAATGCGAACAAGAGGTGACCGAGACGTGTAACCAATGGCACCCCATACCAATACCCCGGGTGATACGCCAGTATGGCGATGACGAATACACACCTCCAATGTGCGTTCACCGCGATGTCACCAAACACGAATGCGACCATCATGATGCTGCAAACAGAACCTGGATTCATCTGAAAAAATGACGTTCTGCCATTCGTGCACCCCGGTTCGTCGTTGAGTACACCATCGCAGGCGCTCCTGTCTGTGATGCAGCGTCAAGGGTAGCCCCAGCCACGGACTCCGAGCTGATGGTCCATGCTGCTGCAAACGTCGTCGAACTGTTCGTGCAGATGGTTGTTGTCTTGCAAACGTCCCCATCCGTTCACTCAGGGATCGAGACGTGGCTGCACGATCCGTTAAGGCCGGTTCCCACTAGAGCGCGGCAGCGCGGCGTGCGGCAACGGCAGCGGCAAGCGTTTTCCGCTTTGACGCGGCGGCTCGCGGAATTGGGGTTCCCATCTGGAAGCGGCAGACGCTAGCGGTAGCCAATGACGGACAGCCACTGAGGTACGGGGTGGGACCCACCGAAACGACCGGTGTGTTTGAATAACTATATCTTACACCTACATGAGGGAAAGACGAAGTTGGGTGAAGACATACCAATTTTTCATTTTCTGTACAATGTACTCTTTCACATATTTCATTATTCATGTTTTCTCATTTCAACATAAACAGATTTCATGACTACCATTCATGATTGTTCACTATCTCCTAACACATTGAAACAATGTACGATAAAAGAGATTATTCAGATAGTTAAGCGAGACAAAAATTTAAAATGTGCCGGCCGGTGTGGCCAAGCGGTTAAAGGCGCTACAGTCTGGAACCGCGTGACCGCTACGGTCGCAGGTTCGAATCCTGCCTCGGGCATGGATGTGTGTGCTGTCCTTAGGTTAGTTAGGTTTAAGTAGTTCTAAGTTCTAGGGGACTGATGACCTTAGATGTTAAGTCCCATAGTGCTCAGAGCCATTTGAACCATTTAAAATGTGATACGGTAGCAGGTACACGAAAACAGTAAGAACACAAAGGCTAGGTGGAAGGGATGAAAGTGGAAGCCACCTGATAGGATTTCCCACAGAACATAATGTAATCATCGCCAGCATCTTGCCTTTAAGGCCGGTTCCCACTAGGGCTGTCGCGCGTCAAAACCGCGCGTCAGTCCGCAGCACGTGGTCGTGCGGTAGCGTTCTCGCTTCCCACGCCCGGGTTCCCGGGTTCGATTCCCGGCGGGGTCAGGGATTTTCTCTGCCTCGTGATGACTGGGTGTTGTGTGATGTCCTTAGGTTAGTTAGGTTTAAGTAGTTCTAAGTTCTAGGGGACTGATGACCATAGATGTTAAGTCCCATAGTGCTCAGAGCCAACCGCGCGTCAGCGGCGTGGTTGCCATGGAAACGGTGTCAGCGGCACGGCGCGGCGGGCTCTGCGTCGCGGTTTGACCATGTCGAACCGTTTCCGCTGCCGCGTGCCGCGCTCCAGGTCCGTGCCGCCAATCACAGAACGCGCTGAGCGTGACGTCAGGTATGGAACCCCGGGCCACACGAACTTTCGCCGAACCTCTGGCACCGACGCGGCGGCAGCTATGAAATACATACTTATCATCCGATTCCAAGGAAACTATTCGGCAGAAAAATTTGATTCTTGGGCATGTTACAGCCTGATATCTTCTCTCGATAAAGGACCGAATTTCTTTTCGTTATTCGACGTGGTTACTTGCTGTATTGCATTTACATAAACCTTTACACGAAATTTTAATGAGTGTGCAGAGGTAAAAACGCACTGCGTGGACTCTGCGTACAGTTCATTTTAGGTAATACATTATTGCGTATGACATGTAGTCAACATAATGAAATTGTTTTTAAAGCTAGGAGCAGATCGATAACTATCAGCGTTCTCGAGATATTGAATGATATGTCGGCGGACGGGCTGTGCCGTGACGGCGTGCGGGTTGCTCGCGACGCGACCGGTACTTCGTCCTGCTCGTCGTAACCCATGTGGTTGTATCAGCCGCAAATTTCGTAAACGGTTCAAGAAATCGAAACGTGTTTTTTGCAAACGATAACTTGTGAAAAGTCATGTATTTCGTCGCATGATAAATATCCTACATCTGTTTATCTAGCGAGATATGAAAGTAACTTCAGTTTTTCAGAAGGGATAGATGAATTTTTTTAAACAGCATTTAATAGCATGTGGAATGAGAAGTTAAACCGAAACTAATTTTCTGGTATGTCATAAGATGTAATTTACTAAATATCTACAGCTATTGGTTATTTCCTTTGGTAAGTAACAAAGTTTTTTTTTCTTTATCCAGTGTACTTTACTGATTCAAGACGCGTTTCGCCTTTTACTTTAAGGCGTCTTCGGTGGAATCTAGAATGATTCAGTTTTGTTTTGATATGTGATACTTGCAGATTATAAAACAGTTGACATCTTTTTTTACGTGAATGACTGATTACTTAAAGTGAATCGAGTTTTTGGCGGACATATACGTTTCCCCTCACCTGGTCACATGCTAGAGGTTGAACTAAAACTTAGATTATGGAACATAAGCACATTTTCATGTTTGCTCTTTTTTCTTCTGTCACTAGCAGTAGACGTTTTACCGAAAACTCTGATTTGAAGTCGTAACTACAGTGTGTTCACCTCATGTCCCTTCCTGTCTGGTTTGTTTATGTACATGTTGCGAACATGCACAATTATATGCTGAAAACTAATGTTTGTTTATTTTTGTTCTCCTTATATCTGTATGTGTGTGTGGCTAGCTAGTGATTGTTATAGAAAGTTGAAAGTGAATCCATTAGTTGACAGACAGTGGTTGAAAGATTTGGTGTTCAGCTCATTTCAGTTTTGGTTTAAATGTTTTGTGGAGGAGTGCATGGAAGAGTAAATTCACTGCTTACATTAATAGATAAAATACTAGAATAGTATTTTAACAGCTGATTATTATCAAAATATTATCACCCGACCCCTTTGTCCTCACTCTTTGACGCCCCATAATACGTCCTGTCAACTAACCCCTATTTTTGTCAAAGTTGTGCCGTAATTTCCACTTTCTCCTCTATTTAATTCCGTACCTTTTCTTTAATCACACGATCCTCGTATCTAATCTTCAGCATTCTTATTGATCACCACGATTTGCAAGCGTCCATTGTCTTCTTGACAGAACTGTTCATCGTCCACGTTTCACTTACATACAAGGCTGCACTCCACACAAATACCTTTGTAAAATAGTATCCAACCATTAGAATTTATATTCGATGTGAACAAACTTTCTTTTTTAGAACGCTTTTCTTGCTATTGACAAGTCTTCAGTCAGGTTTGCGTCTGCACCAGGAAATGCCTTACAATTTACAATCTGGTTTCGAAAACTCTGTTCCAAATATATATTATTCTTTCGTGATTCTTAAGCAAGGTGCTGGCGATGATTACATTATGTAGCTGGCTCTGAGCACTATGGGACTTAACATCTGAGGTCATCAGTCCCCTAGAACTTAAAACTACTTAAACCTAACTAACCTAAGGACATCACACACATCCATGCCCGAAGCAGGATTCGAACCTGCGACCCTAGCAGTCGCGCGGTTCCGGACTGCGCGCCTAGAACCGCAAGACCACCGCGGCCGGCGATTACATTATGCTCTGTGGGAAATCCTATCAGGTGGCTTCCACTTTCATCCCTTCCACCTAGCCTTTGTGTTCTTACTGTTTTCGTGTACCTGCTACCGTATCACATTTTAAATTCTTGTCTCGCTTAACTATCTGAATAATCTCTTTTATCGTACATTGTTTCAATGTGTTAGGGGGTCATTAGTCCCCTAGAACTTAGAACTAGTTAAACCTAACTAACCTAAGGACATCACAAACATCCATGCCCGAGGCAGGATTCGAACCAGCGACGTAGCGGTCTTGCGGTTCCAGACTGCAGCGCCTTTAACCGCACGGCCACTTCGGCCGGCAATGTGTTAGGAGGTAGTGAACAATCATGTACGATAGTCATGAAATCTGTTTATGTTGAAATGAGAAAACATGAATAATGAAATATGTGAAAGAGTACATCGAACAAAAAATGAAAAATTGGTATGTCTTCACCCAACTTCGTCTTTCCTTCATGTAGGTGTAAGATATAGTTATTCAAACACACCGGTCGTTTCGGTGGGTCCCACCCCGTACCTCAGTGGCTGTCCGTCATTGGCTACCGCCAGCGTCTGCCGCTTCCAGATGGGAACGCCAATTCCGCGAGCCGCCGCGTCAAAGCGGAAAACGCTTGCCGCTGCCGTTGCCGCACGCCGCGCTCTAGTGGGAACCGGCCTTTACAGCCATGCGGATAAGATGCCTGTCATCTGGACTGCTAGTGATACGAGGCCGTTGGGATCCAGCACGGCGTACCGTATTACCCTCCTGAACCCACCGACTCCATATCCTGCTAACAGTCATCATTGGATGTCGACCAACGCGAGCAGCAATGTCGCGATATGTTAAACCGCAATCGCGATAGGCTACAATCCGACCTTTATCAAAGTCAGAAACGTGATGGTATGCATTTCTCTTCCTTACACGAGACATCACAACAACGTTTCACCAGGCAACGCCGGTCAACTGCTGTTTATGTATGAGAAATCGGTTGGAAACTTCCCTCATGTCAGCACGTTGTAGGTGTCGCCACCGGTGCCAACCTTGTGTGAATGCTCTGAAAAGCTAATCATTTGCATATCGCAGCATATTCCTCCTGTCGGTTAAATTTCGCGTCTGTAACACGCCATCTTTGTGGTATAGCAATTTTAATGGCGAGTAGTGTACTTAAAGCTAAGTAACCTAAGGACACCACACACATCCATGCACGAGGCAGGATTCGAACCTGCGACCGTAGCAGCAGCGCGGTTCCAGACTGAAGGGCCTAGAACCGCTTGGCCACATTGGCCGGCTATGTACAAGGGGTCTGATGATTTAGTGGGATTTGTACAATTTTAACAGAGAGGAAATCATAATGACTTTAGAAGAGGAGAGGGACGCGGGGCAGCCGATGGTGAATAAGATGTAAGGGAATGAAGTAAAAATATGGGTGAGCGCGTCAGAAAAATGCTATCTGGCTTCGTTCAAAAATGGTTCAAATGGCTCTGAGCACTATGGGATTTAACATCTGTCCCCTAGAACTTAGAACTACTCAAAGCTAACTAACGTAAGGACATCACACACATCGATGCCCGAGGCAGGATTCGAACCTGTGACCGTAGCAGTCGCGCGGTTCTGGACTGAAGCGCCTAGAACCGCTCGGCCACCACGTTCTGCGTCTGGTGCTCAGCCAACACGTCGAACTTTGCGTCGCTTCGCAACTCGCTCGTTAGTGAGGTAGCGTCGCCAATACAAAATAGCTGCTTTCTTTCGTTAAACATCTTCACGAATCCTTAGGTCACCGTTACATGTGCAAAAACCTGTCGTCTAGACTAGTCCAACACCTCTGAAAAGAGATGACATTCTACCCTCGGATATGTCGCCAGGTCCGGATGGAATCCCACTTCGTTTCTGCAAAGAAAACTCTACCGCATCGACCCCTCACTTAGATGGCTTTTGTCGCGAATCTCTCGCCAAGCGCAAAGTACCAAGAGAAGGAAAAAAGAGCAGATGACTCCGGTATATAAGAAAAGGTAAAAGAACGAACCTGCGAAATTACAGGGCAATATCCTAAACATCGGTTTGCTGCAACAGTCTTGAACATGTTCTCAGTTCGAATACAATAAATTTCCTTGAGACGTAAAAGCTTCTGTCCAAGAATCAGCACGGTTTTAGAAAGCATTGCTCGTGCGAAACTCAGCTTGCCTGTTCTCACATGGTATACTGCAAACTACGGATGAAGGGCAGCAGGAAGAATCCATATCCCTTAATCTCCGTAAACCATTTGACACGGGACCCCACCGCAGACTGTTAACGAAGGTAGGAGCGTACGGAGTAGGTTCCCCGATATGTAATTGGCTAGAAGTCTTCTTAAGCAACAGAAATCAGTACGTTGTTCTGGACGGCTGGTGTTCACCAGAGACAAGGGTATCGTCATAAGTGCCCAAGGGAAGTGTGATAGGACCGCTGTTTTTTCCTATACATTATGTAAAAAATATGATAGACAGCGTGAGCAGCAATCTGTGGTTATTCGCTGATGATGCTGTGGTGTACAGAAGGTTGTTACACTACCGGTTCTTACTAAATTAGCAATATACCGATAATGTTACTCCTGTGAAAGGATTTGTTATTTGACCGTGACTGTGTGTAATGGTTGGGATATCGTACTATTTTTGTTTCTCGAAATATTGGTACTGAAAGGAAGCTAAATCACAACAAACGGTATTCGAATCAAGAATCTACTAGTTATAAGACAACTGTAATTACGTAAAAGGAAACCGTCTCCAGTCTAATTAGACAGAGCGTACCAAGTTCTAGCACTATTCATGAAGAAAATTAACTACTCGGACTGACTTTAGTTGATACTGAATTTCTGTTTTGCAGATAAGAAACATGTCAGTGGCGCAATTCAGAAAGCAATGTAACAGTGGTTCGTCATGAACAATACGGAAAAAGTAGTAAACCTTGTGGCAAAAACTTGCGTCCAATACCACTTACTATCTGTACATTATAGTAGGAAGCTAATGGTCATTACAGGTAAGTGATTACTAATGGTAGAGCAATACTAACTTAGAGAAGATGTTCTTCTGTCAGCTTAATTATTGAAAAATACTGTTACTGAAATGATTTTCATTTAATTATATTCTCTATGCTGATTACTATTTTTCTCAAGGAGCATTCACTTCTTTATACCATATAGCTCAAATCAAACGTGTGGTCCCTAGGTCTGTTAAGGTTTGTACACTAGTAACCAGTTACTTATTATAGCACAAACTAGTTATAAGAATGGAAATTGCACTTCTTTAGTTATGTTATTTTAACATATACTGCAAAACTGCCTCAACAACTGATATGAGGACAGAGAAACTATTCTGTAAACTGACTCAGATCAAAACTGAATATTTCCGTTAATACATAACAGGAGAAACCCTTTTAACTACATATACACTAAAATATAAACACTGCTACAAACGAAACTGTACAATAATAATTTACCTTATGCTGGCTCTCGAAGTTTATTACCTTCTAAACTATTCTGAATTATTCCAGTTATATTCATGTAACTACACTACTATAGTGGGATTTCAATAAGAACATCATTTACGCAAAATAATTTAGTCATCTTTTTTCAATTGTGCTTTGGTGATACTTTAAGTAGCCTCTTATTTTAAAAAAAACTCCAAAAAATTATAAAATTTTGTTGTAGAAAATAATTTCTTTTCAGTTCAATAAAATAGGATACACGGAAATATGGCAGCTCTTGGAAAAGGATACTACGTGGGTAAATGACTAGCGATTAAATATGAGCTTCCGACACAAACATTAAACAAAATAGCATTATTATCTGAATGACAAACCAATTAACTGGTTCATGCAATTATAGAGTACACAAATGATAATTTCAGACGAAGGTGATGGCTGTGGTGACCCCGCGGATACTCAAAAATGTGGTGTACGTACCCATAGCTCTCCCTGTGCAACAAGCTCTGCAAATTGTCTTCTTACCGTCGGATTTTCGCAGTACAACAGAGCTAACCAATACATGCCATGAATAATAAGCCAAACTGCTTCCACATCCAAGGGTATATTCCACATTAAAAAAAGTCTTGCATCACCTCGGTTCCGAGAGTTCTGGAGCCTGTACAGAAAATTTGAGTAGAGATCAACATAAACATCATTTGTGCCCATTTTATTGCTCATGAAAACAGCACATTGCATGTTGTACCACCATACAGCGAGACCTTCAGAGGTGGTGGTCCAGGTTAATGTACACACCGGTACCTCTAATACCCAGTAGCACGTCCTCTTGCATCGATGCATGCCTGTATTCGTAGTGGCATACTATCCAAAGTTCATCAAGGCAGTGTTGGGCCAGATTGTCTCACTCCTCAACGGCGATTCAGCGTAGATCCCTCAGAGCGGTTGGCGGGTGACGTCGTCCATAAACAGCCCTTTTCAATATATCCCAGGCATATTCGATAGGGTTCATGTCTGGAGAACATGCTGGCCACTCTAGTCGAGCGATGTCGTTATCCTGAAGGAAGTCATTCACAAGATGTGCACGATGGGGGTGCGAATTGTCGTCCATGAAGACGAATGCCTCGCCAATATGCTGCCGATATGGTTGCACTATCCGTCAGAGGATGGCATTCACGTATCGTACAGCCGTTACGGTGCCTTCCATGACCACCAACGGCGTACGTCGGTCCCAAATAATGCCACCCCAAAACAGCAGGAAACCTCCACCTTGCTGCACTCGATGGATAATGTGTCTAAGGCGTTCAGCCTGACCGGGTTGCCTGCAAACACGTCTCTGGCGATTGTCTGGTGGAAGGCATATGCGACACTCATCGGTGAAGAGAACGTGATGTCAGTCCTGAGCGGTCCATTCAGCATGTTGTTAGGCCCATGTGTGCCGCGCTGCATGGTGTCGTGGTTGCAAAGATGGACCTCGCCATGGACATCGGGAGTGAAGTTGCGCATCATGCAGCCTATTGCGCACAGTTTGAGTCGTAACACGACGTCCTGTAGCTGCACGAAAAGCGTTATTCATTATGGAGGCGTTGCTGACAGGGTTTCTCCGAGCCATAATCCGTAGGTAGCGGTCATCCACTGCAGTAGTTAACACTTGGGCAGCGTGAACGAGGCATGTCATCGACAGTTCCTGTCTCTCTTTATCTCCTCCATGTCCGAACACCATCGCTTTGGTTCACTCCGAGACGCCTGGACACTTCCCTTGTTGAGAACCCTTCCTGGCACAAAGTAACAATGCGGACGCGATCGAATCGCGGTATTGACCATCTAGGCATGGTTGAACTACAGACAACACGAGCGGTGTACCTCCTTCCTGGCGCAATAACGAAATGATCGGCTGTCGGACACCCTCCGTCTAATAGGTGCTGCTCATGCATGGTAGTTTACATCTTTGGGCTGATTTAGTGACATCTCTGAACAGTCAAAGGGACTGTGTCTGTGATACAATATCCACAATCAGCGTCTATCTTCAGGAGTTCTGGGAACCGGGGGGATGCAAACCTTTTTTTTATATATGTCTGTATTATCTTGCTGCTATTTTTGCCCCGTTCAGTACACAAGACGCGAACACTATGCCTGCTTGACTTGGAGTTTGTGTTGTCCTCATCATTTCATCATCATTCACGAAAGTGGCGAGTTTGGAGTGAGCAAAGGTTGGGAATTTGTGCGGGCGCTGATAACCGCGCAGTTGAACGCCCCACAAACCAAACTGCATCAACTATGACTGATAGCCACCGACTAACTCTTGTCGCAAAGGAACGTTGCACTTCGACCGTTAAATCCACATTTTCTATTCCCACGATGCAGCTTTTGTAACGGAAGGACTTCCCTCCAGGTTATATATAACTACAATCCTAATTGCCCTCTGCATGAACCAGTGCTACAAGTAAAGTTCTACATTTCCATTCTTTTACATGGCATTAGTATTAATTTGACATCTATAGATTAATTATACTGATATGAATGGAAATGAACAATGAATAAAATATTTACATAGATATTATATCAGAGATCAAGGTGATACAGAAGTCACATCAAACATAAGCAGACATGAAAGTTCTGTGAGGTAAGTATAAGTAATATAGATATTGGCGTTACAAAGTGTTGTCGTTGAGTGTCTGTAGGAGGATACAAGATGACTTAGACAAAATTTCTAGTTGGGGTAATGAATGGCAGCTAGCTCTAAATGTAGAAAAACGTAAGTTAAAGCGGGTGAGTAGGAAAAACAAACCCATAATGTTGGAATACAGCGTTATTAGTGTGTTGAACGAGGTACGTCGATTAAATACGTAGGTGCAACGTTGCAAAGAGATCTGAAATGGAATAAGCGCGTAAGAATTGTAGTAGAGAAGGCGAACGATCGACTCCGGTTTATTAGGATAATTTTAGGAAAGTGTGGTTCATCTGCAAAGGAGATCGCATACACAACACTAGCGCAGCCATTCTTGAGTATTGCTGGAGTATTTCGGATATGGATAGGTCGGATTAAAGGAAGGCATCGTAGCTATTCAGAGGCAGGCAGCTAGGTTTGTTACCGGTAGCTTCCAACAACACGCAAATATTACGGAGTTGCTTCGGGAACTCAAATAGGAATCGCTGGAGGGAAGGCGACGTTCTTTTCAAGAAACACTACAGAGAAAATTTAGAGAATCACCATCTGAAGCTGGCTGCAGAACGATTCTACTGCCGCCAACGTACATTTCGCGTAAGGACCACGAAGATAAAACAAGGGAAATGAGAGCTCGTACGGTGGTATACAGGCAGTCGTTGACAGTCGTTTCTCCCTCGCTTGATTTGCGAATGGAACATAAAATGAACAGTAGTGCTACAGGGTACCCTCCACCACGCACCGTTCGCTGGCTTGCGGAGTATGTATGTTGATGTAGAAGCAGATATCTTCAGCTTTGTTAACGACTGACGCCTTGGCTCAACGCTAGCCTGCGCGTGGTTTTTGGCGGATTTCCACGGCTGTTTTGGCAAAGGATGAACACATCTCATATTTTCATTCCAAATATACTTTATACAGTCATGAAATACTCTAAGAACGCAATAACGAGGAATATACGATAACCGGACAGACGTATTTTCACGTGCTTGTGGGCTAAACTCTGGAAGTTCCGTCTCTGGCTCATAGAGGGCACGCGACGTCGGTTGTGCGAGGCAGTACGAAATGGATGACGGGAACAGGGGGGGGGGGGGGGGAAGGGAGTGGGATATGCCGGTTGCCAAGCGACTCGCACAAGCAGCTTTCACCGCGAATAACAGCCAAAACTGCAACAGGGTGCTCGAAATGGACCTACAAGGAAAAAAAAACTCAAATGAAGGTAAAATGCGAACACAACTTAGACACGGAGTTGAAGAGAAAGCAAGATAAGTAAATAGGCGGATTGGTTAAGAAATATCTCAATTTAAATAAAAAAAAAACCGACAAATGCAAGTAGAACTGGCGTTCTGAGGATTCTGTACAAACGTAATCAAATATATAGATAATAATTTAATGAATGTAGCTGTATGGCCTGGTGGAAGTCTCTCTGTTGGATGCCACTTCGGCTACTTGCGTATCCCTAACACAACCCAGTCTTCCAATGGGGGAAATGGGACCTACAGTGTAACGTGGAATCCGAACCACTTGTTGTTTCTGACGACTACTCACATCGATGAGAGGTGAAGGCCAGGTTAAAACGAAGGCCATTTTCCGACTGAGTATCGTTGCCGCGACCTCCTTCTTTCCAAGCACACGCACAAGACTGTGATAGCAACTACGACTACGGATAATGCAAGAAATATTAACAAAGGTAGGGAAATAATTTTCCTTAGAAAAAATTACAGGATGCAAATTGCAGAGTACCTGAGTAGTCAGTCCAAATATTCAGAGCTGAGGACGAAGATGTGGAGCAAAGAAGGAAAAATTCAAAGGCATCGTTCAGTATGCCTGTATGTCGCGAGCAGGGTCTTTAACGAATGGAATAGAACCAGCGTGGTCTCATAACAGTGTTAAAAAAGGGCCAAGTAAACAAACAGAGCTTCATCACTGATTCAAGGGAAGTCAAAACGTAGCAGACAAACAGAAGGTGAACAAAGCGAAAATGAGCGTAAGGACATCAAATGGTTGTAAGCACTATGGGACTTAACTTCTGAGGCCATCAGTCCCCTAGAACTACTTAAACCTAACTAACCTAAGGACATCACACACATCCATGCCCGAGGCAGGATTCGAACCTGCGACCATAGCAGCAGCGCGGTTCCGGACTGAAGCGCCTAGAACCGCTCGGCTACAATGGCCGGCAAGGACATCAATGACAGAAACGTTCAGTGACTTTGAAAGTAAAATTTTGTCAGCCTACCTGAATAAAAACCCTAAGTGGGTTTGGTCTTACGTAAAATGAGTAACCCGGTCGAAATCATCTATTCGGTTACTCGGTAACCATACAGGCCCCGAAACGGGAGATAATACAGAGGAGACCGAAATACTGAATTCGGTTTTCCGAAATTGTTTCACAAATCCTAATACAGTTCCTCCTTTCAGTCATCATAGAACGTCGAAACGGCTAATACTGAGATAACCGATAGCGGAATATAAAAGCAGCTACCATCGCTTAGGGGTGGAAAGGCATCAGGACCAGATGACATAATTGTAAGAGTATACAAAGATTATGTGAAAGAACTTGCTCCCCTTCTAACAGCAGTTCATCGTAGTTAGCTGAAGCAACGAAGGCTACCTAGCGACTGCAAAAAAAAAAAAAAAAAAAAAAAAAAAAAAAAAAAAAAAAAAAAAAAAAAAAAAAAATAAAGGAAAAATAATAAAAAATAAATAAATTAAAAAAAATAAAATAAAATAAATAAATAAAAATACCGTTTTCAAGAAGGGTCATGGGAAAGATGCACATTATTATAGGCCTATATTGTTGACTTCAATCTGTTGCAGAATTATGGAACATGTTTTATGCTCAGGAATTACGACTTTTTTGGCGAACGAAAATCTATGCTATAGATATCAAGATGCAGTCTGCAAACAGAGATCTTGCGAAACTTGGCTATCTCTGTTCCATAGCGGTGTACGTAACGGCGCTCAGGTTAGTGCCGCGTTCCCTGACTCCAGAAAGGCATTTACACTGTCCCGTACTGCCGTCTAGTGAAGTATCTGACCAGCTTTGCGACTGAATTCAGGACTTCCTTGTAGACAGAATTCAACATGTCGCTATTAACGGAACAAAATCCACAGTTGTAAAGGCAATTTCTAAAGTATCTCAAGGTAGTATTATAGGACCATTACTGTTTACAATGTATGTAAATGATCGAATAGAAAGCGTCGGAAGCACTTGAAGACTGTTGACAGATGATACGGTTGTCTACAAGAAAGTAGCAACGCCAGAAGAAAGCACCGATTTACAAAATGACCAACAGATATATAGATACACTCATCTTCAGTAAAAACGGAACACCTTGAATTACTAGAGGTAGGATGTTCATATTCACAGGACATGTACGTTTGTAAGTTCTGTAGAAATGATTAGCATTTGGACCAGGTTGGCGCGAGGGTTAAAGGTCGACATCGAGATCGCAGCGCAATACCATCTATCGGTAAAATGCGCCCGCGGCTGTCTTTGTCACTATGAACTGAAGGTGTGACTCGAGCAGACGTGAAGGATGCCTCAGAACTGTACCGTCAGATCAGTGAGTTTGAAAGAGGGCGCATTATTGGCATGAGAGAATGTGATGCATCCATCTGACCGAGCGAGGTGGCGCAGTGGTTAAACACTGGACTCGCATTCGGGAGGGCAACGGTTTAATCCCGCGTCCGGCCATCCTGATTTAGGTTTTCCGTGATTTTCCTAAATCGCTCCAGGCAAATGCCGGGATGGTTCCTTTCAAAGGGCACGGCCGACTTCCTTCACCATCCTTCCCTAATCCGATGAGACCGATGACCTCGCTGTCTGGTCTCCTTCCCCAAAACGACCCGACGCATCCATCTGAAAACTGCTGCACGTGTGGGACGAAGTGTTTCGGCAGCGCAACGCGTTGTTTCTCAGCTTCTTCTATTTCCTTCTTACGTTGTTCGTCAGCTTCTTTCTTCTCCTTCTTACGTTGTTTCTCATCTTCTTCCTTCTCCTTCTTACGTTGTTCATCAGCTTCTTCTTTCATTGATCGTAGGAAGCTCAGTATTGGGTTTACGTCATCTTTTTGATCCTCTTCAAACATGGGCGATGTAACTCTCGACACCTGGGCGCTAGAGCTCTGACGTGACCGAGCTGGCCTCTGTCTGCACTCGTTCGTTTGACTATAAACTTCTGCTACCGTCTCGACCTGTGTGCCTGTCTCTGTTCCATCCTCCACTTCACTATCATAATCACGGTCGCGACGTTGCTCTAAGATCGCGTCCAAATCACCTTCCTCATCAATGACCCTGTCGTCCTGTTCTGCTAAAAATGTGCCCATCTCATCTCCGAACCTATGCTCGTCACTAACCTCCCCCTTATCCATTATGCAATCCTCTTTTGTTTTAGTTTCGCTCGATAATAGTCGTGCCTTACTTCTCGTGATCATTCATGAAAAAACAATTTTATCTAAAATTCACAATAAAAATCATCTACTCCCAATATTTTTTTCACATAGACATAAAATTTCAACAACGCCTCTCCAACGCTGTAATTATACGCACGATTTGTTGTGGTACAGAAACCGCACACGAACCTGACAAAGGAACACAAAAACAATGAACAAAAGAATATATACACTGAAAACAAAAACTGTAATCATGCGCCGCTTCTTAAAACTAAACGCGGAACTACCAAAAAAAACTTGGGTATAAATCAATAAAAAAAATTAAGCAAAAAAAAAAAAAATTCTGAATGTCCCTACTACTAATAATACTTGATTATCAGCGATTCACAGGAAAGATCCGAGGCTAAGGGTCGCCATTTTATGCGAGGTGCCGGGGCTAGCAGTGTATTTAACACTAAATTCTTCTAGAATCTACATGTGTAAATGATGCTCTAAGCCCCCCCTATTCTAACTCCGTCTTTTGCTGTTGCACAAGGTTAAAAAAAAAATACGCGAACTGACTCTAATGAACCCTGCCAGTGGAGTAGAAGAGAGTTTGGCACCTGCAATAATTTGATTTGATAAATAAGTTAAATAAACGAAGGTTTCATTAACATAGTGAGGAATGATAGGGTTGCTCTGCCGATTAACAGAATGACAGTTCTGTCCAAAATAACAATATGATTTATTAAGACTAAACACAAAATAATAAACAAAAACACATGAAACATTTACAATACATCAAATTGGCTCAAATTGGATACTCAAACAAACGCTGTGAATGTGAAGTTGTCCCTAAACCAGATTGTGAGGATTATGACGAAGTGGTATGTGGAGCCAATTCCTTGCAACTCAAATCTTAAGAGAAAACACATAGCCAACCCAACATTAATTGCTGCTACCCAAGACAGAACAAAGTTAGAAAAAGACGAACAGGCGCGCTCTGCTGAGCTCTGATTATCACCTAGGAGAATCCCTGTCTGCCGGTGCTGCGGACATACCTTACCAATCTGTCTTCTTAACTGCAAGAACACGATTTGGCGTACCGGAGACAATGGCTGGCTGCTTCCACGTCCTCGACCGAAAGGCGAGACCCGACTACCTAGAGCACCCGTACAGGCCGAACACACAACATTCCCGCCCCCACGACAGTGGCCGTGGTTAAACGTTCCAATCAGTAACTCGAAAACCGGCGGAAAATTCCACTCTATTGCCAGAGCACTACCATTCCACCAATGGAGATTCTTGGCGCCAATTTCTGCGCTGATTTTGCTACGTCACGGAGCTATGCCCTGAGCAAGCCAATCACAGTTACTATTTTGCAGAAAGCGCGGGAATTTTTCCGCCACAACTGCCTGGGTACACAAGTCATTCCCACGCCTCGCTGGTAGCCCGCCAGAAAGTGTTTTCGCTAAGTTTCTGCGAAGTAACGGAACCTCTAGCCCAGCCGCTACTTCAGACCCCTCCGGGCGTGTCTTTTGACAATGTCGGCGTCTGCAAAGCATTCACTCGACTTCCTCACACCCGTCGGCTTAACCCTTTCCAGATCAGCAGTGCCCGCCTGCCACCGGACCACCCGGGTGACGAGAGACACTGCGTGGGAAGTCCGCGTGTGAAGGAATAGCGACTTTTCACTGCATGCAATTAGAGAGGAAAATCGTAAGATAGAAGTGCATTGGGGGTCCTAATCAGCATGACGCAGGTAGGTACTGGACCCCATCATATGCGCCATCACAGAATATTCCAATGATACTGCATTGACAACATGAGGAAATAGTGGATGAGAAGATACCAATAAAAGCCTGTGCACCACTGCTCTTTACTACACTGTATAATTTAACCACTAGCGTTCGTAGCGTTTACATATTGATATATAGGCAACTGCAGATAAGTCCGGCCGGAGTGGCCGAGCGGTTCTAGGCGCTACAATCTGTAACCGCGTGACCGCTACGGTCGCAGGTTCGAATCCTACCTCGGGCATGGATGTGTGTGATGTAGTTAGATTAGTTAGGTTTACGTAGTTCTAAGTTCTAGGGGCTGATGACCTCAGATGTTAAGTCCCATAGTGCTCAGAGCCATTTTGAATTGCAGATAAGGAATGGAGTGTTGTTATAGATTGAGAATGCAGCTGAAAGTATTAAAGTGCGGTTTACGGAGGTGTAATGGAATGAACTGTGCAGTGTGAAAGCCTACATCAAGCAGCAGTTGACCGCTGAGTATCATCCGAGCCATCCTCCTCTGGACATTTACTGTGCTGCTCTAACTCTATCCATTACTCTGCGCTCTGTGTGAAATCAGGTGACACATCCATTTATCTACAGTACTCCACCATTGAAAGCTTGTTTAGTCTACAGATAGTGTTATCCACTGCGTTGCAAAGATTGAACAGATGGATGCCTTGTGTTAAAGCTATGTACAGAGGGATTGCAGAGTATCTAAGTGTGGACATCGCGCATGTAGACGACTTCGAACAGTGGGTCAATATGGTGCCAACGAAAACTAATGTACTGCCAACAAGTCTGAGAGAAATACATGCTGAATTCTGTGCTTACAAGAAGGCTTTACTCTCTATATTCTGTACTGGTGTTAAGATTAAGAAAGAACTTGTTAATGTGTATTCCTGTCTATGATTACTGAATAAAAATGTATATAACCAGCCGGCCGTTGTGTCCGAGCGGTTCTAGGCGCTTAAGTTTGGAACCGCGTGACCGCTACGGTCGCAGGTTCAAATCCTGCCTCGGGCATGGATGTGTGTGATGTACTTATGTTGGTTAGGTTTAAGTAGTTCTAAGTTCTAGGGGACTGATCACCTCACACGTTACGTCCCATAGTACTCAGAGCCATTTTCTGTATATAACCATACATGTGTTTTTTTATTTCTTACCTCTCATTATACTGCAAGTACTAAAGCTATTGCCACCAGTATTTTCACTACAAATATGCAACACCAGAAAATTATGCCATTTAATTAAATTCTTTGTAAAAGCCTATTGCACACGAGCACCTGACATAGTCGGTATCATGGAAGTGCATAGTGCTCATTATTTTCCATAAAAACCCATTGCACGCCAATACCTGACGTAGTAGGTATCATGGCAGGGTGGGTGAACATCAAGACTTTGTTGAAAGCGACTGGAGCTGTGACGGTGTGCAAGAATACCGGAAGAAGAAGAATGGCGTCTCTTTCCCGACAACATACGAGGGTTGGAACTTCAATAGTGACAACTATTTACTTACAGATCGTACAATATATATACGTGTTTCAAAGTTTTACTGACCTACAAAGTAGTCACCAGCATTGTGTATAACCCATTGCCAGTGATGTGGAAGTCGTAGGATACTCTTAGCAGTGCCAGTTGTGTTGACAGTTCGAGCGGCGCGGTCTATTGCCCGATGAATTTGTAGCAGTTCTGAAGGGAATGCCGTGAAGTGTTTCCTTCGGTTTACAAATCGAGTTGAACTTACGAGGGTTTAAGTCAAGGGAGTGCAGTATGTGGTATAGCACTATAGCACTTAGCAGCCCCATCATTCAAACAAATCAGTAACAGCTTACACTCTCAGTGCTTGAGCATTGTCCTGCAAAATGATGGTCAGGTCCTGCAGAAAGTGTCATCACTTCTGTCACTATGCTGTTCATTTTTGGGAACACAACCTACGACTAGCTTAGAGAGAAGTGATGACACTTTCGGCAGGACCTGACCACCATTTTGCAGGACAATGCTCAAGCACTCACAGTGCAAGCTGTTGCTGATTTGTTTGACTAATGGGGCTCCTAAGTTCAACTAAGCAAACACTTCACGGTATTTGCTCCAGAACTGCTACTAATTCGTTGGACAATAGACCGCGCCGCTCCAGCTGTCAACACAACTGGCACTGCTAAGAGTATCCTACGACTTCCACATCATTGGCAACGTGTTATAAACAATGCTGGTGACTACTTTGAGGATCAGTAAAGCTCTGAAACACATATCTATTTTGTACTAGCTGTAAATAAATAGTTGCCACGATTTAAGTTCTAACCCTCGTATGTGCAACAATTGTAAGTCTATCCAGCTGTGGCAAGACAAATCTTCTCATGTCGCTGCTAACACATCTGGATGGAGTCTGCTTTGAGCATGTATGTGTGTTTTCAAAAACACTGTTTCAGACCAAATACCACCTATTACAAGAGACATTGCAGGGTGTAGATGGTGTGACACACATGACATTCAGTGAAAGCAGTGACATCCCTCCACTAGAAAAAGTAAAGCCAAACACAGTGTTCATATTTGACGATGTTGCTGTGGAAAACCAAGATCAAATTGGGCGATTTTTCTGTTTCGGTCGCCATGTAGCTATTGATGTATTTTGTCTGAGCCAAACATATTTCAAAATCCCAAAACAGCTGGTAAGGGATAAAGCAAATCTAATTATAGCATTAAAACTGGACAATCTTAATTTAAAACACATTTACCAGGTTCATGTAGGAACTGATATGTCGTTCAATGATTTTGTAAAGATATGTGCAGATTGTTGGAATCACTTGTAGTATGGGTTTCTTGTTATTTATAAAACAAGAAAACTGAATAATAGCAGGTGTAGACGCAAATTCCAGGAATCCCTATGCATATACACTCCTGGAAATGGAAAAAAGAACACATTGACACCGGTGTGTCAGACCCACCATACTTGCTCCGGACACTGCGAGAGGGCTGTACAAGCAATGATCACACGCACGGCACAGCGGACACACCAGGAACCGCGGTGTTGGCCGTCGAATGGCGCTAGCTGCGCAGCATTTGTGCACCGCCGCCGTCAGTGTCAGCCAGTTTGCCGTGGCATACGGAGCTCCATCGCAGTCTTTAACACTGGTACCATGCCGCGACAGCGTGGACGTGAACCGTAGGTGCAGTTGACGGACTTTGAGCGAGGGCGTATAGTGGGCATGCGGGAGGCCGGGTGGATGTACCGCCGAATTGCTCAACACGTGGGGCGTGAGGTCTCCACAGTACATCGATGTTGTCGCCAGTGGTCGGCGGAAGGTGCACGTGCCCGTCGACCTGGGACCGGACCGCAGCGACGCACGGATGCACGCCAAGACCGTAGGATCCTACGCAGTGCCGTAGGGGACCGCACCGCCACTTCCCAGCAAATTAGGGACACTGTTGCTCCTGGGGTATCGGCGAGGACCATTCGCAACCGTCTCCATGAAGCTGGGCTACGGTCCCGCACACCGTTAGGCCGTCTTCCGCTCACGCTCCAACATCGTGCAGCCCGCCTCCAGTGGTGTCGCGACAGGCGTGAATGGAGGGACGAATGGAGACGTGTCGTCTTCAGCGATGAGAGTCGCTTCTGCCTTGGTGCCAATGATGGTCGTATGCGTGTTTGGCGCCGTGCAGGTGAGCGCCACAATCAGGACTGCATACGACCGAGGCACACAGGGCCAACACCCGGCATCATGGTGTGGGGAGCGATCTCCTATACTGGCCGTACACCACTGGTGATCGTCGAGGGGACACTGAATAGTGCACGGTACATCCAAACCGTCATCGACCCCATCGTTCTACCATTCCTAGACCGGCAAGGGAACGTGCTGTTCCAACAGGACAATGCACGTCCGCATGTATCCCGTGCCACCCAACGTGCTCTAGAAGGTGTAAGTCAACTACCCTGGCCAGCAAGATCTTCGGATCTGCCCCCATTGAGCATGTTTGGGACTGGATGAAGCGTCGTCTCACGCGGTCTGCACGTCCAGCACGAACGCTAGTCCAACTGAGGCGCCAGGTGGAAATGGCATGGCAAGCCGTTCCACAGGACTACATCCAGCATCTCTACGATCGTCTCCATGGGAGAATAGCAGCCTGCATTGCTGCGAAAGGTGGATACACACTGTACTAGTGCCGACATTGTGCATGCTCTGTTGCCTGTGTCTATGTGCCTGTGGTTCTGTCAGTGTGATCATGTGATGTATCTGACCCCAGGAATGTGTCAATAAAGTTTCCCCTTCCTGGGACAATGAATTCACGGTGTTCTTATTTCAATTTCCAGGAGTGTATATGTAGCCATACAACGAGGTGAGTACGTCAGCATATCATCACCATAGATAAATTCGCACGCACGCCAGGAGCTCAGTTTGATAGGATCCGTGTGCATAGACATGACATTCGCTTGTACATGGACGCGAAAACTCAGACTCTCGAACGTAAAGTTGGAGGCGTACGCAAGGAACTAGAGACGTTTTGTCATACCCTTCTGAGACTGAACAATACATTGAATAATTCAATCGAGAGGAAAGTAAACAACTTAACTGGAGGGGAAACAGCTGTTATTGAGAACGAGGCATTGTATGAACGGGTTAACGCAATTGAAAAGAAAGTAGGCGAGTTAACTGAAGGGAAAATAGCTGTTACCGAGAAGGGGGAGCAGCATAAAAAGAAGAAGAGAGGATATATAAAACCTTACGCCGCACAGAAGTCCGGTTGTATACAACGAAATGTCGACTAAGCACAATGTCATCCAGGTACGGAAGCCCGTTTAGGAGAAGTTACGGTTGCTGAGGTTAAGGCATTTGAAGTGGGAGCAGACACTGCGAGAAACCTTTAAACCAGTTACTGAATGTTGTTCCTCAACGATGACGATGAGGTTATTGCCCATTGCATTAACCATTACAGCGATGTTAGGATCGACAAAAAATTCGGTGTCAGTGGTGAAAAAGCATACATGTTGGGAACACAGCCTATTAGTTTAAATGAAAAAAAATAACGAAAGAGATCGGCGATAAACAGTTAGAAAGAACACCCGGTCCACTGAAGCTTATTTTCCTAAGACCCACAAAAACTGTAAATTATTAGCCGAAATGTATCGTGAAATATTTCTTTTGACGGTCTGCGTATGAATGCAAAAAGTCGAAGTAACGTGAAATAAAAATTCACTACAAAACCTATTTTTGATGATAAAAAATTGCAATGGTATTGACATTGAGCATAAAAGAGTGAACAATCATCTCCCACAGTATATACAGGGTGGTCCACTGATCGTGACCGGGCCAAATATCTCACGACACACCGACACACACGGACCGATACCTGCACAAACTGTCAAACCACCACCCGAACCAGACAAGAGGCATGATTAGTACGATCGTAACGAGAACGGGACGAATATGTGAGCCTCAACACCTCAAACGAGAAATGCAACACCTGGAAACTGTTCTGAGGAGCAATGGGTACTCCACAAATTACATTAGAAGTGTAACAGAGCCAAACACTCGGCGAAGTAAGGAACCAGAAAAAGAAATGTCGGGTACGGCCTTTCTGCCATACATTCCCAGTGACGGACAGAATCGGCCGTATATTGCGCAAACACGGCGTAAAGACGATTTTCAAACCGACAAGGAAGATCAAAGAGTGTCTTAGATCGGCGAAGGAGAAAAGAGACCCACTTGCAATGTCGGGAATATACCGTATACCATGCACATGTGGAGAAGTTTATGTCGGAATGACTGGACGGTCAATTAACACCAGGATCAAAGAGCATAAGCGACATTGCAGGTTGGGGCAGGTGGAGAAATCGGCCGTGGCAGAGCACGCACTGAATGAGACCGACCACGTAATAAAATTCGCCGACACGGAAGTTCTGGCTGTAGAGAAGCACCATCACACGCGCTTGTTCGGAGAAGCTGTAGAAATCCAAAAAGGATCCTGGCTTCCCGTACTGCAGCGAACGACCGTCGCAGGTAGCAAGAGGAGAACCGCACCGGAAATGACCGCGGAGAAGCCCTCGGACGGTGGCGCTCCAGGTACATATAGTCTGCGGCCGCGAGCTCGCCTCCAGTTCACCACCGGCAATGGAGGGTGAAGCTTTGACAATGCCAGCCACTCGTGCTGGCGAAACGTCAGAAAAATCATTAGATGAACGTCGGCCGAAGAACCCGAGACAGAAGCCAATAGGCAGTTCGTCAACAAGTGGCCACGAAAGCCTTAACAATTTTGTATTACACTTAATGCTTTGGTATTCCTGTTCCAGGAAATACGATATGAACTTAATGGGGTAGAGACTGAGCGGACACGAAATTTCGGCATAGTATAAACCCATAAAACATATATCTCATCACCATCCTCGGATTTGAATGATTTAGCAAATGTAGGATGGTTCATAGACGAGGCTGTGGGCCGAACAGCAGAAGATTACCGCCGATATACTGCATGCATACCTCTAAAATTATTATAGATATTAAACAGCAGCTTATTCTGGTACGGAGTGCAACAGATAGCAATTCAAGGAGCTCAAGAGGAGAATGAGATTATCATCAATAAAGTTATATGGAAAATGCCACACGTCACTGTGGCAGATGAGGAGCGTGTGATGCTTTTAAAAGTTCCGTTAACTTTCCGCTCATGGGAGGTTTTTGAATACACGGTGCTACCGACAGCGAGCAGACAAACATGGGCTATTAAAACCTCCATGCAGCTGGAAACGCCGAGATTCATTATACTTGCATTTCAGAGAAATAAATGGGGGAATTTAGAAAATGATTCCAACTGTAATTTAACTATAGCCAGAGCCTACTTGAATTCAGAATTACATCCACATGACAGTTTACTGCTACAGTAGGTCCAGAGCGTATACAGTCTAGCACTTGAAATGTATGCCAAGTTCTGTGCTTCTTACTATGAAAGTGTTAAAGAGGAAGGAGACCTACTTAGTCCACGGAAATGCCAAGAGCTGGCGCCTATAATCGTAATTCTAAGCGGAATGAGATGATTAAATGAGGGCCAAAAGTTGTACGAACTGAATTTGAATCCTCATCAAATTTCCCAGAACACACTGCAGTGTATGCTCTAGTTCCACGTGACCGTGTGATTAACTATTGTCCACTAACTAGTGCTCTGCAGCGTGCTGTATAAATGACCAAGTGCTGTGCCAAGCCCAGAGCATTTCACAATGACAGCTTGCAATGTGAAAGTCGTTGCCGACATTCAAGGTTTCTCTGATGATGAGTGTAGACAATTCATATTTAAAAATGTTACACTCATGGCATACATGCAAAATGCTGGTATTATAGAGACATTGTCAGCAATAATTACATCCCCGAGGCCTTTCAAGTATTACATCTTATTCAGACATAAATATTCACAGTACTAATACAGCTTTACATCCACAAATCTTGTTTTTACAACACACGAAATAGTGCTGCTTTTAAATTCACTCTTGTTACTATTTGAATTTGTTTTATTCATAGTTATTGGTTTCAAAAATAATAGTACTGGTTGAATTTTTTTTACTTTACATTGCAGTACTGTTTACAGCTATTGCAGAGGTATAGTTCCTCTCACACTAATACTATTAATAGTTACATTTATTTATACTTTTAACTGGGTGGCTGTAAACGTTTTCCGTCTCAAGCAGCTGAAATAATTTTATAATAAAATGAAGCAGATGGCCCTAAAATGTTCATCCCAAACAGCTGCGCTATAGTGAACTGGGTGGAACTCAAACTTGAAACTAGTATGATCTGGACAGCTAGTGGCAGGTGAAACTTAAAAAGGAATCTATTTACACATCCACTAACACAGTCACACACGCACATGAGGTGCAAAAGAGAAAAATAGGGTTAAGTATTTTTCCTTCCGTTACAATTTTTTAACTTTTTTGAGATTTTAGTCCATTTTAATATATTCATATATAGCACATATTAAACTTTTTAGTAAATTATATATTTTTTCCAATACATGCTGCTTATATATTCATGCATAGATATTATGCTACCTACTTAGAAAACAAATAAACAGAATATATTTACACACAATCATACATATTTCCACAGACATCCACATTCAAACGCACTCACAAGCGTACATACAGACACACATAAGCACTCAGACAAGCAGTCTCAGCACAGCATACATCACACACGTACACTACTTACACTATGATAAAAGGGCCATACTATTAGGCACAAGCTCTCACTCAGCCACTCATTTACTCTCTCTCTCTCTCTCTCTCTCTCATTCACACCATCGGAGTTCCCCACCCCCTGTTGTGCTTCAAGTAAAAAGTGTGAGTACGGGACTGTTTCGACCCCGTCATCACAAATGGCTCTTTTACCGTCATGAGGTGACAGTCCGACTTAAGAATGCAGCACAGTGTACACCTCGTGACCTCGCTGTCGAATACTAGTGCTTCGTTGTACCAAATGCGGAGGTTGCGGAGGAGCACCACGAACACCATCGTACAGGCACTGCAAGTAGTCTTCGACCGTGAGGACACGTGATGCCGCACGTCGCACACCATTAGCCCGCCTCTAGGTGGCTTCATCTATTGTACGATGTGCATACATTTTGGGTCTTAGACCCAAAAACTCCACAATTGGCAATCCATCCCCCTCGTCTTTCATTAATCCCATAACTTTCTTGTTCTCAGTAACAATACCGTAAGGATTATCGGCTGCGTATCCCGGTGTGTCGGATGCATTACCGTGACACCTAACTACTTCATATGGATCGCAGTTCTTCACCCAATAGATAAAGATATTTGTATCCATATAAAGTAACTTTGGTTCCACGAAATGGGTTTTGGCAAACTCATAGTGGGAGCGGTACATGTGGAATTTGGCGATGTCCCGTATATACGAGGCGTGTTTTTTAAGTAAGTACCGTTTTGCAGTTAAAAAAAGACGTGCTAAGATATCCCAATAATTTTATTTTTACATGAAAGCCTGTACCTTAATCTACGCACTGACGCCATTACAGTCTGATTCTTCCTTGTTTACGTTGTGTACTGAGTGTTTAAGACGCCTCCGATAATCGTGAGTCCCGCCGACTGTGAAGTACGGGCAGTTATAAGATTTCTTAGTGCTAAAGGCCTAAAAGCGATAGATATTCATTGTGAGATCTGTGCAGTTTACAGAGAAAACATTACGAGTGATGGAATGGTAAGAAAGTGGGTGAGAGCATTTAAAGGTGATCGCACAATTGTGCATGATGAACAACGGAGTGGGCGTCCTTCGGTCGTTAATGAAAGTTTGGTGCAGGAAGTGGACAACAACGTGAGAGAAAACAGACGCTTTATGATTTCCTCCTTGCGGGATGACTTTCCTAATGTTTCTCGTAGTGTTTTGTATGGCACTGTGACCGAGCACTTGACTTACCGAAAATTGTGCGCACGTTGGGTACCGAAAATGTTGACAGATGTGCACAAAACCAAACGTTTAGACAGTGCATTGACTTTCCTTGAGTGGTACCACAACGACGGTGATGATTTCTTAAGCCAAATTGTTACGGGCGATGAAACGTGGGTGGCCTGCGTCACACCAGAATCAAAGCAACAGTCCATGGAAGTTGAGCAAGGGCATCGTTTTGCTGCAAGATAATGCCCGTCCGCATGTGGCGAATCAGACCAAAGATCTCATCACATCTTTTCGATGGGAAACTCTAGATCAACCTCCGTACAGCCCCGATCTTGCCCCCAGTTACTACCATCTGTTCCTGCACTTGAAGAAACACCTGGGCAGTCAGCGTCATCAAGACGATGGTGATGCGGTCGTTAACAAGTCAGGCGGCAGACTTCTTTGAGGAGGATATTCAAAAACTGGTACAACATTATGGCAAGTGCCTCAGTATTGACGGAAATTTTGTAAAAAAGTAGATTAAGTAAGGTACAGGCTTTCATGTAAAAATAATATTATTGAGATATCTTAGCACGTCTTTTTTTAATTTCAAAACGGTTCTTACATAAAAAAACACGCCTCGTACATACCCAAATAGATTGGTTTCGTAAACCTTACTGAAACCTTCGACATCTCCACAGCAACAGAGTTCTCATTGAAAATAGTAGCTTCTTAAAATTTGGTATGTCGGTGCACTTTATTATGCTCCACGGCCCATCCCATTCGGTCTCAATCAAAATATCTCGTTTGTTTCTTACATTCTGCATGGTTTTACCGAAAATGGAATTATTCTTCAATTTATAAAAATCTTTTTCGAAATCACTAGTCGCCCTCGCCCTCTTTTCGGTATTTAATTCAGTATACTCCTTCAGCCAGGGGGACTGATATGAAGGAGATACTTCGAGTGATTCTACCTAGCTCCATCCCTAAGCTGAGGCACAGCTGGTGATTACAGTCATGAATTATATACCTCTGCTTGTGTCCAACAGTGGTCTTCAGTTTAGGGATAGTGCTTCCTCGCGGACTTGTTGCTCTGGACACGAGCAGGGTATATGAGGTCTGCGTCCACCACATACCCTACAGCAGAATCAGCTGCTAGACCAATATTTTTCCACCTAATTCCTCTAATTCATTTTCGGGCCCCCACTGAAACCCGGCATTGCACATAACAATCTTCTGCCGATTTCCAACTGCTGGCTGCCGCTCTCCTGTTTTGTGGTCACCATGCAGATCGCTGGACACCGAGCCAAGCGGCGCACGTGGCGTGGATTGTGTCATTTCAGACTGCGTGAGAGTTTCGAACGCTCGTGGCGCGGCGCCCTTTTATCTCAGGTCCCCCGTAGCAGGGCAAGAAGCGGCAGACGCCGTTATCGCTCTCCGGCCGACGGCGCGGTCGCGATGAGGCTGCAACTGCTGAGGTATCCAACGAACAGCGGTCGCTGAATGCAAGAAACCTTAAAATGATCTGCGTGTCTGTGAGCTAATCGATTCTGCCATACTCCCGTCCTGTGTTAAGTATTTGTTTGATCTTGCAAGCCGGCCGCGGTGATCGAGCGGTTCTAGGCGCTTCAGTCCGGAATCGCGCGACTGCTGCTGCCGCAGGTTCGAATCCTGCCTCGGGCATCGATGTGTGTGATGTCCTTAGGTTAGTTAGGTTTAAGTAGTTCTATGTTCTAGGGGACTGATAACCTCAGATGTTAAGTCCCATAGTGCTCAGAGCCATTTGAACCATTTTTTTATCGTGCAAGACGTTTATTTTTCATGCGTTTTTTCGTCTCTAGAATCAGTGTGCCGCTCCTGTTCCCATTTGAATGAAACTGTCAAGTGTTTTCTCCACTGTAACCTTACTGAGGTGATGGACTAACATTTTCCATCATTTTGCCTAATATATCATGACATCATTAATTTAGCCACAAAATGGTTCAAATGGCCCTAAGCACTATGGGACTTAACTTCTGAGGTCATCAGTCCCCTAGACTTAGAACTACTTAAACCTAACTAACACCGACCGAGGTGGCGTAGTGGTTAGCACACTGGACTCGTATCCCGGAGGACGACGGTTCAACCCCACGTCCGGCCATTCTGATTTAGGTTTTCCGTGATTTCCCTAAATCGCTTCAGGCAAATGCCGGGATAGTTCCTCTGACGGGGCACGGCCGACTTCCTTCCCCATCCTTCCCTAATCCAATGAGACCGATGACCTCGCTGTTTGGTCTCTTTCCCCTAAATCAGTCCAAAACTCCTAACTAACCTAAGGACATCACAAACATCCGTGCCCGAGGCAGGATTCGAACCTGCCACTGTAGCAGCAGCGCTGTTCCGGACTGAAGTGCTTAGAACCGCTCGTCCACATTGGCCGACCTATTTAGCCACACAGTGCATTGCCGTAATGTCTTATATAAGTAAGTACGTTAATATACGTGATTATTTACCGAGATTTTTGCAGTCTGTGTAATCGGTTTCCATTTTAAATAATTGAAACTATAGACAGAGAGACAATAGTTTGCATGAAATCTCCATCTGTCAAACACAGTTTAGTCATACACAGTAATTGATTTACGAACTGTGGTTGCATAGTGTATATGGAATCTGAAATGTGTTTCTAAAGCTTTTTTTAAAAAATAACGTTAAGTCTAAAATTTTGTTTTCGTCGTTTTTCTCGAATCTGGAGGCTTTATTATGATAGACTTAAAAAAAGTACGATTCAGAGTATTGACTATCGCTGGCCACTACTTTCTCTCATCCTCAGTCAGCATCCATATCCCGTAGAGGAAGAATTTGGCACCTTTTAAGGAGATCGATGACTCGATTAAGTTTTGCCCTTGTTCATATGACAGTAGTGCTGGTGTGACAGGCTGTGTGCCACTGGTCGATAAAGGTGGTAGTCAGAGGGAACAATGTCTGGAGAATACGGCAAGTGGTGCAGGACTTCCCATTCCAACGTTTCCAAATATATTTTGGCGGGTTTTACGACATGGGGTCGAGCACTGTCATGCTGCAAAATCACCTTTTCAAGTCTGGCACTGCATTGTGGCCGTTTGTCTTTCAGTGTTCGGCTCAAGCACATCACCTGCTTTCTATAACGATCTCCTGTGATTGTTTACGGCGGTTTCAGTATTAGACTTTGAGTAGTAAGCTTCCATCGCTAACAAATGGTGGAAGAGAGAATTTGTACGTGCAAACAGCGCAATAACAGTAAAAAAAATGGTTCAAATGGCTCTGATCACTCATCTATGGTCATCAGTCCCCTAGACTTAGAACTACTTAAACCTAACTAACCTAAGGACAGCACACACATCCATGCCCATGGCAGGATTCGAACCTGCTACCGTAGCGGCAGCGCGGTTCAAGACTGAAGCGCTTAGAACCGCTCGAGCACAACGGCCGGCAATAAGGCACACAAACACGGCGAAAACTATCGTAGCCTACAACACGACTCGAACCACGCAACCGACTGCAGACCACCTAATGGTAGGTAGGGTGCTGTTAGTAAGACAACATAATATCCTACTAACACATTTGACGGAGTGCCAATGCAACCACTGTCCTAATATGTACAATCAAGCGCCACACAGCCCTTCCTATAAACACGTGTTTATCTCAGAAAGTATTCACTTCTGGACTCATGTTTGTTGCACTAATTTTTCTTATTTCGATGTGTACTACCACCTCTCAAAGTATTTGATAGTTTTTTAAGCACCCTTTACATACATATATGTATATGCCCTGTGGCCAGATGCTCTGGGCAACGCATGACCGTGAATGCTTTGCCTGCCGGAGATGGCGATGTATCCAAGGCGGCGGGCACACTCGGTGGTAGAGTGCTAATCTTCCACTCTTGGGGTTTGGGAGCGATTCCGTCAGGGTCCCGACACATCCATTGTAGTTTCATGATAAGGCGTACCAGGACCAAACAGCTGTTAGCTTGCGTACAGAAAGTGTTTTACAAATAGTGTCGGCCCTGAAAAGTGCCTTTTTTTGTAGATAGGACATTGTTTACTTAAGCAGGTGCTCGAACTGGCGACCATCTGACACGACACAAGCTTGGTACGGTCGAATGGTGTTTTGCCGAACTCTTTCAAAGATTACTGACATTGCCCTGATGTGTTCGGCGGCATGTTGAATGTGATCCATTAATTCCTCTTCGTTTCTAGGTGGTTCGCGTCCGGGTGGGTGAACTAGAACCTTGAAGAATCCCTACAGGAAAAAGTCCAGCGGTGTGAGGTCTGATGATCGTGCGGGCCATGTCCAACAAGCACCTCTGCCAATTAATCGGCCGTCGAAGAGTTCATTTAAATATCTGTGGACCGCACGACTTCAGTGAGGTTTTCCGACAGGTATACATCAATGAAACATCAATAACACTTTAAAACAGTGTTGGGCGATAAAATTTTTTTTGCAAATACATTAGACAACAAACACTTAACATGACTGTTCATATAAACATTGTTTCATCAAGTATTAAAACAAAAAAAAGGAATTTCTGTTGCATTCAGAAAATATATACTATTCTATACACGAGTCCATCTTGTAAAAAATATGCAAATAGGAATTTACATATTGCTTACATACACTACTTTCATTACACATGGTTAGTCTGTACCAATTTGTCACTGTATTACCATTAAGAATCTATGTTTTGTCTGCTTTAAATAATCATGCAGTTCATTAAGGAAACACAATACTCAGTACACTATATAAACTTTTCATCTTTTGTTTGCCTATAGACATATTTGGCAGTCCTCCATTATTATCAGCATCAACACTTGTCTGCCTATTGACACATTTGACAGTGCTTCTGATCATGCTGCAATATTCAATCATACCCTGGAGTTTATATGTAATTTGTATATCCAATTATGTTATACCGAATCTGAAACTTATAGACATGTATCAGTAGTCTCATAAGAAAAAAGTTTTTTCCAACGTAACAACATTTGACAATGCAACATCATGAACAAGGACATATAGAGTAAAATACTATTTGATTAAATACATATACACTTTTTCAATTTGCACCTTTTCACTCATTTCTTAGGATAAACAAGAAATAGATGTCAGTGTGCGGATTTTTCACTTCAAAGGGACCATTACAAATATAAAAATCGTTCAAATGGCTCTGAGCACTATGGGACGTAACATCTGAGGTCATCAGTCCTCTAAAACATAGAACTACTTAAACCTAACTAACGTAAGGACATCACACACATCCATGCCCGAGGCAGGATTCGAACCTGCGACCGTAGCGGTCGCTCGGTTCCAGACTGAAGCGCCTAGAACCGCTCGGCCACTTCGGCCGGCTTATCAGGTTACTCATTAAAAGTTATATATATTTATTTTGATATAAAGTGCTGTGCTATTTTAAGTAATTACATGTGTGTGAATATGGGCACATTAATATTAGGCGTTCTTCCGAATTTGGGTACTCCATGTTAAAATAACGTCCTGTACGGTCGTCACCTCAAAGGCAGTTAACATTAAAATCACTAGACTTCCTCTACGGTCATTTGCTGCTAACATCTGTTTACTATCGCTTAAAGTAATTCGTGCAGTAGATTGCCAACTCTCACAGACTAAAGAGAGTGGTCAGCCATCACATAACTCAGCATGTACTGTACAAGACTGTCTCCCGTAATTTACGAGCCCGATTGCTACACACTGTTAATAAAGCAGTTACTACATCCTAATTATGATAAAACAGATTGGACCGAACGGGGATATCGATGCCTATAATGTGCGAATACTCATAATTTATTCATCGCGTGTTTGAGAATGAGAGCATTTAATGACTTGCAACAAACTTTACACATAATTTGAGACCTATAAGAAACTCCTTTCGCTGACCCCCTTCCCCCTCCACAAAATGCACTCATGTTCAGAAAAAAAACAGAACACATTGAACGACTAGAGATAGGATATTCATATACACAGGACATGTACATTAGTATGTTCTGCAAAAATGATTAGCGTTTCAGTCACTTATGTTCAGCATGTCTGTTGCCTTGTAGGTACTGGATTCACCATGGGCCCTGACAACTTGTTCTGTGCGTGATGGCATCGGCACGTATAAGGCGCGAATGGCGTCCTGTGGTATAGCCATCCATACTGCATTCACCTGAATCCAAAGTTCATCTGTGGCAGCTGGCATTGGGTCACAGCACTGCACCCACCGTTTCACCATATCCCACACATTTTTGATTTTCGAGAAGTCTGGTGATCTGGCAGGCCAGGGCAAAAGGCTAACATCCTGTGACACCAAGAAGGCACGTGTTCGCGCAGCAACATGTGGTCGTGCATTATCTTGCTGAAATATGGTGTCTGGGGTGTTGTGCAGAAAGGATATGGCTACGGGTCGCACTGGTCACACTGGTCACAGTGCCATGGACACGCACCAGTTGTGATTTGTGGTTGTACCCAATAGCACCCCACATCATAATGCCTTGAGCTGGCGCTGTATTTCTTGTGCGAATGCAGTCACTGTGATGCCGCTCCCTCTGTCTGAAGCGAATCAAAATGCGGCCATCGTTTTCAAACAAATAGAATCTTAATTCTCCCGAAAACGCTATCTGATGCAATTCCTGTCCCCAGTGACGTCGTTCCGTAGACCATTGCCGTCTAGGATTTTTCTGCACATTCCTCAAGGATAGGTGGAGAAGTGGACGAGCCTGCCGGAGTGGCCGTGCGGTTCTAGGCGCTACAGTCTGGAACCGAGCGACCTCTACGGTCGCAGGTTCGAATCCTGCCTCGGGCATGGATGTGTGTGATGTCCGTAGGTTAGTTAGGTTTAATTAGTTCTAAGTTCTACGCGACTGATGACCTCAGATGTTAAGTCGCATAGTGCTCAGAGCCATTTTTGAAGTGGACGACGCGCACGTAACCCATGCCGTAATAAAGGGCGACGGACTGTCACACCTGATAGTGTACGATGTGTTATACTGTTCCACTGTTGCGCCAGGCCCGAGGAGGACGCAGATCTGTCCTTCAATGTCATTCGGATTAGGTGTCGATCTTCTCGTTTGGTGGTGCCACCTGAACCATCTTGTCGTGTTCTATGGCCTTCCATGAACCGTTCTGCACACCTGCCGAAACACTTCGTCCCACACGAGCAGCAGTTTCCCTGATGGATGCATCACATTCTCTCCGGATGAATGCTCCACATTCTCTCATGCCAACAGTGCGCCCTGTTTCAAACCCACTGATTTGACGGTACAGTTGGCGCATACGTCTGCAAGGCGTCCTGCACGTCTGCTTAAGTCACACTGATCCATTACCTTCGGTTTATAGCGACAACGAAAGCCGCGGGCACATTTTACCGGTAGGTGGTGTTGCGCCCCGATATCGATGGTGACCTTGAACCCGAGTGTATACGGGACAGTATTATTTCTTCTTCCGAGATCTCGGCTGTTGACTGCACAGCTACCTTCAATGCGAGTCTGAGACTGAATTAAAACCAATGGACACAAGATATACTCTGGAGTAGATGCGTGTGCGTCAGAGGCAAGACAATTGGCACAGGATCGTCAGTCACAGATAAAACGTTACATTTCTTTCAGGATACATTTCAGTCTTCGGTTGCAAACAGATTTTATTATGCTTCACCGGTTTCAACAAATTAATTTGTCATCTTCAACACACAAAATTAGGAATATTATAAATCTTTAGACGTTGGGTATACATTTATGTAAGTATAAAAACGACATTACAGAAACGTAGTTTAACAGACAGTCAGTACGTTCTAAGTAAGTTTCTGTAATATACTTTTTATATTTACATGAATGTATAACCAAGGTCTAAAGATTTATAATATAAATTGCGGTTTTTTCAAAGAATATATACAGCTGCTGCCAAATTCGCCACTACAAGAAACGTGATTTATAATATCCCTAATTTTGTAGGCTCCTGAAGATGACAAATTAATTTGTCGAAA
Source organism: Schistocerca americana (assembly GCF_021461395.2). Lineage (NCBI taxonomy): Eukaryota > Metazoa > Arthropoda > Insecta > Orthoptera > Acrididae > Schistocerca > Schistocerca americana. The sequence continues at coordinate 354,907,606 of NC_060130.1, forward strand.
CTGGTACAGCATAATTAAATTTATTTGCAACTGACGACTGAAATTTATCTTGAAATAATAATACTACATTTACTGAAAATTCCAGCCGTGAATAAAATAATAAAACCTTGTAATCTAAGAATAAAGAGTCAGCACATCCATAGTGATTACGAATTATAAAGATATTTGTTAAAATGGATGGCATGTGTTGGAATGCCAGGCAGCGAAGACTCAGAACAATAGTTTCTCTGAGAGTTCAGACACGAAATGAGTTGTTTCCATGATTTGACCTCGTCTCAGTTGAGCATACGTTCTTTTAATTGTATTTCCACAGCATCCTTGACCACTGAATCACGATAGGACGAGGCTTTGGGCAGTATCTTGACTTTCCCGTAATCTATAGAATGGACAGAGGTAATATGATGTTGCTGGGCTAAAGAAGGTGGTGTGTGTCGAGTATAAAGGCGAACTCATTCACCCGACATCCTGTGAGATAAATTTAGAGAACCCGCAATTTTAGAAGACTATGCAACAGCTTTTTACTGCGTTCACTGTGTATCCAACGTAGCGACAATGGAAATAAGCGAAATTAGGACGCGTACCGACGGATAGAGACGGCCACCACGTCCTCTTCCTCCCCCTCCTCTCTCTCTCTCTCTCTCTCTCTTGTTTCTCAAGCGCCAATCACTCAGTCTATAGAAATGTCTCCATCCTCAAATGAAGAGTGAAATCGGTGGTTCATTGTTGCCGTTGGCTTTGTGCTCTTTTCTTCTGCACCGATCGAGTTGTGCAAAAAGCGGACACACACACTCTGGAAGCCGCCCTCTTATCTCAACAATTTACGAGTGTTCATAGCGATGAAGACATTTTATGACCTGAAATTTATCCCCAGGAAATAAATGTGACCCTGCGATAACGCGATGTGGCCTTTTTACTAACGATAAGAGAGCGTAAGCTCACAAAAGGCACAACAAAGAAAGTTACTCGGAAGTAAGACAACTGAATATTGGACACGTGTATGAAGCAGTTAAACACATACAACCTATACATCAAGTTTTGAAATCGCACCTTATAGGTCCGATTCATGCAAGGGTACTTTTCCTAATGAATTATAAACATTTACACTCCGAAGTATTTATATCACCTTTACTGAAGTCATTCAACCTCACTCCTCTCTTAGACTTCATAGTGCTTACTTTCGCCTAAGGAGCAGTTGATAAATCTAAACTGCCTGACACACGGTGTAACAGAACAGTTCATGAAAGTCTGATTGCAAAGACAGGTCAGTGTCGTTCGTGTAGAGTGCAGTCAGTAAGACATTCCCTGTGGAACGCAAAGTGCAGAGTTTACATCTCCTTCTTTGCACAGCATTAGTCTCCCAGCTCTCTCTGTCCTAGAGGCCCAGAATGCAGCAGATACAGGCGCCCAGGTAGATGCCGTGCTCCTGGACTTCCAGATGAGAGTATTTACAGTTCCGCAATCCCATCTAATGAACAAAATACGAAAGTACGGAATACCAGACCAGCTGTGTGATTGGATAGAAGAATTTCTAGCATACAGAACACAGTACTTCATTCAGAACGGAGAGAAGCCTTCAGACGTGAGAATAACTTCTAGCGTGTCCATGGGCAGTGTTACAGGATCATTACTTTTCACAATGTACACTCCTGGAAATTGAAATAAGAACACCGTGAATTCATTGTACCAGGAAGGGGAAACTTTATTGACACATTCCTGGGGTCAGATACATCACATGATCACACTGACAGAACCACAGGCACATAGACACAGGCAACAGAGCATGCACAATGTCGGCACTAGTACAGTGTATATCCACCTTTCGCAGCAATGCAGGCTGCTATTCTCCCATGGAGACGATCGTAGAGATGCTGGATGTAGTCCTGTGGAACGGCTTGCCATGCCATTTCCACCTGGCGCCTCAGTTGGACCAGCGTTCGTGCTGGACGTGCAGACCGCGTGAGACGACGCTTCATCCAGTCCCAAACATGCTCAATGGGGGACAGATCCGGAGATCTTGCTGGCCAGGGTAGTTGACTTACACCTTCTAGAGCACGTTGGGTGGCACGGGATACATGCGGACGTGCATTGTCCTGTTGGAACAGCAAGTTCCCTTGCCGGTCTAGGAATGGTAGAACGATGGGTTCGATGACGGTTTGGATGTACCGTGCACTATTCAGTGTCCCCTCGACGATCACCAGTGGTGTACGGCCAGTGTAGGAGATCGCTCCCCACACCATGATGCCGGGTGTTGGCCTTGTGTGCCTCGGTCGTATGCAGTCCTGATTGTGGCGCTCACCTGCACGGCGCCAAACACGCATACGACCATCATTGGCACCAAGGCAGAAGCGACTCTCATCGCTGAAGACGACACGTCTCCATTCGTCCCTCCATTCACGCCTGTCGCGACACCACTGGAGGCGGGCTGCACGATGTTGGGGCGTGAGCGGAAGACGGCCTAACGGTGTGCGGGACCGTAGCCCAGCTTCATGGAGACGGTTGCGAACGGTCCTCGCCGATACCCCAGGAGCAACAGTGTCCCTAATTTGCTGGGAAGTGGCGGTGCGGTCCCCTACGGCATTGCGCAGGATCCTACGGTCTTGGCGTGCATCCGTGCGTCGCTGCGGTCCGGTCCCAGGTCGACGGGCACGTGCACCTTCCGCCGACCACTGGCGACAACATCGATGTACTGTGGAGACCTCACGCCCCACGTGTTGAGCAATTCGGCGGTACGTCCAGCCGGCTTCCCGCATGCCCACTATACGCCCTCGCTCAAAGTCCGTCAACTGCACATACGGTTCACGTCCACGCTGTCGCGGCATGCTACCAGTGTTAAAGACTGCGATGGAGCTCCGTATGCCACGGCAAACTGGCTGACACTGACGGCGGCGGTGCACAAATGCTGCGCAGCTAGCGCCATTCGACGGGCAACACCGCGGTTCCTGGTGTGTCCGCTGTGCCGTGCGTGTGATCACTGCTTGTACAGCCCTCTCGCAGTGTCCGGAGCAAGTATGGTGGGTCTGACACACCGGTGTCAATGTGTTCTTTTTTCCATTTCCAGGAGTGTATATGTAAATGACGTAGTGGATAACGTTGGAAGTTTCATGAAGGTTTTCGCGGATGATAATGGTGTGCACCTATAGAGAAATCGCGACTCCGGAAAACTGTAGCGGATTACAGGAAGACCTCCGTTACGCTTGGTTCAAGCAGTGGCAATTGACCTTCAACATAAAAAAAATGTAACGTTGAAAGGTGACGCTGTTTGGACTATATGTAAGGTGTCAGGAAAATCCAACACCTTCCATGAAAACCCTGACATGATAAGCAAATCCAGTAGTATATCACATAGCTCCGAATAAATCATGACAATTAAATTAACCAAAGTAATACGAGTAACGAGTGAGCAAATGGAATACCACAGACTAACACAAGAATGCCTAAATGCATGTCATACCTTCCCACCGTGAGACAGACGCAGTTCCGAGGGGAGAAACGAGAACAGAAGCTGAGAGCAGAACCGTGTTAAGCTGGAAGGCCCTATGATAAGGGACGGATGGACACCCACGACGCCAGCTAACTGCTAGGACCACACCACCCGCAAGTTTTAGCGTGAGACTTTTTCGCGTCTCTGTTACGTTAGGACCACCCCCCAGCCCATGTTAAAAGCTAGAGCCCTCCAGAAGAACAGTATAGATCTTACGATAACGCATAAAGGGCTACACCACCCGCAAGTTTTAGCGTGAGACTTTTTCGCGTCTCTGTTAGGACCACCTTCCAGCCCATGTTAAAAGATAGAGCCCTCCAGAAGAACAGTATAGATCTTACGATAACGCTTAAAGGACAACACCAGCTGCAAGTTTAAGCGTGAGACTTTTTCGCGTCTCTGTTACGTTGCAAACTTTAAAAACAATGCCCCACCACGAAAAGTATAACATTTCTCATTGGATAGACAGAATTTTTGTAGGCGGAGCTTAAGGTTAGCATTGAGACCCTGATTGGTCAGATGAAAACACAGCCAGATAGTTTTTTTAAACCAACTTCGGTAAATAGTAGTAAGGAGAAGTTAGGAGAGAGTTGCTTCCGAGAGGGCGAGCTGGATGGAGCTGCGCCGGCCGCCGCCCCCTGACGAACACCGACAAGGTAATGACCGCACGCGATGCTGTATTTTTGAGCGCATAAGGCTTCACTCAGAACTGCAGAAGTCTCATCTGTTACATCCCCTTTACGTAATGCTAGTGTCGATCGTCAATTAAAGCTCACGGTGTTCACATTTGGCACTTGAAGTAAAAATTTGAAACGCGATGATTTTTCTGTTATATAGTTATTGAGAAGCCACATCAGCCACTGTAATTTACGACAAGTTAGATAAGTAATTAAAGATAATTGAGGTTCACTGTAGACCATTTTGATAGTTTTCTCTTTTGTGAAACTTAATTTAAACCTAGATTATAGATGTGATATGGCATAGGTCATCCTCCAATCCATTGTAGAGCTTGGAAACCAATTCAGGGAATATTCGTTCACATTTTTGTTGAACGCAGTTGGTTTTTACCATCCTGTATTAAAACATTTCCTTTTATCAATAGTGCAATTTATAAACGATGTTTTGTGAGTAGAATAAAATTTCCAATCGTAAACTTAACTGCTTTTTCGACGTTATTTTACCAGCTAACTAAAAATAGGAAAGCCTTGAACCCCTTCCACTAAATTTAGTTACTATTAAGATTCGTTTACAGGGAGTGCAGTGGAGCTGACGCTGAAATAATTAAGTATTTGGTTATATCATCGCTAGTCTCACTGAACTCTTCTGAATTCTACATGTCATGTATGGTCTGGCGTCTCCTTACCAGCAGCAGGTCCCAGGTTCAAACTAGTCAATTCCCTAAAAAACACACTCAGAGCGTCGTTGGGCGAAAGTGGTAGGGAGACACGATATAGAACAAACAGACATCACGCAGAATGTTTAGAAAATGGCGACCCTGCCAGGATGGTAAAATACTATGATTGAAGGTCGACCACATGCCTAACTAGGTCAGAAAAATATCCTGTTGAAATATTTTCGTAGTAAAAGATGTATTTTTCCTAAAGTTTTAAATACTCGAAAACATTAGCTGCAGCGATAGACAGTAAGAAAGTGTCAGAGACATTAGCATAATTAAGTTGTGAATTTTAATATTGTTAGAATTAAGTTTTCTCCTCAATGCAAGCGCACAGGTGGCGGATACATCGTTGACAAGTTGGTTCTGACCCAACAAGTAAGTGAATGGATTGTCAGTCTTGGTAGTGTCAAGTTGTGTGGACAAAAAGTTTATGAAACGCGTGAGATCGTATGAGCGCATGTTGACGCGAAGTAGGGCGCGTGAATTGCTTTTAAAACAGAAAATAAGGGATTCGGAAAGATTAGCAATGGCAGATCGAGACCTTGACCGAATTGAGGTAGGGTCCCAGCATGAAAATGGACAGAGAATAGAGGACAGTACAACAGACGATGCAGTATCGCTAGAAATAGGACGTATAACGCACCATAACGAGTATAATATACGCCAAGGCATAGAAAACGTAAGTCAGCATACGACAGAGGAGCAGGAAAGTAGAGAGACAGTCGATGAGGATTCTAACTTGCGTCTTGAATAAGCAGAACCCATAGTACAAGTAATCAGAGCTCCCTCACCACAGAGTACAAGGAATGCGAGCAGAAACGTGTCACAGCACAGTTCAATGCAATCGGTTGCGAACCAACAGTTGGGCGAAAACACAGAGCGTAGGACGTCGGAAGAAAACGCAATAGGACCCATCAATCTGGCGGAATTACTACAACAAATTACGGAAACCATGACAAGACAAAATCAAGACATAGCGAACCAAATTCAAATTCAGAATGCAGAAACCACGAGACTAATGAGTGAGATTAAAGAACAAAACAAAAAAATTCAGTTACACCTAAGTCATATTGAAGACGAGGCAAAAGAATCTGGAGAAGTGATAGGAAACTTAATAACAGGTTACAATCAATTGATAACAGACATTGACAAGGTACAAGTGGACGTACAAACATTGCGTAATGACACTCAGGACGAGATCAAAATATTACGTAACAACACCTAGGGAGAAGTCAAGAAACTAGAGAAACAGATAAACGTAATTACTAGACAAGCAGCAGGTATAGCGCGTGAAATTGTTGAAAACAGTGTGTTACACAAACGTATCACGAAAGCAGCGCTGAAAAGATATGGTAACCGCATAGGCAAAATAGAAGCGCAAACGAAGCGACATTTCAGAAATTTCGAACAGAGTTGTTGCAAACCATTGAAGAGCGTAGTGAACAGGACCGAACAAGCACAGAGTCTGCAACCACATCCGTGTCTGTAACAGCACCGGAAAAACAAGCAATTAACGAAGATATCATGCATTTGCGATTCCAGTCACAGGCGGAAAGTAACATACGTGACAATGGAAAGCCAGGTCGCGAAGAGTACAGTGCAATGCATTCAGCTACACGTTCACAACCGATGGAAGAAAATTATTGCGTACCACTCCAACGATACTACGCAAGAGTAGGCGAAAGTTACAGTGGACAATATCCAATGGATCTACCACAACCAGAAAGAACGACGGGAGAAATGATCAGAAACAAAAGTGGCGAAGAATCGCGAATTTCATATGGAACTGTGACGAAGTACGACAACGATCATTTCCCCACAGTCAGAAAATTTCAACACTTTCGAGAAGGAAACTCATTACATCCACGAACTTTTATTGATGAATTCCGAGTAGGATTACCAGAACACTGGACGCTAGCACACAAATTAGATTTTATATGTGCACACATGTCAGGTACAGTCGCAGAAACCATGCAGAATGTTGCAGCGACATGCCGATCGTACGAAGATTTTAGAGAGTAGTTTCTCTCACGATATTGGTCCAGCGAAGCACAGAACAGAGTGAAGTACGAATTATTACAGAACCCATATTTTGAAAATTCAGGAGAGAAGAGTCTCGTGAAATTTTTGGAATTAATGGCAAAGAAAAATCAATGCTTAGATGTACCATACAGTGACGGAGAGACGATTAAATTATGCGCGATGAAGCTACCATTGAAATACCAGCAATCATTAGTAGGTCGCGGAGGCAATGACGTCGAAGCATTTAAAGGTATTCTAAGGGAACTAGAGTTCATATTTTCGGAAGATGACGCAAGAAAAAGACGAAGCGCACGTGAAAACGAAAGCAAAAAGCAGTGGAATCCACAAGACACAGTACGAAGAAACAATAATTACGAACCATGTGATAACTTCGCACCAAGAAACGACAATAGATTTCAACAAAGAACCGGTTACGGATTTAGAAGAGAATATGGCAATAGCTATAATTCACCCAGGAATGGCAACAACTATTACAGAGGGAATAACGACAACCGGAACGGGTACTGGAGAACCAATAGACCGACAAATTATCAACAAAGAAACCACTATCAACAAGCTGAACAAGAAAAGAGAATACAGATAGAAGAGATGGAGGTAAGACCACCAAACCCCGATAAACGTTCGAATTGACAGCTAAGCGCCCATGCCAAAGTGAATGACGCACCGAACCAGGACAATTGCAGCACCTTGAACAGAGAAGTAAAAATCTTATCACGAGAAGAGAAGAAGGAAGAAACAAATCCACAGGGACCAGATGAAAACGAAGACAAGAAAATAACAATATCGTGTGGGGACGAAATTAATTGGGAGAATACTGACGAGGAAGATGAATTACCAGACGCATGCACAACGAATGTAGGAGGAAAGGATGAAGTAATGAGTATTGCAGAGTTATTTGAGATGGAAACCAGGGAAAGCGAATTCAATGAGGATAATGCGCAGTCGACAGAAGTTGAAAATAAGTTACGAGTGGGCACACAACCCACCATATATAATGAAGGAAGTTATGAAGCGATAATTAGAGCATTTAGATGCGATTATGTGGAAGTAGCGATGAAGAAGGAGAAGATAGATGAGGATGAGGAAAAAGTAGAGGATGCTGAAGAAAGTGTAAATGAAGGAAGAAATAGAGAAGAGGAAATAAAAGAGAGAGAAGTAGCAGTCGAAGCTTATCCTACAGAAAGTTCGAATTCACAAGGGAAATTCCTAAAAAGACGCATGTATGATTCAGTGGAGGATTCGTTGATGCAAGAAGAAGAAGAACAGAACCAACCCTTTCAAATCCAACCAATTGTGAAGGCCATGGTAAAGCATATCCCAGTCAATATTGTAATTGATAGCGGAAGTGAACTGACTGCGATCTCGGAAAATTTATTCATGCAGTGTAATGCCAATGAGGAATTGCCAGTTCTGAAAACACGTAAGATTAAAGTAAGAGGTCCTATTAGAAACAATGCTGCGAAAGTTACGAGACAAACAAGGTTAACTCTTTCGTGCCAAGGTCAAAAGATCTAAGCCAACTTCGTGATTATACCTAAACTAACTGTAGATTTGATTATAGGTGCAGATTTTTTAAATGAGAGACAAGCGATATTAGATATGGGGAAAGGTAGCGTAACATTCGGGAATGTCACACTTCTCTTTGAGCAAAAGCTAAAATTAGAAGAAATACCAGTTATAAACAAACAATTAAGAATGACGCGAGATAAAGAGGATGAAGAATTAGAATGGTATGCACAAAAGGGGGAATCGCCTCAACTCATGTTAGAAGTCCATAAAGAAATCGACGAAAATTGCAAGAAGTTCAAGGTATTTCGGAACACAGTAAAAGAGAATTAGAAAGTATTTTACGAGATAAAGCAGAGGTATTTTTACCTAAGACTGGCAGTATTAAACTCTTTCAGTACAAGTTTGAAGATTAATTTTATTACTGATAAATAATCAGCACAATATTTCAAGATTATGTTGCAGATAAGATCGTCAGGAGAAAGAAGAATGAAGAGAGAGGAAGGTGGGAAAAAGAAAGTAGTTTCAATAATAACACCAATAGTACCATAAATTAACGTGAAGGGATAAAGCGTAGATACTCTAACAGCATGAAATACTAAAATGCTATACACCACGACACTACACAAAAATAAAAAACGAATTTTCGGTTTCTTGTATAAGTTAAGACTCAAAATATCTTAGAACTGTAACATGGAAAGGGCGCCGAAATTTGTAAAGCTTTTTACGAAGGCATAAAACAATGTAGGTACTAGACATATATTAGATGATTGTAAGTAAAACTTTTTGTAAGAACCATTGTAAAAACTCCAGCAAAGACCAGATGGAACGACCCACAAGTTGCAACACGAGAAGTATCAAGAAAGAAAAGGACGTAATTAGCAAGACACGATTCCTACAAGGCAGAAGCGTCGAGAGAAAGGAAAGGACAGTGAGACCAACAGAGGGTAGCTGAAGTGAGGGTGGCGGAACCCTGCTGGGACAGAACACGGAACCACAGAGTGTCGGAACATGGAAGGGACCGGTGCAGGGACTGATAAGCAAATACCACACTGGACTTTCACCGCTCATAAATCTCCGAGCGGCCCCACTCAGCGGAGCGAGCAAAAAACGGCCCGACGAGAAGACCGCTTGGGTAAGCCACCACTGGCGAAAAAAAAAAAAAAAGTGTAAAAGTCACACTACCGCTATTAAACAGCACACTGATGCACGAAACTGAAGAAAACGTCCACAAAGTAAAAATGACACGCCCAAACAATTTGTCAAACTGTTACTAAGAGGAGAACTTCAAAGCGACTAGTTATCAATAAATATTTCCATATCCTGAACCAAGAATCAAGTAAGAAACAGAGAAAAAGCAGGAAGAACAGAAGTTGAAGATTCGCAAGATTGAGACCAAGAAAGAAGATGGGTGAAGAATAGACGACATGCCTTCCCAAATCCCTATCATATTGTAAACTAGTCGTCTGCAAAGTATTACAACGAAAAACGACCGCTTTCAGCGACACATAACGATGACTTTCACGCATACAAAGCCAGTAAACCACGAGATTCTGCACTCACAGCTCCATTCCATTATGGGACCTCCACAACAGCAACACACACCTGCAAAGCCAACAAGGAATGACGAATGAAGCTGTACATCAAACACTTGCATACATACATCTCGCTCAAGTCCATCACCTTCGTGCAAAAACATTCGCCAACCTCATGCTTAAACATTCATAGGATTGTGTGAACGCATGAAATCAAGTTATGTGATGTAGCAATTGTGCAAAAGAAACGTGTGAAAAACTAAATAAGTTAAGCACACCAGACAGCTAATAAACTACAAAATAACAGTCGTTGACTATGAACTTAAGTAAAAAATAGACTATCGATAAAAATAAGTCATTAGTTCTGAAATGGACAGTATATAAAGAACAAAAGTAAGGCATAATAAACACTACAACTATATGCCACCTATTTTCTCCTCATAAAAATAAAAGAATAACTATATTTTACTTATTTTCTCCTTATAAAAACAAAGAATAAAAAATTATCTTGTTGGATGTTTTCCCTTTTTTTAACATTTGTACCATTTGTTAGGATAATATCTCAATACTTGTGTATGTATATTTCTTTGTCAAAGCAATTCTTGGAAATAATTCTTATTTGTTAGCGTAACAATGTTGAAATGAGTGTCTAGAAACAAAAACATTTTACTTGTACATGATATTTAGAAAATGTGTTAGGAATAGATTTTACTTAATTAGTACATCTATAAAATATATATATATATATATATATATATATATATATATGTATAATATATATATATATATATATATATATATATATATTTCTAAGAAAATCGATGTGAAAGACTCCTCACTTTCGATAACAAACTTCTTAAAAAACAAACTTCACACTTAAATAAAGAAAGAAAATAATTAAAAATTAATAATAGCATAAAAATATTCTTCTCCTGTCATTTTTAAGAATAATGTAGAAGAATATAAAAATATAAATTAGTAATACAAACTAGCATAGAACCAGAATAACGTGGCTGAACAGTAGGCAACAAAATTTAGATAAAGAAATAATTTTTGACTGACTTAGACAACGATTTAATCATTGCCTAACCCCAGTACAAAAATTAAGTTCGAAGGGTGGTGATATGTAAGGTGTCAGGCAAATCCAACACCTTCCATGAAAACCCTGACATGATAAGCAAATCCAGTAGTATGTCACATAGCTCCGAATAAATCATGACAATTAAATTAACCAAAGTAATACGAGTAACGAGTGAGCAAATGGAATACCACAGGCTAACACAAGAATGCCTAAATGCATGTCATACCTTCCCACCGTGAGACAGACACAGTTCCGAGGGGAGAAACAAGAACAGAAGCTGAGAGCAGAACCATGTTAAGCTGGAAGGCCCTATGATAAGGGACGGATGGACACCCACGTGGCCAGCTAACTGCTAGGACCACACCACCTGCAAGTTTTAGCGTGAGACTTTTTCGCGTCTCTGTTACGTTAGGACCACCCCCCAGCCCATGTTAAAAGCTAGAGCCCTCCAGAAGAACAGTATAGATCTTACGATAACGCATAAAGGGCTACACCACCCGCAAGTTTTAGTGTGAGACTTTTTCGCGTCTCTGTTAGGACCACCTTCCAGCCCATGTTAAAAGATAGAGCCCTCCAGAAGAACAGTATAGATCTTACGATAACGCTTAAAGGACAACACCAGCTGCAAGTTTAAGCGTGAGACTTTTTCGCGTCTCTGTTACGTTGCAAACTTTAAAAACAATGCCCCACCACGAAAAGTATAACATTTCTCATTGGATAGACAGAATTTTTGTAGGCGGAGCTTAAGGTTAGCATTGAGACCCTGATTGGTCAGATGAAAACACAGCCAGATAGTTTTTTTAAACCAACTTCGGTAAATAGTAGTAAGGAGAAGTTAGGAGAGAGTTGCTTCCGAGAGGGCGAACTGGATGGAGCTGCGCCGGCCGTCGCCCCCTGACGAACACCGACAAGGTAATGAACGCACGCGATGCTGCATTTTTGAGCGCATAAGGCTTCACTCAGAACTGCAGAAGTCTCATCTGTTACATCCCCTTTACGTAATACTAGAGTCGATCGTCAATTAAAGCTCATGGTGTTCACATTTGGCACTTGAAGTAAAAATCTGAAACACGATGATTTTTCTGTTATATAGTTATTGAGAAGCCACATCAGCCACTGTAATTTACGACAAGTTAGATAAGTAATTAAAGATAATTGAGGTTCACTGTAGACCATTTTGATAGTTTTATCTTTTGTGGAACTTAATTTAAACCTAGATTATAGATGTGATATGGCATAGATCATCCTTCGATCCATTGTAGAACTTGGAAACCCATTTAGGGAATATTCGTTCACATTTTTATTGAACGCAGTTGGTTTTTACCATCCTGTATTAAAACATTTCCTTTTATCAATAGTGCAGTTTATAAACGATGTTTTGTGAGTAGAATAAAATTTCCAATCGTAAACTTAACTGCTTTTTCGACGTTATTTTACCAGCTAACTAAAAATAGGAAAGCCTTGAACCACTTCCACTAAATTTAGTTACTATTAAGATTCGTTTACAGGAGTGCAGTGCAGCTTGCGCTGAAATCATTAAGTATTTGGTTATATCATCGCTAGTCTCACAGAACTCTTCCGAATTCTACATGTCATGTGTGGTCTGGCGTCTCCTTACCAGCAACAGGTCCCAGGTTCAAACTAGTCAATTCCCTAAAAAACACGCTCAGAGCGTCGTTGGGCGAAAGTGGTAGGGAGACACAATATAGAACAAACAGACACCACGCAGAATGTTTATATATATAAAAATGATTGAGAATGTATGCAAAATTTAGTTTACTGACAACATCTATTTTTCCAAAACGAAGAGAGACATAAATTATACTAAACAAGTTGATTGAATACCGTAAACAACTGTCAGTTGTTTAAAAACCGCAGTGGACAACGATCCTGGGTAGCAGAACTGAGTCAAGTACTCTGGCCCTAAAAATGTGGATAACGCAATTTGAATTGATATGACGCTGAGCAGACTTTGATTGATAATCTACAGAAGTTTCTCAATATAGGTGCAGCTGAGAGCAAGTGGTGATTGAGATTTGTATGCTCTGACCAGGCTGGAGGGGCATTACGTTACCCTGTTTGCTTCGTGCAGTGATGTAACTTGCAGCTGGCGAGATGTGTGTGGCGGAAGCGAGACGTGAGGTGGCACCTGTGAATCGATCGCAGCCACGAAAGAAATGCAAAAATCTCACGGCCTAGCGATTAGGCAGACGGATCGCAATTTACTCTCTGCCAGAGCCCCGAAATCACGGTAGATTTCAGTGTGTGACGCACCCGTTCGCTGGTCAAATCAAGGACCAGTTTGGCTCACTTATATGACAGAGCGCACAAGGATACCAAACGTCAGGACTGGTAAACCAAAAATGAATAAATGTGCTCTCGGCAAACGAGTAGTCTGAGATGTTTGAAATCACACTGTCAGTACAGTAAGAACTTTCACCACAGGCTCCCCAGTCTAAACTACTCGCAAGTGAAGTCAGTCTCAGGACACGTCCCATGCACCAACCATACATGCCAGAGCATCGACCAAAAGTCCTCTTGCCAGACTAAAGTCCAGCACCTGAGTGCCTCGCACCTCTCAGAAGGGAAAAGAATCCGTTTTCCTGCAAAGAGCACCAACGACACCGCCTTCATGCCACCTTGAGCCAATCATAGGGCTCTAGAGGCGCTAAATCTCCCCTCCCACCACAGCACAAACTCCTGTCGAACTAGGGCAAGAGTCAAGAAACCCGCATCACTGAAAAAAAAAAAGAATCCGCCAATTACTGGCTATGTTAAGTTTTCACAAAGGGGAAAGATGTTTTTCTCTGAAGTCAAGTCACTTCCCACAGCAACAAGCGAACAGATAGAATCTTAAAGATCTATATCTAAATCGTCTGTGCCTTGGAGCTTGTTAGTCGAAGCTATGAGGTGTAATAAAGATTCTATCTCTAAATGTTTCTCAGACGCTGGAGTTTGTTATACAACCGAGGTGGCTGATGGAAGTGGGTCACAGGCCTATTTGTAGTGTCGGCAAACACGAAACCTTGTGAATTTTTATTACATGTGGCTCTGCACACAGTGCCTGGTTTACATCTCAACTGTGGAGACGCCTCCCTTCAGTCCGTCACCTCTAGCTCAGCCTTCGGCTGGTGCCAATGCAGATATAGTGGCATTGTTCTGCTGGAGACCTGTCTCGACAAGGGGTTGCTCTGTATGCCCTGTATGGCTGTGGCTCTGTCCGGCAAGGTTTACTGAGGAATGGGCTCACTGCCAATTGCTTCCAATTCCCAACATGCCGTTTCGATGAGCTAAGAACCGTAAAATACCTCATGCTTTTAGTGCCCTACCAGGCTCCATCAACGTCTGCTCTGGCTGTTAACTTTCTAGAGTCTCGCGGTGCATCAGATAATAATAAAATATTTAATAATTTTCCATATATGAAAAATAGGTGAGAGAGTAACTTGTCCTCTCTCAACGTATTTTACCATAAAATATCTAGGACTATGAGTTTTGTATCCTGCCTGGAAGGCGGCGTGTGGATCTGCTCCTGTAAACTGAAGGGTAGGCCGAATGTAGAAAGTGAGTAGGAGCAGGAAAAGGTGACAATGCTTCGGTACTGCAATTATTTTATAACTCTGTTACTTAACTTTGCGTACAGAGGAGCATGTAGGTGCGAAGTCATTCATCCATCAAATCTAACAGCTACTAGTAGTTGGAAAAACTATCACTGAAGTAATACAGTCTGTAATTGCTAGCCCCCTATGAAGTAGAAACAATGTTGCTAGGTCGTCTCCTCGGAATCAAATGGGCTGGATCTGGAGTGGTGCTCGTAGAGCTTCACAGCACTGGCTAGAGGGCGCTGTCGTTGCTGTTGGTGTCGTAGTGCCAACCTTGCAGAGCGCACCTATATAGTGGCATCGTAGCTATCGATACCACAATGCGTACAGAGGAAGCTGAAGTGGAACGACCACATAAATTAATCTCGAGTAAGGCAGATGCCAGACTGAGATTCGTTGGGAGACTCCTCAGGAAATGTACTCCATCAGCAAAGCAAGTAGCTTACAAAACTCTCGCTCTACTAATACTTGAATATGCCTTGCCAGTATGGCATTCCTACCAGGTAGGATTGATACAGGAAATAGAGAAGAGCCAAAGAAGGGAAGCGTGTTTCGTAATAGGCTCATTTAATATTCACGAAAGCCTCACAAAGCTGATCAGCCAACTCCGGTGGCAGACGCTTTAAGAGAGGCGTTCTGAATCATGATGTGTTTTACTCTTGAAGTTCCAAGAGCGTATTCTCCTTGAAGAGTTAACCATTCTTCCCGCGAACCGTTCGCTACTAGAACAGGAAAGTCAGTAAGTGACAGTGGTACACAAAGTACATTGCGCCACACACCATAATGTGCCTTCCAGAGGATAGATGTCTCTGATGCAGATCAGGCAAAAGGAAAAATCTAAAACGCATATCTCTTTCTGGACTACGACTGCAGTTCATTGAAGATAAAAATGTGTGCTCACTGACTACCCACGAAAGGGTAGCCATGAACGTAGCATGAACTATTGCTCAAAGTTGGATAAATAAGATAACTACGAAGGTTTATTCAGCACTTGCACATACAAGAGCGCGGAGTGAACTGCCTCTGGCCAGAATACATACGGTATATACAGGGTGTTTAAAAAATGACCGGTATATTTGAAACGGTAATAAAAACTAAACGAGCAGCGACAGAAATACACCGTTTGTTGCAATATGCTTGGGACAACAGTACATTTTCAGGCAGACAAACTTTCGAAATTACAGTAGTTACAATTGTCAACAACAGATGGCGCTGCGGTCTGGGAACCTCTATAGTACGATATTTTCCACATATCCACCATGCGTAGCAATAATATGGCGTAGTCTCTGAATGAAATTACCCGAAACCTTTGACAACGTGTCTGGCGGAATGGCTTCACATGCAGATGAGATGTACTGCTTCAGCTGTTCAATTGTTTCTGGATTCTGGCGGTACACCTGGTCTTTCAAGTGTCCCCACAGAAAGAAGTCACAGGGGTTCATGTCTGGCGAATAGGGAGGCCAATCCACGCCGCCTCCTGTATGTTTCGGATAGCCCAAAGCAATCACACGATCATCGAAATATTCATTCAGGAAATTAAAGACGTCGGCCGTGCGATGTGGCCGGGCACCATCTTGCATAAACCACGAGGTGTTCGCAATGTCGTCTAAGGCAGTTTGTACCGCCACAAATTCACGAAGAATGTCCAGATAGCGTGATGCAGTAATCGTTTCGGATCTGAAAAATGGGCCAATGATTCCTTTGGAAGAAATGGCGGCCCAGACTAGTACTTTTTGAGGATGCAGGGACGATGGGACTGCAACATGGGGCTTTTCGGTTCCCCATATGCGCCAGTTCTGTTTATTGACGAAGCCGTCCAGGTAAAAATAAGCTTCGTCAGTAAACCAAATGCTGCCCACATGCATATCGCCGTCATCAATCCTGTGCACTATATCGTTAGCGAATGTCTCTCGTGCAGCAATGGTAGCGGCACTGAGGGGTTGCCGCGTTTGAATTTTGTATGGATAGAGGTGTAAACTCTGGCGCATGAGACGATACGTGGACGTTGGCGTCATTTGGACCGCAGCTGCCACACGGCGAACGGAAACCCGAGGCCGCTGTTGGATCACCTGCTGCACTAGCTGCACGTTGCCCTCTGTGGTTGCCGTACGCGGTCGCCCTACCTTTCCAGCACGTTCATCCGTCACGTTCCCAGTCCGTTGAAATTTTTCAAACAGATCCTCTATTGTATCGCTTTTCGGTCCTTTGGTTACATTAAACCGCTGTTGAAAACTTCGTCTTGTTGCAACAACACTGTGTTCTAGGCGGTGGAATTCCAACACCAGAAAAATCCTCTGTTCTAAGGAATAAACCATGTTGTCCACAGCACACTTGCACGTTGTGAACAGCACACGCTTACAGCAGAAAGACGACGTACAGAATGGCGCACCCACAGACTGCGTTGTCTTCTATGTCTTTCACATCACTTGCAGCGCCATCTGTTGTTGAAAATTGTAACTACTGTAATTTCGAAAGTTTGTCCGCCTGAAAATGCACTGTTGTCCCAAGCATATTGCAACAAACGGTGTATTTCTATCGCTGTTCGTTTAGTTTTTATTGCCGTTTCAAATATACCGGTCATTTTTGAAACACCCTGTATACAGACAGCTGCAGAACATTCCAGTACAATGATTCTTGCCATTTGTGGATACTTCTAGAAAGTACTCGAGCGAATAGGGAAGTTAAAATTGTATAGTCCAGGTGAGTTTTGAAGTCACGATCCTCGATGCAACAGTTCAGTAACATATCCACTATACCACGGTGCTAGTCAGCTTCTTGTGCTACATTATTAAAGACATGTCCAACATCACCAAGGTGTGGTCGATTCTCTATCCCATTTTTCAACAAGTCGAGCTCGTACTCCATATATAGTGACGCCCGATCCTAATCTACATCTAAATCTACAAGCATACTCTGCAATTCACACTTAATTGCCTGGAAGAGGGTTCTTCGCACCACCTTCAGACGATTTCTCTACCGTCCCTCTCTTTAGTAACTCGCGGCAAAATGAACACTCAAATCTTTCCTTACGAGATCTGATTTCTCTTAATTTATGATGATCATTTTTTCCTATGTAAGTCAGCAACAGCAAAATATTTTCAATTCAGAGGAGAAAATTGGTGATTGAAGTCTCGTGAAAATATCTCGCCGCAACGAAAAACGTCTTTGTGTAAATGATTGCCTACTCCAACTCACTTATCATATCCATGACACTCTTCCTCCTACTTCGCGATAACACAAATCGACCTGCCCTTCTCTGAACTTCTTCGTGTCGTCCGTTAGTGCTATATGGTAAGCATTCCATACCGCTCTGCAGTACTGTAGCAGAGGAAGAACAAGCGTAGTGTAGGTAGTCTCTTTAGTAAACCTATTGCATCTTCTAAGAGTTCTGCCAATAAGACGAAGTCCTTGGTTTGCCTTCCCCAGTACATGATCCATTTGATCGTTCAAAACTAAATTGTTCCTTACTGGAATTCCCAGGCATTTAGCTGAGTTGTCACTCTGTAGATTCCTGCGATTTATCCTGCAGCCGAAATTTCACAGACCTCTTAAGGTACTTGTTTGGATGACCTCACATTTTTCCTTATTTACAGTCAATTGTCACTTTTCACACCGTATAGATATCCCGTCAAAGTCATTTTGCAATCGATTTTGATCTTCTGATGACTTTCCTTGACGATAAATGACAGCATCACCCCCAAGCAATCTAATTGAACTTATCTGTTTGTCTCCTGAATAGTCGAGACCTACAGACGCTATGTACAGCAGAGGACGTGCTACACTTCTTTGGGGAATGCCAGATATCATATATGACTTTCGTTCATTTACTGTGAACTGTGACTTTTCTAGCAAGAAATCGCTAATTTACTCACACAGCTGAGACAATACTCTATAGGCACACAATTTGCTCTTGTGACGATCGTTGTCAAAAGCCCTCTGTAAGTCTATAAATATGGAATCAATTTGAGATCTCCTGTCGATAGCACTCATTACTTCTTGCGAATAAAGAAGTAGTTGTGTTTCACAATAACGATATTCTCTGAATCCTTGCTGACTGTGTCAATAGACCGCTGCCTTTGAGGTAATTCATAATGTTCGAACACAGAGTCTGTTCCAAAATCCTGTTGCAAATCGACGTCAGTGATATGGGTCTGTAATTCATCGGATGACTTCTATTTTCTTTCTACAATATTAGTGTGACCTGTGCAACTGTTGAGTCTTTAGGTACGGGTCTTTCGTCAAAAGGAGCGGTTGCATAGGATTGTTAAGTATGTGGCTATTGTATCAGCATATTCTGCAAGAAACCTCACTGATATACTATCTGGACCCGAAGACTTGCCTTTATTAAGTGATTTCAGGAGCTTCGCTACACCGAGGATATCTACTTCTAAGTTACTCACGTTGGCGGTTGATCCTGATTCTAATTCGGGAATATTTACTTCGTTTTCTTTCGTGAAGGAGTTCTGTAAAACTCTGTTTAGTAGTTCCTCTTTAGTGGTATTCTCATCATTACTCTAATCATCGAACAGTGAATACATCGTCAAGTCACGAACGTTATAATAAAGGCTGCTGTGAGTTTGCTACTGCTCCACAGGACTAATAACATTTTTGTGACAAAATGCATATATTATAGTTTCTATAGAATACCATCTTATTTAAATGCGCACTAAGCGACAGAATTCGGTTCTGTTACGCCACATACTGCGACAAAGCTACTTCTTCATTTTTCGTCGTACGGGGCAGATTTGCAGGCATTTTGCCTAATGTGAATATGAAGGCATTTTACCAGCAAACATCGGTATCATGGTAAGATCGCAGCCAGCCGCAAGCATTACAATCGCTTTCATATAATTGGGAACTATGATGGAAGTCGGGTTAGGTAAAATCGTACTGTTTTCGTGTGTTTTTTTGTGCAGATTTACACGCAGAACTCCTTGTCTTTGTCTACGTTATACTTGATTCCGATCACATGGTGCAATGAATCTGTCTCCGTATTAGGCCTGGGTAGATTCAAGTGATCTACAAGTAGTCTTTTACACTCATTTCCAAGTTTCCAGCGTATCTATGACCTTATTTCTTTTGTCAAACTGAGATGTGGTTCGGAAGGAATGTTAGCTATTCGTACTTAACGTTTACCCATCGCCACCCTGGCGACTCTGTATAACTGATCTATTGCTAAGTTATGTTTTTTGTCCATCGCATTTAGATTTCGTGGATTCATCAGATCACGCCTTTCCCTGGCATTACCAATTTCACCCACGTGTATATGCATCCATGTTAGAATTCTCATGTACACGCCAAAAAAGGTTTTGCGTCTCCCGGTTCCCAGAACTCCTGAAGACAGACGTTGACTGTGGGTATTGTATCACAGACACAGTCTCTTCGACTGTTCAGAGATATCACTACGCCACGTGGGATTAGCCGAGCGGTCTCAGGCGCTGCAGTCATGGACTGTGTGGCTGGTCCCGGCGGAGGTTCGAGTCCTCCCTCGGGCATGGGTGTGTGTGTTTGTCCTTAGGGTAATTTAGGTTAAGTAGTGTGTAAGCTTAGGGACTGATGACCTTAGCAGTTCAGTCCCATAAGTCTTCACTCACATTTGAACATTTGAACAGATATCACTACACCCACCCAAAGATGTAAATAACCATGCATGAGCAGAGCCTATTAAACTGAGGGGGTCCGACAGCCGATCAGTTCCAGTCATTCCAGCAGGAAGGAGGTACAAAGCTCGTGTTGTCTGTAGTTCAACCATGCCTAGACGATCAGTATCGCGGTTCGATCGCGTCCGCATAGTTACTTTGTGCCAGGAAGGGCTCTCAACAAGGGAAGTGTCCAGGCATCTCGGAGTCAACCAAAGCGACGTTGTTCGGACATGGAGGAGATACAGAGAGACAGAAACTGATGCCATGCCTCGCTCAGCTGTCCAAGGGCTATTACTGCAGTGGATGACCGCTACCTACGGATTATGGCTCGAAGGAGCCCTGACAGCAATGCCACCATGTTGAATAATGCTTTTCGTGCAGCCGCTGGACGTCGTGTTATGACTCAAACTGCACGCAATAGGCTGCATGATGAGCAACTTCACCCCCGACGTCCATGACGAGATCTATCTTTGCAACCACAACACCATGGAGCGCAGTACAGATGGGCCCAACAACATGCCGCATGGACCGCTCAGGATTGGCATCACGTTCTCTTCGCCAACGTGTCGCATATGCCTTCAACCAGACAATCTTCGGAGACGTTTTTGGAGGCAACTCGGTCAGGCTGAACGTCTTAGACACACTGTCCAAATTGCAACAAGGTGGAGGTTCTCTGCTGTTTTGGG
This sequence comes from Schistocerca americana, assembly GCF_021461395.2. Classification (NCBI taxonomy): domain Eukaryota; kingdom Metazoa; phylum Arthropoda; class Insecta; order Orthoptera; family Acrididae; genus Schistocerca; species Schistocerca americana. Next base: position 354,928,575 of record NC_060130.1, read on the forward strand.
GTGGCATTGTGTGGGGCCGACGTACCCCACTGGTAGTCATGGAAGTCGCTGTAACGGCTGTACGATATGTGAATGCCATCCTCTGACCGATAGGGCAACCATACCGGCAGCATATTGGCGAGGCATTCGTCTTCATGGACGACAATTCGGGCCCCCATCGTGGACATCATGTGAATGACTTCCTTCAGGATAACGACATCGCTCGACTAGGGTGGCCAGCATGTTCTCCAGACATTAACCCTATCGAATATGCCTGGGATAGACTGAAAAGGGCTGTTCATGGACGACGTGACCCACGAACCACTCTGAGGGATCTATGCCGAATTGCCGTTGAGGAGTGGGACAATCTGGACCAACTGTGCCTTGATGAACTTGTGGATAGTATGCCATGACGAATACAGGCATGCACCAATGCAAGAGCACTTGCTACTGGGTATTAGAGTTACCGGTGTGTACAGCAGTCTGGACTACCACCTCTGAAGGTCCCGCTGTATGGTGGTACAACATGCAATGTGTGGTTTTCATGTACAATAAAAAGGGCGGAAATGTTGATCTCTATTCAATTTTCTGTACAGGTTCCGGAACCGAGGTGATTCAAAACTTTTTTTGATTTGTGTTCGTTCGTGAGATGGTGCACTTCTTGCTTTTGCTTGGCCTTGAATTCAGGGTGACATTGTTCGTGCGTACCCTGTTGATTTTTTTGTTTTGTTTGTTTTGTAAATGATTTTCAGCAACAACGTAAGTTGTAGCTGATACAGTTACTCTGCTTAGACAACGATATTGCGTACTATTCTATTCATCACACGACATATTTCAATAAAAGGCAGTGTGTTACAACTGCGACATTTGAAATCTCTATGCGCTGCAGAATATGAAGAATGTTGGAAACGAGAACATCAGAGAAGTGTTACTTCACCATCCTTCACTTCAGCCATGTTTCAAGATACTAAGAAACATCTTCATCTACATCCTCTTCTATTTCCATAATATTGTCCTCAAGAACATCGCCCCTGTATAGATCCTCTATATACTCCTTCCACCTTTCTGCTTTCCCTTCTTTGCTTAGAACTGGGTTTCCATCTGAGCTCTTGATATTCATGTAAGTGGTTCTCTTTTCTCCAAAGGTCTCTTCAATTTTCCTGTAGGCAGTATCTATCTTACCCCTCATGAGATAAGCCTCTACATCCTTACATTTGTCCTCTAGCCATCCCTGCTTAGCCATTTTGCACTTCTGTCGATCTCATTTTTGAGACGTTTGAATTCCTTTTTGCCTGCTTCACTTGCTACATTTTTGTATTTCCACTTTTCATCAATTAAATTCAGTATCTCTTCTGTTACCCAAGGATTTCTACTAGCCCTCGTCTTTTTACCTACTTGATCCTCTGATGCATTCACTATTTCATTCCTCAAAGCTACCCATTCTTCTTCTACTGTATTTCTTTCCCCTATTCCTGTCAATTGTTCCCTTATGCTCTCCCTGAAACTCTGTACAACCTCTGGTTCTTTCAGTTTACCCACGTCCCATCTCCTTAAATTCCCACCTTTTTGCAGTTTCTTCAGTTTCAATCTACAGTTCATAACCAATAGATTGTGGTCAGAGTCCACATCTACCCCTGGAAATGTCTTACAATTTAAAACCTGGTTCCTAAATCTCTGTCTTACCATTATACAATCTATCTGAAACCTTTTAGTATTTCCAGGGTTCTTCTATGTATACAACCTTCTTTCATGATTCTTGAACCAAGTGTTAGCTATGATTAAGCTATGCTCTGCGCAAAATTCTACCAGGCGGCTTCCTCTTTCATTTCTTAGCCCCAATTCATATTCACCTACTACGTTTCCTTCTCTTCCTTTTATACTGTCGAATTCCAGTTACCCATGACTATTAAATTTTCATCTCCCTTCACTACCTGAATAATTTTCTTTTATCTCATCATACATTTCATCAATTTCTTCACCATCTGCAGAGCTAGTTGGCATATAAACTTGTACTACTGTAGTAGGCGTGGGCTTTGTGCCTATCGTGGCCACAATAATGCGTTCACTATGCTGTTTATAGTAGCTTACCCGCACTCCTATTTTTTATTCATTATTAAACCTACTCCTGCATTACCCCTATTTGATTTTGTATTTATAACCCTGTATTCACCTGACCAAAAGTCTTGTTCCTCCTACCACCGAACTTCACTAATTCGCACTATATCTAACTTTAACCTATCCATTTCCCTTTTTAAATTTTCTAACATACCTGCCCGATTAAGGGATCTGACATTCCACGCTCCGATCCGTAGAACACCAGTTTTCTTTCTCCTGATAACGATGTCCTCTTGAGTAGTCCCCGCCCGGAGATCCGAATGGAGGACTATTTTACCTCCGGAATATTTTACCCAAGAGGACGCCATCATCATTTAATCATACAGTAAAGCTGCATACCCTCGGGAAAAATTACGACTGTAGTTTCCCCTTGCTTTCAGCCGTTCGCAGTACCAAAACATCAAGGCTGTTTTGGTTAGTGTTACAGGGCCAGGTCAGTCAATCATCCAGACTGTTGCCCCTGCAACTACTGAAAAGGCTGCTGCCCCTCTTCGGGAACCACACGTTTGTCTGGCCTCTCAACAGATAACCCTCCGTTGTGGTTGCACCTACGGTACGGCTATCTGTATCGTTGAGGCACGCAAGCCTCCCCACCAACGGCAAGGTCCATGGTTCATGGGGGGGATTTATTTCATGACCAATCCGAATTTAATGAAACCGAGCTACCATCTTACACTAGCTATTAAGGAATGCGAGACTCGTAATTTCATCGATCACAATCTAATCTATACATCTTTATATACAGAGTGTTAGGTGTATAAGTGCAGATATTTTTATTGAAGAGTAAAGACAGTGTACTGAACAATATTACAGAAGTATTTACTTCATTTGCAGGCTAATAATTATAGCTATTACGAATAGTATGTTTTAGTTTGGTTAGTACCTCCAAGTACGCTGGCACATGCAAGTCGTTAATGTTAATTTTCTCTGGGCAGTAGGTCAAGTACTGAGGTGTGGACATGTGGACGCGTGGACGCAAATTTGACAGTCTATACTGAAAAACCTAGTCCACTTCATGGCGCAGTTACGACCGTGCAGAAAACATCAGGTTGTAAATTATGTAATTTGTTTGCGGGAAGGCTATAAAACTCAGAGAAAGACCAACTAACACACTGATGGCGGTACACATTCAGGTACCAATCAGCACACAATCCATGCCTTTACCCCTAACCACCTGTACAAAAATTCAGAATCGCAAAAATTTTGACACAACGTTGCATTAAAATAGGCGTATGTTTTATATACCTATCTGTAAATGTATGTAATATACAGGGTGTTACAAAAAGGTACGGCCAAATTTTCAGGAAACATTCCTCACACACAAAGAAAGAAAATATGTTATGTGGACATGTGTCCGGAAACGCTTACTTTCCATGTTAGAGCTCATTTTATTACTTCTCTTCAAATCACATTAATCATGGAATGGAAACACACAGCAACAGAACGTACCAGCGTGACTTCAAACACTTTGTTACAGGAAATGTTCAAAATGTCCTCCGTTAGCGAGGATACATACATCCACCCTCCGTCGCATGGAATCCCTGATGCAGCCCTGGAGAATGGCGTATTGTATCACAGCCGTCCACAATACGAACACGAAGAGTCTCTACATTTGGTACCAGGGTTGCGTAGACAAGAGCTTTCAAATGCCCCCATAAATGAAAGTCAAGAGGTTTGAGGTCAGGAGAGCGTGGAGGCAATGGAATTGGTCCACCTCTACCAATCCATCGGTCACCGAATCTGTTGTTGAGAAGCGTACGAACACTTCGACTGAAATGTGCAGGAGCTCCATCGCGCATGAACCACATGTTGTGTCGTACTTGTAAAGGCACATGTTCTAGCAGCACAGGTAGAGTATCCCGTATGAAATCATGATAACGTGCTCCATTGAGCGTAGGTGGAAGAACATGGGGCCCAATCAAGACATCACCAACAATGCCTGCCCAAACGTTCACAGAAAATCTGTGTTGATGACGTGATTGCACAATTGCGTGCGGATTCTCGTCAGCCGACACATGTTGATTGTGAATCGAGGGAGTACAGTACATACTGACGTGATTGCACAATTGCGTGCGGATTCTCGTCAGCCGACACATGTTGATTGTGAATCGAGGAAGTACAGTACATACTGACGAAACTAAAATGAGCTCTAACATGGAAATTAAGCGTTTCCGGACACATGTCCACATGACATATTTTCTTTGTGTGTGAGGAATGTTTCCTGAAAGTTTGGCCGTGCCTTTTTGTAACACCCTGTATAAATAACTGTGTAATATAGAAGGGGGGACAGATTTGCTGCAAATTTTTACTTGTTAATGTAATAAACGTTTGGATACGTATAGGTTTTATATATATATGGTAACGTCTGTCCCTATAGCTGATTGGTCAGTGTGACGGATTGCCGTCCTGTGGGCTCGAGTTCGATTCCCGGCAAGGTCGGGGATTTTCTCCGCTCAGAGACTGGGCGTTGTGCTGTCTTAATCATCATTTCATCCCCATCCGGCGCGCAGGTCGCCCAATGTGGCGTCGAATGTAATAAGACCTGCACCAAGGCGGCCGGACCTGCCCCGTAGGGGCATTTCCTTTATGATAATGAAACGTTGTTAGCAAATAGAAAAGTTGTATTTATGACTTACCGGCTTATGATTAGAATACTACTACAGAATGTGTGATAACAATAAACAAGGCTCAAGATCCAATAGTTGGTGGAAGCGGAGACGGACAGAGGGGTGGGCGGAAATGAGCACAGAGAGCAGGAAGGAGGAATGGGTGGAGAGAGGGGGCAGGGAAAGGAAAGGTGGGAGACGGTGATGGACAAAGACAGGAGGAAAAAGGGAGGACGGGAGGAGATGTTGAGGGAGGGGGAGGAGAAGATGGACAGAGAAAGATAGTATGAGGCGATATACAGACAGACAGAGAGAGAGGGCAGGAGGGAGATGAGAGAGGGAGAAGGTAATGAACAGAGAGAGGGGGAGTAGGAGGAGATGGACAAACAGAGGGGGAGGTGGACAGAGACAGGGGTAGAAGGAGATTGCGAAATACATCCACTTTCAATACATATTTAGCAATTTTTCATTTAACTAGACTGAGTCACAGCAACTGGTGACCGAGTATATATATTTCTATATAGTACTATGTATTGAAGTTCCCCGCCGCGTTTGTCTGTATGTGAAGGCTACTCTCACGACTACTGAAGGGATTTTGTTATATACTGAAGTGACAAAACTCATCGGATAGCGATATGCAGATATACAGACGGCGGTAGTATTGCGCATTTAAGTTATAAAACGGCAGTGCATAGGTGGAGCTGTCATTTGTACTCAGGTAATACATGTGAAAAGATTTCCGATGTTATTATTGTTGCAGGACGGGAATTAACAGACTTTGAACGCGGAATGGTAGCTGGAGCTAGATATTGCATAGTCTACTTCGGAAATCGCTAGGGAATGCAATATTCGGAGACCAACAGTATCAAGAGTGTGCTGAGAATAGCATATTTCAGGCATTACTTTTCACCATGACCAATACAGTGGCCGACGGGCTTCGCTTAACAACCGAGAGCAGCGGGGTTTGCGTAGAGTTGTTAGCGCTAATAGACAAGGAACACTGCGTGAGGTAACCACAGAGCCTCTCATGGCCTCTTGACGGTATCAGTTGGACCTTAGACCACTGAGAAACCGTAGTCTGGTCACGTGAGTCCCGATTTCAGTTGGTAACAGCCGATGGTAGGATTCGAGTGTGGCGCAGACCACACGGACAAAAGTTATCAACAAGGCACTGTGGCTCCGTAATGGTGTGGGCTGTGTTTACATGGAATAGACTGGGTCCTCTGGTCAAACTGAACCGATCAGTGAATGGAAATGGTTATGTTCGGCTATATCGAGACCTCGCAGCCATTCATGGACTTCACGTTCCCAAGTATGTCGCCACGACACAATTGTTCGTGACTGGTTTGAAGAACATTCTGGACAATTCAAGCGGCTGATTTAGCCACCCAGATCTCTCGACGCGAATCCCAACAAATATTTACGGGAAATAATTGATAGGTCAGTTCGTGCACAAATCCCTACACCAGCAACACTTTCGCCAGATTCACGAGGAAGGTTTCCGTATATAATTTACTAGAGCTATCCCAAAGAAAACCTCCAGCTGTAGCTACTTAGTGCTACCAGTGAAAAGCTGGGGTGGATTGTTAGTTTCATATACATGCTCTTATCACCGTTCGAACAGCTGAAATTTCTTACGTAGACACATGTCATCTACGATCATCGTATCTGAACACTTCGTCTACTAGAGAGAAAGGGGGGCACGGCATCACGTCGAAAAGAAAAGCGTACAAATAGGATTCGCAAGAAAGCTAGAGGCTGCTGAGTATACCGCCTTGCTGAGCCGCACTATAACAGTCATTTTAGTCGGCTGGAAACTATTCAGACAGGCACACAACTCCACGCAATAATTCATAGTGTTATGTGAATTTCGACGTAATCGCGTTGGATGTTCGCCCACGCTCGTCTGTTTGCCCCGTTATTTGCGAAGAACAAAGATATCAGCAAAGAGCAGTGGCCGCTCTACCCCCTAATGAGGAGGTGCTTCTGGACGCTATTAGTACTCACCAACAGTCAATTGTCACATGACTTCCTGTACTGTGGTCCATCTATCCGCCTGGACTCGCATTCGGGAGGATAACGATTCAATCCCTCGTCCGGCCATCCTGATTTAGGTTTTCCGTGATTGCCCTAAATTACTCGAGGCAAATGCCGGGATGGTTCCTTTGAAAGGGCACAGCATGCTTCCTTCCCCGTCCTTCCCTAATCCGATGAGACCGATTACCTCGCTGTCTGGTCTCCTCCCACAAACAACCCACCCCATCTATCCGCTGTTACAATCTGCGATGGTCACGTCGGTGGCCACATCAGCTGAAGCTAGCGGCTGCACTTTCCCCGAATCGAGGTATTTTCAGTACATCCTTGACACAGTCGGACAGCCGCTGTCTGGGAGCGATCAAACTCGCTGATTACACTATGATACATTAAGCGTATTTCACGGACAGAGCTCTCTGAGATATGGAGTGAAATTAGTGATTTACATTTCGCTTAAGTTCAATTAAGTTAAATGACATAACACCATGAAATAATATTGTATTACAGTGTTTATGTTAATTATGAAATAACCTAAAACATTAATTACAACACTTTCTGTGAAAATGCTCCTCAGCAGAGTGGAAAAAATTGCTGAAGAGAATGTAGATGAAACCCCACCACAACAGTGTCATAACGTTTTACATGCTCTGGCTAGCTGTGGAATACATGCAGATTCACATACAAGATTCTTTTTTGTATCAATGTGAACCCGATGAAGTCTTGGTAAAGGTCCTAGAGCTGTCCTAGAGCTAAATTCATGTTGAGCACTAAGAATTTTTCTGAGAAAAGGCAAATTTTGGTCACAGCAATTCTAAGATACCAAGTGTTCGGAACAGGTTTTTGCAGAATCTTCTGGAGTGAACACTAGACTTAATTCGTATGAAAAGCTTTTAAATACCAAAAAAAGTATCCAACAAGTTGAGTTTACCCAAAAAATTACTCCGTCATTTATTAGTGGGTGAAAATGTGCAGGACAAACCAGTTTCTTCATTTTTCAATCTCCCATAGCAGTAATCAAGGATACTGTCAGTTTGTAGGGCGTAGATTTCCCAATTAACATTGTGAACTATCTATAGTGTCACACAGATAACACTTTCTGCTACTTGTATTTCATTATTTGGCTGGCATAATTCAATAGATTGTGAAGTTCTATGGGAAGTATTGAATTGCACACGTCAAAATTTAATGCTAATCCATTTTCCCTTAATCTTCTGTTGAAGTTTTCAAATATTTCGTTAGTTACCTTTCACAGTAAGAGGACTAGTACTAGTTGTTATTCTTATACTACTACCATTTAGCCGGCCGAGGTGGCCGAGCGGTTCTAGGCGCTACAGTCCGGAACCGCGCGACCGCTACGGTCGCAGGTTCGAATCCTGCCTCGTGCATGGATGTGTGTGATGTTCTTAGGTTATTTAGGTTTAAGTAGTTCTAAGTTCTAGGGGACTGATGACCTCAGAAGTTAAGTCCCATAGTGCTCAGAGCCATTTGAACCATTTCAACTACTACCATTTACAAGTTCGTTTCCGTAGATGAGTGGGCAATGCGACTGACTGCAATGCCGAGGGCCGCTGTTCGAATCCCCGGTACTGCCACAGACGGATTTTTTCGTGGTGGGAGGACAACTGCAGGATGTCCTCCGAATCGTGAAGCCAATGACGAGGCATTCGACAGATTACAAGCAGTTCCAGGGTCAAGAACCCCGACAACGACTGGGAGAGCAGTGTGCTGAACACATTTTCCTGAAGAGGAGTAACACATTGTTCACTGGTTGCAGGGACAACAGCCTGTATAACTGACTGATCTGCCCTTGTAACAACAGCCAGCTTGTACTTACTACGTTGCTACTGCAAACGTTTGAAAGCGGCGGGAGACTACAACTTTTATATTTCCCAAGGACACGAAGCTTTACTGTATGACTAAATGATGATGGCATCCACTTCAATAAAATATTCCGGAAGCCAAATTTCTATTTCACACTCACATCTCATGGCGCGCACTACTCAGTCTGGAAAAACAAAACCGGCGTTCTACAGGTAAGTAGGTTAGAGAATTTGAAAAAAATGCATAGATAAACTGAAGTTGGGTATAGTGGGATTAGTGAAGTGTGGTGGCAGGAAGTACAGTTCCTCTGGTCAGGTCATACAGAGTTACAACAAAAAAGAAAATGGGATTAATGCAGGAGTAGGTCTGATGATAAATAAGCAAATAAGAGAGTTGGCAAGCTACTATGAACAGCATACTGAGCACATTATTCAAGATGCACTGATGACCCAGAACATTACGATGACCTGCTTTGTAGCATGATGCTCCAACTTTGGAATTCAATGCAGTAACGATTCCAAGTAGCATGTATTCTACAAGTCCTTGGTAGATTTCTGGAGCTACCGGTATTTGTTGTCAGAGATCTACGCACAGGTCACGTAAATCCCATAAATTACCTGTCGGTGGTTTGTGAGAGCAGTGCAATGCCTGATAGCATACCATATGTATTCCATTGGGTACAAGTCAGGCGAATCTGGTAATCAACACATAGATGTGAGTTCACTACCATGCTCCTCAAAACATTTCGCATCATCTACATCTACATCCATACTCCGCAAGCCACCTGACGGTGTGTGCCGGAGGGTACTTTGAGTACCTCTATCGGTTCTCCCTTCTATTCCAGTCTCGTATTGTTCGTGGAAAGAAAGATTGTCGGTATGCCTCTGTGTGGGCTCTAATCTCTCTGATTTTATCCTCATGGTCTCTTCGCGAGATATACGTAGGAGGGAGCAACATACTGCTTGACTCCTCGGTGAAGGTATGTTCTCGAAACTTCAACAAAAGCCCGTACCGAGCTGCTGAGCGTCTCTCCTGCAGTGTCTTCCACTAGAGTTTATCATCTCCGAAACGCTTTCGCGATTACTAAATGATCCTGTAACGAAGCGCGCTGCTCTCCGTTGGATCTTCTCTATCTCATCTACCAACCCTATCTGGCACGGATCCCAGACTGGTGAGCAATATTCAAGCAGTGGGCGAACAAGTGTACTGTAACCTACTTCCTTTGTTTTCGGATTGCATTTCCTTAGGGTTCTTCCAATGAATCTCAGTCTGGCATCTGCTTTACCGACGATCAATTTTATATGATCATTCCATTTTAAATCACTCTTAATGCGTACTCCCAGACAATTTATGGAATTAACTGCTTCCAGTTGTTGACCTGCTATATTGTAGCTAAATGATAAAGGGTCTTTCTTTCTATGTATTCGCAGCACATTACGCTTGTCTACATTGAGATTCAATTGTCATTCCCTGCACCATGCGTCAATTCATTGCAGATCCTCCTGCATTTCAGTACAATTTTCCATTGTTACAACCTCTCGATATACCACAGCATCATCCGCAAAAAGCCTCAGTGAACTTCTGATGTTATCCACAAGGTCATTTATGTATATTGTGAATAGCAACGGTCCTACGACACTCCCCTGCGGCACACCTGAAATCACTCTTACTTCGGAAGGCTTATCTCCATTGAGAATGACATGCTGCGTTCTGTTATCTAGGAACTCTTCAATACAATCACACAATTGGTACCATCTCTATTGAGGAAGATGAAGGGATGTAGGTTGCCCACATAGTATTCATGTAGTCCGCAGCTGTCACTGACGTATACGAGGCCTTCACTTGCGATCACAGTTATCCGCATTACAGGCATGATCTACGAGTTGACCGTGCTCCGGTTCCACAGCAGGAGACACCCCTTTAGCGGACCCAGATGGCAGACACGACTTATCAACAATAACAAGGTGAACTGTGTCCAGAGGAACCGGTCTGTTTTGGAGTGTACCTCTAGCCAGCACCACGGAAACATACGGCATTAGCTGGAAACGTGCGGCATTAGCTTTGCCACGAAAAGGAGCAACTTCTACACCAGTGGCGCGCTCATCCCAGACAAGTGTGCTACAATCGGAAGCACTACTTTGCTTCCTCGAATCATGTGCCATCCAAGCATCGAGCAAATATCAGTCCGCTAGGTGTGTATTTAGAATGGTGTCTGACCGTCCTCAGCCAGTTCAGTTTGTTGAGCCACTGCAAGCAGTTCCGAAGGAGAGTGACCATCAGGTTCTACACGCTGTGGTTCCGGCAACAGCCCGATCAGGCGAATACCGCACTGCAACCACAACGAGCAGCCAGCCGTCGCCCATGGAACTCCGCCTCCTCTGATATGGCCTCCAGACTTTAGTGCACTTTCTAAACAAGTGCGAGGGCTAATTGAACGTAAGACTTTTATCTCTATCGTAAACTGTTTCAGTTACTCCCATAATCGTGAGTCCTTCTGCGGAGTAAGAAAAGTGAAAAGTGTGTGAAATATTATGGAACTTAACTGCTAAGATCATCAGTCCCTAAGCTTACACACTACTTAACCTAAATTATCATAAGGACAAACACACACACTCATGCCCGAGGGAGGACTCGAACCGCCGCCTGCGGGCTGGAGTGGCCATGCGGTTCTAGGCGCTACAGTCTGGAACCGCGTGACCGCTACGGTCGCAGGTTCGAATCCTGCCTCGGGCATGGATGTGTGTGATGTCCCTAGGTTAGTTAGATTTAAGTAGTTCTAAGTTCTAGGGGACTGATGACATCAGAAGTTAAGTCCCATAGTGCTCAGAGCCATTTGCACCATTTTGAACCTCCGCCGGGACCAGCTTCTGCGGAGTGCTTTCATGGACAGAGACTGAATAATCTTTATTGTTTATCAGTCAGTAATCTGTGGTCATTTGCAGTTAGTACATTAATTCAATGCTAAAAAAGATTGCGTTTATTTTTGAATTTTTATGTGGATGAAAAGAAATGCTAATTGACTACGGCTTGGGACAATGAGTTATCGTATGCGTGCTACCATGTAGGAAACATCAGTTCTGATGACGAAGATCGACGTTGTTATTTTCCGTGTAACTTGCAAATTTTGAGTGAACTGACATTTAAGTTGCGTTCCAGCTTGCCTGACGTTGCTCCAACGGATAAAAGCTTACTCTAAAAAGGAGATTTCACTTCAAGTGTTTTCTCATAAACTGTTCTACATTCTTTACTTGGACTGTGTTTTTCTTGTGCCTCCAGTGGTGTAGTACATATCAGTTGTCGACGGTTTAAGGTGTTTCGCCCCATCAGTGTTACCGACGAGGGCACAAGTTTTCAGGTTTCGTTCTCGCAGTTGGCGGTTAGTATTATTGGGTTCCACCTTTCGCCCGCTTTCTCAGAGGCGACGACGTTGATCGATATGTCGTTTACACTCCCAGTGTCGTCACTGCGTCCACAGACATTTTTTCGAACTTTAGTGCCGTTTCGCAGACAGGTTCCAGTGCATTAAGCACGTTTTCTCGTTCCACCATGGCAACAAAGAATCAAAACGAGTTGAAGCATTTATTGATTGACTTACAGCTGCTTCAGCAAGAACAGAGGATTCTTCTGCAAACTGTGGCCCGTCCAGTCGCTGCCCTACACCGGGCTTTCCAGCAAGTTCAGCACCACCAGGAGCTATTGTTGGAGATGTTGGCCTGGAAGAGGACAATCTTGCCTCTACCGTTTCAAGAATACGATGAGAAGATTGAGCCATGCATTATTGCGAGAGGCGACAATAAAGTAATGAGACTGACGTGAAAAGATGTTGCTTACCGTTTTAGTCAAGATTAGTGTTGTCTCCTTCAAAGTAGCTCCCTTCTGATTGCACACACTTTTTCCAGCGCTTCTGCCATTGGCGGTACATTTCTGGATCTCATCTTCTGTAATATCCTCAAAGACCCTCGTCACAGCTTTTTGGACATCTTGTACTGTTTGAAAATGGTGTCCCTTGACCGCCGTTTTGACTCTTGGAAATAGAAAAAAGTCGCACAGAACGATTCTGGTGAATAAGGTGGCTGTGGTAGTACTGAAATTTGTTTTGAGGTTAAAAATTGCTGTACTGACAGAGCAGTATGGGATGGGGCATTATCGTGATGCAGAATCCAATTATCAGCAATGTTGGCACGGACACGAAGAACTCTTTTACGAAGTCTTTTTAAAGTTTCTTTGTAGTAATAATGGTTAACTGTTTGTCCAGGAGGCACCCACTTTTTATGAACAATCCCCTTGGAATCAAAGAAGCACACAAGCATGCATTTCACTTCTGACTTTGATATGCGAAATTTTTTGGTCTGGGTGATCCCTTTGAGCACCATTGCAAACTTTGGCGTTTTGTCTCTGGATCGTACTGAAAAAACCAACTTTTATCACCAGTGATAACACGGCTCAACAATTCTGGATTGATTTCCGTTTGCTCTAACAGATCGGCTGCCACATTTTTCCGTGGTTCTCGCTGTTGTGATGTGAGAGTTTTGGGGACCATTTTTGCACAAATCTTTCTGATACCAAGATCTTCAGTAATTATTAGACGAATCGTTTCTCGATTGATGTTCAGTTCTTCTGCAATCATTTTCACGGATAATCTTCGATCAGATCGTACGAGTTCAAGCACCCTGGCCGAGTTGACATCCATCCGTGAGGTTGATGGTCATCCACTGCAGTCTTCATCCTCAATATTGGTTCTGCCTTCACTAAACATTTTATGCCAACGAAAAACTTGTGCTCTTGACATAACCTCCTCTCCAAAAGCCTTCTGAAGCATACCGTAAGTTGTCGTCGCGTTTTCACCCAGTTGAACGCAAAAAGAAATGGCATACCGTTGCGCAATATTATGCGGTTCCATTTGCGTGACGAGAGACACAAACACGTGTTAACTTATTACAGCACAACTCATGACTGAACAGTTGCATCGATGTGCCACTTGGACTAGAATCAGCTTATAGACCAAGGTCAAAGATATTGTGCCTATGCAAGCCTGCAGAGTTGCCACATCTTGCAAAGAAAATCAGTCTCATTATTTTATTGTCGTATCTCGTATTTCGTGGCCTCCACTATTCAAGTTGACATATGACAATGTACTTTTTATTAGCTCACTCTGGTGCTCATACCTATGAAGTTCTTCAATGTCTTAACCCTTGGGTAAATCTACATCTCTTACCTTGTGTTCACATAAAATCCCAACTTAATGGCTATTACACTTCACGGGAAAATCTGTCAACAGCTCGTGGTCTAGTGGCTAGCGTTGCTGCTTCTGGATCACAGGATCCTGGGTTCGATTCCCGGCCGGGTTGGGGATTTTTCAAGCCTGGGGACTGGGTGTTTGTGTTGTCCTCATCATTTCATCATCATCATTCGAGACAGTGGCTAGATTGGAGTGTATAAAAGTTGGACTGTGTCAAAATTGGGACTTTGTACGGGCGCTGATGACCGCGCAATTGAACGCCCCACAAACCAAACATCATCAACGCGACAATTTCTGTGCACCTGCCCTTATTGCACTTTTCGAGGCGTCTTCCACGACGCAATTTGTACTCCCTGCTGGTACACAGTGCTCACTCACAAAGTCAGAGTTCTATGTCGTTTTCCACGACGCAACGGGACTATCTTCCAGTCCTCAGTCCTCATACTCACAATACCAATTCCAAATCGACTTAGACAACACATTAGGACCCCCTGCAAGTCCTCAGTACTACTACGCAGCATGAAAATTCCAAGTCGTCTTCTACGACGCAACAGAGTTTCCTGTCGGTTCTGCGTTCTTTCAAAATTCTTAGCGCTCAACCGCACACTTTGTAAGTTAGCTTGCGTCATGGTCACTATGTGTAAGTTGCGGAAAAAATTGGCGTTATGGAAAGTTGCGTGAAGCTCACTTTGAATAAGAAAATGCTATCTGACATTGAAATCATTGTAAGAGATTGGGTCGCCACCGAATCTAGCCACACGACAAATAAAGAGTTCGCTTGAATCGGAAAATTAATTAATTTAATCCTAAGAAAAAACATTCATAAAAGAACATTCATTGTACTATCACTCATAAAGAATGGGATGTAATTACTGCACTGGTCCAGGCATTGTTCACGTGAATCGAATATTAAAATAAAATAAATAATGCGTCAACACTGTGCATAAGAGCAGCTTGCAGCAGCACTCCTGAATAAAAAGGGAACACTAATTATTCGACCTGTGCGGATGGAAACGCTATGGATGGGCTAACAAGGAAACTACAAGGTAAATGGCGAAGGTAATAGAAACGTAACATTGGTACACAGGATAAGATTGGTGGCAGAATTATTTACTCCTTCAAACATTGATGTAATGTATCAACACAACTGCTGTTGCCTGGTAACTAAGTACGATTTCTTGTGAAACGGTACACGATTCACAACACACTCTTATGCCCACGTGGTTTGCGGAGACACAATTTCTACATACCGTGGCCAAGTTTTAATCACATTAAACCAGGCAGCAGCGAAAATTAACATTTTTCAGAAGGCACATTTGAATGGACAAAGGGTGATGGCAGTGGGTCGGGAGAACGTGAAGGCCAAACCATTCGTCGAATATCCTATCGTTACAAGAGCCCTCCACTTGCGCTGTTCCACGCTGTCGCACATTGTCATCCATAAAAATGATATCAGGCCCAAACGCATCCCTGAAAGGGCGCACATGGATAAGAAATACGAGGGTCGCTCCAAAAGAAATGCACACTATTTTTTTTAAATCCATCTTTTATTCTAAATGTTTGAAAGTTTTACAGTGTGTAGATACAGCCTTTAGGAACAATATTTTCCTTTCTCCACATAATTTCCATCCCTCTCAACTGCCTTACGCCATCTTGGAACCAGCGCCTAATTACCCGCACGGTAAAATTCTGGACCAACCAGTTGGAGCCACTTTTCGGCAGCCTGCACAAGGGAGTAATCATATTCAAACCTTGTTGCACGAAGAGAGTCTTTCAGTTTCCCTAAGAGATGATAGTCACATGGAGCCAGGTCAGGACTGTAAGGCGGGTGTTTCAGTGTTGTCCATCCGAGTATTGTGATCGCTTCCATGGTTTTTTGACTGATATGTGGCCGTGCATTGTCGTGCAATAGCAAAACATCCTGCTTTTGCCGAAGTGGTCGAACACGACTCAATCGAGCTTGAAGTTTCTTCGGTATCGTCACATATGCATCGGAATTGATGGTGGTTCCACTTGACATGATGTCCACAAGCAAGAGTCCTTCGTAATCGAAAAACATCGTAGCCATAACTTTTCCAGCAGAAGTATTCTGCAAACACTTCCTTCCCCTATCCCAACGTAGCGTGACAATTCGTTCACTGTGACGCGCCTGTCAGCAGTCACCAATTCGTTAACTCTCTGCACATTGTCTGGGGTGTGTGCAGTACGAGGCCTGCCGCTGCGAGGACAATCCTCAATATTGCCGTGCCCGCTTTCATCACGTAATCTGCTTGCCCACCGACTAACTGTACTGCGATCGACAGCAGCATCTCCATACACCTTTTTCAACCTCTCGTGGATGTTTCCCACTGTCTCGTTTTCACAGCACAGGAATTCTATGACAGCACGTTGCTTCTGACGAACGTCAAGTGTAGCAGCCATCTTGAAGACATGCTGTGACGGCGCCACTCAAGGGAACAGGTTGAACTAAGTTTGAAAACAAGCGGGGAGGATGTATCTACACACTTTAAAACTTTCACACATGCAGAATGAAAACTGTATTTTTACAAAAATAGTGTGCATTTCTTTTGAAGTAACCCTCGTACAATGTCACAATAACGCTGACAGGTGAATGTACCATTTTCGAAGATCTGGATGTCAGCACGCCCATGCGACGTTATGTCTTCATACACCTTAACATCTGGACCATCAAAAAGATTATGTTCGACAATGTTCCTGGGTGCATTACGTGTTCCCGCCTCTCGCCATGTGAGGGTACGTCGAGCATTGTCGAATATTGTCGTTTTGGTGGTCCAGATGTTATGGTGTGGGAAGGCATAATGTTTCATGGGCATACTGACTTCCAGAACTTTCAACACGGTACACACACCGGTCAATGCTATTGTGACACTGTAACCCTTGTGCATGTGCGTCTTCTCAGGGGTGTATTCGGCCCTTAGTTCATTGTAGCAGATGACAATGTGGCACTGCACCGAACGGCGGGAATGGACTGGCGTCACCGTTCCTCCGACTTAAAACCTATCAAGTATGGGATGTTGGGGAGATGTATTGCACCACGTCCACATGCAACAATGACCCCGCGCTGGTGGGAGAATGGAACGCCCTACCAGAAGAACTCCTAACTAACCCTATTGAGAACAATGTCCCCACGTTTGTAATGTCCAGGGAACTATCATGAATCACGGTGACTTCAGTGCAATTAATGTCAAATGGTTCAAATGGCTCTAAGCACTATGGGACTTAACATCTGTGGTCATCAGTCCCCTAGACTTAGAACTACTTAAACCTAACTAACCTAAGGACATCACACACATCCATGCCCGAGGCAGGATTCGAATCTGCAACCGTAGCAGCAGCCCGGTTCCGGACTTAAGCGCCTAGAAACGCTCGGCAACAACGGCCGGCGCAATTAATGTCTTTCAATAAAAGTGTCATTTCTTTTCGTCTCATTGCGTATCATTTTCAGATACCTCATGTACAATACTGTTGAAGATCTTTCTATGTAAGGTCCACATGTCATCGAGCTATGTTATTTGATAGTGGCACACAAAGCGAAAGTTACTTTCGTCCTTAACTTTTGCACACCAGTGTATAAGCTGAAAGGTTATGATGTTATTAGAGGAATACAAGCTTCTCGCAAATAATCAGCTCGGATTCGGGGAAAAATCTCTCGTGTGAAACAAAGTATGCTTTACTAACACACATCTTGCAAACAGTGTTATCGGCCCTCCGGAGTTGCAGTAAACTCACATCAGCCATTACTAACGTTTGTGACATGCCGATGCATTCACTGATTGACGATTAAAGGAATGTTGCGAATGTCAGTAAAGCAGAGTTACCAAACACAGTATTCAGAAATTCTGTCCCCAACGAAGGCGAAGTAAATATTGCAAAGTTCTGATCAAGAACTGCTGCCAACATGGGTAACTCAGAGGCAGATATCCTCGGTGAAGCGAAGCAACTCAAATCACTTAATAAAGTCAAATTTTCGAGTCCAGATAGTATATCAGTTAGATTTCTTTCAGACTATGCTGATACAATAGCCTCATACTTAGCAATCATACGAGGGTTGGAACTTAAATAGTGGGAACTATTTATTCACAATCGATACAAAAGAGTTAAATGTTTGCACCTTTTACTGTCCTTCAGAGTAGTCACCAGCGTTATGTAGAACCCGTTGCCAGCGATGTGGAAGATGTAGTACACCGTTAGCAGAGCCTGTTCTGTTGGGGGTGCGAATGGAGCGGTCTACTGCCTGTCGAATCTCTGGAACAGTTCTGTAGCGTATTCCACGAAGTGGTTCCTTCATCTTCGGAATCAAATCAAAGTCACAAGGACTTAAGTCCGGGGAGTATGGTGGATGGTACAGTACTTCCCAGTCCCATCGACCGAACAGAGCAGCCACAGCTTGCGCTGTATGCGCCCGCGCATTGTCGTGCAAAATGATGGGTGGGTTGCGCAGAAAGTGTCGCCGCTTCTTTCGCAAGGCTGGTCGCAGGTGATGCTCCAAAAACGAACAGTAATACTGTGCATTGACGGTCTGCCTTGGAGGAACGTAATGCGTTAGGATAACACCATCACAGTCGTACACGAGAATCACCATAACTTTAGACCGCTCCATTCGCACCATCAACAGAACAGGCTCTGCTAAGCTTCTTTAAACTGTTTATGAGGTATGAGAAAACGGTTCAAATGGCTCTGAGCACTATGGGACTTAACATCTGAGGTCATCAGTCGCATAGAACTTAGAACTACTTAAACCTAACTAACCTAATGACATCACACACATCCATTCCCGAGGCAGGTTTCGAACCTGCGACCGTAGCGGTCGCGTGGTTCCAGACTGAAGCGCCTAGAACCGCTTGGCCACTGCTGCCGGCCATGAGGAAGGAGAAATGTATTACAATTATAGCATTTATTCTTCAGTACAAGTATTTTTCTGTCTCTGCATAGTATTTTCTTGTCTCTTGTGTTCATTTTATAACTTATTCGTTAAAAAGGGGACTGGATTTTGTCGGCTTATCCTGACATTCTATCGTATCCACAGGATAAGATTAGGAGACAGGTAGGTTATCACATGACAATTTACATAATGTACTCCTACTGGAGGATGTGTAAGTGTCAGGGCGACTTCAGTAGCGTTAAAATATCCATTATTCAAATTATCACTTGTACGTACTCATGGCAAGTCTCCATCATCAATAGCCAGTAGAAGAAGAGGAGGTACGTTATGTATGGCGACCCTGCCTGGATGTGTTTCTGTGAATCCTGAGAAACAGTCTGCAAACTTTGTGGATGTAGCAATTTGAAATCTCAGTATGAATAAAATATTTGCAGATTAATTGTGATTTCAGTTTGGTTGAATAATTTATGCACACATGCATAGAGTCATATGTTTTATTATAGATAATTTAGTAATAACTGCATCTGTTGCCGCGCTTGAACGTCTGCTCGCTGGCTGCAGTGTCTTAGACTAATTTGTTATAGTTACTGCCACGCTTGAGCGTCTACTCGTTGGCTATAGTCGTTAAGGAGTGTTTTTATTTATGTGTTTGTACAGATCACTGCTCAATCACGACGTTGTCTTAGGAAAATTAAGTGATTATTAAATTATTTTCTTGTATATGTGCTACTGACAATTTAGTAATTATTTGTGTGAGGGAAATTTGCGTGTGAGGAATAATATCGAGTAATCCTACTCCTCATGCTAACGAGAGCTGAGGTTCGTTTAGAGAAACAAGCAAATACTGTAGACACGATTATTAGTGAAATGGCGGAAGCACATAGGAGTAACGAAAATCTGTGGGACGAGACAGAATTGAGAATGCTAGGTGCGTAGGGAACCGATGAGATAAACGCGGATCACAGAGTAACATCAATGACTGATTACGAGTTCTAGTACTCACAATTAAGCTACAAATTATTCTCCTGTTTGAATATTATGCAACGGAAACGGATAACCAACATGTGACTATTAGTAATTTACAGAACCCCGATTGTTCACCACACACTGGCAATACCACGTTTTCTTTCTTACCCAACGGCTTTGATCAACACGTGGCCATCGCACTGATTATGAATGGCGCACACATTATAAATTCTGGATATCATGACTACACACTATTCGAAGAACAAGGCCACCAATCTTTCTCTTTTCACTATCTTTTTTATTCCGATAAATTCTATTATGGTTCAAAGATAACCTAAACATACTATTACATTTTATGCAACAATTACACATGAGAAACTCCGCCCAGTGGGCATGGCTTTACATTGGTGACTCTCTATCTTATGGTCTCGTAATTATCTAACGCTACAGTGCACTTTCTGGATAGGATGGTGGATCTTTTGCTATATCTCACACTTCGACTCTCATACCTATCATCACGAAAACTTCCTCCAGACCGAGCGGTACAAAAAGGAGCATGCATAACCCACTGCCTCTGAACCTATCTTGCTACTCTCCCATGCAAACCACACATACTTAAATTACATGAAATACATCACACTAGCAACATAGAATACAACACAAAAAATAGTCACAACGTTATAATCACATCACTTTCAGCTTTCCCACTTCAATTAGTATTTATCCCAGTTTCACACGACACTGCCCCACTTCGTAACTTTTCTTTCATACTACGAACTCTGGAGGATATATGCACGTCTTCCTGTGCAATGCAAGCCAAGTGGCGTTGCTGGATAGACAGCATACTCACCTTGCTTCACTCTCAGAGTATTATAGTTTGAATCAAACGTCACACGGAAACATAACACGCAAAGTAATATTAAGAACATATGCATCACACACGCGAGTCCTCAACTGATACCATGGACGAGTACTTCTCTTTATCCTTTGTCTCATACACAGATTGAGACACACAGTACTCACCACGTGGAAGTACTCGTCTCTAATTTCAAGTCCTGCACACGCCATTTCTTAAATATTTCCAACTTATAGTACACACGAAGTACACACGCTAGTAATTCAGCTTAACTTAAGCTCTCGGAAGTATTTCAACTTATTGCTACACGTGGTTTCATTGTGACCGTTGGTCACTTCCGAAGATTACTTATTACCTGCCTGTCATTTAATTCTCCCCCCAAGCGTTCCTGAAATAGAGAAATAATTATTCCAAACCACTCTTAAGTATTCCACATGCATACCATTATCTCCACTCTTTTGTCTTTACGGAGCACACCTAAGACAGGTCTTACTAACACAATATCCAGCGCCAGAGTGCTGAAACATGGCCGTTATTCAGGTCATTTCGCACCTCCGCCGAGGTGGGGGAGCACCATGTTACCATATTAGTCAGCTACATTTCAGGCGCTCAAAGCTCAGGTAAATTTCATCTCTTTGGTTCCACCAAAGGTGACCAAAGGACCGTCTCAAAGATGATCATATATTGCACATTCACTATCTGCGGTTAACAGACAACCACACATTCATTCATTTCACACATCTCACCAAACTGGATGTAGGGATTTATTTTGTGGGAGTGCACATGTGATCAATTAAATAAATAAATTGTCCTTCTTTCCTACACTGGTATCCGGCTTCGGTGTATTAAGTGAAATTGAGTTATTATTACAAAAAATATATTGTTCTGACAAGAATAACGAAGAATGTTGTACCTATTTTCAACGTCGTGCGGTACTGTACCCTTTCAATAGATAGAGCATGACACACCCCAATCAATAAATACGTAAAAGGCACAAGAAAAATTTGATAAGCTAGTGGGCATCAAATACCTTAGACAACAAACTGACAAGAAATTACATCACCTTTCCAGTTCTACACACGCGTAAAAAACCTGTCAAACACGGAATTTGCGAGAGAAGAAATTTACTTACTCACTAAAGACCTAAAATACAACCAGTAACCACAGATACACAGTATATCAATCAAACGTCTGATAGAAACAACAAAAATTGCCTATGATATGCCTAATCAATATTAAGAAAACAAAATGAATTAACAGTAAAAGGAGAGAAAATGACAGAAATAGATTGCAATACAGAATATCCCAAAAAAGCCGACAGAACGTCACACCCTCAACAGTGTAAATGAATAATTAATCAGTCAAATCTGATAAAGCCAATAATATAGCTGTTATCAAAACTGACTGTGTAAATACGATAATGAATTTTTTTCAGGATAATAATATTACAGAAATATAACATAACCTCATCAACAAGTATGTCGCCTACGCTAAAGGAGCCATAAAAATTGTAAGGTAATTTTCACTGACCAAAAAAAGAAGCCATACATTTTCATGTATCCACATACTCCCATATTACACGCCCAACTCAAGGTACATAAACCACAAATCCCTATCCGCCTGACTATAAGCTGCACAGATAGCCCAAACTATCTATTAAGCAAAACACTTAATAAATTGTTAACTGGCCTCTACACATAAAATAAAAAAAATATACCATGAAAAACTCATGAAAGACATAGAAATCCCACAAACTACGAAATTAATCTCATCTGATATTACTAACCTATACACCAATGCACCAGTTCAGAACAAATAGATATTATTAAAAAAAAATCTTCAATATAGAAAAACATCTATCACAGCAGCTCACGAATTTATAGATCTGTTAAGGCTCACGCACTGATAAATACATTACAAGGAAAATTCTTTAGTTTCAACAGCCAATTAACTGGAGAACACTATATATTGCGACAGATACTTAGACGATACCCAATTGCTAATATGTGGTAACAATGCTGACACCAAGTAACACCAAAAATTAAACAACTTACATCCAAGAATAAGCTTTGCCATCGAAACTGAAACCAACTCTTTACACCTTCTCGAATAGAACATAGTTATAATAAACAACAACCACATATTCGAAATATACAGAAAAGCGAACACTACAGAAAGCATCATTGATAAAAATTCTTGTCATCTGAATCAACATAAATATACATTCTTCAAGTCATTGATCAACAGAATAGTAAATATGCCCCTAGAGCAGCATACACTACAAAAAGAAATCACAACACTATAAAACACAGCTCATAAATATTGTTTCCGCCCAAACATAACCCGAGATACGAACTATACATAATGACATAACTCTGAAAAGAGACCCTACAACTAAAACAAAAATAAAATATGTGCCAACAAATTATCTAGCCCAGATAACGAGAGAATGAACGAACTTTTACGTTAAGACAAATGTAAAATTAACCTTTCGCACGACCAGTAATCCGAAAACACAAATTCGACCCGGAAAAGCGAAAGTCCCAGAATTTTCGAAACCACGAGCCTACAAAATCTCTTCTGAAAACTGTACGAAATTCTACATCGGACAAATGGGAAGAATCATCAGCATTAGATTCAACGAACATACGAGAACATGTGAAATCTATCAGTCAACGTTCTGGATACATGTTAAAAATGAAGGCCCTAAGGCAGATCACATTGAAAAAATGGCACAAATTTTGCGCAAAATATCTAAAGGACGTACCAAAACTGCATACGAAAAATTTCCGGAACGACTTACTCAATGAACGAACTGACATGAAACACAAACCCTACTTAGAAAATTGTTGTTTGAAGTTTTCGACCACGAAGAAGGATAAACATATGAAATCACAGATAACACGTACAAAAAAATGTTAATCCTGTGATATCTATGCTATAAACACACCGTCCCCGACTCCCAAAGAAAAAAAAAGTGTAAATATCTAATTACTCCAACGACCAAACAGCTGTCAAACAATTGTTATCACGAAAAATCTCATATCATTAAAGTTATGTGTTTATAACAACAATATTTCACAACAGAAAGCTCACACTTGACTCGCTGGATGCCATATGATCACCAGCTCCTCCTAGATGTTGGAACTGACTCCTTGTAATACAAAACTCTCGCGTTTCCAGACGAATGAGTTCGTCGACGTGGCGTGACATTTCGATGAATATCACTCCCTTCTTCGACAAAAGATGATGGGAGCCACATTCTTTGAAACCTCCCGCCATTTCAACGAACACACTCTGCTATAAAACCTCAGGATGTACATTATTTAGTTCAACTCGTCGAGAAAGACAACGAGATCATACCAGTTCTGGTCCATTTGTCCAGGGTTCGGAGTCCGTATCAAGTAGGAATGACAACAGACTCCTAAGGAAATCAGAGCTAGTAACAGCTCGTTATATCTGAACGAAAATCGAAGAACTTAAATGGGAATTCTCAGACGAAAGACGACGGAGTTCTCGCGGAACCCTATTGGGTGACTTAAGAAAACCTGAATTCAAAGGAGACAGTGTAAAAGTTCTGATGCGTCCATCGTATATTTCGCAATGAACAAATTAAAGAAGAGAAATTAGGGAGCAGACCGAGGCATACAGACAGTGTTTGCTCTTTCACTCAATATGCGAAAGGAATGGGAGAGATGTCGACAATATTTGTACTAAATACGATTCGCTATATACTGGACAGAGGCTTGTGGAGTGTGTATTATAATGTATTGACCAGACGCCCGCCGTCCAGATACAATAGATGTCAAAGAACGGGGCAGGCAACACCTTTTGTGGAGTCACACGACGAGGTACACGAGGGCGCCCACCCAGCCGCTATTGTATGTCCATGCAGGTAGCGGACCGATCGTGGATTCAAACAAGTATTGTGAAGCCTAAGTGAAGGCAGACATTTGCAAATATAAAGGCAGTGATGACAAATGGACACGTCCACAGCTCCGAGGACATCAATACACGCTTTCAGGCAGTTATACTGACAAGTGAGAGGCCTAATGATCGCGAACTCGTATAACGATTCAGTGTCACGCTGTGTACATACCGTGAAGCAGGAGATTTCAAAGTGATCCGATCTTCAAACTTATTTTATACTGGTTAAGTACCTAGCATTGCTAGAGTATGCATTTATTCCACTCTTCTATTAGTCTGTTTCTTCTTTTTCCCTCTCTCATTCCATCTCCTCCTCCCCTCTCTGAACACCTCCTCCAGCCCCCACTCTCTGTCCATCTCTTTCTGTCCCTCTTTTTGTCCATCTGCTCCTCCCCCTCTATACATCTCCTCCTCCCTTTTAGGCCATCTCCTTCTCTCTATCTCCGTCTAAGCCCACCTAATCCTCCCCCACTCTTTGTCTACACTTTCTTCCTCCCTCTCTCTCTCTGCCCATCTCCTCCTCCTCCTCCTCCTCCTCCTCCACCCTCTCTCTGTTAATCTCCTTCTCCCTCTTTCAGTGTCCATCGCCTCCTCCCTCCTATCTCCTTACATATCCTCCTTTTTCTTTTCTCTGTCCATCACCTTCTCCTCTTCATTCTACACACCACTTTGTGCATCTCCTCCTCTTTCCTTTCTTTCTCTGCATTTCCCCATCCCCCTCTCTCTGGAAGTCTCCTGCCCTGCCGGCCGAAGTGGCCACGCGGTTCTGGCGCTGCAGTCTGGAACCGCGAGACCGCTACGGTCGCAGGTTCGAATCCTGCCTCGGGCATGGATGTGTGTGATGTCCTTAGGTTAGTTAGGTTTAACTAGTTCTAAGTTCTAGGGGACTAATGACCTCAGCAGTTGAGTCCCATAGTGCTCAGAGCCATTTGAACCATTTTTTTTTGTCTCTTGCCCCCCCCCCCACCCCAATATGCATCCATCTCCTCCTTCCCCTTCTCCGTCTTTCCATCTCCTCCTTCACCTCGCTCTCTCTTCACGTTATCACCCGAATCCCAATAGGAGGTTTCTGATTTCCAGCCGTTTCCAGATATGGAGTATTCTGTGTACCAACTTTGGTTAAAATCGATCCAGGGGTTTAGGAGGAGCTTTTTTATGTGGCTTTGCTCGTGCATGTGCGCGAAGGTCACATATATTTCACATATACACTACTGGCCATTAAAATTGCTACACCACGAAGATGACGTGCTACAGACGCGAAATATAACCGACAGGAATAAGATGCTGTGATATGCAAATGATTAGCTTTCCAGAGCATTCACACAAGGTTGGCGGCGGTGGTGACACCTACAACGTGCTGACATGAGGAAATTTTCCAACCGATTATCATACACAAACAGCAGTTAACCAGCGTTGCCTGGTGAAACGTTATTGTGATGCCTTGTGTAAGGAGGAGAAATGCGTACCATCACGTTTACGACTTTGATAAAGGTCGGATTGTAGCCTATCGCGACTGCGGTATATCGTATCGCGACATTGCTGCTCGCGTTGGTCGAGATCCAATGAGTGTTAGCAGAATATGGAATCGGTGGGCTCAGGAAGGTAATAAGGAACGCCGTGCTGAATCCCAACGGCCTCGTATCATTAGCAGTCGAGATGACAGGCGTCTTATCCGCATGGTTGTAACGGATCGTGCAGCCACGTTTCGATCCCTGAGTCAACAGACGGGGACGTTTGCAAGACAACAACGACGACGTTTGCAGCAGCATGGACTATTAGCTCGGAGACCATGGCTGCGGTTACCCTTGACGCTGCATCACAGACAGGAGCGCCTGCGATGGTGTATTCAATGACGAACCGGGGTGCACGAATGGCAAAATGTCATTTTTTCGGATGAATCCAGGTTCTGTTTACAGCATCATGATGGTCGCATCCGTGTTTGGCGACATCGCGGTGAACGCACATTGGAAGCGTGTATTCGTCATCGCCATACTGGCGTATCACCCGGCGTGATGGTATGGGGTGCCATTGGTTACATGTCTCAGTCACCTCTTGTTCGCATTGACGGCACTTTGAACGGTGGACGTTACATTTCAGATGTGTTACGACCCGTGGCTCTACCCTTCATTCTATCCCTGCGAAACCCTACGTTTCAGCAGGATAATGCACGACAGCATGTTGCAGGTCCTGTACGGGCCTTTCTGGATACAGAAAATGTTCGACTTCTGCCCTGGCCAGCACATTCTGCAGATTTCCCACCAACTGAAAACGTTTGGTCAATGGTGACCGAGCAAGTGGCTCGTCACAATACACCAGTCACTACTCTTGATTAACTATGGTATCGGTTGAAGCTGCATGGGCAGCTGTTCCTGTACACGCCATTCAAGCTCTGTTTGAGTCAATGCCCAGGCGTATCAAGGCCGTTATTACGGTCAGAGGTGGTACTGATTTCTCAGGATCTATGCACCCAAATTGCGTGAAAATGTAATCACATGTCAGTTCTAGTACAGTATATTTGTCCAATGAATACCCGTTTATCGTCTGCATTTCTTCCTGGTGTAGCAATTTTAATGGCCAGTAGTGTATTTATAATACGTCAGATACATTTTTAAACACATTTCACCTGTATCCCTAGCGAATTTTGCCCTGCAGTTTCGTTTTCATACAGCTCAGTGTTTATTATGTCATTTCTCTTGAACTATGTGTCCATCAGTGACATAATTTTGTAGGTATAGTCAATGATATATATATATATATATATATATATATATATATATATATATACACGATCTGCGAAATGTGTTGTGAACAGAGTTAGCAGTACAGGAGTAATAAATCAGAAGCTCATACCTGATGCAGGAGTTTTATTGCATGAACTGAAAAAAAGTAAACTTTTTTCCTTTCATCCTTTTGTGGTGGGGAGGAAGGTATGGGGGTGGGGTTCCAATGGCTAAAATGTCTCCTAAGAGTTTTAAATTATGTGTATTGTTGATTGAAATTCACTAAGTGCTCTTATTCTCAATTACTGGATGAGTTTATCCTGGCTATCTGCGCGTAATTTGCTACGCTTCTTTTTGTCCCTTGAGTTAGGCGGTTCTTACCCCCACAGTTGCTCTTTCTACACAGTAAGTGATAATTGTAGGAAGTTTGTTTAAAATCGATCCAGCAAATTAGGAGGTGATGTGGAGCATACATACATCCACTTTCATGATATTTATGGATTCAAAGAGCAAGTTTCCGTACATGGGTTTCTTATCAAAACATTATCTACCCAGTCCGCTCTACAACCCATAGAAGTCTAGAACAGGAATTGTGAAAGACACTGTACATATTCCACAAGCGACTGTGCAGTGCATAACGTAGTGCAAAGTAGTTTGTAACGTTCTGCCCAACTCTGTTCGTATGCGGGGCAAGGAAAACGTGGCAGTCTGCGTGCCTCCGTACAAGTCTTAATCTCACTTACTGTATTCCCATTTTGGATACGCTAGATACACAGTGGCCAGAGCAGAACTGTTACACAGTTTCCCTTGACTGTAGGTTCCTTAAATTTATCCAACTGCCAACTGGGTGTCGTATTAAGCATTACCATTTTTTATTTTTTTGCACAGAGGTTCGAATTTAAATTCCTTGTGAATCTCTGATGCACTTTCATACGAGCGATACTGCTCTCCCACGAAGCTACTTTGCGTTTCCAAATTTGTTATATTTGTGCCTGATAATGGCTCCAAATGCTTTATTCGTGCACTAGAAATTCTCACTAGTGTCTTGTGTGCCATTTCCTTTACTGATGCATCGCACTATCCCAGAGTCCTTCCAAACAATTTTGGATCTTGTGATTAGTCCCAAATTACACCGCTGTCAACGGGATGTTAAGCCTCAGCTTCCTTCCTATCTCAAGCAGCTTACGTAGTGAAAGGGTTACAGCCAACCAGCAGTTTTCAATTTTCCCCTTTTCTCCTGTGTGGCTCGCGTCCTTTGTAGCTGACACTACATCAGTGGCTTCCTTAGAGCTTGTATTACATGACAAAGGAACGAGTGGACGTTAGTTTGGGGACATAGGTTTATCGAGTTTTCCTACGAACAGGAATTTTGCGACGTGCGAACAGGACAGGACATTTGCGTAGGCAGGGGTGCAAAGCTTAAGTACGTCAGGCGTTTGTGTTTTTCCAAAAAAAAGAAACCGCAAGGTCACTGACTCTTCAGGCCACACGTGCTCTCTGCGAAGAGTTTACATACAGTGTTGTTCCTTTCAACAATGTGCTGGTATACTATAATGTATTGATGGATCGCTTGGTTGCATGGATCACCTCAGTTGCGAGATTAAGCATCTGAAGAGGGCGTTCGGAAGGAACTGGTATTCTGTCGGGACATTTGCTGAACGGTGTTGAGAAAACCAAGACGTGACGCCCATCAAACAAGCCAAGAGGACCAACACACAGCGCGACTTCCACTATGTAGAGCAAGAACTAGCAAGATAGGTAGACTCCTTGAGAGGCTCCCACGTGCCTTGCTCATACTGTGGCATCAAGCAGTCAATCCTGCAAGATGAGTGGTCTGCCAAGCGAGTGAATTCATTCTTATTTATCGAGTAACATGAACTCTAGTACTCACACTTAAGTTACAAGTTATCCTCCTATATGATTAATACGCAACGGAAACACGCATCTGACTATCAGTAATTTACAGAACTCTGACTGTACACTACGCACTGGCAATACCACATTTTCTTTTTGTCTTTTATTTAACGGCTTTTGTCAACACGTGGCCACCGCATTGAATATGAATGGCGCACACATTATAAATTCGGGACATTATGACAACATATAATTCGAAGGAAAAGTCCACCAATCTTTTTCTTTTCACTATCTTATTTATTCCGATAAATTCTCTAACATAAACACACAAATTCTATAACCTACAACAATAACACATGAGAAATTCCGCCCAGTGGGCATGGCTTTACATTGGTGAATCTCTATATTATGGTCTCGTAATTATTTAACGCTACAGTGCACTTTCTGGATAGGATGGTGGATCTTTTATTATTTCTCGCACTTCGACTCTCACAATCATCATCACGAAACTATCCTCCAGACCGAGCGGTATACAAGGAACAAGCATAACCCACTAATCTTTTGAAACTACCTTGCTACTCTCCCATGCATACCACACATACCCAAAATTACATGACATACATCACACTACAATATGAAATACAAAACACTAAATAGTCACAACACTATCACTTTCAGCTTTCCCACTTCAATTAATATTTATCCCAGTTTCACACGACACTGTCCCACTTCGTAATTCTACTTTCCTACTATGAACTCTGGACGATATATGCACGTCTTCCTGTGCAATGCAAGCCAAGTGGCGTTGCTGGATAGACGGCCGACTCACCTTGCTTCTCTCTCAGAGTTTGAATCTAGCGTCACACGGAATCATATCACGCAAAGTAATATTAAGAACGTATTCATCACACACGCGAGTCCTCAACTGATACCATGGACGAGTACTTCTCTTTATCCTTTGTCTCATACACAGATTGAGACTCACACAGTACTCACCACGTGGAAGTACTCGTCTCTAATTTCAAGTCCTGCAAACGCCATTCCTTAAATATTTCAACTTATGGTACACACGCTATTTCTTAAATATTTCAACTTATTGTACACATGCTAGTAATTCAGCTTAACTTAAGCACACGGAAGTATTTCAACTTATTGCTACACGTGGTTTCATTGTGACCGTTGGTCACTTCCGAAGATTACTACAATCCCATTAATATTACCTGCCTGAAATTTAATTCTCCCCACAAAAGTTCCTGAAATAGAGAAATTATTATTTCAAACTACTCTTAAATATTCCACATGCATACCATGTCTCCACTCTTTTGTCTTTACGGAGCACTATTAAAACAGGTCTTAACAGCACAAGATCCAGCGGCAGAGTGCCAAAACATGGCCGTTATTCAGGTCCTCCCGCACCTCTGCTGAAGTGGGGGAGCATCTTGCTACCGTATTGGTCAGCCACATTTCAGGCGCTCAAGGCTCAGGTAAAATTTCATCTCTTTGGTCCCACCAAAGGTGGCCAAGGGATCGTCTCAAGGATGATCATATATTCACATTCACTATCTGCAGTTAGCAGACGACCATACATTCATTCATTTCACAGATCTCACCAAACTGGATGTAGGGATTTACTTTGTGGGAGTGCACATGTGATCAATTAAATAAATAAATTGTCATTCATTCCCACACTGGTATCCGGCTTCGCTGTATTAATGGAAATTGAGTTATTATTAGAAAAAAAGTGTTGTTCTGACAAAAATAATGAAGTATGTTGTACCTATTTTCAATGTCGGGCGGTACTGTACCCTTTCATCCTAAACAGCCAAGGAATCAGACCAGCCTTCCGCCCACCCAGAAAAATTAAATAAATGTTGCGACCGGTTGAAGATAATCTCGGGAATTTATAACATTCCTTGCGAGCTTGGCAAGAGTTACGTGGGCCAATCCATCCGGACGGTTGCCGATCGTTGCCTCAAGCATCAGCGTCATCTTAAACATAGGCCACCTACGCACGCGCCATCATGACGTAATACAGCCAATCGGACTCCGTTCTGTGAGAATAAAAGACGGAACCTTGCCAGTTCACGACAGTCAGTTTTAGCTCCTGAAGAAAGTGGTGGAGGATATAATCGAAACCTTGGAAATTTATCCGAAATTGACTTGGCAAGTGAAATGAGAAATTTTTATGCAAGGACTCCGACGCAAGAAACTCCGTAGTTCTGGGTTTCCTGGTAGCTAAACATACAAGGAATGTTCAAATCAAAAGGTACGAACATCGTAACAGCCAAACTGGATGAAATTTGCAAATTTCGCATTGGGGTAACGTAGCGAGACATCTAGTGACGTGAACCATGCGTCGTCACCTCCCCCTAAAATATATAAAGCTCTGTCCTCAGCAGACAGGGTGAGGGTCACTGTCTTTTTCGACATCCGGGTTCTGATGTTCATCGAATTCCTTCAGCATGGAAAAACCATTAACAGTGACGTGAGCAGTGGGACACAAAGAGGTCTGTCGCAATTCAAACTAATAACAAATAAATTATGCAAATTAATTAATTGGTCAATTAATTACCCTTTACCCCCTGGTGATGTCATGGGTTTTCACCAGCTGGCACGTGAATCCCCCTGAGGGAGCTCCCAGCGCCCTCCTCTCCCACTCACCTCCCCTCCCCATCCGTGACCTAATCTAACCTGGCGGCCCAGAATGCTGGGAAATTTGCTCGGTCGAGCTGCTGGACTGGGAGGACCTCACGACGGTAGGCTAATTCAGCAGGCATAAGACATTATTTAAACAAGCTGTTTAAGAAAATTGTTTATTTATCTCTGAAATGGCAATACATGTCGAAATTTAAACAATTTAGCGATGTTAAACAACTGCAGAACTTTTATTTTATTCCGATAGCAAAAAGGAACCATGTAATTAAACTGTCACAGATCGCACTAAACATATGTGAAGCGGTTTCTTTCGTGCGCTCTGTCTCTCGGACTACCACCCGCTGGAAGGAGCCATGCACTCGGCTTGCGGTACCAAGCAGGGTCCGACACGCAATAGCCAAAGAGCTGCGCTAAGCGCTTCCTGTAGTGTGGGAAATATCCCAGCCTTCCGCCTCCCTGGTGCACTTTCTTGCTTTGTGGTACGCGGATACCCCTTATTGTTGGACACTAACTGCTTCAGGAGTTATTAAATCTGGTGTTTAAGCAATGTGTGGAATAGTGTTACACACATATCTTGAACTTGTCACAAAACTCTGTAAATGCTATTGCTTCAGAATATGTGGCACAGGAAATACTAATTAAACAGTTCGCTTCACAGATTGAATATATCACAAAACTACTACTCGAAATGCACTTGCACAACAGACTCTGTCAGAGATGTGGTTGGAGCTGCGATCACCTCCAGACTCTGGAATTACATGACTATTTACTTTCTAAGCTATGTCAATGAGAAATGATTCGTCAATTGCGAATTAATGTACCGAACCCGAAACCGATATTAGGTACAATACCCGATTTCAAACACCAAAACGACAATATTTGGAAGTCGATATAAATATCTCTGTAACTGTAAGTTGGACACTCACCACTTTTCGACTTTTAACTGCTTGTTTGAAGGCACTGCGAGAAAGAGTAAAATTTCTGAGTGTTACAGCTGCTGTGGTGTTCATCTCTTTTCTGAAACACTGAGTGGGCTAAGTTTAAATTCGCTGGTGGAATCAGGAATGTTAAGTATCTTATTTTCCATTTTCCTCACTTTTCGAATCGCACTAGTATCTGAGCGCAGATGGGAAAATCAGAAAAATTACATATCTAAAAGTTCATAAGATACACTCCTGGAAATGGAAAAAAGAACACATTGACACCGGTGTGTCAGACCCACCATACTTGCTCCGGACACTGCGAGAGGGCTGTACAAGCAATGATCACACGCACGGCACAGCGGACACACCAGGGACCGCGGTGTTGGCCGTCGAATGGCGCTAGCTGCGCAGCCTTTGTGCACCGCCGCCGTCAGTGTAAGCCAGTTTGCCGTGGCATACGGAGCTCCATCGCAGTCTTTAACACTGGTAGCATGCCGCGACAGCGTGGACGTGAACCGTATGTGCAGTTGACGGACTTTGAGCGAGGGCGTATAGTGGGCATGCGGGAGGCCGGGTGGACGTACAGCCGAATTGCTCAACACGTGGGGCGTGAGGTCTCCACAGTACATCGATGTTGTCGCCAGTGGTCGGCGGAAGGTGCACGTGCCCGTCGACCTGGGACCGGACCGCAGCGACGCACGGATGCACGCCAAGACCGTAGGATCCCACGCAGTGCCGTAGGGGACCGCACCGCCACTTCCCAGCAAATTAGGGACACTGTTGCTCCTGGGGTATCGGCGAGGACCAGTCGCAACCGTCTCCATGAAGCTGGGCTACGGTCCCGCACACCGTTAGGCCGTCTTCCGCTCACGCCCCAACATCGAGCAGCCCGCCTCCAGTGGTGTCGCGACAGGCGTGTATGGAGGGACGAATGGAGACGTGTCGTCTTCAGCGATGAGAGTCGCTTCTGCCTTGGTGCCAATGATGGTCGTATGCGTGTTTGGCGCCGTGCAGGTGAGCGCCACAATCAGGAATGCATACGACCGAGGCACACAGGGCCAACACCCGGCATCATGGTGTGGGGAGCGATCTCCTACACTGGCCGTACACCACTGGTGATCGTCGAGGGGACACTGAATAGTGCACGGTACATCCAAACCGTCATCGAACACATCGTTCTACCATTCCTAGACCGGCAAGGGAACTTGCTGTTCCAACAGGACAATGCACGTCCGCATGTATCCCGTGCCACCCAACGTGCTCTAGAAGGTGTAAGTCAACTACCCTGGCCAGCAAGATCTCCGGATCTGTCCCCCATTGAGCATGTTTGGGACTGGATGAAGCGTCGTCTCACGCGGTCTGCACGTCCAGCACGAACGCTGGTCCAACTGAGGCGCCAGGTGGAAATGGCATGGCAAGCCGTTCCACAGGACTACATCCAGCATCTCTACGATCGTCTCCATGGGAGAATAGCAGCCTGCATTGCTGCGAAAGGTGGATATACACTGTACTAGTGCCGACATTGTGCATGCTCTGTTGCCTGTGTCTATGTGCCTGTGGTTCTGTCAGTGTGATCATGTGATGTATCTGACCCCAGGAATGTGTCAATAAAGTTTCCCCTTCCTGGGACAATGAATTCACGGTGTTCTTATTTCAATTTCCAGGAGTGTATTTCGAAACCTACAACAGATTGTGAAAAAGAAAAACACAAACAGAATTCGTAGCACAGTCAACAGACAAGAAAAATGACTGGAATTTTCGGAGAATTTCCGATTTCGTACAACTGCTGGTCTAGAAATGCTCTAAACCCACAATGGTAAGTGGAGGATACCATCCCACTTGTCCGAAGCGGAGGAGGCAGATCTGCTTGGACTTGTCTTTGAACATTCGAACAAAGAAGACATCACGTGACAATCAGACGTCACGGAACCTTGCCCATGTCGTATTCAAACCAATCTGTAGACGCTCCTATGCCTTGCGACTTTTAGACATCATGCAACTTCCTGTGAATGGAGAATTCTGACTAGTTCTTACTGAATTTACCCGCCAAATTGCTGCTGGTGGTGTGGAAGCACTGTCCGCCACTTTCTGCAGATGGGCAAATTACGAGAATTTCAGCGGCAAACTATTTTGTACAGATCGAAAAACATACAGCAGTCATATTACATTGACAGTTAAACACTGCAAAATGTTCTAGCGATCGTGAAATATGGAAACTATCGCCAAAGGCACTTCTTCAAGTATGCTGTTCTGCTACTGTCGAGGAAAGCTTGAATTTTTCAACGTGAAACCGATCTCCAAGCAGGCAACATCACCACAAGCAATTGTACCACCATACCATATTGATGTTGTTGTTGTGGTCTTCTGTCCTGAGACTGGTTTGATGCAGCTCTCCATGCTACTCTATCCTGTGCAAGCTTCTTCATCTCCCAGTACCTGCTGCAGCCTACATGCTTCTGAAGCTGCTTAGTGTATTCATCTCCTGATCTCCCTCTACGATTTTTACCCTCCACGCTGCCCTCCAATACTAAATTGGTGATCCCTCGATGTCTCAGAACATGTCCTACCAACCGATCCCTTCTTCTAGTCAAGTTGTGCCACAAGCTCCCCTTCTCTCCAATTCTGTTCAATACTTCCTCATTAGTTATGTGATCTACCGATCTAATCTTCAGCATTCTTCTGTAGCACCACATTTCGAAAGCTTCTATTCTCTTCTTGTCTAAACTATTTATCGTCCACGTTTCACTTCCATACATGGCTACACTCCATACAAATACTTTCAGAAACGACTTCCTGACATTTAAATCCATACTTGATGTTAACAAACTTTTCTTCTTCAGAAACGCTTTCCTTGCCATTGCCAGTCTACATTTTATATCCTCTCTACTTCGACCATCATCAGTTATTTTGCTCCCCAAATAGCAAAACTCCTTTACTACTTTAAGGGTCTCATTTCCTAATCTAATTCCCTCAGCATCACCCGACTTAATTCGACTACATTCCATTATCCTCGTTTTGATTTTGTTGATATTCATCTTATACCCTCCTTTCAAGACACTGTCCATTCCGTTCAACTGCTCTTCCAAGTCCTTTGCTGTCTCTGACAGAATTACAATGTCATCGGCGAACCTCAAAGTTTTTATTTCTTCTCCATGGATTTTAATACCTACTAATATTGATCTAGTATACACAATTCGTATCCTGCACCATACAAAATCATCACTTCTGCATCCTCCATATAGTTATCGACCACCAGACACTCACATATAACGTGGATACCGACAGATCCCCAAAACATAAGCACATGCACCGTGTATAGTCGCAGCACTAGATACTTCCCACGAGGTCGGTCGGTCATCCACCGCGGCCAATCGTCACATGGCAAATGCCCTTACGCACGCTCGCCTGATGTACGATCAGATTGCCCTCCGCGAGCAGCAGTCACTCTCCTAAGCTGTGTGCAAATGCTGGGCTGGTTCTCCTGGCACAGAAGCGTCCACTAACGGTACTGTTGCCAGTCTGACCTGCTTGCTGCCGTGGTTTCTGCAACGATTTGCGATCATCTCCAGCTTCTGGGATTACAAGAACATTTACTTTCTGAGAACTGTCGATGAGAAATGCTTTGTTAATCGCGAATTAGTTTACCGATCTCGAGACCGTTATCAGCTGCAATTTTCGATTATACACGCCAAAAAAGACATATTTATAACACTTTTATGCTGAAATAGTCGAGTAGCATATGAAAATTTCTGAAATTTCATGTGTTTTCACATTGTTTGCCAGAATATCATACCATTGGCGCAACTGTTCTCGATATCAATCACATAGCAATAAGATACCGATCGCTTGCACAGGATAATTTTCAAGATAAAGAGTGGAAATTTCATTACTACAAATCCAAAACTTTAACGAGGTCATTATGTGAGATGTGCTGAAAACCATCGAGTAACTAGAATTTACCTCATCTGTGAAGATTTTATGTGTAAGCTCGAAAATAGAGTTCTACTCGTATTTTTTAACGAATACCGATGTCAATGATGTAACAGATTACAGACCATCCTCGTATTTTACAAAGTTAACTAAGGATTTAATGCATATAATCGTATGTGTTCCTCATGTCTAGAGAATCAGTTAATATCCTTCCACCTGCTTTTCACCATCTAGATGCAAACAACACATATCACAATCGATGCTCTCACAACCTAATAAAGACGCCAAATGTGTAAAATGGCAGTACAAGCAGTCAACCGGTCAAGTTACATGGAATAAAAGAACTGTCCAGTGCAATTACTCGCCATACTGAATCTTCTCAAGTTTCCACATAAAAATCGAAAAAAAATGGTTCAAATGGCTCTGAGCACTACGGGACTGAACATTTGAGGTCATCAGTCCCCTAGAACTTAGAACTACTTAAACCTAACTAACCTAAGGACATCAAACACATTCATGCCCGAGGCAGGATTCGAACCTGCGACGGTAGCAGTCGCGCGGTTCCGGACTGAAGCACCTAGAACCGCTCTACCACAGTGGACGACCATAAAAATCGGAGAATATTCGTAACACACACGATCACGAAGGCTGCCCAACACATACTGAATATTAGTTCATTATTTACCCGCCTCGAAGACAACACGGTTGATTCAGCCGTACGATTGTATCCCACATCTCCAGTTTGGAAAGCTCAATGACAGCTCGTACCTTACGCCAGAAATGTCAGTTGGTAGCGGGCACCAACTACCTCCGCCATGCGCCCCACATTCGAACCTGCGACCGTAGCGGCATGACTACAGATATATACATAATCATACAATTTGTTTTTCTGCCATACCTGCGAGATCTGTGTCAGGTGCTAAACCGACATTAACTCATTTTGATATATTGGCTCTAGCAGAAAGCTGGACATTGCATGGTGTGAACTATGTTGCTCATACTACACACAGAGTGGTTGCAATAAAAGACGGAAGCAGTGTTTCTTATTGGCAAAAATATGGAGCAGGTCGCAGCATATGGAAACTGGAAGAGTTTGCAGGATTGTGGAGAGTTTCTGAACAGCTCTCCAAAGGGGATGACTTCTACATATAATCTCATCTTCTACAGTGACAGGTTTGCAGATGTCTCGTTGTTCTGTTTCCACAGAACAGGAGCTTTGATTTCTCATACTGCAGCCATGTACATGATCACCGTTTCGGTGCTGGCCATTTCTGGAATGTGTTGCTCCCGCCAAGACTCTCTCCATCTCAAACAAGTGGTGTCAGTCAATCATTTTGTGGTAGTCATCAGCGTACCACTGAACAGATGGGATGAAAAAGACACCGTCGATATGGGACGATGTACTGTAATAAGCACCACAGTTGATAGTGGGGTCAATTTTAGCAGTTTTATCCGTTTTTCCGTAATTTCAACGCCAACCAGTGACATGGCAGCATGCAACCCAAATTATGTATCATCGCTAAACCTCCCCTCCACTGCTTTGCGTGTAACATATACCAGATTGTGAATGTAGGTAGATGACTGTGGAGTACGTCTATTCATGGTTAATTCTCGTACTTATACACCAAAGCTTATCGGACAGCACCCTATGCCGATGCCGTTAGGTTACATACATATTTCTAGCACTTTGATCACAGTGGAGAATTTACAATTACGATCGGCCATCATTCCCTATGTGGAGGGGGTCAAAGAGTATTCTTGCATCCATAGGATAAAACTGGAGATTGAAAGATGTCCCCGTATTATCTTTGACCAACCATTGCTGCAACACTGTCGCCAGTTTAATCTGCAACTAACCAGAAGTAGGATGGTACCATACCCTCCACGTTCCAAGTCTCATGAAGGAACAGTGCAAGCTGAGTCCACAACTGCTGTTCAGCGAAGACTGTTCCACATCAGTCTTGCTCACAGCGCCCATCCAGGTGCACCACATATCCCCCGATACTTGCATCTCGAGGAGGTATCAATGTATCGATATATAGTAGGCATGAGAGTGTTGTGATGATATAACAGACAGTTATTAAGAAACGTGTGGTTAATGCATGATGGAGCTCCAGATGCATTGAGTTTGAAGCATTTTACATGAATCAACTGTGCTATCAATCTGAAGTGTATTTCTGGTGGCTGGGGAGAGAAGAGGGTATTGGCAAGAGAGAAATGATAATAGAACATAAACACACGCACTCCTAAGGCTACACGGTTCTGCACTTAAACATGCTATAATGTTAAAGCTATGTGGTTTCCAAAATTTTTGTCATGGGGAGTGTAACGGTTTTAATACCCTAATGCATGACAAATGTCCAGCATCTGACATATATAAATCCTGCCAGTTTTCTATCTCACTCACTATGGTGACAAACTTTAAGATAATAAAACTACTTCCTTCAACACCAAGCCGGCCGGGATGGCGAGCGGTTCTAGGCGCTTCAGTCTGGAACCGCGCGACCGCTACGGCCGCAGGTTCGAATCCTGCCTCGGGCATGGATGTGTGTCATGTCCTTAGGTTAGTTAGGTTTAAGTAGTTCTAAGTTCTAGGGGACTGATTACCTTAGATGTTGAGTCCTATAGTGCTCAGAGCCATTTGGACCATTTTCTATACCAAACAAAAACATAGATTCTTTGCGATACATGTACAATATAGCTTTCCAGAGATGCATAGCACCCACTCTTCACATCCGATTATTGTTCAGAAATTATTCTATGCTTGCAACAGTCCTATAAAATGATCATCAGCAACAGAAAATGTCTCTGACAAGGAAACTTACGCGTAGCAGCAGTGTTTGACATGTGAAATTACACACCATGCTGCACTAACTCCATAAACTAAGACAACTGTCAAGCAAATGTATACATAGTGCTTGCAGGACCTCATAAACACTTGTCATTAACTTAGACTCACTGCAGTTATGAAACTGAAGACTCGATTTAAGTCCAAGATGTGGCAGAGAAATGGAGCACTTCACATACACTCTCATTCGTCTAGAAGAAGGTGTTGAAAATGGTTATCCATCAATGGACATGATTAATCACATATGTGTTGGAAGTACTCGTCTGACAGTTGTATGGAGACGTTTGCCGCTAACAAGTGACGGTAGAAGTTCTCTAAATCACACACAGAACACGCAGTTGTATATGAGCCTATCGCAAGTTATACCACGCAACTTATGTCGCCCGAGAGAACAACGGAAAAAAATGGTTACATGCGTGCTAAATGGCCTGCAGTAGCATCTCCCTCTCTCTACAATGTGGAGGGTGCTAAATGGCCTGCAGCAACGTCTCCCTCTCTCTACAATGTGGAGGCTATAGCACCCTTCTACTTCTGGTCAGCTGCAAATTAAATTGGAGACAGAGTTGCAAGGATGGTTGGCCAAAGACAATGCAGGGACATCTTTCAATCTCCAGCTTTATCCTATGAATGCGAGACTACTCTGTGACTCCCATCCACATAGGGAATGGTAGCCAATCGTAATCGTAAATTCCACACTGTGATCAATGTTCTACAAATATGTAGATATCCTAACTGCATCGGTATAGGACGCTGTCTGGTGTACTTTGGTGTTGCCGTTGAAATTCTGGATAAGCTGGTAGAGTTGCTAAAATTGATCGCACTATCAACTGTGGTGCTTATTACAGTACATCGTCCCATATCGACGGTGTCTTTTCCATCCCATCTGTTCAGTGGTAGTCTGTTGATTACCACATAATAATTGATTTGTTTGAGATGGAGAGTGTCTTGGTGGGAACAACACCTTCCAGGGATGACCAGCGCCCAAACTGTGATAATATACATGGCTGCAATATGAGAAATCAAAGCTCCTGTTCTCTTGGAAATAGGACAACGAGACATCTGCAAACCTGCCACTGTAGAAGATGAGATTAAATGCAGAAGTCATCACCTTTGGACAGCTATTCAGAAATGCTCCACAGTGCTGCAAACTCTTCCAGTTTCCATATGCTGCGACGTGCTCCACATTTTTGTGAATAAGAAACACTGCTTCTTTTATTTCATCCATCCCGTGTGTAGTATGAGCAGCATGGTTCACACCATGCAATGTCCAGCTTTCTGTTAGAGCCAATGGATCGAAACGTGTTAAGGCCGTTTTAGCATCTGACACAGATCTCGCAGCTATGGCAGAAAAACAAAATGTATGATTATGTATATAGCTGTAGTCATCCACAGCTTCGATTTGTTGGAGCAGAAAAACAATGTATCAACCTTTCCCCTCCATATATTACATACATATATGTTTGAAGTCAGATTACGAAATCTTCTGTAGACAGTGATCATCCTCTTGTCTTGAAGGTGAATTACTGAAAATGTCATCAAGATTGGAATGAAACTGTGAATTTGTATGAATTACAAACAAACAAATGGACACTCTTCTTTACGTATAAAGATATACTAGGCGCAATTTCACTATATCTTTTATGCGGTGTTATAATGAAACTGGAAAACCAGTGTAGTTATTTCAGTAATTTTCTTTTAAGTCATACCACATTGGAATTATGTGAATAGGTAGACGTGATGTACATGCACAGGCAAACAAGTTATTACAATTTCAGAAATGTTTGGTGATTTATTTGATTTATTCAACTGAAAGAGCTTCACAAATTTAGCAAGTCAATAACGCGGTGAGAAACCTCTAATCCTTATGCAAGCAGTTATCCGGCTTGCCATTGATTGATAGAGTTGTTGGACGTCCTCCTGAGGGATATCGTGCTAAA
Organism: Schistocerca americana; assembly: GCF_021461395.2. Taxonomy (NCBI): domain Eukaryota; kingdom Metazoa; phylum Arthropoda; class Insecta; order Orthoptera; family Acrididae; genus Schistocerca; species Schistocerca americana. Next base: position 354,969,888 of record NC_060130.1, read on the forward strand.
TTCTGTCCAAATGGCGCGCTAGGTCGTCAAAATCCCGAGACGATTGGAGATCCCTCCCCATAATGTTCCAAAAGTTTTCAGTTGTGGAGACATTCGGGGACCTTTCTGGATAAGGTAGTTTTTGGCAAGCACGAAGACAAGCAGTAGAAATTCTAGCCCGGTGCGGGCGGGCGTTGTCTTGGTGTTATGTAAACCCTGGATGGCTTGCCATGAAGGGCAACAAAACGGGACGTACTATATCGTCGATGTACCGCTGTGATGTAAGAGTGCCACGTATGACAACCAAAGGGGTCGGACCCTGAAAAGAAATAGGACCCCAGACCATCACTCCTGGTCGTCGGGCCGTACGCCGGGAGACAGGCAGGTTGGGATCTGGTCCTGGGCGTCTTCAGACATATCTTCGCTGGTAAACGGGCTCAGTTCGAAGCGAAAGACCACTTTGGTTGTCAACCGCAGCACCCTTACAGGATAGCGATACGTCGACGATATTCCACCCCAGGTTTTGTTATCCTTCATGGTAAGCCATCTTCGGCTTACATTTCAGCAAGGTAAAGCCCGTTCGCACACGCCAAGAGTGCTGATTGTTTTCGTGTTTGCCAAGCCCCACCTTGGCCTACAAAGTCGTCGGATCTCTCCGCAATCGAGAACATTTGGAGCATTATGGGGAGGGCCCTCAAAGAAACTCTGGATTTTGACGATCTAGCGCGCCAGTTGGACAGAATTTGGCAATATATCCCTGAGGAGAACATCCAACAACTCTATCAAATGGTTCAAATGGCTCTATGGGACGTAGCATCTAAGGTCATCAGTCCCCTAGACTTAGAACTACTTACACCTAACTAACCTAAGGATATCACACACATCCATGCCCGAGGCAGGGTTAGAACCTGCGACCGTAGCAGCAGCGCGGTTCCGGACTGAAGCGCCTAGAACCGATGGGTTACAGCGGCCAGCACTACTCTATCAATCAATGCCAAGCCGAATAACTGCTCGCACAATGGCCAGAGTTGGAACAACACTTTATTGACTTGCTCAATCTGTGAAGCTCTTTCTGTTGAATAAATCATCCATTTTTTCTGAAACTGTAATAATTTGTTTGCCTGTACATGTGATCACATCTACCGATTTCTGTCCCATTCGGATAATTCCTTCGTGGTCAGTCCTTTTTTATGTTTTTAAAGAGTTTCATGCAGATATAGGTGCATCTTATTTTAATGCTATTATGACTATTGGCGCAATATTCGCTGACATATTATGTTCGTTATTCTCACATGTACTGTCTTATTAAAAGTAGAGGATCGAACTTGTATATCGCATGTCATGCCACGCTTACTATTAGAATTTACAATACGAAGTCTGAACTACAAAAGATTATGTCGAGCATCTTAATGAGGCGTCCCAGTCAGTCCGTAAAATAAAACATTAATGTAGCAGTAACAAATACCTTCACGTATTAAAAAATTTTTGTAAGTACATTAGAATCAGTAACACATTACGTATATACTAGGCACTGTTTCACTGGATCTTTTACACGGCGTTATAATAAAACTGATAAACAAAGTCCGAGTAACATTCATTGTCATGCTAGAAAAACTAAAAATATAGCGAACTTCCTCACGTACAACTCAATGCGATCTCGAAGCAATGACTTTAGTTTTGAGAAAAATAGTCTCATTCAGCGCTCGTAATTTTTAAGTCTTACGGTACTAGCTGATTCACGGCTCATACATCATACGTCATGTTACGTGTACGATCGTAACACTAACTGTCATGTTAGAACAACTAAAAATATGTCGAACTTATTCATGGGGCATGTTATTCGGAATACAAATTGAAATCTCTATTGTACATAAATGAAACATCCAAATTCGGTAGCGGTCTTATACGGTGCCGTAACATGACACATGATGTTTGAGCTGAGAATCAGCTAGTAGTGTAACAGTTGAAAAGTATGAGCGTCGGAGACTATTTTTATCAATACTGTAGCTACAACTTCGAGATCGCATCGAGTTGTACATGAGGAAGACCGGCATATTTATAATTTTTCTGACATGAGAACGAATGTTACAGTTACAGCGACATGTAGCATGACACATGAACTGCGATTCTGCTTCTAATACAAAACTTTAAAAAAATATGAACTTTAAATGAGGCTATTTTATTCAAAACAGTAGCTACTGTTTCTATGTCGCATCAAGCTTTACAGTAATTCAGATGTAATCCGAAGTATGTCCATTATCCTTCACATAACACCTGTATGCTCCATCATGTGTACGGTAATGTATTGTTGAAATAACTATAATCAGATGGTGTACTGAGACCCCTTTATGGGTCATCTGAGTGATTGTAAAACTTGATGCGATATAGAAACTGTAGCTATAGTTTTGAAGAAAATAGCCTCATTTACAGCTCATAATTTTTTACAAGTTTTGTATTAGAAGCAGAATCGCACTTCTGTAGCTGTAACTGTAACATTCATTCTCACGTCAGAAAAACTATAAATATGCTGGTCTTCCTCATGCACAGATACCACAAATTATTTTATAGACTGACTGTCACGCCTCATTAAGAGGCCTGCCATGATGTTTTGTAGCTCAGACTTCATACTGTAAATTCTAATAGTACACGTGGCTTGAAATACGACATGCGACTTCGATCCCCTACTTTGAATAAGGTAACACATGTGAGAATAACATCTACATCTACATCTACGTGATTACTGTGCTATTCACAATAAAGTGCTTGGTACAGGGTTCAATGAACTACCTTCAGGCTGTTTCTCTACCGTTCCACTCTCTAACGGCACGCGGAAAAAACGAGCACTTAAATTTTTCTGTGCGAGCCCTGATTTCTCTTATTTTATCGTGATGATCATTTCTACCTATGTAGGTTGGTGCCAACAGAATGTTTTCGCAATCGGAGGAGAAACCTGGTGATTGAAATTTCATGAGGAGATCCCGTCGCAACGAAAAACGCCTTTGTTTTAATGATTGCCACCCCAATTCACGTATCATGTCTGTGACACTATCTCCCCTATTTCGCGATAATACAAAACAAGCTGCCCTTCTTTGTACTTTTTCGATGTCACCTGTCAGTCCCACCTGATGCGGATCCCACACCACACAGCGATACTCCAGAATAGGACAGACAAGACTGGTATAAGCAGTCTCTTTAGTAGACCTGTTGCACCTTTAAGTGTTCTACCACTGAATCGCAGTCTTTGATTTGCTCTACACACAATATTATCTATGTGATCTTTACAATTTAGGTTATTTGTAATTGTAATCCCTAAGTATTTAGCTCAATTTACAGCCTTCAGATTTGTGTGACTTACCGCGTAATCGAAATTAAGCTGATTTCTTTTAGTATTCATGAGAATAACTTCACACTTTTCTTTATTCAGGGTCAATTGCCACTTTTCGCACCATACAGATATCGTATCTAAATCATTTTGCAAGTCATTTTGATCATCTGATGACTTTACAAGACGGTAAATGACAGCATCATATGCAAACAATCTAAGACGGCTACTCAGATTGTCTCCTATGTCGTTAATATAGATCAGGAACAATAGAGGGCCTATAACACTTCCTTTGGGAACGCCGGATATTACTTCTGTTTTTACTCGATGACTTTCCGTCTATTGCTACGAACTGTGACCTTTCTGGCAGGAAATCAGGAATCCAGTCGCACAACTGAGGCGATACTCCGTGGGCACGCAGTTTGGTTAGAAGACGCTTGTGAGGAACGGTGTCGAAAGCCTTCTGGGAATCTAAAAATATGGAATCAATTTGACATCCCCTGTCGATAGTACTTATTACTTCATGAGTATAAAGAGCTAGTTGTGTTTCACAAGAACGATATTTTCTGAATCCGTGCTGACTATGTGTCAATAAATCGTTTTCTTCTAGGTACTTCATAATGTTCGAATAAGGTGTATGTTCCAAAACCCTACTGCAAATCGACGTTAGTGATATAGGCCTGTAATTCAGCGGATTACTCCTACTTCCGTTTTTGGGTATTGGCGTGACTTGAGCAATTTTCCAGTCTTTAGGTACGTATCTTTCTGTGAGCGAGTGGTTGTATATAATTGCTAAATATGGAGCTATTTTATCAGCATACTCTGAGAGGAACCTGACTGGTATACAATCTGGACCGGAGGCCTTTGCTTTATTAAGTGATTTAATCTGCTTTGTTATACCGAGGATATCTACTCCTATGTTTCTCATCTTGGCAGTTGTTCTTGATTGGAATTCAGGAATATTTACTTCGTCTTCTTTGGTGAAGGTGTTTCGGAAAACCGTGTTTAATAACTCTGCTTTAGTGGCACTGTCATCAGTGACTTCACCGTTGTTATCGCACAATGAAGGTATTGATTGCGTGTTGCCGCTAGTGTGCTTTATGTATGACCAGAATCTCTCTGGGTTTTCTGCCAGATTTCGAGACAGAATTGTTGTGGAAATGCCAGTGAATGCCAGTGAGTATTGCGCTAGTATCCATAGTACCATTAAAATAAGATGTACATATGTCTATATTAAAGACTTCAAAAACATTAAGAGTACGGAACGTAATTAAACCACGATCACTGAATCTTTGAAGGCCGCCAATTTCTGAAATACTTCCACACCGAACAATGGCAGCAGTCAACCAAACGCCACCATGACATGAACGTATCAGCTTTATTAATACTAAAATCCAGTACTTCTCATAGAAAAACACATGGTCCATCCACTGCATTAAGAGATCCAGTACCTTTCAACTTCACTTTATTCTTGGTAAGCATACTCCCTGTAGTAAATGAAACATTATCAGTTGCTTTATATGCACGAGCACATGATCGTGTGCTCCTCCTACAACGACGCGTTTCGTGAACCATACACAGCAGCTGCCAGCACCACCGTTTCCTTTTTTGTAATGCTTTTCATTCCAGCACCAAAACGATGGCGTGCGGGCAACTTGAGAGCGTCTAACTCTATTGGGCCTTAGCTTAACATATTTTATTGTTTTTAATTTTCTTTATTGACGATTCTCTTACATCTAAAACTTACGTCTAATTGATTTTACAATTCTTGATATACATTATAGAACATAGGTTTTGGGTTTACGTGGTTAATATATTACATAAAATATAAGAACGTAAATACACTTAGGTGTGCAGTGATTAGTACTTCCGTGGATATGAAAGTATATGCTGGATGATGTGAGCCATGTTGATGGTTTTTATAATGTTTGGGGAGTTGTTGGTCAGTCTTAGTTGCAAAAACACTTGGATTTTGTTTACAAAATGAAGGTGGTAATGCTATACAACGTTAAACTAAATGGAAATATGTGTACTGAGAATAAGAGTTTAAATAGTATAAAAATGTGGATGACAGGATATGGATTAGTAGTAACCTTAAGATTTACAATTTCTTGAAGTCTGGAAACTGGTAGTGTTTACATGTTCGTGAGCTTGAGGATCATTCAATAAGAAAAACATTTTTTTTTGTTGGGATATAAAGTATAGGTAGTTTACAACGTAATAATATTGTTTAGTGTGTTTCGGTGATGTGTGAGCCAATTTTGGGTCGGGGGTCCCGACCTAGTGCCATGAGGTGCGGTGGTGTTGGTGTTTCTTGTGCTGTGATCATAATCTGGGTGTGTTGTTAGTGAGTTGCGTATGATTGTTTGAGGGGGGAATGTGTATTTGAATTTGTGCTTGTTTTTGTGCGTTGGCTCGTTCGTGAGAATCTGTGTGAAGTCAGGGTTACTTGTTAATATGCGGCTGCCATAACTTGCGCGGAGAGCAGCGATTGTCGTCTTCAGGGGTGTCACTTTCGCTTCGTCGTATGCTTCTTGTCTGGAGGTGGTCGGTGGGGGTCTTAGGAGGCTTCGTAATATGCGTCTTTCAGTCTGATAAAGTCTTTCAGTTATTGTTTGTGACATACAGGCTGGGAGGGGGGGGGGGGGGGGGAGGGCAGCCGCATACTGGAAAAGGGGACGTACAAATGTTTTGTATGTAGACTATTCATATCTGTTTTATCATCGCAGCCATGGAGTTTCCCCTGTACGTGTCTTATTAGAGACTGACGTTGCCTAGATTTAAGTAACTACCTAGAGTCACCCCTAGGTATTTAGCTTTGACAGTCATGTTCCCCGCAGCATGAGTGTGCTGCTTTGGGTGTTTTTTTCCTATTTTTGGGTATATTGCAATGTTTAAACAGGATTAATTGTGTTTTGTTCCGGTTTGGTTTTATACGCCATTTCTGCTTCCATCCCTGTAGTTTTTTCATGTATATCATTGTTTCTCGGTTGATGGGGGTTGTTGACGGTCCTGAATTCCTGTAGGCAGCGTCTTCCGCGTAGAGTTGAACTTATTCTTTCGGTCAGATGGTGGTCGGTATGTATGCGGTGTATAATGAATATGGTGCAGGGGAGATTATTCCACCTTGCGTTACTCCTGTTTGTGGGGAAGAAGAGGATGTTTCGTCGTTTCCGTGTATTTGAGATTGTTTGTCTTGTAGTGGGGATTCTATGAGTCTTGCTGTCTTGGGAGGAAATCCTTATTTCAGTAATTTGCCATGCCAAATCTTGTCGAATGCCGGCTCGATGTCTAGAAAGACCGCGAGTGTGCATTGTCCCAGATTCTGCTGTCTTGTCATGTCTGTGGTTAGTCTTAGTAGAGGGTCGTACGTAGAGTGGTTTTTTCTGAAGCCTGACTAGAGATGGGGGATCATTTGTAATTTGTCTATGCAGTTGGTTAGCCTGTCGGTAATTATTCTCTCGAAATATTCGGTGGCGCTTCTGTAGCCGAGCGCGACCTTATCTGCACTGGAAACCGGATGTTGCGAAAACTAGGGACGCCTGTGGCACGTGAATACCACAGTTTTACAGACCATCCATAGGCAGGATTCTAAACATCTTTGGGCAGACCATAACAGCTGTGCCTACACTACGATATGGCGGCTTTCTGTCTGTGTCGGCTAATGGACGTAATCATGTACACTATTGTATTATTTTTGTACCAAATACGCACAAAAATATGATGCATACAGGTCCACGCGTATCATCGACGTAATACAATGTGAAATGAAGCATAAAGCTTAAAATTTATAAGTAACTTGGGTTATGAAGTATATGTATACGTGAGAGCTCTAGACAATTAATATATAAACCAATGTCACCATTTTATGAATGTATTACAGGTGCTTGAAAATGATCCACAGTTAAATCTGGGTAATTGCACAGCTAATAAATAGATTACAGCCTGCTTGGACTATTTTCAGCCGGACGTTGTGGCCGCGAGGTTCCAGGCGCTTCAGTCAGGAACCGCGCGACCGCTATGGTGGCAGGTTCGAATCCTGCCTCGGGCATGGATGTGTGTGATGTCCTTAGGTTAGTTAGGTTTAAGCAGTTCTAAGGTCTAGGGCACTGATGACCTCAGATGTCAAGTCCCATAGTGCTCAGAGCCTTTTGAACCATTTGACTACTTTCAGAACACAATGAGACTGTGGACCCCACAAAAAAGAAAAAGAAAAGAATTCGCTTGTTCGTGTCTCGTGTAACGCAGGTGTGTGTAATTTACATGTGTGATGAGTATGTGCATAGTAGAATGCCGTGTTTGTGATATTGGTTGTTAATAGAGAAAAAAGGGGCGTACCTAATGATGCGGCACCGGAACACAACCTACTGCCCAAGTGCCAAGTGCCATGTCTCCGTCTGACGTTCGGATCACCATCAGATGCCTCGGTCGACGAGACAGTGCATAACGATTTGCAGCACTGTTGCAAAATCTGATCCCAGGAACATTACACTACCACCCGTGCCGGCCAAATATACGAGATGCCGATTTCTTTCATGACCAGATTCTAAGCGGCAAACTGAGTGTTTAACGTCAATGAACAAGCATGTCTTATCGACCTGGGAGGTTAGATGGTTTGCACCGAGATAATGCTAATGCGTATATGTTAAATCACTGACATGCCAAACTTTAAAATTACACTACTGGCCATTAAAATTGCTACAGCACGAAGATGACGTGCTACAGACGCGAAATTCAACCGACAGGAAGAAGATGCTGCGATATGCAAATGATTAGCTTTTCAGAGCATTCACACAAGGTTGGCGCCGGTGGCGACACCTACAACTTGCTGACATGAGGAAAGTTTCCAACCGATTATCATACACAGACAGCAGTTAACCAGCGTTGCCTGGTGAAACGTTGTTGTGATGCCTTGTGTAAGGAGGAGAAATGCGAACCATCACGTTTCCGACTTTGATAAAGGTCGGATTGTTAGCAGAATATGGAATCGGTGGGTTCAGGAGGGTAATACGGAACGCCCTGCTGATCCCAACGGCCTCGTATCACTAGCAGGCGAGATGACAAGCATCTTATCCGCATGGCTGTAACGGATCGTGCAGCCACGTCTCGTTCCCTGAGTCAACAGATGGGGACGTTTGCAGGACAACAACCATCTGCACCAACAGTTCGACGACGTTTGCAGCAGCATGGCCTATTAGCTCGGAGACCATGGCTGCGGTTACCCTTGACGCTGCATCACAGACAGGAGCGCCTGAGATGGTGTACTCAACGACGAACCTGGGTGCACGAATGGCAAAACGTCATTTTTTAGGATGAATCCAGGTTCTGTTTACAGCATCATGATGGTCGCATCCGTGTTTGGCGACATCGCGGTGAACGCACATTGGAAGCGTGTATTCGTCATCGCCATACTGGCGTATCACACGGCGTGATGGTATGGGGTGCCATTGGTTACACGTCTCGGTCACCTCTTGTTCGCATTGACGGCACTTTGAACAGTGGACGTTACATTTCAGATGTGTTACGACCCGTGGCTCTACCCTTCATTCGATCCCTGCGAAACCCTACATTTCAGCAGGATAATGCACGACCGCATGTTGCAGGTCCTGTACGGGCCTTTCTAGATACAGAAAATGTTCCACTGCTGTCCTGGCCAGCACATTCTCCAGATCTCTCACCAACTGAAAACGACTGGTCAATGATGGCCGAGCAACTGGCTCGTCACAATACGCCAGAACTGTGGTATCGTGTTGAAGCTTTATGGGCAGCTGTACCTGTACACGCCATCCAAGCTCTGTTTGACTCAATGCCCAGGCGTATCAAGGCCATTATTACGGCCAGAGATGGTTGTTTTGAGTACTGATTTCTCACGATCTATGCACCCAAACTGCATGAAAATCTAATCACATGTCAGTTCTAGTATAATATATTTGTCCAATGAATAGCCGGCCGCGGTGGTCTAGCGGTTGTAGGCGCGCAGTCCGCAACCGCGCGACTACTACTGTCGCAGCTTCGAATCCTGCCTCGGGCATGGATGTGTGTGATGTCCTTAGGTTAGTTAGGTTTAAGTAGTTCTAAGTTCTAGGGGACTGATGACCACAGATGTTAAGTCCCATAGTGCTCACAGCCATTTGAACCATTTTGTCCAATGATTTATCATCTGCATTTCTTCTTAGTGTAGCAATTTTAATGGCCAGTAGTGTAGTTTTCATGGTAACCATAGTGACTGTAATAGAGCAAAATGAGACAGTGAAATTAATACCAGACCTAATTATGAAGCCCGTCCACTGCGTATTGCACTGCGTATTTTTTCGCCAGCGTACATTTCGAAGCATAGCTTTATCTTCAGGGACTGAATTTTCTATCGAGGGACATACACTGTGACGCCGAGACACAAATATGCACAGTATCTCTGAAATTTTTTTCTGCTTCCTGCTGCATATCCAATGTGCGAGTGTAAACAACATGAGGAAGACATTTTATTGCAATGCCATACACAACGGCAAGAAGCAAAATTCACAGATAAGCGTTTCTGTCACTTTGGCAACACAATGAACGTCCCCCGATACCCAAACGAAGACCCGAAAATGAAGCTATCTCTAAATATATACTGGTAGATAAAAGACGCTATTGATTAGTCAGCAGATACGCTTATTATCACGTTATCGATTCTAATTATTTCACAACGAGCGGCAAGTAAGAATCTAGGGCCCTGGATTTTTTCGTGATCTTGCAGGGTTCTTGCGCTGGGTATCGTTCCTTATGTGTGACATATTGTCCACGTCCGTTCACTGGGAACCTGGAAGACAAAATGTTATCTCACGCCCTGCTTTGTTCACAGTTTCGCATGTGCTTACAAAGAGCCGATGTATTAGCTTCTACTTTCTGGAAGCACGCCAGTTGTAATAGCTGTAGATTTGCCCTCTGTCCGTCTTCCGACATGCTACCATCCCATGTCTGTAAAGATGACACTGGTTTGTACTGGGACAAGGTATTCATGCTATTATACATGCGAACTTCATGCTGAATTGCATGCTCTTAAAGAAAGAATTAATTCAGTTCAACTTAATTGTCGCTGTACAATTCTACTAGCTGGTGCTTAGTACAACAATGTCAGAGCACTGTTAGCTATGTGTCTACATTAAGATAGCGGGAGTAACTGTTCGCTTTACTGGGACAGAAGGAGAACTTACTTTCAATGTCGGTGTTCTCCCACGTACAGAGTTTAAGATAAATGCGGTATTGCCAGCTATGGTGAATTGAGAGTCTCGTAGAACGTTGTTCTGGAGACGTGGCAAAAGGTGATCTAGCTCCCGAGAGATCCGCGAAATCGCAGCGACTACGGTGATCGAAATCTGAAGACCCGCACTTGTGTCGCTCGCTGGTCCACGTTGCCGCCAAGCTCTCAACCTGACCCCCCACTTCGGCCCCCGGGCGTGCCCGCGGCCAGCTGCCGCCATTCGTCGAGCGGCGAGAGGGGGGGAGCAGCTGGCGCCGCCATTGGTTCGGGACGCTGCGGTGGGGAAGCGGCCGAGAATGGTGGGGACTCGGTGCAGTCCGCGACGTAAATTTCCACGCGCGCTCCGGAAATTGCGCATTACGTGTCGCACGTGACCTTATTCGAAATGGCAGTACTTGTGTTGCGTCGTCCTTTTTATGCACTAACGGAAGGTGAGAGACTTTCCGTTGGGAAAACGTTTTATGTGCGAGAAACAGAGGGGTCTCCTTTGTCCGGCGGACGCGTCTCCTGGTCTGGCACTTTCGCTTTAAAGTCGCCCGTGGCCTCGCGAACAGCCCCGGGAAAATCGCGTTCGGACGTTTATTGCGGGTGGGCAACCGCTTGGCGGCAACTCTGCGACTGTTGTCAGCGCGGAATGGGAGGCCGTCGCAACTTCTTCGGCTATCGCGTGTCTCGCCGAGTGCTCTGCCCACAGCGCGCCATATTCGGAACGTTGGCGCGCACGTATACCAGCGACTTGGGGTCCGCAAAGTAGCGTTCCGTAAGGCGCGGGAACTTACCGCCTGTGCGTAGACGACGAATTTCTCATAGTGGCTCGTAAAGGCTGTCGATTTATTCTGCGCTAGCGAGAACGACAGATTTCTGCACCCTATGATAGCGTTCACGCCGTATATGTGATGGCTTCTCTGGGGTCAACAACACGTGTGTAGGATTTCCGTGGTTCCTTTTCTTGTTCCACGGTATCCCAGTGGCTTACCGCCCACAAGTGAGTAGAGTGGTCTCATATAAGGCTCGCTGGACTTTACACTCTGACTACTTTCTCTATTCTTTTTTATAGAAAAAAACGTTTACAAATACATCCGTTCCACATAGGTCACTGTACGGTGCATGAAGGAGGGTGCCTTGGACGAACACTGATTTATATTGTCTTCGCGGTCCTTACACGAGATAACTGCTATGCTGACGGCCGTAATATCTTTCTGCAGTCATTTGCCGGTTCTCCAAACTCCATCAGCAGTGTTTCATGTCAAGAACATCTTTAGTCTGGGAATTCCCATTTGATTTCATGGAGCATTTCCGTTATACTCTCTAGTAGATTGAACCTGCTTCGATGTCTTTCTTTGCCGGCCGCGGTGGTCTCGCGGTCCTAGGCGCGCAGTCCGGAACCGCGCGACTGCTACGGTCGCAGGTTCGAATCCTGCCTCGGGCATGGATGTGTGTGATGTCCTTAGGTTAGTTAGGTTTAAGTAGTTCTAGGTTCTAGGGGACTGATGACCACAACTGTTAAGTCCCATAGTGCTCAGAGCCATTTGAACCATTTTTTTATGTCTTTCTTTAATCCGAACTTGTAGGGATATCAAGGGCCGCACAAGCATTCTGTACAGCGTCTCCTAAATGATGTACACTTTCCTAAAATGCTCCCAATAATCTGAAGTCGACGATTCGCCTTCCCTTCAACTGACCTTAAGTGCTTGTTCCCTTTCATATCGCCTTTTAACATTACTCCTAGACGTTTAATCGAAATGACTGTGTCAATCATCACACATTACAGGATTGGTCCGCTTTCTCATCTTCGTAAGCTTAATTTTCTTTTCACCTTTAGAGCAACCTGACAGTCACCACGCCAAACAGAAATTCAGTCTAAGTTACCCAGTATCCTCGTACAGTCACTCAACGACATTTTCCCGTATACTGCAGCATCTTCAGCACAGTTGGAGATTGCTGTTCACTCTATCCGTCAGATCATTCGGTATGTAGAGAACCAGACCGATCCAGTCACACTTCCCTGTGGCACTCCTGACGATACTCTCGTTTCTGATGAACGTCCAGGACAACGTACGAGGCACGTTACTCAAGAGTCTTTGAGCCAGTCACGTATCTGAGAACCTATTCCGTATGCTCGCATCTTCGTTAAGAGTCTGCCCTGGGGCATGGTGTCAAACCTTTTCCGAAATCTAGGCGTACGGTACGTGGCTGTCGCCCTTCATCCATGCTTCGCAGGGTTTCATGTGAAGAAAGGGCAAGCCGAATTTCGGGCGAGCGAAGCTATCTTAATCCGTCTCACTTTTGGACAGAGGCTACTCTCTCTCAAGGAAAATTATTACATTCAAACTTAAAACAGGCGAAAGAGTACTGAAGTAACTCGACGTTAAAAACGTTGCTCGTTAATTTTGTGGTGTCTTTTTTTTTACCCCTTTTATATTCAGGTGCATCTGCGCGTTTTTACACACGCTTGGCACGTAGCGCAGGGCAAAAGATTCGCGATAATTCAAGCCAGTTGTAGAAAATTTTAGTGACTGGGGAGAAATCACAAAAGGAGTCCCACAGGGCTCAATTTTGGATCCTCTCCTACAGTATATAAATACGAATGACAGTCTAGTTAACATTCGGCAAGCAAAATTGGTATTTTTGGAGACATTAGGTGCTAATTCAAATGTTCAAATATGCGTGAACCTCTAAGGGACCAAACTGCTGAGGTCATCGATCCGTAAACTTACACACTACGTAAACTAACTTAAACTAACTTATGCTAAGAACACACACACACACACACACACACACACACACACACACACACACACACACACACACACATGTCCGAGGGAGAGCTCGAACCTCCATCGGGAGGGGTAGGTACTAGTGTTTAAAAAAATGCTGTTAGAGAGAAAGCAACAGTAGAAATGGTAAATGATATTTTTCGAAGAACTGTGAATTGGTTCTCAGAAAATGGACTCCCCCTAAATTTTGAAACACGCGCTACGTGTAGTCATACCAACAATTCATGTAGCACATGAGCAGGAGTCAGTAAATAGTACAGAATGCTCCAAATTTTTGGGTCTACATATTGATGAAGACTTGACCTGTAAGAAGCATATCACTAAGCTTCTCAAACAATTAAATTAGGCAACTTTTCCTCTTTGTATAGGCCTAATTTCTAATCTTGAAAACAAATGAATCAAGTTCCTGATACATTTTGCGTATTTCCACTCAGTTATGTCGTGTGAAATAATTTTCTGGGGTAATTCATCACTTAGAAAGTACTGATTTCACAAAAGCGAGCAGTAAGAGTTGTATGTGATGTTCACCCCGGATGTTCTCTTCCAGGAGCTACGCATTTTAGTTGCTTCGTCACAATACGTATATTGGATAATGAAATTCGTCACAAATAATCCATCATATTTTGAGAAGAACAGTGATGTTCACACTTACAACATTAAAGGCAAAAATTACCTTCATTACAAATTATTAAGGCTATCACTAGCTTAGAAAGGAGTTCAGTATGCAGCAACAAAAGTCTTTGATCATTTGCCCAGTAACATACAAAGTCTGAGAGGTAGGAAAACCAAGTTTCAATTCAAACTTAAAATCACTATTCCTAGAGAACCCCTTCTATTCCACTGACGAATTTCTACTTAAAAACTCGTTACCAGTAAAAAAAAAAAAAAATTAAAAATCAGTACATTATTATTAAGTGGTTTTGCATGTGAGGGACTAAAATAATCATTTGTTCATCAATTTAACACTAATCATGTATACACATCCTGTAAACTAAATCGTTTGACATTATTTCGATAAAAGAATCGTTCAAATGATCTATAGAACATGTAACTAATTAGGTAACTAATTATGGTGTCTCCTTACCATTGCATTCTCGTGTGGGTCACGAGAAGAAAACTGGCGGTAGCCCTGTGTAAGAGGCCGGCCGAAGTGGCCGTGCGGTTAAAGGCGCTGCAGTCTGGAACCGCAAGACCGCTACGGTCGCAGGTTCGAATCCTGCCTCGGGCATGGATGTTTGTGATATCCTTAGGTTAGTTAGGTTTAACTAGTTCTAAGTTCTAGGGGACTAATGACCTCAGCAGTTGAGTCCCATAGTGCTCAGAGCCATTTGAACCATTTGAACCCTGTGTAAGAGCCTGAATTTCTCTAATTTTAGTGGTGTGATCATTACGCTGTATGTTTGTTGCCAGAAGTATCGTAGTATGTTTCTTAAACCAGTTTCGAGCTTGTCCGCTCTCCCCCCCCCCCCCCCCCCCCCCCCTCTTCTTCCACCAGTTTTATGTTTAATCCTCTTCTTCCCGAAGCCTTTTTACTCGTTTACTTAGATCAAAAATACTTTACAGTGACGTAAAAGGTGCACATTTCATATGAAACCTAGTGAACATCTTACATGTTACCTAGACAGCCTGCCGAAGGATGTGAGCCGACCGCGGTGGCCGGATGGTTCTAGGCGCTTCAGTCCGGAACCGCGCGACTGCTACAGTCGCAGGTTCGAATCCTGCCTCGGGCATGGATGTGTGTGATGTCGTTAGGTTAGTTAGGTTTAAGTAGTTCTATGTTCTAGGGGACCGATGACCTCAGATGTTAAGTCCCATAGTGCTCAGAGCCATTTGAACCATTTTTTTAAGGATGTGACAGTACATAAAACCCTGGGGCACAGATCTACATCTACATCCATACTCCGCAAGCCACCTGACGGTGTGTGGCGGAGGGTACCTTGAGTACCTCTATCGGTTCTCCCTTCTATTCCAGTCTCGTATTGTTCGTGGAAAGAAGGATTGTCGGTATGCCTCTGTGTGGGCTCTAATCTCTCTGATTTTATCCTCATGGTCTCTTCGCGAGATATACGTAGGCGGGAGCAATATACTGCTTGACTCTTCGGTGAAGGTATGTTCTTGAAACTTTGACAAAAGCCCGTACCGAGCTACTGAGCGTCTCTCCTGCAGAGTCTTCCACTGGAGTTTATCTATCATCTCCGTAACGCTTTCGCGATTACTAAATGATCCTGTAACGAAGCACGCTGCTCTCCGTTGGATCTCCTCTATCTCTTCTATCAACCCTATCTGGTACGGATCCCACACTGCTGAGGAGTATTCAAGCAGTGGGCGAACAAGCGTACTGTACCCTACTTCCTTTGTTTTCGGATTGCATTTCCTTAGGATTCTTCCAATGAATCTCAGTCTGGCATCTGCTTTACCGACGATCAACTTTATATGATCATTCCATTTTAAATCACTCCTAATGCGTACTCCCAGATAATTTATGGTATTAACTGCTTCCAGTTGCTGACCTGCTATTTTGTAGCTAAATGATAAAGGATCTATCTTTCTGTGTATTCGCAGCACATTACAGATGACGACACTCAGTAGCTAAGTGGTCAGCGTGTCTGGCTGTTATGAAGCTGGCCCTGGTTATATTTTCGGTACTGCTAGTGAGTTTTCCCTGGTGGGAGGACTGGAACGGGTACCAGCTGAGAAGCTACTACAGTGAGACGCAGCGGCTTCAAGGTCTGAGAACCTCTCTACCTGTACTGCCAGGAGAGCGGTGTGCTGATCCCATGCCTCTCCATACACCATCCCAATTACGCCATCGGTAGAGGATGACATGGCCGGCAGACGGAACTTTAAGTGATAGCACACCAAGATAGCCAATGGCGCAAGCAGGGACGCGGAATGAATCCGGTCTGAAGTGGTATGTATTCCCAGTTGCGAATACGAGCAACCATAAGCTGTTCAAGGGAATGACGACAGTGAAAATTTGCGCGGGACCGGGACTCGGAAGCTGATTTCTACATCTACATCGATGCTCCGCAATCCATCTTACTGCGCGCGGAGCCGCGCGGGGTAGCCGCCAACTCTTAGGTGTCCTGCACGGTCTAAGGCGTCTTGTCACGGTCCAGGCGGCTCCCCCAGTCGGAGTTTAGAGTCATGCCTGGGGCATGGGTGTGTGTTGTCCTTAGCCCTTAGCCTAAGTTAGTTTAAGTTAGATTAAGTAGTGCGCAAGCTTAGGGACCGATGACCTCAGCAGTTTGGTCCCATATGACCTTGCTACAAATTTCCAAATTTACTGTTCGCAGCGGAATGTACCCCCGTACCACTACTAGTCATTTCATGTCCTGTTCCACTCGCAAATAGGTCGAGGAAAAGACGTCTGTCTATATGCCTCCATATGAGCCCTAATTTATCGTGTCTCATCTTCGTGGTCTTTACGCGCAATGTTTGTTGGAGGCAACAGAATCGTTCTGTAGTCAGTTTCAAATGCTGGTTCCTTAAATTTTCTCAGTAATGTTCCTCGAAAAGAATGTCGCCTTTCCTCCAGGCGCTTTACACGAGCGGTTGCCTTCGCCGTTTTTGATGTCATTGCAAGACTCACGGTCAGACAAAAACTGCCATAATGTCGTCGTTCCTGCGTCGCAATGTGTACACACGTAATTCTCGTACAGGAGAGGGTATTTTAATTAAAAGTCGCTGCCGGAGGAACACTGCATCGTTATTCTTAACAACACAGAAACTGCAGTATCGCGTTAGCAGACAGTTTTCCATCAGACAATCTTGTTAAAGTGTTGCCGTGTTTTTTTTTGGGGAGTGGCACGCGCAAAGTAAAAACCATATTATTACTTAGCAACAATACGGAAGGTGTACAACAGTGTAAGAGTCGTGAATGATTTCATGGCTACCACAACGGAAAAATCTTGAACCAATGAAGGTACAGAGGAATAATACTATCATTTGAAAGAGCTGAACGAGGCAATTAAGTAAAGATAAAGAGCTACTCTGCTAATTAGAGGCTCAGGCATGTGTGAAGTAATCAAGATAATTAAAAATATTGTAACTTCTAAACGCCTTATGCAATTACAACACACAAAGTATCGTCAGACAACGAGAGAGCAGCTCTATGGGGTGATCTTGTCATATTATCTTTAAAGATAAGCTAAGTAAGAGCAAAAAAATTGGCAGAAATATGTGTTGTTATCGTTAGTTAAGTAATCGAAGCGCAGTTACCAAGAAAAACAGTGACTGTCATCGGACCACGTGATAAACTACAATATTAAGCCTTTGTAGACAGACAGCTTGCTGTAAGTATAACGTGATTAATTAACATGTGCGACAGATGAAAATCACAATAATGTTAGGTCCCCAGTTATAACGAAAACTGTATTTGCAAGAGGCCAAATGAATTGGAATTTTGTCCCAAGCCTATTGGTGCTCGCAGAAGTCAAATTAGATCTGTATTCAGAAATTTTATGCAATAGGCTACTGTGAGAATAACGGACTTCATAATGACGATACACTCTTGTCGAGCACAGAGAATTAAGTGGAGTGGCCGTTTTAGATTTATAACAGTGATTGTTTAGCAGTGAACGCTACACTGTAGACATTGGGGAGCTACCCTGGTCCATGACCTCTCGATAGCCGCACACAAGTCACTGAGACTGTTCGGAGCTGGGTTCAAACCACGCAGTCTCGCTAGATGGCATCTCAGATGTGCTCAGTATGATCGACTCGAGGCATCATGGCGAGGGTACGCAAGCACCGTTAGTCCATTGACTGTACCAAATATTTATTTTCGCTATTGCAGTTTCAGTCTTAAGGCCATTTTAAAATGGTATACAGCAAAAGGCTGTGATTTAGTACATGTCAACCTGTAAAAATCTTCTGACATGAACATATGTTATCGTCGTGTATGAGCCATTTCACAATGTTACCATCTATAACAGAAATCTTCAGAAACCAATCTTCTTGTACACTGTTTAGATAATAACTGAGGCAGTAAACAGTGTCTACAGTGAATGACAACTATGATGTCTTTTAAAAACCTTCTGACACAGTTAACGAGCGAATAAATGGTGCAAACCCTTGCTGAAGGTGCAGGTCGTCGTCGAGTTTCTGTAAGACGACAAAAGATGCACACAATCGAACGGAAGTTTCCTTTATCGTTCAACGAGGGTAGACGTAATTTGGACCCCATCTGACCTCACTTAAACATTCTCTGTACGAAAATACGTCCACTACGCGACAGAAATGTGCAAGTGGTTTTCATATCCAGCCATCCGCGTGCACCAACGCTTGCCGCGTCGCTTTAGTCCAGGCGGCCTTTTCTCGCACTTCAAGCTTGCAAAGACGGCGTTCGTGGCCTATGGCAGCCTCTGTGCGGGGACCAATGGTGTGCGTGTTGAGCGGTCGTTTCTGTATCCCACAGCGAGATGCTCCTGGATGGTATAGCTGTTATTGCTCTCCGACATGGAACTGGTAAGTGACTTCCTCTACTGTGAATCGTCTATCCGATGTTACAATCCGCAATATTCGACCTGCAAACGGCAGGTACCTTTGGCTGCGTAAACTTTTCCTCAGTCGCGGAACTCATGTTCGCAACTGATATGGTGGAATAGGACCTGTGCGATCCCGGAGATGCAGTGTTTCATATCCCAAGCACCCACGATATGGCGGCAATCAAATGAGGTGATATCGGATTTCTCGCCCATCTTACATTGACTCGCACATCTTGCCGATGACTAGTGCAAGGTCGTGACGACATCCCAATCATGTCACATGTCGGCGTGGTGACAGATGCGTCCTCATGGGCACATATACTGTGTAATTTTCTCAGAAACTACGGTAACATTCCTATCATCTATTAGGGTATACTAACATATGAGCATCGATCAGACGATAACGTCAATTACAGGCTTATATCGGAGTGACAACAGGAGTGTCTTCAAACGAAATATCTAACATCTCCGAGTGAAAACGCAAGGTAGCCACCTATGATCAGAAGTTATTATTACAATGTCTGTTCCTTCAGACATGCAACAGACATTGCAGTAATAAGTATTACAGCTTAGACGGGCAAAACGACGATACTACTAAAGTGGAACACGTTTGTCTCATTAGCCTTGTTGCGGGAATCTAGGTAAGTTGCGAGCAGTGGGGTGGGGGGTGGGGAGTGGGGGAAAGGGGGGGTTAGACACTGTAGAAAATATGGAGGTCTGGATCTGTTCTGGCAGCGTGCGCGGATAAATGGTTCAGGCGAGCGACCTCGATAAGTGGGAAATCCGGGTTCGATCCCGGTATGGCAGAAATTTTCGTGTGTCAGTAACAGGCGCGATTTCCATGCCTAATACAGCTAATTTAAAAAATATTTGCAGTTGCGACAAAATTTCATAATATGATTACTAGTGTATCAGAAGTATAAGAAGCTGTAGGTAATACAAAACGTAATCTGGCGATATTATGCATATAGAGCAATGGAGAGCAATGGAATAACTTCATGAACCGAGACTTGTGTAATCAACATGGGCCTTAATCCAGTCTTAGCGGCCAGCAGCGACCGCTGCATACATTCGTGGTTTAGCATTGCTTTCAGCTTAATGATGTTAACATGCACTTCTTTACATACAAATGTATACGAAGGCTGGTCATAAAGTTTTAATTATCACCTCGAAAAGATCAAGCTGCTGCCACGAACCTTGTTGATGCTTGTTAGTCTTTCTCTACTTGTTCATCCTCCAATGCGACACATTTTCCCAATAATGGATGATTTGGCAGAGACCTTGGTTGTAGAAGTGAGCATTTTGATTATTCGGGAAACATTAAACATCGAAAATAAATCTCTTCGTTGATTTGGCAATGCCTTCCGCAGAGCAGTTTCTTCGTCCGAGGGATGATAAAGACGCCACTGGGTTTCGCATCAGCAGACGACGGTGGATGAGGCAAAATCTAATAATCCGATGATGCAACAAAACATCATTCGCTAAGTCACAACGCGGACGAAAATGTGTGTTGAGTGATCGTGACAGACAGCCATTGAAGAGAATTTTGACGAAAAATAAGTAGACGACAGGTGCAGAAAGTCGCTGCAGAACAGAATGTCAAACTTGCGAACACAGTCAGAACCAAAATCAACACGAAGGAGACTCCATTAGCGGGAAATTGCAGGGCGAGCTAGAATTCCAATACCCCTCAGTTACGCAAATACCCGTAACAGGAAGACGTGATGCCGAAGCAATCAAACCTGGGGTATGGAGCAATGGAAGAAAGTCGTTTGGACGAATGACTTGTTTGACACTGTTTCCACCTTCTGGCCGACTTTATGTCCCAAGAATTAAACAGGTGAGGGTTCGGTGGTGTTTGGTTAGCCATATCGTCGTCTTCCAGGGACCCGATGGTTCCTCTGAAAGGTCGCATTACTGCCAGGGATGATGAGACCATTTTAGCTTACCCTCACCCCATGGTACAACGTTAGTTCTCCAATGGTGGTGATGTGTTCCAAGATGACAAAAAAATCAAATGTGTGAAATCTTCTGGTACTTAACTGCTAAGGTCATCAGTCCCTAAGGTTACACACTACTTAACCTAAATTATCCTAAGGACAAACACACACACCCATGGGCGAGGGAGGACTCGAACCTCCGCCGGGACCAGCCGCACAGTCCATGACTGCAGCGCCCCAGACAAGATGACAGGGCCACTGTTCACGCAGCTCTCATCATCCAAGACTGGTTTTGTGAACGCGAGGATGAATTGTCCCATCTTCCCTGGCCACAACAGTCACAAGATCCCAGTACCGTCGGGCTCTTATGGTGTACTTATGAGAGAAGGTTGCTTTATTGCTAGCTACCTCCATCATCTTTACCTGAACTTGCCACTTATTTGAATGAAGAAAGGTATAAGATTGCCTTGAAAATCATACTGGACGTGTATTTATCCTTTCTGAGCCGACTTGAAGCTGTTTTGAAAGCCAACGTTTCCCTATACCCTATTTGGCATAGCAGTGTGTTGTGTTTTTGATGATTCCATACTTTTGTCCACCCTTTATAATGGTTTATGCGCCATAATGTATTAACTGTTTGGCAGTCGTTGTCATGAAATTACCTTATTTACAATTTATGGATGCCCATCCTATTCCAAGAAGGACATCAGCTGACGATATATATTAGAAAAAGTACCATCACAGCTGTACCTTGAGAATGTCTCTATTGTCTCACACGACTAGTTTCGGCGGCACATTACCGCCATCCTCAGGCCCCACAACTGCGAAAAGAGTATTAAAATTCCTTGCCGCATTTATTGCGGAGTCCTTGTTACTAGCTCACGTGGATTAGCTTTCCTCAGGAATATCTACTCGACACTGTATTGTCTGCAATGCAATCACATGCCGCAGGAGGACATCTGTGGAGGACATAGTCAAGGCAAGGGGGTTGTAACTTCTATACAGTGGGTTAATAGATGTAGTCAACTTGCAGCAGTGGTCTGGATCCTCAGCAACAGACAGGTTGCAGTGTTCCTAGTCACGCTGAATAACAATTAAATACAGTGCACGATTCCCTTCTGTGTTTTAACCACAGATGTCACATAACAGTCTCCAGTTGTACACACTTAGTGGGATGTGTAAGGGGCCTAGTTGTGTCTTGCCACGTCAGAGCAAAACCCTCTCTTGTGAGAGTTCACAAAGTGGAATATTCTAGTAGACAACAGACAATAATGAAATAAGTAATGATAGGTGCATTTTGAATGAGAACGAAGAAACAGAGGCATCTCAGTGGTGAAGCGAATCGATTCCCAAATTCATTCTGTAAAAATCTTTAAATTCACGAATCAAATAAGTAGAACATTAATTTCAAAATCTGATACTGCTAGTCAAGATCCATAAAAGAAGCAAAACCATTCTTAATAATTAAGAAATTACAAATTTGCTAATGCTGAAGGCAAAAGTTTTGACTTTGTTAAATTGAGTATAAATAAATCCATTTAATATTACATAAAAGAAATTATAGGCCTATCAGAGTTATGAAATTTCTGGGACACTACTCCTACGTACATACCCGAGACCACCATGCAGGGTACCATGTACCACTACTAGACGTTTCCCTTCCTTTTCCTCTTGCAAATGGAGCAAGGGAAAATAACTGTACATATACATCCGTACAAGCATCGCGTTGTAGATTGCTGTCCAGGTTTCGAGAGGGTGCGTTTCTGGATGAGGTATCGAATATATTGCTTCCTCCTACTTATATCTCCCGAGGCGATCACGAATGTAAAATTAGAGAGATTGGAGCGCGCACGGAGGCTTTCCGGCAGTCGTTCTTCCCGCGAACAGGAAAGGGAGGTAATGACATTGGCACGTAAAGTGCCCTCCGCCACACACCGTTGGGTGGCTTGCGGAGTATAAATGTAGATGTAGAGGTAGATTTCTCTTATCTAGTCTCCGTGGTCCTTACGGGAAACGTACGTTGGCGGCAGTGGAATCGTTCTGCCTGCAGCTTCCAATACCGGTCCTCTAACTTTCCCCAATACCTTTTCGTGAAAATAACGCTGTCTTCCCTCCAGTCATTCCCATTTGAGTTCATGAAGCATCTCCATAATACTCGATTGTTGATCTAATCTACCGGTGACAAATCTAGCAGCTCGCCTCTGAATTGCTTCAATGTCTTCTCAAAAATGGGTCGCACAAGTGTTCTGTACGTGTACACGTTTTCAGAGTCGATCATTCGTCTTCCCTACTATCACCCTTACACGCTCGTTCCGTTTCATATCGCTTTGTAACGTTACGCCTAGATATTAATCGATAAACCTGTGTCAAGCAGCACACCATTAATACTCTATTCGAACATGACAGGTTTGTTTTTCCTAAATTTTTTACATTTAGAGCAAGCTGAATTCATCACACCAAATAGAAATTTTGTCTAAAGGATCTCCACTACACACGAAGGTAACAGAAAGTGTCCATTATAAAGGTGGGTGATTAATCCGCCGATTCAAGGTAGCTAATATTTGATCTTCAGTTTCAAAATATCATTAACGCTGACATTTTATGTCCTTCAATCATTTTATAAAGTCTTAAAACTAAAATCAATAGTTTGTCATTACATGAGCTCTTTTCTTCGACAAAGTGCCGTACTTTTATTTTATCACATTTTTTTAGAATCACATTGATGTTATTTCACTTACTTAATCATTCAACAAGAACATTTTGAGAGATGTGGAGACGAATAATTCTTTTAATTGGTGCAAAGTGACTGGCGCTTTACCTATCAACGACGTCCGGATGCAACCTGCCATTTGTAGCGTGATATTGTATAGTGAGACTCTAAATTTCATCACGTTGAAACTGAAGTGGAATTCTTTCTCTCTCTCCTCTCGTCTCCATCGTAATTATATAGAACAGCCACATATACACTGACGGGAAAAATGGCAACACCAAAGGTAATTAATGCAGTATAATGAAATTTCAGGAATACATATGTCTAGGTGACATAATTATTTACGTCACTAACATTGTAAAATCACTTAATGTAAGTGCGAGGTACGTCATTGCTAATGTGAATCCCTTGTATATTAATAACGGGTGTAACGGCCAGAATATTAAATGAAAGCATGCAGAGATTCATGAACTGTGTTGTACAGATGCCGTATGTCAGTTTGTAGGATGGAGTTCCACGCATGTTGCACTTGGTTGCTAAGTACAGGCACGGTTAAAGCCGTTTGCGGATGACGTTGGAGTTGCCGGTGACGTCCCGTTTGTGCTCGATTGGAGACAGATATGGTGATCGAGTAGGTCAAGGTAACGTGCCGACTCTCTGTAGAGCGTACTGAGTTACAACAGCGGTATGTGGACGAGCGTTATCCTGTTGGAAAACACCCCCCGAAATGCTGTTCCTGAATGGCAGAACAACTGGTCGAATCACCAGATTGACGTACAAATTTGCAGTCGGGGTGCGTGGGATAACCACGAAAGTGCTCCTGCTATCATATGAAATCGCAACCTAGACGATAACTTCAGGTGTCGGTCCAGTGTGCCTAGCTCGCAGACAGTTTGGTTGCAGGCCCTCAACTGGCCACCTTCTAACCAACATACAGCCATCACTGACACCGAGGCAGAAGTGGCTTCCATCAGAAAACACAACATACCTCCACCGTGCCCTCCAATGAGCTCTAGCTTGATACCGCTGAAGTCACAAATGGCGATGGTTTGGGATCAGTGCAATGTACGCCACAGGGCGCCTGGCTAGGTGCTGTCCTTGAAGTTAACCGATTTGTGACAATTCGTTGTGTCAATGAGTTGCCAACTGCTGCTGAAAGTGCTGCTGCATGTGCAGTACGATGCACCAGAGCTATACGTCAAACATGATGGTCTTCCCTTTCAGTAGTGCCACGTGGCCGTCTGCTGCCCTGTCTTCTTGTGACCGTACATTCTCGTGACCACCGCTGCCAGCGATCATGTACAGTGGCTGCCTTCCTGCCAACTCATTCTGCAATATCGCAGGAGGAATATGTAGCTTCTCACAGCCCTATCATATGAGTGAGAGGTTGATAATGGGGTCTTTGTTTCCTTAAAGGCATTTTTGACTAATATCAACTAACCATGTCCGATCTCAAAGGTAACCAACGCTCACGATCGTTGCAGCGTGTATTTAAAGTAAACCTGATTTGCATCCTCATAGTGACGCTACTTGCGCCTCTCTTATGCGAGGGGCTTGAAATTTGAATAGATATCATCTTTCAGACGTAGAAACACGCCTACCAACTTTCATTTGTGTCGCACAGCTCCTTCTTTGTGTTGAGATTGTTTTCCGCCAATGTATTGACATGAAACAGAAGAACACTATAAATTAGCAACACAGTGTAAGTTACATAATACCTGAAGAAAACAAAAAATCGTTACAAAATGTCAGTTCTTAATCAGTGTGTTATTTTACCATCATTCACATAATGATTCTTTAGTAAACGTTAACATTGTCTTTCAACTGTTCCCTGTCTTATGTAGAAGAAATGTTGTTGTCAGTCCTGAGACTGGTTTGATGCAGCTCTCCATGCTACTCTATCATAATACAGTAAAGCTGCATGCCCTCGGGAAAAATTACGGCTGTAGTTTCCCCTTGCTTTCAGCCGTTCGCAGTACCAGCACAGCAAGGCCGTTTTGGTTAGTGTTACAAGGCCAGATCAGTCAAGGAAGGAAGGAAGGAAGGAAAGAAGGAAAATTAGAGTTTAACGACTCGTCGGCAGTGTGATCATTACAGACGTGCTAGATGTTGGTCGTTTGTCACATAACTAAACTTCCGTAGCCTTATGTGAATTAATCGAATTGTACGCAACTGGTTAATTTATTTAATAAAATGATCCAAATGAGACATGAGACTTTGGTTAATTATCTAGGGATATCTTTGATCAGTGTCAAGGGGTCACTAATTACCAAGCGAAACAGAATACAATCATACACTACTGGCCATTAAAACTGCTACGCCACGAAGATGACGTGCTACAGACGCGAAATTTAACCGACAGGAAGAAGACGCTGTGATAGGCAAATGATTAGCTTTTCAGAGCATTCACACAAGGCTGGCGCCGGTGGCGACACCTACAACGTGCTGACATGAGGAAACTTCCCAACCTATTTCTCATACACAAACAGCAGTTGACCGGCGTTGTTTCTCTGCTCGTGATGACTGGGTGTTGTGTGATGTCCTTAGGTTAGTTAGGTTTAAGTAGTTCTAAGTTCTAGGGGACTTATGACCGTAGATGTTAAGTCCCATAGTGCTCAGAGCCATTTTTTGACCGGCGTTGCCTGGTGAAACGTTGTTGTGATACCTCGTGTAAAGAGGAGAAATGCGTACCATCACGTTTCCGACTTTGTTAATGGTCGGATTGTAGCGTATCGCGAATGCGATTTATCGTATCGCGACATTGCTGCTCGCGTTGGTCGAGATCTAATGACTGTTTGCAGAATATGGAATCGGTGGGTTCAGGAGGGTAATACGGAACGCCGTGCTGGATCCCAACGGCCTCGTATCACTAGCAGGCGAGATGACAGGCATCTTATCCGCATGGCTGCAACGGATCGTGCAGCCACGTCTCGATCCCTGAGTCAACAGATGGGGACGTTTGCAAGACAAAACCATCTGCACGAACTGTTCGACGACGTTTGCAGCAGCATGGACTAGCAGCTCGGAGACCATGGCTGCGGTTACCCTTGACGCTGCATCACAGACAGGAGCGCCTGCGATGGTGTACTCAACGACGAACCTGGGTGCACGAATGGCAAAACGTCATTTTTTCGGATGAATTCAGGTTCTGTTTACAGCATCATGATGGTCGCATCCGTGATTGGCGACATCGCGGTGAACGCACATTGGAAGCGTGTATTCGTCATCGCCATACTGGCGTATCACTCGGCGTGATGCTATGGGGTGTTACGACCCGTGGCTCTACCCTTCATTCGATCCCTGCGAAACCCTACATTTCAGCAGGATAATGGACGACCACATGTTGCAGGTCCTGTACTGGCCTTTCTGGATACAGAAAATGTTCCACTGCTGCCCTGGCCAGCACATTCTCCAGGACTCTGACCAATTATAAACGTCTGGTCAATGGTGGCCGAGCAACTGGCTCGTCACAATACGCCAGTCACTACTCTTGATTAACTGTGGTATCGTGTTGAAGCTGCATGGACAGCTGTACCTGCACACGCCATCCAAGCTCTGTTTGACTCAATGCCCAGGCGTATCAAGGCCGTTATTACGGCCAGAGGTGGTTGTTCTGGGTACTGATTTCTCAGGATCTATGCGCCGAAACTACGTGAAAATGTAATCACATGTCAGTTCTAGTATAATATATTTGTCCAATGAATACCCGTTTATCATCTGCATTTCTTCTTGGTATAGCAATTTTTATTGGCTAGTAGTGTAATTACATAGTGAAACAGGATACAGTCATATTAATGTATTACAAATGGTGGTTAGAACATATAGACATGAATTTAATCATCCGCTCTGACCGAAGATCAGAAAACGCAAGTAAAGGGATGAAATGATTATTGAACATTAGTAATACTAAAGTCTTGCAAATATCGGGCTGAAAGGGGCTGTATGAGTTTATCATCGTATAAACCATTTGTACGATTATGATCTCGCAATTTGTGTCCAGAGACTACGTGACTGCTTGGTTGTTTGGTTGGTTGATTTGGAGGAGGGAACGAAACAGCGAGGTCATCGGTCTCATTGGGTGACGGTTGGTTGGGGAAGGAAATTGGCCGTGCCCTTTCAAAGGAACCATCCCGGCATTTGCCTGAAGCTATTCAGGGAAATCACGGAAAACCTAAATCAGGATGGTCTGACACGGGTTTCAACCGTCCTCCTCCCGAATGCGAGTCCAGTGTGCTAATCACTACGCCACCTCGCTGTGCATGACTGCGCCGAATGGTTGATTATCTAGTGCATGCATACTGCTTCAAGAAATATGCTGAATGTGCCCTCAAATTCTTCACGAAATAACAAAACTGAAACTATTGCACAGTTCTGTCATCGCGCTTACTAGTTAGCCCAGTCGACGAAGACCAAAAAAGGTCGATTACGAGAGAAAGTCGTATAGTCGCAAATTTTTGCACAGTGCAAGGAGGGAGTGTCCTGAATAACATTCTAAAAATCCTGACCGGTTAGATGTGAGTGTTGGGGTCGGGGGATGGTGCGTTTAAAAATCTTATTTACGTTTTTCGCGAATAACTCGAAAGTCGTGGCTCCTCACAAAAATCATTCCCGATACAAAATTGAACTACATTAAATTTTATACAAAATAGTGTAATGGTTTCCGCCTTTTAAGGGACAGAAAGATCGAAAATTAGTAAAAATATTTTTTTAATGGTATAAATTTAATGTTTGTCTTTAAATGCGTTGGGTTAAAAACAAATATTAAATTTGTTTAACACGTCTAAATACAATAGAGTCCTACTAATGGATAACTGTGTCCTGCTGGTGTAACGGGGCGAAGGCGGGATGTGTGGTGTGGAAAGGCGAGGGGAGGCGTGACGCCGGATTGTTTTCGTGCACTTCCCTCCTTCATAGGTCTGCAAACTGAACATGGAGCAGGTGATTCCCTCCTACATTACAAGAAGCAACTGGAAGGTGTTTCACGAAGTTCCACTGACATCCACAGCGCGCCTTGTGAATCACTGCGTGTGCAGACGTACCCGGGCGTGTGTTTATTTCCCACAAAAAGCGTTGACTCTACATGGAATACAAATGTGAATTACTAATAATACTAACGCTAGTAATGCATATGGACAGAGTCTACGTAAATCTCTGAACACTGTTCTGCACTGCTAAAGGGAAATTATTTCTTAGTCATCCTGTAGGGCAGCTACAGTGTTCTTGCGGGTAAGGCCACTTCCTTCGCCACGAGTGCTGCTCGATTTTCAGTTTACAGAAAAACCGTACCTCCCCAGCATTTCCTGTCCTTTTCTCTTATACGAAAAGACAAAATAACTTCACTTAGCACGTGTTTATACAGTGGCGTAATTTTCAGTTTATTACGTATTTATTTGCAGTTGTTAAGTGAGCTATTACCTAAAAATCTCAACATTGGAGCTGTCAACTATCTAGCGCACTGAAGAGCCTGTACCGAGTGTAGCTTGTTGTCAACACATATTCGAAAATGTCAATGTCATTGTCTCCATTACCACTATCTGGAAGGCTTTCAACAGCACGAGGGGTATCGAATACATCACTGCCCCCCCCCCCCCCCCTGCTCCCTGACCCTTAGCTCTCACAACGTCTGAAGAGAGCAATAAACTTAAATTACTTCCCTCCACAATAGACGAAGGCCACCAGGGTGCTTTACACTGCTTGATAAATGCTAAGGAATATCTGACACGTGTTAAGGAACAACTGCCAATTCCTATCGTACAAACAACAATTGCTAAAGAAGTCCCAGCTAATGATAGTAAAATG
This sequence comes from Schistocerca americana, assembly GCF_021461395.2. NCBI lineage: Eukaryota > Metazoa > Arthropoda > Insecta > Orthoptera > Acrididae > Schistocerca > Schistocerca americana. Next base: position 354,999,144 of record NC_060130.1, read on the forward strand.
AAATGCAGAAGATGAGACGTGTTAACTGCACCGAAGCCTGTACACAAACGTTCTGTATGCATTTGAAAGTTCATGCAGTATGGTGTTTGACCTACGACATGTCTGCGAGACATTATTTGAGAGCTTATAATCATTGAAAGGTGACTAGTTCTTTAGGCTTTCCTCTCTTTCACCTAACTGATCTCAGTTATGGACTGAATGCAGAAGAGGGAACTGAAGTCACATTAAGGACACACAACGACCAATTCAATGAACAGCATAGGGTTGACATTGATTAGGCCTGGGGTTGGTTGTAGACATGCACTTAGCGGGACACGAGGCAGTTCAGTGCAGAGCGTGGTGCCAAATATTTTACGGCTCCGTCGACAGATCGCGCCTGCACAGGACACTAGTAATTGATCCCTGCAGAGGACAGAGTGCGCTTGAGCTTTCACCGGGTAGCTCTGAGAATGTTTTCAGTGAGCCTTCTGGAGAATGTTACGGTCGCCATAATGGGTCGGCACCACTAGACTTCCGCTGCTAAGGAACAACCGACACTTTCTAAGGAACAACAAAATTTCTTGAGGTTTTTGAGGGACGTGCTGGTTCCCACGCCACTGTTCTCATGGAAGGTGAGAAACGGTCTTGCTTGACGAGATGACTGCGGTGTTGAGGTATGTACCAGAGGGCGCAAGTTCAGTGTCGCAATAGAGAGAGGAGTGGCCAAAAATGGCTTGCCCGTCTGTTGGAGGTAGTCAGTACTGGCATTAAAAAAATACCCTATTGGCAAAAAGCAGTGGATACACCGGTTCCCGTCACATCACTGAAGTTCAGCGCTGTCGGGCGTGGCACGCACTTGGATGGGTGACCATCCACGCCGTCATGCGCTGTTGCCATTTTTCAGCCTCGTGATGCCAATTGAGGAGCTACTCGGCCGAATAGTAGCGGCTCCGATCAACTAAAACCATCATAACGACCGGGAGAGCGGTGTGCTGACCACATGCCCCTCCTATCCGCCTTCTTACACGGCGGTCGAATGGTCCCGATGGGCCACTTTTGGCCTGAAGACGGAGTGCTGTTGGCGAAAAACACCGTTCATGGTCCACATTGGTGGATTGCGCTTTCTGAAGCAGCTCCATGTGGAGCATATGGTTTTGAAAGGCACTTAAGACTGGAGAGCTGAGATTGGCTTCCTGGACTTTGTGAGGAGATGATGTGGGGTCGCTATTAGACTGCTGGAGAAGAGTTGTGACAAGTAGCGTTGTGTGACAGCCAAAAGGCCTACCATGCACTTGAGGTTAGGTGCAAGGCAGCTCTGGTCGATTTTAGGTTTGCTGCTGCGAGTGAAATCTGAACAAATTTTTTGACCGAAAGCCTTGAATTCCGGAGTACAGTATTGCAAATTCGTGTCTGGTTTGGAGATGCAGCTCCAGGTCCTGCATCGAGCAGCAGAGGCTGTCGCTTGCAGACTCCCGATGGTGCATGATAAGCGTTTGTACTACTCCGTGTTGACAGAAGTATTGGAGGTGAATTGCTTACTGCGTACAGCATTCATACCTGCAAACAAAAATGTTCCAATGTGCGTGAAATCTTATGGGACTTAACTGCTAAGGTCATCAGTCCCTAAGCTTACACACTACTTAACCTAAATTATCCTAAGGACAAACACACACACCCATGCCCGAGGAAGGACTCGAACCTCATCCGGGAGCAGCCGCACAGACCATGACTGAAGCGCCTAAGACCGCTCGGGTAATCCCGCGCGGCCCCTGCAAACAGCAGCAGCCACAGCTCGACATATATATGCCACGTTAGGATGTAGTTTGCCATTTACAATCTCTGTTCAAAATGGTTCAAATGGCTCTAAGCACTATGGGACTTAACATCTGAGGTCATCAGTCCCCTAGACTTAGAAATACTTAAACCTAACTAACCTAAGAACTTCACACACGTCCACGCCCGAGGCAGGATTCGAACCTACGACCGTAGTAGCAGCGTGGTTCCGGACTGAAGCGCCTAGAACCGTTCGGCCACAGTGGTCGGCCAATCCCTGTCAATCCACAAAATTACACTGAGTTGACAAAACTCATGGGACACCTCCTAATGTAGTGTTGGTCATACTCTTGCCTCGTGTATGGACTCAAGTCGTTGAAAGTCCCCGGCAGAAATATGGAACCACGCTGCCTCTATAGTCGCTCATACTGCGCAAGTGTTGCCAGTGCTGGATTTTGTGCGTGAACTAACCTATCGATTACGTCGAAATGTTCGATGGGATTCATGCCAGGCGATCTGGGGTGGTCAAGTTATTCACTCGAATGGTCCAGAATATTCTTCAAAGCAATCGTGAACAATTGTGGCCCAGTGACATGGTGCATTATCATCCATAAAAACACCATTATTGTTTGGGAACATGCAGTCCATGAATGGTTGCAGATGGTCTCCAAGCAGCCGAAAATAAGAATTTTCAGTTGATGATCGGTTTACTTGGACCAGAGGAACAAGTCCATTCCATATAAACACAGCCCATACCATTATAGAGCTATCATCAGCTTGCACATAGCCTTGTTGATAACCTGGGCCATGGCTTAGCTCTTACCAACTTCAACCGGGACTCATCTGACCAGGCTACAGTTTTCCAGTGCTCTAGGGTCCAACCGATATGGTCACGAGCCCAAGAGAGGCGCTACGGACGATATCGTGCTGTCAGCAAAAGCACTAGCGTCAGTCGTCTGCTACCATAGACCATTAACGCCAAATTTCGCCGCACTGTCCTAACGGATATGTTCTTCGTGCATCCCATACTGATTTCTGCGGTTATTTCACGCAGTGTTGCTTGTCTGTTAACACTTACAACAACACTACGCAAAGACACTGCTCTCGGTTGTTAAGTGAAGGCCGTCGGCCACTGCGTTATCCGTGGTGAGAGGTAATGCCTGAAATTTGGTACTCTCGGCACACTCTTGGCACTGTGGATCTGGGAATGCTGAATTCACTAACGATTTCCGAAACAGAATGTCCCATACGTCTAGCTCCAACTACCATTTTGCGTTCCAAGTCTGTTAATCATCGTCAGCTACACCAATATACTGCCCTTTTATACCTTGTGTATGTGATATTACTGCCATTTGTATATGTGCATATCGCAGTCCCATGACTTTTGTCACCTCAGTGCGTAATACCCACACACATAGTGTGCAGTGAGACAGTCATACATTCTCACACAAATCTACGACAGACGGCTTATCCAACTATTCGGCATAAACACATCAACTGTTTATAAATAAATACATAACCACACACACTCAATTGCTCCAACAAACAGAGTGAATGCCGGTCCCGTGCCCACACATGAACCGTTTGTCGTCATGAGAGGAAATCCTGACTTTCAGTTGCACTGCAGTATGTAACTCATGGCCTCTCGAACGGAACAATACCTGGCGCATATTCAGTATGTACCTGATGGATTCTCTACCGGAAGAATGCCTGGCGCACAACATGTGGAACTGCGCCAACAACCTCAATAAGGCACCTCTTATAATCATCGATCATCAGAGCTTTTGATGTCACATGATGCACACCGTTTAGCCCGCCTCTGGTAGGCTCCTGCATTTATTCGATATGTGCACATCTGAGATCTGAACCCTACAAGCTACACAATCTGTGAAACATTCGTCTCTTCTTTAGGAAGGGGCCAATAACTTCTTTGGTTTGAGGTGTTATTCCAAAAGGAGTATCGGCCTATACCCAGAGGTGTTGAATTTTTCGTGAATGTCTATAATCACTTCATACGAATTGCACTAGATGAAGCTATATGTACCCATATAAAGTAACCCGGGATCGGCGAAGACAGGCTTCGCAAACTCACAGCGAAAGTGGTTCATGTGAAGTTTGGAAAGGTCCAGAACGCACATGCCAATATACACTCCTGGAAATTGAAATAAGAACACCGTGAATTCATTGTCCCAGGAAGGGGAAACTTTATTGACACATTCCTGGGGTCAGATACATCACATGATCACACTGACAGAACCACAGGCACATAGACACAGGCAACAGAGCATGCACAATGTCGGCACTAGTACAGTGTATATCCACCTTTCGCAGCAATGCAGGCTGCTATTCTCCCATGGAGACGATCGTAGAGATGCTGGATGTAGTCCTGTGGAACGGCTTGCCATGCCATTTCCACCTGGCGCCTCAGTTGGACCAGCGTTCGTGCTGGACGTGCAGACCGCGTGAGACGACGCCTCATCCAGTCCCAAACATGCTCAATGGGGGACAGATCCGGAGATCTTGCTGGCCAGGGTAGTTGACTTACACCTTCTAGAGCACGTTGGGTGGCACGGGATACATGCGGACGTGCATTGTCCTGTTGGAACAGCAAGTTCCCTTGCCGGTCTAGGAATGGTAGAACGATGGGTTCGATGACGGTTTGGATGTACCGTGCACTATTCAGTGTCCTCTCGACGATCACCAGTGGTGTACGGCCAGTGTAGGAGATCGCTCCCCACACCATGATGCCGGGTGTTGGCCCTGTGTGCCTCGGTCGTATGCAGTCCTGATTGTGGCGCTCACCTGCACGGCGCCAAACACGCATACGACCATCATTGGCACCAAGGCAGAAGCGACTCTCATCGCTGAAGACGACACGTCTCCATTCGTCCCTCCATTCACGCCTGTCGTGACACCACTGGAGGCGGGCTGCACGATGTTGGGGCGTGAGCGGAAGACGGCCTAACGGTGTGCGGGACCGTAGCCCAGCTTCATGGAGACGGTTGCGAATGGTCCTCGCCGATACCCCAGGAGCAACAGTGTCCCTAATTTGCTGGGAAATGGCGGTGCGGTCCCCTACGGTACTGCGTAGGATCCTACGGTCTTGGCGTGCATCCGTGCGTCGCTGCGGTCCTGTCCCAGGTCGACGGGCTAGTGCACCTTCCGCCGACCACTGGCGACAACATCGATGTACTGTGGAGACCTCACGCCCCACGTGTTGAGCAATTCGGCGGTACGTCCACCCGGCCTCCCGCATGCCCACTATACGCCCTCGCTCAAAGTCCGTCAACTGCACATACGGTTCACGTCCACGCTGTCGCGGCATGCTACCAGTGTTAAAGACTGCGATGGAGCTCCGTATGCCACGGCAAACTGGCTGACACTGACGGCGGCGGTGCACAAATGCTGCGCAGCTAGCGCCATTCGACGGCCAACACCGCGGTTCCTGGTGTGTCCGCTGTGCCGTGCGTGTGATCATTGCTTGTACAGCCCTCTCGCAGTGTGCGGAGCAAGTATGGTGGGTCTGACACACTGGTGTCAATGTGTTCTTTTTTCCATTTCCAGGAGTGTAGATAGGTTTCGTGAAGAGCACCTCTGCCAGCGACTAGTCCTTTATTGAAGTTGGTGAGTCATTGAAATTTGGTCTGGTGACGTAGCCTCTTGCGCCAGGATGGGCATCCCAGCGAGTATGACACTCTTGACAAAAACTGTGAATTAATCTGCGATCGAATAATCCTATGACATCACATCAATTCTCCCAAAATTCCAACGATGCTCTTCTGCTCACCAGCACCACTGCCCTCTTTTTGGGGGGGGGGGGGGTGCATGAGCTCACAGTATCGAACTGCATTACACTTGATTACATGATTACAGGACATCACAGGTTGATGGCAGTTTCCGGGAACATCCTTTCCAAAACGTCTTGGCAGGGATCAAGAAATGTGGTAGGCTCTCTGTAGTCTACATTCGAATTATCGATGTGCGTAAGGGAGATCCTGTTCAAATGGTTCCAATGGCTCTGAGTACTATGGGACAACATCTGACTATAAATACAAGTCATTTCGGTACGAGAAGTCACTGAAGTCTGCGACTTGCTAGCAACAGCATATACAAAATCGATAGAATCAACAGAGATGAAATGGTATAGTGAAAACGAGGGCTCATCTGAGGCTAAAAAGTGACCCCGGTTTGAATCCAGTAGTCCTACACGAATGACGATTGTCTTTTCATTTTTTACATCTTTGTATATGCATATTAAGCCATATTCTCAAATGGTTCAAATGGCTCTGAGCACTATGGGACTTAACTTCTAAGGTCATCAGTCCCCTAGAACTTAGAACTACTTAAACCTAACTGACCTAAGGACATCACCACATGCATGCCCGAGGCAGTATTCGAACCTGCGACTGTAGCGATCGTGCGGAGATCCTGTCACCAAAACAGCCGGCATGTGCAGAGTAGTACAAAGCAGCTGCGAGACTTACTGGATGATCCCCGAGCTATCAGGTAGGAGTACTGCTGCTGCTAGGTCCAGAGTGATGCCTAAGTGATGTCTGATGTCGTGGAGGTCCATGACGACTTTGATGAGATTCTCTAGGGCGTGGCTGCGTCGGAACATGGGCTGGTGTCATCAACCCATACTGCATTATTGTTCATGACAGACCTGGCAGCGATGGTGTTTGCAGGTAAGTCAAATACATCATCAACGAAATGGGTTGGGGCGATGAATGCATTATAGTAATATCATCTGCTGCAAATACGGGTCCTCATCCACATACGAGGTGCGACAATAAATTAGTGAGGCTGGTGTGAAAAAAATGTTGCTTACCGTTTTAGTCAAGTTTAGTGTTGTCTCCTTCAAAGTAGTTCCCTTCTGATTGCACACACTTTTTCCAGCGCTTGTGCCATTGATGGTAACATTTCTGGATCTCATCTTCTGTAATATCCTCCAAGACCCTCGTCACAGCTTTTTCGACATCTTGTGTTGTTTGAAAATGGTGTCCCTTGACCGCCGTTTTGACTCTTGGAAATAGAAAAAAGTCGCACGGAACGATATCTGGTGAATAAGGTGGCTGTGGTAGTACTGAAATTTGTTTTGAGGTTAAAAATTGCTGTACTGACAGAGCAGTATGGGATGACACATTATCGTGATGCAGAATCAAATTCAGTCTTCAGTTATTATTAGACGAACCGTTTCTCGATTGATGTTCAGTTCTTCTGCAATCATTTTGATGGATAATCTTCGATCAGATCGTAAGAGTTCACTCACCCTGGCCAAGTTGACATCCGTCCGTGAGGTTGATGGTCGTCCACTGCGGTCTTCATCTTCAACATTCGTTCTGCCTTCACTAAACATTTTATGCCAACGAAAAACTTGAGCTCTTGATATAACCTCCTCTCCAGAAGCCTTCTGAAGCTTACCGTAAGTTGTCGTCGCGTTTTCACCCAATTTAACGCAAAAAGAAATGGCATACCCTTGCGCAATATTATGCGGTTCCATTTCCGTGACGAGAGACACAAACACGCGTTAACTTATTATAGCACAATTCGCGACTGTGCAGGTGCATTGATGTGCCGCTTGGACTAGAAGCAGCTTATAGACCAAGGTCAAAGATATTGTGCCTATGCAAGCCTACAGGGTTGCCATATCTTGCAAAGAAAATCAGTCTCATTACTTTATTGTCGCACCTCGTATGACCTCCATCTCATCCATATCGGCTGCACAGACCGTAGGAGGAATAATATTAATCATCGTGCATAGTTAAGAAATGAAATATATTCAGGTGTCTGCAGTAGTTTACTCACATTTCAAATTAGAGGTGTCTGAATTAGCCCACGAGCACCTTGTTATATCATTTTTGCTGCCATGTATAGTAATATCTATCCTCCAGATCCATCTCAATATTAACATTCAACGCATTTAGAAGCGATGGTTCAGGGATGGCTGTGTTGGCAAATGAATGTGGGTGATCAATCCATACCACGTGTTTATAGGTGCGTTGAGTACATCGTGGATAAACTGGGCTGGGGTGATAAACGTATCATCATCTTGAAGGTATCTTAACAGTTGGGGGGTATCTTTACACATTAGTGGCCTCAGTACAGCAGTCGCTCAACCGGAATGCTGTAGAATGTGACGTACATCAGAGCTGAATGAAGCATGGAGTGGAATTTTAGCAGTGAGAGCGTAAACAAACATTCTGGCAAAAGAACGTTTATTAGATCAGTAAATTTAATGATAGTGTATAGTGAGTAATATGATGGTTGCTATTGCCTGCATTCTATTACGTCGCACATTAATTAGCCCTAGAACTTTACTTCAGAGTCCCTGCAAGGTCTATGATCTATGAAAGAGGAATGACCAAAGGATGGTTTAATAACGAACACTTACATTCACACGCACATGAGAGACTAAGAAGAAGGAAAAGAACTAAAAAGCTTCACAATTAGGTAGCAAGACGGGCTATTGCCTTGATTTTAACGTGCGGGATAAACGACTAAAATTTCTATTGAAGTGAATTGCTGTAAAAATGAAGCATAATAAAGATTAACATTTAATTCAGATGCTCCTCGGCGGAAGATCACAGTCTTGGTACTGTAAACTTTCTCATTAGATAACGCCCACGTGATCCTCACAAACAAAAAATTGCTCAAAGAAAGGTATCAAGCGAGACGAACTGCACAAAATTCGGTCATAAAATCACGAAAATCATGCGCAATATACATGCTCTCGCGAAAGGGATACTAAACAAAATGAGCTAAATCATAAGAAACTCAACACAGCTCCATGTGTTTGATTAACAGTTACTCTGAACAATAGCCTACACCGTCCCTTGATTTTAACGCGTTTAACACTCACTGGCCGAGCGGTTCTAGGCGCTTGAGTCTGGAACCGCGCGACCGCTACGGTCGCAGGTTTGATTCCTGCCTCGGGCATGGATGTGTGTGATGTCCTTAGGTTCGTTAGGTTTATGTAGTTCTAAGTTCTAGGGGACTGATGACCTCAGATGTTAAGTCCCATAGTGCTCTGAGCCATTTGAACCATTTTTTAACACTCACGAATTAGCAAGTAAAATTTATCACACGCGATAAGAAACTATAAACGACGAAAGGAATCATTTACTTTGACTAGCTTTGAAAAACTTACATTAAACACAACATTAACTTCTCATCGAAAAGACACACTTGCCGCCAGTAGGTCTCAGCCGTCTCGCGTCCCACGGAACGCTCCGTGAGCATTCGCTCATCAACCAAAACCGCCCCCGAGCCGATGGAAGTGACCAGAGGAACGCCTATTGCGGTGCCAACCTATACAAAAGGTTCGTCCAAGGCAAAGAGAAACCTCCTTGCTACCCGGCACGTGTTTCCTACAGTTGGCTATCCTGATACGGTGGCAGACTACTACACTCCCACGGATCTACACACTGAAATCCTTGCACACTCTCATTCATACATTCAACTGATCGGACAAGTAGAGGAAAGAATGGATACATTGAAATATGGAACTTAAATGTATCAGACATATGTGTGGGGCTGCGACTAGTACCAATAACCTAATGAAATGTTAAGGGGCTCCGGAAAGGCTCAAAATCATGAAAAGTTCAATTTTTACTTTTTTGCGTTTTCTGAATCTGCAGACTATTACCTTTTAATAGATATATAATTTATTCAATTCCGAAGACTACAACTATTTTTAAATTTTTTTTGAAATGTGTTCTACATGGGTGTGACCCACTGTGGCGCTGTTAAACTGCTGTCAAATGGTGTTATTATTAACGTCCGTGTTCATCAGGTACATTTTAGTGATGTGAGATAAAGTATGTGTTGTGGCGAACCTGTGATGGTTCAATATATATCGCTGGTGTGATTGTCGATTGTTTCATGTTTATTTACTCTGTCGTTGTCTCGAAAATATTCGTAATTAATTCTGTTTCTTGAGTCTCTGTTTTGTTGAAGTATAATAATGAATAAAAGTAAAGTTATTAGAAATCCTCTGAAGGCTTTTAAGAAAAGGAGAAATGTTGGAAGGCCAAAGGTATGTGTTATTACTGTAAACAATAAAGACGATAACCAAGTGAGTGAACCTAACCTCACAAGTACACCTGCCCATAGCAGTCAAAGTGGGAAAGAAAATACTTCACAGAAGAAGCTTGGTTCAATGAGTGAAAACTATGAATGTTTTATGGGCGAATCGGATGTGAATGAAATATTTGATATGTCGGTTCTCAAAGGAATTTTTTCAAATTGTGTAAGATGTATTCATTGTAGTGAAGTTGGTCTGGAACTCTCCATAATAAAGCACGTAGGACTTACTAGTGAAATACAACTGAAATGTGATAAGTGTTCATACATGACCACCTTTTGGAACAGTGTTGCAGTAACTGCAACTGAAGAAAATGGTAGCAAAATCTACGAACTCAACAACGAGCGATGCTTGCTTTAGACAAGGATCGCCTTCGGGCTGCAGACAGGGCTGTAAAAAGTCTAGAAATACAAGCAAGAGTAAACAGGAGGAGGAACAAGAGGAAGCTGGAGGAGGAGTTTGCAGAGGATAAAGATAATCCATCCTATGGACCTGGAATGCACTAAAAAGTTAATCCAATCTTTGTCGCTCGATTCCCAAAACTTTTATTTTCTCATACTAATTACATGATTTCTAAGGATCTTCCAAACATATTTGTTTCAAACTTTCAGTAAATGTTACACAGTACCTTCTGCATAATTTAACACAGCCTTTTTCCAAAAAACTGTATATTTTTGAATATATAAATAAAAAATTGCAAAAAAAATGTTGTGAATTTTCATTACAATTGAAAAAAAAAATCATCTTTAATAACTGAAGTAAAATTTTGTAAAATCCCTGTGTTAAGTTGTAGCCCATATTCCAATAAATAATCTGTAAAAAGTTCAACTTCCTACCTCAAATACTTTGTGAGGAAAGATGTAATTTATAAGCGTTATTTTAACATTGCAAGTATAGGGCGTTCCGGAGCCTCTTAAAACTAAATCTGGACAATATACTGTGGCCACCACAAACACACTCAGCTGCTCAGGCTTTTCCCTTTTCTTCTTTACATATATGGTAGTGGACCATTTGCACCAACAACTGAGGTGCCAGAGGCAAACAAATGAAGCTGTGTGGTATGGCAGAATCATGAAGAGGCTCATGCAGAGACCCTTCAATCTTGGCAGGTCGTGGAGTAGTTGTAGGCGCATCTGCAAGTCTGCGCTCGTCCATCACATCTGCAACAGAAGGAGAAGAAGAAATTAATCATGAGAATATGGCGTAGCCGGCCGCGGTGGCCAAGCGGTTAAAGGCGCTACAGTCTGGAACCGCGCGGCCGCTACGGTCGCAGGTTCGAATCCTGCCTCGGGCATGGATGTGTGTGATGTCCTTAGGTTAGTTAGGTTTAAGTAGTTCTAAGTTCTAGGGGACTGATGACCTTAGAAGTTAAGTCCCATAGTGCTCAGAGCCATTTGAACCATTTGAGAATATGGCTTAATATGCATATACAAAGATGTAAAAAATGAAAAGACAATCGTCATTCGTGTAGGACTACTGGATTCAAACCGGGGTCACTTTTTAGCCTCAGATGAGCCCTCGTTTTCACTATACCATTTCATCTCTGTTGATTCTATCGGTTTTGTATATGCTGTTGCTAGCAAGTCCCAGACTTCAGTGACTTCTCGTACCGAAATGACTTGTATTTATAGTCAAAAACCACATTCATTTGCTTATTTCAACCCATGAGAAAAGAGTGTTCTTATCCCTGGTCGTGTGATTTTAGGCATGATGCAGCTATACATAGACGCTGATATAGCACAGTGCTTGCGCCGGTGTTACTTATAATGCTGTATTTCAGTGGAGGAGCATGCATTGGTCCGTCACATTGCATGTGACTTCGTTGTTCAAAGAGTAAGAAGAATTTACTGGCGCTTTGAGATCCCTGAATACCACAACCAGCATATTCAACTCACTACCCAACACTTCTGACGCCACTGTCAGAGAATAGCAAATATACTTTACAGTAACGACCCTTTTGTAGGCTTCCACTAACATGGAAGCATTGGTGTAAGTATCAGGTGTTGCTCCGAGTCCGCTACACACCTCTGCCGCAACAATATTACTAACAATAACGGAACGTAGCGACAATAATTTTTATTCCACTAGCGAGGACTGCATGAAGCCTCAGTAGCTTTGGGCAATCGCTATGGCCTGTGAGTGTTCTGCTATTATTGGGCGATGAAGAAGTGAGGCTGTATCGAAACGCTACCGGGCCCTGATGTGGTTAGCGCTCTGCGAGATGGATTTATATGATCACGAGTTTACATAACCAATTTCTATGGCAAATAGTCTCTGGCGATTGCAAACACAAGAGTGCTTCTAACATTAATGGGGAATTACTGCGACTGTTGGACATATAATATTCAGCAAGATGTATGACAGTCCATGTACGTCCTCGAATATGAAATACCTTGCACCTGCACTGGAATGTAGTAACATCGGCAATTCCACTGCTGCTCCAGCCGCCCCTGCCCCTGACACCGGTCCCCGCTGCCCACGCCTACTCTGCAATCCCCGCCACCAGCGTCAGTGAAGGGATTGAGTGGGGAACCCTGCTGGGAGCCAACACCCGAAATAGCATAACTCTGGTGTGTGTGTTTACTACTGAGTAATGTAAGTACACTACCTCCCAACAACTATACAGGGTGTTACAAAAAGGTACGGCCAAACTTTCAGGAAACATTCCTTACACACAAAGAAAGAAAATATGTTATGTGGACATGTGTCTGGAAACGCTTACTTTCCACGTTAGAGCTCATTTTATTACTTCTCTCCAAATCACACTAATCGTGGAATGGAAACACACAGCAACAGAACGTACCAGCGTGACTTCAAACACTTTGTTACAGGAAATGTTCAAAATGTCCTCCGTTAGCGAGGATATATGCATCCACCCTCCGTCGCATGGAATCCCTGAAGCGCTGACGCAGCCCTGGAGAATAGCGTATTGTATCACAGCCGTCCACAATACGAGCACGAAGAGTTTTTACATTTGGTACCGGGGTTGCGTAGACAAGAGCTTTCAAATGCCCCCATAAATGAAAGTCAAGAGGGTTGAGGTCAGGAGAGCGTGGAGGTCATGGAATTGGTCCGCCTCTACCAATCCATTGGTCACCGAATCTGTTGTTGAGAAGCGTACGAACACTTCGACTGAAATGTGCAGGAGCTCCATCGTGCATGAACCCCATGTTGTGTCGTACTTGTAAAGGCACATGTTCTAGCAGCACAGGTAGGGTATCCCGTATGAAATCATGATAACGTGCTCCATCGAGCGTAGGTGGAAGAACTAAAATGAGCTCTAACATGGAAATTAAGCGTTTCCGGACACATGTCCACATAACATCTTTTCTTTATTTGTGTGTGAGGAATGTTTCCTGAAAGTTTGGCCGTACCTTTTTGTAACTCCCTATATATATATATATATATATATACGTGTGTGTGTGTGTGTGTGTGTGTGTGAATGTCAGATGTGAGTGTGAGTATGAGTCTTTGTGCATGCATGCATGCATTTTAGCATTGGCTTGGCACTTTGTGTTGACATTTCGAGTAGATACCCTGGCTGGGTTGGGACTCTCCTTCACAGTTTGATGTTATATATAAAAAAAAGCAAGCCATACCCGCAATAAGAGCATATATACCCCCGTAAATTTACATATGGAATATGGAAAAATGGATAAATATCGAAAAATGTGGAAACAGTAAAAAATTCGGTAAAAATTCAGATACGATATTGTCACACCCGAAATCTGCATTTATACTTAGGAGTGTATCCAACTTGTGACAGAACCTTTTGATCAAAGTGTCTCGAGACATCTCGTGGAAACTTTCCTAGAATCACTGCAACATGATTGAGATTTGCACTAAAGCTTGTGTGTGTGTGTGTGTGTGTGTGTGTGTGTGTGTGTGTGTGTGTGCGCGCGCGCGCGCGCGCGCGCGAGAGAGGGAGAGAGAGAGAGAGAGAGAGAGAGAGAGAGAGAGAGAGAGAGAGAGAGAGAGAGAGAGGTGGTTGAAATGGCTCTGAGCACTATGGGACTTAACGTCTGAGGTCATCAGTCCCCTAGACTTAGAACTACTTAAATCTAACTAACCTAAGGACATCATACACATCCATGCCCGAGGCAGGATTCGAACCTGCGACCGTAGCGGTCGCGCGGTTCCAGACTGAAGCGCCTGGAACCGCTCGGCAACATCGGCCGGCGGGGAGAGGGGGGGAGAGGGGGAGGGGGAGGGGGAGGGGGAGGGAGAGAGAGAGAGAGAGAGAGAGAGAGAGAGAGAGAGAGAAAGAGAGAGAGAGAGAGAGACCATCGTAGACCCCCAGGAAGAAGCTTTTTGAATTTTGCTATTTATACAGCTGGAGGGATACGTATGGCTCCACAGATAATATTAGGAAAAAAAACCTCAATTTCATTCGTAATATTCAATGTTTTACGAAACCCTCTAACTGTGTCATTCACGATTTAAATAGTGGAAATCAATGGGTACCCAATATTTTTTCTGTGTGCTCCTATAGCTGATTATATAAAGTGGTTACCTGTGTAACGGTTGATGTGCTCGGTGTATCTCTTTTGAAAATTCCAGCCAGTTTGTCCTATGTAGTAGCTTGAGCAAGTTTTACATGTTATTTTGTATAACATGTAAAACTTTCTCAAGCTATTACATAATGTTATTTCGTATAACGTGTAAAACTTGCTCAAGCTACTACACAGGACAAACCCACTGAAATTTTCAAATTAGATACACTGAACACATCAACTGTTAGACACGTAACCAGATTACAAAATCAGCAATAGCAACAGACATAAAAAACCCTGGACACCTATTCGAAAACATAGAAGAAGATCTTAAGATACTCCACCACTTCCGAAACTAAAACAAATACACTCCTGGAAATTGAAATAAGAACACCGTGAATTCATTGTCCCAGGAAGGGGAAACTTTATTGACACGTTCCTGGGGTCAGATACATCACATGATCACACTGACAGAACCACAGGCACATAGACACAGGCAACAGAGCATGCACAATGTCGGCACTAGTACAGTGTATATCCACCTTTCGCAGCAATGGAGGCTGCTATTCTCCCATGGAGACGATCGTAGAGATGCTGGATGTAGTCCTGTGGAACGGCTTGCCATGCCATTTCCACCTGGCGCCTCAGTTGGACCAGCGTTCGTGCTGGACGTGCAGACCGCGTGAGACGACGCTTCATCCAGTCCGAAACATGCTCAATGGGGGACAGATCCGGAGATCTTTCTGGCCAGGGTAGTTGACGTACACCTTCTAGAGCACGTTGGGTGGCACGGGATACATGCGGACGTGCATTGTCCTGTTGGAACAGCAAGTTCCCTTGCCGGTCTAGGAATGGTAGAACGATGGGTTCGATGACGGTTTGGATGTAACGTGCACTATTCAGTGTCCCCTCGACGATCACCAGTGGTGTACGGCCAGTGTAGGAGATCGCTCCCCACACCATGATGCCGGGTGTTGGCCCTGTGTGCCTCGGTCGTATGCAGTCCTGATTGTGGCGCTCACCTGCACGGCGCCAAACACGCATACGACCATCATTGGCACCAAGGCAGAAGCGACTCTCATCGCTGAAGACGACACGTCTCCATTCGTCCCTCCATTCACCCCTGTCGCGACACCACTGGAGGCGGGCTGCACGATGTTGGGGCGTGAGCGGAAGACGGCCTAACGGTGTGCGGGACCGTAGCCCAGCTTCATGGAGACGGTTGCGAATGGTCCTCGCCGATACCCCAGGAGCAACAGTGTCCCTAATTTGCTGGGAAGTGGCGGTGCTGTCCCCTACGGCACTGCGTAGGATCCTACGGTCTTGGCGTGCATCCGTGCGTCGCTGCGGTCCTGTCCCAGGTCGACGGGCACGTGCACCTTTCGCCGACCACTGGCGACAACATCGATGTACTGTGGAGACCTCACGCCCCACGTGTTGAGCAATTCGGCGGTACGTCCACCCGGCCTCCCGCATGCCCACTATACGCCCTCGCTCAAAGTCTGTCAACTGCACATACGGTTCACGTCCACGCTGTCGCGGCATGCTACCAGTGTTAAAGACTGCGATGGAGCTCCGTATGCCACGGCAAACTGGCTGACACTGACGGCGGCGGTGCACAAATGCTGCGCAGCTAGCGCCATTCGACGGCCAACACCGCGGTTCCTGGTGTGTCCGCTGTGCCGTGCGTGTGATCATTGCTTGTACAGTCCTCTCGCAGTGTCCGGAGCAAGTATGGTGGGTCTGACACACCGGTGTCAATGTGTTCTTTTTTCCATTTCCAGGAGTGTAGTTTAAGTGATGATTTGCGTGTATGTGATATTTTGTATAACGGAGGTAACACTACACTTGTAAGTAGACAAACAAAATACCATTTCTCACATTATCATTTAAAAACACTCAAAGATCCATTTTGTACGATTTTCCGATTGCTGTATAACCTTAACAAGACGCAAGAGAGGCAGAAACTCACAAATGCAAACATCACAAAAGCATGTAAGCAAATGTACTCGAAAATGAGAAAAGATCTCGAAACGCGTCGTGCTAAACATGAAAAATAAGTAACTGGTGCAGTTTTCATTATTCAAATACCGAAAAACAATGTAATTCTTCAGATGGAGTAGTTGGTAGAGAGGGGCTGTAACGGGTAGATATAAGTGGGGGGAGAGACACCACATATGTCTTAATAGTGGGTTGGTAGTGCATTCTAGAGAGCCATTATGAATTTTTCACACTCCCATTAGTTCTATGTGTGAGAGGAAGTGGTAATGTTATTTTATTCTGAATGCTGTGACGTTCTGCACTCAATACACGGTAGTTGCAAGACATTTGTATTTGGAATTGTAAAAAAAGTCCAACCCCGGTAGTTGAGTGGTCAGCTCGACAGACTGTCAATCCTAAGGGCCCGGGTTCGATTCCCGGCTACGTCAGAGATGTTATCCACTCAGGGACTGGGTGCTGTGTTGTCATTATCATTTCATCCCCATCGACGCGCATGTCGCCGAAGTGGCGTCAAATCGAAAGACTTGCACCAGGCGGGCGGTCTACCTGACGGGAGGCCCTCGTCACACGCCATTATTATTGTAAAAACACACACGGCAGTTTAAAGTTGTATCATTTCAGAATCGAAGCACATTAATTGTATTTTGATGTTCCTATAGACGAAATCTTGAAACGTTTGCTGATAATGAAAAAAAAGGTTCTCTGTGGACAACATAGATAACATATTTTTATTTGCATGACTTGGATTAGCCCCTATTTCTATTACTTGGCACTGGTCTAATTTTTAATCCCATTTATCGTTCACTTAACCTTTTTTTCAATTGTTCTCTTTGGTTATTTCATTCGTGGGACATTTACATTAACCGTTTTGGTGGAGAGTAAACGCACATTGGCAGTGTATGGTCTAGGGCGTCGTCGCCGTTGGTATTGATTCCCATCTCTTCATTACGGCTTACTCTGAGCTGAATCGTCAGGGTCGTCCATATAGCTATACGTTGCCACCATCTTTTTTCCAGAGCTCCGACTTCGTCGAACTTTTGTGGGTAGTTCCTCCCCTGGAAAGCACCACACAAAAGACTGTCTCTTCGTTTCAGGGTCATAATGGCAGACCCACGTTTCATCACCTGTGACGGTATTGTAGGTGTCTTGGGACTTCTCTCCAATGAATTTTTCGAGCATGAAACGACGCCAGTCTACTCTCGCCTCCTTTTGGTTTTCTGTCGGGGAATGTGGCACCCAACGGGCACATCTCTTAGTAAGGCCTAAGTGACTGTGAATGATGTTCTGTGCTGCTGTTGATGCAATATTTAGGGTCCCTGCAATGTCGCAAAATGTAAGATGTGGATCTTCTTTAATCATTTTCCTCACAGCATCAATGTTTCCAGGAGTCACAGCTGTTGCTGGCCGACCGGGACGAGGTTCATCTTCAATTGACTGCCGACCCCTCGAAAACTCGCGAAACCAATTTCCAACTGTGGCCCTAGAAGGGGAAGCTTCACCAAAAAACACGCAGCAAAGAAGAATGGCATTCTTCGACACTTAAACCCTTTTCATAATCGTAAAAAATCATGGCGCGAAAGTCGCGGCGCGACAGCTCCATCCTGAATCGTCTCTCACTCAGCACTGCCTGTGCAATCTTACCGCGCTGTGGGGGGATCACCGCTAGCCAGGGACTGCGCGCGCAATTCCCAAGGTCGAAAAACATCGCTCTTTCGAATGGAAACAACCCCATTGTCCTCCGCCTTACGGTTTACGGGTTGCTAAAACTTTCGGCATAGCCTCGTATCTGCCTACCTGCGACGTCCTGCGTCCACTCGTAGTTTAGCACTTTACCGTCATACGCTATTATAATTTAAAAAATATAAGCAATTACTTCCTTGCTATAAAGTGATCTGCGTATTTTTATAGTGAGTCCCCTCCATTAGTAAGCGTTATGGGTATCATAATGGCCCTGGAACATTCGCGCTGCAGCACGTGCATAAAATAGTGTAATTGCAGTCACATTTAGAAGGTATGACCGAAAACTGATCTCGTCATAAGTCATTACCCGGATGTTTTATGCGAACCATTAACTAAACAGCGTTCCACATGGAGGGACAAATTCAAACTGTTATTTATCAGTCTATAATTTTTTAATTATTTAACGTGGAAATCGATTTCGTAAACTCTTGATCGTATAAATCCACCCTGCCGAGTGCTAAACACGTCAGGGACTAGTAGCCTTTCGCTACAGCCTCACTTCTTTATCATACGATAACAGCAGCAGACTCGTAGGCCATAGCAACCGCCCAAACCTACGGGGCTTAGTGCAAGGCCCTCGCTGGTGGATTTTTTTTTTTTTTGAAATTTGTAGTAAGTTCCTATGGGACCAAACTGCTGAGGTCATCGGTCCCTAGGCTTACACACTACTTAATATGACTTAAACTAACATACACTAAGGACAACACGCGCGCGCCCACACACACACACACACACACACACACACACACACACACCCATGACCGAGGGAGGACTCGAACCTCCGACGGGTGGAGCAGCGCCAACCGTGACAAGGCGCCCCAGACCACGTAGCTACTCCGCGCGGCTGCTGGTGGATTAAAAGTTATTCTCGCTATCTTCCGTTTTTGTTATCAATATTATTGCTGGAGCAGTGTGTAGCGGCTTGTGAGCAACAGCTGATGCTTACATTCATGGCTTCCGTGGTAGTGGACTTCCACAAAAGGTAGCTTATTAAAAAGTATGTATACTGTCCTTTGACCGTGGCATTTGGCGTGTTGCATAGTGATTTGCAGATGCCTGTTGCTGTGATCAGGGGTCTCATAACGTCGATAAATTCTTCAAGCTCTTTGGACAGCAGAAACGGTTAGGCACGTGACGGACTATCGCGGACTAGCACTGAAATACAATCCTATAATTAAAACACCTGCAGTTGCGCTGTGCTATATCAGCGCCTTCCTACAGCCGCAAGCAGATTCCATCATGCCTCAAATCACGTGACCAAAGATACGAATACTTTACTTGGGTTGAAATAAGCAAAGGAATGTGCATTTTTACTACAAATACGAGTCATTGCGGAACGAATAGTCGTTGAGGGCTGAGACTTGCTAGCAGCAACATCAACAGCGCTGAAAGAATCAGCAGAGATGAAATGGTAGAATAGAAATTATGGCTCATCTTGGGCTAATAAGTGCACCCGATTTGACTCCAGTGATCTTACACGAATGACGATTGTCTTTTCGTTTTTTACATATTTGTATATGTCCTTTATAGCTGCATTCTCATGGTTACTTTCTTCTTCTCCTTCTATTACAGATGTGATGGACGAGTGCGGACTCAGAGATGTTCCTACAACTACTCCACGACCTGACAAGATGATGATGCGTTCATTATCAAATGGTTCAAATTGCTCTGAGCACTATGGGACTTAACTTCTAAGGTCATCAGCCCCCTAGAACTCAGAACTACTTAAACCTAACTAACCTAAGGACATCACACAACACCCAGTCGACACGAGGCAGAGAAAATCCCTGACCCCGCCGGGAATCGAACCCGGGCGTGGGAAGCGAGAACGCTACCGCACGACCACGAGCTGCGGACCCTGATTATTCGATTCACATACACACCTTAGGCGTTGATAAGCCAGTAGATGACCGTTGCTACACTGTATAGAACAAAGAAGTCGAGAATAAAGTAGATGGAACCCTCAACATCTCCTAATTATCTGGTAATCGGCCCGGAAACGTAATCTCAGAAGTAGATGAGAAACACTATGGGTGGATCAAAAGCATGTCCCACCTAGTTTCATCCTAGTTGAATAAAAGGCAGCGTACAATACAGTTTTGCTGTAGACGTATAAATGCTTTCAGCAAGAGAGAGAGTATCTTGAAAGGCATCTCACTGGCTGCTCGAACGAGGAACTAGTACTTGTGAAAATGCCTAGCAAAGGTAAAAAGTTCGTTAAGTTTAAGAACAGCCATCACCAGGAGCGATGCCCCTTCGTCATTTATGCCGTTTTCGTGTGCCTCCTGGTTCCTGTGGCACGTTGTGAAGGTAATCGTCGCATCCTGTACCTCCTTCACGGAACGGCACGTACCACATGCGGCTGCATATCGAGTTGTATGGAATTATGACGCTAGTTGCAACAAATTCGAATCTTATGATGGGGATAATATTAAGCAATGATTGCTCGCTGAGCTCAAAAAACCTTCATAGGACGTTGATCGCATTAATCACGACAATGCGTCCATTACCAACTGTGAGGAAACTTGTGATGAAGAATGACAGACAGTGTTGCAACATAATTGTGTAAGAGTTCCTGCCCCATAACATCCAGCATGCTGGTAGTATGCAGGTCGGAGGAGAATGATCCGTTGTATGAGCAGGCAGTTGACTGCCATATTTGTGGAATGCCACTGGGTAGAGGTGCTGAAACTCCACATAGAAACCATTGTCATATATCAGGGAAGTTCCACGGCTCAGCTCACAATGCAACGAACTTGAAGTACCGACTGTCACGACACATATGCATCTTCTTTCACGATTTGAGCGGGTATGATGCCCCTTTCTTGTTCAACGCTTTGGTGTTTTCAGATTGAGGGGCTATAAGGTCAGTGTCATTCATTCAAAGAGACTAACGCCAAGTATGTCGCACTGCCTGCTGGATTCGCTTCGCCTCATGCACAGGTCTTTTCAGAAAGTTGATGAGGCGATGCATCCAGAGGATAAGCATACCACAGCAGCCACATATCCCAATGGTGCAAAGTTTCAACTTGTGACGCAAAGGGTGTCTTTCCACGTGAATATATGGATTCAATGGAGATAATATATATAGGGTGAATCAGGAGGAAAGGTACATGCTTTGAGGAGTGATACTATTATTGATTCTGAACAAAAAACTTCATGTGGACGCACGAGGTCTGTCTAAAAAGTATCCGACCTTTGATTTTCCCGCCCAAAATAGAGACGACAGCGCGGCGCAACTGTACACAGTAAAGGAAGAGACCTTTATTCACATGCGTGAATTCTGTCCCCGCCTTCCAGCGCGTCAGTGTCGGTCGCTGAGTGAGGTGCTACACAACGTGTTCGTCGGATTATCGATTCTGTCAAGATGACTGAACGTGTTGAGCAAAGATACAGCATCAAATTTTGTCAAAAGCTTGGTGATTCTCATAGCGAAACAATTCATAAGATTCAGCAGGTGTTTGGAAAAGATGCGATGGGTGTAATACAAATTAAGGAGTGGTTCAACCGATTCACAAATGGCCGCAATCAGCGGAGAGTGACCAGCGTTCTAGCAGGCCCCAAACTGCTCGAAGTGCAGCTCTTGTTGAGAGGGTGCAAAATATGATGATGGCAGATCGTTACTTGATCGTGCGGGAGATTGCCCAAGAGGTTGGAGTGAGAAAAGATTCTGCACATGCAGTTTTGCGTGATGATTTGAACATGCACCACGTGGCTGAGAAATTCGTGTCCAAGTTGTTGTCGCCAGAACAAAAAGACCTCCGTTTTGACGTTGCACAGGACCTTCTGGACACCACCAGCACTGATCCAGGGTTTCTGAACACCATGATAAATGGCGATGAGTCATGGGTGTACGGGTAAGATCCAGAAACGAAAAGATAGTCGTCGCATTCGAAGTATCTCAAGTCTCCAAGGCCGAAGAAAGTGCGGCAGGTGCGAAGCAAAATCGAGGTGATGCTGACTGTCTTCTTTGATGTCTGTGGACTAGTGCATCACGAATACGCACCGGAAGGACAAACAGTGCCAAAGGAATACTATCAAAATGTTTTCCGGCGACTCCATAATGCAGTTTGGCGCAAAAGACCAGACATGTGCACGGCGAAAAACTGGCAACTGCATCACGACAACGCCCCCGCACATTCATGCCACTTGATCCAAAATTTCTTGGTCAAACATGGAACTACAGCCATTCGCCAACGTCCCTACTTTCCAGATATGCCTCTTTGCGACTTCTGGTTGTTTCGAAAATTGAAGACGCCACTGAAATGATCCCGTTTTGAGAGTAGAGAAGAGATAATGCGGAACACGACGACGGAGCTGAACACCATCCCAAAAAAAGACTTCCAGAGGTGCTTCCGGCAGTGTTTGCAAACACAAGGGGCCTACTTTGAAGGGGACCAGGGTCCCAACCCCATCAGGTATTCGAAATATTTCTTCTGGCCAAAGGTCGCATACTTTTTAGACAAGCCTCCTATGCCCTATTCGGAACGCTTTCCGTGTTAGAACACATTTAATATTTATTGTTATTTATTTTCTGTGCTATCAAATATTGTCACTGTTTACAATATACCACAGTAGTGTAGAGAAAGTTGAGACGAACAGTTTGATATGCCACACTTTTAGTCTATCAAGTCGGGAAACTACTTCAAATTGGCCTACAAAAACTACGTAAGCTACAGCGCATGCGCGTCGAGCGAGTTTTTCAACATTCTCGCACTCTGTTCACACAAACCATTAGTTCTAGAGGAAAAATTAATATTACCTTACTCGTAGGAAATTTAAAATAGTTTAATTTTGTACTGCGACACGTTTTCGCTGGAGGGTGCGGTTTTCGAGTTACTCAAGAAAAACGTACAAAAGCGATAATGAATGTATTCTATCTCGGAAAACATTCGGAATGGGGCATACGTCCATATGAAGTTTTTCGCTCAGAGTCACTAATACTATCACCCCTCAAAGCATGTACCATTCCTCCTGACTCACCCTATATATATATATATATATATATATATATATATATATATATATGAGTCAAACAGAGCTTGGATTGCGTGTACAGGTACAGCTGCCAATGCAGCTTCAACACGATACCACAGTTCATCAAGTGTAGTGATTGGCGTATTGTGAAGAGCCAGTTGCTCGGCCACGATTGACCAGACGTTTTCAGTTGGTGAGAGATCTGGAGAATGTGCTGGCCAGGGCAGCAGTCGAACATTTTCTGTATCCAGAAAGGCCCGTACAGGACCTGCAACATGCGGTCGTGCATTATCCTGCTGAAATGTAGGGTTTCGCAGGGATCGAATGAAGGGTAGAGCCACGGGTCGTAACACATCTGAAATGTAACGTCCACTGTTCAAAGTGCCGTCAATGCGAACAAGAGGTGACCGAGACGTGTAACCAATGGCACCCCATACCATCACGCCGGGTGATACGCCAGTATAGCGATGACGAATACACGCTTCCAATGTGCGTTCACCGCGATGTCACCAAACACGGATGCGACCATCATGATGCTGTAAACAGAACCTGGATTCATCCGAAAAAATGACGTTTTGCCATTCGTGCACCCAGGTTCGTCGTTGAGTACACCATCGCAGGCACTCCTGTCTGTGATGCAGCGTCAAGGGTAACCACAGCCATGGTCTCCGAGCTGATAGTCCATGCTGTTGCAAATGTCGGCGAACTGTTCGTGCAGATGGTTGTTGTCTTGCAAACGTCCCCATCTCTTGACTCAGGGATCTAGACGTGGCTGCACGATCCGTTACAGTCATGCGGATAAGATGCCTATCATCTCGACTGCTCGACTGTTAGTGATACGAGGCCGTTGGGATCCAGCACGGCGTTCCGTATTACCCTCCTGAACCCACCGATTCCATATTCTGCTAACAGTCATTGGATCTCGACCAACGCGAGCAGTAATCTCGCGATACGATAAACCGCAATCGCGACAGGCTACAATCCGACTTTTATCAAAGTCGGAAATGTGATGGTACGCATTTCTCCTCTTTACACGAGGCATCACAACAACGTTTCACCAGACAACGCCGGTCAACTGCTGTTTATGTATGAGAAATCGGTTGGAAACTTTCCTCATGTCAGCACGTTGTAGGTGTCACCACCGGCGCCAACCTTGTGTGAATGCTCTGAAAAGTTAATCATTTGCTTATCACAGCATCGTCTTCCTGTCTGTTAAATTTCGCGTCTGTAGCAGGTCATCTGCATGGTGTAGCAATTTTAATGGGCAGTAGTGTAAATGATAGTAATGTTGTTGATAGAGTGAAGTAATCTTGAATACTGATACTCCTGTATAAGTTTGTGAATATTAGCAATTTCCTGTAACGTCTTGCTGTAACAATTTATCGTTCTTACTGAAGTCTTCCACACCAGTGTTAATAAGTCTACTGGTGCACGGCATCTCCTGGGCGAAGCTTTGAGTGTGGCTCCTTCAAAGGATGCGCCGGGAAATCAGAATCCATGTAGTGGGGCCATGTCGAGTGGCGTGTATACATGGTGTCCCTCATCGGTGATAGCGAGCCATGCAAGGGCGGCCTCACCCGGTGGTGCGCCGGCGGTAGATTTAAAAGTTCAATTTCTCGTGTACCTATGAGCGACGTACGGGATGCGGTTGACGAAAATGCCTTCGACACCATGATACAGTAACATAACGTAATAACAACTCGACAGAAATGACAGAATCATCGGGAGCATGTTGCTGGAGATATCTCAGTCGTGCAAAGAAAGCTGAACGTCTCATGGCGTTGAACCATTTTGATCTTCGCACGGGGATAAAAACATCAGGAAACCGTAAGAAGGAAAAAGTGTGACGAGTGTAACCAAGGAGTTTGTTATTGCTCACATCATTACTTCACGTGCATGGAAAGCGTTCTGTACCTCAGTCACTGCTGTCCAGAGAGAAAATGATGTTAACCACTGTCGCCTACACCAGCATATCCGTTGACGTCTGTACATCGACGCTACCGTTTGCTACAGACCCAAAACCATAGGGACTGGACCATCGAGGAGTAGTTTCGCGTTCTCTCCCCAGATGATACCATATTAAGTCTGAGTAGTGATTATGGATGTACCCTAACATGGTGAGAGGTGCGAACATGTAATGCATCCAGGAACATTCTCTAGCATGATCGTTTTCGTGGTCCAGGTGTTCCGGTGTGGCGAGGCATAATGTTGCATGGGCGTAACTACCTTCAAATCTTTGAACAGGGTATACGCACTGGTCAACATTATTCCGACATTGTACTCTTTCCCTATGTGTGTCTTTTGAGGGGTGCATATTCAGCCCTGAGTGCAGTTTTATGGCTGACTATTTGCAATCGCAATGAACAGTTCTGGTGGAGGAGCTTTTGGAACGATAGGATATTACGCGAATGGACTGGCCTGCACGTTACCAGACTTAAGTTCCATCGAGCTCGTGTGGGATTTGTTGGGTAGACGTATTGCAGCATGTCTAGATGCACCGAAGACTATCCAGCAATTATAAACCGCGCTGATGGATCAATGGAGTGCCCTTCCACAAGAACTTCCAACAAACCTTTCGGCCAGCATGAGAGTACATTGAAGAGCATGAATTGCCATCCGAGGTGATTACACATCCTGTTAAGAACCATGTCCCACCTTTCTTAATGTCAAGGGGCCCATCATGAATCACGATGACTGCAGTGTAAGTATTGTCTTTGAATAAAGGTATCACCTCACTTCGCATTTCTTTCAGTTACCTTCTGTACTATACTGTAGCAGTTCTTTCTATGTATGTTCCAAGTTTCATCGAGCTATGTTATTTGGCAGTGAGACATCACTCGAAAGTTTCTTTCATCTTTTAAGTTTCGAACTCAACAGCATTTCAGAAATTTATAAACTAAAACTTTATTATTCCTGTTTATAATGTGTCTTCAAATAAGTATTGGAACTGGCTAAATCTTATGACAGATGGGGTGATTTGTGTGAATCACCACAAAAGCTAGAATGTAGGGGACATGGCGTGTATCTCCAGAATGCTAAACTCTGTATGGTGCACATCAGGCAGGTATTATCAGGTAGTCAACATGTTCTGATTTATACCGAATGTTAGCGCCCTAGAGCATATGATACACACATCTGCTATATAACAGCAACTCATGAGAATACGGTGTTCCTCACCATCTACTGCAAATAAATAACAATATTTTTCGTGTCGTCGTGAGGTGTGGCACCTTAAAAACGGCGAAGACCTGGTGAAATGGACAGAAGATCATAATACTCAACTAATCTTTGACGCCAAAGACCGAGGTACATTTAAATCAGCCGCTTGGCTAACTGAGACCTGCCCTGACCTCAGTTTTGTTACAACTGACAAGAACAACAAACCCCTGCCGGTCTCTCGCAGGGTACTTGAGGATTTCCCCCACTCTCAGCATCGTCCAGTGCTCTTAGAAATAGGTCATACTATTCCCCTGATATCCTCTTATCCTCGTCCTAGATGGAACTTTGGGACGGCAGATTGGGCTGCTTTCTCGGAGAAACTTGATAAATGCCTTGGATGGATACCCCCAACGTATAAGAACTACGAAAGATTTGTTGGAGCCGTCATCAGCTCAGCTAAAGTTAGTATGCCCAGAGGATTCAGAAACGAATATGTGCCAGGATGGAGCGAGGAAAGTGAACGGCTTTATAGACAGTTTCTGGACAATGGGGATAAAGAAATTGCAGACGATCTATTACATAGCCTATATGCGGCCAGGCGTGCTAAGTGGATGGAGACCGTGGAACAAATGGATTTTACAAGATCAAGCAGAAGGGCGTGGTCTTTGCTTCGGAGACTTGGAGGTGGAGGTAAAAATCTGCGAATGACCAGCGCTATGTCCCCAAATACAGTTGCGGTTCACATCAGCAAGACGTCCAGGGCCCCAAAGGAACGAGCCCATACTATAAAAATTAAAAAGGAGCTTAAAGAGCTAAAATCGACAGCAGAGAACAATACATCTTATTCCCAACCCTTTTCAGTCGAAGAGTTAAATATGGCCCTGAACGATATAAAACCAGGAAAGGCCCCAGGGTTTGATGGGATTCACCCAGAATTTCTGCTCCACTGTGGTAAATTTGCAAGATTATGGCTTGCGCGATTCTTCTCTAACGTGTTGCAAACTGGAAAAATTCCGCACACTCTCAAAAAGGCTAAAATTGTTGCCATATTAAAACCGGGCAAACCGAGTGACCAACCTCAGAGCTACCGCCCAATCGCCTTACTCAGCATGATCTATAAATTACTGGAGAGACTTATGTACAACAGAATGAGCGAAGTCATCCTGGAGGCTGTACCGGTAGAACAGGCGGGCTTCCGGCCGAAAAGAAGCTGCACGGATCAGGTCCTCGCTCTAACAACCTACATCGAGGCGGGCTTCCAAAGACAGCAAAAAACATCAGTGGTATTTGTTGACCTGACGGCGGCGTTCGACACTGTCTGGAGACAGGGCCTGATTTATAAGCTCCTCCGCATCGTGCCATGTCTAAAAACGGCTAACGTTATCAACCAAATGCTCTGCAATAGACCATTCCAGGTTGTCATCGGTAACAACAGAAGTAAATTCATGAAACTTAATAATGGCCTGCCCCAAGGTTCAGTACTGGCTCCACTGCTTTTCAGCATGTATATAGCCGATATGCCTAGGACGAGATCCAAAATGTTCGGATATGCGGACGACTGGGCCTTGGCCACACAACACCGAGTGATGGAGGAAACTGAGATCACACTATCCAGCGATTTGACCACTCTAGGAAAATACTTCCGTGACTGGAGGCTCCAACCCAGCCCATCCAAAACAGAGGCCACTTGTTTCCACCTGAATAACAAATTAGCAAACAAAGAGCTCAAGATCCGCTTTGATGGCGGCATTCTTCTATATAATAGAACACCAAAGTATCTGGGCGTGACACTCGATAGAACATTGAGCTATAAACAACACCTTGTAAACACTGCTGAAAAAGTCAGAACTAGAAACAACATTGTCCAAAAGCTTTGTGGCACTAGTTGGGGGTCCACTGCCTCCGTTCTGCGTAGCTCTGCACTAGGACTTGTCTATTCTGCAGCAGAGTACTGTTCCCCAATATGGTTAAATAGTGCTCACATCGAGAAGGTGGATGCAGTCTTGAACCAAACGATGAGGATTATCTCTGGAACGATCAGGTCAACTCCTGTCCAATGGCTGCCTGTATTGAGCCATATCCCGCCGCCACATTTGCGTAGAGAACACGCACTTGTCAGGGAGTGTCGAAAAATCCAAAATAGCCCAGATCTTCCTATCCACACCCTGAGTAATGGAATTGAGCAAAATAGATTGAAATCCAGACACCCCCCTCTCGCAAATGCCAAAGATCTGGTAAAGAACGCTTTTATTCTTGAGGACCGCTGGAGAGAAGAATGGGAGGAAAAGACACCGCCTCAGGTTAACACCTTATTGGGAACATCTAACAGACCTCGGGGCTTTGACTTGCCCCGCAAAATCTGGTCTACCCTTAACAGGATCAGGACGAGCCACGGCCGTTGTGCGGACTCCTTGTACAAATGGAGCATAGTGCCATCACCACAGTGCGACTGCGGCGCTGACAGGCAGACAATTCACCATATCGTGGTAGAATGCCCTCTGAGGGCCTACCCTGGGCCAACAAGGGACTTCATGGATGCGACTAACAGTACAATCGATTATATTTCTAATCTAGATGTTTGTTTGTGATATTGTAACTGTTTTGTGTGTCATGTACTTTTAGATTTTTCATACGTGATTTGTACTTGCCATACGCTAGATAAATAAAATAAATAAATAGTGGCACCTTATATCGCTACTTTCCAGAGCCTGTGTATCGGGAGAATGGCTCATGCGTGCACAGTGACAGATGCTCAGAAGCGGTCCCAGTCGAGTACGTAGTTCTAATTTTCATCCACCGGAGTCCAGTAGTGCACAGAAACATTCAAGAAACAGGTGAAGAGAATGTTTTTGTGGATTGTTCTATCTACTTCTTGAAGGCTTTTTGTTTATTTATGTTTGTACAGTGTTGTGTATGCTTTTAGTAGTGTGAACGATGCATAAATGTGGTCGAAAGCCGGCCGGTGTGGTCGAGCGGTTCTAGGCGCTTCAGTCCAGAACCACGCGGCTGCTACGGTCGCAGGTTCGAAGCCTGCCTCGGGTATGGATGTTTGTGATGCCCTTAGGTTAGTTAGGTTTAAGTATTTCTAAGTCTAGGGGACTGATGACCTCAGCTGTTAAGTCCCATAGTGCTTAGAGCCATTTGAATTTTGTGGTCTAAAGTAAATATGTAGGTCATCGCTTTACTGATGAACCCTGTACGAACTAGCGTGAGAAATTTTTAAGGCAGTGTGAATGCAGACGACGAGAAATTTTATATAATAATATGTTAAGTAAGTTTATCGTGTCCGTCCCCCGTAGCTGAGTGGTCAGCGCGACAGAATGTCAATCCTAAGGGCTCGAGTTCGATTCCCGGCTGGGTCGGAGATTTTCTCCGACCGGGGACTGGGTGTTGTGTTGTTGTAATCATCATCATTTCATACCCACCGACGCGCAAGTCGCCGAAGTGGCGTCAAATCGAAAGACCTGCACCCGGCGAACGGTCTACCCGGTGGAAGGCCCTAGTCACACGACATTTAAGTACACTCTTTGACATAAAACTCGACCGGCGGCCGGCCGCTGCAGAGGCTAAGTCCGCGCCGATCGCGACATGGGACAAATAAACTGACCAACTCGCTAATTCTCTAAGTCCGGCTATCTGCACAATCTGGCAACACTGTAGACTGCGGCACTTCCTGGAGGAAGTCTTGTGCCATGTTAGAGAAAAGATATAATATATAACCCCGTGGTCTAGCGGTGAGTCGGCTCTCAGCCGTCCTAGCGTGCGGAGCCGCTCCGCGCGCCGTCCGACGCTCCGCTCTCGGCGGTGTTTACTTCCGCGTCGCGGTGTTTGTGTCTATCGAGTCCAGTACTAACGTACACCATGGCGCACTCGTATCGCCGTGCAACGATCAAAGTAACGTTTCAGGCCGAACATCCACGACCCAGAGCTTTCGAAGTCGAACAGTTCCTACGTGAGGATCTACGTTTGAACCCCCAGGACGTAATCGGCATACATTTTTCCATCACTGGAAGTGTTGTCTACATCAAGATGTCGACGGAGGAAATTTGCAATGACATAATTCACCGTCATGCCACCGGACTGAAATTTAAATACTCTGATGGACATATGGGTGCTGTGACGGTCGCCCATGCTGGATTCGGTCTCCGGACATTGCGGGTGTTTGAGCTCCCGTTCGAGGTGCCTCAGGATGTGGTCATTGCCGCTTTCCAACCATATGGCACCGTCTTGGGTCACGTCGCGGAGAAGTGGCAAACATTTACGACCTACCCCGTATTAAATGGCGTCCGGCAAATAAAAATTGAGCTGACGAAACATGTCCCATCGTACCTGCTGATTGGCGGTGTGAGGGCCATCGTCATGTATGATGGACAGCCACGAACGTGCGCAGGATGTGGCCAGGAGGGACATGTACGTTCCGAATGCTTACACCGCCGTTTAATACAGACGCCGTTACGTGAAGAGACCCAGGCTTCGACGGTCACGTCCTTACCCATCACCAACGCCAAGGTTGCACAGGACCCCGTCGTACCAATCTCGATTGCGCCAGCAGCATCGTCAACGCCACCCGCCGCAGCACAACGCGCCGAGGACACAAGCACGGCGTCGCCTCCAGTGCTCGCTTCAGGACCGTCCGGTTTGCAGACCGAAACCGATGTTCCTGTTGGAACCATGGACGTCGACCTCGGTGTCGTGCCGACGTCTGCCTTTGTCCAGACGGGTTCGGCGTCAGACGACGGGCGACCACATTCTGATTCAGAAGGCCACATCAGAAAACAGCGGTCGCCTCGCAAACACAGGAAACGACGACGAACGCCTTCCGATGACGCCCTTTCACAGACGGCCCCACGAGATGTCGACCTGATGTCTGACGGTGATCTCCCACATTGCGTCCAGTCACGCGATGTGGCAGCAACAGGCGCCCCTCCTGTGACGCCTACTCTCCCAGCCAGGGACGTGTCCTCGCCGTTGTCAACGAATGATGACGGCAGTCCCCCTGCCACTAATGTTGCGGAATCCACAACACCCGTTCCGGAAGTACGTGACCGTCACATGTCCACGTCGTCAGCTTCCTGGGCCGATGACGTTGAAGAAGAAGTGGAACAGGCTGCCAGCGTGTCTGCACAGGAGTCCACCTCGGCGACACTGGGGCTGGCGCCCCGCCAGTAATTATCACCACTGCGGGACCACCGGCGGGTCTCCACCTGCCGGCTACTTCTACCGCACGTTCTGCAAATACTGAGGGTGGCCGTACGCAGCAATATCGTATCGCCACGATGAATCTTGCCACCATTCGTGCCCCCCATAAACTGGCCATGTTCAGAGACACTATTTACTCTGTGGATGTGGATATAGCACTCTTACAAGAGGTGTTTGTGGCTGACTTCCTAGTTCCCACCGGATACAACGCCCATGTTTCCCCCGCATCCGATACCGGTAGCGGCGTCGCCATCCTGCTACGCGACGGACTCCCTGCAGAGGACGTCATCTACCTCCCCACTGCGCGAGGTATGGCCCTCACACTGTTCGGCGTGCGTATTATTAGTATCTATGCTCCGTCCGGCACTGGCCGCCGTCATGACCGACAAACTTTTTTTGCCGAAAGCGTCACACCCGTCTTCACCGGTCCGCAGGACGATTTGGTACTCGGTGGGGATTTTAACTCGACACAAGAGCCCGCGGACCAACTCCCGCGACATTCCCCTTGTGCATCTCTCTCAGTGGTCATCGACCGTCTCCGACTTGTTGACACATGGAAGAAGCTCCACGGAATTCAGCCGGGCTATACATTCTACACCTCTCACTCGTCAAGCCGCATGGATCGCATCTACGTTATCCGCTCCCTTGCTGATGGCACACGTCATGCGGAAGTCTGGCCCTTGGCCTTTTCAGACCATGATGCGTACCTCTGTGACGTCACTCTCGCCCGACAGCAAGTGTGGCATAGTCGTGGTCTGTGGAAACTCAATGTCGCTCACCTGACCTCCTCAGACTGTCGCCGTATGGTCGAAGAAGCGTGGGCACGCTGCCACCATCGTCGAGAAGCCTATGATTCCACCTTATCATGGTGGCTCTCCTGTGCAAAGCCGACCCTCAGGAAGACTCTGATGAGTTATGGGAAGGAATTAAAGGCGTGGCAAACTAATACCCTGCACTTCTACTACACCATTCTACGTGACTGTACGACGATGCCTTGCTCGCCAGCCCGGCAGTCGATGGTCCATCGCACGAAGCCGCAGATCTCCTTGATCATGCGGCATAACTTGGAAGGCACTGTAGTCCGTTCTCGAGCTTCTAATCGAATCCCTCAAGAACGTCCGTCGATGTACCACCTCCTTCAGGAAAGACGACGAGCTCTGATCCAAGTCCTCATTGATGTGAAAGGGTGCCGGCACGACACCCAACAAAGCATCGGTCGTGCTCTCCATGCTCATTTTGCCGGGCTCTACGTAGCCGTACCGCATTCTGCAGCACTGGTCACAGAAGTCGCTCAGCTTACTACGAACACTCTTCCGGAGGATGCAGTGCATGACCTCCAAGACGACGTAACCACAGATGAAGTGGTAGACGCTATCGAGGCGTGTTCCGATAACAGATCACCTGGACCTGAAGGTATACCCATCGAATTTTATAAAAGTTTTCACTATTTGTTGGCTTCCACGTGGACGGCAATCGCACAAGAGCTGATGTCACCGATGACAGTGGTCCCGAGCGCCTTTCTAGAAGGAATTATTATCCCCGTACATAAACCGCGCGGGTTATCGAGGGTCCAGGACTATCGACCAATTACTTTGCTCAACAGCGACATGAAAATATTCACACGGCTACTGGCATCGCGACTCAAGAAGGTCGCACGTTACGTCACATCCTGCGACCAGACTTCCCTAGGAGGCGACAACAACATCCGTACGGCCCTTTGCCGTTACAGAGACATGACAGCATTAGCGCATCATCAGCGTCTCCCTGGCGCCTTGGCTTCACTGGGCTTTAGCCAGGCTTTCAACCGTGTTGACCACTTCTATTTACGGACAGTTCTTCAGCAGATGGGTTTTCCTGGCGGTATTGTCACAGTGGTTATGCGCCTGTTGAGTAGTGCAACCTCTAAAATCATGTACAATGGTCGTCTTACACCGTCCCTGGTCATCGCACGATCTGTACGACAAGGATGGCCTCTTTCCACGATTTTGTATGCTTTCGCCTTGGAACCCCCGCTCCAGGGCATGCGCCAACGTTTGGAAGGCATGGTTGTGCAAGGCCACCGTTTTTGTTGTACAGCCTACGCAGACGACATAGTACTACATCTGCGCAGTGAAGATGAAGTACGAGCAGCACTGACATGGGTGGCGACTTACGGAGAAGCGTCGGGGAGCTGCCTCAACGTGTCAAAATCCAAGGTCCTGCTCATTGGTGAGGGCTTGCCGGAGAGATGCGCTGCCCCCCTTAGTGTCGCCGCCACCATACGGTGTCTTGGACTTGATTTCACAGCAGACCTGCTCCGCTCAGCGACTATCAATGGTAGACGCTTGCTACAGACAATCAGAGCAAATCTCGCAGATCACCGGCTACGAGCTCTCGACGTTATCCAACGCGCGCAATACGTGAACATGTATCATGCTTCCCGTAGACCACACGTGGCTCAAGTACTACCAGTCCCAAATCTCCTGGCGCGACGACTGTTGATAGCTTTCGTCTCCTTCGTCAGCTCGGGGATGTTATTCAAGGTGCAGTATGAATCCCTTGCACTGCCACGAGATCGTGGCGGGTTGGGACTCATCCACGTGCCGACTCGTGTCAAGGCGCTATACTTCAGCTCCCAACTAAAACTTTGGCATCGTTGCCCGCAGAGCCTTACTAGCCTCCTGCTTCACAACCTTTCACCGGCCTCCTTGTCCGCCCCAGTACTGGTGTCAACCATTCCAACCCCCTTTTATTACATCCAACGATTTTTCCTGGAGTTCAGTTATATCTACCGGTCCTTACCACTTACACGTTTCTACCTCACGAAAACAGTCTCCGAATTGTTACAACAGTGCCGCCCGTCCAACCCCATCGAACGTAAGTATCCACAGTACGTGTGGCGACACATATGGAAGGCGATCCATGCGCGTTTTCTCGAATCAGACGTTCAATCAGCGTGGTACATCACCGTGAATGGCAAACAAGTTAACCGAGATCGTCTGCACCGCATCCATCTCGCTGATTCATCCCTCTGCACCCACTGTGGAGTGGATGACACGGATGTCCACCGGTTCCACTGTGGCACAGCGCTAGACGTCTGGACACTTGCGCGGCGAATTTTGGCGTTTCTTACTCGCCAGACACCGGCTCAGATCGACGTCCACATGCTTTTGTATCCCTATAAGACTTTCTACCCCTCCGCCAAAACTAACTCTGTGAATTGGATCTGTGGCCACACGATCCGCTATCTTTTTACTTCTGGCGACAAGTCTACGCTAGGATATTGGACTTATCTCAACGAACGACACTGCGTCCTGATACGTAACCCACGCTATAAACAATATTTTTCCAATTTCTTGCGGAGCACTTTCGATGACCCACCTAGTAGCTGGAACGTCCAAGCCCTGAGAAGCTGAAAACTGTATAAACCGAACCGAACTGAATAGATCTGCTACCCAGAACCCACGCCTACGCCATGAGAAGACACGTTTGGACGAGCTGGCATGCTGTAGGCGGATACACTTCAGGAGCTCCTGTAAGAACTGGACTTTAACTACAAGTCGCACGACGACTTAAAAAGCTTTTCCTTATTTATTCCTCATAATTTGTTCTTAAAGGAAAAAGAAATTTGATTTTGGCTTTGAGAAAATTTTTTTTGCTCCAAAAGATTACTTTTTCGCCAACAAGACGAAGGAGACTCATTTTTCTTCACTGGACGGAGAAACCAGTAGAATTGGAGTCTTTGTTTTCTTTTGGAAAAAAAACTTTTCCTTATTTATTCCTCACAATTTGTTCTTAAAGGAAAAAGAAATTTGAGTTTGGCTTTGGAAAAAAAAAGATGGCGCAGTGGTCTATGCATCTGCCTAGTAACCAGGAGATCTAAAAAAAAAAAAAAAAAAAAAAAAAAATTGTGTCTGGGTGCGATGTATGTGGATCGAGACCAGCTGGCGCAAAAAAAATTTTACAGCCTCTTCTCTCTGAATGCTGAAGACGTGAATATAATGGTTGCGCAGATTCAATCTATTTCACTTTCTGACACACCGATAACAAAATTTTATCCAGTAACCATTTTGCGGCATGTTTCTTGCAGACCGTCCTCGTCTGGACGCCGTATGCGGCAAAGCTCCGGGATCCATTTGCTGGCTACCGGCGGCGGCCGTGGCGACAGCAGCGGCGCTGCACTCCCCCGTTCTGTATCGGAAGCGCCTGCTACCGCTCATCGCTTTTGATAATTTAAAACGCTTTATTATTATTAAATGTTGCTCCACAGAAAATTTCTACGATTTCCACTCTCGCTCGAAAGCAACGGAGACAGACGCCCTGATTAGTGGATGGGTACTGTATTAATCGGCAAAATGTGACGCACATATGGATAATGAGGAAGTCTGCGTCTTCATACGTTTCCTCCTTGAAATCTGTATGGCCCGAATTTAATTTTATAGACTGGGACGAAATCAAACCACCTCACTGCATTCGATGATAGGCGATTGTGAGAATACTATGTCGCGACCGCGAAAAGAAACTTGAAAGTTAACTGAATTTGATATTTCATTAGAGTAATTCGGTGAACAGTGAAGTGTTAGACTTTGAAAGATACGTGGAAATCAGTGAGATCGCTTTCCTGAATTAAATAAAGGGGAAACAGCATAATAGTAATTTGTGTAGCTATGCTATGCACGCTATTCACGAACTGTAAGTATTGTGAAAAGTTTAGTGTGTGTATTTAAGTATCTTTTGGATGGTAGGTTTTGGATGGTATATTATTTAATGTTGCCGAGGTATAATTAGGAAATCAGTCTAGGTAACTTGTGGAGGGTTTTTTTCAGTTGAAATAACGTGCCGCGCACGAATATGAGGGGAATGTAAATTTCGGAATCGCTACCGCGCGAACTTTACAAACACGCGAGAGTTAGTTACCGTCGAGGCACGTCAATAAATGAGAGGTGTTTTTGGGATGAGACAGTGATTGAAGCAGTTATAGAATTTTTCTAGTACTGGTCCGTGTGGAGATACCATCATTGCTTTGCGCAATGGTAAGAAGAGTGGTAGTTTGTTGCTGTGACGTTATGAATAAACCATTGTGGGCTATCCTTCATTCCTTCCTGTGGGTGAGAAAAAGGTTATCTTCGTAAGAGACCATAGGAAGTAGAAATATCTTTATATGTGCAGTTACAAGATCAGCTGTAAGGCAGTTTTATCCTGCATGTTGCTGGTAATACCGTTATTATGTTTTGAGAGATGAAAGTAAAAATGGTTCAAATGGCTCTGAGCACTATGGGACTTAACATCTATGGTCATCAGTCCCCTAGAACTTAGAACTACTTAAACCTAACTAACCTAAGGACATCACACAACACCCAGTCATCACGAGGCAGAGAAAATCCTTGACCCCGCCGGGAATCTCTTCCACCACGTATTCGTTATATTTTCCCATAGAGTTTCTGAATTTCTTGACCCAGGTGGTAACGACCTCGTAACCTCCGCCCTCATATTTTCAGTGGGGTTGGGGTCTGGTGATTTTGGCACGAAATGAAGAATTTTTATTCTCTACTGACCTTGGAACCATTTCTGGACGGCTCTGCTATTATGAAACGGGCTATGGTCCTATAAAGAAATGATCATCCATTAACACAGAAATTAAATACTTCTGATTAATATTATGAACACTTAATTTCGATACTGTGAAAAAATTCGACGACTGCAATGGCTGTATAGTCTAAGCTACAGGTTTATAAATTATTCGGAGGATTCCCCATTCCAAAACACTTTGCTGATAGTTGTTGACAAAAACCTACATTTACAATGGAAGGGTGCCGGGACGGAGATCAGAATACAGAGTGAATGGTAATATAGTTTAAGGTTCCAGTTATAACATGCAGGTAGGCCTTCTTTCAGAATAAAAAAAATGTTCAAATGTGTGTGAAATCTTATGGGAGTTAACTACTAAGGTCCCTAAGCTTACACTCTACTTAACCTAAATTATCCTAAGGACAAACACACACACACACACACACACACACACACACACACACACACACCTCAGATGTTAAGTCCCATAGTGCTCAGAGCCATTTGAACCATTTTTGTGCGAACAAGGCATTGCTGCAGTAAAGTGCTCAATTTATATAACTATAGATTTTTTTTTCATTAGTTCCAGTTTTTCTGCAAAAGGTTTATCTTATCAATTCCTTCCGCTACTGCTTTTTTTTAAGTTCTAATGCCTAAGGGACCAAACTGCTAGGGTCATCAGTTCCTAGACGTAGAAACTACTTACACTAACTTAAACCAACTTATTACAAGGAAAACACACACATCCATGCCCGGGGGAGGACTAGAACCTCCGGCGGAAGCGGCCGCGAAATCTGTGACACGGCGCCCCACACGGCGCGGCTGCCCCACGCGGCAACTGCAAATCTAAAGGTCACAACTAAGAGACTATTCATAACCCTCCCTATCATATGTGTTCTCGAAATCTCTCAGGATTTGCGGCAGTAGTATTCTTCGCGAATACCAATTTACATCAACAACAAAACAAGACTACATCCCTGAAGAGACTACAATTAACTATCAGCGACACGAATTTGCGTTGTTCACATCATCTAAGTGTCAAACAGGACGGTAGCAGTTACTGAAGCAATAAACGAGGTTATTATTGATGTATTTACTATGGCAGCTATGTAGATAAAAACGTATGAAAATGCACATCTGCGCATTTTCCCATTGTTTTCTTTCTTCTTTAGTAGTCTCACATTACATTGTTCTTTGTGAATCCACCATATGAGCTCGATGTGGTGGACTATTATCCATAATAACATCTGATATTCTAGTCATGTATAGCAATAAATGGTTCAAATGGCTCTGAGCACTATGGGACTTAACATCTGTGGTCATCAGTCCCCTAGAACTTAGATTTACTTAAACCTAACTAACCTAAGGACATCACACACATCCATGCCCGAGGCAGGATTCGAACCTGCGACCGTAGCAGTCTCGCGGTTCCGGACTGTGCGCCTAGAACCGCTAGACCACCGCGGCCGGCCATGTATAACAAATTTCACTGAAGCTAATCAGTATAAGTACACAATTCATTCGTAGATTTCAGTGGTGTAATGTGCTATCGGGTTGGCGTATGGCAGCGCAGCTCCACTAGGGCTAACACAAACAGGTTGTGGATAGCAGTGAGGCCTTTCTGACCTGTCTAATGCTTTCTTCATATCGCTCCTGTTTTTGGTACTTGGCAGACGTTTTGAAAGTCTTTGGCACACCTGTGGTCATTCACTCTCTTTCAGTATTGGTGCCGAGGGACCATGCTCAATTCCCATAACATTATGTTTTTACATTGACGAGTAATCTGGATAGTAGTCACGTTCATGTGCCTTCTACATCGCAAATTTAATATTATTGTCCTAGGAACTACCCTGCAATACGTTTTGTGTTTCATAATCGGAACTATCTGCATTAACCGTCATCAGAACAATGTCAGGGAACAGAATGCAGCAGTGCCTTGGTAGTTACTTGGGGACCTCCTTGAGTCGTGATCTAAGGAAAGGGTAGTTGCTGGTTCGCACTATATTACACTAGCGAGATGTACCGGATTTTCCTTTTTCTCTGCAAACTTACAGGACTAAATTCAGTACCAAAATGCTAAGAAGATATTTGCATTGTGCCAACTGAACGCTCAACCTATTTTTATAGTTTTTTACTTTCACAGCCATTCTCGTTCTGCATTGCAATGAACTTCATTCGTTATTTGCTTGTTCTCGTTACGATTATTATTGTTATTCTCTCACTCGCAAGAGTTTTCACATCCCTATTTGGTATCGATGCACATAAAGAGTGTCTATGAAAGAAGGGAATACTGAATGTTACGTCATGCAGAATACACTCATTTACTTCGGCACCTCGTGACCAACCCTACAGGAGAAGTGAGATACATAAAGTTGACAATGGGAGGACAGATATTCTGGCACAACTCTGCAACTACTCCTGTTGATTTAACACAGTGTAGTACGGACTTTGCCACAGTAGCAGAGAGCTGCTAATTTCGGACCATGACAGTGGATTACCCTTGAGTCAGCTGCTGGTTAGAGTGTTGCAACTGTGAATGGAAGGCTTTGTTTGATAGTTTTGCGCTGATGCTAACCGAATAAATTATGCCAGTGGATAAAAAACGGTTTTGTTTTGAGACATAACCCTCGAGGGGGAGGGGGGGGGGAGGCACAGCAATCTGCTTCATGAATTCCATGCAAAAAAACACAAAAAATAACGCGGGAAGCGTTCGAACAACAACTTTCATGCAGAGTTCATCGTTTAATGGACCAAACAAGAGCGTAACATTACGGATACAATGATCAGGCAACTTAGTGTATAATGGAGCATACAGATTTCAAGGAGGAAACGTATGAAGACGCAGACTTCCTCATTATTCATATGTGCGGAATATCTTTCGTGTTAACGAAAGTAATATCCCACTTTACCTCTTCTTAAATCTCAAATGAAATGAGTGCCATAAGGAATCGAATATTTGTTGATTGCAACTCTTCATGCTTCCATCCCTACCAACATATTTCTTCATTCTCGTGGTAATCATGACATTCTATATGTATGCTACAAAAGATTGCACGTGGGCACATTCGACATCGATGTGCAAGGCGTTTGATATCTTACATTATAGTCAATTCAAATAAGCTTTCGATGTATTTTTACTTCGTTTGTATTTTGAGATGTTTATGAACGTTACGGAAAATTATCTCACGTGCTTTATGCTGAATGAGAAACACTGAATCATCCGCTTTGCTTTCCCTACGTTGAAATGATATGATGTCGGCGTCACAGCCTTCTTCCACGCCAGAAGCTGAAACTTGTATCATTCGGGATTAATGATAATTGAATGCCTCAGGTGTATACATAGCCCACAATGCGACGTCAGAAACTACCAGGGGAGAACGCCGCATAAAAACCAAACGTGCGCGCGCGCCTCCCCTCTGAAGAACCGTATCGGACAATCACGATAAGCATTTCGCTAAAGAGCTGCCTCGTAAGAGAGCTGAGCATTGGCAGCGTCGTAGCAAGTATTTGTCAACACAGTGATAGTGCATTTACTTCCGGGTGTAGCCCGGCATTGCCTCGATAAAGTTACTTGGCATTCGTTTTTCACATGGAAGACTCATACGATATAATCCACTGTAATATGAGACACTTAGAAAGTATATTTAATTTCTGGACTCTAAGAAAGGCGTTCTTCATAAAAGTTACACCTGTTGGTGTGTTTAATGTTGCGTTTTGTGGCTCAGGCAATATCGCAATGACTATAGTCCGTCTGTTGCGGCCAGTGTGGCGTTAGCTCAGTGGTTCCCTTACGTCTTGCGGAGCTAGTGCTATGTCAGATGGCAGTTCCAACCTCGGTGAAAGCAACTAAACACAACCTTTTATTTTCTCTTTTAATTAATGGAGACGCAAACTGCTAGTAAAAATTCCTTATACGAAATCTGAAGAATACCTTTACACATAAATCTTCGTGCAATTTCGAATTATGTTAATATCATGGATGTTTGCTTTGCAAATGCCAAGGTGCTTCACTGTAAAATAGTTTCCGAAAATATTCAAACCGACTGTCAACGATACGAATTTGAGCTTTGTTCGTCATATAGGTCTAACATATCAGGAGGTTGTTTATGAAGTGAACATGTTGATTAATATAGTTCCTCTCTTCTAAATTTTTGCAATAGCATTTAACTGTAGACGTTTTATGACACCGTCGTTAACAATTCCTTTCCGTTCTGTGAAACATCAAAAACGACACATTTTTCTGGTTTAAATCTGATGACCTCAATTGTCACTTCGGATCAACGTTCAATACTTTTTGAATCCATACATGGAACTCCAAATGTTCAGTGTTCCTGCATTGCTACAGAGCATGAATTGCAAGGTATTCACACAGTTTATCGCAAAGACATACCATAAGGAATGAAACAAAAACTGTAACACACTTTACACCACAGACGCTCACTCTGGTTTGACGAAAGCATCCGAATATTGGCCAAAAGTTGTACAAATAATTGGCTTTGAAAGGAAAAGAAGCAGGGTATGAAGCATTTATAAATTCATCGAATGTAGTGAGGTGCTTTAATTTCGTCCCAGTCTATAAAATTAATTTCGGGTCATACTCAGCTTTTGCCGGTTAATGTAATACAGTACCCATCTACTGATCAGGGCGTCTGTCTCCGTTGCTTTCGAGCGAGAGTGGAATTCGTAGAAATTTTCTGTGGAGCAACATTTAATAATAATAAAGCGTTTTAAATTATCAAAAGCGATGAGCAGTAGCAGGCGCTTCCGATACAGAACGGGGGAGTGCAGCGACGCTGCTTTCGCCACGGCCGCCGCCGGTAGCCAGCAAATGGATCCCGGAGCTTTGCCGCATACGGCGTCCAGACGAGGACGGTCTGCAAGAAACATGCCGCAAAACGGTTACTGGATAAAATTTTGTTATCGGTATGTCAGAAAGTGAAATAGATTGAATCTGCGCAACCATTATATTCATGTCTTCAGCATTCAGAGAGAAGAGGCTATAAAAATTTTTTGCGCCGGCTGGTCTCGATCCACATACATCGCACCCAGACACAATGCACACTACCGCTTTTTTTTTTTTTTTAATCTCATTTTGTTCGCTACATCTGCTTTTTTTTTCCCGGCTCGGACGTCGTAAGACATCCATTTATGTTCGTTGTTGATCGATTGACTCAGTTTTTTTGTTACAGAGAGCACGTAACGCTCTGACCGAGCACGCTGAGCTACCGTGCCGGCGCCGCTAGACCACGGGGGTATATACACTCCTGGAAATGGAAATAAGAACACATTGACACCGGTGTGTCAGACCCACCATACTTGCTCCGGACACTGCGAGAGGGCTGTACAAGCAATGATCACACGCACGGCACAGCGGACACACCAGGAACCGCGGTGTTGGCCGTCGAATGGCGCTAGCTGCGCAGCATTTGTGCACCGCCGCCGTCAGTGTCAGCCAGTTTGCCGTGGCATACGGAGCTCCATCGCAGTCTTTAACACTGGTAGCATGCCGCGACAGCGTGGACGTGAACCGTATGTGCAGTTGACGGACTTTGAGCGAGGGCGTATAGTGGGCATGCGGGAGGCCGGGTGGACGTACCGCCGAATTGCTCAATACGTGGGGCGTGAGGTCTCCACAGTACATCGATGTTGTCGCCAGTGGTCGGCGGAAGGTGCACGTGCCCGTCGACCTGGGACCGGACCGCAGCGACGCACGGATGCACGCCAAGACCATAGGATCCTACGCAGTGCCGTAGGGGACCGCACCGCCACTTCCCAGCAAATTAGGGACACTGTTGCTCCTGGGGTATCGGCGAGGACCATTCGCAACCGTCTCCATGAAGCTGGGCTACGGTCCCGCACACCGTTAGGCCGTCTTCCGCTCACGCCCCAACATCGTGCAGCCCGCCTCCAGTGGTGTCGCGACAGGCGTGAATGGAGGGACGAATGGAGACGTGTCGTCTTCAGCGATGAGAGTCGCTTCTGCCTTGGTGCCAATGATGGTCGTATGCGTGTTTGGCGCCGTGCAGGTGAGCGCCACAATCAGGACTGCATACGACCGAGGCACACAGGGCCAACACCCGGCATCATGGTGTGGGGAGCGATCTCCCACACTGGCCGTACACCACTGGTGATCGTCGAGGGGACACTGAATAGTGCACGGTACATCCAAACCGTCATCGAACCCATCGTTCTACCATTCCTAGACCGGCAAGGGAACTTGCTGTTCCAACAGGACAATGCACGTCCGCATGTATCCCGTGCCACCCAACGTGCTCTAGAAGGTGTAAGTCAACTACCCTGGCCAGCAAGATCTCCGGATCTGTCCCCCATTGAGCATGTTTGGGACTGGATGAGGCGTCGTCTCACGCGGTCTGCACGTCCAGCACGAACGCTGGTCCAACTGAGGCGCCAGGTGGAAATGGCATGGCAAGCCGTTCCACAGGACTCCATCCAGCATCTCTACGATCGTCTCCATGGGAGAATAGCAGCCTGCATTGCTGCGAAAGGTGGATATACACTGTACTAGTGCCGACATTGTGCATGCTCTGTTGCCTGTGTCTATGTGCCTGTGGTTCTGTCAGTGTGATCATGTGATGTATCTGACCCGAGGAATGTGTCAATAAAGTTTCCCCTTCCTGGGACAATGAATTCACGGTGTTCTTATTTCAATTTCCAGGAGTGTATTATATCTTTTCTCTAT
Organism: Schistocerca americana; assembly: GCF_021461395.2. Taxonomy (NCBI): domain Eukaryota; kingdom Metazoa; phylum Arthropoda; class Insecta; order Orthoptera; family Acrididae; genus Schistocerca; species Schistocerca americana. The sequence goes on from NC_060130.1 coordinate 355,042,795, forward strand.
CATGGGACAAGACTTCCTCCAGGAAGTGCCGCAGTCTACAGTGTTGCCAGATTGTGCAGATAGCCGGACTCAGAGAATTTGCGAGTTGGTCAGTTTATTTGTCCCATGTCGCGATCGGCGCGGACTTAGCCTCTGCAGCGGCCGGCCGCCAGTCGAGTTTTATGTCAAAGAGTGTACATTTAAGTACGTTTATCGAAAAAGGAAGGCTAATTCGAGTGCAAATGAAAAGTATAAACAAAATATCAGAATGTCAAACATTTACATCAGGAAAAAGTACAGTTCGAAAGTGTGTTATCTTTTGATTGGTTGGTCACGAAAAGCGTGGACTAAAGCGGGAGAATGTTTTTCTACTGGCCTTAAAGAATGCTGACCAATCAGAAAGGAATATTCTTCGCGCATCCTTTCTCTTGGAGACAGAGAATGCTTGTAGCAGTTTAAAGCAGTCGGAGTTATAATTTGCCGGTTTTAGTTGTCCTACATGCCTCAAAAGTGCTTTAAAGTGAAGGCAAATTTATCCCGGTGAGTTTTTTTTAGATAGTACGGATTTCTTAAGTGATTTCGTGTATGAAAAAAGACAGTAATTTCGCGGAGCATATTGAGCAGATCAGTGACAAAAAACTTGAGTGGATTAGACACCTATAAACTTAGTAGTATGGAGAGCATTTTCATTTAAGAACAATCCGTGCTTAATAGCTGTTCAGATTTCGGGAAATACACTATGTGATCAAAAGTATCGGACATATAGCTGAAAATGACTTACAAGTTCGTGGCGCCCTCCATCGGTAATGCTGGAATTCAGTATGGTGTTGGCCCACTCGTATTCTAGACGACAGCTTCCACTCCTGCAAACATACGCTCAATCAGGTGCTGAGATATATAAGGCTATTACAAATGATTGAAGCGACTTCATAAATTCACTGTAGCTCCATTCATTGACATATGGTCACGACACACTACAGATACATAGAAAAACTCATAAATTTTTGTTCGGATGAAGCCGCACTTCAGGTTTCTGTCGCCAGAGTGCTCGAGAGCGCAGTGAGACAAAATGGCGACAGGAGCCGAGAAAGCGTATGTCGTGCTTGAAATGCACTCACATCAGTCAGTCATAACAGTGCAACGACACTTCAGGACGAAGTTCAACAAAGATCCACCAACTGCTAACTCCATTCGGCGATGGTATGCGCAGTTTAAAGCTTCTGGATGCCTCTGTAAGGGGAAACCAACGGGTCGGCCTGCAGTGAGCGAAGAAACGGTTGAACGCGTGCGGGCAAGTTTCACGCGTAGCCCGCGGAAGTCGACGAATAAAGCAAGCAGGGAGCTAAACGTACCACAGCCGACGGTTTGGAAAATATTACGGAAATGGCTAAAGCAGAAGCCTTACCGTTTACAATTGCTACAATCCCTGACACCCGATGACAAAGTCAAACGCTTTGAATTTTCGGCGCGGTTGCAACAGCTCATGGAAGAGGATGCGTTCAGTGCGAAACTTGTTTTCAGTGATGAAGCAACATTTTTTCTGAATGGTGAAGTGAACAGACACAATGTGCGAATCTGGGCGGTAGAGAATCCTCACGCATTCGTGCAGCAAATTCGCAATTCACCAAAAGTTAACGTGTTTTGTGCAATCTCACGGTTTGTAGTTTACGGCCCCTTTTTCTTCTGCGAAAAAAACGTTACAGGACACGTGTATCTGGACATGCTGGAAAACTGGCTCATGCCACAACTGGAGACCGACAGCGCCGACTTCATCTTTCAACAGGATGGTGCTCCACCGCACTTCCATCATGATGTTCGGCATTTCTTAAACAGGAGATTGGAAAACCGATGGAGATCATGATCAGCAATTCATGTCATGGCCTCCACGCTCTCCCGACTTAACCCCATGCGATTTCTTTCCGTGGGGTTATGTGAAAGATTCAGTGTTTAGACCTCCTCTACCAAGAAACGTGCCAGAACTGCGAGCTCGCATCAACGATGCTTTCGAACTCATTGATGGGGACATGCTGCGCCGAGTGTGGGAGGAACTTGATTATCGGTTTGATGTCTGCCGAATCACTAAAGGGGCACATATCGAACATTTGTGAATGCCTAAAAAAACTTTTTGAGTTTGTGTATGTGTGTGCAAAGCATTGTGAAAATATCTCAAATAATAAAGTTATTGTAGAGCTGTGAAATCGCTTCAATCATTTGTAATAACCCTGTATCTTGGGGAATGGCAGCACATTCATCACGGAGTGCTGCACTGAGGAGAGGTATCGGTGTCTGTCGGTGAGGCCTGGCACAAAGTCGGCGTTTCAAAACATCCCAAAGGTTTTCTACAGGATTCAAGTCAGGACTCTGTGCAGGGCAGTCCATTATAGGGATGTTACTGTCGTGTAACCACTCCGCCACAGGCCGTACACTATGAACAGATGCTCGATCGTGTTGAAAGATGCAGTCACCATCCCCGAACTGCTCTTCAACAGTGGGAAGCAAAAAGGTGATTAAAACATCAATGTAGGCCTGTGCTGTGATAGCTCCACGCAAAACAACAAGGGACGCAAGCCACCTGCATGAAAAACACGACCACACCATAACGCCACCGCCTCAGAATTTTACTGTTGGCACTACACACGCTGGCAGATGACACTCACCGGGCATTCGCCATACCCACACCCTGCCACATTGTGTACCGTGATTAGTCACTCCACACAACGTTTATCTACTGTTCAGTCGTCCAATACCTACGCTCCTTACACCAAGCGAGGCGTCGTTTGGCATTTACCGGCGTGATGTGTGGCCTATGAGCAGCCGCTCGACCATGAAATCCAAGTTTTCTCACCTCCCGCCTAACTGTCATAGAACTAGCAGTGAATCCTGATGCAGTTTGGAATTCCTGTGTGATGGTCTGGATAGACGGCTGCTTATTACACCTTACAATCCTCTTCAACTGTCGGCGGTCGCTGTCAGTCAACAGACGAGGTCGGCCTGTACGCTTTTGTGCTGTACGTGTCCCTTCACGTCTCCACATCACTATCACATCGGAAAAAGTGGTCATAGGGATGTTAAGAAGTGTGGAAATCTTGCGTACAGATGTATGACACAAGTGACATCGAATCACATCGATGAGGTACTGGCGGGAATTAAGCTGTGAGGATGGGCTGTGAGTCGTGCTTGGGTAACTCAGTTGGTCCGCACTTTGCACGTCGTACGAGTTTTAGTTCCACCCGTACCGTAGCGCCACGTGTCTTCCGTGTTTTCCGTTCAGCGTGCGTGAATATTTGTGTGCCTTGCATTGCTGTTTGCCGTATAGTGTCTGGTGTTTGTGCAGCCCTTCCTGAAGTGGCGTTGTCTTCCGCTGTGATGTTCAACATGTTTCCCACAACTATTCCACGTACGCTTACTGTCAGCAGCAGTTTTGATAAATCCACGAGGCATGTGAATCCTGCTTCTTTAGAGAAACGCAACTGATTGTTGGACAAGATCAAAGATGCATACAGATCAAGCGCATACTGTGTACTTTGATTCGGTACTATATATCTTTTTACTAAATTTCTCGACCCGCTTCAATTTGACAGGATACTATTAAGTCACTGTTCTCAGGCCCCCTATACTCGTCATGACGGTTCCACTAGCATGGTTCTTTTGGCGAATACAGAAGTGGTCTGTACAAATGTTCAAAGAAATGCTCAAATGCTTGTGAAATCTTATGGGACTTAACTGCTAAGGTCATCAGTCCCTTAGCTCACACACTACTTAACCTAAACTATCCTAAGGACAAACACACACACCCATGCCCGAGGGAGGACTCGGACCTCCGCCGGGACCAGCCGTACAGTCCATGACTGCAGCTCCCTAGACCGCTCGGCTAATCCCTCACAGCGCAAATGTTCAGGTTTTTAGTCTCTCACCTGAGGTAGATGACAGATGAGGTACACCCTGCTCCCTTATGGGGATGTACGACATATTCGAAGAGAGTGCTGGTCTACTCAGCACCGCTTACATGTCTATCGTGGTGTTCTGTTGGTAGAAATGGGAATTACAAAAAAATATTCCGTCTCACTTGCAGGTATGTGGTTATCGGGTTTATATTACTTATACCGGCCAGGAAGGAAGCTGCTTTATTTGTAAACAGAGTGGTTACTTTCTCATCAATTGTCCGCGTCATATCATGGTACTAAAACCCGGTTACGAACAGCGTAAAGAATTAACTTTAACGGACTTTCTCCCAGGAATCTGTAACTGAACCAAGCCCAGTTGTTGAGAGTCAAAGTGGACCTTCTGAGGAGTAATGCTCATGATGCTTGCCACGTGTAGGCACATTAACGCCGTGACTTCCGCGGTGCCGGTCCCGGTTATCAAAAAAAGCGTCGCAGAACGGAGGACAGTGATGCAGTTGATGAGCCTTTTCCCTTGGCTAGCCCTTCGGATGGTCCTCCGTTGCAGGACCTCCTTCTCCGGCCTGAGTTCGTGGACGAGGGTACCATGAGTGCTTCTGCACCAGATCACATGGTTACTGGTAATTCCCCTAGCGATTCTCCCGTCATCGAGGCCGCCACTTCGGAGTCGCTTGTAAAGAATTTGTTTCAGGTACCCACTTGTCTCTCCCGGCTCTATCTAATACCTCTCCTGTTATCTCAGCTTCCTAAACTACTTCTGCGCCTTCTGTCGCAGCCTCCGCGTCACAACCTGTTGATGTGCATAACGTGATTGATTCCCAATGCCAGGAGGACCCCGGCGTTACTAAACAAGTCCATTTACCCTAAGACCTGTCCGTTGACAAATGGGGTGCGGAGATCTCTCACTCTCTCCCTTTCCGTTTGAAACGAACTTTCAGAAGGAAAGTGCACCACTACTATGGATAAGCGTCCGGCAATTACACCGAAATTCCGGTATATCCGTAAGTAGTATTGTGACAATACTGCATCGTCATAAGTATCATCCGTATCACGTGTCACTGCATCAAGAACTTTATAGCGCCTATTTCCATAATCGGGTAGTGTTTTGTGAATGGGCACGTCAACAAATGCAAACGACCCCCATGTTCTTTGCCGAGGCACTATTTTCCGAGGAGTCTACATTCACAAAACCATGGTAGCATTAACCGGCATAATATGCATTACTGGAGTGAAGACAAGCCCCACTGGATCAACGTCCCCTGTCGGTTAACGTATGGTGGGTCATCATGGGGAATAAACTCATTGGTCCGTACTTTATCGACGGCACGTTCAATGGACGCAAATACCGAACATTTTTGGAATAGGAAGTATCAGTACTACTGCAGGATGTTGCCCTGGACGTTCGACAACGTATGTGGTTTCAGTATGATGGTTGCCCAGCGCATTGCGCAATTGACGCACGATAGGTATTATTAGACCGTGTTTACATTGGACGGTTGATCGCCAGAGGTGGCCCTATTAATTGGCCAGCTAGGTCACCAGATTTGACGTCGCCAGATTTTTTCCTGTGCGGATATTTACAAGACAAGCTGTATCAGCAAGTGCCAACAGGTTGTGAAGACATGGTCGACTGCATCATAAACGCCTGTGCTGACATTCCCACAGATGTGCTCCTGTCCTGTGTAAGGTCATTTGGAAAGCGGATCACTAAGTGTATTGAAGTTAGCGGTACTACTCTAATTGGAAAAGCAGAGTATCTTTCGCTTCGAGCCACGGTCACAGTGGAGCGTCGAGTAGTCCGCTGTTCGATATGTGGGAGGAATACAACGTTGCGAATGGGGTTTCCAAATTGATGCTATGAAATACTGGCCTGTCCTACCCTCGCAGCATGGTGGTGTGGTTCCACGAGCCATTGGATATTCAAGGACCATTGAATAGCATGTCGTAAATTACGATTGTGTACCCATTTCTATTCCTCCGATTTCAGCGCCATCTGAGGGGAAAATTAGAAAATGCTTCAGACAAAACGTATGTAGATTTTGCCGTAGAATAGTAATCTGCATTAAAAAAAGGGGGGTTCCCATTGAAGATTTCGAAGTTGCCCCCCGCCACCCACAAACGGGGTTGGGTGGCGGGTCGACTATGGCAACGTTTGATGTCCCCCTCCGAGAAAAATAAATTGGAGTTATAACTTTTTTTGATCGGAAGTGTGGTTTTCGAGATATTTGAATGCCTTCAGTTAAAATGAACACCCTGTATATGACTCTAGCGCAGAATTAACTTTTTCACAGGGAGTATTATTTGACCAGTTTTCAATTCCTGGGTTCTCGAACGTTTTTATTGTGGCTTCCGAACTTTCCACAGGCACTGCTTGTTTTGCAGGGAAGGAATTCAATTACGAGATTTCGAAGTTCTCGGTTATCGTATTGGTATAGGACGCATCTTTTGTGATCTCACTTTATTTCTTCTCTATGCTCCTCCTGGTTCTGGTGCTTCTATGGAACGTTCGCGTTTCTGCAAAGAAGAAGTCATTTACCTGCTTCGTAAATCCCTGTCAAAGATTCTATTGGATCGTGATTTTAGTTTTGTTCTCCGGCCGGTGCATCAGTCCCCTAATTTTCGTTCCTGTAAAGAACTCGATGACATGGTGTGCTGCTTGTACCTACGTGACGCATTGGCTTGTCCGTATCCTACACTTGTCCGATACACTTATTTTACTGCCACCTTCAGCAGTCGACTTGATTGCTTTTATCTCTCTGATTACTTGAGCGGACAGCATTTGGGCTCTAATATGATGTCTGCCTGTTTTAGTGATCAATTGTATGCAGCAACCGGTAAAATTGTATCGTCTTCCCTGGATGCTCAATATAGCCTTTCTACAAGACCATTCCCTTGGTGTTGTCATTCAGGAAGTAGACTATGGGCCCGTTGCTCTTGTGCTATAGAACGGTACTCGTCTATTGTGCAATGATTAACATTGCGTGCCAGACTACAAATTCGTAAAATTCTCATGTGTTTTGGTGTCGTGAAGGAGGCAGACGTCCGGTGGATCCGAGAATATTATTACTCCATATTACGTCCACTTTACGATGACGTCAGGCAAGTGTCTCTGTTCGGAGGATTAAAGCTAAGTCGCTACAGCTAAAACAATTTCAGATGAACGGACTTCGGACGAGATCCCAACAACGTTCCTTTTTCGCAAGACAAACTGACTTCACTGTACCATCTTATCCGTTTGCGGGTGCGCAGTAAACGCGTTAGCATTGCATCCCTCGCTAACGCTGATGGTTGAGTGTCAACGTCCCGTCGCTATATTTTCAATTTCTTTTTTAAATACTTTACCGAGCTGTATGATTCCCACGTTCCGGCTGAAAATTTTCTTGATGATTGTACCACTTTGTTGGAATGCGTCGTCACCACTCAATTAAACGACGGGTTTTTGAGTGATTTCAACAAAGACGATATATATGATGTCGTTATCGGGTCCTAGTCAGCAAGTCACCTAGATTGATAGGTGATACGATAATGTCAATGGTCAATGAAGTGATGAGGAGTATTCCACTTCTTTCTCCTTTCAAGGACGGTAAAATAGTCCTTATTCCGTAAACCACGTTTCGACCTGATCTTGACTCACTTCTTTCGACTACTCTTCTAAACATTGACTGTAGAACTGTCACTCGAGCTATAAACACCCGTCTCTCTAACTTGCTCGACAAAATTATTGCCGTCCACCAAAACTGTGCGCCTGGACGCACGATACCGACTTATGTTAGCGAATGTCGAGATGTCGTTTCGATGGCTGTGGCCACTGAAATCTCGGGGGCCTTGCTTTTTCTCGACTTCCACAATGAATTTGACCGTGTCAGTCACAGCTATTTAACGAGTGTGTTAACCGCTTTAGGTTTTACTTCGACTCATTCCAGGTCATACCCAATCTTTTCACTGGCATGCCTCGTGATTGTGAACGGTCATCTTACCTCCGGATTTCGATCCGATGGGTCTACTCCAGGGAAACTACTTATCAGAGGCACTTTTTGTTTTGTTCTTGGAACCCTTGCTTCGGCGTATTGCTATGCAACTACGTGACTGCACTATAGTGGGGAACGATTGTTGGTCCTCGCGTACGCCGATGACGTCATGGTTTTGGTGCGAAATATCGACGACATTCCCGAGACCAAAGATACCTTGGATTCTTTTTGTCGCCTTGCTGGTGTCCATATTAATGATCGTAAATGCACGTTATTGCCGTTACGGAGCCTTAACGAAGTGGTAATCAATCCCTTGGGCGACTATGGTCGATCACCACAAGGCCTTAGGGGTCATAGTGGATCGCAACCCGACCAAAGTGGCGGCACCTAACTGTGCGGGTGGCTACGATATGTGTTCAGGGAGCGATTCGTGAACACGGACGTCGTTCCCTTAGCGTACTTCACCAAGTGCAGGTTTTAGACATCTATTCTCATTGAAGTGCATTACATTACACAGATAGTCCCGCTTCCCGCGATGATGGCCCAAAGACTTAAATAACTATCCGGTCGATTCCTGTGGCGAAGACATCTTTCGAGTTCGGTATGAAGTGGTGACCGGGCCCCGCAAGCTCAGAGGATTAGATCTTCCCGATATCAAAGCGAAGGCGTCTATCTTGTTTGTACGACGCAATACATGGGCGCCGTATCCCACTACATCTCGTTTATTTTCCTCTCTCCAGCCGGTCAGGCTTATTCCTACCGTCACTGGTGGATTAACCTTACTTTGCGCCACATTCGCGAATACTTTACTATTGTCAGTTTCTAAGGTGTTGATATCCCTTCAAAAATGCACTTCATTACTGGAGTCTTATTAACCTGCTGCGCTGAACTGTCTTGCCTCTCTCGTGTTGAAATCGCTTAGCTGTCAACATCCTGGTAACCTGGTCTCTTCTTAGTCTTCCATATTACCGACAGGCTCACTCATCGTTTGAAACCGACTGACGAAACCGACCGGCGACCATCTTTTTCGCATAGGCCTTCGCCAGACTGATCAATGTGACGAACCTCATCACACTCATACCCCACTTCACAGGCTGGTCTCTTGTGGACGGGATCAATGGCTCTGGATTGGTCAAAAACTGGATTTTCTTTCCCGAGGGCCTGAATCCGCTTTTTCGGGTGAATTTATTATTCATGCGGACGTATGGTCTGACTTCTGGGTCACTAAGTTCACTGTTGTTGTGGTCTTCAGTCCTGAGACTGGTTTGATGCAGCTCTCCATGCTACTCTATCCTGTGCAAGCTTCTTCATCTCCCAGTACTTACTGCAACCTACATCCATCTGAATCTGCTTAGTGTATTGATCTCTTGGTCTCCCTCTACGATTTTTACCCTCCACGCTGCCCTCCAATGCTAAATTTGTGATTCATTGATGCCTCAAAACATGTCCTACCAACCGATCCCTTCTTCTAGTCAAGTTGTGCCACAAATTTCTCTTCTCCCCAATCCTATTCAATACCTCCTCATTAGTTACGTGATCTACCCACCTTATCTTCAGCATTCTTCTGTAGCACCACATTTCGAAAGCTTCTATTCTCTTCTTGTCCAAACTGGTTATCGTCCATGTTTCACTTCCATACATGGCTACACTCAATACAAAAACTTTCAGAAACGACTTCCTGACACTTAAATCTCTTCAAAAACTATTTCCTTGCCATTGCCAGTCTACATTTTATATCCTCTCTACTTCGACCATCATCAGTTATATTACTCCCTAAATAGCAAAACTCCTTTACTACTTTAAGTGTCTCATTTCCTAATCTAATCCCCTCAGCATCACCCGATTTAATTTGACTACATTCCATTATCCTCGTTTTGCTTTTGCTGATGTTCATCTTATATCCTCCTTTCAAGACACTGTCCATTCCATTCAACTGCTCTTCCAAGTCCTTTGCTGTCTCTGACAGAATTACAATGTCATCGGCAAACCTCAAAGTTTTTACTTCTTCTCCATGACTTTTAATAGCTACTCCGAATTTTTCTTTTGTTTCCTTTACTGCTTGCTCAATATACAGATTGAATAACATCGGGGAGAGGCTACAACCCTGTCTCACTCCTTTCCCAACCACTGCTTCCCTTTCATGCCCCTCGACTCTTGTAACTGCCATCTGGTTTCTGTACAAATTGTAAATAGCCTTTCGCTCCCTGTATTTTACCCCTTCCACCTTCAGAATTTGAAAGAGAGTATTCCAGTTAACGTTGTCAAAAGCTTTCTCTAAGTCTACAATTGCTAGAAACGTAGGTTTACCTTTTCTTAATCTTTCTTCTAAGATAAGTCGTAAGGTTAGTATTGCCTCACGTGTTCCAACATTTTTACGGAATCCAAACTGATCCTCCCCGAGGTCCGCTTCTACCAGTTCACTATGTTCACTATGTCATTGAAAGAGAGAACGACCCTGATCCTCGTGTCTTTCACAAATGTCTGGAGACCACGCATTGGAAATGGCTGCGTTCGCCACGTTACCGAGCAGTTTTTGTAAATGTGGTTTTTCTTGTCTTTAGTCGACAGGTTGTTGAGTAAGTTCACCTATCCACATCAAAAAAACGAACAGATAGACAATAGGTTGTGGGTTAGTTTCCTGGTTGTTGAGAACATTTGTCTCTTTTTCGTACTAATTATTTGTTTCTTTAATTTGCATCTCATATTGGACTACGGTAGTCTGAATGTTCATGATAATACCAAGTCAAGCTGATAATGAGAAGAGTTAAAAAAAAAAAAAAAAAAAAAAAGTTGGTAGAGCACTTGCCCGCAAAAGGCAAAGGTCTCGGATTAATGTCTCAGTCGAGAACACCGTTTTAATATGTAAGGAAGATTCATGTCAGCGCACACTTCGCAGCAGAGTGAAAAATACATGGAGTTTTTTCCTGTCGAACTACCACATTCCTGTGACGTAAGTAATTTGAAAATCCATTATATTATTATTTACAACGTTTGGTTGCATTTACAATATCATTTTCAGGTTCTACTAGAAAATGGCTTCAACATAAACCCCGGAACAGATAGTGGATTAAAATAGAGAACTATGTAACAACTTCAGGGAAACTAAGAATTCTTGGAAGAAAGCTGAAGTGGTGGTTATCGTCATGTTCCATTTGGCTGGCAGTCGTATAAGCACTTGGGTGCTACTTGCCGCGACTAAACAAGCACGAGCCGGTGCCGTCTGAGTCGTACAACTGGATAGTCACCTACCAGGTCTGCTAGCATACGATCAGCTCTGCAATAGCTCGAAAATGGTGTCAAGGCACAAGTGAAACGAGACAGGCACAGTTGAACTTCTTGTACGATACTTGAGTCAAATCAAAACCTTCAGTGTTTTTTACATACGGTTTACTGAACAAAAATGGAACAAAGTGTTTCATTTTGTGACATAGCCTCCACGACGTTCAACACATTTCATCCAGCGCGCAAGAAGAGCAAGGACTCCTGTGGAAAAAATTTATTGTAGTCCTGTGTGCAGCTACTTGTGCACTGGCTGGTGCACCTCCTTTTCGGGACGAAATTTATTTCCTGCCATCGTCCCTTCGAGTGATCTGAACTAGTGGTAATCACTTGGCGCGAGATCTGGTGAGTATGAAGGATATGGAAAACCGTCAGAGTGAAAGCCAATGATGGTTGTAACTGTTGTATAGGTAGTATGAAATCAAGCATTGTCATGTTGCAAAATGACACTTTCAGGCAGATGTCAATTTGATCTGACTAAAGGCTGAAGATAATTTTTTAACAAATCTCAAAATGACGCAGTGATGATGGATTGATCGCATTTCCCCTGAGCGTATAGTGTTCCTAGATAGCGACTCACTGGCTCCAAAAAGAGTCAGCATAATCTTACCTGCATGCGGCTGTGTGTAGAGCGTCTTGGGATTTGATGATGAGAAATGGCGCTATTCTTTGTTTACTCTCTTGGTTCCGGCTTGTTGTGAACCCAGGTTTGTCGCATGGAAGCCATCACTTTCTACTACAAAGTGCCACAAAAGTTCTTCACAGAAGTCAACACATGGCTCTTTCAGTTCTGGAGTGAGCTGCCATGGTATGCACCTTACGGATACTTTGCGTAGCCGAAACACCTCATGAATAATGTGATGGGCTGAGGCATGTCTAATGCTTAGGTTAGTGGCTATTTCATCCACAGTCAAACGGTGATTGCCCCTCACAATGACTTCAGCTGCTGGAATAGAGTCTGGTGTCACAACGCGATGTGCCTAACCTGAGTGGGAAGCATGTGCCACAGAAGTCACGCCGTTTCTGAACTTCCTACCGTGCGACTGAAGGAGTGACATACATGCCTCACCATACAGCAGTTTTATTCATCGATGGATTTTAATAGGTTTCGTACCTTAAATCTTCAGAAACATATGAAAGGATCCTGTTCCTCATTGGTGCATGTCACAAGCTGTGCAACCATTGTAAACTGGTGTTGGGGCAGTGTTTCGCTTGCGTGCAGTACTCTGCCACCCGTTGGGCGTTCATTAAAGCATTGGTAACTACACTGCAAACTTACAGAACAATAGGGCCGAAAATCGAATGTGTATTATGTTTTTTAATACTTTCATCTGTCTCCCTCTCGTTACAGAGAATTACAGAGTTTGCAGAATTGTAACCAGGTGAACTGGAGCTGCACAAGGTAGAGCAATGCGTAAAATAATATAATGATTGAGTATTCCAGATTGTGGTGAAGTATAATTAAAACAAAGTAATACAGCTATTAGATGTTCGTACTTCGAGAAGATCGAAGGAGAAATGGTATTTTCACGGCTCTTCGACAACAAGACCACCTGATGTGGAACCCAAGCTCGAACTGGGGGAGTGTAACTTCAGTCTAGATACTCGGGCGTCCTTTCCGACTGCGAGTCAAGTGTCGTAACTTACCCACCATAACACCTAGCTTGATATGTACTCCAAGGAAGCGAAAAAGTTAAAGCTTTCTGCTTTACTCAGATCCGGCTGCCAGAACATCCGTCAGGAACACTGAGATGGTGCAATTGGAACTCAGTACATAGGCTCCTGTGGGCTGAAGGATTCTCTTGTTTAAAGAATGCGAAGAATAATTTTCAGATTTTCTCCTGCAAGTAAAGCGTTTCACATCACTGCATTCTGCTTTTTAATACCGACGCAACAACAGCAAGGACGTCTTCAAAGTGAACATCCGAAAACTCTTAAATAATTATAACTTTGAGGACATCTGGTTATGACTTTTGATAGAAAGCATGCAGACGTTCATTTTGCTCTCGTTTTTAGTATCCACTCGTTTGTCCATTTCGAAAATAGCTTTTTATTTCTTTTCATCTTCAACTTCACAATCATTGCACGAGTAAACTCTGTGGCACGGATTATGTTGTCCATGTTATATACATCATGAGCAAAGGTCACGCAGATCTTGTTGAATGGATCAGTTTTCAAGTGCCGCACGAGTCTATTAGTATGTAACTACTTGGAATGAGGCAAGCGGAAATGTGTACGCGTGGCTATACCAAGTTTGGCGTCAGAAAGCGGCGGGAAGTTGCAATCAGGCCCCCACAGCGCTCTATCAGCGACACCATCTGGGGCCCCTCGCCAGGTCAACCGTGACAAAGCAAAACTGGCGGGTAATCTGCCAAAGTGGCGGCCTCACTTCATATTAGTCTGCGGGAGCCGACAAAACAATTGATCACACCCTTTTCCATTGTTCAGTCGTTCGCGCAACACCATCACCCACACCATTGCCCACAACTTTCGGCACATGCTTTGACAAGTCACTCGAGAAATAAATCTACTCTATATCACTGTAACACACAAGCGGCTCGTAGTGAAATTGCGTGATTATGGAATATCGTCTCAGTTATGTAACTGGATCTGTGATTTCCGGTCAGAGAGGTCACAGTTCGTAGTAACTCAAATGGCTCTGAGCACTATGGGACTTAACGTCTGAGGTCATCAGTCAACCAGAACTTAGAACTACTTAAACCTAACTAACCTAAGGACATCACACACACCCATGCCCGAGGCAAGATTCGAACCTGCGACCGTAGCGGTCGCGCGGTCCCAGACTGTAGCGCCCAGAACCGCTCGGATACGCCGGCCGGCTCGTAGCAACTGACGGAAAGTTATCGAGTAAAACAGAAGTGATTTCTGGCGTTCCCCAAGGTAGTGTTACAGGTCCTTTGCTGTTCCTTATCTATATAAACGATTTGGGAGACATTCTGAGATGCCATCTTCAGTTGTTTGCAGATGAAGCTGTCATTTATCGACTAATAAAGTCATCAGAAGATCAAAACAAACTGCAAAACGATTTAGAAGAAATGTCGGAATGGTGCGAAAAGTGGCAGTTGACCTTAACTAACGGAAAGTGTGAGGTCATCCACATGAGTGCTAAAAGAAACTCGTTAAACTTCGGATAAAGGTAAATCAATCTAATCTAAAAGCCGTAAATTCAACTAAATACCAAGGTATTACAATTACGATCAACTTAAATTCGAAGGAACACAGAAAATGTTGTGGGGAAGGCTAACCAAAGACTGCGTTTTATTGGCAGGACACTTAGACAATGTAACAGACCTACTAAGGAGACTGCCTACACTACGCTTGTCCGTCCTCTTTTAGAATACTGCTGCGCGGTGTGGGATCCTTACCAGAGAGGACTGACGGAGTACATCGAAAAAGTTCAAAGAAAGGCAGTACGTTTTGTATTACCGTGAAATGTGGAAGAGAGTGTCACAGATATGATATACGCTTTGGGATGGACATCATTAAAAGAAATTCCAATCACCAACTTTCTCCTCCGAATGCGAAAATATTTTATTGACACCGACTTACATAGGGAGGAACGATCACCAAGATAAAATAAGGGAAATCAGAGCTCGTAAGGAAAGATATAGGTGTTCACTCTTTCCGTGTGCTATGCGAGATTGGAGTAATAGAGAATTGTGAAGGTGGTTCGATGAACCCTCTGCCAGGCACTTAAATGTGATTTGCAGAGTATCCATGTAGACGTAGATGTAGACCAAAAATACTGTAGAGCTTTTCATAACCGGACCTTGCTGGTCACTGAAATTTCCTGCACCAGTATTCTGGCTATCATTGTGGTTATTTCGTAGACTCTGCGGTGCCTTTGCACCACGAACCGCTCACACCACCCGCCCTGCCCAGAACAGAAGACCCTACGCACAGAATCCAAGTGCCTATCTTCTTTGATGTACCGAATTGTAATAGCTGGACGGGAGGGTAGCATCGTCACAACTTGTAACGTGCTATTGACATATAGACGTCATCAGTACAGGAAACATTTTCACCACGTTGTCAGCAGTTCATGATCTTGTAGTTATAGTTGCTAACTCTCAATCAGGGGTCTCCCATACTCTATTCCCGGCCGGGTGGGGGATTTTCTCCGTCCGGGACTATACTGCGTTCAGCATAAGAATAAAACTCGTGTAAACATTATACTATGTATCCTTCCGAATTTGCTGGAACCTCATTGGATTGCGTTTCACGTGGAGCGGAAGCCAAGTTGTCTCGAGCACAGTCGAGTACGATAATGAAAACACGTTTTATCCTGTACGTTACTCGTACATCGACTCAGCGATGATATGGGGCAACAGCTTTACCGGCACATTTAAGCTGGACAGTAATGGCCAGGCAAGTGATCCAACTAACCTGCGGTGATGTTAACAGTTGCAGTAAAGACGTAAAAAGAGACGAGCAGAGAACAATTTAGCTTTGAGTCTCATTTAATTTTTAAACAAAAGGGAATTATACATGGCAGAATTCAGGCGAAACGCTTCTTAGGTGCCCTGACGGAAAACTTAACATGCTCTCGATCTTCGCTGACATAGTATTGTAATTAAAAACAAGAGCGATGACAAGTTCTTGCTTAACAAGGGCAATTTTTCTGCATGAGCTGTGCATGGCGTAAAAGCGCACTGCTTATTTCCCATGTAATTAAATATCGAAACCACTGAAAGTATTACAGTCAGTCGTCTGGTAATCTCTCAACTCCTTTCATATCGTACGCCGAGGAATACATTTCAGTACCTCTATTTTGATAAAGAGGCGATCAGCAACAGAATCCCAAGCCACCAAAAAGTCCACATTTCCTCCTCCTCCTATTTTATGGCGTGCTGTCCTGCATTTCGCCATCGTTCGGCAGTAACGTGTTACAAAGCTTCGTGCATTAGTTCCAGTACGTTTGGCAGCTTAAATGTCTTCTTGGTTCTCGTGAAAAAACCCTTAACTCGGCTCTAGATCAGTTCTATTGGGTTCAGATAGCAGTGGTACGATGAAAATTGTAAAAATGCAGCATTTGTAGAGTGTTCTCCACGCAATGAAAATTGTTTTCCACGTTTCTACGACGCTTATCACTCTGGTTCGTGTGATACCACACCTGTCCAACAAAACAATGGGCATATTCAATTAAAGACTATTTTATTTTTCATTTTTCTCCAAAAAATTTAATTGATTGATGCTTTCTTAACTTCAGCAATCTTTTCTAAAATATCGAGACTTAAGAATTGATATTTGCAACTAAAACCAAAATTTTGGGTGCCATATGTAATTAGAAAGTAGAAGACGTGCATTTTTCTTGGAAAATGATGGTTAAATATGTGTTAATTAAAACACATTTAACTAATTTCATACGTAAATGATGTAAGTACTCAAACCAAAAAGAAATTTATTAACCACAACGGTATTCGAGCTGTCACCCCAAATCTTGTATGCCTATAATTCAACGACGCTGACGATTAACCCACGCATACTATTTATGCAAGTGCTACTGTTTATTACATAGCGTTTCTCGAAAAACGTTAGACCTGGTTTTTCTCTGTAAGCTTGTGAAAACCATTAAGAACAACTTGTTTCTCGCACTTAACGGTGTTCTGCGCTCATGTTCCACTACAAAGTGGGAAGCAGTGTCATACATTTTTACAGTACGTAGTAACAGCGACACAGTCAGAGCACAAGTAGCGTTTACGGAGTCTGTGACAGTAAAAGAGTTTTGATATTAAAATTACGTAGCTTAAGTACGATTAAGATAAACGTTTATGGTTGTTAGTACATCAGAATGTCTTAAAGTTTCAGTTATGATGGCACAGTTATTAGATATCTAATACATGAGATGGACCTACTTCCAAGAGTGGAACAACACTAGTGTACGAAAGAGGATGCATACGCAAGAGAGTTACGGCTGCTGACCAATCATCGCGCTTGTGTTTGTTTACATCAGGTTTATTCTTATGATGAACGAAGTATATGTGTGTGTATTGTCTTCAAAATCATTTCATAATCACTTATGTGCAAGTCTCCTAATTGGTGTCAAATAAAAAGATTTTTACGAAGCGGCCGGATTTCCCAAAAATGGTTCAAATGGCTCTGAGCACTATGGGACTCAACTGCTGAGGTCATTAGTCCCCTAGAACTTAGAACTAGTTAAACCTAACTAACCTAAGGACATCACAAACATCCATGCCCGAGGCGGGATTCGAACCTGCGACCGTAGCGGTCTTGCGGTTCCAGACTGCAGCGTCTTTAACCGCACGGCCACTTCGGCGGCCCTGGATTTCCCAGAAGGGGACTCTCGGTGAAATACGCCATAATACATTTCTTTCTTTTTTTTACCACGATTTTATTAGATCGCTTCGCTGACTGTTGGGTACAAATTTTGCAACTGATTTTAAACTAACTTCCCGATGAGCTACAGACTTGCAATATTAAATATTGCTAAGAACTAGATGACAATGCAATATTAACTCGCTTTGTTTGTGTTGTGTGGCGCAGAGTACTTTGTTTACCGCTGTCATTTGTCGCTGAGCTAAAGACTTGGACTTTTAAAATAGTTTTGAACTGAATGACAATACGATATTAACTTAAGTCCTTTTCTGGTGTGTGGCAGAGAGTACTTTGTGTACCACTCCCATTTCCCATTTGTCCTGCGTGAGCTCAAATCTCGGAGGAGGAGACAACATATTGGTTGAGTCAAGTGAAGAGAAACTTAAATACACCTGAAATTCACCAAATGCCTTTGTCGCATTCTCATCAAAATGTTTGAAATCGACTGAGAAATTTCACACACAAGATTTAAAATCATATAATAGTTATTTAAATAAAAATGTATTTCTATTGTATCACGTTTTTAAACAGGACTAAAAAATAAAACATCATTACACCTAGACCCATGCAGATTGCTAGGCCATACAGATAGTCCTAAAAATCTGCCGTGGTGGATTTATAATATCTATGAAAATAGTTGTAAGGTGTAAACGCAAAACGTAGGGAGCACGCAATACATAATCGATGCATGAATAGTTCGCCTCCTCATTATTATCTCTTGCATATTCCCCACGTTTTTCATCTTTTATCTTACAAATATTTTCACAATCACAAATTTTCAAGACTATCTGTATGGGGCTAGGAATCTGTATGGCACAAGGAGAAATAATTTTGAACTTTTTAGTCTGATTCAGATACATTGTTATATTAAAAATTTATTTTTTAAAATAATTATTTTTAAAATAATTATTTTTCTACCCTTGGAGCATCCCTTATCATTCTCTGTGCCCTGTGACGTGTGATAAGCATAGATAAACGTGTAAAGCAGTGGTTTTGGATTATATGTCTGTTGGTTGGCTGTCGTTCAGTACTGAATTAGAGAGGCATTTTCTGCACTTGACGCTGTTACGAGGTGCATTCAAGTTCTAAGGCCTCCGATTTTTTTTCTCCGGACTGGAAAGAGATAGAAACATGCGCATTGTTTTAAAATGAGGCCGCGTTCATTGTCAATATGTCCCAGAGATGGCAGCACCGTACGGCAGATGCAATTTTACCGCCAGCGGCGAGAATGATATCTGTTTTAAATACTTAAAATGGCGACGTTTTCCTTACTTGAACAGCGTGCAATCATTCGTTTTCTGAATTTGCGTGGTGTGAAACCAATTGAAATTCATCGACAGTTGAAGGAGACATGTGGTGGTGGAGTTATGGATGCGTCGAAAGTGCGTTCGTGGGTGCGACAACTTAATGAAGGCAGAACATCGTGTAACAACAAACCGAAACAACCTCGGGCTCGCACAAGCCGGTCTGACGACATGATCGAGAAAGTGGAGAGAATTGTTTTGGGGGATCGCCGAATGACTGTTGAACAGATCGCCTCCAGAGTTGGCATTTCTGTGGGTTCTGTGCACACAATCCTGCATGACGACCTGAAAATGAGAGAAGTGTCATCCAGGTGGGTGCCACGAATGCTGGCGGACGACCACGTGGCTGCCCGTGTGGCATGTTGCCAAGCAATGTTGACGCGCAACGACAGCACGAATGGGACTTTCTTTTCGTCGGTTGTGACAATGGATGAGACGTGGATGCCATTTTTCAATCCAGAAACAAAGCGCCAGTCAGCTCAATGGAAGCACACAGATCCACCGCCACCAAAAAAAATTTCGGGTAACCGCCAGTGCTGAAAAAATGATGGTGTCCATGTTCTGGGACAGCGAGGGCGTAATCCTCACCCATTGCGTTCCAAAGGGCACTACGGTAACAGGTGCATCCTACGAAAATGTTTTGAAGAACAAATTCCTTCCTGCACTGCAACAAAAACGTCCGGGAAAGGCTGCGGGTGTGCTGTTTCACCAAGACAACGCACCCACACATCGAGCTAACGTCACGCAACAGTTTCTTCGTGATAACAACTTTGAAGTGGTCAAAACAGACTCCTAAAGAAGCCTTCGACGCTGCCATGGGATCATGGCGTCAGTGTTGTGAAAAATGTGTACGTCTGCAGGGCGATTACGTCGAGAAGTAACGCCAGTTTCATCGATTTCGGGTGAGTAGTTAATTAGGAAAAAAATCTGAGGCCTTAGAACTTGAATGCACCTCGTACAATCCGTGATAGTCGATGATGTCCCATGTCATCAACATTTTGTTGCCTACTCTGGCCTGTAGCGGTTTCCCCCGAATGAAGGTGTTTGGGGTTCACTGTTGAAACAGCGACGTGTAAAAATACCGGTGGGAGTAAAATAGCATTTCCTTGTTACAAACGTGAGAGTACTTTATACTCCCTAGATGTTTCTCCTTGGTATTTCACGTTTGCCTAATAACTGACTTGGTACGCCAAGTTTCATCAGGATATTTTTCAGGCTCAGCCTGTGCAAACTATTATACGCATCGGAGAATCGTACAAATGTTGCCAGAATGGCTCTGATAAACTCTCAGCAGGCTACTTCTACAATACGTGCATAATGCTAAACATTTGACCTGTATTTGATCTTCCTACACGAAACCCTGCTTGTTAACCGCCGGCTACCTTTTCAGTAAAGGCTTTAATTTTTATACGAAGATTAATGAAATTACTTTGCATGGCACACTCAGCAGCTAAGTAACTCTACTGCTATTACAGTCCCTTTCGTCTTATTTATTGACATAATTACAAATGATTTATAATCTTTGAGATTTTCTTGTACCTCCACATTGGCAGAATGCAGCGTTTTCCGCGCTTCAGTTGTTCTGTCGTCAGCGCGGGCCTTCCTCCTTGCTAAAATTTCCAGTCACTGCTCTCACATCCTCCTCAGTGACGAGTACACCTTCCATCTCTTTTCCATGCTCCAAATCTGGACAACAGTTATGTATCCTCCCTCCATTAAGTAACTTTAATGCTCAAAATATTCGCACTACCTGCCCAATATCTTGTCCTCGCTTATGAGCGTCTCTACGTCTCGACTGTTATCGACAGCTTACAGCCTGTCAGTAATAGAACAACTGTTCGGAGATGATGTCTCTGATCACTCAGCGTTTCTCTATGATGAATAATCCGTCCATACCACATGGGAATATCTTCACGAAAATAAGATTATGGTTACAGGCTTGTGCGCTTGGAATCTTGTTTAGATCCTTGTTTCACCATCCAAACTGAGGTTTCCCGCAGTTTCTCTAATTCGCTTAGGCTTAGTGTCAGACTGTTTTCCTCGGAAAGGACGGGGTCTACTTCCTTATCTGTCCTTTCCCAGTCAGAGCATGTGCTCTGGAACTAGTGACCGCATCGTTGATGGGACATTAAACCCTAACCTTTCTTCCTCGTTGTATCCAGAATCTCTTTTTGCACCAGACAATAATCACAAAAAGCGTACCTGCCGTTGTTGTATTCGGCCCTGAAGAACGACCTGCTATTTTATGTGAAACCTTTCTACATCTACATACATACTCTGCGAACCACTGTGTAGTACATGCCAGAGGATACTTATCTTGGTACCATAAACTGATCAGCCAGATCATTAGGACCTCCTACCTAATAGCCAGTATGTCCACCTTTGGCACCGATAACGACGCCGACGCGTCGTGGCATGAAAGCAATGATGCCTTGGTAAGTCGCTGGAGGGATTTGGTAACAACTATACACACAAGTCACCTAATTCTAGTAAATTCCGGGAAAGGGGGCGATGAACTCTGACACCACGTTCATTCACATCCCAGATGTGTCCGATCGGGGTCAGATCTGGTGAGTTGGGCTGGCAGCAAATCAATTGGAACTCGGCACTGTGTTCCTCGAACCACTCCATCACACTTCGGGCCTTGCGACATGACGCATAAACTTGTTGAAAAATGTCCCTGCTGTCAGGAAACATGATCGTCACGAAGGTGTGTACACGGTCTGCAACCAGTTTGTTACTCCTTGGTCGTCATGGTGCCTTGCACGTGCTCCACTGGACCCATGGATGCCCACGTGAATGTTCTCCAACGCGTAATGGAGCTACATCTACAGCTACGTGATTACTCTGCTATTCACAATAAAGGGTCTGGCAGAGGGTTCAATGAACCAGCTTCAAGCTGTCTCTCTACCGTTCCACTCTCGAATGGCGCGCTGGAAAAACGAGCTGGCTACCTCCAGCTTGTCTCCGTCACGCAGTACAGGCGTTGTGGAGCAATTCCCCTGGAAGACGACTGATTCGCGCCCTCCCATCGGCATGATGAGGAAGGTATTGGAATTCATGAGACCATGCAACGCTCTGCCACTGCGCCAACGTCCAGTGCCCATCATGATGTGCCCATCACAGCGTCCGGGCCATCACAATCTGCAGTCAGTCAAATTCAGATAGTTTGCGCGCCTTTCCAATTAGACACACGCACAACACGCGCACTGATACTGCATGCACCGCGCGCGTGTCTAACTAGCAGTCATTCCTCGCCCGGTGACGCTGTTATCGAGTGGATCGGTTTATATCGATAGTAGGTCAGTGGTCATAATGTTCTGGCTGATCAGCGTATATCAGCGTTTCTTTCTGTTCCAATCGTGTGTGGAGCGCGGTAATAGCATTCTGCGAGCTGTAAATAGTCTTGTTATATTGCTAGCGAAGGCCGAAATGCACGCTATAAGCTCACGCAGGATGGCGTGAGGTCTGAAACAGGATACGTAATGAATGCTATAAAGAAAAGTACGTAGCTGCTGGAATACTTAACTTTAATCCATCATTTGTATACATCGTTCTTGATGAGACATGCTTCATACGACAACTATCAATTGCTATGGCGCCTTGCTAGGTCGTAGCCATTGACTTAGCTGAAGGCTATTCTAACTATCTTCTCTGCAAATAAGCGAGGCTTCGTCAGTGTTGCATCGTCCGTACAACTGGGGCGAGTGCTAGTAAGTCTCTCGAGACCTGCCGTGTGGTGGCGCTCGGTCTGCGATCACTG
This sequence comes from Schistocerca americana, assembly GCF_021461395.2. Lineage (NCBI taxonomy): Eukaryota > Metazoa > Arthropoda > Insecta > Orthoptera > Acrididae > Schistocerca > Schistocerca americana. The sequence goes on from NC_060130.1 coordinate 355,065,347, forward strand.
ACAGTGGCGACACGCGGGTCCGACATGTACTAATGGACCGCGGCCGATTTAAAACTACCACCTAGCAAGTGTGGTGTCTGGCGGTGACATCACAAGTCTTTTCCTCTTCATGTTCCCCACGGGTGCGATCCGTAGGGAGCTGGGAAATATCTTCAGATTTTTCGCTTAATACTGGTTCTTGAAACTTGATAAGTAATTAAATACGTCATAGTAGTAATTAATTGTTCCACAGAAGCTGGTTGTTGATGGTATTTCATTTCACCGAGCTAGTATCAATGGTTGCTCATCATCAGCGGTATCAGTATTACACAAAAGACACGTATTTCTAACAATATGTTATTTATAGTGTACACACTAGTGTTTTATCCATATAAGGTTTTTCAGTTCATTATAATGTGATTTGCTTAACATGTACTGTTCTCTCGCGTATACCAATAACAATATTTTGTAGTGTCTATCAGTCCTACTTATAGCCGAAAATGGATATTTTGTAAGAAATAGAAATTTTCACATATACAGAATGATTTTTCCACCATGTACAAATCTAGGGATTGATCGATGAAAGGGCACGAACAGAAAACGTATGTCCGTAAATGCATGGTTTCCATGCTAGAGACCATTTACTCAATCATACATTGTTACAGAGACTGCGGTCTAATACTCACTGTACCATGCAGCTACAGTTACAGTATGTGTTGGAAGTGGTTTCCTTGTGCCTCAAGAGATTCGTGTACGCGCCGTATGTTCTTTCTCACAGGTTGACATCAGACAGGCTGCATCCGGGCAGTGTCAAAGGCAGCATGAATACGCTACTCCTGTGTCTCCACATCTGGAATGGGCTCTGCATACACTATACCTTCGAGATGGCCCCATAACCAGAAATCACACGGATTGAGATCCGGTGTACGACCAGAACATGCAAATGGATCCCCTCGTCCGATCTATCTATGAAGGAAGACACGATTAAGATGCGTCCGAACGTTAACGGCGAAATGGGCTGGAGCACCATCATGTACCAGCCACATAATTCTTCGAATCATCAATGGCACTTCCTCCAGCAGGGAGGCAAAGTCATCCGCAAGAAACGCCGGTAGCTCCGGCCTGTTAGGCGACGTGGAAGGAAGACTGGTCCCAAAATACGGTCGCCAATTACTCCGGCCCACAAATTCCTGCTGCACCGATGCTGATGACTCGCTGTCACTATAGCATGGGATTCTGCATACTAGCCCACAGACTACTGTTATCAAAGTTGAAGATACCACTCTGCGTAAAGGTGGCTCATCCGTGAGTAGGATGGATGATACAAATCTCGGAATCGTGGTTGCCTGGTGAAGAAAGCAGTGACAAAACTGCTCCAGATGTGTGAAGTCTGTCACTAGTAAGCCCTGCACACGTTCGAAGTGATAATGGTAGTAACAATTGTCATGGAGAATGTCGTCGTCTGGCGTACCCTGTACTGGCGAGCCAGCTGTCTGTTACTGACTCAGCTGTCGCCTTCCACAGTGTTAATCACATTTTCCTCCAAGTCTGGTGTGCGAACATTTCAGGTACGTCCTTCATGATTTCCTCCTTCCTGAAACGACCCTGTCTCAGACAAAGGGCGAAGCACTGTTGCAAACATTGAATGCTGTGGTTGTTGTCGGTGGGGATAGGTCTCCTGATACAACCTTGCGCCCGCCGCCCGTTGCCATTTGCCTTTCCGTAAGTAAACAGCATGTCGGCAAGGTTTCGTTTCGAAAACGGAACCATTGCATATAACGCTGTGTCACATCCACTACAAGGTGAGTCAGCAAGAGAGGTGAATCAGACACAACATTACCAATTACTATGGCAGGAGAGAGAACTAGGGCATGCATACTGGAACTGTGGCTGCTTGGGACAGTCCGTATTAGATCGGAGTTCCTGTAATAAAGTATGATTGAATCCGTTTCCGAACATAAGTTCATTAGACCTGGTTTGTTCCGTATCCTCTCATCGATCAATCCCAAGAGCTTTACACGATGGAAAAAATCACCCTGTATAATAAAACATCCTGAAGTTATTTTAAACAAAAGACCCATGTAAAACAAAAAATTATTCGAAAATTTCGCTAGTCTTGCTAGTATACTTTCTTGGCAACACAATTCTTTGTTCTGCTAACAGAAATAATACAAATTAGAAGTAGCATTATATATATTCTGTTATATATACCAAAAATAATCTTTCCATATACAGCATTATTAATGACAACTACAAATATTTCGTAAAAAATTCTTCATAATGACTGTACGCATGTAATAAATTCACTTAATCATATCCTTACATAAATATTACGAAATATTGTCACTGGAATACGCTAGGGAGCATTACATGTAAGGCAAGTCACATTACAATGAATTGAAAAATCCCATTTGCATAAAAACTACTATATACACTGTAAGCAATGAATTATAAGATATATGTCTTTTGTTTACTACAGATGCGGATGAAGATATGCAACGCTCGAAACTAGTTCAGTAAAATAAAATACTACCCGCAAATAGATTCTGTCGAACGATTAATTACTAATATGACATGTTTACAGCTTCTACAAGGTGCACAGCATGGATAAGATATTTGTAAATACGCTTTCGAGAGATAAATGGAGTCTATCTTCTAAAGTTCGTCAGCTCAGATTTTTCAGCGTTTCCGTGACGCTGTTTAAAGGGTCAAACAAACAGGCGACCATTTGTGCAGGTCTTCTTTCTATACTTTAAATACACCATGTTAAATCTCTCTGGTACGGGTCACGTCCACTTCATCATTTTAAATATCGGTTGCACAAGTGATTTTTTAGTAATCTCCTTTGTACACTGACTCCGCTTTCCCAGTACCCTACCAATAAACCGAAGTCTACTACAAGCTTTACCTGCTACTGAGCGAGCCTATGTGATCATTCCACTTCATACCCCTACAAATTGCTACACGCAAATATTTGTATGAGGTGAATGATCGTATGACATTATTGTCCAGGCGACTCCGTCTACGGTTGGTTGGTCGCCTGGTGCAAGTCTTTCTACTTGACGGCACTTCGTCGTCTTTATGATGAAGATGAGATGAGATGAAATTATTGGGACAAACAAACACTCAGTCCCCGAGCGAGTATAATCTCTGGCCCAATCGAGATTCGAACCGGGGACCCTATGATCCACAGGCCGCGGCACAAATCACCAGATCACGGGCCGCGGACTTTGTGTGAGTTGACGCTTACTAATTATGATACATTGGTTTTGTAATTGTAAGGGACTATTTTTCTGCGTTTTGTGAAGTGCATAGTCTTACATTTCTGAACGTTGTAAAACAGTTGCCGAAGTTTCCACTACTTTGAAATTTTATCAAGATCTGACGGGAGAGAAAAACAAAAAGTAAAAGTCCAAATCGCAATTTATTTTCGTTCTGTTGAGGGTTGTCGGTTTCCGTTATAATAATCGTCTGCAGACCAAGATTATAAAATGCAGTAACGCAGGATGTGGATTATTGTATCTGATGACATACTATTAGCAACAATGAAAGAACCTTAGTAAAAAAAAAGGCCATAAAATAAACTTCAGACAGACCATATGAGGAGCGAACGCTTGGAGCGGATGTAATAACATAGGGTGTCTGTCACCACCTGATGCTCAGTTTTACAGTTACGAACATTGTCAAAAAATTACCAGTTTTTGCACCACTATGATATCTTATTCAAATCTAAATGGAAAGAAAAATAAAAAGTCTATATCGAAATTTATTTTCGTTCTGCAGGAGGTTGCTGGTTTCCGTTATAATAATCGCATCAGCACGAAAGTTATGAAATGCAATAATACAAAAAGGGGATTATTGTATCTCATGACACACCGTTAGCAACAATGAAATGAAATGAAAAGATCGTATGGCACTGATGGCCTGGAATCCCTACTTGGAAAAGTTCGGCCGCCGAGTTACAAGTCTTTTCAGTTGACGCCACATGGGGCGCCCTGCGTGTCGATGGTGATCAAATGATGATATGGGCATCACAACACCCAGTCCCCGAGCGGAGAAAATCTCTGACCGGCTGGGAATTGAACCCATGCTCGCTGCATGATAGTCAGATGCGCTGTCCAGTCAGCCAACTGGGAGGGTGGCGGGGAAGGGTGGGGGGTGGGGGAGGTGAAAGTGGGGACTTCAGCAACAATGAAACAACCTTAGCAAAAAACGAACTTTAGATAGGCCACATGAGTGGCGAATGTTTGGAGCTGGTGTAATAATGTGAGGTTTCTGTCACCAGCTGCTGCCTCGTCAACGACGGTTTGCGGTTATAAAAGAAGATACCTTGTAGTATTAAATGATGGCCCTGAGAACCAGCTGTGTAAAATCTGCTTTATGCCTTTTACTAAGTTTCTTTAATCATTAAGGCTTAATGTTACTAACAGTATGTCATCAACTACTGTGATGCATAGTAGTGGGGACAATTTTGATATCAAAATAATAATACAAATTAATTAATTGATCAATTAACTATCCCCACCCTATTATGACGTCATGGGCTTTCCCAAACCGGCATGTGGGTCCCTTCCGCCTTCCCTCCCCTACCTCTGGAAATGTCGGGAAGTTGAAATTTTGGCGAGAAATTCAAAAAATGACGGAAAATTAAAATTTATTGGCGGGAATATCAAATTTTGCGTGTTCACCGTGAGGTCCAGAGCCCAACTCACCTACTTCACAACACCACTACCTGTGGGCGCTGTTGGCCCTCCCCCACTCCCCTCACAAGCATACACAATGAAGGGCAAAGCCTGCCGGGAGGGACCTGCCAAGGGAGGGGAGGCCTGAGAGGAGGAAAATAGAGGGGAGAGGAAGGGGCAATGAGGAATGTGGTCTGGAGGGGGCGTGATGAAAAGAAACGGGGCTTGGGGAGTGCACCAAAGGGCAGGAGATGGATAGGGTGGGAGATGGAGAGGAAAGGCAATTCATGGGTAGGCACACAGACACAGAAGGGGTGCACTGGAAAGGAATGGGGAGCAGAGGAGAGTGGAAAAAATTGCTCAGTGGAAGGGAAGAGGAGGGGAGAGGGAGCCCTGAGGAGTGGGATGGAGGAAGGGTGGATATCAGGGTGAAGTTCATCATCTGGGAGAGGTAGGTGCTGGAAGCTGCATTGGGAAATGAGGTGGAGGGTGTGGAGATGGAGAGAGGGCAGGACACCACAGTAAAGGCATGGCATCAGAATTGGGGGGGGGGGGGGGATCGAGTCTGCGGGTGATGTGTAGGGTGCAGATGTGTTCAAGGAAAAAGGAGAAGATATGGGAAGGGGATGAGGACATAGAGGATCTGGATTGGGGTCGGAAGGTGAATATGGCATTCAAGGATTTGAAGGGCTTTATAGAATCTGGGGCAGAAATCCAGGTGACACTGGCATAAGAAATGATGGGGCAGATCAAGGATTTGTAGGTGTGAAGGATGGTAGAAGGATGCAGTCCCCATATCCAGTCGGACAGGAGTTTCAGGAGGCGGATTCTATTGTGGGTTTGTGTTGGATCATAAGAAGATGGGAAATCCAGGTGAGGTAATGGTCAAGGGTGAGGCCAAGGTATTTTAGGGTAGGAGTGAGGTGGATAGGACGACCATAAATGGTGAGGTAAGAATCGTAGAACCAGAAGGAGCAGGTGGTATGACCTATGATGATGGCCTGAGTCTTGGAAGTGTTGATGCGAAGGAGCCACTGGTTGCACCAGGTGGTGAAATGGTTGAGGTGGATTTGAAGGGTATGTTGAGACTGTTGAAGGGTAGGATAAAGCGCCAGGAAGGTGGTGATATCAGCAAATTGGAGGAGGTGAAAAGGTGGGGAGGTTTGGGCATATCTGCAGTGTACAGGAGATAGAGGAGAGGAGAAAGGACAGGGCCTTGGAGCACGCCGGCAGTGGGATGGAAAGCATGGGAGTTGGTACTGTGGAGAGTGACATAGGAAGGACGACAGGAGAGGAAGGAAGCAACAAGACAGATGAAATTGATGGGAAGAGCGTAGGTCTGGAGTTTAAAGAGGGGCTCGGGATGACAGACATGATTGTAAGTGTTCTGGAGGTCGAGAGAAACAAAGATAGTGGAGCAATGAGAGTTAAGTTGGAGGGATACATATGTAATTCTTTTTTTTCCTTTAATGGGTTTCGATTCCCCCACTGGCAGCAGGTTAATAAGCCGCTCTTCAGCCTACAGAATATTGAAAAACATAATAATAAGATAATAAACAATAAAAACAGGCGATAAAACGGTGACTTTTAAACTGTAAAATGGCGGAAAGTTGTGGAAGTTAAAATAGAAAAACAAAAGGTTGGTGACGCTAATTAAGACATGCAGTAAGCAAACAGGTACAATAGAAGACAGGCAATTAAAAAATACGGCGACAGTGTGGATTCTATTTTTCAAGACATAAAAAAATCACACCTAGCAAGATTATGGTTCCTGTTCGCAACGCGTCGAAAAAGCCACACAATACTTAACACTCAAACACTGCACTAAAGAGTAGACATGAAGATACACCACAGCCTAAGGCAGATGGGGGGGGGGGGGGGGGGAAGACCTGGGCAGATGAGCGGAAAAAGGGGGGAAGGAGAGGAAAAATCAAAGGGGGGAGAGCCAATGGAGGGAGAGGACACATAAAGGGAGGAGGAGCAAGGTGGATCAGAATGGAATTGAGGAAGGCAGAGGAGGGAATGCAAAGGGACTCAGTGGTGAGAAGGGTGTCAAAGTGAGGGTAAACAGGATGGAAGGGAGGGAAAGAGGGAGCCTAGGAAAAAGACAGAGGTAGGGTGGGGAAGAGGTGATATGAGGGATAAATGGAGGCAGAGAGGGCATCACCTTGGAGAGGGAGTTGATGGAAGGCACCTTGGGGAAGGAGATGAAGGGTGTAGAGGTGGAGGGTTGGTGGAAGGTGTGGCAGTGATGGGGGTTGGAGAGGAGAGGAGCAACCAGGGCATGGATGGATCAAGTCTTGGGAGAAGTAGAGGACTTGGATACATTCACGGAAAAGGAGCAGTTAGGGGAAAGGAATCAGGTCATAGAGGGTCCACATGGGGACGGGAGGCATATACAGAAGGCGAGGCAGAGTGCATGGTGCTCAAGGATCTGGAGGGGCTTGCAGAATTTGGGGGGGGGGAGCAGAGATCCAGACGGGACTGGTATAACAGAGGAAGGGACAGATCAAGGATTTGCAGGTGTGGTGGATGGTAGAGGGTTCAACCCCCATGTACGACCAGAGAGGTGTTTGAGAAGATGGCGGCAGTTGTGAGCTTTGCACTGGACAGAGCAAAGATGAGGGATCCAGGTGAGCTGATGGTCAATGGTGAGTCCAAGGTGTGGAAAAGTATTTTTTTTTCTTTATTGAATTTCGATTCCCCCTCAGAGGGGGAGAGGGGCGCAGGCTGGCAGCAGTGTAATATGCCACTCTGCAGACTACAGAAGAGTTAAAATCGTAATGAGCAGATAACAAAACAATAAAAACAGGCCAGAAAATGGTGACTGCTTAAAACTGTAACATGGCGAAAAGTTTGCGAAGTGAAAATATAAAAACAATGGGTTGGTGATGGTGATTGAAACACATAGTAATTAGGTAGGCTCAATTAAAAAGCAAACCGACAGTCTGATTTCTGTTTGGAAGCGTTAAAAAAACCACTGAGGGACAGTATGGTGTCTGTTCACAACACTTAAAAAGGGGACAAACAACACTGAACACTCACATAAACACTGCACAATAGAGTAGACTTGAAGGCAGATGGGGGGAGGACCTAGAGAGATGAGGGGGAAAAGCGGAGGAGGAGAGGAAAAGCAAAAAGGGGAGAGCTGATTGAGGGAGAGGACACAGACCAAGGGGGCGGGGGGTTGGCAGGGCACGCATAAGAAGGAGTTGAGAAGGCAGTGGAGGGGAAAGCAAAAGGACTCAGGGGAGAGAATGGAGTCAAAGAGAGGGTAGGTGGGGAAAAACAGGAAGGAAGGAGGGGGAGAGGGAGCCCGGGAAAAGGACAGAGGGATGGAAGGGAGGAGAGGATCAGAGTTGATATGAGGGATAAATGGAGGGAGAGAGAGCATCATCCAGGAGGGGGAGTTGACGGAAGCCACCTTGGGAGAGGAGATGAAGGGTGTAGAGATGGAGGGTAGGGGGGACACAATGGTAAATGCTTGGCAGTAGGCTGGGGTTGGAGAGGAGCAAGCAGGGGATGGGGGGGCATAAATTTGGTTGGGAGGTGTAGATGGCTCATATGTTTGAGGAAAAGGAGCAGATGTGGGGGAAAGAAATCTGGTCATAGAGGATATGCGTGGGGGATGGGAGGCGTACACAGAAGGTGAGGCGGAGTGCATTGTCTCGAGGATCTGGAGGGGTTTATAGAATTTGGGGGGGGGGAGGCAGAGATCCAGGTGGGATTGGCATACCAGGGGATGCGATATGCGATGGATTAAGGATTTGTAGGTGTTGAGGATGGTAGAAGGGGTTCAACCCCCATGTCCAGCCAGAGAGGAGTTTAAGGAGATGGAGGTGGTTGTGGTCTTTGGATTGGATACAGTGGAGCTGAGGGATCCACGTGAGTTGACAGTCAGTGGTAAGTCCAAGGTAGGTGAGGGTGGGGGAGAGGTGGACACGACGAGCACAGATGGTAAGTGAAAAATCAAGGAGCCGGAAGGAGCGAATGGTATAGAGGATATGCGTGACCTATGAGGATTGCCTGGGTCTTGCAAGGATTGATTATGATAAGTCACTGGTTACACCATGTGGCAAAAAGGTCAAGGTGATTCTGAAGAAGGTATAGAAGGCATTGGGTCTGTTGAAGGGTAGGTGTGAGGACAGGGAAGGCAGTGTCGTTTGCATACTGCAGGAGGTGGACCAGAGGGGTGGTTGGGGCATATCAGCCGTGCACAGGAGGTAGAGGAGAGAGGAGAGGTCAGAGCCCTGGGGCACACCTGCAGAGGGGTAGAAGGTGCTGGAATCGGCGTTATAAATGGTAATGTAGGAGAATCGTCGGGAGAGAAAGGAGGCAAGCAGATGGACATAGTTGATAGGAAGGGTTGTAGGCCTAGAGTTTAAACAGGAGACCAGGATGCCATACATGGTCGTAGGCCTTTTTGAGGTCTAGGGAGACAAAAATGGTGGAGCGACAGGAGTTAAGCTGGAGGGAGAGGAGATGAGTGAGGTGTAGGAACTGGTCATCAGCAGAGAAGGAAGGTCGAAAGCCACATTGGGTGTAGGGGAGGAGGTGGTGTTGGTGGAGGTGGTGATGCATACACTGGGTAAGGATGGATTTCAAGGGCTTGTTGAACACCGAGGTGAGACACATAGGGTGACAGGAAGAGGCATCAGATGGAGGCTTGTTGGGTTTGGAGAACAACAGGATATGGGAGGTTTTTCACAGGTCAGGGTAGAAGCCAGTGACAAGAATTATGTTGTAGAGGGCTGCAAGGACTGCAAAGAAGGAGTGAGGACAGTGTTTGATATGGCAGTAGGTAACGTGATTGTGGCCAGGAGCGGACTTGCATTTAGTGCGGAATGTGAGGCTGATGTCATGTGTAGTGGTGGGAGTGTTAAGTCCTGATGATGGTGTGTGGCCAAAGTACTGGAAGCTAGGAGCAAGGGGAGGGGTAGAGGTATCTGTACATTCGATGACGTCGAAGAAGAGGAAATAATGAAATTGGGGATCATCTGGAATGGAAAAGACATCAGAGAGGTGGAAGGTAAAGTGATTGGCCTTACTGAGGTTGTCAGGAAAGGGATGGTCATCAAGGAGGAGAGGGTACTGCGTGGTAGGCGGTTCCCAGTAAGGTGGTGGAAAGCAGACCAATACTTGGAAGAGTCTGTCGGGAGTGTGGTGTTGTGTGCATTTCTGTCGCCAGGCATGGCGTTTCTTTGCAGTAAGCATGTTGCGGATATGTTATTGTAATTGCCGGTGACGTGTGAGTGTGTCCCGATCACGAGTGCGGAGGAAGGATCGAGAGATGTGATGGGATTCATCAAGGAGAAGGACGGCCTTTTGGGGCAGGGCTGGGGTGGGAGGGTGGATGGCTTTGGTAGGGATATGGGTGGCAACGGCGTCAGACAAGGTCTGGTGGAGAAAGGCAGCGGTTTGGGAGATGTCATCGGAAGACTGGAGGGTAGGGTGGTGGTGTTCGACCTGGGTGTGTATGGAGTCCCGGTAGGCATCCCAATTAGCACAGGAGTAGTCGTGGACAAGTTTAGGAGGAATGTCAGGGGGCGAGGAACGGGGCAGGGATGGCGACCATCAGAGATAGTGAGGAGAACGGGGGCATGGTCACTGCCAGTGAGGTCAAGGACATCGGCGGTGAAGCCCCCAAGGACGTTGGGACAGGCTAGGATCACGTCGGGAGTGGTGTTGGATTCGGGTCGGGTGTGTTGGGGGAGGGGAACTAGGTCTCCCTGGAGGGTGGTGATAAATCGATGCCACCGCTGAAGTTCGGCAGGAGCACGGATGTGGATATTGAGGTCTGCGGCAATCACATAGGTGGAAAAAGTGCGGTCAGTGTGGGCCAGGAAATCATACGGGAGATGGAGGGGAAGGAGGACACCCCTGCATACAGGACTCCTCTAGCAACGTCATTTGAGAGTTAGAACTGACCAGCCACCTCCATTCTAGTCCAGCGCCATCTACTCAGTATATTGTGCACCTGAAGAGCAGGCTGAGAAACCGCCAGTCGCTAATTCGCAACTTTCTATCGCTGCCTGACTCGAGCCGCGGCACAATACGAGTCAAGTACCAGCGGCTGGGATGTGTACAGTAGTTCCATTCCTGACACAGAATCCTCAGTTTAAAAAAAATCCGAGAGAGGATGTTGCTGTGTCAAAACACACTTATGCCTATTTACGAGTTATTTTCGAAAGTAGAGGAAATCGGACCGTACAGGCGTTTTCGCATCGCTAAAGTATCGTTATTTGTTGTGAAAATCTTGTACAACACTATGGCGTTGGCTACATTTCCTCTAAGCACTTTCTCATCAGGTAGAAAAGTATCTTTTCTTATCAGCCACGTCCTGCATCATAGGACTCTAATATTAAACTCATTTTTGGCTCATGACAGAGTGCTCAGAGCATGCTCTACCTCAGTCACAGGATGCCTCCTCACTTTCGAACTCTCTCTTAAAGTAAACAATGTCTCATCGCATGAGAAGTCTCTCAAGGTAACAGCACAGAGAAGTTGTAATTATCTCTTTTATACTACATATCACTTTACATATTGGGTAATATAGCTAATCTTATTACGATGATCATCTCTCTCTGTGTAGGTGGGACATTGGAATTCTATTAAAAGATCTCGCAGCAACGAAAGAATCATATCCGTGGTACTTCGCCCTCGCTTCCACTCACCCGGCGGCATGTCATTGATATCATATTGATAGGCTAATTAATTAATTTGATCATGAGAGTCCCTCTGCATGGTAATTTTTCCTGCAGTCGGATTCCATTAGCCAGGTAACCGTTACAGACGCTTCCTTGACATCTCTGGAGGCTTCCCACAGGCTAGGCAGTAACGTAACACCGATACCAAAATGAGTGGTAACAATCGTCAAATAGCTGAAGACATTCAACGCTAATTGCGCTCTGTCTCTCGGTGGTCGTGTCATGCTGGTGGAAGTAAATCACTGAGAATTGAGGTATACTGCTCCTGAACTAATCCAGCTGAGACTAGTCGGTCTATGGCTGCAATAGGATGTTTCACTCTCTTCTCCAGTCTCTCGACGCCTCCACCATGTGAGCAGCTGTCACCGGATCGCGAACGTCCGCCTACACGTCAGGGCTGTACCACTCCCACCAGACAACCCACTGCTCGCCATGCTGGACAGCTGTTAATGATTTCAGACTCGCAAAAGTTGTCCTATCCTTCTCAGAAGGAACGGGCGTTTGAATGTCGCTGGGGTAAATACCAGGATTTTGAATAATGTGCTTTTTTGTCATCCCTCCTGCAAACCGAAATGTACTGAGATACGTTTTCGAAATCTCCCAGAAAGGCTGACACAGTGAGCAATAACAAAATACCTGTCTACTGACCGCTAAATCCCAAACGTATACGAGTCTGTAGACCGAGGTTGAAACGTCCCCTTAGAAAAATTAAACATGACTGTGCTTAAACTGACACACAATATTTTTAGCGCAACGGAATCTAACTTTCAATAATCCCTCCAAAAGAATGGCCCTGACTAACATTAACCTATACCTTTCACAAATCACTTACCTCACAAAAATCTTCGTTAGTCGAACTACTGCAATACAGCGAGCCCCACTACTGCCAGCTAAATAAAAGATTCAAACTACTGAAGGCACTAACTACTGATAGGCATAGTTAGCAAATGAAAGATTTTGATAGAGAACAAACAATGTATTTACCTTAATAGTGTTCAAACGTCATAATATATATAGCAGTTCATGACATCCAGTCTTACAAATTTACTGTCTCTGTCCAGATCATCCGCTCTCAAAAATCCGCCATCTCACTTCCCCACATCCACCACTGCTGGCGGCTCACCTCCAACTGTGCAACGCTACACGCTGTTAACAGCCAACAGCCCAACACTACAATAGCAGACAACAATGCAGACTAGCCACAGACTGCACACAGCACAGGCAGTGATTTTCATACAGAGCGCTACGTGATGTTACCAATATAAAACCTAAACAGCCTACTTACATAGCCCCCATGCTCCCCACTAAATTTTACAAATTGTTTTGGGCAGTGGCCAATACATATTTGTTAAAATTTTTTCACAATTACAATAACAAAGAAATCAAATGCACACACTTATTGATACAATGTTGGTCAAAAGCTAAAATTTTCTCACAGCCCATTAAGACAGTCCTGATCATTCATCATAATAGTAATTACAGTTTTTTTTTACAAAGTCTCATTAGTAAAAGAAATTGCACACAGAAGTAGTGGATTTCCATGCAGTCTTGAAGTAATGTTGTCCTTCCAATGGAAAGACAATGGTGACTCTTGACATGCAGACAGGTAATGGGCCACAACAGAGCAAACCCACAGCAGAGTCAGTCGAAGTTATGAAGAATATTGGTAGGTAGGTCATCACAGAGCAGACCCACTGTATTCCTGGTAGAGATTACGGTATTGGTGGGCCACCAGAGGAGCAGACCCACTGCAGTCCTTGTAGAAATAATGGTATTGGTGAGTCATCAAAGGTGTAGACCCACTGTAGTTCTTGTAGAGACGGCCAGCAGCCATCTGTTGCGACTGTGCAGGTGTACAATCACCATTGAAGAGTCTTGCGGAGAATATAGTAAGTCCATAAACCACCACTTGTGCAAGCACAAAGTTTTTTTTTTAATTGTCCTTAGAACCAGCAATGCTGTTAACCAGTCCCTTGCTGAATTATTAACATATGTGCAAACACTATCAGTCCCTACTTCTCACATATTGTCCATATACTACGACCAACAGAAACGTGTGCAGTGAAATGTAACTTACAAGCTACTTAATTTGATGAACTAGTGTAAATTACAATTTTATAACATAAAAATACAATAACAGAGGTACAAAATACATCATTAAAGAACATAACAATACAGATAACATTTGTAGTAATAGGGGTTTTACAAAAGAACAGAAATAGACATATACATCAGTGTTACAGAAATTATGACATAAGTAAATACATAAAAGATCAGAATAACATTTGAAACATCAGCTTCACACTTAAGCAACAAAACAGGCTAAATAATGCCTAAACATCTTTACAAAGTAAATAACAAAGTAAATAACATATTATAAATGCAAATTATATTTGAGGATAACAGTATTCCTCATCATAGTGAATGAAGCTGAGTATTCGAAAAATTCTACAACATAAGTCTTATCAGATAAACACATAAAGACAGGATGAACACAAATACAGAAGGGTACACAAACACATAGCGGAAGAATACAAAGAAAGGACAGGGTTTGATTTACTGTCTTGTGACAGCCAGAGCGAGAGCACCAGCAGCAGCGAGTACTGTTTGTATAAAGCGTTTATTTTGCATTTTGTTTACGACCTTCCACTAAGGAAGGGATTCTATTTGTGTTTATCTGCTCTGCATAGTAACTAACAGTTCTTGATAAAACTTTACGTAGTTTTCGTGTTAGATTTCTTAGTGTTTTCTTGATCGTTTAGAACAGAAAGCGCCCTAAAACCGTCTTTTGTTTGTTTCGCGGCCGTTAGCCACTAGTCACTTGAATCAGCAGTTGTCTTGTGACAGCCAGAGCGAGAGCACCAGCAGCAGCGAGTACTGTTTGTATAAAGCGTTTTTGTACTTATTTGCTGCGCTTAGCTTTTAAATAGTTTTTCTGGGAAAACCTAGCGTAGTTATCGCGTCTCCTATTTCAGTGAGTGTTTCTTGATTATCAGAGTAGCTCATCAGAAGATTATCTTGGGAATTTGTCACCGTATAGAGTAGGGTAAACATAGTCATGTGTAGGGGCTGTGGTGGTTGTGAGCGGACGCAAGGAGAATTGGCCACTCTTCGGGGGCAGGTGGAGGCTTTGTCTGTTAGGCTCATCGAGCTCGAGGCGCAGGCGTCGGCTCGTAGTGGCGTTGGGGCAACTGTGGTGAGACCTATGCCTACTTCGGTGGCCTTGGAATCAGATGGAACCCCTGATGTCGCTGCGTCTTCCGGTAGTGAGCATCTTACCGGTCAGCCATCACTCCAGGGTGAATGGCGGACAGTGGTGGGCTCGCGCGTGCCTGGCCGAAAGGCGAAGGTGGGATCTGGCCGCGTGGCAGCTGCCTTACCCCTTTCCAACAGGTACGGGGTGCTTCCTAGTGGTGATGACATCGTTTCCGAGCCACCACAGGATGCCTCGCCTGTTGGGCCAGTGGCCGATTCTCCGGCAAGGTCCCGACAGTCACAGAGGGCGGGCCTATTAGTTATAGGGAGCTCCAACGTTAGGCGGGTTATGGAGCCCCTCAGGAAAATAGCGGGTAGGTCGGGGAAGAATGCCAGTGTGCACTCGGTGTGCTTGCCGGGGGGTCTCGTCCGTAATGTGGAGGAGGCCCTTCCGGCAGCTATTGAACGCACTGGGTGTGACCGGCTGCAGATAGTAGCACATGTCGGAACGAATGACGCCTGCCGCTTGGGTTCTGAGGCCATCCTTGGTTCCTTCCGGCGGCTGGCTGATTTGGTGAAGACAACCAGCATCGCACGCGGAGTGCAAGCTGAGCTTAATATCTGCAGCATAGTGCCCAGAGTCGATCGCGGTCCTCTGGTTTGGAGCCGTGTGGAGGGTCTAAACCAGAGGCTCAGACGACTCTGCGACTATAATGGTTGCAAAATCATCGACCTCCGTTATTGGGTGGAGAACTGTAGGGCCCCCCTAGACAGGTCAGGCGTGCACTACACACCGGAAGCAGCTACTAGAGTAGCAGAGTACGTGTGGCGTGCACACGGGGGTTTTTTAGGTTAGAGGGACCCCCCTTGGGCGAAACGATAAAATACCTGACGGCTTACCAGAGAGGACATTATCATCGTTGATAAAGAACGTCCGTCCTCAGAGACCAAAAACAGGAAAAGTTAACGTAATATTGGTAAACTGCAGGAGTATCCAGGGCAAGGTTCCTGAATTAGTATCTCTTATTGAAGGAAATAGTGCGCATATAGTATTAGGAACGGAAAGTTGGTTAAAACCGGAAGTGAACAGTAACGAAATCCTAGACACAGAATGGAATATATACCGCAAGGATAGGATAAACGCCAATGGTGAAGGAGTATTTATAGCAGTAAAGAATTCAATAATATCCAGTGAAGTTATTAGCGAATGCGAATGTGAAATAATCTGGGTTAAGTTAAGTATCAAAGGTGGGTCAGATATGATAGTCGGATGCTTCTATAGACCACCTGCATCAGCAACCGTAGTAGTTGAGCGCCTCAGAGAGAACCTGCAGAACGTCGTGAAGAAGTTTCGTGATCATACTATTGTAATAGGGGGAGACTTCAATCTACCAGGTATAGAATGGGATAGTCACACAATCAGAACTGGAGCCAGGGACAGAGACTCTTGTGACATTATCCTGACAGCCTTGTCCGAGAATTACTTCGAGCAGATAGTTAGAGAACCAACTCGTGAAGCTAACGTTTTAGACCTCATAGCAACAAATAGACCGGAACTTTTCGACTCCGTGAATGTAGAAGAGGGTATCAGTGATCATAAGTCAGTGGTTGCATCAATGACTACAAGTGTAATAAGAAATGCCAAGAAAGGAAGGAAAATATATTTGCTTAACAAGAGTGATAGGGCACAAATCGCAGAATATCTGAGTGACCACCATCAAACGTTCATTTCTGAGGAAGAGGATGTGGAACAAAAATGGAAAAAATTCAGAAACATCGTCCAGTACGCCTTAGATAAGTTCGTACCGACTAAGGTCCAAAGCGAGGGGAAAGATCCACCGTGGTATAACAATCATGTACGAAAGGTACTACGGAAACAAAGAAAGCTTCATCATAGGTTTAAGAGTAGTCGAATCATAGCTGATAAGGAAAAGCTGAACGAAGCGAAAAAGAGCGTAAAGAGAGCAATGAGAGAAGCATTCAACGAATTCGAACATAAAACATTGGCAAACAATCTAAACAAGAACCCTAAAAAGTTTTGGTCATATGTAAAATCGGTAAGCGGATCTAAATCCCCTATTCAGTCACTCGTTGACCACGATGGCACCGAAACAGAGGACGACCGAAGAAAGGCAGAAATACTGAATTCAGTGTTCCGAAACTGTTTCACTGCGGAAAATCGTAACACGGTCCCTGACTTCAGCCGTCGCACGGACGCCAAAATGGAAAATATTGAAATAAACGATATCGGAATTGAAAAACAACTGCTATCACTTAGTAGCGGAAAAGCATCCGGACCAGACGAGATACCCTTAAGATTCTACAGTGATTATGCTAAAGAACTTGCCCCCTTTCTATCAGCAATTTATCGTAGATCTCTGGAAGAACGTAAAGTACCTAGCGACTGGAAGAAAGCGCAGGTCGTTCCCATTTTCAAGAAGGGTCATAAATCAGATGCGAATAATTATAGGCCTATTTCGCTTACGTCAATCTGTTGTAGAATAATGGAACATGTTTTGTGTTCTCGTATTATGACGTTCTTAGATAATACAAATCTCCTTCATCATAACCAACATGGATTCCGCAAACAGAGATCATGTGAAACTCAGCTCGCCCTATTTGCCCAAGAAATTCACAGTGCCGTAGACACTGGCGAGCAGATTGATGCCGTATTCCTGGACTTCAGGAATGCATTTGATACGGTTCCGCACTTACGTTTAGTGAAAAAAATACGAGCTTACGGAATATCGGACCAGGTTTGTGATTGGATTCAGGATTTCCTAGAAGAAAGAACACAACATGTCATTCTTAACGGTTCAAAATCTGCAGATGTAGAGGTAATTTCGGGAGTACCGCAGGGAAGCGTGATAGGACCTTTATTGTTTACAATATACATAAATGACTTAGTTGACAACATCGGTAGCTCCGTGAGGCTATTTGCAGATGACACGGTTGTCTACAAGAAAGTAGCAACATCAGAAGACTCGTACGTACTCCAGGAGGACCTGCAGAGGATTAATGCATGGTGCGACAGCTGGCAGCTTTCCCTAAACGTAGATAAATGTAATATAATGCGCATACATAGGGGCAGAAATCCATTCCAGTACGATTATGCCATAGGTGGTAAATCATTGGAAGCGGTAACGACCGTAAAATACTTAGGAGTTACTATCCGGAGCGATCTGAAGTGGAATGATCACATAAAACAAATAGTGGGAAAAGCAGGCGCCAGGTTGAGATTCATAGGAAGAATTCTAAGAAAATGTGACTCATCGACGAAAGAAGCAGCTTACAAAACGCTTGTTCGTCCGATTCTTGAGTATTGCTCATCAGTATGGGACCCTTACCAGGTTGGATTAATAGAAGAGATAGACATGATCCAGCGAAAAGCAGCGCGATTCGTCATGGGGACATTTAGTCAGCGCGAGAGCGTTACGGAGATGCTGAACAAGCTCCAGTGGCGGACACTTCAAGAAAGGCGTTACGCAATACAGAGAGGTTTATTACCGAAATTACTAGAGAGCACATTCCGGGAAGAGATGGGCAACATATTACTACCGCCCACATATATCTCGCGTAATGATCACAACGAAAAGATCCGAGAAATTAGAGCAAATACGGAGACTTACAAGCAGTCGTTCTTCCCACGCACAATTCGTGAATGGAACAGGGAAGGGGGGATCAGATAGTGGTACAATAAGTACCCTCCGCCACACACCGTAAGGTGGCTCGCGGAGTATAGATGTAGATGTAGATGTAGATATTGCAAACAAAATTTTCTTTACTTCTTGGAGATCTCCCTTCGTTCTTCATTATTCCCAAAAAGTCCTATCTATACCTGCTTTCTGTACTTTTTTCGTATAACTTCTCAATGCATTTCTTCCAATTCATTGCAACTCATTCTCTTATATAGCCTACGTCCTCTTAAGCTAACTTAAATCTACTGAGCCCAGATGCTAAACTAAGGGATGAGGCAATGCAGCAGCACAAAACAATTAACACAAACAGCAATGACAAAAAATGCAAATTGGCAAACGCAGCAAATAAGAAAAGTAAATCAGTAGTAAAACTGGCTTAACAGAATAATACAAAGTGAAATTCAGGAACGCTATGCCTGGCAAACAGCAGCAGCAGCAAATGCTGTAACTTATACCTAAACATGACAAAGCTCAAGCAGAAAAAATATTACACTAAAGACAACAATGCAGAAAAGGGAAATGTCTATTCATGTCTTAATATCTATGTCATTAAGGTGGTGCACCACAAGAAGTTATTCTACAAAAAAAATTACCAAGTAGTTGAAAAGAAAATTATGTATGCAGTAACTGTTATTAATCCCTTCTTATTGTTCTTTCCTTTCCAAGTGCTCCTTTTTCGAAGAATGTGGATCATATAATTATGGTTTAATAGACCTCTTGACAGAAAGTGTTCACATTAGCAAATGTATTTAATTTTATTTTATAAAACCAATGCTGCAACACAGCTGGAAACCAGATATCAAATGAAATAAGCAACCATCTAAAGCGAAGCATAAAAATACCATTCAATAGTCATGTGACATTTCATAAGTTAGTAGAAATTATCTCAACTCTAGTAGAAAGATGCTAGTCATAATCAGGTGTGCAGATGTAAGTATCTTTCGAAGTAATGAGCGTGTCGTATTTGCGATGCTTTCTACCAAGGAATGTCAATAGCGAGGATAATGGCCTCTTTTTTTCCCACCTAATGGCTTTCTTTTGTCAGACGACTATCTCTCAGCTGGGCGCCCAAAACGCATTGCGTCAAGGTCACTTACCTTTCTTACCGAAATATTTACGACAGTAGTTTCCGCTACAGTGGCAGTCTCATATAAAAAAATTTCACAGGTTGAGAATTTGCATTACAAATGTGTAGAAACAAAATCCTATAAATATAACAGTGTCCAAAAAATTTTCATCGGCATTGTGATACATTACGCATATACACACATTTCATAACTCTTTAAAGTACGATTCTTGGTTTCCAACATCCTTTTTCACAAACCAGAGTCGCTAACCACTACCCACTATTCCTTACCTTATTACACATATACATATTCGTCGACACTTCTTCAGTATTTCATCATAATAAATATGTAGCATAATCAAATTCCTCATATAGCATCAGCTTATTGATCATAAACATACCTCAACAGCATAATACATATCGTTATCGTAATAATATCATAACAGATCAATCACATCTCAAAATCGTTGCTGCTTCTTTCAATAATTTCAAGACCTAAGAAAAATTCTCTGCTCATTTCAATAGTGTCATCTACCTCAAACGTACTTTAAAAATCATGGTTCCATACCAAATACATCATTCAAAGCTCTCATAGTATCACAATGGTTCCAAAAAATATGAACAGTTCACAAAGTACAGACAAAATACAGTTTCATAAGTGTGAAGTTATCCAACTGTGTAATTGTGTAAACATATGTCACTGATGTAGTAAAAAAAAATATTTATCTCTCAGTTACATGATCAGATAGCTGTGTAATTAATGTGTTAGAGAAATATGGTACCGATGTGTAAAGTTGTATAAGCAAATACCATATTAGCTAGGGCTGCTTGTGCTTGCCAGACACATGGTACGCAAAGTAGGCGTGTACCCCCTGAGGATTAATGTAATTATACCCTCAGGTGTTACAGATTATAGCAATGGAATGAAATATATCACGGAAAACTTTGTAATTCAAAAATCTTGAAAAATCGATGGTTTAAGTACAAAATTAATCTCTCAAATGCGTGTCCTGTAGCGCTAAATGTGGAAGTGTCGTACTTATCGTCCTCTGTAAGCAAAGTTCTGCTGAAGTCAATGTACTTACCTCATAATAAACGAAAGTGAAATGCTTTGCGTATAGATATCGTAGTTATTACGTACCTTATCGTGATCAAGAAAGTGCTATAATGTAACGTACTGTTGTGCTACGGAAAAGGCTGTCTCATTGTAGCTATACCACAAAAGTTACTACTTAAACATGTTTTACTTTCCAGGATAATACAGAAAAACTGTGCAGATATAAAACAGATACAGCGTAAAAGCAATAAAATACATTGTGTCACTCATTAGTAGCGTCGTGATATAATCGTGTAGCTGTCAAATAAACTAACCACTGTGTCGTCTGATATCTCTCAGAAAGTACTTTAAATCCGGAAGTAAACCAAAATGTTGCATTAAAATCTCATTAGCTGTACCGGTACATGTTCTAAGTATGTGACCCTTATGGTCGTTACGTAATCGCGCCACTAACAAGCAAGAATGTACACATACAATAACACTGTGTCGTCTGTTCACTATAACAATGCATTCGTAAATTCTGTTTAAATAAGTCCTCTTGGTTCTTGACTGGATATTTAACTTCAAACATCGTTGCATGTTAACAGTTTCTAAGTCTGACAAAGCATACTAGTAACGTGAAGTGATAAGTTGTATGGCAAAGACAAAGTTAAAAAGCAGATTATCTCTCAATAAACGGTTTTACATGTGAAGTGTGGTGCAAACCTTTACTCTTCCTAGTACGCAGAGTTTCAACTTCAACTCAATTATCATGTGGTATACGTCGGATTCTGTAAGGTCCACTGTAAATCAGAAAGAACTTGTGACTTAAGTATTTCTTCATATGTGACAATGAATGAGCTTTAATGAGAACTTTCTGACCAATATATAATTTCTTTGCATTTGCTTTACCGTGTAGTTTTCTCCTTTTGTCTGCAGCAGAATTTATATTTTTAATAGCCAAATCAATTATGTCTTTGTGTCGAAGTTTACGTGTATTCGGAAAAGGTACAAGCTCTCTGATTCTGTTTGGTGGTTCTTCATTCTTCAGTACAAGAATAGGTGGTAAAGCAGTGGAGTCATGAGGCATTTCATTCAGCACGTTTTGAAATAAGTGTAAATATCTGACCCAATGCTGATGCTTTCTGTGACAAAGTCTGCAAAGCTTATTGATTTCTTTCATAATCCGTTCAGACGGCTTACAATGTGGTGGGTACAACGAAATAAAAACAGGTTTGATTTTATGGTTCCGAAGCATGTATGACCAAACACCAGATCTGAATTGCGGTCCGTTATCTGAAATGACTTTACTAATGTGTCCAACTTCACGTAAGAAATTTTCAGCAAAGGCGTTGGATACAGACCGTCCAGTGGCTTTACGTAACGGTGTGAAAGAAACAAATTTTGAAGTAAGTTCAACAGCGACTAGAACGTACGAAAATCCATTCGATGTTCTGACAAGGGGTCCCAAGAGATCAACAGCAGCAAATTCTTTTAATTTAGAAGGAATGATAGGAAACAACGGAGCACGATGTGAGATAGTAGATGGTTTCGCCTTTTGACAAAGTTTACAAATAGACAAGACTCTTCGAATTCTCTTTTCCATATTGTTAAAATAACAAGTCTTTCGAAGAATATGATAACATTCTCGTGGACGAAAATGTGCGTAGCAGAAATGAATGTACCAAATGAGCTTATTAACAAAATCGTCTGGAATGCAAAGTAGCCATAGCTTGTCATCAACAGTGCAGCGTTAGAAGAGTATGTTGTTTCTAACCAGATAAAAATGCCGAATCTGAGTGTGCGGCTTTTCATGCCATTTACTTTTGATGTCTTTCCAAATCGGATCTTCATCTTGTTCATGAGCAATGTCCTTTAAAGATGTAGTGATGAAGTTTTCAAAGGCGACTTTCTGAATGTAAGGAATACTGAAATTTTTGTAGAGGTTGCCTTCTGTGTTACTTTTCTCAAGCCCAGCCGGTGCGCGTGACAGTGCGTCCGCAACTATGTTCTCCTTGCCGGGAATGTAGACTATTGTGAAGTGGAATTCTTGCAGAAACAATGACCAACGTTTTAACCTGTCATGATTTAATTTTGAAGACATAAGAAATTGTAATGCACGATGATCACTGTATACTTTTACGTGCTTACCAGAAAGAAAGAAACGGAATTTGTTAAATGCCAAACGATAGCTAAAGCTTCTAATTCACTAACGGAATAATTTTTTTCAGATTTTGTTAGCACTCGGCTAGCAAAGGCAATGGTTTTCTGAACAGTAGTATCATTTTCTATGGCTTCTTGAAATAAATGGGCACCAAGACCGACTTTAGAAGAATCCGTGCTAAGGCAGAAATCTTGTGACAGATCTGGATGAGCTAGTATTGACGCGTTAAGTAGCGATTCTTTCAAAGAATTCCAACTGTGCTTGTTCGTCCCAGTTCCAAATAGTATTTTTTCCAGTGAGAGAACAAAGTTTTGGTGTAACTAGAATTTGCATATTCAGAAAACGACGATAAAAATTTACGAGACCTAGAAAACTGCGGACTTGTTTTTTTGTGTATGGAACTGGAATGGCTCTGATTGCTTCTAACTTTTCAGGATACGGCTGAATGCCTTTAGAAGAAATAATATGTCCCAAAAACCTCACCTTTGACCTACCGAATTCAGACTTTTCCAAGTTAACTGTAATTCCAGATCCTGCAAAAATACGTAACAAACTGTTGAGGATGCGATTATGTTGTTCCCATGAGGCTTCTGCTATTAGAATATCATCCACAAAGAAGGTGATCTGACGTTTTAAGAAATCAGGTAATATGGAATTTATCCCGCGAGTGAACGGTGCCGAAGAAATGTTCAAACCAAAAGGAAGTTTCCGAAATTGATAACAAACGCCGAAACAAAGAAAAGCTGTGTATTTTCTACATTCTGGATGAAGTTCGATCTGATAAAAGCTGGATCTGAGCAACAGAAGACAACACTTTTACAACATTAAAATTTTGAAGAAGTTCTTCCATCGTTTGCGGCCTGTCTGTTTCAGTAATGATGATAGTATTGATTTGTCTTGGATCTAAGACAAGCCTGATCGATCCATTTTTCTTCTCAACAACATGTGTTTGGAGTCTGCTACTCACTCCAACTGCCATCTAGTGGCAGCTTCAAACTGGGCAGGTCAGACTGTCCAGTATAGTCTGCTCCCTGTCGGAAGAATTTGCAACCTACGTGCGGAAGTGGATCTCCCAGGTCCTTTGTGCGCGCAGGTAGGATTAGCCGTTGTAATGGCCGAGCAGGTAGCTGCGAGACACCATAGCGGAAGGCGTGTATGTCTTCAAAAAAAATGGCTCTGAGCACTATGGGACTCAACTGTTGAGGTCATTAGTGCCCTAGAACTTAGAACTAGTTAAACCTAACTAACCTAAGGACATCACAAACATCCATGCCCGAGGCAGGATTCGAACCTGCGACCGTAGCGGTCTTGCGGTTCCAGACTGCAGCGCCTTTAACCGCACGGCCACTTCGGCCGGCTGTATGTCTTCCAGCTAAGCCAGGAGCCGCAGTTGGCGCGCTGCCTGTGCAAGTTGTAAAGTTTAATTATTAAACACTTATACCAGACAACTTGTTCCGTCTAGTTATTGTGAGTGGAAACAAGAGGAGGACAGTAAGTCCTCTCGCACTATACATTCACACCCAATGTGCCACCACGGGAGGAAGAGCCCGCCCGCACATTTTTTGGTCCTCCGCGCCGGATACAGTGACCACGCTGAATTTACGTTCGCGTGGACTTATTTTCCGGTATTTGTGAACTTCTAAAAAACCACGTGTGAGCTGCGCACGTTATCGGTTTCTTTGTTGACTGCTATCGAGTGTCCCAAGGCCTGTTCGGGACTTCGACAATAACAGCCTTAACAACGGCGATCGGGGACATATTTGTGAGCATTTAATGTGTCTCTAATTCACACGCGAGAGGCACAGAAACGCGTCGGTGCAGCATCGTCGGTGACGTCACCTCCTGCGCCATGGTGCAGCGAACGATTATAGGCAACTAATTAATCACGTATGCGGCCATTTGAAGGCCTTAGAAGCTCTCAAACCTGATATTCCACTTCATGAAGTTATTCTTTCGGAAGAGATTCTGTCTAATATGCGGCCCACCGATCGTCATGAGTGGTAGGTAAAGATGTCTGGGTCAACATTCACCACATTAAATCAACTAGTAGATTTTTTGGAAACAAAATGTCAGGCCCTTGAGTTGATCAGGTTTAGAGATAACACCTCAAGGGATTTGCAAGGAACTGCCAATAATTTAAATCAAACAAGACATGTGAGGAGGGCTCATCTCGCTAATGCTGATGCTGAGGAATCATGTAATTTGTGTAGTGAACCTCATACTATCACTAAATGCAAGGGGTTTCAAGCACTAAATGTCAATGAGCGGCGGGCATATGTGACAAAAAATAAGCTTAGTTTTTTGTGCATCCGCTCTGGTCATTTCTCGACTAAATGCAGGATTTCTCCTTGTAAGGCCTGTAAAGGGAGGCACAACATACTGCTCCACAAGCCTGCTGAACCAAGGAATGGGCAGAATAGTGAACCAGGAGGCCATTCCTTGGCCCATCAAGCTAAGAACGGGAAGGCAAACATCCATTGTAATGTTTTGTTAGCAACAGCTGTTGTCAACGTTAAAGACAGCATGGGTAGACAGCGGGTTTGCAGAGTTCTGCTAGATAGTGCGAGTCAGCTATCCTTTATATCTAAGGGCACGGCAGAGAAATTAAAACTGAAACGAAGTAAACATTCGTTTCCTACGAAGGGTATAAACAATGCCTTTGCAGCCTCGGTGTCTTACACTTGTGATGTTGAACTGTCATCTAGGGTCAACTACTTTCATATCAGAACCACTTGTGCTGTCGTAGATCATGTCACCAGTGACCTACCAGCGAGCAAGATAGACACAAGGTCCTGGAGTTTCCCATGTAATCTTCCGCTCGCTGACCCAGAATTCAACAAGCCTGCCACAGTAGATTTAATCCTTGGTGCTGAGGTTTTCTTTGACGTTGTTTGTAAGGAAAGGCTGGTGAAACCAAGTCATCCCTCACTGGTTGAAACAAAATTTGGCTGGATTTTGTCCGGTAGGATGCCTTCAGCTTCATGCAACATGCCTTGTTCTACATTGACCTCGTGCTTTGTTAGAGGTGACAATTTAGACGCCAAACTGCAAAGATGTTGGGAATTAGAGGAACTGTCTACGAAAACGATTAGTAAGCAGGATAAAATATGTGAGGCTCACTTTCAGCGCCACATGGCACGAGATGAAGAAGGGAGATTTGTGGTTCGACTACCAGTGAAACCTGACTGTAAATCCTTAGGCGAATCACGACAACAGGCATCTCGGAGACTGGCGCATCTTGAGAGGAGGTTTAAAAGGCAACTGAGTCTGCAAAAGGAATACGCTGCATTCATGCATGAATATGGTAATGAGATCGCTTTGCTGATGGCCAGTTCCCCTATTCCACATAGCCTAATAGCAAATTAAACGATTTGCACCCGTTTGTTGATGCCAAAGGTATTTTACGAGTGGGAGGGAGATTAATGAATGCTAGTGTACCATATGATGAGCGCCATCCTATTATCGTACCGCCTATGCATCATTTGACAGAAACTCTCATAATAGATTAACATGAAAATCTGTTGCATGCTGGGTCACAACTTTTGTTGGCTATGTTGCGTAGGAGGTTTTGGATCCCCAAAGGGGCGTAACACAGTCAAGGGAGTTATCAGAAAATGTTTAAAATGCTTTAGGCTTAAGCCCAAGACAGCAGTTCAACTCATGGGTCAGCTACCTGCAGCTAGAGTAAACCAGTCTCATCCATTCCAGCACTGTGGAGTAGATTATGCAGGCCCTATTGCTGTAAAGCATGGTGAAAGACGAAATAAGGTTACCACCAAGGCTTATATTGCTTTATTCATTTGCATGGCAACCAAGACCATTCACTTAGAATTAGTTAGTGACTTGGTAACAAGTTCATTTTTGGCCACCCTCAGGAGATTCATTACAAGAAGAGGGAAACCTTCTCACATGTACAGTGACAGTGGCACCACATTTGTAGGTGCAGACAATGAGCTTAAATGTTTTCTCTCAAATGATGCTACCGTTGAAGGTGTGGTGAATTTTTCGACCTCAGAGGGAATCAGTTGGAGGTTCACTCCACCTCGTGCCCCTCGCTTTGGTGGACTCTGGGAGGCAGGAATCAAATGCATGAAGTCGCATCTCAAACGCACCATTGGCAATGTAGTACTGACATTTGAAGAACTGACTACTGTGTTAATTCAGATAGAAGCATGCTTAAATTCAAGGCCATTGTGTCTTCTCTCTGATGACCTAGATTCTCCTGCTGCTCTCACTCCTGGTCATTTCCTAATCGGACAGCCCCTTTGTGCTCATCCTGAACCCTCTGTCCTTGCGGTTCCCGCCAACAGGTTGCACAGATGGCAACTTGTGCAGCAGTTGCATCAGTCCTTTTGGAAGAGGTGGTCCACAGAATACATAAATGATCTGCAGCAACGCAAAAAATGGACATTGGAAGGTGCATGGCAACCTCAGATCGGCGATCATGAGCTGGTCAAGGAGGATAATTTGCCTCCCTTGGTGTGGAGGCTGGGTGTCATTGACCAGCTGTTTCCCAGTCCTGATAAGTGTGTGCGTGTGGTGATGGTAAAAACTGGTAATGGGCAGATTAAGAGGCCTATATCAAAATTGTGTCCCCTACCTAAGCAGTGAATCAGTTAAGTGTTCCCTCAGATCTGTGTAGTGGTATATGATACAGAGCCACTGCCAAATTGCCATTTATGGAAATAACCTCATAATACATAAGATCAGCTTGGGAAGCTGTGGATGTTTCTTGCTAGTATTGATTTCATGTTTTTATGTAGTATAATATTAATACTTTATTGTTTTATGTCCTGCATGTTAGTACCCACCGTGTTTCACATGCAGCATGACAGTGGTGTTTTGGTGATGTGGGCATCCCAAATGTTAGTGTATTCATGTTTTATGTGCATTTATATTGTGTCTAGTTATATTTTTATTGTTTACTCGTTTTGGTTTTGTTGTTTGTTAAAATTTTGGTATTTGTAAAATGAGAAAACTCAGTTTAGAGTGGGAGTATTTAGACTCTGCTACTCACTCCAACTGCCATCTAGTGGCAGCTTCAAACTGGGCAGGTCAGACTGTCCAGTATAGTCTGCTCCCTGTCAGAAGAATCTGCAACCTACGTGCGGAAGTGGATCTCCCAGGTCCTTTGCGCGCGCAGGAAGGATTAGCCGTTGTAATGGCCGAGCAGGTAGCTGCGAGACCCCGTAGCGGATGGGCGTGTATGTCTTCCAGCTAAACCAGGAGCCACAGTTGGCGCGCTGCCTGTGCAAGTTGTAAAGTTTAATGTAATAAACACTTATACCAGACAACTTGCTCCGTCTAGCTATTGTGAGTGGAAACAAGGGGAGGATAGTAAGTCCTCTCGCACTATACATTCACACCCAATGTACCACCACAGGAGGAAGAGCCCGCGCGCACAACATGTAATGGATTGTTGTATGAGCTTACTGCAGGCTCAATAATGCCCTCGTCAAGCATAGATTGTATTTCTGTTCTAACACGGTCCCTATAATGTGCTGGAATTACGTATGGTCTAACAAAATTTAGTATGCTCACGAACACGAAATTGGTATTGAAATCCCTTGATTGTTCCTGTTTTGTGATTGTGATTGTAAAATCTCAAAAAGGTCCTGCCTATCAGTGTCATTACAATTCTCAACTGTTTGAATTTTATTCTGAATTAACTCATTAGCTTTAAATATGCCATCGATATCATCCCTGTCAGTACTTGCAGAGTGATTGTCAATGTCTAGTTCCGTAGAAAATTCCGAACTGTTGTCTAACAGAAGGTAAAGCCGATTAATTTCCTCGTCATGGTTTGAGAGCCAATCTTCAAATTTCAAAGCTATTGACTTACCTTCTTTCTCTAAACTTATTTCAGCATCGTGAAAGTTTAAGATTGCTTTGTATTCATTCAAAAAGTCTACTCCCAATATAATTTCCGTCGACAATAATGGAACAATAAGAAAGTTCATAGAGAAGCTGTGGCTTTGACAAAAGAATTCTAAGTTGGTTTGTTCGCGTACATCTACACTTCTTCCAAAAATTGCACCTTGTAATTTAATCTTACGTAAAGGAAGTGTGGGGCAATCGTTCAATTTGTTGCATTTGCTAAAAGCTGTTTCATTAATTACTGAAATGGGACTGCCAGAGTCAAGTACTGCCGTAAATTTTACGTCATTTACTGTAATGTGAATCACAGCATATGCAATGTTATGTTTTACTTCGTGTTCCTGAAGTAATATGTCCCTAATGTCTTCCATTTTTACGTAATTACTAGCTACGGCAGCTGCGTCGTCAGTCTCATAAGTACTTTTTGTGGCTGCCAACGGTATGAGTCATTGCCTATTGTCTCTGTTGGCGCCCGTCGTTATTGGGATTTGGAGATCTAACTTCTATAAATTCACCATGCCGAGAGGGCCCTGCCCTGTTCGAATCCCGCCAGTTCTGATGAAATTCAGGTTTGTCGGTAGTTCCTGTAGTTTCTTTGTTGTCGGTTAAGTGGTGGAGAATTTCTCCCTGGATTATCACTGCACGGTGGACAGTTGCGTCTGAAGTTATTCTGTCTCCCGTGATAATAATAGTTCTGGTTGCCATATTGTCTGTTTCTATGATTGTCTCTGTCATATTCATTACTACGGAAATGCGCTCTTTCTCTGTAATTATTACTACTCTGCCAACGGTTGTCATACGGGTGGTGTCTGTTTTGGTCACGATTTACATTGTACGAATAGCCTTGTCATGTCCATTTATTATTTCTGTCATCGCGGAATTGTGACGGATGTGACCTGTCATTGTTGTGCTCCTGTTTTCGCATTCCACGATTGTCAGTGTCAATTTCCAATTCTTGTAACAGTCCCTAAAAGCTTCAGTGTCGTCTTTGCGACGTCCTGCCAAACAGTATGTCGTAAATGTTCAGGCAATTTGATTAAGCAAATGTGGATGAGTTCTGAGGGGCTGTAAGAGTTTGACAGGTACTGATTCTTGTGCAAAATGTCTTCAAAATATTTCACAAGACTGGAAAATTCAGATTGTTCGAAATGTTTCATCATTATGATGCTATGTTTTACTCGGTCTTATGTAGCTTGAGACCAATATGCTGAGAGGAAGGCGTGGTAAAATTCTCCTTCACTGTGGCAATCGTGAATGACCGTGCGCATTCTTACAGCTGGTTCATTCTCTAAATAGCCACACATAAATTCTAATCTGTCCTCTAATGTCCAGTTGGGAGGAAAACAATGAGAGAATTGATGAAGCCACGCTTGTGGATGAATGTCGTTGCCAGAATTCTTAAATGTTTTGAATTTACGTGTAGTAATGAACAGCTTATAGTCAAAATCATCATGTCGGCGAGTCGCATATCGGTCATTGTTACTTCGTTTCGGCGGTTCCATCTCAAAATTCGGTGTACCTTGCCAATTTCTTTCATAATTTCCGAAATGCCCTGCGTTATTATTTTGTGGCTTTTCCGTATTTCTAAGTTCCTCTTCCCGTGTTGGAGCGCGAGTGTCCTCTGAAATATGTAATTTTTGTATTACTTGTGCTAACTGATCTTGTACTTCCCGGATTTCTCTTTGGTGTTGCGTATTAATTTGATTCTGATTTTGTTTGAATTTCCTAATTTGTTCGTACTCTTCTGTGTCACTAAAGACTACCGGTCTTGCGTCATCATCTACTTTCGTAGATAAATTATTTAGCTGATCCGAATGTTCGACTACTTTCTCTGATAATGAACTAATTTCCTCCATGTGTCTTTCTGAACCAATTTTCAGAGTATCTACTGTGTCCTTTAAGTATTCCTGAGTTTTTGCAAGTAGTGTAACCGAATCGGTAGATGCAACTGAGTCAATTTTAGCCCACAAGGTCTCATGATTTTCATGAACAATGGTTTGCAGTTCTTTTATGGCTGCTTCGTGATTCTGTAATGCATTTTCATGCCGCGAAAAAATAGGTTGAAAATGCTCACAAATTTGTGTTTTTACGTCATTACAGACTTTTTGACATTTCGATTCAATGTTATGTAACTCAGTAGTTAAATCTTCATCTGTTTGTTCAAGTGTGGTGTCTAACTTCCGAAGATTTTGTTCCGTTGTGTCTAACTTTTGAAGCTTTTGCTGTGTTTGTCTCCGATTTTGTTCCATTGTGTCTAACTGTTGCTGTGTTTGTCTCTGATTTTCTTTCATTTGTTGCATTAATTGCAATAATAATGTATGAGTGTCTGGAATCTGTTCCTCTATGCTTTTCGGCAGTGCATTTGCACCGGCAACATTCACATTTTTGCAGGCAGAAAATGTGTCTTGACTTATTTGAGAAACCGGTGAGGACGCAAAACCTGAATCTACAGTATTTTCAAGATTGTGTCCTGTCATTTCGGAATCCTGAGGCGAGCTGTTGCCGACCGATCGATCGATAATGCTTCCCAATTCACTAATTATTTCACTGCCTACACTATTATTTGCAGCCCGCTCCATTTCCCTATG
Source organism: Schistocerca americana (assembly GCF_021461395.2). Lineage (NCBI taxonomy): Eukaryota > Metazoa > Arthropoda > Insecta > Orthoptera > Acrididae > Schistocerca > Schistocerca americana. The sequence goes on from NC_060130.1 coordinate 355,096,339, forward strand.
CACAATTACCAAATTACTACTTTGAACATTAGTTAATTCATTACTCGGCGGCGCTAACACACTGCTTTCGTCTTCACTGTCATTTCTCAGTTTTCTTTGGAGCCTAGTATTAAGTTTTTCACACGCCATTATTGTCACAATATTTCACACGACAACACACAAAAGCATAATTTGAAGAGCAAAATAAAAAAACACATTAACATAGCATTGAAAACATTATCTCGTTAATTGCAAGCGCAGCTGCGAAATACTTGGTGCAAATCTACATGCATGCCACAACTGTTTTACTGTACAAGAATGAAAAACTGCAACTACAAAGGAAATTCTCTCTACAGTTACGCGCTAGCAATAAACAAAGGCTGCACTAGTTTCCCAAACTACAAGAAAAAAATCAGAAGATTCCAGTGAGGTAGCCTCGGCTAAGGGTCGACATATGAAACGTCCCCTTAGAAAAATTATACATGACTGTGCTTAAACTGACACAATATTTTTTAGCGCAACGCAATCTGACTTTCCATAATCCCTACAAAAGATTGGCCCTGACTAACATTAACCTATACCTTTCACATATCACTTACCTCACAAAAATCTTTGTTACTCGAACTACTGCAATACAACGAGCGTCACTACTGCCAGCTAAATAAAAGATTCTAACTACTGCAGGCACTAAATACTGATAGGCATAGCTAGCGAATGAAAGATTTTAATAGAGAAGAAACAATCTATTTACCTTAATAACGTTCAATTTCGTTTTTCTGACCGACACACGTCTAGATCGTCCGCTCTCAAAACTCTGCCATCTCTCTTCCCACATCCACCACTGCTGGCGGCTCACCTCCAACTGCGCAACGCTACGCGCTGTTAACAGCCAACAGCCCAACACTACAATGGCAGACAACAATGCAAACTAGCCACAGACTGCACACAGCACAGACAGTGATTTTCATACAGAGCGCTACGTGGTGTTACCAACAAGAAAACATAAACAGCCTACTTACAAGGTTTCCCTCAGAATACAGCCCTATAGAAGCGATCCTATTGGCTCCCGACAAACTAGTGGGCGGATGATTCGAGAAATCGAATGGGAATCCCTGGAGAGAAGACAATGTTCTTTTAGAGGAACACTATTGAAAACTCACATTTGAAGCTGACTGCTGCAACATATGTTTAACATAATGACTACGAAGATAAGATGCGAGAAATTAGCGCTCATAGGGATACATATGGGTAGTCTTTTCCCTCGCTGTACTTGCGAGTGGAATAGGAAAGGGAATGTCTAGAGGTGATACAGGATACCCTTGGCCCCACACCGTGCGAAGTAAGCATATATATGTAAATTTAGTCTATTAAGATGTCAGTCCGTCCATTTATAGGCATACAAAACTCACGGAAGAATGTTTCTCTTATTTATCAAGAAAACAACAGACGGAACTTCTGCTGCTGATTATCTCACTGTAGAAACTTTCGTATGAACTCCTAATTCTCTCATTGCAGTCACTTAGCGAGACGTAAGTGAGGGGCCGTAATATGTTTGCCCACTACACGTAGAAGAAACGGTATAGAGCTCACCTCTCAACTCCCCTTCCGTCACAGTATGGCTTACCTGCCGTATTCTCACGAATCTTCCAGTCTTCGATATATAGCATTTGAATCCACCTGATTTCGACGAGTAAGAGATGTCCGTCTCCAAGTTACAGACCCCTGCTAATTCTCTCGAAAACCCATCACATCCCAGCAGCACTGTTCCATTAGTTATAAGCCCGTCTAGTTCTCCTCCCGTCCCGGACTAGGTACAGAGCTATCACAACAAGAAAAATGGCACAATAACGTACAGGAGGAAATTCATAACCATGCAGAGTTAGGAGCCATTTCACTGCCACCTACCAATCAACTTGGCTACAGGGATCTTTCTATCAGAGGATGCAGACTGTTACGCTGCGTATGACTTTACAAAACCATGCAGAGACGATCTCTGGACCCCATTTCGTTACAGTTCTTGTTCGGCTTCACATCGCTATTAGTAATATTGGGAGATTCCGTCATTTTATTGTACTTGTGTTTGCTTCCATCACTTTGGAAGCAACCATATATATACTGAATCAGCTTCAGTTAAGATGTTTCATCGTAGAACGCCTTTGCAACCTCGGTCGCAGATATCAAGCAGTTACGTTACTTGCAACGCAAGAAACCGGTATTACGATGCCATCGATGCTAGCGCGGTAAGCTTTGTCGTGTTGTGTCTGTTTATGCGTTCACATTATGTGACTCTTCATGGCTAACAGCTTCCTCCGTGGTTCTCTTTTCCCAGAATTCATGTCAGTTTGTGTGATCGTCACTCACTCGACGGACTGGGTGAGATATCATTGTTTCTCGTTTGTTTCTCAAAGTTTTCTATGTATATTTATCTTGTCCTACAGCTAGACGGCAGCTCGCCATATAAAATGGCTCTGAGCACTATGCGACTTAACTTCTGAGTTCCTCAGTCGCCTAGAACTTAGAACTAATTAAACCTAACTAACCTAAGGACATCACACACATCCATGCCCGAGGCAGGATTCGAACCTGCGACCGTAGCGGTCGCTCGGTTCCAGACTGTAGCGCCCAGAACCGCACGGCCACTCCGCCCAGCAGCTCGCCATATAACCCAGAATTGTGGGTTGGCTATGTTCCACTCTTTGTGATAAGACTACCTCGTATTTATCGTATTTTTATTGGCAATATACTTGATATATTTTCAGTTCACCGTCTGTTACTGGTCTGGTCTCTTTTCATTAATTAAGTTGTTAATACAGGCAACAGAAACAGCTGCTGTAGGAGAAGACGACATATCTCCACGGTCCAGGAAAGAGAGATTTAAGAGGGAAACAGTTACAGGTACCACATTTCATTTCCGCTCAACTAATTAACAGTAAGAACGCCAACAGCTACAAACTTCTTGCAGACAGCGCTTCATTACAGATAAAGACGTCATATGCAAAGAATTTGCGGTTGTTATTAACAATATCTGCCAGATTATTAACATAAAACACGAATAACAATGGTCTCATCACACTTTCTCGGGGCACGCCTCAATTTACTGCTACCTCTGTCGACGACTCTCCATCCAAAATAGCACAATGAGTTCTCCGAAGTCAAGAAATATTTTATCTACCTGACTGTCATGATCCATGACTTTCAGGATGTCTTGTGAGAAAAGTGCAAGGGTTGCTTCGCATGATCGACTTCTCCGGCATCTATACTAGTTGAAGGAGGTCACTCTGTTCGCAGTAACTCAGTAAGTCTGAGTTCAGAATATTTTCTAGGATCATACACCAGATTAACATCAATGAGATTGGACGGTAGTTTTGTTGATCACTTCTGCTATCCGTCCTGTAGACGGATGTGACCAAAGCTCCCTTCCTATTATCTGGCACAGTGTTTTATTAAAGGGATCTACGGTATATTATGGTTAAAATGGGAGTTAACTCTGCTGCAAATTCTGTATGGAATCTCACATGGATTCCATCACTGGCACCTTGTTTAGTTTTAGTCACTTTAGCTGTTTTTGACATCGTTAACACTAATATCTAGAAGACAGTGCAGGACCAGTTCGGAAGAATGACTGACAACAGCGTCTATTAGGTAATGGATGTGCAAGATTGATGCGTGACATCAACACCTGTGGCCGAAATTGGTCTGCAGTTTCCGATCGCCCGTAGGAACATTTTACCATTCAGATGTTGTTGCTGCGGTTTGAAGTCTGTAGACTGGTTTGATGCAGCTCTCCACGTTAGTCTATCCTCCCCAAGCCTCATCTCTGTATAGTTACTGCAGCCTATATCTTGCCCATATCTATAGGAACCTGGTTGTAAGTCCTGCTATTCCTCTACAATTTTTGTCCCCCCCCCCCCCCCCACACACACACACACACACACACACTTCCTTCTAGCACCAAATTTTTGATTCCTTTATATTCCAGAATGTGTCCTAGCGATTCGGACTCTTAACCAAGTTGTGCAACAAATTTCATCCTTCCTCAATCCGATTCAATACGGTACTCATCTAATACTTACAATTCTTCTGTAGCACCATTTTTCAAAAGCTTCGTTTCTCTAATTTTCTGAAATGTTTATTGTCCACGTTTTATTTCCATACAAGATCAAACTACAAATAATTTCAGTATAATGTTCCTAATATTTAATTTTATATCCGACGTTCACAGATTTCTCTTTTCAGAAAAGCTTTTATTGCGATTTCCAGTCTGCATTTCATATCCTTTCTACACTGAAGAGCCAAAGAAACTGGTACACCTGCCTAATATCGTGTAGGACCTCCTCAAGCACGAAGAAGCGCCGCAACACGACGTTGCATGGACTCGACTAATGTCTGAAGTAGTGCTGGAGAGAACTGACACCATGAATCCTATAGGGCTGTCCATAATCTGTAAGAGTACGAGAGGGTGGAGATCTCTTCTGAACAGAACAGTGCAAGGCATCCCAGATATGCTCAATAATATTCATGGCTGGGGAGTTTGGTGGCCAGCGGAAGTGTTTAAACTCTGAAAATTGTTCCTGGAGCCTCTTTGTAGCAATTCTGGACGTGCGGTGTATCGCACTGTCCTGCTGGAATTGCCTAAGTCCGTCGGAATGCACAATGGACATGAATGCATGCAGGTGATCAGACAGGATGCTTACGTACAGTACGTGTCACCTGTCAGAGTCGTATCTCGACGTACCAGGGATCCCATATCACTCCAACTGCACACGCCCCACACCATTACAGAGCCTCCACCAGCTTGAACTGCCCCCTGCTCACATGCAGGTTCCATGGATTCATGAGGTTGTCTCCATACCCGTACACGTCCATCCGTTCGATATAATTTGAAACGAGACTCGTCCGACCAGGCAACGTGTTTCCAGTCATCAACAGTCCAATGTCGGTGTTGAGGGGCCCAGGCGAGGCGTAAAGCGTTGTGACGTGCAGTCATCAAGGGTACACGAGTGGGCCTTCGGCTCCGAAGGCCCATATCGACGATGTTTCGTTGAATCGTTTGCACGGTAACAGTTATTGATGGCCTAACTTTGAAATCTACAGCAATATGCGGAAGAGTTTCATTTCTGTCACGTTGAACGATTGATTGACTTCAGTCGTCGTTGGTCCCGTTCTTGCAGGATATTTTTCCGGCCGCAGCCATGTCGGAGATTTGATGTTTTACCGGATTCCTGATATTCACCGTACACCCGGGTGCGATTTGTGCTTTCACCAGTGGGGGGGGGGGGGGGGGGGGGGATGTCTTAGGGGGTTAGTAGAATTATATATGTTACTAGCTTGGACCGTGGTGTTACGCATGGTTAAACAGCTATTTATAAATAGATGTTAATGCCGAAACTCGCTACTGACGCGTATGCACTATCAGAAAAGCCATCCCTTGTTATATCTTTAAAAGTACATTATAAGTAAAGCTTATTTACAAAATCATCTACATACGGGTACAGATATATGAGGGGAATTCAAAAAGTAGAGGCACATTTGTGAAAAGTTGTACTTATTCTGATGACAGAAAACTGAAACATATTCATCATCATCATCTTGGACAGTTTCCAGCCACTGGCTGGGTCTTTCGGGAACACAAGCCTCTCCATCGTGTTCTGTCTTTCCACCATTCCCCCTCTTCCACCTTCGTCCAGTTCTCTCCTCTTCTCGTCACACATTCCTTCACTCCCTTCACCCATCTATCTCTTGGTCTTCCTCTGGGCCTCTTCCCCTCCAGTTGCAGATCAAACATCCTCTTTGGAATTCTTCCCTCATCCATTCTCTTCATGTGTCCATACCACTGCAGTCTTGATTTTTCTATCCTGTCCTGTACTGGTTCCTCCTTTAGTCTTTCCCTCACATACACATTCCGCAATCTGTCTCGTCTTGTTACACTCAACCTGCTCCTCTGGAACTTCATTTCACTAGCCTGTATTCTACTTTTGTCGCTTTTGTGCATTACCCATGTCTCACTTCCGTATGCCAATATGGGGACAAAGTAGGTTCGGTATATAAATCCCTTGGATTTCTGTGGCACCTCCTTGCTCCAAATAAGCCCCCTAATGCATTTGTAGAACTGCCCTGCTTTTCTGCACCTTTTATTTGTTTCCATTGCGTTTCCCACCTTACTTTCAATCATGCTTCCCAGGTACTTGTTGTTCTCTACCACTTGTAGTTTTTCCCCTCCACAAGTTATATCCACATTTGGCCTATTCTTCTTCCTTGTTGTGACAATTATTTCACTTTTCTTTGCAGAGAAATGCATTCCATATTGTGCTGCCGTTGCCTCCCATACATCTAACTGCTCTTGCACCTCCTCCTCGCAATTTCCCCATAACATCAGGCCATCGGCAAAAAGCACTGCTTTCATTTTATGATCTCCAATTGCATCTGATACTTGCTGTAGGATTTCATCCATAACAATAATAAACAATAAAGGCGAAAGTGCACTTCCCTGTCGCAGCCCATTTTCCAGCTTGAACCATGCAGTACGTTCCCTCCCCACTTTCACACAACTCTCACTTCCCTCATACATTTTTCTGACTTTTCGTGTTCTCTCTTCATCTATCCCTTTTGCGTTCAGCACATCCCAGAGCTTGTCCCTACAGGTACTGTCATACGCCTTCTCAGTATCTAAAAAGGCCATGATTAAGCCCTTCCCGTACTCATAGTGCCTTTCCTGCAGTTGCCTTACCGCAAATATGAGGTCCGTTGTTGATCTTCACGGTCTGAAACCATACTGCTCCTCTTGCAGTCTACTTTCAATACTGCTTCTTATTCTCTTCTCCAGGATCTTTTCATAGATTTTTCCACAGTGGCATAGCAGGGTGATTCCTCTGTAGTTCTCACATCTCCTTTTATCCCCTTTCTTGAAGATCGGGACTATAATTCCTTTCTTCCAATCCTCAGTAATTCTGTTCTCCTTCCACATCACCCTCAGCACTCTGTATAGCCACTGGGTTCCTACTTCTCCTGCTGCTCGTATCATATCCACTGTTACTTCGTCCCAACCTGGTGCCTTGCCCCCTTTCATCCTCTTTATGGCTTCTTCCACTTCATTCCAAGTTAGATCATCAATTTCCCCACTATTATAATCGTCTGCTGCCTTAGGCTCTCCAACGCTGTTAGTTACCCGCTTGGCGGCATTCAACAGATCTTCAAAGTACTCCTTCCAAATCTTTTTGAGCTCATGCATTTCCTCCACAACTCTTCCATTATTATCCATGATCCTCAGGCACTCGCTTCTGTCGTTCCTCTTATTTCTTACCATGGTGTAAAGTACTTTTTTGTTCCCTTCACTGTCCTCTTCTAACATTCTTGTCCATTTTTCCATCCACTTCTTCTTCTCCGCCCTTACTATGGTCTGTGCCGCTTTCTTGCTTCCCTTATATTTTACCCTAGCTTCCTCTGTTCGGGTCTGGAACCATTCTCTGAAGGCTTTGTTCTTTCGAAGCACTGCCTCTTTACATATGTTGTTCCACCATGGGGTTTCCTTACTTCTCCTCTTTGTGCTAGTTCTTCCGCACACAGTCTCAGCTGCCTCAACTAGAGCCCACTTAAAATCTCCCCATTCTTCTTCCACTGTTCTCTGATCTTCCTTTGGCAGCTTCTTCCTGATCAGTGTCTGGTACTGGGTCCTCCGTTCATCCTCTTTCAGCATCCATGTCTTCAACCTTTTCTCCTGTATATCTGTTGCCCTCCTATCTTTTTTCTCTCTCAGGGTGACTACCAACAGCCGATGGTCACTGTCTAAAGCCTCAGATGGAATGACCTTAACATCTGTGAGGCTGCTCATCATCTGCCTATCCACTAGTACATAGTCTACTACTGAAGTTTGGGACCAGTCTCCACTGTACCAAGTTATTTTGTGGCTACTTCTCTTCTTGTACCAGGAATTTGCGATCGCCAGCCCATTCCTCTTGCAGAATTCCAGCAACAATTTTCCTTCTCTATTTCGGTTCCCCCAGCCCTCTGGTCCCATTATCTCCTCGAATCCTTTCCTGTCTGTGCCAACATGTGCATTGAGGTCCCCTATTATAATCTGATTACCTCCATTTAGCTGCTTTTGCATGTCATCTTCAAATTCCTCCTTCTCCTTTTTTGTACACCCCACCTGTGGGGCATATGCTTGGATGATTTCAATGCTTTTTCCTTTCACTCGTACTCTGGCTTTTATCATTCGATCATTGATACCTTCCACCTCCTCCTGCAGACCCTCTCTGACCACTATTGCCACTCCATTTCTTCCCCTCTCATTCCCTATCCCGTACAGTTTACATCCTTTACTTAGTGGTTTTTCACCAACTCCTCTCCACCTAGTCTCAGCAAGCCCCAAGATGTCCAATTTCCTCCTTTCCATCATTTCTACAATTTTTTCTAACTTCCCAGTTAGAGTCCTTACGTTTAAGGTGCCCAGTCGTAAACCATCTCGTAATCCTTTTCCATTGCTTGGTCGGTTTCCTTTAAATCCGTTCCGTGATCCGAGGCATGTTCCCTTTTTAAAAGCAGTTGATTTATCCACTACTGGCTTGCTAGGCCTATCGCAGCTTCACCAGAGCCCCGTTAGCCGTCACGTTTCAGGGTTCCCATAGGGCCTTCCCTGCTACCGTAGCGGTCCTGGGGCACACGAAGTCCGCGCTGTACATCGCCCCTATAGGCAGTCCCCTACTTCGTGCCGTTGCCCATCTCCCACGACTTGGACGAGGGGTTGGACTTATGGGAGACGGTTGGACATATTAATAGTATTAATAGTAAGACTTATTAAAAACTTTCAGTGTTCGGCTCCACAAATTTAAATTATATGTAAAGTTTTACTCTAGTGCGTGGGAAATAAACATCCCAGGTAGGGATGCATAAAATAAAACCAGAGGAGGGGATGGTCTGATGCAGAGGGGGGGAAATCCCCCCCATCCCCCCCTGCAAATCGCACACTGCAGTACACTCGTGAAATGGTCGTACGGGAAAATCCCGACTTTATCGCTACCTCGGAGATGCTGTGTCCCATCGCTCGAGCGCCGACTATAACACCATTGTAGCAGCAGTAACCGATCTAACAACTGCGCCAGACACTTGTCTTATATAGGTGTTGCCGACGGCAGTGCCGTATTTTGTCTGTTTACATATATCTGTATTTGAATACGCACGCCTATACCAGTTTCTATGACGCCTCAACATATATTGTCCATTATCAATTATTTTGCTGGCCCAATAGGAAAATTCGTTTGCCAATGTAATTTAATCAGCATCACCTGATTTAATTCGACAACATTCCATTATCCTTGCCTTAACTTTGTTGATGTTAATCCCATAACCTGTTTTCAAGGCACTATCCATTCCGTTCAACCCCTCTTCGAAGTCCTGTAATGGACAAAAATTTCTACCTGGTATCCGTCACAGTTTGCTCAATGTCAATACAGAATGACGTTTGGAATTAACTACAACGCTGAGTCACTCCCTTCTCAACCGATTCTTTCACCTTTCGTACATTTTGTTTATTGCACACTAGCTATCCACTGATCAGTGAAAACATTATGACCACTGCTCTCCGCAACGCTGAACGCCGCCTGGTGACGTTGCGGGCACATGACGCGGTAATAGAAGCATGTAAACGGAGCAGACGCAGATTGGGTCTCACCCTAGCGAAAATATGGGCTACAAATGGGGAAATCCATGGAGATAAGCGACTTCGACAAAGAGCAGATGATTATTACTCAGAGCCTGCGAACGAGTATCTCGAAAACGGCGAAGCTGGTCGAAAGTTCACGTGCTACAGTTGTAAGCATCTACGGAAAGAGGTAGAAGACTAGTGAAACCACCACTAGGTGCTAGATGGGTGGACATGCACGACTCTTCGCGGAACGGGGGATGCGGAGGCTTGTCTGCTTAGTAAAGCAGGCAGATGGTGATCTGTGGCATCTCTGCCGAAAGAACACCATACTAGTGCACACACAGGTGTTGCGTAGCAGACTGTTTATGGTACAGTGTTGAATATGGAGCTGTGCACCAGACCACCCTTACGTGTTCACGTGTTGACCCGACAACATCGTCAGTAACGATTGCGGTGGGCACCGGATCATCGGGATTCAACCGTCGATTAATGGAAACCTGTCGGCTCTTCGGGTGAATAACGTTTTGACTACCCGAGGTCGATGGTCGTTTCCACAAACGTCATCATCGAGGTGAACGGCAGCTCGAAACGTGCAGCGCACCACGGACGCAGGCTGGTGCAGCAGTTTTATTCTGTGGGGGACATTCTATTGCACTTGCATGGGACCTGCGGTAATAATCGGAGACACGCTGACAGCTGCGAACCACCTACATCCCGTCGTGCTCGACGTCTGCCACGACAGCGATGTTATCTTCTAGCAGTGTAATTGTCCTTGTCTCGGAGTCGGAACCATGCTACAATAGTTTGAGGAGCATTTTAGTGAATTCGCGTTGAGGTCTGGGTGACCAAATTCGTCTGACGTAAACCGTATGGAACCGATCTGGGTCACTATCGGGGCCACCACTGCGTACGCGAATCTGTGACCCGTTATTTATGCTAATTATATGACCTGTGCGTAGATATCGAATCCCACGTACCTACACACACCTACCAAAAAACTGTCGGATCCCTGATACGCTGAATCAGTGATGTATTTTGTTCCAAAGACGGACAAACAACCTATGAAGCACATGATCACAATGTTTTGGCTCATCAGTGTACTTTTCTACCAGAGATTTCGCAAAAAGTTACGTTTCATAGTTCAGCCAGTCTAAACAGCGTAGATTCTTATAACTAGGGTGGGGGAGGGGGAGGGGTGGGGTGGGGTGGGAGAAGAGGGCGCAAATAACTTGTGTGGTTCCACAAGGCTCAATGGAAGGCCCGTCGTTGTCTCCCATATATGAAAACGCGCAACTGTCTAATGCACAACAATCAGAATTATTTCTTTTTGTCGGTGACACTAGTATTGTAATCAATCCAAATATACCTACAGTAACAGAAGAACTTGTAAATAACGTTCTTAAAAGTATTACTGAATGATCTTCATTGAATGTTTTCATACGCAATCTCAAAAATACACAAAATATTCGGCTCTGCCCACCTATAGGTACGACACCAATGATAAGTGTAGCAGATAGTGAGGGAGTAATAATAAGGGTGAAAACTTTAAAATCGTTGGGTATTCATATTGATCAGAATTTAAACTGAAAAAACATGTTTTGGAACTACTAAAACAACTTAATTCAGCAATAGCCAGAAAGCTGACAAACAGTGACGTGACGAAAGTCATGTCGTGCGGCTCCTCCCGTCGGAGGTTCGAGTCCGTGCGCACGCGCGCGCCCGTGTGTGTGTGTGTGTGTGTGTGTGTGTGTGTGTGTGTGTGTGTGTGTGTGTGTGTGTGGTCCTTAGCGTAAGTTAGTTTAATTAGTGTGAAAGCCTAGGGACCGATGACCTCAGCAGTTTGGTCCTATAGTCCTTACCACAATTTTCCAAATTTCCAATTTACAGAAGTCATGAGATACCTTCTAATATTGTGTCGGGCAGCCTTTTGCCAGTTTAGTGCGGCAGCTCGACGCGGCATGGACTCAGCAAGTCGTTGGATGTCCCCTGCAGACATATTGCACCATGTTGCCCCTATTGCCATCTATAATTGGGAAAGTGTTGCCGCTGCAAGATTTTGTGCACGAACTGACCTGTCGATTATGTCCCATAAATGGAATTCATGTCCCGTCATCTGCGTGGCCAAATAATTCCCTCGAATGGTCCAGAATGTTCTTCAAACCAATCACGAACTGTTGTGACCCAGTGACATGGCTCATTGTCGTCCATAAAAATCTCATAGTTGTTTCGATCTATGACGTCCATGAATGGCTGCAAATGTTCTCGAAGTAGGCAAATATAACCAGGGCCCTGTCCATTTCATGTAAACTAGCTCACACCATTATGGAGCCATTACCAGTTTGCAGAGTGCCTTGTTGATAACTCGGGTCCACGGCTTGGTGGGGTTTGCGCCACACTCAAACCCTATCAACAGCTCTTACCAACTGAAATCGGGACTTGTCTGACGAGGCCAGGGTTTTCCAGTCGTCTAGGATCCAAACAATACAATCACGAGCCCAGGACAGGCGCTGCAGGCCATGTCGTACTGTTAGCAAAGGCATCCGCGTCGGTCGTCTGCTGCCATAGCCCATTAACGCCGAATTTAACGGCACTGTCCTAAAGGATACGTTCGTCGTACGTCCCACATTGATTTCTGCTGTTATTTCAGTCAGTGTTGCTGACAACTCTATGCAAACGCCACTACTATCGGTTGTTAAGTGAAGTCCGTCGGCCATTGGGTTGACTGTGGTAGGAGATGATGCCTGAAATTTGGTATTTTCGGCACACTCTTGATAATGTGGATCTTGGAATATTCAGTCCCAGAACAATTTGCGAAATGGAACGTCCTATCCGCCAATGTCTTAATTCCCGGCGTGCGGCCATAATCACGTCGGAAACGTTTTCACACGAATCCCCCGAGTAAAAATGACAACTCCGTCAATGGACTGCTCTTTAATACCTCGTGCACACCATACTACCGCCATTTGTATATGTGCATATCGCTATCCCATGAATTGTGTATATTGCGTATATTCATTCAGTACCGTTATGTGACATAATGTTCAGGGGGAAGTCATCTATAAGAAAGAAAATCTTCAATGGTCAAAAATTTGCTGTAGCAATAAAATATGGCGCTCCCCAGGATCATCTTGTAGACATTTGTTTCAGGAATTTGGCGTTTTGCCTACTATTTCACAGTATATTTATTCCTGCACGAAGTTTCTTACTAGTAATCCAATGCAATTTAAAAGGAACTACGCTGTACACAGTTACAATACCAGAATAAAGAAAACTACGTTCGTTACTCCACATTAGTGCAAAAAGGTGTGCACAACGCTGCAATCAAAATATTTGATCACTTACCTAGTGATATAAAATGTGTGCCATACGGCAAACCTAAATGTGAAAACAAAATGAAATAGTGACTGTTTCACATCTCCTTCTATTGCGTAGAAGAATTTCTGTTTTTGTAATGCATTAAATTTGGTGGGTAGGAGCTACTAACTCACATCTGTTTACTAAATAAACGAAATTTTAAATGGGAGTATGTAGCTATATTTATAAATTATTGTAACATGACTCGGTTCACATCATCACTATTAATCGTACTAATGTTCCACGGGTCACAAAACTAAGTAGGTAATCAGGTTTTTATCAACAACGAATCCAGCCGTGTGAGCTTTGAAGTGTAGCAAAAGCACAGCGACACGGCGGAGAGGCGGCCACTCCGATTCCGGAGTGAGTGTGGTCCCGCCGGTACCTGGGCCTTATCTGGCGCCGGCATCGGCCTTGGCAGCGCCTAACCAGCTCGCGGGCCGCACAATAAAATCACTTTTTACTCCCGCCGCCCATCTGCGCCGCCCGACCCAAGGCGGCAGGGCTACACCATTCCGCGGACTGGGTTACACACGCTAAGTTTACACCCGTCACAAGTCGCGGAAGACGCAAATCTGATTTCGCTACAAGTTCCGCACAGTCCCCTAACAAACAAAATACGACTGTACGGGATATCAGACCACCGGTGTTATGGCATTAAAAAAAGGTCGTAAGAAATAGAACACAACCTGTCATTTTTATCGGAGAGAAACTTCCAGACGGAAACTACTTCGGCCGTATGTCGAGGGAGTGTTATGGGACCATTACTTTTCACAATATACACACATCAAAAAATGTTTTGCATCACCCCGGTCCCCAGAACTCCTGAAGATAGACGTTGACTGTGGATATTGTATCACAGGCACAGTCGCTTTGACTCTCCAGAGATGTCACTAAACACGCCCAGAGATGTTAGCAACCGTGCATGAGCAGCGCCTATTAGACGGAGGGGGGCCAACAGCCTATCAGTTCCAGTCATTCCACCAGGAAGGAGGTACACGGCTCGTGTTGTCTGTACTTCAACCGTGCCTAGGCGGTCAATACCGCAGTTCGATCTCGTCCGCATTGTTACTTTGTACCAGGAAGGGCTCTCAACAAGGGAAATGTCCAGGCGTCTCGGAGTGAACCAAAGCGATGTTGTTCGGACGTGGAGGAAATACAGAGAGACAGGAACTGTCGATGACATATCTCGCTCAGGCCGCCCAAGTGATACTACTGCAGCGAATGACCGCTACCTACGGATTATGGCACAGAGAAACCCTGTCAGAAACGCCACCATGTTGAATAATGCTTTTCGTGCAGCCACAGGACATCTTTTACGACTCAAACTGTGCGCAGTAGGCTGTATGATGCGTCACTGCACTCCCGACGTCCGTGACGAGGTCCATGTTTGCAACCACGATGTGAGCGTGGGGTTGATCTGCTATTCTGTTATTCTGCGCAACGGACTAATCTGAGATGTACCCTTTACCCTGTGGCTCCTGCAAGATGCAATTTCCACCCCTACACTACTACAGAAGTCAGACAGACGCTGCTAACGTCCTAAAGAGAAATGCCTGAAAAACTTTCAGCAATAAATATCTTCTGGAGTCGTCCGCTGTAAGGAAATGACACAAAAATTCACAAAATTTCTTACGTAACTAGTGGGATACTTGGATACTGAAATAGTGCTAGTAGTGTGTAAGAAAAACACGAAACTAACGAAAATTATTATTTATTTTGCAAAAATTCTGAGAAATCACAATGGCACTTTTAGTTATGAATTGAAGGAGTTATATCCTGGTTCTTTTCGCAATGTGAAGTTACCTCTCAAGAATAGGATTCGCTTATGAAATTTCTATACAAAGTTTAAGATTGTTATTGACTTGGCAGAATGGCTGAGAGGCGCGGCTACTCAGCTTGAATAATTATCCTTTCGAATGTTGCTAGGTACGGTCGAGGCTGTCGCGTGTGAAATGCAGTGAAGTGTACAGTTGTGGAGGAAATATGGGGCTCGCAATAGCTGTAGCGCACAATACCATAAGCTGCGACGACTGCTGTCTGCGCCGCTCGCTGCTGACAAATAAGATAACTCTCGTTCTATCTGGATTGACCTTCGCCAATCAAACTCTCCCTACGCCTTCATGAAGTCAAGGATTCCCATTCGCCCCTAGTCCAACTATTGGGTGGTACACTGGTCAGATAACCAGTCCACCGCGATGCCACTCAAAAATTCGCTCGCAGGCGTTTAACTATAACCGTTCGTTCACACCGCACAATAAGTATGTCGGCCAACATAGTGAACAACGCTTAATCGCAAGGACTCAATATAGAGTTTTACTTCGATTCGCTCTCGACAGAGTTGCTCTCCCACTGAAGTACTGAGGAGAGACTTGTTCCTCACTCCAAGAGTGACAACGGAATGGCGCCTCTCCATGTCAGACGTGAAGGGGTATATCTTTCAGTCTCTTCCATTACTCCTTCACCTCAGGGCGTCAGAAATATCGTCTGCCAATCAGCATTGCTCTTCTAAAACGGGAGAATGACGTTTCGTTTAAGGAGAACAATCCGGAGATCTGTAGTATCGGCGTTTGGCGTTTGCTGTCTCCCTGTGAAAAACTCTAAAACTGTGTGCTGTCTGTAAAGAATGCGTAGGTTGGACGCTCCCACACAATGTAGCGGAATTTGCTTTTAAGTCAAACACGGGCTCGTTCCCCCTTTCACTCAGGCACACGCTGTCTGCTCCATGGGCGGCCGAGGTTGACTCATCCTCCGAAGGGACCGGCCTCCCAGAGTGTGGTCTGGCTCTCTCGAACTAAAAGCTCCTGTGACCGTCGTGTCTGGAATGTATGTGTACGCCAGCCTCGAGTATTTCAACCCCGGTGCACACTTGTTATTTTCATATCGTTTACATGAATTCATACAACATTGACTTCATCTTATCGAGTTCGGGTTCGAATGAAGCGTTTCGATGTGCGGAATATGATTGTGAGGGCGGAATATGTAAGCAATGAAGGTCAGGAGACCACGACATCTTACAATGACACCATGCACCACAGTACAGATGTGCCCAATAACATGCTGAATGGACCGCTCAGGATTGGCATCACGTTCTCTTCACCGATGAGTGTCGCATATGCCTTCAACCAGACAATCGTCGGAGACGTGTTTCGAGGCAACCTGGCCAGACTGAACGCCTTAGACACACTGTCCAAAGTGCAGAAAGGTGGAGGTTCCCGGCTGTTTTGGGGTGGCAGTATGTGGGGCCGACGTACGCCGCCAGTGGTCATAGAAGGTGCCGTAATGGCTGTACAGTACATGAATGCCATCCTCCGACCGATGGGTGCAGCCACTTCGGCAGCGTATTTGCGAGGCATTCGTCCTCATTGACAATTCGCTCCCCCATCGTGCACATGTTGTGAATGACTTCCTTCAGGATAACGGCATCGCTAGACTAGAGTGGCTAGCATGTTCTCAGACATGAACCCTGTCGAACATGCGTGAGATATACTGAAAAGGGCTGTTTATGGACGACGTGACCCACCAATAACTCTGAGGGATCTACTCCGAAGGTTGTTCGATAGAGAGGGGTTCAAATGGCTCTGAGCACTATGAGACTTAACATCTGAGGTCATCAGTCCCCTAAAACTCAGAACTACTTAAACCTAACTAACATAAGGACATCACACACATCCATGCCCGAGGCAGGATTCGAAACTGCGACTATAGCGGTCGTGTGGTTCCAGAATGAAGCGCTTAGAACCGCTCGGCCACATCGGCCGGCCGATAGAGAGAGGAAAAGGTGAAAATCTGAGGGTGTATGAGCAGGTGAATAAAGTGGGTGCGGAATGATTTCGCATCCCGACTCCTATACAGTTTTTGTTTGTTTGGCGAATGCGGAGGGTGTTATCGTGATGCCCGCATCTCGTGGTCGTGCGGTAGCGTTCTCGCTTCCCACGCCCGGGTTCCCGGGTTCGATTCCCGGCGGGGTCAGGGATTTTCTCTGCCTCGTGATGGCTGGGTGTTGTGTGATGTCCTTAGGTTAGTTAGGTTTAAGTAGTTCTAAGTTCTAGGTGACTGATGACCATAGATGTTAAGTCCCATAGTGCTCAGAGCCATTTGAACCATTTTTTGTTATCGTGAAGGAGCATCACTTCACGCAGTTCTCCTGGTCGTTGTTCTTGGACTGCATCTGTAAGACGTCTCAGTTGTTGACAATAATGGCAACGGTGATGGTTACACTTCGGAGAAGCAATTCGTAGTCACTATACCGTCGTTTTTCCGCCACAAGCATAACATTATCTTACGAGGTTGTGCACATGTCTCTGTACGGGGAGTTGCTGCTTTATTTGAGTTCAACCATTCCTTTCTTTTCCTTATGTTAACATAAAGATAGCATTTCTCTTCACCAGTAACGGTACAGGATACGAATGGTCGTTCTTGTTCACGAGCTAATTTCATGACGAGCAAGCATAGATTGACCGATAGCCACTCGCTGATATCTGATGCTTTGGCTTAGAGCATGCGCTGCCGATACACCCGATTTTTGACCTTTCCTCATTGCATACAAATATCGCTCGTTGGTGGAATGATCGCAGTTCATCACATTTGCCAGTTCTAGAGTACAATGATGTGGATCACTGTGGATTCATGCGTTTAAACGATCTTCATGAAACCCCGTAGGCCTTCCTGAACGTGGAGAGTCGCTAATGTCGAAAAAAACCTCCTTAAAACGAGGAAACTATTTTCTTGCCGTGCTCTGTGCAATGGCTTTATCCCCATACACGAAGAAAATGTTTATGGCTTCCTCCGCTGCTGTCACCCCTTTGCTGTATTAAAAAAGAACAATATGTGCCGCGCGGGATTAGTCGTGCGGTCTCAGGCGCTGCAGTCATGGACTGTGCGGCTGGTCTCGGTGGAGGTTCGAGTCCTCCCTCGGGCATGGGTGAGTGTGTTTGTCCTTAGGATAATTCAGGTTAAGTAGTGTGTAAGCTTAGGGACTGATGACCCTAGCATTTAAGTCCCATAATATTTCACACACATTTGAGCATTTTTTGAACAAGATGTCGGAAACGTTACAATTTCTCTATTTGGCACGCCATCTTCTAGCGTCCACAGCTCCACTCACTATCTCCAGATGATAAAATGACGATATGTAAACTCAAATAGCAACAGTGAACCACAAATAAAAAATGACAATCGATAAATAAATCCATAGTAAGTGGAATACCAACATGGAAAACAAAAACGCTACGAACGTATGCACCAACCTAATAAATAAGCAGGAACACACATTATTGTATTATTACACGATTTCAGAACATCACTGGAAGCAGCCATATCCATTAAATATCTGGGAGTATGCTTGTGGATTCACTGGAAGAATCCTAAGGAAGTCTACTCCACCCACGGAAGAGGTAGCTTACATAATCCTCGTTCGGCAAATACTTCAATATTGCACATCATTTTCGATGCGTAGTAGATAGGATTGATACAGGAAATAGAGAATATACAAAGAAGAGCACCACGTTTCGTTTCAGGTTCATTTAGTAAGCGTGAAAGCGTCACAGAGACGATCATACAACTTCGTTAGCAGATGCTGCAACAGAGGCATTGTGCATCACAGTGTGGTCTACTGTTAAAATTCAGAGAGTGTGCGGTCCTAGAAACATCAACGAGTATATTGCTTCCTGCCACATGTACACTCCTGGAAATGGAAAAAAGAACACATTGACACCGGTGTGTCAGACCCACCATACTTGCTCCGGACACTGCGAGAGGGCGGTACAAGCAATGATCACACGCACGGCACAGCGGACACACCAGGAACCGCGGTGTTGGCCGTCGAATGGCGCTAGCTGCGCAGCATTTGTGCACCGCCGCCGTCAGTGTCAGCCAGTTTGCCGTGGCATACGGAGCTCCATCGCAGTCTTTAACACTGGTAGCATGCCGCGACAGCGTGGACGTGAACCGTATGTGCAGTTGACGGACTTTGAGCGAGGGCGTATAGTGGGCATGCGGGAGGCCGGGTGGACGTACCGCCGAATTGCTCAACACGTGGGGCGTGAGGTCTCCACAGCACATCGATGTTGTCGCCAGTGGTCGGCGGAAGGTGCACGTGCCCGTCGACCTGGGACCGGACCGCAGCGACGCACGGATGCACGCCAAGACCGTAGGATCCTACGCAGTGCCGTAGGGGACCGCACCGCCACTTCCCAGCAAATTAGGGACACTGTTGCTCCTGGGGTATCGGCGAGGACCATTCGCAACCGTCTCCATGAAGCTGGGCTACGGTCCCGCACGCCGTTAGGCCGTCTTCCGCTCACGCCCCAACATCGTGCAGCCCGCCTCCAGTGGTGTCGCGACAGGCGTGAATGGAGGGACGAATGGAGACGTGTCGTCTTCAGCGATGAGAGTCGCTTCTGCCTTGGTGCCAATGATGGTCGTATGCGTGTTTGGCGCCGTGCAGGTGAGCGCCACAATCAGGACTGCATACGACCGAGGCACACAGGGCCAACACCCGGCATCATGGTGTGGGGAGCGATCTCCTACACTGGCCGTACACCACTGGTGATCGTCGAGGGGACACTGAATAATGCACGGTACATCCAAACCGTCATCGAACCCATCGTTCTACCATTCCTAGACCGGCAAGGGAACTTGCTGTTCCAACAGGACAATGCACGTCCGCATGTACCCCGTGCCACCCAACGTGCTCTAGAAGGTGTAAGTCAACTACCCTGGCCAGCAAGATCTCCGGATCTGTCCCCCATTGAGCATGTTTGGGACTGGATGAAGCGTCGTCTCACGCGGTCTGCACGTCCAGCACGAACGCTGCTCCAACTGAGGCGCCAGGTGGAAATGGCATGGCAAGCCGTTGCACAGGACTACATCCAGCATCTCTACGATCGTCTCCATGGGAGAATAGCAGCCTGCATTGCTGCGAAAGGTGGATATACACTGTACTGGTGCCGACATTGTGCATGCTCTGTTGCCTGTGTCTATGTGCCTGTGGTTCAGTCAGTGTGATCATGTGATTTATCTGACCCCAGGAATGTGCCAATAAAGTTTCCCCTTCCTGGGACAATGAATTCACGGTGTTCTTATTTCAATTTCCAGGAGTGTATCTTGCGGTTAGACCATGAAGGTAAAATTAGAGGGAGTAAAGTTCACACGAGGGCTTACAATCAATCATTCTTCTCGCGAAACAGTCGCGAGTGGAACAGGAAATGTGGGAGAGAGAGTGCCACAAAAAGTACCCTTCGTCACACACCATAAGGTGGATTGAAATGTGTGGACGTAGGTATAGTTGTAGATTTTTTATTGGGCTGCTTACAAGTTAGGCCTGAATTGGTTTTGCTATCCCTATGAACATCCAATTACCGACCATCAGTTATTTTACACGTACGGCGTCTGTAAATCAGCTATTCTGATATAGCCAGCACTGTGAAATGAGGTTATGTGTACTTCCATAATTTTTTTAGTAGAGAGAGGAAGTCAACGATTTCCTTTAACTCTTAAGGTGCAGGAGGAGCAGGAGAATGAGGAGGTAGTTCCAGAAGAGATGTTTCAAAATCTTATCAACTCGAATTGAAGTGGGAAGGTGTTTTATTAGACGCTCCTAGATCAAGCGCGTTATGGAGACAGTACAAGGTTACCACTGGTCGCACACTACTCTACTCGAGCATTTAAATCTGGAATAGCTAGAAAACTTATGAATTAGTAAAGACACGTACCTATTCTAGTGCACAATCCTAATGAATGTTTTGTTGACAGGCGTAGTGGTGTATGAGAGCCTTCGCAGTAAAATGAGAGTCGGAATGGCAGTTGTAAATAATAGTACACTGCTATACAGTATATGACTTTTTGGCAAGCAGATCAGTTTTGATGACTCAGCAAATACACTAATAAGCCAAATCATAATTAGCATCTACTTAATAGCGTTTTGGTCCATTTATCGAACGCAAAACAGGGCCGATTCCGCATGGCATAGATTTAGCAAGTCCTTAGTAGGTTTACGAAGGTATGTGGCACCAGTTTTCAACGCACAGTTCACGCAAATTCCGTAAGTTACGTGCATGTGGTTTATGGGTGTGGGCATGGTGCCCACTGACGTCCCACATGTACTCCATCGCATTCATATAAGATGAATTTTATGGCCAAGATCAACATGAGTTCATTATCCTGCTCTTTAAACCACTGTAGCATAAATCTGGCCTTGTGACACAGACAGTTATCCTGCTGGAAGGCGCCATCTCCCTCTGAGAAGAGGTCATGCATGAAAGGAGGTAAGTTATGGGCAATATCGCAATAATGTCCACGTAGTCCACAGCTGTCACTGTGCCATCCATTATCGCCACAGGTCCTATAGAAGCTCAGATGAAATTTCCTCATAACGGCCAAATTTATAAGATGCTTTAATTCCCAGCGGTTCTTTGCCCTACTGTCGTTCATGAGGTCAATCTCACCCCAGCCTACCCTGTTCCCCTCTCCACCCCATTCCACTCCATCTCCTTCCTCGTCTCCCCTCTCCCCTCCCCCCCATCCTCCCAACCCCACAGGCGGAAGTTTAAATTAGCTCACTTTTGCCACGAGGTTCTCCAGTCGAGTTGCTTTATTGTATGTTTTCAGTTTATATATTTTTAGAAATTTTCCGTAGCCACCCTGAGTGCGAATGGTGCTCACACCCAAACCTCCAGAAATGTGCTATTGTCCAGTAGAACATGCGTAAAGGGTAATTAAAAGTAACACCAGAACTACGAAGCACAGGAAAAGTGTGTCAGTGTGTGACTGCTTTGCAGACCTCGCGAGGGTGAGTTGGTACAGCGTGAGGTCCTCATACCAAAGTTCCTGCGTTTTTCTCTCGCTCTCCCCCCTTTTTTTACGCGTTAAACTTATATGAAAGAACATTTTCCTGACATGTAAAAGTACGTTTTGGAGTTTGTACCAATGTACTTTTGTCAGTCTGCTTTCGCTTCTTTAGGTGAAAATAGCAAACCTATAAAGTACATTTGTATAGATGGGTGTGGTGTTTTGCCGGACCACTCGTGATGAAGCAGCTAGTGCATTTGTAGTTTCACAGAATAAACAAACAATCGGAACAGAATAATAAAGAGACAATTGCATCACACGTGCGGAAGTATTAATAGACCAATACAGCACTTTCGAGCATAATACGCAGATTACATTTACACTTCTTTTATAGCGTTAATCCTGGAGAGGAACCGGATGCAGTATACACCGGGCATTCCTTATAGTTTTGGCAAACACTGACTGACTGAGTGTATATCAGCACTGCAGTTACTGATTAGACGCCAGGCAGCAAAAAAGCGTTTAAATTTCGATCGATGAAGTTTTACATAAACTATGAGGGAATTACTGAGAAGTCTAAAAATACCCCTTCAAAAACCTTTTTCAGCTTCGCAATTAGTTCTTAGTGTATCCTAAATAGTCAAATAGTTCCAAATGTTTGAGAAGTTGTGTTGACAGTAAGTTCTATTGGGTCTGTTTTGATTCTAGTGGGGCCATCTTGGCTATCAAGGTCTTGAATTTATATGGTGCAGCGTCTCTCCCCTACAGAACGGTATACATGCCGCAATGAAATCCAGTACATATGCCGCACATATTTTCGTCAGTAATACTTCCCGCACAAATCAAATAACAGTTTCAAATAAGTGAAAAATTTTCTGTTTTGTTTGTATTTTCGTTTAGATGACTTAGTATGCACAAAGTTTCAGATCCCGACTACCTCGATGACGACACAAAAGAATAAAAAAAGTATCCCTACATGTGTGTAAGAAGATTGGAGAACTGTACTTGAAAACAGCAAAAAAAGATTGGTTGTGTTGCGCAACTTGTAAGCTTTGGTTACACTATTTTAGATATTTTTCTGTCGATTGTGGCCGAGAAAGTAGAAAGAAAGCTGAATGAACAACTTTCGTAAATCTCACTTCTATTTTTCATTTAATATTTCACCAGGATGTATTGAGTGTATTAACTACAGATAAATTGATTATACTTCTTAATTTTAATGTTTTCAACTATTAGTAAGTAATCTAGTTATCTAAACCAGTGAGGTACTTGGAAGGTAAACTCACCATCTCCACCCACCCTCAGATTTAGTCGTAAGATGGCCCAGTGGATAGCCCATCAAAAACTGAACACTGATCAAGCATGAAAACAAGGTGTACTGAACTGTGAAAAAAAAAAAGCAAAATAGAAACATCGAACTGTCCAAGGACAATGTGACACAGCAATGGCGTTGTAGGTAAGTGGTCTTGGTATTGGACTGTCATGAGGGCGAGGCGCGTTAAAAGCACCTTCATGCAAACTTTTCCCGCCCACAACATTATAAAATGTCTGTCCGGTCTTGAAATGTTCGTTATCTTTCTGTAGTCTTGGCAGTTGTGATACTATACATTGGTTATAGAATATGAGTCACGTGGTAAGAATACGTTACCGTCGCAAGTAAATGTGGTGAAGAGCAGGCGAGATACCACATAGACGTCTCACAGGAATGAAAACAACAAAGAAACGGATGTGAACTATGATACAACAAAGAAATTCAAGAGTCAAGACTTCTAAATCGGAACGCAACTTCAAAAACATTAAAAACATATGTTTTGACAGAGCAGAGACAAACTGTGTAATTGTGAAACGTGTTTATTTGTAGCAGCTTATGTGACAAACTATTATGTTTTCATCATTTCCTTGGGAGAGATCACATTCACAGTCATACGAACACGCATATCGGGCAAGTAGGCATGGTTCAAATGGCTCTGAGCACTATGGGACTCAACTGCTGAGGTCATTAGTCCCCTAGAACTTAGAACTAGTTAAACCTAGCTAACCTAAGGACATCACAAACATCCATGCCCGTAGCGGTCTTGCGGTTCCAGACTGCAGCGCCTTTAACCGCACGGCCACTTCGGCAAGTAGGCATATCTCACTTATTTACCACGCGTACAAATGAGGTGACTTGGTAAGAGATTCCTATCATATGACACGTAATCTCGTTAATGCCGTGTATGACACACCAGACGTGTTTTACAGTGGAGGATTCGGTTGATTTGTCGCCTTGTCATCAAACGTTTGCAGTTCCCATTCAAAAGTCATTTCCTTTCGGCTGCTACCAGAGTAGTTGTGCAGAATCACCTGTCGTTATAGGTCCCTCCCTACCTTACACCACCCTGTTGCGAAGATACGTTACACCACGACACAGACACAAATGTGAATAAAGCATAAAGCGAACATTTTGTTCATTATTGTTCGTCGCATCTGTTTAGGGCGGACGTCACATGACATCCGTTAAAGTTGATTGTTGATCCGTTCAGTCAGTTATTTTTTATAGAGGGTAGCTAACCCTCTGATCGAATACGCTGAGCTACCGGGCCGGCAACTGGCAGTCTATCACCATAACCACTTAACAACGACGCCATTTATCTTTCCACCTCCTTTATATTGCAGTTCTTGCTCTTGGACCGCTCAGTGTTTCTTCTTTGCTTTTTTCCCACAGTCCAGTACACCTTCTTCCTGTTTTCATGTTTGATCTGTGTTCAGTTTTTGAAGGGTTGTCCACGGGGCCTTCTTACCACTAAATCTGAGGGACGTGCGATGGGAAGTTTCCCTTGTTAGATATACAGATAATATATTTAAAAAGCTATTGTTAACATTTCATAGTTTTTTCCTTAACTTCAACACATTTTTAAACAAAAATGTATTTATAAGTATATATGTTCAGGTTTTGACTTAAAAAACAGGGTATTTTTGTGGTTTTCAGCATGTGGCACATCACCCATAGCATAAGGGAGAGAGGCTGCAATATAAAGATGTTTTACGCTCAAATGTTATGTTTCAATGATTACTGAAAAAATCAAAAAATGTATGTCATAGACAATGGGTGTGCTTAGTTGTACAAAAAAAGTTTTACTGTAAGTGCACCTTGGCACTTTACACATGCGATTTTGAAAATGTGCACCATCTCTCTCAGATTTACCCTACTGTAAAAATCCCGGATAATATGTCACGACAGTATTTAAAATACTTGTTCCCACTTAAACGTAGGTTTTACCGACTAATAGAATCGAGATCTTTTTCGTTCTACTTGCTATAATTTAATTACCTCTATTGGTACAATTTTTTTCAGTTCCCACTTCCTAGTTATGGCGTCAAACCATTCAATGGGGATCTGGTGCAAAGGTACATCCGGAGGACTGGTAGCTTTACGCTTAAAGTGTAGCTAGAGTACACAAGTTGCGGTAAGAAGTATGGGTATGGTAGCAGCAGAAACACTTATTGTGATAGTCTGATAGTGTTTTTCCCAGAAATGTCGTATATGTTCGAAAATCTGTTCCATAGTAATACACCCTGTCAGTTCATCTATTGAATGTAGGAGTACCAAAGTCAAAGCGTCGTTAAGAAAGGTTAAATTAAGGATAGATAGGGTACTCAAACGTTTTTGTGGCCAGTACAACATTGGTGTCGATAACTTGATTGTATTAGTACCGGTAATGGTTGCAGGTAAATGGTAATTCATTCTGGCTAGTAGTAGTAGTAGTAGTAGTAGTAGCAGTAGTAGGTTTAGTCATCCGTAGATCTCTTTTTATAAGCATATAAGACATGTCAAGTATTTACAGGTTTAGATAAATTTAAAATAAGCTAATTCGTAAACACATACATTTGCAGACTTCCAGTTAGAGACAATCATTAGATGTACTCCTGGTATACAATACTTTTTTTACAAATAACTTATTAAACACACACACACACACACACACACACACACACACACACACACACACACACACACACAGACAGAGAGAGAGAGAGAGAGAGAGAGAGAGAGAGAGAGAGAGAGAGAGAGAGAGAGAGAGAGAGATATTATCTTCTGGGCCATTTTCTCTACCAAAACTTCCCATTTGCTATCCTGAAAAACTGAGTCAGTGTCCCTCTATAATAAGTGAGATGTTGGCTCAGAAAGAGGAACAGGTATTAGTACTGTGCAATGCATAACCTGGGGGTAAGTTTTTCTAGAAAAGGAAAAAAGAAAAAAAAAAAACAGGCGGAAGGTGTTATGCGGATTTTCGGGTGTTTTATACTCATTATTATTACTTATTTGTATAACATTTTTTTACCAAACCCTTACTCTGTTTTATCTAACTAATCATCAATGTGTAAAATATATTGCATAACACGTACTTTTTAGCTGCTTTTTTAAATAAGTGTATTTTTGCAAATCTTTTATCTCTTATGGTAATTTATTGGACAGTTTTATTCTTTGGTAAAAAATGCTGTTTTGAGTTTTGTGTTTATTTTTTCTTAGCAAATGTAAGTTGAGTCTAGCTCTTGTTCCATTGTCACGGACAGAACTGTTTGTGCACAACTGATTGGTAAAAGTATTCACACGAAGCAGTTAAAATCCCCAGTGTTTTGAACAAATTTTTACAACGAGCTCGACTACCATTTTTGGTTATGATTTTTCTGGAGTTTGAAAATTGGGTTCATATTTTGTGCATTTCTTCCCTAAAAAAGAATGACAGCACAAGTCGTGTCATTCATCAACATAGTTCTGAAGTTCCATACCCCTTGGTGTCCCATCTTCATAACAGTCTACAGCCTGTGGAGTAAAGACCGTATAAATACTGTGGGTACCTACTTTCTGAAAATGTGGTTGAGGTTCCAACACTTCTCTGTGGCGTTGTATTGCGTCAAGAGGGGATGTAATGGGAAATGTAAATATTTATTTAAAAATCATTACAGCCATATTTATTAATGTACAAATCTAAAATTTTACATGTATAAAGCAAAAAGAGCTGTGTTTTAAAGGAAAATATAATAAAATATGCAGGATTAATATTTTGACAGAAATTTGAATTTTTAATTTATTGTTTTTTAATAAAAAGCCACTACTCAAATTCTAATCATGCAATTAATCTGAAAATTTTATTGTAGTGTCATGAGAAGGTTACAAGACCACTGAACTGCAGTTACTAATTTATGGTACAAATTGTATTATTAACAGAGTTTTTAATTTTGCACATCCAAAATTACCTTTTTTCTATATACAATCATCTAAAAATCAGAATGTAATTGTACGATCTCATATTTTTTAGTTCGAACGAGACAGCAACAGGTTGCGAACACTTCCTGAAAATTTCATGGCATTAGCGCATACACTTTTTGAGGAAAGGCTTCTGATAACATAAAAAGTGTAAAACAGAGAAAATGAGGTTCAAAGACTTTCTTCTCATACTTCTACATGTAATAAGCTTACCTCAGTTTTAAAATCCTCCATACTTTTACTCCTCATCCTCCAGGTTTCTCTTCTCTCCTCTTCGAATCTGACTGGCCTGTATTTGCGGGTAAGACACTGATCTTTTAGCTTTCTTGATCCTGCCCTCGTCGATGGTGTAAAATACTTTTGTTGTAAACACACCAGCATCTATACCAATTCTCTTCAGCACTTCAATTCTGCCATTATTTTCGTTATTGTAACATAAAACTGTATCACAGACACCTATTTTGAATAGTTCAAGTTCACAGAATGTTCTTTTTGAGCATTTAGTCCAAATTAAATTATTGAGTTTTTCATTTGTATTATGTGTCTTTCCGTGAAGACACTTCCTCAATAAATCAGGATTTGCAAGAAACCTGAATGTGGGCTTGATTACATTCACAATAAGTTCCGGTAATGAGTATTTATGTAAATGTGTCATTTCTGTTGTTGAACTTACATCAATCGTCTTCCAGTCACAGATTTTGCATTGGTGTTTGGTCAGTGGATAGTTTGTAGAAAAAAAATTGCCTCTAAATTATGAGTGTTTTGCCTGATAGCTCTCCCATAAAATAACTGAAGGGACTCAATTTCTTTCACAGTAAGCCTGCCTTTTCCTCCTAGTGGTTTTCCATCCTCAAGTACTTCACTTTTCTTCTCTTTCAGCAAGCGACGAAGCCTATCACCAAGCCTCTTTTGGATGTGGCCAACACATTCCAACTTTTCTATTGTTGTATTGTACGGATTTTTATCCGTTACAGCTTTGAATGAAGAGGAGTCCCCATCACCAAGGTATTTAGTATATCTAACACCATACTGGTCCTCAGATCTAGAGAATATCCTCACAACTGCAGCAGCCTCCACGCCCCCACTTGAGCCACTGTAATTTACAGAGCATGCTACTGAATGCTTTTTTTGCCACAGTTTTTCACTGTCTTGATTGTTGGACATTTTCCTTGTTGCACACTTGTGGCAGTATTTAGACATAATTTCCACATCTAGAACTTTACCTGAGTCAATACCAATAACAGATGCAACTCTATACAGAGATGTGTGACCTCTTTTCATCCAGGTCCCATCTATAGACACACACAGGTCAGTAACATTTGTAGGAGATTCACTGTCATGAATGTTTGCACCAGGATCTATTTCTTTTTGGTTTATTTCCAACAATTCTACCACTGCTTTCCTGATAGAAACTTTGGCAGTATCGCATACAGCATCAGACATTTCTTTAGTTATTTTTTCAAACTTTGCACAAGGTGTAGGCATGATCAGAAAGCCATGCAAATTACCTCCTCCCCTGTCCTGTACAGGGCATCTCAGAGCATATGCTAACCTAAAATTGCTTTCATAGGCATCAGTGTCAGGTTTTTGGAGGAGGAAAATGAAAATTCATAGCCACACGAATTACAAATTAATTTAAAATCATAAGCTATTCCCCTTCTTCTTTCTTCAACAACAATCATGTATTCCGTATTTTTACAGCTAACACGTGAACATTAAAACTTTATAGCCTGGCAGAGAAGCTCTAAATCAATAAGTCTGAATCAAGTGGAATCCATATCAACATCATTCACGCACCTGTTCAATTGTCCTGTTCCAAGTTTCGATGCTGAAGCTGAGAGCTTATGTTCTTCATTCCGAGCTGCTTACTCTTTTTTGTTGATAAACCGATTTCCATGAAACCTCCGTTTCCTAAACACAGTTTTTCCACCACCCATTATGCATAAATCTTGACTTCCACGTAAAGGATTGCGAATTCAACCTTCCACCTAATAACATGTGTTAGTATTGTCAAAACGTAAATAAACCACATGCAAGAAAGTTTTCTGGCAAAGATATAGATGTCAGCCAGAGATCAAAATGTCAGACAAAGATACCGAAAGAAAATAGCTTTCACATTGACAAAAATTCGCTAAAGCAAGCAGTTTCCCAAACGTCACAAAAGGTGGAAGTGGCCACCAGTGCAGGGTTATCAGTTTATCAATTTAAAGGCATTTCTAAAGCTGTTATCACGATAAAATTCGCACACAACAGAGTAAACTGTGTAGAACAAGAAACCAATATTTTTGTAAAATCGATTTTTTGGACCACAATCCCTCACATCCCCCCTCAATTTCAACTCATTACAACTAAACTTCACAGGATTATGCAGCTATTCTGGTTGGACAATTGGTAATGCTTCCTGTTCTACACCCTCGCAGTTCCTCTTATGTCATAAGAGCATTTGCATCTCCTTGTTTCCAAATCACTAACACTTCCTTAGTCTATAATTTCACCTATTTATTCGTGGTTTTCCATTTCGTCAGGTATGGATGAACAGTGTAACACTGATCATGTGGTTTCTGCGTACTGCTGGGAATCAGATCATAATAAGCCAAATCCACCTTTCTGCGACAGTTGCTACATGATAGAAACGTGCTAGATTTCTTGTTTTAACTGAACTACATGCTGTAGTTTTGCCGGGAATTCCTTCTGTGTTGGGAAAACCCTTCCAAAAACTGTTGTGGTGGCATTAATGCTGTACTGCATACTGTATAATGTACGACTTCTTACATTCCTGCTACTTGAAGTGTTGCATCATTAATGCTGTGTGTATCCATAGCATTCTAGCGACAGTTATCCTTTCATTTGGAGTACGTAATCGTTTCTGAATTATTGCCAGTTTGTTAATTGCTATTGCTACCATATTATACACAAATTCCACGAGCTCTGTAGCTGTCTCCCACATTACTTTAGCACTGTTCAACACATTTTGCTCCAGATGCGTTAGTTGTGTGATATGCCACGCTACCTTGACCTCAATACTTCCTACTGTGTCTTTCATGTGACCTATTATTGTGTACGGTTCCCACACATCTTTGTTTATGGTCTCAAACAAGGTTTTTTTAGCAAGCCCCCTCCTGTACTTACCCAGCTCCTCTTTGTCTGTATAGATGCCAGCGCATGACATTTGTTATCTGCCACAGCTATGCTTGTAGCTTCCCGTCAGACAGTTCCTGTTCTTGATACTCGTCACTAATTTCCCATAAAGTGGTTTCTTTCCGCTCATACTCACATAATTCCTTGAATCTCTCTTGTAGGCTACAAATCTCGTTACTAACTTTCGATACCTTGAAAGTTAGTCCCAGTATCCAATAGTGATCCGACGACAAAACATCCAGTTGCTTGGAAACAACACTCCAGGGTTCAATGGGTCGTTCATGACTGCACCTCCTACTCTTCCTTCGATGACGAGCCACAGCATCAAGATTACAATTATGCTTTGGGGTTCCCATGCCATTACGCCTCCAGAGGGAAAGGAACTTCCTTCAAAAAGGAACTACTTCAAAAAAAGAGTGCCCACGCCGTAGCACAAATAGCCATATGTCTTGCACGAATGTCATACTAACTCCTAACACACAGTATAATTGTAAGGGTACAAAAAAGGGGAAAAAGTAATAATACAATATGCAAAATACATTGCAATAATATGTAAATCTCAACTATTAGTTTCGTGACCTCGGTGCCGTGGTGCTTTGTGCATAGCATAATCATCAGGTAGCGCATTCCTCTGAACCTGCCTTGGTTTACTGCTCTGCTGTGGCACCGGTATCTGAATTTGGGATAAGGCACTGACAGAATGATTCAATGGTTTTACTCTACTGATATGTACAATGGAAGTTTTAATTGGTAAGTGGGTCTTAACATTGACTGGGGAGGTCACTTCTGTCTCTCGATAAGAACCAAAGTTTTGGTTTTCCCTTTCAGTGTGTAAGGAATGATACCTAACACGTACTGACCAACTCTGAAATGTGGAAGACGACTTGCATTCTGCCCCATATGTTTTTGTCTTTCCAGAACTTTCGTATTTGCTAGTCTGAGTCTCTGCCAAACTTCACGTATCCGTTTGGTGAACTCATAAGCTGATACCACGTCGTAACCTAACTCAGATTGTAACGCATCTACATCTACATGATTACCCTGCAATTCACATTTAAGTGCTTGGCAGAGGGTTCATCGAACCACGATCATACTATATCTCTACCATTCCACTCCCGAACAGCGCACGGGAAAAACGAACACCTAATCCTTTCTGTTCGAGCTCTGATTTCTCTTATTTTATTTTGATGATCATTACTACCTATGTAGGTTGGGCTCAACAAAATATTTTCGCATTCGGAAGAGAAAGTTGGTGACAAATTTCGTAAATAGATCTCGCCGCGACGAAAAACGTCTTTGCTTTAATGACTTCCATCCCAAACACATCAAAGGAGCTGGCATTTTCCTTCTGTGTTCATCCTCGTACAGTGAGAGACCTATACTAGTATGGACTTTGGAACTGTATGCACCGACCACAAATTTTAAATCTGTGTCCAAATATTTATGTTGGCTTTTAACCTAGTGAGTCATCATCTTCGAGATTGTTCAATGAGTGCATTCTGTTCAACCCTTTGCTTGTGGATGGGAGGGACTTGTCCGTAACTTGCGAGTATGACGTACATGGCACAGGTGTTTCATCAGACCAGATAAGCAGTTTTTATGTCAGAGTTAAGAATCCAGTTATTCACTAATGCTGAAGCAATTGTAGCAGCCTGCAGGTTTGAAAAATCAGACTCTAATATATAAAAAGGTTTTGATGCCTCTGGTAAACTTTGGAGATGGATTCTTTTATGGCTGTGATCGGCCTGTTGTGCACACGATATGCAGTTTCAAACATACTGTTCCATATCACGTTTTCTTGTGTGCCAACGAAATGTTTTCGTTACCCTTCTATGTGCCACTCTTCAACCACCACGGATCAACAATCCATCATCATGTGCCCATCGTGGTACTTCGTTCCTCAGTGACAACAAAACTACTACGTGTGGTCTGCGTTTTGTTGATTTGCATAGTAAGCCCTCATCATTATGAACTGTGGCTCTGTCCTAAATTCCTGATAGTCTACATCATCTGCCTGCACTTACTCATGCTGATTTATTAGTTCAGCTTTGACAAAAGCATTCATAGTATAATGTATTAACTAAAACATTCTCACAACTCTATACTGAGTTACAGTACTCTTTACATGTGTTCTTACAATACCGTAAAATATTACAATTATTCTTGAGCCACTCTGTGTGTATCCTTCAGATTACCCTCATTCACACACAGATAAATGATCCACTGATTTTGCAACAGGGCACAGCGGCGAAAAGTCTACACAACTACAGTGACCAGACACTGGTCCATACAAAGGCAAATGGAGCAAACAAGCAATTTGCCTGCACTCTCTGTCAGTCACTCACACTTTTACCAAGTGCTTGTAGCACTAAGACCTCACAGCTCAAAGTATTTGTGTTTGTATGTTTCTTCTCAGGTATATGAATAACTTTGTAGTTGAACTCACTCAACTTAAGAACTTGCTAGAGGGCTCCTTGAAACCCAGGAACCATTTCAATCGAGTGTGATCTGTTATATATTTGCATTCCAGTCTGTACAACTAATACCAAAAGTAAGTGCTCCCACATATCACTGCCAACGTATCCTTCCCTGTGATGGAGTAATTTCATTCTGTTCTGTTTAGCTGTTGAGATGCGTACACTACAGGATGGTCTTCACCATATATATTCTGAAAGAGAATGCAACCAAAAGCACTACTGATACCATCACAGGAAAGGATAAATTCTATGTCAAAATTGGGAAACGCCAGTACTGGGTCTTTTGTTAATGCTTTTTTAAGCATCTGGAAGGCAGACTCACATTGAGATCAACCATTCAAATTTAACAGCTTTTTTCAGAAAATGATTTAATGGTAGAGCAATTTGCACAAAGTTTTTGCCAAATTTTTGGTAATGGTTACAGAGTCACAGAAAAGACTGTAACTGTTTTGTTGTTTGAGGGGTTGAAAATTCTAATACTACTGACAATAAACGGAGATCAGTTCATAAACCTTCTTCACGTAGAACACGGCCCAGGTACTTGTCATGAGTCGATAAAAACTTATATTTTTCAATATTGTGCGTAAGATGTGCTGCCTGTTATCTAATGAAAAGTTCCTCCATCGTTTTACATGCTCACTCGTACTTTCCGAAAAAACGATGTCATTGAGATATAGGCCATGCAAAACCCCATCTAGCAACCTTTGAATGTGGGCAGCGCATTTTTAAGCCTGAATGGCACCCTGTGATATTGAAAATGACCCCATGGGACTATAGAAGCTGTTAAGGTCTGTCCTCTAGCACTACTTCCGTATGGTGATAACCACTCCACAAATCCACTGTGTAGAAGTATTTGCATCTGCCTAAGCTATAAAGCATTCCCGTGGTGTATATCAGACAGGTATTGCTGGTGGTTGACCATTTAAGCACCAATAGTCGCAACAAGTGATATTTTTTGGTATCATACGTCGATTTTTGTGGGACCAGGATCACAGGTGACCCTCAGGGACTATCACGCCTTATACCAGCTATTAGTGGATGAGCTCTTCTATGAATGTCTGTAATTGCTTTGGCGTACGATACAGTGTCCTATAAACTGGATCATTATTTCCTCTTCGAATGCATTGTTCGGTAACCATAACAATGGGTAATGAAACCTGAGCATTAAACAAATGCTTAAACTGTAACAGTAGAGCTTCCATAGCCCTCTGGTCACTGCCCGGCATATGACCCACTTTGTCATGTTATGTAAAATTACTGATGGTATACTTTTGGCTATGGTCAGGCCATGACCTATATATCCTCTTCATCCAAAATTTTCAATGTGGCAATCGTTCAGCCTCTCGGTAAACTTGCATTGTCCATATTGAAACTGTCTAGGCTAACCAGAACCATGCCGGCCGCCGTGGCCGAGCGGTTCTAGGCGCTTCAATCCGGAACCGCGCGACTGCTACCGTCGCAGGTTCGAATCCTACCTCGGGCATAGATGTGTGTGACGTCCTTAGGTTAGTTAGGTTTAAGTAGTTCTAAGTTATAGGGAACTGATGACCTCAGATGTTAAGTCCCGTAGTTCTCAGAGCCATTTGAACCAGAACCAGACAGACACTATTCAAAATACTTGTGTGTCCCTAACTTCTACGTACAAAACAGTGCATTATATTCAGAGGCTCGTTAGTTTCAAGTGGCTCAACCATAAATAACGTCTCCTGTGGTACGTCTGTATCTGTAGAGACCCAAACTAATTTCACTGTACCTGATGGTACATTACTATGGAAACCTATGTTCAGTATGCATGTATGCGGCGCAGACAGCAACGCCTTCAAGATCAGTGATCCCTGCGACATTGCCTCACTCACGGCGGTATCACCCACTCGAAACAAAGCCCCTCCAAGCTCAACTGTATGCTGCAGGAGATCGATTTTAGCATGGTGTATCTAAGGAAATCAAGCCCTTCCCCAACCTTTGGCAACATTTCTATATGCTCGGATAAAAGTCTTAGCCCCAGTACTACATTTGGCACTGTTTTCCCCAATGAAGCTATATAGTTATTACTAACTCCACACAACCTATAATACGGAGACTTTAGTCTCTTTCTACCCATGAGATAGCTCATAGACCAATACATAAGCTCCTATATCTACTAAAATTTACGTTCCTTGCCACCAACAAAACTCCACAAGCAAAATTTCTTCTCTGCATCTACTCTATTTAGTGGGAACTTTATCCGACAAGTGATACATTCCCATTCACGTTTAACGAACGCTTTTGCTGATCGCAATTTTCCCATTTCTTACTCCTGTTCTTTGTGACGTCCATACTGATAGTATTCCGGCTGACTACATCGTTGCTGGACATGGCCCTCACGTCCACACCTGTGACACTTTATTACTGAAGCAAATACACGGCGATCACCACGGCCCTTAGTCGCTACAAATATATCTTTCTCTTTCAACTGTACGGCGATCCTAATAGCTGCAGCCAAATCAGACGGATGCTCCATCCTAACCCTAGGCGACTTTTCAGCGGGAACGCCGAGTAAAAATACGTCGATACCTCCATTCTCCACTTCTCGGCTTAACACTGTATGGACTTCCTCATTCTCCATTACCTTGTACATCTGGATGTTAATCCTATCCGAGAATGTTTCAAAGGACTCATTACGATTCAGCATTAACGTATTCAATTTCTCCCTAAAGAAGCAAGTGCTGCCCTGATTACAGTACCAGTGTCATGAGCTCTCAGCTAAATGTTTGAATATTCGCGCATCCCGCAAGGTCTCATGGTAAGTAACGTGTACCTTACCCTCTTCAATAAACTGAAAAGTGGTCATATCAAATTTTCTGCTGTAAAATAGATGGAAGGAGAGAGTACACTCGTCATAGTCATAACTTCAACTTGTCCTGCGCCTGATCCTTGTAATGCTCTAATTCACCAGCTTTTTGTTAGAGCACTGCTTGTAACCTAACGATACGCTCTGTCACAGCAGCGACAGAATCAGACGTACTAGCGGCGCGTGTTTCTACTAGCCTCTTGTGTATTCCACTGTTACCAAAACAATAAAGAGATATACGATACAAAAGGGAATGTCACAAGGTTCACACTCTAGAGTACGTCATACACAACAAGTTACTCTGTTTCTTAAAGCATATCATACCCACGTACACTTACTACAGTCTCATGCCAATGACACCAAAGTCTCAAGACAAGGATATGGTTTGCACCACCTTCGTGCACGGTAACTCGTGCCTAAAAAGACTGCAAAATGTACACCAGACAGGTGTTAAATATGACTCATGGCAGTCTGGCAAGTCAGGGGGTTAACACAGTTGTACAAGAATTACTTTCAGATTAAAATAGATATGGTTCAAATGGCTCTGAGCACCTTGGGACTTAACATCTGTGATCATCAGTCCCCTAGAGCTTAGAACTAATTAAACCTAAGTAACCTAAGGACATCGCACACATCCATGCCCGAGGCAGGATTCGAACCTGCGACCGTAGCAGTCGCGCGGTTCCGGACTGAGCGCCTAGAACCGCGAGACCACCGCGGCCGGCTAAAATAGATATCCCTACAATCTACCTTGGCTAATAAA
This sequence comes from Schistocerca americana, assembly GCF_021461395.2. Lineage (NCBI taxonomy): Eukaryota > Metazoa > Arthropoda > Insecta > Orthoptera > Acrididae > Schistocerca > Schistocerca americana. The sequence goes on from NC_060130.1 coordinate 355,132,558, forward strand.
TTATACAACGAAAATGGCCAGTTACAAGGTACACAAAATACTTCTCACTCACCGCCCTACATTGCACGAAGCGTTGACTGCAATAAGAGCGTAGGTGCTATGGTGAAACTAATGCCAGTCGTAGCGTTGTAAAGCTCACCTGTGGCCACCAGTTGTTGTAGTCGTCAGAAACTTCTGATATCAGTTGTAGTGGCGTCAGCATGAGGCCAACTTCTGATCACCAGATGTTGCAGTCACCCCTCAGGTCAGGATTTTTGGCGGTATGGAGACTGAGCAGGTGAGGTAGTCAGTTGCAGAAGCAGGAAACCGAGTTCGGGAGCTGGTGTGGGTAGTTGCCACACGCCCTAAAGCGTCAGTGAAACAGCGTTGTCTGGGAAAATATTTATTGCTTGTGATTTTTCAGTGCACATTGTCTTCTCCAGAACACAGGAAGTTGTGCTAATTCACACACGCTAATGTGACAAGGAATGTGGAATGTTGACTGCGGCAGCAGTGTAGGTCATGACCCAGCAGCCGATGTCGTGTAGGTACCTGGAAAGGAGTCTGTAGGCGCAAGCCTACCGTGGCTCGCCATTATCTTGTGTGGCTCGCCCCAGCACTCTGTAATATGGACATGTGCTTAAGCTGGTACCAGTAGAGTGCCAGAGAGAGGGAGAGTCATGAAGGTGGAAGTCCAGGACCCAAATCAGCCAAACAGCATATGGCCAGGGAGGGAGTACTGCCTACAATCAAAATGCTGAATTCATGTGTCTCGCCAAGTAAGATGTAGACATTATTTTGCTGTCACTTGGTATGGCCCTTTTCCAAGGACCAGGCTCAGTTTCGTCCACATCTTCTATCAGTCACTGAGGGAACCAAACAGCAGTGGCAGCTTGGAGCGGCTAGGTTCCCCTACAGCCAGCTGTCTTGTCTAGGAAGCAGGCAGCAGATCACAGCTCGCGAACCAGGTTATCCAGTAATTAGTAAGACTGACGTCGTGTCTGAAATCAGGGATGCAGACGGGATGACCGGATACTGAGCCTGAGGCTTCTGAATCGGTCGTATTTAAGCTGTACGTAACGTCATCACGGCTGGTAGTACAGTCATTTCCCCTCCTAACTGAAGGTTTCAGCATACTTGCCCCCATTGTGATCTCTCAGTTATCGTCAGTTGCGTTTGCCTTCACACTTTCCGTCAGTGCTAGGATACTCTGAAGCGGCTGAGGTCGGTGATCACGTGTTATGACTGTATTGCTGCGCTTGCAGACTGACGTATTTGGCGCTGTCATACTCCGCCTTTTACCTTCCTTGATTACGGTTTGGCTCGGTGTGGAAATGTATTACGAGCGGGGCCCTGCCTTCTGCAACACCGGCACTGTTTGCGTGCGAGGATACCGATTGTGACACATGGTATGAGTCGGATGTGACAAAAAGAAAAAAAAAAAAAGATGGTTCAAGTGGCTCTGAGCACTATGGGACTCAACTGCTGAGGTCATTAGTCCCCTAGAACTTAGAACTAGTTAAACCTAACTAACCTAAGGACATCACAAACATCCATGCCCGAGGCAGGATTCGAACCTGCGACCGTAGCGGTCTTGCGGTTCCAGACTGCAGCGCCTTTAACCGCACGGCCACTTCGGCCGGCTCGGATGTGACACTCTGCTGTCTGCGTTAAGTGCAGTAATAACTTCACAAATTTATTTGCGCATCCTTGAGTTGGATTTGCCGTGCAAAAATACTCATCGATAAAATAAATATCGCTAAAGACCAATTTGAGACCGCTCTATCGAATGGCCAAGTAAAATCCTGCTTTAAAAATAATTTTATTCATAATGGGAAGAAAACCAAGGCTTTCCATCGACACTGGCCACTGGTACATGAAAGCTGTGTAAAGCAGTATTTATTTGGGACGATTCCAGCCACAGATCACAAAAACGAAACTATGAATATCTGTACATATACATCACAGAAAATGGTCGTACCGACTCTTAGAAGTAACACCCGGTGTATTACGGGTGCCTGTTGTAAGAGTCAGGAGGCGCATCTTCGTTATTGTTTCAGCACATGTTTGCAATTTAGTTTTTGCAATGTATAACTGGAGTCAACCCAAATAAATACTGCTAATCACGTGTGGCTTGCGATGCTCAGTGTCAATGGGAAACATTGGTTTGTTTTTCATTAAATACAAAATAATTTTTAAAGCGGAATATTATGTGCCGCTTTGATAGGTTGGTCCTGAATTAGTTTATTTCGATATTCGTTTTATCGATGTGTATTAAGAGGGAAGTAAAACAAGAAGACTAACTAGAACTCAAGCAGTGACTCGCATGCTGCCTGCTCCACGTTGTCTGCTAAAGCTACCCAGCAGCGCTACTCGGTCATTGTTGGAGTACTGGTAGATCATCTTGTTTTATTGCCCCTGCTATACACATCGATAAAACTAATATCGTACTAGACTCATCTATAGGTACTCTGTCGAACGAGCACATAAAATTCCACTTTAAAAATCAACTCCGGTTTGCGACTGTACTGCACTGCCCACTAATTAACTTGTGCACTGGCTAACTTGAAAATGTGAACGTAAAACTGATGTACTGAACTGAACAAACGTCACTTGAAAGACAATTTACAGTGGATCACTGAAACAGCTCTGAGCTCCCAGCAATACTGTGCAAATTATCTATTTATTAAAGTTTTAGTTAGTAGCACACTATCATGGGCCACATTCAAAAGTTGGGTTTTTCTAAAGTCTGGCTGCATTAACTTCTAAGGACCATCCATTCACTCGTCGCATTTGTCCAAATTATTCAACAGAATGGCGGCAAGGATTTGAATAATAAAGTTCACAACTCACAAGATTTGATTTTCAATAAATTGTTAGATTTTTTTCCTTTATGAGCCGCAGCAACAAGTTTAATCAACTTCCAAGGATGAATGTTTGTCCTACGCGAAAACGTAAATAACTAGACATTTCCTCACCTAGGTCCCCACTTACTCCAAAGACTCGAAAAATTCCAAGTCCAACTTGGTTCAGATTGAAGTTCAAGTTCTCAGATGGTAACTGGCAAAAATTGCAAGTCCGAATCCACACTCTAGATCGGCTGTAAAATTTTAATAATTCTGAATCGTCCCCTGCCGAGAAAATACAAGTCTACAGCTTGAAAATATTACTAAATGTTTACTGCCGACACAAGCGAAAGTCTATAACTTGGCACTTTAAAAAAATCTCAATACTTTCACGAGACGACCAACTCACACAGAGACTACTTGCAAATACTACCCAAACCAGCCTGCCTCAGCCAAGATGGTGGCCGAGTATTTATACTCTCGTATAGGTCACATGAGTCAAATCAAGTATATTTGCTTCCTGATCACATAAAAATATAAATCTGTTGATATAATTATACAAGTATTATACATCAAATACTTCCAAATTTTATAAGCTTTTCAGTGCTGAAATTAGATTTTTATCACACACATTGCTTTTGGCATGAATTAAACTTTTAACATGAAAACGTTATTTTGGTGATATTATTGTTAACAAATATAAAAAAATTGATTATGGACCTATTTCTACTTTCCTAACTACTGTTGTTCTTTAATGCTACCGCTACGTTTACGACATAAATTAATCGTGTGGCTAAATTTGCCGATTTTTCAGCACGGAATACACGTTCCGGCCTTTAATTCGAAAATTTTAATATTTATCACAATTTTGGTTTAATTTTCTGACAGATCTTTACGAGATCTATCCATTGACACTTCTTTTATGAAAATCGGTGTACCTGACACCGAGTTACAATTTCTTAAAGTTCACACAAAATAGTTCAAATGGCTCTAGGCACTCTGGGTCTTAACATCTGAGGTCGTAAGTCCCCTAGAACGTAGAACTACTTAAACCTAACTAACCTAAGGACATCACACAAATTCATGCCTGAGTCAGTATTCGAACCTGCGGCCATAGCAGCAGCGCGGTTCCGGACTGAAGCGCCTAGAACCGCTCGGCCAGAACGGGCTTAAGTTCTTACAGTTTGTAAGATGTTTAACAAAGCAGAAGCTAAAAACTATTCATCGCACCGAGGACGCACTTATACCCTCACACTCGCTATAATTTCCCTTTATTTCTGTGGTACTGACTCTTCAGTATCATACTGGGTTCACATTTTATTAGAACATATTTGATTTTTCAATCTTTAACAAGATCGTTTAGTCTCTCATTGTGGCCCTTTCCACCACTTTGCTCCCCAGCGGGTTTCGAGCACTGGAAATACCGACCACGTGCTTTCACAGTGAGTTACACATCTGCTAGCATTAGACTTTCCCATACATGGTTGTCCGCTCCAATAGCAGACCTCAAAGAGCGCCGACATCTAGCGGACGGCCACGCTCAGCCACCACGTGTCTTTATACCAATCCCTCTTATCTGTCACACTTGAGCCATGCGCCGACAACTGTTATACAGAGCATAACAAACTCCGCGCTGTCGGCCGCATCCATACTCAAAGTTTATGAGGTGCCTTCTTGGGGGCCTACGGCGTCACAAGTTACACACTACAAAAAAGACATTGCAAATACTTGCCAAAACACTGGAGAAAATTCGCTTGATGTCTCTTGGGTGAGACACCCGTTATATATACACACACACTAAGACAAAAAAAGGACACACCACGAAGGAATTATTCGAATGGGACGGAAATCGATGTGATTTACATGTACAGACAAACAAATGATTACAATTTCAGAATAGTTGGATGGTTTATTCAATAAAAGGGCTTGACAAACTGAGCGAGTCAATAACGCGTTGGTCCAAGCAGTTATTCGGCTTGGCGTCTCAAAACACGTCTTCGCTGATCCTCGGGGCTCAGTTCGAAGCGAGACATCACTGAACACAGTTCCACTCCTGTTCAATAAGATTCCAGGCCAAGGACGTGCCTGGAGATGCCGGGACAGCAGTGGGATGCCGTCCTATCCCCCACTATACGGCCCTACAACCACGAATGATGATCTGGGGTGCCATTTATTTTCGTAGCAGGACCTCTTTGGCGGTCATCAGCAAGACTCTTATAGCACAGAAGTACGTCGACGATATTCTGCGCCCCGTTTCGTTTTTTGCCCTTCACGACAAGCCATCTTGGGCTTACATATCGGCAACGTAATGCCTGCCGGCACGTGAGGCTACCGGATCTCTCCCCAAGTGAAAACGTTGGGAGAATTATGGACAGAACCCTCCAACAAGCTCGGGATTTTGATATAACGCACCCGTTACTTAGAATTTGGCACGATATCCATCACGAGGACATCCAACAGCTCTATCAATGCCAAGCCTAATAACTGCTTGCATAAAGGCCACAGCTGGACGAATGTGTTATTGACTTTCTAAGTTTGTGATACTTATTCTCTTGAATAAATCTTTCAATTTTTTCAGATATTGTAATTATTTGTTTGTCTGTCCATTTACATGACATCTATCGATTTCCGTACCATCCGGATAATTTTTTCGGGGGTGACGTTTTTTTTCTGTCTTGGAATGTATACCAGAAGTAACGGGTATATGTGCAGGTTTTTTTTTTTTATATGTGGTACCTTAATATGTTCACACATCAGCGGGTTGGTTGTTTCTTCTCTGCGTCGAACAGTCTTCCCACAAACATGTCTCAAACCTTGCGACCTGCTGTATACTGCTTTTTGCATGGGCGTAACTGCACTACTAAGTGGACTATGCTCGTCAGTAGAGACTAACCGTTTTGCGTGTATATATATATTTGGGGGGGTTCTGTTATTTGTGTGACTGTGGGTGACCGGTAGTTGTTCGTAATTGATGAGAGTCTGTCTTATTTGTCGCGGGTATTTATTCCTTATCAAGAGATTTTATAAATGAAGAATGCGTCTGCATTACAGTCTCCAACTGGAGTCAAGTGTCTGAGCTGTAAATGTGTATTATTTTGGAACCGCACGGTACGCCGTGCAAGAGACAGGGATGTCGAGTTTGCTTTCGTAGAGAAAAACGACGATTTTGTTGCAGTCTTGGCGTAATTTTAGTATTCTATGGCAAATACGAGTAGCCGTTTTCAGTTTCCGAGCCGAATTTAAGCAACAATCTCCATCTGTATTTGAAAAGTACTTGTTAAATAACCTTATAAATAGAAATTGAGGTTTTGTTTAAAATCTGCCTGTAATCTTGCTCTTTCCCCAGTCCAACAAAAGAGGGACAGAGCTAATGCTACTTCACCCATTGGTTATTGATATTTGCTATCACTAACTTTCAACATCATCTTTGGTTGTGTGGTGGCGGTAGTGTTTCCGGCGTATGAATGTTGCCTTTCGGCATACGCTCGTTGCACTTGAGCTCTGAAAAAGACAGGGCGCACACACGTCGAGATATCGGCGGTTTTCGAAGACCTCATTTGGTTGTATTCCCGCAATTTGAGCATTTTATGTGCCAGGCGAAACCCAACACTGTATTATGTGTATCTGTAACTTGAGTCAGAGTTTACTTTGATATAAATGCAAGAGTTCGACAACAAAAGGACGTAAATAGCTATAATTACTAAGTAACTATTTATCGTGTTGTACTGTTGCGCAACAGTATTCGATTTAAACTGTAAACTACTCTATGGCATGCTTTACTAATACAGTTGATCTCAGTGGCAGTCGACGAGTAGTTTACTTGCGTTTCACCGGAAGACAAAAGCGGGGGCTCCTGCATGGGAGCGGAGTTTGGGTTTGGTTCTGTGGGCGTGGTAGGTGTTACTATTTGTTACTGTCTTTCCCAGCCACCGCGCAAGTTTTACTTGTCGTCACCCACATTTTTAACGTGTTGCGGGTGCCTATAATTATAATAATAGGAGGTTCGTTCAGTAAATAAGTTCCCTATTATTTTTCTGAAAATAAAGTGTGTGTATCTCGCAAACATCTCTTCCTTCATAACAATGTCTGACATTGTGCAGCTCGAATGACCCAGGTGGTGCTCGGAAGATTCAAATGAGAAACGTTCCCACATCCTACATATTCACCAGATATTTCCCCAAACGATTTTCAAATCTTCCCGAAGTCATCCTAGAGGAAAGCACTTCAACACCAATGATGAAGTCATATCAACAGCGAGCAGCAGGTTTCGTACGAGCACAGGACCCGACCCAGTACAACACGCTGGTTTGGAAGAACTTGTGTCACGTCATCAAAAATGCCTGGAAGAACAGGGTGACTTTGTAGAAAAGTGACGGGAGCGTTGTACAATGTCAAGAAAATTATTTCAACATGATAAACTGCGTGTAATGTTCTTTTGTAACATGAGGAAATTTATTTATTGGAAGATCCTCGCAATAGCAAAAATAAGTAAAAACTGTTTGTAAGGTGCCAGAATAAATGGTCAGATTCGCACCTTACATGAGAGCTTTATACATTGCAGCGAGAAGGTGACTATGACACCTAACGTAATTTAGCGGTTATGAGAAAATTTGCCTATCAGTATGTAATGCAAAAAGGGATGACAGTCAATCGATGGTAATTAACACACCATTCTTATACAATGGGTATTTTAGTTTGATAAGCCAGGTGGACAATGGTGTAGCGAAGGTATGCTGCAGGGGTTACAACAGAAACCACTTAATGGTTCAAATGGCTCTGAGCACTATGGGACTCAACTGCTGAGGTCATTAGTCCCCTAGAACTTAGAACTAGTTAAACCTAACTAACCTAAGGACATCACACACATCCATGCCCGAGGCAGGATTCGAACCTGCGACCGTAGCGGTCTCGCGGTTCCAGACTGCAGCGCCAGAACCGCGCGGCCACTTCGGCCGGCAGAGAGTTAATATTTAACAGTGTTGTGTATAGGATTATTTCACTTCTTTATGTTGGCGAGGTGCGTTATCCATTGTGCTGTTTTTATGTCGTCGAGTTGAAAATACTGTGTGAAAGCTGTAATTTTGTGCTAAAATTTGCGACTTTAAACTTGTCATTTCTACTTATGCAGTTGTTCTCAGTTCTAAAAGCAGCACCCACTTTACATGTTTTAAGATTATAATAATTATTTGTGTGCACTTAGTACATCCCTTTAGCCTAATGTTCAAGAAAATTTCATTCATGTGAAAATTTCATAAGAAGATGTGTTCCTAAAACTAATTTAAGACCTATGAGAGAAACAAACACATCTTTGAACCTGACAGCATGGTGTCGGTTCTTTCGCACATGTCTGTAAGAAAACATACCACACGGAATCCGCAGCTGTGATACATATTAAGTAAATTGAAGGTGGTGTGGGTAGAAAGGAAAGGAAAGGGATCTGCATCTGAACTTTCTACGGAATCAGTGGCGACGAGTGCAAATGTGTGTCGGACCAGGACTCGAACACAGGATCTCTTGTTTACGAAGCAGTTGCATTATTGATTGCGCCATCCGGACACGGTGTTGATCGCAATTGCGTGGGCTATGCCTGCACGCCTCTCGACCGATCGACACGTCTACCTAGCTCCACGTATCTACAGCCCTATCCATGCCCTCCATGCACGCTACTTTGAGATTCCGGCATTAGGTCAAACGTAATTGTGCATGCGCACTGAAGGTGGTGAATTCATTGCCCATCACGGCGAATCAATTATACATGAATGGGTAATATAGCAATGGTTAACGCAACAGCCTTATAAGCAGGAGATCACAGGCTGAAATCCTCGTCCTGCACACATTTTCACTTGTCGCTGCTGATTACGCACAAAGTCCCGATGAAGCTGATATCAGTAGTTCCTTCCCTTTCCTTTCCGCCTCCTCCGCCTCCAGTTTACATAAAAGACACATCCTTCACAACGTCATAATTTACACGACATAAAATCGATGTGTGCTCTCACGGACACCAGCATTTTGCTTAGCTCTACGATTGTGAGCACAGATTTTAAATTTTTGGCTATATGAGTGTGGAAATGAGGGAAACGCTGTTTCTTTCAGGTGTTTCCACCTACATTTTCGGAGTAAGTTTGCTGCTGTTTTTTTTTCTTACCGGAGTGTTTTCGGTTTTTGTTTCCCCGTATTCTGTTTCCTGTGGTTTGCTGACTATTAGTGGATGCGGCAAGTTCCTATGGAACCAAACTGCTGAGATCATCGGTCAGATCTACCAGTGGACTTAACGAACAGTGTCTTTTTTTCTTTAAGCAGTTTCGGTCAGACTGATAATGTGCTCACTTGATTGAAGAGAATGCTAGTGGCGAGGTCGCAACCCCATCAACATCGACAGGCCCTCACACAAACATCTGAAAATTCTTCGTGGTTAAATTTACAGCACCCCTTTATATTTTCGAGGCTCTTGGTTTTCATTCTACTTTATTCTCCAAAAGTCAGCTGTGAAATTTGAGTACTGACTTGTGTAAAAATATAATCGCTTCAAGTGAAATGTGTTTTTTTTTGGGGGGGGGGGGGGGGGAGAGAGGTTCATTACCCTATGACCCATAACCCCTCACCCCCTTCTCATTCGCACCTGAAATTCTGCACAACTTCGGGGAGAAAGGCGTGCAGAAGTCTTTTGTGCAGCGGAAGAGGAATACTACTTTGAACCTGGGCCTACTGACAAAATAGATTGTATTTCAGGTCTGCCTATCATAAACGACTGTTGTTTATAAGTGCCCCAACGTATGTCAGCTCCTCTGTGACGTCAGTGGGCACTGTAAATATACTTTACACGTGGCTAAGGCCTTATCGACCATACACCTGCTCTACGAGTCTCTTCCAATTTTTTCTATCCAGGGAAATTGTTGTCCAATCAGAGTTGATGCCCATCCTAGCTGCATCTTCCCGGATATTCTCCATCCACCTAATTCGAGGTCTTCCTCTTCTTCTCTTTCCTTCTAATTTCTTAGTGGATGCTATTTTGGGTAGTCTGTTCTCCGGCATCCTTGCTACATGACCAGCCCAGTTCAGTCTTCTCTTCTTTAACATTTCCACAATGGTACTATGTTTGTACAGCTCCCGTAGTTCATTTTTCCTTATCCTCCACTCCATGACATTTTCATCGAAGATTGGTCCAAATATTTTTCTTAGTATTTTCCTTTCAAATATCAACAGTTTTTCTTCATCTTTTTTCCTGAATGTAATAGCTTCACATCCATATAATGCTACTGGTACAATAGTTGACTGATAAATACGGATTTTGAATTCAGTACTAAGTGATCTCATCCTTAAAATTTTGATACAGCTGTAAAAAGTTCTATTAGCTGCTGCTAGACGGGCGTCTATTTCTATTTCTGCTCTATTGTCTCTGCTAAAAAGACTCCCTAAGTACTTAAATAATAATTTCTCTAACGGGATTAGGCCTAAAACTGTTCAAATGGCTCTGAGCACTATGCGACTTAACTTCTGAGGGCATCAGTCGCCTAGAACTTAGAACTAATTAAACCTAACTAACCTAAGGACATCACACACGTCCATGCCCGACCGTACCGGTCGCTCGGTTCCAGACTGTAGCGCCTAGAACCGCACGGCAACTCCGGCCGGCCCTAAAACTGTGTTTATGTTCTTATTACCTTCATTTTTTCTGTATTTTCGGTTCTTTATGGCCCTCTTTGCATTACAGTAATTCACAGCTTGTCATTTGCAATTAAATTATGTTAACTAGAAGTTTGGTTGGCGAGTTAAAATACCACTTTACGTTTATAGATAATTTTGTAGCACCACGAAAATATTTCGTGACTGTACTCCGCGGTTACTTATAATTAGTTTCGAAGCAGCCGTTCTCATCTGCATTCGCATCTTTTGCGGAAATGCAGAGACAAACACAATATGAGTTTTGTGGAATTACGCTAGCAAGTTGCACTTTTTCACTTTACAAAAGACAGAGCTTATGTTGCTGCGGTGTGTTCCGCACAAACATGTATTGTGTGTACATTTTACCAACAGATGAGAATTCACATAACGGATACCGTATTTCTATACTAACTGTAAATAATCACAAAAAATGGTCACGAAGTATTTTCCCACAAAAAATTACGTTCATGGATGAATTGATTTTTTTTAACTCGTCAACCAAGCTCACAGTAACATCATTTAACTGAAGATGAATAGCTACAAATTTACCATAATGTAAAGATTGTCCCACAGTGCCCAACAAAGTAGAAAAAATTGAGGTAATAAGAACAGAAGACAAAAACAGCTTTCGGGCCTAATGTTGTTAGAATATTTATTACTTAAAGACTTGTTGACGCTTTAAAGAACATGTTTTCCGGCAAAGTGCAAGAATGTCTAGTAAACTGTACGTCTACTGCTCTGGAGATGATCGAATATGATACAACTTACAAGGGGGTAATCATTAAGCAAATATATAAATTTTGTGTACCAATGTACACGAGATATATCGACAAAAAACTAGGTACACACATTCTGCTGGTTAACTTACGTGAAATTTTTAGGATGCAAATGCGAGAAAGTCGTCTACGATGGTTTGGACACGCGCTCCGCGCAGAAGACGATACAATTGCAAAGCCAGCACACAAAGTGGAAGTTACGGGAAAAATACCCGAGTGGGGGAACGAGAGAACGATAGGTCGATACTCTGCACAACGACCTGAAGGCCGTAAATCTTCATCCAGACGTAGCCCACGACCGAATCCACTCAGCCGACCCTGCCACCGGCCGGGATGAACGCTAAAGAAGAAAAAGAAGGAAGTATACTGTATTGGTTGTCTCACAAAGTTCGCTTAAGAGTATCCGTGCCAGATTGGATTTGCAAGTTCGTAACTGTTATAAGTTGACTACAATAAAGGAAAACTGCTTGTTTACAGACATAACTTGTGTTCATGTCTGCTACTGGATTTTCACATGGGAGACAACCAGTTCACTAGGCTAAACACACAAGTTGAAGTGAAATATACAGTAGGTGTCCACCCTTTAAGGACGTTAGACACTTGGTTAGAAGATGCATGGGAGCGTGCGTACTATGGCTTTACGCAAATCTCCAGGCTACTTTATCCTGCACATACCTGTCCATATCAACCTTAATCTCTTACTACGGTCAACCCTTACTCTTAGTTTATTATGTGCAAATCTCTTTATATCTTCATAAGTATTGCAACCTACATCCGCTAGATTAGATGGCTACATCGAGAAAAAAGGAAGAGCCACTGCATCGATTTGTACACAAAAGAGTTTGTGGTGAAATTTTACCGAAAGCAAGGGGTCACTGATAGGACACATCCTATAGTTGTCAGTGAATAGTTCAGCTTAATAACAGAATTGTGGAGGGGTATATACACTGGAGAGCCAAAGAAACTGGTATACCTACCTAATATCGTGTAGGGCTCCCGCGAGCACGCAGAAATTCCGCAACACGTGGTGTCATAGACTCGCCTAAAGTCTGAAGTAGTGCTGGAGGGAACTGACACTATGAATCCTGCAGCGCTGTCCATAAATCTGTAAGAGAACGAGGGGGGGCAAGATCTCTTCTGAACAGCACGTTGCAAGGCATCCCGCATTGCTCAATAATGTTATAGTGTTACCTAACGTAATGAAGCCTTGGTCTCCCTCTAAAATACACTGAAGCGCCAAAGAAACTGGTATAGGCGTGCATATTCAAATACAGAGATATGTAAAGATGCAGAATACGGCGCTGCGTTCGGGAGCGCCTACATAAGACAAAGTGTCTGGCGCAGTTGTTAGATAGGTTACTGCTGCTACAATGGCAGGTTATCAAGATTTAAGTGAGTTTGAACTTGGTGTTATAGTCGGCACACGAGTGATGGGACACAACATCTCCGAGGTAGCGATGAAGTGCGGCTTTCCCCGTACGACCATTTCACGAGTGTACCGCGAGTATCAGGAAACTGATAAAACAAATCTCCGATATCGCCGCAGCCGGAAAAACATCCTGCCAGAACGGAACCAACGACGACTGGAGAGAATCGTTCAACGTGACAGAAGTGCAACCCTTCCGCAAACCGCTGCAGATTTCAATGCTGGGCCATCAACAAGTGTCAGCGAGCGAACCATTCAACGAAACATCATCGATGTGAGGTTTTGTAGCCCAAGGGCCATCTCGTGTACCCTTGATGACTGCACGACACAAAGCTTTGCGCCTCGCCTGCGCCCGTCAAGCCGGCCGAGCGGTTCTAGGCGCTTCAGTCTGGAACCGCGTGACCGCTCCGGTCGCAGGTTCGAATCCTGCCTCGGGCATGGATGTGTGTGATGTCCTTAGGTTTGTTAGGTTTAAGTAGTTCTAAGTTCTAGGGGACTGATGACCTCAGATGTTAAGTCCCATAGTGCTCACAGCCATTTGAACCATTTTTTGCCACCATCAACACCGAAATTGGACTGGACGCGTACGGGTTTGGAGACAACCTCATGAATCCATGGATCTTGCATGTCAGCATGGTGGAGGCTCTGTAATGGCGTGAGGCGTGTGCTGCTGGAGTGATATGGGATCCCTGATATGTCCAGATACGACTGACAAGTGACACGTACGTAAGCATCCTGTCTGGTCACCTGCATCCATTCATGTCCATTGTGCCTTCCGACGGACTTGGGCAATCCTAACAGGACAATGCGACATGCCACACGTCCAGAATTGCTACAGAGTGGCTTCAGGAACACTCTTCTGAGTTTAAACACCTCCGCTGACCACCAAACTCCCCAGATATGAACATTATTGACCGTATTAATGAGATTTTCACTCTGCAGCGGAGTGTGCGGTGATATGAAACTTCCTGGCAGATTAAAACTGTGTGCCGGACCAGTTCGAGTCTCGGTCCGGTACACAGTTTTAATCTGCCAGGAAGTTTCATTATTGACCGTATCTGAGACGCCTTCCGACGTGCTGTGTAGAACAGATCTTCACTCCCTTGTACTCTTTCGGATTTATGGACAGTCCTGCAGGGTTTCTGGTGTCAGTTCCCTCCAGCACTGATTCAGACATTAGTCAAGTCCATGCCACGTGTTGCGGCACATTTGTGCGCTCGCGGGGGCTCTACGCGATATGAAGCAGGTGTAGCAGTTCTTTGGCTCTTCAGTGTATGTCACCGTGCACAGTTTATAGTTTTTCTGTCTTCCTGGTGAACTTCCCGAATTTCTCCTTGGCTCCTTCGATGCTTGCTCGGTGTACATATTTTAGTTCGAATTCTGGCTTCCTGTCGGAAATAGCACGCGGTTATAGCTGAAACAACTGGTTTTCGGTTACGTCAATTTTTTTTCCAAGCCAGTTTAACCTGACTGTTAAACCTACTCAAAATAGATGATTTCTGAAATAACCGATTTTCTGTTTTTGTTCCTGTTGTTTCCTGTAATAAACGTAGGAAGTGAACACAGACTGAAAAATCTTTACTCTCTCAGTTTCAAGACACATAAAATCAAAATTAAACATTAAATAGACAAACAAAAGAAAACTTAGTCGGTCCAATGTTCGCTGCTTTTCTCTAAATGTGATAGATGGTTGAATTAAAAAAAAAAAAAAAAAAAAACAATATTCTCGAATTGATTCTAATTTTTTCAAACTGTGCTTGAGAACGCATGTTGTAATCGGGAATCGCACCACTATTTGGGCATAAGAATAGTCAGTGCTGAAGGGTGGAAAGTGAGGTTGAACTCTGCTTTTCGTGTGAATTTGTCTATTTTCAAGGGGATTTATTATATAGACGAAGGCAGCAGATGAGTTACTTTCTATTTTTATTATACACTGTGGATGAAATATTGTTAAGTTTTTAATTTACTATTGTTACCATAATTTACTTCCTCTTCTATTATTTCAGAGAAACGGCAGATAAATCTTTAATCTTTTGAAGCAAATAAAGGAATTTACCTGATTGCTACCCCACTTCGTAAAAATATTTCCTGAATAGGATCGGTGGCATTCTACAATACAACAGACGTCCGGCGACGACAGTGAGAAACTACAGTATCGACCGGGCTGAGGCAAGTCTTGTTATACGCTGCCACGACACACAGCAAAGTAACATTATTGTCTCAGCAATGCTGTACCAATTCTTACGCAATGCCTTTGTTGCTCGTTTCTATCAGCATTCTTATTAAAATGACACTGTTCGCTTTTCCCATTTTCCATAATAACGCAATATTTCAAACCAATGCAAATTTTACGAATAAAAATTACTCCTGATTTTAAAAAAGGTTAATTTAAAAACGAAAAATTTTAACAATGGTGTTGTGGCTAATTGACACTTCTTTTTTTCATTTTAATCTCTTATTAGAAAAAAATGAAAAACACCTGCTATAATCGGAATCAAACAAATACTGCAAAATACCGGTTATACAGAACTAAAATATCGGTATCGTTTTTAATCGGTCGGTTTTTCCCATCTCTGCTACACGGACTATTTTCCACCCAAAGATCACTACTCGAGAAGTGTCGTGGAAAAATTACGAACACTGCGGCTGTGAGCAATTGGTGTGTGTTTTAAGAGTCCCGATACCGTGACGTCTGCCATGAAAGTCAGCCGGAATCCAATTGTCTGGCGTATCGACAGGAGGGCCGGCGCCCGCCGGCTGTGCAAACCAGGTCAGACGAGCTACAGGTGTCCGCTGGCGCTAGCGCAACGCAATACCGCTGCGTTGGCGCAATCTCGAGGGACACACACCTCCACTGTTAACGATCCTCGTAGATCTTATTTCTCATTACCGACTGTGAAAGCGCTTGGGTGCGGTTTAACTGCAAGGAAGCCACGGGTGCAGGGTCTTTCTCAATTCCCCGTGCAATATCCTAGGCTGCGTGGATGTGGTTTGAATACGAATCGTATCCGAGATACAGGAAAAAAAAACCACAAAAAATGGTTCGATTTGTGATACTACATTTCTTTTGTTAGGAATTTAAGATATAAATTAAAATATAATAACTTTGCTTTCCAATATCTATTGTGTTCCCGACACGAGGTCAAGACGGAAATTACATATGGGAGTTACGAATTGCAATCCCTCTGTATAGAAGTAATTTTGGACCAGGATAATTTTAACGCAAAGAGTTTCAAACAGTAGTGAATGACTCGTGGTTATCATGATGTCGATAACCGTTACAGAGGTACAAAGGAGCCACGAGTACAGGGATAGGCCCCTTAAATCATTATTTAGGTTCCTTTCAGAGTATGCTGATGCAATAGCTCTATACTTAATCATATGTAACTCCTCGCTCGACGAAAGATCCGTACTCAAAGACTGGAAAGTTGCGCAGATCACGCCAATATTCGAGAAAGGGAATAGGACTAATCCACTAAATTACAGGCCCATATCATTAACGTTGATATGCACCAGGATTTTGGAACATATTTTGTGTTTGCATATTATGAATTACCTCGAAGAGAACGGCCTATTGCCGGCCGAAGTGGCCGTGCGGTTAAAGGCGCTGCAGTCTGGAACCGCAAGACCGCTACGGTCGCAGGTTCGAATCCTGCCTCGGGCATGGATGTTTGTGATGTCCTTAGGTTAGTTAGGTTTAACTAGTTCTAAGTTCTAGGGGACTAATGACCTCAGCAGTTGAGTCCCATAGTGCTCAGAGCCATTTGAACCATTAGAACGGCCTATTGACACATAGTCAACATGGATTTAGAAAATATCGTTTTGTGAAACACAACTAGCTCTTTACTCACGCGAAATGTTGAGTTTTATCGACAAAGGATTTCAAATTGATTCCGTATTTATAGATTAACAAAAGGCTTTTGACACTGTACCTCACAAGCGGCTTGTAACCAAATTGAGTACTTATGGAATATCGTCTCAGTTCTGGCACTGGATTCGTGTTTTCCTGTCAAAGAGATCACAGTTCGTAGTTATTGACGGAAAGTCATCGAGTAAATCAGAAGCGATTTCTGGCATTCCTTGAGATAGTGTCGTAGACGCTCTGTTGTTTCTTATCTACATAAACGATCTAGGAGACAATCTGGGCAGCTGTCTTCGATTGGCCGGCCGGAGTGGCCGAGTGATTCTAGGCGCTACAGTCTGGAACCGCGCCACCGTTACGGTCGCAGGTTCGAATCCTGCCTCGGGCATGGATGTGTGTGATGTCCTTAGGTTAGTTAGGTTTAAGTAGTTCTAAGTTCTAGGGGACTGATGACCTCAGAAGTTAATTCCCATAGTGCTCAGAGCCATTTGAACCATTTGTCTTCGATTGTTTTCAGATGATGCTGTCATTTATAACCTAGTAAAGCCATCAGTAGATCAAAACCAATTGCAAAACGATTTAGGTAAGATATGTGTATGGTGCGAACATTAGCAACTGACCCTAAATGGAAGTGCTAAAAGGAATCCGTTAAACTTCGGTTACGCGATGAACCAGTCAACTCTAAAGGCCCTAAATTCAACTAAATACCTAGGAAATACAATTACGAACAACTTAAGTTGGAAAGAACAACTACAAAATGTTGTGGGGGCGGCGAACCAAAGACTGTTTCATTGACCGAACTCTTAGAAGCTACAACAGATCTACAAACGAGACTGCCTACACTTCGCTTGTCCATCCTCTTTTGGGGTACTGCTGGGCGGTGTGGGATCCTCACCATATAGGATTAACGGAGTACATCGAGAAAGTTCAAAGAAGGGCAGCACATTTTACATTATCTAGGAACAGGGGAGATACTGTCACTGACATGATGCAGGATTTGGGGTGGACATCACTAAAACATAGGTGTTTCTCTTTGCGGAGGGATCTTCTCACGAAATTTCAATCACCAGTTTTCTCCACCGAATGCGAAAACATTTTGTTGACGCCGACCTAAAGGAAAATCAGAGGTCCCACGGAAAGATGTAGGTGTTCGTCTTTTCCGCGCGCTCTGCAAGACTGGAATAAGAGAATTTTTGTGAATGTGGTTTGATGAACCCTCTGCCAGGTATTTAAGTATTATATGCAAAGTAGCCATGTAAATGTAGATGTACCTCCCTGGGAGATATTTCGTGGTTAGGCAACCTAATGTTTTTGGGGAGTTCCCTCAAAACTCGCTTGTAAGACGGACAGAGCTTTCTGTAGGAGCGGGCATTGGCGGTGGCCGTAGAAAATAATGCCTACCCTGACAGTGTTCTGTTTTCTTACCGGAACCGTGCTTTTAAATAGGACTAAGCACGGTTACGCAGTTTCCTTTGTCGGTGTCTTGGAGCAGTCAACACGTAGCCAACGTTGTAATCAGTGTCTATCAGACAAGACATGGTGGTATGCGTCTTGTAGGCGAAAGTCTGGCTGTAAGG
This sequence comes from Schistocerca americana, assembly GCF_021461395.2. Lineage (NCBI taxonomy): Eukaryota > Metazoa > Arthropoda > Insecta > Orthoptera > Acrididae > Schistocerca > Schistocerca americana. The sequence continues at coordinate 355,150,686 of NC_060130.1, forward strand.
CCTCACGCCCTCGCAGGAGTAGTGAGAGCCTTTTAAAATCAAGTATGACGTTTACTATTCGCGAGGAGAAAATTATCTATGTGGTTCACGCGATCAGAAGACAACCTCCGGCCTGTGTCTGCATAAGCAAGATACTACAGCCTACAGGCTAGATAACATGACATCATGCTCGACAGTTTCTCCTCACTGCTAGTACTCCTCTCCCAACCTCGTCTCAACGCTATTATAGCTTTCTGGAGATCTGAGGTGTGACATACACTGAGGTGAAAGAAAGCCATGGGACAGAGGTATGCACCTATACAGATGGCTGTAGTATCGCATGCACAAGGTATAAAAGGAAGACATTGGCGGAGCTGTCATTTTTACTCATCTGATTCATATGAGAAGGTTTCCGACGTGATTAGGGCTGCACGACGGGATTTAACAGACTTTGAACGCGGCGTAGTAGTAGGAGCTAGACGCATGGGACATTCCATTTCGAAAATCGATAGGAAATGCAATATTCTGCGATAGACAGTGTCAAGAGTGTGCCGATAATACCAAATTTGAGGCATTACCTCTCACCACGGAAAACGCAGTGGCCGACGGCCTTAACGTCTGGGAGCAGCGGCATTTGCGTAGAGTTGTCAGTGCTAAGAGACAAGCAATACGGCGTCAAATAACCGCAGAAATCGATGTGGGACATATGACGAAAGTATCCGATAGGGCAGTGTGGCGATATTTGGCGTTAATGGCTAGGCCAACAGACGATTTACGCGAGTCCCTTTGCTAACAGCAGAACATGGCCCGCAACGCCTCTCCTGGGCTCGTGACCACATAGGTTGGACCCTAGACAACTGAAAAACCGTGGCCTGATCAGATGAGGCCCGATTTCAGTTGTTAAGAGCTAATGGTAGGGCTCGAGTGTGGCGCAGACCCCATGAAGCCACGGACCCAAGGGCTCAACAAGATACTGCCCAAGCTGGTGGTGGCTCCATAATGCTATTGGCTCTGTTTGCATGGAATGGGACTAGGTCGTCTGGTCCAAATAACCGATCACTGACTGGAAATGGTTATGTTCGGCTGCTTGGAGACCATCTGCTGCCATTGATGGACTTCATGTTTCCAAAAAACGATGGAATTATTATGGATGACAACGTGTCGTGTCACGGGGTCACAATTCTTCACGATTGAAGTTTCTGGAAATTAGGAGCGAATGATTTGACCACCCAGATCGCCCGGCATCAATTCCATCGAACATTTATGTCACATAATCGGGAGGTCAGTTCGTGCACAAAATCCTGCACCGGCAACACTTTCACTATTATTGACACCTATAGAGGCAACATGACTCTCAGTTTCTGCAGGGGACCTCCAACGACTTGTTGAGTATATGCTACGTCGAGTTGCTGCACTACTCTGGCAAAAGAATGTCCGATACGATATTCACGTGAGAGGCATGCGACCACTTGATGGATATGGACATTTTTTATACACTGCTTTTATGGTCGCTGGAAAAAATTTATTCACATTATGTTCAGCAACCTAACTTTATTGACGCGTTTCGAGTTAACTCATTTTGAGTATATTTGCGGAAAGGTTGTGAAAGCCATGAGGAACACAGATTTCTTTACGTAATTACGAAATAATAAAAGTGATAAAAGTTTGGCAGAACGTAGATTAAAATGAACATACCAAAGAAGGCAGAGCTTCATACGCGCGACATGGCTTCATGGACAAGAACCAACGTCAGAGTACAACTGAGTGAGAAAATATGACGTTACGTATAAAGTGACAAACGTGGCCACCAGGTGGCGTGAATGGTAGCACACGATAGCGCTAAACGCGTTTCATAAGCCAAATACAAATGCAAAATTGCTTAAAAACAAACGTATCAAATAGGGCTTTATACAACAAAGAGCATAAAATACACCGTTAAAATATAGAAAAACCATGAGATTAAAAATATTAAAACAAAATCTAAGGTAAATGATGGGCATTGGGGAGAAAACAGATGACAGCCAGGTGGCACAGTAGCCACGTGTCGTATTACATAAAAAAGGAAATACATATAGGACGTTTCATGCTCTTTGCTGTATAACTCATGTTCATACCTGTATATGGCGCAATACCGTGTGTATGAAGCTTCCTACCTCCTCTGATGTATTCATTTTAATTTATGTTCTTCTAAACTTTTATCAGTTTTATTATTTGATAATTACGTCAAAAAAAGAAATTGTGTTTCTCATGACTTTTGTAATCTTTCTGCAGAAATTCTGAAGATGAGCTTACTCGAAACCTCTCTATAAAGTTGAGTTGCTGAACATCAAGTGTACATATTTTTCTCCAGCGACCATAACAGCAGGGTCTAAAAAATCTCCATTCCTTGATATCATTTTATAACTTATTTTTAATGGTTGCTTGATCACATGTGAAACCTGATATTCAACAGTAGTTCACTATTTCTTTCCAATTCTTAATATTCATTGTCAAGTTTGTTTGTAAATCTTAAATTCAGAATAAATTCAGTTAACGTCGAATCTGAGCTCTTCCCATTGTTATGATTGTGGTACGGCCATTCGATATAGGGAAACATAGTCCGTAGTAGGATTGTAATTACGAGACTGCAATTTGTGTCCATGCTTACGATGAATAATACATTTATTATCAACAATACGCGTTGGGTAGTGATTTACCAGTATGGTCATTCCATTTATACGTGTTTTATTTAAAGGCACGCCAAATAGGGCGCCACTATCTTGTTGTCGTGATCTTAGACAAAGCGACCAAAGAGGTGAACGTCATTCTGGTAAGTTGACGCACAGTGGGGCATGATTGGAGGCTAAAGATAAAATTAAGGATAATCACTTTCAATGACAACTAGTTATTCAGGAATTGAACAAGGTACGACGATATATGTTGCTGTGTTGATGGTGTGTTAAGTGTAGTAACACCGTCTTCCTGAATCATTATCACTTATGTGTGATTTTGGAGCAATATTAAATGATTGTTTCATATACTTAACATTCGTCTGTTATTTTGAGATGTGCACTCCACTTTCAACCTACTGTGACAATTTGAGTGTGTGTGCTATGTGACTACTTTAGAGATGTTTACTCGAGTCAGATAACGTTAGTGTGTTGCATTTTGGGGGGCAGAAGAACTCACGATGGCAGAAGTAAATACGATATAAAATGTGGAATGGCACAGCAAGGTACTGTGCTACAGATGAATGCTGAATATTAGATGGGTAGATAGGAAACTATGTAACACATCTTGAATTGAATCGGGGAGAAAAGTAATTTATGACTAAATTTGAGTGTAAGAAAGGTTGGTTAACAGGACACAAGCAATAATTAATTTGGCAATGGAGGGAAGAGTAGAGGTAGTAACTGTAGAGGGAGGCCAAGACATAATGGCAGTAAGGAGGTTCAAATGGCTGCAGGGCCCAGCAGTTATGCGGGTAGGAAAAGAATTGCACAGAATTCACAATTTTGGGAAGCTGCATCAAACCAATCTTCAGAAGTTGTAGGAACGGCAAGAGATGTGGCTGGATGATTTCTGAATATATTCTGCAGTGCTGAGTGCTCCTTTATAAAGAAATAGGGGTCATATTAGATGATTCCACTTAGCGTTATGTTGTCTGGAATCGATCCTATACGTTTCAGGCTGACAATCCTTGATAGCTGCTCCTACCGTGGTCATTTGCTTCTAGTAACATCTTTTATAACTTAATCCAGGGCACGTTGCCCGGAAGTGACGTGTGATGTACAAACTTGACGAAGACAGTCAGAAATAACCGTTTCTGTCACGACAAAATAGATCTATTGTGCAGTGGATCAGCTCGAAGGAAAAGCTTTTCTTCCTTTACGTTAACGATATCGCTTCTTACGAATATTTACGATATGCAACGGAAGTTTCAAACTGATTGTCGATTAATCTTCTTTTTTGAAGACAGTAATAATATGTCAGCTCCACCTATCTGCTGTTCTGTAGAATGTGCCCATGTTATAAAACCCCATTTAGATGAAATGTGTAACTAATGACCCTCGAAACAAAGAGAAATTATACAGGATTGATAAAATTACAGGAGCATGTGTGCGGGCGCATAAATGTGTGTGTGCAAAGTGGGGCCATTATCGGTCACTAGGTACACAGTTATTAACGAACTGGACAGCAGAGACCGTAATTACGATGTTTTATGCAGGGGATCGGGTTACAGAAATATTGTACTGAGCGCACATTATTGTTCTTCGGTATAAAGGCCATTCATCTACATGCGTGAGGTACTAACAGAAGTGAATCAGCCCCAGCTGTCTTCTCGCAGCTACAGATGTATACGAAAGATAATGAAACTTTTCAGCACGCAATGTATTGTAAGTAAAACATCTCATAATGAAGGATAAACACTGTGTGGCCGAGGAATTGACCGCCCGGCCCATGTTCTCTGCAAGCTGAGGCCTTTAGACATGCCTAAAGCCTCTAAAGGACGCTGGTTGTCACAGAAGCTTTCCTTCTGATAATGTCTGATTAACATGGGACTTACAAGAACTTACTAGGTAAAGTCGTAAGATGAATCTTTTCGTGTGGCCCACTCGATTGTGTCAATCAGCAGAAAAATTTTTGTTCGACGCTTATTATTATTAATTGTCAATAATGAATGCAACCAACCACACTTTTAAAAAGCTTTTTAAATGTTATTAGTTTCGAGCTGTAAACGGTATCTATCCTCTCCTGCACTACGAAGATTAGAGTATTTAAGACTATTTTGTATGTTGCGTGGATAGCAAAAACATATTAATGTGCCTGTATCTGATAAGATATAAAGTGAAAGGGTTATGTTCTTTCTATGAATGCGTGGTGTCTGATCACGCAGAACCCGCAGCTGTGAAACATTATACGTGAATTGATGCTATTAGCTGCAGCGTGGCATTAAGTGGCATAAGCGACGACGAGTGAAAATGTGTACCAGACCAGGCTTCGAACGTGGGATCTCCTGCTTACTATGAACGTGTGTTAACTAGTGCGCCATCCGGGACATAGCGTCATCGTCATTGTGCGGACCATATCGGCACGCCTCACGGTCGATCAACATTCTCACCGAGCGCCAGCTATCAGCAGTCCCTGCCCATTTTTTAGGGCATGTCCGAAAGTACAAACATCCACTAAGTAAACACATCTCACATCACACATTTTCCAGCGAGCAACGATATCAAATATCTTACGTTAAGCAAATAATGTGTGTGTGCGTGGGGGGGGGAGGATGAACACATTAATCTTTCTTTCTTTTTCCTAACGCTTATGTCGTCTAGAATGTGGTGTGATATTTCAGGATTTCCCAGTTTTTTCTTTTTTTAATTTTACTATCTCAGTTTGTGGCTGGTTGCTCTTCCTGACTACGCAGTCATCAAGTTAATCTAAGGGAACAGAGCGATGTAGTGTGCATCGTCTATCTGTGAAGCGTGTAAATTTTAATTTGTTTTTTATCGTATTTTAACTGTTTGCTCATCTTATTCTCTGAGGTGGAACTTTGGGACCAGCCAAGCATTTGCCTAAACGAGTGTGCCTAAAAACCGCACTCAGTCTAGACTGTCGAAACGTGTCAGTCAGAGTAACTTGTGAAGAACGATGTCAAAAGACTTCTGGAAGTCTAAAAATATGGATATAATTCGACATCCTCTGTCGATACCTCTCATTACTTCGTGAGAATAAAGAGCTAGTTTTGTTTCACAAAAATGATATTTTCTGAATCCGTGTTGGCTATTTGTCAATAAATCGTTTACTTCGAGGTGATTAATAATGTTCGATCCCAGTATAGTTCCAAAGTCCATCTGCAATTAGGCGTTAGTGATATGGGTCTGTAATTCAGTGGATTACTCCTATTTCATTTCTTGGGTAATGGTGTGACTTGTGCAACTTTCCAGTCTTTGGGTACGGATCTTTTATTTTGTGAAGGAAGTATGGGCTCCCAACTACCAATAATCCCACCGTTTGTGAATGTACAGATCTTGCAGGCTCAGACAATTCCTCCGGAACAGGGCAAACGACTTCACCTGGCTCAGGAACTTTCATCAGGCACAGATAGCATCCAAAACCTTATCGCCAGACGAACTGGGGAGGTCCTCCAATAGTCCCCTGAGAAAGTCTTTTACTGCTGCCCACACGTTGGAACGCCTCCCCACTCGACCATAGATGGGGGATCAACCTCAGTGCGGGTAGTTCCCAGGGCAGCCACAGCAGTGGACTGATTAGGGCACGTGGGTCACGCTTGATTTCTCTCTGATCGTCCCCCACCCGACCCCCCCCACAATGATGTCCATTGGTAAGATCTCAGGCTGTATGTCCAAAGCCAGCACTGCCAGGAACTGTGAACAGAGTGTCACCACCTCGGCTCACATCTGAACACAGCAATCACAGTTTCTATCCATATTAAAGACAGCCTGATAAATACACAGACCCGCACGAAATATAGGAGTCGGAGCTAAAGAAAACTGACGAAATGTAAAGTAATGTGCTTTTTGTGAGAAGCTGTGTCAACTCACATTACCTGACGCGAGTATTGGGCCAAGGGGGACACGGTCCGAAAGTACCGTTATCCAAGATGGCGGCGATGACGTCATCAACTGATGTCAGCCGATGACGTCATCCAAGATGGCGCCGTGACGTCACCCATCCCCACGGCGGTTTCTGCGCTAAAGCACCGTTATCCAAGATGGCGGAAAGTGTCAGGCCCCCCCTCTGCCACACCTCCCACAGTGGGAAGTTTAAGTTCCATCATGACAATGCAACCTCTACTAACCTAAGAAAATCGCGGGAAAGAAAGGTCAGTTGGGTTGCCTCCACTAACCTAATCCCCCTCCCCCAGAAAAATGGTGGGAAGTTCAAATTCCACTAGGATAATGCATCACACCACAGTTATCCTTACTAACCTAAGAAAATCGTGCGAAGATAGGTCACTTGGGATACCCCCACTAACCTAAGTCATCCGACCGCCACCTCCTCCTAGGGATTCATGGGAAGTGGACTCAACCAGTGCTGGGCTGTTGGAGAGAGGAAGGAGTATATTTATTTTGGAACAGTTTATTTAGGGATGGAGTATATTTATAACATGGATACAAAACACATGCTCTGACATGCTTGGGGTCATGCTACACAGCCTACAGACATGCAAACCACTAAAAGACTGTGCAAACATGCTTGCTAATTGTCAACTGTCGAAATCATGCACCAGTCTTTATTTCAACAATTTTAGCCACCACCACCATCCTGTGTGTCCACCATGAGATCTAGAATCCAGCTGACCTAGTACACAGTACTGCCACCATAGTGTGCTGTCACCCATTCTGTTACACAATACAGTCACCAGAGGGTGCTGTCATCCATTCCATGACAACCCAAGATGACTGACTGCAGGGGAGAATGACTCAGCCTGCGCTGGGCTGCTGGAGAGAGGAATGAGTGTACTTTATTTGTTTTGGAACAATTTATTTAGGGATGAAGTATATTTACCACACTGACACAAAACACTTGCCCTGATGTGCTTGGGGTCACAATACACAGTCTGCAGACCTGCAAACTACTCTTAAATAATGCAGCAGACACATTTGCTAATTGTAGACTGTTGAAGTAATGCATTCCACAGCCCACACACATGCAAACTACTACACTGAAATACTTTCAGTACTGACCTGCAAAGTGCTCCTAAATAATGCATCACACTGATGTGGAGATACGCTCAGTATTCGTAAACTGTCCAAATAGCGCATAGCATGGCCCACAGACCTGCTCACAAAATAATGCAACAGACACACAAACAACGCACGCAGGCACCGCCCCCTGTCCATTGGACTGCAGAGGAGGCTAGCGGCAACCCCCACGAAGTGACGCGGCTGTCAGCTGCCAAGCCACACAGAGGTGCACGTTCGGGGGCCCCCCAAGCATGAGGTGGTGGCATCCCTTTCATACTTGACACCTGAGGAATTCCTCTCAACATACGTGTTCACATAGGCGCCATTGATGAGGCGATCGGACGTTAGCGAAGACCTATATTCAAAGCGCAGATGCTCCAAAGTGGGCCAAGCGCTCGTGTTCGACACTGCTGACGTGAACACCCCCCCCCCCCCCCCACTCACCTGCGGTCTGGTGGAGAACTAATTGCTGATCGATGCCGCAGAAATCCAATCCAGAATAGCACAAGCTGCTTTCTCCCTGGCGGTTTTAACAGACCACGCATGATGTGTCCAGCCATGCCTGCATACACTCCGTGGCTCACCCCTCGCAGTGGAATGCTCGTCCTGCTGTCAATATACCTCTCAGAAATGTTAAACATTCACACAGCTAAAAGCCTGTGCACGCTTGTGAAAACACCCTTAATCATAAGAGCATTCTCCTTGTTTGGAAATATATCTCTGTCTAAGCACAGACAGGGACGTTTAAGAACAATTATGCAAACAGAATTCAAAGCACTGCCATATAGAAGAGAAAGAAATATCATGAATTTTCGGTATCCTACAGCTACAGGTCTGGAGATGTCCTAATGCCACAGTGGCGGATGAGTGACAGCATCCCCACCAGAGATGGATGGTATGCTTCAACTTGTCTTTGAACACTTGCTTTTCAGAACTTTCTGTACATACCTTGCCTCCATCTTGTTCGAATCAGTTTGTAGATGCTCCTATGTCCAGGCTCAAAGGCTGTCTTGTGAATGAATCTAGCATTACAATTGGCTCTTCTAGAATTTATGCGCCGAATTACGGATCTCATCAGTGTGGAAGCACCGTCAGCCTTTTTTCTGCAGACAAGGCTTTCATCAGCAAAAAACTATTTTACACAGACCACCATATTGCACCAACAATTAAACCCTGCAATGTGCCTTACATGTCGTCAAATACAGAAAGACTCTTACTCAATTACAATGCTCGCCCACTGAGGACAAGAGCTTGAATATTAGAACGTGAAATCTACCTGTCACCCATCAATATATCACAGCATACCCTATATATCACTAAATATGGAAAGGACTCCCACTCAATTACACTGCTCTTCCACCAAGGACAGGAGCTTGAATATCAGAACGTGAAACCAATCTCCAACCCAGCAATATATCACCACATACCGTGTCGATGTAGTAAACGTGCAATTCATATCCTCCACCATACAAAGGCCACCCTTTTACATCATTCATACATATACCGTGAAGACAGACAGCACAGTACGTATACTCACAGCACTAGATATATACCGCAAGATCGGATGGGCATCCACACCCAATGTGTGACCAGAGCACCCTCAGCGGATTGAAGTCACACTCAGAACTGTTCTACAAATTCGGACTCGCTTCCCATCGTCACAAACGCGTTACTGTTTCTGGTCCAGACCTGCTTGCTTGCTTGCTTGCTTGCTTTTCTACACCCATCTCCAGACTCTGGGATTCCAAGAACACATGCATTTTCACATGGTTCGCCATAATATTTTACCATTTTCGCGGTACTTCTCGATATTAAGCACACAGCACTAGCCTACTGATCGCTCACGCAACATAATTCCGAAGATATAGACTGGAAATTATTTCTCTACAACTTTAGCGCTTATCCCATCTGTGGGGACCTTTACATGAGAACTCTAAACAAATAGATAAAACTGATATTTCCACTCTCGAATACCGATGTCAGTGATGTAACAGATTCCAAGTCATCCCTATAATTTACAAGGTCAACTAACGTGTTTCTCATTTCTAGAGAACCGGCAAATGTGTATTCCACATGCTAAATGCACGCAACACAATCGATGCTCTCTCTACTAAACAAAGACGCGAAATGTGAAGAAGCAGTCAACCAAACAATTCACATGGGAGGGAATAATGGCCCAGCGCAAACATGTCCATATTGAATCTAGTCAAATTTCCACGCGATCACGAAAGCTATCCGACACATTCTAAGTATTAGTTCGCTATTTGGTCGTCTAGAGGACAATACGGTTAAGACGTCTACATTCCTGCACTCCAGCAGATCTCTCCATTTGGAGGGCTTCTACTGTGTAACCGGAAACGTGAATCATCCCCACACACGTCACCAGCACTGCACGCCAAGCATGCACAGGTAGAATCATCATTCTAGGAAACCAGTAACATAGATATTTTATCCATGTACTTACAACTAAACGTTACGATTGAGGTCTCAGTTGAAAGACATTCGACAGTGAGATAAGTATCGGAAATACACCCTGTTGACGGCTGTGCTCTGGAAATAGAAATATATATACCATTCTTATGACTTGACATACTCTTCCCTTTGCTATCACAGTACTCAACGTCAAATCCATACCTTCCTTACGAATGGACATAGTCATTCCCTTTTGCACATGTCGGAACACAAACACATACATTATAAGCCTGATGCTCAAGGCGAACTTATCACGCATCCCTTCTACTACTAAGTATAATACTTGACCAATAAATGATTCCACATGTGCATAATAATATCGACCGAAAATCAATGATGAGTGGGCATGTCTCATAGGTTTGTTCTTGCGAGTGCTACCACTGTGTCTTAAGAAGAGACGTAATCGGCCAGATGTTAAAAAACCCGATCACAGCAACTACTGTATGTTACTGTCACAAGCGGTCTCGGTTCTACAGGTGCATTCAAGCATCCATGTTAAAAGCTATACTGGCTTTATAAATCGAGGTATGACATTACTTCTGAATGGAATGGATTTTTCTGGACAAATACCAAGACGGTGATCGCAGGGGTGTGTATTATCAGACCAACACGTAGCCCACGATGCAAACTCGTGATGAAATTACCGCATTTTGAAAGTGATTTGGCTAAGGAACGTGGTATGTAAGTGGTATTTGCGACTTTCTCACACCGTCCCAGCTAGATAATTCTATAGTATTTCTAACGCATTCTGTCTTGATGCAATGTCAGAGGGTTGGTCATATATACACTGGGTTGTAGGCAATGGTTGTTTTAGAAGGATCACAAACAGTAGTACATGGTGTGATGATTGAGGTCGTAAGAAATGTACGCAAGCTTTTCAGATCTCTAATGCCACGCTATCCGCTAGAAATGCTGTCTGAGATTTGGAATTAAGTCTTTCCATTCAAGCAAATACCTGCAATGGGTCCTTTAATGATTACATGCACTACTCAATCATATTTCTGGCACTCTCATACCTCCAAACGATTCACCTTTCTCGAATCTGTCTGCTAGAGATAATAACCGTGTCGTTTTAGGTAGCCCCTACGCATCCTGCAAATGCCTCCTCAGACTCTACGCTACCATCCCTGAACCTTTGCGCATGTGATCGTTCCAGTGTAAGTCAGAACTGAGTAGGGGTCAGAGGAAACTATATCTACCACCTCCTGCAATCCGTGCAGAAACAGGCAAAGATGAATTACTGTGACAGAACTGTGTTTTGACCATTCAATGGAAACAAGGCCTGCTTCTGCAACATGAACTAGTATAAAAGACAGTACGGGAACTGGGGGAAGGACGTGGATTTTGCTACTGCATTGTGGTGCTTCTCCAAACTACATAAAATACTACAGATCCATGTCCATTCACATCTATCTCCCCAACATGCTATCTTCGTTATTCTGTACCATCCCTCACCCAAAAAATTACGACCTATAAAAGCTCAAATAACTTCATCCGATAGATAACTAGGTAAGATTTTTACCGCATCTCACTCGAAAACAAATACCATATGCGTGCAGGTAGCGAGGACATGTGACGATCCTATTAAATATCAACTGCACAGACCAGTTTAAAGTTCCATCACCTGTACTGTAGGATGACTGCATACCCCACAGACCATACTGTAAGCTGCAAGAGACACTCCCTTTGACCCTGTATCGTTGTTTGAAACATTTCTTTCTGCTCTAATACACTTTGTACACTGCCAAACATTTTGTTTTTCTGCCATGACTTTGAGGGCTTTGTCAGGTTCTAAACTGACATTAAGACGCTCTTATCTACTGCCTCTCGCAGAGAACAAGGACATCGCCCCAAAGTACCGTTATCAAAGACGTTGTACTGTGACACGATTGACGTCATTCAAGATAGCTGCTGTGACGTCAGCTGGTGATGCAATTGACGTCATTAAGACGTTCTGATCCGTGCCCTCCCGCAAGCAACAAGGACATCACCCCAAAGTACAGTTATCCAGGATATCGTACTGTGACGCGATTGACGTCATTCGAAATGACTGCCGTGATGTTCGCTGATGACGCGAGTACCACAACCCAAGGAGGCTGGAAAGTGCCACACACCCACTGCCAAACCCCCCTATGGCGGGAAGTTTGAATTTTGAAGGGAAAATAGGTCAATTGGGCTACCTGTAGACGTGGTACTGTGTAAACCATATTATTACCGCTGTGACCATAACGCTGGGTGATTTTAAATAATGTCATTTACAACATAAGGAAATTGGAAGAGCTTAACGGCGTTGGCGTGGGTTTCCAAACTACATTTAAACTCATCTGTCACATTGACCGAATAGCTGCTGACTCTGCGTTCCGTTTCAACAGATTCCTCATATTACAGTCATGTATGCTATCACTGTTTCGCTGCTAGCAAACCCCAGAAGGTGTCACCCATCCACAAAACTCATTCCCTAACTCAAACAAGCGCTGTCTGTCAATCATTATGTGGTAACCAAAAGCACACTAATGCACAGATCGGATGGAAAAGACACCACCGATGTACTATAATAATGAGCAACGCAGTTGATAGCGCGAACAATTTTAGCGATTTTACAGTAACTTCAACACCTGCCAAGGATGTGACAGCATGTTTCCCCAATTTCAGTATCATAGCCAAACCGCCCCTTCTCTACTTTGCGAATATCATTGCGAATGTAGACAGATGACTGCTCAGTACGTCCATTCAGTGTTAATTCTCGAACACACAAATCAGAGTATACCAGACAGCACTCTACAAATTTCTAACACCTTGAGCACAGTGTTTAATTTACGATCTCTCTGCGTATGAGTGTCACAGAGCATTCTCGCTGTCTTAGGGAAAAATTAGAGAGTGAAAGACCATCTTCACACTGTCATTGACCTACACGCCCTGCAGCACCGTTACCGAATTAATCTGCAACTGATCAGAAGAAGACTGCTACACTCCACGTCTCGTGAATGAAGGGAGCTTTCTGAGTCCTCACCCATCCAAGTGCACGAGATTTCTCGAGATACGCACATGTCGAGGAGCTTAGCACTCCTTATCGATGTATAGTAATAGATTTCAAAGTGTCGTGATGTAATAGCAGACAGTTAAGAAGAACAAGAAATGAATGATTTTATGTGCGAAGGAGCTCCAGACGGATGGAGTTCGACGCATTTTTACGGAAATCAACCAAGCTATCAATTCTAAAGTATTGTTCTAGAGTCTAGGATCGGTATCTGGAAGATACTGGTAAGAGAGAACATAAACACACGCACTCCTAAGGCTACAACGTTCTGCGCTTAAAACTACTATAGTGTTAGATCGCTTGCGTCTCCAACCTATCAGTCGTATGGAATGTAGCGCTGTTAATATTCCAATGTAAGAAACATATTTCAAGCACAGGAAATACATCTTTCTTCCTGGTTTCTCTACGATAAACTATGTTATCGAACAGTAAAACGAAAAAACTACTTCCTTAAAACATTGGTTCTGTGTGATACGAGTACAAGTCCATGCAAAGTCCGAGACATGGCACCACCGGCGGTTATCGGGGTCATGTTTAGTTAGTAGCATCTTTGGAAAGAACGCACACCAAGTTTCAGTCATATTGGTCTATTTCTTTGGGTTTGGAATTCGTGTGAATCAAGGACGTCGAGCGACTGTCAAAAAATGAACGAAAAAGAATTTCGTGTGGTGATTAAACATTACTTTATGAAAGGCAGAACGACTAAAGAGAAGCTTGATAAACATTACGGTGACTCTGCACCTTAGATTAGAACACAGTTTATAAGTGGTTTCAAAATTTTCGGATTGGCCATATGGGCCTAACTGACGCTGAACGTTTTGGACGCCCTTTGGCGGTTGCGACTCCAGAAATCATTGATAAAATCCATGATATGGTGATCGATGACAGAAGAGTTAAGGTGCGTGACATTACTAGTGCTGTGGGCATCTCGAATTAACGGGTACATAATATTTTGCATAAATATTTGGACATGCGAAAGCTATCCGCAAGATGGGTTCCGCGATTGCTCACGCTTGACCAAAAACAGAATCGTGCGAAGTGTTGCAAGGATGGTTTGCAGCTGTTCAGGAAGAATCCGCAAGACTTTGAGCGTCGTTTCGTCACTGTGGATGAAACATAGATACATTATTATACTTCTGAGACCGAAGAACAATCTAAACAATGGGTTACCATGGGAGAATGTGCACCAAAAAAGGCGAAGACCATTCCCTCGGACGGAAAGGTTATGGTGACTGTCTTTTGGGAATCGCAAGGGATAGTCTTCATAGACTATCTGGAAAAGGGTAAAACTATTACAGGTGCATATTATTCATCGTTATTGGACCGTCTGAAAGCCGAGCTGCAATATTGAACCACAAAAAAGGCCTTTTTCATCACGACAATGCACCAGCACACACCTCAGGAGTTGTGGTCGCAAAATTAATGGAAATAGGATTCCAACTCGTTTCAATCCCCCTGTTCTTCAGACTTGGCTCCCTCGGGCTAGTATTTGTTCCTCAATTTGGAGAAATGGCTGGCGGGGCAAAGATTTTATTCAAACGAGGTGGTGATTGTAGCAACTAATATCTATTTTGCAGATTGGATAATTCCTATTATTCGGAAGCGATCAACAAATTAAAACAGCGTTGGACGAAGTGTACAAGTCTAAAAGGAGACTATTTCGAAAAATAAAAAAAGGTTTACCCCTAACACGTAAGTAGTTTCTATTTTTGCACGGACTTTTCAAAAGCCCCTCGTAGATGGGCGTCATAACATGTCAGAACAACTTTATCGTTTCAGGAGGAAAATGCTCTGTCAACAGTTTCAATGTGTCCTCCACAGGAACTTTTGTAAATAGCGAGAGCACATCCAAGTTGACTAAAATATCGTTTGGACTAATTCTAGTCTATTTAACTTTCTCAATGACCATCTGAGAGATTTTGATGTGATATTCACAGCGGACAACTATAGGAGTAATCGATTCACTAAAGTATCTGGCCAGCCTGTAGATAGGAGAACCAATAGGACTAACAATTTACCTCAGTGTAATACCTCCCTTGTGGACTTTAGGCAATCTGTATAGCTTAGGAGCTCGTGCTTTAAGATTTTTCACGACATATTCTGGTAGAGATTTTACCCTGAATTGAAGCGACAAGAAGTTCGAGTATGTTTTTTGCATCTGCAAGTTATAGTAAATATTTAACAAGATACAATATCAACAAAAGAACATGTTTTTTAATCTGTAATTATGGTTCGGGCAAAGTTAAGTTTGACAGTAACATCCCAGACAATAGTTCAAAAACAATGTTTATATCACCTCTCTAAGCAGCACTTACTTGTCACAGTAAAGATATTTCTTGAAGCTCGTGCGAGGTCCACAAAAAGAAGGCAACTGCAAGTGGCAGGAAGGAGTCAGATCTCACAGCAAGATGTATAATTTTCCTGCCAAACTGCCACGCTAAGAGCCGTCATAATCGTACAGCAGTCAAAATATCTTGCCTGTGCACCTGCACCTGAAAGACAAAGTTTGTGGCATTGCAAAGCCGAGCGAAGAACGCGATTGTAAAACACTGGACTTGCACTCGAGAGGAACGGCATTCAAATTCCTATCTGCTTATCCTAGTTTACGTGATTAAAATAACGAAAACGTGCGTCAGATACGAAATTTTTCGTGTCTAGCACAACGCGTTTCGAGAATTTATTCTAATTTTCAAGTGCATCTGGTTACATACTCGTTAATATTTTTTATGTTTAAATGTGTGATTTTCGCCTCCCTTGCATTGTAGTTGTCTTTTTGAGGTTATAAAGTATTGTGCCTCCTCCATTTCACACGCAAATCTTCACTTACACTGCTTTTTTGTTTTGTTTTTGTATTCAAAACATTTTACAACGATACTTTTCACAAAGAGTTTGTATACAGTCAGAGGTGTTACATTTTTTGTGAGTTACATTATTTGCATAAATTTACCAGTTATTAAATTTACTTTACCATTACTGACTATTGATTATGTTTATGTTCTACTTTGTTGTAGTGTTGAGTAGATTCTGGCTCTGAGCACTATGGGACTTAACTTCTAAGGTCATTAGTCCCCTAGAACTTAGAACTACTTAAACCTAACTAACCTAAGGACATCACACACACCCATGCCCGAGGCAGGATTCGAACCTGCGACCGTAGCGGTCGCGCGGTTCCAGACTGTAGCACCTAGAACCGCTCGGCCACCCTGGCCGGCTGAGTAGATTCTGTTAGGAAATAAACATATCTATGGAAATTACTACATTTATCATAACGATATATGGCACGATAGCAGATAATTTTATGAACTACCTAGAACAGAAAATATTCAGAAGCCAGGAATCCTGTTTTAAAAAGCATAGTGTACTACAAAAAAAATACGTAGATGATTTCTTTATTTTAACCAAAGTTGACACCGATGGCACCAATAAGATCATAAATTTACTTAATAATGTGCACATGAAAATAGATTTCAGAGCTGAATACCAGAAAATTAGAACATTAATTTTATAGATTTGTGCATAGAAAATCACAACAAGTACAATTTCAGTGAAAAGATAACGTCCAACAACAGAATTCCTGCCACATCATGTCACCCAGATGTAAACACGGAAGCTGTGTACAAAACGAAGATACACAGAGCAAACAAAATTCCATTGAATTAAGAGGACACGAGGAAAGAATTAGACATCATAAAGGGAGCAAACTATAAAAGATATTAGTGCATACCTTAAACAGCGGAAAAGATAGATTCTCAGGCTTAGGAATAAAGAAAATCACATGTAAGGTTTGCTCAAGCTACAGTACTACATAGGCCAGAGTAGCAGGAACTTTCACGTTAGGTACACTGAACACATCAACTGTTACAAACATAACCAATTTACAAAAATAACAACACACACAAAAACAGTGGACACCCATTCAAGATCGCAGTTTTATTGGAGCAGTTGGAAATTTTCGTACACCACAAGAAGAAAGTGGAAAACTGAGCTACACAGCGAATCAGTTAATTTTTTCGAATCTTTCTCCTGCATGTGGCAACGGTAGTAGTTTCCATAAATATGATCATTTCTTCATAGACTCTACTCAACATCTACAATAAAACAAAATTTAAACATATTCAATAATTTAATAGTCAACAATGGTAAAAGAAATTTTGTAATCGCCATCTTTATGTGAATAATGTAATCCACAGAAAATGTAACACCTCTGACTGCATACTAACTGTTTGTGAGACTAAACTGTCGTCAGACCTATGTAACACGATTTGATTAAAAAACAGTGTAAGTGGTGATTTGCGTGTGATATTCTGTGTAACGGAGGTGGTATGATACTTTAAAAGCTGAAAAAGCCAACTTCAGCGGCTACACTTATACTTTCAAACATCGAAAAAAAATTTACATAAAGAAATGCACTTAAAAAGATAATAAATTCTCGAAACCCGTTATGCTAAGCATAAAAATTACGAAGTGCATTCAAGTTCTAAGGCCTCCAATTTTTTTTTCTAATTAACTACTCACCCGAAATCGATGAAACTGGCGTTACTTCTCGACGTAATTGCCCTGCAGATGTACACATTTTTCACAACGCTGACGCCATGATTCCATGGCAGCGGCGAAGGCTTCCTTAGGAGTCTGTTTTGACCACTGGAAAATCGCTGAGGCAATAGCAGCATGGCTGGTGAATGTGCGGCCATGGAGAGTGTCTTTCATTGTTGGAAAAAGCCAAATGTCACTAGGAGCCAGGTCAGGTGAGTAGGGAGCATGAGGAATCACTTCAAAGTTCTTATCACGAAGAAACTGTTGCGTGACGTTAGCTCGATTTGCGGGTGCGTTGTCTTGGTGAAATAGCACACCCACAGCCCTTCCCGGAGGTTTTTGTTGCAGTGCAGGAAGGAATTTGTTCTTCAAAACATTTTCGTAGGATGCACCTGTTACTGTAGTGCCCTTTGGAACGCAATGGGTAAGGATTACGCCCTCGCTGTCCCAGAACATGGACATCATCATTTTTTCAGCACTGGCGGTTACCCGAAATTTTTTTGGTGGTGGTGAATCTGTGTGCTTCCATTGAGCTGACTGGCGCTTTGTTTCTGGATTGAAAAATGGCATCCACGTCATCCATTGTCACATTCAACGAAAAGAAAGTCCCATTCATGCTGTCGTTGCACGTCAACATTGCTTGGCAACATGCCACATGAGCAGCCATGTGGTCGTCCGCCAGCATTCGTGGCACCCATCTGGATGACACTTTTCGCATTTTCAGGTTGTCATGCAGGATTGTGTGCACAGAACCCACAGAAATTCCAACTCTGGAGGCGATCTGTTCAACAGTCATTCGGCAATCCCCCAAAACAATTCTCTCCACGTTCTCGATCATGTCGTCAGACCGGCTTGTGCGAGCCCGAGGTTGTTTCGGTTTGTTGTCACACGATGTTCTGCCTTCATTAAACTGTCGCACCCACTAACGCACTTTCGACACATCCATAACTCCATCATCACATGTCTCCTTCAACTGTCGATGAATTTCAATTGGTTTCACACCAAGCAAATTCAGAAAACGAATGATTGCACGCTGTTCAAGTAAGGAAAACGTCGCCATTTTAAGTATTTAAAACAGTTCTCGCTGGCGGTAAAATTCCATCTGCCGTACGGTGCTGCCATCTCTGGGACGTATTGACAATGAACGCGGCCTCATTTTAAAACAATGCGCATGTTTCTATCTCTTTCCAGTCCGGAGAAAAAATATCGGAGGCCTTAGAACTTGAATGCACCTCGTATATAACTGGTGCAGTTTTTTATTATTTAGGTCATGAGTGAAACAGTTGCAGGCTTTCCAAAAACACTGATTATGATGAATGAAATGAAGTCTACGTGGCTTCCCTAAATCGCTTAAGGTGAATGCTGGGATGATTCCTCTGAAAACGACACAGCCGACTTCCTCTATACGCTTGTGCTATCTGACCGTGTGCTCCATCTGTAATAAGCTTTTCGTTGACGGCATATTAACGCCTCATTTTTCTGCCTTCCTCTCTTCCATCCTTCCTAAATAGAGCCTAAACTCGTTACAGAGTTTGGAGATCAAGTTTGTCGTGTCTTGACCGAACAAGAACACGCACCTAGTAAACGGTATTGACATAGCAACGTTAAAATCCGCTAACCGTTAAGAGTTCACAGTTCTGTCAACACAGTACAATGCGGTACTATGTAGTCGATGAATGTAAAGTAAAGATAAAAGGCCCAGGAGAATTACAGAGTTGTCATAAGACACACAGAATGATTAATAAGGAGAAAAGATTACTCGATAACAAGCATGCGAGGGAAGACCTCGTATTTTATTCTTTAATCTATCTCTTAATTCCTCTATCATGAAAGCGTGTTGTCATCTGGCACTACGTGCGCTCTCAAACCTCCATGAATTTTTAATCCTCACAGGAATAAAACTTTATTCACTACAGATCTGGAACACTACGACTGTGAGGAATTAAGGTTTTCAAAAAGGTTCCTGGAAAATGTTTTTAAGTTACTGAAAAAAGTTAAAAATGGAAGGTTAAAATACAGTACACTAGCGTGCAAAATTTTCAGACAAAATAATGATGTGTCACTGCCGAGTAACATAGCTCGATCAAATTTTGATTATATATAGAAGGAATAGCCGCCGTATAGTACCGAAGGTAGCGGCAGGAAATACGGTGTGAGATGAACAGAAGTGACATTTTTAATCAAAGACAATAATTACACTGTGGTCACTGCAATTCATGATGAACTCCTGTATATTACAAAAGGTAGGGCATGGTGCTTGACAAGGAGCACGATCTTCATGGACGTGCTCCCACGCTGGCCACTAGGTTGATACAGACCTACCCTTTCAGTTCCCATCCCCCATCACCAAGTTCTGCTTCAAGTTTAACACATGTAGCAACTACATCCAATTTCCTCTCCAACCCTCCCACAAACCACACACTCCTGTTATCTTTGTTACTTCATATATTACGCACATCCTCATCCTCAAAAGTACACATACGAAGATATTCACTTGCTATTAAACTGTGAACACAATATTCATGAACAGAAATACTCTTGGCTGCAAAATGTGTGTGAAATCTTATGGGACTTAACTGCTATGGTCGTAAGTCCCTAAGCTTACACACTACCTAACCTAAACTAAGTTAGATTGTACTTACACACACACACACACACACACACACACACACACACGAGGGAGGACTCGAACCTCCGGCGGGACCAGCCGTACAGTCCATGACTGCAGCGCCCCAGACCGCTCGGCTAATCGCGCGCGACACTTGGCTGCAAAACTTAAGGACGAAAGCAACTTTCGCATGATGTGTTACGCTGAAGTCAGCGCAATTCATGATTGTCAAAAATGGTTCAAATGGCTCTGAGCACTATGGGATTTAACATCTGAGGTCATCAGTCCCCTAGAACATAGAACTACTTTAACCTAACTAACCTAAGGATATCACACACATCCATGCCCGAGGCAGTATTCGAACCTGCGACCGTAGCAGTCGCGCTGTTCCGGACTGAAGCGACTAGAACCGCTCGGCCACAACGGCCGGCTCAAGATTGTTTTCTGCACATTACAGAAGGTGAAACATGGTTCCTAATAGGATGTTGATCACCACTAACGACAATGAATGCTCACAGGTGTTCGATGGGACTAAAGTCGGGGGAATGTAATCATTCCTTTTCATATCGCCACAAATTTTTAAGCCAAGATGTTTATATGAATTTACTGATTCCAGCTGTGACTCACTAACATTTGATCGTAGGATACTCTCATTATGCTTTTTCTGGAGTGAACAACTTTACATATTTGTATATTTAAAGTAAGTTGAAAATCTTTGCATTGCTTTCAAAGCTTATCAGGACATAACTGAATATTTTTGCAGCATTTTTCGGATAATACTTAATTTATGGATAACTGCATCATCACTGTTTGCAATGCGAATTTTGTCAGACATAGGGGATACAAAATTGAAAAAGCTGGCGTACTATGCTTACTTTCATTCCATAATGTCATATAGGATTATTTTTTGGGGTAATTCATGAAGCCAAGCTAAAGTTTTCCGGGCACAAAAACGTGCAGTAAGAGCTATATGTGGTGTGAACTCAAGAACATCCTGCAGAAGCCTGTTTAGGGAACTAGGGATACTAACTACTGCTTCCCAATATATTTATTCCTTAATGAAATTTGTCATTAAAAATATACCACTTTTTCAAACCAACAGCTCAATTCATAGAATCAATAATAGAAATAAAAATAATCTTCACAAGTATTTAAAGTCACTTAGTCTTGTACAAAAATGTGTGCATTATTCAGGAACACATATTTTCAATAACTTGCCAGCAGTCATAAAAAAGCTTAAAAAGCAATGAAATTCAGTTTAAGAGAAGCCTAAAAGGCTCTATTGGTGGCCAACTCCTACTCCATTGATGAATTTCTCAGTAAAACCAACTCTTGTGTATGTATATAAGTACAATATAACTTCTGCACAATTTCAGTGCAGCAATGTGTTCATGTGTGTGTGTGTGTGTGTGTGTGTGTGTGTGTGTGTGTGTGTGTGTGTGTGTGTGTGTGTGGTGTGTGTGGTGTAAGTACAATCTAACTTCTGCACCATTTACCATTTCAGTGCAGTAATGTGTTCATTGTAAATAAGTATTATAGTAGTTGTATTACATGTTTATTACCTTATAAATAAACTTTTTTATTTTAAATTCAGTGCATTAGTATTTTTAAAGTGACTCTTTCATACAGTGTTCATTAAAAAATGACGATCATTCCACTTGGGAGCTGTGGAATGGTACATTAACTTATTTGTTTTAGTTGTAAATATTTGTCATGTATTATTGTTTTTCTGACATGTTCCACATCCTGGAGGACCTCCTCACTACGTATCAATTGGAATGAAAGTAAATCTAATTTATAAAAATTCTGTGGCTGCATTATTATTGCCCGCCAGGCCATTAACATACAGCGTGAACAGCGAAATTCGCAAGACACTTCCCCAGAGCACGTCTGAAGGTAGTTCTACATTTGTCGCTAACTCTCTATCCAAGGTAACATGAAGCGTCCTCTCTCCCAACAAATCCTCAATCCAGTTCCACCCCCAGTAGTGGAAATATATTTTAATCGTAGTTAATAAAACAATAGCGCGTCATTGCCTCCTGTTGGAAGTGCTAATACGTGGTATATTTCCCATATGCCATCCTCCAGCTTTAGTAGTGGTGCGGCTGCTACCAGAGGACAATTCGCGGATTGGCCGGCGGCAGAATGTGGCTGCATCCTCTTGCGTGGCTGGAGTGCTGGGCTGGGCGCCAATCAATACGTCGATGCTGGTCTTCCTTACGTACTCAACAGCCATCCCTTTGTCGCGTCCCTGTGCAGGGGTATCCCTCGACGCCAACATTCACGAGCAAGCGTGCAGGGGCGAGAAGTTTACTTTTCCTTAGAACTGATCACGAGGCTTACCGCTGTCCGTGTTGACACGATGACTGGGCGGCTTTTCACATTACCATGGACTCCAGGCCAGTTATTGAGGGAATAAGAAATTCTCAGCAAGGTGATGACAGGCTGTTTACACCACTCCTCTTAGTCTACATCTACATCTAAATGGAC
This sequence comes from Schistocerca americana, assembly GCF_021461395.2. Classification (NCBI taxonomy): domain Eukaryota; kingdom Metazoa; phylum Arthropoda; class Insecta; order Orthoptera; family Acrididae; genus Schistocerca; species Schistocerca americana. Next base: position 355,173,493 of record NC_060130.1, read on the forward strand.
CTACATACTCCGCAAGTCAACGTGTGGTGCGTGGCGGAGGGTGCTTTGTACTACTATTAGTCATTTCCCGTTCACTCGCAAATAATGAAAGGGAAAAACAACTGTCTATACACCGCTAAATTAGCCCTAACTTTTCTTGTGTTATCTCTGTGGTCCTTACACAAAATATATGTTGGTGGCAGCAGAATCGTTCTGCATTCAGCTTCAAATGGTCGTTCTCTAAATTTCCACAGTAGTGATCCTAGAAGATAACGCCACATTTCCTCCAGGGATTCCCATTTCAGTTTCCAAAGTACCTCCGTAAAACTTGAGTACTGATCGAACTACCGGTAACAAATCTAGCAACCCGCTTCTGAATTGCTTCGTGTCTTCCTTTAATCTAACCTGGTGGGATCCCAAGCACACTACCAGTACTCAAGAATCGGTCGCACTGCTGTTCTGTACGCGGTCTCCTTTACAGAAGACACACACGTCCCTAAAATTCTCGCAGTAAACTGAAGTCGACCACTCGCCTTGCCTACCGGCTCCTTCCATCGCTCTGGAACGTTACGCCTTGACATTTAATCGACGTGACTGCGTCAAGCCGCACATCACAAATACTGTTTTCGAACATTGCGGGAGTGTTTTTCTTACTCAACTGCCGTAACTTACTTCTTTCTGCATTCAGAGCTAGCAGCCATTCATCACACCAAGCAGAAATTTTGTCTAAGTCATCTTGTATCCTACAGCCATTCAACGACGACACAGACTGGTGCTCCCCCTGTCTGTCGAATTATTTATGTATATACGCAATAATAACTGTTATATCTATTTCCATGGGGCACTTCTGACGATACCCTTGTCTTTGATGAACACTCGCCGTCGACAACAATGTTCTGGATTCTATTGCTGAAAAAGTCTTCGAGCCACTCACGTATCTCGGATCCTACTTCATATGTTCGTACTATTACTGACAGATTAAAGTGGAGCATCGTGTCAAACACTTTTCGGAAATCTACGAATATCTAATCTGTCTGTTGCCCTTCAACCAAAGTTCGCAAGATAGTGTATGAGAAAGAAAAAGCTGAGTTTTGCACGAACGATACTTTCTGAATCCTTACTGATATGTGGACAAATGCTTTTCCGTCTCAAGAAAATTTATTATATTATGCTCTTTCTGTTTCCTTTTTCTCAGGTGTACCTATATTACGTTTTTACTTTTCATTCCAGTTTCAACCACTCTTTCAGCGCTGTACTTAAGTCTCCAAGAATGATATGTGGCATGTGTTACTATCACCATTAGCATTATTCTTTTATTTTAGTATTTACTCATTTCTCTAGCCGTCCATCAAAGCACCACGATAAGCAACCATCATGACATTTTTTCTCGATGTTGCTGGTACAGCATTCACGCGATCATTTGGTATCAGTTTTTGGTTTGATTTAGCGAAAAGGCTCACATACACTGAAGAGCAAAAGAAACTGGTACACCTGCCTAATTTGGTGTAGGGCCCCCGCGAGCAAGCAGATGTGCCATCACACGACGTGGCATGGACTCGACTAATGTCTGAAGTAGTGCTGGAGAGAACTGACACCATGAATCCTATAGGGCTGTCGATAATCTGTAAGAGTACGAGAGGGTGGAGATCTCTTCTGAACAGAACTGTGCAAGGCATCCCAGATATGCTCAATAATGTTCATGGCTGGGGAGTTTGGTGGCCAGCGGAAGTGTTTAAACTCTGAAAAGTGTTCCTGGAGCCTCTCTGTAGCAATTCTGGACGTGCAGTGTATCGCACTGTCCTGCTGGAATTGCCTAAGTCCGTCGGGATGCACAATGGACATGAATGGATGCAGGTGATTAGACAGGATGCTTACGTACATGTCACCCGTCAGAGTCGTATCTAGACGTATCAGGGGTACCATATCACTCCAACTGCACACGCCCCACACCATTACAGAGCCTCTACCAGCTTGAACTGTCCGCTGCTCGCATGCAGGGTCCATGGATTCATAATGTCTCCATACCCGCACACATCCATCCGCTCGGTACGATTTGAAACAAGACTCGTCCGACCTGGCAACATGTTTCGAGTCATCAACAGTCAAATGTCGGTGTTGATGGGCCCAGGCGAGGCAAAAACGTTTGTGTCGTGCATTCATCAAGGATACACGAGCGGGCCCTCGGCTACGAAAGCCCATATTGATGATGTTTCGTTAAATGGTTCGCACGCTGGCACTTGTTGATGGCCCAGCATTGAAATCTGCAGCAATTTGCAGAAGCGTTGCACTTCTATCACGTTGAACGATTCTGTTCAGTCGTCGTTAGTCCCGTTCTTGCAGGATGTTTTTCCGACCGCAATGATGTCGGAGATTTGATGTTTTACCGGATTCCTGATATACACGGTACCCTCGTGAAATGGTCGTACGGGAAAATCCCCACGTCATCGCTACCTCGGAGATGCTGTGTGCCATCACTCGTGCACCATCTGTAACACCACGTTCGAACTCACTTAAATCTTGATAACCTGCCATTGTAGCAACAGTAACCGATCTGATATCTGTTTCAGACACTTGTCTTATATATGCGTTGCCGACCGCAGCACCGTATTCTGCCTGTTTACACATCTCTGTATTTGAATAAGCATGCTTGTATCGTTTCTTTGGCGCATCAGTGTAGCATCCTCTTATGTCAACTATTAGTTTATGTGTTCATAAATAACACACTGTTCTCCGAGTGTGCTGCAGATAAAAGACAGGCAAGGACAAACCCTGCAGCTAAGGTGCGGCGGAAGAGATCGATGGCCGGCACATCGGGCAGCTCTCAGCTTATCTGCCTAAGACAACCCACCGAGGAGCTCCGCGTCAACTCACTGGCTCTCTGGTTTAACAGGCTACAACGTCGTCTAAAGTACCCACGGGGGCTGCACTTTTAGCCACTCATTTCAATTTTAAACATTATTCGCTTATCACTGAAAGCCACGTGGAGCGAGAAACAGGCGAACACCCCCCATCCGACGATGCAAAATTTGCTCATGGATTTTACTAATTTTTTACAAAGAATGACTGCGAAGGAGTAGCCGACTTACGGAATTTCCCTACTGACCGAGTGAAATCACGTTTGTCAGATAAACTCGTTTCGCAATCCTATGTTCTAGAACTTAACGTAAAATTTAAACGTTCTTTTTTAGTTAATTGTATCAAAATCTGCGCATGTCTTGATATATTATGTATTTTAGAATTTGAGGGCGCGAACAACGTAGCTTATGCTATAGCATCAGCTGAATCTATATTTTGCTTTACACCATTGTACTCGTAGTTATCTCTATCAAAAAATAAAAAATGTAAAAACGCGCTGACACTAAATTTCAGTGTATATCTAGTAAATCGCCATTAGCGATTAATAGTTACTGTAGCACGTACATTAATTTCTTGTGTTCCATTTAGTTTTCCGTTTCAGCTGGGGTGTATATTGCCCGTATGTATCGTAAATTAACGCTATTTTCCCGTTTGTTAGTAACCATAACCTCAGGAACAGTTTCAGCAATCAGTAACTTTTATCCCAGCTTTGTATGTCGTCATAATTACTCTTTTTTGGGTGTTAATCGCTTCATTTCGTAAAGCCAACTTGTAAGACGTGCAACGTAACAACTCCTGAAGTTAAAACAAAACCAGCAAACTTAGTTTAAAATTATTTGTTTACTGTTCTGTAAAAACTGCACCAGCCACTATGCAGTACAACTCTGAACGCTGTTCTCGTGCATTGAATGAATTAATTGATATTCGTAATTAGCTGTAAATCACCCTGACTACTAGCAAGCAACTGGAAGCAGCTGCGAATAAATGCAATTTGTAGAGCTCTATAAATGATCGGCAGTTCAAACGTATGGCTACTAATTGCAGCCATTAGGGAAACGGCAGCAGTGATGGGAAAGAACACCAAGTGCACTCATTATGTATGCCTGTTGGTGTAATTCAACCTGTAGAAGCCGCTGTTCCACCATCCACAGAGGGATCAGGATGCAACCTATTACAGATTAAGGCGCAGCTTGGAACAAATTTTGTCTGTTGTCTGGGCTCCGAGATCATACTTGGATGAGGCCAGCGAGCAGCAGAGAAGTTTGAGAATATCAGCCTTGCTCAGGAAGGTTCAACGAAGCTTACCATCTGCAGCTCTATCCCCAGAACTGATCGTGGTCCCCTGGTTCTGATCCATGTGGAAGGCTTTAACCAGAGACTTCAATGTTTCTGTGACAAAAATGTGAAGTCCCCGTGGGTCAGGTGTGCACTTCACATCATAGGCTACTATCCAGGGAGCTATGTTCGGGGTACACATAAAGGTTTTTTAGATTATGTGACTCTCCATTCAGTCCAGAGAACTATAGAACGCTGAGAAGTATCAGTGTAAAAGTGCTCTCACAAGAGCGATTATTAAAATCCTAGTGATTAGCTGCCGAAATATTCTCAACAGAGTGTCAGAATTTGAAGCGCTTCTAAGCAGCAGCGGAACTCACATAAAAGGTACAGAAAACTGATTAAAGCCGAAATCGATGGCAGTGAGGGTTTGGGGGAAAATTTAAGTGTATGTCGAAAGAATAGGCTAATGGGAAATGCAGGTGGTGAATTTGTCGCAATAGACAAAAAAAATTCAGATTTGTAGAGATAAGAATTGAAGCTGCGTGTGAGATCGTTTGGCAAGACCTAGGACCAAGGGTTGCCATAAACTGATATTTGGATTTTTATATCAGTCACCCGACTCAGTCCCAGATTTAACCGAAAGCTTTAGAGAAAACCTTAGTTCGGTAATACCTAAGTTCACAAATCATGAGAGGAGACTTTAATCATGCAACAATCGATTGAGATAATCACAGTTTTGTAAGTAGTGGACGTGAGAAGACATCCTGCGAAACTGCTAAATTACTTTTCTGCCTCTAACTAGAGCAGATAGTTTGGAAGTACACTCATGATGAAAATACACTGCATCTAATAAGAAATAGACCTGACCTCTTTCAGAACGTCCCCACTAAAACTGGTATCTGCGACTATCAGGCAGTTGTAGCGACAACGATTACGGAAGTCCAAAGCGGCACTAAAACAAGCAGAAAGATTTGTGTGCAGCAAACTGGATAAAGAGGCTGTAGTGTCATATACAGGGTGCATTCAGGTTCTAAGGCCTCCGATTTTTTTTCTCCGGACTGGAAAGAGATAGAAACATGCGCATTGTTTTAAAATGAGGCCGCGTTCATTGTCAATACGTCCCAGAGATGGCAGCACCGTACGGCACATGGAATTTAACCGCCAGCGGCGAGAATGAGAACTGTTTTAAATACTTAAAATGGCGACGTTTTCCTTACTAGAACAGCATGCAATCATTCGTTTTCTGAATTTGCGTGGTATGAAACCAATTGAAATTCATCGACAGTTGAAGGAGACATGTGATGATGGAGTTATGGATATGTCGAAAGTGCGTTCGTGGGTGCGACAGTTTAATGAAGGCAGAACATCATGTGACAACAAACCGAAACAACCTCGGGCTAGCACAAGCCGGTCTGACGACATGATTGACAAAGTGGAGAGAGTTGTTTTGGGGGATCGCCGAATGACTGTTGAACAGATCACTTCCAGAGTTGGCATTTCTGTGGGTTCTGTGTACACAATCCTGCATGACGACCTGAAAATGCGAAAGTCTCATCCAGGTGGGTGCCACGAATGCTGGCGGACGACCACATGGCTGCTCGTGTGGCATGTTGCCAAGCAATGTTGACGCGCAATGACAACATGAATGGGACTTTCTTTTCGTTGGATGTGACAATGGATGACGTGGATGCCATTTTTCAATCCAGAAACAAAGCGCCAGTCAGCTCAATGGAAGCACACAGATTCACCGCCACCAAAAAAATTTCGGGTAACCGCCAGTGCTGAAAAAATGGTGTCCATGTTCTGGGACAGAGAGGGCGTAATCCGTACCCATTGCGTTCCAAAGGGCACTACGGTAACAGGTGCATCCTTCCTGCACTGCAACAAAAACCTCCGGGAAGGGCTGTGGGTGTGCTGTTTCACCAAGACAACGCACCCGCACAGCGAGCTAACGTCACGCAACAGTTTCTTCATGATAAGAACTTTGAAGTGATTCCTCATGCTCCCTACTCACCTGACCTGGCTCCTAGTGACATTTGGTTTTTTCCAACAATTAAAGACACTCTCCATGGCCGCACATTCACCAGCCGTGCAGCTATTGCCTCAGCGATTTTCCAGTGGTCAAAACAGACTCCTAAAGAAGCCTTCGCCGCTGCCATGGAATCATGGCGTCAGCATTGTGAAAAATGTGTACATCTGCGGGGGAATTACGTCGAGAAGTAACGCCAGTTTCATCGATTTCGGGTGAGTAGTTAATTAGAAAAAAAATCGGAGGCCTTAGAACTTGAATGCACCTCGTACTTTATACATAAGCACCTAGTACTGTATTTCCCAAATTTTCTTACATCATTACCCGTGAGTGCAATCAGATATTAGCTAGTAACACCCTGCCCCCCCCCCCCCCCACCACCACCATTTGTTGCCCCATCAACCCCACATTATCACCAATTTTAGCACATAGATAAACTGTGTGTGTGTGTGTGTGTGTGTGTGTGTGTGTGTGTGTTTTAGAATGAATGACAAAGGAATTCGTAGAAGTGCTACCCACAACTCCTTCTCAGAAAAGAAATCTAACTATCCGCAGCGAGGGTACACACTTGTTACAAAACATGCCTCCACTGCGTTACTCCTCTCCATTGCGACAGTTGCTTGGACTGCACACTGCAACCCCATTTAAAATGAAACAAGTTCAGATGAGAGCACGGTACTTACTGTTCATAAATCACTTCACTGCTACATTCCTTACTTCTAAACTTGCAGAATTTGGACGACTCCAGGCTGTTAATGCTTTTTGTCTAGCCACTCTAATAATAATAATTTGGAAATTTGTGGTAAGATCTTCTGGGACCAAACTGCTGAGGTCATCGGTCCTTATGCCTACACACTACTTAATCTAACTTACGCAAAGGACGACGCACGCACACACACACACACACACACACACACACACACGAGGGAGGACTCGAACCTCCGACGGAGGGGGAGCCTCGCAGACCGTGACAAGATGCCTGTATGATCTGACAGTCGTAAAAGGCGACGAAAAGAACAAACCACTAATAGGGCTAACCCCCCTTCTAGTGTGATTAGTTGGTTCAGGACAGAACTAATGAAGCCTCGGACAAGCGCTGTCATGGTCGGGGACGACGCTTGAACCCTACGCCCGTCCACAATGGTAACGACACTGCTAGCCACATGGAAAATGATTTAAATCCAAATAGAGGTGTTTTGCAGGATATGCTTCCTGCAACCACTCTAGAAGGAAAACAAAGACAGAGGATGAGATGGTCAGATGAAGTTAACCGACACCTCACGTTCTGTTATTACCAAGCAACAAACTTAGGAACCAACACAACTGGATACAGATCACAAGTATACACAACATTTATTACCAGATACCCAGAATTAAAATTTTTAACAGAACAACGACTAGCTGATCAGATCCGTGTAATAATAAAAAATAACAGGATATCCCAGTCAGAATTAGAAAATATCAAACAACAAGTACAACAAATACTAGAACAAAATAATGTGCGATCAGAAGAAGAAAATACATTAATGGACATCCCAGAGCAAACAAACAAAGAACAACACACATCAGTTAAACAATTAGAGGAAAACGAAATCTTAAGACAGCCACCAGAACAAGCACAAATAGAACAAAAAGTGAAACACATGTTAGATACAGAAGAAAAATTTCAGCTGACGTATATAGAATACAAAGACACAAATACAGACATTAGACCATTCTTGCATAGACCACCAAATAACCCACAAGTCGAAACAACAATAACGACTATCAACACAATCATACACAACAAAATAAATGAAAATACAACTATGGAAGAGTTACAACTACTGATTTATATAGGAGCACTCAACACTAAATACACACACTAGGCAGATATCAGAACCAACCAAGACATAGAAGAAACCCACAAAACCAGCATGGCAACACAGGTTACAGATCAGAATAGAAAAACTGAGGAAAGACATCGGACAGCCAACAATTAATAAGAAATGAAATATCAGACAAAAGACGAAAAAGGTTAGGTAAAATCTCACAACAAGAAGCGATAGAGCAGTTGGATGAAAAGAAGCAGAAATTACAAGCATTGGCCAAACGACTTAGAAGATACAAAAAAGTGAAAATAGAAGGAAACAAAGCCAAACATTCAACACAAACCAAAATAAATTTTACCAGACAATAGATAACACACACATTAAAATAGACAATCCACCAAACATAACAGACATGGAACACTTCTGGAGCAACATATGGTCAAACCCAGTACAACATAACAGGCATTCACGGTGCATACAAACAGAAACAGACACATACAAGATGATACCACAAATGCCTGAAGTGATAATTTTGCAACATGAAGTCACCCAAGCAATTAATTCTACTCACAACTGGAGAGCCCCTGGAAAAGATAAAATAGCAAATTTCTGGCTAAAGAAGTTCACCTCAACACATTCACATCTAATTAAATTATTTAACAGTTACATTGCAGACCCATACACATTCCCCGATACACTTACACATGGAATAACTTATCTGAAACCTAAAGATAAAGCAGACACAGCAAACCCAGCTAAATATCGCCCCATAACATGCTTACCAACAATATACAAAATATTAACTTCAGTCATTACACAGAAATTAATGACACATACAACACAGAACAAAATTATAAATGAAGAACAAAAAGCCTGTTGCAAAGGAGCACAAGGATGTAAAGAGCAACTGATAATAGATGCAGAGGTGACATACCAAGCTAAAACTAAACAAAGGTCGCTACACTACGCATACATTGATTACCAAAAAGCATTTACAAAGTAGATCCTAAATTGATACAGTTCCTAAACATAGTAATGAAAAATTGGAAAACCACACTTAATATCCAAACAAATTCAGATAATATCACATCACAGCCAATACAGATTAAGCGTGGAATATACCAAGGAGCCTCATTAAGTCCTTTCTGGTTCTGCCTTGCTCTGAACCCAATATCCAACATGCTAAATAATACAAATTATGGATACAATATTACTGAAACATACCAACACAAAATCACACATTTGCTGTACATGGATGATCTGAAACTACTGGCAGCAACAAATCAACAACTCAACCAATTACTTAAGATAACAGAAGTATTCAGCAATGGTTTAAATATGAATTTTGGAACAGACAAATGTAAGAAAAATAGCATAGTCAAGGGAAAACACACTAAACAAGAAGATTACATATTGGATAACCACAGCAACTGCATAGAAGCGATGGAAAAAACAGATGCCTATAATTACACTCCTGGAAATTGAAATAAGAACACCGTGAATTCATTGTCCCAGGAAGGGGAAACTTTATTGACACATTCCTGGGGTCAGATACATCACATGATCACACTGACAGAACCACAGGCACATAGACACAGGCAACAGAGCCCGCATCTCGTGGTCGTGCGGTAGCGTTCTCGCTTCCCACGCCCGGGTTCCCGGGTTCGGTTCCCGGCGGGGTCAGGGATTTTCTCTGCCTCGTGATGGCTGGGTGTTGTGTGCTGTCCTTAGGTTAGTTAGGTTTAATTAGTTCTAAGTTCTAGGGGACTGATGACCATAGATGTTAAGTCCCATAGTGCTCAGAGCCATTTGCACCATTTGAACAGGCAACAGAGCATGCACAATGTCGGCACTAGTACAGTGTATATCCACCTTTCGCAGCAATGCAGGCTGCTATTCTCCCATGGAGACGATCGTAGAGATGCTGGATGTAGTCCTGTGGAACGGCTTGCCATGCCATTTCCACCTGGCGCCTCAGTTGGACCAGCGTTCGTGCTGGACGTGCAGACCGCGTGAGACGACGCTTCATTCAGTCCCAAACATGCTCAATGGGGGACAGAGCCGGAGATCTTGCTGGCCAGGGTAGTTGACGTACACCTTCTAGAGCACGTTGGGTGGCACGGGATACATGCGGACGTGCATTGTCCTGTTGGAACAGCAAGTTCCCTTGCCGGTCTAGGAATGGTAGAACGATGGGTTCGATGACGGTTTGGATGTACCGTGCACTATTCAGTGTCCCCTCGACGATCACCAGTGGTGTACGGCCAGTGTAGGAGATCGCTCCCCACACCATGATGCCGGGTGTTGGCCCTGTGTGCCTCGGTCGTATGCAGTCCTGATTGTGGCGCTCACCTGCACGGCGCCAAACACGCATACGACCATCATTGGCACCAAGGCAGAAGCGACTCTCATCGCTGAAGACGACACGTCTCCATTCGTCCCTCCATTCACGCCTGTCGCGACACCACTGGAGGCGGGCTGCACGATGTTGGGGCGTGAGCGGAAGACGGCCTAACGGTGTGCGGGACCGTAGCCCAGCTTCATGGAGACGGTTGCGAATGGTCCTCGCCGATACCCCAGGAGCAACAGTGTCCCTAATTTGCTGGGAAGTGGCGGTGCGGTCCCCTACGGCACTGCGTAGGATCCTACGGTCTTGGCGTGCATTCGTGCGTCGCTGCGGTCCGGTCCCAGGTCGACGGGCACGTGCACCTTCCGCCGACCACTGGCGACAACATCGATGTACTGTGGAGACCTCACGCCCCACGTGTTGAGCAATTCGGCAGTACGTCCACCCGCCCTCCCGCATGCCCACTATACGCCCTCGCTCAAAGTCCGTCAACTGCACCTACGGTTCACGTCCACGCTGTCGCGGCATGGTACCAGTGTTAAAGACTGCGATGGAGCTCCGTATGCCACGGCAAACTGGCTGACACTGACGGCGGCGGTGCACAAATGCTGCGCAGCTAGTGCCATTCGACGGCCAACACCGCGGTTCCTGGTGTGTCCGCTGTGCCGTGCGTGTGATCATTGCTTGTACAGCCCTCTCGCAGTGTCCGGAGCAAGTATGGTGGGCCTGACACACCGGTGTCAATGTGTTCTTTTTTCAATTTCCAGGAATGTATCTAGGATACAGACAAAAAATAGGAATAGATAATACAAATATTAAAGAAGAACTAAAAGAAAAATATAGACAAAGAGTAACAAAAATACTGAAAACAGAACTGACAGCAAGAAACAAGACAAAATCTATAAATACTTATGCTATACCAATATTGACCTACTCATTTGGAGTAGTGAAATGGAGTAACACAGACCTAGGAGCACTCAATACACTTACACGATCACAATGGCACAAATATAGAATACATCACATACATTCAGCTACAGAAAGATTCACATTAAGCAGAAAGGAAGGAGGAAGGGGATTTATCGACATAAAAAACCTTCATTATGGACAGGTAGACAATTTAAGAAAATTCTTTATAGAACGAGCAGAGAGTAGCAAAATACACAAAGCAATCACTCATATAAATACATCGGCTACACCACTACAATTTCATAACAACCTCTACAACCCTTTAGATCACATATCAACTGATACGAAGATAGTAAATTGCAAAAAGAAAACACTACATGGGAATCACCCGTATCATGTAACACAGCCACACATCGATCAAGACGCATCCAACACATGGCTAAGAAAAGGCAATATATACAGTGAGACAGAAGGATTCATGATTGCAATACAGGGTCAAACAATAAACACCAGATATTACAGCAAGCATATTATTAAAGATCCCAATACCACAACATATAAATGCGGACTTTGCAAACAACAAATAGAAACAGTAGATCACATCACAAGCGGATGTACAATACTAGCAAATACAGAATATCCCAGAAGACATGACAATGTAGCAAAAATAATACATCAACAACTTGCCATACAACATAAACTAATAAAACAACACATTTCCACATACAAGTATGCACCACAAAATGTACTGGAGAATGATGTATACAAATTATACTGGAACAGAACCATTATAACAGATAAAACAACACCACATAACAAAAAAATGGTTCAAATGGCTCTGAGCACTATGGGACTTAACTGCTGAGGTCATCAGTCCCCTAGAACTTAGAACTACTTAAACCTAACTAACCTAAGGACATCACACACATCCATGCCCGAGGCAGGATTCGAACCTGCGACCGTAGCGGTCGCGCGGTTCCAGACTGTAGCGCCTAGAACGGCTCGGCCACTCCGGCCGGCTACCACATATCAAACCTGACATCATACTCACCAATAAAAAGAAGAAATTAACACAACTAATCGAAATATCCATACCCAATACAACAAATATACAGAAGAAAACAGGAGAAAAAATTTAAAAATACATCCAACTGGCTGAGGAAATCAAGGACATGTGGCATCACGATAAAGTTGACATTATACCGATTATACTATCAACTACAGAAGTCATACCACACAATATCCACCAGTAAATCAACGCAATACAGCTACATCCAAACTTATATATACAACTACAGAAATCTGTAATTATTGATACTTGTTTCATTACTCGAAAGTTCCTAAATGCAATGTAACATATACCGTACAGTTAAAAGGAAGTCACGCTTCATCAAGGTCCGCGTCACTTTACATTTTTAACCAGACATAACGTCTGAGAAAGAAAAGAAATAATATCTGTGTACAGCACTATAGTAGCCCTTATGTAGATACTGCTGTGTCGTGGTGTCAATGCATTTATGCGTTCCGAAGCGAGTAATGAAGAAATTTCTAGACTTTTTCACTTGCTGCCATTTATTTACTGACGCACTCTCTGATTGCTTATGGTTGGTCTGGGCGCTGTGACTTGGGTTTGGGGTCCGAGGTGGCTGTATAACATAACCCTGGGTTCCGCTGTTGCCCGTGTCCCGCCACGTGGAGGTGGGATCTTTTCGCTTTGATTTCTTTTTTTCCGTCTGCACCATTTTAAATCTTAAAATTAACACAGTTGAAATTGGAAAGTGAAATATAGAAAATTTGATACTTAAGAAGGATTAAAAAAAAGAAGATAGGAAAGGACAGAATTAGATTCCCGCCACCAGGTTGTGAATGGCTGCCAGGGTCTCAGAATGAACTTCAAGTCGCTGACCGCCACCCACATTTCCCTTTCCTATGCCTACTTTCCAGGAAAAGGGCACTCTATGCCCATCCTGGCTCACTCCCTCTGGCCAACAGCCCGGTGGTTGACTCCTCCTAGCTACGCAAACGACTCAGCCTGTCCCGTGGTTTTCCGCGATCTACTCCCATACCTGTCGGGTTAGGTTCTATACTTAGGAACCACAAATAATATCTTTTGTCCAGGCTGTACGTCGCTGCTCATCAGGAGGCACAGGTCGCTTGAAGAGCTACCCGACATTAAGCTCCTTTCCAACTGCTTGCTGACCTGGTGGGACCACCTCACACTTGGGTCATGGACGTGCAACTTATTTATGTACATATATACAATTTTGGTGCTCTATGCTCTTTAGTATGTTTTATCCTTTGCACCTTTACACTGATATTCTGGTTGTGTGGGTTGTGCAGTGTCGCGGGATACCACTATGGACCTTCAGCGCGAGACGCCTCGAGTTCCGCTTCGTTGTCAGAGTCGGTTTCGGTGTCCTCATGGCTGGTTGTTTCAGCACTGACATCCATCCCGTGGGCACTCTGCTGTCTTTGTATACCGACTTGCCTTCTGTGAGGTCTGATATGCATATATTCTGTGTGTAGGAACTTGGAAGTTTCAGTCAGTGTGTTTAGTTCTGTCCACTGGTCAGGATTGCATAGCATAGCGTACATTGTGTTATTTATTTCCATCTGGTTAACGTGTAGTGTATGTCTTATATTTGCGCGATACCTGCAGAAAAAGACAGTGTTCAGGGGAACCTCCTTCCTCGCATATGCACCTAGTTGTCTGTTGCAGACTCACGCGACTCAAGTGCGTAGGATAAGGGTCGTGACCGGTGAGAAAGTGTACCATACCGTGGCTGGGATCGATATGCTTTAGTTTTAGCTTTTCCCTGATATCAGGGAAGAAGCTGTAAACTCGGTGGTCCTCATCACTATTGCCCCACTCGCCCTGCCAGGTATCCACTCGCCATGCTCTGAGTTGGCTTGTTGTTTCATGCCATACACCAGTGATCTGCCGAACTTGGTCTAGTCTCCTCATCCTAAGCCAGTACATAGCCGCACGGTACCTGATAGTTGTGTGTATCGGGGAGACCCCCATCACAACGCATAGTACATCAACCGCCGTTGTGTTGAAAGCCCCCGACAGTCGAGGTAGGACGGTTCTTTTCCCACGACGAACAATAGTTCTATTGGCAGAAACATTTAGTCTGTGGGCCTACGTGCTGGCGGCAAAGCACAGTACCGACTCGAAGAGAGAGCAATGATATGTTCGTGTGACTGAGAAGGGCAGTCTGAATTATTAGGAATTTAAAAAATGGTTCAAAATGGCTCTGAGCACTATGGGACTTAACATCTGAGGTCATCAGTCCCCTAGAACTTAGAAGTACTTGAACCTAACTAACCTAAGGACATTACACACATCCATGCCCGAGGCAGGATTCGAACCTGCGACCGTAGCGGTCGGGTGGATCCAGACTGAAGCGCCTAGAACAACTCGGCCACTGCGGCCGGCGCGTTGCAAATTTAGTCTTGGCAGTTTATGAAGTACCTTTTCTGCTTTGTCTGTGCCTATGCTTGTGTGTTCGTGAAATTTCAAGGGTTCGACCGTGTGTACTCCAAGGTAGATAGTTCATAATGATCTTTTGATGTTTGTGTTCACGATTTTGACTGTTGGGTTCCTGTGCAGGATTCCCTTCAGTAATGTGTAAATTGTTTTGTTTTCTGCTGCCTTGAGTTTGCTGTTTGTGCACCATTGAGTTATTGTTCGCAGTTTTCCATTGGCTCTGTCTTCTAGCTGGGCACAGTTACTTGCTGACACTGCCACTAGCAGTTTATCAGCGTAAGCGACAACTCCGTCTGTCAGATTATGCTCCTCTAGTAATTGTAGGAGCTGTTCTATCATTACGTCCCAGAATTTGGGGCCGCAGATCGACCACAGTGGACAGCCTTTTGTAATAGGCCTGATTACTTTTTGGTTGTCCGTGTGCCAAACGATTCTTCTGTCTCTGCAATAGTCGACAAAGCTAATGAAACTCCGGCACCTGCAGGTATCTGAGACCCTTGAACAAGGCCGGCCACCGTAAGTTGTCAAACGCGCCTGAGATGTCAATCATGATGGCAAAGAGTATTTGGCAGATGTGTTGTGTACTATCTGTAGTGCTCTGTTGATTGCATCATCTATTGATTTCTCTTCCCGAAAGCCGAACTTAAAAAAATTGCTCTGAGCACTATGGGACTTAACATCTATGGTCATCAGTCCCCTAGAACTTAGAACTACTTAAACCTAACTAACCTAAGGACATCACACAACACCCAGTCATCACGAGGCAGGGAAAAAAGCCGAACTGATGGGGTGTTAGTCCCTGTAGTGTTCTATGTGCGTGTTGTCTTTTGCAGAGCAGTTTCTTGTATTTTGGCGAGTGTGTTTATGAGGCAAATTGATCTGTATGATTTTGGGTCTGAGAGATCTTTGTCTGGGGCTTTCTTGATGATAACCGCCTTCGAGGATTTCCATACTGTAGGTACGCGGCCAAGCCTTATGCGTCGTTTAACAGTGTTGAGAGATATGGAGTGATCTGCAGTGCGATTTGTCATAGTACCTCAGAGTGGATACCGTCCGGTCCAGGTACCTTTTTATTTTTTAGTTCTGAGATCGCTATCGCCACTTCTTCCTGTGCAAAAGAACAGGTAACTGTGTGTTGTATGCGGTGTCAAGTTCACGTGTCAGTGCTGCTTGTTCTCGTGTGTGTGTGTGTGTGTGTGTGTGTGTGTGTGTGTGTGTGTGTGTGTGTGTGTGTGTTTGCGATGTCGTCAGGTAGGAGTTTGCCGAGCAGAAACCCTGCTGTGATCCTCCACCCCTTAGTCATCGCACCGTGACCCTGTCGCAGCGATCCCAGAACTAGTGGGCTCTTAATTTTTTCAGTTACAATTCTGTATGGTTCCTACCCATATGTTTAAATGTGTTGGCGCTGCAACATGTCAGTTCCAGTGGTCCTTCCTCGTCTTATGTAGTTCTAGTTTGTATCTGTCTTTCGCAAACCGGTATGCGTTTAGTCGCGTCTCTCTCTCTCTCTCTCTCTCTCTCTCTCTCTCTCTCTGATATCGCTCTTTGGTAGAGTTTGCGTTTACGTCTAGTGTCTTGTTATAGTTACGTCAGATTTGTAGTCCAAGGAATAGTGTGGTGTTTTGTATTTCTTAGTGTAGGCATGCAGGTGTTCTGTGTGTGTGCGCGATGATGTCTGTAAGTATGTGTGCTCTGTAGTCGATGCTTCCATCGATATCTTGTAATATGTGTTCTTGTACTGTGTGTCTGACCTTGTTCCTGTCTGTCTTACTGAACAGCAGTCTTTTAGGTTGTATTTCTGCGTTGACGTGGGGTATGTTATGGAGAGTAAATGTTATGACGCTATGGTCGCTCATGGTAAAGTGGTCATGTACGGTCCAGTCACGTGTGAAAGTGATTGCTGCATTGTTAGGAAGTCTGATGTCTATGTTAGATGTGGAGCCGTCATGTCCAATAAACGTGGGGCTGTATCCTTTATTTAGTACGGGAAGTCCAGTTTCTTGTATGATGTCGTTGACTATCCTGCCTTTGTCGTCTGTTCTATTGGAGTGCCACAGGGTGGATCTCTCGATGTCAGCACAGATTATTAATTTTTATCTCCTGCGTAGTGCGGAAGCTCTCTACTGTGATCGGCGTATGGCAGCATGCAGTGGCCGTATTGTGCGTACATCGACGCGATGACCCATGTGTCACCCTTGTACGAAACTTCCACCGTGGGTAGATGCTCTGTACAGTATTCGGTTATCTTAACCCTCTGTACAGTGTTCGGTTATCTTAACCTGGTGTATCTCTTGGTTGAGGATTATGATGGACGCTTTACAGTCCGCCCGTCCTGCAACCGTTACCGCGTAGGGAGGGAGGTTAGGAACATTCCCTTGTCTGGTATAGGGTTCCTGTATGCACAATATGTCGCCTCTGAGCTCATGCAGGACTCGTGGGAGCTCCGAACTAACTAGTATACTTCTCATGGCGTTGAGCTGAGCTACTTTTAATTTGGATATTTTACGTGTACGTAGCACCTGCTACCGGTTTGGTTGCAGTCGAAGTAAGTCCTCCCATGAGCCCTAACGTGATCTTTATACATCCTATCTATATTGAAACGTTCCTCCCCCTACGGGCACACACTTGCAGCAGCAAGTCTAGCAGACTGTCGGGGTCCGTCGGAATGTTTTCGGTCTTGAGGGTGATTCTGTGTTTCTTCCGACGTTGGGAAGTAGACAGAGTCACCGTAGGGATGTAGCGTGCGAATGAGCATTCGCTGAGCCGTCTCAAGGATGTCTCAAGAATTTCTGGACTACTGCAAATACTATCTACAGCTTGGAAAAGACATTTTCTTGAGATATTTAGCATTTATTACATATATGGCTCACTTTTATCATCAGCGATGTATGGGACAAAACGCAACATATGTTTGTTGTGGGTGGACTGTGTGAGAAACCTGTAACTTCCACCGCATTGATGCTACTAATTGAGAAAAAGTAATTGTTGATTACTTATATAATCAATATTAGTATTTCAGAATTATGATAATAGTGATGATCTTTTGAAAATAATTTAGTTTCGTGACTGAAACAGAATTGATCGTTTACTTCTTACCCCGCAGAAAATTTCATTTTACCCCTCAGGGAGTAATTGCCCCCAGGTTGGCAATAACTGACCTAGTAGAACAGTTAATGATGGTAGGAACTCACCGCGTTATACAATCGCTGTCAAGAAACAGACTATTGCATAATAGCTGTAAAACAAAGTATAAGGCTACAGATAGAGATATGTTAAATGAAACGTCTTTGACTCCCAAGGAAACGCAAATCACCCACGAAAGAATTTTCGTTCAAAACAGTCGCTTATCCTATTATTGAGTATTACTAGTCGATGTAGGATCCTTACTTGGTAGGATTAATAAAAGTGAGAGATAAGCTTGAAAGAAGCCTTAGGTCACAGGATCATTTAGTAAGCTCTTCAGGCTCCAGAGGCAGATGGTAAAAAAAATACTGTTCCTCGCGGAGAGGTTTACCGCTAAAATTAAGGGAGCGTACTTTTGAAGAAGAATCAGGCGACATATTAATTCCTCTCATATACATGTCGTGAAGTCGCCACGGCAAGGAAAAAAAAAATAGAGCTCGTAAGGTGGCATCCGGATAGTCGCACCGTTCACGAATGGAAAAAAAGTGGGAAATGGTGGTGGTACGAGAAGTATCCTCCACTACGCATTGCAGGGTAGCTTTCTGAGTATAGACGTAGCTATAGATTTGCTTTCTCTACGGAAATTTCGATATTCTTTTAATCGAAGGCGCGGCCGTTTTCGGTGTTTGGCTTCCATTACCTCGCGTTCTTTAAGCGTCACATCTGCCTCTAAGAAAAGTTCTCAGTGCTGTAAACGAAACCGGAGCTCGTCTAGACTACGGAGTTTGTGACGCCGTGCAACGTGTCCTCACAAAATTTAATTCAAGTCCAGAGGACTATATTACAAATATCACAATTAGTCCGAGAAAAATTGCTATAGCGCTTGTTTATCGATTTTGTCCAGAAAAGGATTCATAATTTTTTGTGTCCATGCTCACATGCAGAGTGTTTTCCACAGTTTCGTCGTATTCTTCCCATAATCACGGTTGCAGTCACCGGCACTGGCCGTACAATATACATGGTTGTTCAGAAACAGTCTGAAAAGCTGGTAAGGGTGCTGCAGGGTACGTTGTGCTGAGAAATAATTTTTAAGAAAAAAATTCGATACATTGCATCCCGTCCCAGTTCATTAATGTTGAAGTTAGCCAATCAGGCCGCTGCGCGCGCAAGTTCAAGCGACCCGTAAACGACGGTGTCGCCAAACGCGTTCTTCGTTTGGTTTCCTAAATCAGAATGAGAGAATCATTCAAAAATTGGTCATGGGACGGTAGCAAGGATCGAACCTCAGCCAAAGACTGAAGTCTCGTGCGCTGTCGGTTACACTATGATTACAACTGACACTATCTCCACCTGACAGGCTGCTTGAATTTCCACTCTCCGACCTGACTGGCTGACTGCACTGTTAACTCAGAAGTGGTAAAACGTATCGAACTTTTTTCTAAACAATTATTTCTCGGCACAACCTACTCTGCAACAACCTTGCAAGTTTTCCAGACGGTTTCTGAACCCCCTGTACATTTTGTAACAGCGTTCAGACGCGCTACGCTTGACATGCTCACAGCTTTGCACAACTGGCCCACTGCATCCTTGACACTATTCGTAGACCTTACACAATATAATCTAAGGGTACAAGAAAATTCTAAATGGTACTGAAATGCAAGAAGAGGATAACTTATTAAAATGTGGATATCAAAGGTGGATACGTACATAAAATGAAATTTTAATTGCAAACTTCATGTGTACCACCATAAAATCGAACAATTAAGATTCCTTAAGATAACAAAAACTTCGAATTAAAAGCTTCTCTAAAACACAAATGCTAAATTTTATTCCGTGTCCCGTTCGTGTCACCAGAACAAAGCACCTCGAGGTTTCGGGGATGTGTTCATATTTTGACTCATACAATTACATGTAACCCGCAACCCCCAGATACAGAAAGAGTCTAACACGCAATTCAATACTGTGCCATGTATTCCTCCGCGTTTGTTGTCGCTTCACTGGATCCTCCTAGCCGCGGAATGAAAACACGGTCAGAAATATCGACAATATCAATACAGTTCTTCGATGTATTGGAATTTCATAATTGTATTTGCTGTACATTTTTACTGGCTATTGGTTATTAGTATCTTTGTTTTTTCCATATCTCTGTGGAATGAACATATCAAGTAAAAAGTATTTCTAACATAACACTGACACAGTACTTAAAATGATTGGAAATGGGGCTGGATTTGTAAACGCCCAGTAAGTAAGTGATCATTTGTGACGAAGAACAAATGTGAACTATCGAAGCAGAAAACTGGTAAACAGCACTGAAGGTGTGGATGCTGTGGAACTGAATACATGATAGAAACATTTTTCGTTTTGTCAAACATTCGCTATGCATTCTTGATTCTAGTCTTTAATTTCCTTATTGACTGCCATGGAGCTGGCGAAGGTTACAGGAACGCAGAACTTATAACATTTAGAGATTTTTTTATGAAACCTACATCTCTGGTAGAGTGACATTTCCGTTACTAAATTGCTTTCACCAGTTGCTAAATGCACACTAAATTTTCGATAAAATTCACCTTCTGGCAAAAAATGTTCATTACAGCACACTGCGTTTCAAGCCCTGCTTCTTACAATTCTTACATTAGTTTTTCGTCAGTATTCTACCACTTACAAAAATATTCTCAAAGTACTACATTTTTTCTGGCCGCTTACATCAGTTTAAAACGTAGTCGCCAAAAGATGTAAATATAGAGTTGAAAGAGCACTCGCTGCGATTCTTATCCTGACAGTTCTGACTCCGACAGCACTTGTTACTAAAACAAAGATTTTTTTCTGTATAGTAAGATTTAGCATGCTGACAAGGAGTTCCCGAAATCAGGGCAGTTGCAAGCAGGACCTGTAAGCCGTAGACATAAACTGGCGGAATGCCAAATAGACATCAACAGGATCACCAGCTAGGTCAAACGCGCAAAGTGACCAACCATCCATATAACAGTATTAGCCTTTGTCCTAGGGAAAAGAGAAGTAGCCAGCCGCCGAATTATATAAGTGGAACATGTTGCTTCAGCAGACGGAGTAAGGAAAGACAGTTGGTTCCTGCATCAGGACCAGTTAGGTAGGTGACCACAAGTAAATCGGTGCTGCAGCATATCTAGGGACCCACATCTACTGCATTTATCTGTATCACTAATCCCGCTATGAAGTAGACACTCGTTGGTGGAAATCAAGTTGTTGACTACCCTATACCAGGTGGTACGCCACTGCCCTTGGTAGCAGTGGGAGGCTGATGTTGGTCCACACAATTTTCTAGGATATTCGCAGTGATAATTGTTCAGCGGGATTGGCGCAGGGAATCTTTTCCCAGCGGATCTACAAAAACTTGGTCATGAGCACCGGCCGCTGCAATGTGCCAGCACTCAAACAATTTAACGGCTAGGTAGAACTCTTGAATGTGTCTCAGTTTAAAATTCAGACGAAGAACGTCAACAGGGGGATGATGTTGTTTCTGGAAACCCAGAATCTACTGTGTAGGAATCAGCATGGATTCCAGAAACAGCGATCGTGTGAGAACCAACTCACTTTACTTGTTCATGAGACCCAGAAAATATTAGATACAGGCTCCCAGGTAGGTGCTATTTTCCTTGACTTCCGGAAGGCGTTCGATACAGTTCCGCACTGTCGCCTGATAAAGCAAGAGCCTACGGAATATCAGACCAGCTGTGTGGCTGGATTGAAGAGTTTTTAGCAAACAGAACACAGCATGTTGTTATCAATGGAGAGACGTCTACAGACGAAGTAACCTCTGGCGTGCCATAGGGGAGTGTTATGGGACCATTGCTTTTCACACTATATAATAATGACCTAATAGATAGTGTCGAAAGTTCCATGCGGCTTTTCGCGGATGATGCTGTAGTATACAGAGAAGTTGCAGCATTAGAAAATTGTAGCGAAATGCAGGAAGATCTGCAGCGGATAGGCACTTGATGCAGGGAGTGGCAACTGACCCTTAACATAGACAAATGTAATGTATTGCGAATACATAGAAAGAAGGATCCTTTATTATATGATAGCGGTACAAACACTGGTAGCAGTTACTTCTGTAAAATATCTGGGAGTATGCGTGCGGAACGATTTGAAGTGGAATGATCATATAAAATTAATTGTTGATAAGGCGGGTACCAGGTTGAGATTCATTGGGAGAGTCCTTAGAAAATGTAATCCATCAACAAAGGAGGTGGCTTACAAAACACTCGTTCGACCTATACTCGAGTATTGTTCATCAGTGTGGGAGCCGTACCAGCTCGGGTTGACGGAGGAGATAGAGAAGATCCAAAGAAGAGCGGCGCGTTTCGTCACAGGGTTATTTGGTAAGCGTGATAGCGTTACGGGAGATGTTTAGCAAACTCAAGTGGCAGACTCTGCAAGAGAGGCGCTCTGCATCACGGTGTAGCTTGCTGTCCAGGTTTCGAGAGGGTGCGTTTCTGGATGAGGTATCGAATATATTGCTTCCCCATAATTATATCTCCCGAGGAGATCACGAATGTAAAATTAGAGAGATTCGAGCACGCACGGAGGCTTTCCGGCAGTCGTTCTTCCCGCGAACCACACG
The DNA here is from genome assembly GCF_021461395.2 of Schistocerca americana. Taxonomy (NCBI): domain Eukaryota; kingdom Metazoa; phylum Arthropoda; class Insecta; order Orthoptera; family Acrididae; genus Schistocerca; species Schistocerca americana. The sequence goes on from NC_060130.1 coordinate 355,195,915, forward strand.
CGACTGGAACAGGAAAGGGAGGTAATGACACGTAAAGTGCCCTCCGCCACACACCGTTGGGTGGCTTGCGGAGTATAAATGTAGATGTAGAAGACTTGCTAGACGCACTGAGGTGAACAGCTGAGACGCATATAAGTCCACAGCGATTGTTAAAATGGTGTGTCGAACATATAAGAGAGCCACCTTCCTCTTAATGTCACAACGGCCAAGTCTGCTGAGGGAACGTGGCCTCGTCACAACCTCGTATCGCAATCTGAAGATGTGACGCTTCCACAAAAAGCGGCCGGACAACTGCTTCAGTTCCTTATCCATCATGGATGGAAGAGGGAATAGTTGTGCGACGTAATAGGCCTTGCACAACACATACTTATCCAAAATTCGTGCCTTCTGAAGACCGGTAAGGAAGCGTCGTTCATGTTCCAGTATTGCTCCCTGAATCTTCCCAGTAACCGATCTCCAAATGAGAGTCGCCATTTGGAGCGGACAACAATCAGTAACAACTCCCAGTGATATCGACCCACAGCAGTGGCCCATGTGACTACTGCTCCTGCGAAACACCGTAAATTAAGTTTATTTTTTTCCTCGTTAAATCAAGCCCCCGAGACACGGCAATCACCTCTGCACGTAGACGCATTAAAACCATCACAGCATCAGCGTACGCGCGAACAGCGAGGGTCCTTCCAGAAAGTGTCCAACCATGAAGCAGGGAAGCAACCTTTCCAAGCGGCGGTTCTAGAGGTAAGACAAGAGAAGACATCGAAAGCGGGCTCTCCTGTGGCACTCCCCGACGAATGGTAAACGGGGTCGTCAGTTGCCCTTTGACAACTACCGAAGCTGTAATGTCCACGAACACGTTCGATGACACTACCTTGCTCAACAGTAAACCCGACTATCTCTGAAATCCGAAGCAGAAATTCATGATTTACACGATCGAAAGCCTTATGACAAACCCCAAAGCGTAAAGGTACAATGGACAGAGTAACCCCAGCAATGGAAACCGCATCACGGTATTCGGCCTGAGGGGTAAAAATAGAGCGACCAGGGAGACAATTCTGCTACTCGCCGAAGACAGTCACCAGTAAGGCAGACATCTTGCGTCTCACTGCCATCGCCTTTGTCTTATAATCAAAATTGAGTAACATGGGAGAACTAAGATTATCAACGGTATTACGACAAGGACGTTTAGGTATCAACAGAATTTTGCGCACACTGAATGGAGCGGGCTCAAATCCACCCACCCACCGCCACCACCCCTATCACCTCGTCCAACATGGACGTAAATGTGGCGCCCAAGAGGGGCCAAGGAATGCTCATAAAATTCCTTGGGAGCTCATCTACACCAAGAGATTTGCGAGAGAAGTAACAATAAGATCATACACGTCATCTGGGTGAAAGGTCGCCATGAATTTGGTGTTCTGGTATGGCGTGAGGTCCTAGGATCTAGGGTCTCAATAGCTGGATCGAAGGGAAAGTCGCTAGGTGTATCTAGGTCGTTGAGATACGTATAGTACTGAGGTAAGACGTGAACAACGTCAGCTAGCGCTGTGAGCTGCCGGCCGTCAGCTGCTGTTAAGAGAAGCAATGCGAGAGCGGCGACGCCGGGCTTAATGGTGAAGCGGATGGCATAATGAAATCAATACCTCCACCACTAGTGATCGCAGTTTCGGTCGCATCCGCAACCCTTCCATGACTTACCGATTCAACTGCACCAACTTCGCTTTAATACATCGTACATCTGCAATCCGTGGGGTGGGGAAGGGGGTCACTGTCCGCACCGTCATACGAGTCGCGCAGGAGAGAATAATAAAATACATGAGTTCTCCGAAAATCCCTCGCCCTAGAAGAGTAGTAATGATCAAAGTTTGACGGAGCTTCAACTTAGCCAAGACAGTCCACCATTCCCAAGTGGTAGAGTACTTCACAGCAGATCGAAGACTACACTCACAAATTGTGTATCACATCATCGACAGAAGAATCTGTCCTCGATGGTGAGTGTTCATCGCAGGTGAGGGTATCATCTGGAGTACCACAGGGAAGTGTGGTAGGTCCGCTGTTTTCTATCTACATAAATGATCTTTTGGATAGGGTGGATAGCAATGTGCGGCTGTTTGCTGATGATGCTGTGGTGTACGGGAAGGTGTCGTCGTTGAGTGACTGTAGGAGGATACAAGATGACTTGGACAGGATTTGTGATTGGTGTAAAGAATGGCAGCTAACTCTAAATATAGATAAATGTAAATTAATGCAGATGAATAGGAAAAAGAATACCGTAATGTTTGAATACTCCATTAGTAGCGTAGCGCTTGACACAGTCACGTCGATTAAATATTTGGGCGTAACATTGCAGAGCGATATGAAGTGGGACAAGCGTGTAATGGCAGTTGTGGGGAAGGCGGATAGTCATCTTCGGTTCATTGGTAGAATTTTGGGAAGATGTGGTTTATCTGTAAAGGAGACCGCTTATAAAACACTAATACGAGCTATTCTTGAGTACAGCTCGAGCGTTTGGGATCCCTATCAGGTCGGATTGAGGGAGGACATAGAAGCAATTCAGAGGCGGGCTGCTAGATTTGTTACTGGTAGGTTTGATCATCACGCGAGTGTTACGGAAATGCTTCAGGAACTCGGGTGGGAGTCTCTAGAGGAAAGGAGGCGTTCTTTTCGTGATTCGCTACTGAGGAAATTTAGAGAACCAGCATTTGAGGCCGACTGCAGTAAAATTTTACTGCCGCCAACTTACATTTCCCGAAATGACCACAAACATAAGAGAGATTAGGGCTCGTACAGAGACATATAGGCAGTCATTTTTCCCTTGTGCTGTTTGGGAGTGGAACAGGGAGAGAAGATGCTAGTTGTGGTACGAGGTACCCTCCACCACGCACCGTATGGTGGATTGCGGAGTATGTATGTAGATGTAGATGCCAAAAGAGCGATATTTAACATCCACGGGGAACGGAAGAGTTTCGCCGATTGCCGATCAAGTTTGAGAGGCGACCAAAGCACAGTGAGCAGGAAAGCGAGCAGGAATAACGTCGAATGCAAGAATGCTATCGCGCATCCAATCCGGTAAGTAGATCCGGTCAACCCTGCTACTAAAAACCGCAGTAAAATGCATAAATTTGGCCAACGATGAATTTTTACACTACCAAACATCTTTCGAGTGCTTCGAGCGTACCAACTCGTTTAAATCCCGACAATAACTAAAATGGGGAGACAGTTCAACAGGCCCCAGGACACAATTAAAATCACCACCCAACAATAGGCCCCGAGGACTCCTGCGAAAAAATAATCTCCTCGTTATAAAGACGCAAACGTTCCGTTGCGTGATAAATGGTTCAAATGGCTCTGAGCACTATGGGACTTAACATCTGTGGTCATCAGTCCCGTAGAACTTAGAACTACTTAAACCTAACTAACCTAAGGACATCACACACATCCACGCACGAGGCAGGAGGAGGAGGAGATTAGTGTTTAATGTCCGGTCGACAACGAGGTCATTAGAGACGGAGCCCAAGCTCGGGTGAGGGAAGGATGGGGAAGGAAATCGGCCGTGTCCTTTCAAAGGAACCATCCCGGCATTTGCCTGAAGCGATTTAGGGAAATCACGGAAAACCTAAATCAGGATGGCCGGAGACGGGATTGAACCGTCGTCCTCACGAATGCGAGTCCAGTGTGCTAACCACTGCGCCACCTCGCTCGGTGCACGAGGCAGGATTCGAGCCTGCGACCGTAGCGGTCACGCGGTTCCAGACTGAAGCGCCAGAACCGCACGGCCACACCGGCCGGCGTTGCGTGATAAGAACCAGACGGAGCGTATAAGACAACCACTCTGCCAAACTGAAGACCTCAGACCTCAGCAATGGGAATGGTTTCCAGAACGAATAAAGCAGTTCCCGACGAAAATTCAGACGCCACATTAAAAACATCCAGAAATCCTGGGAGATGGAAACTGGTAAATAAAACGTCTTGCAGGAACACTTTATCTGCACAGGTCTCATATGAACTGACACAGCGAAACTAAGCGCAGCGCCGATACCATTCGAGACATTTGACAGAAGAAAAAACACAGAAAAAACAGAGCAGTGCGACTGTTCTACCAGTCGCCCATCATAGTCCATCGGCGAATCCGATAACAAATTCGAGAGCGGGGCGGCCCGTACAGGCTCCAGCTGAATCATTTCCTTGGTTGTTTTGCGCGCCGCTGCACTTGCGGCTATACACGTTGTTTAACACGGCTGCGAGGCATAACAGCCGAGGAAGCCGGGCGGCGTCGGCGGATCTTGTACCACTTCCATATAATTCTGTGATTTCCCACTGTCAGAGGCCTGCCCCACAGAAGGGGCACTTTGCTAGGCACGCCGACTCCTTAATGGAAAGCAATCACAGTGATTCACAGAGACAGCGGGAGACAAATCTGGAGCAACAGTTTCCGCAACGGGAGTCGCAATAGGCGGCAAATTACGATCCCATCGTCGAGAGCAGACAGAGGAACAAGAGGGTACTGCTGTATTACCGACAGTAATGGTAAAGGCTGCGAAGAAAACGACTAGTTCGCAGTAGTCAGCCGATGCAGACGCGCTCGGAACAACAGAAGTGGCGTTAGGTGACGAGTCGTTTCTGAACACAGTGCAGTGCTCACCATGATTTCCGGATTGAGTCTTGTTATATAGTGTTGTAAACATCGCACTTTCTGGAGGTTTCATTCATTTCATGTCCTCCGCGGTTTAAAACCTACGTTAAGTGACAAACGGTGGTGTGTTTATAAGGTAGTGGTATCTTTCACTCTCTATAGAACCGTTACGTGTTGTCTTGGATCTATTACAGTGCTTTAAATAATTTCCTGGTAGTGTCGGTTTAAGAGTGTTGTTGCAAAATATTGAGCTTTTATAATTTTCATTTACTTCGTGTCTGGCACTACCTACGTAGAACGAACTTCGATTGTGTTATTCTAAGTCTGCTTCGCGTCTGGAAGTTAGCTGCACAACTAATCGAAAAATAAGTTTTTGTGATTATCACTATCACAGTTTGAACGTGTTGTAGTGCTTTCAGTTTACTGTAAGAGTAGCGTAACGTGTGACAAATGTGGATGTTGCCGCAAGACAAGTCAGGACTGTGGATTGGTGTTTCATTGAGGAGAATGCGCTAAAAAGGCGTCAGGTGAGGATCTTCCATGGAGTTGCAGATAATTTAGTCGAGCCAAGAATATCGTGGAACAAGGAAAAAAGATTGTTGCCCTACACGCAGCATAAGAAATGGCATATTTTGTATTAGATAGTGTTAAGGAAGGGAAAAAAGACAATGGGAGCAGAAGGTGACAAGTAATAGAAAAAAAAAGAAAACCTCAGAAATAACATTTCGGATTTCAGTTAGCAATCAGTTTGACTCGTTATCTGAAATAGGGGAAGAACCTCAACCAGTGTTTGATTCTAACAGGGTGTAGCAGACACGTAGAAACGTTTCCAGAAAAATAAAATTAATTTCTTTGAACAGAACATAAGAGAGTTGAAAAATAAGAAATGAGCTTATTGTATGGCTACAAGATGCAGAAAATTCTGAAGGGACGGATATTCTGTGCCTCTCTGAACAACATGTAACCAAATGGATGGAGACGTTAACTATTAGCGATTATAAATTTGTGTCACCCTTGTGTACAGTTAACACGGAGAAAGGAGTGGCAGCATGTGTAAATGTCTAACTCAAAGTGAAAAATATTTAATCAAATAGTTTTTGTATCGGTGAGAACCTAGAAGCAAGTGCTTGTGAGTCGTTACTGCAGAATACTTCTGCGATGAGTGTAAAAGTCTACAGATACCCTCTAGGAAATATTCAGCTGTTTATGAGAAATCGAGCTGCATTACTAAGCGACCTGTCTGACAAGAAGAAACAGTTAGTAGTTCGTGGATATTTCACTGTAAATTTCTTAAGAGATACGGACAAGAAGAATGAATTAGAATTATTATTTGGGTGTTCCTACCTATCTCGTGTGCAGAAAAACACTAGGACACTGATGGATAGCATTATTAAAGATAGTGTTCAGGCTGAAACAACAAGTCTCCAGTTTCTAATGGACTATCTGATCATGATGCACAATTAATTTGCCGGCCGAAGTGGCCGTGCGGTTAAAGGCGCTGCAGTCTGGAACCGCAAGACCGCTACGGTCGCAGGTTCGAATCCTGCCTCGGGCATGGATGTTTGTGATGTCCTTAGGTTAGTTAGGTTTAACTAGTTGTAAGTTCTAGGGGACTAATGACCTCAGCAGTTGAGTCCCATAGTGCTCAGAGCCATTTGAACCACAATTAATGGAAATAAACAGTATGGCATCTTACAATCTGGAAGCAAGTTCAGACAAAGGAGTGAGGCTTATTAATGAGAACAGGATCCAGCGTTTTAAGCTAAGAGGATGGGGTACATGTAGAAAGAAGGGCTAATGTCAAATTCAGTTTATTCCACAGTAAATTTGTCTGAATACTTGAAAGTTCCTTTCTTAAAAGATTATCCAAAGCATCCATTAATAAATAAGGGAATTAAAATCTCATGTAAGATAAAGAGGGAAATTTAAGCAAAGGCCAGAGCAATTCAAAATCCGGTATTACTTGCATACCACAAAAAATACTGTAATATTTTAAGGAAAGTCATTAAGATGTCCAGAAGTATACATGTACTGACAGAAATAATGTAGATAATAAGAATGAAACTATACCAGACATTGTTAAACGTGAGACAGGACAGCTAGTCAGTGCACAAGAGTCCATAAACTAATTGACAAGTTGCAAGTACTTTTAACAATGACTTTCTAAATGTAGCAGCAAGCATAGAATTAAATGATACAGTGGAAGAAGCAAGAGAATGTATTAACAATGTCATTCCACAAAACATTAAGCGTAATGATGGGACAATAGGCTGTCTTTAACAGCCGACTGACTAGCTTTTCGTTCAATCGATTTTTTCAGTCGATTGAAACAACCGAATGAGACTAGCCTCTGCGCCCATATCAGCCATATGAATGTTTTTATTCGCCGGTCTGAGTGGATTCATTGAATGCGAGACAACCGCTTGACAAGTCTCTGTAGGTTGCTGTCCTTATATGAATGTTTCCACTCAGTCTCCGGGTTTGAGTGATTTTCAGTCTTCGGTTATAAGTAAGCTGTGACTATGGTTGACTTTTTTGTTTTCTTTTTTTTTTTAGAGACAAAGTATCTCATTTCAAGGACATGTGAATAAAAATATATTTCTAAAAATAAAGTATTTTGAAAATCGTATGCACCTACTTAAATGCTAATTTCCGTACCTTTAGCATTAAATATCAGTTTTTGGTTGGTTTTAAAAGTTCAATATCTGGTTCTGCAGAGTAAATTTATGTAACACGTTTTTATTAGGTCGGCTCCTTGGCTGTTTGTTCGGTACAATCTCGGTGCTTGTTGGACGGCAGTGCTTGGACGATTAGAGGGCTGATTTATCAGGTTGTATACTTGTCATACCTGCTATATCCGTTAACAACAGATGAAGAGCCTGCGCACAGCGTGAAGACAGAGACGGAAAGGGTAGACATGGTGCCAACAGCGGATGGGACGAGTTGTCAGCCTGTTGTATCTACTTACGCATTATCGAGAGAAGCAATATTTAAGAACTGGTGGTGCTCCCCGTTCAAGTGGTCCATTAGATTACTGGATCAACCGTGAAAACTTATTTCCTTTTCTCAGATCGTAATAGCGCAACATCTTTCAGTTTTTGAGTAAAATTCCTACGTAACTGAGCATTCCGGCATTTTGATCCACAAAGCAAACACAAAGATAAAATATGGCGTTTCAGTCTTCGATCGTTTTCTATATTTTCAATTACCGGTTTCGGGCTAGCTGCCCATCTTCAGATCATATATTGTAGTTACAGAGTAACTTGTCCATACAGAACACTCGGTTCGCTGTCATAAGCGAACCGAGTGTTCTGTACAGACAAGTTACTCTGTAACTACAATATATGATCTGAAGATGGGCAGCTAGCCCGAAACCGGTAATTGAAAATAAAGAATAGCGATCGAAGACTGAAACGCCATATTTTATTCAATGAACGATCGCGGAATTCCCATTGAGACAATCATGTCTAGTTTTGATAATCAAAAATATCACTCACTGTAATGTTGAACACTATTAGTAAATAAGGACGTAAAACTGAACTAAAAGGTACTACATCTGTCAGAATGACAATATTACTGACGACAGGCGATAACAGAGTGCAGTCAATAATAACGATTTAAAAGCACAATGACGATTCTCTTGCTTCCGCTAACAACTGAATGCGCCGGTGGTCAGGCGGGTAATGTCCAAGAATGATTGCCTATCGAAGTCGCTGGGTCCAAACGATACATATCGAACTTGCAATCGTAAATCGATCATGCAAATCTGGCGGGCGTTATGAGTATGTTTACGTTGGTCACTACAGCAACGATAAAAGAAGAGCGTTACAAAAATACTTGTAATTTCGAAGGAGACGACTTACCTCACTCGTCGTCGGTGTTGTCATGTGAAAATCCATTACGGTGGTGTGGATGGATAATTTGGAAGAGTCGAACGATGTATTCTTCCTGATAATCGTTCCTTTTTCGCGCTGTCCGCAATGAAATTGTAACGGTATTTCAGCATCGAAACTGTTCTTACGAAGTTTTACACACTTCGCACCTCCACGTTCTACGAGTACACAGTCCCTTCTTTCCTCGTCCGGTAGTACTCCATATTTGCTACAAAAAGCCGAACAATTTTCTACGCTGGATAAACATGGAATTAGATTCTTCCATGTGAGAGAATCCGCCGAAGAAACGCCAAGAACACCAGACATCCCACTCCCCAACGACATAAATCGTGTGGCCTTCCCTAGCATCTCACAAATAATTCGCAGGGTTATGTAATTTAGAGCAAGTAAGGGAACGACGGAAAACTGATAAAAATGATCACAAATAATTGATCACAACGCCCGCCACCGGGGTCGCATGATCGATTTCCGATAGCAGGTTCGATATGTATCGTTTGGACCCAGCGACTTCGATAGGCAATCATTCTTGGAAATTACCGTCAAGGTGAGTGTAGTTATCACTCCCAGGGTGCAAGAGCGGCGCGAACTTGGTTATACTGTTGAAGACTGTTTACAATGCCCCCTTGAGATGAGTCTAACTGTGAAATTTAAGTACCAATATGTGACTGTGGGTGGCACTTCTTCATACCCATAAAATCTACACAAGATACTTTTCAGACTGTGCGCACGGGTGAAATTTGTACGTATGTGGCCGGTGACGTAATTTTACGTACAAAGTACTTATCTTCCACGCAAATAAATGGCTGAATAAGAGTTTACGAGCTAGATTTAAATGGTTTTTAATTTGTGGACATCACAAATCTTCTATAAACTGGAATGCAACCTGTCCCTTAAACGAGGCAACGTTCCTTTCTTCTTCTTCTTCTTCTTCTTCTTCATATATCGTTAAGGAAACTACTACGCTCACCTTTCCAGCCGCAGCTAGGACTGCAATACGTCTGGGTTTCCCCAGATTGGTCCTAATGTTGAGGGCGTCTAGAGGTGTACTGGATTGATGTTTGCAGACATGTCCGCGGTAAACCCGGACCTTCTTCCGCGTCTGGGGAAATTAGATTGTTTGGAAATAGACTGTAATAAACCTTAGTTAAATTTCATTAAACGAGAACCGGCCCGTAGGTAGGTGTAATCTATTAAAAACCCAGCGGCAAGAAGGCTTGGACGGTCTCCTATACATATACAGGATGGCCGAAAATGATCTTTACAAATTTGCCCCCTATATTTCAGAAAGAGGAATATGTAGAAAGGTGTAGTTTCCGGCATAATGTTCACACGCACCTAAGACTTTTTTATTTATTTATATTCCCATGTCAATTACTGACTAGCCACTTCCAAGTAGTTGGCACGCTGTGTGGAATGACTAGTACAGACCAGATTTAACACCCAGCTCCTGTGGAACTCCATTCGCGGGACCTGCAGAAACCTGAGCTCGCGTGACAGCAGCAAGCTCATTTTAATGAGGATATGCTAGGCCTGACATGGAACTGGAATATATCTCGTAGCTACAGTTGGCGCACTCATTTCAGGTGACCATCCACTCCCACTCGCCGTTTCCCTTTTTCTGTTTTTTTTTCTCGTGATATCACGATTTTTTTAGCTCTGCAAAAACAGACAATGTCTGATAGGATATCGGCAATCAGTGATTTTACAATGTTACTTATAAACCGTCTTGATTGCAAAATGTTTATTCATATTAATAAATACAGTATGTACATATATAATGTAACAAATGTACCAGACGCCACCTGCTGGTAATAGTGTTATAATTAATATAAATGACGTGCATTCTGCCAACCAATTTTATGTGACGCAGCATGTGAAAGTTACTGTGTTTAGACGGGTTACTCCTGTAACCGAAATATCAGGTACGTTCTGGTACATTGTAAGTAGGCTGTTTAGGTTTTCTTATTGGTAACGCCACGTAGCGCTCTGTATGAAAATCACTGGCTGTGCTGTGTGCAGTTTGTGGCTAGTTTTGCATTGTTGTCTGCCATTGTAGTGTTGGGCAGCTGGATGTTAACAGCGCATAGCGTTCGGCTGTTGGAGGTGAGCCGCCAGCAGTGGTGGATGTGGGGGGAGAGATGGGAGTTTTGAAATTTGTAACACTGGATATCATGAACTGCTATATACATTATGACTTTTGAACACTATTGAGGTAAATACATTGTTTGTTCTCTATCAAAATTTTTCATTTGCTAACTATGCCTATCAGTAGTTAGTGCCTTCCGTAGTTTGACTCTTATTTAGCTGGCAGTAGTGGCGCTCGCTGTATTGCAGTAGTTCGAGTAACGGAGATTTTTGGTGAGGTAAGTGATTTGTGAAAGGTATAGGTTAATGTTAGTCAGGGGCATTCTTTTGTAGAGATTTTTGAAAGATTGCGTTGCGCTAAAAGTATTGTGTGTCACTTTAGTGAATGAGTACGTTCAGTTTTGCTCAGCTGTTTGAAAAGCAAATGATGTAAGAGGTTTATCAGCACAGTAATTCAGAAATTTTTCCAAGTTGACGTTTCAACATTTGATGTTGATTAGATAGGATAAAAAAATGTTTGCATTCGTGAAATAGTAAATTAGTATCATTATCGTTACAGATCTGAAGATAGTTCTAGAGGAACCGAAACCGGTCATATGAATAAACATTTTTCAGTCAAGACGGTTTATAAGTAACATTGATAAATCACTGATTGCGGATATCTTATCAGACATTATGTCTGTTTTTGCAAAGTTTGTGCCACGTCAGGCTTCGGGATGCATTACGAAGTTCTTACGTATTACGACAAAGATAATGAAAGAAAACTTGAAAATAAAATTTAACAAAGCATGCTTAGACGCAGGTATTACTCCTAACTACGCAAAAGTAAAAAATCAGGAATATGTCAAACATACCACAAACAGTAAAACGTAAAAGTGAAGTATTATGGGTTAAAACAAATTCGAGAAGCATATAAAATGAAAGACAAGTTAAATAGAGAAGCTTTTATCACTTGATTCTAGGTAACATTTTATCTCCATTACAGGTCACATACGTATGCGGAGAGATTGAAAACAGAATTGACAGGGAGCGAGAATTAACTCTAAACAGACATCAGAAGAAGCTTTTTAACGTAAGTGTAAATTTTAATGTTCATAACGAAACGGCGCGTAAAAAGTTGCATACGTTTTATGAGATTGTCGTGAACTTAACTGAGATAGAATTAACAAAGGATGAGCAGAACCTTTTAAATAAAGGACTACAGTGTAACCTAAATCCCGCAATTAACTCAATTACGGGTCGACAGAAGCGTCCGATCCCACGCGTCGGCTTTGACCCGTGACGTAAGGGTGTTGTGTGTGACGTCATGACGGCGCGGAGTTTGGTTTGAGTGCGGCTGTCTCCAGTTCGGTTTTATTTTATTTACTTTTCTGATCTGTTCGTTCTATCTCGTGAGATTTTTTTTAAATTTAAAAACACTTATTACTTATTTTAATTATCTGTTTCCTCCAATTTCTGTTTTAGTTTATTATATTTATCTTTCTGATCTGTTCGTTCCATCCCGTGAGATTTTTTTTAAAAAAGACAAAAAACACTAATCAGCTACTGAAGCATCTTTATCTTCTATGGGTTGCAGGGGTTACGACCCCTGGGGAGGTGGGTGGGTATTCATGCATGGCTGTCTTCACTTACACGTTGTAGCTACGCAAGGCGTCTAAATTTGTTTATATTTAGTTTGCCCCCCACCCAAAACACCCCATTTCCCGCGCTTGTCCCGTTAGTGTCATTAGGCTTCTTGTGGAAAGAGTGCGTGCGTGCGTGCGTGTGTGTGTGTGTGTGTGTGTGTGTGTGTGTGTGTGTGTGTGTGTGTGTGTGTGTGTGTGTGTGTGTGTTTCCGCCATATTTGTGACGTCATGGGTCAAAGCAGACGGGCGGGATCGGACGCTTCCGTATTTCCCTCAATTACTATAAAAAAGGCTGTTGCAGAAGTGAAAGTTGCATGTGATATCGCAAATATGAACATATACGAACAGACCAACACGGCAGTTGAAGTAAAGAAATGGATTATAGATGAAATGCATTCTGCTAACAAGAACAGAAACGAACTACTAACTCTTAAGGTCTTGAATAAGAAGTTAGAAGCACATAAGGCTACAGTCACAAAGGCAGATAAGGGTGGCACTATGGTCTTAATACACGATACAGACTATATATAGAAAATCGAATTAAGTTCTTTACGGAGAACGGAATAGTAGAGGTTAAGAAAGACCCAACCAGGAAATTTCAAACAGACATAAGGAAACAGATAACACTGGTTCTCTTCACAGAGGAGGAAAAGTTTAAACAAAGTAATGAACCCGCGCATCCGCGAATTATGGTCGCAAAGCTCCATAAGGTTGAAAAATCGATTCGCCCAATCGTCAATAATACCAGTAGCCCAAGTTATAAATTAAATAAAGAGCTAAATAACAGATTGAAGGCGGCATATACATATCGTCGGACTTAACATTAGGAACAGCTACGAATTTGCCAGGAAATTAAAGACGTAGTTATACCTCAGGGTGCGTCACTAGCTTCATTGGATATCACCAATCTGTACACAAACATTCGAGTAAAAGAAACGATTGAGAGAATCTCATCACTCGTGGTAAATTTGGTATTTGGGGAAATGATTGAACTAGTGGAACTGTTGGAACAAGTCTTGTCGTTCAATTACTTTACTTTCAATGTTAAAATTCATCAACAGAAAGAAGGGTTGGCAATGGGTAACAGTTTAGCTGAGACGTTGGCTGACATTTTTGTAAACCACTTGGAAAACTAATTCTTTGATGAACATCCTGATATCGCTGAGAAAATTGTATATTACAGGAGATCTGTTCACGACTATTTTGTTATACAAAAGAGCTAAAAATGATATTGGAAACGAACCACAAAAAATGAGCTCTCAACACCCGAAAATTAGATTCACTATGGAATTTGAAGAAGACAACCGCATAAATTACTTAAATTTAACACTAATGAAGAAAGATGGGAAATATGAATTTAGCATATTCAGAAAACCTACGTGTACAGATCTAGTTACCAATGACCGCTCTTGTCACCCACCGCGATACAAACGGGCATCTTTTACTTCGATGGTACACACGCTGCTAAGATTGCCACTAAGCCAAAAGGAAGTAGAAAAGGAGCTAAGTATTTTAAAACAACTGGCCGTAGCGAACGGATATACGTGTAAGCAGGCGATGAATATTTATAAGATAAAAAAAAGAGGCAAATGACAAATAGAAGGAAGTCGCAGTTAAGAGGAACAACAAGAAAAACTATGTGGCTCTCACAGTGGGAGGATTACAGATAAGATTGAAAGATGCTTTCGTACATCCGACGTTAAATTGGGTTTCGAACAAATAACACGCTAAAATTGAAGCTCCGGCACAAAATACGTAATAGTAAGAATAAATTTCATGATTCAGGTGTATATAAGATCAAATGTTATGACTGCTGTAAACGATATATTGGGCAGACTGGTAGAAACTTTGAGACCAGATTCAGGGAGCACACCTACTCTCAAAACAAAACAGCGTTTGGGGGCGCATATGGCTGCCTCGAAGCACTCAGTCACGAACATTGAACAAAATTTAGACATCCTGCGCAGAGCTCATCAGGAACGGTTACTTAAGATCTTGGAAGAAATTGAAATATTCACCCACAAAAAGAAAGATCCGGGATTAATCCTCAACGAGCAAAGCGAGTTCAATCGTAACGCCTATTTTAGTATTTATGACGACTTACTAAGATGACAACTGTTGCGTGTGGTGCTCCAGGACGAGGGATGAGAGATGGTGCGTGATGGAGAAGCTGGAAGATGCGTGCAGCGCCTGGCGTCGTTGACGGGGCCCTTCTGCGCTGCCCTCCTGCCCACGGCGATGGACGTCAGACGACTGAGCGGATCGCGGCACAACACCGAAATGGCGGGAACCAACCAAGCAGGCCATGGAGGAAAACAAGTCTACACCAGCGCCATAGATATAGAAATCGCCCTTTATTTTTAGATGGTGCAAAATGATAATTTTACGGTGTTTCTTAATTTTGATAAGTACAGATTTTAACCTTGACATCTACAGATTTTAACTAAGTATTTTTAGAGATAAAAGTTAATTACATAAATCTACTGAATACAGTATGTGCATATGTAATGTAACAAATGTACCAGACGCCACCTGTCGGTAACAGTATTATAATTAATATAAATGACGTGCATTGTGCCAACCAGCTTTATGTGACGCAGCATGTGAAAGTTGTTGTGTTTGGATGAACGTACCGAAATATCAGGTACGTTCTGGTACATTTGATGTTGATTAGATAGGATTAAAAAAAAAAAAAAAGTTTGCATTCGTGAAATAGTAAATTAGTATCTTCATCGTTACAGATCTGAAGATGGTTCTAGAGGAACCTAAACAGGTCATACGAATAAACATTCTGCAATCAAGACGATTTATAATTAACATTTTTTAACTCTGTCTCGAACTTTCGAAAAACTAATTCGAGACACCTATTTGTCCTTCAGTTAACAATTAAGAAACGATTTATCGCGAGTTATCTGTCAATTTCGCCTGTATCAGTATGCTGATCTGTTCCCCTACCAGGCAGCATTCTTGCTGGTTGTTGCAGCTGCCTCAGAGTTCCGACCTCATAACTCTACACAGATCTTAGATGATACAGCCCACGCCACGTGCGCTGCTTGGCTAGGTGTCCAGCGATCTGCACGATGATAACCCGCAATTGCCATCCCTTTAGCCTCCACACCAAAGGGGGGGTGGAAGACAGCGGTTTGAAATCGGCAGAAGATCGTAATATACAACGCCGTTCTCAAGGTGTGCTTTGTTTGGTATCTACGATGAACAATAAATTTGTTTTCAAATGTTAGTCCTCCACCCCAGCTGTGTCCTAATGAAAATAACATATATTTCGAGGGATGCAGCTGGCATATGCCGTGCCAGACTATCTACCCGTCTCAAAATAAAGAAAGGGAGTTTTTCTAAAGACAGCAGATGCGTCCAGTTTTCCAGCCGCTTGCAAAAAAAAAAAAAATATTCATAAGGGATCTCTGTTTCATAGAATCTTTTGTCTCCCACAGCAGCCACCTGCACCAAGCCTCCTTGAGGAAGAAAAAGATGATGTTAGAATCTTCATCCCACAGCTGTACACTGACTAAAAACATGTATTTCGAGGGCTGCAGCAGATGTCGGAAGTATAAAGCTATCTGTTTGCCTCAGAATGGACAAAGTGTTTTTCCAAAGATAGCAACTGCGTCCAATTTTCTGGCTGCTTACCAGCAAACAAAGGATGTTTGTCTCAGAATTTTTTTCTACTTCACAGTCGCGATCTCTTCCTCAAACACATGCACCAAGCCTGCTTGAAGATAAGTTATAACTTGCTGGTATAGCAGCCTGAGTTCCTATTGGTCCTCTGCAAAATAGAGGGTGGAGTCTGAAGGTATATGAAGCCCAGCTCCCACCACACTCACCAGTCTTGGACAGTGCTTAATCGTGTCCATGCGATTCCTGCAATATGAAACAGCCAGCCGGCAGTGACGCAAACAGTAGAGGTGGTGGGAAACGGCCAAACTTGGCCAATTGCCATGCCAGTGTTTATAAAAAATAAATTATGAGTTGAAATCGCGACAGTTATGGTTTCGTAGCAAAGTAATCAAATTTTTGAAGATCGTGATACATTTGCATAACAAGAGGTTATGAAAGTTTTTTCTTGCTGTTGCAGCATGCACTCCCGAGTAGTTGTCTGTTAGAACGCCAGCTGTAAGCTGAAAGTCAGCAGCAAGCCGAAGAGGTTGCGCTACCATCATGTTAGTATACGTCCAAATTATGTATGATAGTTCACGTGTTCATAAAATATTTGATCTGGCTGTTGCAGTATTAGAGCAGCAGCTGATAGACATTGGAGCTGCTGCTAGAGGCTGAAATGCAGAAATAACGTAAGTACAGTTGTAACATATTGCTGTTAGACTTTTTTTTCATCACATTCAGTTGTGTGAGGCATATAGTATCCACTGTTGTCGCTCTTGCTTTAAATCAAGAGGAAGATCAGATTCTAGTAGGGTATGCATCAATAATAATGACTAGAAGTCATTACTTCCATCTGGTTTGAACTTTTTTTTTTTTTAGTTGTGTGATCAATATCTCGCTGTAGGCAAATTCAGTACAAATTTTTTGTTTCCTATAATAAATATCTTGTTGTAGAAGACTTCCATGAGATGGATAAGTGGCTCCACAAAAACAAAGATTCCAGTGAGGGTGAAGCACCAGAGTGGAAGCGTGAGATGGTGGCTGCTGAAAAGCAGTGTGATCTCTCCTTTCTGGAACAGGAGATGGACATATTTGACTGGGTGGGAAAAGTAGTAAAAAGGTCAACTGAACAGCTCAATCCTGGGAACCAGAGTGTAAAAGGTGACTATAATGTGACCATCATTGTTACAGTATACAGTTCTTATTCTGGAATGCTGATGTACTTATTTGTTTACGGCATATATTTATAAAATTTTGAGCATTGTACAAATTTTTTCCGTTATATGTATGTTACAGAGGTGCCTCCAACACCGCCACAGCAGCTTGCAGAATCAGTAGGATCCTCTGTAAACACAACATCAAGTGTGTTTTCTGTCCATCCAACAAGATCGGGGGACTGCTGGGGAGTGTCAAAGACGACCTGGGGTTACGAAAACCAGGGATTTACAATATACCTTGTCAATGTGGCATGTTCTACATTGGCCAGACGACAAGAACTGTGGAGATCAGGTGCAAAGAACAGCAGACGCACACTAGATTAAGACAGGTGACTAAGTCATCCATTGCTGAACACTGTCTAGAACTAGATCATGCCATGAAGTATGGGGATACCAAGATTCTAGCACAAACACCCAGATTTTGGGACAGTGTTATAAGAGAATCGATAGAAATTAAAATGGCTGTCGATCTTATGAACCGTGACACAGGGTACCAGCTAAGCAGAGCCTGGGATCCGGCTCTGGAATTGTTAAAGGAGCAACGGGGCCAGCTGCAGCACTACACAAACAGAAGAACCAGAGACATGGAGATGGAAAACGAGCCCCTGACGGACTGCCAGGCGCACCAGACCGAAGATGGAACACCCAGAAGTGGGACTGGTGGGCGCGGACCGCAGAGCGAACATCCAGAGCCGCAGCGGACGAAAAACGGAGCGGCAACGCTCCAACAGGTCGTGGTGAGCGTGCGCGAACCGCAGGGGGAACGCTTGGTACCCCAGACCGTTGATGAAACCCCCCAGGAGCGGGTTTGGTGGGCGCGGACCGCAGAGGGAACACCTAGAACCGCAGCGGACGGAAAACGGAGCAGCAACGCTCCAGCAGGTCGCAGGGAATGGGCGCGGACCACAGAGGAAGCGCCTGCAGCCGTTGGTGGAGGGGGAAGGCCATAGGCATAAGTACTGGACCAGGTCAAACCAGCGACCACCTACCCATCCTCTTTTCCACATCCGCCAACCTCCCCCCTCCACCCCATCCCCACAGAAGAACAATAAGCCAGTACAATAGAGCAGACTGGGAAAAATACCAGGACACTATCAACCGTGAGCTATCCATTCCCATAACAATCACTGACGAAGACGACTTACATCTGGTCACCAACAAACTTGAAACGGCTATCACCAAAGCGGTCCAGGAAGCAATCCCCACCAAAGTAGTAGAAAATTGGAAACCCACCATCCCAGAAGCAGCACTACAACTAATACGACAGAAAAAACGACTACAGAGACAGATGAGACGAGACGACAATCCAGACCTAAAAAGACAATGGAACAGAATAAACGCCAGAACTAAAAGACTAATATCTCAACACAGACAACGACAATGGGACGACACATGCAGCAAACTGGACTACAGGAGTGGGGGCAAGTTCTGGAAGAGTTTCAAAACACTCACAGGGCAACGCCAGACACACGCCAACACCCTGACAGTAAACAATGAACCTTCAACAGACCCCCTCGAGCAAGCAACAGCCTTCAAACAAACACTACAAGACGTATACTCATTCCCGAACGACAACGGATTTGATGACATATTCAGACGACATGTAGACATACAACTAGGAACCCTGATAAATGCCCCAACAACCGAAACCGAAGAACAGCAGGCCCTCACCAAAGACATCACAGACATAGAAATAGAAAACGCAATCTTCTCAGGACGCAACTCCGCCCCCGGACAGAATGAAATTAGACGTATTCACCTACAAAAAGCCCCCTCCACGTCATAATTCCCATCCTATCCCTTATCTTTAATTACTGCCTACACAATGAGAAAATACCAACAAACTGGAAGACAAGCAAGACTATCATGATACCTAAACCTGACAAACCTAGGACAGACCCAAAATCATACAGACCAATATCCCTACTGGACGTGATAGGGAAAACATACGAAAGAATAATAACGGACCGCATAAGGACTTATGTCGAGACGAAAAACCTACTCCCCCTCACACAAGCAGGATTCAGACACAACCACTCGACCAATGACCCCCTCCTTAAACTGACAGACAGCATCACCAAAGGGTTCAACCAGGGACACTGCACACTCGCAGTGTTCCTGGACATAGAACGGGCCTTCGACAAACTATGGCACCAGGGCCTGCTGTTCAAACTAATCAGCATCGGCATCCCAACCAAAGTAGTCAGGATTATCCAATCCTATATCACCAACCGGACCTGCAGGGTTCACGTCGCAAATCAGGTATCAGAAGCCTTTACCCCACAAGCTGGCGTCCCCCAAGGTGGCATCTTGTCCCCACTACTGTACACACTATACACTGCTGACATACCTACCGTAACGACTCCCCACGAAGAAATGGGACTATACGCAGACGACACGACTTACTGGTGTACGGAACTACGCACAACGACACTGCAACGAAAAACGACCACATACCTCCACCGCCTAGAAACCTGGATGGCAAAATGGAGGATACGACCTAACCCAACCAAGACACAGACAGTCCTCTTCAGACACAGACGCTTAACAAAAAAGAAACAACAGAACGAACATGACATCCGACTAACCCTTTGGAACAGTCCCCTACAACTAAACGACACAGCTAGATACCTCGGAGTTTACCTAGACAAACATCTCAACTGGAAAACCCACCTGACGTACCTTCTTAACAAAACCCGACTCAGACAAAACCTAATACGACAAGTGCAAGGACGCTTCCATGGCTGCAACACCCAAACGGCACTCCATACCTACAAAACCTTCATTCGTCCAGTTCTAGAGTATGCGGCAGCCCCCCTGGGAGGCATACATGCACCGATTGCAAAAAGACTGTACAGCACAGAACGCAGACTAATACGAAGCATCGCAAGGCTGCCGTATCAGACACCAAGCAATGAAGTATACGAGACAACCAGAATGGAACCACTACAAACCAGATTAGCCAAAATGAGAGCCAGATACGGAAACCATATCCTAAACAAAAGACCGGACATGGAGGACCTAATCACAGTGAACCACAGAACAAAAAGGAAACCCAAATACAAATACGCAACACCCACCCACACAATCGCCCACAACACAGCTAAGATGTACCCCGATCTCGCCCCAATCCTGACACCACTAACAGCAAACACCACCATCCCCCCCACACCTAGACGAAAGGACCCAAGCATAAAACACAAACACCACCAAACACAAACGAACATGGCCCACAAAGAACCACCAAAATACACCTAACCCAACTCCCTCTACTCCCCCTCCCTCGCTCTACACTAAATAATAAATACAAAACAAATGCATATGTATAGTAGAATAAGGTATTGCCTATATTATAAGATATTTGTAATTATAAACTATTAACGAATAAGAATAAATGAATTGTAAAATAAACTGATGAAAAACGAAACTGTAATGTAATATTAACCAAATTGTTAAAATACCACTGAAATTGCTAAAATATTATTGTAGTTGTCCAAATCTCATTGTATTCGTTAAAATATCACTAAAACTGCTAAAATATCATTGAAATTGTTAAAATCCCAAAGTAAATGTTAAAATATCTAAAAATCATTGTAATTGTTAAAGACCAAAAGGAAACTTGCACTATGTAGCAAGACAAATGTAAAAATTGTTTAAAAATAAAATGTACAAACCCATGGCTGAAAAGGGCAAATAGCAAGCCCTGAAACAGCCCGCTCTGTCCCCTCTGGGCAGAGAATGAAAAAAAAAAAAAAAAAAAAAAAAAAAAAAAAAAAAAAAAAAAAAAAGCAAGCAAGCCCACTACTAACGCACACCATACAACAGGAAGGTGTCCGTATTGCAGGCATCACCGAAACATGGCTAAGGAACACACACGCCTTTAACATCCCCAGGTTCAATACATTCCGAAAAGACAGGCAGGACGGAAGAGGAGGAGTAGCTATACTCGTGCAGAACACGATTGCAGCAAAGGAGATTCCTCTCCCGGCACCACTCAATAACGTAGAAGCAGTCATAGTACAGATAAGAGACAAGAACAGACGCACTCTTACGATAGCATGCCTGTACAACCCATTTGGAACGCCCCTGCCACTGCACTTCCTACGACACATGATGACTTACAATAGATACATAATACTAGGAGACTTTAATGCACGACACCATATGCTAGGGGACACAACCGATAACGGAAACGGACGAAGTCTATTCGACTTCCTGACGACAGAATCGATGGAACGGCTACCAGTTAACCAACCGACTTTCATAGGACACCGAGACCACTCGACACCAGATCACGTACTATATGGACACAACATTAGCGACACAATGTCAGATGCTGTCGTGGGCACCTCGATAACGAGCGACCACCTGCCAATCCTTCTTTCGACCAGCGCCACCCTGCCCCCAGACCATATACCCACAAGACGAACAATCCGCAAATACGCAAATGCGGACTGGGACAAATATAAAGAATTACTCACGGAACAACTATCAATACCACTGACGATAACAGACGACGACGACCTCCAACACGCCACAGATAGAATAGAGACTGCCATACATCAAGCAATACATGAAGCCATACCCACCATAGTAGTCGAAAATTGGAAACAAGCCATACCCCAGGAAGCCCTCAACCTAATTCGACACAAAAAACAACTTTATAGACAAATCAGACGCGACAACAACCCAGACCTTAAAAGACAATGGAATTGATTGAATGCCAGAATTAAAAGAATCATATCTGAACACCGACAAAGACAATGGGACGACACATGCAGAAGACTAAACTACAGGGAAGGGGGGAAATTCTGGCAACGCTTTAAAACGCTCACGGGACAACGACAGACAACAAACACTACATTACTAGTGGATAACGAACCAACAACAGACAAAGCCGAACAAGCCAATGCATTTCGACAAGTACTGCAGCAAGTTTACTCCTTCCCACAAGACGCAAAATTTGACGACAACTTCAGACAACACGCCGAGCAACAGCTGACTATAATCCTAAACACCCCAACGACAGCAACAGAAGACGAAAACACGCTGACAGCAGAGATCACTAACGCAGAAATAATTAATGCCATATACTCAGGACGTAACACAGCTCCAGGACAAAATGACATAAGACGTATACACCTTCAGAAAGCCCCAGCCCACCTCCTGACCCCCATCCTCTACCTCATCTACAACTATTGTCTCACAAATGAAACGCTACCCGCCACTTGGAAGACTAGCAAAACAATAATGATACCAAAACCTGACAAACCAAGGACTGACCCAAGATCTTACAGACCAATATCTCTACTCGACGTCATAGGGAAAACTTACGAAAGGATACTAACTGACCGCATAAAAACGTATGTAGAACGCAACGACATCCTCCCTTTGACACAATCAGGCTTCCGACAAAATCACTCCACTAACGACCCGTTAATCAGACTGACCAATGGAATAACACAAGGCTTCAACAGAGGACACTGCACGCTTGCAGTCTTCTTAGACATAGAGCGTGCCTTCGACAAGCTCTGGCATACAGGACTGCTCTACAAACTGAGCAAATTGGGCCTCCCGACCAAGGTTATACGACTAATACGGACGTACATCACAAACAGGAAGTGCAAGGTACATGTCGGCGGAGCCTACTCCCAAGAATTCACACCCCAAGCAGGAGTGCCACAAGGAGGTGTCCTATCCCCGCTGCTGTACGCGCTTTACACGGCTGACGTACCAACGACAACAACCCCCAAAGAAACGGCAGGACTGTATGCTGACCACACCGCCTACTGGTGCACAGACTTGAAGACGACAAACATACAACAAAAAACACAGACCTACCTACAAAGATTAGAAAACTGGATGACGACATGGAGAATCCGACCAAACCCAACCAAAACCCAAATGGTTTTATTTAGACACAGACACCTGACGAAAAAACGACAACAAAACACAAATGACATACAACTGACGCTGTGGGACACACCACTAAGACTTAACGACACTGCCAGGTACCTAGGAGTGTACCTAGACAAGTACTTAAACTGGAAGACACACCTCACTTACCTGCTAAACAAGACGAGGAAAAGATCGAACATTACACGTACAGAACGCTGGACGAGAGAACCCAGCAGTGCGTGATCAAGGGAGTGGACTCCAGCACCCCCAACGAGACAGTACATGCGGCCCTTTGTTATCTGGGATTCGACTGTAAAAGTGCCTCCCGGATGATAGGGTTCCGTACACACGCACCGTTACCACACTACATGGTTGAGTTAGCCGACACGGCTGATTCCCGCGCCATCCTGCAGATAAAGAGCTTTCTGCGGATGGACGTACGTGTAGAACTTTACGAACCACCCAACGTCCCCCAACAATGCAACAACTGCCAGCGGTTCGGCCACTCGGCCCTCCGCTGCGGTCTGGCAACTCGCTGCCGCGGATGCGCTGGCAATCACAGATCCAACAATTGCACACAAATACAGCCAAACCAGCGACGCTATGCCAACTGCGGTGGGCCCCATGCGGCAAACTTCAGACAGTGCAACTCATACAAACAGGCGCTGAAGCGAAAACAAGACAAAAGCAGGGTACTGTACGACATACCACGCCCAAGGCCAGCGCCGAACCCAGTAAGGATCGGCGTAACGTTTGCCACGGTTGCACGCCCTGGCGGAACGGCACAGGCTGCGGAACCTCAGCGCCCTACACACACACGTGAAACAACCGCTGCAACAGCCACACAACAGCCACAGGCAACACCTGAAGCCCAACAAGCATCGGTACCAACACCTATGCCCCCAAACAACACGACCCACTCCCGGAAATCACGTGCTGCGATGAAACGCACCATTTACAGGAAAACACATCCACACAAGAACCCCCCGAACCCCAAGCCCAGAGGAGGAATAGACGTACACGCAAACACAGGGCGGGGAATACGAAATCCCACAAAAGGCCACGCAGCAACAACAGAACAGCAACACACAGGAAAACAGTCAACAAGACACCGAGACTGTAACTCACACTACCATCCCCCTCACCTCAGAAGTAACACAGGCGCCACAACTTCTGTCACAAAGCACAAATGCCGCTCCTAACAACACGCCAATACCCGCACAAGCGGCCGCTAACTCCACAACAGCACCTCAGGCTGCCACACCCAACACCAGCACACCACCTGAGGGAATACTGGAAACACTATTCCCCCGACACACGACCTTTCAAATCCTTACCAAGGTGCTGACGGCCGTCGCTACACTCATCACCCAGCTCATGAGCGCCGAACCCGGGCAATACTGGGCTGTCATACACACTGCCATCACAACACTCTTTCACACTCTTACATGAATAATATGCCACACCCGGCCCATAACGCAGACCCGCACACACTATCACAGATCCTGTTCTAGAATGCAGACTCGATCCACAACAAAAGGGCAGAATTTGCCGCGTTCATGGAGCGCAAGGGAATCCTTGTCGCGCTACTGAGCGAGACTAAACTTAAACCGCACAAGCAATTAAACTTTTATGGCTATTGTGTCTATCGTACCGACCGACCGGGCGACGCCGTGGCAGGTGGAACTGCAATCGTCATACACAAAGACATTGAGCACACAAACATAGAGCTCCCTGAACTGGAAAAAATCGAGGCTACGGCCGTCAGAGCCAAGTTCAACGGAGCCTACACCACACTTATATCGGTATACAACAGCCCTGTAGGCATCTCAACACGCGATATCAGCACATTACTCAACATTTCACCGCGAGTAATAGTCGCTGGAGATCTGAACGCAAAACACCCAGAATGGAATTCACGCATACGAAATCCCAACGGCAAAAAACTGTACGAACATTCACTAGGCAGAAACTACATTATACTAGCGCCGACTGAACCTGTTGTATAGCTAGAGAAGGCCGAAATGCACGCTTTAAGCTCAAGCAGGCTGGCGTGAGGTCTGAAACAGGATACGGAATGAATGCTATAAAGAAAAGTACGTAGCTGCTGGAATACTTAACTTTAATCCATCATTTGTATACATCGCTCTTGATGAGACATGCTTCATACGATAACTATCAATTGCTATGGCGCCTTGCTAGGTCGTAGCCATTGACTTAGCTGAAGGCTATTCTAACTATCTTCTCTGCAAATAAACGAGGCTTCGTCAGTGTTGCATCGCTGGCTAAGTCGTCCGTACAACTGGGGCGAGTGCTAGTAAGTCTCTCTAGACCTGCCGTGTGGTGGCGCTCGGTCTGCAATCACGGATAGTGGCGACACGCGGGTCCGACGTATACTAATGGACCGCGGCCGATTTAAAAGGCTACCACCTAGCAAGTGTGGCGTCTGGCGGTGACACCACAGAACCGACGCACATTCCCTATCAGAGGGGACACAGGCCAGACGTGATAGACATGGCCCTCATCAAGGGCATTACAGCGACACTCAACGTCGCCGTTGAAAACGATCTGCCCTCAAACCACCAACCTATAATACTATACATTGAGGAAACACTGCAGCACACGGAACAACGCAAGATGTTGGACTACGGGCGTGCGAATTGGACATTGTTCAAGCAAACGCTTGATAGCCACATCCCACCTATACACGAAATTAACGAAACAGCACAAATTGACGAGGCAGTAGAAACCCTCACCAACGCCGTCCAGGACGCAATGGCAGGCACCATACCTGATCGCACCTCACAACAACGCAGTGCGGCCCTGCCCCAGGAAATCCTGGGCCTAATCTCAATGAGGAATCGCCTCAGGAGACAATGGCACCGCACCAGGCGCCCGTACTTCAAACGGCACATTAACAGACTACAGGGCATCATACACGATAAAATACAAACACACAGAACACAACAGTGGAACCAAAAACTCGAAGGGCTGGACACCACACGACCTGGCGTGTGGCAACTAGCCCGACACTTCACCAGGGAGAAAATATACACCCCAACGCTTCAAGGGCCTGACGGACCTGCATACTCAGCGGAAGAGAAAGCAGAACTAATGGCCCGCACACTCGCAGCGTCAGTCACACCGAACCTGGTACCATCAGATCCAGGGTTCACAATTGCTACTGACCAAGAGGTTACACGCATTCTAGCCCAACCATCGCGCGACGACATTCGACATGCTAGCACAGCCGAAGTCTCCTGGGCTATAATGCATTCCGCTGCTAGGAAAGCATCTGGTCATGATGGCATTCAAAACCGTGTCCTCCAGGAGTTCACGGATAAAGCAACTGAGTACCTGACACACATAACGAATGCCATACTAAAACACCAACACTTCCCCGCCTTTTGGAAGACGGCCAAGGTCCTGATGTTCAGGAAGCCGGGGAAAGACCACAGCCTCCCACAAAATTACCGACCCATCAGCCTTCTGAGCTCGCTCAGTAAGGTTGTTGAGAAGTTGATTCTCAAACGCATCACTAGGCACTGCATAACAAATGACATCCTGAGACCGGAGCAATTCGGCTTCAGGAATCACCACTCCACAACACAACAACTTCTACGGGTCGTTGAACATATAACACATGGCTTCAACATAAACAAAGCTACTGGGGCAGTGTTCCTGGACATCGAAAAGGCTTTCGACCGTCTATGGCACAACGGCCTCATCCGCAAACTCAGCGACGCGGGATTCCCCGACGGGCTGCTGCGTCTAATACACTCATACCTCACAGACAGGAGTTTCAACACTGACGTGCAGGGAAAACAATCAACACGACACGGTATACACGCGGGAGTACCCCAGGGAAGCATCCTAGGGCCCCTACTGTTTAACCTCTACATAAACGATCTCCCAACCACACACAACACAATGATGGCAACCTACGTGGATGACACAGCCATCCTTGCGCAAGATTGGAAACCATCAAACATTACGTCACGCCTACAGACTGCACTCAGAGTGGCCGAGCCTTGGTTGGAGAAATGGCGTGTTAGAGTAAACGTCGACAAGTGCGAAGCCGTTCTGTTCACTAGAAGACCGAAGAAACTGCGCAAACACCGCTACTGCAGACCAATAACTCTACATGCACGTCCAATACGTTTCCGCGAGAAAGTCAAATACCTCGGTGTCTGGCTGGACCGGAAATTACTCTGGGGGGGACCACATACAACACCTGGCCAACCGAGCTAGCGCGAGGCTCAAACAGCTCTACCCTATGCTCAACAGGCGTAGCACACTGAACAGAAGGGTATCGAGGTCCATGTACATGACACTTATCCGACCCCTGATGACGTACGCAGCTCCCGTCTGGGGATACGCTGCGCCTACACGCCTGCGCCGTCTGCAGCTCATACAAAACAAAGTACTCAAAATCATAAGCAATGCTCCATGATACACACGCATCGCGGACCTTCACCGGGAATACCGACTTGAGACTCTCACGGAGGTAATCCACAAACTCACCACAAGACTATACAGAAACTCCAGACATTCGCAGAACCCGTTTATTCTGAATCTGGGGAACTACGACCACAACCATAGATGGAAACATAAAAGACCAAAAGACATACTTGTAAGGACATAACATCTATGGCCAAGCATACGCAAACATAACGGCATAGGCGAGCCCCTGTTAATGAGACGCCATTACTGGATATCCAGCTGAAATACACTGCCGAATAACTGGCACCACATAGGGAAGCCGTACCGTACACTGCATGCAAACAAGCTCCACACATCCCCCACACAGTGAGATGATCTATGGCCGATCTCCCACTACTGTATAACGATCTTGATTGTTCCAGGAATGTAGCAGCTGCAGCAACTGGGACACATCGCCATCGCTTGTCACGGTAATGATGCGTGATACCTATACTAACAAATCCAACCTTGCATGAGCTATCGCAGCTAGTAAGCCAATACTGCTCTTACTACCCATCCCACTGTCGCAGAGGTTTTTTTTCCCACGGCACGAGCCATGGCACTTTTTTCCCTCTGCTCTTCAAATCGCTATCCTCACTCGCGTTTCGTCCACTATCTATCACCTGATGGACCGTGTTAATGCGTAGCCTTACCCAGACGCACGGACAACATCACAGCCCAGCATCCTGTGATCCACTTACTAGACAACTAACATGTTTACGGAGGTGACAGTAGAACTTTTGGTTTGGTCATCACGTTGGTGCGGGCGTGGAGGGGCCCCATCTCTTTTTAAAATTCGAGGAGCAGTCTCAGGTCGCACCTGATGAAGGTCACGAGCTACGTGACCGAAATATCGTGCAAGTACGACGCTGATATCCGGCAGAACACCCGACAACCCAAGATGTCGAGATATAAGTATATTGCAATGTTACACGGATTGTAATGACAGGGAGTATGTCCACTGTCTGAAAGATTTGTAAAATTTGCTCGGAACTTTCTTCAAAACCTGTCCCTTTGTGAAACGCAGTAGTGGGACTATTGAACCGTTCTGCTTAAAGTCAATTGATGCATTCACCGTCCTCATTTCAGATTTAAGTGTACTGATGTTTGCACAGAGCTTCATCCCTTTCCCAGATTGTTTTAAAACTTCGTTTAAATCATCAATATCGTACGCACCAGGTTCAATTTCCACAATTTTATTTTTACCATTAATTTCCTGATGCAGTTTATCGTTAGCCTCTGTGATAGCTGGGATGGTGTTGTATGTCTCCAGTCCAGTCAGCGCGATGGTCCAATCTCCAATGCTAAAATCAATTGGTGGGAAGTTATTCGCACGTAATACAGACGATCGTTCTTTTAAACTCAGAGTGTGCGACAATGCATCTAACCAACGACTGGTGAATGGTTGCTTAATAGCCGCCGTTATTTATCATTCGTAAACATCAGGAGGAACATGATCCATAGATGACCATTCAGGAATATATTAAACTCTCGGTGGCGACGAAAATTGTAGAACGCATGTCTTTTTCCTGTGTAGTATCGTTGTAATTCTTCTCTGGGTTGCAGGTCGCCAAATGAGTCGAAATAGTAGACGTTATTTGTATTTCTTTTTTTTTAAACATATGCTATCCAGTGAGTTCCAGGTCCTCCCGCTCCATCCAGATTCACAATTCCGCATTCTCCTGATTTCCACATAGTCTTCGATAGTGTAATCCGCATAAACACACTTCGGAATCACGGAATGTGGAATTTCTTCTTAACAATCTTAAGTAGACCTATATTTGTAAGCGCTCTGCCTGGTAGGACTGCTAGGGGGCTTTTCTTGTTTATGAAGAGAGATAGTCCTTTCTTGTACAGTTTCAAGGATAGCCCTTTTCCGATGGCTGCTGCCGCCATCATGCAATTATGTCTTCGTGTCTCCTGCAGTTGCTCCTGAGAGTTTTGTGCAATCTTGACTGTCCTGGCAGTAGCCGCAGTCAGTGATCCCAGCACTGAGAGACCGGCTAGGGCAGGAATGAGGAAGGGAATAATTCCACTCGACGTCTTGGGTATTGGTAGAACCCTGGGTGGTTTAATTGATCTTTTTGTTCTCCCTCTTTTCTGCTTCATGCCGCTTTTAGCTGCATACGACGATGTCAGGATACAGTTTTTCGTGAACCCTTTGGTTGTCATCTTCTTCCTCAGCGCCCTACGTGCAGCGCTCATAACTTGGCTAAACTTCGCCACACGCAAGCCCAATTTAACTTCACCCCGCATAGTTTTTTCAACTGCAAATGCTGCAATGCGTTGACCTATAGATTTATCCCTTCTCGCATGTTTTGCCTTAGGTTTATCAGCTAAAATTCGATCGGCGGTGTGACGATCTTTATTTGCTGCTTATGTCATCTCGTGTTCCATACACGCTTCGTCGAGCTCATTTATCCCGTTGTCATCCCGTGCCAATCGTTTTTCAAGTTTTGTTCCTGTTCCACAGTAGTTATATCCAGGAACGTGTAATTCCACCGGTAGTTTGTCGAGAATAACGCCGCCTCTTCTATTGCGTCCCCTATCACGCATGTTATGCTACTGAAGTGGTTGTGGTCTGCGGAATCTGTTATATAACACATCCTCAGCGTCGGTCCAGCTGTTTTGTGATGCGGGAGAACCAAGCCATTTAACTAACGCGCTTTGTATGACCCTCTCTATGAGCTCTTCTGTAACTCTTCTGTGTAAATGCATCTTGCAATTTCAGTAACACTGCTGTCCTTTAAGAGGTAGATTCTAGCATTCGTTCTCTGCACTTTTGAGTCTGTGAATATCTCGTTGACCAGTTTGGCATGTGTGACTTCTCAAATGCTGTCTTGTATTTTGAAATACGTACTAAATCACCTAAATTAAACTGCTGTTTGCGTGGAACTAATATTTGAATACATGGATTGTTCTCATTTTTATTGTGCGGTGTTTGGTTCGATTATATTGTGCAATTATTTGCGAGAGAGTATCGTTCCATTTGCGTGAGCCACCAAGATTGAATCTCATCCACATTTGGATTTTCACAATTCTGTTCAGACGTTCTACAATACTCGCCCTCAGGTGGGTGAACGTCGAGTATTGATGTATTCCACACCGCTCTATCACAGTCTTGAAATATCTATTGTAAAACTCGGCACCGTGACCTATTTGAAGGCTGTCTGGGCTTCGATTCGTCCCCGTCTGCAGCAATGCCTCATGTACATGCGTGACATTCTTCCCTGTTTCCTCTATCATGGGTAATGCCCAGGCATATTTAGAGCAAGTATCAATGACCATTAAAATACATTTGAATCCGTTATTCTCACGTGAATATTCCATCACGTCGACAAAATTCGCCTGCCGCAGGTCGTCCAAACCTGTATGTCTTGCATGCTACTTCGTGCAGTTCTCGAACTACAGTCTCCATTCTTATTCGATGATACCTCCTTTTAAGCTCAGAAATTAGTGAAACAACTTCATTCGAATGAGCTGTATTACCAGCGACAGCTGGTGCCATGAGCAGTCGTAGCCGGTATATTAGCTCATTGAGGTCGTCGTAATATACAGGGTGAGTCACCTAACATTACCGCTGGATATATTTCGTAAACCACATCAAATACTGACGAATCGGTTCCACAGACTGAACGTGAGGAGAGGGGCTAGTGTAACTGGTTAATACATCCATAAAAAAATGCACGGAAGTATGTTTTTTATCACAAACCTACGTTTTTTTAAAATGGAACCACGTTAGGTTTGTTAGCACATCTGAACATATAAACAAATACGTAATCAGTGCCGTTTGTTGCATTGTAAAATGTTAATTACATCCGGAGATATTGTAACCTAAAGTTGACGCTTGAGTACCACTCCTCCGCTGTTCGATCGTGTGTATCGGAGAGCACCGAAGTACGTAGGGATCCAAAGGGAACGGTGATGGACCTTAGGTACAGAAGGGACTGGAACAGCACATTACGTTCACATGCTAACACCTTTTTATTGGTCTTTTTCACTGACGCACATGTACATTACCATGAGGGGTGAGGTACACGTACACACGTGGTTTCCGTTTTCAGTTACGGAGTGGAATAGTGTGTCCCGACATGTCAGGCCAATAGATGTTCAATGTGGTGGCCATCATTTGCTGCACACAATTGTAATCTCTGGCGTAATGAATGTCGTACACGCCGCAGTACATCTGGTGTAATGTCGCCGCAGGCTGCCACAATACGTTGTTTCATATCCTCTGGGGTTGTAGGCACATCACGGTACACATTCTCCTTTAACGTACCCCACAGAAAGAAGTCCAGAGGTGTAAGATCAGGAGAACGGGCTGGCCAATTTATGCCCGTGTTTGTTACAACACGCAACTGAACGTCGGAGGTTTCAAACGTCAACTTTAGGTTACAATATCTCCGGATTTAATTAACATTTTACAATGCAACAAACGGCACTGATTACGAATTTGTTTATATGTTCAGATGTGCTAACAAAACTAACGTGGTTCCATTTTTAAAAAACGTAGGTTTGTGTTAAAAAACATACTTCCGTGCATTTTTTTATGGTTTGTATTAACCAATTACACTAGCCCTTCTCCTAACGTTCGGTCTGTGGAATCGGTTCGTCAGTATTTGATGTGGTTTACGAAATATATCCAGCGGTAACGTTAGGTGACTCACCCTGTATATACAGCGGGAATCGATAGCTCAGTCTTTTATGCTGAATGTCAATACCATCACCACCGCTATTTTTTTCACCATCCATTACGGGTTTTATAATGGATTTGTATTTCACATTGCTTCGGCTTTTTGCATTCTTATGCGGATCAGTCAAAAGCAACATTTCACGATATATTTCCAGATCTTTAGACGCATAATTTACTGTTTTTGTGGGTCTTAGGAAAAAAAGGTTCAGTAAACAGGGTGTTCTTTGAAACTGTTTATCGCTGATCTGTATTGTTTTTCTATTTAGAGTTATACGCTGTGCGACCAGCATGTATCGTTTTTCACCACTGACACCAAATATTTTGTCTATCCTAGCGTCGCTGTGGCTGTTAATGAAATTGGCAATAGCACCATCGTAGTCGTTGTGGAATTTCGCTGAGAGTTCATTGAGACTTTCAGTAACTGGTTTAAAGATTTCTCGCAGTGTCTGCTCCCTCGGGAGCGACCCTCCGTACCTCGATAACTTTATACTTAGTTGACATCTTATAGTATACGAATCGGACTTGCAGCGTGATGTTTATATATCCGCTCTTCTTCTTCTTCTTATGCTGCGCCATCTTCTCGGTAACATCTGTTTTCCCTTCAGTTGAGTCGCCTTTCTTTTCGATTGGGTTAACCTGTTCATACAGTTTTCCCTTCTCAATAATAGCTATTTCCTCTTCAGTTAAGTCGTTTACTTTCTTCCCGATTGCATTACCCCGATCATTCAGTGTACTGTTCAGTTTGAGAAGGGTGTGACAAAACGTCTCTGGTTCCTCGCGTACTCCTCCAATATTACGTTCGAGAGATTCCAGTAGTCTGCACATATCTTTACAAAATCACTGAACGATATATCGGTTCCTACATGAGCCTGGTAAATGCGCTTTAAATTCAGATTGTTCTGTTTGAATGCTATAATCAGCTTTGCATTAAACCTCACCAGCTGTTTTGGGATTCTGGAATATGTCTCACGCAGATGTAATACATCAACAGCCATATGGCGACTGAAACTGAAACACCCCAGAATTTGATCTTGGTTTTCCACAACAGCATCGTCAACTATGAACACTGTGTTTGACTTTACTTCTTCTGGCGGAGGGATATCACTGCTCTCACTGGATGTCGTGTGTCACACCATCTACACTCTGCATTATCTCCGATAGTAGTTGGTATTTGGGCTGAAACAGCGTTTTTGAAAATACACATACATGCTCAAAGCGGACTCCATCTGGATGTGTTAGCTGCGATATAAGAATATATGTCTTGCCGTAGTTGGATGGACCTACAATTGTTGCATGTATTTTGTTGGGAAGGAGTAATCTGTTCTTCTTCTGGTCTTCTTGCACACCGTCACAGCTCCAGTCGCTTACAACAGAGTCTTGATGCTTCACCTATACTGCCATGATACCTGCCATGTCAGGAGGTACTTGCGTGCAATGGGCTTTTATGGAGAATTTAGTTAAATGACATGATTTTCTGCTGTTGCATGTTTGCAGTGGAAATACTGATGGCATTAGCTTTAATACCTGCAATATAATGAGATGTAAGAAATAAAAAAAAAGACATACATGGTAACATACATTTTTTATCAGTAGTCATACACAGGATGCAATACATCAACAGGTTCTTTGTTTATTTTAACACCATTACAGAATAGAGAAAATAAAGTCTTCTTATAAGCACAGAATTCAACATGTATTTCTCTCAAAATTTTTGGCAGTACATTAGCTTTCGTTAGTACTATACTGACTCACTGTTTGAAGTCGCCTACATGCACTCTGCTCATACTTAGATACTCTGCAATGTCTCCATACACAGCATTAATACAAGGGAGCCATCTGTTCAGTCTTTTAACGCAATGGATAACACCATCTGTAGACTGAACAAGTTTTTTACGGTGGAGTGCAGTAGATAAATGGATGTGTCACCCAATTTCACATGGAGTCTCTAGTCATTGTACACTGTTGTAATTGATAGAGTTAGAGCAACATCGTAAATGTCCAGAGCAAGACGGCTCAGATAGTAATAGGCCAACAAGGACACCAGCGCATTTTGTTAGTGCAGGTTGCCTACATCAGGGGCAGGTATACACTCAGGGGCAAACCTATTGTTCTCCTTTGATTAAAAGGTACTTAACTGATTGTTCTGCTAAAAGGATCCTTGCTTTTTATTGACAGGTCCTTAACCTTTTGTTCCCAGATCCTCTCCCCCTCCCCTCTCCCATTCATCAGGAAGCCTCCCCCATCGATACTACAGGTACGCTTTCAGGTCTGAGTTATCGGAATAGCCCCTCTTACCAATTTGATTCATTACTTCATTAAATTGATCAGTTAATTAGCCTCTTCCCCTCTGGTAAACCCCCTCCCCTCCCACCCTCCCTCCCGAAAATTTTCTGCTCTGTGATGGAGAGGAAGGATCTCATGACAGGAAATTCAAGGGCATACTGTTTATTTATAAACATTCAGTTTGTGGGAGTTGGATTTCTGTTGCTCATCATTATCTGCTGTTTGGAATGATGTAGTTCTTGTAAGAAGTAATTACATCGATCACTTCTCGTTTTTTATTCCAACTGTGCAAGAAATACCATCATGAAACACCTATCACATGTAATTATACTGACAAATCTTTCGATTGCGAAGCATGCACTGCCTGCCGCCCACCTGTCCACTAGACTGCTCAGAATGCCACTGTACATGCTCAGAGACCGCTACGGTCGCAGGATTGAATCCTGCCTCGGGCATGGATGAGTGTGATGTCCTTAGGTTAGTTAGGTTTAAGTAGTTCTAAGTTCTAGGGGACTAATGACCTCAGAAGTTGAGTCCCATAGTGCTCAGAGCCATTGTACATGCTCCCAGGAGTTGGGATGCACCGGCAGCCCCCGCGAAGTGACGACGCAGCTATCAACTGCCGAACCACGTGCAGATGTCAGTTCAGGACCTGCAAGCATGAGGTGGCAGCATCCCTTTCATATTTGACACCTGAGAAATACCTGTCGAAATACGTGTTCACCTAGGCACAATTGCTGTTACGATGATGCATAGCTTTAGTATCTGTGCACCCAGCGAGATGTCTGGTTAATGGCTCGCCCTCATAGGTGCAACTACTCAATGTTATACGGCCATCAAATGTCTACGTAAATAAGAGCCAAGTCTACCTCTCGGAAATATTGAAGTGCTGCAGAAATAATTAACAGTTGCTTTTGTAGGAGCTTTCGTGATGTCTCAGCTTGTCTGCATGGAAATTCTGGCCCTAACAGGACCTGTTCATGAAAAGAGCCCAGAATTACACCGACTACATTGTTCCTCGCGATCGTAACAAGACAGCCCATCCATCACTGAATTTACCTGTCAAACTGCTGCTGCTGCCGGCGTGGGAGCACTGTCCACCATTGTTTTCTGCATATGAGACTTTCAGTGGCAAAACTATTTTTACAGATCGCCATATTGCACTGACAGTTAAGCCCCGCAAAAGTTGTTAAATACGTCCCACGTACTCACCACGCCGCAGTGCAGCACTGGTACAGGAAATTGCTGCCGCAAACGCGGCCCATGACCGTGGCCGGTCGTGGATGAGCGCCTACCCCAGGACCTAAATGTAATTATACCTATCATACAGCACAAATTAGGTTATGGGAGCAGGAGACATGTGACCGTGTCTGCTTCCAAAGATATATAGGAGACATATCTAAAATGATATCTCCTGTGCTTGAAGGAAGCCACAAACATAGCACATGGTTAAAAGTGTACATTGTGAAAATGGGAACAGGGTTGAAAACAAGAACACAGAGGTTGTGAGGTAAAAATTCATTTATTTTTCATCCAACTAAAAACTAATTTTACATTTTCATAAGCGGACACAGCAACACTATTTTCACACATCTTCTTCTTCTTCTTCTTCTTCTTCTTCTTCTTCTTCTTCTTCTTGAGTCGATGGATAGAAGGACACCCGTACAGTTTCAGGTCTTGAATAGCAGCAAACTTAAAGATTCGATTCATCCATGAGATCTTCTCCTTCCTCTTCACGTAGATGACGGTATCTGTGGGGTCGAATTATTGAAGCGACGTCACCGTATCTTTATACGGTATGCCAGGATCATCCCAGTGAATTCCATGTTAGAGATGTGTTAACCACTTAGCACTCTTCTGTGTCCTAGCACACTTCACTTACTTGAAAGACCAAAGTGATGCAATGTTTGCTGAGAATGTCTCTATTATTCCTGCATCTTCTGTGTACGCTATAAACGCAACATCTTTAAATATGAACTGTCTATGCTGACCATCATGGAAAGCCTGAGTGTCCTCAATGATGTTCACACCTTGAGATGCCATTGTGAAATAATCTAGGTATGGTGCAGCACCTGTTCATTTATACAGCTTGTTGTACAACACAGGTGAGCGGACAGTAGTTGATCACTTGGTCATGTAGAACTAGAGCAGACATGGCAGTGTGTTCTGGGAAATTTGTCAACAATTCAAATTCAAATCGCACATTTATAGGTCCAGACTTAAATATATCATTCTGTTTCGAGCAGTCTATTACGATGATCAGTGATAGCTCCCTGAACTTTCATGGACAGAGTAGACACCCTCCTCCTTCTTCTTCAGCACTTTCATAGTAAGAAGCATGAAACCTTGCATACGTGTCATATGCTAGACTGTATACATTTTAATTCCACTGCAGATGTAAATTGTCATATGGGTAGAATTCTGAATTCAGGTAGACTTTGGCATTGGTTAACTTGCAGTTGTCAAACAAGGTGGAATCATTTGCTATATTCCCTCTTCTATCGCTCTGAAACGCAAGTATGGTGAATCTAAGTGTCTCTAGGTGCAAAGAGGTTTTAACAGCCCATGTTTGTCTGCACGCAGTCGGTAACACTAGGTACTCAAAAACCTCCCACGAGCGAAATGTCAGTGACAGAAATATATCGGAATTCAGGACTTTTAAAAGCTTCAAACGCTCGTTGTCTGATACACTCACCGTGCAGGGTAGCCGCGTGGTCTGAGGTGCCTTGTCACGGTCTTCGTGGCTGGCCCCATCATAGGTTCAAGTCCTCCTTGTGTGTTGTCCTTAGCAGAAGTTAGTTTAAGTTCGATTAAGTAATAAGTAAGCTTAGGGACCGATGATCTCAGTAGTTCGGCCCCATAAGACCTTACCACAAATTTCCAATTTCTGATACACTGATGTGACGCATTTTCCATATTATCATGCTGATTGGGATCATTTTCTCCTCTTGAGCTCCTTGAATGTATGAGTTATTATCTGTCGCACTCCGTACCAGAATGAGTTCCTGTTTAGCATTCCTAATAATATGCCTCATGTCCTCGATTTTAGAGGTATGTATGGAGTAAATTGCTTGTACTCTGCAACTGTTCTATCCTCCGGATCGTCTATGAACCATCACACGTCTTCTGTGAGTGAGGTATCTTTGTAATTCTCTTGGTGGTTGCAGATCACCAAATGAGTCGAAATAGTAGACGGTATCAGCATTTTTCATAACATATGACACCCAGTGGGTGCCGGAGCCTCCAGCAACATCTAAATTCACAATACCACACTCACCAGTTTTCCACATAGAATTCAGTACTGTATCCCACATAAACACACCACGGAATCTTGGAATGTTGAATTTTTTTCTAGCAAACTTAAGAAGATCAGTATTTGTGAGTGGTCGATCTGGTAGGACCGCTAATGAGCTTTTTTTTAAATTTATGAATAGACCAAGCCCTTTCCTGTTCGGTCCCAAGTGTAGTCCTTTTCCTATGGCTGTGGCTTCCATCAAGCGGTTACGTCTTCTTGCCCATTCTAATTGCACTTGGGAGTTTTTCCCACTCTTGACCGTTTGCGCAATAGCTGAAGTACCACCAGCGAGGGACACTATTGCCAAGAGCGCGGAGAGGGCCGGGATGAGAAATGGAAGAAAGCCGCCAGATGTCTTGAGTATTGGTTGAACTAGAGGTGCTTTAACCGATCCTCTTGTTCTTCTTCTCACACCTTTCTGCTTCAGTGTGTTTTTAGCTGCATATATCGCTGTCAAGACACAGTTCTTCAAACAGCTCTGCTTCTCACCCTTGTCCTTCTTCTTGTTTAGTGCACAATGTGCAGCATTCATAACATACCTGAAATTCATCACTCCTAAACCCAACTAAATTTTTCCATGCATCGGTTTATCAACTGCGAATGCTGCGATATGTTGATCTATATCAATATCCTTTCTTCTCTGTATCGCTTAGCCTTATCAGCTAAAATCCTATCTGCAATGTGACAACTTGAGACATCTTTATTTGCAGCATATGCAATGTCATGTTCTATACACACTTTCTCGAGCAGAATAACCCCCTTATCACCTCGTGCCAAGCGTTTCTTAAGCTTTGTTCCAGGTGCACAGTAGTTATACCCTGGAATTTGTAATTACACTGGCAGTTTGTCTGTAATACCAACTCCTCCGCCAATGCATCTCCTAGCATGAATGTTGTGCTACTGCAGTGGTTGTGGACTGTGCGCCCCCATTATATAGTATATCATTAGCATTAATACAGCTGTTTTGTGCTGCAGGAAAATCAAGCCATTTGACCAGTGCTCTCTATTTCCCCGACGTCTTACCACTCTCTCCATGAGAAACACATCCAGTTCCAAGCTTTTCTGTAACTCCTCGGTGTAGAAGCAGCCTGCAGTTTCTTTGCCTTTACTATCCTTCAGTATATAAGTTCTAGGATTCGTTCTTTGCATCTTAGAAACTGTAAATATATCTGTTGACCAGTTCGGTAGGTATGATTTCTCAAATGCTGTCTTGTGTTTTGAGATACATACCAAATCACCTACATTAAATTTCTTTCTGCATGGATCCAGCATTTTAGTGCGATAGTACA
Source organism: Schistocerca americana (assembly GCF_021461395.2). NCBI lineage: Eukaryota > Metazoa > Arthropoda > Insecta > Orthoptera > Acrididae > Schistocerca > Schistocerca americana. Next base: position 355,234,920 of record NC_060130.1, read on the forward strand.
CCGTTTCCATGAGTCCATTATCATGAACATCGATTGGTCTCATTTTTATTGTGCTATGTTTGTTTCGAGTATACTGAGCAATTATTTCTGGGAGACATGTGACAGGGATACTGTCGTCTCATGCTTGTAGGACCCGAACTGACACCTGCATGTTGTTCGGCAGCTGACGGCCACGTTGTCCCTATGCGAGGGCCGCCGATGCGTCCTGACTCCTGGGAGCATGTGCAGTGTCGTTCTGTGCAGTCCAGTGGGCAAGGGGGGGGGGGGGGGGGGGTAGTTGCATGCTTCGTAATCGAAAGATTTGCCAGTGCAATTACATGTGATAGGTGTTTTATAACGGTATTCCTTGCACGATCAGAATAAAAGAAGGAAAGCGATCGATGAAAATTATTTCTTACAAGGTTTACATCTTTGCAAACAACAGAGAATGATGAGCAAAAGAAATCCAAACCCCGCAAATTGAATTTTTGTAAATAAACAATAAGTCATTCAATTTCCTGTCATGAGATCCTTCCTCTCCACCACAGAGCCGCCAATTTTCAGGAGGGAGGATGGGAGGGGAGAGGATTTACCAGAGGCAGAGAGGTTAATTAATTGATAAATTTAATTAAGCAGTCAATCAAACTGATAAGAGTGAGAGGGGCTATTCCAATAACTCAGACCTGAAAGTGTACCTGTAGCATCGAGTTGGAAGGTTTCCTGAGTCGTGGGAGGGGGGAGGCAGAGGGGGGAGGCAGAGGGTGGTGGGAGAGGGGTGAGTGAGAGGGGGGAAGGAGAGGTGGAGGGAGATGGGGGAGGGGGCAAGGGAACAAAAGGTTCAGAATGTGTCAATCAGAAGGAAGGATCCTTTTGGCAGAACAATAGGTTATGTACCTGTCAATCAAAGGAGAACAATAGGTTTGCCTCTGAGTGTGTACCTGCCCCGATGCAGGCAACCTGCACCAACAAAATGCGCTGGTGTCCTTGCTGAACTACTAGCTGTGTGTCCTGCAAAGTACACAGGAGAGCTTCTGTGAAGTTTGGAAGGTAGGAGACGAGGTACTGGCGGAATTGAAGCTTTGGGGATGGTGCACGAGTCGTGCTTGGGTAGCTCAGCTGGTAGAGCACTTGCCCGCGAAAGGCAAAGGTCCCGAGTTTGAGTCTTGGTCCGGCACACAGTTTTAATCTGCCAGGAAGTTTCACTAGTGGTTAAGTTGCATACTGAAATGAAGGGTAGAGGTGCACGGGGTTAACTGGCATCTTCTCATCCACTACATGCCCACTTTGCTAACATAGTATCACTGGAATATTCTGTGATGGCATGTATGATGGGATCCAGTATCGATCTGTGTCATGCTTATTAGGACCACCAATGATGCACTTCAGTGGGTCAGAGGCTGGCTGTGTATCTACAACAGACAATAACAGTTGATCCTCCTGCTTCATCAAGCTGACCAGATGAATGACAAGGAGCCCAGGATGCTGCCATTGCTGTGGATCCCAACAGGCTGGAACACTGAATGGTGGGCTCCATGTGGTTCAATTTTGCGACTGGTTGCTGCATATGTGATAATTTTATGGGCTGGGACATGTCGCTGTTCCAGACTCCAACAAAATGGAGGTCGTCGCATCCACTGATGAGCAAAGATGAAAAACCGTTACAAGCGATGATAGAAGTACGAAGACTTCATCGCCATTAAGCAGGGGGTACTTACCCTTCTGTGGCTTCTTCTTATTCTGTTGCTGCTGCAGCTGGGTGGTGCTGGACGATCTCTACTGCCGCTTCATGCTGACTGACTGCAACTGAAGCTGCAGAACTGCTGGGTCCACCTTATATCACCGATGAGATCAAATGCTGTGTTCCTATTGGCTACTGCCGATTACAGGCAGGGGATTGTACTTGGGCTTTCCTTCCAGGAGGCCTGTGCTCGAATACTGGAAACAGCAACGTCATTTTTAATTTCTCGCCGATTTCCGGGTGGGGGGGGGGGGGGGCGGGTCGTCAGCGCAGTCCTGGGACAAAGAAATTCTCACCAAAATTCGAAATTCCCTCTAAAATTCGAAATTCCCTCTAAAATTCGAAATTCGATCCAAAATTTGAAATTCCTGCCAAAAGGATTGGTGTTGGGGGAGAGGTAGGGTTGGGGAAGGGGGAGGATGTGGAGACCCACGTGCAGGCTGAGATACACACGTGATGTCATCTGGGGGGGGATGGCTGGTGGGGAGGAGGTACTTAATTGATCAATTTAATTAATTTGCATATCAATTTGATATCATGATTGTGCCAACACCAAACTCTCCCTACTACTCTCGATTGTTTTCATTTGGTTGATCCTACAGACTAGTTTAACTCAAAGGAATAAATGCCTAATTCAACTGACATGTCAAACTACAACTGAGTGAGTCGACTGTTTTACAACAACCAAATGAATCGATTGTTTCAATTCGGTTGTTCTCATCACTATTTAAGCAACTGGAAGTAGTACCAACATCCTTCACTGAAATTAATGCAATTATAAGAATTATAAAAAACAAAAGCTTTTGTGGGACTGATGATTGATGGAATTTCAATCACAATTCTGAAAAGTTATTCCAACTCAATTTTTAGTGTCCTTAGTGATATATGCAATGCATCACTGGCACAGGGAATTTTTCCAGACAGGTTAAAATACACACTTATTAAACCACTTCAAAAGAAAGTTGAAAAGACATACTTAAGCTGTTGTTGTCCAATTTCCTTACTTTCGTTACTAACATATTTTTACAAAATATTCTAAAAGTAATATATGCAAATGTAGTCGCACATTTAGCTGGCAAGGGTTGGTGTTGGGGGAGGGGTAGGTTTCAGGAGGGGGAGGATGTGGGGACCCACGTGCATGCTGAGAAACACACATGATGTCATCTGGGGGTGGTGATGGCTGGTGGGGGGTGGGGGGTGGAGGTACCTAGCATCACAGTTTGGATTCCTGAAAGGTTGCTCGACTGAGAATGCCATTATACAATCATTCATCAAATAGTACAAGCCTTGAATAATAATATATCGACAGTTGGTATTTTCTACAATCTCTCCAAGGCCGTCTATTGTGTAGATCATTGAACAGTTTCAGAAAAACTCTAGTTTTATGGAACTGATGGCTTCAAAAATGGCTCTGAGTACTATGGGACTTAACTTCTGAGGTCATCAGTCCCCAAACTGATGGCTTTACACACAGCTGGTCTGAATAATGCTTCACAAACAGTGGGCAAAAGCTAGTGCTCAATAAATCAGACAATGTCTGAAAAGTAGAAAATTTTAGCGATTTGGGTAAAATCACAAAGGGAGTCCCACAGGAGTCAATTTAGGGGCGACTCCTATTCCTTATATACGTGAATGACTTTGCATTTAACATTAGACAAGCAAAATTGGTACTTTTTACAGACGATACTAGTGTTATAATAAATCCCACTAGAGAGAAAGCAAGAGAAGAGTTAGTAAATGATATTTTCCAAACAGTTAAGTAGTTCTCTGAATATTCAAAAATCTCCCTACATTCAGTTCTGTACAACATGTAGTCGTACCAACAACTGATGTAGCACATGAGGAGGAGTCAGTAAGTTGGGTACAATGGTCCAAATTTTTGAGGTGTAAATATTGATGAAAATTTGAACTGGAGGAGGCATATTACTGAGCTACTCAAACAATTAAATTTCATTACTTTTATTCTTCGTATAACTGCTAGTTTTGGAAACAAACATATCAACCCTCTGACATATTTGACATATTTCCACACAATAACGTCGTATGGACTAATTTTTTGCGGTAACTTGTAACGCTACCGCCCTTCTCGGACGTACGTTAGCTCTATAAAGCCTGTACTGTAAAAAGTTCACGGGCTTCACCTTATAAACAAGGATTTTGGTACAAAAGTTGACTGTGCGTACCTAATAGAAGCAAGATCGGACTTATATTCAGTCAATAACTACAGTGATGCATCAAGCAAATGTAAAGTATAATTACTCTTTCGCATGGACAAGAAGTACACACAGTAGATGCTACCTATGATTAACAATTCGGTCGCCAGCCTACTTAGGCAATGAGTGAGTTTTTCCTTGTACAAGTGGGTGCATGTACAAGCATAGTAACACGTAGTAATGATGCGTTATATGGCAAAGTTTGGAACCAGAAAAATCCACTGAACTAAAGTTTTCTCTTTTTGTACTAATTTGGACGAGCTAAATTTTCACAACGCCACACAGTAATGATTACTACGAACTGCATTTTGTACGTTGAGCAGACTGAAATCGGGCATAGATTGCCCTAGCATCGACAATCTTGAAAGTACACACACAATATCACTGTTAATAATGGAAAAACACTAATACACTTAGGATTAATATAGAATTTAGCTTTACTGGTCAAATCTGATCAACACATTTCAAGATTTGAAAGAATGGACAAGAGAAGGGGGGGGGGGGGCCTGAAACTGTTATGGTCGTTATACTGAAACTATTAAGTACTGAAGGCAAATTAACACTCAAAATTATCAATCTATGGATAACTACTCTTTTGTCTTACTTCTGAATAATTTAACTGTCATTATTTCTGTTTCAAATTAATTAAATAACATCGCTAACTCAAGTCAAAAAACTCTCTCTTTTTTGTTCTTTACCAACATTTGCAATAACACACAGCACTTTAGATTCCTTTATGGCATAGATTAATCTGCTGGTAATTTTCATTAACACTAACATTAAACTTTCAGTTTAGGATACTCGGATTGCACAATACGAGGTAAGGACCCTGTCTAGGACAGTGATCAGGATCAGTAATGGCTAAGGCAATTCTGGTAAGAGTCACGTTATTATTGAACAGTTAGAAACAGTTTCGACACTGGTCCACACAGATACACTTCTAAAGATGAAATAAATGTTTGACCTGTGCAAGTCGGTGCGGCGGATGGCGGGCAGCGAGATAGCGGGCAGCACGGCACACATACGAGCACGGCTAAGGCTCACACAACATCGGCACTTTCCATCTTCTTAGCGTCGTAATCTTTCCAACTTTGTGCCTCAGAATATAGCCATGCCAAGTAGTCGTCGGAATCGGTTCATCCGAGGCTCAATGGAATCCACTTTTCCTGGGTAGCCTCCTCGGTACAGTACGTGTACTTCCGGCTGTTGCTCGCCTCCGACTGTTATACTGTGCCCGTTGTGCCGAACCACGCCAGTGTGCGTTTTCCCGCCTCGCCTGCCTCCACCTTTTCCCGCTTCCCTACAGGTAGGGTATTCACCACAGGTTTTCTACTACACATATCCTAATGCATTACCTACGTATGGACCAAGTGTATAAATTACAATTTTCACATCTTACAATAGTTTTTCACATTAAATACACTTTCCTTTGATTACCACATTATTTGAAATCTAACATAAATAATAATATTCATTTCAAAAGTTGCTCACAGTCTCTTTAACATAACGATACGAACCGAAACATAAGTTCAAAACATTGCTTAAATTAATTTATCTAAATTCATAAAGAAAAAAAATTATTATATGTACAGTTGTCGTTACACATGCCCGTGTTTCCAGAAAATTTTCTTAAGTCCAAATTTTATGGGAACACTAAATCTTACAATTATACAGTGGTTCTGAATCTTTACTTAAATGTCCAAAAAAGATTTACACTACATATTTCCTTTTACTCACTGTATATAGGTTTACACTTTTTTTAACACATCAAGAATAATTACTTGTCATTTACTCAAGTGCCTTTTGCACAGTCCAACTTCCCATCATAACATCACTAAAATAGCAATTTAATCATTTTTTTAAATTTCTCAAAGAAATAATTTAAAATTCTGGAATACAAACATTTAGCTACAAAAACAATTGCATATTTTGTATACACTATAAGATAATTTGTCGCTGCTTGCTTTGAATAGCAGTCCATTTTCTTACTTAGTAAACAAAACACACACACATATATTCAGAAAATTAACTACACATATTTGCTGCCTATTATGCGGATTTGGGCAGTCCTTTTCACTTCATATTGTCACATCTCCTGGATCACATTTACAATTTTCCATCGGTTATTTATCTGCAGTCCTTTATCTGCAGTCCTTTTTATCTGGCAGTCCTTCATATTATGGTTCATACACTGCCCATTTTCATTTTTGACAGTCCCATCTTTTATCTGGCGGATAGCATTTATCCTTTCTTTTCAGTCCTGTTCTCCATACATTTTTATAGTTACGGTACAATTGGTAATCTGAAACTCACATAACTACATTAGCACACTTTCAAGGGTATACAGACATTTACAAAGATTAGATACATTTAGAATAACTTGGGTTCAGCATAAGATACAGCACATTTACTCGTTCCTAGGAACATACAGTTTCAGGTCCACAATATTTCTTACACCTAAAGGTCTTTTGGATTTTGGGTAGATCAGGTAGTAAGCATTGTCGTGTGGAATATTCTGTATTATATATGGTCGATTATAAATATATTTAAATTTTGAAATTTCATGGTTTAGTTCACTAGACTTTTCGTGGGTTTTTAAAAGAACATAATCTCCAATTTTAAATTTTGAAACTTTTAAATTTTTATTGTGTCTTTTAGATCTAGATTCAGCTTTTTGCTTTGCCCTTTTTATCACCAACTCCTTCTTTTGATCCAATCCCAAACTTGTACAAGGTGGAAACTCTAGTTTTTCTTCAATTAAACTTTTACTATTTCTGCCTAACAAAATTTCTTCCGGTGGAAATCCTGTAGTTTCATGATGTAATGTGTTCATGACATTCTCTAAGTCCAATATAAATCTGCCCCAGACTCTAAATCATGCCCCTTCCTCTTTTTTCCACAAGATACGTTCCTGCCCTGTGAACCTTTTATATCTGGCGGCTTTTTCGGTTTCTGGAGTTCAAAGTCTTTGCATACTTGAACTCTTTGCAAAATATACATTGAGTTGTCAGGTGGCTCTTTCTTTCTGTGTTCTGTTTCAGCGTCTGGATTTTGTTTTGATACGTCGTCATCGTTAGGTACAATATCGCAATTAACTGCATCCCCTTTATTTTCACTGATTTTCTCATACCCTCTTTCAGTAAAAGTATATTCATTTTCCTTTACACCTGAAAATTCATCTTCACTAGAGTCATCACTACTCTCTTCCTCAACATAAGATTCACTTAAGCACGCTACTTTTGCACAATAGGGAGCGTTAGTACATTCATTTTCGTCTGTATTTGCGTATCTTTCATCATCTGAACTATCGTCGGAATCCGACCAATTCCGGATCGCTTTCAGGTTCTAACATAAAAGCCTTTCTGAGACAGGCACTAAGTTCTTCCTCTGTATTGTCGTCAGGCTTGGATTTTAATTCAATCTCCTCTTTTGGTAAAACGGCCTCATCATCAGTTTTACTTACATCTACTGTGACTTCATATTTAGTGTAATCCTCGTGGACTTTACTTACTTTCAGGTAATCATCTACCTCTTCTTCACTGTGCCTTTCGGTAGCAGCTTGTACTATTGGCGGACTATTAGCAGAAGTCATTTCTTCGTTAATGCTGAGGATTTCATCCTCCAAATCCTTACTATCATTAATCTTCCTCCTATCGGCAGCACGCGTACTTTGCGCGGCGCTATTTATTCTCCCCTCTTCAAATTTGGGCCATGTCACTTTATGGACGTCCCTACTATCTCTCTTTCCACCAACTAATTTCTTCGCCTCATACTCCCTTTTAAAATCCTCCGACTCACATTGCTTTAGGCCCTTGTACAGATCATCGATCTGCACACGCCAATCAGTTACTTCTGCTAATTCATCCTCGCCTTTTATCTCATTGCAAACACTGCTAACCTCACCTCTCTGTGTATTCACAGTTTCATTTATTGTTTCCTTTGCCACGGAATTCTCACTCGTAAAATTTTCATTAGCTCTGACGGCAATGTTCGTATCTACTGCTGCCGTATTGCTAGCGGCTTCTTTCCGAACAGATGTTCTGCTAGGCTGGGCCGTTGCCCTCTGATGCTCCACTCGCCTGTTAACATGTAGTGCTCTGTGCGGCAGAGATGACTCATTCTGGCTCGCACCTGACGCTTGTTTCGCCACAACACTTTGCGGCGTTCCATGTCCGTCCCTAGCCTGTCTCATTACATTACGGTCGGTCCGGTATCTTTTCTTAAATCGGGGCCGGTATGTATTGTCCGCTTCCGTTTGGCCCGCAACGTTCGCGGAAATTAGTTTCCCGCGTCGTTATTATTTTGCGCGGTATACTCTCGACCGCGACCTGAATAATTTCCTCTGCCTCTTCCTCTGCCTCTTCCTCTCTGTATTACATTGACGCGAAATCCATCGCCGTCATTTCGTTCGTCATTGTGTCGGTTATTACGGTTACCAAAGTTTTGGTAATTGGCACGACTTTCGCGCCAATGATCTTCGTCTTCGACCCTTTCGAGAAATGCTTGGAAACTGCGATGATTGCTTCCTACATACCTCTTTGAATCCTCCGGAAGCTTTTTATATAGTTCCCAGATAATTTCCGAATCTGATCTTCTACCTCTTAAGTGTGTCAATTTTCGGTACCAATACTCACAGAAATCTTTCAAAGAATTTCTGCCCCGGTTATCATGCTGTTTGGCCATGATAAACTCGCGCCATAAATGGTCCTGCTTTTGTTCAGACCAATATTCTTCCGTAAATCTTTGCCTGAATTCTTCGAACGTCATTCGTTCGGTATTTAAATTTATCCCCCAGGGCTTAGCGTCACCTGCTAAGGCGCTAATTACTACGTTTATCTTTTCCTGATCAGACAAGTGCTCAGGAAATACTCTCTCGCAATTTTTGATAAAATCTAACGGATGCCACCCGTTATGTTTCTTGGCTGGATCGAAGCGTTCCTCGCCTTCTAACAACTTCATAATTGGTGTGCCATTACAGACAACACCAGGCCTATCTTTAATTTTGCTCTCCAGATCGAAAATTCTGCCTTGAATTTTCGTAGTATTTTGTTCACAATTTTGAACACATCTGGTTACTTTTTTACTTAAATCCCTTTCAGTGTCTAAAACTACCCTTTTCAATTGTGATATCCCGTGTTGACATTCGTTTACGATCTGAGTTTTAAGACCGAAAACTTTTTCGTCTACCTTAGTTTCAACCAGAGGTTCTACTTTCTCTTGAATGTTGAGAATTTCAACATCAAATCTACTATTAATGTTACCAATTTCCTCCTGCATAGTATCCATATTTTTGTTAATAACATCAATTTCAAATTTCAGAGTATTTACCACAGAACTTAAATTACCCACTTTTTGTTCTACCTGTTCTATTTGTTTACTAATTTAAATCCCTGTCCTTCGACCTGTGCTTTAATTTGATCCACCTGTGTTTTGAGTTGCTCGTCAACGTGTGTTTTGAGCTGATTAACCTGACTACCGACTTGTTTTTGAAGCTGATCATTCTGTGTTTTGATCTGCTCACTCTGTCCTGAAATTTGTTTGGTTAATTGTTCAAATAAATCGTTTATGCTTAAAATTTTCACACTGTTTTGTTCTACGGAATCGGTGTGTTCCGATCCTACTTCAAAAGTTTCTTTCGGTTCTTTCTTTATCTGTAGAGAATCAAACATGTCAGTGGATTTATTCACATACCCACTATCATCTACAAAGTCGCCCTCTGCTTCCTGTTTTGTCCCTTGCTGTGTTCGAGGCGATCTCAACCTTTCAATCTGTTCATTGACGTGTTCGTGGTATTGTAAGTACGCCAATTGTCTTCCGCTAACGCCATCTGTTATCTGGCCGCGTAAACTCCGGCTACTGCCAGCCGCATTCTCCATTTCACTTGGCGCATCTACCCTGCCTACGTTCCTGTCCATATTGAATGCCAACTATACCACACTATTATACTTGACTCACTGCAGTTTATTTTGCTGAACTTTATTGCAATTCGTGCCACTGAACATCCACTGTTCAATCTTTACGTTAATTTGTAACTGACAACAACTGGATGTCCTGCCACCGGGAAGCCACTTGTAACGCTACCGCCCTTCTCGGACGTACGTTAGCTCTATAAAGCCTGTACTGTAATAAGTTCACGGGCTTCACCTTATAAACAAGGATTTTAGTACAAAAGTTGACCGCGCGTACCTAATAGAAGCAAGATCGGACTTATATTCAGTCAATAACTACAGTGATGCATCAAGCAAATGTAAAGTATAATTACTCTTTCGCATGGACAAGAAGTACACGCAGTAGATGCTACCTATGATTAACAATTCGGTCGCCAGCCTACTTAGGCAATGAGTGAGTTTTTCCTTGTACAAGTGGGTGCATGTACAAGCATAGTAACACGTAGTAATGATGCGTTATATGGCAAAGTTTGGAACCAGAAAAATCCACTGAACTAAAGTTTTCTCTTTTTGTACTAATTTGGACGAGCTAAATTTTCACAACGCCACACAGTAATGATTACTACGAACTGCATTTTGTATGTTGAGCAGACTGAAATCGGGCATAGATTGCCCTAGCATCGACAATCTTGAAAGTACACACACAATATCACTATTAATAATGGAAAAACACTAATACACTTAGGATTAATATAGAATTTAGCTTTACTGGTCAAATCTGATCAACACATTTCAAGGTTTGAAAGAATAGACAAAAGAAGGGGGGGGGGGGGGCCTGAAACTGTTATGGTCTTTATACTGAAACTATTAAGTACTGAAGGCAAATTAACACTCAAAATTATCAATCTATGGATAACTACTCTTTTGTCTTACTTCTGAATAATTTAACTGTCATTATTTCTGTTTCAAATTAATTAAATAACATCGCTAACTCAATTCAAAAAACTCTCTTCCAATTTAGTCATATTTTTTTTGTTCTTTACCAACATTTGCAATAACACACAGCACTTTAGATTCCTTTATGGCATAGATTAATCTGCTGGTAATTTTCATTAACACTAACATTGAACTTTCAGTTTAGGATACTCGGATTGCACAATACGAGGTAAGGACCCTTTCTAGGACAGTGATCAGGATCAGTAATGGCTAAGGCAATTCTGGTAAGAGTCACGTTATTATTGAACAGTTAGAAACAGTTTCGACACTGGTCCACACAGATACACTTCTAAAGATGAAATAAATGTTTGACCTGTGCAAGTCGGTGCGGCGGATGGCGGGCAGCGAGATAGCCGGCAGCACGGCACACATACGAGCACGGCTAAGGCTCACACAACATCGGCACTTTCCATCTTCTTAGCGTCGTAATCTTTCCAACTTTGTGCCTCAGAATATAGCCATGCCAAGTAGTCGTCGGAATCGGTTCATCCGAGGCTCAATGGAATCCACTTTTCCTGGGTAGCCTCCTCGGTACAGTACGTGTACTTCCGACTGTTGCTCGCCTCCGACTGTTATACTGTGCCCGTTGTGCCGAACCGCGCCAGTGTGCGTTTTCCCGCCTCACCAGCCTCCACACACACACATACACACACACACACACACACGGATACGTCCCCTCCTTCGATGCAGCAGCAGGAATACCAGATAGTGCCTCCCCCATATCCACATCGCCAGGGCTGTTTGGTGTCACTCTACTGGTAGGAGTAACAGGCAAAGACGGTTCAGGGGAAGGTGGGACAAAGGAAGGCACACCTACTGCATTACCATCCTGAGTGCGGCGCCACTTATTACGAATTGCGCGTGCCGTCGTCCAAGCAGTAGCAGGAAAAAGGTCAGCTTTTGTTTGCAACTACGGAAAACCAACTGCAGCAATAGTGGAAAATGTCGGATGATGAGCAGAAACGAGGGAAGATATAGCCCCAAGGTCATTGCCAGGGTTCAGCAACCGTTAGCTTACGGCGCTGCTCCTAGGAAGACCGTAAAAGAAAAACTCGTCGAGGGCAGTTGGTTCGAAGATGGACACTTTCACTGCACAGAAAACACATCCCCACCTGTGCGCTGTACATAACATAAATACGATAGTCACAAACATGCAAATGAGACGGAATTTTTATTTGCATTTTCACCGAACTTACGCCGCTGTAACATTGTAACTTGTGTAAACTTGGCCAACATTCACGGTGAATGCCTCTCACGTCACCATATTGCGCCAAAACTTCCTTAAGATAAATATCCTCTACCTCCGGAGGAAGGTTGAATATTCGAAATTTGGTGTATTCAGCGTCTGCATTTGCAAGCAGAACCATACTGACTGAACCACCTCTATGCCGGAAGGGAACGTGATTACTGACTTTAATAGGAACTCCTCTACTTGAAAGGGGCCTACGAATTTCATAAAGAATACATCACTCGCAGTGTCAAAATAGCCATCATGCACTTGGTCCGAGGTAACATGAAAAGCATCAACTAACCAGTCATGAATTTCTAAAGATCCAGAGTACAAGTTAGGTGTCGACTTATCAAAAGAAATCTCACCGTACCTTTACGTGGAACGCTCTTGGATGCCATGAGAAACAAAGAGGAAGGGACTAGGAAGGCCTAAGTCAGACACACACCCAACGAACGACGAGACGAGAAAATGACGATGTCGAACACACAAAGGCACAATCACCACTGAAGCGATGAACTCCCAAACACTTGCGACGCTGCGATGGAGCGAATAAATAAACAATGACCTGCTCGTTCGGCGTACAAGGCGGAACTACGATTAGACCACGATCTGCCGAGGGCCTTCATCGAAAAGAAGTCGGCATGTTCTGTTAGCGCTGTGCGTGCCACAATACACAAAAATTGTCACTGTAAATAATCGCAGTAAATATACTTTTAAATCACCATTAAAGTATCTTTGAAAGTGTATTTTGAACTGATGTATGAAGGAATAAGAATCATTTAGCAATTTGTGTAAGATGTACAGGAAAGAGGAGAAACTAATTTAATAATTGTGAAAAGCATATAAATGTGATGCCACAAGGTTTTAAATGCGTTACACACTGTTTATTTTTTATTTTTTGTGAGTGTTGTCAGATTTTATTCAACACTACTATGTGATTCTTAGTCACGGTTGTAAACATTTCAGTCATGGAGAATATGAAGTAAATTCTGCTCTTCTGTAGGAATTTGTAGGGAGGTATAACATAGAGAGCAGCCACCATTACTTGCTATGATTATGTTTCTTGATCGACAGATCAAAACATTGAGAGGGAACAGCTTGTTCCATCTCAATGTAATTAGCTTATATTGAGTACTATAGATGTTTGAGATACTTTCATCAGTTTTTTTTCAAATTTAAGAAATGTTACAACTCGAGTGAAGAAATGGACTATCTGTTTATTTAATTAATAATTGCATAAATGCACTTCCTTTCGTTAATACCTCTACGTTGCCTGGGGTTAATTAACTTTGAGTTTGTATTAAGAGTTCGTCTGCCAACATAAATTTGGGGTAAAAGCAGCGATGATGCACCTGTTTTCGAGGTAGTTCGGGTTGGTAACAGGTTCCCCTCTCATCCAGGACGGAGGAGAACGGCCGCCATGACTGGGTCACTCTGGGGGAAGCTGTTGAACTGAGCGGACGGAATCGAGAGCGATCTCCGTCTTTGCATCCAATTTCTTTGTGGGATGAGGTATAATCTATCATATTGTTATTAATCCGCTCTTTTTCAGGATGGAAGTAGTTGGCATGTCGTTACGACAATTCATTTTTTTGATAAATTTTGCCTGTAAAAATTTATTTTCAGTTAGGATAGGATGTTTTATTTTTAAGAGATAGTTTTTTTTGTGTATACGAGAGATGTTTGTGTCTGCTTTGTTTCTCCATTTTCCCGCCAAGAATCTTTGCTATAATTTTGACTAAGGGAACGGTGCTGAGAAATAATGGAGTGTGTGACCATTGAGGAACCGAAGCGCAGTTCATTAATTCATAACGATTAGGTCCAAGTAACAAAATGGGTTGCGAATTTCAATCGCTGTCCAGGCAGACGGACTACATATGCAGCAACGCAGATCCCTCCCCTTTCCCTATGCACAATATTAAAAACGAGTCCAGATTTCTGATAATATAAGCACCTTCAGTGCGAGAGAGTGTTGAATAGATTTTTGATAATATGGGCACCTTCAGTGCTAAATAAGATAGAATTTATTCGTCTTTGCTTTTTTAACTACATTTGTGAGACCGCGTAAGTATCGAGTAAAAGAGATGGTTATTGTAAAGTTTCTAGGGAAATAATTTAAAAAAATGTCATATGGATTTAATTTCATGGATTCAGTGGCTGATCATAACACCCCCATCCTGAGTAGAGAACAATGTTAGTACTAAATTGGAGTCATGATAATCTGGCGGGAATGAAACTTAAATTAGAAAATATAGATCATGTTAGAGGTTCGAAATTAATTACTTGCCCACTTGGTTGCTTGAGCCCTCCCCCGCGTTATCCGTTGCGAAATATTAATATTATAAACACCTAATCAATCAGATACTAACTTCCGGCTGGTCCCCTTTCAATGAATCCTTCCGAGCATTGAATGAAGAGGGTAAGCAGCACGTGTATGAGATGACTTGCCACACACTCAACTGGCACGCACTGACATAGATTGAGAGAGAGAGAGAGAGAAAAGGACAACAACGGAGAAGGTAACCGTTCACTATGTTTATGAAAATCAGCTCTTAGCTAATTAAAAATCTCATAAAAGATATTGTCATTGCTCTAGCAAAACCGAAATATCCCTCTGCTTGTCAACATCTGTAACTGTTATTCGCATAGTGGTCCCTTTAAAGAGATGGGAAAATTTGAAGCATGTGTACCCGACACTGCGTGTTATTGCCAACAATAAAATAAGATACTAAATAGAAGTTAAGAAATTTTAATGTTGCTGATTTACAAATACTATTTTCAACGCAGAAGAACTATTTTATCTCCGATCTTTATAGTAATGTAGGTTTAGTGTAATTTGCCAGCTCTACAGAATTTATTTATCTGAAACGCAATGAATATGCAAAAATTTTGTTTATAAAAATTAAATCATGGAAGGAGGTTGTATATGTGGAAGATATTTAGGGACAGTGAAAAGTTTCAAATAGTTTACATAACGATAAGAAATGTATCGAATCCATGTTTTAAAGTACAAAACATTTCCAGGGGCGGAGAGGAAATGGGGCCATAATTTATTGGTTTTGAACTGCGAATTGAAACTGATAAAACTGTTCAAAGACAAGAAGGTGGGACCAGGATAAATCGGAAGAAACAGAGGTTGTTGAGAGTTTCAAGCGAGACGTTAGGTTACAACTGATTGACACAGGAATAAGGAACACAATAGAAGACGAGTGGATAATCCTGAGGAATGAAATAGTTAAGACAGCAGAGTACAAAATAGGTAAAAGATAAGAATCAAAAATTCTTAGATTACACATGAGATATTAAATATAACAGACAAGAGTAGAACGAGCCTTGTCTCTTAACGTACGATTCATTTAGACGGCCGCCTAATCGACAAACTTATTAGAGGTATTTCATGATTCTTACTGAAAAATGTATATTTTTTGGTCTTCAAAATTACTGTAAATCAATATTTATGAGGATAAAAATAAGGAAATTGTATAAATTATGTGGTAACATAATAGCTTTAAACAATAATATGACTACTTTTCTTTGACTTTTGACTGAAACAGGAAACGAACACAACAGAAAATAAGTGGGTTACTTTGGAAGAGGAAATAGAAAAGGCAGTTAGGAAAAACAAAAAAGGTGCGATGGAAATCCCTGGATAAGAGGCAAGGTATTAAATTTAATTGATGAAGGGAGAAAACATAAAAAATGTATTAAGTGAAGCAGACAAAAGCGAATACAGACATTTAAAAATGAAACTGAGAGTGTGGCATTACTGTGAAATATTGGTAAGCGATGTTGTTTCATTTTCTGCCACTATTTGGTGGTTATTTTATTGAGAGTACTGGACATGTGAGTTTGGGAGGAAGGCTTTGCGTTTTTCTTGTGGTCTCGGATGTTGGAGGAGGAGGAGATTAGTGTTTAACGTCCCGTCGACAACGAGGTCATTAGAGACGGAGCGCAAGCTCGGGTGAGGGAAGGAAGTCGGCCGTGCCCTTTCAAAGGAACCATCCCGGAATTTGCCTGAAGCGATTTAGGGAAATCACGGAAAACCTAAATCAGGATGGCCGGAGACGGGATTGAACCGTCGTCCTCCCGAATGCGAGTCCGGTGTGCTAACCACTGCGCCACCTCGCTCGGTCACGGATCTTGTTGTGAGCCGAAGGCAGTCAGTGAACCTCATTAGGAGTGGTCATCTTCCCCAGGGAGATGGGCAGTTCTTGTGGAAATGAGGTTGTCGCCTTCTTTGTGATTTTCTGCGTATAGCCAGCACCTGGCCTAGCTATGGACACGGAAACCTTGCTGCCATTGTGTTCACCAGAGAATAATTGAGTATGACATTATTGTCTTTTCTGCACTAACGCCGCAATACCGACAGGTCACCATAAGAGAGATGGTTATCTTTGCTCCAAAATTTGGTCATCCAATGGAAATGAGTCACTTCCATCACCTTTCTTGGTGCAAAGAGGCTGATCAATCGAGAAGACACTGCTCTAGGCCTCATGTTCGCCAATATGCATTTTATGCGCCAAGAGTGGGAAGTTTCTGCTGGATTTCCCCATTTTTTTGTGAAATAAGAATATTCTCATATTTCATATTGTTAATAGCATTGCGACATCCTCTCCACGTAGAGGTTTTGTGAAAGTAGAGGTCTACAGAGGGAGAAGTAAGTTTCGGCAATTCGTGTTCCTGTCATTTTTGCAAGTGGTTTCCCAGATGGCGTCTGGTACTGATGGGTGCACACTTTGCTGATCTTGGAGAAATTTAAGTTTGACAATCTGTGGTAGCACTATCCTACTCTGAGCAGCTTGCTGCTTACTCGTTCTGGCATGCAGTTTGATTATGATTTGAAATTTTGTCTCATTACCGTTGAAATCGTTAGCTGCCCAGATAAGAATAACTTGTTGCATTTTCTTCATGCCATGTTCTATGTAACTTGGTTCCTCCTCTTAGGGTTAGTGTCATTTTCTTTCAATGAAATCCAGATTTTTAGAAAACTTTGCTCACTGTAAACTACTTGTGTGTTGTGTCCAATAATCAGAGCACATAAAAATCATTATACTCAGACTTTATTGAAATTATAAACTCCTTTAAACTGCTCTACAACTTTTCCATGGTTAGGCGCCCACTAATAACAAACATAATCTGTTGCACAACAAAGCTTGTTGTTCTCACTGTGACAGTGTTATCGTTGTGCACAGTGACCAAACTCAACGTTCATTTGCTTATTATTCAGTGAAGGTAACGAGCATTGCACACTGTCGACTTGTTTCGTTATAAGACTGTTAATTGATTAGGGAGAGAAGTGTCGAGTTCCCTGTGTGTTGTTTCATGGCTGTTCGGCTAACGACGCAGTAGTATTCAGACGTAATAAGCATTAACATTTTACAGCAACACCACAGCATAACGTTCGTTGAGGGTCACTGCCCACGTAAACAGCAAAAACTTTCAACAGAAAGTATAAAGTGGCTAAACAGGCCTGGCTAGAGCGCTAATGTTAGGCTGCACACCGGGAAAGGTAAATAATACCTATAGGGAAATTAAAAAAGCATTCCGAAGAAGGAGCTGTAAGAATATTGAGAACTCAGATGGCATGCCAGTACTAAGCAAACGGGAAGAAGCAGAAAGGTGGAAGGAATATATAGAATGTTTGTATAGGGTAAATGATCCAATAACAAGCAAAGAAGGGAAAGCTGGAAGGTGGAAGAAATATAGAGAGGGAGTATACAAGTGAAATGACTCTGAAGGCAATATATAGAAAGCATAGAGGAAGTACGACGGGCGTTCAGTAGGTAATGCAACACATTTCTTTTCTGAAAGCATTTTCGTTTCATTCAGGATTCCAATACATCATATTATTCCCCACTCTCTTGGCTAGGAAACCCTATTTTTCAACACAATCTCCATTCAGTGCAACGGCCTTACACCACCTCGTATGATATTGTATTGTATTGAACTGCGGACCTAGGAACGACAGAGAGGCTTCATCCCCGCTGTAGCCCTCAGTGGTTCACAACCCCACAACAGGCTACAGAGTCCGCTCACCCCACCACGGCCCCACACCGAACCCAGGGTCATTGTGCGGTTCGGCCCCCAGTGGACAACCCCCCCTCCCCCCCCAATGAACGAGTGTAGCCCCAAATGTTTTGCGGGGTTGGTAGAATAATTATGGTGTACGCGTACGCGGAGACAGTATTTGCCGCAGCAATCGCCGACATGGTGCAACTGAGGCGGAATAAGGGGAACCAGCCCGCATTCGCCGAGGTAGATGGACAACTGCGTTAAAAATCATTCACGGACTGGCTGGCATACTGGACCTCGACACTAATCCGTCGGGCGGATTCGTGCCGGGGACCGGCACACCTTCTCGCCAGGGAAGCAGTGCGTTAGACCGTACGGCCTCAGTGGGAGGGACTGTATGCCTGCAGGTCGACGTCGGATCCAACGCCTTGCTGCGTCAATATCTCCCCATCATTCACCCGCTGCTTCCTGCGGAGTGCGACCTTCATTGGACAAACAGATCGAAGTCGGAAGGTGCGAGGTCCAGACTGTAGGGTGGATGAGGAAGAACAGTCCAAAGAAGTTTTGTGAGCTCCTCTCGCATACAGAGACTTTTGTGAGGCTTTGCCTTGTCATGGAGAGGTTCGCTTCAATTTTGTGGCGACGGACACACTAAATTCATTTCTTCAATCTCCTGAGGGTAGCAAAATACACTGCAGAGTTGATCTGCACAATGAAGGAGGCCATCAAACAGAATAGCTCCTTCAGAGTTCCAGAAGGCCGTCACCATGACTTTACCGGATGAAGGTGCAGCTTTGAATTTTTGCTTCGGAGGAGAAGTGGTGTCGCGCCGTTTCATCACCTGTGATGACGTTCGACAAAAAATTGTTACGATCAGACTGTTACCGTGCAAGCGGTTCTGCACACATGGTCCTACGTTGCAGTTGTGCAGCGAGGTGTTTGATTGTGATCCGTCGATCACCGTGAATGAGAGTGTCCCCGCATTCCAACACTGGAGGGGTCATAGCTGTGTGAGGCCGGCTAGAAGGCGGAACATCGGACAGGTCTGCGCGCGCGATCTTGTTGTGGTGAAAATGCCTTACTGAACGACTCACAGTGCTTTTGTTCACTGCCAGTTTTTCGTAGACATTCTGCAACTGCCTATGAATATCTATGATGCTCTGGTTTCTCGGCCCTCGCTGTGGATACACCAGTTCCCGAAGGATCACCGAGGTTATGCGCTGTCGGGCGTGGCCGGCACTTGGATGGGTGACCATCGAGCCGCCATGCGCTGTTGCCATTTTTCGGGGTGCACTCAGCCTCGTGATGCCAATTGAGGAGCTACTCCACCGAATAGTAGCGGCTCCGGTCAAAGAAAACCATCATAACGACTGGGAGAGCGGTGTGCTGACCCCACACCCCTCCTACCTGCATCCTCAACTGAGGTTGACACGGCGGTCGGATGGTCCCCATGGGCCACTTGTGGCCTGAAGACGGAGTGCCGCTGGTTTCTCGCCAAAAGGAACTCAATCACAGCTCTTTGCGTGGAACGCAAAGACATTTTGAAGACTAAATATAGCGCCGCCACAGGTCGGAACTTTATGGAACCATAAGGGCTGAAGCGAGAATATTCCACGATGTTACACAACAAATTTTGGATTTTTGCAACCGGTACTGACCGAGAGAAAATGTGTTGCATTGTTTATTGAACGCTCCTCCTAGACGAAGTTGAGATGGGAGATACAATACTGCGGGAAAAATCCGACAGAGCTTAGAAGGACCTAAGACGAAACAAGACCTCTGGAGTAGAAGACATTCACTCAGAATTGCTGATATCCTTGAGAGAGCCAGCCACGACGAAGCTATTCCACCTGATGTGCAAGATGTATGAGGCAGGGAAACAGACTCAGATTTCAAGAAGAATGTAATAATTCCAGTTCCAAAGAAAAGAGGTGCTGACCAGTATGAATATTACCGAACTATCAGTTTAATAAGTCATGATTGCAAATACTGACACAAATTATCCACAAAAGAATGAAAATACCTGTAGAAGCCGATTTCGGAGAAGATAAGTTTTGGTTCCTGGGAAATGTTGGAATGCAATACTGAGGCAGCAAGGGACTTGGAAGAGGAGTTGAACGGAATGAATTGTGTCTTGGACAAAGATTATAAGATGAAAATTAGCAAAAACTAAACAAGGCTAATGGAATGTACTCGAATTTTAAATCAGACGATGCTGAGGGACTTCGATTAGGCAGTGACACAGTAAAAGAAGTAGATAAGCTTTGCTATTTGAGCAGTAAAATGCTAGAACTGATTATGGGAGTAGACTGAGTGTAAAATGTAGACTGGTAATGCGAAGAAAAGCGATTCTGAATAAGAGAAATTTGTTAACAACGAATGTAAATTTATGTATCATGAAGTGTCTCTGAAGGTGTTTGTCTATATTGTAGCCTTTTAAGGCAGTGGAAGTTAGCAGTTTAGACGAGAAGAGAACATAACCTTTTGAAATGTGGTGCTACAGAGGAATTCTGAAGTTTAGATGGGTAAATCGCGTAGCTAATGACGAGTTACTAAATACAACTGAGGAGAAAAGACCTCCAATATAGCATTGGAGCAAAGGCTCAAATGGCTGTGAGTTGCAGCAGGTAATCTGAGATGAAGAAGCTTGCACAGGATAAAATAGTGTGCAGAGCTGCATAAAATCAGTCTGTGGACTGAAGACCAAAACAACAACATATTATCTCTTCTAATGTCAAAATTTGAAACAGTGTGGTCCGCTCACGTTGTCGCTCAGGTTGAAAAGATTAAAAATCAACGAAATCAGAAGCAGATTAAAGTAGAGGCACAGAACAGAAGAATGTGGAGAGCCTCCAGTCGACATCCGTCATAAGTTATACCCAAGAAAAGAGAGCATCAGTATCTGTAAACAGCGTTTCAAAAATTGGACGATATACTCGAATTGCCCCCAGACCCTCTTTTATTGGTTCAGAAATACATTCTCTGCAAACGTACCTATACATTTTAACACAACGAACTTGCAGGAAATGTATCTATTACTCAGATAGTTTCACCATTGCAGTTACCTGTTTAACCTGTTTAGTTAAAATGGTGACAGAGTCTGCGCAGTTAGTGCTCCGTGCTGAAAACTGTTTTTGGTGCTACAGGCTGAACAACAGCTTCACCAGCAGTACAGCAAGAGCACAGGTAGAGCTGCAGTCTGTTGACTAAGAGCGTGGTCAAAAATACCGCCATAGTACTTTCAGAGCCAAATAGAGGGAGTCTTTGTCCTTCATGCAATGTCAATAAAATATTAGTTTATTTTGAATTTTTGAATGAGAATTGCACATGTTTTCTGACAATTTAAACCCACAGAAGATGTTACAGATTTATCATATGTACTTGATACCCACTGCCAAACTTTGGTTCATTGACAAGAGTGAAGACAGAATACTGCAGGGCGACAATGATCCGAAGCATCGCACAAGGCTTTGCAGCGACTGGAAAAAGCAGAAGGTGTGTAGGTAGCGGATTGGCCCTCACACTCGCCTGAAGCTAATCCTATTGAAAGTGTATGGCCTTACATAAGAAGAAGCTGGAGAGATGAAAGACATTCACTTTGGAACGGCTGTCAATGCAAAATCGACGCATTTGGAGGTCTCTTCCACGTGAATGCGCGGAAATCTTTGTTTCAAGCAGACCTCGAAGATGCCAAGCAATTATCGACGCTGCGGGCGACTAGACGTATTATTAATCGTAACTGCATTTTTATTTTGGTCATATATGATGTATGTATATGTTTTGATGAGGTGTCTTAATAAATCGAAGCATAACGTGTCTGGCAAAACAAATACTGGCTTTATTCCACTGCATACAGACAGTCTTAAGCTAACAATTATACAGAGAGACGGCATGTAGGATACCTGCACTGAACTTCTGCCCCAAAATTTTCTATGGCACATAATCACTCTTCAGTTACACAACAAGGAAATTAAACGCAACAGGATATGTATACGCAAGTGACTAACGTGAGCCCCTAACAGTGAAACTAAAGTTCACATAAGGAATAATATTCCAAAACAGTTCCTGTTATCTCCTGCATAAATGAATCAAATTAAAAAGTGACCAAGCAATGGTGTTCATTCAGGATAACAACAAATTTATTGCCAAAAAAAGAAAACCAGGAGTGACATTTGACATGAATAGGTATAGACCTGCTTGATTACATACAAGCTCCTGTTTAACGAGATGAAGTATGTATTGATGTAAGGTTGACAAAGTTGGGAAGTGGTGTATAATTAACTTCTACTCAGACTTTAACTATTGATAATGCGATCTGACTGACTATTTCGTCTGATAGTGATTGTGAACTGGAAGTTATCACGATATGCATAAATTGGACAGCAACTGCTGCTGTTTGAAAGTGCACGTCGTGGATGGTGGAACTTCAGCTTAAATGTTCCGAATGCTCCGGAGGTGCGAAATGCTCACCATACACCTGCAATGTGCCGACGAGTGCGCCTCTGCATGGACTGGGCCTCCGTCTCCTTCTGTCGTTCCAGGATCCGCGACTGTCTCTCCAGATCAAACCCGAGTATAGGATAAGATTCACCTTGCGGCCAACACCTAAGCGAATAAAAACATGAGGCCAAAGCCTGAATCGATTTGCTAATGGTCACAGCTCAAATCTCTCTCTCCAACTTCTCAGCATCTCCACAATCATCACCAAAAACACTCCATCTGGAGTACTTTCGGAAAACTAAAACAACCACCCACAATGCGGCAGCACTTCAATACATCAAACGCATAATTCACAGCCCTCAGTACAGCCTCCGTCTAGAAGATGGGCAAATTCCGTTCCTCCAGTCCAATCGCTATCCGTGACATAGAACAGGTGTCCAACCAGTGCATCTTGTGACGACACCATTGGCGTCCCAGTCCAGACGCTGTTTTTCCGCTCGGAACGGAAGCAGCTTGACAGTAGTGCCTACGTGACTCTAAAAAACGGAATGACTGTCCCAGCCACACTGTGTCCGACGTCCTGTCATTTCTGCCAATTTCATCCTCCACGGTGAAAGGATTTTACGTTATTAATAGATACGAATCTCACAGGAAGGGCCACAAGAAAACGGCAGGTAGTTATTACCTACACTATCTGAAGAATGCACTCTCCCTGACAGAGAACAACTAGCAAGGCGCTGGTCCATCGTGACTTGGCTAAAGAAGTAGGAAAAGATTGTGCCACAAACCTCTGGGACCAATTACTGTGGCCCACTGAGACCACTTCCTCTGCCGGTGGCTAGGTGACCCCGGCCGCTCAGCTTGCGTCCGCCAGCGTGGGTCCTTCTGCGTGAAAACAGTGATCGATGCTCTAGGCCTAGGCCAGTCACTATACCTGCATCCACGTCCCTTCCTTGTTCTCTGAACTGACACTAATAAAGCGACCTCTCCAACATCTACCCTCAGCAAGCTTCACTTCATCCAGCTGCGTGCGTAACTGCCCAACAAAACATAAACTCAGTCCTGTCACCTCTGTGCAATTAGCTTTGAATGAACTCAGTACACAACTACTGCCAATCCTCTTTAATAAACATCATATAAATCACTGTGTCATCCTAACTCGATACAGGTGACCTAACTGCATGTGTCCACATGAACTGAATTAATAAAGTGAAAGAAAGGCAGGTCCATAAACTCCACTCGCAGTAAATTTTTGTGTGGAGAGTATAGCATTTAAATCACGGCAGCAAGACATAGACTAGGAAAAATTGGAGTTCCATGTTTACTGGTACGTTAATGGCAAAGACAAGGGTTCAACATAGCTATCCTCAAAACAAAAACGCAACATAATGATGCAACATCCAATACACAAACATTCTGAGGGATCCCAACAGATATTGACATATATACTTTACTGCTGAATACAGGCTGAAGGCTATGCTAAATGTTGTTGTCTCTTTCTATATTGGACTGAAACCATATGAGACACACAGTTACTCAATCAAACATAGATGGAGGTATCCATCATGACAACACCCTAGCTCCTTTACTTAAAACAGAGTAGAAATTTTCTAATACAGTTCATAAAATGTACTAAAGAACCTATGTACTACTACAAAATATGGCCTACCAGATTGCAAACGGAAGAAGCACAAAATAAATTAAACTGAAAGAATGTCCAAACAATCGACAATGACATCCTCAGCATCACACACATACAAAGAAGGCAAATGCAATAAGATACGTGTATGAAAACTCAAATGCGAAATATGTAAACAATAACGAAAAGAGGACAGATGTGCAAGTACAAATTGTAAATTAAGGTATATGTTGACAGAAAATGAACATAAAATTAAATGCAAACAAACAATCATGTGATAAACTTGTGTGAAATATGACATATATAAACAATATACAAAAGTGGCCACGTGTACATGTACAAGCTGTAAATCACAGTCTTTGGACAAGACATGAACATAAACATACAAAGAAATTCAACCAAATAATTGCATTAGAAGCATGTATAACTATAAATTGTGTCATAGAGTAAATCATATCAAATATGAAATGACAATCGCAAGTAATGAAATAAGCAAATTATTATCCAAAATTATTAACTAGACATGAGAAGAAACTACAGCAGTGTCATGACTGGGTTTATGGTGAACAAAATGCAAAATCATTTATCAGATGTGCACACCATTAATATAAGTCTAAGAATAGTGTAAACTGCAATAAAATATTAAAACATAAGAATAACATATTACACAAAAATGGAAAAAATGAATTGTCACCAAGTTCAACCTGAAAAATTACAGTCATAGCACTTAAGGGATCGCAAGAACCCATCCAAACCATCATTACCTTGTGACTGTAGCATCAAGAAAGTGTCACACGTCTTTATAACCATCACTTTACTCTGAGTGTCACTTTCACTTAAGGGGCTCCGGAAAGGCTCAAAATCATGAAAAGTTCAATTTTTACTTTTTTGCGTTTTCTGAATCGGCAGACTATTACCTTTTAATAGATATATAATTTATTCAATTCCGAAGACTACAACTATTTTTAAATTTTTTTGAAATGTGTTCTACATGGGCGTGACCCACTGTGGCGCTGTTAAACTGCTGTCAAATGGTGTTATTATTAACGTCCGTATTCATCAGGTACATTTTAGTGATGTGAGATAAAGTATGTGTTGTGGCTAACCTGTGATGGTTCAATATATATCGCTGGTGTGATTGTCGATTGTTTCATGTTTATTTACTCTGTCGTTATCTCGAAAATATTCGTAATTAATTCTGTTTCTTGAGTCTCTGTTTTGTTGAAGTATAATAATGAGTAAAAGTAAAGTTATTAGAAATCCTCTGAAGGCTTTTAAGAAAAGGAGAAATGTTGGAAAGCCAAAGGTATGTGTTATTACTGTAAACAATAAAGACGATAACCAAGTGAGTGAACCTAACCTCTCAAGTACACCTGCCCATAGCAGTCAAAGTGGGAAAGAAAATACTTCACAGAAGAAGCTTCGTTCAATGAGTGAAAACTATGAATGTTTTATGGGCGAATCGGATGTGAATGAAATATTTGATATGTCGGTTCTCAAAGGAATTTTTTCAAACTGTGTAAGATGTATTCATTGTAGTGAAGTTGGTCTGGAACTCTCCATAATAAAGCACGTAGGACTTGCTAGTGAAATACAACTGAAATGTGATAAGTGTTCATACATGACCACCTTTTGGAACAGTGTTGCAGTAACTGCAACTGAAGAAAATAGTAGCAAAATCTACGAACACAACAACTAGCGATGCTTGCTTTAGACAAGGAACGCCTTCGGGCTGCAGACAGGGCTGTAAAGAGTCTAGAAATGCAAGCAAGAGTAAACAGGAGGAGGAACAAGAGGAAGCTGGAGGAGGAGTTTGCAGAGGATGAAGATAATCCATCCTATGGACCTGGAATGCACTAAAAAGTTAATCCAATCTTAGTCGCTCGATTCCCAAAACTTTTATTTTCTCGTACTAATTACATGTTTTCTAAGGATCTTCCAAACATATTTGTTTCAAACTTTCAGTAAATGTTACACAGTACCTTCTGCATAATTTAACACAGCCTTTTTCCAAAAAACTGTATATTTTTGAATATATAAATAAAAATTGCAAAAAAATGTTGTGAATTTTCATTACAATTGAAAAAAAAATCATCTTTAATAACTGAACTAAAATTTTGTAAAATCCCTGTGTTAAGTTGTAGCCCATATTCCAATAAATAATCTGTAAAAAGTTCAACTTCCTACCTCAAATACTTTGTGAGGAAAGATGTAATTTATAAGCGTTATTTTAACATTGCAAGTATAGGGCGTTCCGGAGCCCCTTAAACGAAGTGCGGAAATGGAGCTAGAGCTGCTGGGCACATGTACTGTTTAGAGTTCTTGGGAATCCTCACAGTTGTACCTCTGAGCATGGCGCAGCTGTGGCCAGAAATATACATCCTTATTTCCCGTCTGTGGCAGAATGGACTGGGATGATTGGCTCTCGTCCACATACTCGCACTGCAGCACTTGAGAGTTAGAGTTGTGACAGTGTGGCGGACAGTAGGACTGGCACACCATAGTCGTTCCTTGACAGCAACCTGACTAAAATTAAAGTTTATTTATTTATTTATTTACTTACACGTCTAGTTCCGTAGAACCAAATTGAGGAGCAAATCTCCAAGGTCATGGAACGTGTCAGTACATGAAATTACAGCATAAAAGTAATAACAGATAAAATAAAATGTTTATGCACCCATAAAGTCAAGCCATAAGTTTAAGTAAACGCAATCAACAGTATAACATAAGAATCAGCTTAATTTTTCAACGAATTCAACAGAACAGGAGGAGTGACCCATGAGGAAACGCTAAAGTTTCGATTTGAAAGCGCGTGGATTACTGCTATTTTAGAACTCTTGTGGTAGCTTACTGAAACAGGATGCAGCAGTATACGGCACACCTTTCTGCACAAAGGTTAAGGAAGTCCGATCATAATGTAGATTGGATTTCTGCCGAGTATTGACTGAGTGAAAGCTACTAATTCTTGGCAATAAGCTGATATTGTTAACAAGAAATAACAGTAAAGAATATATATACTGAGAGACCAATGTCAAAATACCCTCACTAGTGAACAGGGGTCGACAATAGGTTCACAAACTTACACCACTTATTGCCCGAACTGCCAGTTTATTTTAGAATGGGAAGAGTTACCCTAGAATATAATACCATTCGACATAAGCGATTGAAAATAAGCAAAGTAGACTAATTTTCGTGTCTGACGATCACTTACTTCAGATAACGTTCGAATAGTAAAATTGGCAGCATTAAATCTCTAAACAAGACCCTGAACGTGGGCTGCCCACGATAGTTTACTATCTATCTGAACACTTAGATATTTGAACTGTTCACTTTCACTAATCATATGCCCATTCTGTGAGATTAAAACGTCAGGTTTTGTTGAATTGTGTGTTAAAAACTGTAAAAACTCAGTCTTACTGTGATTTAGCGTTAGTTTATTTTTTACAAGCCATGAAAATCTGCCATGAACTGCACCGTTGAAACCGAGTTAGTGCTGCACACAACATCCTTTACTACCAAGCTAGTGTCATCAGCAAACAGAAATATTTTAGAATTACCCATAATACTAGAGGGCATATTGTTTATATAAATATGGAACAGGAGTGGCTCCAAAGCTGATCCTTGGTGCATCCCCCATTTCACCATACCCCACTCAGACCCCTTATCACAGCCATTCTCAACACTGTAAATAATGACCTTTTGCTATGTGTTGTTAAGGTAAGAGGTGAACCAATTGTGAGCTGCGCCCCATATTCCATAATGGTCCAACTTCTGCAGCAACATTTTGTGATCAACACAATCAATCGCCTTAGTTAAATAAAAAAATATACCTAGTGTTCGAATCCTTTAGTTTAACCCATCCAGTACCTCACAGAGAAAGGATAATATAGCATTTTGGGTTGTTAAACCACTTCTAAAGCAGAACTGTACACTTGATAGCAAATTATGTGATATAAAATGATTAATTATCCTTATATTTACAGCCTTTTCAGTAATTTTAACAAACACTGATGGCATAGAAAGAGATCTAAAATTGTGTACATTATCCCTTTCTCCCTTCTTATAAAGCCGCTTTACTACTGAGTACTTTAAGCGCTCAGAAAACTAACCATTCTTAAAGGAAAAATTACAAATATGGCTAAGCACAGGGCTAACATGTGCAGCACAGCACTTTAATATTCTGCTAGATACTCCATCACATCCATGAGAGTCCTTAGTCTTCAGTGATATAATTATTGATCCAATCTCCCCCTTGTCAGTATCATAGAGTAGTATTTCAGACATCAGTCTCGAAAATACGTTTTCCAGGAGAGTTATATGATTCCCTGTAGAAACTAAGTTTTTATTTAACTCACCAGCAATGCTCAGAAAATGATTGTTAAATACTGTACATATATCTGATTTATCAGTAACAGAAATACTTTCACTATGAACTGACTTTAAATCGTCGACCTTCTACTGCTGACCCTTCCTTCACAACTGACCATATGTGTGAATAATTTTAAGCACCTTACAATTCTGTTTGTAATGGGCTACTGTAGCTTGATTGTGACCACTTCTAACATTTTGATAATTCCCACTTTGTTCTACATGATATCCTCATCCCAATAGTGAGCCACCCAGGGTGCCTTTTACTGCTAGTACCTCGTTTTGAACGTTCTAATGGAAAGCATCTCTCAAAGAGCATGAGAAATATGTTAAGGAAAGCATTATATCTGTCATCTATGTTGTTGTTGTTGTTGTTGTGGTCTTCAGTCCTGAGACTGGTTTGATGCAGCTCTCCATGCTACTCTATCCTGTACAAGCCGCTTCATCTCCCAGTACCTACCGCAACCTACATCCTTCTGAATCTGCTTAGTGTATTCATCTCTTGGTCTCCCTCTACGATTTTTACCCTCCACGCTGCCCTCCAATACTAAATTGGTGATCCCTTGATGCCTCAGGACATGTCCTACCAACCGATCCCTTCTTCTAGTCAAGTTGTGTCACAGACTTCTCTTCTTCCCAATCCTATTCAATACTTCCTCATTAGTTATGTGATCTACCCATCTAATCTTCAGCATTCTTCTGTAGCACCACAGTTCAAAAGCTTCTATTCTCTTCTTGTCCAAACTACTTATCGTCCATGTTTCACTTCCATACATGGCTACACTCCATACAAATACTTTCAGAAATGACTTCCTGACACTTAAATCTATACTCGATGTTAACAAATTTCTCTTCTTCAGAAACGCTTTCCTTGCCATTACCAGTCTACATTTTGTATCCTCTCTACTTCGACCATCATCAGTTATTTTGCTCCCCAAATAGCAAAACTCTTTTACTACTTTAAGTGTCTCATTTCCTAATCTAATTCCCTCAGCATCATCCGACTTAATTCGACTACATTCCATTATCCTCGTTTTGCCTTTGTTGATGCTCATCCTATATTCCCCCTTCAAGACACTATTCATTCCGTTCAACTGCTCTTCCAAGTCCTTTGCTGTCTCTGACAGAATTACAATGTCATCGGCGAACCTCAAAGTTTTTATTTCTTCTCCATGGATTTTAATACCTACTCCGAATTTTTCTTTTGTTTCCGTCACTGCTTGCTCAATATACAGATTGAATAACACCGGGGATAGCCTACACCCCTGTCTCACTCCCTTCCCAACCACTGCTTCCCTTACATGCCCCTTGATTCTTATAACTGCCATCTGGTTTCTGTACAAATTGTAAATAGCCTTTCGCTCCCTGTATCTTACCCCTGCCACGTTCAGAATTTGAAAGAGAGTATTCCAGTCAACTCATCTATGTTATCGGCACTATTAACATCGTGCCACTCTTGTTCCTTATCGAGGTTTAAAAAGCTCTCTATTGCCGTTTGATCAGCTTTCCTACATAGTTAGTGATTATATGTGACTTTTTTTAGTACAAATGCCTTTTCGTGTTAAAATTTGTGCAACGGGGTCTGAAAGTCCATTCACCCTTTTACTAACAGAATGTCTATCTAGGAATGAAGAATGAATAAAAATATTGTCTATGGCTGTGCTAATGTTCCCCTGAATCCTAGTTGGAAAAAAAACACAGTCTGCATCAGATCGTAATATGATTTTAGGAGATCTACCAACATCCTTTTTCTTGCACAGTCAGATACAAAAATAATATTGAAGTCACCGCATATAACTAATTTGTGGTACTTCCTATAGAGTGAACCAAGAGCCCTCTCTAGCTTGAGCACAAATGCTCTGAAGTTAGAGTTAGGGTGCCTATAAAATACGACAATTAGAAGTTTAGTTTCACGAAATTCAACTGTCCCTACACTTCATTCAAATATCTGTTCAGTGCAGTGTCGTGACACATCTATGGACTCAAACGGAAAACTGTTTTTTAGGTACATGGCTACTCCCCCATCTCGCAAGGACCTCCTTGAAAAACAGTCAGCTAATCTGCATCCTGCTAATCGAATCCTCTGAATTGTCAGATTGTTTAAATGGTGCTCCGATACACCAATAATGTCAGAATCAACATCTATAAACAGTTCATTAACTTATCTCTAATACCTCTTATATTTTGATGAAATACGCTAATTCCTTCTCTACTTGGGTACCTGACCACCCTGAAGGTGATTCCTCAGTTAGAGGAACTTTCTATAAGCAGGTATACCCATCAGCTGACTTCAGTCTCAAAGAGATGCAGCTCTAACACCAACTACTATAGGAATTTTTCCATAAGTGATCCCACCACCACCCACTACACTGTCACCTGTAAACTTTGCCACCCTCCCCTTCCCATACCTATTGAGCTGCAGGCCATGCCTAGTGAAACCCGATTTATTGATAAAATTGGCACCACTGCAGTGTGATTCATGCCCTCTGCCATCAATGCCTTCTGTAGCCCCATGTTAACATGCCTAAGAGCTGCATTAAAATGAGATCGATCATGACGCTGAAACAGTTGCACGAAATGCACATTGGTGCCACCAGTTTGAGTAGCTATCTTTACCAGATGACCACCTACACCATATTCCCCGTCTCTATCAAGACTATTCCCTGCTCCACCCGCAATCACTACCTGATCCTCCTTCGTAAAATTCCTGCATAACTCCCCTATGGTGTCAATCACCTGAGCCAACCCTGCACTAGGCTTCACAATGCTGGTGACCTGGTACTCACACTCCAACACTTCCTGCAACTGCTGGCCCACACCTCTACCGTGCGAACTAACTAGCAGCAGAACCTTTTTCTTTCTGTTAGACTTTACAACTGAAGAGTGCTGCATGTTTCCTACACCTACAGCTACAAGTGTCTCCTCTCCACACAACTCTGACAGTTGGTCAAATCTATTGCATATAAGCAAAGTACAACTGTCTGAATACCACCTCTTCCTAGCTGCCTTTTTGCCAACTGCCAGTTGTCATTCCCCAGCATCCTTCACCCCCCTCAACCTACCTAGTTCCTCCTTTGCATGTTGTAACTGCACCTGAAGGGCACAGATCTTACGCTCCTGCTCCTCTATCAACTTATTTCTACTACAGATTCTGCATTCACAGGAGAGAATTTCGCTAGAATGCTTACTGGCTTCCCCACTACATTACCCCCAATTAAAATACTTTGAACAAATCCCACACCATAACCCACTACTCAAAAACCTACAACAAAGCCCACATTTCGGACTGTTGGTAAAATTTTGCAGCTACTGAAAAAAAACTAAACGTCTACATAACCTAAGTTTAATTACACCTCTAGAGCTATTTATAGAACCAACGCTAGTGGTCTCGAAATTCTCCTTCTCCTGAGAAAGCAACAACTTTTATTAATACTGCTAAACAACAACTAACACCAATACCGACAAAACTTCACACAATTTATTAGCTAAAACCAAAAATTCAAGCGGCACTGGAACACTCAACGAAGTTAAAACAATGAATGAAAATTTTACTGAAATATTTCAATAGGAACAATGAGAAGCGTCAGCTGAAAACTACCGCACGAAATTTACTAAACGACTTCAACGCACAGAAAACTCTAAAAAACACAGTGAGCGAACGTTTCCAAATGTTTATTAAACCGTTATTTCGCCAGAAACAGCACGAAACACCGTTGAAAACTACTAAATGTGATAACTGTATAACAGTGCACAAACAACGTTGTCAGACAACAAGTTTGTTTGTGTGGTCATCCTCCGCAGCAAGCATATAAATACTTGTTTTGTAAATAAAACTGCATTTTCCTGCTGCTAGTTACTTTATTTATCCCATACGCGTCTCGCCTTCTCCTGTTCTAGGCCATCAGTGGGATCTATAACCATACAGTTTTGTTAGTTTTAGATTATCAAACAGTTCACTTCGCGATTTTTTAGTAAAAAAAGTAATTACTTAAGATTTGCTGATCTTTGTTTCATCACGTCTGGTCTGGAGGTGGCACTACCACTTTTATCACTGTTCTATATTCACATCTTTGTGTTCTCGGCTTCCACACGCTGTTCACTATGTTTCTCACTCTTTTTTGTGATGTACTATTGTTCCTTTATCACTCGATACAACTATTTTGTCGTACACGTTCTGGTATATGTCAGTAGGTATACAGGGTGGTCCATTGATCGTGACCGGGCCAAATATCTCACGAAATAAGCGTCAAACGAAAAAACTACAAAGAACGAAACTTGTCTAGCTTGAAGGGGGAAACCAGATGGCGCTATGGTTGGCCCGCTAGATGGCGCTGCCATACGTCAAACGGATATCAACTGTATTTTTTTTTAAAATAGGAACCCCCATTTATTATTACATATTCGTGTAGTACGTAAAGAAATATGAATGTTTTAATTGGAGCACTTTTTTCGCTTTGTGATAGCTGGTGCTTTAATGGCCACAAACACAATTTTAGACGAACAGTTGGTAACAGGTAGGTTTTTTAAATTAAAATACAGAACGTAGGTACGTTTGAATATTTTATTTCGCTTGTTCCAATGTGATACATGTACCTTTCTGAACTTATCATTTCTGAGAACGCATGCTGTTACAGTGTAATTACCTGTAAATACCACAGTAATGCAATAAATGCTCAAAGTGATGTCCGTGAACCTCAATGCATTTGGCAAGACGTGTAACGACATTCCTCTCAACAGCGATTAGTTCGCCTTCCGTAATGTTCGCACATGCATTGACAATGCTCTGACACATGTTGTCAGGCGTTGTCGCTGGATCACGATAGCAAATATCTTTCAACTTTCCCCACAGAAAGATATCCGGGGACGTCAGATCCGGTGAACGTGCGGGCCATGGTATGGTGCTTCGACGACCAATCCACCAGTCACGAAATATGCTATTCAATACCGTTTCAACCGCACGCGCGCTATGTGCCGAACATCCATCATGTTGGTAGTACACCGCCATTCTGTCATGCAGTGAAACATCTTCTAGTAACATAGGTAGAACATTACGTAGGAAATCAGCATACATTGCACCATTTAGATTGCCATCGATTAAATGGGGGCCAATTATCCTTCCTTCCATAATGCCGTACCATACATTAACCCGCCAAGTTCGCTGATGTTCCACATGTCGCAGCCATCGTGGATTTTCCGTTGCCCAATAGTGCATATTATGTCGGTTTACGTTACCGCTGTTGGTGAATGACGCTTCGTCGCTAAATAGAACGTGTGCAAAAAATCTGTCATCGTCACGTAATTTTTCTTGTGTCCAGTGGCAGACGACGTTCAAAGTCGTCGCCATGCCATTCCTGGTGCATAGAAATATGGTACGGGTGCAATCGATGTTGATGTAGCATTCTCAGTACCGACGTTTCTGAGATTCCCGATTCTCGCGCAATTTGTCTGCTACTGATGTGCGGATTAGCCGCAACAGCAGCTAAAACACCTGCTTGGGCATCACCATTTGTTGCAGGTCGTGACTGATGTTTCACATGTGGCTGAACACTTCCTGTTTCCATAAATAACGTAACTATCTGGCGAAAGGTCCGGACATTTGGATGATGTCGTCCAGGATACCGAGCAGCATACATAGCACACGCCCGTTGGGCATTTTGATCACAATAGCCATACATCAACACGATATCGACCTTTTCCGCAATTGGTAAACGGTTCATTTTAACACGGGTAGCGTATCACGAAGCAAATACCGTCCGCACTGGCGGAATGTTACGTGATACCACGTACTTATACGTTTGTGATTATTACAGCACCATCTATCACAAAGCGAAAAAAGTGGTCCAAATAAAACATTCATATTTCTTTACGTAGTACACGGATATGTAATAAAAATGGGGGTTTCTATTTAAAAAAAAAACGCAGTTGATATCTGTTTGACCTATGGAAACGCCATCTAGCAGGC
The DNA here is from genome assembly GCF_021461395.2 of Schistocerca americana. Classification (NCBI taxonomy): domain Eukaryota; kingdom Metazoa; phylum Arthropoda; class Insecta; order Orthoptera; family Acrididae; genus Schistocerca; species Schistocerca americana. The sequence goes on from NC_060130.1 coordinate 355,269,386, forward strand.
CAACCATAGCGCCATCTGGTTCCCCCCTTGAAGCTAGACGAGTTTCGTTTGATGCTTGTTTCGTGAGATGTTTGGCCCGATCACTATCAATGGACCACCCTGTATATCAGCTACAGTGTGACACTTCTGAAGGCACATACACAGGGCAAACAGGGAGAACATTTGATGTCAGATACAAAGAACACATTTGCAGAACACCTAAGAGAAAATGATCACAAAACAATCGCTAGAGAAGATGACATGAAAATAATTAGAATCAAGAATAAAAAAACACCTCCTAACCATGCAAGAAAATTACCACATACAGAAAACCAAAGCAGAGGGGAAAATCCTGTTGAATGACCAAGTACACATGTCAAGCAATTCATTATTTACACTAATAGATAAAATAATAGAATAACGTTCGCAAAAAGTACACTCCTGGAAATGGAAAAAAGAACACATTGACACCGGTGTGTCAGACTCACCATACTTGCTCCGGACACTGCGAGAGGGCTGTACAAGCAATGATCACACGCACGGCACAGCGGACACACCAGGAACCGCGGTGTTGGCCGTCGAATTGCGCTAGCTGCGCAGCATTTGTGCACCGCCGCCGTCAGTGTCAGCCAGTTTGCCGTGGCATACGGAGCTCCATCGCAGTCTTTAACACTGGTAGCATGCCGCGACAGCGTGGACGTGAACCGTATGTGCAGTTGACGGACTTTGAGCGAGGGCGTATAGTGGGCATGCGGGAGGCCGGGTGGACGTACCGCCGAATTGCTCAACACGTGGGGCGTGAGGTCTCCACAGTACATCGATGTTGTCGCCAGTGGTCGGCGGAAGGTGCACGTGCCCGTCGACCTGGGACCGGACCGCAGCGACGCACGGATGCACGCCAAGACCGTAGGATCCTACGCAGTGCCGTAGGGGACCGCACCGCCACTTCCCAGCAAATTAGGGACACTGTTGCTCCTGGGGTATCGGCGAGGACCATTCGCAACCGTCTCCATGAAGCTGGGCTACGGTCCCGCACACCGTTAGGCCGTCTTCCGCTCACGCCCCAACATCGTGCAGCCCGCCTCCAGTGGTGTCGCGACAGGCGTGAATGGAGGGACGAATGGAGACGTGTCGTCTTCAGCGATGAGAGTCGCCTCTGCCTTGGTGCCAATGATGGTCGTATGCGTGTTTGGCGCCGTGCAGGTGAGCGCCACAATCAGTACTACATACGACTGAGGCACACAGGGCCAACACCCGGCATCATGGTGTGGGGAGCGATCTCCTACACTGGCCGTACACCACTGGTGATCGTCGAGGGGACACTGAATAGTGCACGGTACATCCAAACCGTCATCGAACCCATCGTTCTGCCATTCCTAGACCGGCAAGGGAACTTGCTGTTCCAACAGGACAATGCACGTACGCATGTATCCCGTGCCACCCAACGTGCTCTAGAAGGTGTAAGTCAACTACCCTGGCCAGCAAGATCTCCGGATCTGTCCCCCATCGAGCATGTTTGGGACGGGATGAAGCGTCGTCTCACGCGGTCTGCACGTCCAGCACGAACGCTGGTCCAACTGAGGCACCAGGTGGAAATGGCATGGCAAGCCATTCCACAGGACTACATCCAGCATCTCTACGATCGTCTCCATGGGAGAATAGCAGCCTGCATTGCTGCGAAAGGTGGATATACACTTTACTAGTGCCGACATTGTGCATGCTCTGTTGCCTGTGTCTATGTGCCTGTGGTTCTGTCAGTGTGATCATGTGATGTATCTGACCCCAGGAATGTGTCAATAAAGTTTCCCCTTCCTGGGACAATGAATTCACGGTGTTCTTATTTCAATTTCGAGGAGTGTACTAATATATTAATACTGTCCAATATAATAATAATAATAGAACCCAACCTCTTTACACTCACTCATCCATGAACCTGTAGTGTCGGCAGACTTGCCAACACTACGTACACTAATAGAAAGAGGCGGCCAAGATGCACGCGCTAACTCACGCAGGGTGGCGTGAGGTCTGAAACAGGATACATAATGAATGCTATAAAGAAAAGTACGTAGCTGCTGGAATACTTAACTTTAATCCATCATTTGTATACAGCGTTCTTGATGATACAAGTGAGACTCTCTCTAGATAAATGCAATGTAATGCTAATGGCGCCTTGCTAGGTCGTAGCCATTGACTTAGCTGAAGGCTATTCTAACTAGCTGCTCTGCAAATGAGCGAGTCTTCGTCCGTGTAGTCGCTAGCAAAGTCGTCCGTACAACTGGGGCGAGTGCTAGTCCGTATCTCGAGACCTGCCTTGTGGTGGCGCTCGGTCTGCGATCACTGACAGTGGCGTCACGCGGGTCCGACATGTACTAATGGACCGCGGCCGATTTAAAACTATCATCTAGCAAGTGTGGTGTCTGGCGGTGACACCACATTCCTCCCCCGCAAATCGGCGAACGGTCGTGTTATAAGGCTTCCGCCCGCCGTGGGGAGGACCCCATGTTGACGTATGCGATGAGGTGGGGAGCCTAACAACAGGCGAGGCTGTGCCACCCGCACCCGGCCATTCGGTCCGAGGGGAGCTAGGAAACGCCTGAAAACCTAGTCCAGGGTGCACGTCAACATGCGGTGTATGCGCCCGTAAAGAGACAGGAGGGGCCGAAGGGTCGACCACCATTGCGTCGGGGTACCCGACGCACGAAGACGCCATGTGGTCCGGAGCGGGCAAGAGTTCCATGGCGGAGGATAGCTGGTCACGGGAAGCGATCGGCGGCGCGTGACCCAGGGAGGCGCTTGGCGGTTGCAGCGAAGCGTCCACTGCGGGCGGCGCCGGCGGGAGACCAAGCGGCGGCGGCGGCGGCCGCGGCGGCGACGCGTCGCCATGGGGCAAAATGGAAGGCAGCGTCGGTAAATCCTGGGGATGAGGCGAGCCAGTAGATGGGTCCCCAGGGCGCTGACCGGACGGCACCGTCGCTGAAAGCAGACGGGGAGCGGCAGAACCCAGGCGATGACAGAGGCGCAGCTGATTGAGATGCCGACGCACCTCACCAGAGGCCCCCAAAACCAAATACATCGCGCGGCCGAGGCAGCGAAGAATGCGCCCTGCGAGCCAACGCCGTGAACCTCGATAGTTGCGATAGAATACAACGTCGCCTGGAGCAAAAGCAGGAGTCTGCCGCTGCACAGGAACCTGATGCGGCGGATGCAGCAAAGACATCAAGGTTCGATGAGGACGACCGTGGAGCAACTCAGCCGGCGAGCGACCATCTCGGGGCTGAGAGCAATACGAAGACAAAAAGAGCAACAACGCGTCCTCCCGAGAATGCGACTCTTTTAACTTCAACATCTGTGACTTGAAAGTCCGGACCAATCGTTCAGCGGCAGCGTTTGACTGAGGCGAAACCGGCGCGGATGTCAGATGTTGAATACCATTGGCCTTGCAGAAAGACTGAAATTCTGCAGACGTGAATTGTGGGCCATTGTCGGAAACAATAGTCTGCGGAAGACCTTCAATGCAAAAGATAGCGGATAATGCTTGGACGGTGGCAGATGACGCCGTGGAAGACATCCAGACAACAGAAGGAAAATTACCGAAAGAATCCACCACAACCAACCATCGAGCATTCCAGAATGGACCAGCAAAATCGATGTGCAAGCGTTGCCAAGGGGAAGTGGCTTTCGGCCATGCAAAGAATTTCCGCGGCGGTGCGGATTGTTGTTCGGCACACGCCACGCAAGAAGAGCACATATTCGTAATCGCAGCATCGATTCCGCACCAAGTACAGTGCTGACGAGCAAGTTGTTTCGTTCGCACTATACCCCAATGTCCTTGGTGAAGAAGTCGTAAGACAGAGGACTGTAACGAACGTGGGACCACGACTCTCGACTGATCATTATCAGAACGCAACAACAAAACACCACGTCGTACACAGAGTCTCTCCTTGTGAGCAAAAAATCGGCGAACCAACGGATCCTCGATCCGCGACTTTGACAAAGGCCAGTGCGTAGCAACAAAACGCAAAACGGTAGCAAGGACAGGGTCAGCAGCTGTGGCTGTAGCGACACGACGAAAATCAATAGGAAACGATTCGACCACGTCATCGGTTTCAGAATCAATGACCATGCAAGCAAGTTCGGAAGAATCGAAGGCTCTATCCTCAGCAACAGGCAAACGGGACAACGCATCGGCGTTTCCGTGCTTAGCAGTGGACCGATACAAGATATCATAGCGGTACTGCGAGAGGAAAATAGACCAGCGAATGAATTTCTGCGCTGTACGCGGAGGTACAGGCTTGTTCGGATGAAAAAGCGACGTCAAAGGTTTTTGGTCTGTGATGATGGTAAAGTGACGACCATACAAGAAATCATGGAACTTAGTAACACCAAACACGAGAGCCAAAGCTTCTTTCTCGATTTGTGAATAATTTCTTTGCGCAGATGAGAGCAATTTGGACGCAAAGGCAATAGGGTGATCATGCGATCCATCTTTGTGCGCAAGCACAGCACCGATCCTGAAATCCGATGCATCTACCATCAACAAAAGGGGTTTCTGGGGATCGAATGGCGTAAGGCAAGTATTTGAAAGCAACGCCGATTTCAACTGGTGAAAAGCGCGTTCGCATTCCGTCGTCCAGAGGAATGGAACACCTTTACGGCGCAAGCGATGAAGCGGAGCTGAAATGGAAGAGGCATGCGGGAGAAAGTTATGATAATAGTTAATTTTTCCCAACACACTCTGTAGCTGCTTCAAATTCTGCGGCGAAGGCAAGTCTTGTATAGCACGGAGGTGCTCTGGACTGGGATGTATGCCTTGGGCATTGATTACATGTCCCAGATATGGCAAGTCACGAGCAAAAAACACACATTTGTCCTTCCGCAAGCGAAGACCATTTCGTTGCAAAACCTGAAATAATGTTCGAAGATTTGCTAAATGTTCATCTGCTGTCTTTCCGGAGATCACAATATCGTCCAGATAGTTCGCTGCAGTAGGAACCGACGCACAAACAGTTTGTAAATATTGCTGAAACAATGCAGGGGCGGATGCACACCCGAATGGCAGTCTTTTGAATCGGTACAAACCAAGATGCGTGTTAACCACCAAGACGCACTGGGATTCTTCGTCCACCGGTATTTGCAAGTACGCATCCGCTAGGTCCAACTTAGAAAAATATGTACCCGGGCACAGTTTATCAAAAAGATCTTCCAGGCTGGGTAACGGAAAAGTTGCAATCACTAGTTGTGGATTCACAGTTGCCTTGAAGTCCACACAAAGTCTCAATTTTCCGGAAGGTTTTGGCAAAATTACTAAGGGTGAGGCCCAGAGAGAAGCCTGCACACGTTCAATTACACCTTGTGATTCTAAATCGTGTAATGTTCTTGCGACCTCATCACGCAATGCGTGGGGAACATTGCGCGCTCTGAAAAATTCCGGTTGCGCGTTTACTTTCAGTTCCAATTGTGCTTTATAGCTCTTAGTGCAACCAAGGCCCAGTGCAAAAATGTCTGCAAATTCTTCACATAGACGAGAAACACTGGCGGAACGCACAGTCTGGTTCACTGATAGGACCTGATTGACTATTGACAAGTTAAACAACTGAAATAAATCTAAACCAAACAAGTTCACTGCAGAAGAAGAACGAAGGACGTAAAACGACACAAGTTTTGTTTGTCCCTTGTATGTTGCAAGAAGGCTGCACTGTCCTAACACAGGGATCTTGTGACCTGAACATGTAGTTAGCTGAACATTTGCGGCACGCAACGGAGGAGTGCCCAGTTGTTTGTACGTGTCTTTATTGATCAGAGAAATTGCAGCTCCGGTATCGAGCTGGAATGGGATCACATCACCATTAATGTCCAAGTCTACAAAAAGTTTATTGTCCTGCTGACGACAGGAGCGACTGTCTCGTGCAACGTGAACAGACACTGGTACAGAATCACTTGCTAATCGACGTGGTTTCCGGCGACGTCGACGCACACTTTTTGTGGGATGAACACAGTCACTGTTAGAAAGAGTGGCACTGGGCGGTGTGGAATTAATTACATGAATGTCCATGGGTGAAGGTTCACGAGCCTGAGTATTCTTGGTTCGATTCCGGCGCGAAGCAAAGGGCCTGGAACCGTTGTGAGTGTCCGATCTGAGCTTTTTCTGGCAAACACTCTGAACATGTCCTTTTTTATTACAGAAAAAGCAAATAGCTTGGCGTGACGGGCAATTCTCACGCGAATGTCTAGTTGCACACCGCGGGCATGATTTCACTGCATTTGCGTGCTTGCACGGGACACGTAGCTGCACGGACGTGCGCGTGGGCTGTTAACAGTTCCGTGCAGCTCGCCTGGCGGGCCGGTTAATGTGACACACAGCTGGCGAAGTTGCAAATTATTCCTGAGCGAAGTCAAGTGTGTCTTGCCTATCCAATATGTCTATCACTTGTTGAAGGGAGGGATTGACGAGTTTCAAAATTTGCTCCCGTATACGAGCATCAGAAACGTTCTGTGCAAGTGCATCACGGACCATAGTATCTGAATAAGGGAGTCCACATTCACACTCAAAAGCACAATCCCTAGTAAGGCCTTGCAAAGTTGCAACCCACTCCTGATTAGTTTGACCGGCCGTACGTTTTGTACGAAAGAACGTATACCTTTTTGCAACTACATTAACTGTTTCCTTGAAATAGGCATCTAAAGCAGACAAAATTTCTTCGTAGGACAGAGTTGCTGCGTCGCGTCGGGGAAATAATTTCACTATCACACGGTACGTTTGCACCCCTACACACGACAATAAGTGAGGCTGCCGCCCGTTACCTTGAATTCTGTAGGCGGCGAGATGAAATCCAAATTGGCGTGACCACTCCATCCATGTTTCCATCGCCGCATCATACGGTCGAAATGGGGGTGCAACTGCATGTTGTGGCTGCGGTAGCGGTGAAGCGGCGGCTGCCGCATCGCTTTGCATTGCACGTTGACCCTGGACGAGCTGTCCAAGGGCATCCAATAACGCCTGCGTCTGCTGATTCTGCAAGCGATAAAATTCGGACAGTACATCTGGAGATTGTGGCGAAGCCATGACAAGTAAATTAGGGCAATACGAACGCTAATTCCTCTTTTAAGCCTCGTCGCCAATTATGTGTAGTGTCGGCAGACTTGCCAACACTACGTACACTAATAGAAAGAGGCGGCCAAGATGCACGCGCTAACTCACGCAGGGTGGCGTGAGGTCTGAAACAGGATACGTAATGAATGCTATAAAGAAAAGTACGTAGCTGCTGAAATACTTAACTTTAATCCATCATTTGTATACAGCGTTCTTGATGATACAAGTGAGACTCTCTCTAGATAAATGCAATGTAATGCTAATGGCGCCTTGCTAGGTCGTAGCCATTGACTTAGCTGAAGGCTATTCTAACTAGCTGCTCTGCAAATGAGCGAGTCTTCGTCCGTGTAGTCGCTAGCAAAGTCGTCCGTACAACTGGGGCGAGTGCTAGTCCGTATCTCGAGACCTGCCTTGTGGTGGCGCTCGGTCTGCGATCACTGACAGTGGCGACACGCGGGTCCGACATGTACTAATGGACCGCGGCCGATTCAAAACTACCACCTACCAAGTGTGGTGTCTGGCGGTGACACCACAGAACCCCTCCACACAATATTGAAACGAAAAGTCAAATCAGCTGTCACCAAAGTTTTCAACCACTCGCTAACAGCTAGTACACCCGCCCCCTCCCCCCCCCCCCCCAAAAAAAACACCTCGTCGACTCCATCCCCCTCTCTATCTCACTCATACACACACACGGTATAAACATCATAAATAGAAGTTAGTCTCGAACATATACTACGTTAGGTTGGCAACAAATAGGTAAACATACCAAAGAAGACGAAACACGTAATGGAGTCGCAATATTTACGTTGTGAAAAACAGTGTACGACGAAATAGTTGTATCGAGTGACAAAAGAACAATAGTCCACCAGAAAAAAGAGTGAGAAACTTGGTGAACAGCGTGTGGAAGGCGAGAACACAAAAATGTGATTATATGGCAATGATAAAAGTGATAGTGCGACCTCCAGACCAGACGTGAGGAAACGCAGATCAGAGCAAATCGTAAGTAATTACTTTTTTTACAAAAATCGCGAAGTGAACTGTTTAATAATCTAAAACTAACAAAACTGTATCGTTATTGATCTCACTGATGCTGCCTTAGAACAGGAGATGGCGAGACGCGTGTGGGATAAATAAAGTAAGTAGCAGCGGGAAAAGGCAGTTTTATTTACAAAACAAGTATTTATATGCTTGCTGTGGAGGATGGTCACGTAAACAGACTTGCCTATCCTTTTGACTCCACGACACACTCTAGAGGTACAAATGTCCAGTTGTGCCCTAAAGACAACGCACACACTTTTTGGAGACGTCATATGCGCGCTCTTTCGAACAGAAACAGTGATTCCATGCGAAGTCATGAGATGGCAGCACACATCACATTTGCAAAACATGTGAATGCAGTATGATTGACCGCAAGCCAGCATTTCAAATGGTTCAAATGGCTCTGAGCACTATGGGACTTAACTTCTGAGGTCATCAGTCCCCTAGAACTTAGACCTACTTAAACCTAACTAACCTAAGGACATCACACACATCCATACCCGAGGCAGGATTCGAACCTGCGACCGTAGCAGGCGCGCGGTTCCAGACTGTAGCGCCTAGAACCGCTCGGCCACCACGGCCGGCCCAGCATTTCAAAATGCAATCAAGAGTTGAAGGCTATAGCTCGTGTAGTATGGGTATAACTTATGCAACAGAGTACCAGAACTACATCAAGAAAGCTGAAAAGTGATTCTAACCTGTTTCACTTCGGAAACAGTATTTTTTCACAAACTTCTACAATGTGTTTCTGATACCACTCTGAACAAAACTACGACAATGGCTTGCTGATCAGTTTAGTCAACTGTGAGGAAAACAAGCTGCGCTCTCTTTGGGATTGCGCATTCTTTGGTGAAGTTACCCTAATTAAATTGAAATTACCTGACTGCAAATTAGTTCTACATGCCAAAACTTAATCCTACCAGGAATTGATTATAGTCGATATTTGACCAACATTATTGGCCTGACTGTGTCGCAAAAAATTCCAAAGCAGTTCTGAATCCTGACAGGGAATGACAATTTACACTACTGGCCGTTAAAATTGCTACACCACGAAGATGACGTGCTACAGACGCGAAATTTAACCGACAGGAAGAAGATGCTATGATATGCAAATGATTAGCTTTTCAAGAGCATTCACACAAAGTTGGCACCGGTGGCGACACCTACAACGTGCTGACATGAGAAACGCTTCCAACCAATTTCTCAAACACAAACAGCAGTTGACCGGCGTTGCCTGGTGAAACGTTGTTGTGATGCCTCGTGTAAGGAGGAGAAATGCGTACCATCACGTTTTCGACTTTGATAAAGGTCGGATTGTAGCTATCGCGATTGCGGTTTATCGTATCGCTACATTGCTGCTCGCGTTGGTAGAGATCCAATTACTGTTAGCAGAATATGGAATCGGTGGGTTCAGGAGGGTAATACGGAACGCCGTGCTGGATCCCAACGGCCTCGTATCACTAGCAGTCGAGATGAGAGGCATCTTATACGCATGCCTGTAACGGATCGTGCAGCCACGCCTCGATCCCTGAGTGAACAGATGGGGACGTTTGCAAGACAATAACCATCTGCACGAACAGTTCAACGACGTTTGCAGCAGCATGGACTATCAGCTCGGAGGCCATGGCTGCGGTTACCCTTGACGCTGCATCACAGACAGGAGCGCCTGCGAAGGTGTACTCAACGACGAACCTGGTTGCACGAAAGGCAAATCGCCATTTTTTCGGATGAATCCAGGTTCTGTTTACAGCATCATGATGGTAGCATCCGTGTTTGGCGACATCGCGGTGAATGCACATTAGAAATGTGTATTCGTCATCGCCATACTGGCGTATCACTCGGTGTGATGGTATGGGGTGCCATTGGTTACACGTCTCGGTCACCTCTTGTTCGCATTGATGGCACTTTGAACAGCGGACGTTACATTTCAGATGTGTTACGACCCGTGCCTCTACCCTTCATTCGATCCCTTCGATACCCTACATTTCAGCTGGATAATGCACGATCGCATGTTGCAGGTCCTGTACGGGCGTTTCTGGATACAGAAAATGTTCGACTGCTGCCCTGGCCAGCACATTCTCCAGATCTCTCACCAGTTGAAAACGTCTGGTTAATGGTGGCCGAGCAACTGGCTCGTCACATTACGCCAGTCACTACACTTGATGAACTGTGGTATCGTGTTGAACCTGTACACGCCATCCAAGCTCTGTTTGACTCAATGCCCAAGCGTATCAAGGCCGTTATTACGGCCAGAGGTGGTTGTTCTGGGTACTGATTTCTCAGGATCTATGCACGCAAAATTGCGTGAAAATGTGATCACATGTCAGTTCTAGTATAATATATTTGTCCAATGAATACCCTTTTATCATCTGCATTTCTTCTTGGTGTAGCAATCTTAATGGCCAGTAGTGTGTACAAAGTGTCTCATTTAGTGAGAAGGTATGTGGGGTAGCTTTACTGATCTTCTCCCCCAGAATATTCATCCTTCAGTTTGACTTCAGTGAAATTAAACGAGAAATGATATTTATCCGCACGTGACTTATTTTGGGTCCCTAGCAGAAAAACTGAAGTTGACACAAATAACTCCTATTACCTGCACCATAAATGAATCAAATTACAAAGGGAGCAAGGAATTGTATCTTCTGAAGTAACAAATGAAACTGAAGATAACAATTCATTTATTACAAAGAAACAAAAATGACCTTGGATATGAATAGGCATAAGCAATCCCGATTATGTACACACTCCTGTTTAATGAAATGAAATATGTAGTGATATGCGGTTTACGAAGTTGGGGAGTGGTGAAACATTAACTTCCACTGAGACTTTAACAATGGATTATGCAATCTGACTGACTACAGCGATTGCGAACAACAAAACTGCAAGATACCACGTTAAGCAGAAACTGGACAGCAACTGCTACTGTTTAAAAGAAGCTGGCCGCGGTGGCCGAGCAGCTCATCTACATCTCTCTATATCTACATCCCTACTCCGCAAGCCACCTGACGGTGTGTGGCGGGGGGTACTTTGAGGACCTCTATCGGTTCTCGCTTCTATTCCAGTCTTGTGTTATTCGTGGAAAGAAAGATTGTCGGTATGCCTCTTTGTGGGCTCTAATCTCTCTAATTTCATCCTCATGGTCTCTTCGCGATATATACGTAGGAGAGAGCAATATACTGCTTGACTCTTCGGTGGAGGAATGTTCTCGAAACTTTAACAAAAGCCCGTACCGAGCTACTGAGCGTCTCTCTTGCAGAATCTTCCACTGGATTTTATCTATCATCTCCGTAACGATTTCGCGATTACTAAATGATCCTGTAACGAAGCGCGCTGCTCTCCGTTGGATCTTCAGTCCGGAACCACGTGACTGCTGCGGTCTCAGGTTCGAGTCCTGGCTCGGGCAAGGATGTGTGTGATGTCCTTAGGTTAGTTGTATTTAAGTAGTTCTAAGTTATAGGGGACTGATGACCTCAGATGTTAAGTCCCATAGTGCTCAGAGCCATTTGAACCATTTTGTTTGAAAGAGGTACTGTGGACAGTGAAACTTCGCCATAAACTTTCCTAACGCGCTAGAGCTGTGAAATGCTCACCATACACGTGTGGGGGTATGCATTGTCCTGGGCAGTGCACCACTGCGCCGACTGCAACTATGGACCTCTGTCTCTGTCTCTCGTTCCAGGATCCGCGACCGTCTCTCTGCATCGATCAGACTCGCCTCGTGGCTAACTCCTCCTCCTCCTCCGTCCTAACAGACTTCGGAAGGCCCAACCCTCGCCTCGTGGCTAACTCCTCCTCCTCCTCCGTCCTGACAGACTTCGGAAGGCCCAACCGTACCGGCCGACCGTCGTGCCATCCTCAGCCGACAGGCCTCACAAGGGCTGAGGGTATCCCACTTGGCAACAGCACTCGGCAGACCCGGACGGTCACTCATCTCTAAGTGCCAGCCAAGCTCAACAGCGCTTTACTTCGGTGTTTTGACGGGAACCGGTGTTATCACTGCGGCAAGGCCGTTGGTCCTCGCGGCCAGCACCTGAACGAATAAAAACACCAGGATAAAGCCTGGATCGATCTACTCATGTCCACAGCCCAGATTACAGGGTAGGACAAATAAGTGGCCCAGAGAACAGAGTTCCAATGTAGAAAGTAACACAGCAGAGGGAAGGAAATGCGGTACTAACCTGACTATAGCAGATGTCCAAAGTGACCACTATTTACCTCTTGGCACTTTTGGGTCCTAGCCAGCAAGTTGCTGAAGTCGGATCGAAGCTGGACTGCTGGAATTGCTGCAGTCTCATCCGAAATCGCTTGTAGCGATACGCCTTAGAGTTGAAGGCTACCCGCACCAGATCAGGTGATCTGGGTAACCAGCTAGGGCCGCAACCAGACTGACGTTGCTAACAATCTGTCAGGAGTGAAGAATGTGTAAATGTGCTCCAAGGTTTCTCCAGCTGTATGAGTAGTTGCGCCATTCTGTGGAAAGTAAATGTAGGTCTTTTCCTCCTCCGTCCATGCTGCCACTGATTCACGTCCAATCGTATCCACTCGTCCGGGGAACTTTTATTTGCCCCACCCTGTAACTCTCCAGCTTCTCAGTCTCTCCACTACCATTTCAAAAAACATTCCATGTGGAGTAATCTCGAAAAGCTAAAACAACCAATCACAATGCGGTAGCATTTCAATACGCCAATCACATAATTCTCTGTTCTCAGTACAGCCTCCTTTCAGACTGCGGGCAAATTCCGTTCCCCCAATCCTATAGCTTTCCGTGACGCAGAACAGGTGACAGTCGCTGCGTCTTCTGACGTCACTGTTGATGGCTCAATCCAGACGCTGTTTCTCCGCTCACGAGCGAAGCAACTTGGTGTGACTCTAAAAACCGCAACGGCTATGTCAGGGACATTGTATCTACCATCCTGCCATGCTGGCCCATTTCAGACATCTTGGCGAAATGTTTTCACTATCCTAACAGATACGGATCTCGCAGGGAGATCCACAGAAAAATATCATATGGATACCTACAGACTCTGAGGAATGCACTCTCCTCGACAGAGGACAGTTATCAGGACGCTGGTCCATCGCGATTCGGCTAAAGAAGTTGGAAAAACGTTGCCGCAACCCTATGGGTCAATGGACAACGTGCTGTGGCTCACTTTCTCTGCCAGTGATTCACTGCTGCTTAGGCCGTGTCCGCCAACGTCCTTTCTTCAGCGTGAAAGCAACGACCGTGGTTCCCAGACCCAGTCGCTATACCTACTTCCATGTCCTCTCCTTGTTTTCTGTACTGAGACCAATAAAGCGCCCTTTTCACCATCTAACCTCGACAAGCTTCTCTTCATCCAGCTACAACAGTATCTGCCCAACAAAACGTATACTCAGTCCTGTCACCGCAAAGTTTCTCCGTGCAATTAGCTACACATGAACTCTGTACACAACACTGTCGACCCTCTTTAATAAACATCATATCGGTCACAGTATCATCCTAACTCGATTCGAGTGCCATAGCTGTATATGTCCGCATGAAATGAGTAAATAAATTTAAAGAAATATGAGTGCAAATGACCTTCCACTTCCAGTTATTTATGTACTGTTATTAGTATGTACCTAAGGGCTTTAGAAGAGTACTGCGCCTAAACCACAGGACACATAGAAAATAGTCACGTGTAAGTGGATATAACATCTCTTCAAGTTTATAACTTACATTGCAGATGCTCAATATGGGCACTACTTTTGACGAGGCAACTCTCAATATAACTGTCAAATGATTGCCATACACCTCATTGTCGATACCAGCGATCGCATTAATTATCCTTCCTTGAAACTTTTCAAGATTTAGTGGCAGTGGAGGTAGGAATGACATAACCCCATAAGAAAGAATCACGTGATGTTAATCAGGTGACTGTGGGGGCCACAGAATGATAGGAGAGTGATGCTGCGACTCACATCGAATCCAGTGCTGAGACAGTTCGACACTGAGGTACGTAATCACTAACATCTGAAAGAAAGTTTAGAGGAGCACCGCCTTGTTTCAGACTGAAGTACCAACTATCTTGCTACAAGCATAAGCCATTGCTACAGCATGTCCAGATACACGAACCAAGTCACAGTCTCCTCTGCAATGAAAAATGGTCCATAAATGTTTGAACAGGACTTAGCACAAATGATGTTCTACATCTACATCTATGTGTATACTCCGCAAGCCACCCAACGGTGTGTGGCGGAGGGCACTTTACGTGCCACTGTCATTACCTCCCTTTCCTGTTCCAGCAGCTGTTCGCGGGAAGAACGGCTGCCGGAAAGCCTCCGTCCGCGCTCGAATCTCTCTAATTTTACAGTCGTGATCTCCTCAGGAGGTACCTCATCCAGAAACGCAACCTCTCGAAACTTGGACAGCAAGCTACACCGCGATGCAGAGCGCCTCTCTTGCAGAGTCTACCACTTGAGTTTGCTAAACATCTCCGAAACGCTGTCACGCTTACCAAATAACCCTGTGACGAAACGCACCGCTCTTCTTTGGATCTTCTCTATGTCCTCTGTCAACCCGACCTGGTACGGATCCCACACTGATGAGCAATACTCAAATATAGGTCGAACGAGTGTTTTGTCAGCCACCTCCTTTGTAGATGGACTACATGTTCTAAGGACTCTCCCAATGAATCTCAACCTGGTACCCGCCTTACCAGCAATTAATTTTATATGATCATTCCACTTCAAATCGTTCCGCACGCATACTCCCAGATATTTTACAGAAGTAACTGCTACCAGTGTTTGTTCCGCTATCATATAATCATACAATAAAGGATCCTCCTTTCTATGTATTCGCAATACATTACATTTGTCTATGTTAAGAGTCAGTTGCCACTCCCTGCACCAAGTGCCTATCCGCTGCAGATCTTCCTGCATTTCGCTACAATTTTCTAATGCTGCAACTTCTCTGTATACTACAGCATCATCCGCGAATAGCCGCATGGAACTTCCGACACTATCTACTACGTTATTTATATATATTGTGGAAACCAATGGTCCCAAAACACTCCCCTGTGGCACGGCAGAGGTTACTTTAACGTCTGTAGACGTCTCTCCATTGAGAACAACATGCCGTGTTCTGTTTGCTAAAAACTCTTCAATCCAGCCACACAACTGGCCTGATATTCCGCAGGCTCTTACTTTGTTTATCAGGCGACAGTGCGGAACTGTATCGAACGCCTTCCGGAAGTCAAGGAAAATGACATCTACCTGGGAGCCTGTATCTAATATTTTCTGGGTCTCATGAACAAATAAAGCGAGTTGGGTCTCACACGATCGCTGTTTCCGGAATCCATGTTGATTCCTACAGAGTAGATTCTGGGTTTCCAGAAATGACATGATATGCGAGCAAAAAACATGTTCTAAAGTTCTACAACAGATCGATGTCAGAAATATAGGCCTATAGTTTTGCGCATCTGCTCGACGACCCTTCTTGAAAACTGAAACTATCTGTGCTTTTTTCCAATCATTTGGAACCTTCCGTTCCTCTAAAGACTTGCGGTACACGGTTCACTTTAGGTGAATCACGAATGTGTTCCACAATCTCGTATGGATGTTCTGTTCCTCAAAGACTTACCATATGAACATCCACCTTTCCAGACGCATGAAATATGGCTTCATCATTGAAAACCAACTTCATTATAAACTGTCCTCCTCTAGCAGCCACTGCAAATCATTGCAAAAGTTAGCAAGTGCAGCTAATATGGTACTACACGTAGACGTGTGTGTAGAATGCACCACACGGTTAACTGCGTTATCTGAAGTATCTGCAGTTCTCTGCTTGAGGCCCTTACATCGTGTCAAATGAGATCGTGTCAGCAGTGAACAGACTTGCAGTAGGAGTCAGGCGCAGGACACAGGTCGTCAGATGTCCGAGAGTATATAGTTTCTATGCGATCTGGTAGAGGTCACTAGCTGACGGACACTGTTTGAGCTGCAGTCGAAATACTGTCATGTTTATTTGCAGTTCTGTTTGATCGATATTCTAATTGTTTATTAATTACTGTTGTAGTTGTGCTTAGTTATGACAGTGAATGAAGGTGTGAACGTGAAATTTATATAAAGTGAAATTAATATGAAGTTTTTATACTATACGTCCCTAAGCTGGTAGTAGGTTGTGTTCCAAAAATGAACAAAAAAATGGCTCTGAGCACTATGGGACTTAACTTCTGAGGTCATCAGTCCCACAGAACTTAGAACTACTTAAACCTAACCAATCTAAGGACATCACACACATCCATGCCCGAGGCAGGATTCGAACCTGCGATCGCAGCGGTCACGCGGTTCCAGACTGTAGCGCCTAGAACCGCTCGGCCACCCCAGGCCGGCCCAAAAGTGAACAGCATAGAGACAGAAGTGATGACACTTTCTGCAGGACCTGACCATTATTTTGCAGGACAATGCTCAAGCACGTGCAGTGCAAGCTGTTACTGATTTGTTTGACTGATGGGGCTGCTAAATGCTATACCACCTACTGCACTCCGCTGACTTAAGCCCTCGTGAGTTCAACTCGATTTCTAAACTGAAGGAAACACTTCACTGCATTTGCTTCAGAACTGCTGCAAATTCGTCGCGCAATAGATCGGGCCGCTCGAACTGTCAACACAATTGGCCCTGCTAAGAGTATCCTACGACTTCCACATCGCTGCAACGGGTTATACACAATGCTGATGACTACTTTGAAGGTCAGTAAAACTTTGAAACACGTATATATTTTGTACAAGCTGTAAATAAATAGTTGCTACTATTAAAGTTGCAACCCTCATATGTTAATTTTCTGTTCTGATTCACTGACACATTTTGATTTGTTTGTATAAATGCACGGGACTGAGCGGGTTTGATGCTGCTTTCCGAATGGCTGTGATGTTTCCCTGTCAATCGAAAATTAGAATATTCGCGCGTGTTTTGGGAAATAGAAACTTATTTTGTGTAGAGACATGAGTAGAGTCGGGACTTGGATCTCATAGTGACTAGACCTATTGATATATGCTCCGATGAAAACTGTTACTACTGTGATACCTCAGTAGCAAAATGTTTGAGAAGTGCTGTAAAGTGTGGAAAAGAGTTCGATGTAATGCACGGTGTGAAATTCAGAACTTTCGATGACATTTTAAATAACTAAATTTCGTATGGCGTGTTGCTTACTCGCGAACTTGAACTTTTTGTTACGTGAGACTGATTATGGCGACGTTTGAGCAAGGTATTCTAAAAGAAACAATCTGTTTGTAAACTTTCTCTGATGGATAACCAATAATTACCATATATTGGCTTTGGTTATGAATGATGTGTATGATGCGTGCGTGTGGACTTTTCATACTGTGTGCAGCTTAGAATAAAGCTTGGTAGTAGCCGGTGTATGCAAGCTTACTGTAATAGAGTGAAATTTCACGCACATAAATACCTTCATTTAACTATTACTAATTTTCCACCGACAAAACAAATTTTAGTGCAACTTGTGTTACGAGGTGTACAAGTGTTTTTCTGTAGCTTTTTCCGGCTAAGAGCTGCATTTCAATAATTTCAAGAAGGCGTGCGTGTGAGAAGCGATTCACCACAGGGTGAGTGGAACTTCATACGCAGCAGCATCGCATCGTGCCGCCGCATGCTTGCCCGTGTCGATTTCTTGGGGCTCCTGTCGAATGATTCTCGCATAGGGTACCCTCCACTTTCTTTGTTGATGGTCGATCGGCCTGTTTTCTACTCACCACCTAGGCAGATGATCTCAAAATGTGTTGTACCACGATCGACGTTTCGTCTGTTTGATCTTATACCTTTTATATTGGACGAAGTTGTCACCAAAATGTCGCAACTGACTCACATTTGGCGATTTCTATGACACCTCGCTCTCTTAGACGCCGTGTTTTGACACGCCTACCCCCTAATCGTGCGCACTACAACTACGTCGCAGCGTGTATTACGAATCCACTGATAAGTGTCATTTTCCTGTACGTCTTGTAGTTTTCACACAGTCGTCTTCTGAAAGCCCAAAGGTACTTATGAATAGCCCTACATGATATTAACAGTAGCTACGACTGCCCGACCAACAACATTAAAGATGTTAATGGTTCAAATGGCTCTGAGCACTATGGGACTTAAAATCTGAGGTCATCAGTCCCCTAGAACTTAGAACTACTTGACCCTAACTAACCTAAGGACATCACACACATCCATGCCCGAGACAGGATTCGAACCTGCGACCGTAACAGTCGCGCGGTTCCAGACTGAAGCGCCTAGAACCGCTCGGTCAACGCGGCCGGCAAAAAGATGTTAATAAAGTACTAGTTTCAGTCAGATACTACTCAAAAGTATGCGAACGACCGTAATTGCGTTCCATTTGATTTGCATGAAAACCCCATGACGTAACTGTCTTGCAGGTCCTCTGCTCTCTTTTCGTTGCAGTCTTTTGAGTATTCAGAATGGTTACTACAAGAGTCCACTAGAGAATGCTCCTCTCTATCGCTAAGAATCCAAATACAGTTTAATACCACGATAATCCAAATACCAGAAAACACATTATTATAAATGTCACATACTTCAACGCTTGTAAATTCAAATTTGTTACAGTATATTACATTTCAAAAGGCAAGCTTCAACTTGAAATTACATGACGAAAATTTTTGTTGATTCTAAAAACCGTCATAGGTTGCAGCTTTGTAATTTATTTATTATACATTTCGCTGGGGCAGTACTTCATCACATAATTTGAAAGTGCTCTGGGACGAGAAGGTTATAAATAGCTGCATGATCATATTCCACCGAATAAGACGATTTAATAGTATAAATTCAGAGACTAGATGAAGTATAAAATTTTTGTAACTCACGTTAATACTATTGCCAGGGGCATAAGTCATGCATCACCCAGATGCTGTTTATTTATTCTTCATTTCCAGAAACATCTGTTTTGGTATTCCTTTCGATATTACATATGCCACTGGTATTAATTTTAATGTGACATATGCCCCTGGCATTAAAACTTTACGTCGTTTCCGAATTTATGTTATTAAATCGTCTTGGAAATATGGAATATGATCATGCCAGCTTTTTATAGCTTTTTCTACATATCTACTTTCAGATTACCTGGTGAAACCTTACCCGGGCGAAACGCTAGTAAGTTAATTACAAATCTGTAAATGACGACTGGTTTTACAATCCACTTGCTGTATCAATCCGCCACCATGTAATGCAATAGTTTTTACGATTTTTTTTTATTGGACTCGTATTCGGGACTCCAAACCAGCAACTACTGTCCTTTTAACCAACAAAGAAAGATGTTAAACGTCGTTCCCATCACAAGGTACAAAGTGCGCAAGTGTTTAACCTTTAAATGATGTGACATGAAGTTTTGTGTTGGACGGGATTCGGACCTTGCACCATATCGGATTGTTAACTAAGCACAATAAAATGTTAGATATCTATTTTTTTCACTAGTAGCGAGATGATTTAAACTGAAATGACGAGAGGCAAAAGTTTTGCCTTAACGGGATTCTAGCCCAGCGTCTATCGTTGTTTTCTAGGCACACATAATCATTATATATCGGTTAATTTCACCAGCAGCAAGATGTACACATGCCTGAACTGGCAATAACGTGACGAAATGTTCTGCGCAGGCTGGGTTTCGAATCCTGCTCATATCATCATTGCTGACTACACACGAAGCCAGGTTAACTACCGAATTCTTTTACACCCGTACCTAGGAGTGCAACTTTTGAACCGGAAATGATATGACGTAAAGTTCTGTGTCTTACTAGAAAGCAAAACAGGCATCAGTAGTTACTGTTGACATCGCACAGAGAGGCGTTAAAAATTATAATTATTTTTCATCTGTAATTTGGTGTGTGCATGTTACTAAATGAAATAACACGATGAAAGCTTTTGTGCCAGACCAGTATTCGAAACCAGAGACGCGCCTTTCATGCAGACTTTCAGGAGTTGGGAACCTTGAGGAAACAACGAAACGATAAAAGCGTATCGTAACAAAGGAGTCAAACACGGGGAAAAGGGATATCTTTTATGCTTGCTGTTGTTTTTTGTTTAATGTGGATATGGTACCACGGTGCTCCCTGCATTGTTCAACAGGTGTTGCCAGGGGTGAAGAGGACTGTTCCTGTTTGTTAAAAATGGTTGCCTGCTGGGTAACTCGAACTCACACCTAAAGCATGTGATGCTAGAATCATTCCAACAAACCGCCGAACTACACAGAATGTTGCCGGCCGAAGTGGCCGCGCGGTTCTGGCGCTGCAGTCTGGAACCGCGAGATCGCTACGGTCGCAGGTTCGAATCCTGCCTCGGGCATGGATGTGTGTGATGTCCTTAGGTTAGCTAGGTTTAACTAGTTCTAAGTTCTAGGGGACTAATGACCTCAGCAGTTGAGTCCCATAGTGTTCAGAGCCATTTGAACCATTTTACACAGAATGTTGCTTCACGATTTTGTCGGATGTTCTACACAGAAAGGAATTTCAGATTCCCGGTATTTGGTTTCAACCTGTTCAAATCGTATAACAGCCAGTTGCACGAACTGGCAACACGATAGGATGCTGAAATTTCTGCACGAAGTGTTACTTGAGCTTACGTGTTGGTGCATGTAGGAGAGCTTGCTGAAACGAAATGCCCCCGAATTTTATATTCGAAAACACTTACAGCTTTTTAAATAAAACAAACGTTATTAATATACGACATCTTTATTCTTCGTGTCTACATGTTTGTAGCTCTCTGCCGCTGGATAACTCCGAACTGTAGCGTGTAACGTGGCGGTGCGTAACGTTGGTGCGTGTGAAACAGCCTACTGTGATCCAGTTACGAATTCGAAGAGTTCGACCACACACTGAGCACCCTCTCCTTCACCGTGACAATGTCAGGTTACACACGATCGTTGCCAAGTCTGCAATAACCCGTACTTTGGGTCCGCTGCCATCGATAATTTTCCATACAATCCCAACTAGGCACCATCAGATTTTCATCTGTTTCCAAAATTAAAGAACACCTTTTCTCATAGGGAGAAATGAGTTCGTCGACAGGGCGGCTACGTTGAGAAATAAATATGTAAACGGGAAGAATAAAGATGTGAATGTTAGTAACGTTAGTCTTTTTTGAAACGCTTTAAGGATTTACACATCAAAAATTCGGAGGCTTTACTTTTCACCACGCCGTCATATTTACAATATAGTGATAAATCAGGTGTGTGCAAACGCAAAGGCCAGATCTCGAGCACACCCTCTTCTTTTCTTTTTTAAATCACATCTCGTCTGATAATACACTCCTGGAAACTGAAATAAGAACACCGTGAATTCATTGTCCCAGGAAGGGGAAACTTTATTGACACATTCCTGGGGTCAGATACATCACATGATCACACTGACAGAACCACAGGCACATAGACACAGGCAACAGAGCATGCACAATGCCGGCACTAGTACAGTGTATATCCACCTTTCGCAGCAATGCAGGCTGCTATTCTCCCATGGAGACGATCGTAGAGATGCTGGATGTAGTCCTGTGGAACGGCTTGCCATGCCATTTCCACCTGGCGCCTCAGTTGGACCAGCGTTCGTGCTGGACGTGCAGACCGCGTGAGACGACGCTTCATCCAGTCCCAAACATGCTCAATGGGGGACAGATCCGTAGATCTTGCTGGCCAGGGTAGTTGACTTACACCTTCTAGAGCACGTTGGGTGGCACGGGATACATGCGGACGTGCATTGTCCTGTTGGAACAACAAGTTCCCTTGCCGGTCTAGGAATGGTAGAACGATGGGTTCGATGACGGTTTGGATGTACCGTGCACTATTCAGTGTCCCCTCGACGATCACCAGTGGTGTACGGCCAGTGTAGGAGATCGCTCCCCACACCATGATGCCGGGTGTTGGCCCTGTGTGCCTCGGTCGTATGCAGTCCTGATTGTGGCGCTCACCTGCACGGCGCCAAACACGCATACGACCATCATTGGCACCAAGGCAGAAGCGACTCTCATCGCTGAAGACGACACGTCTCCATTCGTCCCTCCATTCACGCCTGTCGCGACACCACTGGAGGCGGGCTGCACGATGTTGGGGCGTGAGCGGAAGACGGCCTAACGGTGTGCGGGACCGTAGCCCAGCTTCATGGAGACGGTTGCGAATGGTCCTCGCCGATACCCCAGGAGCAACAGTGTCCCTAATTTGCTGGGAAGTGGCGGTGCGGTCCCCTACGGCACTGCGTAGGATCCTACGGTCTTGGCGTGCATCCGTGCGTCGCTGCGGTCCGGTCCCAGGTCGACGGGCACGTGCACCTTCCGCCGACCACTGGCGACAACATCGATGTACTGTGGAGACCTCACGCCCCACGTGTTGAGCAATTCGTCGGTACGTCCACCCGGCCTCCCGCATGCCCACTATACGCCCTCGCTCAAAGTCCGTCAACTGCACATACGGTTCACGTCCACGCTGTCGCGGCATGCTACCAGTGTTAAAGACTGCGATGGAGCTCCGTATGCTACGGCAAACTGGCTGACACTGACGGCGGCGGTGCACAAATGCTGCGCAGCTAGCGCCATTCGACGGCCAACACTGCGGTTCCTGGTGTGTCCGCTGTGCCGTGCGTGTGATCATTGCTTGTACAGCCCTCTCGCAGTGTCCGGAGCAAGTATGGTGGGTCTGACACACCGGTGTCAATGTGTTCTTTTTTCCATTTCCAGGAGTGTATCATTAGATGTAAGATTTTAACCCCACCGGAGAAGTTTTTTACACCAAATATTTTATGTTATTAATGAACCAATCGTAATGGTAAGTCACAGAGCACTTATTTCTTACCATATTTGGACTTGCGATGTTTAAAATATGGTTGTGGACTGCGATTCGAACTCAGATCTCCCCTTTCGCCGAGCTGGACTCCTTCGTGACGATCTAGTTTTATCGTTTCGTTGTTTCCACAAGATTCCAAATTCCTCAAACCCTCCAATAAATGCGCGCGTCTGCTTTCAAACCCTGGTTGGGGGCAAACATTGCCATCGTGTCATTTCAAGTTTTAGCATGCGCATACGGAATTACAGGTGGAGCCCGCATCTCGTGGTCGTGCGGTAGCGTTCTCGCTTCCCACGCCCGGGTTCCCGGGTTCGATTCCCGGCGGGGTCAGGGATTTTCTCTACCTCGTGATGGCTGGGTGTTGTGTGTTGTCCTTAGGTTAGTTAGGTTTAAGTAGTTCTAAGTTCTAGGGGACTTATGACCACAGCAGTTGAGTCCCATAGTGCTCAGAGCCATTTGAATTACAGGTGAAAAATAAATTGACTTTTAAAGTTTCCCCATGCGTTGTCAACAATAACGACTGGTGCCCGTTTCGACTCGAGGTCAGGGATAGAACTTTTCACCGTCTGCTCCTAGTTATTGCTGAGAAAGAGTTCGACATTCAACCTCTGTTTGTGGAAGTCAACAACAGGGTTCGACTCGCATTCAGGACTGAACTTTTTATCACATAATTTCCAGTTGAAATTCACATGGCATACTGCCGAAATAAACTGATATTTAACATCTATTCGTGGATAGAAAATAACGACGATATGTACTGGCTTCGAATCCCGGAATTGCAAAACTTTTTCTTTTCGTCATTTCGTTTTAAATCATTTCGCTACTAGTGAAAAATTTCGATATCTAACAGTTAATTGTTCTTAAGTTACAATCCGATTAGGTGGTAGGTTCGAATCCCCGTCCAATACATACGTTACATAATTTCATTTAAAATTTAAACATGCACACTGTTTGTCACTTGTGATTGACACCATATTTACGATCTTTCATGGTTAGTTAACGGGAACAATAGAAGCTGGATTGGAGTGTCGGGTCCGAGTCCAGTACGAAAGTGTGTGTCATTTAAAGTTGAAAGTTGTTCTTTGCTAAGTTATTATAATACATTTGAATTTACAGTCACTAAGAACTGTATGATCTCTAATAATCTGAACTGGTAGCCATACAAAGCAGTTAAAAGTAGTCTCTTCTAGTAATCATTTTTTATAGTCAAACGAATGCACCGGAAAGAGATTGGTTGGTTGGTGTTGAGGAAGGAGACCAGACAGCGAGGTCATCGGTCTCATCGGGTTAGGGAAGGACGGGGAAGGAAGTCGGCCGTGCCCTTTGAAATGAACCATCCCGGCATTTGCCTGGAGCGATTTAGGGAAATCACGGAAAACCTAAATCAGGATGGCCGGACGCGGGATTGAACCGTCGTCCTCCCGAATGCGAGTCCAGTGTCTAACCACTGCGCCACCTCGCTCGGTGCACCGGAAAGAGAGCAGAGGATCTGCATTACATATGAGTTATGCGGGTGACACAAAAATCAGGCGGAACGCAATTCAGATCACTCGGATACTTCTGAGTGTGATAGTACATATACACAAAAAAATATAAATAAGGAGTAGAACGCAATCTAAATCTATGTCTGTTAACTCCAAGATATAGATAACCGAGTAAAAGAAATAAATTTTGTTATTAATAACAACTTTTACAGTTAAATTCCCAACCCCTCATTGCACAGGAAGCTAATAATGTCTAAGGTTCAACCAAAGCATAGCTACCCTTATACAAATACTGAACATCTTGTCGCCATGGTTACCACACAGGATTTGCATATGATAGAAGAATTGCTCAAATTTCCGTTAGACCATCTACATGGTTTTCTATGGTTTCCCTAAATTGCGTAATGCACTAGCTTCGATTGAAAATAACACAGCCGATTTCTCTCCCCATATTCGTACAATTAGAGCTGGCATTCCATCCCTTATTACCTCTTCGTCGACGAATAGTTAATTTTAATCTTTCTTCTCCTTTCTTGCATGAACAATGATAACAAACAATGCAAAAACAAATAATGTTTCAAGAACCAATCTGAACTAATACCAGACCATAAAAAGAAAAGTAGTTTTCTAGTAAATTTTATGTTTCCAAGAATTCCAGAAAAAGAAATGGTTATTATGCAGTAAAATGGGCATGGATTTAAGGAAGAGGTTGGTTACATGCTTCATGTGGTGTGATGTTCTGTGCGCTTCTGACAGCTGGACATTGAAGAAGAGAGGAAGAGATGAAATTGAATCATTCAAGAGATAAGCGAAAAAAGAGAACAGTGAAATTATGGAAGGAGTAAAGGAACAAAGGTCTCTTCTGAACGTGGTAAAGGAAAAGACGAAAAACTAAGTGAGAAGTACAGAGGAATTCTAATCACTGCTGCAGGAAGGGGAAGAATAAAAATACTGGATGAAGTGAAGAGAGGTTCAAATGGTTCAAATGGCTCTGAGCACTATGGGACTTAACTTTTGAGGTCATCAGCCTCTAGAACTTAGAACTACTTAAACCTAACTAACCTACGGACATCACACACATCCATGTCCGAGGCAGGATTCGAACCTGCGACCGTAGCGGTTGCGCGGCTACATACTGTAGCGCCTAAAACCGCTCGGCCACTCCGTCCAGCGTGAAAAGAGGAAGATAGCAAACTATGAAGCAACTGTCCTGGAACTGGGTCAGATGGAGACAGCAGTGATTTCAGGAACCTGCCAATAAGCAGAAAACCTTATGATGATAATAATGATGGAGCAATGGATACTTCATTGCCATATCTGCAACTAGCCTGCAGTCTAATTTTTTAGACCACAACAAGCTTTGTTGTTTCTCGCCAAGATATATGCCACAGGGTAAGCTTTAAAACCTCTGATAATGGCAAGAAACTGGCAAAGATTTCTTCTTCAGATTAAGGTCTTTAGAAAAACAAAGCCAGCGAACTAGTCACTATTCTATGACTCGAGAAGCACACTCTAAGAAAAAAAAAATAAAT
The DNA here is from genome assembly GCF_021461395.2 of Schistocerca americana. NCBI lineage: Eukaryota > Metazoa > Arthropoda > Insecta > Orthoptera > Acrididae > Schistocerca > Schistocerca americana. The sequence goes on from NC_060130.1 coordinate 355,295,309, forward strand.
AAACTATGCACAACGAAGGAATTACCTGAATGGGACTGAAATAGGTAGATATGATTTACATGGGCAGGCAAACAAGTGATTACATTTTCAGAAAATTTGGATGGTTTATTCAAGAGAAAACTGAGCAAGCCAGTAACGCGTCGGTCCACCTCTGGCACTTATGCAAGCCGTTATGCGGCTTGCCATCGACTGATAGAGTTGTTGGATGTCCTCTTGAAGGATATTGTGCCAAATTCTGTTCGATTGGAGAGTTAGTTCTTCAAAATCCAGAGCTCGTTCGTGGGTCCTGCCCATAATGCTCCACATGTTCTCAATTGGGGAGACGTCCGGCGACCTTGCTAGCCAAGGTAGGATTTGACAAGCACGAAGAGAAACAGTAAAAACTGTTGCGTGTGTGGGCGGGCACTAACCTGCTGAAATGTACGCTCAGGGTGACTTGCCATGACGGGCTACAAAACGGGGTATAGAATATCTTCCACATACCGCTGTGCTGTGAGGGTGCTGCGGATGACAACCAAAGAGGTCGTATTATGAAAAGATATGAAAAGATACGGCACCCCAGACCGTTACACATGGTTGTCGGGCCGTATGACTGGCCAAAGTCAGGATGGTACCCCACCGCTGTCCGGGACGTCTCCAGACCAGTCTTCGCTGTTCATCTGGGCTCAGTACGAAGCGGGACTTATCACTGAAGACAATTCTACTCCAGTCAGTGAGATTACAGGCCGGAGACGTCTCTGGAGACACCCAATTCGCGTGAAAAGGCTTGTGTTTACTGCAGGTTATTTGTAATTGTACGCAGTTTGTAGTTCCCAAAAATAAAGCTATGCGCATGACTTTTCAGACAAATTAATACTTTCAATCCTCATCTGATAAGAGTATGTCGGCAGCTTCAAATGTGAAGAGACTGTTCTTTACTAAAAAAATTTGTTATTTTTTCAGTGACCTTGTTGTTGTAGTTGTTGTCTCCAGTCCTCAGACTGGTTTGATGCAGCTCTCCATGCTACTCTATCCTGTGCAAGCTTCTTCATCTCCCAGTACTTTCAGTAACCTTATATTTTAATATTGTGTATAACAATACCCGGAAACAGACGGAAGCCGGAGAGCTGTAGTAAAAAGACGTAAAGGCGTAGTGCATTGTTGTTGGGAGACGCCGAGAGCAGGTTCAGCCGCCTAATACAAAAGGTTTTTCTTTCCTCCGTGCACAGTTTTTCCTACTCGAAGTGTGAATGTTGTATGTCCAGATGCAGTGCATCTGGATAGGATGTGTGGCTGCTGTGTACAGACGCAGGAGGAGCTGGCCACTGTTCGCGAACAGCTGAACGTGCTGATGGCCACGGGGTCAGCCGTCTTCAGGCTGCTGCCTCGGAGTGTAGCGGCCTTGGGGAGTATGGTGCGTCGCATGTTACACCCCAGGTGTTACATGCTTCACCCACGGTCCGTGCTGTCGAGACATCTTCGCGGCTAACGGGCGCGGTTGGGTCACCCTCGCCCCAAGGGGAGTGGCGGGTTCAACGGCGTTCGCATCGCACGAGGCGGAGGGTCAATGTGGAGGCTGGCCGTATGGCATCGCCCGCTCTGCCTGTGAGTGGACATGTGGCCGCTCCTTCAGCAAGGTCCGAGCAGGCACACGGGGGGAGGGGTTTATTAGTGATTGGCTGCTCCAATGTTAGGCGGGTGATAGAGCCCCTTATGGAAAAACCGGAAAGGTCGGGGAAGAAGGCCAGTGTTCACTCTGTCTGCTTGCCTGGGGGCCTCATCCGAGATGTGGAGGAGGCCCTGCCGGCAGCGATAGAGAGCACTGGGTGCACCCGACTGCAAATTGTTGGTCATGTTGGCACCAATGACTCCTGCCGTCTGGGTTCAGAGGTCATCCTCAGTTCATATAGGCGGTTGGCGGAGTTAGTGAAGGCGGAAAGCCTCACTCGCGGGGTGGAATCTGAGCTAACTATTTGTAGTGTCGTTCCTAGAACCGATCGCGGTCCTCTGGTTTGGAGTCGAGTGGAAGGCTTAAACCAGAGGCTCAGACGATTCTAAGGAGATCTGGGGTGCAAATTTCTCGACCTCCGCTATCGGGTGGAGAAATGTAGGGTCCCCTTGAATAAGTCAGGCGTGCACTACTTGCAGGAAGCGGCTACAAGGGTAGCGGAGTACGTGTGGAGTGCACATGTGGGTTTATTAAGTTAGAGAATTCCCTCCCTAGGCCCGACAAGACGCCTCCTGAGACGCGACAATGTAGCAGTAGCAAAACGCAACAGTGAATGACAATATTAATGTGGTAATAGTAAACTGCAGGAGAGTGTATAGAAAGGTCCCAGAACTGCTCTCATTAATAAACAGTCACAATGCCCACATAGTACTAGGGACAGAAAGTTGGCTGAAACCAGATGTAAACAGTAATGAAATTCTAAACTCAGATTGGAATGTATACCGCAGAGACAGGCTGGACAGTGAAGGGAGAGGCGTGTTTATAGCGATAAAAAGTGCTATAGTATCGAAGGAAATTGACAGAGATCCGAAATGTGAAATAATTTGGGTGAAGGTCACGGTTAAAGCAGGCTCAAACATGGTAAGTGGGTGTCTCTATAGGCCCCCTGGCTCAGCAGCTGTTGTGGCAGAACACCTGAAGGAAAATTTGGAAAATATCTCGAGCAGATTTCCCGACCATGTTATAGTTTTGGGTGGAGATTTTAATTTACCAGATACAGACTGGGAGACTCAAACGTTTATAACGAGTGGCAGGGACAAAGAATCCAGTGAAATTTTTTTAAAGTGCGTTTTCTGAAAACTACCTTGAGCAGTTAAACAGAGAACTGACTTGTAGGGATAACATATTAGACCTTCTGGTGACAAACAGACCCGAACTATTTGAAACAGTTAACGCAGAACAGGGAATCGGCGATCATAAAGTGGTTAGGGAATTGGTGTTTTCAACCGTAAACAGAAATATTAAAAGAGGTAGGAAGATTTTTCTGTTTAGCAAAAGTGACACAAAGCAGATTTCAGAATACTTGATGGCTCAACACAAGAGTTTTATCTCAAGTACAGTAGAGATAGTGTTGAGGATCAGTGGACAAAGTTTAAAACCATCGTACAATACGCATTACATGAGTATGTGCCACGCAAGATCGTAAGAGATGGAAAAGAGCCTCCGTGGTACAACAACCGAGTTATAAAACTGCTGCGGATGCAAAGGGAACTTCACAGCAAACATAAACATAGCCAAAGCCTTGCAGACAAACAAAAATTACGCGAAGCGAAATGTAGTGTGAGGAAGGCTATGAGAGAGGCGTTCAACGAATCGAAAGTAAAGTTCTATGTACTGACTTGGCAGAAAATCCTAAGAAATTTTGGTCTGATGTCAAAGCGGTAGGTGGATCAAAACAATATGTCCAGACACTCTGTGACCAAAATGGTACTGAAACAGAAAATGACAGACAAAATGCCGAAATACTAAATGTCTTTTTCCAAAGCTGTTTCACAGAGGAAGATTGCACTGTAGTTCCTTCTCTAGATTGTCGCACAGATGACAAAATGGTAGATATCGAAATAGATGACAGAGGGATAGAAAAATAATTAAAATCGCTCAAAAGAGGAAAGGCCGCTCTACCTGATGGGATAGCAGCTCGATTTTACACAGAGTACGCGAAGGAACTTGCCCCCCTTCTTGCAGCGGTGTCCTGTAGGTCTCTAGAAGAACGTAGCGTTCCAAAAGATTGGAAAAGGGCACAGTTCATCTCCGTTTTCAAGAAGGGAAGTCGAACAGATGTGCAGAACTGTAGACCTATATCTCTAACGTCGATCAGTTGTGGAATTTTGGAACACGTATTATGTTCGAGTATAATGACTTTTCTGGAGACTAGAAATCTACTCTGTAGGAATCAGCATGGGTTTCCAAAAAGACGATCGTGTGAAACCCAGCTCGCGCTATTCGTCCACGAGACACAGAGGGCCATAGACACGGGTTCCCAGGTAGATGCCGTGTTTCTTGACTTCCGCAAGGCGGTTGATACAGTTCCCCACAGCTGTTTAATGAACAAAGTAAGAGCATATGAACTATCGGACCATTGAATTGAGGAGGTCCTAGATAACAGAACGCAGCATGTCATTCTCAATGGAGAGAAGGAGGAGGAGGAGGATATTAGTGTTTAACGTCCCGGCGACAACGAGGTCATTAGAGACGGAGCGCAAGCTCGGGTGAGGGAATGATGGGGAAGGAAATCGGCCGTGCCCTTTCAAAGGAACCACCCCGGCATTTGCCTGAAGCGATTTAGGGAAATCACGGAAAACCTAAATCAGGATGGCCGGAGACGGGATTGAACCGTCGTCCTCCCGAATGCGAGTCCAGTGTGCTAACCACTGCGCCACCTCGCTCGGTGTATGGAGAGAAGTCTTCCGAAGTAAGAGTGATTTAAGGTGTGCCACAGGGGAGTGTCGTAGGACCGTTGCTATTCACAATTTATATAAATGACCTTGTGGATAACATCGGAAGTTCACTGAGACTTTTTGCGGATGATGCTGTAGTATGTCGAAAGGTTGTAACGATGGAAAATTGTACTGAAATGCAGGAGGATCTGCAACGAATTGACGCATGGTGCAGGGAATGGCAATTGAATCTCAATGTAGACCAGTGTAATGTGCTGCGAATACACAGAAAGAAAGATCCTTTACGATTTAGCTACAATATATCAGGTCAGCAACTGAAAGCAGTTAATTCCATAAATTTATTATCTGGGAGTAGGCATTAGGAGTGATTTAAAATGGAATGACCATATAAAATTAATCGTCGGTAAAGCAGATGCCAGACTGAGATTCATTGGAAGAATCGTAAGGAAATGCAATCCGAAAACAAAGGAAGTAGGTTACAGTACACTTGTTCGCCCACTGCTTGAATATTGCTCACCGGTGTGGAATCCGTACCAGATAGGTCTGATAGAAGAAATAGAGAAGATCCAACGAAGAGCAGCGCGCTTCGTTACAGGATCATTTAGTAGTCACGAAAGCGTTACGGAGATGAAAGATAAACTCCAGTGGAAGACTGCGAGAATGACGTTCAGTAGCTCGGTACGGGCTTTTGTTGAAGTTTCGAGAACATACCTTCACCGAGGAGTCAAGCAGTATGTATATTGCTCCCTCCTATGTATATCTCGCGAGGAGACCATGAGGATAAAATCAGAGAGATTAGAGCCCACACAGAGGCATACCGACAATCTTTCTTTCCACGAACAATATGAGACTGGAATAGAATGGAGAACCGATAGAAGTACTCAAGGTACCCTCCGCCACACACCTTCAGGTGGCTTGCGGAGTATGAATGTAGATGTAAATGTGGAGTGGTTGTTTGTTGTTGTAGTCTTAAGTATGATGACTGGTTTGATGGGGTTCTTCATGTTACTCCTTCTAAATCTATTTACTGTATTCTTCTCTTTGTCTCCCTATATGAAATGGTTCAAATGGCTCTGAGTACTATGAGACTTAACAATTGAGATCATCAGTCCCCTAGAACTTAGAACTACTTAAACCTAACTAACCTAAGGACATCACACACATCCATGCCCGAGGCAGGATTCGTACCTGCAACCGTAGCGGTCGCGCGGTTCCAGACTGAAGCGCCTAAAACCGCTCGGCCACAGCGGCCGGCTCCCTCTACGATTTTTACCACCCACACTCTCCTCCAAAATTAAACTGTTGATCTCTTGAAGTCTCAGAATGTGTCCATTAACCTATCTCTTCTTTTACTCAAGTTATGCCACAAATTTCTTCTTTCCCCAGTTCTGTTCAGTATCTCCACATTAGTTACGTGATCGACTCAACTAACCTTCAGCATTCTTCTATAGCATCACATTTCAAAATCTTCTATTCTCTTCCTGTCTAAACTGTTTATTATTATTGTTTCACTGTCGTACATTGCTATACTCTAGACAAATACACTCCTGGAAATGGAAAAAAGAACACATTGACACCGGTGTGTCAGACCCACCATACTTGCTCCGGACACTGCGAGAGGGCTGTACAACCAATGATCACACGCACGACACAGCGGACACACCAGGAACCGCGGTGTTGGCCGTTGAATGGCGCTAGCAGCGCAGCATTTGTGCACCGCCGCCGTCAGTGTCAGCCAGTTTGCCGTGGCATACGGAGCTCCATCGCAGTCTTTAACACTGGTAGCATGCCGCGACAGCGTGGACGTGAACCGTATGTGCAGTTGACGGACTTTGAGCGAGGGCGTATAGTGGGCATGCGGGAGGCCGGGTGGACGTACCGCCGAATTGCTCTACACGTGGGGCATGAGGTCTCCACAGTACATCGATGTTGTCGCCAGTGGTCGGCGGAAGGTGCACGTGCCCGTCGACCTGGGACCGGACCGCAGCGACGCACGGATGCACGCCAAGACCGTAGGATCCTACGCAGTGCCGTAGGGGACCGCACCGCCACTTCCCAGCAAATCAGGGACACTGTTGCTCCTGGGGTATCGGCGAGGACCATTCGCAACCGTCTCCATGAAGCTGGGCTACGGTCCCGCACACCGTTAGGCCGTCTTCCGCTCACGCCCCAACATCGTGCAGCCCGCCTCCAGTGGTGTCGCGACAGGCGTGAATGGAGGGACGAATGGAGACGTGTCGTCTTCAGCGATGAGGGTCGCTTCTGCCTTGGTGCCAATGATGGTCGTATGCGTGTTTGGCGCCGTGCAGGTGAGCGCCACAATCAGGACTGCATATGACCGAGGCACACAGGGACAACACCCGGCATCATGGTGTGGGGAGCGATCTCCTACACTGGCCGTACACCACTGGTGATCGTCGAGGGGACACTGAATAGTGCACGGTACATCCAAACCGTCATCGAACCCATCGTTCTACCATTCCTAGACCGGCAAGGGAACTTGCTGTTCCAACAGGACAATGCACGTCTGCATGTATCCCGTGCCACCCAACGTGCTCTAGAAGGTGTAAGTCAACTACCCTGGCCAGCAAGATCTTCGGATCTGTCCCCCATTGAGCATGTTTGGGACTGGATGAAGCGTCGTCTCACGCGGTCTGCACGTCCAGCACGAACGCTGGTCCAACTGAGGCGCCAGGTGGAAATGGCCTGGCAAGCCGTTCCACAGGACTACATCCAGAATCTCTACGATCATCTCCATGGGAGAATAGCAGCCTGCATTGCTGCGAAAGGTGGATATACACTGTACTAGTGCCGACATTGTGCATGCTCTGTTGCCTGTGTCTATGTGCCTGTGGTGCTGTCAGTGTGATCATGTGATGTATCTGACCCCAGGAATGTGTCAATAAAGTTTCCCCTTCCTGGGACAATGAATTCACGGTGTTCTTATTTCAATTTCCAGGAGTGTATCTCCAGAAAAGACTTCCTAGCACTTAAATCTTTATTCGATGTTAACAAATTTCTCTTCTTCAGAAACGCTTTTCTTGCCATTTCCTGTCTGCTCGGCCATCATTAGTTATTTTGCTACGAAAATAACAAAATTCATCTACTACTTTTAGTGTGCTTCTCAGCCACTGCCTCCCTTTCATCCCTCTCGACTCTTATACCTAACGGTCTGCTTTGTGTACAAGTTGTAAATAGCTTTTCGCTCTATGTATTTTATCCTTCAGAATTTCGAAGAGAGTATTCCAATCAACATTGTCAAAAGTTTTCTCTAAGTCTACAAATGCTATAAACGTAGGTTTCCTTATCTTTTCGTATGTTCTAAGAGAATTCCTCGGGTCAGTATTGCCCACATTTCCCCGGAATCTAAACTGATTTTCCCTAGAGCTTACTACTAACAGTTTTTCCATTCTTCTGGGAAGAACCGATGTTAGAATTTTGCAGTTACGGCGTATGAAACTCATAGTTCAGTAATTCTCACATCTGTCAGCAGCTAAATCATATCAGATCTCTCTGACTAGTCGGCATTCTTACAAATTCAACGAAAGAAATCAAAATAAAGAGACTACTTATTGATACGGGGGCAAGGCGCAGCAATTGTTTGTGGTCCGTGTGTTACTAGCTCTCTGTTACCCAAATTTTATGATTCACATTACCCTCATGTGCTGACGGTTCGTGTCAAACAAACAGTGAACATAAAATTCTAGATTTGTAGTGCTTTTGCTTAAGGCGGGCTGTAAAAGATATGTAGTTCTACTGAGTTTCAGTACGCCGACGTAACGTTGTTTCAAAACTCCTGCAGGCATTTCTATGTGTATTCCGTCATAGTCCAGGCAGTTGGAATGATAGACTTATCTGTAGGTATTTACCTTTCTTCAGTATTAATCTACATCTACATGGATATTCTGAAAATCACATTTAAGTGCCTGGCAGAGGGTTCATCGAACGACCTTCACAATTCTCTATTATTCCAATCTCGTATAGCGCGCTGAAAGAATGAACACCTATATCTTTCCGTTCGAGCTCTGATATCCCTTATTTTATCGTGGTGATCGTTCCTCCCTATGTAGGTCGCTATCAACAAAATATTTTCGCATTCGGAGGAGAAAGCTGGTGATTGGAATTTCGTGAGAAGATTCCGTCGCAACGAAAAACGCCTTTCTTTTAATGATGTCAAGCCCAAATCCTGTATCATTTCTGTGACACACTCTCCCATATTTCGCGATAATACAAAACGTGCTGCCCTTCTTTGAACTTTTTCGATGTACTCGGTCAGTACTATCTGGTAAGGATCCCACACCGCGCAACAGTATTCTAAAAGAGGGCGGACAAGCGTAGTGTAGGCAGTCTCCTTAGTAGGTCTGTTACATTTTCTAAGTGTCCTGCCAATAAAACGCAGTCTTTGGTTAGCCTTCCCCACAACATTTTCTATGTGTTCCTCCCAATTTAAGTTGATCGTAATTGTAATACTTAGGTATTTAGTTGAAATTACGGCTTTTAGATTAAACTGATTTATCGTGTAACCGAAGTTAACGAGTTCCTTTGAGCACTCATGTGGATGACCTCACACTTTTCGTTATTTAAGGTCAACTGCCACTTTTCGTCCCATTCAGATATCTTTTCTAAATCGTTTTGCAGATTGTCCTGATCTTCTGATGACTTTATTAGTCGATAAACGACAGCGTCATCTGCAAACAACCGAAGACGGGTGCTCAGATTGTCTCCCAAATCGTTTATATAGATAAGGAACAGCAAAGGGCCTATAACACTACCTAGGGGAACCCCAGAAATCACTTCTGCTTTACTCGATGACTTTCCGTCAATTACTAAGAACTGTGACCTCTCTAACAGGAAATCTCAAATCCAGTCACATAACTGAGACGATATTCCATAAGCACGCAATTTCACTACGAGCCGCTTGTGTGGTACAGTGTCAAAAGCCTTCCGTAAATCCAGAAATACGGACTCAATCTAAAATCCCTTGTCAGTAGCACTCAACACTTCATGTGAATAAAGAGCTAGTTGTGTTTCACAGAAACGATGTTTCCTACACCCATGTTTAATCTCAACTGCAATGGCCTCGTGCTCGACGAGGCGCTGGGCTCCAACTCCATTTTGGGATGTATATCTGCCTCGAATTTTTGTAAGTTGTATTTATTCCTCTATCTTTAAATGTACCGACTTTCTGATATGCGAATCATTTATTTCTGCTTGAAGATATTATTGTGAGAAGCTACACGTTATAAATGCACCAGAAAACGTAAGTCACATAGCCTTGTGCAGTATTAAGATCCCTCCTCCACCCGCCCCGTTTGACATTCAACTTAGGAAAGAGTCACAGCTGTACTCGTAGGGCAGCAAGGCAGAAAGTATGGTAGAGAGAAAGAGAAAGAGAGAGAGAGAGACTGAGAGAGAGTGGAGGGTGGAGGGAGGGAGGGACGACTGGGACGGGAGGGGATACGGAGTCTGCTTTGTCCCGTCGCTACCTGTAGCCTCTAGCCTGCAGCCTGTTGTTACCTGATTAGCGCGGATTACTCGAGCGCTCGGCCGCCACCGGAATATTTATTGAGGTTCCACGGAGGGGGGCATCAATTAATTAAAGCATCCTCTGTGGGGCAGGGGGTTTCCCACGCATGCGCACTGGTGCCCTCGTATTGATCCCCGCCACTTGCCGCCTGCGACGGACAGGAGCAGCTCACCACAACAGCCTCCGTTCCATTTCTTCCTCTAGGCGCGTCGTAAATTAGGGTAGTTGTGGCTCGACATATACTTTCGCAACTACAAACGTATTTTAACACAGCCACAACTGGTGAAAAGATGAACACGTTTTGTGTGTGCTGTTTCTAGAGCATTGTCACTCATTTCCAGGAACGTGTTGGTTATGTTACCGCAAATTTGTATTGATACATATCTAAAACATATACCACTTTATCAAATCACCTTGGTTGCGGACAGATATAGAGTCACATGTTTTCGTGTTATCTCTTGATGAAATTCTTTTGCGTGTATGAGGGCATGGCTTGGACTTTTGACAGGCTGAGGTACAGCAGCATTAGCTACTCATGGGTATAAACGCATATTTAAGAAACTGATGAAGGGTGAGCAGTAGCGATACTTCGTACCTGAATTACGGAGATTTTAATCTCCAAGGATTCATTCTTGATATAGTTTTCGTAACTTCATTTTCCGTCTCTAATTAAACTGAAGTTCGGCACTGAGAATGTTGCGCCACCAACAGTGAAATGCGTCATATTTTTAGCACAACATGTTTCGGGTCTACGTTATCCCATTATCAAACGCTATAAAACATGGAAACCAATAAATAAATTGCAATACAATACGTACCGACCGTCATACAAAATATTTAAATCTTCCTGTAGTATAACACACCTTAAAGCTTCTATGCCAATAGGCACCGTCAAAATTGAACACACAGCAGCTAACTTGCACTGTCAAACATAATGCTCTTCTTGGAACATCTCGCGTTGGCGTGTTATACTCTCAAAGCACAGCTTTAAAGTAAAGGCAGCGCTATCTTTGGTAGGTGAAACATTTAAAGCATGTTATACTACAGGATGGTAAAAATATTTTATATGATGATTAGTACGTGTCGCATCGCCATTTATTGATTGGTTTCCTTGTTTTACAGCATTTGATAACCTGTGGTATTAAACAATCACACATTTGACTACTGATGGCGATACATTCTCAGTACCGATTCATAAGACAGTTCTAAGATGGCTTCACAACAGATAAATCAGAGCTAATAAGCTGCGACATTGCAGTCTTCCATTTTATCTTCTATTCTGTGACATCAAGTGAAATTGCCATAGACAGTTTGAAATAAAACTGTAAGCTGGAAATATGTTTTCGCTTAATTCTCTTGTCCGTATGAGGAACAAAATATTCATTCACGATTGCAGCGTTTTCACTGCAGTGGTAAACGACCGAAATTGCACCTCCCCCCCTCCCCACCCTCCTCCCCACCCCCTAGTCTCTCTGCTGCTAAGTCAATGTCACCGCCAGCTTCAGACGAATTGAAATTATTGGTAACTTCTCTGTCATCATCTAGCACTGCTTACAGAATGAACTAAGCCTACAGTAAACGCAGTCTTATTAAATAACTATAACAAATGCCAAGTGTACACTACCTGATCAAAAGTATGCGGACATACGTATGTAATACATAACTGACCACTAGATGTCACGAGAGGAGGATCCGCTAGTACGGGATATTCAAGAAGTCTCTCCGCAGTGCCGTATGACTGTTAGCCGCTCGTGCCGTATGATTGTTCGCCTGCCTGGGTTACTTCCCGTCAAGTGGACTCTCCCAACATTCCACTGTTTCGTTTATCTCAGCCAGCGTCAGTAGTATCGTTGGTGTGTGTCGTTACGTGTTGAGTGGAAGTTTAAGTTAGTTCCTTTGTTCGTTCGCTTCGTTTTTGTCACTGTTAAAATGCTAACCATTGAAGAATGTGTGTTTTTAGTCGAACAAGTGTTCAAAGCTGGCGGTAAATACAGAGTTTCAGTTCGTCAAACATTTAATTCAGTTTTCCCGGAGACAACACTTCCACATCGCGATACTGTGCGAGACTTGATTATCAAATTTCGAAGTACGTGTTCAGTCACAGATGCACCGAGAAGTGGTCGTCCTAGCGTTTTGTCTGAGGATAAACTACTCGATATTTCCGATAAAATGTCCACGAGTTCGAACAAGTCAGTAAGAAAACTCACCCAGAAAATCGATGTTAGTGTCGGAACGGCCCACACAAATCTAAGGAAAAAATTAGAACTTTTCCCATACAAAGTGACAGTCGTACAAGAACTGAAAAATACTGATCATGGCAAGAGACTGCATTATTGTCAATGGTTCAAAACTTTCGTTCAACAAAATGGAAGGGATTTTCTTAATGAAACATTTTTCACTGATGAGGTGTGTTTTCATTTATCCGGGCACATGAACTCGCAAAATTCTCGTATGTGGAGTACTGCAAATCCACTGTGTATTCATGAGGAACCACTTCATTCTGTGAAAATAGGAGTTTGGATTGCAATTTCTAGACATCGGATTGTGGGTCCCAAATTTTTCAACGAAACAATAAACGCAAAACGATACTGCAGTGATATTTTGTACCCATTCATAGAAGAACTTGTGTTAAGTGAGATACCGAATGGTTATTTTCAACAAGATGGTGCAACCGTGCTTACAGCTAGCGTTTCAGTGTCATTGCTTGCTGATGTTTTTGGTGATCGCGTAATTTCACAGGGACTTTGGCCTCCACGATCGCCTGACCTAACACCACCTGACTTTTTCTTCTGGGGTGCAGCGAAAGCAACTGTCTATAAAAACCGTCCAAAATCCATCAATGATCTGAAAACTGCAATAATCCACTTTCACTGCCTCTGTTACAGAAGAAATGTTACAGCTTGTGTTTGGAAACAAGAATAGACGAACTGAATTGTGTATTCAACAATAGGGAGGACACTTTCAACATTTAATGTGAAAATTTGTAAGTGAAAATGAATATTCAATAAATTAATAACTTGTATTTCACTGAGTTTCATTTCGGTATACTCACAGAGGCATACGGCACGCGCGGCTAACAATCATACGGCACTGCGGAGAGACTTTTTGAACACCCCGTATAAAAGGAGGGGGGAAGTATTGGATCGTCAGTACAAAAGCAGGAACAGCAGAATGGGTTGGTGAGGACAGGTCAGTGACTTCTAATGTGGACTACTCACTCATTGGATGTCACCTTAACAACAGATCCATCAGGGACATTCCAACCTGTCCAGAGCTGCCCATCTCTAATGTTGGTGATGTGATTATGAAACAGAAACGCAAAAGAACGATCACAGTTAAACCTATATCAGGCGGTCCTGTCGTTCTGACGGACAGGGACAGTCGAACATTGCAGAAGATGGTTGCAAAACATCGCACTATATCGGCTGAAATTATAACTGATGAGTTCCAAAATGTTACCAGCAGTCCATCTAAATCAATGACTGTGCTTGGGAAGTTAAATAGAATGGGTTTCAGTGGTCGAGTGGCTCCTCATAAACTACGCATTTATATGGTAAATGTTAAGCGATGTTTCAGGTAATGCAAACAGCAACGCTACTGGACACTGGATGAAAGAAAACGAGTGTTTTTTATCGATGAATCACGCTTAACCCCGTGGCACTCCGATGGAAGGGTTTGGTTTTGGCGAATGCCTGGTGAATATTCCTGCCATTAGTGTAGTGCCAACAGTCAGTAAGTAGGGTTGGGTTGGGTTGTTTGGGGGAGGAGACTAGGCAGTGAGGTCGTCGGTCTCATCGGATTAGGGAAGGACAGGGAAGGAAGTCGGCCGTGCCCTTTGAAAGGAACCATCCCTGCATTTGCCTGAAGCGATTTAGGGAAATCACGGAAAATCTAAATCAGGATGGCCGGACGCGGGATTGAACCGTCGTCCTCCCGAATGCGAGTCCAGTGTGCTAGCCACTGGGCCAACTCGCTCGGTCAAGTAAGTAGGAAGTGGTGTTACTGTGTGGCAGTATTTTTCGTACTGAAGTTGTGGTCACCCTATTGTGCTGAAGGAAGCGCTTAATGCGGAAGGGTGTGAACAATTTTACAGCATTACGTACTGCGTACAGTAGAGGAACACTTTGGAGATGATGACTGCTTGACAATGCACGCATTCAAAAAGGAGCATAAGCGAGGCAGTGGTTTGTGAACAAGAATATTCCTGAAACGGACTGGCATGCCCAGAGTCCCGACTGCAACGACGGAACGCCTTTGGGAGGAGTTAGAATGTCGACTTCGCTCCAGACCCCAGCATCCAACATCGCTATCTTCTCCAGTTTCAGTTATTGTGGAAGAATGGTCTGCCGTTCTTCCACAGAGACACCTCACTGAAAGTGTTCCAGCGGAGTTGAAGCCATCATAAAGGCGGAAGGTGAACATACCCCACATTAATGTCCACTAATAGGTGCCCAGATACTTTTGATCAGATAGCGTAGATACTGATTAGAACAGGAACTTAACAGCAGAAACGTACCGTTACTTTGTTATAGGTAGAGTGACAGAAGTTAAAAGTCTCGCACCGAGGCAATTTGAGAAAAATGGTTCAAATGGCTCTAAGCACTATGGGACAAAACTTCTAAGGTCATCAGTCCCCTAGACTTAGAACTACTTAAACCTAACTAACCTAAGGAGATAACACACATCCATGCCCGAGGCAGCATTCGAACCTGCCACCGTAGCTGTAGCTCGGTTCGGGACTCAAGCGCCTAGATCCGCTCGGTCACCGCGACCGGCAAGGCAATTTGACAACATCTTCTTACAGCTGTAAATCAAAATAAAATGCACGACCGAAAATTCTTTTAAGGAAGCATATATAAGAATGTATTTCCGTTCTGTTCGTGGATTTAGCATAGAAAGTACGGCTGCTTGTAGCCTCCTGTCTACAAAGTTATTAGTGTAAGGTTATTCCTGATAAACAAAGTGGATTATACCATCAGTCAATTTAAGAACGTTGTGTTGTGCTGATAATGACAAGAGTTTTCAGAATGTCTCATTTGCAGGTGCTTATTCTTCTATACATTTTTTTCTTTGTGAGGAATGATATTTCACTCATACATGCTTCCCCACAGCTACTGTATACTGTTATTAGCGTATTTTTTTACCACTGTCTCTCCGAAGGCGATATTAAGGAGGCTGACGAATATTCACCGATTTCGCTCCGTAAAACTTCATTGAAATAATCAAAGCAGGCTTTAGCGAGATATTTGAAATCTTTTTTTGTCTCGTCACTTAAACGTTCTCATTCGTGTTGCCTTTCTTTGTATATGTTCGATGTTCTCTGTTTTTCTGACCTGGTGTTGATCCCCTCAGAATTGAGCAATATTCCAGGAAGGGCAGTGCCAGTGCTTCGCAAGCGATCTCTTTCATAGACAAAGGATTTCCAGTGCCCTACCTACAAGCTGCCTGCCGTTTCCTTTTATTGGTTTGTTGTGCTCCGATATATATTGATTTTATAGTAATTTATTTTATTGTTTTATCGTTTAGAAATGACATTACGGAACACCGTTCGCTGCAGTTTAAATTATTCTTTAACGTGCGACCGGTTTCGCTTAAAGTCTTTTACCCAGCACAGTTTGCATTAAAAGCAAGGCCCACACACATGCCTCTGTATGGCTAAACATATTATGTTTCTGACAATATATTCTTTGTTGATGTACACAGGGTGATTCAGAAGGTTGCGCACAGACGGAACGGGTGACAGAAGCAGAAAGGCAACAACTTTGGAATAGGAAATTATGGTCTTCTAAGCCTGAGTCAGTGAAAACCTTGGAATGTCAGGGACAACGAGGACACTCAATGTACACTTGCCGTAAGTTCAGGAAAGATAATGTGCTGTTTCTGTGTAAGTATAGTTGGATGTAGCTAGACAGAGAACCTAGATCATTTGTTGCTCAAGTACTAGGGGTGTTCAATAAAAAAGACAAAACATTTTTTTTTTTCTGAAACCAGGTTGCTTTTATTCAAGATTACAATACGCCATATAGCATTCTTTTGGCTGCGGACCCCTCGTTTTCAACACAATCTCCGTTCAATGCGACAGCCTTACACCACCTCACTGGGAGGGCCTGTATACCCGCATGGTACTCTACTGGTCGATGTCAAAGCCAACGTTTTGTTGCATCAATAACCTCCCCATCATCCACGGACTGATTCCTGCGGAGTGCGTCCTTCATGGGGCCAAACAGATCGAAATCGGAAGGTACAAGGTCCAACTGTAGGGTGGATGAGGAAGAACAGTCCAATGAATTTTGTGAGCTTTTCTCGCGTGCTGAGACTTGTGTGCGGCCTTCGGTTGTCACGGAGGAGGAGAAGTTGGCTTCCATTTTTGAGGCGAGGGACTCGCTGAAGTCGTTTCTTCAGTTTTCTGAGGGTAACAAAATACCCTGCAGAGTTGATCGTTGCACAGTGAAGGAGGACATCAAACAGAATAACCTCTCCAGAGTTCAAGAAGGCCGCCATCATTACTTTACCGACTGAGGGTGCATCTTTGAACATTTGCTTCGGAGGAGAGGTGCTGTGGCGCCGTTCCATGGATTGCCGTTTTGTTTCCAGTTCCAAGTGATGAACACATTTTTCATCGCCTGTGATGGTGTTCGACAAGAAATTGTCACGATCAGCCTTGTACCGTGCAAGCGGTTCAGCCCACATGATCTTCCGTTAGATGGCGAGGAACACAGTGGGCACACGCCTTTGGGTAACCCAACTGGTAGGCGAGTGTGTCAGAACTCCAAATAGAGGCATTCAGTGCAACGAAGTGTTTGATTGCGATATGTCGATCACCTCGAAAGAGAGTGTCAGCACGTTCCAACACTGAAGGAATAACAGCTGTGTGCGGACGGCGAACACACAAAAGATCAAACAGATTTGCGCAACATTGTTGCGGTGATGATAGCCGCCTCGCCCATCGACTCACCGTGCTTTCGTTCACTGCCAGGTCTCCGTAGACTTTCTGCAAGCGCCTGTCGAAACACTCCCGCTATATCCTTTATTGGGTTTTGTGTTATTTACCGAAGCCGCCATACAGTTAATTATTATGAATATATGACAGTGTGGCCGGTCGGGGTGGCCGAGCGGTTTTAGGCGCTACAGTCTGGAACCACGCGACCGCTACGGTCGCAGGTTCGAATCCTGCCACGGGCATGGATGTGTGTGATGTCCTTAGGTTAGTTAGGTTTAAGTAGTTCTAAGTTCTAGGGGACTGATGACCTCAAAAGTTACGTCCCATAGTGCTCAGAGCCATTTGAACCATATATGACCGTGTGCTTAATGGATGAAAGGCCATCGGTTTATCTGCTGTGGTTACGGGGGTATTTCAACAGAGTGCGGCGGTTCTGAGACGGAATAGTTAATGATTGAAAGTTTTTCTATTATTAAAGACCACAAAGGTTGCAATATACAAACAGATACGTATTTTCTATTAACATACAAATTCTGAGGCAGTTGCTACCTTCGCCTTACACGTTTAATTACGGTTATATCTTTTATTGGTTGCTGATTTTAAGTACTTCGTCACACGCAATGATGATGGTTAACATAAACAACAACGTTGTTGTTGTGGTCTTCAGTCCTGAGACTGGTCTGATGCAGCTCTCCATGCTACTCTATCCTGTGCAAGCTTCTTCATCTCCCAGTACCTACTGCAGCCTACATCCTTCTGAATCTGCTTAGTGTTCTCATCTCTTGGTCTCCCTCTACGATTTTTACCCTCCACGCTGCCCTCCAGTACTACATTGGTGATCCCTTGACTCCTCACAACATGTCCTACCAACCGATCCCTTCTTCTAGTCGAGTTGTGCCACAAACTCCTCTTCTCCCCAATTCTTTTCAATACCTCCTCGCCGGCCGCGGTGGTCTAGCGGTTCTGGCGCTGCAGTCCGGAACCGCAGGACTGCTACGGTCGCAGGTTCGAATCCTGCCTCGGGCATGGGTGTATGTGATGTCCTTAGGTTAGTTAGGTTTAAGTAGTTCTAAGTTCTAGGGGACTTATGACCTAAGATGTTGAGTCCCATAGTGCTCAGAGCCATTTTGAATACCTCCTCATTAGTTATGTGATCTACCCATCTAATCTTCAGCATTCTTGTGTAGCACCACATTTCCAAAGCTTCTATTCTCTTCTTGTCTAAACTATTTATCGTCCATGTTTCACTTCCATACATGGCTACACTCCATACAAATACTTTCAGAAACGACTTCCTGACACTTAAATCTATACTTGATGTTAACAAATTTCTCTTCTTCAGAAACGCTTTCCTTGCCATTGCCAGTCTACATTTTATATCCTCTCTACTTCGACCATCATCAGTTATTTTGCTCCCCAAATACCATAACTCCTCTACTACTTTAAGTGTCTCATTTCCTAATCTAATTCCCTCAGCATCACCCGACTTAATTCGACTACATTCCATTATCCTCGTTTTGCTTTTGTTGATGTTCATCTTATACCCTCCTTTCAAGACACTGTCCATTCCGTTCAGCTGCTCTTCCAAGTCTTTTGCTGTCTCTGACAGAATTACAATGTCATCGGCGAACCTCAAAGTTTTTATTTTTCTCCATGGATTTTAATACCTAGTCCGAATTTTTCTTTTGTTTCCTTTACTGCTTGATCAATATACAGATTGAATAACATCGGGGATAGGCTACAACCCTGTCTCACTCCCTTCCCAGCCACTGCTTCCCTTTCATGTCCCTCGACTCTTATAACTGCCATCTGCTTTCTGTACAAATTGTAAATAGCCCTTCACTCCCTGTATTTTACCTCTGCCACCTTTAGAATTTGAAAAAGAGTATTCCAATCAACATTATCAAAAGCTTTCTCTAAGTCTACAAATGCTAGAAACGTAGGTTTACCTTTCCTTAATCTTTCTTCTAAGATAAGTCGTAGGGTCAGTATTGCCTCGCGTGTTCCAACATTTCTACGGAATCCAAACTGGTCTTCCCCGAGGTCGGCTTCTACCAGTTTTTCCATTCGCCTGTAAAGTATTCGCGTTAGTATTTTGCAGCCGTTACTTATTAAACTGACATTTCGGTAATTTTCACATCTGTCAACACCTGCTTTCTTTGGGATTGGAATTATTATATTCTTCTTGAAGTCTGAGAGAATTTCGCCTGTCTCATACATCTTGCTCACCAGATGGTAGAGTTTTGTCAGGACTGGCTCTCCCAAGGCTGTCAGTAGTTCTAATGGAATGTTGTCTACTCCCGGGGCCTTGTTTCGACTTAGGTCTTTCAGTGCTCTGTCAAACTCTTCATGCAGTATCATATCTCCCATTTCATCTTCATCTACCTCCTCTTCCATTTCCATAATATTGTCCTCAAGAAGATCTCCCCTGTATAGACCCTCTATTTGTCTGATGTGATAGAAGAAGAAACAGGAGTCGATTTAGAAGAGATAGGGGATCCAGTATTAGAATCGGAATTTAAAAGAGCTATGGAGGACTTACGGTCAAATAAGGCAGAAGGGATAGATAACATTCCATCAGAATTTCTAAAATCATTGGGGGAAGTGGTTCCAAAACGACTATTCATATTGGTGTGTAGAATATATGAGTCTGGCGATATACCATCTGACTTTCGGAAAAGCATCATCCACACAATTCCGAAGACGGCAAGAGCTGACAAGTACGATAATTATAGCACAATCAGCTTAACAGCTCATGCATCGAAGCTGCTTACAAGAATAATATACAGAAGAATGGAAAAGAAAATTGAGAATGCGCTAGGTGACGATCAGTTTGGCTTTAGGAAAAGTAAAGGGACGAGAGAGGCAATTCTGACGTTACGGCTAATAATGGAAGCAAGGCTAAAGAAAAATCAAGACACTTTCATAGGATTTGTCGACCTGAAAAAAGCGTTCGACAATATAAAATGGTGCAAGCTGTTCGAGATTCTGAAAAAAGTAGGGGTAAGCTATAGGGAGAGACGGGTCATATACAATATGTACAGCAACCAAGAGGGAATAATAAGAGTGGACGATCAAGAACGAAGTGCTCGTATTAAGAAGGGTGTAAGACAAGGCTGTAGCCTTTCGCCGCTACTCTTCAATCTGTACATCGAGGAAGCAATGGTGGAAATAAAAGAAAGGTTCAGGAGTGGAATTAAAATACAAGGTGAAAGGATATCAATGATACGATTCGCTGATGACATTGCTATCCTGAGTGAAAGTGAAGAAGAATTAAATGATCTGCTGAACGGAATGAACAGTCTAATGAGTACACAGTATGGTTTGAGAGTAAATCGGAGAAAGACGAAGGTAATGAGAAGTAGTAGAAATGAGAACAGCGAGAAACTTAACATCAGGATTGGTGGTCACGAAGTCAATGAAGTTAAGGAATTCTGCTACCTAGGCAGTAAAATAACCAATGACGGACGGAGCAAGGAGGACATCAAAAGCAGACTCGCTATGGCAAAAAAGGCATTTCTGGCCAAGAGAAGTCTACTAATATCAAATAGCGGCCTTAATTTGAGGAAGAAATTTCTGGGGATGTACGTCTGGAGTACAGCATTGTATGGTAGTGAAACATGGACTGTGGGAAAACCGGAACAGAAGAGAATCGAAGCATTTGAGATGTGGTGCTATAGACGAATGTTGAAAATTAGGTGGACTGATAAGGTAAGGAATAAGGAGGTTCTACGCAGAATCGGAGAGGAAAGGAAAATGTGGAAAACACTGATAAGGAGAAGGGACAGGATGATAGGACATCTGCTAAGACATGAGGGAATGACTTCCATGGTACTAGAGGGAGCTGTAGGGGGCAAAAACTGTAGAGGACGACAGAGATTGGAATACGTCAAGCAAATAATTGAGGACGTAGGTTGCAAGTGCTACTCTGAGATGAAGAGGTTAGCACAGGAAAGGAATTCGTGGCGGCCCGCATCAAACCAGTCAGTAGACTGATGACCAAAAATAAAAAAAAAAAAAAAATACGCTTTCCACCTTTCTGCTTTCCCTTCTTTGCTTAGAACTGGGTTTCCATCTGTGCTCTTGATATTCATGCAAGTGGTTCTTTTTTCTCCAAAGGTCTCTTTCATTTTCCTTTAGGCAGTATCTATCTTACCCCTAGTGAGATAAGCCTCTACATCCTTACATTTGTCCTCTAGCCATCCCTGCTTAGCCATTTTGCTCTTCCTGTCGATCTCAAATTTGAGACGTTTGTATTCCTTTTTGCCTGCTTCAGTTACTGCATTTTTGTATTTTCTCCTTTCATCAATTAAATTCAGTGCCTCTTCTGTTACCCGAGGATTTCTACTAGCCCTCGTCTTTTTACCTACTTGATCCTCTGCTGCCTTCACTATTTCATTCCTCGAAGCTACCCATTCTTCTTCTACTGCATTTCTTTCCCCCATTCCTGTCAATTGTTCGCTGATGCTCTCCCTGAAACTCTGTACAACCTCTGGTTCTTTCAGTTTATCCAGGTCCCATCTCCTTAAATTCCCACCTTTTTGCAGTTTCTTCAGTTTTAATCTACAGTTCATAGCCAATAAATTGTGGTCAGAGTCCACATCTGCCCCTGGAAATGTCTTACTATTTAAAATCTGGTTCCTAAATCTCTGTCTTACCATTATATAATCTATCTGAAACCTTCTAGTATCTCCAGGGTTCTTCCATGTATACAACTTTCTTTCATGGTTCTTGAACCAAGTGCTAGCTATGATTAAGTTATGCTCTGTGCAAAATTCTACCAAGCGGCTTCCTCTTTCATTTCTTAGCCCCAATCCATATTCACCTATTACGTTTCCTTCTCTCCCTCTTCCTTTTCTCGAATTCCAGTCACCCATGACTATTAAATTCTCGTCTCCCTTCACTACGTGAATAATTTCTTTTATCTCATCATACATTTCATCAATTTCTTCATCATCTGCTGAGCTAGTTGGCATATAAACTTGTACTACTGTGGTAGGCGTGGGCTTCGTGTCTATCTTGGCGACAATAATGCGTGCACTATGCTGTTCGTAGTAGCTTAACCGCACTACTATTTTTTATTCATTATTAAACCTACTCCTGCATTACCCCTATTTGATTTTGTGTTTATAACCCTGGTGTCACCTGACGAGAAGTCTTGTTCCTCCTGCCACCGAACTTCACTAATTCCCATTATATCTAACTTTAACCTATCCATTTCCCTTTTTAAATTTTCTAACCTACCTGCTCGATTAAGGGATCTGACATTCCACGCTCCGATCCGTAGAACGCCAGTTTTCTTTCTCCTGATAACGACGTCCTCGTGAGAAGTCCCCGCCCGGAGATCCGAATGGGGGACTATTTTACCTCCGGACTATTTTACCCATCATTTAATCATACAGTAAATCTGCATGCCCTCGGGAAAAATTACGGCTGTAGTTTCCCCTTGCTTTCAGCCGTTCGCAGTACCACAACAGCAAGGCCGTTTTGGTTAGTGTTACAAGGCCAGATCAGTCAATCATCCAGACTGTTGCCCCTGCAACTACTGAAAAGGCTGCTGCCCCTCTTCAGGAACCACACGTTTGTCTGGCCTCTCAACAGATACCTCTCTGTTGTGGTTGCACCTACGGTACGGCTATCTATATCGATGAGGCACCCAAGTCTCCCCACCAACGGCAACAATACACACTGCAATCCTTGGTTGTTGCTGGCCGACGCGGTTGACGTGAAACACGTAATTCGGCACTTGTCACTTTGGGTTTTAAATCACTCGTGAATCGGTTTTGATGAGGGTCAACCGCACGACGATAAGGGGACGCGCTCATTTGTGACACTCCGGTGAATTTAAAATTTACTCCTCACTCGGCACATCCGCCGTTGACACCTTACTCTGCTCAACAGCCATTTTTTTTATTTTTGTGAGTTTTCCCAGCACTGCTTTCACTCGACACTAACCTCACTGCCCCCTGCTGTGCTCGACAATCGACTCCTATCTGCTATCGACCTGGGTGTAGGATACTAATATCTATGTTCGTGGGATCACGGATCCCTTACAGTGCGAATATCTGCGATACTCTTGTTTTCCGCCAAAAGAAACTCAGTGAGAGCTCTCTGCTTGAAACGCATCCCCGTTACAGACGCCAATTTGAAGGCTGTATATAGCGCCACCACCGATCAGAACTTCAAGGAACAATAGTGGTTGAAATAGGAATATTCCACGATGTTCCACAACAAATTACACTTTTTCAACCGAAACTGGGCGAGAAGAAAATGTGTTGCATTACTTACTGAATACCCCACATATGTGACGTACGTAGCACCGCACATCCCATGCGCTGAATCGTAAGGAGAGGTCGAATTGTATGACCCATTCTCTACCCTGATCTGACCCCTCTAGATTTTTCTCTTCTTGTAGGTGCGTGTCAAAAGTCTAGTATACGTCACACCATTTCCCGACGAAGAAACATTTCTCGCCAGAATACTTGCAGCATCTGACGAAGTGCGAGCGATGCCTGGCGTACTTGATAGAGAGTGCTCATAATTTTCTACTAATATGTTATGCCTGTATTGAATGCGATGGTCGCCGTTTGTAACTCCTTCGTCAATGACTAACATTCATGAGTATCCAGTAGATTATCTTTGCGGAACTTAGTAGGCATTTCTGCATTGATTGTCCTTGTTGTTCCTGGCATTCCCCTGTCTCAGGATTACGTCCAAGGCCATAAGCCCCTGTTCCAAAGTTGTTATATTTCAAGCAAATCTTCCTCATAACCCAAACCATGCTGTATAACAATCTTTGACCGAAACGAGTAGTGTGGTGTCACCGCCAGACACCACACTTGCTAGGTGGTAGCCTTTAAATCGGCCGCGGTCCGGTAGTATACGTCGGACCCGCGTGTCGCCACTATCAGTGATTGCAGACCGAGCGCCGCCACACGGCAGGTCTAGAGTGACTTCCTAGCACTCGCCCCAGTTGTACAGCCGACTTTGCTAGCGATGGTTCACTGACAAATTACGCTCTCAATTGTCGAGACGATAGTTAGCATAGCCTTCAGCTACGTCATTTGCTACGACCTAGCAATGCGCCATTATCATTTGCTATTTATCTTGTGATGCATGTACCGTCAGACCGATGTTCACCAATTATGGATTAAAGATAAGTATTCCAGAAGCTACGTACCTTTTTTGCTAGTCTCTATTCCTTTAACTGTTCCAGACCTCACGCCAGCCTGCGTAAGCTCAAACGCGTGCCTTTCGGCTTCCTCTCATAGTGGCTTGGCTGTCTTGCCAAGTCACAACAAGTAGCATGTTAAAGAACAATTTAAACAGCAGGTTACGGTGTTATACAAGGTGGGTGAAATAGAACTAGCCCGGAAAACACAATGGTATGCAAAAATTCAGGATGAAAGTAACTTTCGTATGATGTATCACTGCCAAGTAACATAGCTCCACGAAACTTGGCCCACGCATAAAAAGAACTGTTAAAGTGTAGCGCAGAAGGTAACTGAAAAAAATACGCTATGGGACGATCGGAAATGGCACTTTCATTCAAAGACAATAATTACACTGAAGCCACCGCGATTGTGTTGGTCGACTGGACATTAAAAACGAGGTACATGGTTCTTAATAGGGTGTATGGTTACCACGGACAGCAGAGCATGCTCTGCAACGCGCTCCTATGCTTGACACAAGGTCTGTACTGAGTTCTTATGGTGGAGCGTTCCCTTCCTCCACCAGCGTGGCTATTCGCCAAATATCTTCTCGTTCCAAGAGCTCGAGGCGGTCGCGCATTGCCGTCCATAAAAATCGTTCAAATGGCTCTAAGCACTAAGGGGACTTAACATCTGAGGTCATCAGTCCCCTACACTTAGAACGAGATAAACCTAACTAACCCAAAGACATCACACACATCCATGCCCGAGGCAGGATTCGAACCTGCGACATTAGCGGTAGCTCGGTTCCGGACTGTAGCGCCTGGAACCACTCGGCCGACCATCCATAAAAATGTCAAGACAGATTGCACTCTCGAAAGATGCACGTGGGAAGGATTACAGTGTCAGAATAACGTTGACCGTTGTGTGCAGCGTATTCAAAGATTTAGAGGTTAGTAGGCCCATGCAACATTATACCTCCCAACACCGTAACATCTGGATAGCAAAATGATAATGTTCGACAATGCTAGACATACTTTCGTATGGAGAGAGGTAGAAACACGTAATACACCCAGGAAAATTGTCGAACCTGATCGTTTTGGTGGTGCAGTTGTTATGACGTGACAGGGTATAGCGTTGCTTGGGCGTACTAACCTCCAAATCTTTGAACTCGGTACACACGCATGTGCGTCTTTTCAGGGGTGCATTCACCCTTGACTTCTTTTGGGTGAAAATGCACGAATGCATAGAGCAGCGGAGGCGGCGGAGAACTAGGAACGAGAGGATATTCGGCGAACGTTCTGATCTGCCAGTTTCGCTGACTTCAGTCCAATCGAGTAAGTGTGCGATGCTATGAGGTAACTTACTGCAGCACGTCAACTTGCACCAACGACCAACCGCGCCAACATATGTCGTTCCTTCAGCCATCAACAGTGAGGTTTGTTGCTTGCCAGCTATCCTCTTCATCTCAGCGTAACTGCTGCCTTCCACATCATTGACGGCCAGCCTTATTTACTCATTTGCAGGCCTACCCCTGCTATTCGAGCCGCGTGGGATTAGCCGAGCGGTCTCAGGCGCTGCAGTCATGGACTGTGCGGCTAGTCCCGGCGGAGGTTCGAGTCCTCCCTCGGGCATGGGTGTGTGTGTTTGTCCTTAAGGTAATTTAGGTTAAGTAGTGTG
Organism: Schistocerca americana; assembly: GCF_021461395.2. Taxonomy (NCBI): domain Eukaryota; kingdom Metazoa; phylum Arthropoda; class Insecta; order Orthoptera; family Acrididae; genus Schistocerca; species Schistocerca americana. Next base: position 355,320,993 of record NC_060130.1, read on the forward strand.
TAAGCTTAGGGACTGATGACCTTAGCAGTTAAGTCCCATAAGATTTCACACATTTGATCTGCTATTCCACCCTCTCACTACCCCTTCCACTATAGTTTTCAATGCCCAACCATTATAGGCGTCCTACCCATCACGCATTATGTTTTCTGTTAGGCTCGTTGCAAGACGTCTTTATTCCTTTCACAGTCAACTGACCTGAGCTCACACAGCCTTCTTAACATCTCTGCCTCGTCAATATCCGGAATTGCAACTTACTGAATACAGAAATGCACTATTTACCAGTAAATGAATTATAAATTTTGGAAATTTGTGGTAAGGTCTTATGGGACCAAACTGCTGAGGTCAACGGTTCCTAAGCTGACACACCACTTAATCCAGTGTGCGATTTGCAGGGGGGGATGGGGGGGATTCCCCCCCCCCCCCCCCTCTGCATCAGACCATCCCCTCCTCTGGCTTTAGTTTATGCATCCCAACCTGGGATGTTTATTTCCCACGCATTGCAATAAAACTTTACATATAATTTAAATTTGTGGAGCCGAACACTGAAAGTTTTTAATACAGTCTTACTATTAATACTATTAATATGTTTGCTTATTAATTTTTAAAAAGTGTTATGTAGTAGTTAAGCATTTCAAAACATTTAGAACTAAATCATCATTCTCATGTTGCCATTGTTGCTTTCGCCTAAGGTGCGTCATCCGTTTACTTGCGAGCTTGCGAGGGGAGTAGTGTGGCAGCCATACCGCAGCAGTCGTACCGCAGAGTTGGGCAAGCTGGGGGCTGAAATTCCTACCCCGGGCCCTGACACAGGGTGGTGACCGGCCCGGTACCTGTGCGAACATCTACCGTTAGGCCACCTTTTGCAACGGTATGGCGCAGACTAACGCGCCTGGGAGAAAGCACACATTACTAAATAACGCACCATCATCTGCTTCTAGTTCCTGGGACACTATTTCGTGGACCTTCTTTAAATACTCTTCTCTTCCACCATCGTTTTCTTTTCCTTTGGTTTTCATTTCCGTTGTTAGCTGCATGTGCAAGTACCAAGTACGCCGCCGCTGCGATACTTTATCATCCTTTATACTGCAAGATTGACACACATGTGGCACAAATTCTGTTGCTTTGGTATAAATTAACCTGCCACATGCAACATATGCCGCAAGATGTTGCTTGTTGTAGCATGCTACAAGACGACGCACGCCACATTTCCGTAGCATGCCACAATGTTGCAAGACGTCGCCCCAGCGTAAACGAGGCTTTAGAGCCAGGTCTGTATTGTATGGTGGATGTGATGTGTTGCGTACGAAACTAAAACCTGCAATCAGATCCAAACCTCGTGGAAAACTGTGAAGAGGTGTCATCCTCGCCCACATTCTGCCAAACGGACGCAATAAAGGAGTTGAGATTCGAGGTGCTGGAACATCCACCATACAGTACTGACCTGGCTCCAAGTGATTTTCACATCTTTGGACCCTTAACGGAAGCACTACAGGGAAGAAGATTTGAAAGTGATGAAGACGTCATTGCTGCGGTGCAAAATTGGTTACAGACGCAACCGAAAAACGTATTTTCTGATGAAATAAAAAAAACTCGTAAATATCGGGAAAACTGCATTGAAGTCCAGGGAGGTTACGTAGAAAAATAACGCTTGTTTCAGTTTTCTATCATCAGAATAAGTACTGCTTTTCACAAATGTGCCTTTACTTTTTGAATTCCCGTCGTATACCTGTATGTAGATGATTTTGTAAGTAAGTTTTACCTATAATGTACTTTTAAAGATATAACAAGGGATGGCTTTTCTGATAGTGTATACACGTGAATAGTGAGTTTCGGCATTAACATCTATTTATAAATAACTGTTTAACTATGGGTAACGCCACGGTCCAAGCTAGTAACATATGTAATTATACTAAGCCCCTAAGACATTCCCCCCCCCCCCCCCCCCCTCTACTGGTAAAAGAACAAATCGCACACCGACTTAATCTAACTTAAACTAACTTACGCTAAGGACAACACACACACTCTGGAGGACTCGAACCTCCGAGGGGTGGGGGGGGGGGGGGGGGGGGGAAGCCGCACGGACCGTGACAAGGCGCTCCAGACCGCATGGCTACCCCGCGCAGCTAAATGAATTACAGATTATATGCAAGTAGGGGGTACATTTCCTCAGAGGTATTGATGCAATCTCTTGATAGTAGCCATAAAGATCAAAACTGGCTGACCGTTGAAGGCTAGTAAATACAGTCCAGTTATGGAATTATGTCACTCAATAACATTTCAAACGCTTCTAATCGTTTCATTTTGTCTTCCCCTTTGTCCTCATTCCAAATCTCTGCGATTTATTAGTAGCCAGCTAAAACTGCTTCTCGAGAACCAGTACTTCTATCAATTCCTGAGTGCTGTACTTATCACAAAACCTTTAAGGTGACCGTATCCTTGGAGACCTCAGACGACACCATACATTTTCATTAATGTTCAAAAAATTGAAGTTTATTTATGTAAATGGATATTTAAGTTCACCCCTGAACTTTGATGCAGCTGTTTGATTATAAAAGTAGCGTAAAGGAAAATAAATTGTTCAGAGCCAGCCGTTGTGGCTGAGTGGCTCTAGGCACTTCAATCCTGAACCGCGCTGCTGCTACCATAGCAGGTTCGAATCCTGCCTCGGGCATGCATGTGTGTGCTGTCCTTAGGTTAGTTAGGTTTAAGTAGTTCTATGTCTAGCTGTTAAGTTCCATAGTGCTTAGAGCCATCTGAACCATTTTTGAAAATTGTTCAGAAGAGTATTACGCTGCACGTGAAAGGTGCATGTGAGTGAGCCGGATGAGAAGTGATGGGTCGCGATGAATGGTGTGGGAGCGAGCGCAAAAAACTTGAGAATATTTAAGATTTAGGATAGAATATCAAAAACGCAAGAAAAGCGCGAGTATTACAAACAGAATAACGGAACCAGTTTTGTTCGACAAAGTGTCGAACTTGATTAATCTATGCTTTACAAAGTTCCTGCGAAATCAGATTTGTTAAGTCTCACGCTTTCGACGACTTCCTCCGTCGTCACCGTCGTAAGTAAGAGACTGACAAATCTGAGACGGCAATAACTCCTGAAAGCACTTATTCAAGAATGTCGATGTGAAAACCCACATTCTTACAGTTAATCAATATTGTGAATTAAGTACTTGCCTTCTATATCAAGAATTGATGCCGGCAAAGGAAGTAAAAATAATAATATACAACTTAAAACGAATGACTGTGGCTCTCTTCTTTCATTTAAAAATCAGTTTCCCACAAATTATCAATAATGCATGGAACCAGGGCTTACCAACATATTGCAGGTGAAACAGAGCATATTACTCTCATGCTCCAGGTGACACATCTTCAGATGTAGCAGGCAGTTTTTGACACGCTTCGACTATAAAAACTATAGAATCCAGTTCTAGAGAATAAATAGTGTATGTCGCAGAATCTTTCACTAACGATTCCTTTTGTAGTCATATTACACCATAAAAATAGAACCGTTGCGAAGATAAGCAGTAAAACTGACATTTAACGGACATACATATTAACAATGCAGTTGCCTTACCTCTGTCCGAAGAGGCCTCGGATACCGACCGACCACTGTGTCATACTCAGCCGACAGGCGTCACTGGATGCGGCTATGGAAGGGCGCGTGGTCAGCACACCATTCCCTCAGCCGTTGTCAGCTTTCGTGATCGGAGTTACTACTTTTACTTCTCAGTCAAGTAGCTCCTCAGCTAGCCTCACAAGGACTGAGTGCACCCCGCTTGCCAACAGAGATCTGCAAACCACGATAGTCACCCATCCAAGTGCAAGCTGAGCACAACAGCGCTTAACTTCGGTGATCTGACGGGAACTGGTATTACCTTTGTGGCAAGGCCGTTGGTCCGCGGTTGTCTTATGACCTCTCCTAATTTACTTTCTACTTCCCCTTCCATTATTCAATAAAGTTGTCATGTGATAATTTTCATGCGTGTGCCATTAGACTGACCGTGCGGTAACTTTCGCATACTGCTTTCTTCGGAAGCGTAATATGCTACTGGTCATTAAAACTGCAACATCATGAAGAAGACACGAAAAAAACCTCAAGGGTATTGTGTGCTTACATAAGTAAATTACCAGCATTTCCGCGCAGTTGCACAGAGTAGACAAAGACAGTCTACGTACTGGTATCTGAGGATAGATTACATAGTTGCTTTCTCAATTAGAAATCGCATTTAAATGTTGACTGGTTGTGTGACTATCATGTTATGCCGTACGAAATAAGGTAAAACGTCAATTAGCAACTGCCAGAATTCTACAGGAGCAGGATCGAGGTCGATCTAGACAGCAGTTTATCATTCTGCGTTATTGGTGTTTACGTTAATAGAGTTCCCGAGACTGTCGTGGAAATATGGAACCGATGGGTTCAGGAACGCCATATTCAACGCCTGCAGGATCTCAGTAGTCCCGGTGACTAGCGCCGAGAGGAGAGACAATTATTCTCTCAGCCGTGCAAAATTGTACAGCCTTGTCACGTACGTTAAGTAAGGAAATATGCTTCTTTGTATCAAGAAAATTATCCAATAGGACACTGCGACGACATCTGGACCACTGTCTACTGTCAGCTTGGCGAACAATATTACGCCTTCGTCTTACGTGGCAGCATTGGTGCAGCTAACAATTGGTTGGTTTGAGGTGAAAAAAGACCAAACTACAGGGTCATCAGTCCCTAGATTAAGTCCTTCATCATACTATGGACCCATTGGGTCAACAATACCACCCATGATTCATATACACTGCTGGCCATCCAAAATGCAACACCAAGAAGGACTGGAGATATAACAGCCGTATTGATCTGGGAGATAACACGTTGTACGAAGATTATGTGATTAAAAATACAATCCCACGTGAAGTGAGGAAGATGATGAAATCAGTATTGAGTGTTGCCTTCACTGTTGGCTATAACAGCTGCTACACGCCTTGGCATTGAATCAAAGAGGCCCTGGAAGTGTGTTGGAGTACAGCAGTCCATGATAATTCCACGTGTTACCAAAGTTGATCTGGTGTAGCACAGGATACTGTATCCTGGGCCAGGTGTTCTGCTATCAACGATCAGACGGTTCCGATAGGCGAGAGACCAGGAGAATGGGGAGGCCAAGACAGCAATGCGATCCAATGGGCGACGAAGAAGTCTTGAACATTGCGTGCCACGTGTGGTCGTGCATTAACTTATTGCAATGTAGCTGTTGGCAAGCCCCGAAGGTATGGGAGGACAACAGGCTCCAGCACTTCAGAAATGTAGCGCTGGCAGTTTAGTGTACCCGCACTGCATATTAGGGAGATGCGGGAGTGGAATCTAATACCACACCAAACCATAATACCGGGTGCAGGGCCGGTATGGCAATGCGTAAGGGTGCAAGCTTCCTACTTTCAATTGTAATCAAGACTTTAATAAAAATGGGAAAGGTAATGTTAATAAGAACACTGGGAGGAGTTGTGGTCCAAATAACAATAGATTTATTCAATCAAAAGACAAGATAATGGCTAAAGAAACGCCACACAAACATTTTTATTTGACAAACGCTTTCACTAATATGCCGTCTATGGTGAACAAAGTGATCAGCTGGGGATCATCGGATCATCACACGACACTAACCAGAAGTAATTGCTTTACCTGACTTCATACATGTGAATCTGTGGTATGGTCCAAAACCTACGCTACTATCAAGCATCTATACTCTACTATTCCATAAAGAAAAATATGATTCGAAAGACCAGGGTGCTGAGAAGCATATATTGGACCCCTACGCCGTAGCAGAGAATACTTTACCCTCCTGCCGGTAAGAGTGGCACACCACGATGCGCTTGGCAACTGGAGTCATGGAAGGCAGCAATCTGTTATTAATGGCGCGCGCCCAAAAAATGCAAGTACGCCATCTGACGTTCGACTAATTCAGAACACAGGTACTTCCCTGTGAGCCTCTGAAACCCCGGTGGATTCCACTGTGCAGGTAGACCCGTTTGTTGATCTGGCAAACCAATTTGACTCCGTGCCACGACTATGCGTGACGGAATATGTTAAATGTTTAGACGGCCAAATCAAAACAAATAAGTACACTCACGCATCACTCGTCATGTGCATAATACTAGAAGCAGTACCTCTGACGCCGGCCGAAGTGGCCGTGCGGTTAAAGGCGCTGCAGTCTGGAACCGCAAGACCGCTACGCTCGCAGGTTCGAATCCTGCCTCGGGCATGGATGTTTGTGATGTCCTTAGGTTAGTTAGGTTTAAGTAGTTCTAAGTTCTAGGGGACTAATGACCTCAGCAGTTGAGTCCCATAGTGCTCAGAGCCATCTGAACCATTTGAAGTACCTCTGACGTTTCAGATGGTGACTGGCACAGGCTCTAAGTAGCACACTAGCAAAGCACACAAGTCTCACTGTTAAGGTAAAGACTTGCAGTTCTTTACCAGTGAAGCGCCAGTACAAGAGTGTCTTCTTCTCTTTCTCTCAGCTTTCCTCGCCAGCTCGGTAGCATAGCACATTAACATCTTAGAGTACTCCAACTTCAGCACAAGCCAAACACGAGCCGGAGCACCGCATTCGAAACAGGGAGACTGCCCCTTGCTCTGCATACACAGATTTGACCAACCAGAGACTATAAAGTTAATTGGAAGAAAAGGAAAAAAGATTCAGCTTCGCGGCCTCTTTCCCGCGCTCTTACACGTGTCTTTTGCTAAAAACATGACCTGGATGGAACCACAGCCCTCCATAAATAAATCGTTATCTCCCTTGTTGCGTACATTTCGAACTTCGCAAAGAACGGCCATAAACTTCCTGAAAGCGTCGTGCCTTCACAAATATGTTTTGTAGCAGAGTCTGGACGTCTGGACGCCACTGCCCTGTCCCACGGATATTCCCAGAAACACACAGTCGTCTCATCGGCTTCCTGTCAGTAAAAGGGCGCATCCCCTGCTTTATTGCCGGTCTTCAATGCTCTGCCCATTGCAGCAGCGACTCCTCGGCGCTAGTCAGCCTACCCGGATGGGGCCGCCGACCGGCCGGCGCCATCCATTGTGTCTGCACAATGAGACCGAGGAAGTCGGCAGTCCGCAAATGTTTTCACCCAGGTTCCGCAGAAAAAATGCTCCCCTCAGCCCTCTGCCGCCTTACGCTTTTATTGCAGTCGTTTAAAATCGGCACCCTCTTCCTGTGAACACTGGTAAAGCCTACTGCTATTGTTTCATTAGAGCACACAAGCAAGAGCATTAACTACGGCCAACCACTTCATCATATGAATGTAGTCAGATCGTATTGAGTTACACTAACCAAGTAATATAGATCAACTTACCTGAGGACATTACGCAGCATAACACTGTATTAGAAGTGAGAGTGCTCTGCAATCTCTCAGCCGGCCGGGGTGACCGAGCGGTTCTAGGCGCTATAGTCTGGAACCGAGCGACCGCTACGGTCGCAGGTTCGAATCCTGCCTCGAGCATGGATGTGTGTGATGTCCTTAGGTTAGTTAGGTTTAAGTAGTTCTAAGTTCTAGGGGACTGATGACCTCAGATGTTAAGTCCCACATCGCTCAGAGCTATTTGAACCATTTTTGCAATCTCTCACTACCTCCTCGTTCCTCTCAAATTGATTCTTGGGTAGTGTCACACTTTAAAGTGTGACACTCCCCAAGAATCAATTTTGACACTTCAGTTGGCTCATTATCAAAGAAATAAACATGAATCAATCTTTGTTCACCATGAAACGCAGCACGATGTTATACCCTGTCTTTACCACATTCAACCAGGTGTCATACATACACTATCTGCTGCGTGCCTACAAAATTAAAGTGCGAAATAAAAATGTGATGGTGTACCATCGGGTAATACTCTTGTAGACCCAGACCTAAATGACAGTTACTAAACCGTTATAGGGTCATGCAGACATTTATCTACTCATTCATCCTGAATTGGAGCCAAAGAAGGTTATTTCTCTAACCAGAATATAATAATGTTGTCTTGAGAATTCTCTGCCCCAAGGAAAATTACTACTCCTGCTAAATTATACACTTGGTTGCATTCATTCCTTGATTGAACATCGATCACAAACGTTCTCACATTCACCCAATATAAAAGATTCCTAGTTTTCATTTTGCATGGGTCATATGTTCAACTTGATTCTCTAATATGTGTCAGTCTGTTCCTTTAGCACAAAGATGTAAGCGTCGACACAACAAAACAACATACAAGTGACACAAAACAAGCGAATCTTTACACAAAACGAAAAATAATACATGAGTTCATTAAGTTAAAAAAACTTGGTAAGAAAACACAGAAAATACACGCAATCTTGTAAAAAAATGAAATCAGAAAGGCACATGTAAAATGAACTTAACTGGAAACAACAAATACCACCAACCGTTCCCTTCTCAAAAGAGTTTAGAGAGTCCGATTTTTAAATTTACAATTGTCACACGAATAAAAACCACACTACACTACTCGTGTCATGTCGGAAGTTCCATGCGGCTTTTCGCGGATGATGCTGTAGTATACAGAGAAGTTGCAGCATTAGAAAATTGTAGCGAAATGCAGGAAGATCTGCAGCGGATAGGCACTTGGTGCAGGGAGTGGCAACTGTCCCTTAACATAGACAAATGTAATGTATTACGAATACATAGAAAGAAGGATCCTTTATTGTATGATTATATGATAGCGGAACAAACACTGGTAGCAGTTACTTCTGTAAAATATCTGGGAGTATGCGTGCGGAACGATTTGAAGTGGAATGATCATATAAAATTAATTGTTGGTAAGGCGGGTACCAGATTGAGATTCATTGGGAGAGTCCTTAGAAAATGTAGTCCATCAACAAAGGAGGTGGCTTACAAAACACTCGTTCGACCTATACTTGAGTATTGCTCATCAGTGTGGGATCCGTACCAGATCGGTTTGACGGAGGAGATAGAGAAGATCCAAAGAAGAGCGGCGCGTTTCGTCACAGGGTTATTTGGTAACCGTGATAGCGTTACGGAGATGTTTAATAAACTCAAGTGGCAGACTCTGCAAGAGAGGCGCTCTGCATCGCGGTGTAGATTGCTCGCCAGGTTTCGAGAGGGTGCGTTTCTGGATGAGGTATCGAATATATTGCTTCCCCCTACTTATACCTCCCGAGGAGATCACGAATGTAAAATTAGAGAGATTAGAGCGCGCACGGAGGCTTTCAGACAGTCGTTCTTCCCGCGAACCATACGCGACTGGAACAGGAAAGGGAGGTAATGACAGTGGCACGTAAAGTGCCCTCCGCCACACACCGTTGGGTGGCTTGCGGAGTATAAATGTAGATGTCGATGTAGATGTCATGTAACAGGTTAGAATTGGCAGCTATGTGGGATGAGTTTGCCAAGATGGGTTACCCCTTTTTCTCGGAATGTAAAGTACGGGCAGCCCCCTCAATATGGCAGGACCTTGTCTGTCAGCAGCAAACAGTGGCGTCTCAATTGATGACCATCTTGGATGACGTGGTAGTCGGCAATGCGTTGCCGCTGTTAAAGACGTTCATGGGATGACACGGGCAGCATATGGACACAGGTTTGAGATGAATCACCTCCCGCCATCGCCGTCTCCATCGACCATAGGTTCGTATGAGCAGTTGCCAGCGGGCTCGTGCGCATGCGCAGAGCTGAATTCGCGTATGAGCAGTGCCTTCCTCCCGCTCCTGGCTACTTGAAGCGTGGCTGTTTGCTGTATGAGCAGTAGCAGCAAGTAACCAGATGCCACCCGGAAAATTTTTTCTGGCGCGCCCAAGCTGCCAGATTCGCGCATGCGCAGAGCAAGCTGAGTTATAGTGGGGGGGGGGGGGGGGAGATCCTTCCCCACGTGACCCGTGTATATGTTTCGTGTCTTCGAAATATTGCTGCTCTCTTCGTTTACAGCTCCCACGTCAAATGAAATCAAAATGGATTTCTGTGGCCGGAAGCCATCAAGTGAATTAATACACATTCTCATAACCACGAAAGACCAAAATAAGTCAGTAGTTTCAATTTTCTGATTTAATACTATTTCCACGTGATTAGTAATCAACCATTAATGTCTTAATGAAGCTATTTCTGTCTGTTTTGTAGAGAAATTTGTTTCTATTAATTTTTTTCTGCTGAGGCAGTTAGTTTATTTGGAACGAAGTGTTTCATTCCGCACTATTGGCTACTTTCAACTTCGTTCAATTTCAAGTGCAAATTTTCATTTTCTGGGACGAATGACATTATACCATAATAAAGAACCAAACATGAGAATACAGTACTGGACCTCCGAGAAAATTGGTATCACGAAAACCACATGAAAAGCTGAATACCAGGTACTTCAGAGTGCATCTGGTCATAGAAATGTGCAATTAGAGAGGAATGAAGCATTTTACTGTGGTTTATGAAATTCCCATGCTGGCTGGAGTAGTCACTGTTGTCCTGTTCTTTGTATGACACTGTAAGATCTCTTAATGCTATATACGTACGAACATACGAAAACATTTACTTGAAGCTGACTAAGTAGGCAAATTTGGTCAGTAGTTTTGAACTAAATATTTTGTTTCAAAAATAATGACAGCTGTAGCAGAAGTTTACAAAAAAATGGCTCTGAGCACTATGGGACTCAACTTCTGAGGTCATTAGTCCCCTAGAACTTAGAACTAGTTAAACCTAACTAACCTAAGGACATCACAAACATCCATGCCCGAGGCAGGATTCGAACCTGCGACCGTAGCGGTCTTGCGGTTCCAGACTGCAGCGCCTTTAACCGCACGGCCACTTCGGCCGGCCAGAAGTTTACAAATCTGCCTTCTGTGAAAGTGTTTTTCGATCACAAGGCACTTGTCTAGTACTTCCTCTAGGCCAGAAGTTATTTCTTAAATTTGTGTTTACGTCTTAAATTTATAGAAAGACATTCTATGGTAAATTGTAGACTGGCAGCATACCGTGTTTTATCGTTTTAACTCCGCATATGGCTTCATATTTAATCCTAGAGTAGAATATAAACTGTCAGTTGTACAGTTTCTTTGCCTCACAGACAACATTGTTAATTTTTTGCACATTTTGAAATAGTCGTGAAATTTATTGTCCTTTATTGTGGTGTAAGCTACACAAGAAACTTTTTTTTTCAAAAAAATTGTATTCCATCCTATTAGCTTTTTGCAGTGCTGTGTAGATGTAAACCTGTTGGAAATGTTACATAACAATATTGCAGAGTACGAATTTAAAAAACAATCTGTCAAATCCACCCCATAGCAAAATGTTATGGTACTTCGAGCAGTGGAGTCTAATTTTGAAATGATATTTTGCCAAGGACTGCTTCCTTATTTGCATCGTTTATTTGGGTGGGATATGATAAAACAATTGCTCTAAGTACAACTCTGTATGTCCTCTCAACAACATGCCGCACGGCTGCACATCGTCACGTGATGCCCCACCACGAAATTCCACCAAAAATTCGACGAAAAGCGTATGAGCAGAGCAAGCACCAAGCACGGGCTGCCTACGTCATCGTAGCTGCGCATGCGCAGTACAGCCTGTTGCCTGGTGCTGTCTGGTAACTGCTCAAACGAACCTCATGTCTCCAGACGAATAAGTACCTCCAGAATGAGATTTTCACTCTGCAGCGGAGTGTGCGCTGATATGAAACTTCCTGGCAGATTAAAACTGTGTGCCCGACCGAGACTCGAACTCAGGACCTTTGCCTTTCGCGGGCAAGTGCTCTACCATCTGAGCTACCGAAGCACGACTCACGACCGGTACTCACAACTTTACTTTTGCCAGTACCTCGTCTCCTACCTTCCAAACTTTACAGAAGCTCTCCTGCGAACCTTGCAGAACTAGCACTCCTGAAAGAAAGGCTATTGCGGAGACATGGTTTAGCCACAGCCTGGGGAATGTTTCCAGAATGAGATTTTCACTCTGCAGCGGAGTGTGCGCTGATATGAAACTTCCTGGCAGATTAAAACTGTGTATCCGACCGAGACTCGAACTCGGGACCTTTGCCTTTCGCGGGCAAGTGCTCTACCATCCTGTACCTCGTCTCCTACCTCCCAAACTAGGTAGGAGACGAGGTACTGGCAGAAGTAAAGTTGTGAGTACCGGTCGTGAGTCGTGCTTCGGTAGCTCAGATGGTAGAGCACTTGCCCGCGAAAGGCAAAGGTCCTGAGTTCGAGTCTCGGTCGGGCACACAGTTTTAATCTGCCAGGAAGATTCAAGTACCTCCATTCAGCGTTCTGCAGGCAGTCGCATCCTGCACGCCCTTCCATTCAGCGGTAGTCCCTCGGGACCTTGGAGTCGAAAGTGGTGGTGAAACTGCTCGCATGACGCCTGACCAACAGACCTTGACTGTCCTGTCTGCTTGGAGCCTCGTCTGCTAAGCTGCTACGGCCGATCCGGTGACAGTGACCTCTTCAACTGCCTGATACGTCGCCATCAACTCAGCTTCCACAGTCTGCACAGTGCTTACATGGGGACTTAGTGCCGTGTTTTTACAAATATGTTTACAGCATAAATACATATATAATTATAATGAAATTGTAATGGATTGCTTTATATGATTACGCTAAGAATAAAAAATAAATAAAATCGTTTACAGAATTCTTTTGACAAACATAAAATCTTATTCTATTCTACAATTACTATGTGATTTTATTACAGCAATAATTTTAAATGATTAATTTTCTGTGTTAATAATCTTAAGTAGTGTGAGGTGTTGTAATGTATGACAGTATAGTGTTAATTTCCCATAACCTTTCATGCAATCAAAGTACTAAGCCGGCTTAGACTACACATACACTTCAGTCACTCTCATACCATCTAAGTCTACTAATTATTCATGCAATCCAACTACTATAAAAGATATACGAACTACTAGACTTCCCATTACTTTGTCATTATGGTGGCACTAACGCTGGTGTATGGCGTGAATCTCGATGAGCCCCGATGTCACCAGTCTGCTCTCTCCTATGTGGCAAAAAACCACTGCAAAATTCTCTTTTTGCTGAAACTGACACAAAATGTTTTCAGGTTGGTGTACAAATTTTCCACTCCAGCTCATGGAAAAAACATAAAAAGCACAAGGTATTATCGACATTAGACTGCAAAGCTACATTTCTTCCGTTCTTAACTTTCTCACAAATTGCTGGTGTGCCTCGCTCACTCTGCAAACATACACCAAAATGACTCACACATTCCGTGCTCATGCCAGAAAGTACCAACTATCGCCCAAGATCTACTACTCAGGCGCTCGCGAACTACTCGCGAAAGCCCACACGAATATCATCACACAATAGTGCGGAAAACCACAAGAGGTGCAGGAAGGTCGAACTTATTGAAAGCGAGGAGAAGCGGAATTTTATGAACTGAAGGGAGGACTCCCGCTGAAGATTACTGCACTTTGAAAGCGAGAATATGTGGAATTCTACGATCTGAAATGACTCTGAAGAAGTGTAAGCCTAAGCGCTACTTATAGAAATAAACGTAGGCCGAATGAAGGTTTTGCAGTAACATGCAGTCGCTATAGTTTGTGTCATGGAAGATAAAGTTTACTGCTATCTTTCTGTGGCATATTTGATACAAAGAAGGCCAGGGTTTAATGATGTGTCTACGTTGATATGATTATAAAGTACTGCATTTAAAGTCGCCACTAATATGCAGTTTTGCAAGAAGTTCTTTTCATCTCTGATTACGTTCTTAAATCCGTTGCATTACTAAACTAACAATGTCGGCAGAGGAATAAAATTAATGATCCCATGTTATTCCTGGCCGGCCGGAGTGGCCGTGCGGTTCTAGGCTCTACAGTCTGGAACCGAGCGACCGCTACGGTCGCAGGCTCGAATCCTGCCTCGGGCATGGATGTGTGTGATGTCCTTAGGTTAGTTAGGCTTAATTAGTTCTAAGTTCTAGGCGACTGATGACTTCAGAAGTTAAGTCACATAGTGCTCAGAGCCATTTTTTGTTACAGGGTGTGGTAGATAAGTAATGAGACTGGCCGCCGCGCGGCGCCCCAGTCGCTCGCAGGGCGGTCTCCACCTGTACGTCATGTGGTGGGGGATCTGAGCTAACAATACAACCAGTTCGCATTCGCGTCGGAGCTCTGGTGCAGTGAGGGTCGAGCTTCGCGTATTACGTTGTTTGTGTGCCCGTGACACTTGTGAAAACGCTGAAGATGGTTCGCTCGATAGAACAGCGGTATGCAATCAAATTTTGCTTTCGCTTGGGCAAAACTGCTTCGGAAACTTTTGCTATGATTACGGAGGCCTACAAAGAAGACTCCCTATCAAGAGCTCAAGTGGTCCGGTGGTTTAATGAATTTAAAAACGGGAGGGAATCCGTTGAAGACATGGAACGATCTGGACGCCCTTCAACGAGTCGTGTGGATGAAACGGTGGCCAAAGTGAAAGAACTCCTGGACTCTGACCGTCGTTTAAGTCTCAAAATGATCGCCGATGAGGTCTCCGTGAATAAATTTACGGTTCACCAAATTGTTACGCAAGATTTGATGATGAGGAAAGTTTGCGCAAAATTGGTTCCCCGAGTGCTCACCGCCGAACAAAAGCAACAACGAGTGGACGTTTGCCGTGAGATGTTGAATGATTTGGAAAATAATCAACACTTTTTAGACAACGTAGTAACAGGTGACGAATCGTGGACATTCCAGTACGACCCGGAGACGAAAGCCCAGAGCTCGGAGTGGCACACACCGGCATCCCCGCGGCCGAAGAAAGCAAGAATGTCAAAGTGCCGCATCACGACAATGCTGATTGTGTTTTTCGACAAGCGGGGGTTAATTCACAAAGAGTTTGTCCCTCAGGGGAAGACTGTCAGTGCCGAATTCTGCAAAGAAGTCCTTCAGCGATTGCACAGAGCCGTCAAACGGAAGCAACAGGACCTTGCTCAACGCTGGCGTCTCCACCACGACAACGCTCCGGCGCACACAGTGTTCCTCGTGACCTCCTAATTGACCCGAATTGGAGTTGAAGTTTTGCCACAGCCACCATACAGCCCTGACTTGAGTCCTCCTGATTTCTTCCTATTTCCGAAGGTCAAAAGATGCCTGAAGGGTCATCGTTTCGACGATATTCCGAACATCCAACGTGCTGTCACGAAGGCACTAACTGGGATAACTCAAACGGACTACAGTGGGGCCTATGAAGCTTGGAAAACGCGCTGGCAACGTTGTGTCGACGCCCAAGGCGAGTACTTTGAAGAATATTAACGTTTTGTACAAATTGGATCAATAAATTTGTTTTTCTAGACTGAGTCTCATTACTTATCTATCACACCTCGTATTCCTGCATTTTTCTCTAGTTTTTCACTTCTGCACATTTCGCAGGTTATGACGAATTACAGGTGGCTAAGACGTATTTTACACTGCCGGAAAAAAATTGGTACTCCGTTTTAGAGATTTCGATTTCACTCAAGATTTATTGCTGCAACGGTGTAATAGAGTACATGAAATGATTACATTCACAGATCGATTGCACAAGCGGTTATGAGGTACTAGGTATCGACTGATGCTGAACCACCAAACCTCCACTGGCGGCAGTGCAGGAACTGACTCAGGCATACAGTCGATTGTGCAGATGGAGAATACTGTTCTGTGATACGTTATGCCACGCCTGCTCGACCTGTTCACATGGTTCTGTAAGAGTTCGTGGCTGACAACTAGCACGAATCACTTCTTTGTACCATCATACCCCACACGTGTTCAATTGGAGGCAAGTCCATGTGCTCAATTGGAGACAAGTCTGGAGATCGTGCTGGCCATGGAAGTTTCTGAGCGCCTTTCAGTATACGTTGAGTTTCACGAGCAGTATGTGGGCGAGCATTATGCTTTTGGAACAACACATCACGTTCCTGTTCCAAGAACAGCAAAAGAATGGGTCTAAGAACATCCTGTGGGGGGCTGTCAGCAGTACAGTCAACCTGTTCTTCAGCCAATGGACAATAGATACACGGCGGATGACTTTTTGCACTGGTAGTTAAAAACAATAATAATAAAGGTGAAATGAAACAAAATAAGCACACATATAAAACATGTTGACAGAACACTGATAAATGAAGAAGCAGTTTCCTGTTAATCGAAATTGGAAGAACCTGCCATAGGGTAGAGATTCAGTTGTTGAAGGGGAAAAGGTTGGCCAGTGAAGAGGGCGAAACTGTGGTGATATAAGGATGGAGGATTGGTGTATTACAGCGATGAGGTAGAAGTGGCTGTTGGGACAGAAGAGGGGGTTGAGTAGAGGCAGGAACTGCTGACACTATTAGCTGCTTCGAAAGGGTTGTGGAGAAAAAAAGGCAGAAGCGGAAAAAAGAGTGACAAGTAGAAAGAAAGAAAGCCCTGATAGGGTGGGCTGTGTGGGGTGGGCCTGTAGCTGATAGGATGGGCAAATGTCAGGGCAGAGTTCATGATCTGGGAGGGAGAGATGGATGAAGTGTTGGGAGAGCATGAAGAGGGTGTGTTAGAGGAGGGTTGGTGGGATGTGTTACCAAAGATGCGGCAGTGTATGAGGATTAGAAAGCAGAGGGGAAACGAAAGGATTATGGGAGTCGAGTGTGCGGATGGTGTACTTTGTTTGGAGGTGTTCATTGTGAGTGAGGAGAGGGGGAACGTGATGAGGTGTAAAGGAACCTTGTGGGGGAAGGTAAATAAATGCGGAAAGCGAGGCGGAATTGATTTGCAGACCTGTGTTCAAACTCTTATGGCTAATTGAAATACTGACACTAGTGAGTGCACACTTCGATTCTATATGGTCTAAATTATGACATTATCAGAGTTGTGAGAGTATATTTGTATTATATGAGGGCATGCAGAAAAGTAATCTCTCCGATTTTTTATGTGAAAAGCCTTAAAGATTTTTAGATAAAACAAGTGTTATTAACTTTTGTGTCGTCTCGTTGTCACTGTAGATTCTTATACCAGGGGAAGCGAGGAGAGGATGTTGTTTGGTGGCTGGCATCCACTTTCTACACCACAACTGTACTGTATGAACAGGGTTATTTATTTATCAGAACAGAAAGCTACTTACCTTTAAGCAAGTTGTTGTGATACAAACTCTCCTATAATAGTCCACATTAGCCTCACTGCTGGTGACGTACAAGTTCTGCTATAAACACTACACTCTCGTAGCCAGTGACGTGAACTGACAGACGCCATCTAGAATAGTGACTAAGCTAGTATCTGAGCTGACTGCGACTGCGACTGACTCTGTCTGTGACTGGGCTCACTGTCTGTGACTGACTGGGTGACCGACTAGGCCCTCCGGTCCATGGAGGTGATCTAAATTCTTGTTGTCGAGAAGGCGTTGGCGGCGCGTTGCTTGGGAGTCTGTGTTTGGCCTTTCCCTGACAGGCGCTCTTGATTCAGCACCTATTATCGATCCTCTGCCGGCCGCGGTGGCCAAGCGGTTCTAGGTGCTTCACTCCGGAACCGCGCGACTGCTACGGTCGCAGGTTCGAATCCTGCCTTGGGCATGGATGTGTGTGATGTCCTTAGGTTAGTTAGGTTTAAGTATTTCTAAGTTCTAGGGGACTGTTGACCTCGGACGTTAAGTCCCATAGTGCTCAGAGCCATTTGAACCATCGATCTTCTTGCAACCTCTTGCCGACCAGTGTGCTGGCGACTGCTTATGGAAGCACATTAACAGTCTATGTCTTTACTCTTCATGCCTACATATTTTCAGCCCTCTGCCACTAGAGGGCTAAAACTGTAACGTGTGACATGTAAATGTGTAATGTAACTATGTCGGCTCGTGAGAAACAATGTGCTGTAATCGAGTTTAGAATTTTACGAGTTCGTCCACACATAGAGCACCGTCTCCTTCAGCATGACAATGCCAGACAATACACGAGTGCTGCGACATCTGCAACAAACAGATGCCTTGGATTTACTGATCATCCTCCATACAATCTCGACTTGGCCCCATCCGATCTTTATCTGTTTCTAAAACTTAAAGAACACTTTCGAGCACTTCACTTTGATAGCGATGCAAGCAGAGGTTAGGCTGTGGCTCTGTCAACAAATTCAAACATCCTACAGTGACATTATCAGCAAGCTGGTCTCACTTTAGGAGGGATGTGTTCGTCGCCAGGGTGAATGTGTTGAGAAATAAATATGTAGATATGGCGAATAAAGATGTAGAGTTTTAATAAAGTTCCTAATATAAAAAAAAACTTAATAAATTTTAATGTAAAAAATTTTCAGGAATAAAATATTACATTCATTACGGAAAATGTACAATACTAAAGCGAAAAACGGAAGACTAATGTTAAATATTTTGAAAAACATCTCGTTGAAGCTTGCTGGGTTGTCATGGCGTACTGAGAGAGCAAAACGTAAGTGAACGCATGGTGTCAGTTGTTTCGGACATCTCCGAAAGAACACACATCACACAAAACCGCAGCTGTGATACACATTAAGCTTATTCGTGGTGAAGGGGGTTGGGAGGGGGGAGAGAAAAGAAAAGGGAAGGAACTAGTGATATTAGAAGCATCAGAATTTTATATAGAATAAGGAGGGACAGCTGAAAATAGATGCCAGATCGGGCCTCGAACCCGGGATCGCCTGGTTATTAGGCAGTTGCATTAACCATTGTGCCACCCGGGCTCTGTGTATCGCAAATTCACAGACTACGTCCAGATGCTCCATGACCAACACACATTCGCATTTAGCGCTACCTATCTGCAGTCCCCCTTGCTCACTAATTTTAAAGTTCTGTTGGCGGTTGAATATAAACGTGCATCTTCACTGAAGGTTGTAGATTAATTGCCCACTTAGGAACGCCAGCACAACAGCTGTGCGTGTTTGGTCAGAGAATTAGCTGCTCTCCGTAAACTGAGTGGATGGATCAACTGTGAGCTTGAAGGGGTGTCTTTGGACGACCGCCCCGAGCAAATGTAACAAACAAAATGAGATCAACATAAAAAACGCAATGGTGAACACAACTGTATAATAAGTAGGAGATCCGGGTTCGAGTTCCAATGTTGCACACATTTTTGCTCGTCGCCGCTGATTCCGCATAAAGTCCCGATGCAACTGATATCATTAGTTCCTCCCCTTTCGTTTACTTTCTCCCCCTTACACCTTCAATTTACGTAAGAATAATACTTGTTATTCATTATGGAGATTGTGAGCAGTCTCCATGGGAGTGTCAAAAAAGATTCCTATGCGATCTAGCTGGGGAAAATGGAAGAATTGGTGGTTGTATATTACTGCATTTTTCAAAAAAATGGTTCAAATGGCTCTGAGCACTATGGGACTTAACATCTGTGGTCATCAGTCCCCTAGAACTTAGAACTACTTAAACCTAACTAACCTAAGGACATCACAGACATCCATGCCCAAGGCAGGATTCGAACCTGCGACCGTAGCAGTCACGCGGTTCCGGACTGAGCGCCTTAACCGCGAGACCACCGCGGCCGGCACTGCATTTTTCAAGGAAACGTAAAACTTTGTCAACGTAATGTTCACCTTAAAAGATCCACACGAAACTTTTTCTATGTGCACGTGTATACTCTACACAGGGTACTTCTGGTATCACAACTTTCCACCTCCTTCCCCCTCCCCCTCCCCCTCCCCCATTTTCCGTTCTATTCACAGGTAAAGTGTAGGAATAATAACTAGCTCCTCGCCAGACCATGAAGGGCCAATTGTTGTCTACTGGCCGTCTTGTCATCCTCTGCCTTCCGGCGTCATACGGATACGGTACAGACGGACATGCGGTCAGCACACCACTCTTCCTTGCAACCTTTCCAGACCGTGTAGTCGCTACTGTTCGGTCAAATAGCTCCTCAATTGGCATCATGAGGCTGAGTGCACCCCTTACCAGTCCTCCGTCCAAAAAAATATCCTTGGCAGGTCCGGGAGTCGAATCTGGTTCCTCTGTACGGCACCCATCTATGCTGACCACTCAGCTACGGAGGCAAGCTGTAAGAATAGTGACTGTCTGTAAAGTTCCAAATGAATTCCATTTTCTCTACTTTTCCCGTCGTGGTCTTTTCACCTCTCCGAGATGCACTACTCCTCTATTACAGCGTCTGTCGCTGGAGTTTGTTGAGCATTTCCGTAACGTTCTGCCGAGTAAACGATCTCGTGACGAAATGCGCCGCTCTTCGTTAGATCATCTCTGTCTTTTCTATTAATGTTACTTGGTGAGAGTTTCAGACTGAAGAGCAGTACTCTAAACTGTTCTTCCAAGTGTTTGTACGCCGCTTCTTCCTATGAATCTCAGCTTGGCATCTGTTTGCCGCAGGTGTGGCCCAGCGGTTCTAGGCGCTTCAGTCTGGAACTGCGCGACCGCTGCGGTCGCAGGTTCGAATCCTGCCTCGGGCATGGATGTGTGTGATGTCCTTAGGTTAGTTGGGTTTAAGTAGATCTAAGTTCTAGGGGACTGATGACCTCAGATGTTAAGTCCCACAGTGCTCAGAGCCATTTCAACCATTTTTTTTTGGCATCTGTTTTTCCTACGGTTTGTTTAACGTGGTCACTTCACTTTAGGTCGCTAGATACTTTACAGTGGTTACTGTTTCCAGTGCACTGTCCCCTACAGCGAAATCTTCTAGTAACGAATCTCTTCTCCTGTTTATGCTCAATATGTTACTTTTATTATGTTACCTCGTTTAGGACATGCTACGCAAACATTTGGAAAACGTTCTCAAACCAGAACATGAGATTTACTCTAGACGCAGACGGATGAGACACACGAATTCCGTCC
The DNA here is from genome assembly GCF_021461395.2 of Schistocerca americana. Classification (NCBI taxonomy): domain Eukaryota; kingdom Metazoa; phylum Arthropoda; class Insecta; order Orthoptera; family Acrididae; genus Schistocerca; species Schistocerca americana. The sequence continues at coordinate 355,341,719 of NC_060130.1, forward strand.
CGCATGAAGTTATGGCGTCAGAAGAGGTATCCGGCCACCAACTGTCACTAACATATCCAAAACCCATATAATAACGCCTACCCCGGAGATAAATGCGAAACAAGCAATGGAGTAGAAGATTTTACATTTATTTACCTTCCAAGTCAACTCCTATTCGCTTTGCATATCTTCCTGAACAACGCTACAGTTTTGTGACGTTGCAGCCATCCTGTAGATAAAACACCATCCTCCAAGAATATCCCCACGGATCCTCCAACGTTATGCACTGGATAACTGATACAAATTGTAAATAGTAGAGGCCCTATAACACTGCGTTGGCGTACTCCCTGAATTACCTTTATATTTGACGAAGTTTCTTCGCTACAAACGATGTGCTATCTACACTACTGGCCATTAAAATTGCTACACCACGAAGATGACGAGCTACAGACGCGAAATTTAACCGACAGTGCTGTGATATGCAAATGATTAGCTTTTCAGACCATTCACACAAAGTTGGCGCCGCTGGCGACACCTACAACGTGCTGACATGAGGAAAGTTTCCAACCAATTTCTCATACACAAACAGCAGTTGACCGGCGTTGCCTGGTGAAACGTTGTTGTGATGCATCGTATAAGGAGGAGAAATGCGTACCATCACGTTTCCGACTTTGATAAACGGATTGTAGCCTATCGCGATTGCGGTTTATCGTATCGCTACATTGCTGCTCGCGTTGGTCTAGATGCAATGACTGTTAGCAGAATATGGAATCGGTGGGTTCAGGAGGGTAATGCGGAACGCCGTGCTGGATCCCAACGGTCTCGTATCACTAGCAGTCGAGATGACAGGCATCTTATCCGCATGGCTGTAACGGATTGTGCAGCCACGTCTCGATCCCTGAGTCAGCAGATGGGGACGTTTCCAGCAGCATTGACTATCAGCTCGGAGACCATGGCTGCGGTTACCCTTGACGCTGCATCACAGACAGGAGCACCTGCGATGGTGTACTCAACGACAAACCTGGGTGCACGAATGTCAAAACGTCATTTTTTTCGGATGAATCCGTGTTCTGTTTACAGCATCATGATGGTCGTATCCGTGTTTGGCGACATCGCGGTGAACGCACATTGGAAGCGTGTATTCGTCATCGCCATACTGGCGTATCACCCGGCGTGATGGTATGGGGTGCCATTGGTTACACGTCTCGGTCACCTCTTGTTCGCATTGACGGCACTTGGAACAGTGGACGTTACATTTCAGATGTGTTACGACCCGTGGCTCCACCCTTCATTCGATCCCTGCGAAACCCTACATTTCAGCAGGATAATGCACGACCGCATGTTGCAGGTCCTGTACGGGCCTTTCTGGATACAGAAAATGTTCGACTGTTGCCCTGGCCAGTACATTCTCCAGATCTCTCACCAACTGAAAACAGCTGGTCAGTGGTGGCCGAGCAACTGGCTCGTTACAATACGCCAGTCACTACTCTTGATGAACTGTGGTATGGTGTTGAAGCTGCATGGGCAGCTGTACCTGTACACGCCATCGAAGCTCTGTTTGACTCAATGCCCAGGCGTATCAAGGCCGTTATTACGGCCTGAGGTGGTTGTTCTGGGTACTGATTTCTCAGGATCTATGCACCCAAATTTCATGAAAATGTAATCACATGTCAGTTCTAGTATAATATACTTGCCAATGAATACCCGTTTATCATCTGCATTTCTTCTTGGTGTAGCAATTTTAATGGTCAGTAGTGTACAAATTTGGTCACTCAGTAAGCTCGTTATAATTAAAGTGTTCACAGAGGTCCAGCGAAAATCGGTTCCAAATTAACACATTAGCATATCTACCAAGTTTCGCTACCATACTATAAATACAGCCTACACTGGACCTCCGCGAGTAGCTGCACTTTAAATATAACTACCCAGTATTTTCAGAATGAAATTTTCACACTGCCGTGGAGTGTGCGCTGATATGAAACTATCTATCAAACTAAAAACTTGTGCCCTACCGAAGTTCGAACTCGGGACCTCCGCCGTTCTTGGGCAAGTACTCTAGCGACCCAGCTACACAAGCATGGCTGCCGACAGCTCCTCACAGCAATATCCTTTCTTCCAGAATTGTTAGTTTTCCAAGCTTCTTAGGAGAGCTTCTGTGAAGTTTGGAAGGTAGAAGACGAGGTACTGGCGGAAGTAAAGCTATGCGAACGGATCGTTAGTCGTGCTTGGGTGGCTCGGTCGGTAGATCACTTGCCTGTGAAGGCAAAGGTCCCGAGTTCCAGGCACAGTCCTGCACACAGTTCTAATCTGCCACGAAGTTTCAGTTGGTATTTTGTTCACTAATTGTTCGGGTGAATGAAGGGTGGGACGGATCACGTGAAAATGAAGTTGAATTGCGCAACTGATGCCAGCGGTCAGTGTTCGGTAGGGTAGCGCGAATGAGTAATCGAGCAATCGGAGCGATTGGTGCGGTGGGATGGAGCGAAATGAAGGGTGTGGTGGCTGGGCTGCAGGCGTGAACATTTCTTCTGCTTCTTCAACATGTCACGTTCATTGACACGGCTCTTTTCTTTCGTATATATGTGCTGCATTATTCTGTGTCAGCTGCGCACAATTGGAGACAACAGGGAACGAGTTCTTCTTGCATCGACAAGTGCTCACTAGCGCCACCAGCCACACTAATGGTCAGCTGCACACAAAGCGAAAGCAGTCCACTCTTACGGCAAACAACGACAGCTGTTGCAACCGATCTGACGCGCACGTGACGTTTTGTGTATGAAACATATTATTTAAAGTTTTACGTTATTATCTATTTCTAGAGACGTGAGGTAACAATTGTTATGTCAAAACGGTGTAGTTTCGTTGCATCCGACACACTTTATAGCAACAAAATTACTAAAACACGTGTAGCTGCCATCACAATATAAAATATGGTGGACAGAGTGTTCTCACCTTACTTTACAGTCGACCTCTTCGACCCTGTTTGCCTGTCCCATCAAACCTTGCACTTACACACAGTTCTGAACCTCTTCATCTGCTGTTTGCTCGGACCACATTAACTTGAAACCACACCAACTGACTAGCAGTACCTATACGTTTCTGTGTCCGCGGATACACTATGTTTGCGGCGCACTCGAATCCTGCCTCGGGCATGGATGTGTGTGATGTCCTGAGGTTAGTTAGGTTTCATTAGTTCTAAGTTCTAGGCGACTGATGACGTCAGAAGTTAAGTCGCATAGTGCTCAGAGCCATATGAACCAAATGCGTTAAAAATTCAATATTGCTACCCTCCATTTGCAAGTTCCCAACATTTTCTATTTAATTTACTTAACTAACGTCTACTTCTACACTATGTGATCAAAAGTGTCCGGACACCCCCCAAAACATACGTTTTTCATATTAGGTGCATTGTGCTGCCACCTACTACCAGGTACTCCATATCAGCGACCTCAGTAGTCATCAGACATCGTGAGAGAGCAGAGTGGGGCGCTCAGCGGAACTCACGGACTTCGAACGTGGTCAGGTCACTGGATGTCACTTGCGGCATACGTCTGTACGCGACATTTCCACACTTCTGAACATCCCTAGGTCCACTGTTTCCGATGTTACAGTGAAGTGGAAACGTGAAGGGAGACGTACAGCACAAAAGCGTACAGGCCGACTTCGTCTGTTGACTGAAGGAGACCGCCGACATTTGAAGAGTGTCGTAATGCGTTATAGGCGGACATCTATCCAGACCATCACACACGAATTCTAAACTGCACCAGGATACACTGCAAGTACTATGACAGTTAGGCGGGAGGTGAGAAAACTTGGATTTCATGGTCGAGTGGCTGCTCATAAGCCACATATCACGCCGGTAAATGGCAAACGACGCCTCGCTTGGTGTAAGGAGCGTAAACATTGAGCGGTTGAACCGTGGAAAAACGTTGTGTGGAGCGACGAATCACGGTACACAATGTGACGATCCGATGGCAGGGTGTGGGTATGGCGAATGCCCGGTGAACGTCATCTGCCAATGTGTGTAGTGCCAACAGTAAAATTCGGAGGCGGTGGTGTTATGGTGAGGTCCTGTTTTTCATGGAGGGGGCTTGCATCTCTTGTTGTTTTGCGTGGCACTATCACAGCTCAGGACTACATTGATGTTTTAAGCACCTTCTTGCTTTCCACTGATGAAGAGCAATTCGGGGATGGCGTCTGCATCTTTCCACACGATCGAGCACCTGTTCATTGTGCACGGCCTGTGGTGCAGTGGTTACACACAATAACATCCCTGTAATGGACTGGCCTGCACAGAGTCTTGACCTGAACTCTATAGAACACGTTTGGGATGTTTTGGAACGCCGACTTATTGTCAGGCCTCACCGACCGACATCGGTACCTCTCTTCAGTGCATCACTCCGTGAAGAATGGACTGCCATTCCCCAAGAAACGTTCCAGCACCTGATTCAACGTATGTCTGCAAGAGCGAAAGGTGTCATCAAGGCTAAGGGTGCGCCAAAATCACACTGAATTCCAGCATTACCGATGGAGGGCGAAATGAACTTGCAAGTCATTGTCAGCCAGGTGTCCAGATACTTTTCATCACATAGTGTAGGGGTATCTGTTGAGAGGCCAGACAAACGTGTGGTTCCTGAAGAGGGGTAGCAGCCTTTTCAGTAGTTGCAGGGGCAGCAGTCTGGATGATTGACTGATCTGGCCCTGTAACACTAACCAAAACGGCTGAAAGCAAGGGGAAACTACAGCCGTAATTTTCCCATAGGGCATGCGGCTTTACTGTGTGGTTAAATGATGATGGCGTCCTCTTGGGTAAAATATTCCGGAGGTAAAATAGTCCCCCATTCGGATCTCCGGGCGGGGACTACTCAAGAGGACGTCGTTATCAGGAGAAAGAAAGTTGGCGTTCTACGGATCGGAGCGTGGAATGTCAGATCCCTTAATCGGGCAGGTAGGTTAGAAAATTTAAAAAGGGAAATGGATAGGTTAAAGTTAGATATAGTGGGAATTCGTAAAGTTCGGTGGCAGGAGGAACAAGACTTTTGGTCAGGTGAATACAGGCTTATAATACCAAATCAAATAGGGGTAATGCAGGAGTAGGTTTAATAATGAATAAAAAAATAGGAGTGCGGTTAAGCTACTACGAACAGCATAGTGCACGCATTATTGCCGCCAAGATAGACACGAAGCCCACGCCTACCACAGTAGTACAAGTTTATATGCCAACTAGCTCAGCAGATGATGAAGAAATTGATGAAATGTATGATGAGATAAAAGAAATTATTCAGATAGTGAAGAGAGACGAAAATTTAATAGTCATGGGTGACTTGAACTCGAGAGTAGGAAAAGGGAGAGAAGGAAACGTAATAGGTGAATATGGATTGGGGCTAAGAAATGAAAGAGGAAGCCGCTTGGTAGAATTTTGCACAGAGCATAACTTAATCATAGCTAACACTTGGTTCAAGAATCATGAAAGACGGTTGTATACATGGAAGAATCCTGGAGATACTAGAAGGTATCAGATAGATTATATAATGAAAGAAAAAGATTTAGGAATCAGGTTTTAAATTGTACGACATTTCCAGGGGCAGATGTGGACTCCGACCACAATCTATTGGTTATGAACTGTAGATTAAAACTGAAGAAAAGCCGGCCGAAGTGGCCGTCCGGCTCTAGGCGCTACAGCCTGGAACCGAGCGACCGCAACGGTCGCAGGTTCGAATCCTGCCTCGGGCATGAATATGTGTGATGTCCTTAGGTTAGTTAGGTTTAATTAATTCTAAGTTCTGGGCGACTGATGACCTCAGAAGTTGTCGCATAGTGCTCAGAGCCATTTTGAACTGAAGAAATTGCAAAAAGGCGGGAATTTAAGGAGATGGGAACTGGATAAACTGACTAAACCAGAGGTTGTATAGAGTTTCAGGGAGAGCATAAGGGAACAACTGACAGAATGGGGGAAATATGTACAGTAGAGGAAGAATGGGTAGCTTTGAGGGCTGAAGTAGTAAAGGCAGAAGAGGGTGAAGTAGGTAAAAAGACGAGGGCTAGTAGAAATCATTGGGAAATAGAAGAGGTACTGAATTTAATTGATGAAGGAGAAAATACAAAAATGCAGTAACTGAAGCAGGCAAAAAGGAATACAAACGTCTCAAAAATGAGATCGACAGGAAGAGCAAAATGGCTAAGCAGGGATGGCTAGAGGACAAATGTAAGGATGTAGAGGCTTATCTCACTAGGGGTAAGATAGATACTGCCTACAGGAAAGTTAAAGAGATCTTTGGAGAAAAGAGAACCACTAGTATGAATATCAAGAGCTCAGATGGAAACCCAGTTCTAAGAAAAGAAGGGAAAGCAGAAAGGTGGAAGGAGTATATAGAGGGTCTGCACAAAGGCGATGTAGTTGAGGACAATATTATGGAAATGGAAGAGGATGTAGATGAAGATGAAATGGGAGATATGATACTGCGTGAAGAGTTTGACAGAGCACTGAAAGACCTAAATCGAAACAAGGCCCCAGAAGTAGGCAACATTCTATTAGAACTACTGATAGCCTTGGGAGAGCCAGTCCTGACAAAATTCTACCATCTGGTAGAGCAAGAGGCATGAGACAGGCGAAATATCCTCAGATTTCAAGAAGAATATAATAATTCCAATCCCAGAGAAAGCAGGTGTTGGCAGATGTGAAAATTACCGAACTATCAGTTTAATAAGTTACGGCTGCAAAATACTAACGCGAATTCTTTACAGACGAATGGAAAAACTGGTAGAAGCCGACCTCGGGGAAGATCAGTTTGGATTCCGTAGAAATATTGGAACGCGTGAGGCAATACTGACCCTCCGACTTACCTAAGAAGATAGATTAAGGAAAGGCAAACCTACGTTTCTAGCATGTTTAGAGTTAGAGAAATCTTTTGACAATGTTGACTGGAATACTCTCTTTCAAATTCTGAAGGTGGCAGGGGTAAAATACATTGAGTGAAAGGCTATTTACAATTTGTACAGAAAGCAGATGGCAATTATAAGAGTCGAGGGACATGAAAGGGAAGCAGTTGTTGGGAAGGGAGTGCGACAGGGTTGTAGCCTCTCCCCGATCTTATTCAATCTTTATATTGAGCAAGCAGTAAAGGAAACAAAAGAAAAATTCGGAGTCGGTATTAAAATCCCTGGAGAAGAAATGAAAACTTTGCGGTTCGCCAATGACATTGTAATTCTGTCAGAGACAGCAAAGGACTTGGAAGAGCAGTTGAACGGAATGAAAGGTGGATATAAGATGAACATCAACAAAAGCAAAACGAGGATAATGGAATGTAGTCGAATTAAGTCGGGTGATGCTGAGGGAATTAGATTAGGAAATGAGACACTTATAGTAGTAAAGGCGTTTTGTTATTTGGGGAGCAAAATAACTGATGACGGGCGAAATAGAGAGGATATAAAATGTGGACTGGCAATGGCAAGGAAAGCGTTTCTGAAGAAGAGAAATTTGTTAACATCGAGTATGGATTTAAGTGTCAGGAAGTCGTTTCTGAAGGTATTTGTATGGGGTGTAGCCATGTATGGAAGTGAAATATGGACGATAAATAGTTTGGACAAGAAGAGAATAGAAGCTTTCGGAATGTGGTGCTACAGAAGAATGCTGAAGATTATATGGGTAGATCACATAACTAATGAGGAGGTACTAAATAGAATTGGGGAGGAGTTTGTGGCACAACTTGACTAGAAGAAGGGATCGGTGATACGACATGTTCTGAGGCATCAAGGGATGACCAATTTAGAATTGGGGGGCAGCGTGGATGGTAAAAATCGTAGAGGGAGACCAAGAGATGAATACACTAAGCAGATTCAGAAGGATGTAGGTTGCAGTTGGTACAGGGAGATGAAGAAGCTTGCATAGGATAGAGTAGCATGGAGAGCTGCATCAAACCAGTCTCAGGACTGAAGTCCACAGCAATAACAACAACAACGTCGTAGCTCCTGCAGCATGACAAGCTTCTTTCCTTTCCTTTCATTGTGATATATTTTTAATACTTCCTCATGGGCATTTAAAGCGTGTGCAGTTGTACGGATGAGATCAGCTACTGCTATCTTGTCGTAGACTCTCCCCAGCAGCAGCAGTTCTCAGGTCACTCTGGGAAAAAGTGAATGGTATGTGTATGTTTAACTGTGCTTAAGAGTGTAGATTAACATATTGTCAATGTTTGAATGTTTTCCAGACAGTAGTGTCGCATAATCCCAGTGCTGTTCGGGGTGTCTCCACAAACGTGTTCGGCCTGGAATCTCATTGACTGGAGTAGAATTGAATTGACTGATGAGTCCCGCTTCGAACTGAGTCCCGATGACCAGCGAAGACTTGTCTAGAGACGATATGGACAGCGGTGCAAGATCAATCTGACTGTCGCCCCCCATACCTCCCGACAACCAGGAATGATGGTGTAGGATGATATTTGCATTCATAGTAGGACTATTTCGGTTGTCATCCGCGGAACTTTTACTGCACAGTGTACGTAGACGACATTCTACGTCCCGTTTGGTTGCCCTTCATGGCGAGCCATCCTCGGCTTACATTGCAGCAAGATAATGCCCCGCCAGACACGACAAGAGTTTCTATTACTTATCTTCGTTCTTGTCAAACCCTGCATTGGCCAGTCACGTCGCTGCATCTCTCTCCAATTGAGAACGTTAGGAGCATTATAGGCAGAGTCCTTCAGTCAATCAGGGATTCTGACTATTTAACGTGCCAGCTGAACAGGACTTGGCACGATTCCTCAAGAGGACGGCTGACAACTCCATCAATCAATGCCGAACCGAATACCTGCTTGCATAAAGACCAGAGGCGGACCAGGGCGCTATTTACTTTTTCGATTTGTCAAGCTCTTTCTGTAGAACAAATCATACAAATTTTCCTGAACTTGTAATCATTTGTTTGTCTGTACATGTACACCACAACTATCGATTTCCGTCCCTTTCGGGCAATTTCTTCGTGGTGCGTCGGTTGGTTCCTTTTCTTTTCCTCTTAGAGGGTATACCGGAAAGTTAGATCGAATACTGTTGGTGGAGGTGCGTTTATAGCCGCAAGTAATACGATAAAATCTACTGAAATTCCGAATCCGACATAATTTTGGTGAAAATAGGTGATAAAGGTGGATCAAACATGCAATCTGGATGTTTTTATATAACCCTACCTCAGGAACATTAGCGGCGCAGCATTTGAGACGGAACTTGGGCCGGCCGGAGTGGCCGAGCGGTTCTAGGCGCTACAGTCTGGAACCGCGCGACCGCTACGCCGGAGGTTCGAATCCTGCCTCGGGCATGGATGTGTGTGATGTCCTTAGGTTAGTTAGGTTTAAGTAGTTCTATGTTCTAGGGGACTGATGACCTCAGAAGTTAAGTCCCATAGTGCTCAGAGCCATTTGAACCATCTGAACGGAATTTGGAGAACGTGGCGTATAAATTTCCTGTTGATGTTACAGTATTAAGGAGAGATTTCAGCTTAACAGCTATCGGCAGAGAGAGTCAAGCTATTAGGGTGGGAACCAGGGGCAAGAAATCGCGTGAAATTGTTCTGTTTGGCTTATTCAAAAATTATGTTGAGCTGTTTATCAGATAACAGACTCGTGAAGGTAATACTTTAGATTTAGTTGCGACAAACATGCCACATATTTCGACTCAGTTGACGTATAATAGTAAGTCAACGATCATATGGCCGATATAGCATCACTGAATTGGACTATAAATAGGAGTGCAGAGATAGTGTGGAAGATATTTCTGTTCAGTAAGTGCGACAAAATATAGAGCTGAGATTTCTTGAGCGTCAACATAAGACATACATCTTTGAGACTGAAAATATTGAGAACAACTGGATGAAGTTCAAGAGCATTGGACAATACTCCTAGACAGCACATACCGAGCAACGTTGTGAGGGATGGGTAGCATCCGCCGTGGTTCGACAGCCGAGTTAGTAGGCTACTCCGAAAGGAAAGCGAGGTTTACTGCCAAAGCCTCAGCGATAAACAAAAATTTGATCGAAGCCAAAATTAGCTTAAGAAGGCCATGTGTAAGGCGTCCAACGAATTCAGATGTATAATTCTATGTAGCGATCTGACAAGAAAAACCTAGTAAGCTTTGGACTTAGGTTGAATCAGTAAACGAATCAAAGTCATCTGTCCAGACACTGTGACGACAATGGTATGGAAACATAGGACGACAAAGAGAAGGTCGAATAACTACATCCAGTTTCCAATATTGTTTTATTCAGGAAGATCATGCAGCGGTTCCTCTTTTAAATAGTCGCAAGAATGTCCAAATGATAGATGTCGAAATAAGCGAGCAAGGGGTAGAAACGCAACTGAAATAGATTAACAGAGGAAAGGCGACCGGACCTGACAGGGATACTTATTCGAGTCTACATAAAATATGTGAAAGAACAAGCTTTTATTCCAGAAGCGGTGCACCGTAGGTCGCTGGAAGAGAGAAGCGTTTCTAGTGTTGGAAAAAAATTGTGGGTAATTCCCGTTTTTAAGAAGAATTATCGAACGGGCGCACAGGACTATTGGGCAATATCGCTGACGTCAGTATGTTGCAGAATTTTGGTAGACGTTTTATACTTGTGTATTATGTCATTTCCGGAGACCACAAATGTCCTTTGTAAGAATCAACGTGGATTCTGCAAACAACGACTATGTGAAACTCAGCTCACTGTTTGCCCACGAAAGCCAGAAGGCAGTTGATACCGTCCCCCATGTCGGTGACGTGTACCTTGACGTCCAGAAGGTTTTCGATACAGTTACTGTAGCCTTATGAATAAAATAAGACCGTACTGAGTATCAGACTAGCTTGGAGGTTGGACTGAAGAGTTCCCAGCAAACACGTCCACCCTGCCATCGGTGCGTGCTAAAGCGCCACTTCCCGGACGGGGAGGGGCGCCGAAGGACTGGCGACTAGAGTCGGTGTGACGGGCTTCCTTGATGTAGTTTGTAGACTGTTTTTCACATTTCCCTAGGTACTATCCAAGTCCTTCCTCAGCTACGCGATTCGCTAACGTTTACAAAACTTTCGCTCATTTTCGCTCGCATAATGCTACTCGTAGGCAGTTGGGGTTCAAATATTCCATCCCGGGAGGGTAACGGAGTGGCAACATGAAGAGCATCTGCCCATCCCTTAAATTAACCATGCCACATCCATTAATAACTATGCCGACCCCGCACCAATGCCAGGTAAAGACACAAGAAAAAGAAGAAGAAGAGTTCTTACGAAAAAGAAGAGCTCTTGTCATTCTTAAAGGATATAATTGTTCAGACATTAAGGTAACTTCGGCTGTACCCATAGGGAGTTTTATAGAACCATTATTTGTCAGAATACATGGATAAGCGGGCTATAGGATAACAAAACAACCCCATGAGGCTCTTCGCGAAGAATGCTGTTATATACTGAGAAGTCGCAGCGCTAGAAAATTATAGCGAAATACAACAAGACCTGCAGAGGATCGACACTTGGTGTAATGGATGGAGTTTGCCCCTCAAGATAAACAACAGTAACGTATTGCGCATAAGTGTGCGGAAAGATCCATTATTACGTGATTAAACGACTATAGAACAAGCTCCAGAAGCAGTCACATCCATAAAGTATTCACTATTATTCGTACGGAGCGATTTAAAATGGAACGACCACATAAAACTAATCACAGGTAAGGCAGATCATATAGTGAGACTCACTGGGTGATTCTTCAGGAAGAATAGTCCACCCAGTTAGCTTACAAAACTCACGCTCGTCAGAGTCTTGATTATTACTCAACAGTCTGGCATCCATACCAGATAGGACTGATAGAGGAAACAGAGAAGGTTCAAAGAAAAGTAGCGCGTTTCGTCACAAGTTCATTTACGAGCACTAAAAGAACGAAAGTATAGCGGAGTTGCTCATCTAACTCCAGTGGCAGACGCTGAAAAAAGGTGTTGTGCATTGCGGTGTCGTTTATTGTTAAAATTGCAGTAAACGTATATTCTTAGAAGAGTCCACCGCTATATAATGCTTCTCCCCAGACATGTCTCGCGAAAAGAGCCTGCAAGTAAAATCAGAGCGATTCGACCTCACAAGGAGGCTTACCAACAGTCGTTCTTCCCGTGGTCCATTCGTGACTGGAATAGGAAAGAGGGAACGTTACAGAGGGGCATAAAGCACACAACACGCCATAAGGTGGATTCGGGAATATGGACGTAGATGTAGATGCAGATTTCTAGAGCTGAATGAAGAGCAAACAACCGCCTTCAATAAAACTTTTCCTGGTATGTAAAACTAAAGGTTTGGGCCACTCTCCACCGTGTACATAAATCGCTTGGCAAACTGAACATATTACCGCTTCAACCACTTTGCTTTAAACTTAGAGAGAAGGAAACACACAAAACTGACGTCGTAAGTAGTACACCTATGTCGAATGTTCCTCCGAAGCACTCTATTCGTCTAAAGTGATTTAGGGAAGAGCGAAACACGTGTACCACAATACACTGACGACTTTTCACTTTTACCGAGCAGGAATATAGAAATATTACAATGCATTCGGTTCTCTTGCTCGCGGTCATTCTTGTTTATTTAAAAATTAAATGGTAAATTATAGTAGTATAGCTTAGTAACATTTACCACTCCTTACAACAACGCGCTTCAGGTTCAAAGCTATCATCGTTAGGTTCTCAGTGTTCAAGTTGTCTCATCACAACTATTAAAACAACAACAGCAGCCATCATAAGACAAAATATGACTGAGGAAAACTCTTCATTTCACTTTAAAATCGTTCACTGGTGTCTCCTTCGCAACTCACGAACTGGATAATCCTGTCTGGATTAGGAAATGGTCATTACACCAGATAACTGTATTGTCACAGGGACCACAAGCGTACTTACGCAGAAATTCAATGGAATTGGACAAATGGAAGTCGTACGAAGTAGAGTTATACGATTCACCCGAAACAAATATCTGTAAACTTGGACTGATTCAAACATGGGAGATTAGATCTAAAAATAGACCGTAAGCTTTCGTTCCTTGACCCCTGGTGGTTATCTTGAGCCCAAAAAGGTAAAACAAATTTCTGTGTAGTGTCGGGGGCAGCAGTTTCTGATCCATAGCCAGTTTAATGTTTTTTATAAGGTGAAGCTTTTAAACATACTGCTTTAAAAATTTGTTAAGATAACTTTCGGAAGTGTGTTACTTGAGCCCATTGTTTTTCTCGCGTGATTTGAGCTTAAGTAACCCTGAATCACATTTCTAATTTTCAATTCAGATTTTAATGTGGGCCGAAATAGCCTATAAAATAAATTCATTTGCAAAACTGGAATGCTGTTTGTAAAATGCGTTTTGTAAGTAGGCTGTTTAGGTTTTCTTATTGGTAACGCCACGTAGCGCTCTCTATGAAAATCACTGGCTGTGCTGTGTGCAGTCTGTGGCTAGTTTGCATTGTTGTCTGCCATTGTAGTGTTGGGCAGCTGGATGTGAACAGTGCGTAGCGTTGCGCAGTTGGAGGTGAGCCGCCAGCAGTGGTGGATGTGGGGAGAGAAATGGCGGAGTTTTTAAATTTGTAAGACTAGATGTCTGAACTGCTATGTATATTATGATTTTTCAACACTATTAAGGTAAATACATTGTTTGTTCTCTATTAAAATCTTTCATTTGCTAACTATGCCTATCAGTAGTTAGTGCTTTCCGTAGTTTGAATCTTTTATTTAGCTGGCAGTAGTGGCGCTCGCTGTATTGCAGTAGTTCGAGTAACGAAGATTTTTGTGAGGTAAGAGGTTTGTGAAAGGTATAGGTTAATGTTAGTCAGGGCCATTCTTTTGTAGGGCTTATTGAAAGTCAGATTGCGTTGCGCTAAAAAATATTGTGTGTCAGTTTAAGCACAGTCATGTATAATTTTTCTAAGGGGACGTTTCATATGTCGACCCTTAGCCGAGGTCACTGGAATCTTCTGATTTTTTCTTGTAGTTTGTGTAATTAGTGTAGCTTTTGTTTATTGCTAGCGCGTAATTGTAGAGAGAATCTCCTTTGTAGTTGCAGTCTTTCATTGTTGTACAGTAAAACAGTTGTGGCATGCATGTAGATTTGCACCAAGTATTTCGCAGCTGCGTTTGCAATTAACTAGATATTATTTTCAGCGCTATGTTAATGTGTTCTCTTATTTTTGCCCTTCAAATTATGCTTTTCTGTGTTACCGTGTGAAACATTGTGTCAATAATGGCGTGTGAAAAACGTAACACTAGGCTCCAAAGTAAACTGAGAAATAATAGTGACGACGAGCGTAGCTTACCAGCACCACTGTGTAATGAATTAACAGACATTCAAAGTAGTAATTTGGTAACTGTGCATAGGGAAATGGAGCGGGTGTCAAATAATGGTGTAGACAGTGAAACAGGTAGTGAACAGGGAAGCATTATCGATCGATCGGTCGGCAACAGCTCGCCTCAGGATTCCGAAATGACAGGACACAATCTTGCAAATACTGTAGATTCAGGTTTTGGGTCCTCACGGTTTTCTCAAATAAGTCAAGACACATTTTCTGCTGGTCAAAATGTGAATGTTGTCGGTGCAAATGCACTGCCGAAAAGCATAGAGGAACAGATTCCAGACACAAATACATTATTATTTTGCAATTAATGCTACAAATGAAACAAAATCAGAGACAAACACAGCAACAGTTAGACACAATGGAACAAAATCTTCAGAAGTTAGACACAGTGGAACAAAATCTTAAAAAGTTAGACACAATGGAACAAAATCTTCAAAAGTTAGACACCACGCTTGAACAAACACGTGAAGATTTAACTACTGAGTTACATAACATCGAATCGAAATGTCAAAAAGTCTGTAATGACGTAAAAACACAAATTTGTGAGCATTTCCAACCTATTTTTTCGCCTCATGAAAATGCATTACAGAATCACGAAGCAGCCATAAAAGAACGGCAAACTATTGTTCATGAAAATCACGACACTTTGCAAGCTAAAATTGACTCAGTTGCATCTACCGATTCAGTTACGCAACTTGCAAAGACTCAGTAAAACTTAAAGGACACAGTAGATACGATTTCAACACAAATGGACAATCTGAAACTTGGTTCAGAAAAACACACAGAGGAAATAATTTCACTATCGGATAAAGTAGCCGAACTTTCAGATCAGTTCACTAACTTATCTACAAAGGTAGATGATGATCTGAATGACACAAGACCTGTAGCCTTCACAGACACTGAAGAGTATGAACAAATTAGAAAATTCAAACAAAATCAAAATCAAATCAATACACAGTACAAAAGAGAAATCCGAAAGTACAAGATCAGTTGACACAAGTAATACAAGAATTACCTATTTCAGAGGACACTCGCGCTCCAGTACGGGAAGAGGGACATAGAAATACAGAACAACCACAAAATAATAACACAGGACACTTCGGTAATTATGAAAGAAATTGGCAAGGCGCATTGGATTTTGAGATGGAACCGCCGAAACGAAGTAACAATGAGCGATGTGCGACTCGCCGACACGATGATTTTGACTATAAGCTGTTCATTACTACACGTAAATTTAAAACATTTAAGAATTCTGGCAACGACATTCATCCACAAGCGTGGCTCCATCAATTCTCTCATTGTTTTCCTCCCAGCTGGTCATTAGAGCACAGATTAGAATTTATGTGTGGCTATTTAGAGAATGAACCAGCTGTAAGAATGCGAACGGTCATTCACGATTGCCACAGTGAAGGAGAATTTTATGATGCCTTCTTCTCACCATATTGGTCGCAAGCTACACAAGACCGAGTAAAACATAGCATCATAATGACGACACATTTCGAAGAATCTGACTTTTCCAGTCTTGTGAAATATTTTGAAGACATGTTACACAAGAATCAGTATCTTTCAAACCCATACAGCCCCTCAGAACTCATCCGCATTTGCTTAATCAAATCGCCTGAACATTTACGACGTATTATTTTGGCAGGACGTTGCAAAGACGACATTGAAGCTTTTCAGGGACTCTTACAAGAACTGGAAATTGACACTGAGAATCGCGGAACGCGAAAACAGGAGCACAACAATTACAGGTCACATCTGTCACAATTCCGCGATGACAGAAATAATACACGACAAGGCTATTCTTACAACGTAAATCGTGACCAAAACAGACGCCACCCGTATGACAACCGTTTGCCGAGTAGTAATAATTACAGGGAAAGATCACCTCTCCGCGGTAATGACTATCACAGAGACAATCAGAGAAACAGACAATATGGGAACCAAAATAATTATTATCAAGGGAGAAAGAATAACTTTAGATGTAACGGTCCAGCGCGCAGTTACGATTCAGGGAGAAATTCTCCACCACGTGACCGACAAGAAAGAAACTATGGAATCTACCGACATGACGACAGACGATATGATCGTAACAACAGACCTGAATTGCATCAGAACTGGCGGGATTCAAACAGGTGAATTTGTAGAAGTTAGGTCTCTAAATCCCAATAACGACGCGCGCCAACGAAGACACAATAGGCAATGACTCATACCGCTGGCAGCCACAAAACGTACTTATGAAACTGACGACGCAGCTGCCGTAGCTAGTAATTACGTAAAAATGGAAGACATTAGGGATCTCTTACTGCAGGAACACGACGTAAAACATAACAACATTGCATATCCTGTGATTCACATTACTGTAAATGACGTAAAATTTACGGCAGTACTTGACTCTGTCAGTCCCATTTCAGTAATAAGTGAAAGAGCTTTTAGCAAATGCAACAAATCGAACGATTGCCCCACACTTCCGTTACGTAAGATTAAATTACAAGGTGCAATCATTGGAAAAAGTGTAGATGTACGCCAACAAACCAACTTAGAATTCTTTTGTCAAACCCACAGCTTCTCTATAAACTTTCTTATTGTTCCATTATTGTCGACGGAAATTATACTGGGAGTAGACTTTTTGAATGAATACAAAGCAATCTTAAACTTTCACGATGCTGAAATAAGTTTAGAGAAAGAAGGTAAATCAATAGCTTTGAAATTTGAAGATTGGCTCTCAAACCATGACGAGGAAATTAATCGGCTTTACCTTCTGTTAGACAACAGTTCGGAATTTTCTATGGAACTAGACACTAACAATCACTCTGCAAGTACTGACAGGGATGATATCGACGGCATATTTGAAACTAATGAGTTAATTCAGAATAATATTCAAACAATTGAGAATTGTAATGACACTGATAGGCAGGACCTTTTTGAGATTTTACAAGCACATTCCACAGTTTTTACTCACAAAACAGGAACAATCAAGGGATTTCAATACCAATTTCGTGTTCGTGAGCATACTAAATTTTGTGTTAGACCATACGTAATTCCAGCACATTATAGGGACCGTGTTAGAACAGAAATACAATCTATGCTTGATGAGGGCATTATTGAGCCTGCAGTAAGCTCATACAACAATCCATTACATGTTGTTGAGAAGAAAACTGGATCGATCAGGCTTGTCTTAGATTCGAGACAAATCAATACTATCATTATTCCTGAAACAGACAGGCCGCAAACGTTGGAAGAACTTCTTCAAAATTTTAATGGTGTAAAAGTGTTGTCTTCCACTGATCTCAGATCCAGCTTTTATCAGATCGAACTTCATCCTGAATGTAGAAAATACACAGCTTTCCTTTGTTTCGGCGTTTGTTATCAGTTTCGGAAACTTCCGTTTGGTTTGAATATTTCTTCGGCAGCATTCATTCGCGGGCTAAATTCCATATTACCTGATTTCTTAAAACGTCACATCACCTTATATGTGGACGATATTCTAATAGCAGAAGCTTCATGGAAACAACATAATCGCATCCTCAACAGTTTGTTACGTATTTTCGCAGAATCTGGAATTACAGTTAACTTGGAAAAGTCTGAATTCGGTAGGTCAAAGGTGAGGTTTCTGGGACATATTATTTCTTCTGAAGGCGTTCAGCCGAATCCTGAAAAGTTAGAAGCAATCAGAGCCATTCCAGTTCCATCCACAAAACAACAAGTCCGCAGTTTTCTAGGTCTCATAAATTTTTACCGTCGTTTTCTGAATATGCAAATTCTTGTTACACCAAAACTTTGTTCTCTCACTGGAAAAAATACTATTTGGAACTGGGACGAACAAGCACAGTTGGAATTCAATTCTTTGAAAGAATCGCTACCGAACGCGCCAATACTAGCTCATCCAGATCTGTCACAAGATTTCTGCCTTAGCACGGATTCTTCTAAAGTCGGTCTTGGTACCCATTTATTTCAAGAAGCCATAGAAAATGACACTACCGTTCAGAAAACCATTGCTTTTGCTAGCCGAGTGCTAACAAAATCTGAAAAAAATTATTCCGTTACTGAATTAGTAGCTTTAGCTATCGTTTGGGCATTTAACAAATTCCATTTCTTTCTTTCCGGTAAGCACGTAAAAGTATACAGTGATCATTGTGCATTACAATTTCTTATGTCTTCAAAATTAAATCATGACAGGTTAAAACGTTGGGCATTGTTTCTGCAAGAATTCCACTTCACAGTAGTCTACATTCCCGGCAAGGAGAACATTGTTGCGGACGCACTGTCACGCGCACCGGCTGGGCTTGAGAAAAGTACACAGAAGGCAACCTCGAGAAAAATTTCAGTATTCTTTACATTCAGAAAGTCGCCTTTGAAAACTTCATCACCACATCTTTAAAGGACATTGCTCATGAACAAGATAAAGATCCGATTTGGAAACACATCAATAGCAAATGGCATGAAAATACACACACACACATTCGGCATTATTGTCTGATTAGAAACAACATACTGTTCAAACGCTGCACTGTTGATGACAAGCTATGGGTACTTTGCATTCCTGACAATTTTGTTAATAAGCTCAATTGGTACATTCATTTCAGCTATGCACATTTTGACCCACGAAAATGTTATCATATTCTTCAAACGACTTGTTATTTTAACAATATGGAAAAGAGAATTCGAAGAGTCTTGTCTATTTGTAAACTTTGTCAAAAGGCGAAACCATCTACTATCTCCCATCGTGATCTGCTGTTTTCTATCATTCCTTCGAAATTCAAAGAATTTGCTGCAGTTGCTCTCTTGGGACCGCTTGTCAGAACATCTAATGGATTTTCGTACGTTCTAGTCGCTGTTGAACTTACTTCAAAATTTGTTTCTTTCACTCCGTTACGTAAAGCCACTGGACGGTCTGTATCCAACGCCTTTGTTAAAAATTTCTTACGTGAAGTTGGACACGTCATTTCAGATAACGGACCGCAATTCAGATCTGCTGTTTGGTCATGCATGCTTCGTAATCATAAAATCAAACCTGTTTTTATTTCATTGTACTCACCACATTGTAACCCCTCCGAACGGATTATGAAGGAAATCAATAAGCTTTGTAGACTTTACTGTCACAGAAAGCATCAGCATTGGGACAGATATTTACACTTATTTCAAAACGTGCTGAATGAAATGCCTCATGACTCCACTGCTTTACCACATACTCTTGTACTGAAGAATGAAGAACCACCGAACAGAATCAGAGCGCTTGTACCTTTCCCGAATACACGTAAACTTCGACACAAAGACATAATTGATTTGGCTATTATAAATATAAAATCTGCAGCAGACAAAAGGAGAAAACTACACGGTAAAGCAAATGCAAAGAAATTATATATTGGTCAGAAAGTTCTCATTAAAGCTCATTCATTGTCACAAGAAGAAACACTTGAGTCACAAATTCTTTCTAGTTTACGATGGACTTTACAGAATCCGACGTAGACCACATGATAATTGCGTTGAAGTTGAAACTCTGCGTACTAGGAAGAGTAAAGGTTTACACCACATTTCACATGTAAAACCGTTTATTGAAAGATAATCTGCTTTTTAACTTTGTCTTTGCCATATAACTTATCACTTTACATTACTAGTATGCTTTGTCAGACTTAGAACCTGTTAACATGCAACAATGTTTGAAGTTAAATATCCAGTCAAGAACCAAGATAACTTATTTAAACAGAAATTACGAATGCATTGTTATTGTGAACAGACGACTCAGTGTTATTGTGTGTGTACATTCTTGGTTGTTAGTTGCACGATTACGTAACGACTACAAGGCTCACATACTTAGAACATATACTGCTAATGAGATTTTAATGCAACATTTTGGTTTACTTGAAAATACATTCTGGATTTAAAGTACTTTCTGTGAGATACCAGATGACAAAGTGGTTAGTTTATGCAACAGCTACAAGATTTTATCACGACGCTACTAATGAGTGACAATTTACAATGTTGCTTTTGCTGTGTATCTGTTTTATATCTGCACAGTTTTTCTGAATTCTTCTGGAAAGTAAAACATGTTTTAGTAGTAACTTTTGTGGTATAGCTACAAGGGGACAGCCTTTTCCATAGCACAACAATACGTTACAGCACAGTACTTTCTTCAGCACGGCAATAAGCGTAATAACTAAGATATCTATACGCAAAGCATTTCACTTTTGTTTATCATGAGGTAAGTACATTGACTTCTGCAGAACTTAACTTTCGGAGGACGATAACTACGACACTTCCACAGAGATTATCTTACAACAAGACGCACAGTTTAGCGCTACAGTACACGTATTTGAGTGATTAATTTTGTACTTAAAACATTTATTTTTAAAGATATTTGAAGTACAATTATACAAAGGTTTTCCGTGATACATTTCACTCCATTGCTGTAATCTGTAACACCTGAGGGTATAATTACATTAATCCTCAGGGGGGTAAACGCTTACTTTGTGTACCATGTGTTTGGCAAGCACAAGGAGCCATACCTAATATGGTATTTGCTTATACAACTTTACACATCGGTACCATATTTCTCTAACACAGAATTACACAGCTATTTGATTATTTAACAGAGAAACAAACATTTTTTACTACATCAGTGACAGATGTTTATGTAACTACTTATGAATTGTATTTTGTCTGTACTTTGTGAATTGTTCATATTTTTTCGGAACCATTGTGATACTGTGAGAGCTTTGAATGATGTATTTGGTATGAGATCATGATTTTTAAAGTACGTTTGAGATAGATGACACTATTGAAATGAGCAGAGAATTTTCTTTAGGTTTTGAAATTATTGCAGAAAGCTATGACGTTTTTGAGATTTGGCTGAGTTTTTATGATGTGTAATAAGGTAAGGAATAATGAGTAGTGGTTAGGGACTCTGATTTGTGGAAAAGGATGTTGGAATCCGAGAATCGTACTTTAAGAGTTATGAAATGTGTGTATATGCGAGAATGTATCACTATGCTGGCGAAAATTTTTTGGACACTGTTATATTTACAGGATTTTGTTTCTACAGATTTGATACGCAAATTTTCGACCTGTGAAATTTTTATATGAGACTGTCACTGTAGTGCAAACTGGTGTCGTAAATATTTCCGTAAGAAAGTTAAGTGACCACCTGCACGTAATGCGTCATGGGCACCCAGCTGCGAGACAGTCGCCTGGAAAAAAAGCATTAGTGTGTGGCTTTCAGAGGCACAGTTGAAAAAAAAGAGGCCATTATCCTCGCTATTGACATTCCTTTGTAGAAAGCAACGCAAATACGACACGCTCAAACTTGAAAACATATGATTATACTGTGGAGCTCTTAATTTATGATATTTACTAAAATGCCTAATGAAACGATGAGAAACATTTCATGGCTATTGTCTTGCTAGTTGAGAGAAATGCCATATGGCTTGCTTTATGTATTTATTTACTCATTTTGTTTAATATCTAGCTTCTAGCTGCACTGCAGCATTGGTTAAAATAAAATTTAATAGATGTACTAATATAAATATTTTATGCCAGTAAATAATTTTATGATCTATTCAAAAAAACGAAGGAGCATAAAAAGACATTTCCCTTCACAGGAATTGCATACGGAATTTTCTTTTCAACTACTTGTTAATTTTTTTGGTAGAATAACTTCTTGTGGTGCACCACTTTAATTACATAGACATTAAGATGTGAATAGACATTTCCCTTATCTGCATTGTTGTCTTTAGTGTACTAGTTTTTCTGCCTGTGGGTTTGTCATGTTTAGATATAAGTTATTACATTTACTGCTGCTAGCTTTGCCAATTTGAATTTTTTGTCATTGCTGCTTGTGTTAATTGTTTTGTGCTGCTGCATTGCCTCATCCTTTAGTTTAGCATCTGAGCTTTGTAGATTTAAGTTAGCTTAAGATGGGGAAGAAATGCATTGAGAAGCTATAAGAAAATGGTTTGGCAAAAAGAGTAGTGTACAATGGAGAAATAATTATTTTGAAAGAAATATTAATAGAATACAGAAAGGAGGTATAGATAGGACTTTTTGGGAATAATGATGAATGAAGGGAGATCTCCAAGAAGTAAAGAAAGTTTTGTTTGCAAAATACTGCAGTAAAACAAACCCTGTCCTTTCCTTGTGTTATCCCACTATGTGTTTGTGTACTCTTTTATATTTGTGTTTTCCTGTCTTTATGTGTTTAGCTAATAAGATTTATGTTGTAGAATTTTTCAAATACTATGTTATTTTCTTCGTAAAGATATTTAGACATTATTTATTCTGTTTTGTTGTAATGATCATGTGTGAAATTAATGTTTCAAGAACTACTATCATTATTTTATTTATTTACTTATGTCATAATTCCTGTAACACTGATGTATATGTCTATTTCTATTCTTTTGTAAAGCCTGTATTACTACAAATGTTATCTGTACTATTATGTTCTTTAATGATGTTTTTTGTACCTTTGTAATTGTATTCTTATGTTGTACATTTATAATAATATAGACACCAGTTCTTCAAATTAAGTTACATTTCACTGCACACGTTTCTGTTGGTCATAGTAATGCACAATATGTGAGAAGTTGGGACTGTTAGTGTTTGCACGTCTGTTAATAACTCTGCAAGGAACTGGATAACAGCGTTGCTGGTTCTAAGGACATTTCAAAAAAAATTTTGTGAGTGCACAAGTGGTGGTTCATGGACTTGCAATATTGTCCACAAGACTCTTCGATGGTGATTGTGGCACCTGCACAGTCGCAACAGATGGCTGCTGGCCGTCTCTACAAGGACTACAGTGGGTCTGCATCTTTGATGGCCTACCAATACCATTATTTCTACAAGGACTGCAGTGGCTCTGCACCTCTGATGGCCCACCAATACCGTAATTTCTAACAGGACTACAGTGGTCTGCTCTGTGATGACCTACCTACCAATATTCTTCAAAACTTCGACTGACTCTGCTGTGGGTTTGCTCTGTTGTGGCCCATTATCTGTCTGCATGTCGAGAGTCAGCACTGTCTTTCCGTTGGAAGGACAACACTACTTCCTCAAGACTGCATGGAAATCCACTACTTCTGTGTGCATTTTCTTTTACTGCTCATACTTTGAGAAAAACACTGCAATTTTACTGTGATGAATGATCAGGACTGTCTTTATGGACTGTGAGAAAATTTTAGCTTTTGACCAACATTGTATCAATAAGTGTGTGCATTTTATATTTTTTTTATTGTTATTATGAAAAATTTTATCAAATCATTATTGACCACTGCCCAAAACAATTTGTAAATTTTTTTTTGGGAGCATGGGGGCTATGTAAGTAGGCTGGTTAGGTTTTCTTATTGGTAACGCCACGTAGCGCTCTCTGTGAAAATCACTGGCTGTGCTGTGTGCAGTCTGTGGCTAGTTTGCATTGTTGTCTGCCATTGTAGTGTTGGGCAGCTGGATGTGAAGAGCGCGTAGCGTTGCGCAGTTGGAGGTGAGCCGCCAGCAGTGGTGGATGTGGGGAGAGAAATGGCGGAGTTTTTAAATTTGTAAGACTAGATGTCATGAACTGCTATGTATTATATGATTTTTCAACACTATTAAGGTAAATACATTGTTTGTTCTCTATTAAAATCTTTCATTTGCTAACTATGCCTATCAGTAGTTAGTGCTTTCCGTAGTTTGAATCTTTTATTTAGCTGGCAGTAATGGCGCTCGCTGTATTGCAGTAGTTCGAGTAACGAAGATTTTTGTGAGGTAAGAGGTTTGTGAAAGGTATAGGTTAATGTTAGTCAGGGCCATTCTTTTGTAGGGATATTTGAAAGTCAGATTGCGTTGCGCTAAAAATATTGTGTGTCAGTTTAAGCACAGTCATGTATAATTTTTCCAAGGGGACGTTTCAACTTTATTAATATATTTTCTAATAATTACCAAATAAACGACGAGGGTGTCCTTTCGAATGCATGGAGCCCACAGACAAAGCCTGGAAGTAGGCAAGATGGAAGGATATTTTGTTCTACAAATGGGAAGACTTTGTTGAAAAAGTAAAATCTCCAAAACACGTGAAGATAGGTCTTCTTACAGTCACTTTGAAGCACACCTATAGAAATACTTAAAATTATCCCCAATTTTTGAAAATTTCTTCGATGTTTATATGATAATTTTTTTTTAGATAAGATACCCTAACATAAAAACATGTCTTAACAAAACTTTGTAAAATATTTTCTCGGTCATTTCTCGGAATTATATGTGGCATTCACTTGTTGATTTTTATCCTCCATAGTAATGTTCTTAAAACAAACATTTTTTAAAAAAAACTGTAACTCTAAAACATTCCTTTAATTTTAAATTTCAGTTCTACTTGTTCAAAACAATACAAATGGTAATTCAGTCGCTGAGAAAACCATTAGGCCGAAGTTAGCAAACTGTAAGTGTGACATGGACCCAAAGTGAATTAACTTAACAGCAAATTAATACGTTAAAAGTAAGTAAGTAATAAGAATTGTTTCCTTGCGAATATTGTGCAATTTTGGAAAAACTTATGTGATGTGAAAAAACTTAATATTTATGCTTAATATTTTAAAGAAAATTGGAAAAAAATAGAACTTTGGCCTCAAGTGGCCCTAGTTTACGGTTCTTATGTTTATGTAAAGTTAAATAAAAGCTTGTCAAAAGTTTTATTCAAAGCAAGAGGATAATTTTCACTTTTTGGATTTCGAAACGGATACGGCCGACCTCGATCTGGTGTTGGTATCTGTAAGATAGCCTTTCAAAATAAGTTTAATGAATTTCATACTGTTTGCTATTACTCCTTGTATGAAAAACTGTAATACTCAACGTAAGGAGATCAGTGCTACCGCTCCTAAATAAAGCAGTTCATTTTCCACAGCAGAACTTCAGGACACAACGACATTCGGAATTGCTTGCTAAATCGCTCGTGAGAATATGCTCCCATACCAAAATTTTTGGGAAAATTGTTAATGGTGCTAAGGAGGCAAAATGAGGCATCTGGTTCCCCACTTTTCAGACAGAATCTTGCAAACAGGAGCGTTTACGCCTTTCTTGTGCTGCGATAGGAGCATTTCTCTGCTGATAGACACAATACACGTACTTCTCAGTACATGAATGTATATGCTTTCTTTGTTGAAACTGTCTTAAATGTATGAAGTTTCTCTCAGCTGTTACAGAAAGTTCACAGAAATAGATCATATAAATAATCTTCGAACACGATTTCTTCAATGTAAAGGAAAGCACAGAAAAAACCCAGAATTACGCAGAGAAAATATATTTCAACGTCGCTGTCATCCTTTGATAAGCACTAAAGCAATATTGTTATGCTTTGCCAGCGGTATTGCTTAATTGCGGAAATGGGGAGATGGCAAATTTAGGGTTCGCACTGTGTAACGGATATCTTCCTTACGCCACTGGACCACTCCGACTGCCCAGCAGTAAATGTAAGCCGCTGTGCTCGCAGGAACACTCTGTGTGCTGCATACTTAGTGTTTCAGGGTGGTTACTTGATACATGTACGTCATACAAAGAGCACTTCATTAAACATTCAGTCGCCTTTTCTCATCACTCTCTCTTCTCAACTCATCGTCAGTTAAAAAGTTAACCGAAAGCAATTGTGTCTGTTAGTTAATGCATTTTCTGTACTGAATTTTACTAAAAATTAATAACACGCACCACTTTACTCTTGAAAGCAGCTACCGAGCGAATTTACACGATTTTTAGCACACTGGACTCGCATTCTGGAGGATGATGATTCAGATCACCGTGAGGCCTACCAGAGTTAGGTTTTCGTGATTTTCTTAAACCGCTTAACGCAAATTACGGAATCGTTCTTTTCAAACGGCGCGTGGCCGATTCCCATCCCAACTCTGAGCTTGTGCTCCGTATCTAATGACCTTGTTATCGACGGGACGAAAATTTCGATTCTTTCTCCCTTCCCTTCAACTCCGATGTTCCATGTCACACGAACAAGCGTAGTTTCGGCAAGATCCGTGACTACTTGAGCTTTTATTGGACAGTACCTTCAACTGCCTTGGCACTACACACCTTATTCCTCAACGGTGGCAACGGACAGACTATGAGCCCCTTAACGAAAATCTATTCGCAGTCACGATTATGAACCAGCTTCTCCTGTATATTGGAATGACAACGCAAATTTGCGCCGGCCCGGGACTCGAACTAGGATTTCTCGCATTACGCGAGCAGTCGCGTTAGCCTCTTCGGCTATCCGAGCACGAATCACGGCTAGAGCAAAACTTCCATACATCGTGGTCCATATGTCATAACTTGCACTCGTAAGGTATGTGTATTCCCATCAAGGAAGGAAACATTTATTGATAGTGGAGGGCCTCGTATTGGCGAATATATACGAAACACCAATGCCTGTGTTATTAAGAAGTACGATGCGATGTTCTTTTGAACATGCATACATTTCTGGCCGTTGTTCGTTCTCTGTTGGCCGAAGCAGTTAAAGCGATCGCTCGTGTAGAGTGGGAAGTCCGGGTTCGATCCCAGTCCTGCACAAATTTTCATTGTCGTTGCGCCAATATACAGCCGAAGGCGATTCATATTCGCAACTGCAAATGCATTTTCTGTATTTATTGATGGCTGCAGTGCCTCTTCCTTCGGATATGGATACGTGTCTGAAGGAATATTGCATCGTTGTTCTTACTAATACAGGCACTGCTATTTTGTGTTTCTTATGAGCTCGTTGCTAAACGGGGTGAGACTACTCAAAGCGTCTCTGAAGAAAAAAAAAAAAAAAAAAGAAAAGAAAACGGCATTGGAGGTTTCTGGTTGAGATGTTGTGCTGTGAAGGGTCAAAGCTCACGGTATTAATACATGTAGCACTTGTGTTTGTGAGTTTTACATGTTTCCTCCTTTTTAATTTTGAAGCAAATAATTTAGAGTTGTGTTGATACTGGACGCAGTAATCGATGTGACGTTCTGTTTCCCTATTGAGTTATGTGAACTACACAGTTTCCCAAACGTTGGGATCAAAGCTCTACAGGCCACAGAACATCTTACGCCGAGTACTTTGGGATAAGGAACTAACAGCAGAAAATCAATATTCAAGTTTTAAATTCCATTAGAAACTTACTTGTTTTAGTAACAATTTAAGCCCACAACTACTGACTACCAGTCTGAATGCATGCACATTAAATATCCATGTGTCATTTGTACGTCGCCATCGGTAGCGAAAACTCATCTGAAAAGTTCCTCTTTAGTTTCCACTGGAGTTTCATACACTGTGTCTTCACATAGCCAGCGACTTTGCTAGGTTATGGCAGCCGGGTTGCGTGATCTTGTGAGGACGCAGTTATGTGACGGGAGAACAAAAGAGCGCGGGAAAAGAAAGTGAAGAGCCAAGGGGAACAAGAAGGGAACAGATCTGAATCCTCTAAAATTTGAAGAGGGCTAAGATGTATGAAACGAAATCTTGAGGAAATTCAGCATGGACTTTTTTGAGCATCAGTTCCGCAATACCTCTCTCTCCGAAGTGCAGATACACATGTTTTTTGTTTTTAGCTACTAGATGGATTTATGTAACCTGCCGTAGCGGGTGTATTTTAAATTTGAATAGCAATGGAACAATGAAAAACGAATCGCGATATTGTTTTATGCAACACGCCTTTGAGCTGCGTGTCGTTCCGTGCTTTGAACTGAATCATATAAACTATAATTATTGAAATGTGTATCAACGTATAAGCAGGCGAAGCGCCGATGAGGATTAAACAAAAGAAGGGAGGAATGTCGAAAAGGTGAGGTTGGGCGGGGGGGGGGGGGGGTGGTCGATAAGTTGTAGTGCAAAGTACAAATTTGCCCTGGGCTCCAATTTACTGGTACCTAATCATTCCTGAGTTTGACATGGAAGGGGTAGGAGGTTAGACTGTTAGGGAGGCAAGATTTCCCTGTCTGTCATAAAATAGGCTTGGGGAAGTGGAATATGGCGTTTTAATGGTAAAGGCTGCCACTCAACCTTTCTCTCTTTATTTTTTGGTATAAATTAAGGTGCTTCCAACAGTGTGAATCGTTTGTTTGAGGAAAGCGCCTGCTAGTTAAGTTGTTATCATTGCTTATTGCGGAATGGTAAAATGTCGTAAAATGTGCAGCCGTGTTGCTTAGGATGTAACCTGTTTACCTCCACATGGACTAGGACGGATACTAGAATTTTTCAGTGCTAAGTGATGAGATTTTTAAACAAATGGTACGCGCATCTTTACTTGATTCAGCTAGATCACTGCATCCCAATTGTTATTTTAAATTAAAAAAATGGTTCAAATGGCTCTATGGGACTTAACATCTTAGGTCATCAGTCCCCTAGAACTTAGAACTACTTAAACCTAACTAACCTAAGGACATCACACACATCCATGCCCGAGGCAGGATTCGAACCTGCGACCGTAGCAGTCCCGCGGTTCCGGACTGTAGCGCGTAGAACCGCACGGCCACCGCGGCCGGCTATTTTATATTAATTGAGTAACTACGTTTAGTATGTAGTCTGATTATTGTGGTTGTAAAATCACGGAGAAAGCGTATGTTAACTGTGTTGTGATGAAGTTTATAATAATTTGTTTCTTTTGTGTTAGATCAACTATTTTCTTCCTGTTAATGTATGATGATTGCTTAAGTGCTTATTTTTGTGTCTGAGCTTCACCTTTGTGTTGGGGCGACACAGTTTTTTTTTTCAAATATCGCTTTAAGTCCTCCCGTCTTCGATTTTTGCAAGCAATTCTAATCTTTCGAAAATACAAAATTTTATGTTACGTTAAAGAAAAAGGCAAATTTTAGGAATTTGAAGCCGAAACGGACAAAAATATGTGCTCCCATGGAAAATTAGATGAAAGTGCATCCGTTCTCTCGCCGTCGTACTACTGTTATACTGACATGAAAATACTTGCACAAGAGAGACTAGCATGGAGAGCCGCATCAAACCAGTTTTTGAACGGATAAGATGGAGGAGGAGGAGGAGATTAGTGTTTAACATCCCGTCGACAACGAGGTCATTAGAGACGGAGCGCAAGCTCGGGTGAGGGAAGGATGGGGAAGGAAATCGGCCGAGCCCTTTCAAAGGAACCATCCCGGCATTTGCCTGAAGCGATTTAGGGAAATCACGGAAAACCTAAATCAGGATGGCCGGAGACGGGATTGAATCGTCGTCCTCTCGAATGCGAGTCCAGTGAGCTAACCACTGCGCCACCTCGCTCGGTAACAGTATTTGCAGTAACTTACTTTCGCGCTGGACTCAAGAGGAAATCAGGTCCCGAGGAATCGTAAAATTGACGTATTCATTTTTCAAATTGGATGGCAATTGAAGTGGGTGTAGAGGAAGCGCCTGCGGCGGCTGTTGGAGGGCGCAGCTGAGAGGGGACTGCACGGCGGGCATGCCCAGCGCTCGGTCGATGAGCGGAGCCCCCTATCCCCTATCCCCTATCCCCTGCCCCTTCCCGTACACGCCACAGGCAATTACCGGCCGCGGCCACGGCGGGCAGCCTGAATACGCCAGGGGATCAGGCGCCGCCATCAATTACCAAATTATAAACAAATTAATTTCCCTATTGCCTAATGGAAACGGAGAGATCTGCGCCAGCTAGGGGCTTCGTCGCTCTTTCTATTCAATTATTCGCCTACCCAGAGTGCGGAAGAAAATTTACGTCGGCGCCACGTGTACGTCACCTAGCCACCAAAGTTTATGTACGGAAAACAGAGGGAAAGGGATTTATAGATTGCTTGTTCATTCCAACATGTAAAATCATACAGTATGTCAGACAGGTTCAGTGCGAGCTAAATAAGCTCAACACACTTTCGGAAAAGCTTTTAAACCCGATGGAAACTATAAATGAAGGTTTCTTTTTCATCTACTAGTAGACATTTACACTACTGGCCATTAAAATTGCTACACCACGAAGATGACGTGCTACAGACGCGAAATTTAACCGACAGGAAGAAGATGCTGTGATATGCAAATGATTAGCTTTTCAGAGCATTCACACAAGGTTGGCGCCGGTGGCGACACCTACAACGGGCTGAAATGAGGAAAGGTTCCAACCGATTTCTCATACACAAACAGCAGTTGACCGGCGTTGCCTGGTGAAACGTTGTTGTGATGCCTCGAGTATGGGGGAGAAATGCATACCATCACGTTTCCGACTTTGATACAGGTCGGATTGTAGCCTATTGCGATTGCGGTTTATCGTATCGAGACATTGCTGCTCGCGTTGGTCGAGATCCAATGACTGTTAGCAGAATATGGAATCGGTGAGTCCAGGAGGGTAATACGGAACGCCGTGCTGGATCCCAACGGCCTCGTATCACTAGCACTCGAGATGACATGCATCTTACCCGCATGGCTGTAACGGATCGAGCAGCCACGTCTCGATCCCTGAGTCAACAGATGGGGATGTTTGCAAGACAACAACCACCTGCACGAACAGTTCGACGACGTTTGCAGCAACATGGACTATCAGCTCGGACACCATGGCTACGGTTATCCTTGACGCTGCATCACAAACAGGAGCGCCTGCGATAGTGTACTCAACGACGAACCTGTGTGCATGAATGACAAAACGTCATTTTTTCGGATGAATCAAGGTTTTGTTTACAGCATCATGATGGTCGCATCTGTGTTTGGCGACATCGCGGTGAACGCACATTGGAAGCGTGTATTCGTCATCGCCATACTGGCGTATCACCCAGCGTGATGGTATAGGGTGCCATTGGTTACACGTCTCGGTCACCTCTTGTTCGCATTGATGGCACTTTGAACAGTGGACGTTACATTTCAGATGTGTTACGACCCTCGTGATGGCTGGGTGTTGTGTGCTGTCCTTAGGTTAGTTAGGTTTAAGTGGATCTAAGTTCTAGGGGACTGATGACCATAGATGTTAAGTCCCATAGTGCTCAGAGCCATTTGAACCATTTGTTACAACCCGTGGCTCTACCCTTCATTCGATCCCTGCGAAACCCTACATTTCAGCAGGATAATGCACGACCGCATGTTGCAGGTCCTGTACGGGCCTTTCTGGATACAGAAAATGTTCGACTGTTGCCCTGGCCAGCACATTCTCCAGATCTCTCACCAACTGAAAACGACTGGTCAATGATGGCCGAGCAACTGGCTCGTCACAATACGCCAGTCAGTACTCTTGATGAACTGTAGTATCGTGTTGAAGCTGCATGGGCAACTGTACCTGTACACGCCATCAAAGCTCTGTTTGACTCAATGCTAAGGCGTATCAAGGCCGTTATTACGGCCAGAGGTGGTTGTTCTGGGTACTGACTTCTCAGGATCTATGCACCCAAATTTCATGAAAATGTAATCACATGTCAGTTCTAGTATAATATACTTGCCAATGAATACCCGTTTATCATCTGCATTTCTTCTTGGTGTAGCAGTTTTAATGGCCAGTAGTGCAGTCCTAAAATGTGGGATGGAAATACTTCTCGTACCTCAATCATTTCTTACCTTTCCTCCACAATAAGTTTCTTTATGGTCATTCCAACTTACGTGACTCTGGGCGGTTGCTCTTAGCTATTCCACGAATGTTACTGTTTCCAGTAATATATCGCCAACAGTGTAATCGAACAGTAATGGATGTCTTCACCAACTGATGCCTAATACCTTAGATTTATTTATTTTGAAGATTAACTGCCTGTCGCTGTACTATTCACAGATTCTTTGCAGGTCTTCCTGCTTGCGCTATTTTCTGCTTTCTTGTGGCCGGCCACGTCAAGGGATTACATATTCACGAGCTTTCGAACGAGTCCTCCAGGTTATTATCAACTGGTGACCGTCACGCTGTTGCTGCTTCCATCGAGTGTTCCGAGAACGATGATACTTACCTTTAGACAACACCACAGTTACGGTACAATCTGAGAGTGCTGCTGAACGTATTGGATAAAACTTCATGTACATTGAGAACATGACGCCATTCCTTATGATCGTTTCTTAGTGAAGCACCTAAAAAACCTTGTTTCGACTTCACGTATTTTTGCCCATTTTGGCTTTAAATTCCTGAAAGGTACCTATTTCTTCAATATAACATAAAATTCTTGTATTTTCGAAAGATTAGAATTGCTTGCAAAAATCGAAGGTGGGAGGACTGAAGGCGAACAGACTCTCATTGTAGGAAAGCGAAGCCATTGTCGAATTTTTGTTAGCCACTCGGCAAACTAAACTAGTACGTTGTGTACTGATGGAATGCGAATAGGACAACAAGAGTGTAGTCGTATTATAATGTGGCTGTCCGCATTTCCGCACTGTATGACAGATGGAAAAATTATATTCTCCCAAGCATCCAACAAAGAAGTTCATTGTTATGTTTTCATGCACATCAGTTTTTCCTGCTATTTCGGAATTGCGAATTTTTTCTCGTACCTTTCGATAGCAGAGCATTTGTGAAGCAGATTATTTCGTAAACATTGTTTAAAATTATACTAAGAAAACTCGGAATTCAGTTGTTCACTTTTATTATAATTTTTAAGTTTCTTAGTTTAATTTTTATATAAAAGAGCAGCAAGCAATGTGAAAATGCCTTTCCTGTGGGGCAAAGCATGAATGTTTTTAAAATGACGTGCCAAGTTTAGACTTTATAAAGTCTGAGTCATAACAAAAATCACTTCAGTGACAGGATAGTCGGAAAACTAAAATTGCTAAACTGTGTAGTACTTTTTTATTTTATTTTGCTAAATTTAACTGCCGGTGTCCCTTAACAGTACTAAATACTTTTCACATGCAGTTCTGTATAGCAACTTGTTTCATCCATGTATTAGGTTTCGAGTGATAAAAAGTCGGCATGCAGAGGGAGCGTTACATTAGGCAAACCTTGAACGAAAATCATAATTGAAGCAAACGCTTTAAAGAAAGGCATCTGATGAATTCATTGAAAAGAACCACTTTTGCAGTGACTTGTGTCACGCTATTGTGGCAACAAACATGCCTTTTCGAAAACCAGAAAGTCCTGTTTCAAAGGTTTTCTGAGAAGTGCTGCGATCAGTCTGCTCCTGCAGAGTCAACTTTGCACAGAAAATTATGTGGATTCAGCTTACACTGACGAACTGCACGGAATCAGAATATATTGGAAAGGCATTGAATATGGATTTCTGTTGATGGAACTGCTGACTGTCTTGACCGCTACACTGCAAATTTATCATTGGGAAGTTGCATCCGGATGTGTCATCCAGGGCTTACTTGATTTGTTCAAAACACCCCCCAAGGACAAGCCAGTAAATAGTTGCACACTTTGTCAACAGTGGGCTGTATGGGCTATATATTCAGATGACATGGATGGAAACAAAGTGCTTCTGGTCTTCACAGATACCGCTCCATATATGTTTGCACCGTTTAAATTACTTCAAGTATTGTAGCCTTCGATGCTGCATGTAACTTGTGTACCACATGGTTTAAACTGTATACCAGAATAAGTAAAGCTAGAATTCTCTAAGGTAAATAAATTAATCTACACAATAAAGAAAGGTTTTGTTAAGGCACCATCAAGGATACAGGCATTCAAGGAACTACTTCGAGATGTCCCCTTGACAGCTGAACCTGTTGTTACCCTCTGGTGCACATGGTTAACAACAGCGGAATACTACAATAAGCATTTCCCAGCTGTCCAGAAGGTATTACTCATAGATCCCTCAACCCAACAGGATTTGGCTTATACGGGAGCCAACTACACATTTGTGGTAAGAATTATTTCCGAATTAGAAGGTACGGGCAAAAATGCAAAAGATTTTGCAGAAAAACACCGGCCTGAAGGAGTTATGCGCAACAGCATACATACTTAGCGGAAAAACCAGCTCCCCTGATTGGAGCACTCCTGTGCAACAAGTGCCGAATATGAAGTACGCCGCTATCACATCCGTTGATCTAGAATGTTTTTTCCATACATAAATTATTGCTGACTAATAAGCGCTATAGTTTTTCTCTGAAAAACACAGAAAAGATTTTACTTATTTACTGAGAATCCAACTATGATCTGAATGTTTGAAACCACTATTTATCCGCTATTTTACATGTTGTACGTATTTCAACGTATGGCTATATGTGTTTGATACGGTATTTTTGTCTTGGAAAAGCTAATAAGTTTGGGATGGGTTTGAACATTAAAATAGGATAACGTTTGCTGTGTTGTTAAACTGTACATATTTTCATTTTCATTGTTTTTAATGTATATTAATATGCCCATAATTCGATACTGTGTATTATACATTATGTTTAGTTTTTTTACATAATACTTTTTAGGGACTATTTTAGTTTTGATACAGACTAAATGAGGTACTGAAAGAATCTATTTTAGACGCCTAAAAAGCACTTTTTAAGACCTAAAAATCCGCGTTCTAGTTGTTACCCAACACATGATTTTTTTGTTCAGTCTAGAATTTTTTTGCTTCTGTAGGGACTTTCAGGGTGAATGTAGGGACTTTTCACGTGTCATGTAGGGATATGGTCGAAAATGAGTTGACAATACTTCGGTGCTGTGCTTGGGCGCGGAGCGGTCGCACGCAACTGCCTCGTGGACAGATAGTATGAATAATTTGGTAGAAGGATAATTAAGAACTGAAAGTGGCAAGTCGCATCGCAGAAGAAAGGTGCTTGAGTAATTTAGTTACTTCGTGGAAGAGCTCACGAGATTAACTAAGAAAACTGTGCTTGAAACAGTGTCGTGTTTGAGAATTAGTAGCTGTCGAGGAGAAACATACCGATAATAGAACGTAAGTGAAAACGCTTCCATGATCTGTGATTACCTATTTAATTAGTGTGGAAACGCAATGTAGCAATGATTACTTCAGTGCGACTGTGATACAAGCTTAACTGTCAACTCGAGACTGGGTGCATGTAGGTATTGTTAGGGGCAATAAAACAAAGTAATTCGACTTGCTACTGTTGTCATTTCAAAGTGACACTTGCTGTTCTTTAACTGAATAATTTTAATATTTGAAAAGTATGAGAGACACGCACTCGTACTAAGCACATGGTCAGGTTTATTTCATTACGAAGGGTGTTCTCCACGCAAAGCTCCCATACTTGAGTCCAGTAGTCCGATATGTATCAAATAAATCTAAAATAAAGAAGAAAATATGCCATTAACGAACTAGAGCTTTACACACTCTACGTGCTTGGTGAGCACATACGCTATCCTCGCCGAACTGTTCCACACAAGTGCAAACCTGCTCCTCGGCAGTCTTCTGATCCTTCAGAGAGTATCGTATTTCTGTAAGGCTGCATTGTCTAGCCTTCTGCCGCATTTATCTAGGAATAGTCGCATGTGGTATGTCCCGCACGACTGAGGCACATTGCCTTGCGAGAGGCAATCAGAGACCGCAGTGCGAGTGTCAGTCAGGAAGCA
The DNA here is from genome assembly GCF_021461395.2 of Schistocerca americana. NCBI lineage: Eukaryota > Metazoa > Arthropoda > Insecta > Orthoptera > Acrididae > Schistocerca > Schistocerca americana. The sequence continues at coordinate 355,377,359 of NC_060130.1, forward strand.
CGTGGTCAAGGCTGAAGCCAAAGTAGGTCGCTGGACCCTCATGTTGCTACACAGATCTGGGTGAGATCGCCACATATTCTTGGCTTTAAAAAATGTTCTCCACTCGCGTTTCACTTGCGCTTATTACAGGACGTATTGTTTTCGAAACAAGTCTTATGCGGAAAAATTTCTTGCGTCACAAGTTTATTTAAATTGTAATGCAACACGGTATTGCTGCGTGTTAGTTTTGGAAACGTGGACAGACGTGTGTAACAATATCCTGTTGTGCTTCTCACTTCTGTGAACCTTTGTGGTAATCAGCCTTCCTCTCTCTCAACTACCAATAAGTAAATTGTTCTGATCATGCTATTTTTTGCTCATGTAGTAAAATTAGGAACTCCATGGCGTTTGTGCAACATTTGAGACGGTTTACACTCGCGTATAAGGCTATCTATCATGCAATCAAAGTCTTTGAACATCGGATTATCTTTATAAAAGTATCAGTCAGCATTCATGTATTCATCGTACTTCCCTTTTTTTGAGCAAGGAACCATCTGGTTCGGCTTGTTCGCAACAGTACTGTGTTTGAGATGACTCTTTCTTCCATTTAACGCCACCTTACCTACAGCAAATGTACATGCTTTTTTTTTTCTCCATGCGCTGTGCTTAGTATTATGAGACATTCTCAGATCCACGTAAAATATTTGTTCCACTGTTTCTCGCTGAATGCAGTTCCGACAGCAGCAACGACGTCGGATCAGCGATTTATACAAGGTCATCAATAATTATTAGGGTTTAGAAAGTTCGTTTTCTTGGTAGTTATTTTCATATTGTACAAGTGACAAACACATTTGAATTCCATTTGTCATCGTCTATAAGATGGAACTCAGCATACGAAGCATTTATTTGCTTTACAGAATTCCATCCTAATATTAGTTAATTTGTATCCTTCAGAAACACATCAGTAAAAATTACGTTTTATTTGCGAATGTTCAACCATTTGTCGTTAAGTATTTCTCCCCTACCAGCAGTTCACGCAACGACATCGAAGACACAGAAATAAACACGTTCATTAACAGGAAGAAAATAATTGGTCTAACACAAAAGAAACAAATTATCATAAACTTCATCACAACATAGTTAACACGTGTTTTCTCCGCGATTTTACAGCCATGATAATAAGACTATGTCCTAAACGTAACTAATCAGCTAAAATAAAATAACAATTGGGATGCAGTGATCTATGTGAATCAAGTAAAATGTTTCAAATGGCTCTGAGCACTATGGGACTTAACTTCTGCGGTCATCAGTCCCCTAGAACTTAGAACTACTTAAACCTAACTAACCTAAGGACATCACACACATACATGCCCGAGGCAGGATTCGAACCCGCGACCGTAGCAGTCGCGCGGTCCCAGACTGTAGCGCCTACAACCGCTCGGCCACCCAGTCCAGCAGTCAAGTAAAGACGCATGTTCATTTGTTTAAAAATCCCATCACTTAGCAAGTACTGAAAAATTCTAGTATCTGTCCCAGTCGATATGGAGGTGAACAGGTCATCACATAAGAAAGACAACTGCTTATGTCACGATATTTTACCATTCCATAATAAGTAATGTTAACAACTTAAGTAGTGGATGCTTTTTTCACGCATACAATTCACGATGCTAGAAGCACCTTAATATATACAAAAAAATGAGAAAGATTGAGAGGCAGCCTTTATCATTAAAACGTCATGTTTCGCTTCCCCTAGCCTATTTTACGATATACAGGAAAGTCTTGCCTCCGTAACATGTCGAGCTCAAGAATGATTAGGTCCCGGGAAAATGGAGCCCAGGGACACTTGTACTATTCAACACCACTTGCCCCCCATCCCCCCTTCCCATTCCGAAATCTCCTCCCTTTTTTGTTTAATCCTCATCGGCGATTACCCTGCTTATTCGCTGATACACATTACAGTAATTCTTTTTTGCATGATACGGTTCAAATCACGGAACGACACACTGCCCAAAGTCGGTTGCATACCCACATGTCGCAATTCATTTTTAATTGTTCCATTGCTATCCAGATTCAAACTATACTCGCTACATTTTCGCTGCGGTGGCTCACATGGCTCCATCTAGTAGCTAAAAACAAAAAAAAAAACAAGTCTATCTGCACCAGGGAGAGAGAGAGGTCTTATGGAACTGTTGCCCAACAAAGCCCATGCTGAATTTTCTCGAGATTTCGTTTCATACATCTTAGCCCTCTTCAAATTTTAGAGGATTCAGATCTGTTCCCTTCTTGTTCCCCTTGGCTCTTCACTTTCTTTTCCCGCGCTCTTTTGTTCTCCCGTCACATAACTGCGTCCTCACAAGGTCAAGCAACCCGGCTGCCATAACCTAGCAACGTCGCTGGCTATGTGAAGACACTGTGTATGAAACTCCAGTGGAAACTAAAGAGGAACTTTTCAGATGAGTTTTCGCTACCGATGGCGGCGTACAAATGACACATGGATATTTAATGTGCATGCATTCAGACTGGTAGTCAGTAGTTGTGGGCTTAAATTGTTACTAAAACGAGTAAGTTTCTAATGGAATTTAAAACTTGAATACTGATTTTCTGCTGTTAGTTCCTTATCCCAAAGTACTCGGCGTAAGATGTTCTGTGGCCTGTAGAGCTTTGATCCCAACGTTTGGGAAACTGTGTAGTTTACATAACTCAATAGGGAAACAGAACGTCACATCGATTACTGCGTCCAGTATCAACACAACTCTAAATTATTTGCTTCAAAATTAAAAAGGAGGAGACATGTAAAACTCACAAACACAAGTGCTACATGTATTAATACCGTGACCTTTGACCCTTCACAGCACAACATCCCCACCAAAAACCTCTAATGCCGTTTTCTTTTCTTTCTTTCTTTTTTTTTTTTTTTCTTCAGAGACGCTTTGAGTAGTCTCACCCCGTTTAGCAACGAGCTCATAAGAAACACAAAATAGCAGTGCCTGTATTATTAAGAACAACGATGCAATATTCCTTCAGACACGCATCCGTATCCGAAGGAAGAGGCACTGCAGCCGTAAAGAATTACAGAAAATGTGTTCGCAGTTGCGAATATGAACCACATTCGGCTGCATATTGGCGTAACGACCTCTATTTCGCACTTTACTGCTTCGGCCATCTGAACATATATCACTGCCAGACATGCATGCATGTTCATAGGAATATCGCATCGTACTTCTTAGGAACACAGGCACTGCTATTTCGTATTTATGCGCCAACACCAGGCCCCCCACTCTCAATAAATGTGTCCTTCCTGGATGGGAATACACGTACCGTACTAGTGCAAGTTGTAACATATGGAGGACGACGTATGGAAGTTTGGGTTTAGCCGTTATTCGTGCTCGGATAGCCGAAGAGGCTTACGCGACCGCTCCCGTAACGCGGGAAATACGAGTTCGAGTACTGGGCCGGCACAAATTTTCGTTGTCGTCATTCCAATTTACAGCTGAAGCTGGTTCATATTCGAGACTGCGAATAGATTTTCTTTAATGGACTCATAGTCTGTCCGTTGCTACCGTTGAGGAACAAGGTGGGTAGTGTCAAGATACTGGCCAGGAGCGCTCAGGTAGTCACGGATCTTCTCGAAACTAAGCTCGAGCGTGTAACAGGGAACATCTGAGTTCAAAGGAAGGGAGGAAGATTGGAGATTATCGTCCCGTCGGTAACAAGGTCATTAGAGACGGAGCAAAAGCTCAGTTTTGAAGGAAATCGACTATGCATCCACTGAAAAGAACGATTTCGGAATTTGCTTTAAGCGGTTTAAGAAAATCACGAAAACCTAACTCTGATTGGCCGCACGGGGATCTGAATCTTCATCCTCCAGAATACGAGTCCAGTGTGCAAACAACTGCGTGAATTCGCTTGGTAGCTGCTTTCAAGTGTAATAAAATCAGTACAGAAAGTGCGTTAACTAACAGACGCAACTGCTTGTGGATAACTTTTTACTGACGATGAAATGAGAAGAAAGAATGATGAAAAATGGCTGCTGAATGTTTAATTAAGTGCTCTTTGAACGACGTACATGTATCAAGTCAGCACCCTGAAACACTATGTATGCAGCACACAGTGTTTGTGCGAGCACAGAGGCGTACATTTACTGCTGGGCAGTCGGAGTGGTACAGTGGCACAGGGAGGATTTCCGCCACGCAGTCGAACCCTAAATTTGTTTTCTCCCTATTTCCGCAGTTAAGCAAAAAATACTAAAGACCATTGACAACGCATAGCAATATTGCTTTAAGTGTTATCAAAAGAAGATACTGACGTTGAAACATATTTTCTCTGGGTAATTCTGGGTCTTCTCTATGCTTTCCTTTATGTTGAAAAAACTGTGTTCGAAGATTATTCATATGATCTATTTCTGTGAGTTGTCCGTAACAGCAAAGAGAAATTTCATACAATTAAGACAGTTTTAACAAAGAAAACATATACATTCATGTACTGAGAAATACATACTTTGTAACATAATTTCTGAGTCTGTAGGGAACGGGCTTTCATAGCAATAAATTATGCTGTTCTGATTTAATTTTTGCACCTACTTTTACGTTTATTATGTCTACCAGCAGGAAAATGCTCGTATCGTAGCACAAAAAATGGGAATACACTATAAGATTTTGTCTGAAAAGTGTGGCAGCAGCTGCCTCGGTCTGTGTTCCTCAGCACCTTTAAAAAGTTTCCTCAAAAATTTTTGGATGGGAACATATTCCTCTCTTTGTAACATGCAACTCACCACTCGCTCTCACAAGCTTCCTTAACTGTAACTCTCTCAGTCCCACTAGTCCAATGCAGTAAGTCGTTCATACTCATCCTCTCCCACTTGACTATTCTCACCCAGTCATTCAGCTCATCTCACTTTTATTACCCCTTTATTCCTCTCTGTCACTGTCTCCTGTCTCACAACCACAGTCCCCTTCGTTCTGTGCTACTACTACGATCTGCTCTCACTGTCGCTGTCTCCCTCTTGCTCTCTCTTACTGCTACTACCTCATTAATTCTTTCCCACTGCCACTGTGTCCCTCTCTTTCTCTTACACTGCTATTGTCTCCTTCTCTCTTTCTATGCACAACCACTATCTACTATCTTCCAGTACATATGTATGCATTGAACTGGAGACCTAGAAACGGCGGAGAGGCTTCGTCCCCGGCGTAGCCCTCGGTGGTACACAACCTCACAACAGGCTACAGCAGTCCACTCACCCCACCGCCGCCCCACACCGAACCCAGGGTTATTGTGCGGTTCGGCCCCCAGTGCCGCCCCCCCCCCCCCCCCCACCCGGGAACGTCTCATTTCACACGTGTGTAACCCCAATGTTTGCGTGGTAGAGTAATTATGGTGTACGCGTACGTGGAGACAGTGTCTGCGCATCAATCGCCGACATAGTGTAACTGAGTCGGAATAAGGGGAACCAGCACGCATTCACCGAGGCAGATCGAAAACCGCTTTAAAAACCATCCGCAGGCTGGCCGGCACACCGGTCCTCGACACTAATCCGCCGGGCTGATTCGTGCCGGGGACCGGCACGCCTTCCCGCTCGGAAAGCAGTACGTTACACCGCACGGCTGGCCGGGCGGACATCTTCCAGTACTTTTTCGACGCTTTCCCACTGCCGCTGTCTCCTTCTCTCTCAGCACAAAAAATGCTAGAATACGTTTGTACACCAAAATTATTGGGAAAATTTTTTATAGGTGCTGAGGGAGGTAGAACGAGACAGCTGGTACACCACTTTTCAGTTAGTCTTTTAAACAGGAGAATATTCGCCTTTTTTGTACTCTGATAGAGGCAGAATGGTAGTGAAACATGGACTGTGGGAAAACCGGAACAGAAGAGAATAGAAGCATTTGAGATGTGGTGCTATAGACGAATGTTGAAAATTAGGTGGACTGATAAGGTAGGGAATGAGGAGGTTCTACGCAGAATCGGAGAGGAAAGGAATATGTGGAAAACACTGATAAGGAGAAGGGACAGGATGATAGGACATCTGCTAAGACATGAGGGAATGACTTCCATGGTACTAGAGGGAGCTGTAGAGGGCAAAAACTGTAGAGGAAGACAGAGATTGGAATACGTCAAGCAAATAATTGAGGTCGTAGGTTGCAAGTGCTACTCTGAGATGAAGAGGTTAGCACAGGAAAGGAATTCGTGGCGGGCCGCATCAAACCAGTCGGTAGACTGATGACCAAAAAAAAAAAAAAAGAAAAGAGGCAGTTTCCGCTGGTTCTTTCAATGTCCTACTACAGCAGGGCAGATTAGACGTATGAAAAGAACTTAAGCGGTCAGTAAAATTTTAATAGTTTACTTTCGTGAAACTCAAATAGTGCCAAACTAATTTTATACCTCAAGCCGGATTTTATGTACACAAAAATTTTGAATGTGCATGAATAACACGACATTGTGTTCTCAGATCTCTTTTGATGATAACAGAGACACTTTACAGCGTATTTGTCAATGCTACGTCACTTTATAAATTAAGTTTTCGCCTCACACTAGATTTTACGAAGGTATTTTACTTTTGCAAGTAATATAACTTTAATATTCTGTATCCCAGAAACGGGTAAAGATATCAAGAAAATTTTCACGTTTGTTCGAGATCGGGATCGTAGCAATATATTGAAAAAAATCAGCCATATGCTGCACATCGGTGTCTTCAAATCCACGGCTCGGTTTTCGTACCTAATCACCACATTTTTGGATGTTACTAAGTAATGGAAATGATTTTTGAAAGCGGAAAAATGACACTTCTAGATAAATGCCTAGAGAATATACCATTAAAATGTGAGCAATTTACTGCGGTTAGTTATTCTGATATCCGCTGCTGACAGTGAAATGATGAAGGAAAGCGATATTTTCGAGTGCTGCCTTCTTATCCCCCCTAAGGTGCGTCCTAGACCACATATAATGCAAAATGAACCAACCGAGTAGCACCATTTGCCTAAGGTGGACGAAGTATGTAATATTCAAAACTTGACCCTGTACTGAAGCATAATTACAGTAAGAAGATTCTCCTGCGGGATGTACAAATAGTTCCTAGCCTAAGAGCTACCGAGAACGTTTGATCCTACCTTTCTATCACCAATAAAACCCGAGGTATTTGCCCCGAAACAAATCCCGTAAGTGATGCGGTAAGTTTTTTTTTTTTTTTTTCCAGCTCTGATTTTCGAGTGTGAGTGCCTATGTATTAACTTATGCATGTCGTTATCTTTCCGTGGCAGCCATGTATTAGGTGGTTGGAATAATAGTTAGTCGCAGAAGACTTTTGATTGAGAGGATTGACTTGTTTATAGCTAGGGCTAGTGGCATAGTAGGTGTGACGAAATACCATTGTCTAGCGAATTACCGTGAATCTTTAAGTATTTCCAGAACCATCAATGAAAATTTGATTAACGTTTCATTTAACGAACGTGATGCAGTTAAGATTATTTTGCGTAACGAAGCAGAGAGCGCTTCACGTCACGTGGAGCATAGGGACGAGGGCAGAGGACGTTCTCTCGGACGTCATGGAAACGGGAAAGGAACGTCCCAACTTCACTCCGTCTTGGATTCGCTCGCCTCTGATGTCCTATGTTTCTTTTCAAACGGAGAGCAACGAAATGAAATTACGTTACACTATTGACATCAAAATTATGAACATTGCATTTATAAACACCTGCTGACGTTGTTTTACTATTTGTAATAGTCCCCTTGATTTATAGATGCAAATTGTCAGGGACCAGGCGCTCCCCCCCCCCCCCCCCCCCCCCCCACGCCAGCGATACTGATATTGCCTGCAGGCGGTCGCTTTCCTTGACCTTATCACACACGAGCGATTTAGCAAGCAATTCCGAACGTCACTATGTCCTGAAGTTCTGCTATAGAAAATGAACTGCTTTACTTAGGAGCGGTGGCATTGACCTCCTTAAGTTGAGTATTACGTGCAAAAAAATAATAATAAACGGTATGAAATTCATTAAACTTATTTTAAAAGGCTATCTTACGGATACCAACACCGAATCGCGGTCGGCCACATCCTTTTCGAAATCGAAAAAGTGAAATTTATCCTCTTGCTTTGAATAAAACATTTGACTAACTTTTATTTAACTTCACATAAATATAAGCACTGTAAACTAGGGCTACTTCAGCTCAAAGTTTTATTGTTTCCTATTTTCTTTCATGCATTAATAATATTTTTTTCACATCATGTAAGTTTTTCCAAAACTAAACAATATTCTCAAGGAAATAACTCTTATTGCTTACTTTTTCCCTCGTATTAATTTGCCGTGAAGTTAATTTACTTTGGGTCCACGTTACACTTAGAGTTTGCTAACTTCAGCCCAATCATTTTCCCCAGTGACTGAATAACCGTCTGTATTGTTTTGAGCAAACAGAACTGAAATGTCATATTAAAGGAATGTTTAAGAGTTACAAATTTGAAAAAAAAAAACAGAGAGTTTGCTTTAAGAAAATTACTAAGCAGGATAAAAAGCAACAAGTGAATGAGCCCGCATCTCGTGGTCGTGCGGTAGCGTTCTCGCTTCCCACGCCCGGGTTCCCGGGTTCGATTCCCGGCGGGGTCAGGGATTTTCTCTGCCTCGTGATGGCTGGGTGTTGTGTGCTGTCCTTAGGTTAGTTAGGTTTAAGTAGTTCTAAGTTCTACGGGACTGATGACCGTAGATGTTAAGTCCCATAGTGCTCAGAGCCATTTTTGAACAAGTGAATGATACACATAATTATGGGAAATGACTGCGAAAATATTTTACAAAGCATTGTTAACACACGTTTGTATTCTGAATTGTTAGGGTATCACACCCAACAAATATCGTCATACAGACATCGACAAAAATGTCAATAATTGCAGATAATTTTAAGTATTTATGTACTGTGCTTCACATGTTATGGAGATTTTAGTCTTTCAGCAATGTTTCTCCTCCATTTTTAGAACAAAATATCAGTCAATGTTGCCCATTCCGAGGCTCTGTTGGTGGGCTCCATGCATTCGATTAGGACACCCTCGTCTATTATTTGGTAATTATTTGAAAACCCATTAATAAACTACATTTTACTAACGGCATTGTAGTTTTGCAAACGAATACAGTATAATTGGTATCGCCTTTGAACGTTGTAAATGTGATTCATACACCCCAACATCAAATTCACTATGGAGACTGAAACGGAGGGTAAATTACCTTTCCTTGACGTCTTGGTCAAGAGAAGGGCTGACGGCACCCTAGGTCATGGGGTGTATCGGAAGACTACGCACACTGATCTGTATTTGCACGCAGACAGCTGCCACCACCCTTCACAGAGGAATGGGGTACTTAAAACTCTAGTACATAGGGCGCGCACTATCTCTGACGCAGAGAGTCTACCCCAGGAATTGGAACATCTGAGAACTGTATTTCGAAAAAATGAGTACTCAGAGTGGCAGATTCAACGTGCTATCCGCCCAACCACTGCAGCACAACCTGTTGAGATGGATGAAGTCACGAGAGAGGAGGTAGGCACTGCATTTATTCCATACACAGGCGCACTCTGGGGGAAAATCGCCCGCATTCTGAAGAAACACCGGGTCGGAACTGTGTTTTGTCCTCCAAATAAAACCCGTGCACTGGTGGGGAGCGCCAAAGATGACTGCGGTTTGAGGAAGGCCGGCGTGTACCAGATTCCGTGTCAATGTGGCAAGTCGTATATTGGTCAGACGATGCGTACCGTCGAGGATCGATGCCGTGAACACCAGAGGCACACTCGACTGATGTATCCGAGCAAGTCGGCGGTCGCTGAACATTGTTTGTCGGAAAATCACGCCATGGAGTATGACCGCACGAGGATTCTGATACAGACGTCGAGATACTGGGACAGCGTTGTTAGAGAGGCCATCGAAATTCGCACCAATGACGACCTCATAAACCGTGACTGTGGCTATAATCTTAGCAAGGCTTGGCAACCAGCGATCGGGTTAATCAAGAGTAAATCGAGCAAACGTATAGCTGTGACGACCACGGCGGACAGAGCCATCACACCGACGTCATCTCAGACGCCGTCGCAATCTGTTCCACCGCGCGACCGTGGCGCGGGGCGCGGACGGCGGAGGGAGCGCGCCGCGGGCGGAGGGTATTTAAATCGGCCGCCGCCGCGACCGAACCCAGTTCCCTCTGAGCAGCCATAGCGTACGGATCTCCGTGCCGGCACGTTCACAGGAGCTCAGTCCGTCAGTTCACCTGATGATGGCGACATGTATGATCGCCGAAATATTGTGCCCGTTGGACACTATAGACCGGCAGCATACCCGTGGATATTTTGATTATCAAATACGCTGGGAGAAACTCAAGAATCACGTGATTCAGGGTTACTTGAGCCCAAATCACGTGACAAAAATAATGGGCTCAAGTAGGGCACTTCTGAAAGCTATGTTGACAAATTTTTAAACAGCATGTTTATAAGGTTCACTTTATACCACTGTCTATGGATCAGTAACTGTTGCCTGTGACAACACGCAGAGACTTTTTTTTCCTTTTTGGGCTCAAGATAACCATGAGGGTTCAAGCGCCGACAGCTTACGGTATATTTTTAGATCGAATCTCTCATGGTTTAAGCAGCCGAAGTTAACAGACATTTGTTTCGGTTTAATCGTCAACTCTGCTTCGAACGACTTCCATTTGTCCAATTCCATTGAGTTTCTGCATAAGTACGCATGCAGTCCTTGTGACAATACAGTTATCTGGTCTAATGACCATTTTCTGATACAGACAGGATTATCCAGCCCGTGAGATGTGAATGAGACACCAGTGGACGATTTTAAGGTGAAATGAGGACTTTCTGTCCTGTACATTTTATGTAATGATGGATACTGTGCTTTTTTCAATTGTTGTGATGAGACAACTTGAACACTGAGAACCGTATGATGATAGCTCTGAATCTGACGCGCCTTGTTGTAAAGAATGGTGAATGTTACTAAGCTTTAATGCGATAATTATCATTTAATTTTTAAGTAAACAAGAATGAGCCCGAGCAAGTGAACCGAAGCACGTGTAGATGTAACATTTATAAAATCCTTCTCTTGTAAAAGTGAAAAGTCGTCAGTGTATTGTGATATACGTCTTTCGCTCTTCCATAAATCACTTTAGGCGAATACAAGAATGGTCTTGGTGGAGACACAGTGCTCTGGAGGGGACATTAATTGGTTCAAATGGCTCTCAGCACTATGGGGCTTAACACCTGAGGTCATCAGTCCCCTAGACTTAGCACTACTTAATCCTAACTAACCTAAGGACATCACACACATCCATGCGCCGCGCGGTATTAGGCGAGCGGTCTTAGGCGCTGCAGTCATGGACTGTACGGCTGGTCCTGGCGGAGGTTCGAGTCCTCCCTCGGGCATGGGTGTGTGTGTTTGTCCTTAGGATAATTTAGGTTAAGTAGTGTGTAAGCTCAGGGACTGATGACCTTAGCAGTTAAGTCCCATAAGATATCACACACATTTGAACACATCTATGCCCGGCAGGATTCGAACCTGCGACCGTAGCAGGCGCGCGGTTCCGGACTGAAGCGCCTAGAACCGTTCTTCCACAGCGGCCGGCTGGATATTAGACATAGGTGTAGTACTAAGGCCATCTGTTTTACATGTTTCTTTCTGTCGAACGTTAAAGTAAAAGGGTTGAGGGGTGACCTGATGGTCAGTTTCCCAAGCGATTTATGCACACTGTGGAGAGTGCCCCAAACATTTAGTTTTACATACCAGGAATAGTTTCATTGAAAACTGTTGTTTGCTCTTCGTTCACCTCCAGAGATCTGCATCTACAGCTACGTCCATATTCCCGAATCCACCTGATGGTGTGTTGTGTACTTTATGCCCCTCTGCAACTTTCCCCCTTTCCTATTCCAGTCACGAATGAACATCGAGAAGAACGACTTTTGGTAAGCATCCGTGAGTTCGAATTTTTCAGATATTACTTGCATGCTCTTTTTGCGAGACATGTGTGGGGAGAAGCAATAAAGTGATTGATTCTTCCAGGAATGTACGTTTATAGTAATTTGAATAATAAACAACACCGCAGTGCACAACGCCTCCCATCAGCGTCTGCCACTGGAGCTAGATGAGCAAATCTGCGGTGCTTTCGTTCTTTTACTCCTCGTAAATGAACCTGTCACGAAACGTGCTACTTCTCTTTGAACCTTCTCTGCTAACTCTATCAGTCCTGTCTGTTACGAATGCTAGACTGCTGAGCAATATTTAAGAATCGGACGAGCGAGGGTCTTGTAAGTTACGTGCTTCGTGAGCGGACTATCCTTCCTGAAGAATCATCCAATGAGTCTCAGTATTAGATCTGCCTTTAGATTAGTTTTAAGTGGTCGTTCCATTTTCAACCGCTCCGTACGAATAATACAAGATACTTTATGGATGTGACTGCTTCCAGAGCTTGTTCTATAGTCGTTTAATCATGTAATAATGGATCTTGCCGCTTATTTACGCACAATACGTTACTGTTGTTTATCCTGAGGGTAAACTACCTTTCCTTTCACCAAGTGTCGATCCGCTGCAAGCCTTGTCGCATTTCGCTATAATTTTCTAGCGTTGCGACTTCTTAGTACGTAACAGCATCAGCCGCGAAGAGCCTCATGTTACTTGTCATGTTATCCCATAGCTCAATTACCCATATATTCTGACAAATAATGGTTCTGTAAAAATCCCTTGGGGTACACCCGAAGTTAACTGAATGTCTGAAGAATTATCATCCTTTAAGAATAATATGATCTCTTCTCTTTCCTAGGAAGTCTTCTTCTTCTTTTTCGTTTCTTGTGTCTTTACCCCGCATCGGCGCAGGGGTTGTTAACGGATGTGGTATGGTTAATTTTAATTTTAAAGAATGATGCTTCTCCGTTACCCTCCCGGGACGGAATATGTGAACCCCAACTGCCTACGTGTGGCATTATCCAAGTGAAAGTGAATGAAAGTTTCCTAAACATTTGCGAATCGTGTAACTGAGGTGGGACTTGGATACTACCTAGATAAATGCGAAATACAGCCTAAAAACCACATCCAAACCGGCCGTCACACCGACCTCCCTCGTTAATCCTTCTGCGCCCTTCTGCGTACGGAAAGTGGCGCTTTAGCACGAACGGATCTGTTTGCCAGAAACTCTTCTGCCCAGTCTCGGAGGTGTCAGATTTTCAGTGCGGTCTTATTTATTCATAAGGCTACAGTAACAGCATCGGTAACCTTCGAGAAGTCAAGGTACACGTCATCGACATGGGGGACGGTGTCAGCTGTCTTCCGGGTTTCGTGGGCAAACACACTGCGCTGAGTTTCATACAATCGTTGTTTGCGGAATTCACGTTGATTCTTACAAAGAAGATTTCTGGTCTCCAGAAATGTCACAATACGCAAGTATAACACATCTTCCAAAATTCTGCGAAGTACTGACGCCAGCGTTATTGTTCTATAGTTTTGTGCACCCATGCCGGCCGGAGTGGCCGTGCGGTTCTGGGCGCTGCAGTCTGGAGCCGAGCGACCGCTACGGTCGCAGGCTCGAATCCTGCCTCGGGCATGGATGTGTGTGATGTCCTTAGGTTAGTTAGGTTTAATTAGTTCTAAGTTCTAGGTGACTGATGACCTCAGAAGTTAAGTCGCATAGTGCTCAGAACCATTTGAATCATTTTGTGCACCCATTCGGCAACCCTTCTTAAAAACGGGAATTACCTGCACCTTTTTTCCAGCCACTAGAAACGCTTCGCTGTTCCAGCAACCTTCGGTGCACCACCCCTGGGACAGAAGACAGTTGTTTTACATATTTTATGTAGACTCGTATAAGTATCCCTCTCAGGTCTGGTCGCCTTTCGTCTGTTAATCTATTTCAGCTGCGTTTGTATCCCTCGGTCACTTACTTCGACATCTATCATTTAGAAATTCGTGCAACGATTTTAAGGAGGAACTGCTGTATTATCTTCCACAATAAAACGATATTGGAAAAAGAAATTTAGTATTTCGGCCTTCTCTTTGTCATCCTATGTTTCGATACCATTGTGGCTCAGAGTGTCTGGACAGATGGCTTTGATTCGAAGGCTGATTGAACCTAAGACCATAGCTTGTTAGATTTTTTCTTTTCAGATGGGTAGATAGAATTATATATTTGAATTCGTTGAACACTTTACACATGGCCTCCTTAAGCTAATTTTGGCTTCGATCAATTTTTTTTTTTTATTTTTTTTTTTTTTGTATCTCTGAGGCTTTGGGTGAGTTAAAGTACGCAGTAAACATCGCTTTCCTTTCGGAGTAGCCTTCTAGCTCGGCTGCCGAACCACGGAGGATGCTACCCACCCCTCACAACGTTGCTCGGTACATACTGCCTAGGAGTATTGTCCAATGCTCTTGAACTTTGTCCAATTCTTCTCAACATTTTCAATCTCAAAGATGTATGTTTCACGTTGACCGCTCAAGTTATCTCAGCACTATTTTTTGTCGCACTCGCTGAACAAACATACCCTCCTAACTTTCGCTACATTTCTATTTATAGCCGAATTCAGTGACGCTATAACTGCCGTATGATCACTGACTTCCTACTATACGTCAACTGACTCGAAATATATGGTGTGTTTGTCACAACGAAATCTGATGTCTTACCCTCACGATTCTGTTATCTGATACACAAATCAAGATAATTTTTGAATAAGGCATACAGAACAGTGTAATACTGTTTCTTGCCCCTGATACCCGCCCTAATCACTTGAGTCTCCCAGTCCATAACTGTTACGCTGAAATCTCTCATTAAGACTGTAACATGCCCAGGAAATTTATACGCCACGTTCTCCAAGTTTCTTCTCAAATGTTGCACCACTGCTGTTCCTGACATTGTAAGTAGGCTGTTTATGTTTTCTTATTGGCAACGTTACATAGCGCTCTGTGTGAGAATCACTGGCTGTGCTGTGTGCAGTCTGTGGCTGGTTTGCATTGTTGTTTGCCATTGTAGTGTTGGGCAGCGGCAGCTGGATGTGAACAGCGCGTAGCGTTGCGCAGTTGGAGGTGAGCCGCCAGCGGTGGTGGATGTGGGGAGAGAGATGGCGGAGTTTTGTAATTTGTCATGAGCTGCTATATATATTATGATGATATTAAGGTAAATACATTGTTTGTTCTCTATTAATATCTTTCATTTGCTAACTATCCCTATCAGTAGTTAGTGCCTTCCATAGTTTGAATCTTTTATTTAGCTGGCAGTAGTGGCGCTCGCTGTATTGCAGTAGTGGGAGTAACCAAGATTTTTGTGAGGTAAGCGATTTGTGAAACGCATAGGTTAATGTTAGTCAGGGCCATTTTTTTTTGTAGGGATTTTTGAAAGTCAGATTGCGTTGCGCTAAAAAAAATATTGTGTGTCAGTTTAAGCACAGTCGTGTATAATTGTTCAAAAGGGGATGTTTCATATGTCGACCCTTAGCCGAGGATACCTCACTGGAATCTTCTGATTTTTTCCTAGTAGTTTGTGTAATTAGTGTAGATTTTGTTTATTGCTAGCGCGTAATTGTAGACAGAATCTCCTTTGTAGTTGCAGTCTTTCATTGCTGTTGTGGCATGCATGTAGATTTGCACCAAGTATTTCGCTGCTGCGCTTGCAATTAACTAGATATTATTTTCAGTGCTATGTTAATGTGTTCTCTTATTTTTGCTCTTCAAATTGTGCTTTTCTGTGTTGTCGTGTGAAATATTGTGACAATAATGGCGTGTGAAAAACGTAATACTAGGCTCCAAAGTAAACTGAGAAATGACAGTGAAGACGAAAGCAGTGTGTTAGCGCCACCATGTAATGAATTAACTAATATTCAAAGTAGTAATTTGGTAACAGTGCATAGGGAAATGGAGCGGCCGTCAAATAATGGTGTAGACAGTGAAACAGGTAGTAAACAGGGAAGCATTATCGATCGATCGGTCGGCAACAGCTCGCCTCAGGAATCGGGAATGACAGAACACAATATTGCATATACTGTAGACTCAGGTTTTGGGTTCTCACCGTTTTCTCAAATAAATCAAAACACATTTTCTGCTTTTCAAAATGCGAATATTGCCGGTTCAAATGCACTGCCGACTAGCGCTGGGGAACATGTTTCAGACACCAGTGCATTGTTATTACAGTTAATGCAACAAATGGGACAAAGGCTACAAAAGTTAGACACAACGCTTGAACAAAATCAGAAACAAATGGGACAAAATCTTCAAAAGTTAGACTCATTGGAACAAACTCTTGAACTAACACGTGAAGATTTAACTACTGAGTTACATAATATTGAATCGAAATGTCAAAAAGTCTGTAATTACGTAAAAACACAAATTTGTGAGCATTTTCAACCTATTTTTTCGCGGCATGAAAATGCATTACAGAATCACGAAGCAGCCATAAAAGAACTGCAAACTATTGTTCATGAAAATCATGAGACCTTGCAAGCTAAAGTTGACTCAGTTGCATCTACCGATTCGGTTACGCAACTTGCAAAAACTCAGGAAAACTTAAAGGACACAGTAGATACTCTGAAACTTGGTTCAGAAAAACACACTGAGGAAATAAGTACACTATCGGAGAAAGTAGCCGAACTTTCGGATCAGTTCAATAATTTATCTACGAAGGTAGATGATAATCTGAATGACACAAAACCGGTAGTCTTTAATGACACAGAAGAGTGCGAACAAATTAGGAAATTCAAACAAAATCAGAATCAAATTAATACGCAACACCAAAGAGAAATCCGCGAAGTACAAGATCAGCTGACACAGGTAATACAAGAATTACGTATTTCAGAGGACACTCGCGCTCCAACACGGGAAGAGGGACTTAGAAATACGGAAAAGCCGCAAAATAATAACACAGGGCATTTCGGAAGTTATGAAAGAAATTGGCAATGTGCACCGAATTTTGAGATGGAACGGCCGACACGACCTAACAATGACCGATATGCGACTCGCCGACATGATGATTTTGACTATAAGCTGTTCATTACTACACGTAAATTCAAAACATTTAAGAATTCTGGCAACGACATTCATCCACAAGCATGGCTCCATCAATTCTCTCATTGTTTTCCTCCCAACTGGTCATTAGAACACAGATTAGAATTTATGTGTGGCTACTTAGAGAATGAACCAGCTGTGAGGATGCGATCGGTCATTCACGATTGTCACAGTGAAGGAGAATTTTACCATGCCTTCCTCTCAGCATATTGGTCTCAAGCTACACACACCGAGTAAAACATAGCATCATGATGATGAAACACTTTGAACAATCTGAATTTTCCAGTCTTGTCAAATATTTTGAAGACATGTTGCATAAGAATCAGTATCTTTCAAACCCATACAGCCCCTCAGAACTCATCCGCATTTGCTTACTCAAATTGCCTGAACATTTACGACATATTATTTTGGCAGGACGTTGCAAAGACGACATTGAAGCTTTTCAGGGACTGTTACAAGAACTGGAAATTGACACTGACAATCGCGGAACGCGAAAACAGGAACACAACAGTTACAGGTCACATCTGTCACAATTCCGCGATGAAAGAAATAATAACTGGACACGACAAGGCTATTCTCACAACACATATCGTGACCAAAACAGACACCACCCGTATGACAACCGTTGGCAGAGTAGTAATAATTACAGGGAAAGATCGCATTTCCGTAGTAATGAATATGACAGAGATTACCTTAGAAACAGACAATATGGGAACCAAAACAATTATTATCAAGGGAGACAGAATAACTTCAGACGCAACGGTCCAGCGCGCAGTTACGATTCAGGGAGAAATTCTCCACCACTTAACCGACAAGAAAGAAACTACAGGAACTACCGACATGACGACAGACGATATAATCATAACGATAGACGTGAATTTCATCAGAACTGGCGGGATTCTAACAGAGCTGGGCCCTTTCGGCAAGGCGAATTTGTAGAAGTTAGGTCTCCTAATCCCAATAACGACGCACGCCAACAAAGGGACAGACAATGACTTGCACCGCAGGCAGCCACGTTCGCCGGCTGGCTGGGAGAAAAATAACATAGCTAACCTTGAGAAAAATTCCAGTTTTCTTTACTGACGTATACGACATGATAATTCCGTTGAAGCTCGAGCTTTGCATAGTAGGAAGAGTAAAGGCTTGCACCACATTTCACATGTAAAACCGTTTATTGAAAGATAATCTGCTTTTTAACTTTGTCTTTGCCATAAAACTTTTCACTTTACATTACTAGTATGCTTTGTCAGACTTAGAATCTGTTAATATGCAACAATGTTTGAAGTTAAATATCCAGTCAAGAACCAAGAGAACTTGTTTAAACAGAAATTACGAATGCATTGTTATTGCGAACAGACGACACAGTGTTATTGTGTGTGTACATTCTTGCTTGTTAGTTGCATGATTATGTAACGACTATAAGGCTTACATACTTAGAACATTTACCAGTACTGCTAATGATATTTTAATGCAACATTTTGGTTTACTTGAAATTATGATGATATTAAGGTAAATACATTGTTTGTTCTCTATTAATATCTTTCATTTGCTAACTATCCCTATCAGTAGTTAGTGCCTTCCATAGTTTGAATCTTTTATTTAGCTGGCAGTAGTGGCTCTTTCTGTATTGCAGTAGTGGGAGTAACCAAAATTTTTGTGAGGTAAGCGATTTGTGAAACGCATAGGTTAATGTTAGTCAGGGCCATTTTTTTTTTTGTAGGGATTTTTGAAAGTCAGATTGCGTTGCGCTAAAAAAAATATTGTGTGTCAGTTTAAGCACAGTCGTGTATAATTGTTCAAAAGGGGATGTTTCAACATATATACAGGGTGGTCCATTGATAGTGACCGGGTCAAATATGTCACGAAATAAGCATCAAACGGAAATGCTACAAAGAACGAAACTCGTCTACCTTGAAGGGGGAAACCAGATGGCGCCATGGTTGGCCTGCTAGATGGCGCTGCCATAGGTCAAACGGACATCAACTGCGTTTTTTAAAATAGGAACCCCGATTTTTTATTACATAATCGTGTAGTACGTAAAGAAATATGAATGTTTTAGTTGGACCACTTTTTTCGCTTCGTGATAGATGGCGCTGTAATAGTCACAAACGTATAAGTACGTGGTATCACGTAACATTCCGCCAGTGAGGACGGTATTTGCTTCATGATACATTACTCGTGTTAAAATGGACCGTCCCTACCTGTTACCAACTGTTCGTCTACAACTGTGAGCCATATGTTTGTGACTATTACAGCGCCATCTATCACAAAGCGAAAAAAGTGGTCCAACTAAAACATTAATATTTCTTTACGTACTACATGAATATGTAATAAAAAATGGGGGTTCCTATTTAAAAAAACGCAGTTGAAATTCGTTTGACCTATGGCAGCACCATCTAGCGGGCCAACCATAGCGCCATCTGGTTTCCCCTTTCTAGCTAGACAAGTGTCGTTCTTCGTAGTTTTTTCGTTTGACGCTTATTTCGTGAGATATTCGGCCCGGTCACGATCAATGGACCACCCTGTATAAAAAAAAAGACAGTTATCATGTTTGATCCACCTATAGGACTTATATTCACCAAAATTATTCGGAATCTCAGTAGATTTCATCATATTATATACAAACGCCTCCACCAAAGGTGTTCAACCTAACTTTGCAATATACACTCTAAGACAAAAATAAAGAAAAAAGAACCAACCGACGCACCAAGAAGAAATTTGCCGAATGGGATAGGAATTAATAATTGTGATGTACATGTACAGACAAACAAATGTTTAAAATTTCAGAAAAACTGGATGATTTGTTGTAGAGAAAGAGCTTCACAAACTGAGCAAGTAAATAACGCGTTGGTCCACCTCTGGTCTTTATGTAAGCAGTTATTCGACTTGGCATTAATTGATAAAGTTATTAGATGTTCCCTTGAGGGATATCGTGCGAAATGCTGTTCAACTGGCGCGTTAAATCGTCAAAATCCCTATCTGATTGAAGGACTCTGCCAATAATGCCCCTAACGTATTCAATTGGAGATATATCCAGTGACATGGCTGGCCAAGGCGGGGTTTGACAAGAACATAGACAAGCAATAGAAACACTAGTCGTGTGCGGCCGGGCGTTATCCTGCTGAGATGTAAGGCGAGACTAGCTTCCCATGAAGGGCAACAAAACGGGGCGTAGGATATCGTCTGCGCACCGCTGTGCAGTAAGAGTTCCACTGATGACAACCAAAGTGGCCCTGCTATGGAAAAAAAAGGCACTATTCACTCCTGGTTGTCGGGCCGTATGACGAGTGACAGTCAGGATGGAATCGCACCGCTGTCTGGGGTGTCTCCAGACAAGTCCTCGCTGGTCATCGGGGCAGAATTCGAAGCAGGACTCATCACTGAAGACAATTCTACTGCAGTCAATGAGATTCCAGACCGTGGAGACGCCCCAGACAGCAGTGGGATTACGCGACACTACCGCTCGGAAAACACGCCAATCTGTATGACAAGTTAATCCACACTATTCAACACAGTTAAATAAGGATATACTATTCACTTTTTCCCCGAATCACCTGAGGAAAAACACTAACCATAGTCTTTTGTACATACAGATACTGCTGTTGCTGGGGAGACACTACGGTGGAAGACTTAAAAGTACGAGGGTTATTCCAAAAGTAAGGTCCGGTTATAAAAAAAAAAAATCAAAACTAAAATGTTTTTTCAAAACAATTGTTTTATTTACATTCCTTACATCTTTATCTATTTTTCTACATAACTTCCATACTTATTTAAACATTTGTCACATCATTCAACAAGCTTTTGAATGCCCATGTTATAGAAATCGGCCGCCTGTGACGATAACCAGTCCTTAACTGCTTCTTTCACTTCATCATCTGTGTCGAAGCGCTTGCCGCCGAGAAACTCCTTTAAGTAACGGAACAGGTGGAAATCACTTGGCGCCAGGTCCGGACTGTAAGGAGGATGGTCCATCTGTTCCCATCCAAATTTCTTGATCAGAGCTTGCGTTTCATTTGCAGTGTGGGGTCTGGCATTGTCATGCAACAACAAGATTCCAGACGACAAAAGACCACGTCGCTTATTCTGGATTGCACGTCGAAGTTTAGTCAGGGTAGCGCAGTAGGCGGCTTTATTAATCGTTGTTCCTCTCTCCATAAAGTCGACTAACAATACTCCACGTCTATCCCAGAACACAGTCGCCATAACCTTACGTGTTGAGATTGTCTGCTTTGCCTTGACCTTGACTGGCGATGACGTGTGACGCCATTGCATTGACTGACGTTTAGACTCTGGAGTGATGTGAGAAACCCATGTCTCATCCCCTGTGACAACATTGTCTAAAAGACTGTCACCTTCCTTATGATATCGCTCCAAAAAATCAAGAGCAAAAGCCATTCTTTTCATTCGTTGGGGCTCAGTAAGCAGCCTGGGAACCCAACTGGCACACAATTTGTGAAACTTCAAATGTTCAGACACAATTCTGTACAAAGTTGTTCTACTCACATTCGGAAAATGCATGTCTACGTCTGTAATAGTGAATCGGCGATCTTCACGAATTTTTTTGTCAACCGCATTGACCAAATCGTCTGAAATCACTGATGGTCGGCCACACCGTGGTTCATCGTGCACATTATCCCGTCCTTCATTAAAAGCTCGCACCCACTTGCGCACTTTACTGTCGCTCATTATGTTAGGACCGTACACTTCAGTAATCTGCCGATGGATTTCCGCCGCTGAATTGTTTCTTGCAGACAAAAACCGTATCACTGCCCTTACTTCACAATCGGCGGGCTGATCAATTGTCTTCAACATTGTAAAGTGACACTGTGAACTACACTCAGCAACAGTAACAAAGCGAATGGCGGCGTTTGACGCGCAAGGCTTGCCGGGAGTCGGCGCGCATGCGTGTTTTGTCATTGGCGCCAAATTTCAATAGTTACGGCGAATCGGACCTTACTTTTGGAATAACCCTCGTATTTCACAGTGCAAGGAAAGGAAAAAATGGCTCTGAGCACTATGGGACTCAACTGCTGAGGTCATTAGTCCCCTAGAACTTAGAACTAGTTAAACCCAACTAACCTAAAGACTTCACAAACATCCATGCCCGAGGCAGGATTCGAACCTGCGACCGTAGCAGTCTTGCGTTTCCAGACTGCAGCGCCTTTAACCGCACGGCCACTTCGGCTGGCAAGGAAAGGAAAGAAGCTTGTCATACTGCAGGAGCTACAAGTAGTTGTTGGTTAACTAAAGTAAGTTTAAGAACGTATATTGTTTGTATTGTAATTTCCAAGCAAATTATTATGTTGGAGATAAGCCTCTGTAATGAGGAAATGCTCAAAATAATAAAAATAATACTAAAATATTGGAATCTTGCAAATGGAGAGTAGCAAATACTGAATTTTAACGCCTTTATAGACCTTTTTTAATATTAATATAAAACAGTGTCAGTTTAGTGCTTTTCAGATGTAACAGGCAATAATTCTAGAACTTCGACCCTCTAGCGGTAGCTCTGAAAGTGCACGAGGAGCAAGACACCACTCTGCTCAGTCGAATGCGCCGCACACATAGTGCATCCGCGACTACAGAATCGTACAGGTACTGCTAGTCAGTTGGAGTGGTTTCAAGTTAACGTGGTGTGTAATTCCGAGTTTTGTGGGACTGCCTAACCGGATCGAGCAGGACGATTATAAAGTAACACTCATGGACTGTGCGGCTGGTCCCTGCGGAGGATCGAGTCCTCTCTCGGGCATGGGTGTCTGTGTTTGTCCTTAGGATAATTTTAAGTAGTGTGTAAGCTTATGGACTGATGACCTTAGCAGTTAAGTCCCATAAGATTTCACACACATTTGAACATTTTTTTAAAGTAAGATGAGGACTTTTGTCCACCATACTTTATATTGTGATGGCAGCTATAAGCATTTTAGTAATTTTGGTGAGATTTTTTTTAACATTGGCAGCCCGGTGTTGACAGCCTAGAAACTGGAAAAGCGCTGCAATGCTATGTGAACATTGTTATAAAGTGTGTCGGATGCAACTAAACTACAACAATATAATAGAACAATTGTTATCTCACATATGTAGAAATGGATTATAACATGATACTTTAATTAATATGTTTAACACGATAAACGTCATGTACGCCTCAGATCAGTTGCAAAAGCTGTCATTGTTTGCCGTACGAGTGGACTGCTTTCGCCTTGCGTGCAACTGACCATTTGTGTGCCTAGTGGCTCTTTTAAGCAGTTGTCAATGCAAGCAGAACTCGTTCCCTGTCATCTCCAGTTGTGCGCATATGTCGCATGCAGCTGAAACAGAATAATGCAGCATATATACGCGAAATAAAAGAGCCGTGTCAATGAAAGTAACAGGTGGAAGAGGCAGGAGAAATGTTCACGCCTGCAGCCCAGCCACCACACCCTTCGTTTCGCTCCATCGCGCTACACCAACCCTCCGATTGCTCGATTACTCACTCGCGCTATCCTACCGAACACTCACCAAGTTGAAACTCGCAAGGTTCGCAGGAGAGCTTCTGTGAAGTTTGGAAGGTAGGAGACGAGATACTGGCAGAAGTAAAGCTGTGAGGACGGGGCGTGACTCGTGCTTGGGTAGCTCAGATGGTAGAGCACTTGCCCGCTAAAGGCAAAGGTCCCGAGTTCGAGTCTCGGTCCGGCACACAGTTTTAATCTGCCAGGAAGTTTCATATCAGTGCACAATCCGCTGCAGAGTGAAAATTTCATCCTGGACTCACCAAGTTGACTGTTTCCAGCAATTGCTGGCGTCAGTTGAGCAATTCAATTCCATTTTCAAGTGGTCCGTTCCGCCCTATATTCATCCGAACACTTAGTGAACAAAATACAGAGTGAAAATTCCTGGAAGATTAGAATTGTATGCTGGACCTTCGCCTTTCCCACACTGCTCTAATGACCGAGCTACCCAAGCACGACTGGCAACCTGTCCGCACAGCTTTACTTCCGCCAGTACTTTGTCTGCTTTTGCTTCTCACAAGCTCTCCTGCGAAACTTGCAAGACTAGCACTTCTAAAAGAGGAGCTGATACGTGTCATGCTTTCGTGGCTCGGTCGTTAGAGCATGTGCCCCCAGAAGACAACGGTCCCGAGTTCGACTCTCGGAACAGCACATATTTTTAATTTGCTACGAAGTTTCATATCAGCGCGCACTCCGCTGCAGTGCGAAAATTTCATTCTGAAAATACCGTGTTTTTAAATTTAAAGTGCAGCTACTCGCGGAGGTCCAGTGTAGGCTGTAATTATTGTATGGCAGCGAAACTTGGTAGGTATGCTAATGCGTTAATTTGGGCCGATTTTCGCTGGAAAAAATTAGTTCCAATTTTGGCCACCAGATGCAAATCTGGCGCTGTGCAGCATGTCGTTGACATCTCTGGTGCTCATATTGAACAAATGTGTTAAGTGGTGCTTAATAATAAAATCAATATATGCCTTTCTCACTTGTCTGACCTTTTCTGGCCACGTCCCACTCCTTATCCACTACATATGGAAACATTTATATACGTCTTTCTTGCATTCATAGCACCAGATTTGCAGCTGGTGGAGAAAACTGGAACCAATTTTTTTCCAAAGTAAATCAGTTCTGCATTAACACAGTAGAGTATCTACCAAGTTTCGCTGCCATACGATAATTACAGTTCACACTGGACCTCTGTGAACGCTTTAATTATAAGCACCCAGTACGAGTTTACGTAATATCGGACCAAATTTGTAACTGGGTACAGGACTGCATTGTAGATAGAACTCAGCACATCGTTTCTAGAGAAGCAACTTCAGCAAATATAAAGGTAATTCCGAGAGTACGCCAAGGGAGTGTTATACTCCTTCCAAACAGGCCTTGGAAGGCCCAACGGTACCGACCGGCCGCCGTATCTTCCTCAGCCCTCAGGCGTCACTGGATGCGGGTATGGGGGGGGGGGGGGCATGTGGTCAGCACACCGCTCTCCCGGCCGTATGTCAGTTTACGAGACCGGAGCCGCTACTTCTCAATCAAGTAGCTCCTCAGTTTGCCTCACAAGGGCTGAGTGCACCCCGCTTGCCAACAGCGCTCGGCAGACCGGATGGTCACCCATCCAAGTACTAGCCCAGTCCGACAGCGATTAACTTCGGTGATTTGACGGGCTTTACCACTGCAGAAAGGCCGTTGGCAGGAGTGTTATAGGGCCGCTTCTATTTACAATTTATATTAATGATCCAGTGCATAATGTTGGAGGATCTGTGGGGCTATTCTTGGACGATTCTGTTTTGTCTATAGGAAGGCTGCAACGCCACAAGACTGTAGCGAAATGCAGGAAGATCTGCAAAAGATCGACGATTGGTGAGTGACAGGCAATTGGCTTGGAAGGTAAATAAATGTAACATCTTCTTCCTTGCCTGCTTCGCACTTCTCTCCGGGGTCGGCATTATTATATGTTTTGGAAATGAATGCGGTTAATTGCGTACAAGAAATGGCGATACACTACATGTACCACGACGGGGGAAAGGGAGTCCTCGATTTGTGGCAATACATGATCGACGAGTTCCTGGTCTTAACGAACAGAACGCGACAAAAATTCAAATACCTCTGAGTACTATGGGACTTAACATCTGAGGTCATCAGTCGCCTAGAACTTAGAACTACTTAAATCTAACTAACCTAAAGACAACACACACATCCATGCCCGAGGCAGGATTCGAACCTGCGACCATAGCAGTCGCACGGTTCCAGACTGAAGCGCCTAGAACCGCTCGGTCACAGCGGCCGGCAGAACGGGGCACCGGAACCTCTTTGCTGCCTATTTGGGGTTGTCGTTCATGGACCCACCGCCCAGCTGGGGTGTGCCGGGTATGAGAAGCAGTTGACTTGCAGACTTGATGCTTCCACGATTCCCATATGGTCACAGAGATAGTCTCTGACTGTGAGCAGAGGCCTCAGACTCTCCGACGGTTGACGACTGTTGATGCCCATTGAAATGACGACCACCTCTTACGGGCCGCCCGCTTCGATAAGGTAAGGTAATCCCAGCGGGAAAGATGGCCCTTTTCCTTCACATTATGGTCATAATTTCTGGCGTATGGCTCCCTTGTATTTGATGATTATTATACAAAAAATAAAATAAACTAAATTAAAAAATGTGATGGTGCGCTTCGGTGGTAGGAGGAGGGAGACATCATGGCCGTGTCTCGGAATTCGGCACCTGCCCACCTTGCCTCCTCCAGGCCGCCGCTAACTGTGCTCCTCAGTTATATAAAAGGGGGTCAGCATAGATGTCTGCCATGCAGAGGATCTGGAATCGATTCCCGGTGCTGCCAAGGATTTTTTCTCGGATTGAGGACTGATACGGGGTGCACTCAGCCTCGTGATGCCACCAACTGAGGAGCTGTTTGACCGAACAAATAGCGGCCCAACGGCCTGGAAAGGTTACAAGGGAGAGCGGTATGCTGACCACATGCAGTTCTATACCACGTGACGCCAGAAGGACGAGGATAACAGGGCGGCCAGGAGACAACGCTTGGCTCTTCATGGTCTGGCGAGGAGCTCGTTATTATTCCTAGACGTTATTCGGGAACAGAAAGGGAAAGTTGGGGAAGGGGGAGGTGGAATGTTGCGATACCAGAAGTACTCTGTGCAGAGTATACACGTACACATAGAAAAAGTTTTTGTGTGGACCTTATAAGATGAACATTATGTTGACAAATTTATACAACCACCAATTCTTTCACTTTTCCCAGCTAGATCGCATGCAAATATACGTTGATACTCCCATGGAGACTGCCCATAATCTGCATCATGAATAACAAGTGTTATTCTTATGTAAATTGAAGGTGGAAGGAGGAGAAAGGAAACGAAATCGAAGGAACTAATTATATTCGTTGCATCGGGACTTTATGTGGTATCAGCGGCGACAAGCAAAAATGTATGGGGGATCGGTACTCGAACCCAGGATCTCCTGTTTACTAGACAGTTGCGTTCACCACCGCACCTCCTTTTATGTCTCTCTCATTTTGTTCGTTACATTTGTTCGCGGCGGACGTCCCACTCAAGATACCCCTTCAGGATCACCGTTGATCCATTCGCACAGCCGGCCGAGGTGGCCGAGCGGTTCTAGGCGTTACAGTCTGGAACCTCTCGACCGCTACTGTCGCAGGTTCGAATCCTGCCTCGAGCATGGCTGTGTGTGATGTCCTTAGGTCAGTTAGGTTTAAGTAGTTCTAAGTTCTAGGGGACTGATGACCTCAGAAGTTAAGTCCCATAGTGCTCAGAGCCATTTGAACCATTTGAACCATCCACACATGTTCTTTCAGGTTTTTATTTATTTATTTTTATTACTGACAGCAGCTAACTTCTGAGAGAACACGCTGAACTACTGTACCGGCATACCTAAATGAGCAATGAATCTACAACCTTCTGCGTAGGTGCACATTTATATTCAACCTCCAACATCAATTTAAAATTAGTGAGCACGGAAGGCTTTAATAGAGGCTGCGGTAGGTGGCGCTAGGTGTGAATGTGCGTCGGCAGGGAGTGTGCCGAGATCGTCTGTGCGTCTGCGATACACACAGTTTCTGGGTGGAGCAGTGGTTAACACAGCTGCCTACTAAGCAGGAAATCTCAGGTTCGAGTCCCGAGCCGGCACACATTTTCAGTAGTCGCTGCTGATTTCGCAAAAAGTTCCGATGCAACTAACATCATTAGTTCCTTTTCTCTCCGTTTCTTCCCTCACCGCCACTGCTCCCCCTCCCCTCCACCTTGAATGTGTATCACAGCTGCTGTTTTTGCGTGATATCTGTTCTTTCGGACATGCATTCATTTAAGGTTTGTTCTATCAATACACTATGACACCCCAGCAACCTTCAACGAGGTGTTTTTCAAAATATTTAACATGTCTTTCGTATGTCGCTTTAGTATTGTACACAAAAAAAATGGTTCAAATGGCTCTGAGCACTATGGGACTTAACATCTGTGGTCATCAGTCCCCCAGAACTTAGAACTACTTAAACCTAACTAACCTAAGGACATCACACACATCCATGCCCGAGGCAGGATTCGAACCTGCGACCGTAGCGGTCACGCGCTTCCAGACTGAAGCGCCTAGAACCCCACGGTCACACCGGCCGGCTATTGTACACATTTCCGTAAATAATCTAATATTTTATTCCTGACGAGGAGAATAGAGAAAGAAAGGAATGGAATTTCGGAGTGTATCGTTTCGTCGACGTCTAGTTCATTAGGGAAGAAATGTTTTACATGAAAATTCTTAAAATTTTTTTTTAATAATACAAATTTTAGTAACATTCTACATCTTTATTCGTCATGTCTACATACGCACCCTGGCGACGAACACATTTCTTCAAAAATGTTCAAATGTGTGTGAAATCTTATGGGACTTAACTGCTAAGGCATCAGTCCCTAAGCATATACACTACTGCTAAATTGTCCTAAGGACAAACACACACACCCATGCCCGAGGGAGGACTCGAACCTCCGCCGGGACCAGCCGCACAGTCCATGACTGCAGCGCCGGAGACCGCACGGCTAATCCCGCGTGGCAAAAAACTCTAGAGCTCTTACTTCCTCACTATAGCCTAGAGGACTGGGAAAAGAGAATGTTACTGCTTATAACGTGTCTGACGACCTGCAGCGTCTAAGTCCGTTATCAGCCTCTTACGTAATCAAGGACACTCGTTCTCTATATAAGCGGGCAGTGCGCGCCAGCGCAACCATTCCGCTGTCAGCGACGCCACCGCATTCCAGTCTACAAACGTATTGTTAGCCTAGAGAATAAACTTGGAGAAAATGGAACAGCCCAAGCAGTTATATTACATGGACCTATATTCCTCCGTAGCTGCAGGGTTAATTTTACTCTTGACAAGCCACATTTCTCCTAACGTGACACCGGCTTGTTGATACCGTCACTGTAGAGTGTTTGACTTTGTTGACAGAGCCACAACCTCACCTCTGCTGCATCGATGCCAAAGTGAAGTCCGCGAAAGTGTTCTTTTAAGTTTTAGAAACAGATAAAAATCGGATGAGGCCAAGTCGGGACTGTATGGAGGATGATCGATGACAGTGAATCCAATTCGTCGGTTTGTTGCAGATGTCGCAGCGCTCGTGTGTTCTCTGGCATTTTAATGGGGAAAGAGAGGGTGCTCCATGTGTGGACGAACTCGTCGACTTCGAAACTCGATTACAACTCGTCGTTTCTCACGCGCCGACCTAGTTACGTTACACACCGACATATCACATGTTCAAATTCGGGGCCCTCTTGTGGCAGAGGGCAGAAAATATGAAGACACGAAGAGTAAACACGTAGGCTATTAATAAGGCTTGTTTTACTTAAAAATCTTTAAGACTTTTCATATAAAAAATTCGGAGAGATTACTTTTCAGCGGGCCATCATATAATACGAAAATGCTTTGACAGTGTTATAATTTAGACGATATAAAATCGAAGTGTTCACTCACTATGTCAGTAATTTAAATAGCAGTAGGTCTGCGAGCACAGGTCTGCAGATCAACGCCGCGCACTCCACCTCGCTTTCCGCTTCCCCTACAAGGATCCTTTACCACCTCATCACATTCCCCCCCCCCCCCCCCTCCTCACTCACACTGAACACCTCCGAACAATCTACAACATCCGCAAACTCGACTCCAATAATCCTATCGTTTCTCCTCTACTTTCGAATCCCCATACGCTGCCGCGCCGTTACCAACACATCCCACCAACCCTCCAGTTACACACCCTTCACATACTCTCGCAACGACACTTCATCCATCTCCCCCTCCCAGATCATGAACTTCACCCCGACTTTGTCCATTCTACCAGCTATATAGGTCCACGCCACCCAACCCACCTTCTCAGGGCTTTCTCTCCTTCTCCTCCCCACATTTCCTTACTCCTTTTTTCCCCCTTCTGCCTTTATTTCTCCGCCAACCTTTCGGGACAGCTATTAGTGTCACCAATTCCTCCATCTATTCCACTTCCTCTTCTGTCCCAACAGCCACTCCTACCCCATCCTCCATCCTTATACCACCACATTCCTACTCTCTTCACTGGCCAAACTTTTCTCCTTCAACAACTGACTTCCTGTCCCATGACAGGTTATTCCAATTTCTAGTAACAGGAAAGTGCTTCTTTTACACATCAGTGTTCAGGCAACATGTTTTAAATGGTTTGATGTGAGATGATTGTGCTTTATGTTACCTTTTATTTTTTACTGTTTTAACTACCAGCGCAAAAAGTCATTCATCATATACCTATTGTCCATTGGCGGAACAGCGGGTTGCCTATACTGCTGGCAGCCCCCATCTCCCGCCATGTGGGGCGCAGGGGGATGAAATAACAACAAAGATAAGATAAAGTCTGCAGAC
This sequence comes from Schistocerca americana, assembly GCF_021461395.2. Lineage (NCBI taxonomy): Eukaryota > Metazoa > Arthropoda > Insecta > Orthoptera > Acrididae > Schistocerca > Schistocerca americana. The sequence continues at coordinate 355,407,715 of NC_060130.1, forward strand.
CATGGCTCTCTTTTGGGGAGGAGGGAGATGGTGTTCCTTTCAGTCGTTTTTAATCTTTTTCCTCAGCGGGAGGTCTTTTCCATTCGGTCCTACCTTTATCCATGTCTTGTGTTTGCCGATTCTGATTATGGACTCAGGAATCTTGTCGCATTTGTTGTTGGTAGCCGGTACGCTCAGCCTAAGAATACACGGTTTTACCTAGTTGGAATTTTGTCTGCAGAAAGGCTGCAAGATCACCCACGTGCGCTAGCTCTCAGCTATGCATCTGGAAAGTATCCTGTGTTAAAAAAAATTTTTCGTTTGATTCAGTACTGCACTTGGAAGGAGTAAAAGAAGACGACTAGTGTTTAAAGTCGAAGACGAGGTCGTTACAGACGGAGTACATCTCGGATTAGGGTATGGAGGGAAAGAACCTGCCCGGCACTCTCCTTGGGCGATTTAAGAAACCCTAAACCCGGTTGGTTGGAAGCGAATTGGGATCGCCATCCTCTCGAATGCAAGTTAAGTGTTTTTAGTCGCTGCGCCTCATCGCTCGGTATTGATTCGAAAGTTTCCGAAAACGAATTTAATAAATAATCACAAAATTGCAGATAAGTTACAATGTTTTGTACATTGCATGTGCTAAGCTAAGTTGAGATATATCCAGAGTCACTGTCAACTGCAACGAGGAAACACAGGTTGCTCAGAAACAGTTTGAAAAGCTTGTAAAGATCTTGCAGAGCAAGTTTTGCTGAGATGTAATTGTTGTTGTTGTTGTTGTTGTGGTCTTCAGTCCTGAGACTGGTTTGATGCAGCTCTCCATGCTACTCTATCCTGTGCAAGCTTCTTCGCCCTCCAATGCTAAATTTGTGATCCCTTGATGCCTCAAAACATGTCCTACTAACCGGTCCCTTCTCTTTGTCAAATTGTGCCACATACTCCTCCTCTCCCCTATTCTATTCAATACTTCATCATTAGTTATGTGATCTACCCATCTAATCTTCAGCATTCTTCTATTCTCTTCTTGTCCAAACTATTTATCGTCCACGTTTCACTTCCATACATGGCTACACTCCATACAAATACTTTCAGAAACGACTTCCTGACACTTAAATCTATACTCGATGATAACAAATTTCTCTTCTTCAGAAACACTTTCCTTGCCATTGCCAGTCTACATTTTATATCCTCTCTACTTCGACCATCATCAGTTATTTTGCTCCCCAAATAGCAAAACTCCTTTACTACTTTAAGTGTCTCAGTTCCTAATCTAATTCCCTCAGCATCACCCGACTTAATTCGACTACATTCCATTATCCTCGTTTTGCTTTTGTTGATGTTCATCTTATATCCTCCTTTCAAGACACTGTCCATTCCGTTCAACTGCTCTTCCAAGTCCTTTGCTGTCTCTGATAGAATTACAATGTCATCGGCGAACCTCAAAGTTTTTATTCCTTCTCCATGTATTTTAATACCTACTCCGAATTTTTCTTTTGTTTCCTTTACTGCTTGGTCAATATACAGATTGAACAACATCGGGCAGAGGCTACAACCCTGTCTCACTCCCTTCCCAACCACTGCTTCCCTTTCATGCCCCTCGACTCCTATAACTGCCATCTGGTTTCTGTACAAATTGTAAATAGCCTTTCGCTCCCTGTATTTTACCCCTGCCACCTTTAGAATTTGAAAGACAGTATTCCAGTCAACATTGTCAAAAGCTTTCTCTAAGTCTACAAATGCTAGAAACGCAGGTTTGCCTTTCGTTAATCTTTCTTCTAAGATAAGTCCTAAAGACAGTATTGCCTCACGTGTTCCAATATTTCTACGGAATCCAAACTGATCTTCCCCGAGGTCGGCTTCTACCAGTTTTTCCATTCGTCTGTAAAGAATTCGCTTTAGTATTTTGCAGCTGTGACTTATTAAACTGATAGTTCGGTAATTTTCACATCTGTCAACACCTGCTTTCTTTGGGATTGGAATTATTATATTCTTCTTGAAGTCTGAGGGTATTTCGCCTGTCTCATACATCTTGCTCACCAGGTGGTAGAGTTTTGTCAGGATTGGTTCTCCTAAGGCCGTCAGTAGTTCTAAAGGAATGTTGTCTACTCCCGGGGCCTTGTTTCGACTCAGATCTTTTAGTGCTCTGTCAAACTCTTCACGCAATATCGTATCTCCCATTTCATCTTCATCTACATCCTCTTCCATTTGAATAATATTGTCCTGAAGTACATCGCCCTTGTATAGACCCTCTATATACTCCTTCCACCTTTCTGCTTTCACTTCTTTGCTTATAACTGGGTTTCCATCTGAGCTCTTGATATTCATACAAGTGGTTCTCTTTTCTCCAAAGGTCTTTTTAATTTTCCTGTAGGCAGTATCTATCTTACCCCTAGTGAGATAAGCCTCTACATCCTTACATTTGTCCTCTAGCCATCCCTGCTTAGCCATTTTGCACTTCCTGCCGATCTCATTTTTGAGACGTCTTTATTCCTTTTTACCTGCTTCATTTACCGCATTTTTATATTTTCTCCTTTCGTCAATTAAGTTCAATATTTCTTCTGTTACCCAAGGATTTCTACGGGCCCTCGTCTTTTTACCTACTTGATCCTCTGCTGCCTTCACTACTTCATCCCTCAGAGCTACCCATTCTTCTTCTACTGTATTTCTTTCCCCCATTCCTGTTAGTTGTTCCCTTATGCTCTCAATAAAACTCTGTGCAACCTCTGGTTTAGTCAGTTTATCCAGGTCCCGTCTCCTTAAATTCCCACCTTTTTGCAGTTTCTTCAGTTTCAATCTGCAGTTCATAACCAATAGATTGTGATCAGAGTCCACATCTGCCCCTGGAAATGTCTTACTATTTAAAACTTGGTTCCTAAATCTCTGTCTTACCATTATATAATCTATCCGATACCTTCTAGTATCTCCAGGATTCTTCCATGTATACAACCTTCTTTCATGATTCTTGAACCAAGTGTTAGCTATGATTAAGTTATGCTCTGTGCAAAATTCTACCAGGCGGCTTCCTCTTTCATTTCTTACCCCCAATCCATATTCACCCACTACGTTTCCTTCTCTCCCTTTTCCTACTCTCGAATTCCAGTCACCCATGACTATTAAATTTTCGTCTCCCTTCACTACCTGAATAATTTCTTTTATCTCATCATACATTTCATCAATTTCTTCATCATCTGCAGAGCTAGTTGGCATATAAACTTGTACTACCGTAGTAGGTGTGGGCTTCGTGTGTATCTTGGCCACAATAATGCGTTCACTATGCTGTTTATTGTAGCTTACCCGCACTCCTATTTTTTTATTCATTATTAAACCTGCTCCTGCATTACCCCTATTTGACTGTATTCACCTGACCAGAAGTCTTGTTCCTCCTGCCACCGAACTTCACTAATTCCCACTATATCTAACTTTAACCTGTCCATTTCCATTTTTAAATTTTCTAATCTACCTGCCTGGTTAAGGGATCTGACATTCCACACTCCGATCCGTAGAATGCCAGTTTTCTTTTTCCTGATAACGACGTCCTCTTGAGTAGTCCCCGCCCGGAGATCCGAATGGGGGACTATTTTACCTCCGGAATATTTTACCCAAGAGGACGCCATCATCAATTAATGATACAGTAAAGTTGCATGCCCTTGGGAAAAATTGCGGCTGTAGTTTCCCCGTGCTTTCAGCCGTTCGCAGTACCACAACAGCAAGACCGTTTTGGTTAGCGTTTCAAGGCCAGATCAGTCAATCATCCAGACTGTTGTCCCTGCAACTACTGAAAAGGCTGCTGCCCGGCTTCAGGAACCACACGTTTGCCTGGCGTCTCAACAGATACCCCTCCGTTGTGGTTGCACCTACGGTACGGCTATCTGTATCGTTGAGGCACGCAAGCCTCCCCACCAACGGCAAGGTCCATGGTTCATAGGGGGGGATGTAATTCTTAAGAAAAAAAATTCGATACGCTGCGGCGTTTTCGAGTTAATTGGCATTGAAGTTAGGCAGTCAGGTGGTTGCGGTGCCAAATTCAAGCGGCCCGTCAGAGACAGTGTAAGGATCGAACCCGAGCCAAATGCTGTGCTGCCTCATGTCTTATCATCTAAGCTGTGGGAAAAATTGACTGTAGTTCTATTTGCGGGACGCTTCTAATTGTGCACGCAATGATCTGATGTGCTAACTTCAATGCTAATTAACAACAGAAACGGCACAACGTATTGAATTTTTTTGTAACAATTATCTCTCAGTACAGCCTACCCTGCAACACCCTTATGAGCATTTCAGACTGTTTCTGACCGCACTGTGGATTTCAGTGGTTATTCTCTCGCGCGAATAGTTCACAACGATCTGACTGGCACACTTTGCAGTACTTTGTCCCGATTATGGCTGTGGGTCATATCTAAGATGCGCATAACTGGCGGGAATCAAGCGAGGTGGCCGACAGTGCTAGCTGACCTCGATAGGATGTTATTCCTTGTGCGGTCAGACTCAATTTTACACACTGCCTACATCCCTGCTCGCTTCTACAAGATGGGATGGAAATTCCGATCACGTATTTTGTGAAACAATCCCCGACACTGTGTGTCTGTATCAAATATTCTTTTCGTCGACAGAAATTTGGAGACTGTATCCGCCACACGGACACGTGGCACTTCCCTCTGTTTCCCAGCCACGAGCGACTGCTGGGGCTGTGCCAAAGGCAGCTGAGGGCCAACTCATCGCATCTATTAAGTGTGTCAGGAATTCCCAGCTATCTGGAAACAAAACACACAGTCCCATTAAACATGCTACAGCGCTTCTGCAGAGTCGATATAACGCCGTCTACTTTGTCTTCACAGCATATAATTAGATATCACATGAGTACTACTGCTGCCCTGCTCCACCACTAAGTTGTCTTTAAATAGGTTGAGGCACCTAAATTTTTCATCTCAAATAATTTCTGACTCACAGTAGTACAGTGTAGTTTAGTTCGATACTGACGATTGACAGCCGTATTAAATCATGAAATGTATTCGCAAACAACAGATATTCGATTTACTGGAAACATATGAAAATTTGTACTGGTATCGGGACTCGAACCCGGATTTCCTGCTAGTCGCGAGCACTCACCTGAACCACGCCTTCTTTCTTTCTTGTTTTAATTATTATTATTAATGTAGTACTGGCTTTGAACCCGTTATTATTTTCAACTGATGCACGACATTGTACTTCGAAGAACGGAGGTTCATTTGTAACAGAAAAAGTAAACATTATCTCTGCCCCTGTGATGGCTATGAGATTGAGGAGATTTGTGTATTTCCATTCTTCTCGAAAACAGTTTGAAAAAAGGAAAGATCTTCTTGATATTTTCTCCCTTCAAATTATTAACAGCAAAACAAACTGGTACACAAATAATTACCCCTTTATTGGTAAGGGAAATATTGTCCCTCCTGTTCCTTGAGAGGAAAAAAAGAACGTAAAAAGAAGAAAATAAAACTGTCTTCTGCATATTGTACGATCTCAACAATTCCTTAAAGGTTCGTATGGATCTACAGTCCACATAAAGAGCAATGTCACCATCTAATATCGAATTACTTATAATTTATTAGTTGTCCGCCCCCGGCAGCTGCGTGCTAGCCGGCACGGTAGCTCAGCGTGTTCGGTCAGAGAGCTGGTTGGCCTCTGTAATAAAAAACTGAGTCGAAAGATCAACTAACGAACTTAAACGGATGTCATGTGACGTCCGCAACGACCAAACGCAACGATCAACAACGATCAAAATTAATGAAAAAATAAGTGGTCAGCACGACAAAATGTCAATCCTAAGGGCCCGGGTTCGATTCCCGGTTGGGTGAGAGATTTTCTCCGCTCAGAGACTGGGTGTTGTGTTGTCCTAATCATCATCATTTCATCCGCATTGACGCGCAAGTCGCCGAAGTGGCGTCAACTCGAAAGACTTGCACCCGGCGAACGGTCTACCCAACGGGAGGCACCAGTCACACGACATTTTTTATTTATTAGTTAACCTTTGATTATGATGTTCAGCACATTTCCAAATGATCGCTTGTAGTCATTATGCTATGTGATCTTGATGTGTTCATTTTGGACGTATTCTATGAAAGTGGCATGCCTGTTCTACGTTCTAACGATGCTGTGTGGACCATGATCCACGTTTCAGCGTTATTTTTGCTAGTGGTTATCTCAGTTTCTGTCTTTGAAGAACCTCCAAGAGATCTCCCAATTGGACGTAGTACCAACATGACCTAAATCACAACGCCTTACAACTCTCTGACAATACGCGAGTGACGTCATCAACTTCAGGTATATAGCCTGTGCCACCTACCGGTATCAGCACGACCTAGATGCCTGTAGAAATGCTATGTGGAGCCATGTAACATCTGTTTCGGAGCCGTAGTGTTCCTGAGTTGAATTCGCTTGTAAAGTCGTTTGCTTTTCTGCTCTTTGAGGTGTACACTGCTTGTAGCTGTTCAGAAGTGACCATCACCATGGTGAATAAGTGTTGTGTGCCTGGTTGTGACGGTAATTACGACGACAGGAAGAAAGTTCAAATTTTTAAATTTCCAGCTGATGAGAATACGTGAAGGAAATGGTTATCTGCGATCAAAAGAGAGGACTTACTTCCTAGCAAGCATTCTGTGGTGAGTACCTTTCATTAAAGCCGTACTTATCGACGAAAGTATATGGCAGTTGGAGTTTGAGTATCAGTACAAGTTTCAGCGACATGCGTGTAGTATAAAATTTTTCACTTCGTAGGTCTGCCATCTGCACTTCTGCGAAGACGATATATTGTGGGAAACACAAGCAGTAGACTGGAAAACTGACGCTACGTTAAGCGCAACACTAAACAAGCCACAACTCTGACGAAACGCAGTCCCAAGCAAGTTTCCTAACTGCCCTTCGTATATTTCGAACGTGATGCCAAATACCAGAGAATCTCCTTCTGAAAAACGGGAGAAAAGGGAAGCTGCTGCACTGAGAGCATCCATAGAGGACAGTATTAAATCTCTAGAAGAATATAATTTGAAGTTTTCCTTCAGTTCATTTCAAGAACTGATAAAGAAGCTTGACTCTGTTACTTGTAGTGAAAAGTGGCCAAAAGCATTAAAAGATTGATATATACTGTTTTTTATGTAGACACTCAAAGAACACCACATCATATTTTGTACATAATTATTAATCAGGAACTCGGTGTAAGCATTTATGTTAAGGGTTGTGAAATCACTTCCAAGAAAGTTCCAAAAACTGTAAGTAATATCCATGATCTAGACAATATTATAATATTTGTTGAAAGTTAAGTGCGCAAAAAGGAAGAGAAACCTCTTCACGACATAGTTATTAGATAACTTAGGATGTGAGGGGAAAACTAAACCTGCTGTTGAATTCATAAGAAGCCAGTTTCAGTTAAGCTTTTCGCCTCCTGAGAGACAGGTTTCCTCCCCATATTTTAGTATTTGGTTCTTTGTTGTTTTCTATTTCAAGCCATGCTTACAGATTCATACGGAGCACTGGAAATATTATTCTGCCTCATCCTAATACTATTAGAAACAGCTGCGCAAATATTAATGTTGATCCTAACAGTCCAAACTTTCTAGTCTACATTAGGGAGAAAGTATCAAACCTGAATCATCATGATTGTTTCGTGACAATCATGTTAAATGCATAAAAAGTTCTCGGTTTACTTGCCGCGTCAAATTTGGATAAAATCCCTAGCTTTCGATGACTACCTCCGTCATCTTCGTCAGGGGTAAAACTGACTGTCGTGGACCGGTGAGGCTTCCGCTTTTATAAGCACTGGACGGCTTCTCATTGGCTGGATGACGTCACGGTGAAACCGATGCGTATTGAGGTGGCGGCCTCTATATCCATAGATTTTGTTTGCGCGCTTTATCCAGCGTTGCTTGCAGCGCCATCCATCGCAACAGGCGGAGAACTGCGAGGAGTGTAAGAAGTCTCCCTCTGCGCTCTTTCTATATCAATTGCGCGCTTCCATGCATTGCTGAGTGCATAACCGGAATCTCTGTTGAAATTATTTTCACAGAGTCTAATTTCAACTGCTTCCCTGATGACAGAGTCCCAATAGTTTGAAGCGTGAGCAAGTAGTCTTGTTTCATCGAATAAAATCTTATGTTTATTTAACAAACTGTGCTCAGCCACCGCTGATTTTTCTAGATACCTGTATTTCAGGTGACGCTGATGTTCCACACTGCGATCGGCGACAGTTCTTATAGACTGGCCCACATAACGTTTGCCACACTCGCAAGGAATGCTGCAAATTCCCGGTACCCTCAGGCCAAGATTATCTTTCACGGGTCGCAGCATTTCCTTAATCTTCCTGGGTGGCCGGAAGACTGGTCTGATTCTTTGCCGGCTCAGGACTCTGCCGATCTTGCTGGTCGTTGCACCGCAGAATGGTAGCCGCGCGATGTGTTGGTCCTCTTGATCTGTTCGAACAGCGTCCTTTCTTGGTTTCTTCACCAGAGTAGATCTGATGTCACGATCAGAATAACTATTTTTTATGAATACCGTCGTCAGATGGTTAATCTCGGAGCCGAGATGATCCTTGTCCGAAATAGTCCTTGCTCTGTGTACCAAGGTGTTCAGCATAGCTCTCTTCTGAGCTGGGTGGTGAAAACTACGCGCGTTTAGATATAAATCTGCATGCGTCGGTTTTCTGTGCACAGAATGTCTCATTTTCGCTTCACCAGTACATCTAAGAAGGGTAACTTTCCATCCTTCTCCACCTCCACTGTAAATCTTATGTTCTGATGTATACCATTCAAATGTTCAACAAACTGCTGCAGTGCCTCATTGCCATGTGGCCAGATTAAAAATGTATCGTCAACATAGCTGAAGAAGCAGGATGGACGTAAGGGAGCACTGTTCAACGCTCGTTCTTCGAAATCCTCCATGAAGAAGTTAGCTATGGCTGGTGACAGTGGCGAACCCATGGCTGTTCCGTCAATCATTTCATAATATTTTCCACCATACAAAAAATAGGTGGTCGTCAAAGTGTGTCGAAATAACTTCAGTATTTCAGGAGAGAAATGAGCAGCCAACATTTTTAACGTATCTTCCACTGGAACCTTTGTAAACAAAGAGACCACATCTAAGCTGATCATGATGTCATTCGGACCTATCCTCATCTGCTTTATAATGTCAACAAACATTTTTGAGTTAGTAATATGATGACTACAGTGGCCGACTATAGGTGCTAATAATTTGGTTAAGTATTTTGCCAACCGATATGTAGAAGACCCAATAGCACTAACAATAGGTCTCAACGGAACCCCATCCTTATGGACTTTGGGTAGACCATATAACCTGGGTGGCCTTGGTGCTCTTGGTCGTAGATTCTTGACTAGTTCTTCTGGGAGGCCAGAGTTCTTCAGTAGCTTCCTACTAAGTGCTGCTGTGGGATCCCGTTTAAGAATACGGTACGTGGCATCTTCCAATAATATGGCCACTTTCTTATGATAATCGGTAGCATTGAGGATAACTGTGGCATTCCCTATGTCGGCTGGTAGTACAACTAACTCTTCATCCTTCCCCAACGATTTCAATGCCAGTTTCTCCACTCTGCTCACATTGGGCTTAGGAGGCTTGGCTGTTGCTAAAATCCGACTAGTTGCAAGCCTTACCATTTACGAGCAGTTCCGAGTACAATCGTCGAACTTCAGCATACGCGGCTTGCTATTCGTCTGCTGTGAGTTCCTTCAAATGACGCCGTGATGGCCATAGAACCGTGGCAACGTAATGGATAGCCTCAATTTTGCACTTCTCTGTGATGAAGTATGCTGCTCTCCTTTTTATTTTCGCCATGAGCTGAAAAGGAAACCAAATATACAGAACTGCACTCTGATAATTCAACAGTTGTATAAAGGATCGTAACTATAGAAAGTGTTCTTACCTCGTTGTCACTGTCTACTGGTTCACAATGATGTAACAGACTCTTGTACCACGGCAGCACGGTTCCAGCGTTGTTATCTTTGCAGTTTCCAAATCCAAACACGCTTCTTTAAATGGGGTTAGAAAAGCGACAACGTCTCGTACGCACCCATCTTGGAAGGTTTCTAAGAGTATCGATTGCCCCCGGGATTCTAGTAGATCTCGAATATCGTCGATTTGACTTATGACGGAATTGAGCATTAACAGTATACTGTTCACCGAGTTACAGCTTCTTGCTTCACGGAGTGCCGCAGACGCGCCGAGTGACCCGATCTCTTCAAATAGCCTACTATAGCTCTTGCTGATAGTAGACACGACAGGATTTCAGGGGTTTCGTCTTCTGGAAACGTCTCTTGAAATGTGTGACGAAGCGCAGTTATCAAGCAGTGATCAAAGCAAGGCAAACGGTCGTAAGATTCAAGTGCCTTCTTCATATTAGCTCCTTGGGCGGTGACAAAGTAACATTTCGTAAGGTCATTCTTGTTAATTCCTAACTCAAGCATCCGCTCTTCGATTTCGTGCCGTATGTTCTCTCCTGTCTTAGGTACGTCCTGAAACTCGGTTGTTATCAAAACAAGCGTTTCTAGCTGCCATTCATCATTCACATAATGCGACGTCACAGTCAAAAAATTTCTCTTCTTGTAGTTATCAGACCACAGATCAGCGTCTAAAGCGCACATTTTGTTCTGTAAGGCACATATTAGCTTGGGCACCATTGTCATCCGTATTTTGTCTGCCTTTTCTTTAATATGCCACGATACAGTGGTAGGGTGCGGAAGAACATCTTCTATACTGACTTTGCTGTAAGTGGCGCCAACATTGATGAGCTCCTGCGAATAATTCTTGAAGCCAATCTTACTACAAGTATTTAACGGTAGCAAATCTATTCCACTCATATCGACCAACCTATCAACAACAACTTTCTTTATGCTACTTGGTACTGCAAGTGGCCAGTGGACTTCTACTCCGCATTTACTTTTGCAGTGCCGAATCATACCTGTTGTGCTTGACTGGTACGAATGCTCCTAATTCTCTCCATAATGTTTCTCTTCGTTTCATGTATGGAACGTTTACGACCTATACTTGGTTTATCCATAACGCTGTCTGCGCTGCTCAAAGCCAGGTCGTCAACTGCGTTTAGACACGGTTTCTAATGCGATTCGGCACTGTAGAGCGCGCGGCGGTTGTACTGTCACCGGTCGGGATTGTGAGTACGCTCGAGCGCTCGGCAGTGCTCGACAGTCCAACGGATAACCGAGAGGTGGAGGGCAACCCGCCACATGGTGCATTAGACGGCCTCAGCCGTATCGCAGCGTGGGCCTTTCCCAGCCGTCGAGCAGCGGCACGAAATGGGAAATGCTCGAGCAGTTGTTTTCATCGAAATGCAGAGCTCTATTTGACACCGTCCCGCGTTGCCGTTTAATGAAAAAAATACGAGCTTACGCAGTATCGGAGCAGACCTGCGATTGGATTCAAGACTTTCTTGCAGATAGAACTCTACACGACGCTCTTAACGGAACAAAATCGACAGATGTAAAGGTAATACCCGGAGTACCACAAGGAAGTGTGACAGGACCGTTGCTGTTGACAACATATATAAATGATATAGTAGAAAGCGTCTGATGCTCTTTAAGGCTATTCGCAGGTGATGCAGTTGTCTAGACCAAAGTAGCAACGCCAGAAGATAGTAAGAATTTGCGGAAATACCTGCAGAGAATTGATGAATGGTGCAGTCTCTGGTAGTTGACCCTGAACGTAAATAAATGTAATATACTGTGCATACAGAGGAATACAAATCCGCTGCTGTACAGCTACACTATTGATGACAAATAGCCGGAGACAACGTCTGCCGTAAAATATCTAGGCGTAACTATCCAGAGCGACCTTAAGTGGAATGACCATATAAAACAGATATGGGAATAGCTGCTACCAGACTCAGATTCATTGAAAGAATCTGAAGGAAATGTAACTCATCCACGAAAGAGGTGGCTTAAAAGGGGCTTGTTCGCCCTATTCCTGAATATTGTTCATCTATCTGGGATCCCTCTCAGATAGGAATGATAGAGGAGATGGAGAAGATCGAACGAACAGCGGTGCGCTTCGTCACGGGATCGATTGGTTGGCGAGAGAGCGTCACGGCGATGCTAAACAAACTTCACTGGCAGAAGTTACAAGAGAGACGTTGTGAATCACGGAGAGATTTCGGGACAGCACTTTTCAGGAGGAATCGGACAACATGTTACTTCCTCCCACATAGATTTCGCGTGTTGACCATGACGAGAAAATTCGAGAAATTAGAGCCAATACAGAAGCTTACCGACAATCATTCTTCCCACGTGCTATTCGCGAGTAGAACAGGGTTGGAGGGATCAGATAGCGGTACCGAAAGTACCCTCCGCCACATACCATTAGGTGGCTTGCGGAGTTTGATGTAGATGTAGATGCAGGTGAAGAACTGTGCATGTTTTTTAGTTAGCATTTGAGGTGACAAGTAACGTCCTCGCCCGCACGGAAGAAAGGTGGTTGGGCTTTGAGACGTATCCTGTTCTCAATGATGTACGTCAAGTCAGAATCGATCTCCAGAAACACGTCCCCTCTTATGTATAAATTTGTGGGTGTCGTGCGGTAGTTATGTATGAGGCGCAACCTCGCACATGCTTCTGTTGTGGCAAAGGAGGTCACGTGCGAGCAGAGTGCCTACAACGGCGAACTGTGCAACTGCCGATGGGAGAGCCTTCAACCGCAACGATCCCAGGCATGGTCTGTCTCATACGTGGAGACAACGCTAGGAACTAAGATACCGCTCCCCGTTGCTCAAGCGCCTTCCGATGAACCACAGGAGACAGCAGCGCTGCAGGGTGGACCAGTAGACAATCAACCAGTGAGAACGGTGGAAGACGCCCCAAGTCACGCTGTCTCAGCGCGTGTTGATCCCATACGAACGGAAGAGATGGATGTCGTCCCTGACGTGGCGCACGAGATAGGAGGGGATTCAGAAACTGCAAGTATAAGACTGTCTCAGACATCTGACACGGAGGAAGGACACACGTCTCGGCACCAACAAAAGAAACGCAAGAAACAACGTATCGCGCCCCCTGATACCGACAAGGCACTTCGCGCATATCGAGAAAAGCCCAAACAAGTAGCACAAAACAGCGCAGCAGTCCGACGATGGATCATGCTATAGAACAGGAACCCATACATCAAGAGACGACCCGAGGTCACTATGGCGGTCAAGACAGTGGAGCGACACCAATGGCTGTGGGTAGGGCACGACAAACTGAACCACACAGCGGTCCCGCGTGACTGCTACGGTCGCAGGTTCGAATCCTGCGTCGGCCATGGCTGTGTGTGATGTCCTTAGGTTAGTTAGGTTTAAGTAGTTCTAAGTTCTAGGGGACTGATGACCACAGATGTTAAGTCCCATAGCGCTCAGAGCCATTTGAACTATTTTTGAACACAGCGGTCCAGATCGACAAATTCCGACCTTGCACAGAGCCGCCCCTGTGCACAATCCTGTGAATTGGGCGGATGATAATGAGAGTGACAACCAGGATGTAGGAACGGCGGACATAGAGGCAGCACCACAGGACGAGGCCGACAGCCAAGGTACCACGGACAGCACGATACAAGGAGGTGCAAGTGAGACAGCCGACTTCTCGGAGAGAGAATGGCGAGTCGAGCATCAGAATATGTCGCGGAGTTGTGCAGAATGAACCCTCAACAGGCATATCGAATAGTCACGATAAACATAAAAAATCAGCAGTGGGCATAAATTACAGCATTTACGTGACTTTTTGCGGGCAACGGATGCCGCTATCGCCTTGTTACATGAGGTAAGGGAGTCGGATCTCCAATCCTTGTGCGCTTGTAACACTCATATCCATACCGGTACCGAACACGAGCTGGGCACTGCAGTCCTAACCAAAGAGCATATCGAAGTAACGGACGTCAAGTTTTTACCTTCGGCGACAGGAATACCGCTTTTGCTCGTCGACGTCGGAAAAAATGGTTCAAATGGCTCTGAGCACTATGGGACTCAACTGCTGTGGTCATAAGTCCCCTAGAACTTAGAACTACTTAAACCTAACTAACCTAAAGACATCACACACATCCATGCCCGAGGCAGGATTCGAACCTGCGACCGTAGCGGTCGCGCGGTTCCAGATTGTAGCGCCCAGAACCGCTCGGGCACTCTGGCAGGCTCGACGTCCGAATCATCAATGTATACGCGCAATCTGGCTCCAGTAGCAGATGCGTCCGCTCCGAATTCTATTGGACTGAGATGATGCCCCTGTTCGTGGGCAGGTACAATCATATCTTTCTCGGAGATTATTTCAACTGCGTGCTGTCACCACACGATCAGACACCGAATTACAACACGTGCCCAGAGGTGTCCACCGTCGTTCGTGAAACGGCCCAGTTGGATACGTTAGCGAGCCGCCTGGACCGCATATATATGTCGCTCGATCTTCTTACCAATCTTCAGCAGTCGGAACTCTGGCCGACGATCTTTTCAGACAACTTGGCATATATCTGCACCATTACCCTGGCATGCCAGGCTTGTGGAAACTGAATGTAGCTGTCCTGAAGAATCGCGATTGCCGTGCAGTAGTCGCCGAGACCTGGACGAAATGCTTGTGACACGAACATGCATATCAAAATGGTTCAAATGGCTCTGAGCACTATGCGACTTAACTTCTGAGGTCATTAGTCGCCTAGAACTTAGAACTAATTAAACCTAACTAACCTAAGGGCATCACACACATTCATGCCCGAGGTAGGATTCGAACCTGCGACCGCATGCATATCAGTCAGTGCTCTTGTGGTGGATACAGTGCGCCGATGCGGACACTGACGAACTACTTCCGAGATAGAATGCGATGATACAACGACACAGTAGAATTTTACTTTAGTGTCCTCCGAGATTGTATCGCAGTACAGAACAGCAACCAGTCCGTCTTGTAGAAACCAACCACGTCAGAGTCAAACCGTTGCAACTCATGCGCCAAAAGATGGACGGTACAGTCATTAGAGCACAGCAGGGATAGAGGGTCGCGCATGAACCACCCTCCATACACCACATAGTAGGAAAAAAGAGGCAGTCCAAGAGGAAACTCGTCACGACACTTCGGACAGAGGACCACCAGCTGTTAACAGCTCAGGCAGAGGTAAAAGGGGTTTGCGGATTACTATGCCCGTTTGTACTCTCAGAAAACTGGGATGAAGCGGCACTCGACGAAATGCGCACGACGCTGCCGCGCCGACTAGACCGCGAAACTGCTGGTGAGGTGCAAGCAGATGTGACAGAAGACGAGGTGACGACGGCTCTGGCGAAGGGTCGCAAGAATAAATCCCCTGCACCCGATGGACTACAGGGAATTTCAACTTATACTAACGCCGACGTGGCGACCGTTGTTCCAGAAGTTAAATAAATGTAAATGTCGTGTGACGAGGGCCTCCCGTCGGGTAGACCGTCCGCCGGATGCAAGTCTTTCGATTTGGCGCCACTTCGGCGACTTGCCCGTCGATGGGTATGAAATTATGATGATTAGGACAACACAACACCCAGTCCCTGAGCGTAGAAAATCTCCGACCCAGGGAATCGAACCTGCGCCCTTAGGATTGACATTCTGTCACGCTGACCACTCAGCTACCAGGGGCGGACTTCCAGGAGTTACTCACCGCCGAAATGACCGTACATCGCGACTTTATGCACGGTCTGATCCTCCTCGTTCTGAAGACAGCGTCAGGATACTTTGAGCATCAATTCCTCCCACTAACACTTCTCAACATCAATTACAAACTCTTTGCAAGACCTTTGGTACTTCGTTTAAAACCAACCCTTTCAGTGTTGATGGGAAAACATCAGTCACGAGTCAATGACAAGCGCGCTATTCCATGGCATAAAGTGACTACCGCGACCTGATAGCCATCGCAGATGTATGCAGAATTCAAGGCGCCATGGTTGCGATCAACTTAGAGAAAGTCTTCGATGCAGTCGGCCATAACTTTCTGCGTGCAACGATGGCGGCGATGAATATTCCACAACTGTTCGTCAAGACAGTAATGCAGCTTCTTCATGGATCACAGTGAACGGACTTTTGACAGAACCAATACAGATACAATGCTCTGTCAGACAAGAGTGTCCCCGTTCCATGGGCCTGTTTGTACTCGCGATTGAGCCGCTGTTGATACAACTCCACAAAACACTACAGGCTGTCAATGTGCGAGTCGATAAATTTGTTTATCGGGCTTACGTGGATTATGTAGTCCTGTTAGTAAGTTCGAACGAAGAGATCGACATGGCACTAGGCCTGATTGAGAGATATGGGAAAGCAACTGGTGCACAAATGAAGAGGCAAAAATCGGGAATCATGAACCTGCGCAACTGAAGGGACGACTTAAAGTGGTTACTGAGATGAAACGTTTGGGCTAGTCTCCAGAACGAGATTTTCACTCTGCAGCGGAGTGTGCGCTGATATGAAACTTCCTGGCAGATTAAAACTGTGTGCCCGACCGAGACTCGAACTCGGGACCTTTGCCTTTCACGGGCAAGTGCTCTAACAACTGAGCTACCGAAGCACGACTCACGTCCGGTACTCACAGCTTTACTTCTGCCAGTACCTCGTCTCCTACCTTCCAAACTTTACAGAAGCTCTCCTGCGAACCTTGCAGAACTAGCACTCCTGAAAGAAAGGAGTGCTAGTTCTGCAAGGTTCGCAGGAGAGCTTCTGTAAAGTTTGGAAGGTAGGAGACGAGGTACTGGCAGAAGTAAAGCTGTGAGTACCGGACGTGAGTCGTGCTTCGGTAGCTCGGTAGAGCACTTGCCCGTGAAAGGCAAAGGTCCCGAGTTCGAGTCTCGGTCGGGCACACAGTTTTAATCTGCCAGGAAGTTTCGTTTGGGCTAGTGTTCACTAAGAAAACGCGCCGCACGATCGCTCTCGCCGCACAAACGCCTCTTGAACAACATCTGCGCCTGTATACGTCTACACTCCTTACGATCCCTAGATGCGCTGCAGGAGGTTGGTGCCGAAGATTATATATTTGGCAAGAATCTTTCCCATGCCGCGAGCGACAGCCGACAGACTCCAGGCAGCCTTCGGACGTTACGTGAACCAAGGACATCTCTTCAAAGTCAGTTACACAACGCTCACTCTCCTGGTGATGGGTGGTCGCCTCGGACTCATCAATGTGTACGTAAAGGGTTTGGCGTTATTCGTGGGACTGACGTTATGGCAATGGAAACGCGACCACAGCCGTCTGATCTTATTCCTCCTTACGGAAATTGTGCCAATAGATATTCACCACATCCCTTCAGCATTGTCCCACTGCCGTACTTATCTGCTAGATTACAGATACGTGAGGAGGATGCTGTGCATTGATGATATGCCAGCAGTCCGCAGAGTGTACGGTGCCCTGGCGTTGCGAAAGCGACGGAACGTTGCCGAAAGCAAATATCCTACTGTCGATCTGAATGAAACTTCCTGGCAGATTAAAACTGTGTGCCGGACCGAGACTCGAACTCGGAAACTTTGCCTTTCCCGGCAAAGTGCTCTATCATCTGTACTGACAGAATTGGAGCTGTGGGAACGGGTCGTGAATCGTACTTGGGTAGCTCAGATGGTACTTTCCCGCGAAAGGCAAAGGTCCCTTACCGAGCGAGGTGGCGCAGTGGTAGCACACTGGACTCGCATTCGGGAGGACGACGGTTCAATCCCGTCTCCAGCCATCCTGATTTAGGTTTTCCGTGATTTCCCTAAATCGTTTCAGGCAAATGCTGGGATGGTTCCTTTGAAAGGGCACGGCCGATTTCCTTCCCAATCCTTCCCTAACCCGAGCTTGCGCTCCGTCTCTAATGTCCTCATTGTCGACGGGACGTTAAACACTAACCTAACCTAACCTAACCTAAGCAAAGGTCCCGAGTTCGAGTCTGGGTCTGGCACACAGTTTTAATCTGCCAGGAAGTTTCATATCAGTGTACACTCCTCTGCAGAGTAATAATCTCATTCTGACCCTAAATGCAGTCTGGTATAATATACACCCCCTCCCTCCCCCAACTTATCGATGGCGGCGCGGACTACACGGTACTACTATGTGAACGACAAATACCCGACGCAGTCACGTCTGCACAACTTCCACCTCGCTGGACGCTGCAACGCCGGTGTGCAAGGCCTGCCGTATGCATGATACAGGCATCCACCAGCTAGTCTGCGGGGTGGCGAAGAAAGTGTGGCAACTGCTCTGCCGCTTATTGGTCTTCATCCAACGCAACGCGCTGCAAACGAATTCTATGATGTCGTTGCTTTACCCTGTCAACACTCATACCCGTGAAAGAAGAGAAATGCAGTACACTAGCTAAAGAGAATTAATGTGTACTACATATTAAGCACCACGGAACATGCCATTAGTGATTTAGAACATTCCTGGAGAACTAATACTCGATATTGATGCGAACTCCAACCTACCACAAAAATTGTAATTTTCTACTGAAGGTGTTTGAAGACTTTCTGGTGATCTGTTGACAATAGGAATGAGCAGGGTGTGTGTGTGTGTTGCAAAAGGCCGAATTAGTTAACACCTAGTTGGTGTCGAGGATTATATATCTGGCAAGAATCATTCCCATCTCTGGCCCTACGAATAAATTCATCTTTGATCACACCACGTACAGCAACATCCGTGAAGTGTTTACAAACATGTGTATGCAAATGTGCCTCTTGAGTGAAGTGATGTGCATAGACAGGATGGAGAAAAGAATTTATGATGGTGTTAAAAAGTTAAAACCGCTTTTCTTCGATTATGTGGTAAGTTTACACTGTTCATTTTTCCCACTATTTTGCACATATTTTCCGCATTTTCCGCATTCATAATCTAACATCAAACCTTTTCGTGACAGGAATATGCATTTCACCTCATTCAAGAGCAAAAATACGTAGTGTAATAAGACAGGTTACACCTGATGATGGACCCACAGGGTCTCAAATGCATCGTGTGTTTAATAAAACACGAAAATTTGTGAATGAAGGCGTTTTTTAATTCATACTTCCAGTGAAAAAAGAAAGTGGTTAAGTCGACCGCTCGCGGTAGTGAGACATGTGGATTCGAGTCTCGGGCCGGCACAAATTTTCGTATGTTTCTATTAAATCGTATAGCTGTTTTTTTAACCGTAATCGGAATCTGAGAATACATTTCATAACTTCTGACTCGTTATAGATATTTATAATCTGTACGCCTACACAATGAGGGTCTCATGAAACAAAGCCCAACGTGTTTTCGGAACCTCACTAATCACCTATATGCAGGTATAAACTTTTTAAATGGAACTATAATTTCTTTGCATCATAATAATACGTACATACCTATGCGAAAAATTCAGTGATATGATGTTTCGGTAGGTATGACAAGAAATTACGAAGCAAAAACAGATTCAATGTGGGGATATTTGCGCTAGCGCAACTGTCTGAATGATGCACCTTCTGCAAATTCCCACGGAAACTAGCGCTGCCGTAGCAAGCGATATCCACGTAAAGCGGACTAAGCTTCCGGGCGACCATTCCTAAGACTACTATAACAGCACAGGAGTTGCATTACAGTGTATGGTGGAGGGTGCATTGCACAATTGCTAGCCATTCTGTAACACCTGTACCCCACAGTCGGTTAAATGACGACGACCGTGGAATTGTGAGCCTAAGAGATCTGAAATAATCAGTTCCGAAACACAACCGAAACAGAGAGTCTCCTCACCGAGAAAACTGACGTAAAGTAATGCGTGCTAATATAATTGTGTAAGCCTCTGCCGCCAGTCAGTTGACTCAAAAGTTTTCTGAGTATCGTACAACGTCATAATGTAAAAAAAAACTAAAAACCATACTGTAGAAAACAATGTTTCGGTCACGGTTACATTGGCTTTATTCTGGGTCCACTAGACCCAGGAGAAGGCCATTGTAAACCTAGCCGAAACATTGGTTTCTCCAGTACAGTTTTTTTAACTTTTTTATTATTATGCAGTGGTAAGATACTCAGAAAACCTTTATGTCAACTAACACGTGAAAATTTTTGATGAAATGTAGAGAAACTCATCGAATCCGAAACGTTAGAAGTGATGATGTTTGGTTTGTGGGGCGCTCAACTGCGCAGTCATCAGCGCCCGTACAAAGTCCCACATTTTACACAGTCCAATTCTTTCACAGTCCAATCTAGCCACTGTCACGAATGATGATGTTGAAATGATGAGGACAATACAAACACCCAGTCCCCGGACAAAGAAAATACCCAACCCGGCCGGGAATCGAACGCGGGACCCCGTGAGCCAGAGGCAGCAATGCTAGCCGCTAGTCCACGAGCTGCGGACAACGGTACAAGTACTCACTATTTCTCAAAATTGGGAAAAGAAGAATAATTATTACAAAAGAATACGGTTTTCTACGCCACTAACGACATTTAAATTGCATTAATTACTCGAACAGTGGTTTCTCTAATTTAGAAATACCAATGCAATGACAATTACATAAAATACGTCACGTGCACAAGGTGAAGATTGCCTAATTTGACTCAAAAATAAGTTACTGTGATTTAAAGACACACATTTCCTGTTGTACCTACAAAAAACGGCCTCGTAGTATAATTTGTACTGTAACTACTGTGACTCAAATAATAGTGTGACAATGCGGATCACAGTCTCCACTGAAATTTGTGTATTTAAATACATGATCAGAGGTATATTTTACGCTGCAATAGGATTGTGAACGCACCCTCTGTAGCAGGCAAGTGTGATGTCATGCAGTGGGTACGTCAACGGCCTTGCAGAGTACTAGCCATAGTGCTTCAATAAATGTGTTCAACTGAAGGGAACTTTCACGTAACCTATCACGACATACAGTATATTCAAGATTCCAACAAACTTTAAAAGTCATTATTTAAAAACTATGATAGGAAATCGTAATACAGGGTGACATTGTGCGTAGATAGTATACTGGAATCCGGAAGATACATGGTGACCCTGAAGTCCATTAATATTTGAAAATTCAATACATCACGGAAAAATGTAAATAGAGAGGTAAAAACTGACACTCATGCTTGAAATGACATGGAATTCTATTGAAACTAAAAAAGTGCAGCGTTTGGTGAGGATCGTGTGCTGAGTGAGCGCACGTGTGATACGTGGTAGAACACCATCCTTCATAAAAGTCGTTCCTTCCAGCAGGTGTTTATCAGTCAGGCTAGGGATGATCTGACTTCCTACCTCACTACAGATCATTTTACACGCGATGCTCTTGCGGCTTCACTGACGGGTTGCTGGCCAGCGTCATCTGATGAGTAGCTTCTGTACTCGTTTCTGCTCTCAATAAAACCCCATGTCATTTCAGGCTTGTGCGCCAACGTCTACATCTCTACCTACATTATTCAGTGAATTAATGCCGCCGGCTGCGGTGGCCGAGCGGTTCTAGGCGCTCCAGTCCGGAACCGGGCGACTGCTACGGTCGCAGGTTCGAATCCTGCATCGGGCATGGATGTGTGTTCAAAAAATGGCTCTGAGCACTATGGGACTTAACATCTGAGGTCATCAGTCCCCTAGAACTTAAAACTACTTAAACCTAACTAACCTAAGGACATCACACACATCCATGCCCGAGGCAGGATTCGAACCTGCGACCGTAGCGGGCGCGCGGTTCCAGACTGAAGCGCCTAGAATCGCTCGGCCACCACGGCCGGCATGGACGTGTGTGATGTCCTTAGGTTAGTCAGGCTTAAGTAATTCTAAGTTCTAGGTGACTGATGACCTCAGATGTTAAGTCCCATAGTGCTCAGAGCCATTTGAATAATTTTTTTTTAATTAATGCCTTTTCAAGTGTTAACGGTGTTTTGGATCACTCTGTAAATACACAACAATGTAGACGCGCCGCGACACAACAACGCTTACGATGACATTGTGTTATAATTAGAAATAGGGAAAGAATCGTATTCTAGGTAATAATGAAGTGAGTAAAAGGACAACGCTACCTACGATAATTATACTTAGAATAACACAACTGTAAATTACCAACATGTGTATGGTATTGCCTTTTATATGTCAAATACCCCTAACGACGTTTTTACAAATTGTCGACGTCTTGAGTACAGTGATGTCAGACGACTGACGTCTTTAACGCACAAGCTCCGGTGTACATCTCTGCAGGAAACAGCTGGTTCACTGCTGCTTTCGGAGACGACTTATGTTGCGAATGCCGCACGGAGTTAGCCGAGCGTCTGTGGCGCTGCAGTCATGGACTGTGCGGCTGGTCCCTCCCTCGGGCATGGGTGTGTGTGTTTGTCCGTAGGATAATTTAGGTTAAGTAGTGTGTAAGCTTATGGACTGATGACCTTAGCAGTTAAGTCCCATAAGATTTCACACGCATATGTTGCGAATATTGACCGGTTTGCAATTATCCCAGCGAGGTGAGCACCCAGTGACGAGCGCTTCGTGTTTCCAGTCAACTTCTGCGAATTAAAATCGGAGGAGCGTTGGAGCAGATCGAGTAGATCTCGCTTACACTTTTTTTCTGTTCCGAAGACCACCTACTCCTAACAGCATTACTTTACAGTTCTATGGCCTGACAGATCCAAAGTATACATATACAGGAGGGTGGACAATAATATGGCAACACCAAAAACACGACCCGTTACCATGCCTAAAACAATGCAGGGAAACCGTTATCATTCAAAACAGCTTACAATCATTTCGGTATGGAAAAATACAGGTCAGGTATGGTTTTCAAGAGAACCTTGTACCATTCCTCCTGCAAAATGGTGGCAAGTTAAGGTAACGACGATAGAGGTGGATGGGCATCACCACAAAGGGTCAATACTATTAAGGTCTGGTAACTGTATTGGCCACAGAAAATGAGACAATTCATCCTCGTGCTCAAAATATCAGTTCTGGACAATGTGAGCTGTGTGAACAGCAGCCCAGTCGTCTTGGACAACAACATCACCATTGGAGAACAAATATTGAGCCGTGGGATGGACCTGATGAGCCAAAATGGTCACAAAATCCTTAGCAGTATTGCAACCTTGAAGAGTAACCAAGTGGCCCATGGAATACCGCAATATGGCTACCCAAATCGTTATCGAACCCCGCCATGTCTGACTCATGGCAGCAATCAGTGTGCACGTTAGGCTTGGGACGTCGTACGTCAGGCGTAGACTCTTCCAGAAGTTGGAAACAGTGTGAAATAACACCCATATGATAAAATGACTTCCTTCTATTGTTCCATAGTGCAAGTGTTTTCCTGTTACAGGCCTTTGCGTCACTAATGTGTGGTTTTGAATTCCAGCTCGTCCTGCAGTTCAATGCTATGGAGCTCCCTTCATGTTGTTTCGGTGCTGACAGTGTTCGCGAATGCAACATACAGTTCTACTGTGACTTTTGCAGCTGTCGTACTCTTATTTTTCGTCACAATCCTCTTCAATGACCAACTGTCACAATTATTCAACACACAGTTTCCTGGCGTTGTGACTTAGCGTCTGACGTTTTTCACCTTTCCCTGTATGTGGTAATAGTCTTCAGTACGATGCCTCTTGAAACACCTAATACTTCGAATTCCGTGATTACGGAAGCACCCTCCATACGAACACCAACAATTTGCCCACGTTCGAATTCGCTTAGCTCTGACATAATGCACTCACAACTACACAGAAAGGCCGCGCGGGATTAGCCGAGCGGTCTTAAAGGCATTGCAGTCATAGACTGTGCGGCTGGTCCCGGCGGAGCTTCGAGTCCTCCCTGGGCATGGGTGTGTGTTTTTGTCCTTAGGATAATTTAGGTTAAGTAGTGTGTAAGCTTAGGGACTGATGACCTTAGCAGTTAAGTCCCATAAGATTTCACACACATTTGAACATTTTTTAACTACACAGAAAACTGTTGTGACCACGCCTGACACTTGCAACGTATTTAGGGCACTGCACAGATGCTGCTTGTGGTCAAATACAATAGCGCCACCTGTAGGCTCGGCTAGCACCTGCGTTTATATACAAGCACGCATTTCTGGCTGTGTTTTCAGTCTTTTGCCAACGCCTGTATGCGCTTGAGACGCACAGAACACGACATGAATTAGAATTCATAATCAGTTTTACTACTTTTGAGCACCAGTTTGCTTTTGTTCTACAATATTACTTTTATTGCTAACCGGTTTTCGGCTTACAAGGCCATTATCACCAAAAAAGTTAAATGTTAGCAGACAACATTGGAAGAGAAGTAACGCATCTAGAGTGAAGTAGAAACATACAGTAAGTAACATCTTTGCAATGAAATAGTAAAAACTGAACAGTACCTAAATATCAGTGGAGTTGACAGGAAAACCTTTAGCACAAAATAGGAATAGCATCCCTACATAACAGTTTATATTAATAAACAAAACTAATAAAATAAGATAAAATTAGTACTAGACGAGGCTGCATCAAGAGGTATGAAACATGTAGAGTGATACACAACCAATAAAAAAAAAAAGAAGAGACAGTTGTCAATGTAAATACAGAATACATAAAGTTCCTTATGTATGTACTGCTGCTCTAGACAGTCCTCCTGCACACTTGCTTTGAAGTTTAACAATTAATTAGATGCCTAAATAGAGGAACCTGGACACCATTGTTGTTGTGGGTCGTCATGGTGTTGTTACAGATGGTCCATCGTCATTGTCGTCAGAGGGTGGTCAGGTACTAAACAGGGAATAGCTTGCCAGAGGTGTCACTCATTTCGTCTTTGAGCACTTCCACACACGTACGCCATCTAGGGTGGAGGTTGCTGGTCGTCACGAGGGAGCTGAACTAGATGTCGCTGGAGGCACTCAGGTCAAATGTGACGCTCCTGTCCGCATCCCGAGCAGGTCCTCGGTTGTCCGTCATATTGAACGATGAACGACACCCTCCAATGTACACATAAAATGGTATTTGCTTGAAGAGTTTGATACGTATCTGGCGCACACCATTAAGCACCTGGTAAGTCTCAAAACTTGCCTATTTCTACACACTATGATAGAGGATTGTTGCCTATCTAGAAAGCTTTAATAACCATGTCCACCGCAACTTCAGATGGAAGTTAGAATGCAGTTCTAACTTGCATGCCGGTGTGATCGACTGAAACTGCAAACATGTTCCTTTCGGCGTGACGAGAACGGTAACTGTCCTTAGATCACAAAAGGAATCTCCGAAAACGTCTTTGCTGGTTATCGAGGCTCACTTCGAAGCGGCACTCCACTGAAGACCATTGAACACCAATCAACGAGATTCCAGTCCGAAGACACGTCTGTCGATCCCGCTGACAGCAGTGGGATACCAACCTGTCCCCCACTAGACGGACCGACAACCAGGAATGATGACCTGGAGTGCCATTTGTTATCATATCAGGACCACTCTGGTTAACATCTACGGTTCCTTACAGCACAGCATTACTTCGAAGATAAACTACACCCCGTTTTGTTGCCCTTAAAGCAAACCGTCTGGGCTTACATTTTAACAACATAATGCCCGCCTGTACATATGGAGAGTTTCTATTGCTTGTATTCGTGCTTGTCCATCCCTACCTTGACCAGGAAGATCGGCAGACGTCTCCTCAATCGGGAAATTTTGGAGCGTTATGGGCAGAGCCCTCAAACCATTCCAGGATTTTGACGGTCTGACTCGCCAGTTGGGCTTAATTTGGCACGATATCCCTCAGGAGGATATCCAACAATTCTATCAGTCAATACCAAGCTGAATAATTGTTTGCATAAGAGCCAGAGGTGTGCCAATGCGTTATTGGCTTACTCAATTCATGAAACTCTTTCTTTAGAATAAATCATCCAATTTTTCTTAAATTGCACTCATTTGTTTTTCTGTATATGTATACCACATCCACCAACTTCTCTTCCCTTCTGATAATTCCTTCGTCGTGGTGCGTCACTTTTTTCCCGGCGAGCTTATATTTCTATGTTATCCATCTGCGAGTTTGTGCGGTGACCCAAATATGCTGGTAAGTCTGCACGATGTTCCTGTTTTAAATACGAGGCTTCATCTCTCCTTTTGCCATATTTTAAATCTGGAATTATCAACCAGTTGTTGGACAGTTATCGTTAAGCTCTTTGTTTTACATGGGGTGTAAAGGTGTGAGCCTTACACAAGAGGGCTTTGTGTGCTGGCACGGCATTCCGCGTCTGCGCCCACTTAGACGCCGCAGCCCGCCTGCCGATCTGTGACTAGCTGGTTATCGAAACCAGGGCCAACTCGGCGCAAGGTTTACACGAAATTTTTGGCAGCTACACAACAACAAACACGCTTTTGCGAGTGCAAATACAGGCCATACAGCCTCGGGCATGGATGTGTGTGATGTCCTTAGGTTAGTTAGGTTTAAGTAGTTTTACGTTCTAAGGGACTGATGACCCCAGAAGTTAAGTCCCATAGTGCTCAGAGCCGTTTGAACCATTTGAACAGGCCATACATCCAGGATAATCATTGCAGCGACGAGTCACCAAGTTCGTGTCCGCTGCACGGGATTGCCACCCAGAGGGGGTGGGGGGGTGGGGGGGGGGACTCCACCTGCAGCATTCATGGGCCGAGGGTCGAAATGGTGCCCTCCGAGCAACCGAGCCCCTGGGCGCCTGCTCAAAAATGGTTCAAATGGCTCTGAGCACTATGGGACTTCACATCTGAGGTCATCAATCCCCTAGAACTTAGAATTACTTAAACCTAACTAACCAAAGGACATCATACACATCCATGCCCGAAGCAGGATTCGATACTGCGACCTTAGTGGTCGCGCGGTTCCAGAGTGAAGCGCCTAGAACCGCTCGGCCACAACGGCCGGCTGGGCGCCTGCCAGCACCAGACGCCGCCATCCAGCCAGCTTCACATGCTGCCTAGCTCGGCTGTGCCACCTAGCCCCTTAGCTTAGCCACTTCTGCCAGCAGCCTGGTAGGCAGACGCGCAAGGTCCTTGATCCGATGTGCTGAACTAGACGTAGCAGCAGCCGGACTGCATCACCACAGCCGGCCGCTGTGACAGAGCGGTTCTAGGCGCCTCAGTCTGGAACCGCGCGACCGCTTCTAGGGGACTGATGACCTCAGATGGTAAGTTCCATAGCACTCAGAGCCATTTGCATCACCACAAAGCTTCGTCCATCGCCGTCTTAGAGTACCACGTCGTCACCCCAGTGCCCACCTGATGTGGGCACAAACCTGCTGCAAACACTGTTGGAATGTAAATAACGGCATGAAATATATTCGCAGTTGCGAATGTAGACAACCATCAGCTGTAAAATGGAATGACGACAGTGAAAATTTGTGCCAGACTGGGACTTGAACCCGGATTTTCCACTTATCGCGAGCGATCAACTTATCATTTTTTCTGTGTTTTCTGCTTAACGCGAGCAGTCGTCTACCATTTATCTACCACTTTATTATTTTTTAATGCTGTGACAACAATTTTTGTTGGAGGAACAACACAAAGGAACACATCTAGAACTCGTCATATGCACCGTTGATACTCCACGAGCGCTGCAGCCTATCAAGCTCTTTTTTATTTTTTATATTTTTTTGTTTAGGAGGACAGTCAGCGGCAGGCTGGAGAACGGGCAGGGGTTGAATTCCGAGGCATGGAAATGATGTCTCATCCTTTCTACCTTCGAAGTGAGCTGTCAATTTTTTTTTTTTACTCGACAAATACGATGGAGCCAAAAAGTATGACAATAATGTGAACGAAAAAGGGCCATCTTGCCCGCTGGTATCAGCTTATCGAAGCGGCCAGTAAGAGATAGTCGTCATTTCAACGGGCATCACCAGTCGCCAACCGTTAGAGTGTTCGGGCCGCTGCGCACAGTCAGAAAAACTTCAAATGGTAGCTCAAATACTCGCACATTTTGTATTCCAAATCCACATCATCGTTTCCGTTAGAGTGGCAGAATCTGTAACTTTCCGTCGAGCGTCTGAGAAGTTTGTCACAGTCCTTATGGTCAGTGAACTTGAGATATACAACGCTGGAGACGATAGACAAGTGAATGCTCAGCAGCTCTTTCGGATCAATATGTATCACGCCTCGTAAAAATCTCTCTACTTCGTGAGCCTTGGGTCTACAGTACGCTACATCAAACTGCAGCTTGATCGTGGCTTTCCGATACGAAAGAGCCATCGGATGTCAGAGCGTTCGGGGCGTACTTCACCGCTCCTCAGCCAAATGCCGACAGCATTATGCTATCCAAGCACGCTTCACGGCCCGACCCAAATCGACCCAAACTTCCATACGTCGTCAGGTTGCAAGATGTAGACACCTGGTTGGCGACATGTTGAAGTTTGGGTCTGGGCATGAAGCATGCTCGGATAGCCTAAGGTAGGTAAAGCGACTGCTCGGGATAAGCAGGAAATTCGAGTTCGAGTCCTGGTCCAGCACAAATTGTCAATGTCGTCATTCCATTATGCAGCTGATATTCGTCCATATTCGCAACTGCAAATACATTTCATGTATTCCATAATGGCTATAGTCATGACAGTGCCTGTTCCTTCGGACATGCATGCATGTCTAAAGGAACATTGCATCGTACTTCTGAACAACACAGGCACTGCAATATCGTACTTAAATGCTGCTACCGGCAACGAGCTGCTTGTGACTCAACCCCAGCCACCATCCTCCACCAGAAAACACACATCACACCCTTCACAGGGATGAGAGAGTGGCAGTGTGGAAGGGGATGAAAGAGAGAGGAGTGTATCGAAATCGTCCATGTGCAACCTTATTATAAGGGGCTGTCAAATAAAAACGAGATGAGATCCTATACTCCAAGGAGCGTAGGGGACGATGCGGGAGATCCACACCGCGGTACTAGGCAAGGTCCTAGCGGAGGTGGTTTGCCACTGCCTTCCTCCGACCGTAATGAGGATGAATGATGATGATGAAGACGAAACAACAACACCCAGTCATCTCGAGGCAGGAAAAAATGCCTAATCCCACCATGAATCGAACCCGGGACCTCGTGCGCGGGAAGCGAGAACGCTACCGCAAGACCAGGAGCTGCGGACATAAAAACGAGAGACGGGAAACATAAGTAAACTGTTTATCATTTAAAAATTAATCGTCATAACATTTATCAAATACATTTATCCCACTATGAGACAACACGGTCACTTCATTCATAGAAAAATGTTTGCTGCTGCCTACAGAACCATGACTGTACCTAATCATGCACCGCGCACTTCTTCGTCCGAAGCAAATTGACGCCCACGAATCACTTTCTACAGGGCTGCAAAACTACAGAAACAGCGTGGGAAGAGATCAGGACCTAATGGAGGACGTATCAGGGCTTCCCAGCGAAACCTCTCCAGTGTACTCGAAATAACCGAGGCAAAATGTGGGCGGCCATTTTCTTGGCAAGTTGTTTCGACTACGCTGCATACATATCGCTGGGAAGCCCTTACACATCCACCATACAGTCCCGATCTCTCCCCACACGATTTCCATATTTTGGAGCTCTGAGGAAAGACATACATGAGCGTCGATTTGCTTCGGACGAAGAGGTGCACGCCTGGGTCCCAACATAGTTCCCTTGGCAACCGCAAACACGTTTCCTTGAAGGTATTTACTGTCTTGTCCCACAGTGGATAAATATATCAACAGTTATGGCGATTACTTTTGAAATAAACAGTCTACCTGCATTTTTTACATCTCTCTCGTTTTCATTTGACTGTAGTTATAAACTGAGATACTGTTGCCCAGAATTTCTTTCAAAATATCAACGTATTTACAGTTCTGGTCATTAAAATTGCAACGCTATGACGGTGGCATTCCACAAACGTCAAACAGCAATGAAGTGTACTACATGCGTGGATATGCATATATTTAGCATTTCAGCACAGCCGCAAAAAATAGGTCAGTGGGTTTACATTCAGAAATCGCATTTGAATGTTGATTAGTTACGAGAACAATGTAGCAATTTGTTTTGTAATAAACACGTTTCATTTACCAGCAACTGTCCGAATGCGACTGCGGCAAGATCGTGGCCTATCGAGACTGCGGTTTGTTCTTCTCCGATATTGCTCCTTGCGTTATTTTGAATCCCATGACTGTCATTTGAATTTGGAACTGATGGGTTCAGGAGATCCATATCCAACGCATGCAGAATGTCAAACAACTAGCACCCAAGAGGACGGGAATTCTGTTTGCTCGTGACACAGGACCGTACAGCAACGTCAAATACATTAGATTAGGAAATGGGCTTGTTTGCATAGAGGAAAGTAACCACTAGGACAGTGCTACCACGTCTGGAGCACCACGGTTTGTCAGCACGGCAACCATTGTTGCGGATTCCCTTGATACGACAGCAGAGAGAGGCGCGTCCGCAGAGGTGCTCCCAACGACAACAATAAACACAGGAGACGCCGATCCTATGTACAGCAGCATGATAGATTTTCCGTGTGTGGAGGTTCTGAGGAGAACGAATGTTGTCAGATTGCTTTGTCCATCATCGATATCCACATATACAAGCCGTGGCCCACCGTGTGGTACATGGTGGAGGGTGTTTTGTACCACTGCTCTGGTTTCCTTTCCTGTTCCACTCGCAGACAGAGTGAGGGAAAAACGACTATCTATTTGCCTCCGTAGAAACCCTGTCCAGGGATTCCCTGTTGAGTTCCCGAAGCATGTCCGTAATACTCACGTGTGGATCGAACCTACTGGTAAAAAAAATCTGGCAGCCTGCCTTTGCACTGCTTCGATGTCTTCCTTTAATCCGACCTGGCGTGGGTCCCAAACACTAGAGCAGTACTCAACAATAGGTCGCAGTAGTGTTCTATATGCGGCCTTCTCTATAGATGAACCACACCTGCCTAAAATTCTTCCAGTAAATCGAAGCCGATCATTCGCCTTCACTGTTACGCTCCCTACGAGCTCGTTTCACTTCATATCGCTTTGAAACGTTACGCCTGGATAGTTAATCGATGTGACTGTGTCAAGCAGTGCACCACTAAGTCAGTGTTCGAACATTACGGGTTTTTTCCCCAATCATCTCCATTAACTTACACTTTTCTTTATTTAGGGCAAGCTCCCGTTTATCATGTAAGGTGGCTATAATTTCGCATCTTAGAAGCACTCATCTAATCAAGTTTGGAAGGTAGGAGACGAGATACTGGCAGAAGTAAAGCTGTGAGGACCGGGTGTGAGTCGTGCTTCGATAGCTCAGATGGTAGAGCACTTACCTGCGAAAGGCAAAGGTCCCGAGTTCGAGTCTCGGTCGGGCACACAGTTTTAATCTGCCAGGAAGTTTCACTAATCTACATACTTTGCCGTCATTTACAACCGCAATTAGATATCATTTGGTAGGATGTTCATTGTATATATGAATATTTAAAGAAGGCTGACATTGTCACGTACACCTTGTAAGTAGTAGTTAACACTTATCCCACGAAAGGTGATGGAGTGCGAAACGGCGTAATGAATGATCGCCTATACTAGTAGAGGTTGGAACGCCAGTGAAAATGAAACGGCAGGCGTAACTCAAGCCCTGGGTGGAAAAGCCCACACAGTCGTGTTGGTCCTTCTTCATACAGGAAATGCCAGACGGACGGTCGGGGCACCTGAGCGCTGAAGCACAATACAGCGGCGGCCGGCCGGTTTGTACCGGGGCCGGAAGGATAACCGGTTAATACTTCGGAAACTCTGAAAATATTGGACGCAGCAGAGAGGAACGAGGAAGCATCACCTCGGAAATCACGCAGGCTGGATTATTTCTGAGGATTTTTACTCTGAGAAGCATACCACTGTATGAGCATAGGTATTTCCTCGCAAACTTTCTGCGCTGGACGACAAAAGACTAAAATATGGTTCGTTGCCGTTCGGAAGAATCTTGAGAGAGGGAGAATATTCCGTGATTTCGAGAATAGGATTGGCCTTCTGCAGCTACGAGGGAGGGGGGACGAGCTTTGCTGGGAAGCCAGCGGTGGAGAGAATGAGATCTTCCGTTTTGAGCGCCTGGGATTGACTGTCGCTCAGTATCAGCTTTGTTGGAACAGACGGACTTGCTGTCTTTTCTCTCAGGAGATTTTATAGTTGGAACAGTTAGGCACTTTACTGTTGCGAACTTATACGATTCTGGACTTTGCCTCCGTGTTGGGAATTGTCGCTGAGTACGCAGCGTTCAGCGATTGAGAGCACTTCTTCTGCTTATACTTACGCTGAGACGTTATCTGAACTCCGTCCATGTGGCTGGGAGTTCGCGTATCTCGTCTGTAAAACACAGAGAGGAGTAGACAATATTAGATTATACTAGTCAGAGGACCGTCTTGAGCCGTCCTAGTATTTGAATGAGTTTTTTTATATATTTTGTGGCTGGAGTTCTTCCGTCGTCGCAGATGTGTACGGGAACCATCACTCCGACGCACCAGACGCAGTACATAATATGATATTGCTAATTGCTTCGGCTTGTTAGAGCTATAAAGCTAAACAGTTATGATCACGTAAATTTTATTTCCACTGAGGTTGCACATCTCTGTCGATCATCTTTGAAAGTAGTGTCTTGTAGAGTTTGGTATGTAGATGATGTCAGTCGTCTCACGGTATTTATATTAGACCGCATAGCCGTACAAAGGGGCAGATTTGGGCAGTTGATCAATCGTATTGGTAAGGAAATTCATTTGTATCTGTTTATGTCTATTGGACATTGATATATAAACAGTTGTAATATAAAGGAGTTTTAATCTACAATAAATGTAAAACAGCGTTTATCATTTTATAGTTACTAGTTCCCTTAATCATCCATTTATGTTTATGTTGTAATTTATATGTTAAAGAGCAAGAAGGAGGAGATATCATCATTAAGAGATCCTAAGATCTGCTTCAGGGGGTAGACAGACAGGGCCAAATCTTCATTTTAGCGTTCATTATTTTCCGTTGCGCACATTCATTTTACACCCGCCTGGAGTAGATTCTTGGAATCATACCATATAGAAATTTTGTATAAGTCATCTTGTATCCTTGTTCAGTCATTCAACGACGACACCCTCCCGTACATCCTCAGCAAACTGCCGCAGATTGCTGCTCACCCTGTCCTTCAGATCATTTATGTACCCGGTGACCAAAAAGTCAGTATAAATTTGAAAACTTAATAAACCACGGAATAATGTAAATAGAAAGGTACAAATTGACACACATGCTTGGAATGACATGGGGTTTTATTAGAACCAAAAAAAAAAGGATTACTAGACCCGTGAAAGATCTCTTGCGTGCGTCGTTTGGTGATCGTGTGCTCAGCCGCCACTTTCGTCATGCTTGGCTTCCCAGGTCCCCAGACCTCAGTCCGTGCGATTATTGGCTTTGGGGTTACCTGAAGTCGCAAGTGTATCGTGATCGACCGACATCTCTAGGGATGCCGAAAGACAACATCCGACGCCAATGCCTCACCATAACTCCAGACATGCTTTACAGTGCTGTTCACAACATTATTCCTCGACTACAGCTA
Source organism: Schistocerca americana (assembly GCF_021461395.2). Lineage (NCBI taxonomy): Eukaryota > Metazoa > Arthropoda > Insecta > Orthoptera > Acrididae > Schistocerca > Schistocerca americana. The sequence goes on from NC_060130.1 coordinate 355,441,082, forward strand.
TTGTCGAGGAATGATGGTGGACATATTGAGCATTTCCTGTAAAGAACATCATCTTTGCTTTCTCTTACTTTGTTATACTAATTATTGCTATTCTGATCAGATGAAGCGCCATCTGTCGGACAATTTTTGAACTTTTGTATTTTTTTGGTTCTAATAAAACCCCATGTCATTCCAAGCATGTGTGTCAATTTGTACCTCTCTACCTACATTATTCCGTGATTTATTCAGTTTTCAAATTTATACTGACTTTTTGATCGCCCGGTATATAAAGAATAAGAGCGGTCGTATCACACTTCCGTGGCGCACTTCCGCTTTCCGGAAATCTAGGGCATGATATCCGTCTGTTGTCCTTCATCCATAGTTTGCCGGATATCATATGAGAAAATGGCATGCTCATTTTCACTGGAACGAAGCTTTCTAAGTCCGTACTCATTTGTGGACAGATGCCAATCCGTTTCACAGAAATTCATAATTTTCTACCTAAGAAAAAGTTCAAGAATTCTGTAGCAAACCGATGTTAGGGGTATTGGTCTGTGATTTTTCGTGTTCGTTCTTTAACCCGTTTCCTATACAAGGGTCGCCTGCACTTTCCGGTTGGGACTTCGCGTTGGCAGAGAGATTCCCGACAAATGCCAGGTAAGTAAACGGACCAGGGCCGTACAGTTCTCTCTATGAAACCGCACTGGGATTCCATCCGTACCCGGATACTTATTTATTAACGCTTTCATCTGATTCTCTACGTGAGAGATGTCTATTAATACGTCCTCCCTGCGACAGTCTGTGTATACTGGGCCAGCACCTGGTGGGATGGTATGAGGTGCCGTTGAGTACAAAACACCATCACTTGAAGTTGGCATAGACAGTTATTTGCGCAGAAAATGTTATATTTCTGACGTATTAAGACCCGTGGCTGTGCCCTATGTTGCCGGCCGCGGTGGTTTTGCGGTTCTAGGCGCTGCAGTCCGGAACCGCGGGACTGCTATGGTCGCAGGTTCGAATCCTGCCTCGGGCATGGATGTGTGTGATGTCCTTAGGTTAGTTAGTTTTAAGTAGTTCTAAGTTCTAGGGGACTGATGACCTAAGATGTTAAGTCCCATAGTGCTCAGAGCCATTTGAACCATTTTTTTGTGCCCTATGTTCGAGGTCTCCACGGCTTTAACTTTCGACGAGGTACCGGAAGACCTCCCGTTGCTCGTGCTATCCTGACCTACCTCGCTACAGACTGTTGGAGAGCTGTTCTCGTCAGTAAGTTCTCCAGATGTCTCACCAGCATCTGTCATCTAAGCTCAAATCGACTCAGTACCTAAGCGAGTAAAAGTCACTGTTGCTGCTCAGGTAGTAGCTCTGTGCAATTACTTCCGCACCCTGTAATCATGTATTCTTCCTATTGTTCTGTGTATGCGCAATAAGTGATATTTTGTTATTCATTAACTTTCTTGGATGAACGCACTTTTATAGTCTGTTGGCATTTCTTTTTTTCCCATATCGCATAATTTGGAACTACTTTATCTGCTCCAAGAGATACATCAGATCCTTGTTCCCTTTGTCTTTTTCACGCAGCCGTCCACTATTATGGCCAAATGACCTCTCACAGGCGCTTCACAGTTGACTTTTATCGCCCATTTGGCTGCACCCGACGAACAGTTCGGCCGTGAAGCACTTGGGAGGCGCGGATTCAGTATTTGATACTGGGAAGGGGAGAGGGCTCAGGGAGGGAACATTTTGTTACCTTCCCTCTTCCCAATCCCTCTCCTCAAAATATAACTTGCCATCTCCCTCACTTTTAATGTGCTACAGCAAACTACAATTTTAATAAAGTAACAATATAACAAGTAAAATGTTTTAATACAGCTACAAATTATTTGTCTCCATCCGCGCTAACTGAATAATTTTAGCATAGCCTCCGAGAAACTACAGTTCAAAGAAATACAGCATTTGAAAACCATACGTTCACAAATTTGGGAATTATATGTGTCACGCCATAAATTTAAGATCTGTAATAGAAACAAATTCTGATAGCCTTGACAATGTTATAATTCATATAAGTGGTGATCAAAAAGTTTCAGTTTGAGCGTATAAGGCAACCTCCGACTCCGATGCGGATATGCACTGAGGAGCCAAAAAAACGGGTAAACCTGCCAATATCGTGTAGGGCACCCTTAAGCACGCAGAATGCCACGACACGGCCTGGCATGGACCCGACTAACGTCTGAAGTAGTGCTGGAGGGAATGGACACCGTGAATCCTTAAAGTACGAGGGGGTGGAGATCTCTGAACAGCACGATGCAAACCATCCCAGATACACTCAATAATGTTGATGTCCCGAAGGTCTGGTGGCCAGTGTAAGTGTTTAAACTCGGAAGAGCGTTCCTGGTGCCACACGTAGCAATTATGGACGTGTGTGGTGTCGCATTGTCCTGCTGGAATTGCCCAAGTCCGTCGGAATGCGCAATGGATATGAATGGATGCAGGTGATCAGACAGGATGCTTACGTACGTGTCACCTGTCAGAGTCGTATCTAGACGTATCAGGGGTCCCATATAACTTCAACTTCACGCGCCCCACATCTTAACAGAGCTTCGGCCAGCTTCAACAGTCCCCTGCAGACTTGCAGGGTCCATGGATTCATGAGTTTGCCTCCATACCCGTGCACGTCCATCCGCTCGATACAATTTGAAACGAGACTCGTCCGACCAGGTAACAAACATGTTTCCAGTCATCAACAGTCCATTGTTGGTGTTGATGGGTCCAGGCGAGGCGTAAAGCTTTGTGTCGTGCAGTCATCAGGGGTACACGATAATGGACCTTCGGCTCCGAAAGTCCAGATCAATGATGTTTCGCATGCTGACACATGTTGATAGCTCATCATTGAAATCTGCAGCAGTTTGCGGAAGGGTTGCACTTCTGTCACGTTGAACGATTCTCTTCAGTCGTCGATGTTTCCGTTCTTGCAGGATGTTTCTCCGGCCGCAGCGATGTCAGAGAATTGATATTTTACCAGATTCCTGATATTCACAGTACACACGTGAAATGGTCGTACGGAAAAATCTCCACTTCATCGCTACCTCGGTGATGCTGTGTCCCATCGCTCGTGCGTCGCCTATAGCACCACATTCAAACTCATTTAAATCTTGACAACCCTGCCATTGTAGCACCAGTAACCGATCTGACAACTGCGCCAGACATTTGTTGTCCTATATAGGCGCTGCCGATCGCAGCGCCATATTCTGCCTGTTTAAGTATCTCTCTATTGGAATACGCATGCTTATGCCAGTTTAAGAACCTTCAACATCGCAGCGCGTCAGCAATCATTGGTTAATATATTAAAAAACTAGACACCCGCCTCGACTGCGAAAAAAGCACCTAGTGTTAACCTAGGTTTCGGCGTAGATAACTACACCTTCTTCAGAACAATAAAACCCACAAGTGCCTAAGAAGACCTTTGTCAATGATTAAAAGAACACCATGGCTATACATTTATAAACGAAAAAAGGAAAACACAAACAGTACATATGTACAAAGTCAAAACCACTACTTAACTTAATGGTGTACACTCCACCTCACACCGACCTATGTTCGATGGGCCATGACCCGCCATAAACTGCAGCTACAAATGGTCGCTCACTTACAAGCCCGACCCGCTACCTATGCACATGCGCAAGACAAGGGAAGTTACTTGAATGCACATGCGCATACGAATACGAAAAAGTTTGTACATGGGTCGGGGCTAAATAGCCCATATATTTCCAACCGTGGATCAACGTATATCAAAAAATGGAATGGTTAGAATAAGTAACGAGCTAAATAGGAGATGAAACCTAAAAATAACCGCACACGGTTGCTTATGCTAGGAAAGAAACATATATGAAGCTACCTACGACAACAGGAGGAACTCTTAAAAACTATTCCTAAAGCCAATATTTAGCCTGGGGGGTGGGGGCTGTTTGTGTTTTCCTTTTTTTCGTTTATAAATGTATAGCTATGGTGTTCTTTTAATCATTGACAAAGGTCTTCTTAGGTACTTGTGGGTTTTATTGTTCTGAAGAAGGTGTAGTTATCTACGCCGAAACCTAGGTTAACACTAGGTGCTTTTTCCGCAATCGAGGCGGATTTCTAGTTTTTTAATATATTATACGAGTTTGTTTGGCACTTCAGTGTATAAGCACGGAATTTTAGGCAAGCGAGAGGTGGCACTACTGTCTTTCCGTTGTGTGTGCGGTAAATGCGGTAACGTGAACTATGGCGACGCTATTACGAAATGTGCCCTAACATAACCACAGAACCAACCCATTGTCATTCTTCTGCTGGCTGCCGAAGGGCAAACACGTTGGAGAAATGAGAATGTGTATGAGGCGGCACGTCTGTCAAAAACCGCCATTGTGGAACGGTGCACCAAGGAGTGCTGCTGCTTTGTTATAACGATATGCAAATGTCGTAACGCAGAAATTGCACCAATTCAAGTGGGAGACACTTGAGCGCCTGCCCTATAGTCCTGCGTCTCCATATGCAATTATCACGTCTTCGGTAGCTCAAAAGGACCTTGAAGAGTTGACGATTTCTTGGTGTTTCACAAAACGGGTATCTCCAACCTGTTGCATCAGCGGGATGATTTCCTGAATGCTCAGGCCGGCCGGTGTGGCCGTGCGGTTCTAAGCGCTTCAGTTTGGAACCGCATGGCCGCTACGGTCGCAGGTTCGAATCCTGCCTCGGGCATGGATGTGTGTGATGTCTTTAGGTTAGTTAGGTTTAAGTAGTTCTAAGTTCTAGGGGACTGATGACCTCAGAAGTTAAGTCCCATAGTACTCAGAACCATTTGAACCATTTTTTTTCCTGAATGCTCACGACGATTTTCCCTGGTTGGCATGCCGATTTGTACTGTATAGGCTTCGAAGGGGAACTTTTTGATAGCCCCTTCTATGAGGAGTGTTCAATAAGCGATGCAAAACATTTTTTTTTTTTTTTTTGAAAGCAGGTTGCCTTCATTCAGGATTCCAATACACCACACTATTCCGCTATTTTTTTGCTACAAAACACCATTTTTCAACACAATCCCCGTTCAATAAGACAGCCACATTGCTTGGCAGGCCTGTACGCCTGCTTGGTACCACTCTGCTGGTCTAAGGACGAAAAGCCATAATTCATGTAGTGCTTCCTGCGAAGAGCATGCTACATTGGGTCAAACAGATGGAAGTCGGAAGGTGCGAGATGCGGGCTATAGGGTGCCTGAGGCATAACACACCTCTGAGTACCCCAACTGGTAGACGAGTTTGTCATTACTAACAACACAGGAATCCAGTTGTGCAGCGAGTTCTTTGGTTGTGATCCGTCGATCACCTCGAATGAGAGTGTCCAGGAGTCAGATGGTTCAAATGGCTCTGAGCACTATGGGACTTAACATCTGAGGTCATCAGTCCCCTAGAACTTAGAACTACTTAAACCTACCTGTAACTAACCTAAGGACATCACACATATCCATACCCGAGGCAGGATTCGAACCTGCGACCGTAGCAGTCGCGCGGTTCCGCACTGAAGCGCCTAGAACCGCTCGGCCAACGCGGCCGACTCGGTGAGATCGAATAGGTTTGCACGACCTTGTTGTGATGATGACAGCTGCCTCACCCAACGACTCACAGTGCTCCTGTTCACTGCCAGGACTCCGTAAACATTCTGCAAGCACCTATGAATATCTGCGCTGCTCTGGTATTCCGACAGACGAAACTCTGCGACTGCTCTCTACTTGGAACGCACCTCCGTTACTGACGCGATTATGAAGGCCAAATTTAGCACAGCCACCTATTGGTACTTCATGAAACCATAGGGTCTTAAGCGCGATATCCCACAACTAATTCAGCATTTTTAAGCCTATATTGTCCGAGAAAAGAAATGTGTTAAATTACTTTCTGAATACTCCTCCTATAATATAAAATCGACGTGTACACTCATCGTTGTGAGTATTTTTTTAGCAGAACGATTGTGAACGCAGGTATGCAAACCATGGCTACAAGAGCGTTTCAGTGAAATAAATGCTGTTTCTTTCATTAGTTTGCTCCTAAGTTCGGTTCAAATGGCTCGAAGCATTATGGGACTTAATACCTGAGGTCATCAGTCCCCTAGACTTAGAACTACTTAAACCGAACTAACCTAAGGACATTACACACATCCATGCCCGAGGCAGGATTCGAATCTGCGACCGCAGCAGCAGCGCGGTTCCGGGCTGAGGCGCCTAGAACCGCTCGGCAAGAACGGCCAGCCCTAAGTTCGGGAAATCAGCCTTTCTGTTATTTATTTATTTTTTCTTTGTGGTGGGTCTCTCCCTACCTGTTATCCCTTACTCATTTTCTTGTGTATTACTGGTTCTACCTGTGGACTCACGAACCGTGTCGAATTTGATGTAGTTGTCAGGTGCGTTCTGCCAGCGAATATGCTCCTTTATCCGGTTGGCATCATGCTAGTCAGACTACTGGCCCATTCACGTCCATAAGGAACTGAAAAGTACCTGTGTTAAACTTAATCATTTTCGAGACATAGCTGTAATGCTGCTTTGTTCTTCAAAAGTTAGCTGTGAATTTGCAAATCAATATACGTCAAAATTCAAAAAGTTCTATAAATTGTTTAGGGGGAGGGAGGTGCTTGGGGATTGTGTTCTCCTCCCCCTGCCCTCCGACACCACTTGGAGTCGACGCCTGTCACTGTATGAGGGTGCTCGGCTCTGAGTGGTAGCCGGCAGTTCCGGCAGCAGCATATCGACCGCGCGCCGTATGTAGGCCGGCCTGGGGCTGCGGTGACGTCTCTAATTACTTAACACCGACCCCTAATGAAGGGCTCGCGTGTTCAAATCGAGCCGTTTCCTCCCTTTTCCGAGTGAGCCATCTCCCCGTGACTGATGAACACCGACGGCCCCTGCCGCATGACGCTGCACAAAATGCCCCGTCTCAGGTCGCCCTTCACTCTACGCGCCTCCGCTGCTAAAGTGGCCGTTTTGTCTCAGTCCACGGGGCTACAGAATAGCGGGAACCCTTAAGACAAACAACGGTTACGTCTGATACCTGGCCTTAAGCATGCCGCCAGCGAGCCAGCTAGATAACGCACTGAAGAGCCAAAGAAACTGGTACACCTGCCTAATATCGTGCAGGGCTCACGCGAGCACGCAGCAGTGCCGCAACACGACATGGCATGGACTCGACTAACGTCTGAAGTAGCGCTGGAGGGAACTGACACCACGAATCCTGCAGGGCTGTGGAGATCTCTTCTGAACAGCACGTTGTGCGGCATCCCAGATATGCTCAATAACGTTCCTGTCTGGGAAGTTTAGTGGCCAGCGTAAGTCTGTTCTTGGAGCCACTCTGTAGCAATTCTGGACGTGTGTGGTGTCGCATTGCCCTGCTGGAATTGCCCAAGTCCGTCGGAATGCGCATTGGATATGAATGGATGCAGGTGATCAGACAGGATGCTTACGTACGTGTCACCTGTCAGAGTCGTAGCTAGACGTATCAGGGTTCCGTATTACTCCAACTGCACAGGCCCCACACCGTTACAGAGCCTCCACCAGCTTGAACAGTGCCCTGCTGACAAAGAAATGGTTCAAATGGCTCTGAGCACTATGGGACATAACTGCTGTGGTCATCAGTCCCCTAGAACTTAGAACTACTTCAACCTAACTAACCTAAGGACATCACACACATCCATGCCCGAGGCAGGATTCGAACCTGCGACCGTAGCGGTCGCACGGTTCCAGACCGTAGCGCCTAGAACCGCTCGGTCACTCCGGCCGGCGCCCCTGCTGACATGCAGAGTCCTTGGATTCATGAGGTTGTCTCTATACCCGTACACATCCATGCTCTCGATACAATTTGAAACGAGACCGTCCGACCAGGCAACATATTCCCAGACATCAACAGTCCAATGTCGGTGTTGACGGGCCCAGGCCTTGTGTCGTGCAGTCTGACAATTGTTGATGGCCCAGCAATTTGCGTTAGGGTTGGACTTACGTCACGTTGAACGATTCTCTTCAGTCGTCGTTGGTCCTGTTGTTGCAGGATGTTTTTCCGGCCGCAGCGATGTCGGAGATTTGATGTTTTACCGGATTCCTGATATTCACGGTACACTCGTGAAATGGTCGAACGGGAAAATCCCACATCATCGGTAATCGGAGATGCTGTGACCTATCGCTCGTGCGCCGACTGTAACACCACGTTCAAACTCACTTAAATCTTTATAACCTGCCATTGTAGCAGCAGTAACCGATCTAACAACTGCCCCAGACACTCAGGCGTTGCCGAACGCAGCGGCATATTCTGCCCGTTTAAATACCTCTTTATTTGAATACGCATGCCTATACCAGTTTCTTTGGCGCTTCTATGTATGAAGGCTATCTGGAAAGTAAGTTCCTGTTTCATATGGCATGTGAAAGAGTCTTGGGAAAAAAACAGTCGCCTACTGGTTCGCATAAGAGATGAGTGTGCCCCTTGAACTCAAGAAAAAGGAGGTGGTTTTAAATATGATGATATAGTCTTACTCCTTATAGATTGTCTTGAAGAAATCATTTTTATGTCCATCTCAGCTGCTCCCTAAAACCGCTGCACCTGGTGGGTGGACCCCTTGCAGCGGGAACATTAGTCATCGGCGGAAATTCCCGAAGCCCCACTATTGGACCCGCTATAAAATAATTTTGTATAAATCACTTTCATTATACTTTCTATCAGCACAAAAAATGGTTCAAATGGCTCTGAGCACTATGGGACTTAACAGCTGTGGTCATCAGTCCCCTAGAACTTAGAACTACTTAAACCTAACTAACCTAAGGACATCACACACATCCATGCCCGAGGCAGGATTCGAACCTGCGACCGTAGCAGCCGCGCGATTCCGGACTGCGCGCCTAGAACCGCGAGACCACCGCGGCCGGCTATCAGCACATATAAGATAATTGAAAAATATTAAGTTCTTACAAAATGGTGACGTGCTGAAACCAATGTCAGTTTCTTCACCCACAAAATCGAGATAAAAGCGTGCACCGAGTATAGCCCTTTGAAAATATTCCAAGACGTCTAGGTACGCTAATACAGAATTAAATTTAGAATGACAGCACGAAATTCCGATGAAAATCGTATGTATCGTTCTCAAGTTATGTTTCCCGCCAATCTGAAAAATTCTATTTCGAAAGAAACGTGCTTTAAATTTTTGTCTACACTTTTTGTGGGTACAGTCTGTTAAATAAGTGCGTGGTCAGCATTACACACAGATGGTAAAAGAAATCGCCTTAGTTCTTTCACAGCCCACTATGGGGCACATTTTTCCTTCATGCAATGGCCGTAAAGCGTTAGTTTTCTTTAAATTCTTGACTGAAATTTGCACGTATTAACCAAAAATTGGCCGGCCGTTGTGCCCGAGCCGTTGTAGGCGCTTCAGTCTGGAACCGCGCGACCGCTACAGTCGCAGCTTCGAATCCTGCCTCGGGAATGGAAGTGTGTGATGTCCTTAGGTTAGTTACCGGTAGGTTTAAGTAGTTCTAAGTTCTAGGGGACTGATGACCTCCGATGTTAAGTCCCATGGTGCTCAGAGCCATTTGAATCATAACCAAGAATTTAAATGGGCAGAAGATGTTACAAATTTATCAAAAATGTCTGATGCCGACAGCCAAACGTTGACTCATCGACAAAAATGAAGACTGTATACCTAAGGAGGACAATGATCCGAAGCACCGCACCAGATTTTGCAGCGACTGGAAAAAGGAGGAAGGTGTGCCTGACGCTAATCCTGTTATAAATGTATAGTCTTACATCAAAAAGAAGTTGCAAGGAAAAAAGACTTTCACTTTGAAACAGCTGTCAACGCAAATTCGACGCAGTTGAAGGGTTGGGGTTGTTTGGGGGAGGAGACCAGACAGCGAGGTCATCGGTCTCATCGGTTTAGGGAAGGACGGGGAAGGAAGTCGGCCGTGCCCTTTCAAAGGAACCATCCCAGCATTTGCCTGGAGTGATTTAGGGAAATCACGGAAAACCTAAATCAGAATGGCCGGACGCGGGATTGAACCGTCGTCCTCTCGAATCGCAGTTGGAGGTTTCTTCTAAGCGAATAGGAAGAAAACTTGCTTTCGAGCATGCCTCGGAGATGACAAGCAATTGTCGATGCTGCCGGTGACTGGAAGTATTATTAAGTGTACTTTCGATATATACAATATATAAGAAAGAAACGAAGTTATAAGTTTGTTGTCAAATAATTTTTTCTACTGGTTAACCCGACCACGATCTTACTTAACAGACTGTAAGTTAAACATACCTCTAACCAGCGATCCCTGGACCATACAGCAATCCTTAACAAGCTCCTCGCCAGACCGTGAAGGCCCAAAGAATATTTACCAGCCGCCGTGTCATCTTCTGCTTTGCGGCGTCATGCAGATGCGGTATGGAGGGGCATCTGTACAGCACACTGCTTCCTGGCAGTTCTTCAGACTGTGGAGCCGCTACTCGTCCGCAGCTCGTGGTCGTGCGGTAGCGTTCTCGCTTCCCACGCCCGGGCTCCCGGGTTCGATTCCCGGCGGGGTCAGGGATTTTCTCTGCCTCGTGATGACTGGGTGTTGTGTGATGTCCTTAGGTTAGTTAGGTTTAAGTAGTTCTAAGTTCTAGGGGACTGATGACCATAGATGTTAAGTCCCATAGTTCTCAGAGCCATTTGAACCATTTGATTTGAGCCGCTACTACTCGGTCAATTAGCTCCTCAACTGGCATCACGAGGCCTTGTGCACCCCGCACCATCCCTTGCACCAAGAAAAAATTCTTGGCATTACCGAGAATCGAGCCCGACTCCTTCACATGGCAGCCACTTAAAGTGACCCCTCAGATACGGAGGTGTACTGTACAGCAATCCTTCCAGATCCAAAAGGAAGTCCTCCTCCATATTCTTAGTGTCCGTGGTGGTCCCGCAGGGCTCTTTGGCAGCTTCTGTCATCCGCTGCTCTGCTCGCTAGATACGCTTTTCATCCGCTTTTTTTGCAGAAGTTGTAACTGTTTAGTCCGATCTCAAGTCGGAGCACGTTCACAACTTTCATAATGCCTGTTAGGCCGCCGTTGAAATTACAGGTAGAGTATTTTGTTCCCACTTTGAATGGTTTTCGTAAACACTTTTACACAAATCATCTTGCAATTCGATAACGGAGTTTCTGGTGAACTTGGGATCAACACTATGATGAAGTAGACATTCCAGAGAACATTTTAAGTGGAAAAAAAGAAATCGATTTTTGTGAAGTTTTCAAAGAGGACTATGCCCTTAAGCGGCTCACTGACGGTCACTGATACTGTTCAGTAATACTGCACAACATAATTTAATTACTACCTACACTATTCAATAAAAATGTGAAATATCTGGTGTTGTTCGGAATTTTGGTTGATGAAGGCGTTACTACTGTGGTAACTGTTCCCCATGTAACACACAGAAGAGCCACGTGGAATTACCAGCTACAGATCTTTTAAAATTTATCAAATTAATAATCACATAGAAGTGGACCTCAGGACGCTAAGAGACCTCCATATACAAAGGCAAAGATTATACCAAAGTGTGCCCGTTGCTAATTAATAACGTTACAGCTATTGCAGGAAGCATCTACAGTGTATTGGCCTCGTTGCATCCCCATTCTACGACACAGTGAAGAAGAGGATATTAACATCACCCTTTTTGGCTGCCAGGACAGATACAACACTGTAAGTCACATCTCCATCAGTTGCGTTTTGCCGACATGTGTTACTCTGCTTGAGAGACGTGAGAATGTATCGCCTTTTATATGCCTTTTTGTTGGAAGAGCATGGCAGTTTTTAACATTATTCCATTGCAATTTTATGTTTATGCTCATTTACAGTGTATTAAACCCTATGTGGACGTTACTCTTCGATGGGTTAACTTTTATATGCAGCGATGACTGTATGATGATGGCTGTACATGTCCTACTCAGATGACAAAACAAAAATAAGAAATAAAATAATGCTACACTTTCTTTCAAGCAGAAGAAAATAAAAGTAGTTCGAAATCTGATACAAGGAACTTCGAAAATTCACTCATCAAAAGTTATTGCCGCGCGGGATTAGCCGAGCGGTCTATGGCGCTGCAGTCAGGGACTGTGCGGCTGGTCCCGGCGGAGGTTCGAGTCCTCCCTCGGGCATGGGTGTGTGTGTTTGTCCTTAGGATAATTTAGGTTAAGTAGTGTGTAAGCTTAGGGACTGATGAACTTAGCAGTTAAGTCCCATAAGATTTCACACACATTTGAACAAAAGTTATTGGTTCAAAATGGTTCAAATGGCTCTAAGCACTATGGGACTTAACATCTGAGGTCATCAGTCCCCTAGACTTAGAACTACTTAAATCTAATTAACCTAAGGACATCACCCACATCCATGCCCGAGGCAGGATTCGAGCCTGCGACCATAACAGCAGCGCGGTTCCGGACTGAAGCGCCTAGAACCGCTCGGCCACAGTGGCCGGCCCAAAACGTATTTAGAGAATTTAAATAGAATCAGAAAAGCATTATTAGAAAAGCGCTGATGATTCAATATTTGATGCATTACCATTCCTGGAAATGGTTGCCACTGTATTAGTTCTTAAATAATTAACAAAAAAATTTTCCCTCTTACCTGAAGCGTACTGTTCCCGTGGTTTGTTGAGCAGCATCTCATGTGAATCATCCCTAATATTCTGCTTTTTATATTGTTTTGTGCAAAGGCCCCGTACTGTAAGCAACGTTTTGAACATTGTTGATGCAGTCTGTTATGAAAATTTCTTCTTGTTTTAACTCATTTTAGTGGGTAAACATAACAACGAAGACAAAGAAATCGAGGGAGTGTACTTCAGGGTGTCAATACTGCCTACAGACGGCACAATATTTCTCAGGAAGCGCAACTTACACTGCTCGACAGAAAGCACCCAGAAGAGGGAGGAGAGAACGAAGTGAAACTTCACGGGTTGAGAGGGTTATTTCAGTGATTACAAAATGGAGTCATATTTACAAAGCACTTGGTAGTATGAGCCCACTTATCAGTGTGACATTTTACACCTTCTGGCCTGAATGCCTGGAGAGATTCGGTTGGGAAAAGTGTCATAAAGCCGCTTTGTCCTCTCCTGAGACGACCTGACAACCAACTGTATTAAATTCTGGATGCTAGTGCTGGGACAGAGTTCACATCCGAGCTGATCCTTGACATGTTTTAGCAGAGACATATCAGGGAATCTTACTAGCCACAGCAATACCTCAACATCACGCACTATGTTTGTAGAGACATGCAATGTGTGTGGATGAGCATTGTCATTATGAAAAATAGCACCAGAATACTGTCATACGAGAGGTGACACATGAGGATGAAGGATGTCCGTGACATAACGTTGGTAGTGCCGGTTCAAAAATTAAAGAGACACTTATCTCAACATAGTGGAATTTAAAAGGATGCAATTGAAAGGAATAGTATTTAAACGGGTGGTAGTTGCCTAGCAGGTATTCTGCCCACGATCGGTTTCTTATTTCAAGATCACTGATAAATAATTCCGGAGTCAGGTTACACACTTGGACTAATTATACCCAAGGTCATACCCCATTCCCTTCCCCTGGGAACCACGGGCAACTTATCAAGGCCATCCAGGGAACCTCTTCCCCCTCCTCATCCTTGCCCTTTATAACTAGTTCAGTTGTGTAGACGGCATCCGTCTTGTATCCAAGGTTCTCGGGTGTCAAGCCGGATCCGATCGTCGAAGTTCCACGATATTTCGGCGAATAACCGTTCCGCCATCATCAGATGGTGCTGATGGAATGATCTGTCTGCGCTGTGTCCGTGGTATTTGTGTCCGCGGGGTCCCGAGTCGTACCCCGGCGCGGGCGGCCGTAGGGGCGCCGCGTGGTGGGAGGGGTGGGGGTAGCTGCAGCCACGTCCGGTGGTAGGCGCAGTCCATCTCCGTCCGCCGTGGCGGAAGGATCTCGCGTCCGCTCGCGCTGTTGCTCTTTGATGGTGTTTAATAATGGTTTCCAGGCCTTGTTAAGTTGAAACCCGGTGTCCCTGTTGATGAGGTTATCTGTTACGCGAATTTCTATGGCCTCCTTGTAGATACTGCCCCAGTAGGCACTTGTGGCCGTCAGGATTTTTGGCTCTTCGAATTTCGCTGTATGTCCGGTTTCAATGCAGTGTTCTGATAGGGCTGAATGGCTGGGTTGGCATAAGCGGGTGTGGCGTTCGTGTTCCTTGCATCGGTCCTCGACCGTGCGAACTGTTTGGCCGATGTAGGATTTGCCACAGCCGCACGGGATTTTGTATACGCCCGCTTTCTTAAGACCTGAGTCATCTTTTGTCGTTCTTAGTAGGTCACGAATCTTCGATGGTGGTCGGAAGACTGTGTCAATCTTGTGTCGCCTTAACAGTCTCGCTATTTTTGACGGCACGTTGCCAGCAAACGGCAGAAAGGCCACAGCTTGCTTCTCTTCTTCGGGTTGTTCTTCATCTCGGTTCTCGCTGCACTTCTGTTGTCGGAAGGCTCTTTGGATTTGGCGGTTGCCATACCCATTCTTGCGGAACACGGTCTCCAGGTGTTTGAGTTCCGTTGGCAGGTTCTGTTCATCAGAGATCGAGTGTGCTCTATGTACCGAGGTGTTGAGCATTCCATTAAGCTGCGCCGGATGGTGGCAGCTGGAGGCATGTAGGTGCAGGTCAGTGTGTGTAGACTTCCGGTACACACTGTGACCCAGTGAGCCATGAGACCTACGTTCCACTCGGACATCAAGAAAGGGTAGTTTTCCATCTTTCTCAGTCTCCATGGTGAACCGAATGTTACTGTGGACCGAATTTAGACGTTGCAGAAAAATCTGTAGCTGTTCCTGTCCATGTGGCCAGATGACGAACGTGTCGCCCACTTAGCGAAAGAAGCATACAGGTCTCAGTTCGGCGGCTTCCAATGCTTTCTCTTCGAAACTCTCCGTGAACAGGTTGGCCACCACTGGGGAGAGCGGGCTCCCCATGGCTACTCCATCGGTCCGCTCGTAGTATTGACCATTGAAGACACAGTACGTAGATGTTAACACGTGCCTGAACAGTTGTGTCAGTTCAGGCCCGAATTTCTCACTGATTAAGTGGAGAGAATCTTCCAGCGGGACACGTGTGAATAATGAGACGACATTGAAGCTGGCCATGATGTCGGATTCTTCTACTGTCATCTCCTTCAGGCGGTCAATGAAGTCCGTCGAGTTCCGGATATGATGCGCACATTTCCCCACATAAGGTTTTAGCATGCCCCCTAAGTGCTGCGCCAAAAGATACGTCGGTGCCCCTATGTTGCTGACTAAGGGTCGCATCCCTTCTTTGTGCGTTTTTAGGACACCATATATCCTCGGAGCTACCGCCGAACGTTGGGTTCGAAGAGAGAAGAATCCTGACGGCCACAAGTGCCTACTGGGGCAATATCTACAAGGAGGCCATAGAAATTCGCGTAACAGATAACCTCATTAATAGGGACACCGGGTTTCAACTTGGCAAGGCCTGGAAACCACTATTAAACACCATCAAAGAACAACGGTGCGAGCGGACGCGACATCCTTCCGCCACGGCGGACGGAGATGGACTGCGCCTACCACCGGGCGTGGCTGCAGCTAACCCCACCCCTCCCACCACGCGGCGCCGCGCCGGAGTACAACTCGGGACCACGCGGAATATCGTGGAACTTCGACGATCGGATCCGGCTGGACACCCGAGAACCTTGGATACAGCACATTCGCCGGGAAAGCCTCAGATCACATATGGTATCAGTCTTGTGCTGAGCGACGTAGAGAGAGGACCAGGTTTGTACAAACAGAATTACAATTGAAATGTTGTGAAATAATAACAATGATGTAACAAATTAACTCACGGTTTGTTAATAACAATTTTTTGCGAATAGTAAAGAGTACAGCAGTCAGTCGCAGATAATATGAGAGTGAACTCAACTTTGACATCAACAGTCCAGTTGGGTCTAGGTGCATATAAAAGTGGTTTCAATGTCTTAACTTACATTTAAGGCACTAGGACCTCCTATAAAAATTATTTGTGACTGATTGCGATACCCTTTACTTCTAGAAATTAATACACTCGCTGAAGATGTCTGCTTCGATATGGAATCAAAGTTAATATCACTTTTTGCAATACAATTATATATAACATATTTTTTTCTTTTTTTACTCTCAATATACTTCTTTCATAGATTTATTTACAAATGTAATATACAAAAAGTATTTTCATTGAAGATCTTAGATACTATTAGATACTACACTTTCCACTGAATTAGTAATTTTATGTCTTTCTTCATATAACATTCATATATTTAATAATTTTTATATATACGGTATGTATGAGAAGTGGCGGATAGCAGCAGAAGGTGAAGAAAAACTACACACACACACACACACACACACACACACACACACACACACACACACACTCACACTCAATCATGCAATGAGTAGTGTGAGTAAGGGAGGCTCCTGATCTGTCGCCAAAAATGAACCAAAGTATTTCACCATGCGACAGCCTGACTCGCAGCTGCAGTGCAATATGTACCTCATGGCCTCATGAGAGAAAGACTACCTGAAACACCGTATGCGGAGCGATTCCAATACTCTCAAGCAGACACCTCTTGTAATCCTCGATCATGATAGCTTTTGAGGCTGTGCAGTGCGCACCCTTAGGCATCCATCCTCTGTGTGACTCCTGCATCTATGCGGTGTACGTATACTTCCAGCCTGAGCCCCATAAACTCCACTGTCTGCGAGCTATTTGCCTCGTTTCACTTCAGGCTGATAATCTTCTTGTTTCGTGGCGTTACTCCATAAGGATTATCGAACACTTATCCAGACGTGTCGAATTACTCGGAATTGTTCTTAATTACTTCACATGGATCGTAGCCTTTCACTCAGTAGATGAAACCGTCTGTAACCATATAAAGTAATTTGGGATCAGGCCGGTAATTCCATAGGCCGGCGGCTGCTAGTATCTGACGATACAGAATATTGCAGTGAGTCCATGACTTGACAGGCGCAGATGTTACGACGTGTTTGGTACACAAACTGGCGATCCTTGCTTGCGGCGGTCTGACGTGATCGACCGGCAGCTTGACCAATATGCCTGCCCTGCGTTCCCATGCAGTCTGGCATAAGGCAGTTGCCACATCCGAATGCCCCACAGATCCGGATACTGCAATATTCGACCAACCAGCGACAAGGAGACTCCGCCAGGTGCTGAAACGATATCTCACACGTGTCCGCGGCATTTCCGAGACAGTTATCACTCAACATCTAACGCTGTTCGTGCCTCTTATGCATCCCGCCAGGTCTGGTAACAACACTACTCACGAACAAAACTAATGCACTCAGGTGGCCGTTCTACCTGTCACCAAGCATTATAACTCTAATCATTTACAAACCCGCCGATAAGAGTGTACGAGTACGAGGTTACATAGACATCCGACCATGTTCTGTGGGTGCTTCATTTTCTGTGTCAGACAGGGTAATTAAAGAATATTTTTTCACTGGTAGCAACACAGGAAAAGTTACTTAATTCCTAGACACAAAGGTAATAATTCAATTTTTTCCTACACTTATCCTTTACAGACAGGTAAAGTCGCTGCACTTTGAGATACAAACAGTTTTATTATCAATCGCTAAAAATAGTTATTACGCGAATTTTATGAGTCTATATTCAGATTTTAAAAGTACTTAAATGAAATAAATCGTATCAGACAATCTATGACTGCCTCATGATTTTTTATAAGAAAACCCTTCATGCATGTAGGGTATGGTACCGTACGTTTTCGCAATTTGGAGAGAAATTGTTCTCTGTATTTGCTGCAACATGGAACAAGCAAAGATTGAAAGGTTAATATCTCCAGCGTCTCAAATACTGTAATCGCAAATGTCTGAATTTCTTTGTTTTAAGCTATACAAATGAGAAGGGAAGTAGCTGTGACTGAATCGCATTCAAGTGATTGTGGAAATAGCTATGAGGCGTACTCACACGGTCAGTTGCCGATTAGCCATATAGAAGAGTTAGCAGCTGCTACTGGTGCGCCAGGGTGTAAAGAGCTCTATCAAATTTGATGTGAATGTTATTCTGCCTGCCGTCCAGTGGAAAGACTGTGGTGTCTAAATGTAGAATGAGTAGTAACAGCACATATCTAGAAGTGAGGGCCGACCACGCCATACATTATGTGTCGTAAGTTGACAACTCCGCAAAACTTACAGGTTAATTCCCTAACTTTGTCCGAGTTAGTCGTCATAACTCGATCAATCAGAATAACGTCCTGTTGATTACCAATAGCAAAGTAAATAATGAAGCCTACTACGGGGTGTTCAAAAAGTCTCTCCGGAGTGCCGTATGATTGTTGGCAGCGCGTGCCGTGTGCCGCAGCGATTATAGGCAATCGAAATGAAACTCAGTGAAATACAAATTATCAATTTATTGAATATTCATTTTTACTTACAAATTTTCACATTAAATGTTGAAAGTGTCCCCTCTGTTGTTGAATACACAATTCAATTCGTCTAATCATGTTTCCAAACACAAGCTGTAACATTTCTTCTGCAACAGAAGCAGTGAAAGTGGATATTGCAGTTTTCAATTCATCGATGTATTTTGGACGGTTTTTATAGACAGTTGCTTTCGCTGCACCCGAGAAGAAAAAGTTTAGATGGCTCTGAGCACTATGGGACTTAACTTCTGAGGTCATCAGTCCCCTAGAACTTAGAACTACTTAAACCTAACTAGCCTAAGGACACCACACACATCCATGCCCGAGGCAGGATTCGAACCTGTGACCGTAGCAGTCGCGCGGTTCCGGACTGAAGCGCCTAGAACCGCTCGGCTACCACGGCCGGCGAAGAAAAAGTCAAGTGGTGTTAGGTCAGGCGATCAGGCCAAAGTCCCTGCGAAATTATGCGGTCACCAAAAACATCAGCAAGCAGTGATATTGAAACGCAAGCTTATACGCGATGCACCATCTTATTGAAAATAGCCGTTCAGTATCTCACTTAACACAAGTTCTCCTATGAATGGGTACAGAATATCAATGCAGTATCGTTGTGCGCTTATTGTTTCGTTGAAAAATATGAGACCCATAATCCGATGTCTAGAAATTGCGTTCCAAACTCTAATTTTCACAGAATGAAGTGGTTCCTCATGAATACACAATGGATTTGCAGTACTCCACATACGAGAATTTTGCGAGTTCATGTACCCAGATAAATGAAACCACGCCTCATCAGTGAAAAACGTTTCATTAAGAATTTCCCTTCCATTTTGTTGAACGAAATTTTTGAACCATTGATAATAATGCAATCTCCTGCCATGATTAGTATTTTTCAGTTCTTGCACAACTGTAACTTTGTATGGGAAAAGTTCTAATTTTTTCCTTACAGCTGTGTGGGCCGTTCCGACACTAACATAGATTTCCTGGGCGAGTTTTCTTACTGACTTGTTAGGGCTCATGGACATTTCATCGGAAATGTTGAGCAGTTTATCCTCAGACAAAGCGCTAGGACGACCACTTCTCGGTGCATCCGTCACTGAACCCGTACTTCGAAATTTGTTAATCAAATCTCGCACAGTATCGCGATGTGGGAGTGTTGTATCCGGGAAAGCAGAATTAAATGTTTGACGAACTGAAACTGTGTATTTACCTTCAGCTTTGAACACTTGTTCGACTAAAAAAATGGTTCAAATGGCTCTGAGCACTATGGGACTCAACATCTATGGTCATCAGTCCCCTAGAACTTAGAACTACTTAAACCTAACTAACCTAAGGACAGCACACAACACCCAGCCATCACGAGGCAGAGAAAATCCCTGACCCCGCCGGGAATCGAACCCGGGAACCCGGGCGTGGGAAGCGAGAACGCTACCGCACGACCACGAGATGCGGGCATGTTCGACTAAAATTACACATTCTTCAATGGTTAGCATTTTAACAGTGACAAAAACGAAACAAAGGAACTAAACTTAAACGTTCACGTCAACACGTAATGACACACGCCAACGATACTACTGACGCTGGCTGAGATAAACGAAATAGAGGAATGTTGGGAGAGTCCACTAGAAGGGAAGTAACCCAGGCAGGCGAACAATCATACGGCACGAGCGGCTAACAATCATACGGCACTGCGGAGAGACTTTTTGAACACCCCGTATTAGAGTCGCTCATTCCTTGTGCAGTGTACAATAAGGTAACAAAATTCATGGGGTACCTCCTAATATCGTGACGAACCTCCTTTTGCACGGCGTAGTGCATCAAGGCGACGAGGCATGGACTCCTCTAGTCTGGAAGTCCCCTTCAGAAATATTGAGCCATGCTGCTCTTATAGCCATCCATAATAGTGAAAGTGTTGCTGGTGTAGGATTTTCTGCACGAACTTATCCCCCGATTATATCTTATAAATGTTCGATGGGATTCATGTCGGGATATCTGTGTGGATAGTTTATTCGCTCGAATTGTCCAGAATGTTCTTCAAACCAGTCGCGAACTGCTGTCGCCCGGTGACATGGGGCATTGTCATATTTAAAAATTCCATAGTTGTTTGGGAACAAGTGGCCCAACATAACCATTTCCAGTCAATGGTCGGATCAGCTCGAGCAGAGGACTCAGTCAATTCCACGTACACACAGCGCACACCATTATGGAGCCAGCACCAACTTTCACTGTGCCTTGTTGAAGACTTAGCTCCATGGCTTCGTGGGGTCTGCGCCATACTCGACTCCTACCATCACCTCTTACCAACTGAAGCCGGGACTCGTCTGGCCAGGCCGTGGTTTCCCAGTAGTATAGGGTCCCACCGATATGGTCACGAGCACAGGAGAGGCGCTGCAGGCAATGTCGTGTCGCTGGCAGAATCAGTCGCGTCGGTCGTCTACTGCCAAAGCACACTGATGCCAAATTTCGCCTCGCTGTCCTAAATGATACGTTCGTCATGCGTCTCACATTGATTTCTGCGTTTATTTCACGCAGTGTTGCTTGTCTGTTAGCACTGACAACTCTGCGCAAGCGCCTCTGATCTCGGTTGTTAAGTGAAGGCCGTCTGCCACTGCATTGTCCGTAGTGAGAGGTAATACCTGAAATTTGGTATTCTCGGCACACTCGTGACACTGTGGATGTCGGAATATTGAATTTCCTAACGATTTCCGATATGGAATTCCCCATGCTACCAGCGACCATAATCATGTCAAAAACCTTTTCACATGAATGCACTGCCCTTTTATACCTTGTGTACGCGATACTACCGCCGTCGCAAACCAGGGCCGACCAGGGTGAAGGTATGAAGCTGCGAAACCTGGTACCCAACCTTACACCACTGGCTCCGGAAAGTCGATTTCACCCCTTCGGTCCTCTTCTGTGAGAAAGTGTTCGCTCTTACACATGACGCACCCAATTGGGTTGGGATTGTGTTGTTTGGGGGAAGACACCAAACAGCAAGGTCATCGGTCTCATAGGTTTAGGGAAGGATGGGGAAGGAAGTCGGCCGTGCCCTTTCAAAGGAACCATCGCGGCATTTGCCTGGAGCGATTTAGGGAAATCACAGAAAACCTAAATCAGGATGGCCCAACGCGGGATTGAACCAACGTCCTCCCGAATGCGAGTCCAGTGTGCTAACCACTGCCCCACCTTCTCGGTACAACCCAACTGGTATAGGCTTCATAGCAAAGCGGATGTAAATTATAATACCGATGTGTAACGCTGAAACGTCCCCTTAGTAAAATTTCTGAATTACTGTGCTGATAAACCTCTTACATTATTTACTTTTCAAACAGCTGAGCAAAACTGAACGTACTCAAACATTCACTAAAGTGACACATAATATTTTTAGCGCAACGCAATCTGACTTTCAAAAATCCCTACAAAACAATGGCCCTGACTAACATTAACCCATACCTTTCACAAATCACTTACCTAACCAAAAATCTTCGTTACTCGAACTACTGCAATTTAGCGAGCGCCACTACTGCCTGCTAAATAAAAGATTCAAACTACTGAAGGCACTAACTACTAATAGGCATAATTAGCAAATGAAAGATTTTGATTGAGAACAAACAATGTATTTACCTTACTAGTGTTCAAAAGTCATAATACATATAGCAGTTCATGACATCCAGTCTTACAAATTTCGAAACTCCGCCATCTCTCTCCCCACATCCACCACTGCTTGTGGCTCACCTCCAACTGCGCAACGCTATGCACTGTTCACATCCAGCTGCCCAACACTACAATGGCAGACAACAATGCAAACTAGCCACAGACTGCACACAGCACAGACAGAGATTTTCATACAGAGCGCTACGTGGCGGCGGCGTTACCAATATAAGAACCTAAACAGCCTACTTACAACGCCATGAGATTAAACTGTAGAATTCCATTTTATTTTGAAATTTATTTTCCCTTCTGTGCACATCGAAGTGGCCAACAAGAGCAGCAGGCCTAGAGATACGGGCCGACAAAAAAAAAAAAAAAAAAAAAAAAAAGCCTCTCAGCACTGTGGGACTTAACATCTGAGGTCATCAGTCCCCTAGAGCTTAGTACTACTTAAACCTAACTAACCTAACGACATCACACACATCCATGCCCAAGGCAGGATTCGAACCTGTGACCGTAGCAGTTACGTGGTTCCAGACTGTAGCGCCTAGAACCGCACGGCAGGCCCCACTCCATTCGCCTGATATCTTCTATTTCAAGGTACTCCTCCACGATGGCAGCTCGATGAGGCTGTGCGTTATCATCCATCACGAGGAAGATGGGACCAACTGCACCTCTGAAAAGGCGGACATACTGGTGCAAAATGACGTTCCGATACACCAGACCTGTTACAATTCTTCTGTCAAAGACATGCAGGGGTGTACGTGCACCAATCATAATCCCACCCCACACTATCAAATCACGACCTCCATACAGGTCCCTTTCAAGGACATTGAGGTGTTGGTATCTGGTTCCTGGTTCATGCCAGATGAAAACCCGGCAGAAATCACTGTTCAGGATATACCTGGACTCGTCTGTGAACATAACCTGGGACCACTGTTCCAATGACCATGTACTGTGCTCTTGACACCAGGCTTTACGTGGACTCCTGTGACCAGGGGTCAGTGGAATGCACCTTGCAGGTCTCCAGGCAAATAAACCATGTCTGTTCAGTCGTCTGTAGACTGTGTGTCTGGAGACAACTGTTCCAGTGGCTGCACTAAAGTCCCGAGCAAGGCTACCTGCAGTTCTCTGTGGCCTCTGCGGGGACTGATGGTGAGATATCGGTCTTCTTGTGGTGTTGTACACTGTGGACGTACCATACTGTAGCGCCTGGACACGTTTCCTGTCTGTTGGAATCGTTGCCATAATCTTCAGATGACACTTCGTGGCACGTGGAGGGCCCGTGCTACCTTCCCGGCGGGGTCAGGGATTTTCTCTGCCTCGTGATGGCTGGGTGTTGTGTGATGTCCTTAGGTTAGTTAGGTTTAAGTAGTTCTAAGTTCTAGGGGACTTATGACCATAGATGTTAAGTCCCATAGTGCTCAGAGCCATTTGAACCATTTTGAACCCGTGCTACGTCCTGCTGTGTTAGACCAGCCTCCAGTCGCCGTAGTATTCAGCCCCCCATAACGTCATGAATATGTGTTCTTTGAGCCGTTTTCAACACACAGTCACCATTAGCACGTCTGAAAACGTCTGCATACTTACTCGCTGCACCGTACTCTGACATGCACCAACACATCTCTGAATATGTGGACTGCTGCCAGCGCCACCGTGCGACGACCACAGGTCAAATTCACCGTACGGTCATACCCGGAAGTGATTTAAAGCCGCAAACCGCCCACCAGAGCGTTGTTTCACCATGTATCACCATTATCCTTAATTTATGAGTATGAGTGTATGTAAACTGAAGGAGAGGGGAGAAAGGAAAGGGAAGGGGAAGGTGTCTGTTCTTTCGTACATGTCCAGAAGAACAGACATCACGCTTTCATATAACTGATTTGCCTCGATGGGCAAGGAATGCACCACATTCAGAGCGAATGCACAATTACATCCGACCTCATGTGGGAATCCCCAAGTAGTGAGAATGGAGGACATGGACAGGGACTGTAGATAGTGGCGCTAGGTGGGAATGTGAGTTGACCGAGATAGACCGCGCACTTGTGGTTAACTCTGTGTCCGGGTGGCGCAATGGTTAACGCAACTACCTACAAGCAGGACATCCCAGTCCGGCACACATTTTCACTCGTTGTCGCTGATGCCGCATAAAGTACTGATGCAGCTGACACCAATAATCCCTTCCCCTTCCTTTCCTTTCTCCCCACTCCTACAATTTACATAATATGTATCACAGCTGCGGATTCTACGTGGTGTCTGTTTTTTTCTGACATGTCCAAAAAATAGACATCAAGCTTCATATAACGATACATGTATTATACACTAAATCATTACTGTAATTACACTACTGGACATTAAAATTACTACTCCAAGAAGAAATGCAGATGATAAACGGGTATTCATTGGACAAATATATTATACTACAACTGACATGTGATTACATTTTCACGCAATTTGGGTGCATGGATCCTGAGAAATCAGTACCCAGAACAACCACCTCTGGCCGTAACAACGGCCTTGATACACCTGGGCATTGAGTCAAACAGAGCTTGGATGGCGTGTACAGGTACAGCTGCCCATGCAGCTTCAACACGATACCACAGTTCATCAAGAGTAGTGACTGGCGTATTGTGACGAGTCAGTTGCTCGGCCACCATTCACCAGACGTTTTCAATTGGTGGGAGATCTGGAGAATGTGCTGGCCAGGGCAACAGTCGAACATTTT
Organism: Schistocerca americana; assembly: GCF_021461395.2. NCBI lineage: Eukaryota > Metazoa > Arthropoda > Insecta > Orthoptera > Acrididae > Schistocerca > Schistocerca americana. The sequence continues at coordinate 355,465,914 of NC_060130.1, forward strand.
CTGTATCCAGAAAGGCCCGTACAGGACCTACAACATGCGGTCGTGCATTATCCTGCTGAAATGTAGGATTTCGCAGGGATCGAATGAAGGGTAGAGCCACGGGTCGTAACACATCTGAAATATAACGTCCACTGTTCAAAGCGCCGTCAGTTCGAACAAGAGGTGACCGAGACGTGTAACCAATGGCACCCCATACCATCACGCCGCGATGTCGCCAAACACAGATGCGACCATCATGATGCTGTAAACAAAACCTTGATTCATCCGAAAAAATAACGTTTTGCCATTCATGCACACAGGTTCGTCGTTGAGTACACTATCGCAGGCGCTCCTGTTTGTGATGCAGCGTCAAGGGTAACCGCAGCCATGGTCTCCGAGCTGATAGTCCATGCTGCTGCAAACGTCGTCGAACTGTTCGTGCAGATGGTTATTGTCTTGCAAATGTCCCCATCTGTTGACTCAGGCATCGAGACGTGGCTGCACGATCCGTTACAGCCATGCGGATAAAATGCCTGTCATCTCGGCTGCTAGTGATACGAGGCCGTTGGGATCCAGCACGGCATTCCGTATTACCCTCCTGAACCCACCGATTCCATATTCTGCTAACAGTCATTGGATCTCGACCAATGCGAGCAGCAATGTCGCGATACGATAAACCGCAATCGCGATAGGCTACAATTCGACCTTTATCAAAGTCGGAAACGTGATGGTACGCATTTCTCCTCCTTACACGAGGCATCACAACAACGTTTCACCAGGCAACGCCGGTCAACTGCTGTTTGTGTATGAGAAATCGGTTGGAAACTTTCCTCACGTCAGCACGTTGTAGGGGTCGCCACCGGCGCCACCCTTGTTTGAGTGCTCTGAAAAGCTGATCATTTGCATATCACAGCATCTTCTTCCTGTTGGTTAAATTTCGCGTCTGTAGCACGTCATCTTCGTGGTGTAGCAATTTTAATGACCAATAGTGTATAAATTACATAAGCAAACTTTCCTTGTGAATCAGTCTATTTACTAGTGAAAACCGTATCAAAACCCCTGCAGTAGCTCATGAAATCAGCCTTGACATATAGCCAGAAAAACGCTGCGGGGGACTTTAATTTTACTATGAATGATGATAGAACAATGATGTTAAAGTTATTTGTGTTCCTTGGATTGTTTCTTAACATAATGTGCCTGACACTTCAGTGTGACGTAGAGTGGCTGGTCCGTGCAATACGTTGCGTCACCAACAAAGTACATACACCTGCATACGTAATTCCAGTTTTTATCTTTTGGAATGGTGGCAGCTGAGTTGGGCGCGGCTGCGGCTGCAGCCACGCGTCTAGAATGCGACCGCAGCAGACGGGCCCCACCGCGCCTTCTGCCAGCCATCGCTCACCAAGGACAGACTTTCATGGCCCATAAATAACCCGAAACACCACCACAAAACGGCTGCTCGACAGTCGCTCGTGGCAAAATGAGGTGCGCAGTTCAGGAACACCGCCTCTGCCAGTCGCGTGTCCGAATCTTTGCCGACGTTAACAGGCACAAAACAAGGAAAGAAAGTTAGGTTCTTTTGTTTCCGTTGAGCATCCTTTGTCCAGGATTACGTACTAGAATTCGTCCCTTACATGTGCAGCGATCATATTCTAGGGGTGCTGGTGGAATGACACATCTGTTGTGAGATCTCTAGCCCTTGTCGTATGCAGCCCCTACCCAATACGATTTCTCACTTATAGAGTGGCTGGTTGCGTGTGTCTAACATCCATTATGACGCTCATGAAATGCTTATGACTAAGGGTATGTGATTGTTACCTACTGTTTCGGTTCGTGTGCCTACGAAATGACTGGTTCTTTTTTCAGCAACGGATATAAATCAAACAACAGGAATACGGGTAGCTGGTACCACATGCACGGCGTGATATATACTAGGGTCTCTAGGAAGGTTGCCGATAAAACCATCCTTTTTTCACAGAGAACAAAACTGCTTCTCTCAATTCGATGTGAGTGGTGACCACAACAGCCTGTTTGCTGTTGGCTAAGGGCACTGAAGTGATACTTTGTTTCGCCTACAACGAGGTCATTTGAGACGGAGCACAAGTTTGGACTCGGGAAGGAAATAGGGCGTTTCCTTGTCTAAGGAATCCACCTAGTATATGCATTAAATAATTTAGGAAATCGACGGAAAACCTAATCTGGTTCGCCGGACGGGGATTTGAAGTGCCGTCCTCCCGAATGCCAGTTGCGCCACCTGGCTCGTGTGCACGAAGAGACGAGGGTTAGTGCCTAATGTCTAATCTTGGAAGCAATGAGATTAGAAATCAGGCGTGGACGTATTGAAACCGTCATCAAATGTGATTCCCGAAAAGATTAATCTGTTTTAGATTTGAAACTTTGGACGTACTCTCGCTCAGTCACGTTGACAATGGCTTGGCATGGAAGACGTCAAAACACTTTGTACGTCACAACCAGCGCACCCTACTGCTCCGCGTAGGAAACAAGATCATTTTTTTATCAGTTAAAACGCCTTTTGTAAGTAGGCTGTTTAGTTTTTTTTATTGGTAACACCACGTAGCGCTCTGTATGAAAATCACTGGCTGTGCTGTGTGCAGTCTGTGGCTAATTTGCATTGTTGTCTGCCATTGTAGTGTAGGGCAGCTGGATGTTAACAGCGCGTTGCGTGGCGCAGTTGGAGGTGAGCCGCCAGCAGTGGTGGATGTGGGGAGAGAAATGGCGGAGTTTTGAAATTTCTAAGACTGGATGTCATGAACTGCTATGTATTTTATGATTTTTCAACACTATTAAGGTAAATGCATTGTTTGTTCTCTATCAAAATCTATCATTTGCTAACTATGCCCTTTCAGTAGTTACTGCCTTTAGTAGTTTGAACCTTTTATTTAGCTGGTAGTAGTGGCGCTCGCTATTTTGCAGTAGTCCGAGTAACCAAGATTTTTGTGAGGTAAGTGATTTGTGAACCGTATAGGTTAATGTTAGTCAGGGCCATTCTTTTGTAGGGATTTTTGAAAGTCAGATTGTGTTGCGCTAAAAATATTGTGTGTCAGTTTAGTGTTGATCAGAATAAGTAAATAGAGTAATATCTAAGTACGTTTAGTTTTGCTCAGCTGTTTGAAAAGCAAATAATGTAAGAGGTTTACCAGCACAGCAATATCATTAATTTTTCTAAGGGGACATTTCATATGGCGACCCTGCCAGGATACCTCACTGGAATCTTCTGATTTTGTTCTTGTGGTTTGTGTAATTAGTGTAGCCATTGTTTATTGCTAGCGCATAATAATAGAGAGAATTTCCTTTGTACTTGTAGTTTTCACTCTTGTACAGTAAAACAGTTGTGGCATGCATGGTGATTTGCACCAAGCATTTCACAGCTGCGCTTGCAATTAACGAGATATTATTTTCAATGCTATGTTAATGTGTTCTCTTATTTTTGCTCTTCAAATTGTGCTTTTCTGTGTTATCGTGTGAAATATTGTGACAATAATGGCGTGTGAAAAACGTATTACTAGGCTCCAAAGTAAACTGAGAAATGACAGTGAAGACGAAAGCAGTGTGTTAGCGCCAGCGTGTAGTGAATTAACTAATGTTCAAAGTAGTAATTTGGTAATTGTGCATAGGGAAATGGAGTGGGCTGCAAATAATGGTGTAGGCAGTGAAATAATTAGTGAACAGGGAAGCGTTATCGATCGTTCGGTCGGTAACAGCTTGCCTCAGGAATCCGAAATGACAGGACACGATCTTGCAAATACTGAAGATTCAGGTTTTGCGTCCTTGCCGTTTTCTCAAATAAGTCAAGACACATTTTCTGCTTTTGAAAATGCGAATATTGGCGGTTCAAATGCATTGCCAAATAGCACTGAGGAACATGTTTCAGACACCAGTGCATTGTTATTACAATTAATGCAACAAATGGGACAAAAGCTTCAAAAGTTAGACACAATGGAACAAAATCTTCAAAAGTTAGACACAACGGAACAAAATCTTCCAAAATTAGACACAATGGAACAACACCAGAGACAAACACCTGAACATTTACGACATATTGTTTTGACAGGACGTTGTAAAGATGACATTGAAGCTTTTCAGGGAATGTTACAGGAATTGGAAATTGAAGCTGACAATCGCGGAATGCGAAAACAGGAACAGAACAATTACAGGTCACATTCGTCACAATTCCGTGATGAAAGAAATAATAACTGGACACGACAAGGCTATTCTCACAACACAAATCGTGTACCGAAACAGACACCACCCATATGACAACCGTTGGCAGAGTAGTAATAATTGCAGGGAAAGGTCACCTCTCCGCAGTAGTGACTATCATAGAGACAATCAGAGAAACAGACAATATGGGAACCAAAATAATTATTATCAAGAGAGACAGAATAACTTTAGACACAACGGTCCAGCGCGCAGTTGCGATTCAGGGAGAAATTCTCCACTGCATGACCGACAAGAAAGAAACTATGGAATCTACCAACATGACGACAGACGATATGATCGTAACGACAGACCTGAATTGCATCAGAAGTGGCGGAATTCAAACAGGGCGAGGCCCTCTCGACAAGGTGAATTTGTAGAAGTTAGGTCTCCAAATCCTAATAACAATGCATGCCAACAAAGAAGCAGACAATGACTCGCACCACAGGCAGCCACATGCGCCAGCTGGCTCAGAGAAAAATAAGATACACGCTAACCATGAGAAAAATTTTAGCATTCCTTACCGACGTATACAACATGATAATTGCATTGAAGTTGAAACTCTGCGCACTAGAAATGGTAAAAGATTGCACCACATTTCGCATGTAAAACTGTTTATTGAAAGATAATCTGTTTTTTAACTTAGTCTTAAAATTTTTCACTTCACGTTACTAGTACTCTTCGTCAGACTTAGAAACTCTTAACATGCAACAATGTTTGAAGTTAAATATGCAGTCAAGAACCTAGGGAACTTACTTAGACAAGTAATTATGAATGCATTGTCAGAGTGAACAGACGACACAGTTTGATATTTGTACATTCTTCCTTGTTAGTTGCACGATTACGTAACGAATATACGGCTTACATATACGACACTTCCACAGAGATTATCTTACAACAAGACGCACAGTTTAGCGCTACAGCACACGTATTTGAGTGATTAATTTTGTACTTAAAACATTTATTTTTAAAGATATTTGAAGTACAATGATACAAAGGTTTTCCGTGATACATTTCATTCCATTGCTGTAATCTGTAAGACCTGAGGGTATAATTACATTAATCCTCAAGGGGGTACACACTTCCGTTGTGTATCGTGTGTTTGGCAAGCACAAGGAGCCCTAGCTAATATAGTATTTGCTTATACAACTTTACACCTCGGTACCATGTTTCTCTAACACAGAATTACACAGCTATCTGATTATTTAACTGAGAGAGACAAACATTTATTTTACTACATCAGTGACAGATGTTTACGTAATTACACCGTTGGATAACTTCACACTTACGAAATTGTATTTTGTCTGTACTTTGTGAACTCTTCATATTTTTTCAGAACCACTGTGATACTCTGAGAGCTTTGAATGACGTATTTGGTATGGGATCATGATTTTTAAAGTACGTTTGAGGTAGATAACACTTTTGAAATGAGCAGAGAATTTTTTTTTAGGTTTTAAAATATTCAGAAAGCTACAACGATTTTGAGATGTGATTGATCTGTTATGATGTTATTATTACGACGACGATGTGTATTATGCTGTTGAGGTATGTTTATGATCAATGAGATGATGCTATATGAGGAATCTGATTATGCTATGTATTTATTATGATGAAATATTGAAGACGTGTTGATGCATATGTATATGTGTAATAAGGTAAGAAATAAGGAGTAGTGGTTGGGGACTCTGACTTGTGAAAAAGGATGATGGAAACCAAGAATCGTACTTTAAAAGAGTTATGAAATGTGTGTAAATGCGTGAATGTATCACAATGCCGCCGAAAATTTTTTGGACACTATTATTTTTAAAGGATTTTGTTTCTACACATTTGTAACGCAAATTCTCAACCTGTGAAATTTTGTATGAGACTGTCACTGTAGTGCAAACTGGTGTCGTAAATATTTGGGTACGAAAGTTAAGTGACCACCTTCACGTAATGTGTCGTGGGCACCCAGCTGCGCGACAGTGGCATGGAAAAAAGCCATTAGTGTGTGCCTTTCAGAGGCACAGGTGGAGAAAAAAGGAGGCCATTATCCTCGCTATTGACATTTCTTTGTAGAAAGCATCGCAAATACGACACGCTCAAACTTGAAAACATGATTACACTGTAGAGTTCCTAATTTATGATATTTACTGAAATGAAATGATGAGAAACATTTCATGTCTATTGTCTTGATTATTGAAAGACTGTTTACTGCATTATGAAATACCATATGGCTAGTGAATGACGTTTCACGCCTTGCTTTGCCTATTTTGTTTAATATCTAGTTTCTAGCTGCACTGCAGCATTGGTTAAAATAAAATTTATTAGATGTATTAATATCACTATTTTCTGTCTACAGACCCAGTAAAGAATACGTTTATGATGTACTTTCTTAGAAAAAAGAGCACAAATAATCATTTCCCTACACAGGATTTGCATACATAATTTTCTTTTCAACTACTTGGTAATATTTCTCGTAGAATAAGTTGTGGTGCACCACTTTAATTACATAGACATTAAGATGTGAATATACATTTCCCTTGTCTGCATTGTTGTCTTTAGTGTAATATTTTTTCTGCTTGAGCTTTGTCATGTTTAGATATAAGTTACTACATTTGCTGCTGCTGTTTGCCAGGCATAGTGCTACTAAATTTCACTTTGTATTACTCTGTTAAGCTAGTTTTCCTACTGATTTATTTTTCTTGTTGCTGCACATTGGCTCATATTAGTTGTAATGTTGCATTTCTTGGTAATTTAGATTTACCGTAGCTTGCTTTGCCAATTTCCATTTTTTTGGTCATTGCTGTTTGTGTTAATATGTTATGTGTTGCTGCATTGCCTCGTCCCTTAGCTTAGCATCTGAGCTCAGTAGATTTAAGTTAGCTTAAGAGGGGGTAGACTATATAAGAGAATGAGTTGCGATGAATTGTAAGAAATGCATTGAGAAGTTATACGAAAAAAGTACAGAAAGCAGGTATAGATAGGACTTTTTAGGAATAATGATGAACGAAGGGAGATCTCCAAGACAAAAAAGGTTTTATTTGCAAAATACTGCAGTACCAAATGGTACACTGAAAACAAACCCTGTCCTTTCCCCCCGTGTTATTCTGCTATGTGTATGTGTACTCTTGTATATTTGTGTTTTTCCTGTCTTTATGTGATTAGCTAATAAGATTTATGTTGTAGAATTTTTCAAATACGATGTTATTTTCTTCGTAAAGATGTCTACACATTATTAATTCTGTTCTGTTGCAATGCTCATGTGTGAAATTAATGTTTCAAAAACTATTCTCATTGTTTTATATATTTACTTATGTCATAATTCCTGTAACACTTATGTGTATGTTTATTTCTATTCTTTGTAAAGCCTGTGTTACTACAAATGTTATCTATATTGTTATGTTTTTTAATGATGTGTTTTGTACCTTTGTTATTGTATTCTTATGTTATAAAATTGTAATTGACACCATTTCATCAAATTAAGTAACTTGTAAGTTACATTTCACTGCACACGTTTCTGTTGGTCATAGTATGTGGACAATATGTGAGAAGTAGGGGCTGTTAGTGTTTGCACGTGTGTTAGTAATTCAGCAAGGGACTGGATAACAGCATTGCTGGTTCTAGGGACAATTCCAAAAACTTTGTGAGTGCACAAGTTGCGGTTATGGACTTGCTATATTATCTGCAAGACTCTTCAATGGTGATTCTGCACCTGCACAGTCACAACAAATGGCTGCTGGTCATCTCTACAAGGACTACAGTGGGTCTACACCTTTGCTGACTCACCAGTACCATTATTTCTACAAGGACTGCAGTGGGTCTGCACCTCTGATGGCCCACCAATACCACAATCTCTACCAGGACTACAGTGGGTCTGCACCTCTGGTGGCCCACCAATACCGTAATCTCTACCAGAACTACAGTGGGTCTGCTCTGTGATGACCTGCCTACCAATATTCTTCAAAGCTTCAACTGATTCTGCAGTGGGTTTGCTCTGTTGTGGCCCATTACTTGTCTGCATGTCAAGAGTCAGCACTGTCATTCCGTTGAAAGGACAACACTACTTCTTCAATACTGCATGGAAATCCACTACTTACGTGTGCATTTTCTTTTACTGCTCAGACATTGAGAAAAACACTGCTATTTTACTAGGATGAACGATCAGGACTGTCTTTATGGACTGTGAGTAAATTTTAGCTTTTGACCAACATTGTATTAATAAGTGTGTGCATTTGATATCTTCGTTATTGTAATTATGAAAAATTTTATCAAATCATTATTGGCCACTGCCCAAAACAATTTGTAAAATTTTTTGTGGGGAACATGGGGGCTATGTAAGTAGGCTGTCTAGGTTTTTATATTGGTAACGCCTCGTAGCGCTCTGTATGAAAATCACTGGCTGTGCTGTGTGCAGTCTGTGGCTAGTTTGCATTGTTGTCTGCCATTGTAGTGTTGGGCAGCTGGATGTTAACAGCGCGTAGCGTGGCGCAGTTGGAGGTGAGCCGCCAGCAGTGGTGGATGTGGGGAGAGAAATGGCGGAGTTTTGAAATTTGTAAGACTGGATGACATGAACTGCTATGTATTTTATGATTTTTCAACACTATTAAGATAAACACATTGTTTGTTCTTTATCAAAATCTTTCATTTGCTAACTATCCCTATCAGTAGTTACTGCCTTTAGTAGTTTGAATCTTTTATTTAGCTGGCAGTAGTGGCGCAAGCTGTATTGCAGTAGTTCGAGTAACCAAGATTTTTGTGAGGTAGGTGATTTGTGACACGTATAGGTTAATGTTAGTCAGGGCCATTCTTTTGTAGGGATTTCTGAAAGTCTGATTGCGTTCCGCTAAAAATATTGTGTGTCAGTTTAGTGTTGATCAGAATAAGTAAGGAGAGTAATGTCTGAGTACGTTCAGTTTTGATCAGCTGTTCGAAAAGCAAATAATGTAAGAGGTTTACCAGCACAGCAATTTCATTAATTTTTCTAAGGGGACGTTTCACTTTTTACACACTGCAATTGAATGTAATTGTGTAATGCCAAGAGTCGTTTCGCCTTTATTAACAAGTCAGCAGCAATGGGTGTCTTAGAACAGGTCTCTTAAATAGGCGGCTGGGCGAGCACGATCGAACACTCTCGCTCGCCGCCAAACTGGAGAGTAGCTCTTTTAAAATCGATGAAAAGGAGCATTATGGCCGAGTTAGCAACTTCAAAGCGAAGGTCGCTATCAATTTATAACAGGTCAGTGAAGGATGCTTATCAATAGTTAGAGCATGTGGACCTGCAGTGTGACAGACAGTTCAGTGATAAGTTTCATAATAAAACAAGTTTTTTAGACTGGTATTAATTTTTTCTTCACCACAAATTCCCACAACCTTACAATTTTGCATCTACGGTTATGTTGATATTTGTGTGAATAATGTTTTCCACAATGAAGGGAACGAAATCTACCCATAGAAGCTCATTGACAGCCATCACTTTAAAATCTTATCTTCGAATTAGCAGTGCTCAGAAAGTTTTAGCATGCATTAATGCTTCAGTGAAGAGCAAAATAAGTAGTGTTCTTTAAAATACAGTGTTTCTTTGTTCAACTTGTGAATAAAATAGTAACTAAGTACATGTTGCTGTAAATTTAAGCTTCATCCGGAAACGATATTCGTCATAAGGTTGCATCACCCATAACAAAGATCATGTTTCGTACTGAGCTGCCTCGTGTTCTTTGCCGCACCAATTAAAAGAATTGTGAGTTTCATTTCTTTGTTTTTTTCTCATCAATGCAACAAATTTGCCACGAAAGCCATTAATTAGCCATCGTGAGGCAATACATCTCCGTAGAACTATTAACGGCCGTAGAATAGAGTCGTTGACAAGTTTCTGGTGGTGAGCAGCCTTGTTCGGAGTCCTCCTCCCCATCGCTTTCCTTTACTCGCCCTGTGCCGGCGAGTTGCTCACTGCAGAGGCGTGAGCTCGAGCCAGTTCGCATGAGCAAATCGGTGAACACGTCTGTCCTAGAATGTTACACTGTGTTGGCTTACAGATATTGGTTTCACATTTAAAACAATGCACATACAAATTTTAACGTAAAATGCAAGGGTACGCAGAATTTAAAGTACAAGGTGATCAAAAAGTCAGTATAAATTTGAAAACTTAATAAACCACGGAATAATGAAGATAGAGAGGTAAAAAGTAGCACACATGCTTGGAATGATATGGGGTTTTATTAGAACAAAAAAAATTCACAAAATGTCCGACAGATGGCGCGTGAAAGATCTCTTGCGCGCGTTGTTTGGTGATGATCGTGTGCTCAGCCGCCACTTTCGTCATGCTTGGCCTCCCACGTCCCCAGACGTCAGTCCGTGCGATTATTGGCTTTGGGGTTACCTGAAGTCGCAAGTGTATTGTGATCAACCGACATCTCTAGGGATGCTGAAAGACATTTCCTGTAAAGAAAATCATCTTTGATTTGTCTTACTTTGTTACGCTAATTATTGCTATTCTGATCAGATGAAGCGCCATCTGTCGGACATTTTTTGAACTTTTGAATTTTTTTTAGTTCTAATAAAACCCCATGTCATTCCAAGCATGTTTGCCAATTTGTACCTCTCTGTCTACATTATTCCGTGATTTATTCAGTTTTCAAATTTATACTGACTTTTTGATCGCCTGGTATGTCTCATTTGTCGAAGACTGTACTGCTTTCCTTCATTTACGAATCCAGCACTGAGTGAATGCTTTCTAAGAATTCCTGGTAAGAAGTTACACCCGCCGAGGATCCGAGTAAATCATGGGAACGTCTTGCCGAAAAACAAGTTAAAGTACACAGCCAAGGCAACTGAAAGTCGAAATAGTGGAAAGGTTCGATCTGTTAAACAAGACGTCCGCCTGCCGACATCAGTGAAATTTGTCCAGACAGGATGTTTTCACTTTCATGCAAACATGCTATAATCCAAGGGCAACCACCAAAACATGCCAGCGAAAAGAATTTAGTGGTTTCGAATGGAGCTTGACTGCAGGAGCCCCCCCAATTTCGCGCATTCCGTTAGAAATACATAATGCTTGTTAAAAATTTCCAATTCGACTGTCAATTAAGCTGCTGTGGTATGGAGACATCGAGGAAACATTAAATCCTATCGGATTTCTAAACTATGAGACTTAGTTTACGAATCAGACATTAAAAAAAAAATGGCTCTGAGCACTATGGGACTTAACACCTATGGTCGTCAGTCCCCTAGAACTTAGAACTACTTAAACCTAACTAACCTAAGGACAGCACACAACACCCAGTCATCACGAAGCAGAGAAAATCCGCGACCCCGCCGGGAGTCGAACCCGGGAACCCGGGCGTGGGAAGCCAGGACGCTACCGCACGACCACGAGCTGCGGACTCAGACATCCAAGTTTCGTCTCAGTTATATCAGAGGACTTCTGCTTCAGGTCACGTAGAGAGACAGGTGTCAGAACAATCCATCGAGAAGGACATGATTTTCATGTGGAGATGCTTACTGGGCGCCGTGGATTAGAGTGGTGGAAATAGCACCTTTACTCGTCTGTTAGACAGTGGAGGCTGATGTCAAATCAAAAGCAATTTATCAAAATTTATTTATCAAAAGTAATTAGACAATATCATGTTTCTCACAGTCTGGCAATCATACCTTTTCTGTGTCAGCTCCTTGGACTCATATACTGCAAGAGCAGGGTTCGAACCTCAATCCGCCCATCTTGGTTAGCATTTCCCGTGGTTTCCCTAAAACGCTTAATGCGAATGTTGTGATAATTCATTTGAAAAGGAGACGACGTATTTCGTTCCCTCCAGTGGAAGCACGATAATTTTCTTGTTCACAACGAAAGGACTACTGCAAATTCATTCGAAAAAATCAAGTGGAGGTACGGAATGGACGTACTGAACCGCCATAAAATGTGATTCATGATAAGAGTCCACTGTTTTCGAGTCTAAACTTTGCATTCCTGCGTCCTCTCGCTCAGTCACGTTGATACCTTCCTACACATAAATGTAATACGCAAACCACCTTACGGAATGTGGCGGAGCAATATATTGTTTGACTGTTGTAGGAACGTACGCTCTCGGAAGTTCAATATTAAAGAACATCGTGATCCACAACGCCTTTCTTGTAGTGTCTGCCACTGGATTTGTATGAACACTTCCGTGAAGCTTTCGCGCTTACTGAATGCACAATGCACCCGTAACGAAACGCGCTGCTCTTCTTTGGATCTTCTGCATTTCATCTATCAGTCTCACAAGGTGGAACAATATTCAGATACTGGTCGAACGAGGGTTTAGTAAACTATCTCCTCTGTGAGTGGACTTCACTTCCTGAGGATTTCTGCAATGAAACTCAATCGGTCAGCTGTCTTCCCTGCGTTTTATGTGGTCGTTCCAATTTAAATCAGTCCACACGGATAAATATATATATTTTATGGATATGGCTGTGTCCAGTGATTGTTCTGTAGTTTTGTAATCATACAATAATAGGTATTTTTGTCTAGTTTTGCGAAATACGTTAAATTTGTTGATAGTGACCGTCGAACGCCAATCCCTGCACCAAGCGTTGATCTTTTGCAAGTCTTTCTGTTTTTCGTTACGATTTTTTAGAGTTGCAGCTTCTCTGCGAATATCATCATCATCATCATCTGTGAACAATCTCATGGAACTACAGATTTCATTCACTAGATTCTCTTCTTTTCTCTGTCTTTTTTTTCCTTTATTGGATTCCGATTCCCCCCGCCCCACAGCCCCAGAGGGGCGGGAGGGGAGGGGAGGCAGGCTGGCAGCAGCACAATACGCCGCTCTGCAGCCTACAGAAAAGTAAAAAAAAAAAACAGAATTAGGAGATACCAGAACAATAAAAGCAGGTGACAAAATGGTGACTGATAAAAACTGAAACATGGCGAAAAAGACGCGAAGAAAATATAAAAACAAACGGTCGGTGATGCTGAGTAAACCACATAGTAAATAGACAGGCACAATTAAAAAACACAGTGACAGTCTGGTTTCTGTTCACACGAGATCTAAAAACACAACTAGCGACAGTATGGTGGCTGTTCGCAACACTGGCAGGGGATGCACAACACTGAAGATTCACTTAAAACAAGAGGCGACACGGCGACTGATGGGGGGACAGAGGGGAGGGTAGGACCCACACTGATGAGGGGGAAAAAAGGCGAGAGGAGAGGAAAACAAAAAAGGGGGGAGCCGAGGGAGGACGAGGATATAGAAAAAAGGTGGATAGGGCAGACACAAGGAGTGAGAAAGGCAGTGGAGGGGAGAGCAAAAGAACTCAGGGGAGCGAAGTGAGTCAGACAGAGGGTAGGCAGGGAAAAAACAGGATGGAAGGAGGGGAGAGGGAAACTGGAAAAGAACAGAGGGAGGGAGGGGGAGGTGAGGATCAGAGTTGATAGGAGGGATAAATGGACGGAGAGAGGGCATCACTCGGAAGGGGGTGTCAATGGAAGCCACCTTGGGAAAGGAGATGAAGAAAACAGCAGTGAAGGTGTGGCAGTGGGTGGGGGTTGGAGAGGAGAGGAGCAACCACAGGATGAGGGGAATCAAGTCAGTGGGAGGTGTAAAGGACACAGATATGTTCGAGGAAGATGTGGGAGATGGGAGGCATATACAGGGCTATTACAAATGATTGAAGCGATTTCATAAATTCACTGTAGCTCCATTCATTGACATATGGTCACGACACACTACAGATATGTAGAAAAACTCATAAAGTTTTGTTCGGCTGAAGCCGCACTTCAGGTTTCTGCCGCCAAAGCGCTCGAGAGCGCAGTGAGACAAAATGGCGACAGGAGCCGAGAAAGCGTATGTCGTGCTTGAAATGCACTCACATCAGTCAGTCATAACAGTGCAACGACACTTCAGGACGAAGTTCAACAAAGATCCACCAACTGCTAACTCCATTCGGCGATGGTATGCGCAGTTTAAAGCTTCTGGATGCCTCTGTAAGGGGAAATCAAAGGGTCGGCCTGCAGTGAGCGAAGAAACGGTTGAACGCGTGCGGGCAAGTTTCACGCGTAGCCCGCGGAAGTCGACAAATAAAGCAAGCAGGGAGCTAAACGTACCACAGCCGACGGTTTGGAAAATCTTACGGAAATGGCTAAAGCAGAAGCCTTACTGTTTACAATTGCTCAAGCCCTGACACCCGATGACAAAGTCAAACGCTTTGAATTTTCGGCGCGGTTGCAACAGCTCATGGAAGAGGATGCGTTCAGTGCGAAACTTGTTTTCAGTGATGAAGCAACATTTTTTATTAATGATGAAGTGAACAGACACAATGTGCGAATCTGGGCGGTAGAGAATCCTCACGCATTCGTGCAGCAAATTCGCAATTCACCAAAAGTTAACGTGTTTTGTGCAATCTCACGGTTTAAAGTTTACGGCCCCTTTTTCTTCTGCGAAAAAAACGTTACAGGACACGTGTATCTGGACATGCTGGAAAATTGGTTCATGCCACAACTGGAGACCGACAGCGCCGACTTCATCTTTCAACAGGATGGTGCTCCACCGCACTTCCATCATGATGTTCGGCATTTCTTAAACAGGAGATTGGAAAACCGATGGATATCATGATCAGCAATTCATGTCATGGCCTCCACGCTCTCCCGACTTAACCCCATGCGATTTCTTTCTGTGGGGTTATGTGAAAGATTCAGTGTTTAAACCTCCTCTACTAAGAAACGTGCCAGAACTGCGAGCTCGCATCAACGATGCTTTCGAACTCATTGATGGGGACATGCTGCGTCGAGTGTGGGAGGAACTTGATTATCAGCTTGATGTCTGCCGAATCACTAAAGGGGTACATATCGAACATTTGTGAATGCCTAAAAAAACTTTTTGAGTTTTTGTATGTGTGTGCAAAGCATTGTGATAATATCTCAAATAATAAAGTTATTGTAGAGCTGTGAAATCGCTTCAATCATTTGTAATAACCCTGTACAGAAGGCGAGGCAGAGTGCATGGCGCTCGAGGCTCTGGAGGGACTTATAGAATTTGGGGGGGGGGGCGGCAGATATCCAGGTGGGACTGGCATAATAGAGGATGGGGTGGGTTAAGGATTTGTAAGTGTGGAGGATGGTAGAGGAATTCAACCCCCATGTCCTGTCAGATAGGAGTTTAAGGAGGTGGGGGCAGTTGTGAGCTTCGGATTGGATAGGGTGGAGATGAGGAATCCAGGTGAGGTGATGGTCAATGGTGAGGCCAAGGAAGGTGAGGATGTGGGAGAGGCAGACAGGATGGGTGCAGATGGTAAGGGAATAATCAAGTAGCCACAAGAAGCGAATGGTATGACGTACGATGATTGCTTGGGTCTTGGAAGGATTGATTTTCAGGAGCCACTGGTTACACCATGCTCCTAAAAGGTCAAGGTGATTCTGGAGAAGGTGTTGGGACCATTGTAGGGTATGAGCGAGGGCAAGGAAGGCGGCGTCATCGGCATACTCCAGGAGGTGTACTGGAGGGGGGGGGGGGGTTGAGGCATATCTGCCATGTACAGGAGGTAGAGGAGAGGAGAGAGGAGAGGACAGAGCCCTGGGGCACACTTGCAGACGGGTAGAAGGTGCAGGAATCGGCGTTATGGATGGTAACGTAGGAGGGGCAGCGAGAGAGGAAGGAGGCAATCAGACGGACATAGTTGATAGGATGGGAGTAGGTCTGAAGTTTAAACAGGAGGCCGGGATGCCAGACACGGTCGTAGGCCTTTTTGAGGTCGAAGGAGACAAAATTGGTGGAGCGACGGGAGTTAAGCTGGAGGGAGAGGAGATGAGTGAGGCGTAGGAATTGGTCATCGGCAGAGAAGGAAGGTCGAAAGTCTTCTCTGTCTGCGTATATGTATTTTTATTTAAGTCCTCAGCTCAATTCTGTCTGTGTGTCTGGGCCATATCAGGAACTCCTGTGGACATTCTGATACGATTTTTATTAATAGGTAGACTGATTTACCAAAAAGGTTTGTCTGGATAATTTGTAACAATTTCGTGCAAATTGGCTGAAGTACTATGAATTTAAGTCAACCGCCGCCGTGAAAACGATACGATTGCCATCTATCGGTATGTGGCAGAACTCGTACCACGGACTGTTTGTTACTGCGCTATCGAGAGAGTCCGTTTGATCTTCACCGCTCCCTGCAGTGGCAACGGTTCTCCGCTCGCTCTGAGGCACTATTGCCACGGTTGCGTGAACTGTTGTCCTTTTCAGTTCTCGAGTTTGTACGTTTTCTGCTGCCTGTTCACCTCCGTGGATAAAGTCGCTGTTGCCCAGTACGGACGTGAAGTGACGTCTAACTGGAAGGCGTACACTAGGCCATCGGCTCACACGAAACTACACTGTGCAACGCAATTGAAGGTTCATTTTCTGAAACCCGTAATTGGTTCCCATTCCAGCACGGAAACTTGAAATTTGGCTCAAAGGTTCCTATAACCTTATCTACAATGGTGGAAACGCGTGGCGCTCTGTGAAGTCACCCTCGGGCCCGGCGACGTTTCGAACAGTAAGGTGTCGAAAATATGAAAGAAAAGGCCTCACCGCAGAAACTCGACTGAGGTGTAAGATACGTTAATGATGTCAAATTGGCACCAAATTTCACCACAAGTCTGCCCAACGCCACGGTGGACGTGTAACACGTTGGAAAGGTCGTTACACCCCCTCTTATCCACATTTCACCCATCCTTCAAGCGCCTCTGCAATAGAGGTCAGAATAGCGCGGGTGAAATAACGCGCGCGCGACCGCTACGGTCGCAGGTTCGAATCCTGCCTCAGGCATGGATGTGTGTGATGCCCTTAGGTTAGTTAGGTTTAAGTAGTTGTAAGTTCTAGGGGACTGATGACCTCAGAACTTAAGTCCCATAGTGCTCAGAGCCATTTGATTTTTTTGAAATAACGCGCGATTTCAAGTGCACAACAAAGTTGCGTGAGTGGCAGTTGTCGAACTGGGGCTCTTAGAGAGACCCATTGCCATTTTACTCACGTACGTGTCAATGTCGCAACCTATGAGTCGGTATGTCTGTAGTGTTTTCCTGGGCCATAAGAAAACCTCGGTTCTGACATCCATCACAAAAGCGTCAAAAGAAGGGGTGAAATGTGGGTAAGAGGAGGTGAGATGTTGTTTCCATTGTGTCACACGTCCACGGAGGCGATGGGCAGAATTGTACTGAAATTTGGCGCCAATCTGACATCATTAACCCGCCTTACACCTGACACGAACTTCAGAACTTTGGCCTTTTCTCGAATTTGTCAACATCTTAATGTTTGCAGAGTCGCCGAGCGAGTGGGTGACGTCACATGGCGCCACGCCTATACACCATTACCGAAGAAGGTTTTAGGCACTTTCCAAATTTCAAACTTTTGTGCTACAATGGGAGACTGTTATGCGGTTTCAAAAAGTGACCCTTAAAAAAATCATGTGTCATCCCAGTATTCCGTAATTTCATCTTTAATACCACTGAAATGTTTCCCATTGGTCACTTAGTTATGCCTAAACGTTGAAGCCTGCGGTCAGCGGAGAAAAAACCAGTTGGGATGACGGATACGAGACATCTTTATGAAACAAGAGGTAAGTTAGTTGTCTTCAGTTGTGCTAGGGAAAGTGAGTGCAGACATTGCTTTCATTAAGTGTGTTTGTTGCCCCTGGTACATCTTTTCTGCGTGAAGTTTTATATTCAGGAACCTACCGTGTAGTGTAAGAGGGCAAAGTTAAACAGCAGTTACTTTTAATAGGATACACACCCCCATAATCGTTACACTTGTCATCCCCATTCGTGGATATTTGATTAGTGTGGCAGATAGGGTTGCCATCTGTATTTCATAATAAAGTACTGAATGTTATTTCTGGCATTTGTTCTTTATGCTTTATGTGAACAAGAAAGAACGTGAAAATACTTTATTTCACTTTTTTTCCTAGGATTCATTTTACGTAAATCACTAAAAAGAACACAGTAGTTGATGTGATTTTGTGTATAACTGATTGGCTGAGTAACAGAACCATGGACTGAGTACTCGTTTTTGAACACTACCTAATGTACAAGTTTCAGTTGAGAAAGATTGAGAACCCGTTTTTCATATTCTTTGCAACTGGTAAGTACAGCATATGAGTCTGCTAGATTGTGTGAAGTAGGTAAATTTGTCTCTGTGGTTATTTATCTCACGAAAAGTTAGTCGACGGCCTCCGAAGTACTGCTCGTTACATATTGGCACTAGTGGCAACATTTTGTGCCCTGCCAATGTCAGCGACCTAACAATTGTGACACCATCGTCACGTGGCAATGAATTGTGTTGTGTGTTTGGTGTTGGGCGGGTTCAGTGCAATAAAGTTCGATTATTCATTTTTATAGCCAGTGGCCGACAGCGGATGACCGGGGGGGGGAACAAACAATCCAACATCTCGTATTAATGAGTTTTATTACAACAAGATAAGTACAAATACTTAACTTTGAATCAGTCTTCTTCAGAATAGACAAACACAAGTAATACGTCTGGTCCTACTGACCGCTACTAACAAGAGTATGTCAACTGAACTGCAGCGACTGATGATGTCTAACTGCACTACGTAGCGATCGCTAACGACAGAAGCTACGATGCGTCTGCTAACGAGGTGGCTAACGTTGAGGCTGCTATCGAAGTGGGCTGCCACCAGTTGGTCGCGGCGCTTCGTCTTCACCTAAAGGCCGCTGCTGTAGTGTTGTCGTCCTGGAAGCAGGTCGGTCAGTGTGCGATTGGCTGACCTCTTCTCATAGCCTTCTCTTCTCTGTCGTTCCCGACTGGCGTGCCGGTGCTGATTTTATGCCGTAACAGTTGCATTAAAACTTTATAATTACAGTATAATCAGTTGTCTGCTACACACAATTATTTTACACGAAACGTTTTTTGATACCTATGCCACCTATCCAAGTGTAGTGAAGTACAGTTTAAAAATACGCACAAAAATGCACTGCAGAGTTTACCAGTGATTTATTAATTTTTAAATAACGTATTACATTCTAAAAATTATAATTATTATATACCGTATTTACGCCGTATCTAATGTGCACTTCTTTTTACCATACGCAGTATTCAAAATTGGGGTACATATCAGTTTCGATGCTTCATTAGTTCGAATACAAACTTGAATCTGTTGTTCACTGGCAACATTATTGAAATTTAGGTGTTGTTCCTTATGTCACACTGCATTGTTGTAATTCTCAACATCGTCACATTACCGTGGGCGTGTTACTGCGTAGTGTGTTCGCATTAGGTAGTCACGAAACGGAAGGCAAGCAGAGGAGAACATCGTACTATGCGTAAAGTAATGCTTTATGCTGAGAAATATGGCAACAAAAGTGCGGGACGAGAGGTCATTATTGCTGAGCCTAACGCTCGCTTCTAGAAGAAACAGATATTGGCATTATTTGCAACTAACACAACTAGAAAGAAATTCACTGGCTCTCGCGAAGGAAGACACCCTGACATTGAAGTAAAAGTTTTGGAATTCGTCAGCCAACTGCAGTCATGAGCTGTGCGGCTGGTCCCGGCGGACGTTCGAGTCCTCCCTCTGGCATGTGTGTGCGTGTTTGTCCTTAGGATAATTCAGGGTAAGTAGTGCGTCAGCTTAGGGACTGATAACCTTAGCAGTTAAGTCCCATAAGATTTCACACACATTCATTCATTCGGCCGCCAAAGGAGAAAGAATGGACAACCTATGACTAGCGATGTCCTAAGAAACAAAGCAAAAGAGGCGGCTGCAGTTCTTAATATACCAAGGAAAGATTCTAACTAGCCATGGATGGGTGGATCGCTTTAGAAGACGGGCAGACTTATCTCTGTGATACCGTAAAAGAGTATGCCAAAAGCTTCCACAGAACTTTGAGAAGAAACTTCAAGAATTTCAGCGTTATGTCATCACACTTCAGAAAGACGAGAATTTTTCGATGGGCGAAACAGACAGTGCTGATGAGACGCAAGTTTGGTTAGATATGCCACGTGACTAGACGAATGACGAGAAGGAAACAAAAGGCATTACCACGAAAACATCTGGGTGTGAATAACAGCGCATAACTATAATGCTGGCAGTCACAGTACATGGGCAAACTTCCTCCTTTCTTAATCTTCAAGAGGGAAACAAGCTCCAAGAACACTCAAAATGAAAATTTGATCACTGATGACGTCATTGTTAGAAATCAAGAGAATGGATGGATGACAGACTGTAATGCTTGACTGGCTCTGAAACGTATGGGAACTCCGTCTGGTAGGCTCTCCAAATTATCATCAATGCTCTTTGTTGATACATTTCGTGGTCATCTCATTGACGACGTAAAAAAGAAGAACCACAGCCTAGCCAGTGACCTTGTTATTATTCCTGAGGAATGAGTTTTGTGTCACAGCCCCTGGACATTGGTCTAAATAAAACTTTCAAAGCTTAAGGGCAAGAATAGTACGAAAAATGTTTTTGCGAACCAAACCGTGATCTTACTCCAACATGCAAAATTAAGCGTTCTGCGCCCCACATTATTTCACGGTGGGTTTCGGCTGCTTCAACACGCATTGAAGCACCAATAATCGTAAAATCATTCAAGAAATGCTGTACATCAAGTACTATGCACGGCAGTCAAGATGACATGCTCCGGACGACTTCGAGGATGATGGGAAAAGAGGAAATTAATCTGCTTCTGATGTAGACACCTCCGAGGATACCACTAATGATGACATAAGTGAATAATGATGAGTAACGCCTGTATTTTACAGTGTGTTTGGTTGCGTGTCTGTAGGTAATTAAGTTAGGCCTACTTTTGTACACTACAGGCCATTAAAATTGCTAAACCAAGAACAAATGCAGATGATAAACGGGTATTCATTGGACAGATATAATATACTAGAACTGACATGTGATTACATTTTCACGCAATTTACGTGCATAGATCCTAAGAAATCAGTACCCAGAACAACCAACACTGGCCGTAATAACGTCCTTGATACGCCTGGGTTCAAAATGGTTCAAATGGCTCTGAGCACTATGGGACTTAACATCTGAGGTCATCAGCCTCTAGAACTTAGAACTACTTAAACCTAACGACATCACACACATCCATGCTCGAGGCAGGATTCTAACCTGCGACCGTAGCGGTCGCGCGGATCGAGACTGAAGCGCCTAGAACCGCTCGGCCACAACGGCCGGCGATACGCCTGGGCATTGAGTCAAACAGAGCTTGGATGGCGTGTACAGTTTCAACAAGATTCCACAGTTCATCAAGAGTAGTGACTGGGGTATTGTGACGAGCCAGTTGCTCGGCCACCATTGACCAGACGTTTTCAGTTGGTGAGAGATCTGGAGAATGTGCTGGCCAGGGCAGCAGTCGAAAATTTTCTGTATCCAGAAAGGCCCCTACAGGAACTGCAACATGCGGTCGTGCATTATCCTGCTGAAATGTAGGGTTTCGCAGGGATCGAATGGAGGGTAGAGCCACGGATCGTAACACATCTGAAATGTAACGTCCACTCTTCAAAGTCATACCATCTCGCCGGTGATACGCCAGTATGGCGTTGTCGAATACACGCTTCCAATGTGCGTTCACCGCGATGTCGCCAAACACGGATGCGACCATTATGATGCTGTAAGCAGAACCTGGATTCATCCGTAAAAATGACGTTTTGCCATTCGTGCACCCAGGTTCGTCGTTGAGTACACCATCGCAGGCGCTCCTGTCTGTGATGCAGCGCCAAGGGCAACCGCAGCCATGGTCTCCAAGCTGATAGTCCATGCAGCTGCAAACATCGTTGAACTGTTCGTGCAGATGGTTGTTGTCTTGCAAACGTCCCCATCTGTTGACTCAGGGATCGAGAACTAATTGCACGATCCGTTACAGCCATGCGGATAAGGTGCCCGACATCTCGACTGCTAGTGATACGAGGCCGTTGGGATCCAGCGCGGCGTTCCGTATTACCCTCCT
The DNA here is from genome assembly GCF_021461395.2 of Schistocerca americana. Taxonomy (NCBI): domain Eukaryota; kingdom Metazoa; phylum Arthropoda; class Insecta; order Orthoptera; family Acrididae; genus Schistocerca; species Schistocerca americana. Next base: position 355,488,022 of record NC_060130.1, read on the forward strand.
GAACCTACCGATTCCATATTCTGCTAACAGTCATTGGATCTTGACCAACGCGAGCAGCAATGTCGCGATACGAGAAACCTTAATCGTGATAGGCTACAATCCGACCTTTGTCAAAGTCGGAAACGTGATGGTACGCATTTCTCCTCCTTACACGAGGCATCACAACAACGTTTCACTAGGCAACGCCGGTCAACTGCTGTTTTTTGTATGAGAAATCGGGTGGAAACTTCCCTCATTTCAGCACGTTGTAGGTGTCGCCACCGGCGCCAACATTTGTGAATGCTCTGAAAAGCTAATCATTTGCATGTCACAGCATCTTCTTCCTGTCGGTTAAATTTCGCGTCTGTAGCACGTCATCTTTATGATGTAGCAATTTTAATGGCCAGTAGTGTAATAACGACTGTGTCACTTAACAATGGGACACTAAAATTGTTGTTGTTTTCATAGTTCATGTATACATCCACTTTTTGTAAAATAAATTTAGCCTACCAGTGATGCACGAACAGCCTCTTTCTTTATTATTTTAAATTCTTAAAATTTGCATGTTTTTTACATTCAATGGCACATTAGATTCGCATAAATACGATTGTTTATTTTATGAATACGAAAATTCAGGTAGATGAAATATTGCAGCGTCATTTAGATTTGATCAATGGTTTTTACCAACTGTATACATCAAGATCATCATCAGAGGCATCTAGATTTTGTTCACCGGAACTAACCGTATAAGAACGTTTTGTTACGTTTGAACAAACCCAAAATCACATAAATTTTTATCCACTTATAGTCAGCGCCTTAAAGAGGCGCAATCCGCTCTGTCGACGGCTGCTTCGGCGCGAAACATAAATAATAAATCAGTGCAATAGAGAAATTATGTGGTGGTTTTGTAAAAGGAACTACATACCTATTGAAGAACTGCAACGAGCGCAATCAGTTTGAATGTTATTGTCTTAAAATCAGTTGCAATTGTTACGCGACGATGAAGATAGCAGCCCCTGCGCGATACAAGAATGGCAAAATATTACCGAATACTTTCTGCCAGCACTCCCGAGGAAAACAGAACTGACCAAATGAATTAAATAATTAGATACGTCCATACGGAGGACGACATTGTGGAGATGCGAGAATCCTTCTTAGACTGTAGAGCAAGTCGAAAGATATTCAACAGCAGCTGTAAAAAGATGGGCCAGATATTGCGTTGTGGAAGACCCAAGGTTATGACAATGGCGCCTCAATGTCGGGTATATATGGATGAGCGCAAGAAAAAGTTCCAGATGTTGGTCTTCTATATAAACATAGGATTTACTTGAAAAATGTAAAAGTTTGAGACGATCGTCTGATACTGGCTGGAGTGCTTATTACAATTCAGTTAGAGTCATACAAGAAAACGTGGAAACAATTGTGAGCACTTTGAAAGATACGTAAGGTTGTCCAAGTCATACCATGATACTAGATCTACAGCTAACTAGTTCCTTCGAGCTACATGTGATTTTACGTTTATAGCCTACATCAGCGTTTGGCACACAATACTGGAGCATGTAAATTTAGTCCAACGATATATACAGTCTCCAAAACTGATTTCGTATAAATAAATGGCAAGAATTAAAAACCCTGAATAAGTTTCAGTGACGATAGGCAATGCTGTTACTTTTGGTACTAAAATGCAATAATAATGCTGACCGACGAGAAAGAAGGTGGGGAAATAAAACAATGCCGGGAGAACTAGTTGATGAGACTGGATTATCGATTCAAGAAGAAGTTCGTCGATCACTGTTCCAATGGATTACGGGAGTTGTCACAACGGCACTCGGACATGAAGGAAATCATCAACATTATCCAATTTCTGTTTATAATTAAATGGGACTTCAGTGAATCAATACCTGTATATCACTTGTAATCTAACACTTCTTAGCCATTTTTACCTAAGCCATATCACACAAAAAGTGTTTTTCTGAATTTAACCTAACAAAAAGTATCTTCGTTCTGCGATGAATCAAGAACAATTAGCCAATCTGTCCATTTTATCAACTGAACGAAAAGTTCCAACTGAAATAGCTTTTAAAGAAGTTATTCAGAATTTTAGTAACTTAATGTCACAAAAATATTTACTATAATAATATTACGGGGTGTTCAAAATGTCTCTCCGCAGTGCCGTATGCTTGTTAGCCGCGTGTGCCGTAGCAGCAGTGAATATACCGAAATGTAACTCAATGAAATACAAGTTATTAATTTATTGAATATTCATTTTTACTTACAAATTTTTACATTAAATGTTGAAAGTGTCCCCCCTGTTGTTGAATACACAGAATGAAGTGGTTTCTCATGAATACACAATGGATTTGCATTACTCCACATACGAGAATTTTGTGAGTTCATGTACCCGGATAAATGAAACCACGACTCGTCAGTGAAAAACGTTTCATTAAGAATATCCCTTCCATTATGTTGAACGAAGTTTTTGAACCATTGACAATAATGCAGTCTGTTGCCACGATCAGAATTTTTCAGTTCTTGCATGACTGTGACTTTGTATGGGAAAAGTTCTAATTTTTTCCTCACAGCTGCGTGAGCCGTTCCGACACTAACATCGATTTTCTGGACGAGTTTTCTTACTGACTTGTTCGAACTCATGAACATTTTATCGGAAATATCGAGTAGTTTATCCTCCGACAAAACGCTAGGACGACCACTTCTCGGTGCATCTGTCACTGAACCCGTACTTCGAAATTTGTTAATCAAATCTCGCACAGTATCGCGATGTGGGAGTGTTGTCTCTGTGAAAACTGAATTAAATGTTTGACGAACTGAAACTGTGTATTTACTTCCAGCTTTGAACACTTGTTCGACTAAAATCACACGTCCTTCAATGGTTAGCATTTTAACAGTGACAAAAACGAAGCGAACGAACAAAGGAACTAAACTTAAACTTCCACTCAACACGTAACAACACACACCAACGATACTACTGACGCTGGCTGAGATAAACGAAACAGTGGAATGTTGGGAGAGTCCACTTGAAGGGAAGTAACCCAGGCAGGCGAACAATCATACGGCAATGCGGAGAGACTTTTGAACACCCCCTAGTAATACATGCTATCTTGTATTAACCAGACATATAAAATAAAAGGTAATTATCTTATTCTATTCTTTATTATTTCTTTGCAGCCTGCTTGATGGTTGCTGTGCTAAACGCTGTTTCACACTCTATGATTCCCACATATATGTTAAAGTATCTATATTACAATTGCTGGAGCGTTGAGTACACTGAGGTGAAAAATGTCATAAGATATGTCCTAATATATTGTCGGATCTCCTTTTGCTCGGCGTAGTTACATGAACCCAACAAGTCGTTAGAAGTCCCCTGCAGAAATATTGAACTATTCTGTCTCTGTAGGCGCTCATAATTGCGAATGTGTAGCTGGTGTCAGATTTTGTGCCCGAAGGGACCTCTAGAATACGTCCCATAAATATTAGATGGGATTCATGTCAGGCAACCTGGGTGGCCGAATCGTTTTCTATAATTGTCCAAAACGTTCTTCAAGCCAATCACTAAGAACTGTGGCCTGGTGACAGGGCGCATTGCTATCCATAACAGTTCCATCGTTGTTTGGGAACATGAAGTCCAATAATAGCTGCAAATGGTCTCCAAGTTGCCGAAAATAACCAGGCCCCAGTCTATTTGAACACAGCCCACACCATTAAGGAGTCACTACCAGCTTGCACAATGCCTCGTTGACAACTTGGGTCTGCGCCACCTGAGAACTCTACCATCAACTCTTACCAACCGGAATAGGGACTCATCTGACCAGACCACGTTCTTCATTCGTCTAGGGTTCAACAGACGTGATCAGAGCCCAGGAGAGGCGCTGCAGGCGATGTCGGTCTGTAAGCAAAGGAACTCGCGTCGGTCGTCTGCTGCCATAGCCCATTAACGCCAAATTTTGCCGCACTGACGTAACGGAAACGTTCGTCGTACGTCCCACACTGATTTCTACTATTATTTCACACAGTTTTGGAATGCTGAAACTCTATGCAAACGCCGCTGCTCTCGGTCGTTAAGTAAAGGTCGTCGGCCACTGCGTCGTCCGTTATGAGAGGTAATGCCTGAAATTTGGTATTCTCGGCACACTCTTGACACTTTGGATCTCGGAATATTGAATTTCGAAACGATTTCCTAAATAGAATGTCCCAAGCGTATAGCGCCCACTACCATTCCGAATTTGAAGTCCGTTAATTCCGGCCGTGCATCCATAATCACGTCATAAAAACCCTTTCACATGAATCACATGAGTGCAAATGACGGCTCCGACAATGCACTGCCCTTTAATACTTTGTGTACGCGATACTACCGACATCGAGATATGTGCATCTACTTTTGTCACCTTAGTATAAACACTTAATTTTTTAGAATGAAATTTTCACTCTACAGCGGAGTGTGCGCTGATATGAAACTTCCTAGCAGATTAAAACTGTGTGCCGGACCGAGACTCGAACTCGGGACCTTTGCCTTTCGCGGGCAAGTGCTCTACCGGCTGAGCTACCCAAGCACGACGCACGCCCCATCCTCATAACTTTAATTCAGCCAGTACCTCGTCTCCTACATTCCAAACTTCACAGCTCTCCTGCGAACCTTGCAGAACTAGCACTGATGTGAAACTTCCTGGCAGATTAAAACTGTGTGCCGGACCGAGACTCGAACCCGGGACCTTTGCCTTTCGCGGGCAAGTGCTCTACCGACTGAGCTACACAAGCACGACTCACGCCCCGTCTCCGCCCCGTCTCCGCAATATCCTTTCTTCCAGGAGTGCTAGTTCTGCAAGGTTCGCAGGAGAGCTTCTGTGAAGTTTGGAAGGTAGGAGACGAGGTACTGGCGGAATTAAACGGCATGAGTCGTGCTTAGGTAGGTCAGATGGTAGAGCACTTGCTCGCGAAAGCCAAAGGTCCCGAGTTCGAGTCTCGGTCCGACACACAGTTTTAATCTGTCAGGATGTTTCATATCAGCGCACACTCTGCTGCAGAGTGAAAAATCTCATTCTGGAAATATTATTTTATTTTGACAGAATGTACTATTTTCCTACATGTGACAACCAATATACTTTATATAGCCAAGAAAAGGTGAGAACTCTAATGGCAGACTACATTTTGAACAAGTGCAAAATATCGTCATAATCCTTAAACATAACTGCAGAGTGGCTGTAAAGAATTATCACCATGCCAGACAAGTTATCCAGCCCGTAGTTATTGATTGAACGTTCTGATTGTTTATTTGGTTAACTTCATTACAAAGTAAACGTTCAGAATGTGTAATCAATAATAATCTTAAAATTTTACAGAACATCACTAAAGGGTTTTTATTACATGTGCTCGAAGAAATCAAGGTTTATAGTCAACATAAAAATCAGCCCCAAAGTCTGTTGAACATACAACCCGATTTCAAAGGAAAACGTCTTTTTATCTGTTTCAGGACCTGTTACAGAGTCTAACTGCTCTTCTGTTTTTAAGATTTTAAACTTTTTCTTACTGTTTTATTGGGTTTTCTACGATGTTCAGCTGCACTGTTAACGCTTACACATACATTTTTGCAATATAATATTTGAAGTATATTTTATCTTTTTGTTTTTAAACACAGGACTACCGTATTTAGTACAAATTCAAATAGAAATGATACACTTCTTCATTGTATTTTTTTACCGCTGACGTAATTTTGTGAGACAGCTGTGGTGTCACCACCAGACACCACACTTGCTAGGTGGTAGCCTTTAAATCGGCCGCGGTCAGTTAGTATACGTCGGACCCGCGTGTCGCCACTATCAGTGATTGCAGACCGAGCGCCGCCACACGGCAAGTCTAGTCTAGAGAGACTCCCTAGCACTCGCCCCAGTTGTACAGCCGACTTTGCTAGCGATGGTTCACTGTCTACATACGCTCTCATTTGCAGAGACGATAGTATAGCATAGCCTTCAGCTATGTCATTTGCTACAACCTAGCAAGACGCCATATTCAGTTACTATGAATGTATTCTGAAACAGATAATATTGTGAATCATGTACCGTCATGAGCGACGTTCATCATTAATGGATTAAAGTTAAGTATCAAACTAATTACGTCCGCTTTCTGAATTCTAATTCCTTGTCATGTTGCAGACCTCAAGTCAGTAAAGCTCTTCCCTCTTCACGCCAGCCTGCGTGAGCTAAAACGCGTGCATTTCGACCTCCACTAGTAACCCGGTGTTGGCTCTTCTGCCAACACAACATTGGCGACGACTGTAAAAACGGTGTTCTTATCTATACTGCCCTGATTTTATTGTGTCATGGCTTCACCACAATCTCCAGATGTACTGTCCGAATTTTATTGCTTACAGAAACAGCAGACGCAGACATTACTGGATGCCCTTGGACAGCTCGTCCAGGGTCAACGTGCAATGCAAAACGATGCGGTAGCCGCCGCTCCACCGCTAATGCAGCCACAACACGCAGTTGCACCGACTTTCAGACCTTTTGATGCTGCACTGGAAAGCTGGACTGAGTGGTCATGCCAATTTGGATTCCATCTCGCCGCCTACAGAATTCAAGGTAACGAGCGGCAGCCGTTTCTTTTGTCGTCCTTCGGTGTGCAAACCTACCATGTGATAGTCAAATTATTTCCCCGACGCGACGTAGCAACTCTGTCCTACGAAGAAAATTTGTCTGCATTAGATCCATATTTCAAACAATCAGTCAATGTAGTTGCGAAACGGTATACCTTCTTTCGTACAGAACGTACGGCAGGTCAGACTAATCGGGAGTGGGTTGCAACCTTGCAAAGCCTTACTAGGGATTCTGCTTTTGAGTGCCAATGTGGACTCGCATATTCAGATACTATGGTACGTGATGCATTGCACAGAACGTCTCTGATGTTCGCATGAGGGAACAGCTTTTGAACTACTCAATCCCTCCCTTCAACAAGTGATGGACATATTGAATCGGCAGGACACACTTGACTTTGCTCAGGAATCATTTGAAACTTCGCCAGTCGTGTGTCAGGTTAACCGGCCCGCCGGGCGAGCTGCACGGAGCAGTAAACAGCCCTCGCGCCTATCCGCGCCGCTGCCGCCAGGCTCGCAGCCACGTGTGCCGCGCCGGCAAGCAAATGCAGTGCTTAAATCATGCCCGCGGTGCACTACTAACTGCCCGTAACGCCAAGCTATTTGCTTTTACTTTAATAACGAAGGACATGTTCAGAGTGTTTGCCGGAAAAAGCTCGCATCGAAACCTCAAAGCCATTCCAGGCCATTTGCTTCGCACCGGAATCGGAATCGAACCAAGGTTACTCACGCTTGCGAAACTTCGCCCATGGAAATTCATGTCGTTCAATCCACTCCACACAGTGCCACTCTCTCTAACAGTGACTGTGTTTGTCACACAAATAGTGTGCGTCAACATCGCCGGAACTCCCGTCAAGTCACAAGTGATTTTGTCCCAGTGTCAGTTCACGTTGCACGAGACAGTCGCTCTTGTCATCAGCAGGACAATAAACTTTTTGTAGACTTGGACATTAACGGCAAAGTGGTACCATTCCAGCTCAATACCGGAGCTGCAGTTTCACTGATCAATCAGGACATGTACAAACTGCTGGGCACACCTCCGTTGCGTGCCGCAAATTTTAAGTTAACTAGCTATTCAGGTCAAGAGATCCCTGTGTTAGGACAGTGCAGCCTTCTTGCAACATACAAAGGACAAACAAAACTTGTGTCATTTTACGTCCTTCGTTCTTCTTCTGCAGTGAACTTGTTTGTTTTCTATTTATTTCAGTTGTTTAACTTGTCTATAGTAAATCAGGTCCTATCAGTGAACCAGAATGTGCCTTCAGACAGTGTTCCTCGTCTATGTGAAGAATTTGCAGACATTTTTGCACCGGGCCTCGGTTGCGTTAAGAACTATAAAGCACATTTGGAACTAAAAGTCAACGCGCAACCGAAATTTTTCAGAGTGCACAATCTTCCCCACGCATTGCGTGATGAGGTCGCATAAACGTTACACGATTTGGAATCACAAGGTGTAATTGAATGTGTGCAGGCTTCTCTCTAGGCATCACCCTTAGTAATTTTGCCAAAACCTTCGGGAAAACTGAGACTTTGTGTGGACTTCAAGGCCACAGTGAATCCGCAACTAGTGATTGCAACTTTTACTTTACCCCGCCTGGAAGATCTTTTTGACAAACTGTGCCCAGGCAAATATTTTTCGAAATTGGACCTAGCAGATGCGTACTTGCAACTACCGGTCGATGAAGAATCCCAGCGCGTTTTGGTGGTTAACATGCATCTTGGTTTGTATCAATTCAGACGACTGCCATTTGGGTGTGTATCCGCCCCTGCATTGTTTCAGCAATATCTACAAACTGTTTGTGCGTTGGTCCCTACTGCAGCAAACTATCTGGACGATATTGTTATCTCTGGAAAGACGGAAGAAGAATATTTAGCCAATCTCCAAACATTATTTCAGGTCTTGCGACAAAATGGTCTTCGCTTACGGAAGGACAAATGTGTGTTTTTTGCTCGTGACTTTCCATACCTAGGCCATGTACTCAATGCCCAAGGCATACATCCCAGTACCACGCACCTCCGTGCCATACAAGACTTGCCTTCGCCGCAGAATTTGAAGCAGCTACAGAGTGTGCTGGGAAAAATCAACTATTATCACAGATATGTGCCGCACGCCTCTTCCACTTCAGCTCCGCTTCATCGCTTACGCCGTAAAGGTGTTCCGTTCGTCTGGACGACGGAATGCGAACGCGCCTTTCGCCGGTTGAAATCGGCGTTGCTTTCCAATACTTGCCTTACGCCATTCGATCCCCAGAAGCCCTTTTTGTTGATGGTGGATGCATCGGATTTCGGGATCAGTGCTGTGCTTGCGCACAAAGATGGCTCACAGGATCGCCCTATTGCCTTTGCGTCCAAATTGCTCTCGTCTGCGCAAAGAAATTATTCACAGATATAGAAAGAAGCATTGGCTCCTGCATGTGGTGTTACAAAGTTTAATGACTTCTTGTATGGTCGTCACTTTACCATAATCACAGACCACAAACCTTTGACATCGCTTTTTCATCTGAACAAGTCTGTACCTCCACATACAGCACAGAAATTTATTCGCTGGTCTATTTTCCTTTCGCAGTACCGCTACGATATCTTGTATCGATCCACTGCTAAGCACGGAAACGCCGATGCGTTGTCCCGTTTGCCTGTTGCTGAGGATAGAGCATTCGATTCCTCCGAACTTGCTTGCATGTTCATTGATTCGGAAACCGATGACATGGTCGAATCGTTTCCGATTGATTTTCGTCGTGTAGCTACAGCCACAACTGCCGACCCTGTCCTTGCTACAATTTTGCGTTTTGTTGCTACGCAATGGCCCTTGTCAAAGTCACGGATCGGGGACCCGTTGGTTCGCCGATTTTTTGCTCACAAGGAGAGAATTTTTGTTCGACGTGGTGTTTTGCTGTTGCGTTCTGATAATGATCAGTCCAGGGTCGTGGTCCCACGTTCGTTACAGTCCTCTGTCTTAAAGCTTCTCCACCAAGGATATTGGGGTGTTGTGAGAACGAAACAACTTGCTCGTCAGCACTGTACCTGGTTCGGAATCGATGCCGCCATTGCGACTATGTGCTCTTCTTGCATGGTGTGTGCCGAACAACAATCAGCACCACCGCGGAAATTCTTTGCATGGCCAAAAGCCACTTTCCCTTGGCAACGCTTACACATCGATTTTGCTTGTCCATTCTGGAATGCTCGATGGTTGGTTGTGATAGATTCATTCAGTAATTTTCCTTTTGTTGTCCGGATGTCTTTCATGACATCATCTGCCATCATGCAAGCGTTATCTGCTATCTTTTGCATTGAAGGTCTTCCACAGACAGTTGTTTCCGACAATGGCCCACAATTCATGTCCGCAGAATTTCAGTCATTCTGCGAGGCCAATGGTATTCAACATCTGACATCCGCGCCGTTTTCGCCACAGTCAAATGGTGCCGCTGAGCGATTGGTCAGGACTTTCAAGTCACGGATGTTGAAGTTGAAAGAGTCGCATTCTCGGGAGGACGCGTTATTGCTCTTCTTGTCCTCGTATCGCTCTGAGCCCCGAGATGGTCGCTCGCCGGCTGAGTTGCTCCCAGGTCGTCATCATCGAATCTTGATGTTTTTGCTACATCCGCCGCATCTGGTTCCTGTGCAGCGGCAAACACCTGCTTTTGCCTCAGGCGACGTTGTCTACTACCGCCACTATCGAGGTTCACGGCGTTGGCTCAAAGGGCGCATTTTCCGCTGCCTCGGACGCGCTATGTATCTGGTTTTGGGGGCCTCTGGTGCGGTGCGCCGGCATCTCAATCAGCTGCGCCTCTCGTCGCACGGGATCTGTCGCTCCCCGTCTGCTTTCAGCGACGGTGCCGTCCGGTCAGTGCCCCAGGGACCCATCTACTGGCTCGCCTCATCCCCAGGTGTTACCGACGCTGCCTTCCAGTTTGCCCCATGGCGACGCGCCGCCTGTTCTCCCGCCAGTGACGCCCGCAGTGGACGCGTCGCTGCAGCCGCCGGGCGCCCCTCTGGGTCACGCGCCGCCGATCGCTCCCCGTGATCAGTGGTCCTCCGACATGGAAGTCTCACCCGCTCCGGACCATATGTCGTCTTCTCCCGTGGGGGGCCCTGGCCCGATGGAGGTCGACCCTTCGGCCCCTCCTGTCTCTCTACGGGCGCATACACCGCATGTTGGCGTGCACCCTGGAGTAGGTTTTCAGGCGTTCCCTAGCTCCCCGCGGTCCGAATGGCAGGGTGCGGGTGGCACAGCCTCGCCTGTTGTTAGGCTCCCCACCTCGTCGCATACGTCAACATGGGGTCCTCCCCACTGCGGGCGGAAGCCTTATACCATAACCGTACGCCGATTTGCGGGGGAGGAATATGGTGTCCCCGCCAGACACCACACTTACTAGGTGGTAGCCTTAAATCGGCCGCGGTCCGTTAGTATACGTCGGACCCGCGTGTCGCCACTATCAGTGATTGCAGACCGAGCGCCGCCACACGGCAGGTCTAGTCTACAGAGACTCCCTAGCACTCACCCCTGTTGTACAGCCGACTACGCTAGCGATGGTTCACTGTCTACATACGCTCTCATTTGCCGAGACGACAGTTTAGCATAGCCTTCAGCTACGTCATTTGCTACGACCTAGCAAGACGCCATATTCAGTTACTACGAATGTATTCTGAAACAGATAATATTGTGAATCATGTATCGTCAAGAGCGACGTTCATCATTAATGGATTAAAGTTAAGTATCGAACTAATTACGTCCGCTTTCTGAATTCTAATTCCTTGTCATGTTCCAGACCTCACGTCAGTATAGTTCTTCCCTCCTCACGCCAGCCTGCGTGAGCTAAAACGCGAGCATTTCGACCTCCACTAGTAACACGGTGTTGGTTCTTCTGCCAACACAACAACAACGTCACTTATAAATTTCCGTTAATTAGCTCTAGGTACCTTTTGTTAACTAAAAAAAAGTCTTTAGTCCCATTTTCCTACAAATTTCTATTCTCAAATGCTTTCTTTTTTCTTGTGTATACGAATTCAGTATCTTCGAGTATGTAAGTGTTTTACATCAAGTGACGGGCATATGGTGATGTGTACGCCATTTTACTTGAAGGGAAATGTACACTTGTTTACGCCATGACGACAGGTTTGGATGGCGTTCCTGTGTTATACATCTTTGAATGGACAGCTACAGTAGCACAGGCACACATCATTTCTGGGCATCAAGCCATTAGCCCCAATGGCAACTAGTGGCGTCCAACTGATGTACACTTCTGGAAATTGAAATAAGAACACCGTGAAATCATTGTCCCAGGAAGGGGAAACTTTATTGACACATTCCTGGGGTCAGATACATCACATGATCACACTGACAGACCCACAGGCACATAGACACAGGCAACAGAGCATGCACAATGTCGGCACTAGTACAGTGTATATCCACCTTTCGCAGCAATGCAGGCTGCTATTCTCCCATGGAGACGATCGTAGAGATGCTGGATGTAGTCCTGTGGAACGGCTTGCCATGCCATTTCCACCTGGCGCCTCAGTTGGACCAGCGTTCTTGCTGGACGTGCAGACCGCGTGAGACGACGCTTCATCCAGTCCCAAACATGCTCATTGGGGGACAGATCCGGAGATCTTGCTGGCCAGGGTAGTTGACTTACACCTTCTAGAGCACGTTGGGTGGCACGGGATACATGCGGACGTGCATTGTCCTGTTGGAACAGCAAGTTCCCTTGCCGGTCTAGGAATGGTAGAACGATGGGTTCGATGACGGTTTGGATGTACTGTGCACTATTCAGTGTCCCCTCGATGATCACCAGTGGTGTACGGCCAGTGTAGGAGATCGCTCCCCACACCATGATGCCGGGTGTTGGCCCTGTGTGCCTCTGCCGTAGGCGCTGATTGTGGCGCTCACCTGCACGGCGCCAAACACGCATACGACCATCATTGGCACCAAGGCAGAAGCGACTCTCATCGCTGAAGACGACACGTCTCCATTCGTCCCTCCATTCACGCCTGTCGCGACACCACTGGAGGCGGGCTGCACGATGTTGGGGCGTGAGCGGAAGACGGCCTAACGGTGTGCGGGACCGTAGCCCAGCTTCATGGAGAAGGTTGCGAATGGTCCTCGCCGATACCCCAGGAGCAACAGTGTCCCTAATTTGCTGGGAAGTGGCGGTGCGGTCCCCTACGGCACTGCGTAGGATCCTACGGTCTTGGCGTGCATCCGTGCGTCGCTGCGGTCCGGTCCCAGGTCGACGGGCACGTGCACCTTCCGCCGACCACTGGCGACAACATCGATGTACTGTGGAGACCTCACGCCCCACGTCTTGAGCAATTCGGCGGTACGTCCACCCGGCCTCCCGCATGCCCACTATACGCCCTCGCTCAAAGTCCGTCAACTGCACATACGGTTCACGTCCACGCTGTCGCGGCATGCTACCAGTGTTAAAGACTGCGATGGAGCTCCGTATGCCACGGCAAACTGGCTGACACTGACGGCGGCGGTGCACAAATGCTGCGCAGCTAGCCCCATTCGACGGCCAACACCGCGGTTCCTGGTGTGTCCGCTGTGCCGTGCGTGTGATCATTGCTTGTACAGCCCTCTCGCAGTGTCCGGAGCAAGTATGGTGGGTCTGACACACCGGTGTCAATGTGTTCTTTTTTCCATTTCCAGGAGTGTATTTATGCATGGGTGTTTATATCGCCTTTAGTATAATCTTCGTCAAGACATGCACCGTTGATTAGTTTTGTGTAAGCATTTGTCAATTACGACAGATTTTTATGATTTTAAATATCTATTATGCGACTGTTTCTGTTAGGCATATGTTATTTGTCGCTGTTTTAATTTAATTTAATTCTTCATTGACACACAGCACGATGAGAGGAGCTCCGCTTTCATAGCACAGACCATTCGCATACTTCTCAGCAGTTGACGACAGGTGTTCCCAGCATATACAACAGCACTGCTCATTGTCTACGCGGGTTACCAATGGGTATAAATTTTGTATTCCACTTTTGTACGAGTAACTTTATTGTGTATTAATTGTTTCATTAGGTGAATAACTGTGTTATTTCTGACCTCCCTCATAGAAATTTTATATAAAATTTCGGTATTATCCACTGGTCTCAAGATGTTCTTCTGGGACTGATTATTTTCACACTTTAATGTAGTTTCTTAGAGAAAAGAAGGTATGTACTTCGTTTTTGGCAGCTCTCTTATTTAATAGCCTGAAAGTAGGGTTTAAGAGATAAAATCCCGACCTCCATTCTCGAGTGCTCACTTCAAGCTGAATATAGTTTCTGCCAATGTTGCTCGGGTGAACCATCCATAACAAGAGGCCAACCTCAGAAGACCCGGAATAAAGCAATAACTCCAGTACACAATGTCTTACTGAGGCCCTAAATTTGCGTCTGACTGCTTATTCTCAAGTTCTTCCTACAGTAATCAAACTTCCACTGTTCCAGGCATATAATGATGAACGGAATAATCTGCATAGCTTCAAAGAGTAAACAGTTCTCCCCAATTTAACTTATTGCAAACCAGGCATTCACGAATAAATAAATTGCATTGCACTGTAGAAAACAGAAAATAAATTATTATGAATAAATAACAGATCCAAAACGGCACTGGTGTAATATTCTAAAATACTTATCATTTTACATATCAGTTTTTGGTGGTTATACCATCGTTAAAGATAAATGTGTCTGGCTACGAAATTTTTGTGGGACGAAAGATTTTAAAATAGTGCGACTATAGAGTATGTTAGTTGGTTTCAAAGGTGACAAGTGTTGGTGTTTGACGAAAACCAGAATAATTATTTCAGCAAAAATTTGATGTAAAATATTTACATTAGATACAATACGTGACACATTAAATCTTGCACTGCATGAGAAATTACAATTGCTGTAAGAAGAAAAATGCGAGGAAAGATCGGAAAGTAACGCACAATAATTTTCTTACAAAAAAGTTTAATAGGTAACAAAACAAAAAAAAACACAAATGAACTTAACATCATTTACCTGCTCTTCTACATAGTCAGCAATGTCCTCAACACATTTCTCCCATCGTGGCATCAGTTTCGATATGTCCTATTCATACAAGTTCGTTTGGTTGGAGTATAGTCATCTGCAAAATGCTATTTTCACTTTCGCATTTGTCGCAAAGCAATGGGCAGCCATTTGACGGTGCAAGGTCCAGACCAAATGGTGGATGCTGGAGTACCCCACCCCCTCTCCCCTCCCACTCAAACTTGGCGATTTTATAAAGAATTGGAACAGGAACATGGGGGCGAGTATTGTCCTGAAGAATTTTGACACCGTCAGCATTAATGTTGTGGCGTTTGTCACGAAGATCATGACGCAACTAACCGAAGTTCAAATGTAGGTTGTAGCATTCACAGCCGTCCTGTATTCAGCAAAGTCCACCAATAACACACCACGCATATCCCAGAACACTGTCACAAGCACTTTCCTAACAGAGTGAGTAGTCACTCTTAACTTTTTTCGTACTGGGGAACTAGTATGTTTCCACTCCATAGAGGCATGCTTGGTTTCGGGTGTATAGTGGTACACCCACAACTCATCACGAGTGACGATTCCTTTCAGAAAAACCTGGTATTCTGCGGCGCAACGCGTTAAGTGGTTCAGGCTTGTCATTATTCACTGGCCCTTGTGGCCTTCTGTCAGGTTCTACCCAGCGAACGGTCGCAGGTTCGAATCCTGCCTCGGGCATGGATGTGTGTGATGTCCTTAGGTTAGTTAGGTTTAAGTAGTTCTAAGTTCTAGGGGACTGATGACCTCAGATGTTAAGTCCCATAGTGCTCAGAGCCATTTGAACCATCTACCCAGCGAGCAATAACTTTACAAAATTTTATGGTACGCAGCTGCACACGCCGGTCATTCAAAACTGTTGCCTCTATGGCTCCGATATTCTACGGGATTGCAGCTGTTACCGACCGCCCGGAGCGTGGCGGATCACTAAGGTTCAAACGGCCCTCTTGGACACCATGCGGAATCCGAAGCTGTGATACATAATATGTAAACTTAAGGTGGTGCCTGTTCTCTGTTCTTTCGGACAGACACAACGCATTCATATAACTGATTCGCCTCGATAGTCTATGAATCCAAAATCTTCCGTGCGAATGCACTGTCACATTCCATATCCTGTGGGATTCGCGAAGCTTTGAGCAGGGGGGGGGGGGGGGTGGAGGGGGACATGGACAGGGACTTTCCTTTCTTTTCTCTCACCCTCCCCCCCCCTCACCACCTTCGATTTACATAACAAAATAAAATATTTTTGACAGAACAAGTGAATCTACAGTAACTGAAGTAAAGGAAAAAATGAGGCAAGTGAGTGGAGGGCGTCATTTACAAAGTGGTTTGGATGGGCTTATTAATAGTATCTGCAATGAGAAATGGCAAGTACGCGAATTGTGTCTGATCATTCAGTACCATGCATGGACAACTGGACATATATTTATCACTTTCCGTTATTTCGAAGCAGTTCATCTTCCTTCCTTCGTTAATGTTATGTAAGACTTCATGTCGCACCTTGTAACTGTGGCCTTCGTTAAGCAGGTGATCTGCAAAAGTAGAATCTCCTTTCAGTCTCCAACTTCTGTGGTGTTCCTGCAGAATAAATCAATACGCGATCACTCGAATCTACTCAACTTCTGACAGAAAAACAGTGTACTGCTGAACACACACAGATAGTCCAGAAAATCGGTGCTAGTGAATTATAATATCTATGACAATACTTGTAAGGTTTATAACGAAAAACACGGGCTGCGTGCAATACGTAACAAATGTATGAATAGTTTATGAGTAGTTCACCTTCTAACAATTATCTATTGGATGCACCACACGGTTTTCGTTATAAATCTTACAAGTATTGTCACAGGTATTAAAAATTCACAAGCACAAATTTTCAGGACTGTTTGTATGGGATTAGGGATCGTTGTGAGTCTAGGAGACATTATTTTAGACTTTTTTAGTCAGAGTAAGATCGTGTTATATTGAAAATTAATTTTTATTTAAATAATTATTTACAGTTTTTTAATCTCGTGTGCGTGAAATTTTTCAGTTGTTTTTGAACATTTCAGTGAGATTGTGTTATAAACATACATATATCTGATAGCTTTTTAACTGTGGCTACGCCTGTCTACGTGTATATCACAATACTGCACACATCTCTTCCTCCCCCCTCTCTGTCCATCTCCTCTCCCCTTCCCTCTTATCTCAGCCGTGCCCTTCCGCTAGCATATCACCTCAAATGTATTCCGATACTACCCGCGCAGCATGCAAGCATTAACAGCCTTTATCACTTCAACCCCTGCTGCAGACGCACAAGAAAGCAAGTCAGTATGGTACTGTGATTTAGTACTGAACTATGTTTCAAATTTCCAATCTCAGCATCACCGAGAAGCTAATTTAAAATCAGTTGAAAAATTTGTACCGAGAAAACAAACAAGAAAGACACCTGATAAAAATGTGTTGAAATACTAGTTCACGTGTACGGTATGACAGTTGAAACTATCAGAATGCACATTCGAGGAAATGACCAGCTGATCTGAGCTTCACGAATGTCGGAGCACAAAATATTTATTCGAAATTCCTGCAGACGAACAATCCTGACAGCCACAAGACTCTTCGCCTGGTTCCTTTGACATTGTCTTTTGTTTCAGATGATCCTCCGTCGCCCAGGATTATGTACTGCATTCTATTCCATACAGTCGTGACAAATGAGTTGTTCGGATACCGCTGAGATGACTGTGCCACCATCCGGTGTGAGGTTTCTAATGCTGTGTGCAATCCTTATCGCAGGCGGCATCTCTGCGACATGATTTCTAGGGGACTAATGAAGCACGAAGCTTTCCTGCATGGTAGATCCAATTTACTGTCCATAAAATTATTGCACCTGATGAAATGAGGTTGGTCTTTGGTGTATGCCAGTTCACGTACAAATGGACTCACTGATTTTCTTTACTGCAATAGACGCAAACTAAAATTTTGAATGGTTGTTACTACTAGACGGAGAAATGCCATTCTTAATTGTATCGAGTAACATGAACTCTCGTACTCACAATTTAAGTTACAAGTTATCCTCCTATATGATTAATACGCAACGGAAACACGCATCTGACTATCAATAATCTACAGAACTCTGACTGTACACTACGCACTGGCAATACCACATTTTCTTTTTGTCTTTTACTTAACGGCTTTTGTCAGCACGTGGCCACCGCACTGAATATGAATGGCGCACACATTATAAATTCGGGACATTATGACAACACACAATTCGAAGGAATAGTCTACCAATCTTTTTCTTTTCACTATCTTATTTATTCCGATAATTTCTCTAACCTAAACACACAAATTCTACAACCTACAACAATAACACATGAGAAATTCCGCCCAGTGGGCATGGCTTTACAATGGTGAATCTCTATATTATGGTCTCGTAATTACTTTTAACGCTACAGTGCACTTTCTGGATAGGATGGTGGATCTTTTATTGTACCTCACACTTCGACTCTCACAATCATCATCACTAAACTTTCCTCCAGACCGAGCTGTACCGAAGGAACAGCATAACCCACTAGTCTTTTGAAACTACCTCGCTACTCTCCCATGCAAACCACACATACCCAAATTACATGACATACACCACACTACAACATGAAATACTACACAGAGAATAGTC
Source organism: Schistocerca americana (assembly GCF_021461395.2). Taxonomy (NCBI): domain Eukaryota; kingdom Metazoa; phylum Arthropoda; class Insecta; order Orthoptera; family Acrididae; genus Schistocerca; species Schistocerca americana. The sequence goes on from NC_060130.1 coordinate 355,506,285, forward strand.
ACAACATTATCACTCTCAGCTTTCCCACTTCAATTAATATTTATCCCAGTTTCACACGACACTGCCCCACTTTGTAATTCTACTTTCCTACTTTGAACTCTGGAGATATATGCACGTCTTCCTGTGCAGTGCAAGCCAAGTGGCGTTGCTGGATAGACGGCCGACTCACCTTGATTCTCTCTGAGTTTAAATCTAGCGTCACACGGAATCATATCACACAATTTAACATTAAGAACATCACACACGCGAGTCCTCAACTGATACCATGGACGAGTACTTCTCTTTCTCCTTTGTCTCATACACAGATTGAGACTCACACAGTACTCACCACGTGGAAGTACTCGTCTCTAATTTCAAGTCCTGCACACGCCATTTCTTAAATATTTCAACTTATGGTACACACGCTATTTCTTAAATATTTCAACTTATTGTACACACGCTAGCAATTCAGCAAGCACACGGGAGTATTTCAACTTATTGCTACACGTGGTTTCATTGTGACCGTTGGTCACTTCAGAAGATTACTACAATCCCTTTAATATTACCTGCCTGACATTTAATTCTCCCCACAAAAGTTCCTGAAATAGAGAAATTATTATTTCAAACTACTCTTAAATATTCCACATGCATACCATGTCTCCACTCTTTCATCATTACGAAGCACAACTAAAACAGGTCTTAACAGCACAAGATCCAGCGGCAGAGTGCTGAAACATGGCCGTTCCTGAGGTTCTCTCCCATCTCTGTCGAAGTGGGGGGAGCACCTTCTTACCGTATTGGTCAGCCACATTTCAGGCGCTCAAAGCTTAGGCAAAATTCCATTCTTTGGTCCCACCAAAGGTGGCCAAAGGATCGACTCAAAGATGATCATATATTCACATTCACTATCTGCGGTTAGCAGACGACCATACATTCATTCATTTCACAGATCTCACCAAACTGGATGTAGGGATTTATTTTGTGGGAGTGCACATGTGATCAATTAAATAAATAAATTGTCATTCTTTCCCACACTGGTATCCGGCTTCACTGTATTAATTGAAATTGAGTTATTTTACAAAAAAAATGTGTTGTTCTGACAAAAATAATGAAGTATGTTGTACCTATTTTCAATGTCGGGCGGTACTGTACCCTTTCACCACCGGCTACCCATGCACAAAAAAATGGCACGGTACTATCCTTGCAATGCGAGGGTAGTTCCGAACATTTTTTTAAGAAAACTGTATTAGAACAAATGTAGCAAATCATCAAAATAACCAGGAGACCTTAGCCCCTGGTGACCTCAAATAGACGACCAAATGCTGTTACTTTACCAAATTATTGACACAGTTGTTGCATTATTGTACTCTCCACAATCCGGAGTAACGTACACATACAAATTTACATCAATCCAAATGACAAATAAAACATGACATCATACAAAAAATAAAAAATAGTGAGATAAAAATTTGCTTAGTTACCGGGATCTCCGTTATTTTTATGAGTAATCCAAACTTCACTAATTCTATGACAAATAAAAGAAAATACTAATTGTACTAATGAAATTTCAAATAGCTCACCGTCCAAACACAGAACAAGTAATCTGACATTCATAAATTGCGTTGTAATAATCTTTACACGGCAATGTCTAAATACAAAACAAAATCAACAAAAGAAAAAAAATTGCGTACACTAGTTACATGTAGAATTCAGGCTCCATATCAATACACGCAATCAATAGTTCGCATTAAGTGCTTGAATCCACCAGTAGCTGTCGTATCTTACTCTACTGCTCATTTCTCTGTTGTCACTCATTTGGACGACAAGAACTTGCATTTCGACTAGCCTTCGTTACCCTTTAATGTGAAATATCACCACTGTGATAAAAAAATAAGTGGCTTCAGTCAACACACCAACAAGATCATTACTGTCCACAACATCAAAATGCATCAATTAATTCCGATATTTGATGTGCAATGCAAACTCTTGTCCCCTGTGACAACCTTACTGACCAATGCAACAAGAGCCACTACGTTAGTATTACACCACCGGCTAATAATTAAAGCATCATTGTACCAAATATTCTAATAAACATGCTACGTGAACTTGATAACCCAGAACAAACAAAAAAAAACACTAACTATTCTAAACACAAATGTTAATAAAATACAATTACACTTGCTGTCCCTTCAGGAATGAAACACATAAAAAAAACATTTACACAATTACAAATACATTATCCCCTATCTTGCGAGTCACACGGAAACATTTCATTCTGTGATTTTCTTGAGGTCAAAAAGTTGCTGATAGTTTTCCTAGAAACACTGTCTCGGTGTCAAAGCTCTCCCATGGTTTCCCGAACGAAAGTCTTTAAGTCACTCAAATCGGCATTTTTGAACACGCACTGAACAGTAAACTGTATCTCACATTAAACACAAATGTCATAAGTCACTCTCAGCGTAACATCCACACGAATCTGGTCGTCCAGAAATGGCCCTACAACTACTATTACCCACGGTTCTTTCCTTTCAGTTCATGGTGTAATTAAAAGTCGTAAGTTCCAACAAACAGCACTTATTCCCGCACCAATTAAAGAAATGTCTCCTACTACAGACGCAAATGTCAATGTCCCACTCTAGTTTCTTGCGTTCATACAATAATTTGTCACCAAACGACAACTGTCCTCTTCAAAAATACCAAGCGTCCCACATGCAAATCACAAAGCACACTTAACAAGTCACTGCCAAAAGCTTATGGATCCCACCATTCGGTGGTCAAGACAAAACAAAACAATCATCCTGTCTGCTAAAGACAAAATCTTTCCACCACTCACAACGTGGAAACACCAGTCCTTCACATTCCAACTTATGGGGACATACGAGCAGTCATCTTGTTTCACGGCTCCACAGTCCAGTACTAGTTAATAGTTGCTGGCAACAAATGCCCGCCGGACTCTGCCGCGCGTCGTTCATTCTGCCGTGGCGCCGCCGCCGCGCGAGCCGTTCAGCAGAAATAAGCCACCCGCTGTTGCCTCCGCGGGATGCTTTCCCCAGTCGTAAGGGTGGCGGAACTTATGAATGGCCAGTGTTACGTGCGTGTCGCCCCAGACCGTTGACCTGCTGTAGCGGGCGGGTGGAGTATACCTCGACCGGCAGTGGAGTGAGGAGTGCCGCGGCTCTGTCGCCCGTCGCCATGGCAACGTCAGCTCGGCCCGCTAGCGGTATGGGCGTTACGACACCCAATCAGTCAGACTCTTCCGTGCATCTCGTAACATTACAGACAAAAGAATATATTTAAATACTCATTGATTACATGTATGATCTATTAGATACATTGGTAATAAAAGAATCTTTGTTCTAAAAAACATAAAACTATACACCCTAGTTTTCTACACATACATCAACATTTATCCCTTTTCTATATACAGCCCACACTAGTGCTATTCATTGTACCGGTCGTCCCTCATACAAAACATGAAAGTGTAAAAAAAACAAAAGGAGTAATAAACAATCTATACAACTCATAATTACAATATAAAATAGTAGACTACTCTAACATCCTATCACAACAAACATTTTAGAAACTGATGATTCTAAAACTACAATATACAATGAACTTTTGTGCTTGTGACAGACTGAAATTAATATCCCTTTAAAGTGTTCTAACAAAAAAATAAGAAATAATCTACACAGCTCACAATTACCTACCACATGTTGTTAAATAGTAAACTACTTTAACATCCTAACACAACAAACATTTTAGAAACTGATGACTCTAAATCTGCAACATACAATGCACCTTTGTGTTTGTGACAGACTGAAATTAGTATCTTTTTATATATTTTACATTTTATTATATATAACAACATTTCTAGGACACGTATGTATCATCCACATGTCAGATCCTGACCTGACATCGAGGTCCATCCAAACCGAACAATAAAACACAATAATGTTTTAGTTATGGATCGGTAGCATCCCCTTTACAGGAGTGCGCGCATTGATCACACTACTCTACGACTCTCACTCACCAGACATCACATTTTCCCTCTCATTCAATCCATTAATACACTAACAGAATAGGTCTAGAAGTCAGCTAACCTTAACACCACCACACTCATGACAACATACCATACCTTTGCTCCCTTATACTCATAACACCACCACACTCACGACAACATACCATACCTTTGCTCCCTTATACTCAGCCACATAACACATGAAGCTGTTTCGGAGATAGCTTTCCAGTCTCAGAATTCGTCCTTTCAGTCTGGCACCTCTCTCCATCGGCTTACCTCTGCATTCACTTTATGCTAAATATCAACTTAGAATTGCGACATTTCATCTAAGAACAAAAAATACACAAATTATTCATCCTGAAAAATAACAGTACACTTTCTTGGTACCGTTTTGATTAGTTATACTGGTACCAGGCTTCAACAACAATGACAACAAAAAATATTATTTTTGCCAAATCGCAAATGTCACGGTAAGAATTAGATTTACACTTATTTTACATCTTACGTCAGTATTCCACAACGTTCACCACCTGGGTCTCATACTCCCTTTATGTCCTTTCACATTGTGCAGTTGTCCTCACCTTTTCATTCGTATTTCGGCTCTCCGTCCGTCCATTACTCCATCATTTCCTGGTCTTCCTTCGCCATTGGCATCAATCTCTATTGCAGCATACACAGGCCTCTCTGTAACATACATCTAAGACATCTCCACATTATTAATTCTACTCCCCTTTATTTACCACTGTTTCATCACGTCGAATCTCTATTAATCACACTGCTTCACGTCGCTTCTCTCCTTAAATAACACCTTTATCCACTACTATTTATCACGTCGCTTCTCTATCTACCATCTTTATCCACTCATTAATCATCACGTCGTTTCTGCTTGATCCTTATTCATATGACAAAAAATACGTACATACACCACTCTGTCGACTCCTGTTCATGACTCATTCGACCAGTCTATTCCGTCATACTTCCTGACATCCCGCCTGAAAATTCTTATGTTCGATTTGCCCCTGCACAACGTTACACACCACAAATAAATACACTATCTACCAAAAATTGCCTACTTTCGATCTATCCTTAACTTTTCCATAATTTGATGTTTTAAATGTGATGAAGCCCACGAGATTGTTTTCCCCTGATCGTCTCAATCAGTACAGCATTTTCATGGACAATCCGCCTCACTCTGAATGGTCCACTGTACACAGTAAAGAATTTGCTAGTTAGGAATCTAAGCTTACATGAAAATTAAATGTGTGCAGAGAATATACAAGCTGGGAGAGATGGGCAGCCCAAGTGTTAGTAACTTTGGTGCTAGTGGCCTCTCTCACTAACACCAGATTCCGAGCAACCATACGCAGCACCTCATTAAAACTGTCACCACGACAATGACATACTATAGATCAGATGGCATCTAATTTAAAAACTTCGATCACAATGTTGACCTTTTTTACATTACGTACCTGCAATAGTCAAACCGCACTAATTAACCTGGACTCACTGGCATTATTACATAACGTTTTAGCAACTGGTTTCTTTGAGGAAAGTCCTTTTACTTTACTGTTCGAAATAAAAATTAGCAAATTTTGCTCTGAGAGACCAGCCTAACAGATGCCATTACTGGTGTTTTATTCTCTGATCAAAAGTATGGTATTTGCATTCCTACATATTAGTAGAGTTTGTCTGCTACATAGACAATTTTCAGTGCCAGCTGCATGTGTTTTAAGGCAAGATGCTAAGGGCTGATACGTTGGATTAGTTTCTCCTATCCATCAATCTATTTCGACAAGAAAGAAATGCCAGGATTCCATGCTCTCCTGTCATTCTGATAGTTTCTGCCGTTCCTATCCTCGACACTATTTGACCTACGAGTCGTGTCGCCGTTCACAATGTTGCTTTCATTACCCAGTTCCTGTAACAAGTGCTGAAATGACGCGGAATCGTCTAAGCCTCTGCCTGCTATCACTATATCTCTGCGCAATCTCACTGGCAACTTCGTTATACAGATCCTAATGAGCTCCCCAGGTTCGTATGTCACATCCAAATACCTGTTTCGTCTGAACATTTCCTGATAGCACGACACTGGATCTCTTATACCACCTTCGTTACGATTTGGCATCATCAATATGCTTTGCTTAAGTTGGTCCTGCTTACTTTTCGACCAGAATACGTTTAAATAGCTACTACAGTCTTTAATGTCTTCCTGCATTTTCGCTCTAGCCTCGTACCTCAAATGGTTATACACCAACTTCGTTTTGAGGAGCAGTCCCCACGATGAAGGTAATGAATCTTGAAACTGAGACAGCCTTGGACTACACCCAGTTGGGTTTGCCACCTGTTTTATCCGACACAACCGTTCTTCTGACTCTGTGAATTCGTCTTCCTCTTTCTGCCTATTTTCGTTTTCTGAATTTATCTCACTCTCCCTCTGCAGTCTACCTGGTGGTGTTTCACCTTCGCTTCTGCACGCTAATTGCAACTGTGCTAGTTCTTCCCTATGTTTCCTATTTGTTCCTAATTGTGCCTCTTTAAGCTGTAATAGCGATTGTATCTCCCCCTGGTTGGCATAAACCTCTCGCTGCGTACTGTCAGAGCCTGTCTCGCCTCTTATACTGATCTTTTCTACCTCTACACTAATCGTATTCATTCTGACCACTACTTCTTTGATTCGCTCATCCGGCAACACGTCCCTTCGCTCAGTAGTATCACTCTCTATTGCAAATACTTGTACCTCCAAATTATTAGCTTTTCCTTTCACAGCGTCACATACTTCCTTCAACGCACCCAGATTCTTCTCCCCTTCATCTAACCGATTATTAACTGCGGGCAGACGCTCATCGATAACTGTGTGTAGCTTCCTCATTGCCTCTTTATTTCCCTTATTCATAGCCTCCAATCTTTCCTTATTTGCTTCCAATCTTTCCTTAGTTGCTTCAAATCTTTCCTTATTCTCCCTATCTCTCTCCTTATTATCTCTATCAAATCTTTCCTTATTCTCCCTATCTGTCTCCTTATTGTCTCTATTCATCGCTTCTAATCTTTCCAATCTTTCCTTAGTCTCCCTATCCATCCTCTGTAAAAACTGTAGTATCACATTGTCATTTGCTACTTTCGACGCGCTCACCTCGTTCACCTGAGAAACCGTAGCCTCGCTAAGGGTAACTGCACTTTCCTTGCATACCTGACCTAGTCCCGGCTCGCCCGCCTCGTCGGGAAAAGCCCGCGTTTGTGAACAAAGCCCGCCGCATAAAGGATCACCTAGCCGCGGTCCGCTGAACAATTCAGCCCCTTCTGAGCGTTTGCCGTCCCCGGTCATTAACCCATGGTCAACAGCTACTTCCTGCTGCACCGCCACGTTTACCCCAGAATCGCTATTCTCCATGGTGGCTACACTTTTCGACTGCGACCTAGTTACTACGGACATTACGCAAAAAAAATTATACCACGATCTTCCAGCCTTGGACGATATAGCAATTAATTACATAAAAAAAATAAAAGAGCCTCACCAATCCAGAAAGAAATTACAAACATCACAATACATTCCATAAAAAAATCTTAACAGCAAACCCTAACAGCAAAATACCCTGGCAAAATAATATCCTGGCAAAAAATATCCTGGAAGAAAAATATCCTGGCAGGGTCGAAATTATGAGAGGCACCCACATGCCTTGCTCATACTGTGGCATCAAGCAGTCAGGCCTGCAAGATGAGTGGTCTGCCAAGCCAGTGGATTCATTCTTAATTTTATCGAGTAACATGAACTCTCGTACTCACAATTTAAGTTACAAGTTATCCTCCTATATGATTAATACGCAACGGAAACACGCATCTGACTATCAATAATCTACAGAACTCTGACTGTACACTACGCACTGGCAATACCACATTTTCTTTTTGTCTTTTACTTAACGGCTTTTGTCAGCACGTGGCCACCGCACTGAATATGAATGGCGCACACATTATAAATTCGGGACATTATGACAACACACAATTCGAAGGAATAGTCTACCAATCTTTTTCTTTTCACTATCTTATTTATTCCGATAATTTCTCTAACCTAAACACACAAATTCTACAACCTACAACAATAACACATGAGAAATTCCGCCCAGTGGGCATGGCTTTACAATGGTGAATCTCTATATTATGGTCTCGTAATTACTTTTAACGCTACAGTGCACTTTCTGGATAGGATGGTGGATCTTTTATTGTACCTCACACTTCGACTCTCACAATCATCATCACTAAACTTTCCTCCAGACCGAGCTGTACCGAAGGAACAGCATAACCCACTAGTCTTTTGAAACTACCTCGCTACTCTCCCATGCAAACCACACATACCCAAATTACATGACATACACCACACTACAACATGAAATACTACACAGAGAATAGTCACAACATTATCACTCTCAGCTTTCCCACTTCAATTAATACTTATCCCAGTTTCACACGACACTGCCCCACTTTGTAATTCTACTTTCCTACTTTGAACTCTGGAGATATATGCACGTCTTCCTGTGCAGTGCAAGCCAAGTGGCGTTGCTGTATAGACGGCCGACTCACCTTGATTCTCTCTCAGAGTTTAAATCTAGCGTCACACGGAATCATATCACACAATTTAACATTAAGAACATCACACACGCGAGTCCTCAACTGATACCATGGACGAGTACTTCTCTTTCTCCTTTGTCTCATACACAGATTGAGACTCACACAGTACTCACCACGTGGAAGTACTCGTCTCTAATTTCAAGTCCTGCACACGCCATTTCTTAAATATTTCAACTTATGGTACACACGCTATTTCTTAAATATTTCAACTTATTGTACACACGCTAGCAATTCAGCAAGCACACGGGAGTATTTCAACTTATTGCTACACGTGGTTTCATTGTGACCGTTGGTCACTTCAGAAGATTACTACAATCCCTTTAATATTACCTGCCTGACATTTAATTCTCCCCACAAAAGTTCCTGAAATAGAGAAATTATTATTTCAAACTACTCTTAAATATTCCACATGCATACCATGTCTCCACTCTTTCATCATTACGAAGCACAACTAAAACAGGTCTTAACAGCACAAGATCCAGCGGCAGAGTGCTGAAACATGGCCGTTCCTGAGGTTCTCTCCCATCTCTGTCGAAGTGGGGGGAGCACCTTCTTACCGTATTGGTCAGCCACATTTCAGGCGCTCAAAGCTCAGGCAAAATTCCATTCTTTGGTCCCACCAAAGGTGGCCAAGGGATCGACTCAAAGATGATCATATATTCACATTCACTATCTGCGGTTAGCAGACGACCATACATTCATTCATTTCACAGATCTCACCAAACTGGATGTAGGGATTTATTTTGTGGGAGTGCACATGTGATCAATTAAATAAATAAATTGTCATTCTTTCCCACACTGGTATCCGGCTTCACTGTATTAATTGAAATTGAGTTATTTTACAAAAAAAATGTGTTGTTCTGACAAAAATAATGAAGTATGTTGTACCTATTTTCAATGTCGGGCGGTACTGTACCCTTTCAAGTTTTTATTTCTTCACCATGGATTTGAATACCTACTCCAAATTTTTCTTTTGTTTCCTTTACTGCTTGCTCAATATACAGATTGAATAACATCGGGGATAGACTACAACCCTGTCTCACTTCCTTCCCAACCCCTGCTTCCCTTTCATGCCGCCGGCCGTTGTGGCCGAGCGGTTCTAGGCGCTACAGTATGGAACCGCGCGACCGCTACGGTCGCAGGTTGGAATCCTGCCTCGGGCATGGATGTGTGTGATGCCCTTAGGTTAGTTAGGTTTAAGTACTTCTAAATGTAGGGGTCTGATGACCTCAGATGTTAAGTCCCATAGTGCTTAGAGGCATTTGAACCATTTTGAACCTTTCATGCCCCTCTACTCTTATAACTACCAACTGGCTTCTGTACAAATTGTAAATAGCCTTTCGCTTCCTGTATTTTACCCCTACCACCTTCAGAATTTGAATGAGAGTATTCCAGTCAACATTGTCAAAAGCTTTCTCTAAGTCTACAAATGCTAGAAACGTAGGTATGCCTTTCCTTACTCTATCTTCTAAGATAAGTCGTAGGGTCAGTATTGCCTCACGTGTTCCAATATTTCTACGGAATCCAAACTGATCTTCCCCGAGGTCGGCTTCTACCAGTTATGAACTGTGGATTAAAAGTGGAGAAACTGCAAAAAGGTGGGAATTTAAGGAGATGAGACCTGGATAAACTGACAGAACCAGAGGTTGTAGAATGTTTCAGGGAGAGAAGAAGCGAACGATTGACAGGAATGTATACAACGCATAAAGAATTGCACCATTGCAGTTGAATTACAAACAGAAAATACTTGAAAGAGAGGTCTTTTTGATATCACACCTTCCTCTTGGAACTGTGGGAAACTGATGCCAAATTCATACAATAATAGGTGTTTTAGTTAGTTCTAGAAAAGTGATGCAAAAAGATTAGATACAATAATGAGACAAGTTGTTGCTCCATTAGAAATTATAGCATTTACCGTGAAGTAAGGACAGGGATAAATATAGTTCCATAAAATACGTTAATGCACTGTAAGATTTTAGTTACGAGAGAGTTTTCACGTTTCATATACGACTGTTTTGAAATGAATTACTCGCAACATTCAGGAGGTATTTTCGATACTTCGCTCATTGTCAAGTATCACCAGATTGGCGCTATAATCGTAACATTTAATTATAATTACACTGATAAATATGTGTGTGGTTTCCCTGTACGACTGAACCTGGCTTGCGGGCGTGTTGCTGAGATAGCTGGCGACCTAAACGAACGGACATGTCTAGCTTAAGTCATGACCCACCACTGAGCCACCTTAAGTGGATAGGCGGGGTGCAAGAATGCAACTGACTTAACTGTGTCACCTTCTGGACAGGTGAATACTGTGAAAGGGTTCTGTAGCCACCTTTCATTAGTCCGGTAGCCCATTTTCACTAGTATTTCTCTTTCCTTCCTTGTTTCTCTTTTCCCATAATTATCATAGTGGTGTGATTGAATGAATGTGGTTGTGTGTCACGTTGCTAGACGATGGCGTAGTCTGCTGCAGAAAGTCTGCGACAGTCGTACAGATTCAGCAGCAGTTGTACAGAATAGCCAACTCTCGTAGTGGTCAAGTCGGCAAAGAGGTTTTCGCTACTTGCGAGAAATCCACCTGCGTTAGGTTGGTGGCGGAAATGGCGTCTTTGGGTTTTCCGGGCCACGCGGAGCGTGGAAGAGGCTGGAGAAGCGGGAGGCGGTCTGCCGCCGGTACGGGAAGCGTCCACAGCTGTGCTCCAGTCGAAGAAGGGTGAGTTAGACTGACCGCGTGGCGCGCTGTTACTTGGCGAGGGGAGAGCTGTTAACCTTTGGTCTCGCTTTTCAGATCTGGAAGATTGCTTTGCCTTGTCGCAGCAAGGAATGCAAAACTTTGGCAGATTTTTCTTTTAGCAAATTTCTGTAACAGACTTGGATCCGCCGGAAGAGCGCCACACAAAGGTGTCGATAAGAAGTGAGCACTCGCTTCTGTATGAATGTCTGTTTGCCTTCAGCTGTGCCTGCATAAGCTTTCACCTTTCTAAATATTTAGAGCTTTGCCTTCTCGTACATTTTCCTTGCTTTATGTGTCTTTCGTCCGTGGGGAGCCAACCACATGTTGGAACATTATAGTTGTTGGGCCACCGGCATCACTAACTGTCCGATCGCATGTTTGTTTTAGATAATGTTAACATGATTGTGTGATGTGATATTGTTGGAATTTGGCACTATACCTAGAAATTGTGTCTCCACAAACAACGTGTTATCAGGAATCGTGTACATGCCTCATATCCTTATCTTAGGAATAAATGATTTTATCCACAATTTTCTCTTGTGTTCCGAGGTTACGTTTTTGCACCTAAGCCACTCACCTCATAGCTTTCCCGTTAGCACATCCAACGCGTCTCCTTACGTACAGGTCCAGTGATTAGTTTCCTCTTTTATTTTAAAACAAGTGTTTTAGATTAAGTCTTGTTTTCAGGTGTGTTGCTGGGAGCTGATCTTCTGCACAGTGTTCTTGCATGTGCTATTTTATTTTAATGTTTGATTGTCGTGAACAGTGCACGGGGAACACTATTAATTACATCGTATCCCCTATGAGCGAAATTACACCGTATGCATTTTTGTGAGTTTTTGGTCTGTGATCAAATTAATTTATTTTCCGACTCGACCAAATCTTTGATTAGTTGTATGGTTAGAGTCGGTGGCGACCCTACTCTTCTCACGTTAATTTCATAAGCAATAAGTATTTCCATTCCCAATAATATGGAATAACCCGTAGTAACAGATTAGTTACAAGTGAACTAATACTCACAAAGGGGGCCACGAAGCTGGGATCACGGATTTACTTGAAATTTTGTGCACCTTTCGTAGACCATTAAGATAACAGAATGTGCAACTAGTAAGGAGCACTACTCTGGCAAGTCTGAGGAAATTGCAAGACAAGTTTTACGCGTCTGTTATGTAACTGATATGTCTGTGCAAATGTGCCGAACACAAGAAATAATTGTGGTCAACTGGTCATTCCCGCTTCGCGCGTCAGGTGACTAGGTTGTGCTATTAGTTCCGCTTCTACCGTAGCGCTGCGTGTTTTCCTCGTGTCCGTTTAGTGTGGTGTTGGTCTCCGTGCGCGTCGTATCGCTGGTTGTCGGCTGGTGTTTGGTGTTCGTGCGGCCCTTCCTGTCGCTGCGTCGTCTGGCGCCGCGATGTCCACCGTGGTTGCCACGAAAATCCCGCGTACAGGTACTGTCAGCTTCACATTCGACAAATCCACGCGTCACGTCCAGCCCAGTTCTTTGGAGATAATTGACTGGCTAGTCGATACAATTAAAGCACTACTGCTCAGGTGCATACTGCACATTTTGACAGCGAATTGTGTGTGATTTTTGTTGCTCCATTAGAAATTATAGCATTTACCGTGAAGTAAGGACAGGGATAAATATAGTTCCATAAAATATGGACCCGCTCCAGGTTGATAGCATACTTTCTCGTAACGGTTCTCAAGTAGCCTTCACGCACAGTGATGGTTCCACTGGTATGGTTCTCTTAGCAAGTGCAGAAGTGATATACAGGGTGGTCCATTGATCGTGACAGGGCCAAATATCTCACGAAATAAGCATCAAACGAAAAAACTACAAAGAACGAAACTTGTCTAGCTTGAAGGGGGAAACCAGATGGCGCTATGGTTGGCCCGCTAGATGGCGCTGCCGTAGGTCAAACGGATATCAACTTTTTTAAATAGGAACCCCCATTTTTATTACATATTCGTGTAGTACGTAAATAAATGTGAATGTTTTAGTTGGAGCACTTTTATCGCTTTGTGATAGATGGCGCTGTAATAGTCACAAACAAATGCCTCACAATTTTAGACGAACAGTTGGTAACAGGTAGGTTTTTTAAATTAAAATACAGAACGTAGGTACGTTTGAACATTTTATATAGATTGTTCCAATGTGATACATGTACCTTTGTGAACTTATCACTTCTGAGAACGCACGCTGTTACAGCGTGATTACCTTTAGTTACTACGTTAACGCAAGAAATGCTCAAAATGATGTCAACCTCAATGCATTTGGCAATACGCGTAACGACATTCCTCTCAACAGCGAGTAGTTCACCTTCCACAATGTCGCACATGCATTGACAATGCGCTGACGCATGTTGTCAGGCGTTGTCGGTAGATCACGATGGCAAATATCCTTCAACTTTCCCCACTGAAAGAAATCCGGTGACGTCAGATCCGGTGAACGTGAGGGCCACGGTATGGTGTTTCGACGACCAATCCACCTGTCATGAAATATGCTATTCAATACCGTTTCAACCGCACGTGAGCTATGTGCTGGACATCCATCATGTTGGAAGTACATCGCCATTCTGTCATGCAGTGAAACATCTTGTAGTAACATCGGTACAACATTATGTAGGAAATCAGCATACATTGCACCATTTAGATTGCCATCGATAAAATGGGGGCCAATTATCCATCCTCCCATAATTCCGCACCATACATTAACCCGCCAAGGTCGCTGATGTTCCGCTCGTCGCAGCCATCATGGATTTTCCATTGCCCAATAGTGCATATTATGCCGGTTTACGTTACCGCTGTTGGTGAATGACGTTTCGTCGCTAAATAGAACGCTTGCAAAAACTCTGTCATCAGCCCGTAATTTCTCCAGTTCTCAGTGGCAGAACTGTACACGGCGTTCAAATTCGTCGCCATGCAATTCCTGGTGCATAGAAATATGGTACGGGTGCAATCGATTTTGATGTAGTATTCTCAACACCGACGTTTTTGAGATTCCCGATTCTCGCGCAATTTGTCTGCTACTGATGTGCGGAATAGCCGCGACAGCAGCTAAAACACCTACTTGGGCATTATCATTTGTTGCAGGTCGTGGTTGACGTTTCACATGCGGCCGTTACTTCCGATGTGCCCGCCATGAATTCTCACAAGCGTCGCCAATCACAGGATGGTGCGGCTGATGAACCTTCCCTATTGGCTCTCCTTTCCGATGGGCCTCCAGTAAAGGACCCTCTTTCTCAGTCTGAAGTAGTGGATGAGGACGCCGTAGGTGCTTTTACGCCTGTGCAGGAGATCCCTGACACCTTATCTGGCGTTGTTCCGGTTGTCGCGGCCGCCCCTTCGCAGACGCCCGTGAAGGAACCTGCTTCCGGTTCCCACGTGTCTTCTCCGGTTCTCTCGGACACTTCTCCTGTCGACTCTGTTTCCCATCCCCCTGCTGCGACTTCTGTCGCCCCCTCTGGGTCACAGCCTTTTCCCATGAAACAACTGATTGATTCTCAAGAGCCAGTGGATCCCATTGTCATTCACCAACCATCCCTCCGTGATCTCATGTCTGCGGATGAGTGAGATGTGGAGGCCTCTCCCTCGAAATCTGAAACGGAATACATACATGACGCTCCCACGCGACCGAACGCGGCAACGTCGGCGCCGCGGAGCCGCAGTAGAATCCGTAAACAGCCACAGAGAGCCGCATCACTACCGAAGAAAAAAGCAGTGCGAAGATGAGGTTTCTGTTTCGAAGTTCTTCTCTCTCTGGTTCAGCGATTGATTCTGGTATGGTTACCTGAATGTTGCTCCGTCAACTGACGGTTGCCGACCGTTATGGCCGAGCGGTTCTAGGCGCTTCAGTCCGGAACCGCGCGACCGCTTCGGTCGCAGGTTCGAATCCTGCCTCGGATATGGATGTGTGTGATGTCCTTAGGCTAGCTAGGTTTAGGTAGTTCTAAGTTCTAGGGGACTGATCACCACAGATGTTAAGTTCCATAGGGCTCAGAACCATTTGAACCATTTTGAACTGACTGATCTCTACCGTTCTTTGTTCTTCTTTCTGGATTGAAGTTCCATGCAAGCACACACATTTCTTACTTTAAATATTAACAGAATATGTTCTGAGCTTATTCGACCAGTTTTCCATTCCAGGGTTCTCAACCCTTTTTAATGTAGCTTCTGATCTTTCTACGGGCACTGCCTTGTTTTATAGGGAAGGCATTCCGTTGATAAATTTCGAAGTACTCGACAGTGGAAGGGGGATCGAGTGCACGTTTTGTGATCTCAGTTTACACCTTCTTTATGCCCCTTCTGGTACATGTCGTACTACGGCACCTTCGAGTTTCTATAAGGAAGAAATCATTTACGCTTCGTAAATCCCAGACAAAGATTATCTTAGGTGGGGACTTCAGTTGTGTTCTACAGCCGATGGATCAGTCTCCTAATTTTAATTTCAGTAAAGAACTCGACGATCTGGTGCACTCCTTGCGCCTGCGTGACGTATGGTTTCTCGCTATCCTACACCTGTGCGACATACATGCTTTACTCCCACGTCTAGCAGTCGCCTCGATCGCTTTTACCTTTCCGACTCCTTGTGTGGGCATCTTCTGGATGTTGATGTGATACCAGCCTGTTTTACTGATCATTGCGCCGTAGCCGTCACGTTTAATCACGATCGGCAACAGGCAAAATTGTTTCGTCCTCCCTGGATGCTCAATGTAGCCTATTTGCAAGATACCTCTCTTGGTGTCGTCCTGGAGGACGTGTGGGTTCGTTGTTCTCGTACTATGGACCGGTACTCGTCTATTGTGGCATGGTGGACACTGCATGCTAAACTACAAATCCGTAGGGCTCTCATGCGTTTTGGAGCTGCGAAGGTGGCAGACGATCGACGAACGCAATAATTTTACTACTCAGTCTTACGTAAACTGTAAGATAGTGCTACTCATGCTCCCCTACGGGTTACTGATATGCGGCACATCAAAGTCAAATTGCTGCAGCTCAAACCCGTTCAAATGGAGGGACTGCGGACGAGGTCTCAACCACGTTCCCTTTTACAAGACGAATTGACGTCCTTACACCATCTAGTCCGTTTACGGGCGCGCCGGAAACGTGTGTGCCTTGCCTCCCTCACAACCACTGACGGCCGCATGTTCACCTCTCACCGTGCTCACCACTATTTTACTGATCTGTACGATATCCATGTCCCGGCTGAAAACGCTCTCGATGAATTTACATCCATGCTGCATCGCGTCATCACTCCTCAATTAAGTGACGCCTTTCTGCGTCCCTTTCACAAGGATAATATGTATGATGTTACAGGATCTCAGTCCCTCAAGTCGCCTGGATTAGACGGTATTCCTAAGGGGTTTTATGTTCAATTTTGGCCACTCATTGGTGACACGTTAATGTCAATGATAAATGAAGTGATAGGGGGAGTCTCACTTCCTGCTCCTTTTCAGGAAGGTAAACTGGTCCTCCTCCCGAAATCCGCAGGTCGCCCTGCGATTGATTCCCTCCGTCCTATTACTCTCCTTAACATCGATTATAAAATTGTCGATCGAGCAATTAATATCTCTAAGCTGCTCGAAACCACTGTTGCCGCCCACCAAAGCTGTGTGCCTGGACGCACGATACTGACTTCTGTTCTCGGATGTCGCGATGTAATTTCGGTGGCGGCTGCCGCTAATATCCCAGGGGCTTTGCTTTTTCTTGATTTACAAAAAGCGTTTGATCGTGTCAGCCACGATTTTTTAACGCGAGTGCTCACCACTGTCGGCTTTAATAATGATGCTCGACAGGTCTTAACTCGCCTTTCTACCGGTTTCAGTGTCTCGGTAATTGTGAACGGTCACCTGGATATCGATCAGAAGGGGTTTACCGCAGGGAAGCCCCTTATCCATGTCCCTCTCTGTCTTGTTCTTAGAGCGCTTGAAAGGGTACAGTACCGCCTGACATTGAAAATAGGTACAACATACATCATTATTTTTGTCAGAACAACACATTTTTTTTGGTAAAATAACTCAATTTCAATTAATACAGCGAAGCCGGATACCAGTGTGGGAAAGAATGACAATTTATTTATTTAATTGATCACATGTGCACTCCCACAAAATAAATCCCTACATCCAGTTTGGTGAGATCTGTGAAATGAATGAATGTATGGTCGTCTGCTAACCGCAGATAGTGAATGTGAATATATGATCATCTTTGAGAGGATCCTTTGGCCACTTTTGGTGGGACCAAAGCATCAAACGAAAAAACTACAAAGAACGAAAAGCGTCTAGCTTGAAGGGGGAAACCATATGGCGCTATGGTTGGCCCCCTAGATGGCGCTGCCTTAAGTCAAACGGATATCAACTGCGTTTTTAAAGATAGGATCCCCATTTTTATTGCATATTCGTGAAGTACGTAAAGAAACATGAATTTTTTAGTTGGACGACTTTTTTCGCTTTGTGATAGATGGCGCTGTAATAGTCATAAACGTATAAGTACGTGGTATCACGTAACATTCCGCCAGTGCGGACGGTATTTCCTTCGTGATACATTACCCGTGTTAAAATGGACCGCTTACCAATTGCGGAAAAGGTCGATATCGTGTTGACGTATGGCTATTGTGATCAAAATGCCCAACGGGCGTGTGCTGTGTATGGTGCTAGGTATCCTGGACGACATCATCCGAATGTCTGGACCGTTCGCCGGATGGTTACGTTATTTAAGGAAACAGGAAGTGTTCAGCCACATGTGAAACGTCAACCACGACCTGCAACAAATGATGATGACCAAGTAGGTGTTTTAGCTGCTGTCGCGGCTAACCCGCACATCAGTAGCAGACAAATTGCTCGAGAATCGGGAATCTCAAAAACGTCGGCGTTGAGAATGCTACATCAACATCGATTGCACCCGTACCATATTTCTATGCACCAGGAATTGCATGGCGACGACTTTGAACGTCGTGTACAGTTCTGCCACTGAGAACTGGAGAAATTACGGGCTGATGACAGATTTTTTACTTGCGTTCTATTTAGCGACGAAACGTCATTCACCAACAGCGGTAACGTAAACCGGCATAATATGCACTACTGAAAACAGAAAATCCACGATGGCTGCGACAAGTGGAACATCAGCGACCTTGGCGGGTTAATGAATGGTGCGGAATTATGTGAGGAAAGATAACTGGCCCCCATTTTATCGATGACGATCTAAATGGTGCAATGTATGCTGATTTCCTACGTAATGTTCTACCGATGTTGCTACAAGATGTTTCACTGGATGATAGAATGGCGATGTACTTCCAACATGATGGATGTCCGGCACATAGCTCGCGCGCGGTTGAAACGGTATTGTATAGCATATTTCATGACAGGTGGATTGGTGGCCCGCACGTTCGCCGGATCTGACGTCCCCGGATTTCTTTCTGTGGGGAAAGTTGAAGGATATTTGCTATCGTGATCTACCGACAACGCCTGACAACATGCGTCAGCGCATTGTCAATGCATGTGCGAACATTACGGAAGACGAACTACTCGCTGTTGAGAGGAATGTCTTTACACGTATTGCCAAATGCACTGAGGTTGACGGACATCATTTTGAGCATTTATTGCATTAATGTGGTATTTACAGGTAATTACGCTGTAACAGCATGCGTTCTCAGAAATCATACGTTCACAAAGGTACATGTATCACATTGGAACAACCGAAATAAAATGTTCAACGTACCTACGTTCTGTATTTTAATTTAAAGAACCTACCTGTTACCAACTGTTAGTCTATAACTGTGAGCCATATGTCTGTGACTATTACAACGCCATCTATCACAAAGCGCAAAAAGTGGTCCAACTAAAACATTCATATTTCTTTAGGTACTACACGAATATGTAATAAAAAATGGGGGTTCCTATTTTAAAAAAACGCAGTTGATAACCGTTTGACCTATGGCTGCGCCATCTAGCGGGCCAACCGTAGCGCCATCTGGCTTGCCCCTTCAGGCTACGCAAGTTTCATTCTTTGTAGTTTTTTTTCTTTTGACGCTTATTTCGTGAGATATTAAGCCCGGTCTCGATCAATGGACCACCATGTATATGGTGCAAGTGCACATGTTTTCGGGAACTGTGTGTTTTCACGGTATATGTATGAGTGTCTGGTGGTTGACAGCTATATGCACAATGTAAGAGTGATGATTTTGTACGGTGCAGGATACGAACTGTGTTCACTAAAACAATCGTTTGTGGTGATACAGCTTGGTTGGAGATCGGTTTCAACCGAAAAATTCAAGTTTTCCTCGACAGTAGCAGAGCAGTGTAATTGACCAAGTGTCTTTGGCGATAGTTTCCGTATTTCATAATCTGTAGATCACTTTTCAGAGTTTAACTGTCAATGCAACAGTACTGCTGTGTATAGTGTCTGCTTGCCCTGGTATGCAGCAGGGTAGGCCTACTACATCTGCCATGCTGCGAGACCTGTTCAACTTACAATTGGAACCGAACTGATCTCACGGTTGGAGAATACAATGTAATGTTTAAGTTTTAATACTAAGAAATGTACTTAAGTGATAAATAGATGTTTTGTTATGTTTCCTTTCGAATTGTACTGCATCACGCCTGCCTGCTTCAGTTCCTCTAGTAGAAGTGGATGAGTTAAACATCTGAACTGAAGTCGCAGAACGGAAATGGTACGTTACCAGATAACGGTTGCTATACAAAATACACACATAAAAAAACTTTTGCATCACCTCGGTTTCGAGGGTTCTGGAACCTGTACAGAAAATTGGAATAGAGATCAACATAAAGATCATTTACACCCTTTTTGTTGCTCATGAAAACTACACACTGCATGTTGTACCACAATCCAACGAATATGGAAGTTAATAGGAATATAAAAAAAGGGAGGAAGGTTTATCTGTTTAACAAGAATAATAGAAGGCAGATTTCAGACTACATAACAGATCAAAACGAAAATTTCTGTTCCGACACTGACAATGTTGAGTGTTTATGGAAAAAGTTCAAGGCAATCGTAAAATGCGCTTTAGACAGGTACGTGCCGAGTAAAACTTTGAGGGACGGGAAAAACCCACCGTGGTACAACAACAAAGTTAGGAAACTACTGCGAAAGCAAAGAGAGCTCCACTCCAAGTTTAAACGCAGCCAAAACCTCTCAGACAAACAGAAGCTAAACGATGTCAAAGTTAGCGTAAGGAGGGCTATGCGTGAAGCGTTCATTGAATTCGAAAGTAAAATTCTATGTACCGACTTGACAGAAAATCCTAGGAAGTTCTGGTCTTACGTTAAATCAGTAAGTGGCTCGAAACAGCATATCCAGACACTACGGGATGATGATGGCATTGAAACAGAGGATGACACGCGTAAAGCTGAAATACTAAACACCTTTTTCCAAAGCTGTTTCACAGAGGAAGACCGCACTGCAGTTCTTTCTCTAAATCCTCGCACAAACGAAAAAATGGCTGACATCGAAATAAGTGTCCAAGGAATAGAAAAGCAACTGGAATCACTCAACAGAGGAAAGTCCACTGGACCTGACGGGATACCAATTCGATTCTACACAGAGTACACGAAAGAACTTGCACCCCTTCTAACAGCCGTGTACCGCAAGTCTCTAGAGGAACGGAAGGTTCCAAATGATTGGAAAAGAGCACAGGTAGTCCCAGGCTTCAAGAAGGGTCGTCGAGCAGATGCGCAAAACTATAGACCTATATCTCTGACGTCGATCAGTTGTAGAATTTTAGAACATGTTTTTTGCTCGAGTATCATGTCGTTTTTGGAAACCCAGAATCTACTATGTAGGAATCAACATGGATTCCGGAAACAGCGATCGTGTGAGACCCAACTCGCTTTATTTGTTCATGAGACCCAGAAAATATTAGATACAGGCTCCCAGGTAGATGCTGTTTTTCTTGACTTCCGGAAGGCGTTCGATACAGTTCCGCACTGTCGCCTGATAAACAAAGTAAGAGCCTACGGAATATCAGACCAGCTGTGTGGCTGGATTGAAGAGTTTTTAGCAGACAGAACACAGCATGTTGTTATCAATCGAGAGACGTCTACAGACGTTAAAGTAACCTCTGGCGTGCCACAGGGGAGTGTTATGGGACCATTGCTTTTCACAATATATATAAATGACCTAGTAGATAGTGTCGGAAGTTTCATGCGGCTTTTCGCGGATGATGCTGTAGTATACAGAGAAGTTGCAGCATTAGAAAATTGTAGCGAAATGCAGGAAGATCTGCAGCGGATAGGCACTTGGTGCAGGGAGTGGCAACTGACCCTTAACATAGACAAATGTAATGTATTGCGAATACATAGAAAGAAGGATCCTTTATTGTATGATTATATGATAGCGGAACGAACACTGGTGGCAGTTACTTCTGTAAAATATCTGGGAGTATGCGTGCGGAACGATTTGAAGTGGAATGATCATATAAAATTAATTGTTGGTAAGGCGGGTACCAGGTTGAGATTGATTGGGAGAGTGCTTAGAAAATGTAGTCCATCAACAACGGAGGTGGCTTACAAAACACTCGTTCGACCTATACTTGAGTATTGCTCATCAGTGTGGGATCCGTACCAGATCGGTCTGACGGAGGAGATAGAGAAGATCCAAAGAAGAGCGGCGCGTTTCGTCACAGGGTTATTTGGTAACCGTGATAGCGTTACGGAGATGTTTAATAAACTGAAGTGGCAGACTCTGCAAGAGAGGCGCTCTGCATCGCGGTGTAGCTTGCTCACCAGGTTTCGAGAGGGTGCGTTTCTGGATGAGGTATCGAATATATTGCTTCCCCCTACTTATACCTCCCGAGGAGATCACGAATGTAAAATTAGAGAGATTAGAGCGCGCACGGAGGCTTTCAGACAGTCGTTCTTCCCGCGAACCATACGCGACTGGAACAGAAAAGGGAGGTAATGACAGTGGCACGTAAAGTGCCCTCCGCCACACACCGTTGGGTGGCTTGCGGAGTATCAATGTAGATGTAGAACCTTCAGAGGTGGTGGTCCAGATTGCTGTACACACCGGTAGCTCTAATACCCAGTAGCACGTACTCTTGCATTGATGCAGTTCTGTATTCCTCGTGGCATACTATCCACAAGTTCGTCAAGGCACTGTTGATCCAGATTGTCCCACTCCTCAACGGTGATTCGGCGTAGATCTCTGAGTGGTTGGTGGGTCACGTCTTCCATAAAAAGCCCTTTTCAATCAATCCCAGACGTGTTCGATAGGGTTCATGTCTGGAGAACATGCTGGCACACGCGATGTCGCTATCCTGAAGGACGTCATTCACAAGATTTGCACGACGGGGGGCGCGAATTTTCGCCCATGAAGACGATTGCGTCGCCAGTATGCTGCCGATATGGTTGCATTATTGGCCGGAGGATGGCATTCACGTATCGTACAGCCGTTACGGCGCCTTCCATGACCACCAGCGGCGTACGTCAGCCCCATATAATGCCACCACAAAACTTTGCTGCACTCGCTGGACGGTGTGACTAAGGCGTTCAGCCTCACCGGGTTGCCTCCAAACACGTCTCCGACGATTGTCTGATTGACGGAATATGCGACACTCGTCGATGAATAGAACGTGATGCCAATCCTGAGCAGTCCATTCAGTATGTTGTTGGGCCCATCTGTACCGTGCTACATGGTGTCGTGGTTGTGAAGATGGACCTCGCCATGGAAGTCGGGAGTGAAGCTGCGGATCATGCAGCCTATTGCGCACAGTTTGAGTCTTAATACGACGTCCTATGGCTGCACGAAAAGTATTAATCAACATGTTCAGGGTTCCTTCGAGCCACAGGTGGCGGTCATCCACTGCAGTAGTATTAATCAACATGTTCAGGGTTCCTTCGAGCCACAGGTGGCGGTCATCCACTGCAGTAGTAGCCCTTGGGCGACCTGAGCGAGGCATGTCATCGATGGTTCCTGTCTCTCTGTATCTTCTCCATGTCCGAAGAACATCGCTTTGGTTCACTCAAAGACGCCTGCACGCTTCCCTTGGTGAAAGCCCTTCCTGGCACAAAGTAATAATGTGGACGTGATCGAACCACGGTATTGACCGTCTAGACATGGCTGAACTGCAGACAAAACGAGCCGTGTACCTCCTCCCTCGTGGAATGACTGGAACTGAATGGCTGTCAGACCCCCTCCGTCTAATTGGCGCTGCTCATGCATGGCTGATTACGTCTTTGGGCGGGTTTAGTGACATCTCTGAACAGTCAAAGAGACTATGTCTGTGATACAATATCCACAGTCAACGTCCATCTTCAGTAGTTCTGGGAACCGGGGTGATGTAAAACTTTTTTTGAAGTGTGTATTATGTACTCACTCCCCTCCAAAAGTCGTAGGAGTTTCGAACTGGATTTTCCGGACAGGCTGTATACACTGACAGAAAAAATCGGAAAACCAAAAGACAATTAATGTAGAGTATCGAAATTTCGGGAATACATTTGCCTAGGTTACATATTTAAGTGATTAAAAATGCATGATCACTAGTAAACGTAAGCGTGAGGTAAGCCATTGCAAATGTAAAATGCTGGTACATTAATAACCTGTGCAACCACCAGAATGTTGAATGCAAGCGTGCAAACGTGCATGCGTTGTGTTGTACAGTGAATAGGTGTGTGATAGAGTTCCATGCCTGTTGCACTTGGTTGGCCAATACAGGGTAGATTAACGCTGTTTGAGGATGACACTGGAATTGTCGTCCGATGATGTCCCATATGTGCTCGATTGGAGACAGGTCTGGTGATCGAGCAGGCCAAGGTCACGCTGGGTTACAGCAGCAGTATGTGGGCGAGCGTTATCCTGTTGGAAAACACGCCGTCGAATGCTGCTGAAGAATGGCAGTGAATGGATGCAGGTGATCACACAGGATGCTTACAGATATATCACCTGTCAGAGTCGTATCAAGATGTATCGGAGGTCCCATATCACTCCAACCGCCCCACACCATTACAGTGCCTCCACCAGCGTAAACAGTCCTCTGCTGACATGCAGGGTCCATGGGTTTAAAAGGTTGTCTCCATACCCGTGCACCTCCATCCGCTCGATACAATTTGAAACAAGACGCATCCGACCAGGCAACATGTCTCCAGTCATCAACAGTAAAGTGACGGTGTTGACGGGCCCAGGCGAGGCGTAAAGCTATGTGTTGTGCAGTGATCAAGGGTACACGAGTGGATCTTCGGCTCCGAAAGCCCATATCGATGATGTTTCGTTGAATGGTTCGCACGCTGACTCTTGTTGATGGCCCAGCATTGAAACTTGCAGCAATTTGCGGAAGGGCTGCACTTCGGTCACGTCCACGAGTCTCTTCAGTCGTGGTTGGTCTCGTTCTTGCAGGGTCTTTTTACGGCCACAGTGGTGTCGGAGATTTGATGTTAAACCGGAGTCCTAATATTCACGGTAGACTCGTGAAATGTTCATACAGGAAAATCGCCACTTCATCGCTACCTCGGAGATACTGTGTTCCATCGCTCGTGCGCCGATTTTAGCACCACGTTCAAACTCACTTAACGCATGATAACCTACCATTGTTGCAGCAGTAACCGATCTAACAACTGCGGCAGAAACTTGTCTTATACAGGCGTTGCCGACAGCAGCATCGTATTCTGGCTGTTTACACATCACTGTATTTTAATACGCATGCCTATACCAGTTTCTTTGTCGCTTTACTATATATACGGTCCAGTGACATTAATATGACCACAGCCTATGTTCGAAGTTAACGTGCTTTAACCACTAACAGACGGCAGGTAGCGACACTAGCAACGGAGGGTACATGCGGAAAACAGTGCAGTCGTTGTCGTAATGCGGATACTGAGCGATTTATCTGGCGTCCAAAAGGGCATGATCATTGGCGTTCGGGCCCAGGGGCGGAAGCATTTCTGAAACAGCTATTCGCGTGCCGCCGTGGTGGAAGTATACCATGCATGGCAAAATAGCGCTACAAAAAACTGGCGCTGAAGCGACTCTGATGCACAACGGGCCACAGATGACAAGGGTGAAGTGTGTATTGGTGAAAAGACGTGCAACTGTTGAATAACTGACCGTCGATATGAACAAAGGGGCTACCAACCGTGTATCCTCAACATAACCGGTCCCCGGCACGAATCCGCCCGTCGGATTAGTGTCGAAGTCCGGTGTGCCGGCCAGTCTGTGGATGATTTTTAAGGTGGTTTTCCATCTGCCTCGGCGAATGCGGGATGGTTCGTCTTATTCCATCTTAGTTACGCTATGTCGGCGATTGCTGCACACAGTCTCCACGTACGTGTACACCATACTTACTCTACCACGCAAACATCCAGGGTTACACTCGTCTGGTGTGAGACGTTCCCCATTTTCGAAAAGCTTTTGACACCGTTCCTCACAAGCGACTTCTAATCAAGCTGCGGGCCTATGGGGTATCGTCTCAATTGTGCGACTGGATTCGTGATTTCCTGTCAGGAAGGTCGCAGTTCGTAGTAATAGACGGCAAATCATCGAGTAAAACTGAAGTGATATCAGGTGTTCCCCAGGGAAGTATCCTAGGACCTCTGCTGTTCCTGATCTATATAAATGACCTGGGTGACAATCTGAGCAGTGCTCTTAGGCTGTTCGCAGATGATGCTGTAATTTACCGTCTAGTAGGGTCATCCGAAGACCAGTATCAGTTGCAAAGCGATTTAGAAAAGATTGCTGTATGGTGTGGCAGGTGGCAGTTGACGCTAAATAACGAAAAGTGTGAGGTGATCCACATGAGTTCCAAAAGAAATCCGTTGGAATTCGATTACTCGATAAATAGTAAAATTCTCAAGGCTGTCAATTCAACTAAGTACCTGGGTGTTAAAATTACGAACAACTTCAGTTAGAAAGACCATATAGATAATATTGTGGGGAAGGAGAGCCAAAGGTTGAGTTTCATTGGCAGGACACTTAGAAGATGCAACAAGTCCACTAAAGAGACAGCTTACACTACACTCGTTCGTCCTCTGTTTTGCTGCGCGGTGTGGGATCCTTACCAGGTGGGATTGACGGAGGACATCGAAAGGGTGCAAAAAAGGGCAGCTCGTTTTGTATTATCACGTAATAGGGGAGAGAGTGTGGCAGATATGATACGCGAGTTGGGATGGAAGTCATTAAAGCAAAGACGTTTTTCATCGCGGCGATATCTATATACAAAATTTCAGTCACTAATTTTCTCTTCCGTATGCGAAAATATTTTGTTGAGCCCAACCTACACAGGTAGGAATGATCATCAAAACAAAATAAGAGAAATCAGAGCTCGAACAGAAAGGTTTGAAACGTCCCCTTTGAACAATTATACATGACTGTGCTTAAACTGACACACAATATTTTTTAGCGCAACGCAATCTGACTTTCAATATTCACTACAGAAGAATGGCCCTAACTAACATTACCCTCTACGTGTCACAAATCACTTACCTCACAAAAATCTTCGTTACTCGAACTACTGCAATATAGCGAGCGCCACTACTGCCAGCTAAATAAAAGATTCTAACTACTGAAGGCACTAACTACTGATAGGCATAGTTAGCAAATGAAAGATTTTAATAGAGAACAAGTGATGTATTTACCTTAATAGTCATAATATATATAGCAGTTCATGACATCCAGTCTTATAAATTTCAAAACTCCGCCATCTCTCTCCCCACATCCACCACTGCTGGCGGCTCACCTCCAACTGCGCAACGCTACGCGCTGTTCACATCCAGCTGCCCAACACTACAATGGCAGACAACAATGCAAACTGGCCACAGACTGCACACAGCACAGCCAGCGATTTTCATACAGAGCGCTACGTAACGTTGCCACTAAGAAAACATAAACAGCCTACTTACAGGTTTAGGTGTTCGTTTTTCCCACGCGCTGTCCGGGAGTGGAATGGTAGAGAGACAGTATGATTGTGGTTCGATGAACCCTCTGCCAAGCACTTAAATGTGAATTGCAGAGTAATCATGTAGATGTAGATGTAGATATAGATGGTCAACTGGGGGCCGGACCGCTCAATAACACTGGGTACGGTGTGGGGCGGTGGTGGGGCGAGTGGACTGCCCTAGCCTGTTTCAGGGTTGTGAACCAATGAGGGCCACGGCGGAGACGAAGCCTCACCGTCGTTTCTAGGTCCCCAGTTCAATACAATTCAATACAATACGTCTCCGCAGCAGGCGCCTGATTCATGCACCCATGCTGACTGCTGTTCATCGACGATGATTGCGGGAATCTGCAAGCCAGTATTTCTGCTAGACGTCCACTGAGTGACGACAATTAGCGTTGTCAGATGAATCACCATTTATGATTGCAAGATCCCCTCGCCTCTAAACTGATACTGTTATTACTCAGCTTCGCCGCGAGTCCGTAGAGGGTGCTATATGTGACGTACAGTATAACTGGTCAGCGTTTCCACCCGGAATTTGCGAGTGTAAGTCGGACCTTCCTTGCCGGCCGGGTGGCCGAGCGGTTCTAGGCGCTTCAGTCTAGAACCGCGCTTCCGCTACGGTCGCAGGTTCGAATCCGGCCTCGGGCATGGATGTGTGTGATGCCCTTAGGCTAGTTAGGTTAGGTGATTCTAAGTTCTAGGGAACTGATGGCCTTCGATGTTAAGTCCCATAGTGCTCAGAGCCATTTGAACCATTTTTGGACCTTCCTTGATCCGCCTTGGAGGGCCGTGTCGTCGGATTTCCTCCCACCTGTGCGCGGTGCAGCTCTCGTAAATGTCGTCCCGTGCAGATTCTTCATTGGCGCACTGGATGTCTCTGTCAGTGGAAGCTAATTATCTGAAATTGCTGTCGATCAACTTTGGGGTATCTATTTACTCGAAATTAAAATTCAAAATGCCGTAACATCACTTATATTCCTATTAGATCAATAATGAAACACTCATGTCAAAAAACTACTCGTGACCGAGAGCATGGCTGCCATCGAGCAAGAGAGGAAGAGCTCTTAGCGCCGACTGCCGACTTTGGCGCGCAGTCCGTATCTCTTACTAGTTTCGCCACAGTTCGTGGACTTCCGATCAAGTTCGTACTTACTAAGATATGTATTTGTTAATGAACGGGTGTGAATTTTAACGAGGCAAAGTTATGATAAATAGTTTTAAACAGCCAGAGGCTTCTCCTAGTATTCATCTTGTCATAAATGACTTTACTTATTAAATATAAATAAACAAAATCGGTGACTTTGGCTCCAAGATGGCGGTACTTCCCGTCATGTATATTTCCCAGGCTGACGCTTGTTGCTACGGTCCAGCGCCGAGCTCCACTACGCGCGACGTATGGTCGCTTCGGCACCTAGCCAGCCAGCGTCGGAAATGCTCTCCGACTCATGGCCGGCTACGGACTACAGCACTTCCTAACTATCGTGAATACATCAATAAGAGACAATAATTTATTTAAACTGGTAAAGTCTTCCTCACGTAAGAGGCACCTTACATGATCCATCAGCCACATCGGTGTCGGCGTGTATGGCCCCACAACAATCGTAAGGATAGAGGCCGGAGCGTTATGGTCTGGGGAATGTTCTCGTGGCGATCTCTGGGTAATCTTGTCATTCTAGAAAGAACAGTGGATCAACACAAGTGTGCATCTGTCGTTAGGGACCATGTCCATCTCTACATGCAATTTTTTCTTCCTCGGTACGATGGCATATACCAGCAGGACAACGCAACATGTCACGTAGCTTGCAGTGTCCATGCGTGATTTGAAGATCACCGGATTGAGTTTACGATACTCCTCTGGCCACCAAACTCGCCGGATTTAAACCCAATCGAGGTTGTTCGCGCCATGAATCCTCAATCGAGAAACCTAGGGCAACTGTCCACAGCACTACAGTCAGTATGGTTTCACATCATTGGCAGTACCTTCTAGAAACTCATTGTCGTTTGGTTCATTAACAATATTAAAATTACTAGCGAAATAAAAGTTAGATGTGACGGACTCATGTGACAGACTTTCTACATACTGTCACGTTCGCCTCCGTCTTGGCCGGCCGGGGTGGCCGAGCGGTTCTAGGCGCTACAGTCTGGAACCGCGCGACCACTACGGTCGCAGGTTCGAATCCTGCCTCGGGCATGGATGTGTGTGATGTCCTTAGGTTAGTTAGCTTTAAGTAGTTCTAAGTTCTAGGGGACTGATGACCTCAGAAGTTAAGTCCCATAGTGCTCAGAGCCGTTTGAACCATTTTTTGAGCCTCCGTCTTGGCCCAACGTAACTTCTTAACGGCAGCGAAGGGAAATCACGTTTAATTCGATTTTGGAACCACTGTACAATCGTACGTTCTTCACTTGGCGGAACCACAAGTGAATGGGATTTGTTTGTGTCCATTAAAAACAGTCGCCTGAACTAGGAATCACCTAGCATCAGTCCACCAGGCCAACGAACTCTAATGTGGCAGCGTCATGGTTTTGTCGTAACATAAGTGCACCACACTGGATGAGAATTCTGATTCCTTGGAGTGGAATACATCCTGTTCAGTATATTATTTTCCTTGTTCAATCGAAACTGCCAACAATTTAGGCCGTGGGAGTTTCCACAGGAACGTCCCCCCAGAGCAAAAGGAAAGCTGAGTTACTGGACTCGATTTTTCCGTAATTTAATAAACTACACTTTGTCTGTATGCTAACAGAATTAATCTGTCGGAAGTTCCGAGATAACATATTTCATTTTCTAACCTGCCAGTAATAATCAGATTCTGGGAAAACAATTCCATGAAAGAGATTGTGGTCACCTGTCCTGCTTATTTCTCCTTGAGCTGCATGATGCTAGGCAGCATAACCTTACGTGATCGCGACGCTTTTTGCTTTGAGCCTATGATCTACAGCGGTCGTTTTTGCACTTGCATTGGCAAGCATGAGATTATTTAATCCTTCTGTTCGGTTTTCAGTGTGAAATGTTTTCGAGCCCGCATCTCGTGGTTGTGCGGTAGCGTTCTCGCTACCCACGCCCGGGTTCCCGGGTTCGATTCCCGGCGGGGTCAGGGATTTTCTCTGCCTCGTGATGGCTGGGTGTTGTGTGCTGTCCTTAGGTTAGTTAGGTTTAAGTAGTTCTGAGTTCTAGGGGACTGATGACCATAGATGTTAAGTCCCATAGTGCTCAGAGCCAAATGTTTTCGATAAAGTATGCAGTAGCAAGAACATTAAAATCATTGCTCACGCAGCATACGTCGTGCGGAATTATGAGTATGTGATCTATCATTACAGCAAAACTTTACCTTGAAAAAGAAAGTTGGTGCATAAATTCGTGGCTATTTTGCTTGGTGTGTTGGTACGCAGGGCCGTGTATGGGGTGAGTGCTATCGAAGAAATCACCGCAGGATATTTATCATCAGTCTCGGACACTTATCAGGTTGTATTGACAGAAGAGATAGATAACATCCAACGAAGAGCGGCGCATTTCGTCTAGGGATCGTTTAGTCGGAGCGAGAGCGTTACGGAGATGCTCATCTAACTTCAGTGGCAGACGGTGCAAGAGAGGCATTATGGACCACGGAGACGTTTACTATTGAAATTCCGAGAAAGTGCGTTTGGAGAAGAGTCGGAGAATATATTAATCGCTCCAACATACGTCTCGCGAAATAACCACAACGATAAAGTACGAGATACTAGAGCTAGTACAGAGGGTTACCTACACTACTGGCCATTAAAATTGCTACACCAAGAAGAAATGCAGATGATAATCGGGTATTCATTGGACAAATACATTATACTAGAACTGACATGTGATTACATTTTCACGCAGTTTGGGTGCATAGATCCTGAGAAATCAGTACCCAGAACAACCACCTCTGGCCGTAGTAACGGCCTTGATACGCTTGGGCGTTGAGCCAAACAGAGCTTGGATGGCGTGTACAGGTACAGACAGCTGCCCATGCAGCTTTAACACGATACCACAGTTCATCAAGAGTAGTGACTGGCGTATTGTGACGAGCCAGTTGCTCGGCCACCATTGACCAGACGTTTTCAATTGGTGAGAGATCTGGAGAATGTGCTGGCCAGGGCAACAGTCGAACATTTTCTGTATCCAGAAAGGCCCGTACAGGACCTGCAACATGCGGTCGTGAATTATCCTGCTGAAATGTAGGGTTTCGCAGGGATCGAATGAAGGGTAGAGCCACGCGTCGCAACACGTCTGAAGTGTAAGGTTCACTGTTCAAAGTGCCGTCAGTGTGAACAAGAGGTGACCGAGACGTGTAACCAGTGGCACCCCATACCATCACACCGGGTGATACGCCAGTATGGCGATGACGAATACACGCTTCCAATGTGCGGTCACCGCGATGTCGCCAACCACGGATGCGACCATCATGATGCTATAAGCAGAGCCTGGATTCACCCGAAAAAATGACGTTTTGCCATTCGTGCACCCAGGTTCGTCGTTGAGTACACCATCGCAGGCGCTCCTGTCTGTGATGCAGCGTAAGGGTAACCGCAGCCTTGGTCTCCGAGCTGATAGTCCATGCTGCTGCAAACGTCGTCGATCTGCTCGTGCAGTTCCCATCTGTTGACTCAGGGATCGAGACGTGGCTACACAATCCGTTACAGCCATGCGTATAAGATGCCTATCATCTCGAGTGCTAGTGATACGAGGCCGTAGGGATCCAGCAAGGCGTTCCGTGTTACCCTCCTGAACCCACCGATTCCATATTATGCTAACAGTGATTGGATCTCGACCAACGCGAGCAGCAATGTCGCAATACGATAAACCGCAATCGCGATAGGCTACATTCCGACCTTTATCAAAGTCGGAAACGTGATGGTACGCATTTCTCCTCCTTACACGAGGCATCACAACAACGTTTCACCAGGCAACGCCGGTCAACTGCTGTTTGTTTATGAGAAATCGGTTGGAAACTTTCCTCATGTCAGCATGTTGCAGGTGTCGCCACCGGCACCAACCTTGTGTGAATGCTCTGAAAAGCTAATGATTTGCATATCACAGCATCTTCTCCCTGTCGGTAAAATTGCGCGTCTGTAGCACCTCATCTTCGTGGTGTATAATTTTAATGGCCAGTAGTGTACAATCATTCCTCCTACACGCCAGTCACGAATGGAACAGGGAAGGGGGCAAAAGTTAGTGGTTCCAAAAGTACTCCCCGCTAATGAAGTATAGATGTAGACGTAGAACATGCGGAGGTGTGGAGTGGGCCACATACGCCAGTGCCGCGTCACGCTCTGCGGGGGACAGGAGTGTCTGTGGTGGCGCTGTGGCATTTGAAGTGCGTGTCAGCTAATCAATGGAGCACACGGCGCGAGAGTAAAAGGCCTCTCCACACACGTTTCGGTGTGCTCGTGTATAAATAAAAATGTGTATGGGAACACGACTGTACACTCAGCTACAGATATATCGATATTCGACTCTTTTTATTTGACCAGGTGTCTAGACAAGAGGGTGTGCACGAGTCGCCTGCGTAAGCTTCTGATCTAGAGCTCTCAGTTCGCCCCCCTTCGCGTCATCACACGAGAAGCTCAAATGTGAGTTCTGTAGCTCTTTCCGTTGCGCTAATTAGTAGTGCCGTTGGCAACGGAACTTTTTTGTTTTAAACGATGTGTTCGGTTGCGAACAAGCCATATAACAACAAGAACAATGCCACTAAAGAATTACACTACTGGCCGTTATAACTGCTACACGAAGATGAAATGCAGATGATAAACGGGTATTCAATGGACAAATATATTATACTAGAACTGACATGTGATTACATTTTCACGCAATTTGGGTGCATAGATCCTGAGAATCTCTGGCTGTAATAACGGTCTTGCTGCACCTGGGCATTGAGTCGAACAGAGCTTGGATGGCGTGTACAGGTACAGCTGCCCATGTAGCTTCAACACGATACCACAGTTCATCAAGAGTAGTGACTGGCGTATTGTGACGAGTCAGGTGCTCGGCCACCATTCACCAGACGTTTTCAATTGGTGGGAGATCTGGAGAATGTGCTGGCCAGGGCAGCAGTCGAACATTTTCTGTATCCAGAAAGGCCCGTACAGGACCTGCAACATGTGGTCGTGCATTATCCTGCTGAAATGTAGGGTTTCGCAGGGATTGAAAGAAGGGTGGAGCCACGGGTCGTAACACATCTCAAATGTAACGTTCACTGTTCAAAGTGCCGTCAATGCGAACAAAAGGTGACCGAGACGTGTAACCAGTGGCACCCCACACCATCACGCCGGGTGATACGCCAGTATGGCGATGACGCATACACGCTTCCAATGTGCGTTCACCGCGATGTCGCCAACCATGGATGCGACCATCATGATGCTGTAAACAGAAACTGGATTCATCCGAAAAAATGACGTTTTGCCATTCGTGCACCCAGGTTCGTCGATTAGTACACCATCGCATGCGCTCCTGTCTTTGATGCAGCGTCAAGGGTAACCGCAGCCATGGTCTCCGAGCTGATAGTTCATGCTGCTGCAAACGTCGTCGAATTGTTCGTGCAGATTGTTGTCTTGCAAACATCCCCATCTGTTGACCCAGGGACCGAGATGTGGCTGCACGATCCGTTACAGCCATGCGGATAAGATGTCTGTCATCTCGAATGCTAGTGATACGAGGCCGTAGGGATCCAGCAAGGCGTTCCGTGTTACCCTCCTGAACCCACTGATTCCATATTCTGCTAACAGTGATTGGATCTCGGCCAACGCGAGCAGCAATGTCGCGACACGAGAAACCGCAATCGCGATAGCCTGCAATCCGACCTTTATCAAAGTCGGAAACGTGATGGTACGCATTTCTCCTCCTTACACGAGGCATCACAACAATGTTTCACCAGGCAACGCCGGTCAACTGCTGTTTGTGTATGAGAAATCGGTTGGAAACTCTCTTTATGTCAGCACGTTGTAGGTGTCGCAACCGGCGCAAAAATTGTGTGAATGCTCTGAAAAGCTAATCATTTGCATATCACAGCATCTTCTTCCTGTCGGTTAAATTTCACGTCTGTAGCAGGTCATCTTCGTGGTGCCGCAATTTTAATGGCCAGTAGTGTAATTGAGCTTTATAAATCGGAATGTTTTTTGTGGAAAGTAAAAAATTAAAGAAAAGAAAACAAAGCGTACCACAGTCAAAGAAAGCGAGAGGCTA
The DNA here is from genome assembly GCF_021461395.2 of Schistocerca americana. NCBI lineage: Eukaryota > Metazoa > Arthropoda > Insecta > Orthoptera > Acrididae > Schistocerca > Schistocerca americana. The sequence continues at coordinate 355,540,720 of NC_060130.1, forward strand.
CCTACACGAAATTTGTGAACAATTGCAAGTAACAAGCCTACTATGGACAACGCATTTTTTTTCAGTCGAAGCCATGGTCGGAACTGACGCTGAGAAACTCTCAGATACATCGTAACACGTGGGCACGCCTCGTCTGTTCAGGTACACGTGACACGTTAGCTAGAAGGAGGGTTGGACTCTGAAGGGACGCTGTGTCAACGCAGCCCTTGAAAGCTCGTGTAAAGTGAATTTCAATCCTTACCGAATTTTACTATGAGGACTGATTGTAAGTGTCAAAAGTGGTGTCTGGTGAGTGATCGAAATTAGCGCGCAAGAAGTTGATATATGAAATATATTTACACCTATGCTATACAAAACAGTGTGAAGTAAAAGGCAGAGGATACTTCTAACTGTACAACACGCTAGAGCACCTTCCCATTCCACTCGTGTACGGACTGCGTGAAGAATGATGGCTTATAAGCATACACGCACGATGTCATTAGTATCATCTTGGCTTTGCGGTCATTACGCGAGAGATACGTAGCGAGGCTGCAGAACATTTCGAGATACCTCACTTCATCTACATCTACATCCATACTCCGCAAGCCACCTGACGGTGTGTAGTGGAGGGTACCTTGAGTACCTCTATCGGCTCTCCCTTCTATTCCAGTCTCGTATTGTTCGTGGAAAGAAGGATTGTCGGTATGCCTCTGTGTGCGCTCTAATCTCTCTGATTTTATCCTCATGGTCTCTTCGCGAGATAAACTAAGAGGGAGCAAGTTACTGCTTGACTCCTCGGTGAAGGTATGTTCTCGAAACTTCAACAAAAGCCCGTACCGAGCTACTGAGCGTCTGTCCTGCAGGGTCTTCCACTGGAGTTTATCTATCATCTCCGTAACGCTTTCTAGATTACTAAATGATCCTGCAACGAGGCGCACTGCTCTTCGTTGGATCTTCTCTCTCTCTTCTATCAACCCTATCTGGCACGGATCCCACACTGCTGAGCAGTATTCAAGCATTGGGCGAAGAAGCGTACTGTACCCTACTTCCTTTGTTTTCGGATTGCATTTCCTTAGGATTCTTCCAATGAGTCTCAATCTGGCATCTGCTTTACCGACGATGAATTTTATATGGTCATTCCATTTTAAATCACTCCTAATGCCGACTCCCAGATAATTTATGGAATTAACTGCTTCCAGTTGCTGACCTGCTATATTGTAGCTAAATGATATGGGATCTTTCTTTCTATGTATTCGCAGCACATTACACTTGTCTACATTGAGATTCAATTGCCATTCCCTGCACCATGCGTCAATTCGTTGCAGATCCTCCTGCATTTCAGTACAATTTTCCATTGTTACAACCTCTCGATATACCACAGCATATTCCGCAAAAAGCCTCAGTGAACTTCCGATGTTATCCACAATGTCATTTATGTGTATTGTGAATAGCATCGGTCCTACGACACTCCCCTGCGGCACACCTGAAATCACTCTTACTTCGGAAGACTTCTCTCCATTGAGAATGACATGCTGCGTTCTGTTATCTAGGAACTCTTCAATCCAATCACACAATTGGTCTGATAGTCCATATGCTCTTACTTTGTTCATTAAACGACTGTGGGGAACTGCATCGAACGCCTTGCGGAAGTCAAGAAACACGGCATCTACCTGGGAACCCATGTCTATGGCCCTCTGAGTCTCGTGGACGAATAGCGCGAGAAGTTAATACTGGTTCTTCAAACTTTGTAAGTAAGGTAATTTTAAAACTAGGGCAGCCACAGCTAAAGTAATTATACGTGAGTGAGTGACCAGTTCATGCAGTATAACAGGCGTTTTCATACAGATGTTAAAACTAGTAAAGGTTTTTGAGCATCTCTGCGACACTCTGCCAGGGATCAAATAAACACGTGACCACTGGTGCTGACCTCCTTCGCTCATTTTCAGTATCCCATGTTGATCCTATTTCGTACATGTCCTGCAGACTTGATTGGGTCGCACAAGTATTTTCTAAGAAATACTCTTTGTAGACTGATTGCATTTTTCCTATATTCTAGCAATGAATCGAAGCTTGACACCTGTCTTACCTGCGATTAAGCCCCATTTTGTATACCTGCAAGCTGTTACACCCGGGTATTTCTATGAGTCGGCTGATTATTATTGTCTCTTATCCCTATTGTAATAGTGGGATACTACGTTCTTTCCGTTTTGTAAAATGTACTATTTAACATTTCTGATCATATACAGCAAGTTTCCAAGATTCGCATTTCTGAACTTTTATACAAAACGGTGCCAGGACCTTATCTCGTTGAATATATTGGTTCCCGTCAGATCACAGAAGTTAAACAAAGTCGCGCGTGGTCGGTACTTGGATGGTGCATCACGGACTGGCAGCTTTCCCTTTGCCTTTACGGCTAAAGGAAGGAGGGTTGGTGGCGTAAAACTCCTGATCACAATACTTCGCGTCAGTGTCCTGGATTAAATTCCATACCTATACGCAGTTACTTACGAATTGAGGATATGTGTCATTCTTAATGGTGATCCATTTGTCAGATGGGGACGTCGGAAGCTCGGCGACAAACCTCGGTGCTACCCGAGAAGAGTGGGCTGTGTACCGGCACCGGGAGTCCGTTCTCTCATCATCATCATCCAATACAAACGTGATACCACACTGCACACACAGACCCATTACAGTTACCTACTTTTCTCAGATACACTTGAACACACAACTTCCTCACTTCGCGAAGGAAAGGTGTCATTCTGCTCGAAGGAACAGAAAGAAGTTCCCAGTCGATGGCTGAACGTGCCCGTCGGAATCTACCAGACAAATAATCGGTGAAATTCGAGGCGAGGCGCTAGGATGGCCGTGAACCAGAACGTTTGTGTTGTGACTGGCGGCATCAAGAGTGTGTGGCGTCGCGTCGCTGTGGGCACTCGGCCAGGGCGCCGTGCCAGCCCTTTTGCTCCACGTGCCCGCTCAGCTTCCATTACGCAATACTCGCCTCTACGTACCACTATCATAAAGATTACAGCCCCTTCACATCAAACCACGAGCCGCAGAGAAGTGCTTCTCGTTGGCGCTTCCGCTGGTGAAGCATTGGTATTTCAAATGGGCACTTTCAGACTTGCAGCGCGGCCGCACGTCTTCGGCGCTTAATAGCGGACTACCGCTACTGCTCCACTGCCTTCGGAACATTGCTTCCAATAGCGGCCTCCATACGACGCCACTACTGACAGGCCAAACAGCGGGTAACACCCCTGTGTTTAACTGCCGAAAAAGAAATCGCAACACCAAGGAGGAGTCGTGCGACTAAAGCTGGCAGGCGTGTTTCTACTTCTGAAAGATGATGTCTGTTCAGATTTTGCGCCAGTCGCATAAGAGTGGAGCTTGTAGCGCCACAATGAGGATGCACATCAGGTTTGCATTTAACACACGCTGCAACGATCGCGAGTGTTTGTTACCTCCCAATTCGACGTGGTGAGTTGATGATAGTCAACACTGCCTTCAAGGCAACAAAGACGCCATCATCAACACCTCACTGAGTTTGAACGAGGTCATGTAATAGGGCTACGAGAAGCTTGGTGTTCCTTCTGTGATGCTGCAGAAAGACTTGCCAGGAATGTAGCCACTATACATGATTTCTGGCAGTGGTCACGAGAACGTACGGTCCCAAGAAGGCTGTGCCCCGGACGGCCACGTGGCAATACTGAGAGGGAAGAATATCCTGTTCGCCATATGGCGCTGGCGCATCGCACTTCATCTGCAGCAGCAATCTTACAAGGGCATCTCCCCATCGCACTCCCCTCAGATTTAGTTATACGTTAGCACAGTGGATAGGCCTTGAAAAACTGAACACAGATCAATCGAGAAAACAGGAAGAAGTTGTGTGGAACTATGAAAAAAATAAGCAAAATATACAAACTGAGTAGTCCATCCGCAAGATAGGCAACATCAAGGACACTGTGAGCTCAGGAGCGCCGTGGTCCCGTGGTTAGCGCGAGCAGCTGCGGAACGAGAGGTCCTTGGTTCATGTCTTACCTCGAGTGAAAAGTTTACTCTGTTTATTTTCGCAAAGCTATGATCTGTCCGTTCGTTCGTTCACGTCTCTGTTCACTGTAATAAGTTTAGTGTGTCTCTCTTCCGTGCGCTGTAGTCGACTGACGTCATGTGTTTCGAAGTTTGTTTACGTTTGTTTAGGTGTAGCGTCCCCATACTACGGCGCAGTTACCTCGCATCGGACGAACGGACGGACAGATAATAATTGTCTGAAAACAAACAAAAAATTAAACTTATCACTCGAGGGAAGACTTGAACCAAGAACCTCTCATTCCGCAGTTCCTCACGCTAACCACGGGACCACAGCGTTCCTGAGCTAAGAGTATCCCTGATGTTGCCTATCTTGCGCATGGACTACTCAGTTTGTATATTTTGCTTATTTTTTTCATAGTTCCACACAACTTCTTCCTGTTTACTCGATTGATCTGTGTTCAGTTCTTCAACGCCTATCCACTGTGCCAACTTATAACTAAATCTGAGGGGGGTGCGATGGGGAGGTTCCCTTGTTAGCAGCACTCCACACCAGAGTAACATAATGAAATGTTGCAAATTGGTTAGTTCAAGGACAGGTCCGAGTCAGACGTCCTGTACTGTGGAATCCATTGATCCGAACCACCGCCACTTGCGACTTCAGTGATGTCAAGCGAGAGCTCATTGGAAGGTAGGGTGGAGGTCTGTTGTATTTTCTGGTAAGATGGTTCAGCGTCGGTGCCAGCGATGGCCCTGTGTTGGCTGGGAGGACGCCGGTTGAGGGCCTACAACAAACCAGTCTGCGTCCTAGACGTACTGGACCCATACCTGTAGCTATGGTGTGGGTTGCAATTTCGTACGACATCAGGAGCACTCTCGTGGTTATCCGACGCACCCTGATTGCAAATTTGTACGTCTGTCTGGTGATTCGACCTATTGTACTGTCATTCTTCAGCAGCATTCGACGGCGTGTTTTCCAACAGGATAAGGCTCGCCCACATACTGCTGTTGTAACCCAGCGTGACCTTGGCCTGCTCGATCACCAGACCTGTCTCCAATCGAGCACATATGGGACATCATCGGACGACAATTCCAGTGTCATCCTCAAACAGCGTTAATCTACCCTGTATTGGCCAACCAAGTGCAACAGGCATGGAACTCTATCACACACCTAGACCCTGTACAACACAACGCATGCACGTCTGCATGCTTGCATTCAACATTCTGGTGGTTGCACCGGTTATTAATGTACCAGCATTTCACATTTGCAATGGCCTACCACGCGCTTACGTTTACCAGTGATCTTGCATTTCTAATCACATAAATATGTAACCGAGGCAAATGTATTCGTGAAATTTCGTTGCTCTACATTAACTGTTCTTTGATGTTGCGGTTTTTTCTGTCAGTGTGTACAGCCTGTTCTGAAATTCCAGTTCGAAACTTCTACGACTTTTGAAGGGGAGTGAGTACACAATACACACATCAAAAAAGTTTTGCATCACCCCAGTTCCTAGAACTCCTGAAGATGGACGTTGACTGTGGGTATTGTATAACGGACACAGTCCCTTTGACTGTTCAAAGATGTCACTAAACCCACCCGAAGACGTAAACAACCATGCATGAGCAGCGCCAATTGGACGGAGGGGGTCTGACAGCCAATCAGTTCAGTCATTCCACCAGGAAGGAGGTACACGGCTCATGTTGTCTGTAGTTCTACCATGCCTAGACGGTCAATTCCAGCAGGACAGCCGTCCGGAGTGGCCGAGCGGTTCTAGGCGCTACAGTTTGGAACCGCGCGACCGGTACGGTCGCAGGTTCGAATCCTGCTTTGGGCATGGATGTGTGTGACGTCCTTAGGTTTAAGTAGTTCTAAGTTCTAGGGGACTGATGACCTCAGCAGTTAAGTCCAATAGTGCTCAGAGCCATTTGCACCATTTTTGAACCAGCGACACCTCTCACGTCCAGAATTGCTACACAGTGGCTCCAGGAACACTCTTCTGAGTTTAAACACTTTCGCTGGCCACCGAACTCCCCAGACATGAACATTATCGAGCATATCGGGGATGCCTTGCAACATACTGTTCAGAAGATATCTCCACCTCATCGTACTCTTACGGATTTATGGACAGCCCTGGAGGATTCACTGTGTCAGTTGCCTCCAGCACTACTTCAGACATTACTAGAGTTCGTACCACGTCATGATGAGGCACTTCTGCGTGCTCGCAGGGGCCCTACACCATATTAGGCAGGTGTACCAGTTTCTTTGGCTCTGCAGTGCATACATACCATAGACTGGTTCTATATTGGTAACGAACTTGGATCTTTCTATTCGCGGGATTTGAGTCCTTCATGACGATACAGCTCCACCACTTCGTTGTTTGCTCAAGATTCCAAACTCCTCATGGCCTCCACGTAACGTGCTGGTGTGAGTTCGAATCTTGAATCAGCAAAAGATTTTCAAGCTGTGGGTTGAACTCAGCTAACTCCTGCTGGAAAATAGTTTAGATTCTTAACGTCTCTCCATTCGTTGATAGCAATAAAGATATGTGACAGTTTCGATTCCCAATTAAACACAGAACTTTTCGTCACATAATTACAAATTCAAACATGCCACTTCTAGCTAATAGTGAAAAACAATTTGTAGACAGAAGTCTTTTCGTGTGTAGTCCGAGACAGTGTGGAGGGGTTCGATTCCCAATCAGCAGTGAATTTTTAATAAGAAGTGGAGCCGCTCCACACACTCACACAAAAGGTCTACTGCCATCTCTACATAGGTTAGTTTTCACTAAAATGAAGTCCCGAAGGATGTGGGCACTGCGATGTTTGGGTGCGTCTGGTTAAATGGTTCAAATGGCTCTGAGCACTATGGGACTTAACTTCTAAGGTCATTAGTCCCCTAGAACTACTTAAACCTAACTAACCTAAGGACAGCACACACATCCATGCCCGAGGCAGGATTCGAACCTGCGACCGTAGCGGTCGCGCGGTTCCAGACTGTATCGCCTAGAACCGCTCGGCCACCTCGGCCGGCTCTAATAAGGTATTTCTTGATATTTATAGTATCGTTGCATTTGTTTACACGAGGAATTACTGCCATATATAGCATTGTCTCTAGCGTTCATCCTTTTTTTTAAGTCGTTTCACAGAAGAGCTACCACCTCGTGGCTAAACTTTGTAGGTGTTAGGGGCGAAGGGATAATTTTATTTTTATTTCCCAGTGAGAAGGGAATTGGGCACTAGGTCCTTTGACGCCCCTAATTTGTTGGTTACTTTATTGCATTTCATGTAATATGACATAATGTTTCATTTGACTTTACATTTCTGTCTACCAACTTTACTTTAGTTTCCTCCTTTTTTGTTTATAAACTTACACTACTCTGTTATATCATTGGGGTGCCCTCTGGCAGTTGTTGAATGCTGGACCGCTGACCGTCTATTCGGACAAAGCAGCGCCTATCTTGAAACAGCTGTCAATAATAGTCGTGCAGTAGTCTGGGATGTAGGAGACGCCATGCAGTTTGATGAGCATCTTATTTTACGTACTCAATCATATGCCTTTTCAACATTCGAGAAAGGTCTCCTCTGTATAATTTGCTTGATTCGTGTTATATGCTATATACGACGTAACATATCACATTCCCTCCTGTGATTGCTGGGCGAAGTCATTGGAGTATGATCCGTTCCAGTACTTTGGAGAGTGTTGGCAGGAGGCTGATGGGGTGATGGTTTTGGTGTTGGTGATGGTCCATCCCCAGCTTTGGTAGTAGTACTATACGAGCAGTCTTCCAATCCGACGGGAAGTATCCTAGCTGGAGGCAACTGTTAAAAATGCGCATTATCAGCACCTGTGTTTTGCGCAGCAACTTACTCAAGTGTTCGTTCGTTATACCGTCCGGTCCGGCGGCTTAGTGGCTGCCAAGTCGTCGTACAATCGAGCGGTCCTCCGCCGATGCCATTAGTAGTGGTTCTGTCTGGCGTGCTATCCGTCAGATGTTTCTTGCCTAACGTCGTTTCTTATTTCCTCCTCTTCAACGGCATCCTCATGAGCTAAGACATTTTGGGCAACACATGTTGCGAAAAAATTTTTACCTTGCTCAACTGGTCAAATAATGCGTCCGCTGATCTCTGAAGCGCCACTTTCACTGGGCTTGGCTTTCGGAGCGCCTGGACAGGCCCCGTTCATCCCTGCTGTGTAAGGTGAAAGGTTCCATCTCATCTCCCCATTTTTCTTGGCGGAATTCAGCGGCTCTGTAATATAACTCCCGAGAGAGATGCTTAAGTTCTCGGCGGTCCTTAGAGTTACGTTACCGCTGCCAGCGTTTTCGCGCCCTGTTTTTAAGGTTCTTCAAGTCTTGGAGCACCAGTGAAAACTCTTCACTGTAGAACGACCGCCGCTCAGTTGCGACCGTAGCCGATGGCACTGCGGACCTTACTGGTCAGTGCGGAGGCAGGTTCGTCTATAAGGACTGTTTTCGATACGTCTGTTGTGGGACAAACATTGTTGCTAAGAAACGCCTGGTACTGGTCCTAGTTGTTGATCTGCTGTACTGGAGGGCGTAGCCATTTCAATGCATCTGTCATGATACCGGCTACCGGATTGTGGTCGGAGTTCAGATCGTTGGGTGTAACTGGCCTTCTGTAATACTCCTCTTGACAAGGCGCTCAACTGTTTCATTATGGAAAATGCCACGATGCCCTTTAATCCAGAGTAACTGGACGGCAATGCCAAAAGTCTGCGCGTCTCTAATGGGCGCCAAGACATCCAGAACATATCTGTTCGTCTGTTTATCACACGCGGGATGCTGCAGTTTCTGTAGCACACTTTGAGAGTCCCTAAGTATTGGGACGAACTTGAATGTCCGGGTACCATCATGAATAGTTTCCCTGACGGCCGGTAGCTCCGCCGTGTAGATAGAAGATTCAGGTGGAAGCGCAAACATTTGGTAGGTGCCATTAGAAGGGCTAAAGTAGGCGTATCCCACACCTGCCTCAGATTTGGAACCGTCCGTATAGATATGAGCGTACTGCGGCCGTTGTATGCTGAGGAAATGCTCTAGGTCGCGAATAATGTCGCACTCCGTTCGAAAATCGATGACAGGTTTGCCACTGGGGCTGGGGTGAAGAATAGACTAAACGAGAAAAGAAAACAGGGGAGTTTTGTGTCCTTTAGAACGGATGGAAAGAGATGGTGCCATTTCTCGTAGCTGCGAACTAATAAAGAAGTTTTGTTAATTCGTCGCCCAGGAGGTGCCTGTGTGAGTCTCCAGAATCAGAGCACCACCTTAAGAGAGACACAATCAGATATATGAAAGATCGACTGAGGAGAAAAATATCAGACAACATCTGCCGTCTTATATACAACGGCATGACGGATGCCTCCACTAGCAGGGCGTTGGTGGGCGTTGATTTCATGGCTCCAAGGGCAAAACGAATCACTCTATAATGGATGAAATCCAGGGTGCGAAAAGTTGATTGCGTTGTAGTGCCATAGGCAATGCTACCACAGTCTCAGACAGAACCGATCAATACATTATACAGAGTCAAGTCATAATCGGTTCCGTTCCCCACCGTACTCGGGCAAGCATACGCAAGATATTCACAGTGTCATGCGCTTTGCGGATGAGTTACGCAACATGTCGCGTCCACGTGAATTTGCCGTCGAAGTAGACACCAAAGAACTTAGCACGTGATCGAACAGGAAATGTGTATGTGCCAAGCTGAAGTTCAGATGAGAAGTTACTACGCCGGTTCCTCGTGAATATCACAACAACTGATTTTTCAGGAGACAAAGTAAGACCATTTTTGAACTCCCATGCCGCCAACATTTCACATACGCCAGTAAGTCATAAACGTGTCACCCAAAAGCACGGTGAGTGAGCGTATATACAGACGTCGTCCGCATACTCAAGAAACTTGGTCGTGGGGCTGAACAAAGTCTCTAGGTCGGTAACATACAGGGCAAAATTTTGTAAATGACTGCACGTTCAGAGACAGTGAATAGTTACAACTGATAGAGAAACAGCCCTCGGTCACTATATTTTTAACAAATTAACCTGGTTTCAACACTGCTAGGAGTGTCTTCTTCAGAATTTAAAACAAAGAATGATCTATATCTGTGACCATGTTATAGAATATAGATCGTTCTTTGTTTTAAATTCTGAAGAAGACACCAGTGTTGAAACCAGGTTAATTTGTTAAAAATGTAGTGACCGAGGGCTGTTTCTCTTTTAATTGTAACATACAGGGCATATAGTAAGGGACTTAGAATAGCACCCTGTGGGAGACCATGAGACACTAGGCGGGGTCCATGCAACACATTGTTCTGATCGCGGATATATACGGTACGGAAACCAAGCAAACTGTATATAACCCGTAAAATCACCACCGGGAGATGCAGCAATTGCCTGCCGAGATAGTCCGTGCAGTTGCGATAACACTGTGTCCCGGATAGCGCAGTGGTTAATGCACGTGCCTAGTAAGTAGGAGATCTCGGGATCGAATCCCAGTCCAGTACACATTTTTACTTGTCGCCGCTGATTCCGCGTAATATCACCGAAACAAGAAAAATAAATCCAATAAACATGGGTCCGAAAATGCATACTCTCTGCGATACAAAGGTGTGAGACCCAACTCGCTTTCTTTGTTCATGAGACCCAGAAAATATTAGATACAGGCTCCCAGGTAGATGCCATTTTCCTTGACTTCCGGAAGGCGTTCGATACAGTTCCGCACTGTCGCCTGATAAACAAAGTAAGAGCCTACGGAATATCAGAACAGCTGTGTGGCTGGATTGAAGAGTTTTTAGCAAACAGAACACAGCATGTTGTTATCATCTACAGACGTCTACAGACGTTAAAGTAACCCCTGACGTACCACAGGGGAGTGTCATGGGACCATTGCTTTTCACAATATATATAAATGACCTAGTAGATGGTGTCGGAAGTGCCATGCGGCTTTTCGCGGATGATGCTGTAGTATACAGAGAAGTTGCAGCATTAGAAAATTGCAGCGAAATGCAGGAAGATCTGCAGCGGATAGGCACTTGGTGCAGGGAGTGGCAACTGACTCTTAACATAGACAAATGTAATGTATTGTGAATACATAGAAAGAAGGATCCTTTATTGTATGATTATATAATAGCGGAACAAACACTGGTAGCAGTTACTTCTGTAAAATATCTGGGAGTATGTGTGCGGAACGATTTGAAGTGGAATGATCATATAAAATTGTTTGTAAGGCGGGTGCCAGGTTGATATTCATTGGGAGAGTCCTTAGAAAATGTAGTCCATCAACAAAGGAGGTGGCTTACAAAACCCTCGTTCGACCTATACTTTAGTATTGCTCATCAGTGTGGGATCCGTACTAGGTCGGGTTGACGGAGGAGATAGAGAAGATCCAAAGAAAAGCGGCGCGTTTCGTCACAGGATTATCTGGTAAGCGTGATAGCGTTACAGAGATGTTTAGCAAACTCAAGTGGCAGACTCTCCAAGAGAAGCGCTCTGCATCGCGGTGTAGCTTGCTGTCCAGGTTTCGAGAGGGTGCGTTTCTGGATGAGGTATCGAATGTATTGCTTCCCCCTACTTATACCTCCCGAGGAGATCAAGAATGTACAATTAGAGAGATTCGAGCGCGCACGGAGGCTTTCCGGCAGTCGTTCTTCCCGCGAACCATACGCGACTGGAATAGGAAAGGGAGGTAATGACAGTGGAACGTAAAGTGCCCTACGCCACGCACCGTTGGGTGGCTTGCGGAGTATAAATGTAGATGTAGATGTGTGCACTGGAGGTATTCAACATGGTGTCCATTCATGAGAATGTACCCATCTGCTCTCCAGCATAAGGAATGATGCACCCTTTGAAGTATACCCGGTTGTTGTTGTACCTATTGGCATACATTGAAGATTCGACTGTGTAGTGTCCACGCATCGGTGATTGGCGTGGCATAGACCAATTCCTTCAAGTGTTCCCATAATCAAAAGTCTTGGGGATTGAGGTATGGGGAATGATCAGGCCAAGGCGTGCTCCCCCCCCCCCCCTCCTTCCACTGACCTGGCGGTCCTGAAATATCTGCATCAGATGTTCGTGCACATTGTGATGAAAGTGTGCTGGTGCGCCATCATTCATGAACTACATTTGTATTCGTTGCTGCAATTGCATAGCCTCCAGCAAGGCAGGGAATATATTAGTGAGAAAGTCCAGATGATGCACCCCAGTTAACATTTATGATAGCACTTATGGCCCTATTAGTCTATCGCCAAATACACTTGCCTGCACATTGATTGGGAATTAGTGTTTATGCCCTCTTTCCTGAACTGCTTGGGGATTTACATCTGCCCATATATCCTGTTAATGGAAATTCATAGCGCCATTTCGTGATCCCTGCCTCATCAGTAAATAAAGTGTTGGATGTGAACGACGGATCTGCAGCACACTTCTGCAACTTCCTGTGGCATTAAGCCTAAGCGCACTGTAGATGATATGGGTACAGCAATTGTTCTTCATGAAGTACTCCCCAAATAAGTGAGTGAGGCACACGTCTTGCTACTGCTAACCGTCACGCTCTGATCCCAGGAGTTTCTTCCATGAAATGTAACACATGCTCCTCCATGTTAGGCGTGCAGACTGTGCAAGTGCTTCCAATGTCAGTATTCCTAGGTGCAAGGGTACATGTCCCTCAGATACCGGAGAATTCTGTCGAACATCTCATCAGAGGGCACTCTACACTGTGGATATTTTTCAGCATAGAGGGCACGGACTTGTAGGCTACATCCATTTGCAACAACCATAGCAGAATATCACACTCGCCATTTCACTTGTTGAATAGTACACTTCCATTGCTAAAAAGTGGTGGAAGAGGGAAAATGTTAATGCATGACACTATTTGTATGTACAAACAGCGCAGGAACAGTAAACACATAATAAATACACGTTTGGAAGAAGGTAAACACCATGATACATATCCATGGTTGACATTACTGTAAAATAAGGCACACAAACACAACGAAAACTAACGTAACCTACAACACGACTTGAACAACTGACTAGGTAGAGTACTGTGAGTAAGACATCATAATACCTTGCATTTGATGAAGCGCTAATGCAACGACTGTGCTAATATCCACAACCAAATGACAGTAGTAGGCCAAGGCCAGCGTCAGTGCAGTTAGTTGGTGCAGCTTACCTACATTCAGAGGCAACTCTACATTCAGGGATAAACCAGTTCTCTTTTGATTCACAGTTCCTTAACCTATTGTTCTGCTAAGTGGATTATGATCTGCTAGGGATAATCCATCCTTAAGCTGTTGTTCAGTTACGTGGTTTTCCATGACACCCCTACCCTTGAGAGGTGGCATGAGCCCCCTCTCATATTTCTATCTTACGATTTTCCTCTCTAATTGCATGCAGTGAAAAGTCGCTATTCCTTCACACGCGGACTTCCCACGCAGCGTCTCTCGTCACCCGGGTGGTCCGGTGACAGGAGGGCTCCGCTGATCTGGAAAGGGTTAAGCCGACGGGTGTGAGGAAGTCGAGTGAATGCTTTGGAGACGCCGGCATTGTCAAAAGACACGCCCGGAGGGGTCTGAAGTAGCGACTGGGCTAGAGGTTCCGTTACTTTGCAGAAACTTAGCGAAAACACTTTCTGGCGGGCTACCAGCGAGGCGTGGGAATGACTTGTGTACCCAGGCAGTTGTGGCGGGAAAATTCCCGCGCTTTCTGCAAAATAGTAACTGTGATTGGGTTGCTCAGGGCATAGCTCCGTGACGTAACAAAATCAGCGCAGAAATTGGCGCCAAGAATCTCCATTGGTGGAATGGTAGTGCTCCGGCAATAGAGTGGAATTTTCCGCCGGTTTTCGAGTTGCTGATTGGAACGTTTAACCACGGCCACTGTTGTGGGGGCGGGAATGTTGTGTGTTCAGCCTGTACGGGTGCTCTAGGTAGTCGGCTCTCGCCTTTCGGTCGAGGACGTCGAAGCAACCAGCCATCGCCTCCGGTACGCCAGATCGTGTTCTGGCAGTTAAGAAGACAGTTTGGTAATGTATGTCCGCAGCACCGGCAGATAGGGATTTTCCTAGGTGATAATCAGAGCTCAGCAGAGCGCGCCTGTTCGTCTTGTTCTAACTTTGTTCTGTCTTGAGTAGCAGCAATTAATGTTGGGTTAGCTGTGTGTCTCTCTTAAGATTTGAGTGGCAAGGAATTGGCTCCACATACCACTTCGTCATAAACCTCACAATCTAGTTTAGGGACAACTTCACCTTCACAGTGTTTGTTTGAGTATCCAATTTGAGCCAATTTGATGTATTATAAATGTTTCATGTGTTTTTGTTTATTATTTTGTGTTTAGTCTTAATAAATCATATTGTTATTTTGGACAGAACTTTCATTCTGTTAATCGGTAGAGCAACCCATCATTTCTCACTACGTTAATGAAACCTTCCTTTATTTAACTTATTTATCAAATTAAATTATTGCAGGTGCCAAACTCTCTTCTACTCCACTGGCAGCGTTGATTAGAGTCAGTTCGCGTATTTTTTTTAATCCTTGTGCAACAGCAAAAGTCGGAGTTAGAATAGGGGGGGCTTAGAGCATCATTTACATATGTAGATTCTAGAAGAATTTAGTGTTAAATACACTGCTTGCCCCGGCACCTCGCACCCTTTTCCCTCCCCCCTCTCGAAAACCTGGCACCACTTCTGGTATCAAATTAATTGACTAATTAATTAGATTGATTGAAATAATTGGTGTGAAATAGCTCAGTTGTACCACTTTCAGTATTCACGAGCTGCTTCATGTTATTCGAATACCCTGCCCCAATCACTTTTCAAATTGATGGACTAATTAATTAATTAAATCGATATCCTTCAGTTTTCCTTGTCCCTCCCTTCTCCAAGTGTTGACTGATCGATTTAAATGTATGAAATATTGTTAATTTAAACAATTTACAGGATACAAGGTGATGTAAGTTTATTTAAGGAATTTGTCAGGAAATCGATTTCAGTGTGTGGAATATTTAAACAATTGCTGCGCTTTTTAGAACTCCAAAGGAAACACGTAATTACAACCCCACCGATTGCTTGAGGGGGGATGTAATGGATTTTGGTGCAAAAAACCGATTTTCAATAATATTATTATAATTTTTTTTTGTCTACGCAGTTTAATCTATGTTGTGTGTGAATTTTATCGTGATATCAGCTTTAGAAATGCCTTTCAATTGTTAAACTGATTAACTCTGCACTGGCGGTCACTTCCACCTTTTCCGACGTTTGGGTAACTGCTTGCTCCAGCCGAATTTTTGTCAGTGTGAAGGCTATTTTGTATTTTCTATCGATATCTTTGGCTGACTTCTATATCTCTGGCTGACAATACTAACACATATTAGTAGGTGGAAGATTGAATTCGCAAATCTTTACGTAGAAGTCAAGATTTAAGCATAATGGGTGGCGGAAAAACTGTGTTCAGGAAACGGAGGTTTCATGGAAATCGGTTTACCAACAAAAAAAAAAAAAAAAAAAAGAAGCAGCTCCAAATGAAGAACATAATCTCTCAGTTTCAGCATCGAAACTTGGGACAGGAGAATTGTACAGGTACGTGAATGATGTTGATATGGATTCCACTGGATTCAGAGGTATTGATTTAGAGCTTCTCTGCCAGGCTATTAAGTTTTCATTTTCACGTGTTAGCTGTAAAAATGCGGAATGCATGACTGTTGTTGAAGAAAGAAGAGTGGGAATAGCTTGTGATTTTAAATTGATTTGTAATTCGTCTGGCTATGAATTTTCATTTTCCTCTTCCAAAAATACTGACACTGGTACCTATGAAAGCACAGGGCAGGGAAGGAGGTAATTTATTGTGTGGTTTTCTGAACACGCCTCCACCTTGTGCAAGGGTTGAAAAAATAAATAAAGAAATGTCTGATGCTGTATGCGATACAGTTTCTATGAAGAAAGCAGTGGAGGAATTTATGGAAATAAACCAAAAAGAAATAAATCCAGGGGTAGATATTCATTACAGTGAACCTCCTACAAATGTTACTGACCTGCGTGTGTCTGTGTCTGCAACTGGGACCTGGATGAAGAGGGGTCACACATCTCTGTATGGGATTGCATCTGTTATTGGTATTCAGTCAGGTAAAGTTTTCGATGTAGAAATTATGTTTAAATACTGCCAACAGTGTGCCACAAGGAAAATGTCCAGCAATGAAGACAGAGAGAAAGTGTGGCAAAAAAAGCATGCAGTAGCATGCTCTAAAAATTATAGTTGCTCAAGTAGGGGCATGGAGGCTGCTGCAGTTGTGAGGATGTTCTCCAGATCTGAGGACCTGTATGGTGTTCGATATACTAAATACCTTGGTGATAGGGACTACTCTTGATTCAAAGCTGTAACGGATAAAAATCTGTACAATACAACAATAGAAAAATTGGAATGTGTTGGCCACATCCAAAAGAGGCTTGGTGATAGGCTTCGTCGCTTGCTAAAAGAGAAGAAAAGTGAAGTACTTGAGGATGGAAAACCACTAGGAGAAAAGGCAGGCTTACTCTGAAAGAAATCGTGTCTCTTCAGTTATTTTATAGGAGAGCAATCAGGAAACGTTTGGTGTAAGGAGCGTAAACAATGGACGAATGAACAGTGAAAGAACGTTATGTGGAGTGACGAATCACGGCACACCATGTGGCGATCCGATGGCAAGGTGTGGGTATGGCGAATGCCCGGTGAACGTTATCTGCCATCGTGTGTACTGCCAACAATAAAATTCGGAGGCGGTTGCGTTATGATGTGGTCGTGTTTTTCATGGAGGGGACTTGCACCCCTCGTTGTTTTGCGTGGCACTATCACAGCACAAAAATTGTTCAAATGGCTCTGAGCGCTATGGGACTTAACTTCTGAGGTCACCAGTCCCCTAGAACATAGAACTACTAAAACCTAACTAACCGAAGGACATCACACACATCCATGCCCGAGGCAGGATTCGAACCTGCGACCGTAGCGGCGGCGTGGTTCCAGACTGTAGCGCCTAGAACCGCTTGGCCACTCCGGCCGGCTATCACAGCACAGGTCTACATTGATGTTTTAAGCAATTTCTTGCTTCCCACTGCTAAAGAGCAATTCGGGTATGGCGATTGCATCTTTCAACACGATCGAGCACCTGTTCATAATGCACGGCCTGTGGCGGAGTTGTTACACGACAATAATGGACTGGCCTGCATAGAGTCTTGACCAGAATCCTACAGAAAACTTCTGATATGTTTTGGAACGCCGACTTCGTCCAGGCCTCACCGACCGACATCGATACCTCTCCTCAGTGCAGCACTCCGAGAAGAATAGGCTGCCATTCTCCAAGAAATCTTCCAGCGCCTGATTGAACATATGCCTGCGAGAGTGAGAGCTGTCATCAAGGCTATGTGCGGGCCAACACCATACTGAATTCCAGCATTACCGATGGAGGGTGCCACGAACTTGTAAGTCATTTTCAGCCAGGTGTCCAGATACTTTCGATCACATACTGTATGTAATATTTTTACATAAATAGTAGTTTGTTTACTTTCCACAAACGTCTGATGATATGTCGGAACGTAGGACACAGTACCTTTACGTTCACGCAGCATAACATTCCTGACTATCGTTTAAAGGTGCATAAAAAAAATGTATATGATACGCCCACCAGCTTGCTGTCATTTTCACACTGCCCAGTAGCAAAAATGCCATCCGCCATTACATATTTGTCGACAAATAATAGATGTAATTAGAATTTAAAAAGAACGTAGCGTCTTTTTTTGTTTTATCCATTTCACTACTTCCACGAAACCTTTTCGTATTTTTCATACTTGTAAATCCAGCCAACAGACAGTGCCGTCTTATACATATTCAGACAGCCAAGTCAGGATTCATGTCAGTGTATTCCAAGCACAGCTATCCTAGAGGTACCACCCAGATGATACAAATTTCACCTGACTAAGAAGTCATAGCGAGTGCAATATATACAAGTGTGCGTCGTATGGCATCGAGAGCCCTCTCTAGCAGACTATTTGCCATGTCTGTACAGTAGTATTGTCGGTGCTGCACCGAAGCTCCTGCATATGGTACGACAAACTAGTATTCAATCCAGTGGACATGAGGTGCACACTGTGCTGCCTGTCGCCTCATGACGATAAAAGGCTCATTCGTGGTAACGGGACTGAAACTCTCTCATAGTCACACTACTCACCTGTAGCGAGAAGGGATGAGAAACGCTGATTGAGTGAGAGGGAGGGAAAGAGAAAAAGAGAGAGCGAGAGAGAGAGAGAGAGAGGAAAAAAGTAAAAAAAAAACAACATAAACAGAAAAACATATGTGTATTTATTTATTCATACACTATGAATGTGTACTGTGTAAACTATATCTCCGCACCATGTGCATCTTTTAAACAGAATAGTTTTTATGTTTTTCACTTGTCGCTAGGCACCCAAGTCAGAACATTCTATCAGAATATTTGTAAATGCCTTTCCTATTGGGGCTGTGGTAATCAGTTTCTAAGTGTGCACAGTCCATAAGAATTATTGTAAAAACTATGCCATTGGGGACTGTGGAATGTAGTTGCAGTAGTAAAAGAAGAAGTCTCTCTGCATTAGTTAGATTTATACATCTCGAAAAATTGTCAACTTTTTCATCCAGCGCTACTGGGAAAAGAATAAAATAAATGTAAGAAGTTTTCCCAAGCACAGTTACTGTCGTGGCTTGTAAGTTAAAAGCATCTCTGGATTCTTCAGCCTGGAACCGCTCTGCTGCTTCGGTCGCAGGTTCGAATCCTGCCTCTGGCATGGATGTGTGTGATGTCCTTAGGTTAGTTAGGTTTAAATAGTTCTAAGTCAAGGGGACTGATGACCTCAGATGTTCAGTCCCATAGTGCTCAGAGCCATTTGAACCATCTCTGCACTGAAATATCAGAGTGAAACTGTACCTCAGGACCTATATTGTACCTAAAGTAGTGAACTGTAATTTCAAGAACTGAATTGTACCTAAAGAGGTGAATTGTAATCTCAAGAACTGAATCCTATTGCTATTTACAAAAATAAAACCTATCCTTATTGCATTGTGTATATGTATAAAGGATGTGAATGATACAAAAGTTTTTCTGAAGATGAGTGCTATTAAGGAGGTTAAGTTTAAAATGATAGATAATACGATGTATGGAATGGCCGCAAGGAATTACGCCTGTCAGCACGAATTCGCTTACGTGAGCAGGAGGCACGTGACCGCGTCTGCTTCCAAAGGCAGATAGCAAACGTGTCTAAATTTATATCTCCTATGCTTGAAGAAAACCACACACATAGTATCTGGACGAAACTGTATACTGTCAATGTGGTAACAGGGTGAAGAGAAATCATACACATATTATGAGGTAAAAATTCATTTATTTCTCAAAGTAATTTTACATTTTCATAAGCAGATACAACAGCAACACCATTTTCACACATCTTCCTCTTGAGACTATGGAGAGTAGGACTCCCATGGAATTCCAGGTCTTGAATAGCAGCAAACTTCAAGATTCGTCGCATCCAAGAGATCTTCTCCTTCCCCGTCAGTAGATGATGTTCGAATAATCGAAATGACGTCATCATATCTTTATAGGTTATACCAGGATCATACCAGTGAATTCCATGGTAGAAAGGTGTTAACCTCTTTGTGCTCTTCCGTGTTTTAGCGTACTACACGTTCTTGAAAGACTTCGATGATACAATACTCGCTGAAAATGTTTCTATTATTCCAGTATCTTCTGTGTATGCCATATCTTTAAATATGAACTGTCTGCACTCATCATCATAGAAACCAGGTCATCAAGAAAGTCATACACTAGGTCATCAAAAGTATCCGGACACCCCCAAAAACATATGTTTTTATATTATGTGCATTGTGCTGCCACCTACTAGCGGGTGCTCCATATCAGCGACCTCACAAGGGAACCTCCCCAACGCACCCCCCTCAGATTTAGTTATAAATTGACACAGTGGATAGGCTTGAAAAACTGAACACAGATCAATCGAGAAAACAGGAAGAAGTTGTGGGGAACTATGAAAAAAATAAGCAAAATATACAAACTGAGTAGTCCATGCGCAACATAAGCAACATCATGGACAACATGAACTGAGGGGGTCGTGGTCCCGTGGTTAGTGAGCAGCTGCGGAGCCAGAGGTCCTTGGTTTGAGTCTTCCCTCGAGTGAAAATTTTACTTTCTTTATTTTCGCAAAGTTACGATCTGTCCGTTCATTCATTGACGTCTCTGTTCACTGTAATAAGTTTACTGTCTGTGTTTTGCGACCGCACCGCAAAACCGTGCGATTAGTAGACGAAAGGACGTGCCTCTCCGATAGGAACCGAAAACATTTGATCGCAAGGTCATGGGTCAACAGATTCCTCCACAGGAAAACACGTCGTATGTATTCTATAACAGACTGGTGACGGCATGTGCGTCACATGACAGGAATATGTTGTCGACCCACCTAACTTGCACACTTGGCTAATAGGTAAAAAGATTCTTCAACCTTGCCCGATTTAGGTTTCCTTGTGGATGTGATAATCACTCCCAAAGAAGTGATGAAAACATAAGAGTTTGTCACATAAACTGCAACAAATAAATGCAACAGTTTCACAGTCGCACAGTTTTCCCTGTGCTCTGTCAAAACACGTTTTTTACGTTTTCAAATGTTTCCGTGTGTAGACCGTCAAATCCTGCATATGTCCAAGCAAATCTAAACATGTCCTGGAATTATGGAGAGCGAAGTTGATTATGTGTGATGCCTGAACTTTGATAATTGTCTTAAAATAAAAAATTAAATTTTTCACTCGAGAGAAGGCTTGAACCAAGAACCACTCGTTCCGCAGCTGTTCACGCTAACCACGGGACCACGGCGCTCGTAAGCTTACACTTTCCGTGATGTTGCATATCATGCACATGGACTACTCAGTTTGTATATTTTACTTATTTTTTTCATAGTTCCACACAACTTCTTCCTGTTTTCTCGATTGATCTGTGTTCAGTTTTTCAAGGCCTATCCCTGGGCCAACTTATAACTAAATCTGAGGGGGGTGCGATGGGGAGGTTCCCTTGTCAGTAGTCATTAGACATCGTGAGAGAGCAGAACGTGGCGCCTCGCGGAACTCACGGCCGGTCAGGTCAGCTGGTCAGGTGTTTGGGTGTCACATGTGAGATTTCCAAACTCCTAAACATCCCTAGGCCCTCTGTTTACGTGAAGAATCGGCTGCCATTCTCCAAGAAACCTTCCAGCACCTGACTGAACTTATGCCTGCGAGAGTGGAAGCTGTCATCAAGGCTAAGGGTCTGCCAACACCATATTGAATTCCAGCATTACCGATTGAGGGTGCTACGAACTTGTAAGTCATTTTCAGCCAGGTGTCCGAATACATTTGATCACATAATGTAGCATCTTTCTTGGCTACAGAACAGATGGTTCAAATGGCTCTGAGCACTATGGGACTTAACAGCTGTGGTCATCAGTCCCCTAGAACTTAGAACTACTTAAACCTAACTAACCTAAGGACATCACACACATCCATGTGCGAGGCAGGATTCGAACCTGCGACCGTAGCAGTCGCACGGTTCCGGACTGCACGCCTAGAACCGCGAGACCACCGCGGCCGGCTACAGAACAGACTTCGTTGTTAATACTGTTATTATTATTATTATTATCATTATTACTAATCTTTTCAGCAATACGCCCAATACAAAACATCTTACTTGATAGAGGTCCATGAATCTGTCATCGCGCATTCGAGTCATAGTGCTTAAAGCAAGGCTCATGCTTTGAAATGAGTTCATTCCTTTTAAACGCGCCAGGTAGCAAACACAATCTGCGTGAAATATGTCATATAGTAAAGGTACAAGTTGTGTAGAGAACATGTTGTAATAAAAAGCATTCACCACCCTTAATCCGTTTCATATAAATATCCGATAGCACATTACACACTTTTTCTTGATATCACCCCCTCAGACTCGTTATAAGCAGTAACATTCTCTTTTCCCAGCGAAACCGTAGTCCTCTAGACTATAGTGAGGAAGTAAGAGCTCTAGAATTTTTGCCGCACGGGATTAGCCGAGCGGTCTCAGGCGCTGCAGTCATGGACTGTGCGGCTGGTCGCGGCGGAGGTTAGAGTCCTCCCTCGGGCATGGGTGTGTGTTTGTTCTTAGGATAATTTAGGTTAAGTAGTGTGTAAGCTTAGGGACTGATGACCTTAGCAGTTAAGTCCCATAAGATTTCACACACATTTGAACATTTTTTAGAATTTTGTTTTTCTAACGTGTGAGCACAGCTGCGTTCTTGAACAAGCAGACTTGCAATAGAAAGACGATGGATTCATAGTGATTACTCAGTTACATACAGCTTGTGCGCTGGGAGGGATAAACAGAAGTCTATTCTTTTCCTGGAATAAAGCATTCTTTGCATTCAAGCGTATAGGAGTTTTCTACATAACGTGGAATTCCTTTTTGAAAATTCAGCTCCCCCACTGACGCGTTATAGGATATAAAAGGGTATGTATCATTAAGTCCACGTTTCTCGCTCATGCATCAAACAAAATCTTAGCATGATGCTCTAATAGGCTCTTTTGTTTTCTTCGTAGTAAACTCAATTTTGAGAGCTGCAACAACAGATCCGTCTCGCGGTAATCATCCCCCTGCTCCAAAGTGTCAAACAGATACGATTCTTAGCATTAGGGACTTAAAAATGTGCTTAGATTAGATAGAGAACAGTT
Source organism: Schistocerca americana (assembly GCF_021461395.2). Classification (NCBI taxonomy): domain Eukaryota; kingdom Metazoa; phylum Arthropoda; class Insecta; order Orthoptera; family Acrididae; genus Schistocerca; species Schistocerca americana. The sequence continues at coordinate 355,563,467 of NC_060130.1, forward strand.
TAGATGTTTCTCCACCCATTTGAATGAGTCCCTGAAAATTAACTCCGAATGGACGAACTCTAATATACAGAGTGGTCCAGCCGGCCGGGCTGGCCGAGCGGTTCTAGGTGCTACAGTCTTGAACCGCGCGACCGCAGGTTCGAATCCTGCCTCGGGCATGGTTGTGTGTGATGTCCTTAGGTTAGTTAGGTTTAAGTAGTTCTAAGTTCTAGGGGACCGATGACCTCAGCCGTTAAGTCCCATAGTGCTCAGAGTCATTTGTACCTTTTGCACAGGGTGGTCCATTGATCGTGATCGGGCCAAATATCTCACAAAATAAGCGTCAAACGAAAAAAACTACAAAGAACGAAACTTATTTAGCTTGAAGGGGAAAACCAGATGGCGCTGCGGTTGACCCACTAGATTGCGCTGCCATAGGTCAAACGGATATCAACTGCGTTTTTTTTAAACAGGAGCCCCCATTTTTTATTACATATTCGTGTAGTACGTAATGAAATATGAATGTTTCGTTTGTTCCAATGTGATACATGTACCTTAGTGAACATATCACTTCTGAGAACGCATGCTGTTAAAGCGTGATTACCTGTAAATACCACATTAATGCAATAAATGCTCAAAATGACGTCCGTCAGCCTCAATGCATTTGGCAATACGTGTAACGACATTCCCCTCAACAGCGAGTAGTTCGCCTTCCGTAGTGCTCACACATGCGTTGACAGTGCTCTGACGCATGTTGTCAGGTGTTGTCGGTCGATCACGGTAGCAAATATCCTTCAACTTTCACCACAGAAAGAAATCCGGGGACGTCTGATCCGGTGAACGTGCGAGCTATGGTATGGTGCTTCGACGAACAATCCACCTGTCATGAAATATGCTATTCAATACCGTTTCAACGGCACGCGAGCTATGTGCCGGACATCCATCATGTTGGAAGTACATCGCCATTCTTTCATGCAGTGAAACATCTTGTAGTAACATCGGTAGAACATTACGTAGGAAATCAGCATACATTGCACCATTTAGATTGCCATCGATAAAATGGGGGCCAATTATCCTTCCGCCCATAATTCCGCACCATACATTAACCCGCCAAGGTCGCTGATGTTCCACTTGTCGCAGTCGTCATGGATTTTCCGTTGTCAGTAGTGCATATTATGCCGGTTTACGTTACCGCTGTTGGTGTATGACGCTTCGTCGCTAAATAGAACGCGTGCAAAAAATATGTCATCGTCCCGTAATTTCTCTTGTGACCAGTGGCAGAACTGTACACGGCGTTCAAATTCGTCGCCATGCAATTCCTGGTGCATAGAAATATGGTACGGGTGCAATCGATGTTGATGTAGCATTCTCAACACCGAAATTTTTGAGATTCTCGATTCTCGCGCAATTTGTCTGCTACTGATGTACGGGTTAGCCGCGACAGCAGCTAAAACACCTACTTGGGCATCATCATTTGTTGCAGGTCGTGGTTGACGTTTCACACGTGGCTGAACACTTCCTGTTTCTTTAAATAACGTAACTATCCGGCGAACGGTCCGAACACTTGGATGATGTCGTCCAGGATACCGAGCAGCATACATAGCACACGCCCGTTGGGCATTTTGATCACAATAGCCATACATCAAAACGATATCGACCTTTTCCGCAATTGGTAAACTGTCCATTTTAACACGGGTAATGTATCGCGAAGCAAATACCGTCCGCACTGGCGGAATGTTACGTGATACCACGTACTTACATGTTTGTGACTGCGACATCTAGGCGGCCAATCATAGCGCCATCTGGTTTCCCCCTTCAAGCTAGACGAGTTTCGTCTTTGTAGTTTTTTCGTTTGATGCTTATTTCGTGAGATATTTGGCCCGGTCACTATCAATGGACCACCCTGTATATGTATGAGTGCCTGGTAGTCGATAGCTATATGCAGAATGCCAAAGGAATGATTTTGTATGGTGCAGGATACGAAATGTGTTTATTACATTGGTGCTACAGGCCGGTTGGAGACCGGTTTCACGCTGAAAAAGTCAAGCTTTCCTCGACAGTAGCAGAGCAGTGTAATTGAGACAGTGTCTTTGGCGACAGTTTCCGTATTTTATGATCTGTAGACCACTTTTGCAGGGTTCAACTGTTAGTGCAATACGACTGCTTATGTTTTTTTTCTGTGTGTAAAAAATCTTTCTGCAGAAAATAGCGGTCAATGCTCCCACACCTGCAGTAGCAGCAGTTTGGTGGGTAAATTCACTGAGAACCAATCACAATGCTCCATTCACAAGAAGTTCCAAGACTTCAGAGAGTCACAAGACATCCTTTGTGTGGGCCGTAGGCGCCTCTACAGACTGATTCAAACAAGATGGGGCAAGGTATCTGCGGAATTTTCTGTGATGTCAGGTAGTCACGTGATATATCTCCAGACCAGCAGTTGTGGGGTACTTAAATTTCACCGAAGATTCCAATCATTTTTCTCGTCTATAGGACAGCGCCTCGAATTCTGTTTGTGTAACTGTTCTGATATCCCTCTCTGTGCGCTTCGAGAAGTGAGGAAAATAACCTCCTCGACTCCAGCAGAAAATGTAAACTAAGCCCGCTCACTGTAGAAGAAAAATGATCAACACTGCAGTAGTTGTCGGACTCAGAAATGACTCTCTCTTTCTCTTCTCTCTCTCTCTTTCTGGCAGTGCCTTCAAACTACAGAAAAAACTCGAAAAGTGGTGAGCGTCCTATTTCGACTTCCAAACATCATAATCTTGGCGTGTGAAATCAGATATTGCAGCTGATATTCGTTTCGAGATCTGTTTCCCACAAAAGCGTGTAAAGTGTCTCAGAGAGGTTTCACACTTGCGCAGCGATCTTTAGTGCGTGTTGAAGTGTAGTGGTGGTATTCCTCGGAGTAAAACGTGTAATTGTATCGCAAATTGTTAAAATATTATTGAGCATCTGCAAAACTCTCTCTCTCTCTCTCTCTCTCTCTCTCTCTCTCTTTCTCTCTCTCTCTTCCTCTGTTTGTGCAGTGGTACATTTAGTTCCTGTGATTTCTTCAAGTTATGTATGTGACGGTATTCTGCACATTGCTTAAACATCAGATATAACAACATTTCAAGCAGTTCATGTTCAACGACAAAGGGTATCCGTCCGCTGGGGATGGGAAGGAGGAAGGCTGTGGGTATTTCCAAGGCGACAGGAAGTACGTGGCCACATGTGCGGCTATTGCGTGGCCGTGTTGTGAGCCGGTGCATTGCCTCTGGAGGCAGGGAGTGCATGCACTGGACTGAACGTGTTGCCTCTTGTGCTTCAGAAGACTGGCTGGACTTTTATCGAATGGTCTACAGCTACAACACATGCATTTATCAGCATGAGTTGTTAAGTGTAACTTAACCCCACCCTTTTGCATGTTAATTATTTGGTGAAGCGTATTCGTCTTCACCAAATATCATTGCATACCCGTTAAACTTCTCCTTATCCAGCACAGATATCTCACCCATTGAACACATTAAACAATTACGCCCATACTCCCAGTCCAGTAGTTACACACAGAGTCCTTTCGCCACCATTTTTCCCACAGACCGCCATCGTGGATTATGTCATGTGAGTGGAGAGGAGGGGGGCTGACAGTACCCTCTGGTGGTTGTGTTGCGAATTAGATCAGTTGGATTCCAGACCTCATGGTGAACACACTGGATGGAGCTACTGTCTATGACAACTATAATTGTTTAAATAAACAATCCATACAAAATAAAGACTTACATCCATCCTATCCAGCAGCCCAGTATGAACTGAGCCTATTTCCCACCAATTTACGGATGGAGATCGGGTTGGGAGCGGTGGGGAGGGGTGGTGGGAGGAGGGGGAGGGGAGGGGATTAGGTTAGTGGATGTAGCCCAGTTGACCTATTTTCACGCCAGAATTTGAACTTCCGCAATGAGGTCACTGCGACATTGCCACATCTATGGCCGCCATCTTGGATCCACCATCTTGAATAAAATTGACAACAATGCTGCCTGGAGTGGCGTCCTTGACTAGCAATAACCCCCAAACCATTGCTGAGCTGAAAACAACCATTCAGGAGGTCATCGACAGCATCGATGTTCCGACATTTCAGCAGGTCATGCAGGATTTCGCTATTCGTCTGTGCCACATCATCGCCAATGATGGCAAGCTTATCGAATGTCTCATAACCTTAATCCGAATATCTGTAGTGACGTTTACATGTCGAATAAAGTATTTGCACTGCGTAGTTTGTAAATAATTTACGTGTTTTTTTTTTTAATAGTCCAGTAATTGTCACCTTGTATTTACAAGCCATCCCATGGCCAGTTTCAAAGTTAACAGTGTCACCAGCATCAACACCAGCGGTGCTCACATAGCCTCGTCGGTGCTACAGACATGGAACTACACTGACAGCGAGAAGAATCGCAAAATAATTAATGTACAGCAATAACATTTCGTCCGGGGTGGGGTTCCTGCTCCTCCACAGGGCGCGTCTCCAGATGGCGGACAGGGGAAAGCTCTGCAGATATGCAGGGTAGGTGGGAACTAAACTATCACCCGCGGAACAACATAGAAATCGAAATTCAAAGGCGGCTGTCCCCGGATTGGACGGCCTTCGGTCAGCGCGTTCTCCATGTTAGGGCTGGCTATGAAACTCCTCCAGGACTGACAACCATGGTTGAAAACCAGTTGCTCTAACAATAAGATCCATCCCATACATAACATTATCAACCATGGACGAGTATCATGTGAAACAAATTTCCCCAGGTGGACAATCCACTGCACCAAAGTGCGCAAGCAGATAACCAGATTCTAGGGAGTCTGCAGCATCGTACAGAGATGTGTCTGGAAACTGGAAAACTAAAACATCTTACAGACACCCTCAAGAACCACAAAATTCTCAAACAGTCCAACAAGAAACCGAAATCATGAATGAAAACAGTTTGGTTGAGAAGACTTCAGAGTATGCAAAGGAACGGTAGGCAAAATAATTATGAAAACACACCGCACCTTGAAACTGGCTTCGTAACAGACAAAAATTTTATGGGCTCTGCTATCAACTTTGAATAACAATCTGAAAGTCTCTCCACACTTACCTGCAAATCTGCTAACGAAGAATACACCATCGCGAATGTGCATCCCCCCATATATGAAGGCAACAGAAAGGACAAAGAAAAGGTAGAACGTTTTTGGGATCAACCCGATGATATTTAAAAAAAATCCAGAAAAACACAATGTCCTACGTATGGAGGACTGCAAGACCCAAACAGGGTAGGAGAAGAAACACAAAAAAAAATTCTTGGAAACTGCCCAACACGTAACAGAACTAACCAAAATGGCATCAGGCCGATAGAACTATGCCAAGCACACAACATGATCCTGAAATCCACAGCCTTTAAAAAGCTACCTCGAAAACAGAAAAAATGAGTCTCACCAAATCCACACCTGCATGAATTCCAGCTCGATTACGTGGCAACCAAACTGAGGTTCCACAAGGAAATACAAAATGTCGCATTCCTCAGTGGAGCCAACCTAGATTCTCATCACCACTTCCTAAAATAAAACTGTGGAAAAGAAAAAATAGAACAAGCAACCCCAAAAGACGAAAACTCCAAGGGGTTTCCCTCGCAACTGGAGACAAACTGGGACCAAATAAAATAAACCCTAATATTAATGCAGAACAATTAGCTTCCATAACGAATGAGAAACAAACATGCCTGGTGGACAGAAGAATGTAACAGACTCATTGAACTAAAAGGTGAAACATGGCAACAGTGGCAATCACAGAAAAATGAACATAACATACAAAACTTCTTAAACATAAGAAAATCAGTGAGCAAAAATATCAAAAGAATAAAGAACCCGAATAAGTCCAACTCTTCTTTCAGATATACAATGACCGCATCAGAAACAGCACAAAGAACTTTTATAAGACATTAAAAAAATACAGCCCACCGACCCTACAGCTCCAAGAAAAAAACAGAAATATTGCCCACAACAGCAGGGATAATTGCAAAATACTGGCAGAATATTTCAGAAAATTTCTCAACTGTGAAGAACCCACAGAACGATTGGACTTTAAGACCGCAACAGTAACAAACCCTAACTCTGAAACACCTTCCACTGTGGAACTACAGATTGTCATTTCAAATCCGAAAAACTATAAAGCCGCGGGATAAAACCAAATCACATCTGAACTTTGGAAGAAGTCAATAAAATGCCGTAGACACTCTCCAAATCATCTTCGAAGAAATGTGGATAAATGAAAGAATCTCAGATGAATGGAGGATGGCTGTCATCCACCCACTCCATAAGAAAGTTCTAAGACTGACCCCAACAACTACAGAGAGACATCACTCCTAGACGCCACGTAAACTTTATTCTCTGAGGTCCAACTGAACAGGGCAGAAATTGAATTAGACCATCAGCTCAGAGAATACCAAGCGAGCTTCTGGAAAGGAAACAACAAAAACCTCATGGCCTATCAAAAGTCAAGAACAGAATGATGTGACTTTCATTGACTTTCAGAAAGCATATGACTCAGAAGGCCGGGAATCCCTCAACTCTATAGTAACAGAATTGAACCTAGACATCATAACTGCAAACCTAGTCAGAGGAACCTTTATGAACACATACTCCAGAGTCAAGTTCATGGGAGAGCTCTCCGAACCTTTTTAGGTAAAAACTGTTGTACGGGAAGGAGATGGTCTCTCCCCACTGCTATGTAACTGCGTCCTGAAAAAAGTACTCAGAGAGTGGAACACGAAGATCCACAGTGGAACCCGACTGGAAACAAAAAACAAAGGCATCAAAGTCAGCTGTCTAGCCTTCGCAGATGATGTGACACTATCAGTCGAGACCTGGGAAGAAGCCAAAGAACAGACCCGCGAACTACAAAAACAAACTCAAAAATGTAGCTCTCAAAATCTCCCTTGAAAAGACCAAGACAATGAGAAACGTAAAAAAAACCACCAAAACGTATTAAAGTGGAAGGAAAAAAGTAGAAATCATCAAAGGTTTCAAATATCCTGGAGAGCGGATCAGCTGGAATGCCTCCAGAAAAAAGCAATGGAATCTAGCAGAACTGAAGTTGAACTGGCCTTCCGACTGACCAGAAACACAGATAGCAAAAAGTCCCTCTCATGGAATGCAAAAATAAGGAATTACAACACAGTACTCACACCAGAAGCCCTGTATGCAGCCGAATCATTGCTCATCACCATGCACGGCCCAGGCTGGAGATCAAAGACAAAAATGCAAAAAAAGAACAAAAAACAAAAAAATGGCTGCAAATGCATCTTCTGCTATCATCTACGTTATCGCTTACCGACTGGAATAACGTCGACAGTCACTCACCTGCAAGCGTACGCAAATAGTGAAATCGCCACCATTCGCCAGAAGAAGAAATTCGAGCAGCTAGCAAAGATGACAAGAAACACTAAGCTTCAACAGGATACATCTGGAACTGCGGTGAACCTATCATCTCATACCATCAGCAACGCAGCCACAAAAGCACTAGCTAAGGGACTAAACTTCGCCGTTCGCTGAGCTGGTTCCTACTGAAGAAATCATCGAATCCGTGGAAACAGCACTCCGGCTCACATCTGCGAAAGAAGCTGAGAAAATTAGGCAGGAAACCGTTCGAGTTGTGGTTATATATCCGTAATTTGTAACAAAAAAAGTTATGTAGATACGTCGTACCTGATTTGTACACTCATTTTGTACTTACAATTCGGTCTACGCTTAACAGATCCCAAAATGGCAATATTGTTTGCCGAAACCGGTAATTTAAATAAATGCTCTACAAAAGCGATTGTGACTTTCCGAAGGTTTTTACTTCTGGTTTCTATTGATATTATTGGTCGCTACAAATATCTATTTTTCGTGATTAACTTCAGTTACTCCGAGGTTGTTGTTAAGTTCGCAAGTGAAAGTGTGTTTGTGAGTTGGGAAAGCGAACGAATCTGAAAGCTAAAAAGAAAAAAAAAAGCTTGTGACAGACTGGTCTGTAGCTATCCCGAGATCAAGGTTAGGTTGGGATGTGATAGTTAGAATGTGAGTTGGCGAAGCCAGCGAATCTAAAAGCTAAAAAACCTGCTTGTGGTAACAGATTGATCTGTAACTTTGCCCATGATCTACACTAGGTTGAGATCTCACAGTCTTACTCACAAAAATTATTATAATATTACTCTTCACAAATATTTCATTTTTTTCGGAAAATATCACGAGTTGCGATGTTGTGCTCAGGCTGGGACGCAGTAGTTCACATTACATTCCTTACTGCGAGTAAACAAGGAGAATTAAATTAATAATATTCGTCGTCACTACTCTTTCATTCATACTTACTGAACATGATACGAATTAGTACGCTTTGCTTACGTAGGAACCAGTAGTATATCTTAACTTTCTGCCAGTGCATCAGTTATAATAGTAACCTTCGTTGTGACAAACATTTCAGTACTTTTTCCGAATATGTCTCGAATTACGATGTTGTGGCTATGTTGCGTTCTATAGTACATTATAATTTGTTGGGTGTGAAACGAGCACAAATTACATAAACAATCTTCGTTGTCACAAGTATTTCATTGCTTTCTTCCGAATATGGCACGAATTAAGAATCTAGGGTTAGATCTGGGGTTAAGAGCACATTTCAAGTTGCTGCAGCAATTAATTTTGTAATCACGACTGTCAAAAATGTTTCACTATTTTTTCGGGGTTGTCCTCAGATTAGCAGATACTAGCACAGTTTGGATAGCTGCGACTCAAACAAGGAGCAATTAAATTTATAAGCCTCGTTCACAGCAATATTTCATTCTTTCTTCAGAATGCATTGTTTCGAAAGACGTCGTCTGCCTGCTGCTCTCTCACTGGCTGCGTAGCATAAACACGTGACACGTCCTCTTTCGTTCCCATCATGCCTCCTGCAAAGCGCTGACAACATTCAAATGGTTGAAACGGCTCTGAGCACTATGGGACTAAACATCTGAGGTCATCCGTCCCCTAGAACTTAGAACTACTTAAGCCTAACTAACCTAAGGACATCACACATATCCATGCCCGAGGCAGGATTCGAACCTGCCACCGTAGCGGTCGCGCGGTTCCAGACTGTAGCGCCTAGAACTGCTCGGGTTGACAACATTCCTGCACGATACAAGTAAGTAGGTTACCGGCTCTATTCTAGGCTTTTGCCCAAAAATGGTCCGGGCTTACACCCCGGACAGTTGTACAATACACCTCTCCCACCTACTCCCCCAGGATTCTCTCAAAACTGGGACAAATCTGCGGAAACCCGGACCTAAGGCAGCCATATCCAAGGCTCTCTCAACAAATACGACTTCCATTTGTTTAGTAAACAAACACAGAAACGTAGCGCTCATCTGATGAGAATGTAACTGTCGTTGTAACAAGCGATTAACCAGAGTTATGGGACTACGTGACCTGTTGATTACATGTTAACGCAAACTATATGCACACGCGTCTGCTGTTCAGGTTATGTTCCAGTATGCTGTTTGGACATTATACTGGGCCAGCTATGAGCTTCATAACAAATGATACCATGGTTTCTCTTTGACATCGTGGTTCAAAATCGTTCAAATGGCTCTGAGCACTATGGGACTTAACATCTTAGGTCATCAGTCCCCTAGACTTAGAAATACTTAAACCTAACTAACCTATGGACATCACACACACCTTTGCCTGAGGCAGGATTCGAACCTGCGACCGTAGCAGCAGCGCGGTTCCGGATTGAACCGCCTAGAACCGCTCGCCCACAGCTGCCGGCTTGACATCATGACTACTACATTTTACGAGTGCTCGTAACATCAATCAACACCTCTAAAGCGCCTCAGAATTCGAAGTTATAACACCTGTTGTTACATATGATTGCGAAAATGTATGACAATATATATTCATACTGTCCACGGAAGGCAATTCGCTTCCTTCGCCAGCTCGAAAAGGATGATCTATGTATTGACGTGACTATCTGAGCAGCTGTGAAACTTCTGCTTGTTTCCTGTATGTCCCTCTTTCGGCAGATGGTTGCGGGACCTCGGCTCTTCAGTACAGAATGTCAAATCAAATACCGTTCAGTTGTCCACATTTCCAAACTGTTATTTTACCTTTGAGGTATCTAAATTTCCAGATTGTTATTTCATTAGGCTACCAGTTTCAACGATATATTACGCCATCTTCAGGCCCCCTGTCCACCGTGCAGAAAGATTCCCGCTACTGGTCCAGTCAAAATGGGAGCCAGCATTTGTCTGGTACCCATAAATTTTTGAGACAACGATCACTTCAGATATCACCTGCCACGTGGTCGGCAAGACCGTGACAAACAAAACAACTTACGCAATATTTACTCTTTACGCTTTGTTTGCATGGGTTCATTTGGCGCCACAAGAATGACGCCATCCGGTAACCGAAAATCAGAAACAGGCGTCTCTGTACCTGGGAGATGTAGGTGTTACGGAATAGCTGCTAAACACAGTCCAATGAGGATATGCTCATGATTTTCCTTCATACATGTCCACCTCCTTCCCATTTTAGTGCCCTCTAATTTTTTAGCTTCTACAATTTCACTTTTAGAAATATACCTTTTGTGGTGTCACCGCCAGACACCACACTTGCTAGGTGGTAGCCTTTAAATCGGCCGCGGTACGTTAGTATACGTCGGACCCGCGTGTCGCCACTGTCAGTGATTGCAGACCGAGCGCCGCCACACGGCAGGTCTAGAGAGACTTCCTAGCACTCGCCCCAGTTGTACAGCCGACTTTGCTAGCGATGGTTCACTGACAAATTACACTCTCATTTGCCGAGACGATAGTTAGCATAGCCTTCAGCTACGTCATTTGCTACGACCTAGCAAGGCGCCATTATCATTTGCTGTTAATCTTGTGATGCATGTACCGTCAGACCGATGTTCGCCAATTATGGATTAAAGTTAAGTATTCCAGAAGCTACGTACTTATTTTACTAGTCTCAACTCCTTTAACTGTTCCAGACCTCACGCCAGCCTGCTTGAGTTTAAACGCGTGCCTTCCGGCTTCACCTCATAGTGGCTTGGCTGTCTTGCCAAGTCACAACACCTTTTATCTACCTTTCCTTAAAATAAGATACGTCATTTGTCTGTAAAACGTTGGCAAATCTAGACATGGCTCATGTATAACCAAAAAGCCTGAACAAATAAATGTCAGAAACTAGAGTCAGTCTCATATTATATGAAACCACTCAGACCCGGAGAGTGAGCGATCTGTTTGTTCTATATCGTGTCTCCCTACCACTTTCGCGCAACGACGCTCTGAGCGTGTTTTTTAGGGAATTGACTAGTTTGAACCTGGGACCTGTTGCTGGTAAGGAGACGCCAGACCACACATGACATGTAGAATTCAGAAGAGTTCAGTGAGACTAGCGATGATATAACCAAATACTTAATGATTTCAGCGTCAGCTCCACTGCACTCCCTGTAAAAGAATCTTAATACTAACTAAATTTAGTGGAAGGGGTTCAAGGCTTTCCTATTTTTAGTTAGCTGGTAAAATATCGTCGAAAAAGCGGTTAATTCACCATTGGAAATTTTATTCTACTCACAAAACATTGTTTATAAATTGCACTATTGATAAAAGGAAATGTTTTAATACAGGATGATAAAAACCAACTGCGTTCAACAAAAATGTGAACAAATATTCTCTGAGTGGGTTTCCAAGTTCTACAATGGATCGAAGGATGACCTATGCCATATCACATCCATAATCTAGGTTTAAATTAAGTTTCACAAAAGAGAAAACTATCAAAATGGTCTACAGTGACCCTCAATTATCTTTAATTGCTTATCTAACTTGTCGTAAATTACAGAGGCTGATGTGGCTTCTCAATAACTATATAACAGAAAAATCTTCGCGTTTCAGATTTTTACTTTAAGTGGCAAATGTGAACACCATGAGCTTTAATTGACGATCGACACTAGTATTAAGTAAAAAGTGGGTGTAACAGGTGAGACTTCTGCAGTTCTGAGTGAAGCTTTATGCACTGTTATGCGATCGCGTGCGTTCATTACCTTGTCGGTGTTCGTCAGGGAGCGGCGGACAGCACAGCTCCGCTCACCTCACCGTCTCGGAAGCAACTCTCTCCTAACTTCTCCTTACTACAATTTACCAAAGTTGGTTTAAAAAAACTATCTGGCTGTGTTTTCATCTGACCAATCAGGGTCTCAATGTTAACCTTAAGCCCCACCTACAAAAATTCTGTCCATCCAATGAGAAACGTTATACTTTTCGTGGTGGGGCAATGTTTTTAAAGTTTGCAACGTAACAGAGACGCGAAAAAGTCTCACGCTAAAACTTGCAGCTGGTGTAGTTCTTTTAGTGTTATCGTAAGAACTATACTGTTCTTCTGGAGGGCTCTAGCTTTTAACATGGGCTGGGGGGGTGGTCCTAGCGGTTAGCTGGCGAAGTGGGTGTCTGTCCCTTATCGTAGGGCCTTCCAGCTTAACACGGTTCTGCTCTCGGCTTCTGTTCTCGTTTCTCCCCTCGTAACTGCGTCTGTCTCACGGTGGGAAGGCATGACATGCATTTAGGCATTCTTGTGTTAGTCTGTGGTATTCCATTTGCTCTCTCGTTGCTCGTATTACTTTGGTTAATTTAATGTCACGATTTATTCGGAGCTATGTGACATACAACTGGATTTGCTTATCATGTCATGGTTTTCATTGAAGGTGTTGGGTTTGCCTGACACCTTACAATGTCCACCTCCTTCCCATTTTAGTGCCCTCTAATTTTTTAGCTTCTACAATTTCATTTTTAGAAATATGCCTTTTATCTACCTTTCCTTAAAATAAGATACGTTATTTGTTTGTAAAACGTTGGCAAATCTAGACATGGCTCATGTATAACCAAAAAGCCTGAACAAGTAAATGTCAGAAACTAGAGTCAGTCTCATATTATGTGAAACCACTCAGACCCGGAGAGTGAGCGAAAAACATTCAGTGTTTAACGTGCCTGCGGAGACTAGTTTCATTCGGTTGTTTCATTCGACTGAAAAGATCAACTAAAACGAAAAACTATTTACTGACCAGTCGGTTATTAAATCCAGTCAGTTGTCTCATTACTGCTACGCAGGTACGCGGCGGTTTCGTTTATTGATATCTCATCAAAAGTATCTGGACACTCCTAAGCAACGTGGAATTGACCACCAAATCTCACGAGAGGCGGACCCGCCAGTATAAAAGGAGACGCCGTATTTTGTAGTCACTAGAGAGAATGGGTCGGTCAGGACACCTCAGTGACTCCAAACGTGGACTAGGCATTGGCTGTCACCTGAATAACGAACCAAGCAGTGACATTTCAGTCCTTTTAAAGCCGTCCAAGTTAACGGTATATTGTGCGATTATTAAGTGGAAACGCGAAAGAATAACCACGATCAAACCAAGAGGAGGAAGACCTCATGCACTGACGGAACGAGTCCGTCTAGCATTGCCGAGGGTGGTTGTAAAAAATCGCATGAAATCAGCGGAAGGAATCACTCGCGAGTCCCAAAATGCTACCTGCTAGCACATTGACTGTGGCTACGTAGTTAAAAAGAATGGGGTACAATGGTAGGGCAACGGCTCATAAGCCACACATTTTTGTCGTCAGTGCTTAACGACGCTTGTGTTGGTGTAAATAGGGACGGCACTGGACGCTGGATGAATGGAAACGAGTGATTTGAGGTAATGAATCACGGTATAGCATGTGGCAATCCAATGGAAGGATTTGGATCTGGCGAATGCCTGCAGAACGTTAACTGCCATCATGTTTGGTGGCAAAAGTGAAGTACGCAGGGGGGTGACGTTACAATACGGTTTTTTTCCGTGTTTAAGGTGTGATCCCCTTACTGCACTTAATGAAACGCTAAAAGCGGCAGTATATGAACACACTTTACAGCATTGTGCGCTACGTGTAGTAGACAAACAGTTCGGAGATGATGATTGTGTATATTAGTATAACAATGCACTCTGTCATAAAGTGGCACATTTGAAGCAATGATTTGTGGTCAGTAACATTCCTGAAATGAACTGACAAGCTCTGAACCACGACCTGCACCCAGTGGAACACCTTTGGGATGAGTTGGAACGTCGACTTAGCTCCAGGGCCTAGTGTCCAGCAACACTACCTTCTCGGGATTCGGCTGCGATTCCTCCACAGATATTCAGACACTTCATTCAAAGTGTTCCCAGCAGAGTTCAAGCCGCAATAAAGGCGAAGGATGAACACATTATATATTAGTTTCCACTGATAGAAGTCCGAATACTTCTGATCAGGTAATGTACAGTCGGCACTTATCCAATGACTCGTGTGAATATCCGTCCATTATCTATATACGATGTACAATAATATTTTCTAGATATCGCTGCAGTGAGCAGTTCCCTTCTTTGGCACCTTAGCGCTATGTCCTCCGTCTTAACTTCTGCTGCTCAAATCAGTTTCGTGGAATTGCAGGGAGGAAGGAGGGAGAAAACTCGCGTGGCGTGCGTGCTGCAGCAGGTCCTGTATGTCACGCGACTCTGCGGGGTGTGTGCAAGGTTACGCAACAGCAGGCCCAAGTGGACCGCCGAACAGGTTTCCCGCAGTGGACTGGTTCCGTCCCATTCACCGCACCTGTACGTGGGCGTCTTATTAATGTGACGGCCGGGCCCGGAGCTTACGCCCTGCTCGTTATCTCGGCCCGGGGCCCGACCCAGCACAAAGAGTACCAAGCCCACTTTGTGGGCCAAAGAAATGAGACGGCCCCCTGACAATTGTGACCGCCGTTTACTTCTGTGGTTGAACCGCCGACGCGTCGGATCCGTGTCTTCTCCCAATCTTGACATTCTTCTCTCATAAGTGCACAGCACTTACGACATTCAGAATCAAAGCTACTGTTCCCTGACGGCCCCATTAAGATGCGTCCACTCGATGGCTTCTTTTCTGTTCAGCTGTGCACAAATGCATCAATTTCCAACACCGCAACTACATATGCACATCTGTGCATGCGTGATTTCTTGGAAACTGAAGCCGTTCGTAAGGCGCACTGCCTTCCGTCTGCGATGGGAATCTTTGCGCTTTTCAGGAGACGACAGGCAGCTGGAGCCCATGTGTGTTTCAATCTGTAGTGCACTGAGTTCATCCTGCAAAGCAATTAATGTGCAATAATATCTGTTGACTTCAAACAAAGCACGCTTAAACCTGTAGATGATTACAGATTATATGTAGATTAACATGGAATGTCGCTCGCCCGGTTAGCCGTGCGGTCTAACGCACGGCTTTCCGGATTGGGAAGAAGCGCCTGGTCACCGGCACGAATCCGCCCGGCGGCTTTGGGCCGAGGTCCCGTGAGTCGGCCAGTCTGTGGATGGTTTTAGGCGGTTACCCATCTGCCTCGGCGAATGCGGGCTGGTTCCCCTTATTCTGCCTCAGCTACACTATGTCGGCGATTGCTGCACAAACAAGTTCTCCACGAACGCGTACACCACCATTACCCTGAAAGAGTGGTTCGGTGTGGGGTTGTGGTGGACCACTGTGGTTACGGCGGGGACGGAGCCCCTCCGTCGTTTCTAGGCCTCCGGTTAACATACAATACAATACAATACATACAATACGACATGGAATGCCGCTTCTAAAGATTATTTCAATAAAAATTAGAGATGGGTTGTCCTGTGCGTCAAGTATTAGATAAAAACTCTCTGGTCATATTATTTTAAAGACGAAGATACCGTAAGTTTCAAAGTATGAAACAATGAAAAATAAGGCACAAATTTATGAAAAGTGTATACGAAAACTGTGGACGAATGTTCACCCTATGGCGACTAAATTGCATAACAGCTGAGCAGCGTGACATCAGAACAAAGGAAACGATGGGTTATGTGTAGCTTCTACTAGAAGTAGAAAGGACAGTGATGATGTGCAAAATCCAAAATTTGGAAACACAACTTCCGTTTTAGTAGATTCTGGCGTCTATAAAATTTCCAAATTTGTCGAGTCCCAGGATGATACATATCATCTTTCACGATTAAATTTGTGTTAATGACTAGAACATAAAATATAAATGACGCATTGAAAGTTAAAGTTAATTAATCTTCACATAACGACTAAGAATCTTCCTTAAGTATTTCTCAGTTTCAGGAAAAAATCACTGAATGATGATGTTTGGTTTGGGGGCGCTCAACTGCGCGGTCATCAGTGCCCGTACACATTCCCAATCTGTACACAGTCCAATCTAGCCACTTGCATGAATGATGATGGAATGATGAGGACAAGACAAATACCCAGTCATCAGGCAGAGAAAATACCCAACTAGGCCGGGAATCGAACCCAGGAACAAAATCACTGAAATCCTTTGTTTTGAAATGCGAAACGAATAGTTAAAACCAGTATTGAGGGTGGAGATAAAATGCCACACGATTCCTCATGCAAATTCAAGACAAACGTTTATCAAGCAAAATTAGATCGGGTGCATTTTGAAAACACATATATGAAAATGAGGAGTTGTCACCACCGTCAGATCGTGCAGCGCATCGGAATGTACAGAGGAACGTGTATCACCCCACACTGTCGTACCAGCCGTTTTAGCTCGCTGAGTGGACTACTGTGATATCAAATCCACACTCACCCTAGAGCTATTTTTCGACCCTCGTCAGTTTCCTTTTTTTTCCAGACGTCCTTTCCCTTGTTATCGTCGTTTATAGGCATGATATCATTTAGTCACATGAAAATAGCCAATCACAATAGTGGAAGTCATTACACTGAAGGCCTGCGTCTTTTAACCGAGCTGTACACAACCATAACTGGTCCTGTCAAGTTCATGTAGGGCGGCTTCATAAAGGAGTACGCGAAAGATGAGTACGTCATTATGCTTTTGGATCTGGGTGTATCCGATAACCAAGCTGCATCTGCCGCTTCTTCTGCTGCTCGTCCGTATACTGCACGGTATACTCAAAGGCAACATCCCGATAAGAATGTTTTTCGTCGCCTGGACCAACGCCTTCCGGAAGCGATAAATCATCGCCCACAAGTAATGGACAGAGATCGTTCAAGGACTAGATGAACTCTACAAACAGAGGACGCGATTCTTGAAAGCGCTGACCAGTCACCTCGGCTAAGTGCCAGTGATATTGCAAGGCAGTTCCAGATATCTCAAATACTGACTTCGATGAAGAACTGCATCCGTTAATTACACGCTAACTTAACATCAGCGGCAATAAAACCACATTCGACGAGTATAGTTTTTTCCATGGCTTTTGCACCAAGTGGAAGAGAACGAACATTTTATAAAAAACGTGATATGGACTGACGAATCTAGCTTCACTCGTGAAGGTATTTTCAATAACAACCATTAGTAATCCGAACACAGCCCACATATCACCCACGAACGTGGCTCTCAGGCACGCTTTGGCATAAACCTGTGGCTGGAATCGTGGAAGGAGTGCTTCTGAGCCCTTACCTATTGCCGAACAAGTTGAATGCGCCCCTGTACCACACATTTCTTTGCAATACTTTGCCTGACGCATTACAAAACGCACGACTTGACGTTCTGTGACAGCTGTAGCTTCGTAGTGATTGTGCACAGCCTCACTTGGAAATGAATGTGCGTAACTACTTAAATGAAACGACTCCAGGGAAATGAATTGGTCGTGGAGGTCCAACGTTCTGGCCTCCACGATCCCCGGACCTTAATCCACTAGATTTTTATTTGTGGGGACACTTTAAGGAACAAGTTGATAGTACTGCACCAATGGATGTAAACGACGTAATAGCTGGCGTGCATGCTGTGGTGTCACCGCCAGACACCACACTTGCTAGGTGGTAGCCTTTAAATCGGCCGCGGTCCGTTAGTATACGTCGGACCCGCGTGTCGCCACTATCAGTGATTGCAGACCGAGCGCCGCCACACGGCAGGTTTAGAGAGACTTCCTAGCACTCGCCCCAGTTGTACAGCCGACTTTGCTAGCGATGGTTCACTGACAAAATACGCTCTCATTTGCCGAGACGATAGTTAGCATAGCCTTCAGCTACGTCATTTGCTACGACCTAGCAAGGCGCCATTACCAGTTACTATTGATGCTGTAATACATGTACCGTCAAGAGCGATGTTCACCATTTATGGATTAAAGTTAAGTATTCCACAGCTACGTCCTTTTTTTTCTAGTCTAATTTCCTTGACCTGTTCCAGACCTCACGCCAGCCTGCGTGAGCTAAAACGCATGCCTTTCGGCTTCCTCTCATAGTGGGTTGGCTCTCTTGCCAATCCACAACACATGCCTTTTCGGCAAATGGTAATAAGGGTATACTGCGTAGGGTGCAGCTAAGTATGATCAAGCGAGTGGCGAAGTGTTTGCAAATTCAAGATGGTCGCTTTGAACATCATCTCTAAAGTGAACGTTGCTCTGTGACTGTAAGCCTGAATGCCAACAGTACAGAATGGAATTATTGTGTAGCATAATTTGCAGTCTAGTGTAGCTTATCTATTTTGTTTTTTGTATCTCACTGGATACAGACGATGTTACTGCACCCACTGGTGTTTTCTATTGGCTTTATTTGCTCCATGGACAAAACAAAGTGGTCGTTTACGTCTGTAGTGAAAATGAAATGTCGTGTGACGAGGGCCTCCCGTTGGGTAGACCGTTCGCCTGGTGGAAGTATTTCGATTTGACGCCACTTCGACGACTTGCGCGTCGATGGGGATGACACGATGATGATTCGGACAACACAACACCCAGTCCCTGAGCGGAGAAAATCTCCGAACCCGGGCCCTTTGGATTGACAGTCTGCCGCACTGACCACTCAGCTACCGGGGGCAAGTCCATATTATGTCTCAATGTTTAAGTAAAGGAACAATAATACGAAGAAATACACAATACAGTTTGATGTTTTAACAGAAAAAAAGATAGTTTGGCCTAAACATCGAACATCGGTGAGTCTGCATATTCGTTCCCAACGGCATTATCTCGTCTCACTTTTCTCTTTTTGTTTGTTGTTGATCATTGTGTTTGGTCCTTGCGGACGTCACATGTCATCAGTTCAAGTTCGGTGGTTTTTTATTACAGAGGCCAACCAGCTCTCTGACCGAACACGCTGAGCTACCGTACCGGCTCTGAGCTAATGGGACAGCTCCCGCACAGCGCAGAAATCGTGCTAACTGGTCGTCGTCGCAGTTGCAGCCCTGCCAGAGCCTCGTTTTTTAAATCGTATGCCTCTTAAACCTACCGACAGGACTTGGTTTTGAGAGACATACTTTTATCTTGAAGTAAGATGGGTTGGGTTGGATTGTTTGGGGGAAGAGACCAAACAGCGAGGTCATCGATCTCATCGGATTAGGGAAGGATGGGGAAGGAAGTCGGCCGTGCCCTTTCAAAGGAACCATCCCAGCATTTGCCTGGAGCGATTTAGGGAAATCACGGAAAACCTAAATCAGGATGGCCGGACGCGAGATTGAACCGTCGTCCTCCCGAATGCGAGTCCAGTGTGGAAGTAAGATGAAAAATAGCATACTGATTGCGAATTGCGGCATCTTTTCTTCACCCTGTTTACGAGGGTCATTCTATAAGTCATGGCAACTATGGTATACCATGGGAACTTGTGGCTTCAATGGGATCGCAGTAAATACGTTCGAAACGTGTAAACCTTGTACAAGCATAAGACGTAGCACTGGCCAACCAGACATCTTACAACAAAATTATTTTCAATCTGAAAATACTCTATATAAACAGCTAGAGTAAATGATAATTAATTGAAACCGTCAGCTGCCGATAGGTGTTGCTGATACACCTCGATGGGGACAGCTGAAAATGTGTGCTCCGACCGGGACTGGAACTAGAGAAGCTGCATGATCATCAATGGTATCTGTTCTTTCGAGAACAGTTACTATCTTCATATAAACAGCTACATGTCTGGGCAATGGGGACTCACGAAAAACATTCCCTACATATTGAACATCTCAGTGATAATATCAAATACTGGTACAGATGTGTAGATGATGTACTGTGTCGGTGGACTGGTACCAAAATCCAAATGAACACATTCCTAGAACATCTAAAGCAACAACACAAAATCTACCTTCTTAGGCCTCAACGTAATATCACTGCAAAATACACACAGTTTAAAAATTTGCAGAAAACCCCACAACAATAGACACAGTAATACTCTCATGCTCACAACAGCCAATAAACCACAAACATACTGCGTCTCATTCCATGGTCCACCGTCTTACATCCATACCAATGACAGAACAGAATTAGACACCATTAAATGTAATGCATCTAACAATAGCTATACTCCTGACTTAATTGACAACATTCTACACAAGAAACAAAGAAGAAAAATGTTACTCTATGTGTATCAGCCCTCTGCAGCAACAGTCATATCTAAAACCAACTGGTGTACCATCCCATAATTAAGAAATCTATTTGACAAATTGGCCAAAACTCTCAAATCCTGCAATTACAAAAGTTCATTTTACGTAAGAGGCACTACAGATCAAGACCTGAACACGCATCAGCAGCTGCGCGCCCTTCGACAGCATCCACATGTCGGCCCTACCAAATGCTCAGAGGTTGGACAGACTGTCACCCATCTTACTGAATCTTCTCAAGCGAAACACACATCCGCTTCTGTTGCCACTCAGCGGGCATACTGGTTGCTTCGTTAATCCCCGTGACAGCGGGCAATAGCCAATTAGCCGGTTGTCGGAATCAAGTCTTTTTACCAGTCGGTCGCACTAGGCTGAGCCGCCATTTCCGGTCGGCCGCTGGCGAGACAAGCAGGTGCGTTTTGGACGTATACAGTAGTTGTAACCAGATCCACCTTAACGTAGAACCACCAAAATAAAAAAATCCAATTTACGCAATCCAAGACAGGGATGTTGCTGCCGTACACTTAGAATTTCTCACACGAAACGTGGATTTCTTAATTTCATACGAATTATTTTCGAAGACAGATGACATCGCGTCATACGCGAGCTTTCACATGGCTAAGTATCGTTACTTGTTGTGAAAATCCTGTAATATTATGGCATAAGCTACATTACCACCAAGTATTCTCTCATCAGGTAAAACAATCTGTTCTAATCAGCTTAATATCGGTTACATCCTGCATCACAGGACTAGAATATTAAATTCATTTTTGGCTCATGACGAAGAGCTAAGATCAAGCTCTACCTCTGTCACAGATGCTTCCTCACTTTCTAACTCTCTTAAAATAAACAAATCCTTCGCCACATGCGAAGTCTGTAAAGGTAGCAGCACAGAGAAGTTGTAAATGTAAGGTTTATACAACGTGTCACATTCTAAATTAGGTAATATGGCTGATTTTATTACGGCGGTCATCTATCCCTGTGTAGGTAGGAGATTGAAATTTCGTTAACATATCTCTCCGCACCGAAAAATCGCCTCATTACCACTCGAACTCCTGACTCCTATCCGTGGTACTCTAGCCCTCGCTTCTACCCAGTGCTATGTCATTCATATCAAATTAATAGGCTAATTAATTAAATTGTTCATGGGAGTCACTTTAGTCACTTTCCACATTGAGTAATTTTTTTCCAGCTGTTGGATTACACACGCCAGGTAGATCAAATGGGAATCCCTGGAGGGAAACCAATGTTCTTTTGGAGGAATACTGTTGAGAACAGCCTTCCGGAACTTACCACAGGATTCTGCCACCGGCAACATACATTTTACATAAGGACCATGAAGATAAGATACAAGAAATTAGCGCTCATAATGAGGCATGTAGGCAGTCTTTTTACCTCCATCTGTTTGCGAGTGGAATAGGAAAGTGAATGACCAAACACCGTACGATGGCTTGAGAAGTAAGTGTGTAGAAGTAAATGTATATTTAGTCTACCTATTAAGGTGTCACTCCATCCATTTATAGGCACATAAACTGCACGTAAGCATGTTCTCTCTTATTTATCGAGACAACAAAGTAGATATCTCCATATTAGCTCCTAATTTTCTCATTGATCCTAATTTTCTCATTGCAGCCACTTTGCGTGACGTATGTGAGAGGTTGTTATATGTTCTACATCCACATTTATAATCCGCAAGCCACCCAACGGTGTGTGGCGGAGGGCACTTTACGTGCCACTGTCATTACCTCCCTTTTCTGTTCCAGTCGCGTATGGTTCGCGGGAAGAACGACTGTCTGAAAGCCTCCGTGCGCGCTCTAATCTCTCTAATTTTACATTCGTGATCTCCTCGGGAGGTATAAGTAGGGGGAAGCAATATATTCGATATCTCATCCAGAAACGCACCTTCTAGAAACCTGGCGAGCAAGCTACACCGCGATGCAGAGCGCCTCTCTTGCAGAGTCTGCCACTTGAGTTTGCTAAACATCTCCGTAACGCTATCACGGTTACCAAATAACCCTGTGACGAAACGCGCCGCTCTTCTTTGGATCTTCTCTATCTTCTCCGTCAACCCGATCTGGTAAGGATCCCACACTGATGAGCAATACTCAAGTATAGGTCGAACGAGGGTTTTGTAAGCCACCTCCTTTGTTGATGGACTACATTTTCTAAGGACTCTCCCAATGAATCTCAACCTGGCACCCGCCTTACCAACAATTAATTTTATATGATCGTTCCACTTCAAATCGTTCCGCACGCATACTCCCAGATATTTTACAGAAGTAACTGCTACCATTGTTTGTTCCGCTGTCATATAATCATACAATAAAGGATCCATCTTTCTATGTATTCGCAATACATCACATTTGTCTATGTTAAGAGTCAGTTGCCACTCCCTGCACCAAGTGCCTATCCGCTGCAGATCTTCCTGCATTTCGCTGCAATTTTCTAATGCTGCAACTTCTCTGTATACTACAGCATCTTCCGCGAAAAGCCGCATGGGACTTCCAACACTATCTACTAGGTCATTTATATATATTGTGAAAAGCAATGGTCCCATAACACTCCCCTGTGGCACGCCAGAGGTTACTTTAACGTCTGTAGACGTCTCTCCATTGAGAACAACATGTGTTCTGTTTGCCAAAAACTCTTCAATCCAGCCACACAGCTTGTCTGATATTCCGTAGGCTCTTACTTTGTTTATCAGGCGACAGTGCGGAACTGTATCGCACGCCTTCCGGAAGTCAAGGAAAATAGCATCTACCTGGGAGCCTGTATCTAATATTTTCTGGGTCTCATGAACAAATAAAGCGAGTTGGGTCTCACACGATCGCTGTTTCCGGAATCCATGTTGATTCCTACAGAGTAAATTCTGGGTTTCTAAAAACGACATGATACTCGAGCAAAAGACATGTTCTAAAATTCTACAACAGATCGACGTCAGAGATATAGGTCTATAGTTTTGCGCATCTGCTCGACGACCCTTCTTGTAGACTGGGACTACCTGTGCTCTTTTCCAATCATTTGGAACCTCTAGAGACTTGCGGTACACGGCTGTTAGAAGGGGTGCAAGTTCTTTCGCGTACACTGTGTAGAATCGAATTGGTATCCCGTTGGTTGAAATAAAAGACGGAGATGGTGTTTCTTATTGACAAAAATGTGGAAGACATCGCAACCTATGGAAACTAGAAGAGTTTGCAGCATTGTGGAGCATCTCCAAACACCTCTCCAAAGGTGGTGATTTCTACATTTAAACTCACATTCCACAGTGACAGGGTATTACATACCTCAGTGTTCCATTTTCGAAGAGACCAAGAGCATTGATTGCTCATACTGGCGAGGCATATCATACCCAGGTATATGATTACTGTTTTGGTGTTCCAGACGGCAGTCATCAAGGCCACTGAATCTTTGGGCACTGCGTGTCTCATTTTTATGGCTTACAAAGCACAACCGCGTGTGAAACAAGGGGTATTCTGCAGGACTTACACCCATAGAGCATGGGTGGTATGGACAATCATTTGTCAATTGTACCGATGGAATAATAGAATGATTTTCATACGTATGTAAAGGTTTTTTAAATTACCGCTACCAGTCACAAACTTTGTCAACTATTGCATTACTTATTTATTTAGCGACATGTTTCGAGGGAATACCTTATCTTCAGGCTAAATGACATTGCAAAAACAACTTTACAGTAAGATCATACTGATGTTACAAAGTCAAAATGGCTTCAAATTACTATCATACATCTAGGCGAGCATGTATGTACCGCCATTCAAGCACATTTTTGTCATATGTACCTCATTTTTACATATTTTCCATCAATTTTCGTAATTTTACCAGGTTTCCCAAAATTTAAACGTACTTCACCCAATTACCCGAGTTCCAAACAACCACTCTCAACGACTTGTTACATCAACAAAATATCTCTTTGCATCAACCTCATGATACTATTAGCCAATGACATTGCAACATGATTCTGAATTTTTGTATCGCTGCTAAACTACTCCACTCCGTTACTTTGCGAGGGCTGTATTCATGTGGACACATTGCGAACCCTGTTACACTGCATACACCACATAACGAAAATACTGTTTCTTAGTGTAGGAAATAGCCATCAACACAGAGGAGGTGCAAAAACTGCGTCCCTTAGCCAAAACACTTCATTAATTCGGTGAGATTTTATTATCATTGACCATCTCTCCCTATGTGGATGGGACCATGAAGTAGTGTCACATTCGTGGCTCGTGACCAAAACTCGAGATGGTGTCTCTATGCATCTTGCAACTGTTCCTCTGTACTTAACCAGCCCTCCCTGCAACATTGTCTCTGATTTTATTTGGAACTGACCAGCAGTAGGAGAACACTGTACCTACTACATTCAACGTCTCATTAAGGAGCAGAATGAGCTGAGTTCCACGTAATCAATACGCTTTTGGAACACAACCTATGACCAGCTTAGAGACAGAAGTGATGACACTTTCTGCAGGACCTGACCATCATTTTGCAGGACAATGCTCAAGCACGCACAGTGCAAGATGTTACTGATTTGTTTGACTGATGGGGCTTCTAAGTGCTATACCACCTACTGCACTCCCCTGACTTAAGCCCTCATGAGTTAAACTCGATTTCTAAACTGAAGGAAACACTTCACGGCATTCGCTTCAAAACTGCTACAAATTCGTCGGGCAATAGACGGCGCCGCTCGAACTGCCAACGCAACTGGCACTGCTAAGAGTATCCTACGAGTTCAACATCGCTGGCAACGGGTTATACACAATGCTGGTGACTACTCTGAAGGTCAGTAAAACTTTGAAACACGTATCTATTTTGTTCGAGCTGTAAATAAATAATTGCCACTATTACAGTTCCAACCCTTGTATATTTCCAGCACCTGACATACAGTCACCTGACATACATTTTGTATCCCACTCACTACGACGGGGAACTTACAGATTATAAAACTACTACCTTCTACAGCAGTGCTCTATACAGCTTTCCAGTGGTGTGTAGCGCTCACTGTTCATATCCGATTATGGTAAGTCTGTCATTTGTTCGGCTGAGGCTGTGAGTGAGGTTTCTCGTAGTGTTAATTCCCAGTGGTTGTCGCTCTCCAGTAATCCTAAGCGTTGGCACGCTTCTCTGTACGTATGTCTGGCATAGGTAACCATCAACAGTCCTGAGATCTGTGACACTTGTCGGTCCCCGTATTTCTTGTAGCAACACCCGGAGAGAGAAACATTCAGCGTTTCTCGGATGTACTGTGTATACTTGGTCTAGTGCGACAGTTTTCATGATTCCTGGATGATCTTCTATTGAAATTCCTTGTTTTCGTCGTTGAAATATTTTTGTTGTTGTGTTCCTCGTATAACAGTTGAGGACGACGACATTCAGTAATGATTCCGCGAATAGATCCGTTTGGCACAGTTGGTAAAAAGCTGTTAATATTGTGTTCTGGTGTGGATCGCTTGTAGTTTTTCTGGCGGTGTCTTTTGTAAAGTAAACTCTCTGTCCATTCTCCAAATGTACTGCTAGATGTTGCACGGTTGGTTCGCGTTCGCGTATGGGAAAACCGAAAATCCGCCACGCTGCTTCGTTACTGTTAATGTATCTTCACATTTGGTACATGGGGATCCTGTCGTTTCCGTTTTGTTGTTCGCTGCTTTGGCTATTTGAAGTACTGCCATTTCACTCCCTTTGTTCACATACTTATAGCGATATTTGATGGATTGCGCTAAATTGCAGTATTCCACATTTAAGTGTGTTTGTAACATTTTGGAAAGTAGTGTATCATAGGTACTACCCATTGATTATCTATGTCCAGTTCGTCGCTGCCTCATATTCGTATTTTTGCTGTGAAGCCACCGTTTTTAGGTGATCGTCTTCCGTATTTGCGATAGCCATCAACTCCTCCGGTTTGTGTGTCGTTCAAGTATGGATTCGGTTTTTTTTTTTTTTTTTTTTTGTACATTTTCCATCACTCATACGTGGCAAATTGGAGTTTAATATAATGGCCCACATGGTCCGTGAATCATGTTTTTTATTACTATGTCGTACAGTTCCGGGTATTCTTGTGGATTGGGAAACTCACCTTGAATGGTTTTGTCGATATCCGTGGGATGAATTATGTCGTGTAGTCATTGAGATTGTGTGAGTAAGGCAGTCCTCGTTTTTATCATTCGACTGAATACATCCAGCATTTAACGGTTCCAGATACGTGGGATTTTGTGATCACTTCAAAAAATCTCGATTTTTTTATGTTGGAAAACTCAGACTATTATGTTGTATCGATGGATGGAGGCTTGTCCGTATCTCAGTTGTTCTTTAGTTTCTGGCGTTCGCCCCTGTTAGCTGAGTGGTCAGCGCGTTGGAATGCCACGCCAAGGGCCCGGGTTCGATTCCAGGCTGGGGCAGGAGATTTTCTCCGTTCAGGGACTGGGTGTTGTGTTGTCCTCATCATCATTTAATTCCCATCTCCGACGCGCAAGTCGCCCAATGTGGTGTCGAATGCAATAAGTACTTGTCCTCGGCGGCCGAACTTCCCCGAATGGGGGACTTTCGGGACACAATGCCGTACGCTCATTTCCATTTGGTGTCTGGCCACTACGAGTTGCATGTGGATGTTATGAAGACATCAGGTCGTCCATATTTTCTTATAGTAGTTCGTGGCATTTTGAGTGTATTCGTGTTTGTGTCCTCAGACTTCCTATGTATGATGAGGGTCAGATTACCATTGTTCCAATATCGTCAATGTTGCCGACATTTGTGATTGCGTCTCGAAGGTGGATGTATTCTTCCGTGCGTAGTTTCTCCTTATTCAGTCTCATGTAGAGCATCCGTTTAGATTCTGTTCCTGCATACGTGTCTGTCAGGAAATGCTGGAATAAACGGCGAGTGTTGAGAATGTCATTGTATGTTTCATTGTCTCTGAACATTTAGCGGTAAGCATAGAACTCCTTGAGAGTGACTTCTTTGTTTGTTTCTAAGCCTCTTTCATGTTGAATTTGTTTCATATTAAAATGATATCCATCCTCTCCGTCCAGAAATACTAATGGATATTGGAGGGCGTCATATGAACGACGTGTCTGCAATAGGTTGCAGTCCTCCCCTTCTTCGTTGTACGGCTATATCACAGCTTGTGTTTTCAATGTCCACAATTATGGTGGTGACTTCATATACCTGAAATACATTAAATCGACGTTCGTGTTCTCCATGTGGTCTTTTGTTTGCTCGAATTATACCTTTATAGTTATCAGAAATCATTCGGTCTAGTGCTGTTTTGAACATGTGAATCAGTTTATTGTATTCGTGAAGATTCTGTGTACATCTTGGACTACTTTTCGTTCAATCCACTGATATTTGTGCGTCGTTTATTAATTTCTGTTCCTTCATTTCGGATTAAATATACTTGCAGAAATTTGTGGTCTTCGTTGGGTAGTGATAGCAATGGTCTCATGTTGTGATAGAGTTTTCCTTGGATGGAGAAAACATAATCGATTTGCTCTCTGTTAGTGTTGATCGAACTGACACCGAAGGAAGTCATTTGGAAGCAGGCGTTGCATGGTTTTATATTTTTAAGAAAGTGTTTTAATTCTGGAGTTTCCCGGTCATGCAATGTAAAACTTCCTGCAGAGGTGCATCCAGTGGTGGTAATCGAATGTTCCCATTCTTGCAACAAAATCGTGGTGTTTCTCTACTGAATTTTTTCGCGTTGCAATATTGGCAGACGTTATACATTTTTCCGATTACGACGTGTTCGTATTTGTTAAACTTTTTCGTCGGATCGTATTGCAATGCTTCATTTGTTAAGGTTGTACTGTTTATTTGTTATCCTCCACACTTCTCTTAGGTTTATATTTTCATGGCTGGCTCGAATTTGCTGTCTTTTATTATAAGACTGTGACGCCATTATACATAAATCAAATCAAATTTTTACTAACAAAGACACTATATAAATTTTTCACACTAATCGCACTTTGTTTTCGATTTTATATTCAGTCACTCTATCACTTTGACTACTCACACTTCACTGTTTGGTTATATTCACTCACTGCATTACTTTTTTGGTTTCTCCCTTCGTCACTGATAAGAAACTGAAACCCACGACGGGTCTTGCTTTATACAGGGTGATCAAAAAGTCACTATAAATTTGAAAACTGAATAAATCACGGAATAATGTAGATAGAGAGGAACAAATTGACACACATGCTTGGAATGACATGGGGTTTTATTAAAACAAAAAAAAAAACAATCAAAGTTCACAAAATGTCCGACAGATGGCGCGTGAAAGATCTCTTGCGCGCGTCGTTTGGTGATGATCGTGTGCTCAGCCGCCACTTTCGTCATGTTCGGCCTCCCAGGTCCCCAGACATCAGTCCGTGCGATTATTGGCTTTGGGGTTACCTAAAGTCGCAAGTGTATCGTGATCGATCGACATCTCTAGGGATGCTGAAAGACAACATCCGACGCTTATGCCTCACCATAACTCCAGACATGCTTTACAGTGCTGTTCACAACATTATTCCTCGAATACAGCTATTGTTGAGGACTGATTGGGGACATATTGAGCATTTCCTGTAAAGAACATCATCTTTGCTTTGTCTTACTTTGTTATGCTAATTAATGCTATTCTGATCAGATAGAGCACCATCTGTCAGACTTTTTTGAACTTTTGTATTTTTTTGGTTCTAATAAAACCCCATGTCATTCCAAGCATGTCTGTCAATTTGTTCCTCTCTATCTACATTATTCCGTGATTTATTCAGTTTTCAAATTTATGCTGACTTTTTGATCACCCGGTATACCCCTGATAATGGGTATCCCCATCAGTGCCGAATTACAGAATATATCAAAATGACTTCGACTGGTCCGTAATGTTCCAGAACATTCCACAACACTAGAGAGTGTTCTGGAATGTTCCACAATGATTTAGGATGTTTGGGATGTTGCCGAACATTCTGGAGTCTTCCCAAATGTTCCAGAATATTCCCGAAAATTCCAGAACATCCTGGACAATATGTGGAACATTCCGGAAGATTTAGGAATGTTGTGGAACGCTCTCGAATACCTTTGAATGTTCCTGAATGTTCTCGAAATCTCTGGAATATTCTGGAATGTTCTAGAAGTTTCTAGACGGCAAAACTTTCCAGCACTTGTATCTTCAAAAGCACGCCCTTCGGGTAAAACCGGGAACCTTCTTCATGGATGGGGGATAGAGCGCTACCACGCCATCTAACTCCCTTCATTATATCAGGACTCGTTCCTGAGCCTTAGCAGCATGCACATTCTACACTTACTTC
This sequence comes from Schistocerca americana, assembly GCF_021461395.2. Taxonomy (NCBI): domain Eukaryota; kingdom Metazoa; phylum Arthropoda; class Insecta; order Orthoptera; family Acrididae; genus Schistocerca; species Schistocerca americana. The sequence continues at coordinate 355,593,106 of NC_060130.1, forward strand.
TATAATATACATATTGATGATTCCTCTAACTTTAGTGGTCATCCACGTTAAACAGTCTATTGCAGCTGTCTTCTCGCTGTTCACGAAAAATGACTGTTTCTCTGGTTACCGGTGCTTCCATGTCAACTTTTTCTCGTTTTTCTCTTGCTGTCACAAGCACGTTCCCACGTACAAGAATTTTCCTGCGCCAAGCAAACATGTGAGCACTCCCTCATTCTCCCTCAATTTCCCCACAATTTGGCTTTTCCCCTCAATTTATACATATTTGCCATCAATTTTCGAAATTTTACCGATTTTATGTCACTTATGCTCATGTGATCATAGCATCACTTCTCGTCATGTATTCTAAAATTACTTATAAATGTAATACAGTTGTCAACACCTAGCACAACTGCGTTATTTCTCTGTGTGTATCGGTTTCATGCGGGGGACCACATGGCACAGGGTAGGTTCGGTTAGAATCAGGATATACCTCGTTGGTGGGTCCACCATGCATTACGTCAGGGATAGCGGCAGAGGATGGATCCACCACATGTTATTTTCAGGATAGGGTTCAAAGGGGATCCAACTTCCGTTTTAGTCTCGCTGGACATATGGCGAATGGATTAACCTTCGAACACTGTCCCAGCAGTAATACATGGTGGATCCACCGTCTAACCATCATCTCGGCCATAATGCGCGGTGTATCCACTTTCGAACACCATCCCGGCCGTAATACATGGTGGATACACTTCCAAAACCTATGCCGGCCATAACACAGCACAGAGCCAGCTTTGAACCCTATCCTCACCACAACGCGTGGTGGATCAACGACTGAAACCTATCCCTGACGTAAAGGGTTGTCTTCTCGCTGTCCACGAAAAATGACTGTTTCTCTGGTTACCGGTGCTTCCATGTCAACTTTCTCTCGTGTTCCTCTTGCTGTCACAAGCACGTTCCCATGTACAAGAATTTTCCTGCCCAAGCAGACATGTGAGCATCTCTTTCTCCCTCAATTTCCTATCCCAAACCTCCAAACCTACTCTGTGCCATGCCCCCCCCCCCCCCTCCCACGTAAAACCGATACAGGCACACACACAAACAGTATGAAAAACACAGTTGCACTACTTATTACAAATAATTTTAGCTCCCCCCGTCGGAGGTTCGAGTCTTCCCTCGGGCATGGGTGTGTGTGTTGTCCTTATCGTAAGTTAGTTTAAGTTAGATTAAGTAGTGTGTAAGCGTAGGGACCTAACCACAAATTTCCAAAAATTTTCCAAAATAATTTTAGAATATATGGTGAGAAGTGATGTCATGCTCACACGAGCAGAAGTAGCATAAAATAGACAAAATTATGAAAACTGACAAAAAATACATATAAATGGAAGGAAATATGACAAAATGCGGAGAAATTGAGGGAGAATGAGGACGTAGTTAAGTGTCTGCTTAGCACAGGAAAATTCTTGTACATGGGAACGAGTATGTGACAGCAAAAGGGAAAACAAGAAAAAGTTGACATAGAAGCATCGGGGACGGAGGAACACTCATTTTTAGTAGACAGCAATAAACGGCTCGAATAGATGGTTTAAGGTGGATGCCCACCAAATGTAGGGTAGTAAATTTAGATTTCCGGATCACTTGCTCAGGTGTGACCCCAAAGTTATCGGCATTTTTATAACCTATCTTTAACTATATACCGAGCTTGGAGACAGAAATATCCAATCACAGAACTGATCACGTGTTTGACCCTGTGTAAGACTATTTAGGAGTTTTAAACCTCAACAAACAGTATTTACAATATGTTTCTCTGTACTCTCTACCAGCCACACAACCACAACCATGCGGTGTCAGCTAAAAAATTCCTTACAGAACAGTTGCTGCATGGTTTTTAACGACATTCTGCTGAATGGCAGGCCGGGGTGGCCGAGCGGTTCTAGGCGCATCGTTCCGGAACCACGCGGTTGCTACGGTCGCAGGTTCGAATTCTGCCTCGGGCATGGATGTGTGTGATGTCCTTAGGTTAGTTAGGTTTACTTAGTTCTAAGTCTAGGGAACTGATGACCTCAGATGTTCAGTCCCATAGTGCTTAGAGCCATTTGAACCATTTTTTTCTGCTGTATGTGTATTGAGATAGTAGTGATATATACAAGTTGACTGTTGCCTTTGATGCTTTCGTGGAGAAGAGAACCATCTGCTTCTAAACTGAAATGGATCTGCGTTAAACGATGATAGAAATTAGATGGAGTAATCAGTAGAGAGGGGTTGTTACGAGGTATGATTTAAAATGGTTCAAATGGCTCTAAGCACTATGGGACGTAACATCTGAGGTCATCAGTCCCCTAGAACTTAGAACTACTTAAACATAACTAACCTAAGGACATCACACACATCCATGACCGAGGCCGGATTCGAACCTGCGACCGTAGCGGTAGCGCGTTTCCAGACCGTAGCGTCTAGAACCGCTCGGCCACTCCGGCCGGCCAGTTATGATTTAATGGTAGACTTATGAAGCACTCTGGACAGAGAGGCACACTGCGGCAGGTCATTTATCACAGATTTAAACTTTTTTTCCGTTGTTCTCTGGGGTTGTAACAGCTGTTTGGTATAACCTGCGTTCGACTTATGTACAACTGCATGTTCTGAGTGTGACTTTGAGCGCTATCTACCTGCAGTCAGCAAAGGACTTCAGCGCATGTGTGATCAATCATGTCCACCGAACCGACGGTGAACCTATTTTGGCACCCTTCTCTAGACGAATGAAGAAGTATGTGACGTATTCCATTCCCTTGCCACATCTAGGAGATAAATCGAGTCTTGACTTTCATAACTGCAGTGAGTAAGATAGTGACAGGGGTTTGTAAGCTACTGTAATTCCCCTGTATACATTTGCTTGACAGCTGTTATATGTGTCGAAGAAAGTGTGTTTTGTTCACAAGGTTAGTACACCATGGGGGTTTAATTTCACATGCATTTGTCAATTTCCTCAAAAAATGTCATTGTTTGATGCATTTTCCGTTGCTTACGATCACTTTGTGGGATTGATGTCTGCATAACATAATTTCCGAAACATCATCAGATGTTAACCTTGAGTGCTCTATATCTCCAGAAAACTATATAGTGTCATGTATCACAAAGCATCTATGTTTTTTTGTTTTATTTATTTATTTATTTATTTATTTTGTGTGTAGAAGGTAGTAGTTTTATCATCTCAAAGTTTCTCGCCGTAGGGAGTGGGATAGAAAACTTACAGGGAGAATGTATGTCGGTGTTGGAAATAAATTTCCTACATTGGGATGTTAACCATTTGCATTCCACATTACTAATATATCGGAAACCATACTGCTTTAATATTTTAACATGTTTAAGTGCAGAGCTGTGTGGGCTTAGGGGTGAATGTTTTTGTTCTACAATCATTTCTCTCTTTCCAACATGTTCCTGGTATGGAATCCAAACACTACAACAATACTATATAATTTATAGCACAAGTGATGAATGATTGTGAATTTCCTCCTGTACGTTAGTATGTTATTTTTCTCGTTGTGATAGCTCTCTACCTAGTCAGTGACGGGTGGAAAACTAGACAGCCTTCTAAACAAAGTAACAGTACTCTCGGAACGTGATGGGATTTCGAGAGAATTATCAGCGGACTGTGAATTGTCGGGGACATCTCTTACTCTTGGAAATCATGTGGATTCAAATACTACATATCGAAGACTGGAAGATTCGTGAGAATACGGCAGGTAAACGATAATCTAACGAAAGAGGAGTTGAGAGGTGAGCGTGATACCGATCCTTCTCAGCATTGTGGGTAAACATATTACAACCTCTCACATACGTCACACAAAGCGACTGCAATGACTAAATTAGGAGCTAATATGCAGATATTTACTTTTTTGTATTGATAAATAAAAGACAGCAGCCCGCCGCAGTGACCGAGCGGTTCTAGGTGCTTCAGTCTGGAACCGCGCGACCGCTACGGTCGCAGGTTCGAATACTGCCTCGGGCATGTATGTGTGTGATGTCCTCACGTTAGTTAAGTTTAAGTAGTTCTAAGTTCTAGGGGAATGATGACCTCAGATATTAAGTCCCATAATGCTCAGAGCCATTTGAACAATTTTAAGAGGCAACATACACTCCTGGAAATGGAAAAAAGAACACATTGACACCGGTGTGTCAGACCCACCATACTTGCTCCGGACACTGCGAGAGGGCTGTACAAGCAATGATCACACGCACGGCACAGCGGACACACCAGGAACCGCGGTGTTGGCCGTCGAATGGCGCTAGCTGCGCAGCATTTGTGCACCGCCGCCGTCAGTGTCAGCCAGTTTGCCGTGGCATACGGAGCTCCATCGCAGTCTTTAACACTGGTAGCATGCCGCGACAGCGTGGACGTGAACCGTATGTGCAGTTGACGGACTTTGAGCGAGGGCGTATAGTGGGCATGCGGGAGGCCGGATGGACGTACCGCCGAATTGCTCAACACGTGGGGCTTGAGGTCTCTACAGTACATCGATGTTGTCGCCAGTGGTCGGCGGAAGGTGCACGTGCCCGTCGACCTGGGACCGGACCACAGCGACGCACGGATGCACGCCAAGACCGTAGGATCCTACGCAGTGCCGTAGGGGACCGCACCGCCACTTCCCAGCAAATTAGGGACACTGTTGCTCCTGGGGTATCGGCGAGGACCATTCGCAACCGTCTCCATGAAGCTGGGCTACGGTCCCGCATACCGTTAGGCCGTCTTCCGCTCACGCCCCAACATCGTGCAGCCCGCCTCCAGTGGTGTCGCGACAGGCGTGAATGGAGGGACGAGTGGAGACGTGTCGTCTTCAGCGATGAGAGTCGCTTCTGCCTTGGTGCCAATGATGGTCGTATGCGTGTTTGGCGCCGTGCAGGTGAGCGCCACAATCAGGACTGCATACGACCGAGGCACACAGGGCCAACACCCGGCATCATGGTGTGGGGAGCGATCTCCTACACTGGCCGTACACCACTGGTGATCGTCGAGGGGACACTGAATAGTGCACGGTACATCCAAACCGTCATTGAACCCATCGTTCTACCATTCCTAGACCGGCAAGGGAACTTGCTGTTCCAACAGGACAATGCACGTCCGCATGTATCCCGTGCCACCCAACGTGCTCTAGAAGGTGTAAGTCAACTACCCTGGCCAGCAAGATCTCCGGATCTGTCCCCCATTGAGCATGTTTGGGACTGGATGAAGCGTCGTCTCACGCGGTCTGCACGTCCAGCACGAACGCTGGTCCAACTGAGGCGCCAGGTGGAAATGGCATGGCAAGCCGTTCCACAGGACTACATCCAGCATCTCTACGATCGTCTCCATGGGAGAATAGCAGCCTGCATTGCTGCGAAAGGTGGATATACACTGTACTAGTGCCGACATTGTGCATGCTCTGTTGCCTGTGTCTATGTGCCTGTGGTTCTGTCAGTGTGATCATGTGATGTATCTGACTCCAGGAATGTGTCAATAAAGTTTCCCCTTCATGGGACAATGAATTCACGGTGTTCTTATTTCAATTTCCAGGAGTGTATTTCCGTGCGGTTTATGTGCCTATAAACAGATGGAGTGACACCTTAAAAGGTAGACTAAATTTACATTTACTTGTAGACGCTTACTTCTCAAGCATTCGTACGGTGTGTGGTGCAGGGTACCCTTGTACCACTACTAGTCATTCACTTTCGTATCCCACTCGCAAACAGAGGGAGGGAAAAAGACTGCCTATGTGCCTCCTTATGAGAGCTAGTTTCTTGTATCTTATCTTCATGGTCCTTAAGTGAAATGTGTGTTGCCGGTGGCAGAATCCTTCTGTGGTCGTTTCAGATGTCTGTTCTCAATAGTGTTCCTCAAAAAGAACATTGGTTTCCCTCCAGGGATTCCCATTTGAGACACCTGGCGTGTGTAATCCAACAGTTCGAAAAAATTACTCAACGTGGAAAATGACTAAAGTGACTCACACGATCATTTTAATTAATTAGCCTATTAATTTGATATCAATGATGAGGCACCGGGCAGGTGGAAGCAAGTGCTAGAGTACCACGGATATGATTCGGGAGTTCGAGAGACAATGAGGCGATTTTCCGTTGCGAAGAGATCTTTTAATAGAATTTCAATCTCCCACCTACGCAGGGTGAGATGACCATCGTAATAAAATCATGTAAATTACCAGATTTAGATTGTGGCATGTAGTATAATCCTTATGTTTAAAACTTCTCTGTGCTGCTACCATAAGCCGTAGAGAATGCTCTTAGCACTCAGTCATGAGCCAAAAATGAGTTTAATATTCTACTCCTGTAATGCAGGATGTAACAGACATTAAGTTGGTTAGAATAGATATTTTACCTGATTAGAGAATACTTGAGGAAATATAGCCTACGCCCTACTGTTACAGGATTTTCACAACAAATAACAACACTTTAGCTATGTGTATGCTCCGACTTTTCGTCTGTCTTCGAAAATAACTCGTATACAAGTGAGAATCACCGTTTCTAGTGAGAAACTGTAAGTGTACCGTCAACAATATCCCTGTCTTGGGTTGGTTTATTTTGTAGCTGGGTGGTCTATGTAAGAGTGGTATTGGTTAGAACAACTGTATACGCCCAAGCCATGGCTGCTTGTCTCACCAGCGGACAACCAGAAGCGACGGTTCAGCCTCACGTGATCGACTGCTACAGAGAAATGATTCTAGCTGCAGGCTACTCGGCTGTTGCCTGCAGCCACGAGGATTAGCGAAGTAACCAGTATGCCGGGTTAGCGGCAAGCGGACGTGTGTTTTGCTTGAGAAGATTCGATATGACGGGTGTTTGCGCCGGACGGTTATTTCACCCATGTAAACTGATCAGTTGACTGCTTGGTGACAGTCTCCCCGACTCAGATCATTTGGCAGGAGCAGCGAGAGAACGCTGTGGATGTGTGTGCAGCTGCTGATGCGTGTTCACGTCTGTCCTGACTGGCCCCCCGCTATGGCGCACTGTGCCTGGCAGCCCGGCGGCAGACGGCACGTGGTGCAGCTCGCCAGATGGCGGACAGTGCACTCTTCATGCTCCTGACTGTGTGTCATCGGTAGGATTTTTTCACCAGATGTGTTTAGAGGAGACGTTGAGGTGGAGCTGGATGTTTGTGTTGTCTAGCGTCGGTGAATACAAGACCTCAGAGATATTTAGCGTTCCTATCTATTGGTGGTGGAAATTTAATTTTTTGATTTGCAAAAAGTTTGTGTGTGATTCTCATACGTTTAACATACGTTTTATTACAAAGAAGACTCATCTTAAGGTGGAGGTGAGTGTTTTAAGAGTTATATTTTACTCCAGTAAATTGTTAAACAATTAATCTCATAATGTAGTGCAAATGGATGATTTCCCTCAATTTTTTATATCAAAACTATGTCAGTTATCCCTTTTTCCCCAGGATTTGCCAATAGAAACACAGTATTGTGAGGAGAGCTGCGTGGTTGGAGACATTGGTTCACACACAAGCAGGAGAGAGTGTGTTTTTTGCCAGGGATTTCCCAGGTATCAATATCGAAGGGTTGCCTCCACCTGATGCTTTGTTCGACAGAAAGTAACTGGGGGGCGAGGGGGAGGGGAGGATGGGTGGGGAGTTGCTTCTCCCAGCTGTCCTACCACTGGCGTTGTGAACTAACTACGTCAGTACCTGCACAACAGGGCGAGAATATAGTGCAGCTGCTTCCATTGACCTGGTATGGAAGATAGAATTATACTAATAACTTCAGCTGCTGACGGGCGTTCATATATATCAATGGGGACAGGTGAAAATGTGTGCGCCAAGCGGGACTCGAACCCGGGTTTTGTATGTCCACACACTACATTCGTAGTGTCCCTCCCCAACACACTCATTACTTGTGGAAGACATTCTGCAGCTGTCTTTCGGACATGTCCGAAAGAACAGAAACCATATCCATATAACTATATGGCAACACCGGCCATGACCTTCTTTTTCTGTGTGGATGCACACATATTCCCCGAACTCTTACCGGACTTGGTAAGAATGTCTTCCACGAGTAATAAGTGTGTTGGGGTGGGACACCACGAATGTAGTGTGTGGACATACAAGGTGAGTATGTGGGTCTCACGGGAGGCGTGCGCGAGATAGTCTCTGCAGTCGCAGGAGATCCCGGGTTCGAGTCCCGGTCGGGGCACACATTTTAACCTGTCCGTGTTGGTATATATCAACGCCCGTCAGCAGCTGAAGGTATTAATATAATTCTAATTTCGTTCTAGACAGCTGCAGGTCATCAATGGTGTCTGTTCCCTTGGACATGTCCGAAAGAACAGACACCATATCCATATAAGTATATGGTATGGAAGTCGTGGGTTTCGGAGGAAAACAAGAAGTGAGTCTTATATCCAATGGGTACGGCACCTGATGCTTAGTTCAAGGATTTAGTAGTAGGCGCCGGAGGCTGCTAACGACGTCGGCCCGGCACTCGCGCTATCGCTGCCCACTGTACAATGCATGTGCGGCGATGACCTCGTCATCACCCAGCGTGTGCGAAGAAGCAAGTGAATGCAATCGGAAAGTTGTTTTTTCGCCAGATATGTTTTGCGCTGTCTGTAACAGTATAATTACATTTGGTAAATTATGTTGATGTACGTTTCATGACAGTATTTCTTGCCCAGTCGGAAAAAAGCGATCGATTTATGTATGTAACTACTTTTTTTTGGTGTATTTTACAAGACCTGCATTTCCAAAATTAAATTAACAGCAGAGAATGATGAGCTTCCCCATCAAATAAAAGAGAGAACCAACACCTGGAAACTGAATGTTATAAATAAAAAATATATTACTATACCCTCTGCAATGTAGTTGAATTCAGTGTCATGTGAAACCTTCCAGTCCACCTGTTCAGCACCACCTGAGCGATTTTTCCCATCAATTTTTTCTGGAAGGATGGGGAGAGAGGGCGGGAGGGGTAGGGGTAAGACTTTCTCTGGTGATGCCATTGTACACTAGTTCCATCAATACCTGCACATCAACATGAGCACACCCATGAAAATTTTCCAACAAAACAACACCTCCAATCTGTATCAGTGTAATTGTGTAATCAGCACATGTAGTTATGGACAAAGTAATACTAGCACCTTCATCCAACAGCTCAGCTTTTCCCGCCATTTCTCCAGCAGGTGGTGGGACAGGAGGGCCTGAGCTTTTCGCAGTGATTTCCAACAGGGTGTCACCCAAAATAAAAAAAATAAATTACACCATATCCTTCCTCTCCAGCAGCACAGCACAGATCGAGTTATTTTCTCACCAATTTCCTGATGGGGGAGGAGAGGTGGATGGGGGAGGGAACAGAAGGGGTGGGGGTTTGGGGTATTTCCCAAATAGAGTGTGGGTACTTAATTGATCAGTTTAATTAATTAGTCAATTGAAATGAAATGATCATAAGGCATTGTTCGCCAGGAGGCCCCATTCAGGGGAGTTCGGCCGCCATATTGCAAATTAGTCAATTAATTTAATATCAAAAGTGTGCTTGTCAGCGAAGGGGAGACAGAGTATTGGGGATTTCCCAGAGATGTGGGGGAGGAGAATGGGCAGACGAGGGGGCGGGAATGGTTTCTCAGAAGCACAGATTATCCCCAGAGGGTCATACATCAATCCCATAGGGTCATACATAAATTAACAGAACAATAGTTTAATGGGAGGGGAAGAGGTTGGGGAAGGGTTTGCCACCTTCAATAAATCTCGCAATAATGCAGAGTGGTGTAGAAATCACTTTACCCTTCTAATGATATGGCTATTAATGCACATTGCATAAAAAGAAGTTTTGATAATGTAATGTATATAACTAGTGCAACATTAATAGAACTTGGGAAATGGGATGAGAAGTTCTGCCTTATGCAAGACACCTTTTTTCTTTTGTTTCACCCATACATGTTTCAGCACTTTTGCGCTGTCGTCAATGGGTTCTATTTTTATTTTTAACTGTAAATTTGTTGTTAACATATTAACATTTGTGTTGTTTACAACATTATGTAAAAGTCGCATTTATAACTTAATTGGCGAAAAGTGGGTGTAAGCATAAGTAGCACACCTTACGTGATGTTATTGTCCATTTATTTTGGTAGCTGTTCTGCTGCACATTATACAACTTGTCATCTGCAAACAGCAAAACATAATTTATTTTCTGTTTGTTATGCATTTACGAACGGAAATAAGACTGTACCACGTTTTCTTGCTGTAACTTACAGTTTTGAAGTTGTGGTGCGTTCTCCTGTGTTGTTGGCGAAGTAAATAGGCTTACTTCTTTGCCTGTGGTCGTGTGGCAATGCACTTTTTCCGATTGCTCAGAACATAGGCGGAGTTTTGGCTGCCATTACGTGTTGTCGTGGCTGTGTGGCGTTCATTTGTTTCGTAGCGTGTTCTGCTGGGTGAGGCGCGCGAGTTTGAATTGTATTTGGCATTAGTGGTGTGTGGTTTGTGTGGGTTTGCGTGTGTGTGATGAGTGTGTTGAGTACTGGGCCAGAGAGAGAGAGAGAGAGAGAGATAGAAAGAAAGAAAAGGGAGGGAGAGAGAGAGAGAAAGTTTTGTGTGTGTGTGTGTGTGTGTGTGTGTGTGTGTGTGGTGTGGGTGTTACTTGTATAGTTCTGCTATTGTGGCGAAGAGGGTTTTGTTGCACAGTGATGTGTATTCATTTAGTACTTTCTTTCCTTCGGCTATTGATTTTTGCATGTGGTAGTTTTCTTCTATAGTTAATTTTTGATATAGGCTGCTGCTAGTTTTTGGGATGTGAAGGTCAGTATCAATGTTCGTTGGGTGGTGGTTGTGTGCTACCAGGTGGTCTGCAAATGTTGAGTGTGTGTTATTGCGCCCGCATCTCGTGGTCGTGCGGTAGCGTTCTCGCTTCCCACGCCCGGGTTCCCGGGTTCGATTCCCGGCGGGGTCAGGGATTTTCTCTGCCTCGTGATGGCTGGGTGTTGTGTGATGTCCTTAGGTTAGATAGGTTTAAGTAGTTCTAAGTTCTAGTTCTAGTTCTAGCAGTGCGCAAGTAGCAGCATTACTGCATTTACTAGGCAATCTTGTATTTTAATAACCGTTTAAATTTTGTCGATTTGTTTGCGCTCTCTGTAGATTAGTTCAGACGTTCTTAGCAAAACAGTTCTTAGCATGGATAGGGACTGCAACTGCTGTGTTCGGATGCAGGCTGAGTTGGCATCCCTTCGCTCCCAGCTTCAGGCAGTGTTGGCTTCGGTCACACAGCTTGAGGCTGTTGCCAATGGGCATCACTGTGGGGGTCGGGATGGGGGTTTGTCGGGGACGGCCAGCTCGTCCCACGCATCCCCTGATCGGACTACGACTGTGGTTGCCCGGGATACTGCCCGCATTGAGGCTGATCCCTCACCTGTGGTAGAGTGGGAGGTCGTTTCAAGGTGTGGCAGGGGGCGAAAGACATTCCGGAGGGCTGAACGGAAAGCCTCTCCAGTTTGTCTGACGAACCGGTTTCAGGCTCTGTCTCAGGCTGATACTGATCTTCGGCCTGACATGGCTGCTTGTCCTGTTCCAGAGGTTGCCCCTCAGTCTGCAAGATCCGGGCAGTCGCAGAGGGTGGGCTTACTGGTAGTTGGGAGCTCCAACGTCAGGCGCGTAATGGGGCCCCTTAGGGAAATGGCAGCAAGAGAGGGGAAGAAAACCAATGTGCACTCCGTGTGCATACCGGGGGGAGTCATTCCAGATGTGGAAAGGGTCCTTCCAGATGCCATGAAGGGTACAGGGTGCACCCATCTGCAGGTGGTCGCTCATGTCGGCACCAATGATGTGTGTCGCTATGGATCCGAGGAAATCCTCTCTGGCTTCCGGCGGCTATCTGATTTGGTGAAGACTGCCAGTCTCGCTAGCGGGATGAAAGCAGAGCTCACCATCTGCAGCATCGTCGACAGGACTGACTGCGGACCTTTGGTACAGAGCCGAGTGGAGGGTCTGAATCAGAGGCTGAGACGGTTCTGCGACCGTGTGGGCTGCAGATTCCTCGACTTGCGCCATAGGGTGGTGGGGTTTCGGGTTCCGCTGGATAGGTCAGGAGTCCACTACACGCAACAAGCGGCTACACGGGTAGCAGGGGTTGTGTGGCGTGGGCTGGGCGGTTTTTTAGGTTAGATGGCCTTGGGCAAGTACAGAAAGGGCAACAGCCTCAACGGGTGCGGGGCAAAGTCAGGACATGCGGGGAACAAGCAGCAATCGGTATTCTAATTGTCAACTGTCGAAGCTGCGTTGGTAAAGTACCGGAACTTCAAGCGCTGATAGAAAGCACCGAAGCTGAAATCGTTATAGGTACAGAAAGCTGGCTTAAGCCAGAGATAAATTCTGCCGAAATTTTTACAAAGGTACAGACGGTGTTTAGAAAGGATAGATTGCAAGCAACCGGTGGTGGAGTGTTCATCGCTGTTAGTAGTAGTTTATCCTGTAGTGAAGTAGAAGTGGATAGTTCCTGTGAATTATTATGGGTGGAGGTTACACTAAACAACCGAACTAGGTTAATAATTGGCTCCTTTTACCGACCTCCCGACTCAGCAGCATTAGTGGCAGAACAACTGAGAGAAAATTTGGAATACATTTCACATAAATTTTCTCAGCATGTTATAGTCTTAGGTGGAGATTTCAATTTACCAGATATAGACTGGGACACTCAGATGTTTAGGACGGGTGGTAGGGACAGAGCATCGAGTGACATTATACTGAGTGCACTATCCGAAAATTACCTCGAGCAATTAAACAGAGAACCGACTCGTGGAGATAACATCTTGGACCTACTGATAACAAACAGACCCGAACTTTTCGAATCTGTATGTACAGAGCAGGGAATCAGTGATCATAAGGCCGTTGCAGCATCCCTGAATATGGAAGTTAATAGGAATATAAAAAAAGGGAGGAAGGTTTATCTGTTTAGCAAGAGTAATAGAAGGCAGATTTCAGACTACCTAACAGATCAAAACGAAAATTTCTGTTCCGACACTGACAATGTTGAGTGTTTATGGAAAAAGTTCAAGGCAATCGTAAAATGCGTTTTAGACAGGTACGTGCCGAGTAAAACTGTGAGGGACGGGAAAAACCCACCGTGGTACAACAACAAAGTTAGGAAACTACTGCGAAAGCAAAGAGAGCTCCACTCCAAGTTTAAACGCAGCCAAAACCTCTCAGACAAACAGAAGCTAAACGATGTCAAAGTTAGCGTAAGGAGGGCTATGCGTGAAGCGTTCATTGAATTCGAAAGTAAAATTCTATGTACCGACTTGACAGAAAATCCTAGGAAGTTCTGGTCTTACGTTAAATCAGTAAGTGGCTCGAAACAGCATATCCAGACACTACGGGATGATGATGGCATTGAAACAGAGGATGACACGCGTAAAGCTGAAATACTAAACACCTTTTTCCAAAGCTGCTTCACAGAGGAAGACCGCACTGCAGTTCCTTCTCTAAATCCTCGCACAAACGAAAAAATGGCTGACATCGAAATAAGTGTCCAAGGAATAGAAAAGCAACTGGAATCACTCAATAGAGGAAAGTCCACTGGACCTGACGGGATACCAATTCGATTCTACACAGAGTACGCGAAAGAACTTGCCCCCCTTCTAACAGCCGTGTACCGCAAGTCTCTAGAGGAACGGAGGGTTCCAAATGATTGGAAAAGAGCACAGATAGTCCCAGTCTTCAAGAAGGGTCGTCGAGCAGATGCGCAAAACTATAGACCTATATCTCTTACGTCGATCTCTTGTAGAATTTTAGAACATGTTTTTTGCTCGCGTATCATGTCATTTCTGGAAACCCAGAATCTACTATGTAGGAATCAACATGGATTCCGGAAACAGCGATCGTGTGAGACCCAACTCGCCTTATTTGTTCATGAGACCCAGAAAATATTAGATACAGGCTCCCAGGTAGATGCTATTTTTCTTGACTTCCGGAAGGCGTTCGATACAGTTCCGCACTGTCGCCTGATAAACAAAGTAAGAGCCTACGGAATATCAGACCAGCTGTGTGGCTGGATTGAAGAGTTTTTAGCAAACAGAACACAGCATGTTGTTATCAATGGAGAGACGTCTACAGACGTTAAAGTAACCTCTGGCGTGCCACAGGGGAGTGTTATGGGACCATTGCTTTTCACAATATATATAAATGACTTAGTAGATAGTGTCGGAAGTTCCATGCGGCTTTTCGCGGATGATGCTGTAGTATACAGAGAAGTTGCTGCATTAGAAAATTGTAGCGAAATACAGGAAGATCTGCAGCGGATAGGCACTTGGTGCAGGGAGTGGCAACTGACCCTTAACATAGACAAATGTAATGTATTGCGAATACATAGAAAGAAGGATCCTTTATTGTATGATTATATGATAGCGGAACAAACACTGGTAGCAGTTACTTCTGTAAAATATCTGGGAGTATGCGTACGGAACGATTTGAAGTGGAATGATCATATAAAACTAATTGTTGGTAAGGCGGGTACCAGGTTGAGATTCATTGGGAGAGTGCTTAAAAAATGTAGTCCATCAACAAAGGAGGTGGCTTACAAAACACTCGTTCGACCTATACTTGAGTATTGCTCGTCAGTGTGGGATCCGTACCAGGTCGGGTTGACGGAGGAGATAGAGAAGATCCAAAGAAGAGCGGCGCGTTTCGTCACTGGGTTATTTGGTAACCGTGATAGCGTTACGGAGATGTTTAATAAACTCAAGTGGCAGACTCTGCAAGAGAGGCGCTCTGCATCGCGGTGTAGCTTGCTCGCCAGGTTTCGAGAGGGTGCGTTTCTGGATGAGGTATCGAATATATTGCTTCCCCCTACTTATACTTCCCGAGGAGATCACGAATGTAAAATTAGAGAGATTAGAGCGCGCACGGAGGCTTTCAGACAGTCGTTCTTCCCGCGAACCATACGCGACTGGAACAGAAAAGGGAGGTAATGACAGTGGCACGTAAAGTGCCCTCCGCCACACACCGTTGGGTGGCTTGCGGAGTATCAATGTAGATGTAGATGTAGATGTAGATGTTAAGTCCCATAGTGCTCAGAGCCATTTTTTTGTGTTATTGCTTTTCAGTGCTCTGAGGTGTTCATTATATCTGGTTCTGAAGGTCCTACATGTTTGGCCCACATATACAGATTGACAGCAGTTGCAAGTAAGTTGGTAGATGCCGGACTGGCTGTATTTGTCAGTGTTGGTGGTATTTCTTCCGAGTCTGCTCTGTATTGTGTTGTTGGTTCTGTATGCTATGTTGAGTCCTTATTTCTTTGGTATATTACCCACCGTGTGTGTGACTTTGTTGTTGTAAGTCATTATGTGCCATTTGTTGCTTACTGTCTGCTGATTTGTTGTGTAATGAGTTGTGTTTGTATGTGTGTGTGTTTCATGGTTATGTGCTGTTTGTTTTCGTATTTTGTGATTTGTTTTGTCTACTCTCTTTGCATCATATCCATTCTCCTGTGCAATTTGTTTTCTCATGTTCATTTCTTGTGTGTAGTCATGCATGTCCATGGGTATTTTGTTCAGCCTGTGAAGTAAATATCTGAAGCTAGCTTCTTTGTGAGTTATGGGATGATTGGATTGGTTATGAATAATGGTGCTGGTGATTGTGGGTTTTCTGTAGATAGTGAATTCATGTTTGTTGTTTCTCTTGTGTATAGTGAGAACTAAGAAATTAAGTTTTTCATCTGTTTGTGTTTCAGTGGTGAATTTCATTTGTGGGTGGATGGAGTTTATGTTATCATGAAGTTCTTTTATGGTAGACAGTGGTTCATCTATTAAGCAAATTATGTCATCTATGTATCTGTACCAATATATTATTTTGTACTGTTTTGGTATTACTATTTTGTCAAACATTTGTTTTTCTATCTTTCTATCTATCTCTCTCTCTCTCTCTCTCTCTCTCTCTCTCTCTCTCTCTCTCTCTCTCTCTCTCTCTCTCTCTCTCTGCCCAAGTACTCAACACACACATCACACACACGCAAACCCACACAAACCACACACCACTAACGCCAAATACAATTCAAACTCGCGCGCCTCACTCAGCAGAACACGTTACGAAACAAATGAACGCCACACAACCACGGCAACACGTAATGGCAGCGAAAACTCCGCCAATGTTTTGAGCAATCGGAAAAAGTGCATTGCCACGCGAACACAGGCAAAGAAGTAAGCCTATTTACTTCGCCAACAACACAGGAGAACACACCACAACTTCAAAACTGTAACTTACAGAAAGAAAACGTGATAAAATCTTATTTCCGTCCGTAAGTCCATAACAAACAGAAAATAAATTATGTTTTGCTGTTTGCAGATGACAAGTTGTATAATGTGTAGCAGAACAGCTACCAAAATAAATGGACAATAACATCACATAAGGTATGCTACTTATGCTTACACCCACTTTTCGCCAATTAAGTTATAAATGCGACTTTTACATAATGTTGTAAAAAACACAAATGTTAATATGTTAACAACAAATTTACAGTTAAAAATAAAAATAGAACCCACTGACGACAGCGCAAAAGTGCTGAAACATGTATGGGTGAAACAAAAGAAAAAAGGTGTCTTGCATAAGGCGGAACTTCTCATCCCATTTTCTTAGCAAGCAAGGAGAACAACAAGAAGAACTGCACCACAAGATGATTATTAATAGAACTGAGACAAGAAAATCTCAGGCAACACAAAAGTGATTTAGAAATGTTGGGGACCACATATACGATGTATCCTGTTTATTTAGAAGACCTCAAAAAACTTTTTGCCTAGAAAGAAAACGAAAGAAAATGTATCAAGGAAATGTTTAGCCACCAGGGGGATATTGATCAGCATGACTGACTTTCCTGTAAATTTGTTAGTTACGAAGATATGAACAGCATTACGTCCTTTTTTAAAATGGCATCCTATATTTTTTATTTGTTAATCCACTTCCTTTCCTCAAGACCTCTTCGGAGATGTATCACAGAGCACTTTTCATGAAAACACGACGGTTTTGAAAACGTGACGTAAAAATGACTGACTCATCTGTATGAGTGCACAGCGCAGGTATCCATAATGATATAAGTCGTCCACTTGCTGGAATTCACACTAACAAACGGCGACGCTGTTCTTCTGACTAACATTCTCCCTAGGTGAATATCATTTTTCTCTTCTCTGTGTTGTACTCACACAAACCAACGGAACACGGTTGTCTGAATAGCCGGTGTGCATTTTCCTTGTGTTTCCGTTTGTTTACTGTCATCTCTAGTACACTGATAATATACGTTACACGGGTAACAGCAGTTGGTGCTAGTAAAAGACTGTCAAAGTCAGTTTTGTCTTACGTTTTTAATAAAGCCATAATTACGGGAACGGTGCAATGTGATACTTTCTGAACAAGTCTTGAGAGGAGGAAGTGGACTGCCAAATAAAAAATACAGGGTACTCTTTATAAACAACGTATTGCTGCTCATATCCTCGTAACGAACAAAGTTACTAGAAAAGCAATCATGCTGGTTAATCACCCTCCAGTATTTAAACATGTGATTGATATACATTTTTACTTCAGGCAAAAAAGTTTTTTGGGGTGATCACGAAAAAATGGAGCGCCCGGTATTCAACTGGCAGTGTCCAACCTTTGAAACGTGTTGCTGCTGAGCCGGCTGCAGTGGCCGAGCGGTTCTAGGCGCTTCAGTCTGGAACTGAGCGACCGCTACGGTCGTAGATTCGAATCCTGCCTCGGGCATGAATGTGTGTGGCGTCAAAAAAAAAAAAAAAAGGTTCAAATGGTTCTGAGCACTATGGGACTTAACATCTGAGGTCATCAGTCCCCTAGAACTAAGAACTACTTAAACCTAACTAACCTAAGGACATCACACACATCCATGCCCGAGGCAGGATTCGATCCTGCGACCGTAGCGGTCGCGCGGTTCCAGACTGACGCGCCTAGAACCGCTCGGCCACCCTGGCCGGCTGTGTGGTGTCCTTAGGTTAGTTAGGTTTAAGTAGTTCTAAGTTCTAGGGGACTGATGACCTCAGATGTTAAGTCCCATAGTGCTCAGAGCCATTTTCTTTCGTGTTTCTGCTGATGTCACAAGGTTTGAAGGATTCATCTGAAATTATTACTGCGAGGATCCTACTTTTCTTTTTCGTCAAAAAAGGTATTTCACCCACAATCTCCGGAAACCGTGCGCAAAAAAATAAAACCAAATTCTGTAGTGAATAATTAGAAAAAAAATTATCTTGCCTGAACATTTCCGAGACTGTAAGGTAGGATACACTCCGTAATACCATGGATATAATGAGTGAACACTAGTAGTCCAATCGTTACAAATACCGATGCTTACTGCCACCTGACACGGCTATGAGGACCGGAAAAGGTATGCTCAACCTCCCCAGTGTACTGATGCTAATCAGAGTTGGTTTTTTTCCTTGACGTCGACCAGCTGTTACAGCGCTCCTGCTATGGCTGGGTCGGTGTCTGCTGAGCGATGCTACCCCGCGAGCGTGCCTTGTCACATCGAGCAGTCCCACAGTGTGATTTCCTTAGGACCAACGATGCGCATTACGCTTCGCAAGCAGAAAGCAACTGAAATTTGGCATTTAATGAAGCTTCAGACTTACCATAAGAAACCGTATGGATCACTGAAAATAATTCAGTTGAGCTCAAGACACTATATCATACCGAAATCTGTCAGCTGTTGCAACTTAATCTTTCTTACAACTGCTTTAACTCTGAGGAAGCTATATATTCGAAGCCGGACAGTTTAGCCATTGGGAATTGCGTGGCGGGCCACTTAGCCTACATATTCATTAACTAGATGTACTAAGAAAAGGTTTTTTAAGCAATTTAAACAGGGTGACAACAAAGTCATTTACGACAAACATTTCGTCAATGACGCCTTAGTGCCGTTGAACGGTACAGAGGAGAACTTTACTAATATGCATTCACAACAGAATAATATGCATGATAAATTCAAATTCATCTGTGAAATCGAAGTATTAACTGTTAGATGTTAAAATAAAGAAGAATGAGTCAATGCACAAATTTGGAAATTTTTGGAAACACGTTAATCAGTAACGGATCCTGCTACACAGTAATCCATAAAACTGGTACTTTCACGCATTGATATGGAAAATGATATATCTTCAAGTTCATGAAGAAAAGATTAGCAAAGAAATAGCGATCCTTGAAAATTTAGGCAAAGTAAACAATTTGGAAATACAAGTTATTAAGGAGATGCACAAAAAGAACCTGTAAGTTAAACAAAACGAGATTACTCTAGAGAGAGAGAGAGAGAGAGAGAGAGAGAGAGAGAGAGAGAGAGAGAGAGAAACAGCTAAACACGAAATCAGTTTCGCTATTCTCCCCTCTAACGGTGACATTTATAACAAAATAGACGAAACTTTCAAAAATACGAAAATCCAAACTGGGGTACGCACCGAAAACAAAATTAAAAGTTGAGGGGTGTTATAGTAGGAGAAGTGGCGATATTAGCCACAGATAACACTTTTTCTGAGTACAAAGCATTATGGCCTCAATCTGCTGCGAGACTGAATACTGCCTGAAATGATAATTAAATCATAACTGCCTGTATGAGGGCCAGAGTTGGACCAACGAGTTACTGACTTGCCCAATTTGTGAAGCTCTTTCTCTTGAATATATCGTCCATTTTTTCTGATGTTGTAGTTGCTGTAGTCCTCAGTCCAGAGACTGGTTTGATGCAACTCTCCATGCTACTCTATCCTGTGCAAGCTTCTTCATCTCCGAGTAACTATTGCAACCTACATCCTTCTGAATCTGCTTAGTGTATTCATCCCTTGGTCTCCCTCTACGATTTTTGTCCTCTACGCTTCCCTCCAGTACTAAACTGGTGATCTCTTGATGCCTCAGAACGTGTCCCACCAATCGATCCCTTCTTCTTGTCAATTTGTGCCACAAACTCTCCTTCTCCCGAATCCTATTCTGTACCTCCTCATTAGTTATGTGATCGACCCATCTAATCTTCAGCATTCTTCTGTAGCACCACATTTCGAAAGCTTCTATTCTCTTCTTGTCTAAACTATTTAGCGCCTACGTTTCACTTCCATACATGGCTACACTCCATACAAATACTTTCAGAAAATACTTCCTGACACCTAAATCTGTACTCGATGTTAACAAATTTCTCTTCTTCAGAAACGCTTTCCTTGCCATTCTGTATCTTCTCAAATTCGACCATCATCAGTTATTTTGCTCCCCAAATGGCAAAAGTCATCTACTGCTTTAAGTGTCTTATTTCCTAATCTAATTCCCTCGACATCACCTGATTTAATTCGACTACATTCCATTATCCTCGTTTTGCTTTTGTTGATGTTCATCTTATATCCTGATTTCAAGACACTCTCCATCCCGTTCAACTGCTCTTCCAAGTCCTTTGCTGTCTCTGACAGAATTACAATGTCATCGGCAAACCTCACAGTTTTTATTTCTTCACCATGGATTTTAATTCCTACTACAAATTTTTCTTTTGTTTCCTTTACTGTTTGCTCAGTATACAGATTGAATAACATCGGGGATAGGCTACAAGCCTGTCGCACTCCCCTGTCAACCACTGCTTCCCTTTCGTGCCCATCGACTCTTATAACTGCCATCTGGTTTCTGTACAAATTGTAGATAGCCTTTCAGTCCCTGTATTTGACCCCTGCACCTTCAGAATTTGAAGGAGGGTATTCCAGTCAACATTGTCAAAAGCTTTCTCTAAGTCTACAAATGCTGTAAACGCAGGTTTGCTTTTCCGTAATCTATACTCTAAGATAAGTCGTAGGGTCAGTGTAGCCTCGCGTGTCCCAACATTTCTATGGAATCCAAACTGATCTTCCCCAAGGTCTGCTTCCACCACTTTTTCCATTCGCCTGTAAAGAATTTGCATTAATATTATGCAGTCGTGACATATTAAACTGATAGTCTCAAGTGTAATGTGCTGCGAATACATAGAAAGAAAGAGCCTTTATCACTTAGCTACTATATAGCAGGTCAGCAACTGGAAGCAGTTAATTTCATATATTATCTTGGAGTAGGCATTAGGAATGATTTAAAATGGAATGACCATATAAAATTAATCGTCGGTAGAGCAGATGCCAGAGTGAGATTCATTGGAAGAATCCTAAGGAAATGCAATCCGAAAACAAAGGAAGTAGGTTACAGTACACTTGTACGCCCACTGCTTGAATACTGCTCGCCGGTTTGGGATCCCTACCAGATAGGGTTGATAGAAGAGATAGAGAAGATCCAACGGAGAGCAGCGCGCTTCGTTACAGGATCAATTAGTAATCGCGAAAACGTTGCGGAGATGATAGATAAACTCCAGTGGAAGACTCTGCAAGAGAGACGCTCAGTAGCTCGATACGGGCTTTTGTTGAAGTTTCGAGAACATACCTTCACAGAGGAGTCAAGCAGTATATTGCTCCCTCCTACTTATATCTCGCGAAGAGACTATGAGGATAAAATCAGAGAGATTAGAGCCCATACAGAGGCATACCGACAATCTTTCTTTCCACGAACAATAAGAGACTGGAATAGAAGGGAGAACCGATAGAGGTACTCAAAGTACCCTCCGCCACACACCGTCAGGTGGCTTGCGGAGTATGCATGTAGATGTAGATGTAGATAGTTAGATAATTTTCACATCTGTCAACATCTGCTTTCTTTGGAATTGGTATATTCTTCTTGAAGTCTGGGGTTATTTCACCTGTCTCATACATCTTACTCACCAGATGATAGAGTTTTGTCATGGCTGGCTCTCCCAAGGCTATCAGTAGTTCTAAAGGAATACTGTCTACTCCCGGGGGCTTGTTTCGACGTAGGTCTTTCAGTGCTCTGTCAAATTCTTCACGCAGTAATATATCTCCCATTTCATCTTCTTCTACTTCCTCTAGCGATATATGCCCCCTACAGCCTTACATTTGTTCTCTAGCCATCCCTGCTTAGCCATTTTGCAGTTTCTGTCGATCTCAGTTTTGAGACGTTCATATTCCTTTTTGCCTGCTTCATTTACTGCGTTTTAATATTTTCTCCTTTCATCAATTAAATTCAATATCTCTTCTGTTACCGAAGGATTTCTTCTAGCCCTCGTCTTTTTACCTACTTGATCCTCGCTAAGGACAACACGCACCCATGCCCGAAGGAGAACTCGAACCTCCGACGGGGAGAGCCGCGCGAACCGTGGCAAGACGCCCAAGACCACGCGCCTACCCCGCGTGGCTCATCTCTCAAAGCTACCCATTCTTTTTCTACTGTATTTCTTTCACCCGTTGTTGTTAATGGTTCCCTAATGCTCTCTCTGAAACTCTCTACAACCTCTGGTTCTTTCAGTTTATCCAGGTTCTATCTCCTTAAATTTCCACCTTTTTGCAGTTTCTACAGTTTTAATCTACAGTTGATCACCAATAAATTGTGGTCAGACTCCACATCTGCCCCTGGAAATGTCTTACAATTTAAAACCTGATTCCTAAATCTCTGTCTTTCATTATATAATCTATCGGAAACCTTCCAGTGTCTCCAGGACCTCTCCCACGTATACAATCTTCTTTCACGATTCTTAAGTTAAGTGGTAGCTATGATTAAGTTATGCTCTGTGCTAAATTCTACCAGGCGGCTTCCTCTTTCATTCCTTACCCCCATTCCATATCCACCTACTACTTTCCCTTCTCTTCCTTTTCCTACTAACGAACTCCAGTCCCTCACGAGCATTAAATTTTGGGCTACCGTCACTATCCGAATAATTTCTTTTATCGCAATATAAATTTCTTCAATCTCTTTATCATCTGAGGAGCTAGTTGGCATATAAACTTGTACCACTGTGGTAGGCGTGGGCTTCGTTTCTATCTCGGCTACAATTTTTCTGATATTATAATCATTTGTTTATCTGCACATGTACAGCGTCATTTTTTGCCTTTGAGTGCATCTGCTGGAGACTATTCTCATGGGGATAACATTGATGTACACTAATAAATAAAATACTTTCCAAAAAAAATCCCTTTATTTTTAACACATGTCGTATCGCCAGCTGCACGCTCCCAGCGAGTTCTCGTGCCGTCAACGCGCCGGCTCGCTTGTTGTTAGTCTTCAGCAACTCTTTCCGTTTCCTGTTTTAGCTGCGCTAGCTGGCGCTCGTTCAAGTGTTCCACTCGTCTGTACGCTCCCGTAAATCGTGACAGCTGGCAGCGTTCTGAATGTTGCATCTTGAAAGCGCACAGCTAGGAAATTTCTGGACCAGTTGATAGCAGAGGCGGTGCATAAAACAGTACCCAGACGAGAGGGCTCGTTAAAAAAGTAGATTACAAAGCTTCGCATATCCTTTGCGCATACTACACTGCTTACTACGCTTCGTGAGATTACGCCCGAATTTCAAGTATAACACTGAACAAACTGACACTCGCAATACAGGATGTGTCAGCTAAGACGTTCACCTCAAACATTTGTAGGACCATTTGAGATATCGTAATTCTTCTGTTTTCACCGAGACGAATTCTAAGAAAGTCTTCACCAGAGGGCGTATAGCATGTTCTCATTTCCAAGATATCACTACCACATTAGCTTTTTCAGAGGGTAATTATAGTAATTTCTGCCGATAGTATCGTAGATGGATTCTCTTTCAAGACAGTTGACCGCTTCAAGTACTTAGGGAGTATTTTTAGTAATAAAAGTAGAACCGATTTAGAAACAGATGCCCATCTACTAACAGCGAACAAAGTACATTTTTGTTTTGCCAAACACTTCAAGAAAATATCACTCAGCACTAACTTAAAATCCGTTTGTATCAATCGATTGTTCTACCATCAACATTATACGGATGTAAAGCACTAAAATTTAGAGAGAAAGAGTAATAAAAACTTATCATAATAGAAAGGAAAACGCTAAGAAAAACTTTTGGACCGGTATGTGATAGGCACTTGGTGCAGGGAGTGCCAACTGACCCTTAACATAGACAAATGTAATGTATTGCGAATACATAGAAAGAAGGATCCTTTATTGTATGATTATATGATAGTGGAACAAACACTGGTAGCAGTTACTTCTGTAAAATATCTGGGAGTATGCATGCGGAACGATTTGAAGTGGAATGATCATATAAAATTAATTGTTGGTAAGGCGGGTATCAGGTTGAGATTCATTGGGAGAGTGCTTAGAAAATGTAGTCCATCAACAAAGGAGGTGGCTTACAAAACACTCGTTCGACCTATACTTGAGTATTGCTCATCAGTGTGGGATCCGTACCAGATCGGTCTGACGGAGGAGATAGAGAAGATCCAGAGAAGAGCGGCGCGTTTCGTCACAGGGTTATTTGGTAACCGTGATAGCGTTACGGAGATGTTTAATAAACTCAAGTGGCAGACTCTGCCAGAGAGGCGCTCTGCATCGCGGTGTAGCTTGCTCGCCAGGTTTCGAGATGGTGCGTTTCTGGATGAGGTATCGAATATATTGCTTCCCCCTACTTATACCTCCCGAGGCGATCAAGAATGTAAAATTAGAGAGATTAGAGCGCGCACGGAGGCTTTCAGACAGTCGTTCTTCCCGCGAACCATACGCGACTGGAACAGGAAAGGGAGGTAATGACAGTGGCACGTAAAGTGCCCTCCGCCACACACCGTTGGGTGGCTTGCGGAGTATAAATGTAGATGTAGATGTAAAATAACGTGGAATGGAGGAGAAGAAAACATGAAGAATTAAGAGAGCTGCACAAAGACCGTAACATCGACGAAGTGTTAAAGAAGAGAAGGCTGAGCTGGGCAGGTCATTTGGCTAGAAAACAGATTACACAGCTCTACAAAATAAATTTTTTTTTTCTTTGCCAGGGAAGTTTGAACGAAAATGTGATATTGTTATGATACTCATTTCGAGTATATTTGTACTTTTTCCAAATTGGCTCTGGTTTTTGAGATATAGGTTATTTGTGGAAATGAGAGTTTCATGTGGATAATATCGACTGCAGGGTCCATATATGGTGTAATGTATTTGCTACCTGTTTTTTAATTGGTGATATTGTACTATCTTTATTAAACAGTTGTGCTCAGGGAGTGCATCTGTGTGGTTGAGGATTACATCATGCAAACATCACACTGTCAGCATGTGTTCAGTCCTGTTGTGCGGTGCGTGTGTTGAAGATATTGAGGGTTGTGCAGATTTGAATTCGGCGGTACTCGACATTCATTTGTTGGCCGAGGTAATCCCCGCAACAGCCGATAGGTAGCGTTCAGTGTAAACAAGAAAAATGGCGATGGTCGAAAGTCACACACATGTGCAGTGCAGCTTCAAGGAGATAGAACCTTTTCATCGTGACGTAGCAAATAAGAGGTGAGTATTCATTTCACACAAAACAATTAATGATGTTTGTTGGATGTGACTGACATGCAAATACAAGAAAGTTCTGCATAATATGTAGTATTTGTGCAATTTTGTTTTAGGAAAACATGAGTTCTTCACGCCGTCTTTGCGTGAACCATCCAGATGAGTTCTGCTACATTTGTGGTGAATACGTTCTTCAAAAGAACAGGAAGAATATCACTCCTTTTGTGAAGGAAGCGTATCTGGCATATTTCGGAATTAAACTTGGAGATCAAGACAAGGCGTGGGCACCCCATAAAGTTTGTAAATGCTGTGTGGAGTGCTTACGGCAGTGGACAAAACGAAAAAGGAAAAGCTTAAACTTCGGAGTGCCTATGGTATGGCGAGAGCAGAAGAACCATACAGATGATTGCTATTTTTGCATTGTTAATGTGAAAGGTTTTAATAGGTTCACAAAACGAAAGTGGGAATATCCCGATTTGGAGTCAGCAAGAAGACCGGTGGTGCACAGCAACGATGTTCCTGTACCAACCTTCACAACATTACCCACGCTAACATCATCAGATGACGATGTGCACGGCGAGGAATGTACAAGTAGTGGTTCGGAATACGAAGGACGTGAGACACAACCCCAGCAGTTCGACCAGAAGGAGCTCAGTGACTTTATACGAGAACTCAATCTTTCAAAGCAAGCATCAGAACTCTTAGCATCCAGGCTTAAGGAAAAGAACTGTCTTCATCCAAGTGTTAAAATAACAGCTTACCGGACGAGAGAAGAAAACCTTCTTCCATACTTCAACCAAGAAGAGGTTATAGTGTATTGCAGCAATATACCTGGACTTTTACTTGAATTGGGGCTGCCGGAATATAGACCAGAGGACTGGCGTCTCTTCATAGACAGTTCCACTAGAAGTTTAAAATGTGTTCTCCTACACAATGGCAATCGTTACGCATCTATTCCAATTGCCCACTCAACAAAACTTTGTGAAGCATATGCTAACATCAAGATGGTTCTGCAGAAAATTCAGTATATGCAGCACCAGTGGTTGATTTGTGTTGATTTGAAAATGGTGAACTTCTTGCTTGGACAACAAAGTGGATACACAAAGCACCCATGTTTTATCTGCATGTGGGATAGTAGGGCAAAGCACGAACATTGGAAGCAGAAAACATGGCCTCCAAGGGAACATATGGCTGTTGGTGAAGCAAACATCATTAATTAACCTCTGGTTAGTAGGGACAAGATTGTTCTTCCACCATTACATATTAAGTTAGGACTAATGAAGCAATTCACCAAAGCTTTAGACAGAAATGGTAATTGCTTCACATACATCTGCAATACGTTCCCTGGACTCAGTAGTGAAAAACTTAAGGCAGGAATATTTGATGGTCCTCAAATTCGCAGGCTCATCAACGGTACCAATTTTACAAGTGTCGTGACTGTCACTGAAGCATCGGCCTGGAACAGTTTTGTCGCTGTTGTAAAATGTTTTTTGGGCAATCATAAAGCTCCCAATTACGAGGAACTGGTCAAAAACATGCTCACTAACTTTCAAAACTTAGGAGCTAACATGAGCATAAAATTGCACTTCCTTCACAGCCACTTGGATCGATTTCCTCGTAATCTAGGTGATTTCAGTGAGGAACAAGGAGAGCGGTTCCATCAAGATATGAAAGGAATAGAGGAAAGATATAAAGGTAGATGGGACAGGCATATGATGGCAGATTATTGCTGGAATCTGCAACGTGACTGTTCTGAAGAGACCTATAAAAGGAAAGCGTGCAGGAAGCGGTTCGTCATGGACGGAATATGATATACTTATAGAGAAACTTTTCAATTATGTTTTATACGTGGACAAATGCCTATCAGGTTTTCATAGAAGCTATTTATAAAGATTATTTTCTTTTTTCATTGTAGTTTGTAGCGCTCGAGTTCAGTATTAGCAATTTTTTCTAATTTTTTGAATAAATCATGCATTATCTCAAAAACTAGAGCCAAACTGCATAAATGGTTGCTATATTCGTCCTCAGCACCACTAACCCATCCTAAAGCCACTCAAATATCCTTGGCAAGAAAATGAGTGTTGACCAGTGTTATCTAAAATAGCATTCAGCAAGACAATAGATGGAACGAGATGAAAACCCAGAAGTAGGTGGCGAGTTAACATCCGGGAAGACACAGCTAGGATGAACATCAACACCGAAAATACAAACAATGCTCTCGACAGAATGAAACGGAAGAGGCTCATAGAGGAGGCCTATGGTCATTAAGGTGCTTGCCTCATATAAAGTAATGTAAAGTAAAGAATCGGAGAGAGCAAAGAGGCGAACACCTGTGTAGCTCACGTGTGTCGAGAACTGGTTAATTTGAAAAGTGGTTCAAATGGCTTTGAGCACTATGGGACTTAACATCTGAGGTTATCAGTCCCCTAGAACCTAGAACTCCTTAAACCTAACTAACCTAAGGACATCACACACATTCATGCCCGAGGCAGGATTCGAACTTGCGGCCGTAGCGGTCGCGCGGTTCCAGACTGAAGCGCCTACAACCGCCCGGCCACAACGGCCGGCGGTTAATTTGAAGAAAAGAAAAAGAATGTTTTTCGCAAACCAAGAGAAATGGGATACTGTACTGCATTACGAAGAATGCAGAAGAAACTCGAAGAAACCAGCTGAACTGTACATACAAATGCATCCCGATAGACAGTGTCTACCAAGATTGAGAATTTAGCAAACGTGCGAAACATTATTAATAGAAAGGCAAAGGAATGCTATTCTGAGGATAAGGGACAACTCTGCAACAAGCAGACTGCACGTAATAACACGTGCTGACAGTTAGTGCTTGTAATCTGTCTGTCAGCTTCAGATAAAACTGAGTGCCTTTGGAATAATTCAGTCCAGCGCTCACATCTTACACGAAAACTGCTTCTATTCGCTTCACCAGCAAATTAACCAGTAGATTAACCAGCAAAGAATTCTGTCGATTAGTTCTGACGCGACTGCAGAACAGTAGTCTCTTTCTTCAAAGAATTCTCTTTACACATGGAGCAATGTTTACAAATGAAAGAAAGTTGAACCTACATGGTGACAATTATTGAACTACAATAAATAAAATCGTCATAACTTCTAAACGGTTTGCGTTAGGACATTCAAACTGCACTGATGGCCGCGGGACATGATGAAAATTACTATGGTTTATTCGATTTGATTTAGCGACGAAGCCCACGTTCATTTGAATGGGTTAATCAACAAGCATTTTCCGCTCGGGGACTGGGTGTTGTGTTGTCCTAATCATCATCATTTCATCCCCATCGACGAGCAAGTCGCCGAAGTGGCGTCAAATCGAAAGACTTGCACACGGCGAACGGTCTACCCGACGGGAGGCCCTAGTTCCACTACATTTACATTTATCAATAAGCAAAATTGGCGCATTTGGAGGACTGAGAATCCGAATTTTGCGATCGAGAAGTCTCTTCACCCTCAACGGGTAACTGTGCGGTGTGCAGTGTCCAGTCACGTAATAATCGGTGCGATATTCCTAGATAGCATGGTGACTACCGAATGGTACGTGAAGTTTTTTGAAGATGATTTCATCCCCATTATCCAAAACGATCATGATTTCGACAAGATGTGGTTCATGCAAAACTAAGTTCAACGCCCATCGAAGCTGGAGAGTGTTTGATGTCCTGGAGGAACACTTTGGGGACTTCCTTCTGTCTCTGGGATACCCAGAGGCCAATGGCATGGGCCTCGATTGGCCACCATATTCTCTGGATCTGAACGCATGCGACTCCTTTTCGTCTGGCTAAACTAAAGACAACGTGTACAGCAATAACCCCAAAACCATTGCTTAGCCGAAAACAGCCATTCAGGAGGTCATCGACTGTATCGATGTTCCAATACTTCAGCGGGTCTTGCAGAATTTCGCTATTCGTCTGCGCCACATCATCGCCAATGATGGCAAGCATATCGAACATGTAACACCTAAAACCCAATATCTATAGTAACGGTTAGATGTTGAACAAAGTGTGCGCCTGCCATAGTTTGTAACTAATTTACGTTTTTTCATATAGTTCAATAGTTGTTACCCTGTAAGAAATGCGTATTATTGGGTCACTGAGGCAGGTCGAATACAGGAGGTAGTGGTGTCTGAGCGCTTGCTGTGGAGATATTGAAGGTTCCGAAATTGGTTCCCACTTTATTGATAGAATGTAAACGGGTAACAAATTCGCAGCATTTCTTTTGGAAGTGCTACCGGGTCTAACACAGTACCGCTGGAATTATGTAGATATTTGTGTTACCAGCATGATAGATGTCTAGCTTACTACTCGCTTGGCGCTAGGGAAGTGTTCATGGGATTCAATCAGTTAGTCTCTTTCAGATCTACAATAACAGAATTTACTATACTTCTGACTGACAAAGCCAATCTGATACTGGTGTTCATTGGTTCAGTGGTTTTTTTTTTTTTTAAGTATCACACATTGGTACAGGGGTCAAACCTAGGAGAAAAGTTCCTATACTGTCCGAAAAAACAGACGCTATGCATTCCTATAATTGATTCGCCTAGATGGGCAATGGATCTACCTTCTTCAGTGCTGATGCACAAGTATAGCCGACCTCCTGCGGCAATCTCTGAGTAGCGAGCATGGAGGACTGCCGATAGGTGGCGCTCGGTGGGAGTGTAGGTTGGCGTGAGATGTGTCGAGATAGTCCGCCAGCTGCGTAGACACTGTGTCCCAGATGGAGCAGTGGTTAACGCACCTGCCTAGCAAACAGGAGATCCTGGGTTCGAATCCCACTCCGGTACACATTTTCACTCGTCACCGCTGACTCCGTGTAATGTCCTGATGCAGCTGCTCCCCTCTCCACCTTCAATTTATATGGAAAACTCAAGTGTCTGACTAATTTACCGTTACAAAAAGGGGTAAAATGTTAATTTACGACAAACATCGATCTGGTCGTTCTTCCACAACCTGAAAACATGGAAACGTTGAAAATGTTCGTGCAATCATAAACAAAGATCGACAAAGAACCATTGAAGAAATTCTGGAGCTGTCGGGAGTGACTTGGAGTTCACTGCAGCGAATTATGACAGAATATTTAGGAATGAAAAGGGTGGCTGGCAAATACGTGCCACGACTGCTGACTGCTGGACAAAAACAAGTTCGCGTGGAAGCATGCTATTGTATGAAAGAAGAGTCCCGAATTTATCCAAGCTTTCAAATGGCTCTGAGCACTATGGGACTTAATATCTGAGGTCACCAGTCCCCTATAACTTAGAACTACTTAAACCTAACTAACCCAAGGACATCACACACATCCATGCCCGAGGCAGGATTCGAACCTGCGACCGTAGCAGTCGCGCGGTTCCTGACTGAAGCGCCTAGGACCGCTCGGCCACAGCGGCCGGCTCCAAACTTTCTTTCAAAATTATCACAAGTGACGAAACTCGGTATTATGCTTACGATGCTGAATCAAAGCTATAATTAAGGCTGTGGAAGACTTGAAGGTCGCCTCGCCGCAAGAAAGCTCGTCAGGTGAAATCAAACATTAAGTCAATGCTGATTTGTTTTTTCGATGTGAGAGGAGTCGCCCATTCAGAACTTGCTCCGCAGTATCAGGCTGTTAACCAGGCTTTCTACTTGGAAGTTTTGAAAAGATTGGGCTACAGTATGCGGCGGAAGCAGTAGGGTGATGGTTTTTCCTTCATGGCAATTCCACTGGTCACATAGCTCTGTTCGTATGACAGTTCTCGACCAAAAATGGTATGACCCCTGTTCCTCACCTCTCATACTCACCCAGCTTTGCTTCGTGCGACTTTTTTCTTGTTTCCTAGAATGAAAAGAGACATGAAAGGAAAGCATTTTGGTGATGTTGCTGAACGAAACTTGGTGCTGTGCTTACCACCCTGAATCAAAGCTGCAATCCAGGCTATGGAAGACTTTAAGGTCGCATAGCCCCAAGAAAGCTCGTCGAGTGGAATCAAACGTTAAGACAATACTGATTGCTTTTTCCATGTGAGAAGACTTGTCCATTCAGAGTTTGCTCCGCAGGGTCAGACAGTTATCCAAACATTCTGCTTGGAAATTTTGAAAAGACTTCACCACAGTGTGCAACAGGAGTGCCCTGATTTGTGGCAGTTCGGTGATGGTTTTTCCATCATGACAATGCCCTTACTCACATACATATGTCTGTACGACAATTCTTGACCAAAAATGACATGACCCCTGCTAATAAAACATTCTCGGGTTTCAAGCCGCGTCAAGTGATTTACTGCCCACGAGCTTTCGGCAGAGATCTCCTCTGCCATTGTCAAATGGATGACTGTCGCCGGTCGGAGTGGCCGAGCGGTTCTAGGCGCTACATCTGGAACCGCGCGATCGCTACGGTCGCAGGTTCGAAGCCTGCCTCGGGCATGGATGTGTGTGATGTCCTTAGTTAGGTTAGTTAGGTTTAAGTAGTTGTAAGTTCTAGGGGCTGATGACCTCAGAAGTTAAGTCTCATAGCGCTCAGAGCCATTTGAACCATTTGAACCATTTTTTGATGACTGTCGTGTGGTTTTCATTGCCGTGCTTATATAGTTGCGCCGTCGCTCGTGACGTCACTGGTGCTCGGTCCCGCACTATATACAGTAATGTTTTGGCCGCGCGACCGCCGGGCCCGCTTCGATTCCCTCAACATTGGACCCCACGCTTTACTCAGCTGCAATCCACCGTCTCTATTGAAGGTGTAGTCAGAAATTCTAATCTCTATGCCCTCGTTTATCACGCTATCCCAGAAGCCATTAGTCCGTTTTATAACAGATGTCTCATCGAATTGCATTGGCAATGGCAGAGGAGATGGCAGTAAACCACTTGACAAGGCTTGAAACCCGAGAATGTTTTATTAAAAGGATATCGCCGCGAAAGCATCCATTCGTACATGATCCCTGGCCCTCACCCCCAAACTCAACCGACCTTGCCACGTGCGACTTTCTTTGTTTCCTAGAATGAAAAGAGACACGAAATGAAAGCGTTTTGCTGATGTTGATAAGGTGAAGAAATAAACGAAGGAGGCGCTGTAAAGCATCACAAAAGATGAATTTAAACAATGTTTTGAAAAATGGAATGAAAGATTAGACAAGTGTTTTAGTGAAACAGAAGAGTACTTTGAGGGGGAGTGAAGGTTTGTGATTAAAATGCGAATAACTAAGTTTAAAAAAAGTTCCGTTTCTTTTGGGTACCCCCTCGTATAATTAGTGTCAGAAGGGCTGCTGAAAATGAAGATGGACAACCGGAAGACTGCAGCCAAATCCACAATTCCAAAACAGCACCTTTCTGAAGGGGGAAAGGGAGTGGATGGATGGAAGACAGAGAGCAGAAGAATCATCTGCAACAGAAAAAATATGGAAATGGAAGAATGGATTTAAATATTCGATTGTATGATTCCCTACACCAATGGGTTTGATCTTTCCCCGCTTTTCCCATAATGGCGGTGTTAGATATCACTGTAGTGTTCGACAGGGGACGGAGAGCTGAACCATTAACTCTGGTGACTTGCACCTTGTGTAGTTAAGTTGGGCAGTCAGTCTCAACGTTTAGATTGTATGTCAACGGAAAGGGCATTAGATCAGTCAGTGCAGAGTGTGTGCCTGGCTTAGGCGTGAGAAACCTTGGATACCCGGAAAACATCGGTAAATTTTTAAGGATAAGCCAGAATAGGCAAAAGTTTATTATTCTAAATAGGAATTGGGCAGAGTAAATGTTTTAGGATGAGTAAAGACGATGCGGGTAACATGCATATTAAAAATTAAAGATAAGCATCATGCAGGTGTTACGGTCATGGCTAACATCGGAATATTAGTATCTGTATTCTGGGAAAATATGACGCCAAGGAAAGTAGTTAACAGATAATACTCAGTTCGTTAAGACAGTTTTAACCCGTTGTGCACTGCCGATAAATTAGAAGAAGAATAAAGAGTCGCGATGGTTTCCTTTGGTTAGGTTTTACTGGCTTCACAAAATGCAGAATTTTCTCGAAACGGCTAAAGTGTTCAGATACCACAGGGATGCAAGATGGTCGTTAGATGTGACGTCATCAGTTAAACTGCTCTAGGTCTCTCGAGAAGCAATGTTCATGATAGTGGTAGATCCACTAACAATAGCTGATCAGGAGGAGTAAGTGTCATAGCAGGAAAGTCTATGAGATGTGGAAGTGAAAGAATTAAAGTGATTTTTTTTTTCTTTACTCGGTGTCACACAAGAGGCTGATACAGCACCTGTAGTCGGTGAGAATATAGGATTATACACTGAAGTGTCAAATAAACTGGTGTAGGCATGCATATTCAAATACAGAGATACGTAAACAGGCAGAATACTGGGCTGCCGTCTACAACGCCTATATAAGACAACAAGTGTCTGGTGCAATTGTTAGATCGGTTACTGCAGCTACAATGGCAGGTTATCAAGATTAAGTGAATCTGAGCGTGGTATTATAGTCGGCCCACGAGCGTTGGGACACAGCATCTCCGAGGTAGCGATGAAGTGGGGATTTTACCCTATGACCATTTCACGCGTGTAACGGAATATCAGGAATCCACTAAAACATCAAAACTCCGACAACACTGCGGCCGGAAAAAGATCCTGTAAAAACAGGACCAAGGATGACTGAAGATAATCGTTCAACGTGACAGAAGTGCAGCCCTTCCGCAAATTGCTGCAGATTTCAATGCTTGGTAATCAACAAGTGTCAGCGTGCGAACCATTCAACGAAACATCATCGATATGGGCTTTCGGAGACCTTCCTTGATGACTGCAGGACGCAAACTTTTACGCCTTGTCTGGGCCCGCCAACACCGACATTGGATTGTTGATGACTGTAAACGTCTTGCCCGGTCGGACGAGTCTCGTTTCAAATTGTATCGAGCTGATGGACGTAAGGGTATGAAGAGAACCTCATGAATCCATGGACCCTGCACGTCAGCAGGGGACTGTCAAGCTGGTGGAGCCTCTGTAATGGTGTGGGGCGTGTGCAGATGGAGTGATATGGGACCCCTGATGCTTCTAGATACGACTCTGACAGGTAACACTTACGTAAGGATCCGATTCCGTCACCTACATCCATTCATGTCCGTTGTGCATTCTGACGGCCTTGGGCAATTCCAGCAGGACAATGCGACACCACAAACGTCCAGAATTGCTACAGAGTGGCTCTAGGAACTCTCTCCTGAGTTTGAACACTTCCGCTGGCCACCAAAGTACGCAGACATGAACATTATTGAGCATATCTGGGATGCCTTGCAACATGCTGTTCAGACGAGATCTCCACCCCATCATACTCTTACGGATCTATGGACAGCCCTGAAGGGTTCATCGTGTCAGTTCCCTCCAGCAGTATCTCAGACATTAGTCGAGTCCATGTCACGTCGTGTTGCGGCACTTCTGCGTGCTCGTGGGGGCCCTACACTAAATTAGGCGGGTGTGCCTGTTTCTTTGGTTCTTCAGTGTAAGATAGCACATGTGGGGCTGGTGTAGTATCTGCAGCTGGGTGCAATAACTGGCCAAATCTCTCAGAATAACAGGAACTAACAAAAATTTAATAAAGAGTGGAAAGAGTCATAACTTATGAAAGTTTGGATTGCTTATTCCGTCACGACATCTGAGAACACGATAAATGAAACATTGCTATGTATCCCCTCCTGCTGTAAATAAATTTATCCAAATTACTAAGGTATAAGAATATCTAGTAAAAGAAGAGTGTAAAAACCGAAAGAGTTCATGTAGGCCAGTATTGGCAAAAGATAGGATAGTACACAAACCATTCTACTCGCATAGGTCAGGTTTGTTCCCCATTTTTAAGGGAGGATTTAGACCACAGCACATGTATTTCCCTCATCAGTGATTAACGATAAGCAATAAGTTGTTAGCATAAACTTGGAGAAGCTGATACAGGGAGGAGTAGAAAAGAGCAAGTCAGATCATAATGCTAGAAAACCACCCTGATACCTGTTGCCTTCCGTATAGTGGCGCCAAAAGGTGCTCACCAATGACAAAAAAATTCACAAAGGACAAAGTGAACCATGAACAAAGAACTCTGTATAGAGCCAAGTGTTAGTGAAATCAGACAGAAAGTGTAAATAGCGTAAAGGACAAAATGACACAATAAGGGAAATGGAAATGTGAAGAGTAAATAAACAAGTGTATATATTTCAGCAAAATCAAGGGCGGATATCTTCTGTCGAGGGTAGCGCCTGGAGCCAGATACTGAGCACTAGGATGGTAATCGCGCCACACTGAAGTCAGCCAGCCCTGGTCACCGACCCATATGCTGAGCAGAACTCCCACCTCTTCTGAGTCACAGCCTTCCACAAGACGAAACCAGGTCAGTCATCAGGAAGTACTACAGTCCAATTCACTCCACTTAAGACAGCCGGTTATTTCCTCTATTCCAGGTAATTCGGTGTGACACGCTAGCACCACCGCCACCGCAAAGTCAGCGGGGAGCAGCAGCATTTAAGACCGCCCGAACTAGCTCATCAGCTCTCGAACAGCTGGGCAGTTACTGACGTCTAGTCTTTGCTGTTCAGCGTCATGCCGATGACGCAGATGCACATGTCATGAACGGGACAGCAACCGCTACCTGACACCTATACTTCTGGGCCTGCTCTTTGCTGCACTCTCAGGAATATAAAGTGAGCATCCAGCTATCCCTCTCCTCGCCGGGGTATCAACAGATGACCTCTGTACTCTGTGCACTGGTGCGTGGCACAGCGAGACGTCCTCACAGCAACCGCCGTCGACCACACCTTCCACGACTGGGGAATCGAAGAATCTGGCAATGCAGCAGCATCAGCGGGCCGCATGGTCAGCAGCCAGGGGCTGACACATCAGGAAAAGTCATGATAATCACCTCAGCCCCATTATTACTTGCAGTTGCAAGCCAATGATTGTAAACAGGTACCAATAAAGACATTATTGTAACCCTGATCGGACCTCCTTTGCCTGCACACCTCATCCTTGTTCAGCAGAGAATCAAAGCCCACATAAAGCCATCCTGGAAATCCCATTCTAACGAACAGTGCAGGAGCTAACCACACCATACACTTTACCAAACAGTTTAACAGATTTATCACTGATTTCTGTCCGACGAAATACCAGCTCTGTTGGAGAACATTAACCTTGCAGAAAGATAACGTCTGTGATTTATGCACTAAGGGTCACCATCCAATTTTCCATGGATCATGCAACAGTACCTCACAGTAACTATTTGTGGGAGATGGATTGATCGAGGAGGACTGGCAGCATGGCCTCCCCGTTCACCGGATTTCTGATTATGGAGACATTTAAAAGCATTGGTGTACGCTGAAACCATCGACAATGTGCAGACAATACAGGAGTGTGTGACCATTGCATGTGACACAATCTTAATGGAGTTAGATGTATTTGAAGGCGTGCATGATTCATTGCGAAGAAGGGCTAAAGGACGTTTCAGAATACGTGGTAACCACATGCACCACTGCCTATAGTGCCTACTTCTACATAACAGACAGATGAGAATGAGAGGACAGATTGGCCTGTATCTCAAAATGTATGGTTCCCAGTGTGGCGTGCGTACTGTAAGACCTTCGGTACACACATCATCAGATTATTTGACTTGTCGCTCTAACGAAGTAGGCGAGTGTCAGCAATATGTCTCGTGGTCTTATCGTGGCGTGTTTATCTTCTGCCATTAGGTCAGACGATAGAAATGCCACTTGCATGCTTAAAGTAGTAGGTTGACGGTGACCAACTTTAAACAGAACTTGATTAATTTTCACACACATTTATTAAAATAATAAAAAGCATAGACATTACGTAACTTGATTCCTGGATGCTGTTTACAATTGACAATCCGAAGTTCCTTTGGTCTTGGTACGTTAATCTTATTCTCACATATCTCTGATACTTGACAAAGTGTCTAGTCATTTATCTTCATGGCTATGTACAGGAATATGGTAATCTTATTAGGTGCAGACTGAAACTTGACTATAGACTGGTACAGACTAATGCAGACTGGTACAGACTGGTGCAGACAAATGCAGACTGACTAATTGGAGGTCTGTACACTCGTTATAATAACTCACGTGTTCAGGTATCACTGCGCGAGTGTGATCCGCGAGGAGAAAAGGTTCTACGTTAGCAGCAATCTCATTGGCTGCGTTACATATTAATACCCGGATCGGCGGAAGCAGAATTTGGTCCGTCTCTAAGGCAGCGCCATCTCGTAGTGCGGAGACGGACGAGCGCTGCGCCTGCGCTGTTGTGCTTAGCGGGGCGCACTCTAGTGGGAAAGTTGTGTACGCGCTAACTACGTGGAACTATGTACACAACATCCCTCCCTTCTGGGGGAAGAAAAAAAGCTTTTCGAAGTCTGCTTGAAAAGCCTTTTTTTTTCTTTGCTTTCCGGCGTGCGTATGTCTGTGGGTGCACACATGTTGCTCCCCGTGGCTTTCGCCTGCGGTCCGCTAGGAAAACCCACTCAAAACCTATGGAACAGGGAACCGGAGAAGCAAAAATTTTGTGACATAATTGCATTTCAACATCGGTGCATTGGTCATAGCTCAAATCTAATTCTTCTTCGACGTCCATCTTCTCTGGGGATGTCGGCTGTGGACGGCTAGGGTAGTCGGCTGCCCCTGAAGGTTCTGCGTTGGCGTCGGCGGCGGTTTATGCGTCGGCGGCGGTGTCTGCGTCGGCGTCGGCGTCGGCGTCGGCGTCGGCGTCGGCTGCCGGTGACGGCTACTGGAATCCTGCGAGCTGCTCAGGGTTGACATCTGCTTCTGAGTCTGCAAAATGAAACAGCCTAGGAGTTCTGCCTGTATTTGACTGATGTCTTTGCTGCCGTAATTGATTAGTATGGCGAATAACTATGCTGCTTTGCGTTCTTATTCTATACATGACATTTCCAATGCATTCAACAATGATTCCTGGTGTCCAAGTACGCTTTCCTCGACTATAGACAGTTACGAGGACTTTGTTGTTTACGTTGAATCGTCGTCCATTCGACGTTCGTTGATCATATTCTGGATGCATTGTGGGTTTGAGGATAGACATCAAAGTCCTGTGTTGTCGCCCATGCAGTTTTTCTGCTGGTGACTGTGCCTCGTGCGGACTAGGTCTGTATTGTGACAGAATAATTAATAAGGAAGTCTCTTTGTTGTACTGTTGCACCGGCTTTGTCATGTGTGCCTTGAACGTTCGTACGAATCGTTCGGCGAATCCATTAGCCTCAGGGTGAAATGGTGCCGTCCTGTAATGTGCAATTCCGTTCATCTGACAGAATGACTGGAATTCTTGCGACGTAAATTGTGTGCCATTATCGGTCACTATGGTTTGAGGCAATCCTTCAATTGAAAAGATCTTTGACAATGCTTGAATTGTTGTCGTTGAAGAAGTTGTACGCATTTGTACTACAAAAGGGAATTTTGAAAATGCATCAATGACAATTAACCAAGAATTTCCAAGAAAAGGACCTGCATAGTCAATATGCAATATTGACCAAGGTTCTGTTGCCTGTGGCCACGGAAAATATTGTCTTGGCGGAGCTGATTGATGCATCTGACATAATTTACAGTTAGAAAGCATTGTTTCAATATCTTTATCAATGTTCTTCCTGTAGCAATGTTCTCTAGCCATGCGTTTCGTGCGTACTATGCCCCAATGACATTGGTGTAACATTGTTAGCACTTTAGTCCTGAGAGCTTTGGGTATAACTACTCTCGTTTTTCCCGTTTCACTGTGAACTAATATGACGCCTTTGTGCACTGTGAGAGCATGTCACATGTTCCAATAAGATTTCCCTTCTGGCTGAACTAACATGTTCTTATTGGTTGGCCATTCCGTAAGAATATACTGCTTTATCTTTGATAACACTGGATCTTTGGGCACTAACTTAGCTATTAAGGTGGCATCGACGGGGAAATTTTCCACGACGTCCTCACTGATTACGTCTATCTGAAAACATACGTCCTCTGATTTGTCGAAATGTTCATCTAGACCCGCCGGTAGACGTGAAAGTACATCGGCGTTGGCATGTTTTGCCGTCGATCTATATAAGATCTCGTAGTTGTAATTAGACAGTAGCAATGCCCAACGTCGTAAACGCTGTGCTGTCGTAATGGATACACTATTATGTGGTCCGAATATTGTCACCAGAGCCGGCCGAAGTGGTCGTGCGGTTCTAGGCGCTGCAGTCAGGAACCGCGAGACCGCTACGGTCGCAGGTTCGAATCCTGCCTCGGGCATGGGTGTATGTGATGTCCTTAGGTTAGTTAGGTTTAACTAGTTCTAGGGGACTAATGACCTCAGAAGTTGAGTCCCATAGTGCTCAGAGCCATTTAAACCATTTTTTTCTGTGAGCAGAATAAATTTTCTTCCGTATATGTAGTCATGAAACTTCTTCACGGCAAAGATAATTGCTAGTGCCTCTTTTTCTACTTGGCTATAGTTTCGTTGACTTGAACGTAATGTTTTCGACGCGTATGCAATCGGTCGTTCAATTCCTTGATGTTCATGGGACATGACTGCACCGATCCCGTAATCTGACGAGTCCGCCGCAATAGTGATCAACTGTTGCGGGTCATATGTCGTAAGACATTTTGCGTCTACTAAGCTTTGTTTCAGTTTGTCGAATGCGCGCTGGCATTCTTTGGACCAATTCCACGCGACTCCTTTGCGAAGCAATCTGTGCAACGGTTCGGAAATTTAAGCTGCTTTCGGTATGAATTTCCGGTAATAATTAATTTGGCCTAATAAAGCTCTTAGTTGCTTTAAGTCTTTCGGAGCTGGCAATTTCTGTATTGCTTCTATATGCTGTGGTGTCGGACTGATTCCGTTATTTGACAATATGTGTCCTAAATACCGAATTTTCTTGACAAAAAATATACATTTGTCCTTGTTGCACCTGAGGTTGGCCTTTCTGAGAACCTTGAACAGTTCTTCCAGGTTATCTAGTAAATCTTGTGGAGATTTTCCCGAGACGATTATGTCATCAAGATCGTTAACTGCGTTAGGACAGTTTCTAATTAATTGGTCCAAGTAACGTTGAAAGAGGCTTGGTGCGCTAGCGATACCAAAAGGTAAGCGCTTGTATCTGTACAATCCAAATGGAGTATTTATTACCATAAACTTTTGTGTATCTTTGTCTAAAGGGATCTACAGATACGCTTCCTTTAAATCCAGTTTGGCGAAATACACACCCCCTGCTAATTTATACATCAGTTCTTCCGGTTTCGGAATCGGGTATGTATCTATAATGCACTGTGAAATGACAGTATTCTTGAAATCTCCAAAGTTACGTAATGATCCATTTGGCTTTTCTATGACAACGATTGGTGTTGCCCAAGCGCTACATGTGACTGGTTCTATAATACCAATGCCTTTTAAACGGTCAAGTTCTTGTTTTACGCGTTCTTTCATTGCGTAAGGGACAGTTCTAGCTTTGCAAAACTTCGGCACTGCATTCGGTGTCAACGTAATGTGTGCCTGGTAATCAGTTACACTGCCTGTCGCGGAGGAAAAAATATCTTCGTACTTCTGCAACACTGTTTGTAATTTTCCTTTCGGAACTTCATGTGTGACCTGTTTCGCTTCATGGACTGTGAAGCCTAATTCGTTAAAGAGATCCAGACCCAGCAAGTTTGATGCCTTATGGGTGTTAACTACTGCTAAAGTAGCTGTCTTGGTAAACTGTTTGTAAGTTACATCCGTCGTCAGTGCACCTTTGACTGGAATGTAGTCATTACTGTAGCTGTACAGTGAGCTTTCAAAATGCTGCAATTTAGGAGAACCTAGTCGTTTATGCGCTTGCAGATTTATGATAGAGATCGACGATCCTGTGTCAATCTGGAATTTGATAGGTATTTTGTTCACCAGTAATGTGACATACAAACATTTGTTCCTGTTTTGTACAACAGCATTAACTTTATGGTTCAAATGGCTCTGAGCACTATGGGACTCAACTGCTGAGGTCATTAGTCCCCTAGAACTTAGAACTAGTTAAACCTAACTAACCTAAGGACATCACAAACATCCATGCCCGAGGCAGGATTCGAACCTGCGACCGTAGCGGTCTTGCGGTTCCAGACTGCAGCGCCTTTAACCGCACGGCCACTTCGGCCGGCATTAACTTTATGTTTAACTTTTGAAACCTGAATATTGTCTTGCCTATTCATGTCGTCACACGCATTGGAGGTATACTTCTTAAAATTAAGCACTTTCTTATTGCTAAACTTATTTCTAGACTGTACACTTTTCTTATTACACACTTCTGATTTGCGCCCTTTTCGTTTGCAAAAGTCACAATGTGCGTTACGATAGTAACAATTGGCTCTGTGATGACTGATTTCACATTTACGACATGATTTCAACTTTAGTCTTTTAGTTTTCGTGTGTGATCCGTTCTTAGATCGCGTGAGCCTAGCCTCGCTGTCCTGTTTACGGCCTTGGGCACGCGGGCCGCGTTGCCCCGTTTCGCGTGCCTGTGTCGCGAACACGTCACAGCCGTCGTCGTGTGCCACACTCACAGAAGCTTGGCTTTGTTCGTGTGCTCGAATGATTGGTAAACAATCTTGCAAGGACGCATTGATTAAACTAAGGAGCTCTTGCCTTAATTTCTCGTCTGGTGAATGCATTATGAGCATATCACGTAATTAAAGAATCTGCATAGGACTTTCTACACTTTTCGTTTTCACAAATAAATTTGCAGTTCCTAGTTAATCCTTGCAACTGTGTAATCCATTTCGTGTATGTCTGCTGTGCCTTTTTCTTGCATAAGTAAAATTTATGCCTTGCCGCAGCGACATGTGTTTGCTAGTCAAATGGCTCTGAGCACTATGGGACTTAACATCCATGGTCATCAGTCCCCTAGAACTTAGAACTACTTAAACCTAACTAATCTAAGGACATCACACACATCCATGCCCGAGGCAGGATTCGAACCTGCGACCGTAGCAGTCGCGCGGTTCCGGACTGCACGCCTAGAACCGCTAGACCGCGGCCGGCTGTTTGCTAGTCGAAGTATTTTTCGAGCAAGACTTTAATAGCTGGGAATGACAAATTTGTCGGTTCACAAGTCGGACTTAGTTTTAAGAGAAGGTTGTAGATAGCTGCGCCGCAATTTGCCAAAAAATAAGATCTTTTTTCTACATCACCTGATATCTGGTGTGTGAGGAAGTGCTGTTCCAGGCGTGCTACATAGTCCGGCCACGCTTCTTCCTTGCTGTTGTAAACTGCTAAAGGTGGTGGCGGAAGTTTAATTTGTAGCGGAGACGCTACGGCAGGCTGCGACTCCAAACGTTCCACTCTTGTAAGCAACGCCTATTGCGTCTGTTGTATTTGTGCCATGAGATTTACGATCTGCGCCATGAGGTCCATGGTTATCTGAAAATTCCAAGTGCCACTAGATTACTGCAATAATGATATTTTAGCTGCAAGAGAGCGGATTAGCAGTCAAGTATGTATCTTCCAGAAGTCCACTGTAATTCTATTTTATTTCAGGCTCACACGTGGTCATCCGTAATTGTGCTGAAATCATCTGTTTCCTT
The DNA here is from genome assembly GCF_021461395.2 of Schistocerca americana. Lineage (NCBI taxonomy): Eukaryota > Metazoa > Arthropoda > Insecta > Orthoptera > Acrididae > Schistocerca > Schistocerca americana. The sequence goes on from NC_060130.1 coordinate 355,635,942, forward strand.
AGTACCTCGTCGCCAAAGTGGTGTGCGTGCTGTAAGACCTTCGGTACACACACCATCAGATTATTTGACTAGCCGCTCTAACGAAGTAGGCGAGTGTCAGCAATATGTCTCGAGGTCTTATCGTGGCGTGTTTATCTTCTGCCGTTAGGTCAGACGATAGAAATGCCAATTGCACGCTTAGAGTAGCAGATTGACGGTGACCAACTTTAAACAGAACTTAATTAATTTTCACACACATTTATTAAAATAATAAAAAGCATAGACATTACGTAACTTGATTCTGGATGCTGTTTACAATTGACAATCCGAAGTTCCTTTGGTCTTGGTACGTTAATCTTATTCTCACATATCTCTGATACTTGACAAAGTGTCTGTTCGTTTATCTTCATGGCTATGTACAGGAATATGGCAATCTTATTACATGCAGACTGAAACTTGACTATAGACTGGTACAGACTGGTGCAGACAAATGCAGACTGACTAATCGGAGGTCTGTACACTCGTTATAATAACTCGCGTGTTCAGGTATCACTGCGCGAGTGTGATCCGCGAGGAGAAAAGGTTCTATGTTAGCAGCAATCTCATTGGCTGCGTTACATATTAATACGCAGATCGGCGGAAGCAGAATTTGGTCCATCTCTAAGGCAGCGCCATCTCGTAGTGCGGAGATGGACGAGCGCTGCGCCTGCACTGTTGTGCTTAGCGGGGCGCGCTCTAGTGGGAAAGTTGTGTACGCGCTGACTACGCGGAACTATGTACACAACACCCAGACATACGATTATATGAACTTTTCCTCTAGCTTTGACATCCTGTAGGAATATGTGACATTTTTAAACAACCCTATGTGCAGCTAATACAACTATGACAGACAACTTTATGTTGTGTTGCGAGGACTGTCTTACAATTCACCTGGGTGAAAACTGAATTACGAGTACTGGGATTTATCTTACTATCAGACCATCCTGATTTAGTTTAGCTTTTTTTTCTATGTCTGACCTAATTGTTGTGATGGTTCTGAAAGGCGACAGTCAATCCACCTTACAGGTGGTTTTGTAGTTTTATCAAGTTGTGCAGAGTGTTTTTCCTCTGCCTGTGCTTCCTCAAGATTTACAGAGCCACGGGGAAGATCATGCTGGGAACCGAACTGATAGATTTTTAATTTTCATTTTCTATTTTGATTGATACTCAGCACACCATGTATCTCTTACCACCTTTCTTAAACATGGATGAATGCTCATTTGTATAAGTGTGGGTGTAATTGCAAACACATGCGCATTGGTGAACTCAGGTGGACCTCATGGCTCAGCTTCGTAGCAAGACCTGGGATGGCCCCTGAATTTAATTTTTCGAAGCTCGGTTGGCGCGCGAGATGTGCTGGCCGTTTATCTGTCCGGGATTTCTTGGCTTTCTGAACGCAGGGCCTCGGGATTGGTTCCCTCAGACCCACGTGCAAGCAAGCACTTGTTCAAATTTTAGTCACTGAACCGATCGCCTGGTACCACTACAAAATACGTCTAGTTTTTCTGTCTCTGCGCACGGAGGCCAGGCAGGTTGCATTTTCTGCAGAGTTAGGCAGTCGCTATGCTGGTGTCTGGTGACTATGACCCACTGCTTCTGTGTGCACTTGGAAGGTGATTTCGAATGGGAGCTAGTTCAGTTCTTCCCTATTGGGAATTTTCTACAATTTTTAGGTAATTTTTCAGAAGCATTATGGGAATCTCTCGACTGATAATATTGCTATCGCTTATCTAGATTCAAATGGGTTCAACCTTGTTTTCTATACGGCCACGTTTCGTGCTTCTGTTTTGGTGCGAGTCACGAACCCGCTTCGACGACTCAATCTTTACTGCAAAATAGGGAATTTTGCCTTCGGTTGTTCTACGAATGTTTGAATTATAATGTGTGTGCACATGAGCGCTATTTTGCTTTACTTAATCAACCTAATCCTCCCTGAGTATTGATGACTAATACAATGACAAGCAGTTTCCCCTTCCGGAACCATAGTGTTACGATTTTATACCAGTTAAATGTCTCTGAATAAATGTCAGTGTGGAGTCAACATAATTCGTTAAACTTTCCCCCAATGTGCATATTAGCACGTCATCCCAGCTCCTGTTGTAATTAATATCATTTACCACGTAAGAGAAAGATAATAGGAAGCATTAGTTAAGGAACCCACCCGGAGTGCAAATGTCTGTGGAAACATAGTTGACGTCTTAGTAACTAATAATCCTGAGCTAATATGGAGCATCATGACAGATACAGGTATTGGTGACCACAAGGTCATCGTAGCGAGACTGACCACCGCAACACCCAAATGCATCAAAAATAAACGAAAAGTATACCTGATTAAAAAGCAGATAAAAGTTCACTTGACGCCTTTCTAGGAGGCAGTCACCACTCCTTCCAAACTGACTACGTAAGTGTAGAGTAGATCTGGACTAAATTCGAGGAAACAGAGTACAGTTTCAGTTCTACGACTGGGTTTGTGACTTTCTGTCAGAAAGGTCACAGTAGGTATTAATCGAAGGAAAATCATAGAATAAAACAGAAGTGGTACCTGGCGGTCCCCAAGAAAGTGTTATAGGCGCTCTGCTGTTTCTAATCTAGGTAAATGATATAGGACACAATCTGAGCAGCCCTCTTACATTATTTGCAGATGTTGGTGTCATTTACTGTCTGTAAAGTCATCAGAAGATCAAAAACAATTGCAAAATCATTTAGAAACATCTGTATGGTGCGAGAAGGGCAAGTGACTACGACTAAGTGCAAGGTTATCCACATGAGTACTAAAAGAAATCCGTTTCGGTTACATGGTCAATCACACAAATTTACATGCTGTCAATTCAACTAAATACCTAGGACTTAGTATTACGAACAACTTAAATTAGAATGATCACATAAATAATGTTGTAGGGAAGGCAAACTAAAGTCTACTGAAGACACCGCCTACAACACTACGCTCGTCCGCTTTTCACGAAATACCAATCACCAACTTTCTTCTGCAAATGAGCAAATATTTTATTGCCGGCAGCCTACATAGGGAGAATTGACCATCATAATAAAATAAGACAAATCAAAGCTCTTACGGAAAGATTTAAGTGTCCGTTTTACCCGCGTGCTATTACAGACTGGAATGCTAGAGAAATAGTCTGAAAGCGGTTCGAAGATCCCTCTGCCAGGCACTTAAGTATGAATTGCAGAGTAGTCATGTAGATGTAGATTTAGTAAAGTTCATTCCTCAATCGGTCGATCTGAAGTCCAGTAGTTAAATTTCCGTTCTGCGGTTTCTCTGTGATAAAACAGGTTACGAAAAAGTCCGTGTTATATCGCAAAATTTCGTCCCACCAAAACACCAACTCCTGGTATTATATGTTTTCGTTATTTTATAAATAGTGAGCAGCCTTTAGTTCATTTGAAAAGGACACATACGATTTCGTTGCCCAGCCTTGTCTTATTGGGGTTTGCAGTTTATCTCGCCTACAGGGCGGTAAACCTTCTTTCCTTTTTAGTATTCGGTGGGAAGGGCCATTGTAGTTCTGATTATCTGTTGTTTCTCTCATTCACTTGCGGTGAATGACTGGATGGACCGTTCAAAGAGGGCATGCCAGACCTCTGCCCACCCTTTTCCACTTTATTGTCCAACTGATTTCATGCTGTGGCCTTTTGTCACTGGCGTGCTAAACTCCGATCTTCGGTGAGATATGTAGGAATATGAAAGGATAAGCAAAAATACTTGAGAATTATACTGGTGAGAAAGATAAGATGTAACTGTAACAAGGAAAGTGCGTGATGTCGGACGCTCAGTATCACACAAAAAGTGTGGTTAGAATTTAAACTGCTCAGCCTAAAAACCGTAGTATGAACCCATCTAGTGCTTATATTGCCTAAATAAGTACACTTCAAAAGGTTGGCAGTATTTTGTTGTCTTCGATGAGGTTTGCTCCTGATATATAGAAATTTTTTTTCTTCGCGTTTCCAGAGTTTCTCTCTTAGACCTTGACTAGGTGATCATTCAAACCTCTCTCGTGTTATGACGCGCAGTTTTGCATGCGAATGGCTCATACCACTGTTTTTGGGATCAGCGATTTATATTCTGAGAACATTTTCGTGCGGTTCTGGGTGTTCGAGGTCACGCGCTTCCCTTTTAAGGTAACTTCGGCGCGTTAGTTGCGTGACAGGAATCCAGCATTTACTCCACAATACTGCGCCACGTGAACATATTCTGTGAGCGTTCGCCTTGAAGATAACTGTAATTATGTCAACCGAATTTTGGAAGAAGTGATTATACTGTCCCTGATGCACTCCCGAAAGACGTGAAACAAACAACTTGAAGTTCGAATTTCCATATGCCATCGATAAGAAAAGTCGATGGATATGTTCTTACACGTTTTCCGTCATTTTTCTTTTCTCCGAAGCAGTTTTTCATCGCTGGCGACAGTCACGAGCCGCTTACTACTGAAAAACACTTTCGTCCCTTACGCGCGTTGACATCGTTACTTCAAAAATGGCTCTGAGCACTATAGGACCTATCATCTGTCATCAGTCCCCTAGAACTTAGAACTACTTAAACCTAACCAACCTAAGGACATCACACACATCCATGCCCGAGGCAGGATTCGAGCCTGCGACCATAGCGGTCGCGCGGTTCCAGACTGCTGAGCCTAGAACCGCACGGCCACAACGGCCGGCACCGTTACTTCGCTACGTGATATTGTCTTACCGCCAAGCGACATGATGCAGCTGTTTAGGCGTTAGACTAGCATTAGGGAGGTCAGCGATTCAAATCCCCACCCGTCCAAACACATTTAAGTTTGCCGATCATTTTACGAATCAGTTTATGCTAATTCTGGGATGGTTCCTGTTCCTTTAGAAGGACATTGTGAATTTCCTTCGCTAACCTTGTCGTATCCGAGTTGAGTGTTTTTTGAAGGTGCGTTTCCACTTACGACGTCATTGGCGGTTTTAAATGCCGCTCTTAACGCGGGCGATGCACGACCTAGGCTATTAGCTTCTCTTGCTTCATTGTCATAAAGGTCACAAGTGTACCGTCACTCTGAAACTCATGCATTTACTAAAGAACAGACTCTCAAACCATTATAATTTAGTAGACAGGTTAGCGAAATTATTTATTAGTAAATAATCTGCATGAATAAATCCCCTGCCGGCCGAAGTGGCCGTGCGGTTAAAGGCGCTGCAGTCTGGATCCGCAAGTCCGCTACGGTCGCAGGTTCGAATCCTGCCTCGGGCATGGATGTTTGTAATGTCCTTAGGTTAGTTAGGTTTAACTAGTTCTAAGTTCTAGGGGACTAATGACCTCAGCAGTTGAGTCCCATAGTGCTCAGAGCCATTTTTGAATAAATTCCCTTGGATCGATAATGTGGTCGAAAGAGCACTATTATCGTTCAAATCACGTAGAGGTATATCGAAAGTGGTTCACACATTTGCAAATGGTGGCTTTACACAACAGTAGATCAAAGAAAACAATGATAAATAATAATCAATGTAGCGCAGCAGGCAACGTAAACAGAACACGTACATGTAAAGTTCCTTTTAACAGCCCATCAGTCACGAAATTCGAAAGCAAACACTCAATGTCCGACAGCACAGTTTCTCACTATTGATCATGACATTAAAAAAATTATGTGTCGTAAATAAACAATCACAATGCCAACACTCAATAGTCGCAATATTAACTGCAGCAAAATAGATAAGTTCTCAGGCACCTCAAGTCCCACAACGTAAGTTAAAGTTCATATGGGCGCTGAAATTCAATCACTGGATCCACTGTCGAATATTCTAAATTCAGTGACAATTTGAAAAATGAGCCTGCGCTCACCGAAATTATTCTAAGTCCAATGATTGGCACCCGAACATAATTAGTATGTAACTAGCGCAGCTGCTTCGCCATGAAGACTATCTACACCTAGTAGGCTCACAGATACAGCATCCAACGATGAAAGACTACCGATAGAAGACAAAAGACGAAACGCCATGTGTGTCGAGAACGAAGAGGAGCCCCTCCACGTCCGCACCCGCACTGTGACCATCACAAAATTTCTACAGTCACCTTTGTGAAAGTGCCAGTATTGCTACTGAGGAATTATAGCATGCGGGACTGTGATGTTGTTAATACATCTGGGTGCAATCACTCACTAATACGCTTCCATACACACTGAACTTGTATAGGCATGCGTATTCAAATACAATGCCTATATAAGACAACAAGTGTGTGGCGCAGTTGTTAGATCGGTTACTGCTGCTACAAAGGCAGGCTATCAAGATCTAAGTAATCTGAACATGGTGTTATAGTATGCGCAAGAGCGCTGGGACACAGCAGCTCCGAGGTAGCGATGAAGTGGTGATTTTCCTCTACGACCATTTCATGAGTGTACCACGAATATAGGAACCTTGTAAAACATAAAATCTGTGACATCGCTGCGGCCAGAAAAAGATCCTGCAAGAGCGGGACCAACGGCAACTGTAGAGAATTGTTATCGTGACAGAAGTGCATCCCTTTGCAAATTGCTGCATATTTCAGTGCTGGGCCATCAACAAGTGTCAGCATGCGAACCATTCAACGAAACATCATCGATATGGGGTTTCGGAGCCGAAGGCCCACTCGTGTACCCTTCATGACTGAACGACACAAAGATTTACGCCTCACCTGTGCCCGTCAACACCGTCACTGGACTGTTGATGACTGGAGACATGTTGCCTGGTCGGACAAGCCTCTTTTCAAACTGCATCCAGCACACGGACCTATGAGATATTGCATTGCACTCTCACTCCTGATATGGTGTTATGCTGCGTACGGGAGGACGACGGTTCAATCCCGTCTCCAGCCGTCCTGATTTAGGTTTTCCGTGATTTCCCTAAATAGTTTCAGGCAAATGCCGGGATGGTTCCTTTGAAAGGGCACGGCCGATTTCCTTCCCAATCCTTCCCTAACCCGAGCTTGCGCTCCGTCTCTAATGACCTCGTTGTCGACGGGACGTTAAAAACTAACCACTACCACCACCATTATGCTGCTTAATGTTCTTAGGGAAGTTGATGTTTGTTACTTGGTAGCTATACTGGATATGACCTGACTTCATTCATATGGTGAAATGGTTGGCAGTAGTTAACGCTGATGCTTGTGTGCTCTAGTGAAGGAATAGCGGTAAGCTTTATTTGCATTCAAAGGAAGAGGGTGACGATTTAAATGTCTGCAGTTAAAGCGTACAGTGGTTGAGGGCCGAGGGGAGCGTTTTATCTGTGGAACCTGGGTGAAAAAGTTGCGTACTGCAGATTTCCTCGGTTTCATTGTGCAGACACGTTGGATGGCGCTGGTAGCTCGGCGGCCTTGTCGAGGTAGGCTGACTAGCGCCGAGGAGTCGCCGCTGCTATGGCCAGAGCATTGATGACCGGCAACAAAGCAGAGAATGGGCCCTTGTTAGGCAGGAAGCCGAAGAGACGACTATGTGTTTCTGCGAATTTCAGTGGGACAGGTCAGCGGCGCCCAGACGTCCAGACACTACTACAAAACTTATTTGTGAAGGCACGAGGCTTTTACAGAGTTTATAGCCGTTCTTTGCAAAGTTCGAATTGGACGCAACAGGGTGCACAACGATATTTTTATTGAGGGCTGTGGTTCCATCCAGGTCACGCTAGTAGCAAAAGACACGGCATAAACGCGTGGGAAAGAGGCCACGAAACTGATTTTTTTTTCTTTTCTCCCAATAAATATTTAAAGTCGCTGATTGGTCAAATCTGTGTATGCAGAGCAAGGGGCGGTCTCCCAGCTTCGAGTGCCACACTCCAGTTCATGATTGACTTGGGCTAGAGTGGGAGTAGTCTAAGATGTAAATGTGCTAGGCTGCCGAGCTGGCGAGAAAGCTGAGACAAAGATAAAACGTCTCTCTTGTACTGGCGCTGTGCGAGCAAAGAACTGCAGGGCGTTACCTAAACGGCGAGACTTGTGTCCTTTGCTAGTGTGCCACTTAGCACCTGTGCCAGTCACCATCTGAACCGTCAGAGGTACTGCTTGTAGAATCACGCACACAATGAGTGACGCATGGGTGTACTCACTTGTTTTGAGACGGCTGTCTAAACATTCGACATATTCCGTCACGCATATTCGTGGCACAGAGTCAAACTGATTTGGCAGACCAGCAAATGGGTTCACCTGCACACTGGAATCAACCGGGATTTCAGAGGCTCATAAGGAAGTACCTGTGTTCTGAATTAGCCGAAAGAGAATAAATACTTGCATTATTTCGGGCGTGCGCCATTAATAACAGATTGCTGCCGTCCATGACTCCAGTCGCTGATCGCATCGTGGTGTGCGCCCTGATCAGCAGGAGGGTAAAGTATTCGCTTCTAGGGCTCCAATATATGCTTCTCAGCCCCCTGTCCTTTGGAACCATATTTTTCTTTATGGAATAGTACAGTAGAGATGTATGATAGCAGCGTAGTTTCTGGCCCATACCACGGATTCACATGTATGAACTCAGGTAACGTGATTAGTTACGGTAAGTGTCGTGTGTTGATCCTCAGCTGATCACTTTGTTCACTATAGACCGCATATCATTGAAAGCGTTTGTACAATAAAAAAATTTTTATGTGCCATACTTTTAGCAAAAATTCAAATGGTTCAAATGGCTCTGAGCACTATGGGACTTAACATCTATGGTCATCAGTCCCCTAGAACATAGAACTACTTAAACCTAACTAACCTAAGGACATCACACAACACCCAGTCATCACGAGGCAGAGAAAATCCCTGACCCCGCCGGGAATCGAACCCGGGAACCCGGGCGCGGGAAGCGAGATCGCTACCGCACGACCACGAGCTGCGGACATATACTTTTAGCCTTTCTTTTGTTTTTGTCTTGTGATGTTGTTATTTAGACCACAACACCTCCCAGTGTTCTGATTGACATTACCTTTGCCATTTTTCATTAAAGTCTTGATTACAATAGAAAGTGTGAAGCTTGCTCATGTATATGTATGGAGTCAACCTCATGAATCCATGGACCCTGCATGTCAGCAGGGGACTGTTCAAGCTCGTGGACGCTCTGTACAGGTGTGGGCCATGTGCAGTTGGAGTGATATGGGACCTCTGATACGTCTAGATTCGACTTTGACAGGTGATACGTACGTAAGCACCCTGTCTGATCACCTCCATCCATTCTTGTCCATTGTGCATTCCGACGGACTTGGGCAATTCCAGCGGTACAATACGACACCCAACACGTCCAGATTTGCTACAGAGTGGCTCCAGGGAACACTCTTCTGAGTTTAAACACCAAACACCAAACTCTCCAGACATGAACATTATTGAGCATATGTGGGATGCCTTGCAACGTACTGTTCAGAAGAGATCTCCGTTCCCTCGTACTCTTACGGATTTATGGACAGCCCTGCAGGATTCATGGTGTCAGTTCCCTCCAGCACTGTCTCAGACATTAGTCTTTTCCATGCCACGTCGTGTTGCGGCACTTCTGCGTGCTCGTGGGGGCCCTACACGATATTTGGCAGGTGTACAGGTTTCTTTGGATCTTCAGTGTAGGAGAAAGTAGACATAAAAGCGGCTGAAGAATAGCTGGTTTACAGCAGAGGGAAAGAATGCCTCGGCAAGTGCCACGGGAGAAAAACCTGTGCAACTGTCTGAACGAATAGTGGGTCTACTTGCAGGTTTAGGTGCAGCAGCGGTAGTTCGGGCTTGGGTTTAAGGATACGATAGTGGTGGGTAGGTTACTGTTGTCGTTAGGGACCGACGATATCTACTGGTCAGCTTCTGCGTCACGGACTGTCTGTGCGTTGCCGCGAGCCCTGAAATACGTTCAGCGAATTCACACACTACTGAATGTAAGTTAAATACACTCCTGGAAATTGAAATAAGAACACCGTGAATTCATTGTCCCAGGAAGGGGAAACTTTATTGACACATTCCTGGGGTCAGATACATCACATGATCACACTGACAGAACCACAGGCACATAGACACAGGCAACAGAGCATGCACAATGTCGGCACTAGTACAGTGTATATCCACCTTTCGCAGCAATGCAGGCTGCCATCTCCCATGGAGACGATCGTAGAGATGCTGGATGTAGTCCTGTGAAACGGCTAGCCATGCCATTTCCACCTGGCGCCTCAGTTGGACCAGCGTTCGTGCTGGACGTGCAGACCGCGTGAGACGACGCTTCATCCAGTCCCAAACATGCTCAATGGGGGACAGATCCGGAGATCTTGCTGGCCAGGGTAGTTGACTTACACCTTCTAGAGCACGTTGGGTGGCACGGGATACATGCGGACGTGCATTGTCCTGTTGGAACAGCAAGTTCCCTTGCCGGTCTAGGAATGGTAGAACGATGGGTTCGATGACGGTTTGGATGTACCGTGCACTATTCAGTGTCCTCCCGACGATCACCAGTGGTGTACGGCCAGTGTAGGAGATCGCTCCCCACACCATGATGCCGGGTGTTGGCCCTGTGTGCCTCGGTCGTATGCAGTCCTGATTGTGGCGCTCACCTGCACGGCGCCAAACACGCATACGACCATCATTGGCACCAAGGCAGAAGCGACTCTCATCGCTGAAGACGACACGTCTCCATTCGTCCCTCCATTCACGCCTGTCGCGACACCACTGGAGGCGGGCTGCACGATGTTGGGGCGTGAGCGGAAGACGGCCTAACGGTGTGCGGAACCGTAGCCCAGCTTCATGGAGACGGTTGCGAATGGTCCTCGCCGATACCCCAGGAGCAACAGTGTCCCTAATTTGCTGGGAAGTGGCGGTGCGGTCCCCTACGGCACTGCGTAGGATCCTACGGTCTTGGCGTGCATCCGTGCGTCGCTGCGGTCCGGTCCCAGGTCGACGGGCACGTGCACCTTCCGCCGACCACTGGCGACAACATCGATGTACTGTGGAGACCTCACGCCCCACGTGTTGAGCAATTCGACGGTACGTCCGACCCGGCCTCCCGCATGCCCACTATACGCCCTCGCTCAAAGTCCGTCAACTGCACATACGGTTCACGTCCACGCTGTCGCGGCATGCTACCAGTGTTAAAGACTGCGATGGAGCTCAGTATGCCACGGCAAACTGGCTGACACTGACGGCGGCGGTGCACAAATACTGCGCAGCTAGCGCCATTCGACGGCCAACACCGCGGTTCCTGGTGTGTCCGCTGTGCCGTGCGTGTGATCATTGCTTGTACAGCCCTCTCGCAGTGTCCGGAGCAAGTATGGTGGGTCTGACACACCGGTGTCAATGTGTTCTTTTTTCCATTTCCAGGAGTGTATTTGAACAATCACCACCATACAAAACGAAGGCTATTTGTACGTATATATGCATGATACGAGAATAATCCTACATATATTACTGACATTTTATGACTACTCATTACAAAAATAATACAATAATACCTAAGTTACTCGTATCAGCATAATTCATAAACATGTTAATATTTATTACTGCACGTCCACAGCGATTTAATATAAATTTTATTAATGACAATTTACATAAAAAACAATTTATACACTAATGGCCATTAACATTGCTACACCAAGAAGATGACGTGCTACAGACGCGAAATTAACCGACAGGAAGAAGATGCTGTGATATCCAAATGATTAGCTTTCAGAGCATTCACACAAGGTTGGCGCCGGTGGCGACACCTACAACGTGCTGACATGAGGAAGGTTTCCAACCGATTTCTCATACACAAACAGCAGCTGACCGGCGTTGCCTGGTGAAACGTTGTTGTGATGCCTCGTGTAAGGAGGAGAAATGCGTACCATCACGTTTCCGACTTTGATAAAGGTCGGATTGTAGCCTATTGCGATTGCGGTTTATCGTATCGCGACATTGCTGCTCGCGTTGGTCGAGATCCAGTGACTGTTAGCAGAATACGGAATCGGTGGGTTCAGGAGGGTAATACGGAACGTCGTGCTGGATCCCAACGGCCTCGTATCACTAGCAGTCGAGATGACAGGCATCTTATCGGCATAGCTGTAACGGATCGTGCAGCCACGTCTCGATCCTTGAGTCAACAGATGGGGACGTTTGCAAAACAACAACCAGCTGCACGAACAGTTCGACGACGTTTGCAGCAGCATGGACTATCAGCTCGGAGACCATGGCTGTGGTTACCCTTGACGCTGCATCACAGACAGGAGCGCCTGCGATGGTGTACTCAACGACGAGCCTGGGTGCACGAATGGCAAAACGTCATTTTTTCGGATGAATCCAGGTTCTGTTTACAGCATCATGATGGTCGTATCCGTGTTTGGCGACATCGCGGTGAACGCACATTGGAAGCGTGTATTCGTCATCGCCATACTGGCGTATCACCCAGTGTTATGGTATGGGGTGCCATTGGTTACACGTCTCGGTCATCTCTTGTTCGCACTGACAGCACTTTGAACAGTGGACGTTACATTTACGATGTGTTACGACCCGTGGCGCTACACTTCATTCGATCCCTGCGAAACCCTGCATTTCAGCAGGATAATGCACGATCGCATGTTGCAGGTCCTGTGCGGGCCTTTCTGGATACAAAAGATATTCGACTGCTGCCCTGGCCAGCATATTCTCCAGATCTCTCACCAATTGAAAACGTCTGGTCAATGGTGGCCAAGCAACTGGCTCGTCACAATACGCCAGTCATTACTCTTGATGAACTGTGGTATCGTGTTGAAGCTGCATGGGTAGTTGTACCTGTACACGCCATCCACGCTCTGTTTGACTCAATGCCCAGGCATATCAAGGCCGTTATTACGTCCAGAGGTGGTTGTTCTGAGTATTGGTTTCTCAGGATCTATGCACCCAAAATGAGAAGAAACGGCTTCAAGGTCAAGGAAGCCGATGATGGCCGGGAGAGCAGTGTGCGGACCCCACGCCGTTCCTGATCCTGTCGAATAAAAGTAATTGGTAGAGGATGACACGGCGATCGGTGGGGCCCGGTAGGCTCACCTGGATCAGAATACAGAGCTTTGTAATTCTGGTATTTGCTGACTCGTCAGCTTTCATTTAACGTTTCATATGATGGGATCACTCCAATGGCTTGTTGTTGTTGTTGTGGTCTTCAGTCCTGAGACTGGTTTGATGCAGCCCTCCATGCTACTCTATCCTGTGCAAGCTTCTTCATCTCCCAGTACCTACTGCAACCTACATCCTTCTGAATCTGCTTAGTGTATTCATCGCCTGGCCTCCCTCTACAATTTTTACCCTCCACGCCGCCCTCCAGTACTAATTTGGTGATCCCTTGATGCCTCAGAACATGTCCTACTAACCGATCCCTTCTTCTAGTCAAGTTGTGCCACAAACTTCTCGTCTCCCCAATCCTATTCAGTACTTCCTCATTAGTTATGTGATCTACCCATCTAATCTTCAGCAATCTTCTGTAGCACCACATTTCGAAAGCTTCTATTCTCTTCTAGTCCAAACTATTTATCGTCCATGTTTCACTTCCATACATGGTTACACTCCATACAAATACTTTCAGAAACGACTTCCTGACACTTAAATCTATACTCGATGTTAACAAATTTCTCTTCTTCAGAAATGCTTCCCTTGCTATTGCCAGTCTACATTTTATATCCTCTCTACTTCGACCATCATCAGTTATTTTGCTCCCCAAATAGCAAAACCCATTCACTACTTTAAGCGTCTCATTTTTTAATCTAATTCCTTCAGCATCTCCCGACTTAATTAGACTACATTCCATTATCCTCGTTTTGCTATTGTTGATGATCATCTTATACCCTCCTTTCAAGACACTGTCCATTCCGTTCAACTGCTCTTCCAAGCCCTTTGCTGTCTCTGACAGAATTACAATGTCATCGGCGAACCTCAAAGTTTCTATTTCTTCTCCATGGATTTTAATACCTACTCCGAATTTTCCTTTGTTTCCTTCACTGCTTCCTCAATATAGAGATTGAATAACATCGGGGAGATGCTACAACCCTGTCTCACTCCCTTCCCAACCACTGCTTCCCTTTCATGTCCCTTGACTCTTATAACTGCCATCTGGTTTCTGTACAAATTGTAAATAGCTTTTCGCTCCCTGTATTTTACCCCTGTCACCTTCAGAATTTGAAAGAGAGTATTCCAATCAACATTGTCAAAAGCTTTCTCTAAGTCTACATACAAGGTGAAATGATATCAATGATACGATTCGCTGATGACATTGCTATCCTGAGTGAAAGTGAAGAAGAATTAAATGATCTGCTGAACGGAATGAACAGTCTAATGAGTACACAGTATGGTTTGAGAGTAAATCGGAGAAAGACGAAGGTAATGAGAAGTAGTAGAAACGAGAACAGCGAGAAACTTAACATCGGGATTGATGGTCACGAAGTCAATGAAGTTAAGGATTTCTGCTACCTAGGCAGTAAAATAACCAATGACGGACGGAGCAAGGAGGACATCAAAAGCAGACTCGGTATGGCAAAAAAGGAATTTCTGGCCAAGAGAAGACTATTAATATCAAATACCGGCCTTAATTTGAGGAAGAAATTTCTGAGGATGTACGTCTGGAATACAGCATTGTATGGTAGTGAAACATGGACTGTGGGAAAACCGGAACAGAAGAGAATCGAAGCATTTGAGATTGGTGCTATAGACGAATGTTGAAAATTAGATGGACTGATAAGGTAAGAAATGAGGAGGCTCTACGCAAAATTGGAGAGGAAAGGAATATGTGGAAAACACTAATAAGGAGAAGGGACAGGATGATAGGACATCTGCTAAGACATGAGGGAATGACTTCCATGTTACTATAGGGAGCTGTAGAGGGCAAAAACTGTAGAGGAAGACAGAGATTGGAATATGTCAAGCAAATAACTGAGGACGTAGGTTGCAAGTGCTACTCTGAGATGAAGAGGTTAGCACAGGAAAGGAATTCGTGGTGGGCCGCATCAAACCAGTCAGTAGACTGATGACAAAAAAAAAAAGTCTACAAATGCTAGAAACGTAGGTTTGCCTTTCCTTAATCTTTCTTCTAAGATAAGTCCTAAGGTCAGTATTGCCTCACGTGTTCCAACATTTCTACGGAATCCAAACTGATCTTCCCCGAGGTCGGCTTCTACTAGTTTTTCCATTCGTCTGTAAAGAATTCGCGTAAGTATTTTGCAGCCGTAACTTATTAAACTGATAGTTCGGTAATTTTCACATCTGTCAACACCTGCTTTCTTTGGGATTGGAATTATTACATTCTTCTTGAAGTCTGAGGGTATTTCGCCTGTCTCGTACATCTTGCTCACCAGATGGTAGAGTTTTGTCAGGACTGGCTCTCCCAAGGCCGTCAGTAGTTCTACTGGAATGTTGTCTACTCCGGGGGCCTTGTTTCGGCTCAGGTCTTTCAGTACTCTGTCAAACTCTTCACGCAATATCATATCTCCCAATTCATCTTCATCTACATCGTCCTCCATTTCCATAATATTGTCCTCAAGTACATCACCCTTGTATAGACCCTCTATATACTCCTTCCACCTTTCTGCTTTCCCTTCTTTGCTTAGTACTTGGTTTCCATCTGAGCTCTTGATATTCATACAAGTGGTTCTCCTTTCTCCAAAGGTCTCTTTAATTTTCCTGTAGGCAGTATCTATCTTACCCCTAGTGAGATAAGCCTCTACATCCTTACATTTGTCCTCTAGCCATCCCTGCTTAGCCATTTTGCACTTCCTGTTGATCTCATTTTTGAGACTTTTGTATTCGTTTTTGCCTGTTTCATTTACTGCATTTTTATATTTTCTCCTTTCATCAATTAAATTCAGTATTTCTTCTGTCACCCAAGGATTTCTACTAGCCCTCGTCTTTTTACCTACTTGATCCTCTGCTGCCTTCACTTCTTCATCCCTCAGAGCTACCCATTCTTCTTCTACTGTATTTCTTTCCCCCACTCCTGTCAATTGTTCTCTTATGCTCTCCCTGAAACTCTGTACAACCTCTGGTTTAGTCAGTTTATCTAGGTCCCATCTCCTTAAATTCCCACCTTTTTGCAGTTTCTTCAGATTTAATCTACAGTTCATAACCAATAGATTGTGGTCAGAGTCCACATCTGCCCCTGGAAATGTCTTACAATTTAAAACCTGGTTCCTAAATCTCTGTCTTACCATTATATAATCTATCTGATACCTTCTAGTATCTCCAGGATTCTTCCATGTATACAACCTTCTTTTATGATTCTTGAACCAAGTTGTGCTCTGTGCAAAATTCTACCAGGCGGCTTCCTCTTTCATTTCTTAGCCCCAATCCATATTCACCTACTACGTTTCCTTCTCTCCCTTTTCCTACACTCGAATTCCAGTCACCCATGGCTATTAAATTTTCGTCTCCCTTCACTACTTGAATAATTTCTTTTATCTCATCATACGTTTCTTCAATTTCTTCGTCATCTGCAGAGCTAGTCGGCATATAAACTTGTACTACTGTGGTAGGCGTGGGCTTCGTATCTATCTTGGCCACAATAATGCGTTCACTATGCTGTTTGTAGTAGCTTACCCGCATTCCTATTTTCCCATTCATTATTAAACCTACTCCTGGATTACCCCTATTTGATTTTGTGTTTATAACACTGTAGTCACCTGACCAGAAGTCTTGTACCTCCTGCCACCGAACTTCACTAATTCCCACTATATCTAACTTTAACCTATCCATTTCCCTTTTTAATTTTTCTAACCTACCTGCCCGATTAAGGGATCTGACATTCCACGCTCCGATCCGTAGAACGCCAGTTTTCTTTCTCCTGATAATGGCATCCTCTTGAGTAGTCCCCGCCCGGAGATCCGAATGGGGGACTATTTTACCTCCGGAATATTTTACCCAAGAGGACGCCATCACCATTTAACCATACAGTAAATCTGCATGACCTCGGGAAAAATTACGGCTGTAGTTTCCCCCTGCTTTCAGCCGTTCGCAGTACCAGCACAGCAAGGCCGTTTTGGTTAGTGTTACAGGCCAGATCAGTCAGTCATCCAGACTGTTGCCCCTGCAACTACTGAAAAGGCTGCTGCCCCTGTTCAGGAACCACACGTTTGTCTGGCCTCTCAACAGATACCCCTTCGTTGTGGTTGCACCTACGGTACGGCTATCTGTATCGCTGAGGCACTCAAGTCTCCCCACCAACGGCAAGGTCCATGGTTCATGGGGGGAGTCCAATGGCTTAATTGATGTTAATTTCTATTTTAGAAAATAATATTCAAAATTAAAAAGAGTTGGGACGTTCTTAATACACATCATAGAATCTTGCTTAAAGTTGCAACGCGTTTGTCTCGTAGCCACGATCTTTATGGTATATTTGGGTTTCCTGTGTCATGTTTGTAGAGTCTGTAACGTAGTTTCCCTGAAAACGAAATGTGTCTTACGCTGTACAGTCACATTAATTTGAGCACCTGTTAAAAGCCTGAATAACCACGTTTTGCTGCGGGACACGCTGCGAGACGTGCACATCTACTGGAAGCTACCAACAGGGATGTGGACCCATGCCGACTGCAGTGCTGTTGTCAGCTGTGCTAGGTCTCTCGGTTGAGGATCCATAGCGCGTTCAGTATGTTCGAGATGGTCGCACAGATTCTCGACTGGGTTTGACTCTGGGGAGTTTAGTGGTCAGGGGAGTTCGGTAAATTCGTCCTGTTGCTTGCTCTTCGAACCACGCACGTACACTGCCAGCTGTGAGACATATTGCATTGTCCCGCTGGTAGATGCCATTGTATCGTGGAGAAACAAACTGCATGTGGGGGTGGACATGGTCCCCAGGGATAGAGACATACTTGTGTTGATCCAGTGTGCCTTCCAGAATGACGAGATCACCCAGGGAATGCCACGGAAACGTTCTCCAGATCACAGCACTCTCTGCTCCAGCCTGGAGCAACTATAGTTGCTGGTGTTTTCTTTCCGACGATTCACGCCGTACACGGAAAAGGCCATCCATCCGAATGAGCATAAAACGTGAATCATTTGAAACGGCCACCTGTTGATGTCTAACATAGGCAGCTGTCACGTTAATGTGACTGGATGTGCATATTTCGTTCACTTCCACACTGACAACGGCTCTTCCGCCAGCTCTCGTTCTGTGAGCCGACTACTCGTAATGTCACACTCTACTTGAGACATACCTCACAAAACAGCTGTACAAGGCTGTTGCCCAAGATGACTGTCTCCCTCTTTCATTTAAACGTTGCATGAAGCAGGCACTTAAAGGGCGAGCCATCAGTTTATACGAGACAACCCAGTCGTCATGCTCTGTCGTACCTCTGGCTGCTGCAGCTGAGTTCGTCTTCATGACGATGTTGTATTTTAAAAAGAAAACGAAACGATGTCGCCACTTTTAGAATAAGGAATTATCTGTCGGCGATGACAATATGGGAATCAGGTTATGAGGGATACTACAAGGAACTTCATCCATATGACTAGGGAAGATTTTGAATACCTTCTGTCACTAATCTAACCGAAAATCGAGAACATGGATGTGAAGCTGACAGAAGCAGTAACTGGCAAAGAAATGGTGACTATGACACTGCGATTTCTCATGATAAGTGATTCATATACTAGTTTACGGAATCCGTTGGAAATTTCAAAGAGTACAGTATGGGGAATTAGCACAGCAGTGTGTGATACATTGATTAAAGCACTTCAGGAAGATGTAAGGGAAAGAACTATTACTCTTATTTTTAACAATATTTCGCAACATGTATTTATGGCACATACAGAAAGAAGGTATAGTTATCTTAAGTTTAAACAAGTATCTATTTTTACATATAAAGATAAAATTATTTAAAATACTAAGCTTTAAGAAGGTTTCTTGGGAATAAATAATGAGAGCAAAAAGTCCGAAGAGAAAGGCGGAATGCTACATATTCGACAAATTTTTTCCAACTGGCGGAATTGTAAAGAAGAAATATGCTCTACGACTTTTTCTGTGATGGATGCGTTCTGGTTGCTGACATCACTTTGTACAGATTGTACTACACCTACGTCTACACTCTGCAAGCCACCTTATGGTGTATGACGGACTGTACTTTGCGTACCACTACCACTTCCCCTTTGTCCTGCTCCAGTCGCTAATGCTTCGCGCGAAGAAGCCTACGAGTGAGCTCGAATCCCTGTGATTTTAACTTCGTGCTCTTTCGCGAGGTACTCATATACAGGTAGGAGGCAATATATTTCTTGACTCGTCTATGAACGTACGCTCTCGGAACTTTAACAATAAGTCACACAGTGATGCAGAAGGCCTCTCTTGCAGTGTCTACCACTGTGTTGGCTGCATATCTCCAACACCCTTTCGCGCTTACTAAATGAACCTGTAACAAAACGTTCTGCTTTTCTTTGGATCTTTTCTATTTCGTCTATCGATCCTATCGGGTATCAATCCTAGACTGCTGAGCTATACTCAAGTATTGGTCGAACGAGGGTTTGTGAGCCACCTCCTTTGTTGGAATACTGCAATTCCTGAGGGTTCTTCCAGTGACTCACAATCTGGCATCTGCCTTACCCGCGATTAATTTTATGTTGTCATTCCACTTCAAGTCATTACACATGCATACTCCTAGATACGAATATTTTGTGGATATGGCTGCTTCCAGTGATTGTTTTGAAATCGTGCAGTCATATAATAATGGGTCCTTCCTTCTATGTATACGCATTACGTTGCATTTGTTTATGCTCAGGGACGACTGGCACTACCTGCTCCTAGCGTCGGTCCTCTACAGATCTTCCTACACTTAGCTACAGCTTTCCAGTGTTGTGACTTCTCTGCGTACAACAGCATCGTACTCGAAGTGCCTCCTGGAACTGGCGACGGTGTGTACTGGGTCATTTATATATACTGTGAAAAATAATGGTCCTATAACACTCGCTTGGTGTACGCCCGAAGCTACTTTTACGTCTGAAGACTTCTCGCCGTTGAGAATTACATGCTGTGTTCTGTTTTCCAGAAACTCGTCAATCTAATCACACAGTTCCTCTGAAATTCCGTACGCTCGTATTTAGTCCATCTGGTGGCATGCGTGACTGTATTGAACGGCTTCCGGAAGTCAAAAAAAAAAAAAATGGCTCTGAGCACTATGGGACTTAACATCTCTGGTCATCAGTCCCCTAGAACTTAGAACTACGTAAACCTAACTAACCTAAGGACATCACACACATGCCCGAGGCAGGATTCGAACCTGCGACCGTAGCAGTCGCGCGGTTCCGGACTGAGCGCCTGAAGCGCTAGACTACCGCGGCCGGCTCCGGAAGTCAAGTAACATGGCATCTACCTGGGCGCCTGCAAGTGGCACTTTCTGAGTCTCACGGACGGTCGGAGCGAGCTGGGTTTCAAACGATCGTTGTTACCGGAATCTATGTTGATTCCTACAGAGGGAATTTTCGGCCTCTGTAAATATTATAATGAATGATTCCTACTCGTTTTCAACTAACACATCCTACCTCATGGCCATGCTGAAAGCGAGACTAATGTTCTTTGTACAGGATAAGTCCCTGTCAATTAAATTTGCACATCGATGAATCATTAAATCAATTAACATTAATCTGAATCACTGGAGAGTTATCTTCCTGATTAGCATTCTATTAAATTCAAAATAAAAACTCTGATGTTAACACATCAAATAAAATATTAAAAATCAAACACTCATTGGTAATGAGATGGCTATGAAGAACCCAGATTGGAAAGTTGGATGGGTTACACTAAGTAATGTTAGGATCGCAAACGAGAAATCATTTTCCATTTATATACAGATTAAATGACACAACAACATCAGTTCAAAATCAATATCGAAGGAAAATGCCTGATGCCCATTATAATACAGTACACATTTCATAAACCGTATCTCAACACGTGGGAAGAATATGTGATAAGTGAAAAGGAAGGATTCGTCGAATCACACGCACATTCGTACCAACAACCCACACAAAGAAAGAAGGAAAAGAAAGAAGGAATCATAAGGATAATACCCGTACACCAAACTAATATATGATGGACTGGAGAGTAGCCGCGTGGTCACAAACTCACACACAAATTCGTCACTTTGAAAGTACGAAAAATATGGAAATATTTGGAATAAAAGCAAACTGAGACACGAAAAAAGAAATGGTTCAAATGGCTCTGAGTACTATGGGACTTAACTTCTAAGGTCATCAGTCCCCTAGAACTTAGAACTACTTAAACCTAACTAACCTAAGGACATCACACACATCCATGCCCGAGGCGGGATTCGAACCTGCGACAGTAGCGGTCGCGCGTTTCCAGACCGTAGCGTCTAGAACCGCTCGGTCACTCCGGCCGGCAAACTGAGACATGATTTGAAATTGAGGCTGAACAGCGAGCTTGAATAAATGATTGTGTTGAGCCTGGCGTTCATTACTTGGCGTGAACGTAAGTGGTCTAATGGTCTAATGCAGTAACATATTCGACTAAAATAAAATTAACTCACACTTAAAGTTATTAAAAATGATTCAAATGGCTCTGAGCACTATGGGACTTAACATCTATGGTCATCAGTCCCCTAGAACTTAGAACTACTTAAACCTAACTAACCTAAGGACATCACACACATCCATGCCCGAGGCAGGATTCGAACCTGCGACAGTAGCGGTCGCGCGTTTCCAGACCGTAGCGTCTAGAACCGCTCGGCCACTCCGGCCGGCAAACTGAGACATGATTTGAAATTGAGGCTGAACAGCGAGCTTGAATAAATGATTGTGTTGAGCCTGGCGTTCATTACTTGGCGTGAACGTAAGTGGTCTAATGGTCTAATGCAGTAACATATTCGACTAAAATAAAATTAACTCACACTTAAAGTTATTAAAAATGATTCAAATGGCTCTGAGCACTATGGGACTTAACATCTATGGTCATCAGTCCCCTAGAACTTAGAACTACTTAAACCTAACTAACCTAAGGACATCACGCAACACCCAGTCATCACGAGGCAGAGAAAATCCCTGACCCCGCCGGGAATCGAACCCGGGAACCCGGCAAAGTTATTAAAAGAAGTGACAACAAGAGATGAGGAATTAGTAGAGCTGAAGACTCAATATACCACGTGAGAAGCACGTGCTCGCCGTCATCATCTAACGCGGCACAAAAAACCCGAAACTCGCGAAATGAAATAAAATAGAATCACAGAAGCAGAATTCTAACGTGAACATACAGAAAACACACAACACATTCACACACAAAAGACTCACACTAACTGAAACGAGATGTACAATATCAAAGCCCTCTCCCATCGCAAAGTTGCGGTAGAGCAAAGAATCGAGTTAAAGAAATTAAATATTAATAAGCGTGAAAGCAGTCCCTAACTGAAATAAATTACCCGGCATAATTTACCATGGCTAAGCCTGAAATAAACGCATTAGCATCTCAAACTAAATCAAATCTCACACATTCCATCCTCCTAACTTACATTATTAGAGACGATCTGAAGAAATACCCTCGCTTACCGAAACCACAGAGTAGAGTGCCGCACCACGCTACCGGACCGAGATTCGCAGGTAGCAGCAATAATGGTCAGAGAAAATACGTCCTGGCTACCTGTGCTAACTTATTTAATAGCTGCTGACCACTTTCCA
The DNA here is from genome assembly GCF_021461395.2 of Schistocerca americana. Lineage (NCBI taxonomy): Eukaryota > Metazoa > Arthropoda > Insecta > Orthoptera > Acrididae > Schistocerca > Schistocerca americana. Next base: position 355,658,503 of record NC_060130.1, read on the forward strand.
CGAGTCTCTTTTTGACCCAGCAGAACTCTACACATAAGATGGCTAAACTTCCACTGCCATTCAAAGAACCCGTGTCCGTGAACCAACGTATACGGAAGTATCACATAGACACTGACACATTCTCTCTAGCAGACGAGATAAGGAGTAAGAAAGGGAACATAGAGATATAGCGTGGGACTCAGAAACATTGCATGGATACGTAATAAATATTGTTAAAGGAGTAATATGGCATATAAAATATAAGTTGAGAAATCAGTCTCTGAATATTAAAGTGCCGCCGTGGCTGTGTAATGGAACATTCTGCTGTTCATCCTTCCCCCCGGAATCGAATGCTCAGATTTACCGACAAACAGAGGTGATAAGAAGTATACAAAAGCCGAAGTCAACTCAGTAGATCCCTTGGAACGGCTCACACAGAGATATTTCACTAACATGTTACAAAATACTTCAACAGACCGTCGTCAGAGAGATACGCCCATAGCTTCGTGTGTCAGGTTGATGACCTTCTTGAAAACGGGAATGAGCTATGCGTTTTTCCTGTCATCAGGAATTCTCCGTTTCTCCAGAAAACGCAATTAAAGCAGCAAAGTTTCGGAAATATTAAATATTGCATTTCATAGGTCTGCTACGAGTAAAACAAAGGTTTGCGACTGGCACAAACGATTCGAAAAGGCCGTAAAGACGTCAAACGTGACGGGCGCTAGGGATTCCCCAGAACGTCAGCAATCAATAGTATCCTGTAAAACGTGAAACTAATGACTATGAACGATCGCTGAATCACGTTCAGAGAGGTCGCTGATAATGTCAGCTCATCACATGAATTTTATCCAGATGTTTTGGGTATGAAACGTTTGACACAAAAATTTGTTCCTGAATTATCGGATTTTGAACAAAAATAGTGACGAATGCTTGCTACTAAGGTGTCGCTAAATGGAATCAGCAACGATGCAAATCTTTTGAAGTGTCATAACAGGTGATGAAACATTTGTTTGCGGCAATGACGTCAAAACTAAGGCTCAATCGTCCCAGTGGAAGCGGTATGGATCTCGAACGGCGGAAAAAGCGCAACAAGTGCTGTCGAATGTGGAAGTTGTGCTCATTGTGTTCTTTAACTTTTGACAGAATGGTCCATCATGAGTTCTTAGCACAAGTTCGAACGGTCAAGTTCAACGTCATTTGTCTGAAACAATTTAAAAAATCCTCCCGCATTTCTGGCGAAACAATTCATGGCTTTTTCACCACGATAATAAACTTGCACACACTTCGTTTCTGGTTCGTTAATTTGAACCAAAAACAATACTGTAATCATGCCCAAGCCTCTACATTCGACAGACATGGCCGCGCGGGATTAGCCGAGCGGTCTCAGTTGCTGCAGTCATGGACTGTGTGGCTGATCCCGGCGGAGGTTCGAGCCCTCCCTCGGGCATGGGTGTGTGTGTTTGTCCTTAGGATAATTTAGGTTAAGTAGTGTGTAAGCTTAGGGACTGATGATCTTAGCAGTTAAGTTCCATAAGATTTCACACAAATTTGAACAGACATGGCCTCATGTGACCCTTTTCTGTTCCGAAACGTAAAGAAAAACCTTAAAGCGTCCCCATTTTGTAAGCAACCATGAACTTCGAAACGCATAGCAGAGAGAGCTAATAACAGTCTCAAATATTGAGTTCCTGAAGTGTTTCCTGGAGTCAGAAAAAGAACTGTCAAAAAAGACTACTAGCGTGGATGATGGGGACCGCAAACGCACCAATATTTGATGAGATTTCTGTTGCAGCACACAGAGACGCACCAAAGGTACCTTGCGGTCGGTGGAGAAGATATTTTATCTTTGACAAGTGCTGCATGAAACGTGGGTTGAGGCATGTTAGGATCATTTTACATGTTATAATTTACGGGTAGGTTAAAGTCACTCAAGTGTACAAAGTTAGGTACATGCACGATTCTTTTTTATTGTTGACATTAGAGTCTGTTCACGCATTTCCCACAGCTGCCGCTAGGACAGAACTAAAAATGTAATATCCCCACAAAACCCCGCATTAGTGAGAGAAGTGTTTGTGTAACTATTATTGAGTGAAGATTTTACACTACTGGCCATTAAAATTGCTACACCACGAAGATGACGTGCTACAGACGCGAAATTTAACCGACAGGAAGAAGATGCTGTCATATGCAAATGATTAGCTTTTCAGAGCATTCACACAAGAATGGCGCCGGTGGCGGCACCTACAACGTGCTGACATGAGGAAAGTTTCCAACAGATTTCTCATACACAAACAGCAGTTGATCGGCGTTGCCTGGTGAAACGTTGTTGTGATGCCTCGCATAAGGAGGAGAAATGCATACCATCATGTTTCCGACTATGATATAGGTCGGATTGTAGCCTATCGCGATTTCGGGTTATCGTATCGCGACATTGCTGCTCGCGTTGGTTGAGATCCAATGACTGTTAGCAGAATATGGAATCGGTGGGTTCAGGAGGGTAATACGGAACGCCGTGCTGGATCCCAACGGCCTCGTATCACTAGCACTCGAGATGACAGGCATCTTATCCGCATGACAGTAACGGATCGAGCACCCACGTCTCGATCCCTGAGTCAACAGATGGGGACATTTGCAAGACAACAACCATCTGCACGAACAGTTCGACGACGTTTGCAGCAGCACGGACTATCAGCTCGGAGACCACAGCTGCGGTTACCCTTGACGCAGCATCGCAGACAGGAGCGCCTGCGATGGTGTACTCAACGACGAACCTAGGTGCACGAATGGCAAAACGTCATTTTTTCGGATGAATCCAGGTTCTGTTTACAGCCTCATGATGGTCGCATCCGTGTTTGGCGACATCGCGGTGAACGCACATTGGAAGCGTGTATTCGTCATTGCCATACTGGCGTATCACCCGGCGTGATGGTATGGGGTGCCATTGGTTACACGTCTCGGTCACCTCTTGTTCGCATTGACGGCACTTTGAACAGTGGACGTTACATTTCAGATGTGTTACGACCCGTGGCTCTACCCTTCGTTCGGTCCCTGCGAAACCCTACATTTCAGCAGGATAATCCACGACCGCATGTTGCCGGTCCTGTACGGCCTTTCTGGATACAGAAAATGTTCGACTGCTGCCCTGGCCAGCGCATTCTCCAGATCTTTCACCAACTGAAAATGTTTGGTCAATGGTGGCCGAGCAACTGGCTCGTCACAATACACCAGTCACTACTCTTCATGAACTGTAGTATCGTGTTGAAGCTGCATGGGCAGCTGTACCCGTACACTCCATCCAAGCTCTGTTTGACTCAATCCCTAGGCGTATGAAGGCCGTTATTACGGCCAGAGGTGGTTGTTCTGGGTACTGATTTCTCAGGATGTATGCACTCAAATTGCGTGAAAATGTAATCACGTGTCAGTTCTAATATAATATAATTGTCCAATGAATACCCGTTTATCATCTGCATTTCTTCTTGGTGTAGCAACTTTAATTAAGTGTAGCTGGGCCACTTTGCCATGACTCCCAACATTCCGTAGCAAAAGTTTGACAGTCATGACAAGGTGCTCTGTGACACCTCCGTTGGTGGCCACTTCGACGGCTCACAGCGGCCAGTGCCCCGGCACTAGAGGAAAGTCGTACACCACAGAGCGAGCGCCAGAGGCACAATCTGGAGACACGCCTCGCTTGAGAAAGGACACCGTACGAAGAGTCTGGCGGACAGTACGAATTGTGCAGATAACTGAGGGGCCCCTGTCGACACTGGGACGGAGCACAGACACAAAGCGCCAAGAGATGTGTGAAACTAAAGAACTGCGGAAGACGTCAGTCTGCTTAAAAAATGTTTGCTGTTGCTTATAAATCAAGAACGCCAGCAGTTTCTAAGACGAAGCGCAGACTGAGAATGTCCGTGCCTCACGCTAGGACAACGGCTACAAAGAAGTGGCTGCCTTCACAGCAACCAAGGAGTGCAGAAATATAGCGGAAAACTGTGTGGCCAACGTTGGGAACAGCCTTGACAGTGAAAACGTGAGAGAGATGCCAACTTTCGAGTCACACACCGGTCCACACAAGACAGAAAATTTCCACCCTGCACTGGGAAGTGTGGTCATGAAACGGCGATCAGCTATTGGGCGGCACTGTAAATGTAGCCCGCCAATGACGATGCAGAGAGGAGGAAAAAATCAACGAATCAGTGAGCTTAAAGAGCGATGAGAAGGGAAGAGGACAGTCGGTGGGACAGAGCGGAAGCGGGACGACGTGGAGGCTCTTCCATCCATCGCCTACATCCGCCTCCCGACAGCGCGATATCGCAGCTTCGGCCACAGAGCCAGACCGGGAAGAGCGGTCGATTCGCGCGGCACAGCTCCGAAATGACGCGCTGCGCCGGACCGACTATGACTATAAGGAATGGTGAGATGATTCATTCCTCCCTCCTTTCCCTTAATGACTGAGTCGTGTCCAAGCCCGGTCAAATCGGCCTTGATATATGTTCAAAAAATGGCTCTAAGCACTATGGGACTTAACATCTCAGGTCATCAGTCCCCTAGACTTAAAACTACTCACTAACCTAAGGACATCACACACATCCATGCCAGAGGCAGGATTCGAACCTGCAACTGTAGCAGCAGGGAGGTTCCGGACTGAAGCGCCTAGAACCGCTCGGCCACATCGGCCGGGTTGAAATATGTGATTTTGTGTGTGTGTGTGTGTGTGTGTGTGTGTGTGTGTGTGTGTGTGTGTGTGTGTAGAAGAGTCATCTCATATTTTGTTGATCTAAATAGTCTGTTCCATTGGCTGTCAATTATTTAATCTCATAACTTTTTGTTTATTTCACTCAATTATTGGTGACAATTATTGGCTCCCAACGTGGTGCAATATAATTAATAACTTGCATGTATTTTGTGCAAGAGATTACTGAGAATTCTGTATTCAACACAATTTTTGGCGCCCGACGTGGGGCGATCTCATTAGCAGTTTGCATACAATATCATATCACAAAGATTTATTTTACTCACTACAGTAGATAATAGTCAAAACTGACAGTTGTTAGTCTGCTTGGCTGTATGACCACGAAATCGACAGCTAATATATTTTTGAAAAAATATTGAATTGTGCTCCGGAAGGTGTGTGGTACCGTGGTACCGTTCGACTGGCAGCTCAGCTTAATGAGAGTACATAAAACAGTGAATGTTTCCTAGGTTAACAACGATTCTCATTTAGCGATGGCGTTAGCTTTAAAACAAATTGCGAAATCATGTCATAACTTACTTTTAATGATTGTGTGGTGAAAGGTGACATGATCCGCAGCGAATGTCAAGTATGCCGTCGACCAGTATAAACTGTGAGTGTTAACGCTAGAATTGTCCGCCCCCGGCAGCTGAGTTACCGGCACGGTAGCTCAGCGTGTTCGGTCAGTGGGTTGGCAGCCCTCTGTAATAAAAAAAACTGAGTTAATTGATCAAAAACGAACTTAAAACGGATGTCTTACGACGTTCGCCCCGAGCAGATGCAACGAACGAACGAAAAAAAAAAAAAAAGTGGTCAGTGTGACAGAATGTCAATCCTAAGGGCCCGGGTTCGATTCCCGGCTGGGTCGAAGATTTTCTCCGCTCAGCGACTGCGTGTTGCGTTGTCCTGATCATCATCATTTCATCCCCATCGACGCGCAAGTCGTCGAAGTAGCGTCAAGTCGAAAGACTTGCACCCGGCGAACGGTCTATCAGACGGGACGCCCTAGTCACACGACATTTACATTTATGCCAGAATTTGCACAGATTTAAATCTTGGCTTTCCTTCAGGACACTCACTGAGCTACTTTCTAACTTATAACCTCCAATCAAACTGTGAGGTACCTTCCTGATGCTACACCAGCCACAGGTATTGATTACTCGTGTTGTTATAGTTAAGGAGTGTGAAGGGATGAATCCATACACATAATTAAATGGATATACATACACATTTGTATGTATGTTCCATATACCCCAACTCCCTAAATCACTTGATCGATTTCAACCAAACTTGGCATATCACTAACTGTCTGGAAATCATCGCCGAAAATACCCGTAATTTATTCATTCAATATTTGAGAATGAGAGCACTTAATGACTTACAGGAAACTCTACACATAATTCCAAACCCATACGAAACTTTTCCTGGCTAACAACACCCCCCCCCCCCGCCCCCGCCCCCCCCCCCCACACACAAAATGATGTAAGGAATAAAGGTTACTGCTTACTATATTTTCGTTGTTTTTGCAGTAAAACTGCCTCATTTTAATTTATTACTTCTTTTCTACTAACTCTATTAGCAACACTTTTCGCAGACAGTGCCCATACATTCCGCTGAATGTACCTACAAACATATATCGTTGTACGACACATAGTTCAGAAGATATGCCGCCAAATACTGAAATGTGTGAAAAACTGAAGCATCATACATCGCTTTTAAATTTATTACTCCTTTGCTAATAACTCTATTCCCAACACATTTCGCAGTGTACACATATGCCTATGAACGCACCTAGAAAAATATTTCGTTGTACGACACACAGTTCAGGAGGTGTAACGTCATAAACACTGATATATGTGAAAAACTGCCGCATCATGCATGTTGTTTTAATCAATTATTTCTTTTACTACTATTTCTATTCACAACACATTTCGTAGACAGTATCTACATACACCACTGGATGTATTTGTAAAATTATATCATTGTACCACAAATAGTTCAGGAGATATGACGTCATAAACATTGCGCTGTATTAAAGCGAAACTGCAGGGTAAATTTCTCTAGGGATACGGATGAAATAACTGGACAAATGTCAGTGAAATATATTAAATATATGTGAAATGTATTAGACGTATGCCGGGTTCCCGGGTTCGATTCCCGGCGGGGTCAGGGATTTTCTCTGCCTCGTGATGACTGGGTGTTGTGTGCTGTCCTTAGGTTAGTTAGGTTTAAGTAGTTCTAAGTTCTAGGGGACTGATGACCATAGATGTTAAGTCCCATAGTGCTCAGAGCTATTTTATTAGACATATGCGTATACAGACAAAGCCACAGGTAAAAAGTTCATCCTAAACACCTGGAATGGTTTGAATCAGATTTGGTACTCTTATTTACGATCTGGAAAAATCACTCTGGGAGGGTAAGAACCACTGGCCGCCTACTGGGATAGCAGAGATAAGGCGATAGGGGAAAGGAGGGGAGGGGGGGAGAACAGATAGGGGGAAGGAGGAGATGTTGAGAGGGAGACGAAATTAGAGTGGGAGAGGAAGAGATGGATAGAGGGGGATGGACGAGGTGTATAGAAGGAGAAGGAGCGGAAAGACAGAGAGGGAGGAGCAGATGGACGGAGAGAGGAGAGTGAGGAGATGGACAGACAGAGGGGCAGGAGAAGGTGGAGGAGATGGACGGAGAAGAGGGAAAGGATGAGATGGACAGAGACAGGATGAAGGTGGAGATGCGCTAATAGAAGATCGGAATAAATACACACCCGGACAAAGCCATGTACTCAGGTACAGGGTGGCGCACGAAATGTGTTACCAATTGTTTCTTTCACAATTTACGACACACATTAGATATCCCGCTGAGATCTCTACAGCAGCACCAGCAGAGCTTGGAAAAACAAATGAGTTAGGAAATGACGTGTAATTCACGATACTGCCGCTAGGAGACTAGTAAGCAGCAATGGCTGACAATGGAAGACTGACGACACAGCAACGACCGGCAATTGTATTACTTTTTCATGAAACGAAAAGCCTTGTTATGACTCAGAGGCGTTTTCGACAACGGTTTAACACACGATGGGTCCCTTGCAAGAAGACCATCCACAGGTTGTACGATCAATTTGTACAGGAAGGAACAGTATTGGAAGCGAAGCGACCTCAGCCTAAGCCTGTTTGTTCGCCGGAGAATATTGAAGCTGTACGAATTGCTGTACAGGTAAGTCCCGGGAAATCGTGTAGAAAGGCAGCAGTGCAACTGGGAATATCCAGACGCTCCGTTCAACGCATTCTTAAAAGTGACCTCATATGTACCCATACAAGATGACCTGTACACAGAAGCTAACTGAAGAACACAAGCAGCAGAGACTACTGTTTGCTCAGTGGGCGGAGGATAGGTAAGAAACACTCAACAACGTTTGGTTTTCAGACGAGGCGCATTTTAGACGGCATGGTTAACAAACAAAATGTACGCTTTTGGGCCACTGAAAACCCATAAGTGCTTCATGAACGACAACATCATGCTCCGAGGATTACAGCGTGGGCAGCACTTTCCAGTCACGGACTTATTGGACCCTTTTTCTTTGAAGAAACTGTGAACAGCGAGCGTTATTTGAGCATGCTTCGCAATAGCTTCAGTCCACAGCTTCTTGCTAATGCCTTGCCCTTCAACACGCAGTGGTTCATGCAAGATGGAGCAAGGCCACATACTGCAAACACTGTGTTGGAGTTTTTACACGAGCATTTCGACATGCGGATCATTTCACTCAGGTTTCCAGGTCGCTTCAATGACGGACAAAATTGGCCCCCCAAATAGTCCAGACCTCAATCCATGTGACTTTTTTCTTTGGGGGTGGCTAAAGGAAAAAATTTTCCCGAAACGTCCACGTGATTTAATGGAGCTGAGAAGACTTATTCTTCAAGCTTGCAGTGAAATTACGGAAGACATGTGCCGTAGATCAATAATGCGGTGTTCGTTTGAAGGAAGCTAGGAAACGAAATGGTGGACATATTGAGCATGTGCTGAGTTAGAAAAAATCTCCATGGACGGCTCTTCATTGTAGTATATGTTCCTTTCAGATTGTATTGACAATAAAGTTTATATTCAAAAACAAAATGGTAACACATTTCGTGCGCCACCCTGTAGTTAAGCAGAGCGACCACAAAGCTATCCCGAATACTGTGATGTCGTTACCAAGGGGCTTCAAAAAAACACCCAGAGTATCCTGAAAGGATTTGTTGAACTTAAAAGGGTACATTTCGCTCTGTCTATTTGGACTACAATTGGTGCAAATACGTTATCTTCCCACCCTAATTGGGCGCGCCAAAGCGTGAAAGTCTGGAAGTTGGCTTATTCGTCAAATGGCATTGCGTTTTTGGGCAGAGCTGCCTTGTTATGGCCTTGCTTTTAGGTGATAATTAATTTTACATGATGTGGTTATTCTAGAAGGGAGAAATGCTTCAGGCTACATAGGCCATATGACATCATCCAAAGAGTCTTCAGTCAATGACAAACACAGCGTTGCGTCTACACTTTTACACTCACTCACAGTTCTCGGTACAAAGTGTATTTCGGTAACAAGTCTCCTGTATCCTAATATGGATCGTTTTGCTCCCCGTGTCGCGTTTTGATAGTGGTCCTTGCAACGCCATTGTCATCTCAGACATTTTTGCTCTCGATACAAAAACAAGCTGGCAGTCTTAGGCGTTAATGTTAAGGCATATCACCAGTGGTATCAACACAAAAATAACATGGCGCGTGTTATTACAATTTGTTAGAATTTCATAGTACTTTCCTGAACCAAACAGCGTTATTCTCTTGACGGGGTTGAGTGCCAAACTTCCTTTCAGTTCCACTTTTTTATAGGTAACTGTGTGATCTACACAGTCAGGGGTTACAGCTCATGTCAAATCATAACTATAGAAGATGACAGTTGTGTTACACATCACTTGTTGCCCATGTGCAGACCACCACTCTGCCTGCGTAATGAATGTCTCCTGGTCAACGATCAGCATTTGCCTTAACAAGGTAGTAGTAAAACAATGTTTGATGGTGCTTTTTTGTTGATGTAATTTACGCCTTGGTTCAAATGGCTCTGAGCACTATGGGACTTAACATCTATGGTCATCAGTCCCCTCGAACTTAGAACTACTTAAACCTAACTAACCTAAGGACAGCACACAACACCCAGTCATCACGAGGCAGAGAAAATCCCTGACCCCGCCGGGAATCGAATCCGGGAACCCGGGCGTGGGAAGCGAGAACGCTACCGCACGACCACGGGCTGCGGACAATTTCCGCCTTGAATTGCTTTAGTGGTACGTAAGTGTAATTTATTTTTCTCCGTCAGCTAGCGATGTGATGAACAAGTTGTAAAGAGTCCTGCAGTATAAAATACCTCGCACAATTCTGACAGACGCATGTGCATGCCAGTAATAGAATTCACGATGAACAGCACAGAATAATTTGTTGTGTTTTGTGACGATCAAAACATGAAGGGGATTACGATATTGCCAGTGTCTGTGTTATTCTGATTACGAAGCAAAGTTCCTTTGGACATGCATACATGGATGTACGAGTGCAGGTCGTAGACAAATGGTTGACGACAATTGGAAGTTTGGGTCTCGCCGTGAGGCGTGCACAGGTAGCCAAATGGTCAGCCGACACGGTAGCTCAGCGTGTTCAGCCAGAGGGTTAGTTGCCCTTTGTAAGAAAAAAACTGAGTTAGTGGATCAACGACGAACTTCAACAAGCATCATGGGACGTCCGCCCCGAACAAATAGAGCGAACAATCACGACCAAAATGACATGAAACAAATGGGTAAGCGACCACTCGTGATAAGCTGGAAATCCAGGTTTGCTTCTCGGTCCCGCACAAATTTTCGTCGTCATTCCATTCTACATCTGATAGTAGTCCTTATTCGCAATTGCGAATTCATTTGATATGAAGGGGACTAATGATAATTGTGATTGGCGCAGAGTATTGTATTGTTTGTGCAGACCTCACACGGCAATTGATTTTGGGCGAAATAATATTTTCAATTACCTCTCAAGGCTGGGAATAAACAGTATTGCATATTTCTTTCATCGTGGAGCTTGTTTCTTGTGCATACAGTGGTTTAAACTTTGGTATTACTGTAATCATCCTTCGGTACGTCTCGATACAAACACCACGACTGTCACTGCTTCAGATCTCCCCTGTCACGTGCATATTCCAGCTAGTTTTCACAACTCCTACTGCTACGATCAGCTGTTGCTGTTTATGACTCCAAGCAGCACTCGGATATCTTTACGGCTGTAGCACTCTTTTGAAGTGCAGCAGTATGAATATAATTCTCAGTTGATAAATTGCCAAGGTTACTGCTAACATCTTGTTTCAGGTGTAATATTGGCGTCTGTGATAAACTGTTTCTCCACCTTCAGCACAGGCCATAATGCACGACTTGTATATCCCTCTCCAAATAACTGACGCCATCTTGCCTTTATTGGAAGTCGCTTCCATTGAATCGGCCCAAGGCTCCGCAATCCCGTAAATGGTGTGTGACGAACAGCTGACAAATTGAATAGCGGCCATTGTAGTAGCAAACGTACGCGCGAAATCTATGGTTCGGAAAACGAAAGATAGATGGAACAGCATCATCTTTCAGTCTTTTGCAATTTGCATAGTTCGCCAGGAACTGACTATTCTCGAAACGTTCCGAAAACAGAAAATGGTTTTCTGTCTCCTGACAGCATTTATAACCATCTTCTTAAAGCTGTGGTTTTGAAACAGGAACCTGCAAATTAAATGCTCGTTTATTCTATTATCACGTTGTAGACACATTTATCAGGCAATTGCATTAACATATAAAACATCTAAAACATCCACGGACCTGTGGAAGGTAAAACTGGTCCCTTTATCGAATTTATTTGTGAAATTAAACGCTGTGTAATTCACCAACAGTTCTTTTTTTTTTCACGCAAACTGTAATGTGCTGTCAGGACCAGATCTTTAGCTTACGGCAAATAATGAAGAAGCGTTATGAGTGGAACAGGGAATTGTATCTATGCTTCATAGATCTAGAAAAGGCGTATGACCGGGTTCCTAGGAGGAAGTTATTGTCTGTTCTACGAGATTGTGAAATAGGAGGCAAACTTTTGCAAGCAATTAAAGGCCTTTACGTGGATAGTCAGGCAGCAGTTAGAGTTGACGTAAATTGAGTTCATGGTTCAGAGTAGTTTCAGGGGTAAGACAAGGCTGCAACCTGTCTCCACTGTTGTTCATATTATTTATGGATCATATGTTGAAAACAATAGACTGGCTGGGTGAGATTAAGATATGTGAACACAAAATAAGCAGTCTTGCATATGCGGATGACTTAGCTGTGATGGCAGATTCGATTGAAAGTCTGCAAAGTAATATTTCAGAGCTAGATCAGAAATGTAAGGACTATGGTATGAAGATTAGCATCTCCAAAACGAAAGTAATGTCAGTGGGAAAGAAATATAAACGGATTGAGTGCCAAATAGAAGGAACAAAGTTAGAACAGGTGGACGGTTTCAAGTACTTAGGATGCATATTCTCACAGGATGGTAACATAGTGAAAGAACTGGAAGCGAGGTGTAGCAAAGCTAATGCAGTGAGCACTCAGCTACGATCTACTCTCTTCTGCAAGAAGGAAGTCAGTACCAAGACTAAGTTATCTGTGCACCGTTCAATCTTTCGACCAACTTTGTTGTATGGGAGCGAAAGCTGGGTGGTTTCAGGTTACCTTATCAACAAGGTTGAGGTTAGGATATGAAAGTAGCTAGGATGATTGCAGGTACTAGTACATGGGAACAATGGCAGGAGGGTGTCCAGAATGAGGAAATCAAAGAAAAACTGGGAATGAACTCTATAGATGTAGCAGTCAGGGCGAACAGGCTTAGATGGTGGGGTCATGTTACACGCATGGGAGAAGCAAGGTTACCCAAGAGACTCATGGGTTCAGCGGTAGAGGGTAGGAGGAGTCGGGGCAGACCAAGGAGAAGGGTACCTGGATTCGGTTAAGAATGATTTTGAAGTAATAGGCTTAACATCAGAAGAGGCACCAATGTTAGCACTGAATAGGGGATCATGGAGGAATTTTATAAGGGGGACTATGCTCCAGACTGAACGCTGAAAGGCATAATCAGTCTTAAATGATGATGATAATGATGATGATGTAATATGCAGGCAGTACAATTACAACCAACAAATGCTGTATATATCTCCGGATAAATACAAAAAGTTTCATCTGCGTCCTTAACAGTCACAATACACTTCCATTTCACAGACTCTTATCACCACAATGGCATCCAGCGGAATGTTCAAAATATCCGTCGACTGCAGCGTCCTCGGGGAGTCTAATTATTTTTACGAGATCTTTGGTTCGGCCCTGCCACCTATTTCTAAATTATTATTCGATCAGATAATTCAGTGTCGGCCTAAGCAAGTTGCAGGAAACATATTTTCATTAATTTGAGTCAGCCTGATATTGCCTCAGATTCTTTTACACAAACAAGAAAAACGTAGTCGCTGCTCTTCCTCAGCAGTTCCTGATCAGCATTAATAAATGTAGAGAAGACGTAGACACAGCCGCACTCTGTCACACTGTGTGCGAGCCGACGGCGGAGAGCACCTCGAACTGTGATCTCGGCAGTATGCAGCGGCACTCCACGCCTCAGCGCTGGCAGCAAGAAATTGGCAAGTAGGGCGGCGGGTGGTGGCGGCTTGCAGCGTGCAGCGTGCAGCGGGCCGTCGCTTGTCTTTTTGCCGGCGCGCCGGGAGCCTACCTGCACGCAAGCTTGGCAACGCCGCGCAGGTGAGCGCGCCGCCTCGCCGTACCGATAGATGGCAGCACAGGTGTAATGCACTTCAATTACTGGCGCGGCGAGACGCACAGGATCCAGGAATGTAGCTGTCGCACCGCCGCCGCGCCGCCAAATAGGCACGCGATATACGATCTTGTTCCTCGCGCCGGCCGGAAATGAGAAACACCCGGCTGCGAGATTTAACGACTCTGCGCGTGGTGTTTCCCATTAGAATACTGATGAACTCTGGTGCACACTGGTGTTCGTCGCTTATAAACAGCTAGTTCCAAGGGCTGCCAAATGCTGCAACTAGGCGCCTACAAAGACTGCCCAGGAGTAGTCAAGTGTCCATTCGCCATACACTCCAAGGAAAAAGCGCGCCCTGTATCTGAGACGGGGAGGGGAGGGGTACGACGCGTGGTAGATCCTATTAATTATATGAAAGAGGAGGCGAGGAGAAACGAAACAAAATGTCTTACAAAATAAAACCGCCACTGTGTTTATTAATCAATAAACGCATTTATTCTGCCACTTTATGAACGGTACCTACTACCTAAAACGTTCCTAACTGAGAGTATAGTTTGTACAAAGTTCGCTCATATTAGTTTGCTGTGAGGTAAGTAATGTGAATAGTTTCTATATTAGCATTTTATCAGTTTTTCACTTTGGCTGGTAAAACGGGAAAAACATCTGAGGGTAGTACACACATGGGCGTCAGCAGAACTTTATCCAGCGGAGACCAAGACCCTAAAATTGTCATTTTAGTACAATTGAGTTGTTAGTTTCGAGACCGGTCTTGCCATAAGAATTACATTTTATTGATAACACAAAAACTTATTCTATCCCTGAGAAGTGACGGTTATTCACTCAATATTTATTATAGATCGATTGATACTTAAAACGTAAGCTTCATTTCATGATTATCTTCGCCGTTCACCTGTTTGTATAAGCTGGACCTGTCCTTCTCTGTGCGCGGATAAGAGCGGGTATGGGGAATCGACAGGAAATAGATTCAGGGCTGTTTTTCAGAACTGGCCTGTAAAGATCTGCATCTGCTTTTGAGTTTAGGTCAGTGCAAACACGCAGGTGCGCCAAAAGAAATGGCATAGTTTTCTGTGAACATTGTAACAATAAACAAACATAAGTTACACAGCAATAAGTAACGCCGTAGCATTGTCTCACTGCGGTCAGTCACTTAATAAATTAGCAAAAAGAGAGGTTTAGCGTAATCCCGGCAAATCACTTACAGACGCGTATGAGCATTCTGTAATGAATAAAAAAATTGTGTACTTCAGATTCCAGGGGGGGGGGGGGGGGGGGAGGAGATACAAGTGACCTCTCTTGTCCCTCCTTGTGGATGCCTATGTGTACATTAATGAAATCTTTTTAACCTACATTTTGAACTGCAAAAATAGCGCCGAGGCGATAAAAACACAACTGGAAGAAAGTTCAACACCCACAGCGGCAAGGACATTTTATTGACAAGTGAGATGACAGATAGTAGATCATAGTAGGATTATATAATATCAAATTAAGACCAACTGAAACACACACATCACAATAAAGGGTACCCATACAGCCACATTAAAACATAGCGTACACCCCTCCGGCGGCAATACAGGCGTGTATTTTCGCATGCAAACAATCGCAAAGGTACCGAATAGCAATCTGCGATAGATTGTCAAAAACGGCTCTGAGCACTATGGGACTTAACAGCTGTGGTCATCAGTCCCCAAGAACTTAGAACTACTTAAACCTAACTAACCTAAGGACATCACACACATCCATGCCCGAGGCAGGATTCGAACCTGCGACCGTAGCAGTCGCGCGGTTCCGGACTGCGCGCCTAGAACCGCGAGACCACCGCGGCCGGCGATAGATTGTCCCAAGCACCTTTCGCCTTTTGTTGCAATTCGGCAATGGTTCTTGCAGGCCCTGTAGAACGAGTAAGTTCCCGTTCCATCATGTCCCACGCGTGTTCAATTGACGAAAGATCTGGTGATCTTGCTGTACATCACGAAGAGCTCAGCGTCATAGCAGCCGTATGTGGACGTGCATTGTCCTGCTGAAAAAGCACATCACCTTCCTGTCGAAGTAATGGCGGTAGCGTGAAGATAACAGCCTTTGCAATGTAGCGGGCACTGGTTCCTTTACCCTGCAGAAACGCCAGACGTGACCGTGCGGCGTGGCGCCTTATGTGGTCCCTATTGAGATCGTAACAGCAGTTAGTAGAAGTGCAGTATGAGTCACGCACAAGACAGGTGCTCAGATACTCGAATGTATGTGGTTTCTGTGCGATCTGGTGGAGGTCACTAGCTGACTGCCACTGTTTGAGCTGCAGTCAAAATTGCTGTAATTTTTATTTGCAGTCCTGTTTGTAATTATCTAACTATTTATTATGTAATTATGCTTATTTACGAGACTGAATGAAGGTGTGCATCTGAAATAATGTTCTATGTATAGTTTTTTTATACTGTACATTAAAGTAACTGGTCTCGTGAAGAATGTTCTAGAATGACGCGTGTGTTAGTCATTCGTACTGGGCAACTTGTTATAAACTACTGTATTTCCTCAGTACCTGAGATTTTGATTTTGGTAAAGTAGTTTTGTTCAGAGGAAATTAATTTTATATTTGTGGGTTTTCAAAATTTATTTATGTTAATGTACTGTTCTGTTTCAGTGACAAATTCTGTTTGGTTTTGCATATATGAGCGGCATTGAGCGGGTTTGATGCTGCTTTCCGACTGGCTGTGATATTCCTCTGCAAATCAGAAACTAGCGTATTCGCACGTAGTGTGGGAACTAGAAACTTCTTTTGTGCAAAGAGAGGAGTATAGTCGGAGCTTGTATCGCATAGTGATTGGTGCTCCGATGAAAATTATTAACATCTTGATATTCCGGTACCAAAGTGTTTGAGAAATGCCGTGAAGTGTGGAAGAGAGTTTGATTTAATGCCCAGTGTGAAATCGAGAACTTTTGGTGACATTTTAAATAACTAAATTTCGCGTGTCGTGTTAAATACTCGAGAACGTGAACATTTTGTTACGTGAGACTGATTATAACAACATTTGAACGAGGTTTCTAAAAGAAACAATCCGTTTGTAAACTTTCTGTGAAGGATAATTAATAATTACCATAAACTGGCAACGGTTATGAGTGGTGTGTGCGTGTGGATTTTTCCTACTTTGTACCGCTTCGAGTAAGGCTTAGTAATAACTGATGTATGCAAGCTTACCGTAATAGAGTCAAATTTTAAGCACATAAATGCTCTCATTTAAGTATTATTAACCCTCCACCGACCGAACAATTTTGGTGAGATTTGTGGTTACAAGGTGTACAGCTTTTCCCGGTGGAGAACTGCATTTCAGTAACTTCAAAGAGGCGTGCGCGTGAGAAGAGATTCACCCCAAGTTGAGTGGAAATTTATTAGCAGAAGCACATCACCGCGCCGCCACAACCCTCACATACACGCACCATGAAGCTTGGGCTGGGAACTGTGTGTCGTGGGCGAATACAGTCTGGGACAGACAACTCACCAGGTTCACACCATACACATGCACATCTATCACTCCCATTCATACAGATCCCCTTCTCATCTGTGTGAAGACAACAGAGCCAAATTCTACTCTCCGCAAACTTTTTCACCATACCACAGTAGTCATGCTTTGCGCTGTCGTGGAGTCAGCGGTTGCACGGCCAAGGGCACACGTGATCTTAGTCCTGTTGCTAGCAGACAGATCCCAATGATCCATGATGACACAGCTCGTGTATCTGCCCGGATTTCGTTCCTTGATGATGATTAGGAGGCCATCGTTACTCGCACAATGCGTCGATCTTGACGTTCGTCTGTACTACGTGGAAGTCCACAACCTCACTTGCAGGTGTGGGAATGTCCCACAGACCACTTTAGAGTGTTGCGATACACAACCGATAGATTGTGCCCAACATGTCTGTCGATATATCCATCCAGCTCCTTAAATGGCTCAAATGGCTCTGAGCACTATGGGACTTAATATCTGAGGTCATCAGTCCCCTAGAATTTAGAACTACACTACTGGCCATTAAAAATGCTACACCAAGAAGAAATGCAGATGATAAACGGGTATTCATTGGACAAATATATTATGCTAGAACTGACATGTGATTACATTTTCACGCAATTTGGGTGCATAGATCCTGAGAAATCAGTACCCAGAACAACCACCTCTGGCCGTAATAACGGCCTTGATACGCTTGGGCATTGAGTCAAACAGAGCTTGGATGGCGTGTACAGGTACAGCTGCCCATGCAGCTTCAACACGATACCACAGTTCATCAAGAGTAGTGACTGGCGTATTGTGACCAGCCAGTTGCACGGCCACCATTGACCAGACGTTTTCAATTGGTGAGAGATCTGGAGAATGTGCTGGCCAGGGCAGCAGTCGAACATTTTCTGTATCCAGAAAGACCCGTACAGGACCTGCAACCCGCGGTTGTGCATTATCCTGCTGAAATGTAGGGTTTCGCAGTGATCGAATGAAGGGTAGAGCCACGGGTCATAACACATCTGAAATGTAACGTCCAGTGTTCAAAGTGCCGTCAATGCGAACAAGAGATGACCGAGACGTGTAATTAATGGCACCCCATACCATGACGCCAGGTGATACGCCAGTATGGCTATGACGAATACACGCTTCCAATGTGCATTCACCGCGATGTCGCTAAACACGGATGCGATCATCATGATGCTGTAAACAGTGCCTGGATTCATCCGAAAAAAATGACGTTTTGCCATTCGTGCACCCAGGTTCGTCGTTGAGTACACCATCGTAGGTGCTCCTGTCTGTGATGCAGCGTCAAGGGTAACAGCAGCCATGGTCTCCGAGCTGATAGTCCATGCTGCTGCAAACGTCGTCGAACTGTTCGTGCAGATGGTTTTGTCTTGCAAACGTCCCCATCTGTCGACTCAGGGATCGAGACGTGGCTACACGATCCGTTACTGCAATGCGGATAAGATGCCTGTCATCTCGACTGCTAGTGATACGAGGCCGTTGGGATCCAGCACGGCGTTCCGTATTACCCTCCTGAACCCACCGATTTCATATTCTGCTAACAGTAATTGTATCTCGACCAACGCGAGCAGCAATGTCGCGATACGATAAGCAGCAATAGCGGTAGGCTAAAATCCGACCTGTATCAAAGTCGGAAACATGATGGTACGCATTTCTCCCCCATACATGAGGCATCACAACAACGTTTCACCAGGCAACGCCGGTCAACTGCTGTTTGTGTATGTGAAATCTGTTGGAAACTTTCCTCATGTCAGCACGTTGTAGGTGTCGCCACCGGCGCCAACCTTGTGTGAATGCTCTGAAATGCTAATCATTTGCATATCACATCATCTTCTTCCTGTCGGTTAAATTTCGCGTCTGTAGCACGTCATCTTCGTGGTGTAGCAATTTTAATGGCCAGTAGTGTACTTAAGCCTAACTAACCTACGGACATCGCACACACCCATGCCGAGGAAGGATTCGAACCTGCGACCGCAGCGGTCGCGCGGTTCCGGACTGAAGCGCCTAGAACCGCTCGACCACAGCGGCCGGCCTCCAGCTTCCCGCAGGCCCATAATGCGATCCCGTTCAAATGGCTGGAGCTGCCAACAGCAGTTCGTACTCTTCGGCGGGACATGGTTGTACTCTAGAACGAATACTGCAAACATTGTTCACCTCTAAACTCAGCACACTTACTGCCAACATAGTTAAAACGTAGAGGGCGCAGAGAGGCCTCCTGAGCGCCATCTGATTCCCGACGACCGTGACAAATGACTCGCTAATAGTACTGCTACAGCCGCTCAGTATACACACATTGTTGAGAGTGTCGTACTTTTTTCCAGCAGTTTGTGTGTTCACATTTGTCTCTGGGCCAATACAATCATTTGCAACATAGTACAGATTGGGGAACGAAGGATATGGAAATCGACAATGTCCTATTCAAAGGACCACTCCCTGAATTTGACTTAAGCGTATTAGGAAAACCACCTAAAACTTAAATATGGATTTTAGCCGCTGACCTGAATGCCAGGAAAGTGTGCTAACCACTGCACCGAAGCGCTTGTGACTTACAAAGAAGACAAAAAAATGGCTCTGAGCACTATGGGACTTAACATCTGAGATCATCAGTCCCACAGACTTAGAACTACTTAAACCTAACTAACCTAAGGACATCACACACATCCACGCCCAAGGCAGGATTCGAACCTGCGACCGTAGCAGTCTCGCAGTTCCGGACTGAAGAGCGTAGAACCGCACGGCCACCGCGGCCTGCTACAAAGACGACAGAAAATAGTTTTACGTCCATGTACTGACCTTCAGCTGATGACTTGTCACACCGTAGGAGTGAAAAAGGGTGTCACTGATTTGTTTAGTGATTAGTTGCACAGCTGTCATGAAGTCCAGATGGGGAGTGAACCACGGAGGACGAGGTGGGCTGTGAAGAAAAAGACGTGATGTCAACTGTGTGATGCAGAACCTCACCGATATACTGGGATGCAATTCTAGTTCGCGTCCGTAGTAGAATACCACACGTCCGCTCTGGATAACGCTAAATGAACTACCTCAACTAGCCCCAGACAATCATTCAGATCTGTTGGCACTTACACCACGCATTACGGCTATATTCTAACAAACGGATCTCCTAAGGACCTTCTGACCATGAAGCTCGGATCCTCTCGCCGAGTTTGCCACTTTAATATAGAGAGAATAAGCACAGCAAATTCAAATACAAAAAAAAGTGACAACGGTATCGATCTGGTCGCCATACAGAAGGCGCTCGACGAATCAGAAGGAAACCTTTTCTCAAGAGACAAAATATATAGCTATGATTTTCTAGTTGCTCATACGACCGACCTTATGGGGTAGCATCGTATGTAAGATCAAAAATTAAAAATGCCCCTGTCTTTGCGACTTCCACTGACAGTAATATTCATGAAGTAATTGTCAAGATTGGCGAGTTCACCGTTGTTAACAAGTCTCCCTCTTGCATTCTACCAATACATGTGTTAATCACTCATCCCCATCCAACAGTCTATCTGGGAGATTAACAGCCACCACCAGTGCTGCAAGCATAAAGAAAACGATGAAAATGGGGATGCTTTGGTTGATTGGGTTGAGGAGCGTTCCAAACACGCTAAAGATCGAGGAACATTCCGATCGGCAACTATGCAGCAGGAGTGTAATCCTGACTTCTGCTTTGTTACCGCCGATAATAATAGTAGACCAGCAACAGCAACACATAAAGTCCTCTCGGATTTCCCACATACCCATCATTTTCCATTCCTTATTAAACGTGGTACTGGTATCCCAGTAACACGGTCTTTTCCATGATCTAGATGGAATCTCAAAAAAACTGACTGGGAGGCATCATCCGCTAATTTTAACAAGTGCACGGGATAGATACCACCAACAAAAAGAACTACCAAAGGTTTACTGAAGCAGTTATCAGTGCGGCAAAAAAAGGCTACGGGCTACTGGAAGGAATATATCCTCGGCTGGACCGTTGAGTACGAGAAAATACACGAGGAATTCCAGCAAGGCGGAGATGATGACACAGCAGATGAATTACATCAGAACATCGATACTGAGAGACGCAAAAAGTGGGTCGAGACCGTTGAAGGCATAGATTTTAAGAAGTCAAGTAAAAAACCTTGGTCCTTGCTGAGGAAGCTAGGGGATGGTAGCCCAGTGGAACGTCTATGCAACTCCATGTCACAAAATCAAGTTGCTAAAAATATCATGTCAACCTCAAGAGCTCTCCAAGATCGAAGGCATACTATCAAGGTTACAAAAAAACTCAAGACCATCAAAGAGGCCTGCAACACAGAAACCAACTATTCGTTTCCCTTCAACATGGACGAAATCACAGCAGCTCTTCAAGAAATGAAATTAGGAAAATTCCTGTTTTCGATGACATCCGTAACGAATTCCTTGTACATTTCAATGGTTCAAATGGCTCTGAGCACTATGGGACTTAACGTCTGTGGTCACCAGTCCCCTAGAACTTAGAGCAACTTAAACCTAAGTAGCCTAAGGACATCACACACATCCATGCCCGAGGCAGGATTCGAACCTGCGACCGTAGCAGTCGCGC
This sequence comes from Schistocerca americana, assembly GCF_021461395.2. NCBI lineage: Eukaryota > Metazoa > Arthropoda > Insecta > Orthoptera > Acrididae > Schistocerca > Schistocerca americana. The sequence goes on from NC_060130.1 coordinate 355,680,143, forward strand.
GGTTCCGGACTGAGCGCCTAGAACCGCATGGCCACCGCGGCCGGCAACCATAGACCAATTGCACTGCTTAACGTGGTTGACAAACTTTTGGAAAGATTACTCTATAACAGGATCGGCCCTGAGGTACTTTAGCAAATACCATTTGAACAGTAGAAATTTCACCCTTCACGAAGCTGCTTGGGTCAGGTTCGTTCGTTAACAACGTTCATGGGAGCGGGCTACCAAAAACAACTGGAAACATCAGCTGCGTTTATCGATCTTACAGCAGCATACGACACAGTTTGGAGACAGGACATGAAAGCGATCCCCTGCAAAACTACCATGAACCTGAACAGTGCCATACTTCCTAACAGATGCTTCCAAGTGATCATGGATAACAGACTGAGTACCCAAATAAAGCTGAAACACGACCTCCCACAAGGCTCTGTTCTGGCTCCCATGTTATTCAGCCTCTATGTAGCTGAAATGTCTGAAACTACCCCACGTAGTTTGGATATGCCGACGATTGGCTCCTGGTAGTAAGTTGTAAGGATATAGAGTTCACTGAGGACATCTTTAAGTAGGACATGAAAGTTATTGGGAAATACTTACTCCATTGGAGATTGCAACCCAGTGTCGCAAAGACAGAAGTCTCTACATTCCACGTCAACAAGAAGACAGCCAACAGAGAACTCAGTATTTACTTTGAGAACAAATTACTGCCCCACAATCGACATCCGGAATATTTATGTGTCACTCTGGGTAAACGACTGAGCTTCAAGAATCATCTGTCAAACACAGCTGCCAAGCTTAGAAAGCGCAACAATAAGTTGCAGAAACTTGCTGGCACTTTATGGAGATCTCCAGGCACCACGAAACGGTGTAGTCTATCCGGTAGCGGAATACTGTGCAACCCGTTTGGCTCAACAGTACTTACACTAGTCGCATTAGTGTCCAAGTAAATCAAACTATGCACCTTATAATAGACACTGTAAAGGCAAACTCAGCCTATTGGCTACCTCCACTTAGCACTATGCCTCCTCCCATCTGCAACGAGAGAACTCACTCATTAGAGACCTCAAAAAGATCTAGACAAACCCTCTTCTACAAGTCCATCACAACATCCCCAACAGTGAGAGATCCAAACCTCGATCTAGACATCCTACCCTAAAGAGTGCAACAATTTTGGATAAAAATGCATTCAGCCCAAGTGATCGCTGGCAGGAGAAGTGGGTCAAACAGGTTCTCCCTGTCGTTCATAATAGAATAACCTTGGTTCATAACATGCCTTGCCTCGCCACAGCACCACTTGGATTCGACAAGCCTCGAAAAATCTGAGCTACACTAAATAGAATATTAACAAACCGTGACAGATGTGCTGACTCGCTGCATAGATTGGGAAAAATAACTTCTCCCAAGTGTGATTGTGGTGCCGCTAGTCTAACTGTAACACCTATAGCTGATGACTGCCTTCACCAGGGACCGCTTCAAGTTCGTGCACGCACCAAAAAGGCGGCAGAATACGTCAGCAGCACGGACATCCGGCTGTAGTACATCGACTGTAGTTGTGTCCCCATACATTTTCTGGTTATATATATTTTATTTATTTTTGTACCTGTTCCATTGTTTTTTCTCTCTATATGACTTGCATGTTTCATACACATTCTTAATGTATGTATTGTAGACTACTTATATGCAATTAATTCATATGTTGACTATCCTATGCGCTAAATAATAACCAAATAACCGATAAACTTTTAGGAAGCACAGGTCACACACTGAAGATGTCTTTGTCAAAGAATTTATCGTTTGTTCAAAATGTTCAAATGTGTGTGAAATCTAATGGGACTTGACTGCTAAGGTCATCAGTCCCTAAGCTTACACACTACTTAACCTAAATTATCCTAAGGACAAACACACACACCCATGCCCGAGGGAGGACTCGAACCTCCGCCGGGACCAGCCGCACAGTCCATGACTGCAACGCCCCAGACCGCTCGGGTAATCCCGCGCGGCTATCGTTTGTAACACTTCATTTATCAGCTATGCCCATGTGATGACCAACAGGTTCTGATAATGTACAACAACAGCTAGAAGCAAATTACATTTTACGAAACGTTAATTTGGATCATTCATCGCTCGTTTGGAACTCAGCGTGAGCTTTTCTCTCGCGATATCCTGCAAATTACGGACGAAAGGCAACACACAGATTCTATATTCCTACATTCCCGGAAAGCGGTTGACACAGTATCACACTGGCGACTATTAACGAAAGTTCGAGCGTACGGAATAGGGTCTCAGATATGTGACTCGCTTAAAGACTTTCAAGTAACTGAACTCAGTACGTTAGTACGTTTTGGACGGCGGGTGTTCATTTGCGACAAAGGAAGCGTGAGAAGTGCCCCAGGGAAGGATGATAGGACCGCACTTTTTCGCTATATACATAATAGATATAACGGATAGGGTGACCGTAATCTGCGACTGTTTGCCGATGAGGCCATAGTGTACGGGTAAGTGTTGTCACTGAGTGACTAGGACGGTACGGGGTGACTTGGGCAGAATTTCTGTTTGGTGTGATGAATGGTAGCTTGCCTTAAATGTGGAAAAAGGTAAGCTAATGCAGACGAGTAGGAAAAACAATACTATATTGTTTGAATACAGTATTAGTGATATGCTGCTTTCCACAGTCATATCGATTAAATATCTAGGCGTACCGTTACAACGACACATGAAATGGAACGGGCAAGTAAGGTTGATTGAAGAGGAGGCGAATGGTCGACTTCGGTTTATTGGTAGAATTCTAGGAAAGTGTAGCCCTTCTAGAAACGAGATAGTGCATACGGCAGTAGTGTGGCAAATTCTCGATTATTGCTCGACTGTTTTGGGATCCCCACCACTTCTGTTTAACGGAAGATACGCAAGCAGTTCAGAGGCTTGCTGCTAGATTTGTTACCGGTAGGTTCGTTAAAAACGTGAGAACAATGTAGACACTTCGTGAACTCTAATGAGAATCCATGGAAAAAAGAAGACGTTCTTATCGGAAACAGTACCGATAAAACTCAGAGAACCGTCACTTGTAGCGGATTGTAGAACGATTCCACTGCCATCAACTACCTCTCGTGTAAGGACGGTAGAGACAAGGTAAGAGAAATCAAGGCTCGTACGGATGTCGTTTCTTCCTCGCTCCATTTGCAAGCGGCACAGGCAAGAGAATGACTAGTAGTGTTACAACGTACACTCCACCATGCCGAAACCAAAGAAAGACGCTGGGGTCTGGAGCCATGTCGACTTTATAACTCATCACAAAGGTGATCCACTGGATTCAAATTGTGATTCTGGGCAGGCCTATCCATTTCAGGAAAGTAACTGTGCACAAATCATTGCCTCATAGATGCTCCATCATGAAGTGGTACATCGTCATGCTGACATCGTCTCCCAGCTGTTCCTCTACTGTACACATTATCAATGCTGTAAAATGTGATCGTGTCCTTCCGCATTTCGCGTTTTCTTAAACGCGATGAGGAGACCACACCATAACCGTTAAAATATCCTTATACCCTAATATCACCACTTCCACACTTCACTGTTGGTACTACATATGATGGCCGAGCGAGTTGGCGCAGTGGTTAGACACTGGACTCGCATTCGGGAGGACGACGGTTCAATCCCGCGTCCGGCCATCCTGATTTAGGTTTTCCGTGATTTCCCTAAATCACTCCAGGCAAATGCCGGGATGGTTCCTCTGAAAGGGCACGGCCGACTTCCTTCCCCATCCTTCCCTAATCCGATGAGACCGATGACGACGCTGTCTGGTCTCCTACCCCAAACAACCAAACCAAACCACACTACACATGATGGCAGGTAATGTTCTCCAGACATTCGACAAATCCAAATCCTCCCAGGGTATAGCGTCATTCTCGTTTCCAAATCATTCCTATCCGGTCGTCTACTCTTTCGTGGAGTCGCTCTTTAAACCACCTCAAACGTCGGTTATAACTGACAACAGAAAAGTATAGCTTGCGAGGAACTCCCCGACCATTGTATATCATCCTTCTTAATAAGTATAGAGGAATGATGACCTCATATGTTAAGTCCCATAGTGTTTAGAGCCACTTGAACTCTCTTTTTTTTACAACCGCCATCCACAATGCGCTAATGTCTCTGTCCGTCAAGCACGTAAGGTCTTCCTGCACTTGGCCGTTCCTTCGCGTTTCCACTTCACAATCAATCACATCATCAACAGTCCACTTGTACGGCTTCAAAAAAGGTGATATGTTGCTGATGGGTTTGCTACTCAGGTGACATCCAATGACTAGTTCGCATTTGATGCCACTGAGCTCTCGTGACCGATCCATTCTGCTGTTATTGCTTCTCTACTGATAACACAACAACCCCCACCCCCCACCCTCCCTCCTCCTTTTATACTGGCGGCTCTACCTCTCGTGACATGTAGTGGTCAATTCCACTTTACACAGGGGTGTGCGGATGCTTTTGATCAAACAGTGTACGTCCCAGCTGCCGCTTGCCAGCAGCTATCATATTCACCGAGCGAGGTGGCGCAGTGGTTAGCACACTGGACTCGCGTTCGGGAGGACGACGGTTCAATCCCGCGTCCGTCCATCCTGATTTAGGTTTCCGGTGATTTCCCTAAATCGCTCTAGCCAAATGCCGCGATAGTTCCTTTGAAAGGGCACGGCCGACTTCGTTCCCCATCTTTCTTTAATCCGATGAGACCGATTGTTGTAATGGCGACCGGAACGGTCGCGGGGCTGTGGTGACGGAAACGCGGCGGGATCAGCGGAGCGGCCCGCGAACAACAACACAACGGGAGAGCTTACGACACAAAACAAGAACAGACAAGAGAATCACGAACCAAACAAGACAGCCACGTCTACTCGTAAAGCAACACGAAAGTCAATACGCTGTAATACGAGGCGATATGTCCTGAGACGCACGCGAGGTTAGACTGGCAGGCTGAGCTTTTTTTTTTTTCTTTTATTGAATTTCGATTCTCCCCGAAGGGGGCGGGCTGGCAGCAGCTTAGAACGCTGCTCTGCAGCCTACAGACTTTTTAAAACGTAAGAAGAAGATAAGAAACAATAAAAGCAGGCGATAAAACGGTGGCTTAAATTGTAAAACGGCGGAAAATTCTGCAGCCACGTGTTCCACTGTGGCGCCCTCACACGAAAAGCGGGCCAGGAGGCGCGCGCCGCCACAGCTTACCTCTATGGGTCTTCGACGTCCGTGACGTCTGGCGGGGATTCAAATTCCGCGGCGCGCGGTACCAGACCGATGACCTCGCTGTTTGATCTCTTCCCCCAAACAATCCAACCCTCTTAAGTTCAGCATAACTGCCTCCACATCACCAACGACCTGCCTTATTCACTCATATCTAAGCGATTCTTTCCATCTAGCATCCCTTCAACTACTGTTTTCAGCAACGGCTTATGTCGTAGTATGTGCTCGCCGCTTGTTAATGGCCCAGAGTCGTATTTAGGATACATGGTCATCTACACAGAACCTATGTAATGGGCACTGACATAGAAAAAATTGTGGTAACTGTTGTGGACTGGCAATACAGCCAATCCACAGTGACGGGTAACCGAAAGGCACGCGCTTAAACTCACGCAGGCTGGCGTGAGGTCTGAAACAGGATACGTGATGAATGCTATAAAGAAAAGTACGTAGCTGCTGGAATACTTAACTTTAATCCACAATTGGTGAACATTGGTCTTGTTACTGTACATGCTTCATTAGATACATAGCAAAGGATAAATGGCGCCTTGCTAGGTCGTAGCAATTGACTTAGCTGAAGGCTATGCTAACTATCGTCTCGGCAAATGAGAGCGTAATTCTCAGTGAACCTTTCCTAGCAACGTCGGCTGTACAACTGGGGCGAGTGCTAGTAAGTTCTCTAGACCTGCCGTGTGGTGGCGCTCGGTCTGCAATTACTGACAGTGGCGACACGCGGGTCCGACGTATACTAGCGGACCGCGGCCGATTTAAAAGCTACCACCTAGCAAATGTGGTGTCTGGCGGTGACACCACAGTAACTAACCCGAACAGAAAAGCATTTAGAGTAACTTTCGAATTAGCGGCCTATAATTCAGCATTTAAGGGTTATTATTTAACTGTGTAAAATTTCACTGTATTATTTGTAATCTAACAAATTGGCGAAATTAACGTATTAATACAACTTAAATAAGTAAGGAATTCAGCACAAGTAATTAACATCGCTATGAACGTCTACGCTGAAGAGCCAAAGAAAGTGGTACACCTGCCTAATATCGTGTAGGGCCCCCGCGAATACGCGGAGGTGCCGCAACACGACGTGGCATTTACTCGACTAATGTCTGAAGTAATGCTGGAGGGAACTGACACCGTGAATCCTACAGGTGTGTACATCATTCCATAAGAGCACGAGGGGTGGAGATCTCTTCTGAATATCATGTTGCAAGGCATCCCAGATATGCTCAATAATGTTCATGTCTGTTGAGTTTGGCCCACAGTGGAAGTGTTTAAACTCAGAAGAGTGTTCCTGGAGCCACTCTGTAGCAATTCTAGACGTGTATGGTGTCGCATTGTCCTGCAGGAATTTCCCAAGTCCGTCAGAATGCATAATGGACATGAATGAATGCAGGTGATTAGACAGGATGCTTACGGACGTGTGACCTGTCAGAGACGTATCTAGACGTATCAGGGGTCCCATATCAACCCAACTACACACGTCTCACACCATTACAGAGCCTCCACCAACTTCAACAGACCCTTGCTGATATACAGGGTCCATGGATTCATGAGGTTGTCGCAATACCCGTACATGTCCATCCGCTCAATATAATTTGAAACGAGACTCGTCCGATGAGGCAGCATGTTTCCAATCATCAATAGCCCAATGTCGGTGGTGACGGTCCGAGGCGAGGCGTAAAGCTTTGTGTCGTGCAGTCACCAAGGATATACGAGTGGACATTCGGCTCCGAAAGCCCATATCGATGATGTTTCGTTGAATGGTTCGCACGCTGACAGTTGTTGATGGCCCAGCATTGAAATCCGCAGCAATTTGCTGAAGGGTTGCACTTCTGTCACGTTGAACGATTCCCTTCATTCGTCGTTGGTCCTGTTGTTGCAGGATCTTTTTCCGGCCACAGCGATGTCGGTGATTTGATGTTTTACCGGATTCCTGATATTCACGGTAAACTCGTGAAGTGGTCGTACGGGAAACTCCCCACCTCATCGCTACCTCGGAGATGCTGTGCCCCATCGCACGTGCGCCGACTGTAATACCACGTTCAAACTCACTTAAATCTTGATAACCTGCCATTATAGCAGTAGTAACCGATCTAATAACTACGTCAGACACTTTTATTATATAGGCGTTGCCGACCATAGCGCCGCATTCCGCGTGTTTGCATATCCCTGTATTTGAATACGCATTGCTATACCAGTTTCTTTGGGGCTTCAGTGTATAATCTAACAGACTGGATAGATTGAGATTAGAGTGTTAACAGAATTTAAATCATTAAGGAATTCAGCACAAGTTATTAACATCGCTATGAACATCTGTAAGGTAAAGATAAAGACTGTGGCAGAAGTCCGTGGCCAGGCTATTAACCTGACTGCAGTTAGAGTGCAACCTTTCTTCACTGCAGTATGGGGGGGGGGGGGGGGGGGGAGGAGGAGGAGGAGTGGCTCTACAGCCGCCATGCACTACTTGGAAAGATTGCCGGTACTTACAGGGGCTGGACAAAAATGTGGAAAAACAGCAGGAAATGCATGCATGAACATAAATGCAAATCCTAGCCATGTGTGAAAGTGGCTCTGTTGTATTTGACCAAGAACGGCACCCGTACTACGCCCTCAGTACGTTAGAAGTGGCAGTCGTGGTTAGAGCAGTGTTGTTGTGAGTTCATTATGTCTGGGCTAGGTGAATGCGAACATAGGCACATTGTCGGTGCTCGTACAGTGGGTGCTTCCGTAACCCACGCAGCCGAAGTTTATGGTGTTTCAGCAGGTACCGAATGGAAGTTTTCGAAAGTAAAATTCTATGTACCGACTTGACAGAAAATCCTAGGAAGTTCTGGTCTTACGTTAAATCAGTAAGTGGATCGAAACAGCATATCCAGACACTCTGGGATGATGATGGCATTGAAACAGAAAAAAACACGCGTAAAGCTGAAATACTAAACACCTTTTCCAATGCTGTTTCACAGAGGAAGACCGCACTGCAGTTCCTTCTCTAAACCCTCGCACTAACGAAAAAATGGCTGACATCGAAATAAGTGTCCAAGGAATAGAAAAGCAACTGAAATCACTCAACAGAGGAAAGTCCACTGGACCTGACGGGATACCAATTCGATTCTACACAGAGTACGCGAAAGAACTTGCCCCCCTTATAACTGTCGTGTACCGCAAGTCTCTAGGGGAACGGAAGGTTCCAAATGATTGGAAAAGAGCACAGGTAGTCCCAGTTCAAGTAGGGTCGTCGTGCAGATGCGCAAAACTGTAGGCCTATATCTCTGACATTGATCTGTTGTAGAATTTTAGAACATGTTTTTTGCTCGCGTATCATGTCATTTCTGGAAACCCAGAATCTACTCTGTAGGAATCAACATGGATTCCGGAAACAGCGATCGTGTGAGACCCAACTCGCTTTATTTGTTCATGAGACCCAAAAAATATTAGAAACAGGCTCCCAGGTAGCTGCCATTTCCTTGACTTCCGGAAGGCGTTCGATACAGTTCCGCACTGTCGCCTGATAAACAAAGTAAGAGCCTACGGAATATCAGAACAGCTGTGTGGCTGGATTGAAGAGTTTTTAGCAAACAGAACACAGCATGTTGTTATCAATGGAGAAACGTCTACAGACGTTAAAGTAACCTCTGGCGTACCACAGGGGAGTGTTATGGGACCATTGCTTTTCACAATATATATAAATGACCTAGTAGATAGTGTCGGAAGTGCGATGCGGCTTTTCGCGGATGATGGTGTAGTATACAGAGAAGTTGCAGCATTAGAAAATTGCAGCGAAATGCAGGAAGATCTGCAGCGGATAGGCACTTGGTGCAGGGGGTCTCAACCGACCCTTAACATAGACAAATGTAATGTACTGCGAATACATAGAAAGAAGGATCCTTCTTTGTATGATTATACGATAACGGAACAAACCCTGGTACCAATTACTTCTGTAAAATATCTGGGAGTACGCGTGCGGAACGATTTGAAGTGGAATGATCATATAAAATTAATTGTTGGTAAGGCGGGTGCCAGGTTGAGATACACTGGGAGAGTCCTTAGAAAATATAGTCCATCAACAAAGGAGGTGGCTTATAAAACACTCGTTCGACCTATACTTGAGTATTGCTCATCAGTGTGGGATCCGTACCAGGTCGGGGTGAGAGAGGAGATAGAGAAGATCCAAAGAAGAGCGGCGCGTTTCGGCACAGGGTTATTTGGTAACCGTGATAGCGTTACGGAGATGTTTAGCAAACTCAAATAGCAGACTCTGCAAGAGAGGCGCTCTGCATCGCGGTGTAGCTTGCTCGCCAGGTTTCGAGAGGGAGCGTTTCTGGATGAGGTACCGAATATATTGCTTCCCCCTACTTATACCTCCAGAGGAGATCACGAATGTATAATTAGAGAGATTCGAGCGCTCACAGGGGTTTCCCGGCAGTCGTTCTTCCCGCGAACCATACGCGACTGGAACAGGAAAGGGAGGTAATGACAGTGGCACGTTAAGTGTCCTCCGCCACACACCGTTGGGTGGCTTGCGGAATATAAATGTAGATGTAGATGTAGATCGCATACGGGGAAAGGGGTACCCTAAGTGGAAAGCTGTCCAAGGCATTCTGCATTTTCTTACAGTCATCCTGGACAGTATTTTCCCGTAGAAAATGATATTGTCTACGAAGAAAATTGTAACTTGTGTTACTTTGACTTTAGTGGAACGCAAACAACATTAAAAATTAAGTAATTAACGAGCTCGACATTTGCTGTGCGCAGTGTATACGAAAATATATGTTGAGAAACTTCTAACAAAATGCCACACATCTATTTACAAAACTGAGGTCGTGGCACACACAGAATCAGCCAATTCAGCCTGGTTCCGCAGTATTTTCGTTCGTCCAACGACCCAATGACGTCTTACGCATCTACTGTATTATAACGTGCTAGACCGTTTACCGAAACATTTCGTTGTTACTTCAGGTTCAGTGTTGACGCTATCCGACGTGTAAATTCAGTTTATGTTGAAAAATGCACGCCAACAGAAGAAGAGCTTTATTGCTCTCAAGCACTGTTGGCACGTATATATATGTTAATGAAGCGACTGATTGCTTTTCTTACCTAACACTCGTTTTTATTTCCTACAGTTATGAGGTTCTCATAACATCAGTTACGGATAAAAATAGAATTATTTAGAGTTATCTACTGATGCCCAGGGACGAACAGCGGGAACCGTATTACATTTTGTGGAGGCACAACCCGATGTTACTTTCGGTTTTAATTGATAATCGCCATTCAGTAAAATGCTCTCGGATCTCACAGACATCTTAGTCACACATTTACATCGTCCGCAGCTCGTGGTGTAGTGGCTAGCGTTGCTGCCTCTGGATCTCGGGGTCCCGGGTTCGATTCCCGACCGTGTTTGGGATTTGCCCGGGGACTGGTTGTTTGTGTTGTCCTCCTCATTTCATCATCATGATCATTCGTGATAATGGGTAGACTGGCCTGTGTACTGAAATTGGGCTGTCTAAAAATTGGGACTTTGTACGGGTGGAGATGACACCGCAGTTGAGCGCCCCACAAACCAAGCATCATCAACATATTTACATATTTGTAAGGATTCTCCGTATGATTATGTCTACGTTATACTGTAAATAGCCAATATGGTTTAGTATCGAACGCCTTTTCGAAATCTACAAAGACAGAATCTAGGCGTTCGCCTACACCTAAAATTTTCATATCGGGTACGAAAAGTATACGAATACTGTTTCCTGAAGCCGTGCGGCTTCTTTAAAAAACTTAAACCGTATGTACAGTCTTTTTCAGTAAAGTTAGAAAAGGTTCACGGCGACAGTGAATCAAACTCTTGAATGAGATGAAGCGCAAGTACACGTTCTTTTATAATTAGTATGGTCTGCGCTGTTATTTCGGCTGGCGAACTCGAATGTTACGTTTCGGCTAAGCCGTCTCTTGCTAGTTTTCAGCACACGGCGCCGTCAGTCTAGGAGGACTACGAGCTAAACGTCACATTAATACAGGTTAATTCTTGCAATAAAGTAAAAGTAGCAAGCAGCCACTGTTAATGATGCTTTTTATGAGAGACCTGTCATCAGCCCCGGATCGACGATATTTCCGAACCGAGGCAAAAACTTGATAGTGGCGCCCCCCACGTCCCACCCCACCCCTCCCTCGAGCATTTGAGGTAGGACGTCAAAAATTTAGAAAAGAAATCGATTCTTCAAAAAAGTTCATTTTGTAGCACACATCTTTCTGAAGAGTTTGATATGTAAAACATATATGATCGAGGAAATGTAAGACATTTATTTCAAATGGTTCAAATGGCTCTGAGCACTATGGGACTTAACATCTTAGGTCATCAGTCCCCTAGAACTTAGAACTACTTAAACCTAACTAACCTAAGGACATCACACACATCCATGCCCGAGGCAGGATTCGAACCTGCGACCGTAGCAGTCCCGCGGTTCCGGACTGCAGCGCCTAGAACCGCACGGCCACCGCGGCCGGCCAGACATTTATTTGGTCTTAAGTGTGCCAAAGTGCAGTGCCATGCCTCTTCACACAGCATTCTTCTACATCACATCACTAATTTCTCTACGTGGAATTCAAACGCATATACTATGTAACGGAAGCCATCAAACCCATATCCAGGACAGTGGAAATTAAAATGTTCTGTGGTGCCTCTCCTGGATCCAGTCGGCCGGTTTGACATGATATCCCCTGTGGCCGAGCGGTTCTAGGCGCTTCAGTCCGGAACCGCGCTGCTGCTACGGTCGCAGGTTCGAATCCTGCCTCGGGCATGGCTGTGTGTGATGTCCTTAGGTTAGTTAGGTTTAAGTAGTTCTAAGTTCTAGGGGACTGATGACCTTAGATGTTAAGTCCCATAGTGCTTAGAACCATTTGAACCATTTGAACGTTAAAAACAAATTCACAATTAATACTGGGTGGTATTATTTGTAACCGGGAGATGAAGATCACTTCAAAACATTTGCACTCTTTGTTGCATATTAGCTAATAAATACAGGAAACATAAAACCAATAAAAACAAGGGAAGACAAGGGACAAGAAAGACAGTACACATTTCTTCAATCCTTAGGTGCCAACATTTTTTTCTCTCTAATCTTGCTGCAGCTTTATACGGCGTGCCTTCCGTTCTGCGAAAGAATCTATTATCTGATCAAAATTTGTCATACGTTTTGCTACATGAAAAATCAAAATGTCCTCTAGTGCTGAAAAGCTGTTAATACGAGTAGTACTCAAGAATGGTATGGTCTCGATCTGATTATGTCTATTTTGTCACTGTCTGCTAGATAAAACGAAATAGGCCTTTCTAATATTGCAGGAACTGCACCACACGCCAGATAAGCGAGACTGTTTTGGCACAAATTTTTACGTACCTCATTTACATAAATAACACTACAGAATATAATTCTCGAGGTACCAATACCAAATGCCTATTAGGTATACTAGAAACAAAAGCTTTATGTTACGAAATAGTTTCGCATTTCCTTCATATGCTCCAGTTTCTCAGGCATTAGATCGAAAAGTAGTAGTACGAAAGTTTTATTTAAATTTGGAATCGTAATACTCTTCCATATAATTTGTGTGATGCCCTCGTTTCTTCTCCTTTCTCGTTCTAACAAACAATCTTATCATCACTAATTCTGTAACTATTCCTGCCATTGTCGAAACTTATTCTCCGTGTAACTTCATTATCCCGCCAGACTCACCAGTTTAGTTATCCGGCGTTTATTCGCCTGTTAGGCGTTATTGCGCGTCCGTACATCACATTCTCAACGCTATTCCGAGAATAGAACTTCAGCGGCTACTAACCGGTGACTGTCAACTGGCCCTTAATAGTGCAGCGATGTCGCAAAAATTTTCTGTCAAAATTTCATTTTCTTGGATCACAGATAAGATAATATGCAATCTTTCTTACCTTTTATTCCTGTTAGCCATGTAGTTCCACTCTGGTAGTCTGAATCCATGGATTTCGCTAATAATTATAACAACGCCGATCATTCGCACACCCAATCAACCACATAAACAAACAGCGATTGTCATTCACCCGTTCGGTACTATTCGACTCAGCTCGTATAGCCCTGTCCCCTTTTGTCTGCGGGAAAGGTTTTAATTTCTAGATGCGTCGGGGATTCCCCTGGCTGAGAAATCACGTACATTGTGCACGAATTCAAAAATTAACTTATGATTCGTCCAGAAATCAACTTACAATGTGTTCAAAAATGTTCAAAACCCAACAGGGATGAGTTTCAAAGTCATATGAATAATCAATAGACCAACGTGCACTGGATGCTAGGTGCTTTGTGAGAGAAGGTTTTTTTTCTTCAAGAATATGAATTTGTCGCCCACTGAAATTGCGTCCGGGGGAACATACACCGGTTCGCCCCTTCCCCCCTCCCCCCACCAAATCCGGGCCTCCCTGTCGTACATTTTTGCTTTTATCTTCCACGGAATTTAACTGAACATCCATTTCATAATTTTTATGGTGAACTTGTTCGTATTAGTTACAATTAATGCTCATTGAAAGCATATTGCATTCACTGTAAACTTAACGTCTTGGGAATTTTCTCACATAACGTTAATGGAAATATCGTAACTTCTTTGACAGACAGAGTCTTCGACACTCTTTAACATTCAGAGTAGTAGCCGTACAGAGAAAAATGCAAAACAATGAAACACTGTGGGATAAAAGGAAGCGAAACTGCAGATAGTCCGGCCAAATAGGCAATACACTACTGGCCATTAAAATTGTTACACCAAGAAGAAATGCAGATGATAAACGGGTATTCATTGGACAAATATATTATGCTAGAACTGACATGTGATTACATTTCCACGCAATTTGGGTGCATAGATCCTGAGAAATCAGTACCCAGAACAACCACCTCTGGCAGAAATAACGGCCTTGATACGCTTGGGCATTGTGTCAAACACAGCTTGGATGGCGTGTACAGGTACAGCTGCCCATGCAGCTTCAACACGATACCACAGTTCATCAAGAATAGTGACTGGCGTATTGTGACGAGCCAGTTGTTCGGCCACCATTGACCAGACGATTTCAATTGGTGAGAGATCTGGAGAATGTGCTGGGCACGGCAGCAGTCGAACATTTGCTGCATCCAGAATGCTCGTACAGTACTTGCAACATTCGGTCGTGCATTATCCTGCTGAAATGTAGGGTTTCGCAGGGATCGAATGAAGGGTGGAACCACAGGCCGTAACACATCTGAAATGTAACGTCCACTGTTCAAAGTGCCGTCAATACGAACAAGAGGTGACCGAGACGTGTAACCAATGGCACCCCATACCATCACGCCGGGTGATACGCCAGTATGGCGATGACGAATACACGCTTCCAATGTGCGTTCATCGCGATGTCGCCAGACACGGATGCGACCATCATGATGCTGTAAACAGAACCTGGATTCATCCGAAAAAATGACGTTTTGCCATTCGTGCACCCAGGTACGTCGTTGAGTACACCACCGCACGCGCTCCTGTCTGCGATGCTGCGTCAAGGGTAACCGCAGCTGTGGTCTCCGAGCTGATAGTCCGTGCTGCTGCAAACGTCGTCGAACTGTTCGTGCAGATGGTTGTTGTCTTGCAAATGTCCCCATCTGTTGACTCAGGGATCGAGACGTGGCTGCTCGATCCGTTACTGTCATGCGGATAAGATGCCTGTCATCTCGAGTGCTAGTGATACGAGGCCGTTGGGATCCAGCACGGCGTTCCGTATTACCCTCCTGAACCCACCGATTCCATATTCTGCTAACAGTCATTGGATCTCAACCAACGCGAGCAGCAATGTCGCGATACGATAACCCGAAATCGCGATAGGCTACAATCCGACCTATATCATAGTCGGAAACATGATGGTATGCATTTCTCCTCCTTATGCGAGGCATCACAACAACGTTTCACCAGGCAACGCCGGTCAACTGCTGTTTGTGTATGAGAAATAGGTTGGAAACTTTCCTCATGTCAACACGTTGTAGGTGTCGCCACCGGCGCCAGCCTTGTGTGAATGCTCTGAAATGCTAATCATTTGCATATCACAACATCTTCTTCCTGTCGGTTAAATTTCGCGTCTGTAGCACGTCATCTTCGTGGTGTAGCAATTTTAATGGCCAGTAGTGTATATGAGGGCAAAGAAAAATATCGTAAAGCTCTAGCAAACGACTTTCTACTAAAATATAGACAACTAACAAGAAATGAGTGGAATACTGAATTGGCACAATCATCGAAATGGAGAAGCTGACATTATACCGTTATGTCACTAGTATTTGCAAGCAAACCTTGGTACCCGAAGAGGTGTTACTGCAGAACCTTTGTAACCAGTAGAGCACGACTTAATTACAGTCATGCATGCTTCAGACAGCATCCACACCAGATTCTAGCTGTTAAGTCTCCGCTTTGTGAATGTGGAATCACGGATAACGTGGATGCGACTGTCGGCGGCAGCAATCCACAACACGGATTCGGTCTCTGGTGGTCTTACAACGTTCTCTTCACACATCCGTGCCGACGCTCCTGGCGACAATAGAGAAAAGGATATACAAGGAGCTCTTTCTCTTCCTGTGTGCAGAAAAATGAGTCACTGCTAAATTGAGATAGATGAAACCTGTAAATTTTGATTTCCGTGTTAGCTTACACGAGTCAATACAGTTAACTTTAACTGACTCCTTTAGGACCTATGTGTGTAGCGAATATATCGTCAGTGTTTCTGTCAGTAATGAAAATATATTAATTACTTAGTTAGGTAGTGTATACCTTCCATTATGGTTTTCTCTCTATTTTGTTTTAGCCAATCTAATGCAACACCGCTTAGCGCCTTATTCTGAACTTTCGTTGTAAATAATCATTTCTCTCCGTGTACTTAAGCTAAAATCTTATATCCGACCTACCTAATCAAGGTAAAAAAAACATGTCAAGAAATTGTAAGAATTAAGTAGTAATGAGTAAACATTGTATGTAGACACGCCCGGGTTCCCAGTTTCGATTACCGGCGGGGTCAGGGATTTTCTCTGCCTCGTGATGGCTGGGTGTTGTGTGATGTCCTTAGGTTAGTTAGGTTTAAGTAGTTCTAAGTTCTAGGGGACTGATGACCATAGATTCTAAGTCCCATAGTGCTCAGAGCCATTTGAACCATTGTATGTAGATGGTTGTAGGGCTGTAATCTAAAAGCCAATTTAAAAAAATATATATATTTGTAAATAGCCATCTTTATATTAAAACGTCCATGTATCCGAAATATTTAGGTGTGTGTGTGTGTGATTGTGTGTGTGTTTCGTACCTCTTCATAGTTCAGGGATCGCATGGTCATGAAACAGAAGCCAACGAATAAATAAGTCCAGGAAAGTGTTAAATATTGCCCAGCTTTCGGCGAAATATGAACCCCTTCAAAAGCAGTCAACAGTGCAACAAAAGACTCATCGTTTTAGGTGTAAGTAGCTCAAAATTAGTTCAGTTCTTATCTTATTAAGTTATTTTAATTCAGTGTTAGTGCCAATGACAATAAAAATTTACAAACACACGCATTTTACTTACACACACAACGAAAATCAGTGAATTTCACGTGGACAGCATAAACTATATGGAATTTTAAATGTGAATAATCGTGTGAAATGAAGCTGCCAGTTCGAAACCGGTACGGACGCTATTTGTTCTAAACAAATAGAATTAGTAACAGTGGATGTTTCCTGTTTTTACTTGACTGTAACAAATAATCTGTATTTTTCCGCAGTCACAGCCTTACCGTGTCAATTTTCAACCAAATAGCATCACATTCGTGTTGTCTGCTTCCGCTCGGATGGAAATTTTATTCGTTCTTATACCACCCAGTAATTTTGATATTTGATGTGTTTCTTGAAGTATTCACGGCGGATTGAATATTCCAGTATTTTTAGAGTGCATCCGGGATATTATTAATATTTGTACTGATCTATCGTCTGAAAACGTTTCCGCCATTCTCAAGGTCAGTTGCGTGCAAGATTTTTAAAGCACATTGCACTGTAAACGCGCATGCATCAAAGGTAACACTGTTGGTAACAAAGAGTGTCAGTCATCGGTAAATTTTTACGTCTATCTTAGTAAAACAAAGCAAGTGCAGAGTCAGCAAATCAACAGTGCTTACGAAGTATTTGGTTGATTAGTATGGGGAGCATATGTTGGAATGCCAGGCCTTTTGAGAGCTCAGACGTGAAACGAGGGGTGTTTACTGATTTGTCAAGGAAGCTGTGGAAATGCAATAATCAGGCAACGTGCTCAACCGAGACGATTTCTAGCCCCGCAAATCATGGAAACCCCTGATTTCACATCTGCTCTCTTACAGGAAATACTCTTCTAGGTCTTCACTGCATGGTATCGCAACATACGTCATCTGTAATAATCCACGAAATTACAATGAAATGAACACCCTTAGCTGCTTACAGGCGTTGACATTCGTCAACGGGGACTGATGTGTGCCCCGACCGGGACTCGAACCCGGGATCTCCTGCTTACATGGCAGACGCTCTACCCATCTTTTTTTTATTTTTTAATCTCATTTTGTTCGCTTTTGTTCGTTGTATCTGATCGGGGCGGACGTCGTAATACTTCCGTTTTAAGTTCGTTGTTGATCGATTAACTCAGTTTTTTTATTACAGAGGGTAGCTAACCCTCTCACAGAACACGCTGAGCTACCGTGCCGGCTGATGGCAGACGCTCTACCCATCTGAGCCACCGAGGACACAGAGGATAGCGCGACTGCAGGGATTTATCTGGCACGCCTCCCACGAAACCCACATTCTCAACGTATTGTCCCGCACTACATTCTTAGTGCCCCTGCCCATTATACTCGTTACTCGCGGCGCATTGCCGATTCCCGTAAGAGTTCGGGCACTGTTTGTGCATTCGGACAGAAGAAGATGATGGTCAAGTGGCCGGTGAGCCTTAACTATATACATGCTAAGATGGTATCTGTTCTTCCGGACATGTCAAAAATGTGTGTGAAATCTTATGGGACTTAACAGCTAAGGTCATCAGTCCCTAAGCTTACACACTACTTAACTTAAATTATCCTAAGGACAAGCAAACAAGCCCATGCCCGAGGGAGGACTCGACCCTGCGCCGGGATTGTTTTACTCTTAGAGGCGTAAACTGGCGTTCTTGGTACCAACAGTGTTATCATTGACGCATGCGCGTTCACTCCACAGTGTCAACAGTCTTACAAGCGATACACCTGGAGAATGGCTGAAAGGTTGTCGGCCGAAATATCGCTACAAGAGTTAATAATATTCCGATACACTCCCTAAAAATGATGGAATGATTTTGATATTCGTTTGGTTCCGATACTTGCAAAGTTGTAGATAGCCTCGTCTTATCCTGTATTTATACCGTGGAACGTCTTCGGTAAACAGGCTGGGTGAGTAGGGCTGCCAGTCCGTGAATGTGACCTGCAGCTGCGTCTTGTCCCCCTGCGCGAGCACGCCGCTCGCCGCAGCGCCTACAGTCGCCGTGTCATCGCTCGCCCCGGCCTGCGATCGAAGGCGGCTGTGACGGGAGCAGATGTAGGGACCAACAGCGGCGCACGTGACCTTGTCAGCTGCTCCGTGCACGGCAACAGCGCCCAAGTCACGCCCTGGCCACGCGCTGCGCTTCCCGCGTTGCTCACAGATGGCGGGCGCAACAGCCGCCGTCCGATTTATCGCCATGAATATAAATGAAACGAGGCCGGCCTTGAGGCGCAGTGCCGCGCATTTCACATTCGGCGCCTAGCCTGCACCTTCACCTCACGCCGCCCTACTCTTCTCTGCCCTCCCTTTACACTCTCTACCCCCCCCCCCCCACTCCTCGCCAGAAATCGCTTATTCTTATTCTCTCTCTCGCTCTCTCTGTCCGTACCTGGTGTCGCCGCTGCTGAAACGCGAGATACGCGAACAGCACAAAGTTGGCACAGCATTCCCAGTGGTTGCTTACCTGCGGCATATTGCTCCGCTGTCATCTCTTACAAACAAGCTCCTGAAGCAATGCATACATTAAAATCGAGTATTTTAATGACTACTACGACCTCACCCAACTATCTAGTGAACCTAAATTGTCCTCCAACACTCCCCGCGATTGGTATAACAATGCTTGGTCGCATCTAGGGCAACTTCATTAATTTCTTTTTAAAGTTACCAGTTATAATTTTAATTAATATTGTGTTTATACTGGTTGCTGGCCGACCGGTGTGGCCGTGCGTTTCTAGGCGCTTCAGTCTGGAATCGCGTGACTGCTACGGTCGCAGGTTCGAATCCTGCCTCGGGCATCGATGTGTGTGATGTCCTTAGGTTAGCTAGGTTTAAGTAGTTGTAAGTCTAGGGGACTGATGACCTCAGATGTTAAGTCCCGTGCTTAGAGCCATTTGAACCATTTTTGAACTGGTTGCTGGTGAGGAGGAAAGTTAGTTATTAGTATTTTATTAATGATTTCATCCATAAGCAGCCATATTACAGTCATCACAGTCGCTCACGAAAGTTATAATTAAGCTTTACTTGTTTAATCAGAATCGGACGATGACTCTCCTTGTCCGCAGTCTTGATGATTCGAAGCGATCTGCAATCCTGTGTAAATAAAATGTCTTGATTTTCTTCCGTTGCGTAGTCAGTCGGGAAACCTCAGATCAAGCGGAAAGTTTTCTTTGATAGAGTTTAATTATCCGATGAAATAATGAAGCTCTTGGATCTAATAACTGCAGGTTCGTTTCCAGTTCATCGGAAGTTCTGATTACCAACGAAACGACACCTCCGTGCAAATTTCCAATTAGAGAATACATATACCGGGTGATCAAAAAGTCAGTATAAATTTGAAAACTTATTAAACTACGGAATAATGTAGATCGAGAGGTAAAAATTGACACACATGCTTGGAATGACACGAGGTTTTACTAGAACAAAAAAAAAAGAAAAACCGCACACACACACACACACACACACACACACACACACACACACACACAGTTCACAAAATGTCCGACAGATGGCGCTGGACAGCAAAACGTCAGTGACTGCGTATGACAATCGTGTATAAAAGGAGCTGTAATGAGAGAGAGAATCAGATGCGCCAGTAGTCGCAGCATGTTGACGTTACCTGAAAAGGCGCTTTTAGTGAAGCTGTATTATCAGAATGGGGAATGTGCTAATTCAGCGTTACGATCCTGTCGCCATAGGAAGGGTATTCGAAGGGGTAAAGGTCCGTTGACAAATGCAGCTGTGGCGAGAATGATTTTGAAGTTCGAAGCCACGGATTGTTTCGACGATAGACCCCGTAGTGGCCGACCGAGCACAAGGCGTAATGCTCCTGAGACAGTTCGGGAAGAAATGGAGACTGTAGCGGGTTCGTCTATGCGCGGGGAAGTCAGCGCTCGTGCAGTCGCACGTCGCACCGGCATTCCATACACTACTGTTTGGTTGGCACTGAGGCGTACCCTCCGATGCTATCCGTGCAAAATCCATCGGTATCATGAACTGTTACTTGCCGGTTTAGTGAAGCGGAGCGCATTTGCGGTGGTGCGTTTCAAAAGATGGCGGAAGATGACGATTGGTTGAGTAACGTGTTGTGGACCGACGGAAGCTCATTTCACGCTCCGAGGGTCTGTCAACGCCCACAACTGCAGAATATGGGCTACCGAAAATCCTAGAACTGTCGTGGAAGCTCCATTGCACGACGAGAAAGTCACGGTACGAGTTGGATTTACCACATCTACCGTTATTGGGCATTTTTTCTTCGAGGAAATGCGTGATTCTGATTTTGTAACTGCTACCGTGACGCGTGAGAGGTACGCCGATATGTTACAGAATCGCATCACCCCCAGCCTTGCTGATAAACACCTGTTGGAATGTACGATGTTTATGCAGGATGGCGCTCCACACCATATTGCTAGACGCGTGAAAGATCTCTTGCGCGCTTCGTTTGGTGATAATCGTATGCTGAGCCGCCACTTTCGCCACACTTGGCCTCCCAGGTCTCCAGACCTCAGTCCGTGTGATTATTGGCTTTGGGGTTACCTGAAGTCGCAAGTGTATCGTGTTCGACCGACATCTCTAGGGATGCTGAACGACAACATCCAATGCCTCACCATAACTCCGGACAGTGCTGTTCACAACATTATTCCTCGACTACAGCTATTGTTGAGGAATGATGGTGGACATATTGAGCATTTCCTGTAAAGAACATCTCTGCTTTGTCTTACTTTGTTATGCTAATTATTGCTATTCTGATCAGATGAAGCGCCATATGTCGGACATTTTTGAACTTTTGTATTTTTTTGGTTCTAATAAAACCCCATGTCATTCCAAGCATGTGTGTCAATTAGTACCTCTCTATCTACATTATTCCGTGATTTATTCAGTTTTCAAATTTATACTGACTTTTTGATCACCCGGTATAATGAAATTCGTTACACACCTTTGATGTCAGTGCTCAGTATATATTTTCTTGGGTAGCATACAATATATTTTCAATCTCTTTCTTCCAGAAATCTCGATAGCAAAATAACAATTATTCAATGCGGCTATTCGTCACGGAGAAGATCCTAGAAGTCCCCCCAACACACCAGAGATAAAATATTACAAAGAGTAATTATGCGCTCATGGAATAGTAATAGTGCTGTACTACTTTGCGCATATATTCTGCGAGTATATAGATGGTCAAGTAGGAAACTAATTCACTCATAGAATTGTGCAAGGATAATTAGTATAAGATAAAGAGATATTACAGTCTCTCAACCGGTGTCATGCTTTCCTCACCTTTACTATCTCAGGCTAGTCTCATCATCTGTACGTAACTATTACAGCCAACACCTTCTATAACCTGTTGGCGTATTACTGTATATTCTTGGTCTGCTCCCACTTTCTATTGTTCCTCGCGACGCGTGGTTAACTATTCCAGGTACCTTTAGCAGACGTCCAATTAACCCCACTATTCTTCTGGTAAGAGTCTTCCATAGACTGCTTTTATTACCTCTTCTTTTGAGTGCGTCTTCATTTCATAACGTATCTGTCCACACAATTTTTAACATTCTCCTAAAGCATCATATAGCAAAAGCTTTCACGTCCTTCATCTACCACAAATTTATGATGATAAATTTTTCATTAACCATTCGCCCAAACAGTTCACTGTACGAACTAAAGTTCATTCTTTATATGTGAGTAGATCCTTCACCGCAAAACGTGCGATCAGGGGTTAATAAACTGTGACTGCCGAAAAGTGAACAATAAATAATATCTTACCTACGACGTAAGTCTACCACGTTTCTGGTGTCATGGCATTTGCATGAGGGCGTGTTGAATTCAATGCTTCCGAATTTTTTATTCTGTTTTCAATATCGTTTAATGTATTACATGTCATGCTTTTTACACGGTCGACATCCCCCCTTCGCTGACGCAAGTTGCAATCCTTTGCCGCTAGAGGGCTCCGGATTGTAACATGTAACATGGAGGTGTGTAAAGAAACTACGTAGGTGCGTGAGAAACAGCGCGTTGTAATCGAGTTTCCAACCGCAGGAAAAGTACCTCCAATTGAAATAGTAGAAGAATGAAACCTGTGTATGGTGATGATTGTATCAATGACAGGACCTCACAAGAGCGCTGCGACATCTGCAACAATTCGACGCCTTGGGCTTACTGTCATCGATCATCGTCCATACAGTCCCGACTTTGCGCCATCCTATTCTCATCTGTTTCCAAGACTTACAGGACTTCACTCTCCAGTTCATTGGAAGTAGATGTGAGGTTGTGTCTCTGATGTGTCAAATATTCTACGGTGACAGTATCAACAAACTGGTCTCTCGTTGGGTGATATGTGTTCGTCGCCTGGGTGACTATATTGGGAAACACATTTGTAGATATGAATAACACAGACGTACAATGTTAACAATGCTTGTTTTACTTAAAAAGCTGTAAGAGTCCTGACATAAAAATGAGGAAGCATTATTTTTCAGCATGCCTCGTACTTTTACATTTATATACCGCAAGTCATCTTACGGTGTGAGGAAAGGGTACTATGTTACCACTGTCATTTCCCCCTTTTCTGTTCTTGTCGCGAAAGATGCGGGGGAAGGATGATTCTTTGTAGGCCTCCGTCTCAGACAGAACTCAGATTCGTGCTCTTTTCGCGAGAAATACACTGAAGCGCCAAAGAAACTGGTATGGGCAGGCGTATTCAAATACAAAGATATGCAAACAGGCAGGATACCGCGCGGCGGTCGGTAACGCCTAAATAAGACAACATGTGAGGCGCAGTTAGATAGGTTACTGCTGCTACAATGGCAGGTTATCAAGATTTAACTGAGTTTGAACGTGGTCTTATAGACGGCGCACGAGCATCTCCGAGCTAGCGATGAAGCGTGCATTTTCCCGTACGATCATTTCATGAGTGTACCGTGAATATCAGGAATCCGGTAAAACATCAAGTCTCCAACATCGCTGCGGACGGAAAAAGATCCTGCAAGGATGGGACCAACGACGACTGAAGAGAACCGTTCAACGTGACAGAAGTGCAACCATTCCACAAATTGCTGTAGATTTCAATGCTGGGCCATCAGTAATGGCCAGTGTGCGAACCATTCAACGAAACATCATCGACATGGGCTTTCGGAGCCGAAGGCCCACTCGTGTACTCTTGGTGACCGCTCGACACAATTCTTTACTCCTCTCCAGGACCAGTCAACACCGACATTGGACTTTTGATGACTGGAAACATGTTGCCTGGTCGGACGAGTCTCGTTTCAAGTTGTATCGAGCGGACAGACTGTACGGGTATGGAGAAAACCTGACTCCATGGGCCGTGCATGTCAGCAGGGAACTGTTGAAGTTTGTGGAGGCTCTGTAATGGTGTGGGGCGTGTGCGGTTGGAGTAATACGGGACCCCTGATACGTCTAGATACGACTCTGACAGGTGACACGTACGTAAGCATCCTGTCTGATCATCTGCATTCAGTCATGTCCAATGTGCATTCCCACGGATTTGGGCAGTTCCAGCAGGACAATGCGACACCCCACACGTCCAGAATTGCTATAGATTGACTCCACGAACACTGTTCTGAGTTTAAAGTTCCGCTGGTCATCAAACTCCCCAGACATGAATACTATTGAGCGTATGTGGAATGCCTTGCAACGTGCTGTGCTCCATCCCCTCGTACTCTTACGGTTTGTGGACAGCCCTGTAGGATTCATGGTGTCAGTTCCCTCCAGCACTACTTCACACATCAGTCGAGTCCCTGCCACGTCGTGTTGTGGCACTTGGACATGCTCGAGGGGGCCTAACACGTTATTAGGCAGGTGTACCAGTTTATTTGGCTCTTCAGTGTATATAGGAGGAAGCAATTAGCGTTTGACTTTTATAAGAACGTGCGCTCTCGAGATTTTAACAGTAAACTACACAGTCATGGTACAACGGCGCTGTTACAGCGTATGCCATTGGAGTCGGATGAGCGTCCACGCTACGCTTTTGGGCTTAGTAATTAACCTGTGACGAAAGGCGCCGCTTTTCTTTTTGATCTTCAGTATTTCCATATGAGTCCTATCTGGCATGAGTCCCATACTGACGAGCAACATTCAAGCATTGGTCGAACGAGTGTTTTGTAAGCGACTTCCTTCGACGGTGGACTACAATTCCTGAGCATTCTTCCGATCAATCTCTTAGCTGGTATCTGCGTTTCCTGCGACTAGTTATATGTGGTCGTCCCACTTTAGATCGCTCATTACGTATACTCACAGATATTTAATGTATGAGACTGCTTCCAGTGATTGATCTACAGATGTGTAACACAATGATGCACCTTTCTTTCTGTTTTTGTGCAAACGTAATATTTGTTTACGTTGTTTGTCCACTGTCAATCCCTGATCCTCTGCAAATCTTCCTGCATTTCGCTACTATTTCCGAACGTATGAACTTCTTTGTATATAAAAGCAATATCCGCTAAGAGTCTCATCAGATTTACGACGTTTTCCACTCTAGCGCTCTCGTGGGGTACGCCCGAAGTTACTTTTACGTCTAAATTTTTCTATCTATTGAGGATAACATGCTGTGTTGTGTGTGTTAAGAACTCTTCAGTTCCGTCACAAAGCTGCTCTCACATTATATACGCTCGTATTTTGTTCCGTGGGTGATAGTGCGTAACTGTATCGAACGTCTTGCGGAAGTCAGGGAATACGACGTCAACCTGAGTGCCGATATCTACTGCTTTCTGGGTCTCGCGGTGGATCAAGGCAATTTGGGTTTCACATGTTCGTTGTTTTCGGTATCTGTTCTCCTGAAATGTCGTAATACGCGAGCTTAAAACACGTTCCAAAATTATTCAACAGACTAACGTGAGAGATGCGTCTATTCGGTAGATCTTCTTTAAAAGAGGAGTGACCTGCGTAAGTTTCCAATCACTAGGAACGCTTCGCTCCTCCAGCTACCTTTGGTAAATTCTTTCCAGAAGAGGAGCAACTTCTTTCGTATACTCCACGTATAATCGTATAGATATACCACCATGTCTAGTCGCGTTTCCTCTGTTGGGCGATTTCCATACGCCTTTCGCGTGTTTCGATCTCTGTTATTTCGACGTTCGTGCGACGGCTTAAAAAAAGGAATCGCAGTACAATTCTTCTCATTGAAACAATTTCGGAAAAAGGAATTTAGTGTTTCCGCTTTCTCTCTGTCATCCTCCGTTTCGATGCCAGTATGGTCACAGAGTTTCTGAACAGATGGCACTGATCCGTTTGCTGATTTAACATACGACCAAAACTTCTTAGAATTTTCTGTCAGACAGCTTAATCGAATTTTACTTTCAAATTCGTTGAATGCTTCACACATGAGTCCCCTTATGTGAATTTCGACTTCGTTCAGACATTTTAGGTGTAAGAGGTTTTTGCTGCGTTTAAATCTGCAGTGAAGTTCTCCTTAGTTTCGGAGCAGCTTTCTAGCACAGCTGTCGAACGATCGAGTGTATGTCCCATTCCTCACAACTCAGTTCGGCATCTGTATACTCTGGAAGACACTGTACAGCTTTCTAACACAGATGGTTCATCCTACCAGTATTATCGATTTTCTTACCTGGTCCAATTGCATATTGTTCGAAAAATGATCTGTATGGCACTGCGCGCGCCCTACCTAATCTCTGTTATCTTGCGAAGCACCTGCTCGGTTTCTGTTCACAAATGTTTTATCACGCCATCTAATGTTCAGATCTGTAACTACACTCAAGGGCCAACGGAACTGGTATGGACATGTGTATTCAAATACAGTGATATGTAAACAGGCAGAATACGGCGCGGCGGTCGGCAACGCTTATATGAGACAACATGTGTCTGGCGCAGTTGTTAGATCGGTTACTGCTGTTATAATGGTAAGTTTGAAGGTGGTGTTATAGTCGACGCACGAGCGATGCGACACAGCATCTCCGAGCTAGCGATGAAGTGTGCATTTTCCCGTACGAACATTTCACGTGTGTACAGTTAATATCAGGAATCCGGTAAAACATCAAATGTCCGACATCGCAGCGGACGGAAAAAGATCCTGCAAGAATGGGACCAACGACGACTGAAGAATCGTTCAACGTGGCAGAAGTGCATCCCTTCCGCAAATTACTGCAGATTTCAACGCTGGGCCATTAACAAATGTCAGCGTGCGAAACATATCATCGAAATGGGCTTTCGTAGTCGAAGGCCCACTCGTATACCCTTGATGACTGCACATCAGAAAGCTTTACGCCTGGCTTGGGCCCGTCAACACCGACATTGAACCGTAGATGACTGGAAACATGTTGCCCGGTCGGACGAGTCGCATTTCAAATTGTATCGAGTGGATGGACATGTACTGGTATGGGGACAACCTCATGAATCCATGGACCCTGCATGTCAGCAGGGGACTGTTCAGATTGGTGGAAACTCTCTAATGGTGTGGGGCGTGTGCAGTTGGAGCGATATGTGGTCCCTGATATGTATAGATACGGCTGTGACAGATGACACGTATGGAAGCACCCAGACTGATCGCCTGCATTCATTCGTGACTATTGTGCATTCCGAGGGACTTGCGCAATTCCGCCGGCCGGAGTGGCCGAGGGGTTCTAGGCGCTTCAGTCTGGAACCGCGCGACCACTACGGTCGCAGGTTCGAATCCTGCCTCGGGCATGGATGTGTGTGATGTCCTTAGGTTAATTAAATTTAAGTAGTTCTAAGTTCTGATGACGTTAGAAGTTAAGTCCCATAGTGCTCATAGCCATTTGAACCATTTTTGAACTTGGGCAATTCCACCCGAACAGTGCGACACCCCATACGTCCATAATCGCTACAGAGTGGCTCCAGGAACACTCTTCTGAGTTTAAACATTTCCGCTGGCCACCAAACTCCCCAGACACGAACATTATTGAGCACATCTGGAATGCGTTGCTGTGCACCACCCCTACTCTTATTTGCGGACAGCCCTGTTGGATTCATGATGTAAATTAGTTCCAGCACTAGTTCAGACATTAGTCGAGTCCATGCCACGTCGTGTTGTGGCACTTCTACGTTCTCGCGGGGGCCTTACACGATATTAGCAGGTTTACCAGTTTCTTTGGCTCTTCAGTGTATTTCCATGATGATATAACGAAGGACTCTTGTTCGGAAGCGAGTTCTCCAGTGGTATACCACCGTTATAGTCCCAAAACAGAAGGCAGAACCCTTCCACATCCTTTTTAATGGTTCAAAATGGCTCTGAGCAATATGGGACTCAACTGCTGAGGTCATTAGTCCCCTAGAACTTAGAACTAGTTAAACCTAACTAACCTAAGGACATCACAAACAACCATGCCCGAGGCAGGATTCGAACCTGCGACCGTAGCGGTCTTGCGGTTCCAGACTGTAGCGCCTTTAACCGCACGGCCACTTCGGCCGGCCATCCTTTTTAAAACATCGTATTAGAACTGCCTTGTTATAGACAATGAGTTGTTATCTATTACGACTGCAGTATGCTGCTTAGTTTTTTACACAAACATCACATGAAGAGGAAGACTATGTTAATATGGTGTCAGACATGACAGTATTACTGCTATGCAGTTACGTACTATCACACACCGAACAAAGTACGAGCCTACGGAATACCAGATCAGATCTGTGACGGAACTGAAGAGTTCTTAGCAAACAGGACACAGCACATTATCCTCAACGGAAAGAAATCTTTATACGTAAAAGTAACGTCGGGCATAGCCCAGTGGTGCGCTATAGTGAATAACTCGTAAGTCTGATGAGACTCTTAGCGGATAATGCTTTTACATACAGAGAAGTTGCAACGTTCGGAAATTGTGGCTAAATGCGCTTCAATGCACAGTCAGCAAGGGATAGACCATAAGGCTACTTTTCTGCCTGTGCAGGAATAAATGCCCACCTGCTGGGATTTTCTTCGTTCTCATATTACGAATAAGAAATTTAGTTTAGCATAAGACACATTTTCTGAGAACTCTAAGCATTAAAACTCATTCTAACTTACATCGTCTGAAGTTCGGCAAATAAAAATTTTCAGATGCACAAAAGTACATAAATTAAGTCCTACTTACATTCAAGATCTTAATTTCGATCAAGAATTTCGCTGTCTAATCTCAGGTTATGGTATTAGTGGTAGAGTTCTGAAAGCTATTGTATAATTTTAATGCTTCATCCCAACACTGTGAAGCGATGTAAAAGGTAGGGAAGGAGAATCAAAGACTTAGATTTTAAGACACTGCTATGAAACCGCACCGAATCTGCTCAAGAAGAATAGCGCCACCTATTATAGAATACTGCTTGTAGGCTTGGAGCCCTTATCACGTAGGCATGACAGCAGATTTTGAGGAACTCAGAGGTACACAGTTCGGACTGTATTTCGTACGAAAGTGTAACAGATACGCTCAGGGAACTTAAACTGGGATCATTAGAAGAAAGACTACATTTGGCTGAATTTTCTCATTTTGAAGAGACTGAAGGAACTATCTATTTTACTCGCTGAAAACATTTAACAGCCAAGACCGCATAAATATTTCTTTTTTAAAACAACTGGCTTCGACAGACTTTGCTGTCATCTTCAGGTCTTAAAAATTCTTTTTGTTATGGAAAGTGTTCATTCTACGTTGGACCTAATGCCAAGTTGCCACGTGGATGAAAATCAGCACATTATAAAAGGTCTGTCATAACTAAAATGTTTAAAAACGTAAAACACCTTCTGCAAATGGCCATGCCCATGTACATATCGCTCACAGATGCTTGTTACGTCACAAAACGACGTTTAAGGTGGATTTTCAATGTTTAAAATATATCCAGCTTATGTAAACATATGTGCTACTGTGTACTGTGTTTTTGTGATCTAACAGGGATTCATGAGCGACCTATATATGGACA
The DNA here is from genome assembly GCF_021461395.2 of Schistocerca americana. Lineage (NCBI taxonomy): Eukaryota > Metazoa > Arthropoda > Insecta > Orthoptera > Acrididae > Schistocerca > Schistocerca americana. The sequence goes on from NC_060130.1 coordinate 355,709,737, forward strand.
TGACCATTTGCACAAGGTACTTTGTGTTTTTCAATATTTTAGTTATGACAAACCTTTTACAGTGTGCTGATTCTTAGCCACATGACAACTTGGCGTGAGGTCCTACCTAGAATGAACATGTTTTATAACAAAAAGATTTTTTAATACCTGAAGATGATAGCAAAGTCTGTCGAAATCGGCTTTTGTACGTAAAGAAATTTTTTATGCGATCTTGGCTGTTGAATGGATTTGGAAAGACGACATTGTTCTCTTCACACCCTGTTTGGAGTGTTTAGAAAAATTTTTGTGGAGGCAGACTATGCAACAGTTCCATTGCTTCCGTCATCTAACTCGTGTAGTCACGAGAGATTGAAGCACGGACGAAGGCATACTGATTTCCTCTCGCCGCCGGACAAGAATAGCAGAAGACAGTGAGCAGCTAACACTTGCACCAAATACCCTGCACTATGTCCTGCATACTGTGACTTTTGGTACACTATCTGATTAAAGTATCCGTACACCAATTGACAGACATTAAATCCCATGTTTCCGCCCTTTGCCGTTATGACGGCTTGAATTCTACTCAGGACAGTTTCAGTGAGGTGTCTGAATGAATACCGGACGTTTGCCACGCCGGACATTTGGCACGCCGGACATTTTCCACACTTGCCTCTTCGCCAGGTAGCTTGAGTAGCGATCCCTCAGGTAGGGGACGCCCTTCCTAGTACTTCTTCTGCCCTCTTTCAAACCGCCGTCTCCACATCTTACTCGAAACGAAAGCAATACCGATGATTATGTCAGTACATAATTAGTCCTGCCAGGTATAAATATAGATCCCTCTGTGTGTACGGTAGCTTCCTTTCGCGCTTACTGATTGCAAAATAAAACATTCCATCGCCATGGGAGCAACAAGAAAGGAACGATGTAAAGAGAATGCGAATGTACGCTAATCATTTGTTTTTGATCACTGCATTTGTGCCTACTTTAATTACTACAACTGCATGCCCAAAAGACAACAAGGAAAGAAGAAATGGGTATGTGAATGTTTGAAAAGAAGAACGACATACTCCATATTAGTTTACTCTCTATAATCCGATATCCCATGCGGCGAAACATTAGTTAGTAAAGTGTAGCGGGAAAATGTTCAAAACATGACTGGAAATACGTTCACTAACTAGAGATAAGAACATCTATGATTGACATGTCATCTAAAGTCGACGTACAATTTTAAAATGTTAGAGATAAGGAAATGAAGTAATACAGAATGCTACGCTTGTAACGTACGTTGTTGTTCTCCATTGTTTAGCTCTGGTATTTACAGGGTCACAGAGAAAGCATCCTAGGTTTTGGAGGGAAAAGCCGTAATTGTAATGAGCTGCACTACAACAGAAACAAGAAGCACAACTTAAGGATAAATAACAGGCATCCATGAGCGACCTATATATGGACACGGCCATTTGCACAAGGTACTTTGTTTTTTTCAATATGTTAGTTATGACAAACCTTTTACAATGTGTTGATTCTTAGCCACATGACAACTTGGCGTGAGGTCCTACGTAGAATGAACACGTTTTATAGCAAAAAGATTTTTTAATACCTGAAGATGTCAGCAAAGTCTGTCGAAATCGGCTTTTGTGCGTGCATGAGATTCAGAAGGCAGAAGAAAGCAGCACCGTGAATAATGCCGTGTTTTTTGACTTACGGAAGACCTTCTATATAGTTTCGCACTGTCGCTGTCACGTAGTAAAGAAAATACGGGATTACAGAATAATGTACCAGCTTTGTAATTAGATTCAGGACTTCCTTGCAGATAAAACACAGCACGTCGTTTTTAGCAGTACGAAATAGTCAGACGTAAAAACAGTTTTGTGAGTGCGTCAGGGAGTCTTATGGTGTCACCTCAGTACACGATAATTATTAATAATTTGATGGATATCATCAGCAACTCCGTGACACTGTTCGCGGATGGCGTTCTGGAGCGTCCTGCATAGGTGTGACCATACAAAACCAGCTGTAGGAAAAGCTGATACCTGGCTGAGATTCATCGCAAGAATGCTGAATTGATGTAGCTATTCCACAAAAGAAATGACTTATGAAACACTCGTTGTATCAATTCCTGATTATTTCTCTTCAGTTTGGGGTGATTGATTGAGGAGGTCTGAGGAAGAACTGCGAATTCGTCACCGATTTGTTTAATAAGCTCTGAAAATCACGGAACGGCTTACAGCTAAAACCTGTAGAACGGTGGTTCCAAGAACAGTCGCAAGAACAGGGGTTGGGCAAATGCATTCTTTAACATAAATGCGGTTGCTAGCCAAGTCTGCAGGTTGCGCTGTTGTTCTGGCCACGAACGGCGCCAGTGCAATGTCCTCAATACGTTGTAATGTCAGTCGCGATCAGAACAGTGTTCTGCGTAGTTGTGAGTGCATTTGTTGGAGCTAAGTAAAGTAGAACACGAGCAAATCGTTGGTGTCCGTATGGTGGGTGCTTCCGTAACGAAAGTAGCTGAAATGTTTAGCGTTTCAAGCGGCAGAATATCGATGATGTATACCGAATAGAGGGAAACCGGGAAAAAAAAGCATTCGCTAAGTCACAACGCTGACGATAGAGTGCTTTGAGTGATCGTGACAGACGGTTGTTGAAGAGGATTGTGGCGAAAAACGACAGTCACTAGAACTCCATAAACTGGGAACTGCAGGGCGAGGTGGAATTCTAAAATAATACATCAGTGATGTAAGTGCCGGGAACAAATTTCAAATGGCTCTAAGCACTATGGGACTTAACATCTGAGGTCATCAGTCCCCTAGACTTAGAACTACTTAAACCTCACTAACCTAAGAACATCACACACATCCATGGCCGAGGCAGGATTCGAACCTGCGTCCGTAGCAGCAGCGCGGTTACGGACTGAAGCGCCTAGAACCACTCGGCCACAGCGGCCAGCGTCCGGGTAACAGAAAAGCCTGCCACCAAGGCCATAAAACCTGGAGTATGGAGCAATGCAAAAATTCATTTGGTTGGATGAGTCTTGTCTCACACGGTTTCCAACTTCTGGTCGAGTTTCGTCTGGAGTATGCCGACTACGCTCCAGACTGCTTGCTGACAAGAGTGAAACATGGTGAGGGTTCGGTGAAGATTTGAGCAGCAATATCGTGCTATTCCATGGGCCCCATGATTACTCTGGAAGGACACATTACTCCCATGGATTGTGTGACCACTTTAGCTGATCAGGTCAATCCCATGGCGCAATGTTTGTTCCTCAGTGGTGATGCTGTTTGGCAAGATGACAGGATCCATGTTCACACAGCTTGCATCGTCCAGGACTGGTTTCGTGAGCACGAGGATGAGTTGTCGCACTCTTCTGGCCACCACAGTCATCAGATCTCAATATTATTGAGTCTTTGTGATCTACTTAGATAGTAGGTTGCATTATTGCTATCCACCTCCATCATCTTTACCTAAACTTGCCGCTGTTTTGCAGGAAGAATCGTACAAGATCCTCTTGAAACTGTAGAGGAATCCATCCCTAGACTACTGGAAGCTGTTTTGAATGCCAATGGTTTTCCTACGGCGTATTAGGCATGGTAACATGTTGTGTTTGTGGTGTATCCATATTTTTGTTCCCTCCTTGAACGTACATTGAGGAGAGCAAGTGTTGTATAATTGTAAGAGGTACAGAGGCGTGCGAATGTGCCCCGGGGCTTACCCGAGTTCATTACAACCAGCGCCACGTCATCACAATGCACTTGTCCTTACGTGCAAAGGACTGCACCATAAGCTAAGAGTGAAATTAAAATAACTTGTCCGAACTCCGTCAGTGTGCACTTCAGTATATTAATGTTACCATTGTAAGGTCTCATAATGATGAAATGCATATGTTGCGCAAAATATACAATCTTAAGAAAAAATAAGTGGGGATAAATAATAAAACTATTGACATCTTGGGTTGTCGGGTGTTCTGCCGGATATCAGCGTCGTACTTGCACGACATTTCGATCACGTAGCTCGTGACCTTCATCAGGTGCGACCTGAGACTGCTCCTCGAGTGTTTTTTTTGTTTTTTTTTTTTCAGATGGAGAAGGGCGGGCTGTTATAGAGCGTGCAGGGCTCTTTTCAGCCATGGGGTTAATGTTATGCTGGTTTGGCTCTGTTTATTTTGTTTTGTGCAATGGTGCAAGGAAGGGGGGGGGGGATTTCTCCCAATTGGGAATTTATTTGCGCGACCTGAGACTGCTCCTCGAGTGGACCTGGTCCAGTATTTATGCCTATGGCCTTCCCCCTCCACCAACAGCTGCAGGCGCTTCCTCTGTGGTCCGCGCCCTTTAGCTGAGTGTGCTAGAAGGAACGCCTCATCTTGCCAATCTGCAAAGTTTGACCGCATGAGTAAGAAAGCACAGCAGATGGAAGAGACACACACTGTGACGAATCTGAGTGGCATACAGTTTGATGATACAACCTTAAAGGTACTCAGCAAGGGTCTCAACTTTGCTACGACCCCTAGAAACGTACCCATTTCAGGTTTCGTCAGTGCAGTAGAGCAAGTTGCAGCCACACTTCCACCTAATGTGGCAGAGGAAGTCCGCCGAGAGACCTGCAGGGCCCTCACCAAGGCCAGGCCGCCGAAATCGAACATCACAACCGAGGAGAGGCTTGCACTCAAGAAACTACGGGAAGACAACGGCATTATGGTACTGCCAGCAGACAAAGGGAACTCCACTGTCATCTTGCAGCGGGTGGATTATGATGAGAAAGTACGCCAACTTCTGGAGGACCCTGCACACAGAATTCTGGAGTATGACCCCACGGACAAGGTGGCCAAGAAGACTAGTGCTCTCTTAAAGGAAAGAGGGATGCCCGATAAGATCATCAGACAACTACGGGAAAAAGCGCCAGTGCCACCTAGACTGTATGGTCTGCCTAAAATACACAAGGAGGGCGTGCCCCTACGTCCTATTGTCAGTAATATTGGGGCACCTACGTACACAACAGCCAAATACTTGAAAGGTCTCCTGTCTCCATATGTGGGGAAATGTATTCACCACATCCGCAACTCAGAAGATTTCCTGCAACGCCTCAAGCAACTGCACATCACAGATTCGGACATCATGGTTAGTTTTGATGTGATATCGCTGTTCACCAGGGTCCCACTTAAGGAATCACTAGAACTGATTGCAGAGAAATTTGACGGTGCTCTGTTGGACCTGTTCAGTCATACACTGACATACACGTATTTCCTGTACAGAAACCAATATTACGAGCAAACTGAAGGTGTAGCTATGGGCAGCCCACTGTCCCCTGTGGTTGACAACATGTTTATGGAGAGTTTTGAGGAAAGGGTATTGGAGACAGCCACATTTAAACCCACATGCTTCTTTAGGTAGGTGGATGACACCTTCGTGATCTGGCCACATGGGATGGACAGGCTCAATGAGTTTCTTGAACATGTTAACTCATGCCACCCTAATATCAAGTTCACCATGGAACTGGAGAAGAATGGCCAGCTGCCATTTCTGGATGTACTAGTTCAGAGGAAAGCAGATGGATCAATTGGCCACAGTGTGTACCGAAAACCAAAACACACTGATTTATATCTGCAGGCCAGCAGCTGTCACCACCCTGCACAGAAGAATGGAGTTCTGAAGACTTTGGTCCACAGAGCATGTGCCCTGTCAGACCAAGAGAATCTACCTATAGAGATAGAACGTCTCAAAACAGTTTTCTCCAAGAATGGATACACGGACAGACAAATTGAGAGGGCACTCCAACCAGCCACTATGCCACAGGTTCCTGAAGAAGACCAAGATGAAGCAAAGAAGGTGACATATCTGTCCTATGCTGGCTCTATTTCTGCCAGAATCAGTAGGATCCTCCGTAAACACAATATCAAGTGTGTTTTCTGTCCATCCAACAAGATTGGGGGACTGCTGGGGAGTGTCAAAGACGACCTGGGGTTACGAAAACCAGGGATTTACAATATACCTTGTCAATGTGGCATGTCCTACATTGGCCAGACGACAAGAACTGTGGAGATCAGGTGCAAAGAACATCAGAGGCACACTAGATTAAGACAGGTGACTAAGTCAGCCATTGCTGAACACTGTATAGAACTAGACCATGCCATGAAGTATGAGGATACCAAGATTCTAGCACAAACACCCAGATTTTGGGACAGTGTTATAAGAGAATCGATGAAATTAAAATGGCTGACGATCTTATGAACCGTGACACAGGGTACCAGCTAAGCAGAGCCTGGGATCCGGCTCTGGAATTGTTAAAGGAGCAACGGGGTCAGCTGCAACACAACACAAACAGAAAAACCAGAGACATGAAGATGGAAAACGAGCCCCTGACGGACTGCCAGGCGCACCAGACCGAAGATGGAACACCCAGAAGTGGGACTGGTGGGCGCGGACCGCAGAGGGAACATCCAGAGCCGCAGCGGACGAAAAACGGAGCGGCAACGCTCCAACAGGTCGTGGTGAGCGGGCGCTGACCGCAGGGGGAAAGCTTGGAACCCCAGACCGTAGATGAAACCCCCAGGAGCGGGTTTGGTGGGCGCGGACCGCAGAGGGAACACCTAGAACCGTAGCGGACGGAAAACGGAGCAGCAACGCTCCAGCAGGTCGCAGGGAATGGGCGCGGACCACAGAGGAAGCGCCTGCAGCCGTTGGTGGAGGGGGAAGGCCATAGGCATAAATACTGGACCACGTCCACTCGAGGAGACATTCCGAGCTGCGATGTCTCTTGCGAATGTTGTGTGTTCTGGAGCTGAGGGTGTGGCGGATCGCCGCCTGGCGGAGCTAGCTTCGTCGGCGGCCCCATCCGGCCCCCCACCTACGACAACCCGGCCAATTGACCCGGACTCTGAGATGGCTCATTCTCTGGATTCTCTGCCTTCGCCTGGAAGTACTGTCTCCTCCGCGGGCGGCTTGCCGCCGACGCCGTCCTTTTCTGCAGATTCTTCTGGGCGATGTGGTATCGATTCAGAAATCGATACCGCCGCCCTTAGGCGGTTAGATAGGGCACATGGCGCGTCAGGGCCCCCTTCACGTGGGACCAGCCCGCGCGCGCCGAGGCAAAGTCAGGATTTCCTTCGTCCCTCGTCCGCCCTCGACATGCCGGACATTTCTGATGCGGTCAATGTCCTTGAGGAGTCGGACTGCGCCTCCCTTGGCGGCTTCATGGATGACAGCGACATCGCGGAGGGCCTGGAGGAACACCTCACCGCTCTCCGTGACGCTGCAGAGGAAGAGGGCCAGCAGGTCGACCCCGTCCGGCTTCAGACCGCCCTCTACCCCAACATGTCTGCCGCGGCTGCCGACAGCGATACCGGGGGCGGGATGGAGTTCGATGACGACCATCGGCGTCCGGTCGCTGAGCGCCGGAAGCGGCAGTTAGCCTCCTCATCGGACTCAGAGGCCCCTCCGCCCGCTGACCGCGGGCACACCAAGAAGAAGAAGGCCGCTGTTGACGCGGAGGGCTTCCAGGTGCCGCGCAAAACGGCACCTCGTCGCCAGTTCACCACGTCCTTGTCGGACGTGCCCGTCAGCAACGCGTTCGCGGCTATTGATGGTGCCGCAGACGCCCCACCCCCTCCCCCGCCCCCCCCCCCCCAACTTCAGCCACCCCTCCTGCCCCCCCACCCATATACGTCCAACACAAGGGACCCTACAAAGAGCTTTTAGATATCCTCACTGCTCACACTGAATTCCCCTTCCGTATAAAATGGTCAGGTAATGATAATTACCGCCTGTATGTACAGTCCCCCACTGACCTTGCTAAGTCCCTTATTATCCTCAGCAAGTTCAACATAGGATTCTCCACCCCTCCTAAACGGACCCGCCGCCTCCGGGTTGTTGTCAGGGGGCTCCCCATGGAGTATTCTGATGATGATCTGCGGTCGGCGCTTGCGTCTTTGGGCATCACCCCTACCGTTATATCCCGGATCATCTCCCCTCGAACCCGACGCCCCACCCCTCTCTTTTTCGTCTCCGCTCCTGACACGCCGGAGAACCACCACCTCCTCACCCTCTCGCTCCTCGATCACGTTAGCGTGACGATGGAGAAGCCGCGCTCCAGGAGGATGACCCTTGTATGTTACCGCTGCCAGGGATTGGCGCACTTCGCGGGTGACTGCACCCGCGAGGTGCGTTGCGTAAAGTGTGCTGGTGGTCACGCCTCCTCGGAGTGCTCTAAACCCCGAGACGTCCCCCCCACCTGCGCCCGCTGTGGCGGGAATCACACAGGCAGTTATATGGGCTGCCCCAAAATTAAGTCCTTCAAGGCAAGCCAGAAACGGTTTGCAGGGACATCGGCGGCGGCCCGCCCGGGCACCAGTTACTCTGGTGCGCTGGTCGGCTCGGCGTCGCGGGCCCACCCCCCCCTTGCGTCTCGTTCCCATCCCGCCCCTCTGGGCTCCTACCCACCCCCGCTCCTCTCCCTCCCCATCGTACCCCCTCCAACAGCCTTCCCTCCCCTCCCCACCCAGCAGGTGTCAAGCACTGCTTCCCCCTCCTCCCAGCGGGTGTCACGCTCCGCTGTTCCTTCCCCATCCCCCCGGCAGGCGTTAAGCACTGCCTCCCCCTCTCCCATCCCGGTACACTCTCAGCAGCACCCTCTCCCCACCCCCTCCTCTGTTCCCACCCCCCTTGGTGACCTCATCGCCACTGTTGTTGAGGCACTGACCTCAGCCATCTCCGCCACCTTCACCTCCCTCCTCCAATCCCTCCCACACCAACTTGCCGCCGCCCTCTCCCAATCCATGTCCCCCATCGCCCCTCCCGCTCCCCTTCCAACCAGTCATGGCTGTTAGACATCACGGATTGACGGCCATGATCTGGAATGCCAACGGTCTCCACAAACAACAGGGCGAGTTCCGACAGTTCCTCCTGGATGAGAGGGTTGATGTTTGCCTTGTTGCTGAGACGCACCTCAAACCCGGTGTTTTTGTCCGTGTAGCAAACTACTCCTGCTACCGGACAGACAGGCCCACCGCCTATGGTGGCACGGCGGTGTACGTGCGTAACTCCCTCCGCCACCACCCTATTCCCCTCCCCCCACTTCACACTGTGGAAGCCACTGGCATTGTCGTCCACACGGTGAGGGGTCCCATCACGTTCGTGGCTCTCTACAGGCCACCACGAGGCCTTCTCGAAACACCGGACTATGAAGCATTGCTCTCGCTCGGCAACGACGTCTTCGTTGGCGGTGACTTCAATGCCAAACATGCTGCCTGGAACAGTAGGTTAACCAACACCTCAGGTCGTCGACTCCTCCGGGTCGCAGAGCGGCATCATGCCCGCACCATCGGCCCGCATGACCCCACCATTTACCCTTCTGGTGGACGTGCCCCAGATGTCCTAGACATCGCAGTGGTGAAAGGTCTACCCCACCCCATCACTGCAGCCACCCGCATCGCTCTAGCCTCAGATCACCGACCGGTCATCTGTTCCATCGATCTCGCTGGAACCTCGACCGTGCCGAGGGAGGGCCTAGACATCCGCGGTATTGACTGGCAGTCCTACCAGAGACGGGTCGAAGCAGCCCTACCCACACTACCTGCTGCCGATCACACGGACGCAGATCGTACCCTCATCCACCTCACCACCGTTGTGCTAGATGCTGCAACAGCAGCGACCCCTCACCGTCCGCACCGGCCCCCGGATCATCTGCGTCCGCTCCCCCCCCACATCCTTGCTCTCATCACTGAGAAAAACCGGACCACCCGTGAATGGCAGCTCACTCGGAATCCGGCAACCAAGCGCCTCATCAATAGATTACAGCGCCAAATCAAGGCTGCGGTGCAAGACCACCGCAATCAGGCTTGGGAGAACAAAATCTCTGCCATTGACCTGCGTGACCCGTCTGCTTGGCGGCTCACAAAAAGCCTTCTGAAACGAGGGCAACGGATCCCCCCCCTACAGGTCGGCAATGACTTTGTGTCCGAACCAGACGCCAAGGCTAACGCCTTGGCTGATGTCTTCGCACGCAACTTCACCCCGGTCAATGACCCCATTGACCCCGACGATATTCGCCTGGTCACGGCACGCCTCCCTCAATTCCTTGCCGTCCAGGACCCTGAGGATGAAATCACCCCCATTAACGAAGAGGAGGTTGCACTGCAATTGCGGTACCTCAAATCCAAGAAAGCTGGCGGCCCCGATAAGCTGACGAATGCTCTCCTCAAGCACTTACCCCCAGCTTCTATTCCCATCCTGACGGCCACATTCAACAACATCCTCACAACCAGGCAATATCCCTCTGCCTGGAAACACGCTGAAGTGGTCGCCATACCCAAGGCTGGGAAGGATCTTCGTTCCCCTGCCAGCTACCGCCCCATCAGCCTCTTGCCCGCCATCTCCAAGGTGTTCGAGAGGCTGTACCTTAAACGACTGCTCATCCACATTGCCCGAGAACGAGTCCTCCCTGATGAGCAGTTTGGCTTCAGGCAGGGCCACGCCACCACTCACCAACTCCTGCGTCTTGTAGAAGAGGCACTGGACGCCATTGAACGTAGGGAGTACTTCGGGGCCATACTCCTCGACGTGTCCAGGGCGTTTGACTCGGTCTGGCACGAAGGGCTGCTCTACAAATTATTTTCCCTTGGCTTCCCAGTGTCCCATGTACGGCTAATAGCCACATACCTGGAAGGTCGCACCTTCCATGTTAGGATCCCTGACGGGAAATCCACGCGACGACGCATCAGGGCAGGAGTACCACAGGGCAGCGTACTTGGGCCGCTACTCTACTCCCTCTTCACAGCTGATCTGCCCTCTGCGCCGAGGGTACATTTAGCTCTCTACGCAGATGACACTGCACTCTTCTCTCGTTCTCGGAGTGCGGCAGTTCTTCAACAGCGGCTCCAGGGGGCTACAGATTCCCTAACCGACTGGGCTAGGACCTGGCGTCTGGCATTTAATCCCTCCAAAACCCAAGCCCTTATCATCTGCCGACGCCGTATTCCCGTTCGGCTCCCTCAGGTGGCGGTCCTTGGTACCCCAGTCCCCTGGACTCGTACTGCAAAGTACTTGGGTGTTACCCTGGACCAACGCCTAACCTGGCGCCCCCACATCGACGAGGTGCGTCGTAAGGCAATGGGGCGGCTATGCCTGCTCTACCCTCTCATCAACCCAACCTCTTCCCTCCCCACGCACCTTGCTGTTAGACTGTACACCTCCCTTGTTCGCCCCATCCTTGAATACGCGGTGGTGGTGTGGGGCAATGCTGCCCCCACCCACCTCCGCCGACTCCAAACCGTCCAGAACCGGGCTCTCCGGCGTGCCCTCCGCCTCCCCTTCGACTTCCCAACCCGCGAGCTCCACCTCCTGGCTGAAGTGCCGCTCCTTCGTACCCGCATCCTCTCCGCCGCCCACTCCTTTTACCACAAAACTCGTCACTCTCCTAATCCCTTAATCCTTTCCCTGGGCACCCGTGTTCACCGACTAGCCACCACTCGATGGCCCGACCTTTTATTTCGCCCCCCATGACCTCGCCTGCCCCAGGCACCTCATCTCATGCCGACTACCTCCCTCACGTCATAGATTATTCCCCCCCACATGCCATGTCATTCGCTCCCCCAACACGCCTCCCCCTTCCCCCCACACTACCCCCAATGTTGGCCTAATCATGATAGGCCCTTCCTTTTTCCGCTTCTTCAACTGTCACCCTCTGACTTCTTTCTCTTCCCCCCCCCCCCCCCCCCAATTCGCCATTTCAAGACTGCCTGCCGCCGCCATCGCGTCGCCGCTACGAAGCAGAAGAGGCCAGGATAATGGCCGTTCGCTTTCACTCACTCTCACTATTCCTCCTCCTGTCCTTTCTTCTGTAACTAATCGTAATTCCCGGCCAGTCAATTGGGCCGTTCGTTTTCCTTTTCTCTCACTGTCTCTCTTACTATCCTTTCCTCTTTCTTTAAAAAAAAAAAAAAAAAAAAAAAAAAATTGCATAAAGCATCAAGCAGAACAATAACGCCACGAAATTTCGATAGCCAAACCGTCATGCCAGAAGGTGAAGCGCCTTGTTGCGCTAGTACTTCGCCCTCAGTCGAGGATATCTTCCTCAGTCCATTGTGCAGGTTCACTCGAGGAGAAGTCTCAGGTCGCACCTGATGAAGGTCAGGAGCTACGTGATCGAAATATCGTGCAAGTACGACGCTGATATCCGGCAGAACACCCGGCAACCCAAGATGACATTAGATCGCCGGGAAAGCCTGAAGAGTTACAATAAAACTATTGATCATAATAGGCAAAAGTATGCCACAATTGAAAGTTACAAGTCTCAACTTGATCAGAGCAATATTTTGGCCAAAATCGGCGTTTTTGCAAAAAATTGAAGGCGCTAAATATTAGACTCAAAAATATGAAAATTCATATGCAGCCTCAGTTTGATGTAAAAACATTAAATAGGTAACACCAGCGAGCTATTGAAGGAAGTTAAGCTTAGCAGCGCGGATTTATTAGTCGGCTTTGATGTGGTCTCACTTTTTACGAAAGTGCCTTTAATGGAATCGTTGCATCTTATTGGTAACTTATTCAGTGCAGAACTGACGGCCTTGTTTGAACATATACTCTTCTCAACGTACTTTTTATTCAATAACCTATTTAATGTTTTTACATCAAACTGAGGCTGCTTATGAATTTTCATATTTTTGAGTCTAATATTTAGCGCCTTACGAATTCTTTGAACAAACAGACGGCGTCGCCATGGGGAGCCCTTTGTCCCCTGTGGTAGCTAATCTTTTTATGGAGGATTTTGAGGAGAAAGCACTTGAGTCTGCTGTTTAAAGCCTACGGTCTTCTGGCGGTACGTAGATGATACTTTTGTTGTATGGCCTCATGGCAGACAGGAACTGGAGAAATTCCTTCATCACTTAAAATCATTACATGAGAACATCAAATTCACGACGGAGATTGAAAGAGATGGCGCTTTACCATTTCTAGACGTGCTAGTACGCCGTAAAAATGATGGGTCGTAAGGACATTCTGTGTACAGGAAACCGACTCATACAGATCTGTATCTCCAGGCGTCAACCTGCCATCATCCAGCATAAACAGCCGGTGTTCTCAGTACCTTAATACAATGAGCGCATGAAGTATCGGATGATGAAAACCTCAATGCAGAATTAGAACACTTGGAGGTCTTTAAAGAGAATGGCTACACTTCACTCCAAATAAGGAAGGCCATGCGCAACTGTCCTAACAAGAAGCAACGCACTGAGGACGCTGATGACGACTATAAATCAACTGCGGTCCTTCCATACGCCGGGAATGTGTCGTCGAAAATAGGCAGATTACTGAAGAAAAATAAAATCAAGGTTATCTTCTGTCCACCAGCAAAGAACCGTGCCCTGACTGGATCCGTTAAAGTCGATTTACAACTGAAGAAAGCAGGCGTCTACAAAATTCCCTGTGAATGTGGGTCTGCATATATTGGCCAGACGACAAGAAATGTCAATGAACGATGTACAGAACATGAAAGATACACCCGTCTGCGCAACTGTCAAAATCGGCAGTAGCTGAGCTCTGTATTTCTTTGGGACATTCAATGGAATACAGTGGAACAAAAACTTTAGCTCCGGTTTCCGGATTTTGGGATTCTGTAATCAATGAATCAGTGGAAATACGTCTTGCCGATAATCTTATAAATCGTGACGACTTTCAGCTGGATAAAAATTGGAATCCTGTTACAAAAATTATAAAATCACAGCGGAATAGACGGCGTCATTCGATACTCAGTGACTAGATGATCTTTTACTTTCACCACCGAGGGCAGCACATACGCATGCGTTGTAGGATGCCGGTACATTTCGCATGCGCGAGATTCGGCATTAATACCGCGACTGCACTTGGGCTCTTCAGTAGTTGTGTTCTCACCTGATGATGGCCGGACGTCTCTGGTCCGAAATATCGTGGCAGGATGTCGACGGGATCCGGCTGCATACCCAGTAATTATTAGAAGAAGAAATACGCCGGGAAAATTACAGAAGTCACAGGTAATGAGGACATGCGGGGACCAAGCAGCAATCGGTATTGTAATTGTAAACTGTCAAAGCTGCGTTGGTAAAGTACCGGAACTTCTAGCGCTGATAGAAAGCACCGAAGCCGAAATCGTTATAGGTACAGAAAGCTGGTTGAAGCCAGAGATAAATTCTGCCGAAATTTTTACAAAGGTACAGACGGTGTTTAGAAAGGATAGATTGCATGCAACCGGTGGTGGAGTGTTCGTCGCTGTTAGTAGTAGTTTATCCTGTAGTGAAATAGAAGTGGATAGTTCCTGTGAATTATTATGGGTGGAGGTTACACTCAACTACCGAGCTAGGTTAATAATTGGCTCCTTTTACCGACCTCCCGACTCAGCAGCATTAGTGGCAGAACAACTGAGAGAAAATTTGGAATACATTTCACATAAATTTTCTCAGCATGTTATAGTCTTAGGTGGAGATTTCAATTTACCAGATATAGACTGGGACACTCAGATGTTTAGGACGGGTGGTAGGGACAGAGCATCGAGTGACATTATACTGAGTGCACTATCCAAAAATTACCTCGAGCAATTAAACAGAGAACCGACTCGTGGAGATAACATCTTGGACCTACTGATAACAAACAGACCCGAACTTTTCGACTCTGTATGTACAGAACAGGGAATCAGTGATCATAACGCCGTTGCAGCATCCCTGAATATGGAAGTTAGTAGGAATATAAAAAAAGGGAGGAAGGTTTATCTGTTTAGCAAGAGTAATAGAAGGCAGATTTCAGACTACCTAACAGATCAAAACGAAAATTTCTGTTCTGACACTGACAATGTTGAGTGTTTATGGAAAAAGTTCAAGGCACGCTAGACGTAATAGTGCAATCCATCACGGACTCTGTGACGGCCGCGGTCATGGACAAACTGCAAGAGTCTGTCGGGCGCAACAGCACCGAAATCCAGTCTCTTAAAAAGTCCCTGGCCGCACAAGAGAAAAAAGCCGCCGACCTAGAAGCTAAACTGTCTGCGGCCACCGATGAAATTGAGCAGTATCAGCGAAGGAACAGCTTGCGCTTGTTCGGGGTAGCTGAAAACGATCGAGAAAACACCGACGACCTGGCCATTAGCCTCGTGCGTGAGAAACTTGGCGTGCAGATCGACGTGGCCGATATTGACAGAAGCCACCGTGTTGGGCGCAGGATACCAGGTGCGATGAAACCCAGGCCCATAATAATTAAATTTGTGTCATACCGGAAAAGAGCTGAAGTGTTTGCTCAGAAAAGAAAACTCGCCAAGAGTGGGGTTACCCTGAGGGAAGATCTGACGCGCGAAAGACTAAAAGTTCTGAACACTGCGATCACACAGTTCGGCCTTCAAAATGTATGGACCCAGGATGGCAGGATCGTAGTCAAGACGGAAGGAGGGAGGAAAACGGTGACGAACATGTCCGAACTGAAAGACTGAGCGAAATCTCGCGAGACACAAAGTCTCATATTTTACTCTGCCTAATATAAGTTAATTTTTATTCTTTCTTTTCATTTTTTTTACGTAAATATTGCTTCGTTATTTCTATATGTACCACAAGTACTCTATTTAAAATCAGTCAATTGTTTCACATAAATATTGCTTCTTTAGTTGCCTATCATAAGTGCTCATTTATATTCATATTGTCAGTCAAACGGGAATTAACATTCTCCATTAACAGGAATCTCCTTAAAACCGCCTTTCTATATCTGTTATTTTCATTCTCGTCACTACCACTACTACTACTATTATCTTTATCGTAACCACTACTGCCACTTTCCATCTTTCTTTTCGCTCCCTTCTCCGATACCACCAGCCTGTCTTTCACCTTTAGCCCACAGACGCTTGAGTCAGTCACGACCTTGGACACACCTGTAAATATGTCTTCCCCCGCGAAATCCAGCTTTTGTCCCTCTTCCGGCCAGCAGGTAGACGGAGCGCGCTCGGTCCTACAGGCGGCCACAATGGGACGGACCGGTTCCGGCGGCGGGCTCTTTGTGGCCCACGCGAACGCTCAGTCGCTAACGGCTCACTTCGACGAGTTCTGTGACCTGTTCTGCCAATCGCTGTTCCATATTATCCTCGTCTCTGAAACTTGGTTGAAACCAAACATTTCTTCCGACGCTATCCGAATCACTGGTTACTCTCTCCTAAGGGCAGATCGTGAAACACGACGCGGGGGTGGTGTGGGTGCCTATATTCGCTCTGATCTGAGACCTACTATACTATGCACATCGGATGCAAAGGGCGAAGGAGAAGCAGAGTTCTTGTTTTTCGAAATAAATACATCAAATCAGAAACTGCTAATTGGAGTAATCTATAAACCTCCAAACGTCGGTGCTATGTCCTCCTTTCAGTCTGCCCTGTCCTCGCTCGTGACACTGTATGAACACATAATCATTATGGGCGACACAAACATCGACTTACAATTAAATTCCCCCTCTGCAGAAAAACTTAGGAGACTGTTCCACTCCAATGATATGAGTTTAGCACCGCTGGACCCAACTCATCACACGCCACACAGCCATACACTCATAGATATAATAGCAACAAAGCGACCAGATAAAATAATTCGCGCCAATCAGACATCCGCTCCAGGACTCTCTGCTCATGACGTGATTTTCTTAAATTACTCAGTACATACTACCAAAGAAAAATCTCACCTGGTAACCTACAGAAACCTAAAAAATGTTAACCATGACGCTCTTCAAAAGGATTGCTCAGACATCCCTTGGCATGATATAAGCAATGAACCGACTTTAGACGGAAAAATTCGGGAATTATGTCGCAAAATTATTGCACTGTATGATAAACATGCTCCTCAACGCACTGTCAAGGTAAAGAGAGCTCCCGCTCCGTGGCTCACCACTGCATTACGCCAGTTAATGAATGAACGTGATGCTGCACATAGGGCCTTCAAGCGTAACCCAACTCCCGAGGCGTACGAAGCTTATAGGAAACTCCGAAATAGAACCAAACAAAGCGTGAGGAATGCCAAAATCAGACATGCCCGCTCTGTCGTATGCGGCATATCAAAACCTGCCGCACTGTGGAAAAAGCTGCGCAGTTTCGGTATAGGGAAGCGAAGATCTGACGCTGTTTATCAAGCGTCTGCAGAAGAATTAAACGATTTCTTCTCAACAGCCGTAAACTGCCACGCAGCGACAAATTACCAGCCCCAAGATATCAATCTCTCGAGAGACAAGTTTTTCCTAAAACATGTCACTACCGGCACAGTACACAAGGCAATTATGAGAATCTCTTCCGAGGCAGTAGGAAATGATGGAGTGAGCATTGGCATGATTAAGAACGTCGTAAACACTATTACTCCAGTTATCACAGACATCTTCAACCTGTCTCTTGTCAGTAGTACATATCCTACTGAGTGGAAGCAAAGCTTAATTAAACCTATACCCAAGACTGGCAACCCTAAGTCGCCAGGTGACTACAGGCCGATCAGCATACTTCCTGCAATATCTAAAGCCCTAGAACACATCGTCCATGAACAGCTGACAGATTACCTCAAAACTCATAACATCCACGACAAATATCAGTCAGGTTTTCGAAAGCACCATAGTACAGCAACTGCATTAATCAAAGTAACTGATGACATTAAACATGCTATGGACAGACGTGAAGCTACCATCCTAACACTGCTTGACTTTAGCAAGGCTTTTGATACAGTTGACTTTGATATATTACTAATTAAAATGAAGCAGTTGAATTTCTCAAACAGCGCAATACACTGGTTCGACAGCTACCTCAAAAACAGAAGTCAACAAGTCATTTGTGGGTCGGAAAAGTCATCATGGAAAAACGTGCGCTCTGGAGTTCCCCAAGGCTCCGTCCTTGGTCCATTACTCTTCTCACTGTACATTAATGATATTTCTTCAGTGATTCACTCCTGCAACTACCATCTATATGCCGACGACATCCAACTGTACATAAGTGCAAGCCCCAAGAACATTGCTGACGCAGTAGCGAGTATGAACGCAGATCTTTGCTCTGTTTCTCGATGGGCACAGAACCTAGGTCTGAAACTAAACCCCAAGAAATCCCAGGTCATACTTATATCTCATCCAAAGTTAATCAGTCGGTACTTTCGCGAAACAGTCCCTCAAATACTCCTCAATGGTACCCAACTACCATACCAAAAAACAGTAAAAGACCTTGGAATAATCTTGGATGAACACCTAAACTGGGAAGAACAAACAGTCACCGCTTGCCGGAAATCGCTCTCCTCCCTACATGCAATTCAAAAGTTTAGAAAAATATTTCCATCCCATGTTAAACAAAAATTAGTCCAAACACTAGTCTTGCCTAATCTTTACTACTGTGATGTAGTTCAACATGGCACAAATAATGAAAATTCGAGATGCCTCGAGCTAGTGATGAATGCTTGTGTTAGATACGTATGCAACATACGGTTGTATGATCATATCAGTCCTTCATACTCCCAGCTAGGTTGGATGCGCCCACATAAGGCACGCGATCTCCACACGATGTGCTTACTTCATCGATTTCTTAGCCACTGGTGCCCCCAATACTTATCTTCTCACATTAAACACCTATCATCATTCCACAACCGCAATACCAGATCGGATACGTCTAGCATCTTGGCTGTACCTTTACATAACACAAAATCTTTCTCCGTGTCATTCTCCATCTCAGCCATACGACTATGGAACGCGCTCCCCTGTGATCTGCGTCTTATCCAAAACTACTCAACATTCAAGAGGGAACTTAAGACTTACATATTAGGGACGGTATAGCCACCATTGTTGTGCCCCCCCCCCCTCATCTTTTTCTTTCTCCTCTCCATCATAGCTTCGAATTTTACCATTCTATTTCTCTTCCTCTAACCTATCTACCTCTTCTATATCTCTTTCACCCCATTCCATCGTCTTATGTCTCTGCTTGATGAGAATAACTTACAAGCTGCAAGAATATAACGAGAAAATTCCCAACTAGCAATAGGACTGACACTCATATAAGAAAAATATGTTTACTTTCATATACATAGTCATTATTATTATTATTATTATCATTATTATTATTATTTTTATTATTCTTGATTGTTATAATTATTTTTTGATTGTTATAATTATCATTGTACTACTTTTATAATCTCTATTTTTTTCTTTAACATTAATACTGTATAACATGTTATATGTCCTAATTTTCTGTAGACACTGAAATTTGTTGAATCTGAGTATGCCTGGTTAGGTGTAAGAGAGGGCCTGAAGGCCCTAATCTTGCCAGGTAAAATAAATGCATAAATAAATAAATAAAATAAATAAATAAGGCAATCGTAAAATGCGTTTTAGACAGGTACGTGCCGAGTAAAACTGTGAGGGACGGGAAAAACCCACCGTGGTACAACAACAAAGTTAGGAAACTACTGCGAAAGCAAAGACAGCTTCACTCTAAGTTTAAACGCAGCCAAAACCTCTCAGACAAACAGAAGCTAAACGATGTCAAAGTTAGCGTAGGGAGGGCTATGCGTGAAGCGTTCAGTGAATTCGAAAGTAAAATTGTATGTACCGACTTGACAGAAAATCCTAGGAAGTTCTGGTCTTACGTTAAATCAGTAAGTGGCTCGAAACAGCATATCCAGACACTCCGGGATGATGATGGCATTGAAACAGAGGATGACACGCGTAAAGCTGAAATACTAAACACCTTTTTCCAAAGCTGTTTCACAGAGGAAGACCGCACTGCAGTTCCTTCTCTAAATCCTCGCACAAACGAAAAAATGGCTGACATCGAAATAAGTGTCCAAGGAATAGAAAAGCAACTGGAATCACTCAACAGAGGAAAGTCCACTGGACCTGACGGGATACCAATTCGATTCTACACAGAGTACGCGAAAGAACTTGCCCCCCTTCTAACAGCCGTGTACCGCAAGTCTCTAGAGGAACGGAGGGTTCCAAATGATTGGAAAAGAGCACAGGTAGTCCCAGGCTTCAAGAAGGGTCGTCGAGCAGATGCGCAAAACTATAGACCTATATCTCTGACGTCGATCAGATGTAGAATTTTAGAACATGGTTTTTGCTCGAGTATCATGTCGTTTTTGGAAACCCAGAATCTACTATGTAGGAATCAACATGGATTCCGGAAACAGCGATCGTGTGAGACCCAACTCGCTTTATTTGTTCATGAGACCCAGAAAATATTAGATACAGGCTCCCAGGTAGATGCTATTTTTCTTGACTTCCGGAAGGCGTTCGATACAGTTCCGCACTGTCGCCTGATAAACAAAGTAAGAGCCTACGGAATATCAGACCAGCTGTGTGGCTGGATTGAAGAGTTTTTAGCAAACAGAACACAGCATGTTGTTATCAATGGAGAGACGTCTACAGACGTTAAATTAACCTCTGGCGTGCCACAGGGGAGTGTTATGGGACCATTGCTTTTCACAATATATACAAATGACCTAGTAGATAGTGTCGGAAGTCCCATGCGGCTTTTCGCGGATGATGCTGTAGTATACAGAGAAGTTGCAGCATTAGAAAATTGTAGCGAAATGCAGGAAGATCTGCAGCGGATAGGCACTTGGTGCAGGGAGTGGCAACTGACCCTTAACATTGACAAATGTAATGTATTGCGAATACATAGAAAGAAGGGTCCATTATTGTATGATTATATGATAGCGGAACAAACACTGGTAGCAGTTACTTCTGTAAAATAATTGGGAGTATGCGTGCGGAACGATTTGAAGTGGAATGATCATATAAAATTAATTGTTGGTAAGGCGGGTACCAGATTGAGATTCATTGGGAGAGTCCTTAGAAAATGTAGTCCATCAACAAAGGAGGTGGCTTATAAAACACTCGTTCGACCTATACTTGAGTATTGCTCATCAGTGTGGGATCCTTACCAGATCGGGTTGACGGAGGAGATAGAGAAGATCCAAAGAAGAGCGGCGCGTTTCGTCACAGGGTTATTTGGTAGCCGTGATAGCGTTACGGAGATGTTTAACAAACTCAAGTGGCAGACTCTGCAAGAGCGGCGCTCTGCATCGCGGTGTAGCTTGCTCGCCAGGTTTCGAGAGGGTGCGTTTCTGGATGAGGTACCGAATATATTGCTTCCCCCTACTTATACCTCCCGAGGAGATCACGAATGTAAAATTAGAGAGATTAGAGCGCGCACGGAGGCTTTCAGACAGTCGTTCTTCCCGCGAACCATACGCGACTGGAACAGGAAAGGGAGGTAATGACAGTGGCACGCAAAGTGCCCTCCGCCACACACCGTTGGGTGGCTTGCAGAGTATAAATGTAGAAATGTAGATGTAGATGTAGATGTAATACGTAGTTTGTAAATCCAATGAATGTGCTCTAAGTTATAATAAAAATCACAATGTAATCTTAAATTTTTAAAACTAATATGAATAAGTAAACAAACTCACGAGTCAGCAAAATTTGCGTCTGGATTTGACGGCAGAAAACTCGTTGATCACATCTTCATAATTCAGACGGTTATCAGTTAGGAGGCCGGCTTTGATGTGAAGAATGGACAAGACGTTCAGTCTCTCCTTAGACAACGCAGAACGTAGGTACGATTTCAGTCTTTTAAGAGCAGAAAACGAGCGGTCTGCTGAACAATTTGTAAGTGCCATACACAGAAATATTCTTAGAGCAATGTCAACATACGGAAACACGGACTGTAACATCTCTTTTCGTAAAAATGTACTCATTTCGTCTGGTATATCACTAATTTCAGAAGATTTCAAAAGTTCCGCGAAATATACACATTCACCAGGGAAGGAAGGCTCTAAATCTATGTCATATGACGCTTGGAGTTTTGCTGCACATTCAGCAATGTCATCAGGTAAACTGTTCTTAAGGTTAATGAAAACTGTGAAGGAGTCCAACAGTGTTCTATAGCTTTTCTTCCTCCTCACTAATTCAACCTACAAGTTGTCGGGTACTGGGGGAAACCTTTCGACTCAAAATTTTTGCCTTCCAGTCAGGAAAACTTCTTCAGAGTGCACTTTTTCGTCATCATGAAGTTTGCGTTTCGTGATCTTTTATAGGTGCATTCATAGTCTGTATCAGTCACAATATCCATGGGTTTATTTTCATAGTAGTGGAACATGGCACGAAGAGATGCAATAAATCCTACAAGTGATATTATTCATGCACTATTTTAGTATCAATATATACACTTTGCAATTGCAGATTTACACTATTAAATCTCTGGAGTATGTCCTTCCAAACTGTCATCATGAATACTGTTTCTAGTCTGCTGAGTCGATTCAATAAAGCTGAAGCCTCATTTCGCGCAAGTGGTTTTTCAAACGTATTATTGGCAATATGTGTGAGAGAACTGATAAAGCCCTCTCAGTTTTCATACAGTCTTACACTGATAAAGCCCTCTCAGTTTTCATACAGTCTTACACATGCTTCCTTTATTGCTGACCAACGTGTTTTTCATAAACTTTTTACCGTTTTGCTTCCTGATTTCATGAAAGAAACGAGTTTATCCCAGCGCTGTGTAGAAGCAGAGAAAAAATTGTAAAAGTTTTGCACTACATTGAAAAATGAACAAGCTTCCCAACAACAGCTTGCAACACTAGTGCCGACTAAATTCAAGGAATTTGCTGCACAAGGCGCTTTCGGATTTCGTTCTTTAATGCGTGCCTGCAAACCAGTGTAGGTTCCTGTCATGTTGCTTGCGTTGTCATATGACTGGCCTCTACAGTCAGTAATATCGATGGAATTTGTAGACAGGACTTTTAGTACGGCCTCAGCTAAGTTTTCCGACTTGTGTTCCGGGTTTGGTAAAATCGGAAGGTAACGTTCAACAGCTTCACCATTCTCGTCCACATAACTCAATATGAAAATAACTGATAAATATGTGAAATGTTCACAGTAGAATCTACTATTATAGAGAAATATTTGGCCTGTTCTATTTCACTTATGATAATTCTTTTTATTCGTTCAGGAAGAAGCTCTATTATTTCATCAGAGATTGTTGAAGAAAGATAACTTGTATTTCCCTGCCCTAGATTTCCATATCGTTCAATGTGCTCTGCCAGAAAAGGATCAAACTCGGCTACCAGTTCAAGAGACATCATAAATGGACCATTATGTAATGAATGGACTCTTTCAACGTGTCCACGTGGGGGAAGTCGACGACTTGTTAGCTTCTTCACTACCGCAAACACCCTTTTCAACAAACTGCGCAAGTACATTTTCTCTGTCTCAACGTATGACTGGAAATGGTTATCTATTGTTCCAAGTGATTTTTTTCTTGTTATGAGCGATAACTCAGAGTTTTTGTGTTCAAGTGAATTCTCGTGATGAGATAAAATATTAGAAATATTTTTCCAATCTGCAATACCATTAGCAGCAATCGTGGCCTTACCTCCGAACACTTTACATGGTGCACAAGAAACAGCACTGGTCCTACAGGAGTATACTAGAAAATCACGCAAAGTTGATTCACCATTTAAAAGTTTACGGTAAAATACATTTTTGTTCAAATATCTGGTTTTATCGCCTATTGATCTTCTTGGATTAGAAAAATTACAGTTACAATTTTAATTAATGTTACGTTGTAAGAGAATGTCTATTGTTGATTCATTGACACAACATTGTGCAGAATCGTCACTAACGAGGTTATTTCTTTTTGAAATGCCTGACTCGACACTTAGTTTTTCGTGAAACTCTAAATCAGGAACAGTTTGCTTTTTCTCATTTTTAACTTTTGTTTAGTCTGTATTTACTTTTTTTTACAACAGCTACAGGGCCAGAAATATCATCCATACTACTTGAACTCTAAGTCGAACCAGCAACATTTTTACGAAAAATTTATCTATTCTGCGAAACGTTTTTAGAACATTTGCTTCTCGTTCTCGCCTTTCCTTCGATAATTTCCGAAATGCCGCCCCATTTAATTCTGCACGTTCGCTTTTTTCACTGTTATTCATGTTAAGGCACCTACAAAATTGTCAACCAACAGTCAAAACAAAAGAAAAAAAATGGAAAACGAAAGAAAGAAAGACTGTATCCAGTTCCAACCGTATTACACCGCACATGAGCACAAAGCTTTTTACTTCAAACGCGGCACACGAGCACAAAGATTTTTCCTTTAAACACGGAGCGATGAACTGACCAACTCGGATTAGTCAACGTAACTGTGCTATGAAAGAACGACAATGCAGAAAATTTAATTTCACTGTCGCGTGTTTCTCTGTTGTCAGTGAACAGTAGAAGCACACCTGCTGGCTGGAATTCGTCTCGTGAAGAGAAACATGACAGTCCCTTTTTTGACTTCTGTTTCCCTCGTCGCCGGAATTTTAGATGGGACGCGAATATGTTATGAATATTCTTGACACTGTCTTTCTAATTTAAGAAGGAAATAATTTTTGCAATTTCTTGCAGTGAAGTGTGCTGGATCGACTCTTATCCCACTTACTCCTATAACATTTTGGCGGTTTCTGTGGGCTGAGAAGGCAGACTACAAAGTTTGAGTAGTCTTGTTGACAGTTGATGTGGTGTGTTGTCATCTGTGTTAACACTGCAGTTATGTCTACACGCAAATGCACTTTTTGTTGCAACATAAAATAAAAATAAAGTTTCCCCGAAGAAAAAAAGCTTAATTAAAAAGTTTAATATAAAATTTGCACTGCCACGTACTATTCGATTGCACAGAGAGGAAACTTTGATATCGTGAAGGCTGCAGCACAATAAATGAGACAAATGAAAGTTGGTTTCTTCTTCTTTTATCGCCAAAAAAGTAAGTAAGTAGATAAATAAATAAAATTTTTAAACTGTTGTGAAGTGTATTTCACACATTATTAGATATTCTGCTTATGTTCTTTTCGTATAAACATGCGTTTAAAATTGTAAAACATTCCCAATATCACTATGTTTTGTTAAACGGATGTCATTAAATCAAAGCTCAGATACTGAAGACCACAGAGCTTTCACATTAATTACAGTAATGAAGGGCTGACTTGATACTTCTCCGTAATTTCTACAAGAAATTTACGTAGAGTCGGGTTTTACATACTGAGGCCCACACATGTTACAGTAATTAAGAAACTGCTGATTAGTTTATCACAGATTTTCAGGGGGCCCGTTATTTTCACGGGGAAAATATGGTAGGGTTAAGTAGAAACCGACAACATTCTCGGAATAATCAAGTTTCGAACATTGTATTGTAGATTGCCGTCTTGACAGTTTACTTCAAAATATTTTGAACAATCATGAAGATGTTACCAGACAGAAACCTAATGTTAAATTTCCATTCAGTAACCAAGAAAACTATGTGTATTTCCAAGCTTGTAATGTCGAATTTCGTTCTAAACACTTATTTAAACTAGCAAGCTGTTTATCAATATTGAAAATTTTTGTCGTTTGTAGGTGCAGTTATTTTAAAACGTAAAAGGTTAAAATGAGTACAGAGTAAAAAAAGGCCGCACCCCTTAAGGTGCCGCCCTGCCCCTGCCTAGTGGGCCTACATGTAAATCCGCCACTGCTGGTAACAATGCCATAGGCCTTGCTAAGCCTCTCACAACGATGGCAACCAAAGATTATAGCATCAAGACGAGTCTACGTGAAGACGCGACAGAACGGTAGAAAAAATGTGGTCTAGGGAACGGCGAGTACTTCAATTAAAACTAGGTTTATCTAACAGCAATTCTTGTCATTGACATCTCTCTCCCCTCATCGGGCACCTAGGGAAAAAATGAAGAGAGGTGTAGAACCCTATTGGGACACTCTGTATTACAAAGGCACGAATTATATTATTCCACAGACCCAACGATTACATTTACCCACAAGGAAGTTAACTTCGCTCTAAAAGGTGTCACGTACATTTAATTTTAACTGAATTAAGTGCTGTCAATTGATTTTGGGAGCATGGGGATCTGTACTTAGTCAGCCAGCGATGGATAAGAAAGGAAATGTCGCTTAGAAGAAAAATGGAAGCACCTCCTGTTTATGAAGTAACGCGCACACCTGTTCGTAGACAAGATCATGAATGAAAATGTGTACTATGAATCTCGAACAAAGCGTCGGTCGTTGGAATTCTGGTGGAGCAAGAAATGTTCGACCACAGTATTTAGCTATCAGGGGAAGGGGATGTGATGACGAGTGTTTCAGCTTCACAAAAAAATGTGCAGTTGCCCTTTATTAAGGCCCATACATCCCGGACACCAGATTCACTTTCGGAAGGACCGGGATTCATATCCGCATCCGAGAATCTACATTTAAGTTTTACGTAGTTTCCCTAAATCGAATAAGGCGAAAGTAGGGATAGTGACATGACATAAAGAGCCTGATATGAAAAGACTGTAAGTTTAGTGTATGTACCCTATTTATTTATTTTCATTTATTTATTTATTGGTTATCAGGCCTCTTACTTGTTGACTTCGTTTCCTGTGCCAACCTCTTCGTCCCAGAGTAGCAGTTGCACCCAACGTCTTCAGTTATTTATTGGATGTATTCCAATCTCTATCTTCCCGTCCAGTTTTTACGCCCTATAGCTCCCTGTGGTACTATGGAAGTTATTCACTCACGTCTCAACACTTGTCTTATCTTAGTGTCCATTCTTCTTCTCAATGTTTTCCACATATTTCTATCCTCGTCTATTCCGCAGAGAACCTCCTTATATCTTACCCTGTCAGTCGACTTAATTTTCAACAGCCTTCTATATTAACACCACATCTCAAACACTTCGGTTCTCTGGTTCCGTCACGGTCCGTGATTTACTTCCATACAATTCTGTCTCCAGACGTAAAATCTCAGAAATTTCTACCCCAAATTCTACATCTAGATCTACATCTACATTTATACTCCGCAAGACACCCAACGGTGTGTGGCGGAGGGCACTTTACGTGCCACTGTCATTACCTCCCTTTCCTGTTCCAGTCGCGTATGGTTCGCGGGAAGAACGACTGTCTGAAAGCCTCCGTGCGCGCTCTAATCTCTCTAATTTTACATTCGTGATCTCCTCGGGAGGTATAAGTAGGGGGAAGCAATATATTCGATATCTCATCCAGAAACGTACCCTCTCGAAGCCTGGCGAGCAAGCTACACCGCGATGCAGAGCGCCGCTCTTGCAAAGTCTGCCACTTGAGTTTGTTAAACATCTCCGTAACGCTATCACCGTTACCAAATAACCCTGTGACGAAACGCGCCGCTCTTCTTTGGATCTTCTCTATCTCCTCCGTCAACCCGATCTGGTAAGGATCCTACACTGATGAGCAATACTCAAGTATAGGTCGAACGAGTGTTTTGTAAGCCACCTCCTTTGTTGATGGACTACATTTTCTAAGGACTCTCCCAATGAATCTCAATCTGGTACCCGCCTTACCAACAATTAATTTTATATGATCATTCCACTTCAAATCGTTCCGCACGCATACTCCCAGATATTTTACAGAAGTAACTGCTACCAGTGTTTGTTCCGCTATCATATAATCATACAATAATGGATCCTTCTTTCTATGTATTCGCAGTACATTACATTTGTCTATGTTAAGGGTCAGTTGCCACTCCCTGCACCAAGTGCCTATCCGCTGCAGATCTTCCTGCATTTCGCTACAATTTTCTAATGCTGCAACTTCTCTGTATACTACAGCATCATCCGCGAAAAGCCGCATGGGACTTCCGACACTATCTACTAGGTCATTTATATATATTGTGAAAAGCAATGGTCCCATAACACTCCCCTGTGGCACGCCAGAGGTTAATTTAACGTCTGTAGACGTCTCTCCATTGATAACAACATGCTGTGTTCTGTTTGCTAAAAACTCTTCAATCCAGCCACACAGCTAGTCTGATATTCCGTAGGCTCTTACTTTGTTTATCAGGCGACAGTGCGGAACTGTATCGAACGCCTTCCGGAAGTCAAGAAAAATAGCATATACCTGGGAGCCTGTATCCAATATTTTCTGGGTCTCATGAACAAATAAAGCGAGTTGGGTCTCACACGATCGCTGTTTCCGGAATCCATGTTGATTCCTACATAGTAGATTCTGGGTTTCCAAGAACGACATGATACTCGAGCAAAAAACATGTTCTAAAATTCTACAACTGATCGACGTCAGAGATATAGGTCTATAGTTTTGCGCATCTGCTCGACGACCCTTCTTGAAGCCTGGGACTACCTGTGCTCTTTTCCAATCATTTGGAACCTTCCGTTCCTCTAGAGACTTGCGGTACACGGCTGTTAGAAGGGGTGCAAGTTCTTTCGCGTACTCTGTGTAGAATCGAATTGGTATCCCGTCAGGTCCAGTGGACTTTCCTCTGTTGAGTGATTCCAGTTGCTTTTCTATTCCTTGGACACTTATTTCGATGTCAGCCATTTTTTTCGTTTGTGCGAGGATTTAGAGAAGGAACTGCAGTGCGGTCTTCCTCTGTGAAACAGCTTTGGAAAAAGGTGTTTAGTACTTCAGCTTTACGCGTGTCATCCTCTGTTTCAATGCCATCATCACCCCGGAGTGTCTTGATATGCTGTTTCGAGCCACTTACTGATTTAACGTAAGGCCAGAACTTCCTAGGATTTTCTGTCAAGTCGGTACATACAATTTTACTTTCGAATTCACTGAACGCTTCACGCATAGCCCTCCCTACGCTAACTTTGACATCGTTTAGCTTCTGTTTGTCTGAGAGGTTTTGGCTGCGTTTAAACTTAGAGTGAAGCTGTCTTTGCTTTCGCAGTAGTTTCCTAACTTTGTTGTTGTACCACGGTGGGTTTTTCCCGTCCCTCACAGTTTTATTCGGCACGTACCTGTCTAAAACGCATTTTACGATTGCCTTGAACTTTTTCCATAAACTCTCAACATTGTCAGTGTCAGAACAGAAATTTTCGTTTTGATCTGTTAGATAGTCTGAAATCTGCCTTTTATTACTCTTGCTAAACAGATAAACCTTCCTCCCTTTTTTTATATTCCTACTAACTTCCATATTCAGGGATGCTGCAACGGCGTTATGATCACTGATTCCCTGTTCTATACATACAGAGTCGAAAAGTTCGGGTCTGTTTGTTATCAGTAGGTCCAAGATGTTATCTCCACGAGTCGGTTCTCTGTTTAATTGCTCGAGGTAATTTTCGGATAGTGCACTCAGTATAATGTCACTCGATGCTCTGTCCCTACCACCCGTCCTAAACATCTGAGTGTCCCAGTCTATATCTGGTAAATTGAAATCTCCACCTAAGACTATAACATGCTGAGAAAATGTATGTGAAATGTATTCCAAATTTTCTCTCAGTTGTTCTGCCACTAATGCTGCTGAGTCGGGAGGTCGGTAAAAGGAGCCAATTATTAACCTAGCTCGGTAGTTGAGTGTAACCTCCACCCATAATAATTCACAGGAACTATCCACTTCTATTTCACTACAGGATAAACTACTACTAACAGCGACGAACACTCCACCACCGGTTGCATGCAATCTATCCTTTCTAAACACCGTCTGTACCTTTGTAAAAATTTCGGCAGAATTTATCTCTGGCTTCAACCAGCTTTCTGTACCTATAACGATTTCGACTTCGGTGCTTTCTATCAGCGCTTGAAGTTCCGGTACTTTACCAACGCAGCTTCGACAGTTTACAATTACAATACCGATTGCTGCTTGGTCCCCGCATATCCTGACTTTGCCCTGCACCCGTTGAGGCTGTTGCCCTTTCTGTACTTGCCCGAGGCCATCTAACCTAAAAAACCACCCAGCCCACGCCACACAACCCCTGCTACCCGTGTAGCCGCTTGTTGCGTGTAGTGGACTCCTGACCTATCCAGCGGAACCCGAAACCCCACCACCCTATGGCGCAAGTCGAGGAATCTGCAGCCCACACGGTCGCAGAACCGTCTCAGCCTCTGATTCAGACCCTCCACTCGGCTCTGTACCAAAGGTCCGCAGTCAGTCCTGTCGACGATGCTGCAGATGGTGAGCTCTGCTTTCATCCCGCTAGCGAGACTGGCAGTCTTCACCAAATCTGATAGCTGCCGGAAGCCAGAGAGGATTTCCTCGGATCCATAGCGACACACATCATTGGTGCGG
Source organism: Schistocerca americana (assembly GCF_021461395.2). Classification (NCBI taxonomy): domain Eukaryota; kingdom Metazoa; phylum Arthropoda; class Insecta; order Orthoptera; family Acrididae; genus Schistocerca; species Schistocerca americana. Next base: position 355,739,721 of record NC_060130.1, read on the forward strand.
ACATGAGCGACCACCTGCAGATGGGTGCACCCTGTACCCTTCATGGCATCTGGAAGGACCTTTTCCACATCTGGAATGGCTCCCCCCGGTATGCACACGGAGTGCACATTGGTTTTCTTCCCCTCTCTTGCTGCCATATCCCTAAGGGGCCCCATTACGCGCCTGACGTTGGAGCTACCAACTACCAATAAGCCCACCCTCTGCGACCGCCCGGATCTTGCAGACTGAGGGGCAACCTCTGGAACAGGACAAGCAGCCATGTCAGGCCGAAGATCAGTATCAGCCTGAGACAGAGCCTGAAACCGGTTCGTCAGACCAACTGGAGAGGCCTTCCGTTCAGCCCTCCAGAATGTCTTTCGCCCCCTGCCACACCTTGAGACGACCTCCCACTCTACCACAGGTGAGGGATCAGCCTCAACGCGGGCAGTATCCCGGGAAACCACACTCGTAGTCCGATCGGGGGATGCGTGGGACGAGCTTGCCGTCCCCGACAAACCCCCATCTGGAACCCCACAGTGATGCCCATTGGCAACAGCCTCAAGTTGTGTGACCGAAGCCAACACTGCTCGGCGGCGGAAGGAGACTGCGCGATTTTACACTATTCAGGTACTAAAACGCGATGCTACAACTCTCAAATACTATAATACGCCAGAAATTTATGAATTAGACAATACAAGACCCAAAAACACGCAAAGAAAGTAAGAATTAAACTATGTAGCAAATGAGTTAGCTAGGAGTATACGACTTGCTGCTGCAGCTGCTTATCCAACGGCGGCAGAGAGCACAATTAAAGCCATATGAGGCCAATGTTTGATACTAGTACTACTTTTGGCCACGAATGACCTCTTTGCTTGTGCTAGTATGCTCTTTATGTCTTCCTTGCTTCGTCCCTCATATATTATTTCGCTCCTAATGTGGCACAATCCATTGATTTCGTATATTTCGTGGTCTCCAATTTTGATGTTAACTTTCGAGCTAATATAGTTTCTGCTACTCCTCACTCCTTTCGTTTTTCTTCGATATACTCTCAATCCATAGAGTGCGCTCATTAAATTGTTCAGTCCATTCAATATGTCCTGCAATTCTCGCTCTCACTGCGAGCAGTAATGTCATCAGCGATCATTATGTTCGTTGATATTCTTTCACCTTGAATTTTAATCCCAGTCTTGAACTTATCTTTTATTTCCATCATTACTTCTTCGATATCCAGATTGAATACTAGGGCAGAAAAGCTGCATTCCTGTGTTACGCCCTTTTTAATCCGAGCACTTCGTTCTCGAAAGGCAGGGTCAAATGTTTCTGATAACCCTTGCGCTAGGGACCATTTGTGTATTCAACAGAACGATCGCCTAATTGTCACCATCCAACAGTACGGTGTCGAAGTATGAATATTACAGCCGGCCGCTGTGGCCGAGCGGTTCTAGGCGCTTCAGTGCGGAACCGCGCTGCTGCTACGGTCGCACGTTCGAATCCTGCCTCGGGCATGGATGTGGGTGATGTCCTTAGGTTAGTTAGGTTTAAGTAGTTCTAAGTCTAGGGGACTGATGACCTCAGATGTTAAGTCCCATAGTGCTTAGAGCCATTTGAACCATTTTTTTTTTATGAATATTGCACATCTCTACCTGCTTAGGCAAATAGAGCAAATCGGCTAGTTCTTTTTGCATTTGATGTACGGTAGACTACGATGGGTTTGATGAGATTTGAGGAGGCACGATTATTTCTTGACCGTTTCATTGGAAAACCTCAAGAAAGTGTTTTTTAATACAGGGTTATTACAAATGATTGAAGCGATTTCACAGCTCTACAATAACTTTACTATGTGAGATATTTTCACAATGCTTTGCACACACATACAAAAAATCAAAAAGTTTTTTTAGGCATTCACAAATGTTCGATATGTGCCCCTTTAGTGATTCGGCAGACATCAAGCCAATAATCAAGTTCCTCCCACTCTTGGCGCAGCATGTCCCTATCAATGAGTTCGAAAGCATCGTTGATGCGAGCTCGCAGTTCTGGCACGTTTCTTGGTAGAGGAGGTTTAAACACTGAATCTTTCACATAACCCCACAGAAAGAAATCGCATGGGGTTAAGTCGGGAGAGCGTGGAGGCCATGACATGAATTGTTGATCATGATCTCCACCACGACTGATCCATCGGTTTTCCAATCTCCTGTTTAAGAAATGCTTCTGCTTTAGCCTTTTCCGTAAGATTTTCCAAACCGTCGGCTGTGGTACGTTTAGCTCCCTGCTTGCTTTATTCGTCGACTTCCGCGGGCTACGCATGAAACTTGCCCGCACGCGTTCAATTGTTTCTTCGCTCACTGCAGGCCGACCCGTTGATTTCCCCTTACAGAGGCATCCAGAAGCTTTAAACTGCGCATACCATCGCCGAATGGAGTTAGCAGTTGGTGGATCTTTGTTAAACTTAGTCCTGAAGTGTCGTTGCACTGTTATGACTGACTGATGTGAGTGCATTTCAAGCATGACATACGCTTTCTCGGCTCCTGTCACCATTTTGTCTCACTGCGCTCTCGAGCGCTCTGGCGGCAGAAACCTGAAGTGCGGCTTCAGCCGAACAAAACTTTATGAGTTTTTCTACGTATCTGTAGTGTGTCGTGACCATATGTCAATGAATGGAGCTACAGTGAATTTATGAAATCGCTTCAATCATTTGTAATAGCTCTGTATATTTGCGCCGTCACCAGCGGACCAAGACCAGCCGAGGATTCGACGACGGCTATGCACAGTAAATGGCTGAAAGTTTTACGATATATTCCTAAGATCCCGATCTCGAACAACCTCGAAAATTTTCTTGATATCTGTAACAGTTCCGAAGATACAGACGTTCAAAGTTATCCTACTTCTACACGTAAAATCCGGTATGAGGCGAAATCTAAATTATAACTATACTCAGCAAACTGTTCATATTTTATTTTCTCTACACATTTATCTAGAAGAGCCATCCTTCCATTTTCAAAAATCTTTTCCATTATCGAGAAACGTCCCCAAAAATTTGTTTCGTACCAAAACCCACCCGCGGATTCCGAAAGGGCTATGCATGGCAAATGGCTGTAATTTTTATGATGTATTTCTAAGATCCCGATGTCGAACACCTTGAAAATTTTCGTCATATCTTTATCGGTTTTAGCCGGCTGGAGTGGCCAGCGGTTCTAGTCGCTACAGTCAGGAACCGAGCGAACGCTACGGTCGCAGGTTCGAATCCTGCCTCGGGCGTGGATATGTGTGATGTCCTTAGGTTAGTTAGGTTTAATTTAGTTCTAAGTTCTAGGGGACTGATGACCTCAGAAGTTAAGGCGCATAGTGTTCAGAGCCATTTGAACCATTTTATTGTTTTCCGTGATACATAGGTTCAAAGCCACCCTACTTGTACAGGTAAAATACGCATGTAAAATCCGGTATGAGCTGAAAACGTAGTTTATAAAGTGACGTGGCATGGAGAAATATACTGTAAAGCGTCTCTGTTACCATCTGACAACTCCATACTGCGGTACTAAAGCACGTGCAATTTTTTTGAACGTAAAATCCGGTCTAAGGTGTAAAATTGGTTTTGCGTTATTTGAATTTCAGATTAGTAAACTATCTGAATTTTACTGTCCAGTACATTTCTTTTCATATGTTTTACATGAACCAGCTGAAAATTTCTCCTATCGGAGCATAAAAAATGGGAATATGTTCGAAAAGACTCTGACTGCAAACTGTTGTACCAGCTGCTTAATTCTAAATTTCTCAACGTCTTTAAAATTTTTTCCAAAAATTTTGGCTTGCGAACATATTCACGCTCTTTTATGGTGAGGAAGAAGAAGAAAATGGCAGTGACAAAGAGACGGAACAATAATAAATACTGGAAGATAGTAGACAGCGGTTGTGTTATAGAAAGAGCGAAGGAGACAATGGCAGTGTGAGAGAGTGAGGGAGACAGAGAGGGACACAGTGGCAGTGGAACATAATTGACAGTGACACAGTAGTGCTAGGGAATGAATGAGGTAGACAGTGCCAGATGGGTAGGGGGGAGGGTGGGAGGAACAAAGGGGCAGAGAAAGTGGAAGTGGGTGACAGCCAGTTATAATGAGAGAAAGAGTATATCACAACGACAACGAGAAAGAGAGAGATAGTGACAGTGAGAAGAGAGTGGCAGTAGGAAGGAAGGAATGAGACATTAGAGGTAAGAGAGAGAAAGAGGAATACAGTGTGAGTGAAAGGAGACTGTAGTAGTAGTAGTACAGAACGGTGGGGACTGTGGCTGTAACACAGGAGACAATGACAGAGAGACACGAAGAGATAATAACAATGAGTTGGGCTGAGTGAGTGAGTGAGAATGCACAAGTGGGAGTGTATGGGTATGAGAGACTTTCAGAGGGCTAGTGGATGTGAGTTACAGTTACTGCAGCCTGTGGGAGTCTAAGGTGGGTTGAACGTAAAAAAAAGCGCGAATATGTTCGCATGCCAAAATTTTAGGAGAATTTTTAGTGGTGCTAAGGAAGGTTAGATTGTGGTAGCTAGTACTCAATTTTTCATTGGAGACTTTTAAATAAACAGGAGAATATTCGCAATTTTGTGCGCCAATAGGAGTATTTTTCAGCTATTTGTATATTACCCGTCTTTTTGTGAATTTTATTCCTATTTTTCTGAGAATTTAGAACATTTTGCGGCAAGTCCTACAAAGACGTCTTGGTTTTTCTTAAGTCCTGCTTGTGTTGTTAAATTATGATCTTAGAAATTGAAATGTGTGTTACATTAGCAGTTAATGAAGTTTGGAATATAAACAACTGCATGTGAAAGTGTGAAGTGGCGGTGTCGTGTTAATCCCAGTGCTCTGTGTGTCAGACGAGCACATATTCAGAGAAATGTAAGGAAAGACGTCACTGAGATGATTTAAATGTACGACTCACATAAGATGCACACCAAAATGAGTCAGTGCTTCTGGAGAGGACAATATATCGGTACATAACCTCACTAGCACACACAGCGAATAGACCGCATCACACTCCAACGGATTCTACTTACAAAAATAGTGTGTATATAACTGTAAAGCATCTGATGACTACAGCACGCTGCCTTAAAGCGTTGTGCCAGTAAATATTTCTACTTAGAAGTGACTGAAGCTGGAAAATTATTTTATAAACGTTACATTCATACTATAAAATTTACAAAAATATAAATTACCATAAATACTCCGAGACAAGGAAGACAAAAAACTGTTTAAAGGAAAGAAAGTATATAACAACGAGCTTCAAAAGCTATTACTTTCATTCGGAAGATATTTTATTTTCACCTTTTTGACGCCGCACAATTATATTTTAGATAACTACTTTTCTTTTTTAGATTTTCTTGTCAGTTTCCGGTACCGAACCAGAGCCAACACTATACTGTCGATGTAAGAGCCTGTTTGTACTTTTCTCAAGTTACTCAATTTTCGCACCTCTTTGTCACGTGCCTGAACAAATTGAAACTGATAAAGATGTATCTTCCTCACCACTGCAATTTTCAGTGGGTAATCGGCCAAGATAAGAATAATGGACCTTCTGGAACGATGGTCGTTAGATCACAAAAGCACATCTACTTCTTATGTTTCACGTAACTAAGAGACGAGCGGTAATGAATCCACGTCTCTTTTTCTCTTTTTCACACTCAGCTTCCTTTCTTTTTTACTGATTTTTTTTAGCAATGTCCTGCTTATCACTTGCAATGATGATGGATTACGAGAGTGACTCTCCATACACCTGGACAACAAATGATCACTTGCTATTGTAAAAATTTTAGCATTAAAGTTCTTGCTGGAGCATCTCCAGCCCTGTTTATTAGTAGTTTCATTTTACTATACTGTCTGAGTGTAAAGTTTCTATAAAGTAAGGCTGTTTGGCCCTTTTCACTGTACATTACTTTTACACTGTTCTCTAAACGATGTCCAGCAACATTTTTCAGCAACTTACTATTTCTCGGCACTGGATTCATCACGACCATGTTCGATCTGCCGGCAGCTACAGGCTCCCTGGCTCGAAGGTGACGTTCCCAGCTGCACCTGTTTGACAAAAATTCTATCTGAAGGACAAGTTGCAGAATTCGCTTTGGGGGTCACGGGGCCCTTCCTCGAGCTGTTCTGAATTGCAGAGGTCGTGCCTGCCGTATATACAGGTAGATTCAGGTGTCACAGTAAATATCTTAGGAGGAGGTAGTCTAGGCTAAAGCGAACAGAACACTCTGTATAACATAATTTTATTGGATACGGGGATACAGCTAGTTACAGATGTGAGTTTTCATTTCACATGTTTGTACGCCATATGCTGTCGATTTATTTATCGATTGTCATTTTTGTTCTGAAGTTCAAGTTGTGAACCATGATAGTGGTTTGTTAGCCGGTTCTACTGTATCTTTTAAGTAGGTATGTGTTTACAAATGCTGAATCTGCAGATATGGTATTTGGGTCTGGGTTTTGTACTGAAAATGCTGCTAGTGATTGTAGAGAATAAGGTAAACAATTTCCTAAACGCAGAGTGTCAGGTTCAAGAGTGTTTCCTACTGTTTCCGCTAAACTGCTTGAGACTGGTACAGTGACGACATCTGAACGTGCAAACGAACATAGTGTGTATCAAGTAGAGGCACACGCAGAATTTCTGCAAGTATCTGTGTTCCACATACAAGAAGATGACGGACATAACGTATGTACAGCCCCTCTATCCTCATCATATACAGTGGACTCAACATCTTTGAGAAAGAGATGAAGGTAGACGATTCGAATTTTATTGTTGGCTAGCCGCAAGTCGCTGAGTACTGCCATTAATACTGTTAAATGATGAAACCACTTTCACTTGGGACAGTATCAACAACATTAATTGCTCACATCGGTGGTCCGACGAAAACCCACATTCCTTTGTCGAGAGACATATTCCAGGACGTAAATGTGTGGTATAGTGTGGTACGATAGACAGTCAGTTAAGAGAGCCTCTTGCTTTACCACACCATCTTACAGGCCCAAGTTATCTACACTTTCTTGAAAATTATGTTCCGACATTACTGGAAGAGATTCCTTTGGCTACCAGGATGCGTACACTGATGAGCCAAAACATTATGACCACCTGCCTAATAACTTCTTTGTTCGTCTTTGGAACGAAATACATCACTGATCCTGCAATCAGGGATCTGACAGTTTGTTGGTAGGTTTTTGGAGGCAAGCGGCATTAATTTTCTACGTACTGCCATATAATTCTCGTAAATAATGGTCCGCTGATTTGCGTACGCGGTGATGGCGTCCGATAGCGACCAATATGGGTTCCATAGGATTTACACTCATGCTCATAAATTAAGGATAATTGCAGTATTTGGTACCACATAACGTGGCACTACACAAAACTGGCGCAAATAGTATAGGCACATAGGGGATACGCACGACACAGATCTGTAAGTGAACGGTACTGGTGATAAGTTGAGAAAACCGTCCCAAAACACATGTGCTACAAAACGTCAGTGTTTCCTGCACATGTACCCCGACATCAATATGGGATATGATCACCATGCACACGTACACAGGCCGCACAAAGGATTGGCATACTCTGGATCAGATGGTCGAGCAGCTGCTGGGGTATAGCCTCCCATTCTTGCTCCCGTGCCTGTCGGAGCTCCTGAAGTGTCCTAGGGGTTTGAAGACGTGCAGCGACACGTCGACCGAGAGCATCCCAGACGTGCTCGATGGGGTTTAGGTCTGGAGAACAGGCAGGCCATTCCATTCTCCTGATATCTTCTGTTTCAAGGTACTCCTCCACGATGGCAGCTCGGTGGGGCCGTGCGTTATCATCCATCAGGAGGAAGGTGGGACCCACTGCATCCCTGAGAAGGCGGACATACTGGTGCAAAAGGACGTCCCTATACGCCTGACCTGTTACAGTTCCTCTGTCAAAGACATGCAGAGGTGTACGTGCACCAATCATACTCCCACCCCACACCATCACACAACGACCTCCATACAGGTCCCTTTCAAGGACATTAAGGGGTTGGTATCTGGTTCCTGGTTCACGCCAGATGAAAACCCGGCGAGATTCACTGTTCAGACTATACCTGGACTCGTCCGTGAACATAACCTGGGACCACCGTTCCAATAACCATGTATTGCGTTCTTGACACTAGGCTTTACGGGTTCTCCTGTGACCAGGGCTCACTGGAATGCACCTTGCAGGTCTCTGGGCCAATAAACCATGTCTGTTCAGTCGTCTGTAGACTTTGTGTCTGGAGACAACTGTTCCAGTGGCTGCCGTAACGTCCCGAGCAAGACTACCTGCAGTACTCCGTGGCCATCTGCGGCACTGATGATGAGATATCGGTCTTGTTGTGGTGTTGTACACTGTGGACGTCCCGTACTGTGGCGCCTGGACACGTTTCCTGTCTGCTGGAATCGTTGTCATAATCTTGAGATCACACTTTGTGGCACACGGAGGGCCCGTGCTACGTACGACCTGCTGTGTTTGACCAGCCTCCAGTCTCCATACTATATTCTACCCCTCATCACGACATCAATATGTGTTCTTTGAGCCATTTTCAACACACAGGCACCTTTAGCACGTCTCAAAACGTCTGCACACTTACTCGCTGCACCGTACTCTGACATGCACCAACACACCTCTGCGTACGTGGACTGCTGCCAGCGCCACCGTGCGACGACCGCAGGTCAAATGCACCGCATGGTCATACCTCGAGGTGATTTAAACCCGAAAACCGCCCACCAGAGCGTTGTTTCACCATTTATCAGCATTGCCCTTAATTTATGAACATGAGTGTACATCAAGCGAATTTGGTAGCTGGGAGATCAACGTGAGTTCACTATAATGCTCCTCAAGCCACTGTAGCATGGTTCAGAGACACGAACAGGTATACTGCTGAAAGATGAAATCGACGTTGGGGAAGACATCAAGCATGAAGGGATGCAGGCGGTTCGCAGCTGTCAGCGTGTCCTCGATTACTACCACAGGTTCCATACAAGCGCAGGAGAATGTCTCCCACAGCATAAGATCGTTCCCACCAGACTGTGTCCGTGGCACGCTGCACGTTTCAAGCCGCCATTCGCCTCGATTATGGTGTTCGTGGAGACGACCATCGTCGTAGTGTAGCAAATATGTGGTGCACCAGAAGAACCTACACGTTTCCATTGATCGACAGGCGAATCCAGATGGTCCCATGCCCACTGAAATCATAATTGGGCCAACATGCGAACACGTAAGGATGGTCTGCTGCGAAGTTCGATGTTCAACAATGGGCAATGAACGGTGTGCTCCGAAACACTTGTGATTGCACCAACATTGTGCTCTTTCTGCAAAGATTCTACAGATCACCATCTACCTATTTTATCTAGCAGACAAGCCTCCGAACCCCATGGTCTGTGAAGAACCGTGGACGTCCAACCGTTTAGCGACTAGTGTTAGTTTCACTGTCCTACCGTTTTCCGTAGATACTCGCGACAGTATTACGTGAACATTCAACCAGCCTTGCCGTTTTCGAGATACCCGTTCACCGACTCTGCGGAATAATAATCTGTTGTTGCTGTTGTGGTCTTCAGTCCTGAGACTGGTTTGATGCAGCTCTCCATGCTACTCTATCCTGTGTAAGCTTCTTCATCTCCCAGTACCTACTGCAGCCTACATCCTTCTGAATCTGCTTAGTGTATTCACCTCTTGGTCTCTCTCTACGATTTTTACCCTCCACGCTGCCCTCCAATACTAAATTGGTGATACCTCCATGTCTCAGAAGTTGTGCCACAAGCTCCTCTTCTCCCCAATTCTATTCTTTACCTCCTCATTAGTTATGTGATCTGCCCATCTAATTTTCTGCATTCTTCTGTAGCACCACATTTGGAAAGCTTCTATTCTCCTCTTGTCCAAACTATTTATCGTCCATGTTTCACTTCCATACATGGCTTCACTCCATACAAATACTTTCAGAAACTACTTCCTGGCACTTAAATCTATACTTGATGTTAACAAATTTCTCTTCTTTAGAAACGCTTTCCTTGCCATTGCCAGTCTACATTTTATATCCTCTCTATCTCAACCATCATCACTTATTTTGCTCCCCAAATAGCAAAACTCCATTACTACTTTAAGTGTCTCATTTCCTAATCTAATTCCCTCAGCATCACCCGACTTAATTCGACTACATTCCATTATCCTCGTTTTGCTTTTGTTGATGTTCATCTTATACCCCCCTTTCAAGACACTGTCCATTCCTTTCAACTGCTCTTCCAAGTCCTTTGCTGTCTCTGACAGAATTACAATGTCATCGGCGAACCTCAACGTTTTTATTTCTTCTCCGTGGATTTTAATACCTACTCCGAACTTTTCTTTTGTTTCCTTTATTGCTTGCTCAATATACAGGTTGAATAACCTCGGGGATAGGCTACAACCCTGTTTCACTCCCTTCCCAACCACTGCTTCCCTTTCATACCCCTCGACTCTAATAACTGCCATCTGCTTTCTGTACGAAGTGTAAATAGTCTTTCGCTCCCTGTATTTTACCCCTGCCACCTTCAGAATTTGAAAGAGAGTATTCCAATCAACATTGTCAAAAGCTTTCTCTAAGTCTACAAATGCTTGAAACGTAGGTTTGCCTTTCCTTAATCTTTCTTCTGAGATAAGTCGTAGGGTCAGTATTGCCTTACGTGTTCCAACGCTTCTACGGAATCCAAACTGATCTTCCCCGAGGTCGGCTTCTATCAGTTTTTCCATTCGTCTGTAAAGAATTCGCGTTAGTATTTTGCAGATGTGACTTATTAAACTGATTGTTCGGTAATTTTCACATCTGTCAGCACCTACTTTCTTTGGGATTGGAATTATTATATTCTTCTTGACGTCTGAGGGTATTTCGCCTGTCTCATAAATCTTGTTCACCAGATGGTAGAGTTTTGTCAGGATTACCCTTTGTTAAAGTCGCTTATCTCAGTTGATTTCGCCATTTACAGCCCATATCTTCGCTCGGGCGATAGCTCGTCCGTGTCTGCCCCGATTACATACTTCTGTTACCGCGTCACGTGCCCGCAACGCCACCAAGCGGCATCCAACGTCGCAGTGGGCGGTGGTCATAATGTTTCGGCTGATGATCGTACGTGCTTCCAGCATATTCTCCCTGCACGTTCTAGTCTTCAGGTGACACATCATCTAAACCTAAAATTTGCCAGAAGATGGCTCTACAGAAATTGTCACTTTTCTCGGCAACCAAGAGCCCTGGCCCTTACCTCTTTAGATTGTTGCCTGTTGAGAGGATTGAAAGGCGAAGTCTACAAAGAAAAATTAAATACAACAGACGAAGTGATCGTTCCGATTTTGAAAATTGTTGTCCCCCATAAAGGAACGCTTAGACGGCGTTTGGAGAGCTACACGGGATGTTGTGAAGAGAATTCGTAAGTACATTGAAATCGAAGATGAAATTTATGAAAATCACTTTTGAAGTTAATCATTTGCCTTTTCTTACCACCTCGTGCAATTTGTAGGTTACTTTCTATAGGCTGTACCTCGGTAACTAGTAAAAAGCGGGTACATGTTATGTGAAATGTTTTATTCGCATTATTCTATACTATCTAAAAACTAAACTCTGTCCGAACTGACCTCGGAAGTACCAACTATACCGACCGGCCGCCGTGTCATCCTCAGCAGATAGGCATCACTGGATGTGAATATGGAGGGGCAAGTAGTCTGCATGCCACTCCCCCGCAGTTGTCAGTTTTCGAGACTGGAGCCATTACTTTTCAGTCAAGTAGTTTCTCAATTGTCCTCACAAGGTCTGAGTGTACCCCGCATGCCAACGACGCTTGGTACACCTGGACGGTTACCCATTGTAGTGTTAGCCAAGGAAGACAGCACTTCGGTGATCTGACGGGAACCGATGTTACCACTGCCGTAAGGCCGTTGGCAGTCGGTACTGTTACTCCCTGAGATATTAACTATTCCTCCTGAAACACGCTGTATTAGAATGGAAAGTGAGAGCTTCAGTCTTGAGACCAAGTTCAGGCAGGGATACGGCATATCGCAACTACCTGCTACTGCTACGTGTACGTACTCTCCTCCACAGAATCTGCCGATAAACCTTCTCGGCGTCAAACACGTGCCTCTCTTTTACAGCTTGTAACAGCAGTCAGTATCGCAGTAGCGAGCGAGCGAGGCGGGCAGTGAGTCCTCAGACGAGGTAATCGGCGTCTGGGAAGGAGGCGCTTATCTTAATGAGCAAGTTACGAAAGGGCAGCGCCGCTCCGAATGAAATACAGGCGGGTGTCGGTCGCGCTGGGCCGCGATGTCGTGTATGCTAATAAGGCCAGCGGCGTGTGTAAAGTCCACTTTCTACTCGCCAGGCGGCCGATAAATTCCCTCGCCGGCCATTCTGAGTCCTGCCGTAATAAGCGGCTGCCCTATACCTGCGCCTCTGCCGCGCTGTCGCAAGGGACACGGGCTTGTCCCAGCCCACCGCCCGGGTCAGCTTCACCTACACTCCTCCCCGTTTATATACACCAATTACTCCTCGCAATGAATGACAAAACAGTCCCTTCATATTGGGCCACCGCATTCGGCCTTTCTAGGTCGTTGTAATAAATACGGGTTGGGAGATAGGAAGGAAGACAGATGAACAAAGAAGATACACACATTCTTCTAAAACAGGTACAGAAAATGGGGGGGGGGGGGGGGGGAGGGAGCAAGACAAAAAAGTTGTTAGAAGAAACGCTGACTGAACAGGAGACTTTGCTGAACAGAGACTAGTTCAGACCAAAAGTCGAGTAATTCAAAGGTTTTCAGAAAACTAAAACATGCAGAAGAATAACTGGTGTCATATTGTCGGATGAGAGAAAAGAGCTCGTTCTGAGAACACGAAACAATATTAAAAAAGAGAAATAAATAGCTGTCTTAACGTGGGCCTTAGTTGGTAAATAACGATAAAAAAAGTACAGGTTGTCCCAAACTTTTATGGAAACAGATCTCTGACGTACAAAATTCATCTCTGGAATGTGACAGCTCAAATCAAAATTCGAAACAATATACTCCAAAAGTTAACAGGAACCGCCTGGAGTGTCACTGCAACAGACCTCAAATCACGAGCTTTAGCTCGTTCATACTCAGTTGCAGAATGGCTAATCAGTGCTCACACTAAAATAATTGCCGGCTGGAGTGGCCGAGCGGTTCTAGGCGCTACAGTCTGGAACCGCGCGACTGCTACGGTCGCAGGTTCGAATCGTGCCTCGGGCATGGATGTGTGTGATGTCCTTAGGTTCTTTAGGTTTAAGTAGTTCTAAGTTCTAGGGGGCTGATGACCACAGCAGTTAAGTCCCACAGTGCTCAGAGCCATTTGAACCATTTGAACTAAACTAATTGACACATAGGTCAATGAAGCAATGGGCCTCATCATAGAGTGTATTCTCCCACAAACACCGGTGCTTAGTAATACTCCACCACCATCCGTAAGAACATCACAGTCATTGTGATTCTTGAAGCTTTCCCGGCGTACTGAATGTTCGATGAGATTTCGGGATTGCAGCCGGATCACGTTGACTTCGTGCCACGATATTTCGGCTGGCAATCGTCCAGCCATCTTCAGGTGAGTGTCCGTCACAGAGTTCACGGAGTCAACTTTATATCAAAAAATTGGCGCGAAAACGCAGGCACATTCGCCTCCGTCACAGGAGCGTCCTCTATCGACATCGGCGCCCTCTGGAGCTGCCGGCCGAAGTGGCCGTGCGGTTAAAGGCGCTGCAGTCTGGAACCGCAAGACCGCTACGGTCGCAGGTTCGAATCCTGCCTCGGGCATGGATGTTTGTGATGTCCTTACGTTAGTTAGGTTTAACTAGTTCTAAGTCCTAGGGGACTAATGACCTCAGCAGTTGAGTCCCATAGTGCTCAGAGCCATTTTGAACCTCTGGAGCTACTGTTCCATCTGTGGAACGCAGGCTCATGCGTAAAGGTGAAAACTACATGTCCGCCCTCTGTCGGAATGCGAGCCCGCGTCGCTAAAAACAGACGTCAGATGTCGCCAGACGTGTCATTATGAATAAACTGTTTTCTCTCAGAGGAAAACCGAGCGAGGTGGCGCAGTGCCTAGCACACTGGACTCGCATTCGGGAGGACGACGGTTCAATCCCGCGTCCGGCCATCCTGATTTAGGTTTTCCGTGATTTCCCTAAATCGCTCCAGGCAAATGCCAGGATGGTTCCTTTGAAAGGGCACGCCCGACTTGCTTCCCCGTCCTTTCCTAATCCGATGAGACCGATGACCTTGCTGCCTGGTCTCTTCCCTCAAACAACCCAACCAACCTCAGAGGAAATGAGAGAGATCACCGGGTCCCAAGCCTTGACCAGTTGAACGCCACACTCGCCTTTCGCAGCCCAGTAAGTCGGCCGTAGCTGAGCACTGTATTACCACAGGACACGCTATGGATTTTTCTGCCACGAAAATCTTGGCCCCAGCGAAAACGTTTTGGGATTCAGTAATTAAAGAATCTGTGGCCATACGCCCAGCGCAAAATCTTATAAATCGTGATGGCGGTTTTCAACTGGACAAGGCTTGGGACCCGGTGCTCTCTCTAATTTTCTCTGAGAGAAGACAGTTCATTCGTAATGACACGTCTGGCGACATCTGACGTCTGTTTTTAGCGACACGGGCACGCATTCCGACAGAGGGCGGACACGTAGATTTCACCTTTACGCATGCGCCTGCGCTCCACAGATAGAACAGTAACTCTAAGGGGCGCGGATTTCGATAGAGGACGCTCCTGTGACGGAGGTCAATGTGCATGCGTTTTCGAGCCAATTTTTTGCTGTAAAGTTGACTCCGGGAACTTGCAGTCACCAGTGACGGACACTCACCTGAAGATGGCTGAACGATTGCCAGCCGAAATATCGTGGCAAGAAGTCAACGTGATCCGGCTGCAATCCCGAAATCTCACCGAACATCACAGTCATTGTTGAAAATATGTATAAGAATAAAAAACAACACGAGAAGCCGGCCGGAGTGGACAAGCAGTTCTAGGCGCTACAGTCTGGAACCGCGCGACCGCTACGGTCGCAGTTTCGACTCCTGCCTTGGGCATGGATGTGTGTGATGTCCTTAGGTTACTTAGGTTTAAGTAGTTCTAAGTTCTAGGGGACTGATGACCTCAAAAGTTAAGTCCCATAGTGCTCAGAGCCATTTGACCCAACACGAGAATTACCAATTCATTCAAGCGAAGGTTACGCGCAGGAATTAACCTGAGGTACAGTAACTTCAGCATGCAAGAAGCCTAGAACGATCAACGGCAAGCGCAGTCTTTCCTGAAGCATCACGAACTAATCAAAACTCCCTGGAAGAGACCAGCAGGCTTTCATCTACCGCTATGACACTGGTACATACTGAATAGGATCAGAATTGACCGGGACTGATGTGGAGCATTGCTGCACCAAAGGGGATGGAAGCCATCCCCTGAATCTGACTGCGGTGAAGAGCATATAACATTTGAATTTTGTCTCAAAGCATTCAAAGGGACGATGGAAGACCTGTACTATTTGCCGGCAGAAGCGTCTGACTGGATTTCAAACTTGGACTTACAAGCTATGAACCCGTTGTGACTTGAGATTGTGTGTATCTGTACAGAAATGTGAATTTGTTGTAAGTAGTTGTCTATATTTCTCTGTCATCCTACAATAAGTAAATAAACGGGGAAAATTATACACGTCATACAAAAACTGACAGGATTCTGTCAGAGAAGACATAGGACTTCCAAGAGCACTGAATGGAATGGAGACTGTCGTGAAAAGGGGTTATAAGAGGAATATCCTTGTGATTAACATACACTACTGGCCATTAAAATTGCTACAACCACGAAAATGAAGTGCTACAAACTCGAAATTTAACCTACAGGAAGAAGATGCTGTCATATACAAATAATTAGCTTTTCAGAGTATTCACACAAGGTTGGCGATGGTGGCGACACCTACAATGTGCTGACATGAGGAAACTTTCCAACCGATTTCTCATACACAAACAGCAGTTGACCGGCGTTCTTACGATGCCTCGTATATGGAGGATAAATGCGTACCATCACGTTTCCGACTTTGATAAAGGTCGGATTGTAGCCTATAGCGATTGCGGTTTATCGTATCGCGACATTGCTGCTCGCGTCCGTCGACATCCAATGACTGTTAGCAGAATAAGGAATCGGTGGATTCAGGAGGGTAATACGGAACTCCGTGCTGGATCCCAACGGCCTCGTATCACTAGCAGTCGAGATGACAGGCATCTTATCCGCATGGCTGCAACGGATCGTGAAACCATGTCTCGATCCCTGAGTCAACAGATGGGGACGTTTGCAAGACAACAATTATTTGCACGAACAGTTCGACGACGTTTGCAGCAGCATGGACTATCAGCTCGGAGACCATGGCTGCGGTTACCGTTGACGCTGCATCACAGACTTGAGCGCCTGCGATGGTGTACTGAACGACGAAGCTGGGTACACGAATGGCAAAACGTCATTGGACGAATCCAGGTTCTGTTTACAGCATCATGATGGTCGCATCCGTGTTTGGCGACATCGCGATGAACGCACATTGGAACTGTGTATTCGTTGTCGCCATACTGGATTATCACCCGGCGTGGTGGTATGTGGTGCCATTGGTTACACGTCTCGGTCACCTCTTGTTCGCATTGACGGCACTTTGAACAGTGGACGTCACATTTCAAATGTGTTACGACCCGTGGCTCTACTCTTCATTCGATCGCTGCGAAACCCTACATTTCAGCAGGATAATGCACGACCGTATGTTGCAGATCCTGTACGAGCCTTTCTGGATACAGAAAATGTTTGACTGCTGCTCTGGCCAGCACATTCTCCAGATATCTTCAAAAATGGTTCAAATGGTTCAAATGGCTCTGAACGCTATGGGACTTAATTTCTGAGGTCATCAGTCCCCTAAAACTTAGAACTACTTTAAACCTAACTAACCTAAGGACATCACATACAGCCATGCCCGAGGCAGGATTCGAACCTGCGACCGTAGCGGTCTCGCGGTTCCAGACTGTAGCGCCTAGAACGGCACGGCCACTCCGGCCGGCTCCAGATCTCTCACCAATTGAAAACGTCTGGTCAATGGTGGCCGAACAACTGGCTCGTCACAATACGCCAGTCACTACTCTTGATGCACTGTGGTATCGTATTGAAGCTGCATGGGCAGCTGTACGTGTACACGCCATCCAAGCTGTGTTTGACTCAATGGCCAGTCGTATCAAGGCCGTTATTACGGCCAGAGGTGGTTGTTCTGGGCACTGATTTCTCAGGATCTATGCACCGAAATTGCGTGAAAATGTAATCACATGTCAGTTCTAGTATAATATATTTGTCCAATGAATACCCGTTTATCATCTGCATTTCTTCTTGGTGTAGCGATTTTAATGGCCAGTAGTGTAGCTATAACAAAAGAATAAAATTAGTTTAGTGAGGACTTTCTTACAGTTCATCTGAGTGAAAACAAAATTGCTCAGTCTGAAATTCCTCCTCCTCCACCACCACCTTCTTCTTCAATAGGTCAGCATCTGAATTATGGATTTGGTAATAATAGTAGTAGAGGGTGGCCGTATCCTCTTCCTGGCGCAGACCCTTCCCTCTGTGCCAACGTTTTCGAAATAGCTGTGAATCGTGTAACTGAGGTGAGACGTGGGTACCAGTTCGGCATTCTTCTAGTCGGATATGGGAAACCGCCTAAAAATCGCATCCAGGCTGGCCAATTTATGACCATAGTTAAGTGCGGCAGACTTGCAGCAACAACGTTAATGCTTGGTCGGAAGAGGCCAAGTAGAAAGCAAAGAGTCCTGCTGCTAGACGGCAGCCACGGGATGGGTATAGTCTGAAAGCTACAGGAAAAGCTAGATGTCGAATACCAGGTCACAAGCAGTTTCTCACCTGGAGCCAAACTTAGCTAGGTGACAGAGAACATATGGGCTTTGTGCAGAGATTTTGATGAAGGAGGTAAGGTACTTATAGGAAGAGGAGTAGGAAACAGCCTGGCTGGCATCTTAGAACATAGTATTGAAGGTGACCTGGACGAAATACGAGCAGACTAGCACACACTAGTGCGGCGTTTGTTTGAGATTTTGCAGCACCTTGGCCAGCCCTGGATTAAAACAGCTGTCAGCCGTATAAACAAAGAGCTGATTGATTGTCTTTGACGGAAACAAAGTCTCATATCTGTCCTGTACCTGTTGCTGCAGTTGGAAGCTGGGGATACACAAATCATCGCCTGCTCTTGAATATGAGGGGAGAAGGACAGATTAGCTGAGCACCTTGCAGAAAGAATAAGAGGGGCCACAAGTACACAAGGCAAAGTCCCCATGATTACTGGAGTCGGAGGAGCACATTTGTAGCTTAGAGTCCGGTTATCGATGGACGATCTTGAAAGAAATTAACAGAACAGGGCCATAATATATGTAACAGATTCAGGAAAGTAAAATTAGTTTGTTTCATTAGAACACTAAGCGGCTGCAAAAAAAGTATTGTGAGCTTCTTGTACGTCTGAAGTGACATATGTTCTGTACTTCTCTGAACACCATGTAGAAACAGGACTAGAGAAGTTAAAATCAGGGATTATAGATTACCATCATTTTCTTGTTGAGAGAGTTGCAACGTATGGAAAAGTTAGAAAATCACAGATGTTGATACAAGCCGTTTGTGTGTAGATCAGAACCTAGGATCGTATACCTGTGAGTTGTTATTGCAGTCACCTCTAGTAAACTTTCAGCTATTTATGAGAAACCTAGACGCATTTTTCGGCTATTTCTCAGATAAGAAGAAACAGTTAATACTTTATGGAGATTTCAGTGTAGATTTCTTAAAAGGTTCTGAGAGGAAAAATTAAATGAAATCTTTATTCGGCTGTTTCAATCTGATTTCACTGGTAAATTTCCCAAATTGTCTGCAGCAAGATAGCAGAGCCCCGAGTGATAATATTTTAAACGAATTAATCTGTACACAAAGGCATGCTCATAAAAATCAGTGAGGCTTGTAAATGAGAACAGATTACAATGTTTTAAGAAGAAGTTAAATGTGGTATCACGGGACGAGCTGTATATATGGGGGCGTGGTGAAAAACAATGCCTACGAATTTTTGATCTGAAAACTCTTAAAACTCTTTAAATAAATAAACGTTATTGATATTATACATATTTATTCTTCACGTCTAAATATTTATTTATCAACATAGCCACGCTGAAAACGAACACATTTCTCCCAACGAGGGACCAGTTTGTTGATACCGTCGCCGTAGAATGTTTGACTTCGTTGACGGAGCCACAACCACATCTCTGCTTGTATCGCTTTATCACTATCAAAGTGAAGTGGTCAAAAGTGTTCCTTATGTTTTGGAAACAAATGAAAATCAGATGAGGCATAGTCGGGACCGTACGAAGGACGATCGGCGACAGTGAACACAAGGCGTCGGGTTGCTGGAGATGGCGCAAAGCTTGTGTGTGGTCTGGGATTGTGATGTTGAAGCGAGGGTGCTCCATGTGAGTATGAACTCTAAATTCGATTACAGCACGCTGTTTCTCACGCAATGGTTAGGTTACACAGCGCCATATTACACGCTACAATGCGGAGCTCTCTAGCGGCAGAGGCCACCAACTATGTAGAAATGAAGAATAAAGATGTAGACTGTTAATAACGTCGGTTTTATTTAAAAAGCTTTAAGAGCTTTGACGAAAAAATTCGAGTGCATTACTTTTCATTACGCCCTAGTGGATGGAGATGGTAATGTAAAATTCAATATATTCTGTATCAAATCTTTGTCAATATTTGAAAATAAATTTCCTAAAATATTCTCCACGAATTCCAGTAATAAAAGAACTACGCCACTGATAAACTAAATGTATTAAAACTTCAGGTAAGAGGAAAAGGGAAACTTATATAGAGGGCAGAAAAAGTCACGGCACGAGGTTATTTGTATTCTACAAAAAATATTGTAATATTTCAGGGATATTCCTTAAAATTTCCAGAAATATGCACGTACTGACAGAAATTAACAACGCAGATAATAAGATTAAAACTACATTGAAGAGCCAAAGAAACAGGTACACCAGCCTAATATCGTGTAAAGCCGCCGCGAGCACGCAGAAGTGCCGCAGTAAGACGTGGCTTGGACTCGACTTATGTCTGAAGTAGTGCTGGAGGGAATTGACTCTATGAATCCTGCAGGGCTGTTCACAGATCCGTAAGAGTACGATGGTGTGGAGATCTCTTTTGAACAGCACGTTGCAAGGAATCCCAAATATGCTCAATAATGTTCTTGTCTGGGAACTTTGGTGGCCAGTGGAAGTGTTTAAACTCAGAAGAGCAACTCTGTAGCAATTCTGGACGTATAGGGAGTCGCATCGTCCTGCTGGAACGGCCCAAGTCCGTCGGAATGCACAATGGACATGAATGGATGCAGGTGATCAGACAGGATGCTTACGTACGTGTCACCTGCCGGAGTCGTATCTAGATGTATCCGGGGTCCCATATCAGTCCAACTGCTCACGCCCCACACCATTACAGAGCCTCCAGCTGATTGAACAGTTCGCTGCTGACCTGCAGGGTCCATGGATTCATGAGGTTGTCTCCATACCCTGTACATGTACATCCGCTCGATACAATTTGAAACGAGACTCGTCCGACCAGACAACACGTTTTCAGTCATCAACAGTCCAATGTCGGCGTTGACGGGCCCAGGCAAGGCGTAAAGCCTCGTGTCGTGCAGTCATTAAGGGCACACGAGTGGGCCTTCGGCCCCGAAAGCCCATGATTGGTTCGCTCGCTGACACTAGTTTATGGCCCAGCATTGAAATCTGCAGCAATTTGCGGAATGGTTGCAGTTCTGTCACGTTGAACGATTCTCTTCAGTCGTCATTGGTCCTGTTCTTGCAGGATCTTTTTCCGGCCGCTGCGATGTCGGAGATTTTATGTTTTACCGGATTCCTGATATTCACGGTACACTCTTGAAATGTTCGTACGGGAAAATGCACACTTCATCGCTACCTCCGAGATGCTGTGTCCCATGATTCGTGCTCCGACTATAACACAACGTTCAAACTCACTTAAATCTCTGATATCCTGCCATTGTAGCACCAGTAACCGATCTAACAACTGCACCAGAAACTTGCTGTCTTAGATATGCGTTGCCGACGGCAGTGCCGTATTCCGCCTGTCTACATATCTCTGTATTTGAAAACGCATGCCTATACCAGTTTCTTTGGTGCTTCAGTGTATATGGATTGTTGTGAAGGAGGAGACACGACATCATCGGACGAGAACTCCAGCGTCATCCACAAACAGCGTTAACAGTCCCTGTACTGACCGACCAAGTGCAACAGGCATGGAACTCCAACCCACAAACTGACATTCAGCACGTCTATGCATGTACTTTTGCATGCTTGCATTCAACATTCTGGCGTTTACATCGGTTATTATTGTACCAGTATCTCGCATTTGCAGTGGCTTATCTCGCGCTTACATTAACCTTTGATCTTGCAATGTCAATCACTTAAATATCTTATGTAGACAGTTGTAGTCCCGAAACTCCCTTGCTCTGTATTAATTATTTCTTTGTGTTGCGATTTTTTTTCCGGTAGCGTACGTGAATTACCTCCCACTTAACATTCAACAAACATATTTTGTACTTTTTGCAGTGTTGTAATGATTCCCATTATAGAGAAAACAATGGAAGAGATTGTTAATAATGTTTTTTCAAAGAATGATTAAATTGTTCTCAGAAAATGGGCTCTCCATTCATTTTGAGGAAAATCACAATATTCAGTTCTATCACAAACAGAAACATACCAACCGTTGAAGTAGCACGTGAACAGGAGTCAGTAAACAGGGCAGAACGCTTTTTTGGTTTTGCATCCTGATGAAAACCTGAACTGGAAGAAGCACGTTACTGAGCTGCTTAAACAATACTGTCCAGCTGCTTTTACTCTTCGTATAATTGCTAGTCTTGGACGCAAACGAATCAACCTCCTGATACATTTTGCTTATTTTCACTGAATGATGTCTTACGGAATAATTTTCTGGAGCAACTCATCAGTTAGAGAGAAAGTATTGATTGCACAAAAGCCAGCAGTAATAATAATATGTCGTGTTCACCCACGGTCGGCACGTATTCACCTCTTCAAGGAGTTAGGCATTTTAAATACACCATCAAATGGCTCTGAGCACTACGCGACTTAACTTCTGAGATCATCAGTCGCCTAGAAGTTAGAACTAATTAAACCTGACTAACCTAAGGACATCACACACATCCATGCCCGAGGCAGGATTCGAACCTGCGACCTGAGCGGTCGCTCGGCTCCAGACTGTAGCGCCTAGAACCGCACGGCCACTCCGGCCGGCAAAATACACCATCAACAGCACATATATTCCCTAAGGAAATTTGTCATAAATAATCCGTCGCAATTTCAGAAGAATAATTATGTCAATACCTACAAAACTAGAAAATAATGTTCTTTATTTCCCGGTATTGGAACTGTCGGTGGCTCTGAAAGGAGTTTTCTATGCTGCAACAAAAATTCTTGATCATTTGTCCACTGTAATAAAATGCCTGACAGGTAGCAATGGAAGCTTTAAAATATAACCTAAAATCATTTTTTCGAGACAACTCCTTTTCTTCCACAGACGAATTTTTATTTAAGTACTATTTGCTTGCAAAAGAAGCCGAGTTTTTAAGTATAGTTATATGTATAGATGGAGTTTTGACAAGAGGTTATAAGACGAACGTCAACTAAGATAGAACGGTAGCTAAAAGTAGACGTTCAGTTTTGTTTTTTGGGCAGTAAAATAAATGATGATGGTCTAAGTAGAGGTATATGAAACCAAGACTGGCTACAGCATGAAAAGTGTTTCTGAAAGCGAAGGAATTGTTAACGTCTAATATAAATTCAAGTATTAAGAAGTCTTTTCTGAAGGTGTTTACATGGCCTGGAATGGAAGTGAAACATGGGCGATAAGCGGTTCAAACAAGGCGAGAACAGAAACTTTTGAAATGTGGTTCTGCAGAAGAATGTAGATCGAATAACTAATAAGGTGGTACAGAATAGATCGGAAGAAAAAGAAATTTGCGTTACATCTTGGCTAAAAGACGGGCTCGGTCGATGGGACACATCATGAGGCGTCAAGAAATAGTCAGTTTGCTAACGGGAAGCAGAGAGAGTGTGTGTGTGTGTGTGTGTGTGTGTGTGTGTGTGTGTGTGTATCGGGGGGAGGGGTAAAAAGGCTTGAATACAGTAAGCAGATTCAAATGGATGTTGTTTCCGATAGTTATTTAAAAAGGAAGAGGCTTGTGCAGGATAGATTATCGTGGAGAGCTGTATAAAACCAATTTTGATAGTGAAGAGCACAACAGAATTCTAAACTGTATATTGTGAGATAAGGATCCAAAGGTCGTGAATGAGTATCTCGAGCGCTACGACGTCTTAATTAAACATCGCGTGTGAAACACGTGTTGGTGAGTTGCTTATAACAAGAACTTGTCTGTCACATTCGCGCTGGTGAAGTTATCCTGAAAAACAATCGTCTGTTAGGTGTTCCAACGTGCAGCTTACCACTGTTTACAGTACGTGACTGGTGACCTAAGATGGAGCATTACTGGTTGCGGTAACTTACAGAAATTAATTTAATGTACCATACAGCAAGAGTGTAAGCACAGAACTCCTTTTGAAGCTGTACCCGAGGGCTGAAACGAGACTATGAGCCCTGAAATATATCTCCAGACACCGAAAGTGAGCCTCTAATAAGGCAGTCTAACTTCAAAATTAATTATTCGGAAATAGCAAAACTTACATAAAACGCAATCGAAAGAGGAATGGTTACTCGCAAGAAACACAACTGAGTTTGAACTAGAATATTGACTGCAACCCTCACGCTATAGTGCCTCAAAGTGTATTAAAAGTGGGCCTTAAATGCTCAATATGTGCAGGACAAATGTGTTCGTCATCTTTTGCCTATACTACCTAATAAACTGAAAATGGAGAGCTTACGATGACGTCGTCTCTGGCGCCGTATGACACGTAGCACTGCATTAGGAACGTTGAATTCCTGAAAGGTTATTATGGAAGATAAATGCAAGCGCTCCATGCGTATGTAGCGTAAACTGCATTATAATTGAATGGAACACGATATGTAAGAAGAAAATATGAAATAGTTTCACATGGAGGTAGGGTACGCGCGTTGGAATTTGTGAACAAAGGAATGTTGTAAAATAATGAGTTCGTGATGCTCAAATGTATGACAGATTTAATATAATTCATGAATATATTGGGTGTATAGAGTCAACCATTATAGACTAAGACAAACATCAGATTAGAACAGCTAACATCCCCTCCGAACATCGCGGTACAAAAATACGTAAATATAAATTACAAACTTTGCAAAAGTAACCTTTCGAGTGAGAGAATATGTTTCGAAGTCACTCGAATTTACAGACTGTTAACTCATAAACGGATCACCACCTGTTCTGATGAGATAAAAAGCGAGAACAAGGACACAGTACTTTTCATGGAAAGCCTGAATGCAAAATACAACACGAAATGGACACGATTTTATGTAACTCCAACACTTGCAATTTCCAAACATGCAAATACAGCCCGAATGCTTGCATCTTGCTGCAGTCTCACCATCATGATGAAAGTTGCTGGTCGGGTGATCCCATATCAAATACGCAAGACAGAGTCTGAATCACTTCTGCTGGGTACGCTGCCCACTCCGTGAGAGACGAGGGCGTTATGCGCTTTAAGTTGCATGAGGCGTCCAAACGAAAAAATATGCGCTCAGCGCTCCAATGAACTGGCATCAGTCAAAGTTCTTTTGTGCGAAGATGTACCACTCCGTAGGACAGAGTTGGCTGGTGACTGATATTCTATGAATTTACAAGTTAATTGTAGTGTCCGAAATTTTTACAATATATATTATTAAATTGCGCTCGAGTGCTGTACTAGCATCAATGTATATTATACAGGTGGATATATGTATGTGCAGGGTGGCAATTATTGAACTATATGAAAAAAAGTAAATTAGTTACAAACTACGGCGTGCACACACTTTATTCGACATATAAACGTCACTACAGATATTCGGATTTAGGTTATGATATGTTCGATATGCTTGCCGTCATTGGCTATGATGTGGTGCAGACGAATAGCGAAATTCTGAATGACCCGTTGAAGTGTCGGAACATCGATGCTGTCGATGACATCCTGAATATCTGTTTTCATCTCAGCAACGGTTGTTCACGTTGTCTTTAATACAAAATGTTCAAACGTGTGTGAAATCTTATGGGACTTAACTGCCAAGGTCATCAGTCCCCAAGTTTACACACTAACTACTTAATCTAAATTATCTTAAGGACAAACACACACACCCATGCCCGAGGGAGGACTCGAACCTCCTGGGAACAGCCGCACAGTCCATGTGTCTTTAATACAATCTCACAAAAAGGAGTCGCATGTTTTCAGACCCGGAGGATATGACGGCCAATCGAGGCCCATGCCAGTGGCCTCTGGCTACCCCAGAATAAGAACGCGGTCCCCAAAGTGCTCCTCCAGGACGTCAAACACTCTGCTGCTCCGTCTTGCATAAACCACATCTTGTCGAAATCAGGATCACTTTAGATAAAGGGGATGAAATAATCTTCCAAAACTTTCACTTACCGTTCGATAGTTACCGTGCTATCGAGGAATATCGCACCGACTATTCCGTGGCTGGACATTGCACACCACACAGTCAGAAACTGAGAGCGAAGAGACTTCTTGATCGCGAAATGCGGATTCTCAGTCCCCTAAATGAGAAAATTTTGCTTACTGACGAACCCATCCAAATGAAAGTGGGCTTCGTCGCTAGAGCAAACCATATTCACATCAAAGTCCTTTCCGTCAATTCTGTTGACAATAGTGTTGTCGAAACACAACTGCTGTTCCATGGCCTTGAGGTTTAATGGTTGATGGGTCTGAATTTGTCGCAATGTCTGCCGGTTGATTCCCACCTGCTGTGTAGCTCGTCTGATCGATTTCCTGGGTCTGGTTTGAAACAAAGCGCGTGTCTTCTCGATGTTCTCAGGCGGTTTCGCCCTTTTTGGACGACCAACATTGCCAACATCATCATAACGAACACTACCGTTCTCTCAAACTTGGGAATCAAATTCTTGATTGTTAGCACACTTGGACCGGTTGGCTTCAGCTTGAACTCGGTCGCAAACTTCCTTTGAGCCACAGTTGGGCTGTTATTGCTCGCATAGCAGGCCTACACAGGCGCTATACGCTCAGGCACGCTGTGCCGTCATATTTTCACGTGCAAATGGCTGACAACACCAAGGCACGTGCAAATGCGCAAACTAATTCTCATCATGCCTCGCGGCCAACCGCGCAGTTTGAACATCCTAACGCAAACCGTTCAGAAGTTATGACGATCTTATTTCACATAGTTCAATAATTGTCACCCTGTATGTATGCGCGTACGTATGTTCCACATCTCCTCCTAAACCACTCTACCGATTTCAACCAAACTTGGTACACTTGTCACTTACTGCCTGGAAAAAAACACTTTGGGCGTGAGTGCCACGTATCTATGAAAGGGGAGGGAGTGGGGGTGAAAAAATATGTAGCTCACCAGACGCGAATTCCCAGACTTTATTCTTCAATTATTTGATAATGAGAGTACTAAGTGACTTGCAACAAGCTTTACACATAATTTCAAAGCCTTACGAAACTTTTTCTCGCTGACAACCCCCACAAAATAATGAAGGGAAAAAAGTTTACAGCTTACTAAATTTTCCCTGGTCATGCAGTAAAACTGCTGCATCAGGCATGACGTTTTACTTCTTTACTAATAAGTTGTTTCACGGCACATTCTGCATATAGTATTCACAAATACCATTCAATGTACCAACAAAATTATACCATTGTATGACTCACACTTCAGGAGATTTGACGTGACGAACACTGAGATCGGTGAAAAGCTGCCTCATCAATCATGAAGTTTTAAATTTTTACGTCTTTATTACTAACTCTATTTGCAACAGATTTCGCAGACAGTATCCACACTTGCCGCTGCACATACTTAGAAAAACATACCATTGTACGACACACACTTCAGGAAATATGACGTCAAATATTAAGATACGTGAAAAAGTACCTCATCATGCATGACGTTTTGATTTATTACGTCATTACTACCAACTATATTCGCAACAGACTTTGCAGATAGTATCCAAATATATCATTGAATATACCTGCAAAATTGTATCATTGTACGACTCATAGTTAGGGAGATATGACGCCATAAACATTGAGCTGTGTAGAAATGCGACTACAGGGGGAAATTCGCAACAGATACAATAAATCTAAAAAATATGTGTGACATATGTTAAATATTCGTGAAATATATTTGTTGTGTGTGTAGTTTGCAAAGTCGCGAAGTCGCAGGAAAAACTTCCTTGTAAACCCCTGGATCGATTTCCACCAAACTTGCTACATGTACTACTTATTATCTGAAGAGAAATACTGTAGAGGTAAGGCCCACCAACCATCTATTGTGGTGGAGGTCATAACATTCAGAGGGGAGGTGGGGAGGAGGAGATGGACAGATAGAGGGGAGGACGAGATGGGGACTGAGAGAGAGGGAGGAGGAAGTGGACAGAGATAGGGAAAAAGTTGCGATGGACAGAGAAAGGGGGAGAAGGGCAGATAAGATGGACAGAGAGTGGGGAAAGGACGAGATGGGCTGAGGTTGAATGAGAAGATGGACTAACAGAAGATTGGATTAAATATATACCCGGGCAACGCTAGGTACTCTGCTCGTATTAAATAAAAATGAGTAGCAATATTTTAAATTGCACTCGAGTGTTGCACTTCCTCTTTATGTAACATGATTAGGAATGCCAGCAGCAGGATTGTAAAGAGATTAGTCACAAATATTTATTTTAAGAAACAAAAATTCCATTGGACCACGGTTATTCAAACAGAAATTGCAAGTTACACTACTGGCCATTAAAATTGCTACACCAAGAAGAAATGCAGATGATAAACGGCTATTCATTGGACAAATGTATTATGCTAGAACTGACATGTGATTACATTTTCAAGCAATGTGGGTGCATAGATCCTGAGAAATCACTACCCAGAACAACCACCTCTGGCCGTAATAACGACCTTGATACGCCTGGGCATTGAGTAAAACAGAGCTTGGATGGTGTGTACAGGTACAGCTACCCATGCACGCAGCTTCAACGCGATACGACAGTTCACCATGAGTAGTGACTGGCGTATTGTGACGAGCTAGTTGCTCGGCCACCACTGACCAGACGTTTTCAGTTGGTGAGAGATCTGGAGAATGTGCTGGCCAGGGCAGCAGTCGAACATTTTCTGTATCCAGAAAGGCCCGTACAGGACCTCCAACACGCGGTCGTGCATTATCCTGCTGAAATGTAGGGTTTCGCAGGGGTCGAATGGAGGTAAGAGCCACGGGTCGTAACAAATCTGAAATGTAACGTCCACTGTTCAAAGTGCCGTCAATGCGAACAAGAGGTGACCGAGACGTGTAACCAATGGCACCCCATACCATCACGCTGGGTGATACGCCAGTATGGGGATGACGAATACACGCTTCCAATTTGCGTTCACCGCGATGTCGCGAAACACGGATGCGACCATCATGATGGTGTAAACAGAACCTGGATTCATCCGAAAAAATGACGTTTTGCCATTCGTGCACCCAGGTTTGTCGTTGAGTACACCATCGCAGGCGCTCCTCCTTACACGAGGCATCACAACAACGTTTCACTAGGCAACGCCGGTCAACTGTTTTTTGTGTATGAGAAATCGGTTGGAAGCTTTCCTCATGTCAGCACGTTGTAGGCGTCGCCACCGGCCGCAACCTTGTGTGAATGCTCTGAAAAGCTGATCATTTGCATATCACAGCATCTTCTTCCTCTTGGTTAAATTTCGCGTCTGTAGCACGTCGTCTTCGTGGCGTAGCAATTTTAATGGCCAGTAGTGTACTTCCATTCAGAAAGAAGGAAATAATAATTTGCCCAGTGTCATTCACAAGAATCTCAGGGTCGTTACTAGTGTGTTTACATCTTTTTTGCTACGAGACTTACGAAACTGACATGCCGACTCAGGTGAGAACTGATGTGCATGTTAGCGGGCGGCGATCCGGCTGCTGGTGTCGAGGCGAAGACGACTGCAGGTCGGCTGTCGTCTCGTGGCAGCGTAAGGACAGCAGGAAGTACTGGGGTCTGTAGACCATATCTCCTTGCGAAGCGTACGCAGAGGGCAGTGCCGAGACGCCAGATCACAAGTCTCCTCTTTCCCGCCTCTCCAACAAGTGTTATCTTCTTCCTCTCGGTCACAAGTGTCCATCAGGACGATGTTCTCACATTCTCCAGAGCTCTTTTCCTGGGCTTGGTCATACACTCAATTAGCTGGCTCCATGGGCTCCATGCTATTTATCCGAGAGGGGCAAGATTCCAAAAGTTCCATTTTTGATACAACTGATTAGTTGGTTTTAAGAACGTGTCGTGGTCCAAGAAATAAATTTGACAAGAAATACACAAAACTTTTGCATCTTAAACTTTTGATCGTTATCCAGTCATATTTTTTGAAGATAGGTTACTGCTATACCTTAGAGGTAAGCGTATTTCATTAGTACTACATACACAACTTTTCCTCCGCCGTTTTTTCTCGAATTTCGAGGCTTTATTGGGGAAAAAATTACAAAAAATTAGGATTAAAAGTATTGTCCATCGCTCTCCTACTTTCTCTCATGTTTTGAGGAGATCCATGAGTCGGTCCAATTTCGCACTTGATCATACGACCAGAAATGCTAGTCAGCCAGGCCGTGTACCACTGATCGGCAAAGGTGGTGGTCAGAAGGATCAATGTCTGAAGAATACGGCGGACGGCGTAGGACTTTACATTTCAACAATTCCAAGCATTTTAGTCCGGTTTTGTGACATGGGGATCGAACATTGTAGCTACAAAATAGTCTTCTCCAGTCTATGGCTGTATTGTGGCCGTTTTTCTTTCAATGCTCGACTCAGACGCATCAACTGGTTTCGATAATGATCTCCTGTGATTGTTTCCCTTGCTTTCAGTAGTTTCAAAAACCTTCTTTTTTCCACCGCCATGCCGGAATTGGACGTCAAAATAACCGTTCTTGACGCGATGAAACTATTATCTGCACGTTGTTTCACTAATAGGTGCCTCAGCATAGGTCTTTCCCGGCATTTAATGAGCCTCAATAGCAGTTTCCTACATGTTAAAGCAATTGACGAGAATCGTAAGTTGAAATATTCAATCGACAATAACTTTATGTTGCAATAAAAATCGACTAGTATTTTGATGGCGTTATGTTTAAAAACGTCTAAGCTTATTGTATGACACTTACTACCTACCAACTACACCAGCACTTGCCGCTACTGTCGTCTATTGCAAAACGGCGGAAGTAAAGTTGTAGATCTAATATATCCCAAGTAGGCCCTTACATCTTTTTTATATCTTATTTATATAGATGTTCGAAACCTCGGAAAGCAGCCGTCAAACTGGTTGTTAGAAACAAGAGGGAAGACCCCATCCAAAATGGTCTTAGTCTCCCTGGCTTGGCACGTTATTGTGTAGATACGGCAAATGGACCATAGAAATCATAACTCTACGGCTGGATTTCGCTTAGGATTGAAACTCATATGGTTTAAGAATCATATAGTTTTACTAGGTCCAAACAATTTTTCGACTTTTCATCATTTTTTCCTTTTCGTGAACACTGAAATTGGTCTTTTTATCTATATTTGGCCTGCTAGGAAGTACAGTTAAGTACATTTGCAGTATAGCATGACCGTGTTCTTCATACTCTACTACAATCTTTCTACCATATGAAACTGAATGAAATCTCTGCAACCCTTGAAGGGTCAGATGCAAACCTACTGTTGAGATTAAGATGATGTCCGACAGGCGAGGCGATTATTCTTGAGGGAATTGGCCACGGGGGGGGGGGGGGGGGGCAGATACACTATGTGATCTAAAGTATCCGGACACGTGGCGCCCTCCATCGGTAATGCTGGAATTCAATATGGCGTTGGCCCACCCTTAGCCTTGATGACAGCTTCCACTTTCGCAAGCATACGTTCAATTAGGTGCTGGAAGCTTTCTTGGGGAATGGCAGCCCATTCTTCATGGAGTGCTGCACTGAGAAGAGGTATCGATGCCGGTCGGTGAGGCCTGGCACGAAGTCGGCGTTCCAAAACATCCCGAAGCTGTTCTATAGAATTCAAGTCAGGACTCTGTGCAGGAGAGTCCATTACAGGAATGTTATTGTCGCGTAACCACTCCGCCACAGGCCGTGTATTATGAACAGATGCTCGATCGTGTTGAAAGATGCAATCGCCATCCCCGAATTGCTCGTCAACGGTGGGAAGCAAGAAGGTGCTTAAAACTTCAATGTAGGCCTGTTTTGTGATGGTGCCACGCAAAAGAACAAGGGGTGCAAGCCCCCTCCATGAAAAACACGACCACACCATAACACCACCGCCTCCACATTTTACTTTTGGCACTACACGTGCTGGTAGAAGACGTTCACCGGGACTTCACCATACCCACACCCCACCATCGGATCGCCACATTGTGTTCCGTGATTCATCACTCCCCACAACGTTTTTCCACTGTTCAATCGTTCAATGTTTGCGCTCCTTACTCCAAGCGAGACGTCGTTTGACATTTACCGGCGTGATGTGTGGCTTTTGAGCAACCGCTCGACCATGAAACCCAAGAGTTTTCTCACCTCCCAGCTAATTGTCATAGCACTTGCAGTAGATTCTGATGCAGTTTGGAATTCCTGTGTGATGGTCTAGATAGATGTCTGCGTATTACACATTACAACCCCTTCAACTGTCGGCGGTCTCTGTAAGTCAACACACGAGGTCGGCATGTACTCTTTTGTGCTGCACGTAGCCCCTCACGTTTCCACTCCACTATCACATCGGAAACAGTGGACCTGGGGATGTTTAGGAGTGTGGAAATCTCGAGTACAGACGTGCAACAGAAGTGACACCCAATCACCTGCCCACGTTCAAAGTCCTTGAATTCCACGCAGCGCCCTATTCTGCTCTCTCACGACGTCTAATGACTACTACATCTACATCTACATTTATACTCCGCAAGCCACCCAACGGTGTGTGGCGGAGGGCACTTTACGTGCCACTGTCATTACCTCCCTTTCCTGTTCCAGTCCCGTATGGTTCGCGGGAAGAACGACTGTCTGAAAGCATCCGTGCGCGCTCTAATCTCTCTAATTTTACACTCGTGATCTCCTCGGGAGGTATAAGTAGGGGGAAGCAATATATTCGATACCTCATCCAGAAACGCACCCTCTCGAAACCTGGCGAGCAAGCTGCACCGCGATGCAGAGCGCCTCTCTTGCAGAGTCTGCCACTTGAGTTTATTAAACATCTCCGTAACGCTATCACCGTTACCAAATAACCCTGTGACGAAACGCGCCGCTCTTCTTTGGATCTTCTCTATCTCCTCCGTCAGACCGATCTGGTACGGATCCCACACTGATGAGCAATACTCAAGTATAGGTCGAACGAGTGTTTTGTAAGCCACCTCCTTTGTTGATGGACTACATTTTCTAAGCACTCTCCCAATGAATCTCAACCTGGTACCCGCCTTACCAACAATTAATTTTATATGATCATTCCACTTCAAATCGTTCCGCACGCATACTCCCAGATATTTTACAGAAGTAACTGCTACCAGTGTTTGTTCCGCTATCATATAATCATACAATAAAGGATCCTTCTTTCTATGTATTCGCAATACATTACATTTGTCTATGTTAAGGGTCAGTTGCCACTCCCTGCACCAAGTGCCTATCCGCTGCAGATCTTCCTGCATTTCGCTACAATTTTCTAATGCTGCAACTTCTCTGTATACTACAGCATCATCCGCGAAAAGCCGCATGGAACTTCCGACACTATCTACTAGGTCATTTATATATATTGTGAAAAGCAATGGTCCCATAACACTCCCCTGTGGCACGCTAGAGGTTACTTTAACATCTGTAGACGTCTCTCCATTGATAACAACACGCTGTGTTCTGTTTGCTAAAAACTCTTCAATCCAGCCACACAGCTGGTCTGATATTCCGTAGGCTCTTACTTTGTTTATCAGGCGACAGTGCGGAACTGTATCGAACGCCTTCCGGAAGTGAAGAAAAATAGCATCTACCTGGGAGCCTGTATCTAATATTTTCTGGGTCTCATGAACAAATAAAGCGAGTTGGGTCTCACACGATCGCTGTTTCCGGAATCCATGTTGATTCCTACATAGTAGATTCTGGGTTTCCAAAAACGACATGATACTCGAGCAAAAAACATGTTCTAAAATTCTACAACAGATCGACGTCAGAGATATAGGTCTATAGTTTCGCGCATCTGCTCGACGACCCTTCTTGAAGACTGGGACTATCTGTGCTCTTTTCCAATCATTTGGAACCCTCCGTTCCTCTAGAGACTTGCGGTACACGGCTGTTAGAAGGGGGGCAAGTTCTTTCGCGTACTCTGTGTAGAATCGAATTGGTATCCCGTCAGGTCCAGTGGACTTTCCTCTATTGAGTCGCTGATACGGAGTACCCGGCATCAGATGGCAACACAACGAAAAACGTATGTTTTTGGGGGTGTCCAAATACTTTTGATCACATAGTGTATAATGCTGCCACGTTTATACGGTGCTAGGTGTTGCAACTCTCCCTTTCTGTAGCTCATTAAAGGCTGTACATGGAAACGACAGAGAGGAGATCGACTATTCTATTTCATCAGTGCTCTGTAAAGATGCACTGGCCCCACGGTTGTGAAGTAACGCTGCAACCGCTGCCAAATCAGGAAAACGGTATAATTTCCCGTGAACAATCTAATAACCGATCACTGTGTTATTTACTGATGATACTGTGTTAACCCTTGATTATAGAATCAGAAACAGTTATTTCTAGAATTACGTGAGTATTCAAGACAAATTCCAAGAGGTGGAAAGTGCCTCGCCCTGTCCCTCCTCCCCCTTGCAGACGTCTATGGCGGACTCATATTCTACTCCAACCAATCAAGTTATTATTTATCATCCTTGTTAAATGTTCAGTGCCATCTACAATTCCTGTGGTTGGACGACCACACGCAGACCTTATTGTGGGTGGGATTCCTTCCCTGCGCGAACTCCCTGTCGCCAGTTAATAATAGATAAATTGGGTTCTGTCCGTTTGTCATTCTCTTCTCCTCTGCTAAAATCTCCTTCACTCTCGGCCGGAAAACAACCTCAGACTCCAAAAGTCACTCACAGCAAGCGTTGCTTCCCTTACCAAACTTGATATCATCCATTTCACATCGGCATCTCACGTCCGGCGGACACATCCACTTGTCCTTTGCTCCTTTATCTGATAACGGATCCCTTCTGCATTCCTCCTCTTCTGAGCAGCAGAGAAAAATATTCTGGTGTACGACAGTGGTGAGAGTGGTTGCGTGGATACCCCCGGCTTCTGCCCACAGTGGAGACACGTGAACAGGGCGAGGTATCCAGTCCTCTATCTGCATCTACATACATAGTCCTCAAGCCAACGTTAAGGTGCGTGGCGGAGGGTATCCTGTACCACTACTTGTCATTTCCTTTCCTGTTCTACTCGCAAATAGAGCGAAGGAAATAGGACTATCTATATGCCTCCGTACGCGCCCTAATTTCTCTTATGTTATCTTTGTGGTGCTTACGCGAAATTTACGTTGGCAGCAGTACAATCGTTCTGCAGACAGCTTCAAATACTGCTTATCTAAATATTCTCAATAGTGTTTGTTGATAAGAACTCCGCTTTCCCTCCAGGGATTCCCATTTGAGTTCCTGAAGTATCTCCGTAATACTTGGGTGTTGAGCAAGCCTGCTAAGAAATCTCGCATCCCGCCTCTTTCTTTCACGTCTTCCTTTAATTCGACCTGGTACAGATTCTAAACACTCGAGCAGACTCAATAATAGGACGCACTAGCATCCTTGATGCGGTCTCCTCAACAGATGAACCACATTTTCCCAAAATTCTCCCAATCAACCAAAGTCTACCATTTGCCTTCCCTAATACAATCCCCACATGCACATTGTACTTGATATTACTTTGTAACGTTACGCCCAGTCATTTAAACGACGTGACTGTGTTATTGAGCACATAACTAATGCTGTATTCGAACAACACGCGTTTGTTTTTCCTACTCACCTGCGTTAACTTACATTCGGAGTGAAACGTCCCCTTTGGAAAATTATATATTGACTCTGCATGTAAACCTCTACGTTATTTGACTTTCAAACAGCTGAGCAAAACCGAACGTACTCAAGACATTTCTCTCTTTACTTGTTCTGATCATCACTAAACTGACACACAATACTTTTAGCGCAAAGCAATCTGACTTTCAATAATCCCTACAAAAGAGTGACCCTGACTTACAATAACCTATACCTTTCATGAATCACTTACCTCACAAAAATCTTTACTCGAACTACTGCAATGCAGCGAGCGCCACAACTGCCAGCTAAATAAAAGTTTCTAACTACTGATAGGCATAGTTAGCAAATGAAAGAGTTTACCTTAATAGAGTTCAAAAGTCATAATATATATATATCAGTTCATGACATCCAGTCTTACAAATTTCCTTTTCTGACGGACACACGTCCAGATCGTCCGCTCTCAAAACTCTGCCATCTCTCTCCCCACATCCACCACTGGTGGCGGCTCACCTCCGACTGTGCAACGCTACGCGCTGTTCACATCCAACTACCCAACACTACAATAGAGAATATTCCAACAATGCCAACCAGCCACAGACTGCACACAGCACAATCAGTGATTTTCATACAGAGCGCTACGTGGTGTTACCAACATAAAATCCTAAACAGCTTACTTACAGGAGGTAGCTGCCATTCATCATATCATCAAGAAAATTTGCCTGTCATCGCGTATTCTCCTACAGTCACTCAACGACGACACCTTCCCGTAACCACAGAGTCATCAGCAGACAGCCCTAGATTGTTGTGCACCATGTCTGCCAGGTCATTTGTGTATATAGAAAATAATAGCGGTCGTATTACACTTCCCTGGGGCACTTCTGATGATATCCTTGTCTCTGACGAACACTCAAAGTCTTCGAGCAAGTGACATATCTGGGAACCTATTTCATATGCTCGTACTTTTGTCAACAGTGTGCAACGGGGCACGGTGTCAAATGCTGTTTGGAAATCTGGGAATATGGAATCTGCGTGTTGCCCCTCATCCATAGTTCGCAGTATACCTTGTGAGAAAAGAGCAAGCTTAGTTTCGCACGAGCGATGCTTTCTAAAACGGAGCTGAGTCGTGGACCGAAGCTTTTCCCTGTCATGGAAATTTATTATATTCGAACCGAGAATATGTTCCAGAATTCTGCATCAAAGCGATGTTAAGGACATTGGCCTGTAATTTCGTGGATCCGCAAGGACCATGAAGATAAGACAATAGAAATTAGGGCTCTTACAGAGGCATATAGACGGCCGTTTCCCACTCACACCATTTGCGAGTGGAAGGAAAGAAAATAGCTTGTAGTGGTAAGGGTACCCTCCGCCACGCAGCGTACGGTGGGTTGCGGAATATGTGTGTAGAAGTAGATGTAGACGCTGACTTAATCCTTCATTAGTGCGTACCTCCACACTCTACGATTTATGTTACGGGCGTATACACTGAAGAACTAGTACACGTGCATAATATCGCATAGGACCCCACTAGCACGCAGGAGTGCCGAAACACGACGTGGCATGGAACTGACTAATGTCTGAAGTAGTGCTGGAGGGAAATGACTCCGTGAATTCTGCAGAACTGTCCATAAATCCGTAACAGTACGAGGGGCTGGAGATGTCTTCTGAACAGTACGTTGCAAAGCGCCCCAGATATGCTCAATAATATTCATGTCTGGGGAGTTTGGTGGCCAGCGGAAGTGTTCAAACTCAGAAGAGTGTTCTTGGAGCCACTATGTAGTAATTCTGGACGTGTGGGTTGTCGCATTGTCCTGCTGGAATTGCCCAAGCCCATCGAAATGCAGAATGGATATGAACGGATGCAGCAGATCAGGATGCTTACGTCAGTGTCGTATGTAGACGTATGAGGAGTCCCATATCACTCCAACTGCACACGCCCCACATCATTACAGAGCCTCCACCAGCTTGAACAGTCCCCTGCACACATGCAGGGTCCATGGATTCATGAGGTTGTCTCCATACCAATACACGTCCGTCCGCTCGATATAATTTGAAATAAGACTCGTCCGACCAGGCAACATGTTTCCATTCATCAACGGTCCGCCAGCCGGAGTGGCCGTGCGGTTCTAGGCGCTTCAGTCTGGAACCGAGCGACCGCCACGGTCGCAGGTTCGAATCCTGCCTCGGGCATGGATGTGTGTGATGTCCTTAGGTTATTTAGGTTTAATTAGTTCTAAGTTCTAGGCGACTGATGATCTCAGAAGTTAAGTCGCATAGTGCTCAGAGCCATTTGAACCATGAACCATCAACGGTCCAATATCGGTGTTGACGGACCCAGGCGAGGCGTAGAGCTTTGTGTCGTGCAGTCATCAAGGGTACACTAGTGGACATTCGGCTCCGAAAGCCCATATGGATGATGTTTCTTAGAAGGGCCGCACGGTGACACTTGATGATGGCGCAGCACTGAAATCTACAGCAAGTTCCGGAAGGGTTGCACTTCTGTCACGTTGAAATATTCTCTTCAGTCGTCGTTGGTACCGTTCTTGTAGAATCTTTTTTCAGTTGCGGCGATATCGGAATTTGATATTTTACTAGATGCCTGATATTCACGGTGAACCCGTGAAATGGTCGTGCGGGAAAATTCCCACTTCATCGCTTTCTAGGAGATGCTGTGTCCCGTCGGTCGTGCGCCGACTATAGCACGACGTTCAAACTCAGTTAAATCTCGATAACCTGCCATTGTTGCAGCAGTGAGCGCCAGACTCTAGTCTTATACATGCGTTGCCGACGGCAGCGCCATATTCTTCCTGTTTACATATCTCTGTATTTGAATACGCATACCTACACCAGTTTCTTTGGCGCTTCAGTGTATATGCACATTTTAAAAATCCGACTATACTGGACTTTGTAGAAACATTGAAAAGAAAGAAAAAAGCTACACAGTCACAGAGGTTTCCCCATAAGTGATCCTTCATACACGGGCAGGTGTTTTCTATGCATGTATAAGGTACGATGGGACTTCAGATCGCAAGTTACACATTGTTATGTCCGGTCAGCCTATGTTTATTGAATGCTGCACTGCACTTCAAAGTGACACACATTCATGACATTAACTTTCACCATAGTCACCAAATGCCTGTAAACAACGGTCGGGTATTGTCACCAGTCATTTAGTTCCTCGACAAAAGAAATCAACACCTAGGTCACGCAGCCGTTTGAGTACTGCGATGTGTTCCGTATACTGCCTGAATTTTACGGTGAATCAGTGTGAAATTTAGACGTTTTGCCCAAATGAATCATACTGTCCTGCGTACTTTAATACGTTTCCAGTTGACTCACCATTTCACTCCCTCTGTGTGATGAGCCTGTTTTCCGGTCCGCACCAAAAGTGTTTCTGTGAAAAACCCAGAACATGCATTCTCTGCTGACAACGCTCCACTCTTTTTGCACACTGTTCTTAACGTTGCGCGACATGTGTAACTTAGTTTTTGAAGTCCACTCATACTTGTACATCTATTATAGGAACGGGCGTTATTAGATGTAACTGTTAAAATGATACTGATACCGACTCACGTCTGTTGCGTAAATAATGTCTTCCAGGCCGGATCCTGTGACATTTGGACATTTGTAACACACAGACCACTGTCGTGTCGTGCGGTAACAGTGAACAAGGACTCAACACTGCAGTCATTCCGCCGCACAGGTAAGAAGTGCATTGGAGTAGATCTGGTTAACTCGCAGGTTACTCAGAGTTCCGAATAGCGCGCTCCCTCCGATAATTTCCTATAACTTGCAGTAAACAGAGGATGCAATTATTTGACTAGAGCGTAGCTGGTTGGTGGATCCTGTTAACTGACCAGGAAATCGAGGCGTAAGACTGCTGCGCTCCGTCAGTGTTATCGTAGGAGGCGATGAGGAAACGAACTAGTCGGCCACCGATGAAAGAAAACTGATTCTTTTAATACATGTGTCATACAGTGAAATAGATAAGTCGATCTATAATAGATTCGCGCATTGTTCTCGCAAAGTGTTTAATCTGAGAATATTGTTACATTTGTAATCAGAAAATAAGTACTTTTTGCTATGCCAAAACGGGATGTGCGGCAGTTTTTTGAAAGAGCGGAGGGCGAAATTTTAGCTATATGTAAGTACTGTTCGCTGGCGTACGCCACAAGTGCAGGTACGTCTAATCTCCACATTAATTTAAAACTGTGCCGTAAAGGTAAGGATAATAGTGATGAAACCGAGCGAGGTGGCGCAGTGGTTAGACACTGGACTCACATTCGGGAGGACGACGGTTCAATCCCGCGTCCGGCCATCCTGATTTAGGTTTTCCGTGATTTCCCTAAATCACTCCAGGCAAATGCCGGGATGGTTCCTCTGAAAGGGCACGGCCGACTTCCTTCCCTAATCCGATGAGACCGATGACCACGCTGTCTGGTCTCCTTCCCCAAACCAACCAACCAACCAACCAATAGTGATGAAGGGCTAAAAAATTGCAGGAAAACGTGCTGAAGACTTGTAACAGGAACAGAGGGTACATATAGAGGGAGTAGCGGATATAAGTGCAGATATTGCTACTAGACTCCGGACGGTGTGTTGAACACCATTACATCAGTATTTCCGTCATTTGCAGACTAATAACTATAGCTATTACAAGTCCTACGTTTTTAGGTTGGGTAGCAGCCTCAAGTACATGTGGCAAGAGCAAGCCATTAACGCTTATTTTCCCCTGGGCGGCAGGTCAGGTGTTGAAGTAACGACGCGTGGACGCAAGTGGAAAAGCTAAAGGATGGCTCACCTTATATCTTTTTATACATGCGTCGCTTTCTTTTGGTAGCAATGTTATCAACCACGATACCTTTAAATTGATGATCACTTGCAACTTCTTTAACCAGGTTTTTCGCCGTGGTAATTGTGCAGAGTGAATATAACCTATCATTTGTCTTTGAACTACGAAGGCAATTTTCATTTATTTTAAGTGTACTCATACACCTTTCAGAAGAAGATGTAGTGACAGGGCATGTAAGAATCAATTTGATAAGCTTTATTACTTCGTTGCAAACATCTTAAAGATCATTGTCCATTATGAATTTAAGGATGTCTGCAGGTGATAAGTACTTATGTTTGTCAATATAAATGTTTCCTAACTTATTTTCCAGTCTTTCTTTGTTGAAGAGTGAGTA
Organism: Schistocerca americana; assembly: GCF_021461395.2. NCBI lineage: Eukaryota > Metazoa > Arthropoda > Insecta > Orthoptera > Acrididae > Schistocerca > Schistocerca americana. The sequence goes on from NC_060130.1 coordinate 355,780,174, forward strand.
AGTTGTGAGAAGGCCGTCTTGTCTCATTGTTGGGAAATTTGATTTATAATTTCCAAACTGATTCTTATCAAGCAACTCTATAAACTGAATATTTTGAAGATCTCTTTGAAGAATTCCATGATAATAGATCTCATAACATAACATCTTAAGTGACTGGAAGTCACGCTCACTAACTCTCATTTCGCTGCGAAATTTGGGGTTACAGCTTTCAATGCATAATCTTCGTACATCCTTAGTTGAAATGGAGGACAGTGGGACGTCAGCTGGTATAAATTTATATTAAACATGAAGAAATTCCTCCAGCTGTATTTAAGGTGTCGATTTTATTTCGGCAACTAGTTTCAACGTTGTAACAACGTCATCTTCAGGCCCATACACTTGTTGACGTCAACTGCGTGCGGCTGATACCAGAAGTCAGTGGTGAGATACGGACGTGCTCCATGTGGAAGGTGGTTAGTAACTAGTATGGAGTTGAGACCGGTAGTTACAACGTTGAAAGTAGTTGCCAAAATAAAATCGACACCTTAAATACAGCTGGAGGAATTTCTTCAGTTTCAATATAAATTCAATGCATAAGGCCAGAGTTTTTTCTGATCTGATATACTTTAACAAAATGATGGTCATCTTGATTTCAGTACGACACTTACTAACATTACGTGCAATTTTATCTTACATAAATGCATAGAGATGGTTAATATATACAAATATTTCTTTGTAAACGCAAAGCAGGAAAAGGAAATAAGTTTTAGTAAGAATGCTAAGCAAGCTAGAAGCACTGTTGAATTACACTGCATCCCAATCTTCATCATGTGTAGTGATTATGTGGAAAATGTCTTTCAACTCATGGTCTTTCAGATGTGTTGTCTGAAGAGCTCGTGACTTGAAACACCAGCGTGTAGTACATGTTTGAGGCAATCTGAATCCTTTATTTTTTAAAAGTTGTGTTCCCTTCGAGGACATGCCTAAAAAAATGAAAAGAATAACTGCTATGTTATTTTTAGAATAATGTAAGAGCAGCAGATTAAGTTCATGAGCATAGTAGTGCAAAAATATAGCTGGTGGGCATTTTTGTCTAACTAGGCTCCATCCTAGGTTTGGATTTTGTCAGTAACACCCCAAACACTGGGTACAATTTCTCATAAATCCTGAATAGTTTCGTCTTTAGAAACATTTGGAAAACCAATAAACCTTTCTATGGAATTATCTTTTTTACAAAATCTGAGAATAATACTGATTTGTGACTTACAAGAATCATCCGCGGTTTCATCCGCTTGCACTTCAACAAACACACATGACTGTGACTCTTCTTTAATGCGATCATTAATGACGTCTGTAAGCGGTTAAATGAACTCGTTCTGAATTGGGTTTGATGTTCCTTTCAAACCAGAAGTGCTCCGAAAGTGATCGCGAATGAACTGTTCCTGCCTAGACCAAAGTTCCAGTTGTCAGTACTTTCGTCTTCGAAGTGTTACCTGAAAGCAATATCTTACCTGGCCAAGAAACAAACATCACTAAGTATCTCGATTCTGAATTTTTTTTTCATAATTTCATTACGTTTAATGGCTAGAAGTTTGGCTCCTTCGGAAACTGAATGTTCAATTCGTCCATGACCCAATAACTGAAAACTCTCTTCATTCTGAAGGTGTCTTTATGAATTCTTGTGTTTCTCGACTTTTCTGTCAACATTTTTTGTCACACGCACTCCGAAAGAAGCTGTCGTCCATTCTCTTTCAGTTTCAGATCCAACAAGCAAAATACATGTGTAACATGTACTTAGAATACTGCAGTGTGGGATCCCTAGATAGGATTGACGGACTGCATCGAAAAAGTTCAAAGAAGGGCAGCACGTTTTGTGTTATCGCGAAATACGGAAGAGAGTTTCACTGAAATGATACAAGATTTGGGATGGACATAATGAAAACAAAGGTGTTTTTCGTTGCGGAGGAATATTCTCACGAAATTCCGGTCACCAACTTCCTCCTCCGAACGCGAAAATATTTTGTTGGCGCCGGCCTACATAAGGAGAAACTATCACCATGATAAAATAGAAGAAATGAGAGCTCGTACGGAAAGATATAGGTTGGGGTTGGGTTGTCGTGGGGGGAGGAGACCGGACAGCGAGGTCATCGGCCTCATAGGATTAGGGAAGGACGGGGAAGGAAGTCGGCCGTGCCCTTTCAAAGGAACCATCCCGGAATTTGCCTGGAGCGATTTAGGGAAATCACGTAAAACCTAAATGAGGATGGCTGGTCACGGAATTGAACCGTCGTGCTCCCGAACGCAAGTCCAGTGTGCTAACCACTGCGCCACCTCGCTCGGTAAAGGTATAGGTGTTCGTTCTTTCCGTGCGCTATACAAGATTGGAATAATAGACAATCGCCTGCCAGACATTTAAATTACATTTGCAGGCCGGCCGGTGTGGCCGAACGGTTCTAGGAGCTTCAGTCTGGAACCGCACGACCGCTACGGTCGCAGGTTCGAATCCTGCCTCGGGCATGGATGTGGGTGATGTCCTTAGGTTAGTTAGGTTTAAGTAGTTCTAAGTTCTAGGGGACTGATGACCTCAGATGGTAAGTCCCGTAGTGCTCAGAGCCATTTGAACCATTTGATTTGCGGAGTATCCATGTAGATGTAGATATAGAATACAATTCATATGTTACAGAGCAACCAGTAAGCCAAGGATACTTTTTAAACCAAGAAAATTAAAATTTTCGATTTTGTTACCCATCAAAAATTTTATTGTCTAAGTGTTGTGTGAATAGCTTATCTTTATAGCCGCACTTCGATTCGTAAGTCCAGCTTGAAAATTGTTTATCATCTAACTGGCGAAATAAAGACACACGTATTCCCTCTGCACAAGCCATAGTATAAACAGTTAATCACATGCACTCACAATTTATACTACTAAAACACGTTTTGTTAAACCAGGACTTAACAGCCCGCGAAAGAACACGCAAGCCTGAGGCAATTTAGAGCCACGCTCCTACGAAACGCGGTAACTGCCTGCCGCTCTGCCGGCTGCCACGTGGAAACAAGAGGCTATTTCTAGAAGAAGCCTACACTGAACTGTTCCACTGGATAGCATACATAACGCAGTGATCTCTTAACCCATGGATGGATCGAATGAAACTGTAGTAACATACAAAACAGACTTATATTGTATCCACGCATTGTCGTATTCTAACTGTAATTGTAAGTTTTTCTTAAACTTTTGGGTAAGCTATGCCTCAAAAGCCTCTCAAGAGCTTCCCCACTACTGGACTCAAAATGGTCAGATTATACTAACAGGTGTAGTACACTTAGTAATGCAGTTACAACCGTGCGGATCAGGTCGTTAAGTTTGTTACGCGTTTGTGGGAAGACTTCCGACGCTGGGAAGTGTAAAGTATGGTCGGATGGTTATCTAACTTTGTACACGTGTACACCATTGGCTGGTATATAAACTGAAGCCCCAAAGAAACTGGCGTAGGCATGCGTGTTCAAATATAGAGATATGTAAACAGCCAGAATATGGCGATGCTGCGGTCGGCAACGCCAATATAAGGCAACAAGTGTCTGGCGCAGTTGTTAGATCGGTTACTGCTGCTACAATGGCAGGTTATCAAGATCTAAATGAGTTTGAACGTGGTCTGATAGACGGCGCGCGAGCGACGGGCGCGGAATCTCCGAGGTAGCGATGAAGTGAGGATTTTCCTGTACGACCATTTCACGAGTTTACCGTGAACATCAGGAATCTGGTAAAACATCTAATCTCTGATATCACTGAGGCTGGAAAAAGATCCTGCAATAATGGGACCATCGATGACTGAAGAAAATCGTTCAAAGTGATAGACGTGCAACCCTTCCTCAAATTGCTGCAGATTTCAATAATGAGCCATAAACAAGTGTCAGCATCCGAACCATTCAAAACATCATCGGTATGGGCTTTCGGAAACGAAGGCTCACTCGTGTACCCTTGATGACTGCAGCCTCGCCTGGGCCCGTCAACACCGACACTGGACTGTGGATGTCTGGAAATATTTGCCTGGTCGGACGAGTCTCGTTTCAAATTTTATAGGGCTGATGTACGTGTACGGGTATGGAGACAACCGTGGAGACAACCTCATGAATCCGTGGAGGTCAGCGTGCGGACCATTCAACGAAACATCATCGATATGGGCTTTCGGAGACGAAGGCGAACTCGTGTGCCCTTGATGACTGCACGACACAAAGCTTTACGCCTCGCCTGGACCCGTCAACACCGACATTTCACTGTCGATGACAGGAAACACGTCTCGTCTGATGCGTCTTGTTTCAAATTGCATCGTGCCGATGGACGTATACGGGTATGGAGACAACCTCATGAATCCATCAATCCATCGACCCTGCATTTGAGTAGTGGAATACTCAAGCTGGTGTAGGCTCTCGGTCGCAGGTTCGAATCCTGCCTCGGGCATGGATGTGTGTGATGTCCTTAGGTTAGTTAGGTTTAACTAGTTCTAAGTTCTAGGGGACTAATGACCTCAGAAGTTGAGTCCCATAGTGCTCAGAGCCATTTGAACCATTTTCTGTAGGCTCTGTATTGTTGGGGGGGGGGGGGGGGGCGTGTGCATTTGGAATGATATGGGATCCCTGATAGGTCTAGATATGACTCTGACAGGCGGCACGTACCTAAGCATCTTGTCTGATCACCTGGATTTATGTCCATTGTGCATTCCGACTGACTTGGAGAATTCCAGTGGGACAATGCCACACACTACACATTCAGAATTGCTACAGAGTGTCTCCAGGAACACTCTTGTGAGTCTAAACACTTCCGCTGGCTTCCAAACTCCCCTCACATGAACATTATTGAGCATATCTGGGATGCCTTGCAACATGCTGTTCAGAAGAGATCTCCACAACCTCGTACTCTTACGGATTTATCGACAGCATTGGAGGATTCATGGTGTCAGTTCCCTCGAGCACTACTTCAGACATAAGCCGAGTCCATGTCACGTCGTGTTGCGGAACTTCTGTGTGGTCGCGGAGGTCCTAGACGATATTATGCAGGTGTACCACTTTGTTTGGCTCTTCAGTGTAAATGATTAGTTCTGCGTCCGCCCCCGGTAGCTGAGTGGTCAGCGCGATAGACTGTCAATCCTAAGGGCCCGGGTTCGTCACAGGACCGAAGAGAAAACAGCCAGAGAGATGTCCACATGGACACAGACTACAGCACCGACTGATAAACTAAATGAGCAGGCAGGCAAATACAATCTATAAAGTTGTCACAGTTAACATAAATAAAATGAGCACACCCTTAAAAATTTGAGCCCTCGCGGACTTCCTACGCCATAGAAGAACGGACGTTGCACTATTGCAAGAAGTGGTTACGACTAAAATAAATCAGATACCAGTATATGCGGCAATCACAAATATAGACCCAGAATGCCAATGCGGTACGGCAATAATGGTACGGAACGGGATCGACTTTGTCGGGACTAAAATGTTGTCAAGCTGCCGAGGGATAGCGCTAAACATAGAAAAGACGCTCTTTATCAACATATACGCACCTTCTGGCACAGACAACAAGCGAGCAAGAAGCACCTTCTATAATGAAGAAGTAGCCGAACTGCTGATGCAGAACAATAACAACATCATCATTGGAGGAGATTTTAACTGTGTCGCCGCAGCTGAAGACCAAATACCCGTAGCAAACAAGTACCCAGAACTGCAAGAACTGATCCGACGACTGAAAATAGAAGATTCGTGATGCCTTCTCCATCCAACACGCACTGAATTTACATACCACCACAAAAATGGTAAAAGCAGACTGGACCGTATATATGTCAGTAGAGCAGCAACTAAAAATGTAGCGCACGTCGAAGTCTATCCTGTCATCTTTTCGGACCACTGCAGCTACGAATGCAGCCTGCATCTCCAAAAAGGAAAGAACGTCAGCACAAGAAGCACGTGGTAGCTAAATACGGAACACCTGCAGGACGCGGGACTGCGCAAGCAAATAGTGGAAACGTGGCAAGAATGCCTGGCACAGCGCGCACGCTACAGCAGCACGACCGAGAGCTGGCACGAGCGAAGCCGACAATGCGCAGCCTGTTGATAAGATACAGCGCGGAAAAGTCATTCTGGAGGCGAACCACGGCCGAGTTCTACCAGCAGTGCCTGAAAGACGCACTCGACGCACCAGCAGACGACCAGCAATACCTGCCGCGAGTGAGGAGAATCAAGACAAAACTCCTTCAAATAAAGAAACAACAAATAAGAGGCGTCCTCACCAGAAGAAAAACATATGGCGAGGTGGATGAAGAGCCACTTACCGTGCACCACCTAAATAGGGAAAGGGAGAGAGCCGCAGGAAAGTGCGTAAGTGAGCTTCAGGACAAGCAGGGAAAGACGCTCACGACGAAAACGGAGTTAACAAAACACATTGAGGACTATTTCCGAGACATGTTCCGTCGAGAAGCGACAGACGACGCGGCAACTACTGAAATCCTCCAGCAGACGAGGAGCGTGCTCACAGACGCAGACAAGGCGTTGCTGACAGAAAATGTCGACGTGGATGACATCAAAGAAACGATGAAGACCAGCGCCACAGGAAGAGCACCCGGCGCCGACGGCATCCCGCTCGAGTTGTACCTCGCGTATTGGGACGCGCTAGGCAATTCACGGAGATGGTGAACGAGATACTCGATGGGGCGGAAATTCCACCTGGGCTGACCGAAGCAACCATAACCCTCATCCCTAAGAAGAGAGCCGCCCGCCGCATTGAAGAGTTTCGTCCGATTACGCTCCTCAACGCCTACTATAAAATAATAGCGAAATGCATCGCAAACAACCTGAAATCGGCGATGAGGAAAGTCATCAGTCCGTGGCAAACATGTGCGGTACCAGGGAAAAATATATTTGACGCCACATGCACCTACAGGGACATAATAGCACAGGCAGCCACCACCAGAAGCGCAGGTGCCATAATTTCAGTGGACTTCAACAAAGCCTTCGACAGGATCGACCACAAATATCTCGTAGAGACACTAAACAGACTCGGTTTTGGACAAAAATTCGTCACAATCATCCAGAAGATACTAAGTACTGTAAGATCGACAGTAATAATCAATAGTTGGAAAACAAAACTGATAAAACTGGACAGATCCGTGAGACAAGGCTGTCCATTGTCAATGGCTCTATTCGCTATAGCACTGGACCCACTGCTGCGGAAACTCACAAATGACATCAGAGGATTCTCCGTAGGAGACAAAGCAATAGCATGGATAGCCTACGCTGACGACCTAGGCATCTTTATTGAGGACCAGGAAGATATTGGGAGAGTAGAAACCATCATGAACACATTCCAAAAAACGTCAGGCGCCCAAACAAACCCCAGAAAAACAGTGCTACTGCCGATAGGGAATCAACGACTCAAACTAGATAGCCAGTGGTATAAAATAGCAGAAAGCCATAAAGTTCTTGGAATATATATACAGTCTTGTCCACTTAGAATGGCCGCATACAACTGGAGGGACGTGCTACACACCATAAGAGGTGTCTCCAGACAGCACGCGAACCGGAAGCTAACAATCCACCAGAAAACAGAACTGATAAACACGACGATCCTGCCGAAAGCTTGGTACCTGGCGCAAATCTTAAGCATCCCGACAGAAATTGCGCGAGCACTAACGAGCGCAGTGTACTACCTGTTGTGGCGTCGAAATATATTCAAAGTGGCGCAAGCAACGTGCTCGCTGTCAACGAAAGAAGGGGGACTAGGTCTAGTTGATATAAAGACCAAATGTGCAGCCCTTCTACTGAAACGAACGCTCGCCATCCAGGACAAAAACCCTGACTGCGTCACAGCCAAGATATTTGGAAGATACAAGCCCGCATCACAAGAAGCGCCAGTCGACACGATGCACATTCCCTTCAGAATGCGACACGTCAGGCTGCAATACGCCAACAAAAGTTACGTTCTGGACACCGTGGCGAACCCCAGCCACAGAACAGCCAAGAGAATATACTGGGCCCTCAGGGGGAAGCCGGCAAAAAACAAAATTGAACACAAACTCCCGCAATACAATTGAAAACAAATATGGGGGATTGTCTCGGAAAACGTGTTGCCTAAACATGCGAAGGAGATATGGTACAAAATAGTTAACAGAACGGTACCAACCAACCAAAGACTGGCGGAGATAAAACTCGTCGCAAGTGACAAGTGTGACGTATGTGGCATGACCGACACCCTCGAGCACCGATTCACCTGCGGGAATGCCATCAACATCTGGAAAGCGTGCCAGCAGATGGCGGCCCACATCAACAGAACGGCGCCGGGAAGCATCACAGTGGAAACAGTCACCGCCCCAGACGTCAACCCATTTCCACGACCCAAGCGACTGGCGACTCTCTGGTTCCTCGCCATGAAGGCACACGCCATCGTAGCGCGGAGGCAGACCGACCAGCTGGCCTTCCTGATGGACCTCTGGGAGGAGAACAAGACGGCCCAGCAGCACAGGCGCTACCACGAGAACTTCAAAAACTTCCTGCAGATTCCACTGCAGACAGCAATCGCCAGAGTCCTTCCCAGCCTGTGACCCTCAGCACCGCCACCAGCCACCTCACCACAAGAATAACGTGTGCAGTGATAGTGAATAAGTGCAACACAAAAGATAAAGTGCTTTCTCCTCTCGCATCAAATAGTGAAGTATAGTAGTATAAAGTGTTTCTTCTTAGTGAAATCAGTGACACAAAGTGCTTCTCACCAAACTTCTGTCATACTCGCAGCCAAAACAGTGTCAAAAGTATGCCCAGTAGTACTACCAGTTTGTTTTTTTTTAATTAATTTTTTTCCATTATTTGTACTATACTGACTAGGAGACAAGCATTACTTATTGGAAAGTGCCAACTACTCATTATTATTATTATTATTATTATTATTATTTGTTAAATGATTTCCTTTACTTTGTGCCTATAAAATTCTATTGTTTACTCACACTATCCTTTTTGCTTCTCTTATGTAATATGACAAAATTTTCTCTCTTCTTCAATTTAGGTATAATCTGTAGTATATGCAAAAAAGGTTTCTTCCACTTCTGTTCCATCTATCATGTTGACGTTTCCCTCATACTGTCCCACTTAACAGTGGCCGGCCGCGGTGGCCGTGCGGTTCTAGGCGCTGCAGTCCGGAACCGCGGGACTGCTACGGTCGCAGGTTCGAATCCTGCCTCGGGCATGGATGTGTGTGATGTCCTTAGGTTAGTTAGGTTAGTTAGGTTTAAGTAGTTCTAAGTTCTAGGGGACTGATGACCTTAGAAGTTAAGTCCCATAGTGCTCAGAGCCATTTGAACCACTTGAACTTAACAGTGTAACTAGAGGAAGAGATCAAACCAGAATACACAATGTGCCTGTGGCATCACAAGTGCATCACATACAGACACATGAACTCAAAATCAATGTGTCGATGCTAAATATAAACTGTTATGCCTGTCGTGCAATGTCTACCCCCCCTCCCCCCCAAAAAAAGATGACAAATGGCCATGTAAAAGGGTTTAAGGGACAACAATAAGGAAAAAACGAAAGAGGAAAATATAAAAACGAAAACATATAAAATGACAGTATTATTAACCAACACTCGGAATATAATAGGTTAATAGAATAAAATGTCTTTTTTTAAAATGTATCGTTGTTAATATATTTAAATAAATATATATGGTTACAAAAATAAAGGTTCGATTCCCTGCTGGGTCGGAGATTTTCTCCGCTCAGGGACTGGGTGTTGCGTTGTCCTAATCATCATCATCTCAGCCCCATCGACGCGCAAGTCGCCGAAGTGGCGTCAAATCGAAAGACTTGCACCAGGCGAGTGGTCTACCCGACGGGGGGCCCTCGTCACACGCCATTACTATTATTATTATTATTATTATTAGTTCTGCGATTCTCTGTAGCAGGTAGAACAGCAACAAGGGGCGTGAACAGCGCCGGATGTTGAGTGATCACTTCGAAGGACACGGATATGCATATTCGTGTGAGACAGCGTTAGCAGCAACTGACAGAGTTTTAAAAGTTTTAAAAGGACCTCATTGTGGGAATTGAATTGTCCGGCTGATCGAATCGTGAAATATCGCGGACTGTGGGGCATTCGGATGTCACAGTGTTTCGATGTTGGACTGCATGGAAACGTGAGTGCAGGCATACTCGTCGTCAAGTTTCCAATTGACTACGTCTGACCGCCACAAGGAAGGATCGTCGTACTGTACACCAAGCACATATTAACCCCTTCACGTCTGTGCCTGCCATTTGAGCACAAGTAACCGACTCCCTACAAGTTCTGTGTCATCGCGCACCATTGATCAGAGACTAGCAGCAACCGGACTGCCAATTATCGTTTCACACATAGGCTGCAATTAACACCAAAACTCAAAAGGCTGCGTTTGGAGTGGTGAGATGACTGGAAAGCATGGACAGATGATGAATGGGGTTGCATTCTGTTCAGCACTAGCACCGGTGACAATCGTGGACGTGGGCAGGTACGGCGGTGGCCTGCTCACAAGGGAACCTCCCCATCGCACCCCCCTCACATTTAGTTATAGGTTGGCGCAGTGGATAGGCCTTGAAAAACTGAACACAGATCAATCGAGAAAACAGGAAGAAGTTGTGTGGAACTATGGAAAAAAAGCAAAATATACAAACAGAGTAGGCCTTGCGCAATATAGGCAACATCATGGTAAGTATGCTCACGAGCGCCGTGGTCCCGTGGTTAACGTGAGTAGGTGCGGAGCGAGTCGTCCATGGTTCAAGTCTTCCCTCGAGTGAAAATTTTAATTTCTTTATTTTATCAAAGTTATGATCTGTCCGTTCGTTCATTGACGTCTCTGTTCACTGTAATAAGTTTAGTGTCTGTGTTTTGCGACCACACCGCGAAACCGTGCGATTAGTGGACGAAAGGACGTGCCTCTCCAATGGGAACCGAAAACATTTGATCGGAAGGTCATAGGTCAACCGATTCCTCCACAGGGAAACACGTCTGATGTATTCTATACGACACTGGTGACGGCATGTGCGTCACATGACAGGAATATGTTGTCGACCCACCTAACTTGCACACTTGGCGAATGAGTAAAAAGATTCTTCTACCTTGCCCGATTTAGGTTTCCTTGTGGATGCGATAATCACTCCCAAAAAAGTGATGAAAACATAAGAGTTTGTCACATAAACTGCAACAAATGAATGCAACAGTTTTACAGTCGCACAGTTTTCCCTGTGCTCTGTCAAAACATATGTTTTCAACGTTTTCAAATTTTTCCGTGTGTAGACCGTCAAATCCTGCATATGTCCAAGCAAATCTGAACATGTTCTGGAATTTTGGAGAGCGAAGTTAATTATCTGTGAGTGCCTGAACTTTGATAATTGTCTGAAAACAAAAAATTAAACTTTTCACCCGAGGGTAGACTTGAACCAAAGACCTCTCGTTCCGCAGGTGTTCACGCTAACCACGGGACCACGGCACTCCTGAGTTCAATTTGTCCTTGATGTTGCCTATCCTGCCCATGAACTACTCAGTTTGTATATTTTGCTTATTTTTTTCATAGTTCCACACAACTTCTTCCCGTTTTCTCGATTGATCTGTGTTCAGTTTTTCAAGGCCTATCCACTGTGCCAACCTATAACTAAATCTGAGGGGGGTGCGATGGGGAGGTTCCCTTGTCAGATGTCCCATTCCTCCAATGTTTTAGAGAAACACAACGGTATAACTCTTGGTGTCATAGTGTGAAGAGCCTTCGGGTATAACTTCTGGTCACGGCTTGTAATGACTGAGGGAACTCTGACGGCACAATAGTGCGTGACGGACATGGTGCATTCTCATGCGGCAGTAATGTGGTGCAATTCTTCTACAGGACCATGCTCGTATACACACTACACGTGCTTATATGAACTGTATCAGAGAATTTGAGATACTCCCTTGGCCAGCAAGACCCCAGATCTGTGCCCGATAGAAAGTGTGGAACCAGACCGGACGCAAATTCTGTCTCAATGCCAGTACCAGGATATCATGGACCAGTTACAACAGCTGTGGCCCAACTTCCCTCAGCAGAGAATGCATCGGATTTACGACTCCCATCCCAAACGGAATCAGTGCATGCATGCCATACTGCCAAGATCTTCGTAAATTTGCCTCGAATTTGTAATCACTGAAATAACATCACATATCCTCTTCTCCCGTGTGTTTCATTTCGTTTCCTTCATCCCTTGTGGGTGAATCTTTTTTTTTTTTTTTTTTTTTCAGGCAGGTATTATGAATATCACCAACGGCTGTGCCGTAGTGGTAACACCGGTACCCTTCAGATCATCGAAGTTAAGCGCATTCCATCTCCGCACAACTGTCGCTCCGTACAAGTGTCATAAACTTCTCCGTCCCTAGACCACGGAGGCCAGCTATTTGAAATTCCCTCGATCGCTATTCAACCGGAACGAAAACCCCGCCTCCGGAAAAACACCTTGTGACCTGAATTACTACTGAGCCCTGTCACGCATGCTATGACATGCCTACAGCTCTCAGTCTGTTGTGTTGTATACTCCTCTTAGTAGTCCTGTTCCCGCGTACTACAGTGAAATTAAAACTGTATGCCGCACTGGGATCTTTGCCTTTCGTGGGAAAATTCTCTACCATTGAGCTATCCAACCACAACTCGCGAAACGTCATCACAACTTTACTTCCGCCAGTACCTAGTCTCCTACCGTTTGAACTTCGGAAAAGTTCTCCTGCATGTCTTGCGGGAACAGCACTCCCGGACCAAAAAACATTGCGAAGACATTGCTTAATCAAAGCCTGGGGGATTGTTTCCAGAACGAGTTTTCAGTCTACAGCGGAGTGTACTGGAGAACTTCTCTGAAGTTTGGGCGAGTCGTGAGTCTCGTTTGAATACCCCAGTCATTTGATCCGACCACAGAGTTTTAATCTGCCACGAAGCTTCAAATCAGCACCTACAAAGGCAAAGTTAGCTCTGCTACCTGTAAGGCATGAAGCACATAAAGAGCAGTTCGTTTTTAAACAAAAATTCTTATTGTTAAGGAAGCATGGATACATTGTTTAGACAGCTTGGTAGTTTATTTCTGTACGTCTTCTATACGATGAAATTAGGAATGATTTTTTCAATCACATAAAACAATTAAATCAGTTGCTATTATAGCGTAACTATTTCACCAGCTTCAGCGTACTTAGCTATGGGACCTATTAAATAATCAGTAGGTTTATGGAACATATTACCTGGTTGGAACTGGGAAGTCGTAACTGATTACTCGTAATAAACAGTTTAGCCCCCATCCTACAAGCCTCTGCACTGTTTGTATCTGAGCTAGCACATTACACTAACAAACCTCCTTGCTATTTAGTTGTATTTCAGTAATTTGGCCGTCTGCACGCGATATGCACGCGAAGGATTATGAATCTTAACCTGAGCAGTAATTCTGCAAGTCGAACCTCTGATCTGTGATTGCCATTGGACTAAAAGAAATATGTAAGTAGCGAAAGGTTAGAACGTAAAAAAAATAAATAAAAACAAAACAAAAAGGATCCATGGGCATCAACGGAATAAAGTCCAGTAATCTTTAATTCTGTCGTTACTTAATTCCCTCTATATAATTATATCTAACATCATCTTGGAGGTTTTTATACGTCTGTGCTGTTTGTTTTTATGCCATAAGCGTGTCGCTTCTTTTGATCTGCGAAGCATCCTCATTGGCTTGAAATACACGTTTGTTGTGTGCACATAGTAACTGCATTAGATGCTGTGTTGTAATCAAACCTTCATGCAACTCAGTATCCACGGTAGCAGAAACAAACCCCCTACTATAGTTCAATAAAAGGTGGCAGCATACGCACGCTTGGAAAATATATATTGCACATGGAGGCTCTAGATCACACGAGGGTGGTTTGAAAAGTTCTCGGAATCACCACGAGAGGGCAGCGAGTTCTTCACGTGATATTCGTTGGACTGTTGTTGCCTGTAAACACTTGCCACGTCAGTAGTCGTGGAAGAGAGCTGTGGAGGTGACGTGGCTCTGTTATTGTTTCATCTACATCCACATCTACATGGATACTCCGCAAATCATATTTAAGTGCCTGGCAGAGGGTTCATCGTACCACCTTCGCAATTCTCTATTATTCCAATAGCGCGCGGAAAGAACGAGCTCAGATTTCCCTTATTTTCTCGTGATGATCGTTCCTTCCTATGTAAGCCGGTGTCAACAATATATTTTCGCATTCGGAGGAGAAGGTTGGTGATTGGAATTTCATGAGAAGATTCCCTCTCAACGAAGAACGCCTTTCTTTTAATGGTGCCCAGCCCAAATCCTGTATCATTTCTGTGACACTCTCTCCCATAGTTCGCGATAATACAAAACGTGCTATCTTTCTTTGAACTTTTTCAATGTACTCCGTCAGTCCTATCTGTTAAGGATCCCACACCGCGCAGCAGTATTCTAAAAGACGGACAAGCGTAGTGTTGGCAGTCTCCTTAGTAGGTCTGTTACATTTTCTAAGTCTCTTGCCAATAAAACGCAGCCTTTGGTTAGTATTCCACACAACATTGTCTATGTGTTTCTTCCAATTTAAGTTGTTCGTAATTGTAATTGCTAGGTATTTAGTTTAATTTACGGCTTTTAGATTAGACTGATTTATCGTGTAACCGAAGTTTAACGAGTTCCTTTTAGCACTCATGAGGATGACCTCACACTTTTCGTTATTTAGGGTCAACTGCCACTTTTCGGACCATTCAGATATCTTTTCTAAATCGTTTTGCAATTTCATTTGATCTTCTGATGTCTTTACTAGTCGATAAACTACAGCGTCATTTGCAAATAACCGAAGACGGCTGCTCAGATTGTCTCCCAAATCGTTTATATAGACAAGAAACAGCAAAGGGCCTATAACACTACCTTGGGGAACGCCAGAAATCACTTCTGTTTTACTCGATGACTTTCCGCGTAGTGATTTGCGAAGATGGGAAAAATCGATATTCGAGCAGTGATTAGGTACTTCGTAACGAAATGTATGAAAGCAAAGGACATTCTAGCCGATTTCCAGAATGCACTGGGGGCTCTGTTCCTTCATATTCAACGGTTTCCAAGAGGACAAATGAATTTGAATTTGGTTGGGAGAGCTTAGATGATGATCCGAGCAGTGGTCGGCCAAGATGTGTCACTACTCCAGAAATAATTGCAAAAGTGCACAAAATGGTCATGGATGATCGCCGATTGAAAGTGCGTGAAATTGCTCACGCTTGCCAGATGTCATCTGAAAGGGTATATTACATTTTAACTGAAGAACTCGAAATGAAAAAATTATCTGCAAGATGGGTGCCGCGACTTTTGACGCGCGCCAGCACACATGTGCCGTCGCCATGGCAAAATTACACGAACTAAGGTATGAATTGTTGCCATACCCGCCGTATTCACCTGATATGGCTCCATCAGACTTCCACCTCTTCCCAAAACTGAAAATTTTTCTTTTTGGACGAAGGTTCACTTCAAACGAAGAATTGATAGCCAGAGTTGACAACTGTTTTGCAGGCCTGGAGGTAACTCGTTTCCGAGATGGGATCAAGACACTGGAACATCGTTGGACCAAGTGCATTAATCTACAAGGAGACTACATTGGAAAATAAAAAAAAGTTCCGAGAACTTTTCAAACCACCCTCGTGATATGGCAGTACAATCAGAAGCAATAAATAGAATTTATTATGCAAATTATTCAGGAGAAATACTTAGATTTTCTTGTAGCGTTCGCCGTGGTAGTTACTGAAGATTTTCCCCAACTAATCCTAACACAATTAAAGTGAGCTAATTAATCTAATGAGTTCTAACAGAATACTGTCTCTACCATCTAATAAATTTCCCACGTAACACGAAATGTAACTTGGCAGTCACTCGGCGTCAAATTGACCCTATGACTCCGTAAGCAGCGGATTTCTGTTAGGACTGCAAGTGTTTATCCGCGCCGGCAGCTGTGACTGGTGCAAGCGTTGACCTGCGACAGCAATTGAGAGAACTGCACGAACTGAACTGTCGCTGTATTTCGCTTGGTCTGCAGTCAACGGCCGTGCCGAGGTGTGCACACCGGTTCCCGACAGATCACCGGTGTTAAGCGCCTTCGGGGGTGGCCAGTACTTGGATTGGTGACCGTCCTGGTACATCATGCGCCGTTGACAGTTTTCCGTTTGTCTTCACGGCAGGAGAGACAGGAGGGGTTGTGGTGTAAAGTCCCTGATCACCACTCTTTGCAACATAGTCGTGGATTAAATTACAAACTTTTCCGCTGTGTCTCGTGGAGTGAGGCGGTGTGACGCTATTGATGGTGATCCATCAGTCGGATGGAGACGTTAAGCTCGAAGACCTCCTTGGTGCTATTCGACAGGAGTAGACTATGTGCCGTTACCACGTTTCATCCTCTCCATTCACTTATCCTCTCCAATACGAACATGACACAGTGTATCCGTTAAGGGTAGGTGGCTGTAGTGTGTGTGTGTGTGTGTGTGTGTGTGTGTGTGTACACATTACAGTCACCTATCCTTAACGGATACACTTACGCACACAGCTCTCATACTTCAGGGAGAAAAGGTGCCTGCGGGCACGAAGGATAGGGAAAAACTCTCCAATTAGGCGACTGAACCTCCTCTTCAGCCTCTTCTAACCAATGACGCCATACGACTATGCTGAGTCTGGAACTGTTGACACTATTGTTGTTACAGAACTGCACGAGTGTCAGAGGCGCGTCTTCCCTTACCCACGACTGGCGGAAGTATCTCCACTTCGCGGAAGGGAATGTAATCCCAGTGTTCAGCGCTCTTTGTGGCGGTTGAAAAAAAAAAAAAATAGGAAATGGCTCTGAGCACTATGGGACTTAACTTTTGAGGTCATCAGTCCCCTAGAACTTAGAACTACTTAAACCTAACTAACCTAAGGACATCACACACATCCATGCCCGAGGCAGGATTCGAACCTGCAACCATAGCGGTTGCGAGGTTCCAGACTGTAGCGCCTAGAACCGCTCGGCCACCACGGCCGGCGGCTGATAACACTATGAGGGGGTGGATATGACTAGTTGACGGGCTCGTGGTGGAAGTAGAATTTTGTACCGTAGTGTGATCGCCCTCTGAAGGCGATTATTGGGAACTGGGAGGCGCATGGCGTGAAGTATGCCCTGAAGGTGGCGTCCTCTTGTGGTATGGTTATGTACCACCTGACTATGTACACAGCATACTATTCTCAGATATACAGGGTGGTCATAAAGTCTCGATCTATTACTAAGAAATAATTGATGAGTTTACATTATACGCGTTTATGTTTATCATCAATCTATGTATACAGTTTTGTCGTACTCCAACATGGCCCCCCTCCGTTTCGAAGCATTTCTCCTATCGTTGAAGAGCACACCTGAATGCATTCTAAAGCACATCTTGTGAAATAGCCGACGCTGCATCACGGAACCGAGCTGCTCCATACCAGCTTTGTTTTGTGAAGCCGCGCGGGGTGGCCGCGTGGTTAGAGGCGCCATGTCACTGACTGCGCGGCCCCTCCCGTCGGAGGTTCGAGTCCTCCCTCGGGTATGGGTGTGTGTGTTGTTCTTAGCATAAGTTAGTTTAAGTAGTGTTTAAGTCTAGGGACCGATGACCTCAGCAGTTTGGTCCCTTAGAAATTCACACACATTCGAACATTTTTTTGTTTTGTTAACCCTTGCCCTTAGGTACCCCAAACGAAGAAATCTAAGGGTGTCGAATCAGGTGAATGCGATGGCCGCAGACATGTTGAACGTCTGCCTACCCATCTGATGGCGAATATTCGATTTAGGTACTCATTTACTCTGAGAGCAATCTGAGAGGTGCCCGTCCTATTCGAGCAATGGCTTCTTGCTGAAGCTGTAGTTTTGGAAAATGCTCCAGCAAATCAAGGTAAATGTTTCCAGAATGAGATTTTCACTCTGCAGCGGAGTGTGCGCTGATATGAAACTTCCTGGCAGATTAAAACTGTGTGCCCGACCGAGACTCGAACTCGGGAACTTTGCCTTCCGCGGGCAAGTGCTCTACCAACTGAGCTACCGAAGCACGACTCACGCCCGGTACTCACAGCTTTACTTCTGCCAGTACCTCATCTCCTACCTTCCAAACTTTACAGAAGCTCTCCTGCGAACCTTGCAGAACTAGCACTCCTGAAAGAAAGGATATTGCGGAGACATGGCTTAGCCACAGCCTGGGGGATGTTTCCAGAATGAGATTTTCACTCTGCAGCGGAGTGTGCGCTGATATGAAACTTCCTGGCAGATTAAAACTGTGTGCCCGACCGAGACTCGAACTACTTAACTACTCGAACTACTTAAAAGTTCTAAGTTCTAGGGGACTGATGACCTCAGAAGTTAAGTCCCACAGTACTCAGAGTCCCGTAGTACTCAGAGCCATTTGAACCATTTTGTAATGTAGTAACATAGCTGTACACGACTACCGTATATTACATGCCCTGAGAGCCGGCCGAAGTGGCCGTGCGGTTAAAGGCGCTGCAGCCTGGAACCGCAAGACCGCTACGGTCGCAGGTTCGAATCCTGCCTCGGGCATGGATGTTTGTGATGTCCTTAGGTTAGTTAGGTTTAACTAGTTCTAAGTTCTAGGGGACTAATGACCTCAGCAGTTGAGTCCCATAGTGCTCAGAGCCATTTGAACCATTTTTACATGCCCTGAGGATGCATCGTATATCAAAAGGAACGAAACATATGTGGCATAAAAACAAACAGTTTTTCATTTATTGCGTAGATGGGACAAACCCTCTAGAAGATATTAATTATGTTGATAATGCAGTTCAAAATTCAAATGGCTCTGAGCACTATGGGACTTAACATCTGCGGTCATCAGTCCCCTAGGACTTAGAACTACTTAAACCTAACTAACCTAAGGACATCACACACATCCATGCCCGAGGTAGGATTCGAACCTGCGACCGTAGCAGCAGCGCGGTTCCCGGACTGAAGCGCCTAGAACCGCTCGGCCACACTGGGCAGCCATAATGCAGTTCAGATAGTCACCACCATCACATAAAAATAAATTTGGCTTCACTAACACAAGCATTTTTTTAAGTATATTCAGAGTGCTGTTCAACTTAATCACTTGTACTAAACGACAAACAGTAAACAAAACCTTCAGCATCTCTCACATAAAAACCGACATCTTTCTCTTCCACAGTGAAAAATCTGTAGCCTCATAAAAGTCGGCGAGAATTTATAAACAGCAACAACAAATTGCATTTCTGAAAGCTGAATGCCCCGTTTGCGCCGCTCACTCGGAGGCGCCACTGACGTCTCCATCTCCATCACGTAGCTTCAGAAGTGACAATGCCGGCGCGTTTCCCAGTCTGTTATAAAGCGAGGCGATTTACGCGCGCCGCGCTCCGCCGGCTGCCAGTGACTGATTTCCCGGCCAAAAGGCGTAGGGAAAGGCCCAGCACAAACAAAGGGCCGAGCCCATAAAAAGCAGCCGCGTGTTACTGCGCTCACACACAAACTAATCATTTGTCCTTTCAGGCGTGCCGGGGGGCGGACGCACTCCCGAGATAAACAGATGAGCGCGTGGAAAAAAGACGGCGCAAGAGGCTGAGGCTGCGACACTGTGGAGGAGAAGAGGGGAGAGCGGAGAGCGGCGAAGCGAGGAAGAGAAGAAGCGGCGAGGGGAAGCGCTCGGAATTCCACGCGGGAGGGGCAGAGGGGCGGCCGGCGAGGCGGGTCGATAGCGCAATGCTGCGCCCGCTGGAGCACTCCTCACTGCACGCGGACCAGGCCTAAATATAACTCCCGCCCGCCGGCGCTGACGTAAGAGGCCGGCCGGTCGGCCCACTGCCACTCTTACGCTCGTTGTATCCTCCTTCGGTCGGAGACGCATCGACTTGGGCTTCCCCCAGTTCATTCATCTTTGCTTCGACGCCTTCTACACCTCTGACGCTGCTGTCTGTCACAGAGGAGAAGTCTACAAGCTCTGTGTGTACCGTTCGGGGGCGTTTATGCTGCCACGTCGCTGCTCGCACAAATAGCATGGCAGTGATGAATCAAACCCACTGCGTCTCACCGCCGCATTTAACCAGCAGCATCGCTGCTCAACCTGTTGTGACCGTAGAAAATTTTAGTTTTTATTCTTGCTTTTGTGAGCATAATAAGAGTCCAGGCTCCATAGGCAAACAGCCAGCCGACATTAAGAAATAGTCCACCAGGACGTAGGAACAAGATAAGCAGCGGGTGCTGCCAAGTATGGCTTGTTGATCAAATAACTTAGTGTTTGACTTCCTGCCAGAGAAAGCAGCATGAATCAAACTTGCGCAATGGAAGACACAAACACCAGGGCGATAATACAGCAAGAGAGAGTGTTGTGTGCAGCTAGAAACAAAAATGTCGTGTGGAACCGAAGGCATTCCTGCGCAAGCGGACCAATTAGAAACGAGAGTGTGGCGTGAAACCATAGGCATTCTTGTGCAATCCGATCACTTAGAAATGAAAGGGTCGTGTGAAAGAAATTAACTCGTGTGCACCCAAGTACATGAGAAACGAAATAAAAGGCCAGGCAGCGGAATAGCTAGGGGCAGAGATTCAGATGCAGATTCACAGCCAGTACCGGCAGTTTGGAGTTTCCGCAGCGAGACGCCAGCGGGGCCGAGTAGGCCCATAGCAGCAGATACAGCTGATAAAGACTTCAACTATGAGAAGACGGTTTCATTGGAATAGTGTTGAACAGAGGCTGTCAGTCTTTGTCTCAATTACTTAGAGAGATTTCAGTGCTAACCAAGAAGAAGTGATTGCTTTGTACTTGTTTCTTATATGTACCGGCAATTAGCTTTGAAGTGGCAAGTCCAAATAAATAGACTGAATCTTACTAAGGGGTTTATGGTCCAACACCTCACATAAGTATATGTGAGAACAAACTTAATAGGAACTAACCAATCTTTGGCCGGCCGCTGTGGGCGAGCGGTTCTAGGCGCTTCAGTCTGGAACCGTTTGACTGCTACGGTTGCAGGTTCGAATCCTGCCTCGGACATGGCTGTGTGTGCTGTCCTTAGGTTAGTTAGTTTTAAGTAGCTCTAAGTTCTAGAGGACTGATGACCTTAGATGTTAAGTCCCATAGCACCCAGAGCAATTTGAACCATTAACCAATCTTTTCTGCCTATTGCAATTCTGTAACCTATTTTCAGGAAACTTATTTGCTTCAAACCAAGTAGATTCTCTCCCTCTCATCTCCAATATAAAGGTTGACAGCAATTTATAGCTAATCCATTGTCGTTAACGTCCCGATTGCGCTACGCAGTTCGCAGTTACTTCATTCTGGTGTAGTGAGGCTGAGCCGGGACGCGACAACCCCGCTACATGCTACGATCCTCTCCTGGCGATGATATCAAGCTGGTTTCCGTTTCGCGCTGCGACCATCGTGGTATGTCCTGAAACTTGAACTGTGATTGGCTGCTTCAAGGTCACTCCATCAGTGCAGCGCTTGACTGCTGTTGGCCGTGAGAGGTTTCTCCGGGCTTGTACGCGGACAAGTTTTACTTGTAGCGAACTGTGGAGATAATCCTGTAACTATGAGTGGCGATTACAAACAGGCACTTATTTCAGCTGTTTTTACTGTCAGAACGAAAAACGCAGTTCCACTTAGCCTTGGTTTCATTACAATAATTTCCTCAAATAAATACTGTTCCTAAGAGCTGTGCACAGTCCTTTGAAAATGGAGATACAGTCGATCTAAAGCATGTAATTATTTACACTTTACGGTATTACACTATCCCAGGACTACAAAAACGTGTTAATCAAACTTAGACATAGATACGTCTATAAATACAATTATATATTTTAGTATATGCTGCTTTTCATCTCCAGCTAAAAAGGAATTAAGTACAATGTTGCAAACTTTTATTACAGTCCATCCACAGCAAAATCTCAGATTAGTTTATTCTTCCATTTCAAAATGAGCTATTGTTCAGAATGTTGGTCTTGGGAAAAGAAAGATTTGGGTAGAATACAAGCAACAGAGGCGCACTTTCTACGAGGGGCCCTCGGCAAGATGAGAAGGGAAACGCTAAGGAGTGAAATCATACGTAATATCCTGCAAATCAGGCCCCGAAAAGAAACTATGGAGATTAAGAGCTAAAATGGTTCGCCACATTAAAACAATGGGACCTGAAACACTTCCGAGAAAAGCCCTCCAACGGACAGAATCTGGACGAAGACTAATTGGAAGAACACAAACAAAATGGAGAGACAAGGTGAAGGACGATGTGAACCGAAGAGGATAGGAGGGAATGTAAAATGATAGACTGTGGGTGAAAAGAGAAGCTTGGAAGACGCTCTGTAAACGACCTGCACAAGCGGAAACGTATCAGGAAGAATAAGTTCCAAATGTGAAATGCGTCTTCTACTGATTGTACGACGTGGACAACAAATAATTATTTGCCGTTTATAACGTAAAGTGTGGCCAATTATAAAACTGTGTCAGATGATTGTTCAGTATAATCGGAAGTCGCATAGGTAAAAATTCGTATGTATTGGTATTTTTATAGACATAAATTATTTCAATAACACGAGGAACCGACACTAGTCCTTCACCAATCGACATTACTTCGCTTTTTCTATACTGCAGCGTCTGACATTAATCTAAACCAAGCTAAACCCGCGCGAAATCCGTAGACTTTCGATCGCAGCATTGACGCCACTCAGTAATTCGCATTTACTTGTAACGGGGGCAGATATCAGTGTCACCACCATTTCAAAAACGTCTTTGCTTTGTATCTGTAGCTACATTTCACTCGCAATAATGTACGGTCTAGAACCTATCTGACACTATGCTACCAGCTATCACACTTTTCTACTACAAGATTGATTTTAGGATCCGGCAGCAAACCCGAAAAGACTTTCAAGACTTATTACGCCGGGAAAGCCTACGTAGTTACTACAAGATTTGCAAATCAAGTGCACGTGATTGGAAAACAGCATCATTTCACAATGACTGTTAAGAATTGTGAAAAGATAAAGAGTTTATTAAGAAGCTAAAATGCTATAATACCATGTGTACAAAAATCAGACTTATTTAGGTGCATACTTTTTTTCAAAATCGACTGAGAAACGTTATAGAGCTACAAAATCACGAGAAATTAAAAGTAGGCTTTCACATTTTTCACAAGGAAAGTGAAGACTTTGCGGAAAAAATAATTTCATAAAATGACGTGGCGTAGTCTCATATACCGCCAAGAGTTTTTACAACGTGAAAATCGGGGAAGTGGATTTTTCCCATTTCGCCGTTCCGGCCCGGCTCGCAGCGAGGATGAAGTTTCAAATGGCTCTAAGCACTATGGGACTTAACATCTGAGGTCATCAGTCCCCTAGACTTAGAAATACCTAAACATAACTAACCTAAGGACATCAACACGTCCATTCCCGAGGCAGGATTCGAACCTGCTACCGTTGCAGCAGCGCGGTTCTTGATTGAAGCGCCTAGAACCGCTCGGTCACAGGGGCCGGCGAGGACGCAGGGTTAACTGCAACAGGGCAGCCAGCGAATAGCGAGATGCGATATACAAGCTGCCAACAGCAAGGCTACAGCGTAAATGTGTCCTCGTTCTCACACTATTCTCAAGTATCCAAAGCCACGTTGCCACAGAGCTAGCTTTACATATACATCTACATGGATAATCTGCAAATCGCACTTAAGTGCCAGGCAGAGGGTTCATTGAACTACCTTTACAATAATTCTCTATTATTCCACTCTCGAACATCACGCGGAAAAAACGAACGCCTATATCTTTCCGTGCAAGCTCAGATTTTCCTTATTTTATTACGATGATCGTTTCTTCCCATGTAGGTCGGCGTCAATAAAATATTTTCACATTCGGAGGAGAAAGTTGGTGATACAAATTTCGTGAGAAGATTACGGCGCAACGAAAAACGCCTTTGTTTTAATGGTGTCCATCCCAAATCATGTATCATGTCCGTGGCACTCTCTTCCCTATGTCGCGATAATACAAAACGTGGCGCTCTTCTTTGGACTTTCTCGATCTACTCAATTAATCCTATCTGGTAAGGATCCCAGATCACGCAGCAGTGCTCCAATAGAGGACGGACAAGCGTAGTGTAGGCAGTCTTATTAGTAGTGGCCGCCCCAGGTTCTGCCTGCATTGAGGTTGACCCGTCATCCATGATCGAGTTGGAGATCATTCCAAAGTCTGGCAAGCACCAAAAAATTTTCCGAGGGGCGATCATAGGACCTCCCAGGTTCGTTTGACGAACAGGTTTTGGGCGCTATCTGTGGCTGACGATGTCTCTAAGCCGGATGCAGTCGTCCACCCTGTTCCAGAAGTAGCTTCTCGGCCAGCAAGGTCTGGGCATCCACAGAGGGAGGGTTTGCCCCGGTAGTTGGGAGGTCCAACGTTAGGCGCGTAATAGGGCGCCTTAGAAACATGGCTGCCAAGGAAGGAAAGGAAGCCAGTGTGCACTCCGTGTGCATGCCGGGGGGGGAGGGGAGTCATTCCGGACGTGGAAAGGGTGCTTCCGGATGACATGAAGAGTACAGGGTGCAGCCAACTGCAGATGGTGACTCATGTCTGTACCAATGACGTGCGTGGCTACTGGAAATGGTAAAGACTGCCAGTCTTGCTTCCGAGATTAAGACGGAGCTCACCATCTGCAGCATCGTCGATAGAACCGAAAGTGGTCCTTTCGTGCAGGGCCGAGTGGAGGGTCTGAATCAGAGGCTCAGGCGGTTCTGTGACCGTGTAGGCTGTAGATTCCCTGACGTGCGCCATCGGGTGGTGGGTTTCCAGGTTCCGCTTAATAGGGCAGGACTCCACGACACACGGGAGGCGGCTACACAGCTAGCGCGGGCTGAGTGGAAGGGACGGGGCGGTTTTTTAGGCTAGAGCGTCTCAGGGAACCACAGAAAGGGCGTTCGTCTGAAAGGGGGCAGGTAAAACACAGCAAGGTAGTTGTAGAAACGATCGGTATTATAGTTGTAAATTGTCGTAGCTGTGCTGGTAAAAAACCAGAGTGCCAAGCCCTAATAGACAACACTGAAGTTCAAATAGTTATAGCTACAGAAAGCTGGCTAAAGCCGGAAATAAGTTCAGCTGAAATTTTTTCAAACGATCTAACAGTGTTCAGGAAGGACAGCTTAAATACAGTTGGTAGTGGAGTTTGCCGTGTAGTGAAACTGATTTGATAGTTGCAACGGTGCAAATGGCTCTGAGGGCTATGGGACTTAACGTCTGAGGTCATCAGTCCCCTAGAACTTAGAACTACTTATATCTAACTAACCTAAGGACATCGCACACATCCATGCCCGAGGCAGGATTCGAACACGCGACGGCAGCGGTCGCGCGGTTCCAGACTGTAGCGCCTAGAACCGCTCGGCCACTCCGGCCGGCTGATTTGATAGTTCCTGTGGAATAGTATGGGTAGAAATTATACCTGACAATCGGACTAAACCATTAACTGGATCTTTATACCAAACCCCACGACTCAAAAGATATACACTACTGGCCATTAAAATTGCTGCACATAGAAGGAATGCCGATGATAAACCGGTATTCATTGGACAAATATATTGTACTAGAACTGACATGTAATTACACTTTCACGCAGCTTGTGTGCATAGATCCTGAGAAATCAGTACCCAGAATAACCACCTCTGGCCGTAATAACGGCCTTAATACGCCTGGGCATTGAGTCCAACAGAGCTTGGATGGTGTGCACACGTTACAGCTGCCCATGCAGTTCAACACGATACCACAGTTCATCAAGAGTAGTGACTGGCGTATTGTGGCGAGCCAGATGGTCGGCCACCATTGACCAGACGTTTTCAATTGGTGAGAGAGCTGCGGAATATGCTGGCCAGGGCAGCAGTCGAACATTTTCTGTATCCAGAAAGGCCCGTACAGGACCTGCAACATGCGGTCGAGCATTACCCTGCTGAAATGTAGGGTTTCGCAGGGATCGAATGAAGGTTAGAGCCACGGGTCGTAACACATCTGAAATGTAACGTCCACTGTTCAAAGTGCCGTCAATGCGAACAAGAGGTGACCGAGGCGTGTAACCAGTGGCACCCCATACCATCACGCTGGGTGATACGCCAGTATGGCGATGACGAATACACGCTTACAATGTGCGTTCACCGCGATGTCGCCAAACACGGATTTGACCATCACGATGCTGTAAATAGAACCTGGATTCATCCGAAAAAATGGCGATTTGCCATCAGTGCACCCAGGTTCGTCGTTGAGTACACTATCGCAGGCGCTCCTGTCTGTGATGCAGCCTCAAGGGTAACCGCAGCCATGGTCTCCGAGCTGATAGTCCATGCTGCTGCAAACGTCGTCGAACTGATCGTGCAGGCGGTTGTTGTTTTGCAAACGTCCCCATCTGTTGACTCAGGGATCGAGACGTGTCTGCACGATCCGTTACAGCCATGCGGATAAGATGCCTGTCATCGCGACTGCTAGTGATACGAGGCCGCTGGGATCCAGCACGGCGTTTCGTATTACCCTCCTGAACCCACCGATTCCATATTCTGCTAACAGTCATTGGATCTCGACCAACGCGAGCAGCAATGTCGCGATACGATAAACCGCAATCGCGATAGGCTACAATCGGACCTTTATCAAAGTCGGAACCGTTATGGTACGCATTTCTCCTTCTTACACGAGGCATCACAATAATGTTTCACCAGGCAACGCCGGTCAACTGTTGTTTGGGTATGAGAAATCTGTTGGAAAGTTTCTTCATGTGAGCACGTTGTAGGTGTCGCCACCGGCGCCAACCTTGTGTGAATGCTCTGAAAAGCTAATCATTTGCATATGACAGCATCTTCTTCCTGTCGGTTAAATTTCGCGTCTGTTGCACGTCATCTTCGTGGTGTAGCAACTTTATGGCCAGTAGTGTAGTTGCTGAACAGTTCAAAGAAAATTTCAGTCTCAATTGAAATAGGTATCCCACTCATACAATTATATTGCGTGGTGACTTCAATCTATCCTCGATATGCCGGAAAAATTATACGTTTAAAGCCGGTGGCAGGCATAAAACGTCATCCGAAGCTGTACTGAATGCTTCTCAGAAAATTGTTTTGAACAATTGGTTCATGAGCCCACTCGAAGCGTAAATGTTTGCGAAAGCATACTTGTCCCATTAGCAACAAATAATCCTTGACATATAGTTAGTATCGTGACGAATACAGGGATTAGCGACCACAAGGCAGTTGCTGCTAGGCTAAATACCGTAACACCTACAATCATAAAAAAGAAACGCAAAGTACATCATGTAAAAAAAGCTGATAAAAATGCTCTTAACGCCTTTTTAAGAGACAGTCTTCACTCTTTCCGATCTGATCATGTATGCGTAGAAAAGTTGTGGAATGATTCCAGAGAGATAGTATCGACAGCAGTTGAGAGATATATACCACATAAATTAGTAAGTAATGGTACTGATCCCCCATGGTACACAAAACATGTCAGATCGCTGTTGCAGAAGCAGCGAAAAAAGCATGCCAAATTTAAAAGAAGGCAAAATCCCCAAGACTGGCAATGTTTTGCAGGAGTTCGAAATATAGCGCGTACTACAATGCGAGATGCTTTTAATAGTTTCCACAACGAAATTCTGCCTCGAAATCTGACAGAAAACCCAAAGAGATTCTGGTCATACTTAAAGCACACCAGTGGCAAGACCAGTTCAGTACCTTCACTGCGCGATAACAACGGTGAAGTCACTGATGACAGTGCCACTAAAGCAGAGTTATTAAACACAGTTTTCCGAACCTCCTTCACCAAAGAAGACGAAGTAAATATTCCTAAATTCCAGTCAAGAACAACTACCAAGATGAGAAACATAGAAGTAGATGGTTCAAATGGCTCTGAGCACTATGGGACTCAACGGCTGTGGTCATAAGTCCCCTAGAACTTAGAACTACTTAAACCTAACTAACCTAAGGACATCACACACATCCATGCCCGAGGCAGGATTCGAACCTGCGACCGTAGCGGTCGTGCGGTTCCAGACTGTAGCGCCTTTAACCGCTCGGCCACTCCGGCCGGCCATAGAAGTAGATATCGTCGGTGAAACAAAGCAGCTTAAATCACGTAAAAAAGCCAAGGCCTCCGGTCCAGATTGTATACCAGTCAGGTTCCTTTCAGAGTATGCTGATAAAATAGCTCCTTAATTAGCAGTTATAGACAACCGCTCCCTCACAGGAAGATCCGTTTCTAAAGATTGGAAAATTGCTCAAGTCACACCAATACCCAAAAAGAAGAATAGAAGTAATATTCTGAATTACAGGCGCATTTCACTAAAGTCGATTTGCAGCAGGGGTCTGGAGCGTATAGTGTATTCGAACATTATGAAGTACCTCGAAGAAAACGATTTATTGACACACAGTCAGCACGGAAATAGAAATTTGTGGTAAGGTCTTATGGGACCAAACTGCTGAGGTCATCGGTCCCTTGGCTTACACACTACTTAATCTAACTTAAAGTAACTTATGCTCAGGACGACAAACACACCCATGCCCGAGGGAGGACTCGAACCTCCGACGGCGGGAGCCACGCGGCTACTCCGCGCGGCGTAGTCAGCACGGATTCAGAAAATATCGTTCTTGCGAAAAACAAGAAGCCCTTTATACTCACAAAGTAATGAGTGCTATTGACATGGGACGTCAAATTGATTCCATACTTTTAGATTTCCAGAAGGCTTTCGACACCGTTCCTCACAAGCGTCTTCTAACCAAACTGTGTGCCTATGGAATATCGCCTCAGTTATGCGACTGGATTCGTGATTTCTTGTCAGAAAGGTCACAGTTCGTATTAATAGACGGGAAGTCATCGAGTAAAACAGAAGTAATATCCGGCGTTCCCCAAGGAAGTGTTATAGGCTCTCTATTGTTCCTGATCTATATTAAGGAGATAGAAGACAATCTCGGCAGCCGTCTTAGATTGTTTGTAGATGATGCTGTCACTTGCCGTCTTGTAAAGTCATCAGATCACCAAAACGAATTGCAAAATGATTTATATAAGATATCTGTATGGGGCTAAAAGTTGCAATTAACCCTGAATAAAGAAAAGTGTGAAGTTATTCACATGAGTACTACAAGAAATCCGCTAAATTTCGATTACGCGATAAGTCACACAAATCTGAAAGCTGTAAATTCAACTAAATACTTAGGGATTACAATTACAAATAACCTAAATTGGAACGATCACATAGATAATGTTGTGGATAGAGCAAATCAAAGACTGCGATTCATTGGCAGAACACTTAGAACGTGCAACAGGTCTACTAAAGAGACTGCTTACACCACGCTTGTGCCCCCTATTCTGGAGTACTGTGCGGTGTGTGATCCGCATCAGGTGGGACTGACGGATGGCATGGGAAAAGTACAAAGAAGGCCATCTCGTTTTCTCGTTTTGTATTATCGCGAAATAGGGGAGATAGTGCCACAGACATGATACGTGAATTGAAGTGGCAATCATTAAAACAAAGGCGTTTTTCGTTGCGACGGAATCTTCTCATGAAATTTCATTCACCAGTTTTCTCCTTCGATTGCGAAAACTTTCTGCTGGCACCCACCTACATAGGGAGAAATGACCACCACGATAAAAGAGAAATCAGGGCTCCCACAGAAATATTTTAGTGCTCGTTTTTCCGGCGCGACGTTCGAGGATGGTACGGTAGAGAGACAGCTTGAAGGTGGTTCATTGAACCTTCTGCCAGGCCCTTTATTGTGAATAGCAGAGTAATCACGTAGATGTAGATCTATTGCATTTTATAGGCGTTCTGCCAATAAAACACAGTCCTTGGTTTCTTTCCCCGCAACATTTTCTGGGTGTTCTTTCCAATTTAAATTGTTTGTAATTGTAATTCCTAGATATCTAGTTGAATTTACGGTCTTTAGATTAGAGTGATTTTACGTGTAATCGAAGTCTAACGAATTACTTTTAGCACTTATGAAGATGACCTCACACTTTTCGTTATTTAGGGTCAACTGCCATTTTTTGCACCATACAGATATCTTTTCTAAATTGTTTTGTAATTTGTTGTGATCTTCTGATCACTTTATTAGTCGATAAATAACAGCGTCATCTGCAAACAACCTAAGACGGCTGTTCAGATCGTCTCCTAACTCGTTTATATAGATAAGGAACAGCAAAGGGACATAACACTATCTTGGGGAACTCTAGAAATCACTTCTGTTTTACTTTCCGTCAATTACTACGAACTGTGACTTCTCTGACAGGAAATCACGAATCCAGCCACGTATCTCAGACGATATTCCATAAGCACCCAATTTCAGTGGTACAGTGTCAAATGCCTTCTTGAAAGCCAGAAATACGGAATCAATTTGAAACCCCTTGTCAATACCACTCAACACTTCGTGTGAGTAAAGAGCCAGTTGTGTTTCACTGATATTTTCTAAATATCTGTTGACTGTGTGACTATAGACCGTTCTCTTCGAGGTAATTCATAATGTTCCAACACAATATATGGTCCAAAACTCTGCTGCAAATCGACGATAATGATATGAGCCTGTAATTTAGTGAATTACTCCTACTACTACCTTCCTTGAATTTTGGTGACCTGTACAACTTTCCAGTCTCTGGGTACTGATCTAAAATGGTTCAAATGACTCTAACCACTATGGGACTTAACATCTGAGGTCATCAGTTCCCTAGATTTAGAACTACTTAAATCTAACTAACGTAAGGGCATCACACACATCCAGCACGAGGCAGGATTCGAACCTGGGTACTGATCTTTCGTAGAGCGAGCGGTCGTATATGACTGTTACATTTGGAGTTATTGCATCAGCATACTCTGAAAGAAACCTAATTGGTATACAGTCTGGACAAGAAGACTTGCTTTTATTAAGTGATTTAAGTTGCTTCACTACGCTGAGGAAATCTACAGGGTTATTACAAATGATTGAAGCGATTTCACAGCTCTACAATAACTTTATTATTTGAGATATTTTCACAATGCTTTGCACACACATACAAAAACTCAAAAAGTTTTTTTAGGCATTCACAAATGTTCGATATGTGCCCCTTTAGTGATTCGGCAGACATCAAGCCGATAATCAAGTTCTTCCCACACTCGGCGCAGCATGTCCCCATCAATGAGTTCGAAAGCATCGTTGATGCGAGCTCGCAGTTCTGGCACGTTTCTTGGTAGAAAAGGTTTAAACACTGACTCTTTCACATAACCCCACAGAAAGAAATCGCATGGGGTTAAGTCGGGAGAGCGTGGAGGCCATGACATGAATTGCTGATCATGATCTCCACCACGACCGATCCATCGGTTTTCCAATCTCCTGTTTAAGAAATGCTTCTGCTTTAGCCTTTTCCTTAAGATTTTCCAAACCGCCGGCTGTGGTACGTTTAGCTCCCTGCTTGCTTTATTCGTCGACTTCCGCGGCTACGCGTGAAACTTGCCCGCACGCGTTCAACCGTTTCTTCGCTCACTGCAGGCCGACCGGTTGATTTCCCCTTACAGAGGCAAACAGAAGCTTTAAACTGCGCATACCATCGCCGAATGGAGATAGCAGTTGGTGGATCTTTGTTGAACTTCGTCCTGAAGTGTCGTTGCACTGTTATGACTGACTGATGTGAGTGCATTTCAAGCACGACATACACTTTCTCGGCTCCTGTCGCCATTTTGTCTCACTGCGCTCTCGAGCGCTCTGGCGGCAGAAACCTGAAGTGCGGCTTCAGCCGAACAAAACTTTATGAGTTTTTCTACGTATCTGTAGTGTGTCGTGAGCATATGTCAATGAATGGAGCTACAGTGAATTTATGAAATCGCTTCAATCATTTGTAATAGCCCTGTACTTCTCATGTTAGCAGCTGTTCTTGGTTTACGAGCAGCAAGTTCTAGCAGGTTACGGGATAGTTAAAGGCCATCTGTTGTGTTTTATGGAACATGTTCTGTGCTCCAGAATTATGTTTCCGAATAATTAAAATCTCCTTTATAACAGGCAACGCGAATTCCGTAAAGAGAGATATTGCAAAACACAGGTCTCCTTCTTCGTCCATGAAATCCAGAGCGCCATAGACTAAGGTGCCCAGATTGACACCGTGTTCCTCGACTTCCTGGAGGTATTCGATACAGTTCCACGCTGTCTTTTAGTGGACAAAATACGACCTTACCGAGTATCGGAATACATTTTTGACTGGATACAGAGATAGGAGTAAATGTGTTATCCATAACGCGATGAAATCGAAAGATGTAGAGTTAATAATCTAAAGCAGCGCCACTCACACACGGAAAACGGTGCGAATGCAAAAC
Organism: Schistocerca americana; assembly: GCF_021461395.2. NCBI lineage: Eukaryota > Metazoa > Arthropoda > Insecta > Orthoptera > Acrididae > Schistocerca > Schistocerca americana. Next base: position 355,812,470 of record NC_060130.1, read on the forward strand.
AAGGTGCAGAGAGAGTTCGCACGGTTCATCGGCCCAACTCGGCGTAATTAGCTTTAAGCCGCCATGGTGCGCTGCCGAGTGCGTTGATGAGGGCTCATTAAACACTGAAGTACACTGAAGAGCCAAAGAAACTGGCACACCTGCCTAATATCGTGTAGGGGGCCAGCGAGCAGGAAGAAGTATCGCAACACGGCATGGCATGGACTCGACTAGTGTTTGAAGTACTCCTGGAGGGAATTGACACTATGAATCGTGCAGGGTTGTCCATAAATCCGCAGGAGTACGAGGCGGTGGAGATCTTTTCCGAACAGCACCTTGCAGAGCATCCCAGATATGCTCAATAATGTTCATGTGTGGGGAGTTTCGTGGCCAGCGGAAACAGAGTGTTCCGGGAACCAGTCTGTAGCAATTCTGGACGTATGGGGTGTCGCATTGTCCTGCTGGAATTGTCCACGTCCGTCGGAATGCACAATGGACATGAATGGATGTAGGTGTCCAGAGAGGATGCTTACGCACGTGTCAGTTGTCAGAGTCGTATCTAGACGTATCGTAGGTCCCATATCACTCCAACTGCACACGCACCACACTATTAGAGCGCCTCCACCAGCTTGAACAGTCCCCTACTGACATGCAGGGTCCATGGATTCACGAGGTTGTCTCCATAACCGTACATGTCCATCCGCTCAATACTGTACAATTCGAAACGAGGCTCGTCCGACCAGTCAACATGTTTCCAGTCACCAGTCCAATGTCGGTGCTGACGGGCCCTGGCGTAAAGATTTGTGTCGTGCCGTCATCGAAGGTGCCTTCGGCTCCGAAAGCCCATGTCGATGTTTCGTCGAATGGTTCACGTGCTGACACTTGTTGATGGCCCAGCATTGAAATGTGCAGCAATTTATTCACGTGTCTCTCTGGAAATGGTCGTATGGGAAAATGCCCATTTCATCGCTACCTCGGAGATGCTGTGCCCCATAGCTCGTACGCCGACTAGAAGACGGCAGTCAAACTTACATAAATCTTGATAACCTGTCATTGTAGCAGCAGCAACCGATCTAATAACTGCACCAAACACTTGTTGTCTTATATAGGCGTCCCTAACACCAGTGCCGTATTTTGCCTGTTTACATATCTCTATATCTGAATATTCATGCCTATACCAGATTTTTGGCGCTTCAGTGTATATGAGCACAAGACAGTTACTAGAATAATGGAACAGCCTGCTCGGAAGAAAGCAAAGATTTCTGAAAGTCCGTTTAAACTGGAGTGAGAACTTCCTTATTTTTTTGTTAGCGGTGGCGATGAAAGCAATGCCTAATCTGCGGTACAGTAATTACGTGTGTAAAAAAATCGTCTGTTGGAATACACTGCATCAGATGTCATTCAGAAAAGCATAGTGAAATCGTAGGACACGCCAGAGAGGAAGGAAGTTGCAACTCTTGCAGAAGGGAATTCTGTATGCACAAATGAGGTTTCTATCAGTAGTTTAGCATGTTTATTTTGGTTAAAGGTCCTGCTAAACGAACTGAAGATTGTTTACACTCCTTTCAAATATGTAATCGTTTCCGTTTTCGCTTGTATAATCCCCAACACGAACTTTTTCTCTAACTTAGGGCGAAGAAGGTGAAGGGTGCTGCGAAAGGACTCTTAGAGCTAGTTATAAAGTTGCTCTACGTTCAGCAAGAGTTGGGAGGCCGTTTGTGGAAGAGCCATTAAGAAAGAACATTTTGTTGGACGTTTCAGATGCAGTGAATCCCACATCAGCTCCAGAATGCAGCAAAATACCACTTTCCAGTATGACAGTTTTCCGGCGAATCAGCGACATTGCCGGGAATTTGCACAAACAATTGGAAGCCGAAATTGAAAACCTCCTAGCATATGCCATCACACTTGATGAGTCCAGGGATATAACCGATACGCCCAGTTAGTCAGTTTTCTGTGTGGTGTGGACGACAGCTTGTATATAACGGGAACGCTCCTGGATATAATTGGGTGAAGGACTCTTCTACAGGGGCGGATATTTCAGAAGCGGTAGACGTGGCAGCTCAAGGAGTAGGACTAACTTGGGAAAAGCTGTTTTCCGGAACCGCAACGGGGAGTCGGCAATACGCGGTAAAGTGAAAGGGTTTATTAGCCTCCTACGGAACAAGCTTAACATGTCGAATTTACCTTCTGTTCTTTGTTTTGCATACTATGGCGCTTGTTCTGCAAATGTTAAGACGTGATGAATGTGGTGGTGCGTATCGTGAGCTGTATTTGTTCTCACGGGCTCATTTATCGTCAGTTCAAAGAATTTCTGATTTCATTTAAAAAGCCAGATGTCTCCTACCATGCTGAGGTACGATGGTTCAGCAAAGGGAAAGTAATTCCCGAGTTTTTCGACAACGCTCAATTTTTAGAGGACAAAGAACGCCCGGAGCCACTTTTGCGTGACTCTGAATGGGTAGCTGATTTAGGATTTTTAGCAGAGATTATGGCTCTTCTAAATGATTTAGGTCTGAAACATAAAAAAGAAAATAATCTCATCAACGATATGGTCGGCGACGATTCCAGGTAATGTACCGGTATATCACTAACAGCAAAATAAAGCCGATTTTGTTAAACGTACAGGTGCAACATTACATGAAAAACAATAGCCCCAGTACCCATTTATCAAAACATATCCCTTTTTACTACTTCAAAGCAACTTTATTCATTACTTTCGTTTATTAATATATTGTTTTGTTTATGCACGGGATATCACTAACTTGCAGCCAATACTACTGTGTTTGTAAAACATTTACCAGTAGCAAATGAAACTGCGCCTTCCGATTTATTTTACAATACGCTGGCCGGAATGGCCGTGCGGCTCTAGGCGCTACAGTCTGGAGCCGAGCGACCGCTATGGTCGCAGGTTCGAATCCTGCCTCGGGCATGGATGTGTGTGATGTCCTTAGGTTAGTTAGGTTTAATTAGTTCTAAGTTCTAGGCGACTGATGACCTCAGAAGTTAAGTCCCATAGTGCTCAGAGCCATTTGAACCATTTTACAATACGGAAGGCTTCCACGAATTATACCGGAATTTGTCAAAGGAAGAATTTCCTCAGCTGCATAGAAAACGAGCGAAGACTATTTCTGTGTTTGGTTCCACATGTTTATGTGAAAGGTTTTTTTGTCCCATGTAGGCTTTCACGGCCGGCGTCTTCATCAGTAAAAACTTACGGGCTAAGTTGCCGTGGTCGATCTGTAGCACTTCTTCTCCCTGACGTTTCGTTCTCAACTACGGAGAGCATCTTCCGAGGTGAGTCGACTCTTACGAGAGTGTCATGGCAAGCACTTACCGCCGGAAAACGATCAAGATCGCATACTAAACAGAATATGCACGACCAGGACCTCACGAAATTGAGAACTTTATACGGTATGATCTGATCTTGGATCCGCAGGATGTCGTCGGCATTCACTTTTCCATCACTGTAAACGTTGTGTATGTCCAGATGCGCACCGAAGAACTATGTGCCGAAATTGTGAGCCGCCACGGGTGAAACATCAAGTTCAAGGACTGCTACGGACACATAGGTGATTAACCACGCGGATTTACGCCTGCGTACGAGTAGGGTTTTCTAACTCCCGTTCGAGGTCCCGCCGCACCGCGTCATATCGGCTTTACACCGCATGGCAATGTACTCAGTCACCTGGTCGAGAAAGGGAAAACCTTTGAGACCTACCCTGTCCTCAACGGCGTATGTCAAGTGAAAATTAAACTGGTGAAGCATGTGCCGTCTTACTTGGTTGTAAGAGGATGCAGGGGCATCATCATGTATGACGGATAGCCCGGTACCTGCGCCGGCTGCGGCCAGGAGGGGCATGTCCGCCAAAACTCCAGCGCCGGACTGTACAGACACCATCCAACGACGCCGCCTCCACTGCGCCATCTACAGTTCTTCCTGTCACCTATGCCGCGGTCGCAGCACTAACTGACTATCTTCTGCAGGGCCCGTGCGACCCGTCGCAGGTGTTCACTACCGTCGTGGACACTAACCCGACACTTTTCACGTCACTGCAGCCGGAGGCACTGTCTGCAGGAGACACTCGCTACCTAGTACCGCTGACCGCGACGCGGAGATAGATCTGACGCCTGGCGTTGTACCGACTTCTCCCTTTCTTCCACACGGCAAGGAGGCAAAGGACAACCGCTCCCATTTCGACACAGAACAGCAGGTACGTAAACAAAAGACCCCACGGAAGCGTCGGAAGTGGCACCGTCTGCCCTCGGATGATTATCTTCAAAGAATGAGACCCAAAGTTGACGACAACATGTCCGACGACGTAAAGTCCTCTGACACGCAGATGTCGGACGGTAATGTTCTGCCACCTCACCCCACGACAGCTTCACGTCGTTGTGACGCAGCGGTGCAGAACCCTCCTGGGTGACGTCGCTGCTGCTGTGCCAACTCCACCTGTGTGCACATCGGACGACCCATTGCGGGACACCACATCTGTGCTGACGAGCTCCTGGGCTGATGGCGTCCAGGATGACGCTGTGCTACTGCCTGGTGCTGTGAAAGGGCGTGTCCTGATGGAGGTGTCGAGGCAGCTGCGACACAGTGACTGAAAATTCGATGGATGCTGCGCTTGGTCCGCCCCTGACGGCCGCCGTTGGAGCGGACGCCACCTTCCCGATGGACGTGGCGACCCAACAGTACCGTCTGGCGACTCTCATCATCAATAACATTCGTGCGCGTCATAAACTTACGATGTTACGCTGAATGCGACGGATATAGACATTGCCCTCCACCAGGAGGTCTATGTCAATAATTTCATCGGCCCTTTCGGATACACTGCTCACGTCTCTCACGCATCTGCTACTGGCAGTGGTGTGGGAATCCTTCTCTGTGACGGCCTAATTGCGGAAGACGTCTCTTTCCTCCCTGACCCGAGAGGTAAGGCGCTCATTCTCCAGGACGTCACAGTCGTTGATATTTATGCGCCCTCCGGATCGGGACGACGCCCTGAACGGTCTTCTTTCTTCGCAGATGCGGTCTCGCCCCTGTTTATGGGACGCCAGGGTGCCCTAATTTTCGGTGGGGATTTTAACTGCATCCACGCGCAAAAGGACCAACTGCCACACTACGTTTCTTGTCCGGCACTGTCCACTATCATAACCAACCTTCGCCTCGTGGACACGTGGGAGTAAGTACATGGCGATAGGGCAGGTTTCACAGACCAGCCACTCCTCCAGCCGTAAAGACCGTGTCTGTCTCTCGCGCACCATTGTTCGGGGCACACGGGTCTCTATAATATAGCCCGTTGCTTTTTCCAACCATGCGGCCTACATATGCAGAGTCACCTTGCGCCGCCAGATGGTATGGCATGGGCGAGGACCCTGGACATTGAACGTGACACTCCTCCACTCGCCTGAATGCCGATAGCTCGTGGAGGCAACGTGGACGTCATGCGCCCGTCGGCGAGGGGTTTACCCGACCGCACTCTCATGGCGATTGGTCACACAGGGAGATCGCGGCCTGGAGGCGGAACTCACTAGGTTTTTACTACCGCATTCTGTGTGATTGTTCCGCAATGGCGTACTCAGCTCCCTGTCAGCAAGCAATGAACCACGCAAAGGCGCGGATCACAGCATTTACGAGGCAGCACCTCGAAGGGACCATAGTTGGTGCGCGCACCACGGATAGAATGGACCACGAAGGGCCGTCGATGTATCACATCATCGCCGAACGCAGGCGTCGGTGAGGGGCGCTGATACATGCTGTAACTTTAGCCGTTGGTCACTGTGCCACTACACAACGTGCGATCGGAACTTTTCTTTTGGGGCTTCTTAAATATTTAGATAAAAAGTGACGGTGGTATTAGCTTTGCGTTTTTTTTGTAGTTTTAGGTAATTTTAGGAATGCGAGGGGAAAAAAGCGGCTAGCGTCCGAGCTTCGTCTAATCATCATAAAAAAACTCTCTCATGCCATTTTTTAAAAGTTTTTCTTCGCTGTTCACTGTTTTCAAATTTGTATCTGTGTCGTGGTACGACGCACCTAATTTGTACTCCTTGGAAGTGAGTGAAATAATCCTCCTTGTCCGATTTAGGTGTTCGTTAGAATGTCAATGTGATATCTCCGAAGTAAATGAATGAAACATAGTTTGTTACATAAGCCGCAACAAACGAACCCAACAGTTTCTTTGTGCTCTGTCAGAACATATGTTTTAAATGGTTTTGAAGTTGCTCTCCGTTTTGGAGGTATTGAGTCTTGAATTCCTTTGCTGTAACACAGTTTACACCCGTTTATTTGTTGTTTCCATTTCTGCGAGACATCTGTGTGGTATCTCGCCTTCTCTCGCTATTCATCACATTTACTTGTGACGGTAACGTATTCGTACCACATGACTCATATTCTACAACCCATGTATAGTGTGACAACTGCCAAGACTACAGAAAGAGAACAAATACTTCTGTGTCCAGACGGGCAGTTTATAATGTTGTGGGGAAAAAAAATGGCACGGCTCGACTTGTGTACACTCCAACACCATGACCACTTCTTTACATAATGGTGTAACAATAACGAACATAAACTGCTTCCATCAGTTCTTTTCTATATAAGACGATGTACTTTATAAAATGAAATAGTTTCGCGTGGAGTGGCCGCGCGGTTAGAGGCGTCATGTCACAGACTGCGCGGCCCCTCCCGACGGAGATTCGAGTCCTCCTTCGTGCATGGGTGTGTGTGTTGTTCTTACCATAAGTTAGTTTAAGTAGTGTGTAAGTCTAGGGACCGATGACCTCAGCACGTTGGTCCCATAGGAATTCACACACATTTGAACATTTTTTGAATAAAATATTTGTGGAATACGTAAATAAGTGGACTTTTTTTACATAATGGTGTAACAATAAAAAACATAAACTGCTTCTGTCAGTACAAAACAATAACGGACGACGTTCCTCTTCTTGGGCGCGTTCCTCGCTAATCCCTTTGTACCTCGCGTTGGACCCGGGTACGTCTTCACGTGTGGTGGTGGATCCTCTTCACTGTCCTGGTCCTTTCTTGTTCTGAATACTTACAGGAAATAATTACATTCTCCTACCCGGGACACCCCAACTGGGTGGGGGATCAAGTAAGGCACTCCCTAAAAATTAGCCTAGTGTGTTCGATATCTCGGATGTCTCATAGGCGGTGAGTGATGTTCTTGTAGTAAGGCCCAAAAGTCGACTACATTCTTACTGCCGTCTCGGAAAAGGGAAAGCACAGTCAAACCCCGAATCCAAGTCACTGCGTTTGTCTTCGTTCGGGGACAATACGTCATATCTGGGAGAAGTAGTATCCGTGATTCTATTGCTTGCGGCACCACCTGAAGGAGGATGGCGATCACTTTTTGGACCAAACACCAAACGTCCGCCGAAGGCCCGCATATCAGGCGATGCTCCTCTGTGTCTATAACATTGCACTGCGGACACAGTGGCTCATCCGCCATATGGATTGTATGCAACCTGCAACGAGTGACGTATTTCCCATATATCACCTGATACCGCAGTGCGCGTGTCCCCGCATCAAGGTGCGGGTGGTGCACTGTACGCTATAACACTGACCACGTAACTGTTGGTTGTCGGACTCTACCGCATTATTCGGCCGTCGTCGAGTCAAGATGCGATATATATCACGTGCCGTTGCCGTCCTGGTAGTCGGTAGTTCCATATGTACATAACTGTGTTCCACAAAAATGGTTCTCATATGAGCAAGCAAGGTGAGATGTGAGCCACCGCTACCTGTGCCGAACGAGAAGATGGAGCCAGTTCGTCTATCAAGGTGCCCGTCAGACTTGTCCGGTGTCGTGTCCACATCTTTATCATCGTGCTTACGTAAATAGCCACTGCTCGGTCGCGTACGTGGTCTAGTCCAAGTCTCCCACGACTACTAGTAAGGGTGAGGGTTTCGTATCAGATCAAAAAAAGCAGACCTGTGCTCACAAAATATCCTAATGGCGCTAGGATTCGGCGCGCCAACACCACCGGCATACGAAGAACTTGTGCCAGGTGGGGGATGCGAAAAGCTAGATAAGTGTTGGCGAAGGTGACCCGTTGTATCATATCCAGTGCCCTCAACCTGTGACTTCGGAGACTCGCACGAATTGTTTGCAGAAGATGTCTGTAGCTCAGTGCCGCCGTGGTCGAACGTCTGTAGTGAATATAATTACTAGACATTTCATCTTGTTGATCGGTTGTAATGGTGCTACACTTCCCGTCGGGAGTCCTCTCCTGATGTTCATCGCTCCCGACTCTGCCATGTTCATACGACTTCCTGTAGCCATACCATAGAAATTAACCCAATGCAAGGCCGCTCTTGCCTCGTCGCCCGACCGTGCTAAAAACACTAGGTCATCCGCGTGCGTTCTGCATATAAACTTGTTGTGCCTTATCGTCATTCCTTGGAGTCGATTCCGGAGCCCGCAGAGCGGCAGCTCGACAGCGATGGCATACAATATCGTCGACAGCGGGCACCCTTGTTGACCGATCGTGAGATGGTGATGGGCCATACCACACGTCTATTGATGAGCACTCCGGATGAGGCGCTGTGGAGTAGTCTCATAACGACGGTGACAAAGCTTTCTGGAAACTTCATTTGTATCATCACTTCCATGAGATAGGCATGGCTTACCCTGTCAAAGGCGCGATCGAAGTCTATCGATACCAGTGCACCCCGGAGACGACATGTTGCTGCCAGTGCGATAATATCGCGGTAGTCGCTGAGTACCGTTTGTACACAACTATCCCCTCCTAGATGGGTTTGGTCGAGGGATATCACTTGGCGTAGTACGCGTTTAAAGCGTACTGCAAATATCCTGGTGTAGACCTTGTATTCGCAATTAAGAAGGGTCAGTGGCGGGTAGTCCTTTATCCCTGTGCCGCTGGATGGTTTGTGGATAGGGATGATCATTCCTTCCACGAAGGAGGGTGGAAGAGGCACATTGGGAGACATCAATTCACGGTACATGGCAGTCCGTTGTGGAGTCATGAGATCTTTAAATGTCCGATGAAGCTCTAACAGAAACCCGTCGGGCCCCGGCGATTTGTGCGACGCTCCCTTATCAAGCGCTTCCATTACGTCGTCAACTGTGACTCCCCCTGTTAACTCCCGGTTGGCCGTCTCGTCGAGGCACGCTGATAGCGTTGGTCGGACCTCATGAAAGGCTGCCTGGTCGTGTTCCGCTTCTTCATAGAGATGACCGTATTGTTCCACAAAGGCGTTGGCAGTGTCTTTTTGCGTTGTCATACGGTAACCATCCGGCAGTACGACTGTCTGTATTAAGGTTCTGCGGCTACGTTGTTTTTCTCTGATAACGTGATACATCGACGGTGATTCTCCACGGACTCGTTCAAAGGCCCTTGCACGGGTCGCGACACCCTCCAGACGGCGGCATGTTATGGAAATTATTTGGGCCTGCGCTCGTTTTATAGCAGCACTCCGATCCTGTGAAGGCGCTTGTACAGAAAGTTCGCGGAGCATCGTGAAATAAAATTCCGTCGTTTGCCGCCTCCACATCATCTGCTCTCTTCCGTATGCAATTAACGCTCGGCGCAATGCAGGCTTAACGCATTCCAGCCACCACTGCAACGTCGTCGGATATGTCGGGAGGCGTCGTTCACACATGTGCCAAGTGTCTTCGATTAAGCGTCTGCACTCAGGTTCCCTGAGGTGTGCTGTATTCAATTTCCAAAGACTGTGACTCCTCCACACCCGTTGACGACTTAGGGAGACCGTGCATATATATCCTATGTGGTCTGAAAAGAAGACGGGCCACAATTACGCATCGAGGATCGCAGATTCGAGACGACGTGTTGCGTAAATTTGATCGAGGCGACTTGTAGAGTGACTTGTGACGTAGGTGTACCCAGGTCTGTCGCCATGTATCGTCTCCCATGTATCAAAAAAATGGCTCTGAGCACTATGGGACTTAACTTCTAAGGTCATCAGCCCCCTAGAACTTTTTTTGACTCTGTTTTTTTTTTTAAATTCTTTATTAACATACCATTATAATTATACAAAGTTAACCCACTTCCTTATTTCATTAGTGGGTCATAATACTTATACATTTATACTTAGTTCGCAGCTAGTTTCAGTTTTTAAGTGAGCTACAGTTGATTTTAACAAACAATGGGCATCTAATTTCTAGAATCTACAGTTTATATCTGATTCCTATAACTAATTCCTATATTCTGCAGCGTCACATGTGTGCCAGTGAAAGATATAAAACTACTTTTCAATTGCCTTGCTCTTCGAGCTAATCCCGAAGAGCGTGCCCCTGGCACTGGGCAGGCCTCGATGTTAATTCGCTGCAGTTCCTAACGCAGTTTCCTAAAACTAAGTCCTAAAAAGTAACTTATCCTACGTCATTTCGGGTGTGTGTCACAATCGGTAGTGTTGATCCCCACTCCCCCTAATCCTGCGCGTGGTGGATTCCAACTAAGATGAAAAGTCGGCCAGTCCACGCACAGGCGGCATGGGAATAGGCCTCTTGGACGCAATCAGTGGTTGTTGTCTTGGTTATTTAGTTTATCTCTCTTAAGTATTCAGTTAAAACTTTTCTCGATACCTCGTTAGCCAATGTGTTTAAGGTCTGAAAAGTTTCCTCTCGTCTAAGTAGTTGATATGTGTCATAGTTTGGTAGTCTGTCTCGTACTGTCTCCGCAACATCATTGAAGAGGGGGCATTCGTAAACTACATGTTCGGGTGTACCCTCCGGATCGCCACAGTCACACGCTGGTGTAGCCCTCTTCCCAAATCGACATAAGTATGTCGGGTAGGGTCCATGGCCAGTGAGAAAATGGATCAGTCCTCGTGTGGGCTCAAAGTATTTCAATTCCAAGCGTCCCCTTACATCAGGTATGAATTGGAAAGTTCTGCGTCCAGCCTCTTCTACCTCCCAAGACTCCTGCTAGAGTTCCTCCCCTCTTTTCCTTATTTCCCTTTTATCCCCCACCCTAACACCCATGATGTCTGCAATCTTCTCATAATTTCCCTTTTTGGCCTAGTACCAAGACGCTTGTTCTCTTATTTTTATGTCCAGAGGGTAAAGCCCCATTATGCCTAATAGGGCCCCCCCTGGAGATGTTCTGTAGGCCCCCACAGATCTTACTATCATGCTTCTCTGGACCCTTCTCACTACCATGGTGGGCACAACCCTCGTGAGCCTGTGCGCCCAGACTCCCGAGCCGTAACCCACAACTGAGGTTAGGATGCTATTGTGGTAGAGTTTAATTAGGTGTGGTGGGAGATGGAATCTTTTATGACCTATTGAGATGAGGTTATTTAATATCTGGAGAGCTCTCTGGGTTGCGGTATCAATGTGTTTCCCGAAGCTCCGTCTCTCATCAATGATAACTCCTAGTTAGCGTGTCTCACGTCGCTGGAGAACTGGTGAGCCGTCAATTCTGACAGTCGGATTTCTGATGAGATGTCCTTTTAGCAACAGGTATGTGGATTTGCTGGGCGATATCGTCATTTTAGTCGTATGGCACCACTGTTGGAGTTTGTCTATGGCTCTCTCTATTTTTGGTTCAATGTCTTCCCGGCTACGGCCATCCGCGTAGGCTATCACCTCTAGCACCTCATCACTTTGTTGTAACCTGTCTAATAGTGGCTCCATGTGGATGTCCCAGAAGAGGGGCCCTAAAACGGATCCTTGGGGACATCCTTTGGTAATTGGTCTGGAACCGCAAGACCGCTACGGTCGCAGGTTCGTATCCTGCCTCGGGCATGGGTGTTTGTTATGTCCTTAGGTTAGTTAGGTTTAACTAGTTCTAAGTTCTAGGGGACTAATGACCTCAGCAGTTGAGTCCCATAGTGCTCAGAGCCATTTTGGTAATTGTTTTTCCAACTCTTTCGCTAGGGGATGATAGCCAGACCTCCCGGTCCTTACAATAGCTCGTCAGGCAACCGTATAGCGGCTCTGGACACTCTTTCTCCCGCAAGCAGGAGAAGAGCGAAGGCCGCCACAGGTTGTCGAAGGCGCCACTGATATCCACCATGATGCCAACCACGTATTTGTGCGGGGTCGAGCCGCAGACCTCAGCCGCCAGGGCGATTGCATCAGATGCCGACCGCCCCGGCCTGAAGCCGAACTGCCTGTTGCTCATCCCGCACAACACTCGGTGTGCCGCCAATCTGGCAGCTAGCAGTTTCTCCAGTATTTTTCCGAATAGACCCAGCAGGCAAATCGGCCTGTATGACTTCACTTCCGCGGGGTCCTTGTCTGGTCCTTTCTTTATTATAACTACGTTTGCCGTTTTCCATTTCTTCGGGAACTTTCTTTGCCTGAGGCATTCATTGTAAAGATGAGTAAGTGGCGCAGTCAGCTGGGGCGCCAGGAACTGCACCACCTCCGCCACAATGCCGTCTGGCTCAGGTGCTTTTCCTCTTTGCAACGATCTTATATGGGCTGCTACCTCCTTCTCTGAGAAGGGGTAGACAGCCGTCTCATTATTGTATGCTTCTTGATTTTCATTTCTCTGTTGCTTCTGCCCTTCAGTCTCCCCATCCGCATTGTCGTCAGGCAGCAGGGACCGGAGGAGGACCTCCGCAGTCTCCTGCCAAGATTCCGTCATCTTGTCCCCGTGCCTGACTGTTGATGGCTCCAGAGGAGAGCGGATTTTTTCTATTACCAGCTTATAGGGAAGCCCCCATGAGTCCATGACTAGCTGGTTTAGCACGAAGTTTCCCAGCTTCGCGTCCTAACTTCGCGCAGTTCCTTTTGGATCCTCCGCTTTTCGTACTTATATAGCAACTGCCACCTTTGTCGTTCCTGCCAGACAACACTGCGCTCGTAGTACCTCCTCAGCCTTCTGACAGATTGACGCAGTTCTCCTAGTTCGGCAGATGGTGACGGAGAGGCCGCCATGGCCCTCCTCCTAGTCGGCACAGCTGCCCTCGCCGCTCTGGTCACTGCACTCACCAGTTCCTCCGCTCTCTGGTCTACGTCCATGTCCCGATGCATGTCACCTTCCGGTAATGGAGGAATGTCGCACTCCCTTGCTAGGCGTTCCCAGTCAGCTCTTTTGTAATTTAGTTGTACCTCCCACCCCATGGCCCACCGGCACTCTCTTTCTCCTAAGGTGAAAGTTATCAAGTTGTGGTCGCTTGTGGTGGCGTTTTCTATAACTCTCCAGTGTTGAATAATATTAGTTGTGTTCGGTGTTACGAGAGTAACGTCTATATTTCTTCCTTGTCCTCCTCCTGCAGCGTAGGTAGGAGGATTGCCAGGCCTGTTGGCCACCACAAGTTGTTATGCCATAATGAGTTCTTCTACTTTTTCACCGCATCTCTTGTGCCACTGTACCACACGGGGGATTTAGCGTTGATGTCAGCTGTTACCACGACTTTTCTTCCCCGTAACGCCGTGGTAACTCTCACTAAATGATCTATGTGGTGTTCTATGTTGTTACCATACTGAAAATACATGTTTATGAGAGTAATGAATCCCACAGGGGATTGCAGCTCCACGACGTTACAGTGGCTAGTTGTAAACTGTGAAAGTGTGGTTACCCTCAAAAGTTTGTTTGTAATTATAATTGCCGCCTTCGGGTCATCCCCTCTGCTGACTATTTGACAGCTAGCGGCAGCAAATACAATTTTCCCAGCTTGGGAGTACGGCTCCTGTAGACAGAGTACATCTAGTCTCCTCTCCTCCACCTCCCTTCGGAGCTCCTGCATCACGAGTCGACTGCTATGAGTGTTAAGTTGTCCAATATTTATTTTTCTCATTAAGGGAAGTACGTATGTATTCGGTCATACTCCAGTCGAACGCAATTCGTCCATGTGCTAGTACTGATTGTTGGTAAATGTCGTCGAGATCGAATTTCTCACCTCGTCTTTCGAACACTTTCTTGAGCAGGTCTCGCAAAGCTCCGAAGTTAGTGGGGAGATTCACAGAATTTAGTTGAATTCTGTCAACAGCCTTCATAACCGAGAAGGTTATCTTCCTACCGTATTCATGTCCTACACGGACCACATGTCGTAAGGCAGTGATCAGGGTAGCCGGCTGCTCCAATCTTGATAGTTGCATGGTGTACTCTAAGTTGGGGTACACCCTTACCGGATCGACTGGTGGTAGTCTCACTATTGGTGTGCCTTGTGTAGTGGAGCTCGTGCTTGAGCTTGTCACTGTGTTTTCCTGAATTGGTTGTTTATTTGTGTGTTCGTCTTTAGAAACTGCCACAGCCACAGGATGCCCGTGCCGTTGTTGGTGTAATAACGGCTTTGTTCCCCGGCTTTCAGATGAGGGAGTTGCAGCCATGAGGGGGAAGTGAGTTTGTATGCCTATGTCCATCGTTGGGAATTCAGTCTGTATGGCTTTGTCTACTGTTTCGATTTTAGCGGCGCCCGAGAGCGACCTCAAAAAATCCTTGAATCTGCTTGCCCTCAAAGCGTCCCTCCTCCTTTTGCTCGGGGACTTTCGCTTTGGCATCCTGTTCGGTATGCCGGGCTCAACCATAATCAGTTCTAGAGATTAATCACTGTTGAAGCATTCGATATGTCGGGCAGTTCCTTCCTGTGGCTCCACAAGACTTTTTCCCTCGATTTTTACATGGTATGCAAATAGCCGCCGCCTTACAATCTTTGCGGTTATGACCATTTTGACCACACTTGGTGCACGCCGACTCCCTGGCACACAGCCTTAGGATGTGGTCCAAGTCACCACAGTTGTGGTAACGAGATACCACGACATAACCTCGTGTATTGATGGCATGAAAACTAACATATAAACTGACCATTGTTGTTATATTTTTCCACATTGGCACAGTTACTTCGGCGACGTGATGAACAATATCACGACCCCGTGGCCCAGTCTTAAATTTTAACTTAAAGCAATTCTTAAATTCTTCCTCGTTCATTTCATCAAAGTTTCGTTGTCTGATTGTTTCTGAGAGTTCATCATTGGTCATAATCGTGGGTACGTCATATAATATAACAAGAGAGTTTCGTTTCCTCGGTGGTTCGCATTTGACCACCGAGTTCAGCTTCTGATTGTTCAGCAGTTGGTCTTTCTCCTGCTTAGAGGCAACTTCGACAATGACAGAGTTCCTACTTGGTTTTATCTTTTTGATTTTAATTTTGTCTTTCACGGGATCTATGTTTTTTGTGAAAAGTTCCTGAATTTTCGTTACGCTGGTGTCCTGACCAGGCAGTGTCCTAAGGAAGACTGCTGTGTCTGGTCTCTTTTTCACTTTATCAATTGTGTCTCTCGTTGTGTTCGGCTTTGTGGGCGCTTGCACGGCCACGGCCGCCCATGCCTTTGCCGGTTGCCTCCTTAGTCTATCATTTTCTTTTTCCAGCTCTTCTACTCTGCCTTCAAGTTTAGCGTGGGCAATGGCCCATGTTGCCAATTCGTTTTTAATGATGGGAATTCCAGCTTGACTTATTTTTCCGTTCTTTACGTGTTTCTCCATGAGAAACGTGATTCTTGAGTGTCTTTGTAGCACAGACTCATTCTCTGCCTGTCCCAGCTCGTCCTGGGGAGAGGGATCAGGCGCAGCGGAAGCCCGTTGAGGCGCACACGAATCACTCGTTTCGTTTGTAGCCATGACTGTAACGAGTGATGAGAAAGGTGTGAGCCCGTCTCTTGCCTCGGACCGGCTCCTCTGGCATGGGGGGGGACTTCTGCAGCTCGCCCACCGACCTCGCCCCTAGGTCAAGGGCACTTCCGAGCTGCCGGGTTCAGCGCACCGTCGCCAGTGCACTGGTCCCCCTCGGTGAATCCGTCATCGGCGATTTCACGCGACGCTCCTCGGCAAGTGCACCCCGCACTCCGGAGAGGCGGATGCACCTCTCGCCCTTCGCCGCCTACTTGCCCGAGTTTCCACCTCCCGGCCAAGGACCCACTCCTACTCAGGTGGCGGGCCGGTCCCCCAGACGTTCGGCGGTCTGGACCCATCTGACCTGGCCCAGGCGATGTCACCACCTCCTGGGTTTGGCAGAACACGCCCCGGTTACCCAGGGGCGCGGCGAAGCACCCTTGCCGAGTCGCGCCGCGATCCCACGCCGACAAACGAGATCGCCGGCATGCAGAGCACCTGATTGTTTGTGCCCTGCGAACAGAAGGGACTGGTGTTCGGTTCCACGACACAGCTCCCCCTGTGCCACGCACCCTTCGCTTTCGCATCGGCTTGGGTCGCAGCTCTCCCTTTTGTCGCAAGGCAGAATGCCGAGCTTAACATCTGGCACCATGGGAAGGCAGAAAGAGCCACTTGGGAAGGAGAGGCTATGAGAGACGCATCAGTTCCCCGTGTGAAGACTGCCGCGGCACGCCCGACTAGAAGCGATACGCCCCAGAGCGAGCCTCCGTGCCTTACGGCGCGCCGGCAACGGGCGGGCCCGCGCCGTCAAGCGACCGACCTCACGCCAGACTCCCCTAGAACTTAGAACTACTTAAACCTAACTAACCTAAGGACGTCACACACATCCATGCCCGAGGCAGGATTCGAACCTGCGACCGTAACGGTCTCGCGGTTCCACACTGTAGCGCGTGTAGCCGCTCGGTCACCCCGGCCGGCCCCCATGTACCGATGAGATTCATGTCCTGTATCAGTTGCTGCAGCTCTGGGTATGAATTATAGAGTGGGTGTTGATCTTTCAGTGCGAGCAGGGAGTTGAAGTCGCCTCCAAATCAAACATGTTCATACCGGCCTAAGAATAGTGGTGCAATCTCCTTTGTGTAAAATCGGGATCGATCGTTCCGTCTGTCGGACCCCGACGGTGCGTAGATGTTAACGACCCGTACTCCCAGCACTGTGAGCGCCAGTCCTCGCGCTGACGGCAGGTACACCACGTCCTCGGCTACTATACCACCACATAGAAGTATCGCTGTTTTGCTGCCGCCGTCGGTAGTAGGTGTAATGTATGTATCGTACTCATAGAGGTCGGGGAAGCTCTCGACACATACTAACTGCAGAAGGACGATGTCGACGTCTGGCGCATGCAGCATGTCTCGTAATAACTGCAATTTCACCGGTGTACTAATTGTATTAATAGTAGTAGAGGCTGTTCGATACGCCTGCCGCTGTTCCTCAGTGCGTGAGGCGCATATGCACGCTTATGTTAACTTGTGTGTTGTTGCTCGGCGACATGCTGTCTGTGCGGCAGTCTGCATCTTCTGCATGGTTAACATCCTGTGGACGCCGCACTCGCCATTGCGGCTGTGTTGTCGATCTGTGGATCAGTATCGGATTCGTCGGCCCAGTTCCTGTGCTGGAGGTCCAGCTCCCGTGGTGTTCTCCGGCCGGGCTGACTGAAGGCGGAGGTGTTGCTGAGGGCCGGCCGTGGTGGCCGAGCGGTTCTAGGCGCTACAGTCTGGAACTACGCGACCGCTACGGTCGCAGGTTCGAATCCTGCCTCGGGCATGGATGTGTGTGATGTCCTTAGGTTAGTTAGGTTTAAGTAGTTCTAAGTTCTAGGGGACTGATGACCTTGGAAGTTAAGTCCCACAGTGCTCAGAGCCATCTGAACCATTTTGTTGCTGCGGTGGGTGGAGGGACTCCTTCCGGCGGCTCTCCGTCTGATGGGTCTGTATTCAACACCTGTCTTGTGTGATTCGCGTCGTACTGCTGTGTGGGAGGTAGAACCCATCGTTGCGATCCGGATTCACTGTATCGTCGTTACACGCAAGTCCGTCTGACGTGGAATGCATTAAGCAGGCGTCCGACGGCGCTAGCCTTCGTTTCTTATGGCGCTTCGGCGATCGTTGTTTTCGCGTGTGCGCCTCCGTGTCTGAGTACGGAAGCGACTCCCGGTGCTCAGGGCCGAAAGCAGATGTCGGCATAACCGTAGGATCAATTTCCATACCTTCTACCGATCCTTTCCGGTCGGTTAACGGTGTCGCCGGCGCCGGAGTGGTAGAAGTGTACGTCGTTTCGTCACTTCGTCACAGGTGGCGGTCTCTGCTGCAGTCGGTTGCCGTAAACTGTCAGGATTTTGGAGCTGTTCATTCTTCGGGATGGAATCTGTTCGAAACGCGTCCGCCTACGTTAGTGTCAGCGTTGTCAACGTGGACGTGAGCACGGGTTCGCCAATTGGAACTTACACAATCCTCCGCTACATACACTCCTGGAAATTGAAATAAGAACACCGTGAATTCATTGTCCCAGGAAGGGGAAACTTTATTGACACATTCCTGGGGTCAGATACATCACATGATCACACTGACAGAACCACAGGCACATAGACACAGGCAACAGAGCATGCACAATGTCGGCACTAGTACAGTGTATATCCACCTTTCGCACCAATGCAGGCTGCTATTCTCCCATGGAGACGATCGTAGAGATGCTGGATGTAGTCCTGTGGAACGGCTTGCCATGCCATTTCCACCTGGCGCCTCAGTTGGACCAGCGTTCGTGCTGGACGTGCAGACCGCGTGAGACGACGCTTCATCCAGTCCCAAACATGCTCAATGGGGGACAGATCCGGAGATCTTGCTGGCCAGGGTAGTTGACTTACACCTTCTAGAGCACGTTGGGTGGCACGGGATACATGCGGACGTGCATTGTCCTGTTGGAACAGCAAGTTCCCTTGCCGGTCTAGGAATGGTAGAACGATGGGTTCGATGACGGTTTGGATGTACCGTGCACTATTCAGTGTCCCCTCGACGATCACCAGTGGTGTACGGCCAGTGTAGGAGATCGCTCCCCACACCATGATGCCGGGTGTTGGCCCTGTGTGCCTCGGTCGTATGCAGTCCTGATTGTGGCGCTCACCTGCACGGCGCCAAACACGCATACGACCATCATTGGCACCAAGGCAGAAGCGACTCTCATCGCTGAAGACGACACGTCTCCATTCGTCCCTCCATTCACGCCTGTCGCGACACCACTGGAGGCGGGCTGCACGATGTTGGGGCGTGAGCGGAAGACGGCCTAACGGTGTGCGGGACCGTAGCCCAGCTTCATGGAGACGGTTCCGAATGGTCCTCGCCGATACCCCAGGAGCAACAGTGTCCCTAATTTGCTGAGAAGTGGCGGTGCGGTCCCCTACGGCACTGCGTAGGATCCTACGGTCTTGGCGTGCATCCGTGCGTCGCTGCGGTCCGGTCCCAGGTCGACGGGCACGTGCACCTTCCGCCGACCACTGGCGACAACATCGATGCACTGTGGAGACCTCACGCCCCACGTGTAGAGCAATTCGGCGGTACGTCCACCCGGCCTCCCGCATGCCCACTATACGCCCTCGCTCAAAGTCCGTCAACTGCACATACGGTTCACGTCCACGCTGTCGCGGCATGCTACCAGTGTTAAAGACTGCGATGGAGCTCCGTATGCCACGGCAAACTGGCTGACACTGACGGCGGCGGTGCACAAATGCTGCGCAGCTAGCGCCATTCGACGGCCAACACCGCGGTTCCTGGTGTGTCCGCTGTGCCGTGCGTGTGATCATTGCTTGTACAGCCCTCTCGCAGTGTCCGGAGCAAGTATGGTGGGTCTGACACACCGGTGTCAATGTGTTCTTTTTTCCATTTCCAGGAGTGTACGTACATTCGGAACGGACGTGGCCCGCTTTCCCGCATCCAGAGCGTGTTTTGGGTTGTCCATCGTAGACGACTATTGCTCTGCATCCGCCGATGAACAAGAATGAGGGTATGTGTTGTGTCATTTCTATTCTTATTTGGTGGTGTCACCGCCAGACACCACACTTGCTAGGTGGTAGCCTTCAAATCGGCCGCGGTCCGTTAGTATACGTCGGACCCGCGTGTCGCCACTATCAGTGATTGCAGACCGAGCGCCGCCACACGGCAGGTCTAGAGAGACTTCCTAGCACTCGCCCCAGTTGTACAGCCGACTTTGCTAGCGATGGTTCACTGACAAAATACGTTCTCATTTGCCGAGACGATAGTTAGCATAGCATTCAGCTACGTCATTTGCTACGACCTATCACGGCGCCATTATCATTTGCTATTTATCTTGTGATGCATGTACCGTCAGACCGATGTTCACCAATTGTGGATTAAAGTTAAGTATCCCAGAAGCTACGTACTTTTTTTACTAGACTCAACTCCTTTAACTGTTCCAGACCTCACGCCAGCCTGCGTGAGCTTAAACACGTGCCTTTCGGCTACCTCATAGTGGCTTGGCTGTCTTGCCAAGTCACAACAGATTTGACGCACCCCATTGAGAGCGGGGTAGGTCGTGAAGTTGGACCATTTTTCCTCTACGTCGCTAAGCACTCTTCCATATGGGCGTAAGGCGTCAATCACCAAGTCAGACGAAACCTCGAAGGAAGTTCGAAAATATGTATGCTTCGCAAGCCCAGTCCTGAGTGATCAATAGTTAATTCTCCAACATGTGTATCAGAGTGACGAAATTTGAGTCCATGTTCAGTATCTCGAATGATTCTGCCACACATTGTATCGTTAATCAGTTTGACGTAAACAACACTGCTCACTGTGGAAAGGTGTATTCCAATAAGTTCGTTGTAGTCAAGTTTAACTTCGTCTCGTAGGAACCTTTCAAATTCATTGGCTTTCGGTCTCGCATATTCATTCGAAAAACTAATCTTGATAGTCGACTTTCGGTATGCATGTGTCATTCTATATCGAGTCGTCAAAACGTGCGAGTACGCCGAATAGGTAAACAACTGCGCGCGCCCGAACTTCCAGTGCAGGGACGTATACAGACGTCCGTGCCGCAGCACTGCCGAAGGCAGGCTGCCCACTTAACCACCACGCCGTCTTTCAGTCGGGTCGCTCTATATTGCACTTCTTGTCCTTTAACCGTTCACTCTCTCTACTTTATTTTTTTTCACAGTTCAGTGCACCATCTTCCAGTTTTCACGCTTAATCTGTGTTCAGTTTTTGACGGGATATCCATTGGGCCATCTTACCTTTGAATCTGAGGGGAGTGCGACGGGGAGTTTCCCTTGTAAGTAATGTAATTTGCAAATAAAAAAGGAGAAAATAGAAGAGATAATATCTGGTTGAAAACAAATTTAAAGTCATTATTATTATTATTATTATTATTATTATTATTATTGAAATGTCTTTTGCACTGGCAATCTTCTCCAATCAAATTAAGCTCTCTGTCCACTGCACATATACATCTGGCGACAACAAAGAAAACGAGGGCGAAGTTTAGGAAAAGGTCGAGACCGGCGGAGCGAGGAAGAGCAGTGTTACGGAAAGAGAGACAGCGCTATTGCGCGGAGTTAAGGAGTGGAGGTTTGCACCGTCGTCAAAAATGAGCATAGAAGTAAATAGAGTGGCTCCCCCTCAGTGCCCACAACCGCTAAGGTGATGGTCCCTCCACGCAAAACGTATCGCAGGTATACGGCTTGAGAAATCCATTGTCATCCGATTTACCATTAAAATTTTGCTTTACGTAGATGAAGCAAAGCTACATGCGTTTCTGCAGTTAGTTTCTTACTAAAAATTTTAGTTTTCGCGTAAAAAAATACACTCCTGGAAATTGAAATAAGAACACCGTGAATTCATTGTCCCAGGAAGGGGAAACTTAATTGACACATTCCTGGGGTCAGATACATCACATGTACAGAACCACAGGCACATAGACACAGGCAACAGAGCATACACAATGTCGGCACTAGTACAGTGTATATCCACCTTTCGCAGCAATGCAGGCTGCTATTCTCCCATGGAGACGATCGTGGAGATGCTGGATGTAGTCCTGTGGAACGGCTTGCCATGCCATTTCCACCTGGCGCCTCAGTTGGACCAGCGTTCGTGCTGGACGTGCAGACCGCGTGAGACGACGCTTCATCCAGTCCCAAACATGCTCAATGGGGGACAGATCCGGAGATCTTGCTGGCCAGGGTAGTTGACTTACACCTTCTAGAGCACGTTGGGTGGCACGGGATACATGCGGACGTGCATTGTCCTGTTGGAACAGCAAGTTCCCTTGCCGGTCTAGGAATGTAGAACGATGGGTTCGATGACGGTTTGGATGTACCGTGCACTAATCAGTGTCCCCTCGACGATCACCAGTGGTGTACGGCCAGTGTAGGAGATCGCTCCCCACACCATGATGCCGGGTGTTGGCCCTGTGTGCCTCGGTCGTATGCAGTCCTGATTGTGGCGCTCACCTGCACGGCGCCAAACACGCATACGACCATCATTGGCACCAAGGCAGAAGCGACTCTCATCGCTGAAGACGACACGTCTCCATTCGTCCCTCCATTCACGCCTGTCGCGACACCACTGGAGGCGGGCTGCACGATGTTGGGGCGTGAGCGGAAGACGGCCTAACGGTGTGCGGGACCGTAGCCCAGCCTCATGGAGACGGTTGCGAATGGTCCTCGCCGATACCCAAGGAGCAACAGTGTCCCTAATTTGCTGGGAAGTGGCGGTGCGGTCCCCTACGGCACTGCGTAGGATCCTACGGTCTTGGCGTGCATCCGTGCGTCGCTGCGGTCCGGTCCCAGGTCGACGGGCACGTGCACCTTCCGCCGACCACTGGCGACAACATCGATGTACTGTGGAGACCTCACGCCCCACGTGTTGAGCAATTCGGCGGTACGTCCACCCGGCCTCCCGCATGCCCACTATACGCCCTCGCTCAAAGTCCGTCAACTGCACATACGGTTCACGTCCACGCTGTCGCGGCATGCTACCAGTGTTAAAGACTGCGATGGAGCTCCGTATGCCACGGCAAACTGGCTGACACTGACGGCGGCGGTGCACAGATGCTGCGCAGCTAGCGCCATTCGACGGCCAACACCGCGGTTCCTGGTGTGTCCGCTGTGCCGTGCGTGTGATCATTGCTTGTACAGCCCTCTCGCAGTGTCCGGAGCAAGCATGGTGGGTCTGACACACCGGTGTCAATGTGTTCTTTTTTCCATTTCCAGGAGTGTACTTAAACCTAACTAACCTAAGGACATCACACACATCCATGCCCGAGGCAGGATTCGAACCTGCGACCGTAGCGGTCTCACGGTTCCAGACTGTAGCGCCTAGAACCGCTCGGCCACCCCGGCCGGCTGTAGCCAACATATCGAAATTGTTTTTAACGGTGGAATTAGGGTCATGTCTGTTTCCATTATCGAGAAGCTGCGCGAGATATATTGGTGATTCTCCGTGACGCGGTTGGCAGCTACCGGTACACACCACATACGAGGCTGCTGCCACCTGCAGTGTGAAGTGCGAAACTCCCTAGGGTTTCTCTTCGTATGTTGCTGATAAAAAGCGAAGCTGGAAGCGAAAAAAAAAATGACATGAAAAGACACCGGGTGTCATCAGCTCCTGACACTGACTGTATGTTGTTTAAGTCTGTGCTGCTTGGTTTCAGGAAATAATGTTCCATCTATTACTGAATTTATTCGCTCATTTATTATAACCTGTTCACTTTACAATTGCCATTTTAGCTGAGCACTCTGAGAACTGTTGACATGTTCCGTTATTGGCTGTTTGGAATGACGCACGAGCTATATAGCTGCGCTCAGTCAAAATGTTAACACAGTTCCTGAACTGCACTTTCTGTAAGTGCAGCAAATGAAATAAACATAGTCTGTTAATTCACGTCTGCACGCAAACAATCGAAATGAACAAGAGGAAAATAAAACTCGTTATGTTCGCACAATGTAGCTGTGCTTGTAGGAGACAACGGTACTTTCGGTTTTAATATACTCTAGAGGAAACCGTAGGAAATGAAAAAAATAAAAGCGAACGTATAATATAACATTAATACGTTCTTCTAGAGAGAAGTGTATGAAACTGAAATAAAACTGTTGTTTTACGATCTAGTAACTGGAGTTGGGGCTCAGATCGAAGTCGAAGGTTTTTACGGATCTTTCTCGTTCTCTCTCATTATTCTAAGAAGTTTGCACGCGATGCTACGATGCCCTCCCCCTCAACCAGAGATGTCCTTTTCTATATTTTTTTTAATCGAAGCAAACCTTTCCGTTTTTCTTCTGGACACAACTGAACTTCGGTATTTACCAACACCTTTCCATATGATCATACTCTACGATAATGTATACTTGCGCGATGACTATCCTAGAAATACCCAGAACTAATAACGCATTATGACTACAACGTGAATGTACGATACCGAGGCACGTGTGTCAGTCGTGAACTGTCGAGTATTGTTGGACGTCTTTGGTCCCGTCTGTGCATAAATAAAGTTTAGTTCCGCATTCTGACGTTGGTAATAACTTGAAAGCTAACAAATCAGAGTAAACCCGACAGAAAGGCGATATGAGGTAGTGAGTAAACAAGCAGACATGATGAAAACAGCAGCGCAAGGGGTGGGGCTTCCGGCCACACCATCCGGTCCATCGCCACGGGAAAGGCGGCTCTACTTACATCTATCCTCTGTGGTCGTCAACATAACGAAGCCGTCTTCTACACTCAGCACTGGCAAACACCCTGAGAGGCCCTAACCTAGTGGATAGCGACTGAAGCTCTGTGAGGGTTTCTGCAGACGATGCTGTTGTCCATAGGAAAGTCGTAACACGCAAAGACTACAGCGAATTGCAGATGTCCTGCAGAGGGTTGATAACTGGTGCGTGGGCAGAGAGTTGACCCAGAATGTACAAAAATGTAGCATATTGCACATACATAAGCTAAGATAGGCATTACTGTACAATTGCACTGTTGGTGATAAATCACTGGAGAAAGCAACTACCGTAAAATGTGTAGTAACAACCATCCAGAGTGACCTAAAGTGGAACGACCACGTAAAACTAATTGCAGGAAAAGCAGATGTCATGCTGAGATTCACAGGAAGAACCTCAAGGGAACGTAAATCACCTATGAAAGGTAGTGGTTTACAAAACAACTGTTCGACCGATTCCTGAGTATTGCTCATCAGTCTGGGACCCATACCAAGTTGGATTAATAGAACAGATAGACAAACTCACAAGAAGAGCGGTACGTTTCCTCACGGTGCCGTTTACTCGGCCCGAAAGAGTTACGGAGATGCTCAACAAACCCCAATCGTCGGGCCTGTTGGACCAGCGGTGAAGCATGTGCCTGTAAAGCGACGAGTCGCTGGATCGAATCCCTGTCGGTCCACAACAATTTTTAACCTGCCTTCAACGATGAGAGGAGTCGCCAGGAACAGCACTTGGTTCGGATTCCACCTTAAACTGGGAACCTCTCCTTCCCGTTTGGATAAAATAAATGTCGTGTGACTCGGGCCTGCCGTCGGGTAGACCGTTCGCCGGGTGCAAGTCTTTCGATTTGATGCCACTTCGGCGACTTGCTCGTCGATGGGGATGAAATGAGGACCATTAGGACAACGCAACACCCAGTCCCTGAGCGGAGAAAATCTCTGACCCAGCCGGAAATCTAACCCGGGCCCTTGGGATTAACATTTTGTCTCGCTGACCACTCAGCTAAGGGGGCCGGACTCCCGTTTGGATAATTGGGATAGATAGGGATACACAAGTTGCCAAAGTGGGCTAGACAGGAACACGTAAGTCGCCAAAGTGGTGAGCAATCGAAAGACTTGCAATTAACAACAACATCCAATGGCAGACGTTACAAGAGAGGAGTGGCCCATCACGGAGAGGTATACTACTGAAATTCCAAGCAAGTGCAGTTCAGGAGTAGACGAGCAACATACTATTTCCTCTCAGGTACGTCTCGTGAAATGAGGAAATCCGAAAAATTAGAGGTAATATGGAGGTTTACCTACACTTGTTCTTCCCACGCGTCATTCGCGAATGGAGCAAATAGATTTTGGGGGGGGGGGGGGGTGGGGGGGAGGGAGGGGCAGGTAAATCGTGATAGTGAGAAGAGGGGCTAGCTGATTATAGGGGCAGATACAGACGCTATTAGCCGGTATCCGGATAAGCTAGCAAAGCCGCGTTGTCCTAGAGATAGGCGCGTGGTAGCCGCGCGCTATAGGACATCTTGCCACTGTTCGCGCGGATCCCTGCGTCGAAGTTTCTAGTCCTCCCTCTGGCATGGGTGCGTGTGTTGTCCTTAGCGTAAGTTAGTTTAAGTTAAATTAAGTAGTGTGTAAGCCCAAGGACTGATGACCTCAGCAGTTTGGTCCCATAGGGACTTACCATAAATTTCCAAATTTCCTGGAGGTAGCTTTACGAGCAGCGAGTCCTAGCAGAGAGCTAACTTGAGTGAAAAAGATATAGAGTCTGAGACAACAGATAGGGATTTACGTGACGTCACGACCGCCTTTACACACTAGTTCGAGTCCCGCGTGAAATACCGCTATTGGAAATCGCGCAGATTACGTCCAATTCCTGATCCCACAGGCTATGGTAGAGGGCTCCGTGCTTTCAACAAGTATTTAAAGTTTATACAAGGACCATCAGCTTTGTCTGACTTAACAGAGGTACAGTTTTTTCGATATTTGTATGCTGTCAACAAACTGATGGAAACACTGTGTACGTTACCTCGTGTTTGTTTCCCAGATCTTATACTTTGAAAAGAAACTCTAATAATGATTGTGTTAAAATGAGATCTGCGTTGTTTATGGACTCGTGTTAAAAGAACTGACACTGAGTTCTGTAGAAAATCCTGATGGACAAGAGTGTATTAGGAATTTATAGCACCTTCATCAACTTGGAAGGAAAATGAACTGCTTTAAAAATGACGTAAGTGTTCTTCTCTGCATACGTAATGGGCGCGATAAGCGTAAAACTCTCGTTGTCAATGGTGATGAGTTCACTGTCACCGGGATAGGCAGACATTAACTCATATTTACTGAATCTTCAGAGTGTCGCCTTAAAGCAAACAGATTACTTAATATTCGAAGTTGTCGCTGAATAATACCAATTGTATCAAACATTTATACCAGATGACTTTCAATGTTTGTTCCTAAGCAGCGTAAATCACAAAGAACTGTGTAAACAGCTTCTAGAAATGAAATTTCTTCTCTTCTCTTATATAAATAAATTGAAATTCCCTGCTCGTTTCTGTCTGTATGTACAGGCTAATCTCAGGAACTACTGCAGGGATTTTAATCTGGTTTTGACTAATACGTAGACTGATTCATAGTGTATATGCACTCTAAGACCAAATAAGAAACGACACACCACAAAGGAATTATCCGAATGGGACGGAAATTGGTGAAGACAAATGATTACAGTTTCAGAAAAATTGGATGATTTATGAAGACAAAGAGCGTTCCTAATTGAGCAGGTAGTCTATAACGAGTCAGTCAACCTCTGGCCTTATGCAAGCAGTTATTTAGCTTGGCAGTGTTTGACAGAGTTGATAGATTTCCTCCTGAGGGATATCGTGCCAAATTCTATCCAAATGGCGCGATAGATCGTCCAAATCTTGGGCTGCTTTGGGGGCCCTGCCCACAATGCTCCAAACGTTCTCAAGTGGGGAGAGATCAGGCGATCTTGTTGGCCAAGGTAGGGTTTGGCAAGCACGAAGACAAGCAGTAGAAACTCTCTCCGCTATACATTATCGTGCTGAAATGTAAACCCTGGATGGCTTGCCATAAATGGCAACAAAACGGGGTGTAGAATATCGTCGACGTACCGCTGTGCTGTAAGGGCGCCACGGATGGCAACCAAAGGAGTCCTGCCATTAAATGATATGGCGCCCCATACCATCACCATGGTTGTCTGGCCCTAAGGCGGGCGACAGTAGGTTGGTATTCCACCGCTGTCTAGGGCGTCACTAGACACGTCTTCACCCTTCACCGGACATCGGAGCTCAGTTCGATGCTGGACTCATCTCCGAAGAAAATTCCAATCCAGTCAATGAGCATTCCACCTGCGGAACAGACACACTGACTATAAACCAGAAGTTAAACTCCAAAGTACTGCAGCACACCGAAGTACCTCGGAATAACACTCGATAGGTCCCTAACTTTCCGACAACATCTCTCCAACGTGGCCACAAAAGTGAAGACCCGTAATAGTATCATTCAGAAGCTTGCTGGTACCTCCTGGGGTTGCAGCGCTCAAACCCTACGATCAACTGCTTTGGCACTATGATACTCTGTCGCTGAATACTGTTGTCCAACTTGGATGAACAGTGCTCACTGTGGCAAGATAGATGTACAACTCAACCAGACAATCCAACTTATCACTAGCTGCATACGTATCACTCAAACTGCATGGCTACCAGTTTTAAGTAATATGCAACCTACAGCTCCACGAAGATCAGATGCTCTCCTGAAGATCTGGAGAAACATTCAGAAGAACCCCCAGCTACCCGTAGACAGCGATATATTAATAGCAGAACATCAGCGTCTGAAGTCAAGAAAACCACTTTGGCGAACTGCACAACATCTTGAAGCCTCCGACTTTAACATCAACGAAGTATGGAGAAGTCAGAGGGAAGAATCGTCAGTGTTCAACGATCCTGGTTGAAAAGCCTTCCATGCGAGTTCCAGGTTTCACACTCCGAAGACGCCAGTTGAGAACCATGAACCGCATCCGAGCAAGACAAGGAAACTGTGGATAAATGGTTCAAATGGCTCTGATCACTATGGGACTTAACATCTGTGGTCATCAGTCCCCTAGAACGTAGAACTACTTAAACGTAACTAACCTAAGGACAATACACATATCCATGCCCGAGGCAGGATTCGAGCCTGCGACCGTAGCGGTCACGCGGTTCCAGACTGAAGCGCCTAGAACCGCATGGCCACGCAGGCTGGCAACTGCGGATATCTAAAGCACAAATGGGGTTGGGCAACATCTACAGATTAAGATTGTGCAGCTGCCCTGCAAACAATAAATCACATTGTTGGTGATTGCCCGAAAGGAGCCTTCTGGGGGTCAATAAATGACATACACCATGCCTCACCTGAAGGGCTCAACTGGATTAACAGATTGGACTCAGAAATCTAAGAACCTGTGTAATGTGTACATGATTTAGCATAATACTTTGGATATTTGATTCTGTACCTGTATTTGCCTTGTCATTTCTTACACTGTATACTCTTAAAATTATGTAGTTGATCCAAGCTCTGTATCATCATACGACAAATAAATAAATAAATAAAAGAGATTCCAAGCCGAAGACGTGTCTGGGGACGCCCCGGCTGACTGTCGCCCTCCATGCGTTCCGACGACCAACAGTGGTGGTCTGGGGTACCATTTCATTTTATCAGAGGACGCCTTTGGTTGTCATCCTCAGCGCCCTTATAGCACAGTGGTACGTCAATGATATTCAGCTAGCGTCTAGCGTGTGTGCCTATGCCTGGCGCAGAATGTGAAGTCATCAGAAAAAGACGTATGCCATCTTTTACGTAATAACAATAGCAATAATAATAATAATTTCGTATGGCTGAATGGTATGGTGGAAATCTTTCAGCTGAATGCCACTTTGATGGTTCCGTGTCCCTAGCATACCCTAGCTATCCAAGGAGGGAAACACGACGCAATGTTAACAGCGGAATCCAAACCACGAGTCGTTCTGGCGAATCTCTATGCCAATATGAGGTGAATGCTAGGTTTACAGGCAGAGTGAAAACCTGTGGTTCGACTTGGATTCAATCCTGTGATCTTCCAGTTTACAGGCACGCGTTTTACCGGTGGCCCGCCAGGTCCTTTCATGTAGACCTCCACATAACGTATGGAATAGACTCGCTAGTAAATTTTCGGTTTGCGAGCAGGAAATAGACATCGGTCCAGATTTCATTGCAGCTACATGCCTGGCCACAAAACCATCTTGTAGCTCAAACTAATCAGAGGTAGTTATAAACTCGCAATTACCACCTCTAAAAATCAAGCTGCGAGCATAAAGCTCAGTGATGGTGTAAGTCCTTGTTAACACATTTAACTTCAATATCACACATTTTTCCCAACGATGGATGACTTGGTAAAGACCTTGGTCGTAGTACTCTTCATTTTGACTGTTCAGGAAACGTCCCACCTCGAGAATCACCTCATTGACACTCTGGAAGTGCCTGCCACCCAAAGGCTTTTTCATCACTGGATGTCATGTCACGAGAATACCTGGGAGCGAAGCCAAATCTGATAGCCCAAAGAAGCAGCAGGAGTGATTGTGTTGTGCGTAGAGTGAGTCAGCGGATCGTTGTTGGCGGCCGGCCGCGGTGGCCGTGCGGTTCTGGCGCTGCAGCCCGGAACCGCGGGACTGCTACGGTCGCAGGTTCGAATCCTGCCTCGGGCATGGGTGTGTGTGATGTCCTTAGGTTAGTTAGGTTTAAGTAGTTCTAACTTATATGGGACTTATGACCTAAGATGTTGAGTCCCATAGTGCTCAGAGCCATTTGAACCATCTGAACCAATCGTTGTTGGCGAAAAACACTCCCTTTTAAAGCTGTCCCCGATGCTTAATCTTGACAGCTTCCTGCAACTTTGTCAGGAGCGTTCAGCAGTATGCTCCTGTGACGGTTTTCCGTTACCAGAATATTCTGTTAGCATCAAACCATGGATGTCCCAAAAGAATCTCAATCATGTTTCCCATTGATGCTTAGGTTTTCCTCCTTTTCCACGGTGGTGAATCCACGTGTTTTTCAGTGCTTCCTGTTCCCCTTTGTATCGACGGCTTAGTTACACACCTAGCACTCGTCCACGGTGAATACGTGGCTAGAGAAGTACTCTGTATTGGGCTGACACAGCTTCAACATTTCCGCCGCTGCTTCGGTTCCATGTGTTTTGGAATGAATTTGAGCAGTCCTGGAACCCACCGGACAGCGACGTTTGTCTTGTTCAAAATGTCGTGCAAAATCTTGAAGCCGGCCGGAGTGGCCGAGCGTTTCTAGGCGCTACAGTCTGGAACCGCGCGACCGCTACGGTCGCAGGTTCGAATCCTGCCTCGTGTGTGGATGTGTGTGATGTCCTTAGGCTAGTTAGGTTTAAGTAGTTCTAAGTTCTAGGGGCTGATGACCTCAGCAGTTAAGTCCCATAGTGCTCAGAGCCATTTGAACCATTTGAAAATCTTGAAACCTGCTCCGTGCCTGATTTTTACTATCCCCTCTATAGCCTAGATTGTGATAAGCTGATCTTCCTGATTTTTCGAAGAGAGATGGTCTGCTACTTTGTGCTCCGTCTTTCAGACTCGCTTGACCACATTGTGTCTGCGCCGCCTAGTCACTGTGCCGTATGATGATGCAGTTGCCGCACACCACCAACTCTTTACGGACAATCGTGGCGTTGCTCCCTCCAAATGCAGAAAACGAATTACTTCACGACACACCGCTTTATCACTGGGGTTGATCAGTTGGCTCCCCCTTGCTGTATGCTACGCTAGAGCGATGCAGGGATTTCCTTGTGTACCAGGACTGCAGACATGTACCTGCCAACAAACAAACAAAAGATATTCAAAAATGGCTCGGAGCACTATGGGACTTAACATCTATGGTCATCAGTCCCCTAGAACTTAGAACTACTTAAACCTGACTAACCTGAGGACATCACACAACACCCAGTCATCACGAGGCAGAGAAAATCCCTGACCCCGCCGGGAATCGAACCCGGGAATCCGGGCGCGGGAAGCGAGAACGCTACCGCATGACCACGAGCTGCGGACCACAAAAGATATTAACGTAACTTTATTTCTTCGGGGTGATAGTTAAAACTTTATGACTAACCCTTGTTCTGAACAAAATACGATATAACTCTGGAGTGATAAATCTGTAGCGAGCTAACATCCCAAAGATGTTCGGGCTCACATGCGGTTCCTCTCCGTCGAAATGTCTTGGCTCAAACTCATCTAGGGGTTGAACCGCACGTGTCGCATTACACACCCTAAATTAGACGCTTGTGACCCTTTGGTTAATTGCCTGCCTGCTGGCAAATGATGTAGGCCACACAGTTGCGATTTGGTTATAATAATTTTTATTAAGAA
Organism: Schistocerca americana; assembly: GCF_021461395.2. NCBI lineage: Eukaryota > Metazoa > Arthropoda > Insecta > Orthoptera > Acrididae > Schistocerca > Schistocerca americana. The sequence continues at coordinate 355,844,185 of NC_060130.1, forward strand.
AGAAAACTAGTAGCGAAAGTGGTCTTATTTAGTATTACTATTACAATCGAGCGCATATCCATTTGACACAGTTCCATCACTCACAATCACAAACACAAGCGCAGCACTCCACCTCGATATTTACACGAAAAGTTAAGAGTTCACACCTGGCGCGCGGCTGCTCACCGCTCATAGACCCGCGGTACTACTCAACGCGAAATTTTCTAAGTCGTTTCACTTCCTAGCTGCGCCGGCCGTTGTGGCCGAGCGGTTCTAGGCACTTCAGTCTGAAACCGCGTGACCGCTACGGTCGCAGGTTCGAATCCTGCCTCGGGCATGGATGTGTGTGATGTCCTTAGGTTCGTTAGGTTTAAGTAGTTCTTAGTTCTAGGGGACTCATGACCTCAGAAGTTAAGTCCCATAGTGCTCAGAGCCATTTGAACCATTTTTTTCCCTAGCTGCCTAAATACCGCATTCGCGTCTCAGTCCCAACTGTACCCCTTGGTGTCTCCAGCCGAACTGTCCGCTTTCGCGTCTGCACCAGCACTGTCCCTCTGCCCGTCCCCGGCCGCGCTTCCCGAGCGCCGTACATATTCGCTCAACTGACTAGTGCAGTTCCCTTTCCTGAAGTCGTCCATCTGATTGGCTACAGCTTATTCTACATTATTTTACGTTTTAACATATTTAAATAATCAAAGCTTGACCACTTCCACGTTATAAATAAAGTAATGATAATATCCATTGTTAAATACTTTTACAAAAAACCAATCAGTTTCCTTCCTAACTTTGAATGTCATGGCCAGTAGCCTTGCACCAATGTGCTTTCTGATAAATAATTAAAGAACAAATGTAACTACTATGCACTAAACTTTACTACAAATGTTCTATTACCTATGATTGTATAAGGTGCCATGGTGTCCTCTTTCAATGTGTTTTGTGTGGAGGAAATGATGGTCTGTTGCTTAACTGAAAATACTGATAATTTAAATTTACTATAGTTTTTAAACAAATGAAGTTACAGAGTTGATATTTACAATTTATAATTTTAATGATGGGCTTCTACATGAAATGTCGATCGTTAAGATCGACTAAAGTGTTCAGATTTTAGAATTCAGGTCTTTGTTACAAAACTTGTGAATTTCACTTTAACAGTAAATCTTAAACTATTGTAGATATGATCAATATTCAAGTTTTATTGGGATAAACATGAAATGTTATGAAAGCTGGTAGATTAAAATTACTGTGGCTTCATTCCCTGCATTACTACAGAATTAAATAGTCTTCATAAATGTTTCCCTTTATGGCCGATCTTAGGTCCGCCATATTTAACACTGCTACTTTTCTCTGGACACAGACGGCTTCTACAGGGTTTCGCTATGACGTAGGTTCTCGTCTGTCTCACTCGCACACTACAGCACAATAGACACCTGTGAATTTCCCCATCTCGTGCCGAATCTGTGCTCTTTGTGGCCCACGGTCCTGGACGACAGGGTTCGTTTCACAAATCTTGATGGCCGACTCTTCCGGCCATATACTTAAATGAGAGCGAAATGCTCGTTAACTCGCACTGTGGTCAAATGAAAGACGCGAATATTTTCTCATATAACTCTCTATGTTCCTGATATGTCACATGCCACCCTTTCCATACGAAAATTACGAGTTGCATCCAAGATGGTGGCTTCGAAACTGGCCTCCATGTTAGTAATAAGGTCTCATATATTTACACCCTTTCCTGTTTCATACTCCTTGCCTTTAAATTGCAGTTCATCCACGTGTTTTTCTTTTAGTAGAGTGGACTGTCCTGTAAATCGTCTTTGCCAGTTACATCAAAAAATTATATATTGATTACCACAGCCATATATCCCAAGAATTATGCGCATTTTACTGGAACATAGCTTTGGCATTTGCTATGCATAGGCGTCTGCAAGGTGGGGGGGGGGGGCGGGGGAGGGGCAAAAGGGGCACCTGCCCCCTTCTGTGATTTGGGGTACGAAGTGCTAACACAGACTGTTCGTGGCAAATTGTCCCTCTTCTTTGGCGCGGTGATGGTTTCGGCGTTGTCTTGCATTCAAGGTTTATGTGACGAGTTATTGACCATTGGCAAAATACAGTCAGCAAACCACTCGCTATCTCTTCATAAAGGAAATTCCAACAAGTTGGCACGTGAATTCCGGTGGTTATTCTTAGCACAATATAAATATGGCTGCAGAATACCCGGCCAACATTTGTCCATAACTCCTATAATGACACTCCCTCCTCCTACTGCACCATCTCGTCACAACAGTAGTTTACCATTTGCCTGTGAGCGGACCGACGTGCCTAGCAGAGATCACATTCAGTTTCTCAGTCCCAGAGCGATTATACTATCCTCTGAAGAACACGGTCTTGCTGTACCATAGGTGAGTTCATTTGTATTTCATCAGATGCATGAATCGAAACTTAAAAAAATAGGATCTTCTGTGCTGGAAGACAGGAAATAGTGCGAAAAATCTGGGTCGGAAAGATCTCCATTCAAAAATGGGATCTTCTCAAACTCCATGGGGTGCAACAAAGCACACCACACAGTCATAGAATTACGAATTTGTTAGTCCAGTTGCCATTGTTGCGCAATAATTTGTCAGACTAGGGAAAGGGGTGAGGGAGATAGAACTCATCTTCATTCAGATCTAGTTTGTTAAGAGTCGATTGTTAAAGTTTTAAATATGAGTACGTAGTCAGCGACAGATTTCAAATTAAAGTTAAAGCAATTACCGCCCTCGGTCACGAAATTTAAGCCTTTTGACCAGGTTTCGACACTTCTGTGAGTGCCTTCATCAGAAATTAAATATTCAAATTGGCCTATAACACAAGTACAAAATTACGGGAAATTTTTTTTTATATAAAAGTGTAACTACTGACCAACAGTACAAGAAAGAAACAGTACTTACATGTCACGCATATGATAAATATCAAGCTCTAAGGCTTTAGTCACAAAAATTTTAAAAAAATTAGAAAAGAATAAATGGAAGGAGAGCTACTATGGGATGCTCATATGTGTAAAGCCACAGGTAGCAACAGACTGAGGCACCCGCATTAGCAACTGCGGGCGCGTGAACATTTCACCAAGAGTGCCATCTAGTGACCGTTGAAACACGTATGTAACGCAGCAGCGATGGCGAGGCATTGTAGCATCTGTGACCAGAGAGTATGCGCTTGACCGCGCGAGTGTTGCGAGCGGTTCTCAGTCAGTAGTAGTCTTTGCGAGTTAGTTGTCGCTATGCAGAGTAGCAGTCAGTCAGTCGTTGCGAGTCTGTAGCTCTGTCTAGTTGAGAGCAGTACTCAGTCTGTAGTCGTCATGCAGAGCGGTCGGTCAGTAGTAGCAGCCCAGTGCGGTTGTGTGATGTAGGCGGTCGGCAACAATGGTCAAGATGAGGAATAAGGTATACTGTTAATTAATATAATCATTAGATAATGAAAAATTTTATTTATTGTAATTATTCTCCAACAAGTCTCCCAATAATAATTTTTTATTTCAAAAGCATTTTCTCAAAAGTTTAATTTTTTTGAACTAAAGATCTCGTTGCACTTCCCATTTCATTCCACTTCTTTTTGAAGAAAAATTTCACTAGAATTACAAAAAAAAAAGGAGAATATTATTATTTGCAATGTAGTTCCTCCAAGTGGTGCGCAACAACAAGAGCAGATATGTGACATCCATTTATTCTGAGGTAAGACTTTAATTCTGATTGTTTTTACACAGGGCCAAAGACCGATATTTCGGTTTAATTGAATTTTCTTGTCACTGAATGGACTTTAATTTTTTGAAGGATTTTATAATTGAGTCAGATTGCGAATTTCACATTTGTTGCCATTGTCAGTACATTTGATTGTAGGCAGGTTACGCATAGAGCCATGTCCATCAGCATTTCTAATTAGTATCGTTATTTTCTTTTAAAATTTTGTGGGGAGGTTACACTTGGCTCCCATTTCTATTAAGTATTGCTCTATTTTCATATATAAAAAATTGCGGTGGGGAGGTTACACTTGGCGACACCCAGTCCAGGATCGTATTTCGATGAGAGTCTTTTGAGCGACAGTCAGATATCTGCTCTTATTTGCTTAGATAATTAGGATTTGGCGCAACGCTTTTAATAATATTGTGACTTTCTTTCTACAGGTCAACGGCAATTTGCTGCTTTGTTGTATTTGTGTGTTGCTTTTGCTTTGTGCTTATTTGCTTTGTGAAAAATTTTGACTATTGTAAAAATGCCGCGAAAGACTGTGAATAGTGTATCGCGAAGTATTGTGAATGAAATTACCGACTTAAACAACGTGACCGATAGTAATTGTGATACGCAACGTAATGATGACAATCCTGCGTTCACTAACAATCAGTGCATTCCAACCACTAATGATGACTTTCACCTTAATGATGAACAAACGAACTCAATTGTCTCGTCTGTTAACTTGACGACAATTGATGACGCAGAATGCTCTATGGTAATGAGCGCTGTAGAGCTTAACACACCCGATTTGGAAAATTCAAGTAATGTACAGTCAAATCTGTCTAATGAAAATGAACAGATCACACAAAGTAGGACAGATGTATTTAATTCCGAAACAATGACTGATAGTATACATTTGACTGACAAACCTTTTTGTAAATTTCAGAATGACCAAATGGTTACAGAAAGTGAAACAATTCCAGATCCACTATTGAACAGTACAGATAATAGAAATGGTAATTTTGGCTCGGATCCAATTATGGCATTTTTGCGGGAAAATTTCAGACAACAGAGTGAAGATTTTAAACAACTTAGGGAACAGAACAAACAAGATAACAAACACTTAAATGAAAAACTTGACAATAATGACGAAAATTTCAAACAAATTAGTGAACAAATTACAGCCGTTGCCGCGCAGTGCCATGACACTAAGGAACAGTTGCGCGCGGAAATTGAGGCGTGTTCACAAAAAAATAGCGAAGAAATTAAATCTGTTGCGCAAGAATTAAGAGAAATGCAAACAGTCGCAACAGAAACACTCAGAGACGAAATTAGCGGAGTCGCTAAACAATGCTCTGAAAAAGCTGCACAATTAAGGGACGAGTTTAAAGCAATGACGGTAGAACTTTCGCGCACTATGGACGCAAAGATAGACGCGAAATTCGAACAGCAGAACACTCAGATTAACGAGCGCTTTAGTCAGCACATACAGAACAGTGATACGCGTTTCCGCAGATTTATTCAAGATCAAAACAAAGTAAAACGACAAGTCATGGAAACAATCACTGCACAGAGACAAGAGGACAAACGTAAAATATTCGCGAAAGCGAAGACGTATGTAGACAATAATATTACTACAGTGTCCGACAAAATTAATACCATAGAACAATTGAACGCGGAATTACGGGATGAAATTTCTGATCTTAAAGCAAAAACGGATACACACACAGTAAATATTCAAACAGTGACAGATAGATTCGAACAACTAGATCTAACACAGGATTGCGATGTCATCAAAGCTGATGTTAAAAAACTGAGCGAAACTACGCGCAAGTTGCAAAAACAGATTAATGCGTCTGATTCTAAAACCGATGATCAGGTTAAAATACTGACTGAAAAATGTGATGAATTGGCCAGTCGTATTGATGTTATCGAAAATACTAATGACAATAAATCAGACGATACTGCACCGGTTTCTTTTATCCAAACACCTGAATTTCAAAATTTACAGCTGACAATTAATGAAATCGATTCATCTAACAACACGTTACGTCGGAAGTTATCAAATTTACAACAAGAAGTAACAGAGATGAAAAACATGTCAGTTAATAACATACCACAACAGACGCCACTTTATGAACATGTGTCAGACTCACGCAGCGCGTATAATTTGAGTAATCTACAGAGAGTACGGGACTTAGATTCCGATCAACCGCAGTTCAATAGATTCTCTTACGATCCTGAACCTGTTTCATTACACAGAGATGATAATTTCGACTATAAACATTTTCTGTCAGTAAGAAAGTTCAAAATATTTAAAAACGATAGAACGCAGATTCACCCACTGGATTGGATTCAACAGTTTAGCTTTGCTCTTCCACCGACTTGGCCTGTAACACATAAACTTGAATTTATTTGCAGTTTTTTGGAAGGCGAACCGGCAACTCGTATGAGACCGATCGCGAGACAGTGTTACTCGGTAGAGGAATTTCAGAATGCTTTTCTGTCAGCGTACTGGTCGAAGACGACACAGCGCGGAATTAAAGATCAACTAATTAGTTTGCCAAACTATGAAAACTCAAATTTTCCCAGTGTAACGCAATTTTTTGAGCACATGGTACAACAAAACCAGTACCTAAGTGAACCGTACAGTGAATCCGCACTTATACAACTATGCATCTCTAAATTACCACGGTCATTACGAGTGTCACTTCTAACGGGCCAGCAAAAAGAAAACATTTCAGCATTCAGAGATCTTTTACAGCTCTTGGAAGTACAGCAATCCGATTATTCTTTTGTAAACAAAAACTTTTCGAGTAACAACCAAGGTCAACAACAGTACTGCAATTATGATCAGGGACGTAATTTCAATCGGAAAGATAACAGACGCTTTAGGAACGATAACTACCAGAAATTTAATAACAGGCAAAATTCTAATTATCAATACCGTCAAAATTTTCAGCAACAGGAACAACACTTTAGTAACAATAGAGGTGTTTCACAACAACAACATCAAAACCAGCCGATTAGGATACCTAACCAACAATGGAATACACAAGGTCAACCAGGCTTTAATGTTTCGCCGCGTGGACGCATAGTCCCTGGTCCAACAAATAGTAACGTACGTCAGCAAGGAAACAACTACGTACAAAGAAGACAGTATTTCAATTCCTATCGTAATGCACCGTATAGGAATGACTATTACGACAGACGTAAAAATAATGAAGACAATTTTCAGCGAACGTCTAACAACAGTCGGTCATACCAACAGCAAAATCATACGCAAGAACATATTCTCATGAATGAACCCGACAGTAGGTACCATCCAGAGCGTAACACGCCTGGAAGAAGTAATAGGACAGTTCAAATAGTCGAAATGCCACAGAATCCTCCTAATAATAATAACACGTCAGATAGAATCTGACTAGATAATGTACAGGACGCATCTTGCAATAATACAAGCACTACCTTAGACACGCAAAATGTTGTTCACGAAAATGTAATTACTTTTGACGACATCAGAGACACTCTTTTACAGGAAAGACCAGTTATTCAGAAAACCATTTCACATCCTGTTATCGAAATTAAAATTGGTTCATCGAAATTCTCAGCAGTAATTGATTCCGGATCACCTATATCAGTAATAAATGAGGAGACTTTTAATGAGTGCAACAAAGAGAATACTTATCCGACATTACCTTTAGGCAAAACAAAAGTGAAAGGAGCAGTATCGAGTAAAGGAGTAGACGTTAAATTACAGACACATTTATCATTTTGTATCGCAGGTCACACGTTTCACTCTAATTTTTGGATTGTTCCTTTATTGACAACAGACGTTATTTTAGGCACGAATTTTCTGGTACAACACGAAGCAGTCATTGATTTTCAGAATTCTTATTTAATGTTAAAGGATGAAAATGTACAACTTGCTTTAGAATTTCAGCACTCATTATCTGCGGAAGAACAAACAATTAACCGCACAGAGGTCATTTCCGCAACACGTGACATAGACTGTAATCCCACATTGTTAACGGATACGTACGTACACAACTATAATACTCCAGACGAAATGGACTACGACGTAATACAAATGATTTCCGATAAAGTTAAAGAGAGTAGTGCAATTACAGACGACGAACGAACGCAATTACACAAAATTCTTTTACAGCAAGCTCCAGTTTTTGACAACATTCCTGGTACTATGTCCGGCTTTATGTATGAATTTCAAGTCAAACCGCATGACACATTTAAAGCAAAGCATTATCCTATTCCATACATTCACAGAGAACAGGTTAAAAAAGAATTGCAGGATATGCTCGACCAAGGAATTATAGAACCAGCAGTTAGTCCGTACATAAACCCGCTACATATTGTTAAGAAAAAAGATGGCTCACTTCGCCTTGTACTTGATTCACGTCACATTAATGACATTATTATTAATGAAACAGATCGACCACAGACATTAGAGGAACTTTTACAGAAATTTCACGGTACAGCTATTTATTCCACATTAGATTTGAAATCGGGATTTTGGCAAATTCAACTTCATCCGAATTGTAGAAAATATACAGCTTTTCTCTGTTTCGGCGACTGTTATCAATTTTGCAAACTACCGTTCGGCTTAACTATTTCTTCTGCAGCTTTTATTCGCGGTTTGAACACAGTACTTCCGACAGAACTTAAAGACAGAATTACGACGTATGTAGACGATATTCTTATCGCAGAAGCTAACTGGTCTGAACACAATATGATTCTTGAACAACTGTTACAAACTTTTCATGCACAAGGACTCACAGTTAACCTCAGTAAATCGCACTTTGGCAAAACTTCTATAAAATTTCTTGGACACGTAATTTCAGCAGAAGGCATTGCACCTGATCCGGAAAAACTTCAAGCTCTACGTGACATTACTGTTCCTACGACGAAGAAGCAATTACGCAGTTTTTTGGGCTTAATTAACTTTTTTCGTAAATTTATTCATCATTCTGCTTTAGACACGCCTAGACTATGCCAATTAACAGGTAAAAACAGTATTTGGTCTTGGGATAAGCAAGCACACTCTGAATTCATGAACCTGAAACATGCTTTGTTGAATGCACCACTTTTATCGCACCCCGATCTTACTAGAAATTTTTCCATTGCTACCGACAGTTCCAACACCGCTTTAGGCGTACACATTTTCCAGGAAATAGAAGAAGATGGTTCTACAGTAATTAAAAACATCGCATTTGCAAGTCGCATTTTGTCACCTGCTGAACGAAATTATTCCGTCACAGAACTTGAAACATTATGTGTTGTATGGGCTTTCACGAGATTTAGGCACTTTCTTTACGGCAGACATACCACCGTCTACACAGACCATAGAGCGATACAATTTTTACTTTCAGCTAAATTCACTCACGACAGGTTAAGCAGATGGAAACTATATTTACAGGAATTTAATTTTACAATAGTTCACATTCCCGATACGCAAAATGTTATAGCAGACGCACTATCGCGTTCTCTCAGTAACAATCAGCAAGACGTAGCAACCAACTTCTGCAAAGCAAATTTCAGTGTCATGTACATTCAGCAGGTTGCATTTGAAAATTTTATTTCATCGTCATTACAGGACATAGCACAAGAACAAAATAAGGACAATGTGTGGAAAGAAATTAAACACCTTTGGCAAGATAGGAAAAATGTTACGATTAGGAACCACTACACTGTACGCAATGACATTCTGTTTCGCCGCTCTCATCCTGACAGCAACATTTGGTTATTATGCATTCCTGACGAACTGGTTAACAAACTAATTTGGTACACTCATTTAAGTTACGCACATTACGGAGCACGAAAATGTTTTCTTATACTGAGACAGAACTGTTATTTTACCAACATGGAAAAACGTATACGACGAGTTTTAGCGTCTTGTAAAATTTGCCAGAAAGCTAAATCAGACACCACTTCACATATTCCTCCTTTATATCCCATTATACCTGTGAAATTAAGACACATGGCCGCAGTAGATATTTTTGGTCCGATTCCGAGAACTAACAGAGGTTTTTGCTACATTTTTGTCGCTGTTGAGCTCACTTCAAAATTTGTTACTTTCACTCCGTTACGCAAAGCTACTGCTAAAACTGTTTCGAAAGCATTTGTAAAACATTTTCTATTTCATGTAGGGCATGTAATGAAAGTAATTTCTGATAATGGATCTCAATTTCGTAGTAGTGTATGGACACGCATGTTACGAGCTAGAAACATTTCTCCGATATATATATCCAAGTACCACGCTTCTTCGAACCCTTGTGAAAGATTAATGAAGGAAATTGGTAAGCTGTGCAGAATATACTGCCACAAAAGACATATTGATTGGGATACACACATACTCTCATTCCAAGATGTAATTAATTCCATTCCAAATGAATCCACTATGCTATCTCCGACTGTTATACTGAAAAACGTTGAACCACCGAACAAAATTAAAGAATTAATAGAATTCCCCAAAAATCGTCGCCTACGACACCACGAAATAATTGACATTGCGCTGAACAACATCAAACGTGCCGCAGAGCGCCGGAGAAGACAGCAAAAACAGGTTTGTACACGCCGCGACTTTCACGTTGGACAGAAGATATTAGTACGTACACACTATTTATCCAGCAAATTAAGAGGTAAGTGCAGTAAATTTGAACTTCTATACGCAGGTCCGTATCGGATTCGCAGTATCCCTCACCCCAATGTTGTACACGTCGAAACTTTGAGAACCAGAAAATCGAAAGGCAATCACCATATCTCAAACATTAAACCGTTTATTGAGTGAAACCACTGTATGATTCAACACACTATGATGCCATTTACTAATGCAATTAATTCACCTGACTAATTATTGATGATTATCGTATTTTTTTTCTTGGCAAGTGCCCGGCAAGGTAAGGTTAGCAGGTCGCTCTTCTTGTCGTTACACATCAGACCGTGCATATTTTTCCAGATGAATTTACACATTTACGACTATTTCTGCAATTATATTTATGTGACTACTTATTGATGATTATCGTATTTTTTTTCTTGGCAAGTGCCCGGCAAGGTAAGGTTAGCAGGTCGCTTTTCTTGTCGTCACACATCAGACCATGCATATTTTTCCAGATGAATTTATACATTTACGACTATTTCTGCAATTATATTTATGTGACTACTTATTGATGATTATCGTATTTTTTTTCTTGGCAAGTGCCCGGCAAGGTAAGGTTAGCAGGTCGCTCTTCTTGTCGTTACACATCAGACCGTGCATATTTTTCCAGATGAATTTACACATTTACGACTATTTCTGCAATTATATTTATGTGACTACTTATTGATGATTATCGTATTTTTTTTCTTGGCAAGTGCCCGGCAAGGTAAGGTTAGCAGGTCGCTTTTCTTGTCGTTACACATCAGACCGTGCACATTTTCCATTTTTTTGTGTATATGACTGTACTCCAGTTTTGTTTGTATGCACTATGAAATAGTTAAGATATAACACACACCAGTCGACTTTGACATTTTTTTTTTTTGCCTTATGACATCTCAACATCGTGACTGTTTCACATTTTTTTTGCTACTGCATTGTATTATTCTGTGTACATTTTTTCGCATCCGAACACTGTCAATGTCTTGGACATATTACGTTTTCTGTCATGTTATGCTGTATGGTTAATTGTGTCACCATAAACCAGTCATTATTTAGTGGGTATAGGATTTAAATGCAAGACATTAATCTTTGTTCATCAATTTCAGAAAGGAATGATGATTCTAAGAAATAAATTTAACATAAATGGGAATTTCAGCTACGGAATAAACGAAAGGAGATGCAATAACTTTATGAGGAAGAGTAAAGGGATCAGGATTAGCAAGCATTAACAAGACTATACTATACTCATCACAGAATAGCAGTCTTAACTAATTTTTTCTTTCAGAATACAAGGTGATTGATGCAGGCTGTCAGAGAGAACTACACATCTTATTTTAGTGATGAAATATGCTAGAGATAAGGAATAGTTAGGTAATGAGTAATGAAGTGATTTTTTGCAGATGATAGTGAATACTGATGAATAATGATGAAGGAAATGGTATTATGAATAATGAAGTTTTTCTTTACAGGTGATGATAATGGTGAAGTTATGATGATATGGATAATGAAGTTTTTTTCTTTATGCCACGTAGTTATTTAAGTATTTGTTGCGGTTTGCTTTGACAGCAGGTGTTACATTGCATAGTAGGATGACGGAAAGTTTTGGAAAGGACAGCTATGGAACACATTTTATACACATTTCACTACTTGTTAATTCGAAGTTCACTACTTTTCAGCATAGTGTGCGTTTCTTCTTTCAGGTCAATAATCCGTTTTTGTATTTTTTCCAGGAGAAGTTTTTCATGACACTTACTAAACCTGTTACTTATTATACCTGTTCTAGTACTTGCATTTTTATATTTTTTACCCATTTGTGTTTATCATTTATAAATGTGATCACATGTACTGCCTTGTTACATAATCTTGCTACAGCTGACTCATGACGAATGACGTTACCTATCCTCATTTGCAGCAATAGGTCAAAAGCAAAAAGTATTATGCCTCAGCAATTAATTATCGATCCCAACGCAATGCATTGCTACCAAAAAAATGTATTACCAGTCCCACATAATGTCACTAGTTTATGATAATTCTGAATAATACTGATCAACTCTGAATAGCATGTCACTCGAGTAATGACCTCTTAATGAGACTATATTCAAAATAATGCTTTGTCACTAGCTAATAACTGCCACTGTTTACTGTAATGCCTGTGATTACTAATGATTTGACTGTAATTAACTGATTTTTAATAATGACTTTGTAATGATCTGAATAATACTGAATGATGAACTATGTTTTATTCTATTCAATACTTGATGGCCACTGAGTGCCAATAATTAATGTCAATCAACGAAATTGTTATTAATTATGCCATTAATTAACTCTTGTTTTCAATGTTCATACTTTGTAATTGGAAATAAATGTGATTGTTTAATAATGCTTTGTAATTAGAAGAAGGCTAATGATTCTTAATAGATTGGAATGACAAATGATTAATTAACTGTAATTAGGAGAAGGTTAATGATTCTTAATTATACTCTGTAACTGAAAAGAATGCGATTATTTCATAATATTTTGTAACCAGGAAAAGAAGGCTACTGATTCTATGTAAAACAATTAATGAACATTTTTCTGTAATACTACATACTTGGTACAGAAATGTTCAATAACTGGGCTATGAATGCCACGAACTATCAATGAAGACTGTAATTGTCAATATTATGTGACTTGATGTCCTTCACCTCATAAGCTGACTACCCTGAATTACTGCAATGTCCATTTGTCCTGTTTATCCCAGTGATCATGGAGCACTATATTTGGTTTTGCACTAATTCTACGTTGGTGTGCCTTGTAAGAGTGTGGTGTTGACACGACATGCTGTCCACCACCATGAGCGATGAAGACATTATTATGGTCCCACTGTTTGGTGTACCTAATGTACTGCCAAAATGAAAACATGGAACATTACTACGACAGTTCAGTGTCTTGGCTACACTGATAAATTCTGATGGGAAAAGAACTTCAAGTTGTGTCACTTGGTGTTGTACTACTGTGGAAAGATATGGACTTTCAGAGCAGCTGTGTGCAATCTAAAGTGCTACAACCATGATGCAATCCTTCCCTTTCCTATCCTGATTCTTGTCACATAAAGAAAAAATTTTTTTTTGGTAACATCATTTATGTTCATAGGTTATACATTTTTCGATTCGCTAAACTCCAGTGTGAGTACACTTATGTCACTGGTCGACATGATGTTTGCCATTATGTTTATTTGTTGTGAAAATACTAAAGACATTTTTCAGTACATGTGCACTTTGGACATGAATTTTTTTTTTGCCATTATGTTTATTTGTTGTGAAAATGCTAAAGACATTTTTCAGTGCATGTACACTTGTCAACATAATATTTTTTGCCAGTCTGTTTATTTGTTCTGCATATGCTAAAGAATTTTTTCAGTGCCTGTGCACTTTATCTGTCAAAAAGTTTGTATATACTTTTTTCTGATTTGCTACTATGCTTAGTATTCACATTTTGTCCTTGTCTGATATATTTTGTACTTAGTGCGTGTGCACAACATTTAAATATTCTGTAAGTTGTAGGATTTTGTTAATTGAAGAAAAATTTTGCCGCGCTTGGCAAGTCCAAATGACTCACCATCGCTGCCAAATTTTTGCCCCCCGAGTGGAGGGTTATGAAACACGTATGTAACGCAGCAGCGATGGCGAGGCATTGTAGCATCTGTGACCAGAGAGTATGCGCTTGACCGCGCGAGTGTTGCGAGCGGTTCTCAGTCAGTAGTAGTCTTTGCGAGTTAGTTGTCGCTATGCAGAGTAGCAGTCAGTCAGTCGTTGCGAGTCTGTAGCTCTGTCTAGTTGAGAGCAGTACTCAGTCTGTAGTCGTCATGCAGAGCGGTCGGTCAGTAGTAGCAGCCCAGTGCGGTTGTGTGATGTAGGCGGTCGGCAACAATGGTCAAGATGAGGAATAAGGTATACTGTTAATTAATATAATCATTAGATAATGAAAAATTTTATTTATTGTAATTATTCTCCAACAAGTCTCCCAATAATAATTTTTTATTTCAAAAGCATTTTCTCAAAAGTTTAATTTTTTTGAACTAAAGATCTCGTTGCACTTCCCATTTCATTCCACTTCTTTTTGAAGAAAAATTTCACTAGAATTACAAAAAAAAAGGAGAATATTATTATTTGCAATGTAGTTCCTCCAAGTGGTGCGCAACAACAAGAGCAGATATGTGACATCCATTTATTCTGAGGTAAGACTTTAATTCTGATTGTTTTTACACAGGGCCAAAGACCGATATTTCGGTTTAATTGAATTTTCTTGTCACTGAATGGACTTTAATTTTTTGAAGGATTTTATAATTGAGTCAGATTGCGAATTTCACATTTGTTGCCATTGTCAGTACATTTGATTGTAGGCAGGTTACGCATAGAGCCATGTCCATCAGCATTTCTAATTAGTATCGTTATTTTCTTTTAAAATTTTGTGGGGAGGTTACACTTGGCTCCCATTTCTATTAAGTATTGCTCTATTTTCATATATAAAAAATTGCGGTGGGGAGGTTACACCGTAAATATAATTAGGCTACTTAACATTTAAAATATAGCCAGATGAATGTTAAGATGAACAGTATCTAGTACATGAACTAACAGGCAAAGTTTTATTTGACAGCAGCAGACATGGTAACTTTTTGTTTATGTAAAAGCTTAGACGTACAGTTTCAAGAGTGAAAACTGACTAACAGTACAAAAAGAAACAGTACTTACATGTCATGTATAAAATCAATACTAAGCAATGTAGCTTTAGTCACAATTTTCAAAGTAGAATGCGTAGAAAGCAAGCCACTATGGGCTGCTCGCATATATCGAGCTACAGGTAGCATGAGACTGAGGCGCCCGCGTTAACAACTGCGGGCAGGTGAACATTGCACCAAGAGTGCCATCTAGTAGCCGCAAGTACGAACTGGCTGCTTGACATTCAAATAAAGACAGACGAATATTATGGTGAACATGACGTAAAAGGTAATATTTTGTTGGACAGCAGCAGATAAGGTAACATTTTGTCTACATCAGAGCTCATAAGTACAGTTTAAAGGGTGAAAACACCATTATAGAAAATACAAAGAGGTCTCAATGACACAGCTTGTAGAAAAACCATATAACATGAAATGCAGCTAATATAAACCGTTTAATAAACTAAAAATTATGAGTTGCCTTAGATGGAGAAAACATTTTAGTAACTGCACAAGAAAACCTGAAAGCAAATATCAAGTAACGGCTTTATACCGTTGAAGAAGTTTTTGTTTCGTAATTGTAGCTGCTCATTGAGAATGAGGCTATCATTTCGAGAAAGATGTTTAAAAATTTCTAATTCTTATAGAATATCTAATCTACGCCCTTTCTTCACGGTGTGCAAAATGTTGATGTCGTGAATAGCTTCAGGCACGTGACATGTAGTCGGAAGATATACGGCAAAAGACGAATTTTGGGTGCTAGTGCTATTTTTCCTTAAAAGATGTTCTTTATATCTAGTTGTAAAGGCACGTCCTGTTTGTCCTATGTAGTAAGAAGAGCAGGTGTTGCAGATAATCTTGTAGACACCAGAATTTTCCAAAGTGGAACGAGTCGATTTTAAATTATGAATGATTTTTTTTCAAGTTATTATTGGTAGAAAAGGCAACGTTACAGTTGTATTTATTACGAAGAAGGCGGTGGATCTGATAGGAGATGGGCCCCAAGAAAGGAATAGAAGAAAACTGGGTTAGATTCAGTGATAGAGGTGCCGAGCGTAGTAACTCTTTTAACAGTTTTCTTTTTAAGGATGTCATCCACTATTCCAGGTCCATATTCGTTATTAACTGCTATCGTCTTAAGTAAAATAATTTCTTCAATGAATTTTTCTTTCGAGAGTGGACTAGAAGTACCTCTACGAATAGCAAAGTCAGAGAAAGCGTTTTTATGAGATAGTGGGTGCATGGAAGACGAAGGTACGATCTGATCAGAGTAAGTTTCTTTACGAAAAACATTGAATGAGATTTTATTTTCTTCTATTGTAAGCGTCAAGCCAAGAAAGTTCAATTGGCGGGCCTCGTTTTCGAGTTCGACGGTGAAAGATATTTTCTCACGAAGTTCATTTAAGAGATTGAAAATACGGTCAGCGCCATCAGCAGGTCCCTTGTAGATGACAAAAACATCATCGACGTATCTGAAATAGGAGAGAATGCCTAGTGCTGTAGCTGAAAAACAGTTGAAAAACTTTTCTTCTAGAGAGTTAATGAAAATATCAGCAAGAATACCAGCTAACGGATTTCCCATAGCGAGACCGTCGGACTGCTGGTAAAATTGTTCATTAAATTCAAAATAGATGTATTTGACTATGACTGTGATGAGATTCATGAAGTCAGTGATTTGTTCATCTGAAAGATCTGTTTTGAAATGACGTAAATTGTTGTCTACGATCGTAAGCATTTCTTGTACGGGAACGTTAGTATATAGATTTCTGATGTCTAATGAAAACAATTTGTTATCTGAACTGCATTCTAAAGCTTTTATTTTGTGGACTAAGGTGTGACTATTGGACATGGAATAATTGTTCTCGAAGAAGAATGATTTTTCAGAGTTTCATGCAGAAATTTGACAAAATCATGGTACGCCCCATTCATACTATTAGAAATCGGGCGTATCGATGGTTACGTTTCTGAATTTTAAATTGAAACCTAGGATTTGGGGCCTGAGGGATCATGTTGATAAGCATTTTCTTCTGAAAAGGTTTGATCAGAAATTTTGCGTTATTGATGGTTAACCTGACTTCTTTTTGTAATTCTGGAGTCGGGTCCTCATGTAGTTCCGAAATATTATTCCCGATAAAACTGAAAGAAGCTGATGCCTTAATAACTAAGTCTGACAAAGGTTGCTCTTTAGTTATTGGCTACAATTCTGAATATACCGTGTTTATAAAAAAAAAATGTTCAAATGTGTGTGAAATCTTATGGGACTTAACTGCTAAGATCATCAGTCCCTAAGCTTACACACTACTTAACCTAAATTATCCTAAGGACAAACACAGACACCAATGCCCGAGGGAGAACTCGAACCTCCACCGGGACCAGCCGCACAGTATTTATAAAACCTTAGATTCTTTACGAGAATAACATTTCGGAACTTCACGAGGCAGTTCCTTGTGGTAGTTATGTGTTCGCATGCAGCCCAACAATGGACCACTGTAGCATCCAAATAACCAACAAATCTGGCCATTGACGATTTGACCAGCTGGTCAACTGGAGACCCACAATGAGGCCTCTTTCAAACTCTGTCAGATGCTGATACCACTACCTCACATGAGTACTCGGCATCTCTCTGTCCTTCACAGTGATCACTCAACTTCTGTAGCTGTGCATGCCCCTTATATACCCTACCAGACTTAATTACGAAAAACACTGAGGTCTCAGCACTAACGCACTCTAGTGACCTTTCTACATCACAGAGAACTGCGCCGTTAATATTTTACATACCTGCCGGTGGTGAGCGCATGTACGAAATGCGTTGACATCTGAACATGTCCCTGGGTGTTTCATTTTTCTTTTGTCATGCAGTTTGTGTGTATATATGAACAAAGAAGACACACAGACACACACACAGACATCCGCTGTGGCTGTGTGTGTGTACGTGTGTGTGTTTTACATTTATATACACACAATGAGTGTCAAAAAAAAAAACCGAAGCACTCAGATGACATGCCCAGATGGCATAATGTATACAGGGTGTTACAAAACGAGACCGACAAACTTCGAGGAATTGTAGAGAGTGTCATGAGGAACAAGTTAAGGATAGGAACCTGTGTCCGGGAAAGTCATCCAACGACGCTATAGAACGTCTGCGCTAGGCCACCCCTTCGCCATCAAATGTGACTTTGTACACTGACGACCTATGAGCGGAACGTCCCGTCAGTGTTGTTTGTTGTTCGGCGATTGCGACTGATTGCCACGATCGGCAGTGGAGAATATGATTCTGACTGATAAATAGACAGGCCTTCATTCCTATAAATGCAATGCTCTGTTGCCTCGGTGGATGATGTTTTCAGACACAGGTTTCCATCGCCATTTGTTTTTCTCCTGGAACCCTATAAAAACTCCAGTGTTTTTCAGTATAATACATAGGAGACGAGACCTGTCTACGTGGCAACTAGTTCCATCTTCTCCATTAGCGATCGTGGCAATCAGTAGGGATCACTGGATAACAGTCAACATCGTGAAAAGCTCCGCCTATGGTCGGTCAGACTTAACAAATAACATTGCGAGACGTTCCGCCTCTGGTCGGTCAGACTACAAAGTCACGTTTCGAGCCAAAGGGGTGGCCTAGCAGCAGCCGCTTGCGCCTCTAACTTTGGCGCTCTGAAGTGTCGTTAGATGACAATTTGGGACACGTGTTCCTGTCTTCAATTTGTTCCTTACGACACCCTCTACAACCAGTCAAAAACTGTCGGTATCGTTTTGTAACGCACAATACATACACACATCAAAAAAGTTTTGCATCACCCCAGTTCCCAGAACTCCTGAAGCCAGACTTTGACTGTGGATGTTGTATCACAGACGCTGTTCCTTTGACTGTTCAGAGATGTCACTAAATCTGCCCAAAGATGTAAATAACCATACATGAGCAGCGCCTCTTAGACGGAGGAGGTCCGACAGCCGATCAGTTCCAGTAATTTCACCAAGAAGGAGGTACACGGCTCGTGTTGTCTGTTGTTCAACCATGCCTAGGCAGTCAATACCGCGGTTCGATAGCGCCCACATTGTTTCTTTGTGCTAGGAAGGGCTCTCAACAAGGGGAGTGTCCAAGCGTCTCGGGGTGAACTAATGCGATGTTGTTCGGACATGGAAGAGATACAGAGAGACAGGAACTCTCGATGACATGCCTTGCTCAGGCCGCCCATGGGCTACTACTGCAGTGGATGACAGTTACCTACAGGTTATGGCTCGGAGGAACCCTGACAGCAACGCTACCATGTTGAATAATGCTTTTCGTGCAGCCACAGTACGTCGTGTTACGACTCAAACTGTGCGCAATAGGCTGCACGAAGCGCAACTTCACTCACGACGTCCATGGCGATGTCCTTCTTTGCAACCACGACATCATACAGAGCCGTACAGATGGACCCAACAACATGCCGAATAGACCGTTCAGGATTGGCATTACGTTCTCTTCACCGATGAGTGTCGCATATGCCTCCAACCAGATAGTCGTCGGAGACGCGTTTGTAGGCAACCCCGTCAGGTTGAACGCCTTAGACACACTGTCCAGCGAGTGCAGCAAGGTGAAGGTTCCTTGCTGTTTTGGGGTGGCATTATGTGGGGCCGACGCACGACGCTGGTGGTCATGGAAGGCGCCGTAACGTCTGTACGATACGTTAATTCCATCTTACGACCGATAGTGCAACCATATCGGCAGCATATTGGCGAGGCATTCGTCTTCATGGCCGACAATTCGCGCCCCTATCGTGCTCATCTTATGAACGACTTCCTTCGTGATAACGACATCGCTCGACTAGAGTGGCCCTCATGTTCTCCAGACATGAACCCTACCGAACATGCCTGGGATAGTTTGAAAAGGGCTGTTTATGGACGACGTGATCAACCATCCACTCTGAGGGATCCACGCCGAATCACCGTTGAGGAGTGGGACAATCTGGACCAACAGTGCATTGATGAATTTATGGATAGTATGCCACGGCGAGTACAGGCATGCATCAATGCAAGAGGACGTGTTACTGGGCATTAGAGGTACCGGTGTGTACAGCCATCTGGACCACTGTATCGTGGTACAACATGTAATGTATGGTTTTCTTGAGCAATAAACAGGGCGGAAGCGATGTTTATGTTGATCTCTATTCCAATTTTCTGAACAGTTACCGGAACTCTCGGAACCGAGGTGATGCAAAACTTTTTTTGATGTGTTTATATCGTTGCACAGCAGAATAGTATGAGAGCAAAGAATAAATATTTTTGAGTCTAGCACGTTCGCAGTGTGCGAAGTGGTTGCATAACAAGTATAAACACATGGGGGCACTGCAGCACAAATAAGCAAGGAGTACATTGCCACAGATTGTGCGCCGGCCGCGGTGGTCTAGCGGTTCTAGGCGCGCAGTCCGGAACCGCGCGACTGCTACGGTCGCAGGTTCGAATCCTGCCTCGGGCATGGATGTGTGTGATGTCCTTAGGTTAGTTAGGTTTAAGTAGTTCTAAGTTCTAGGGGACTGATGATCACAGTAGTTAAGTCCCATAGTGCTCAGAGCCATTTGAACCATTTTGAACAGATTGTGCGAGAGAGAGTATTGGGAACACCTGATTCCTCACTATGACGTCACTGCGAAGTAGGCGTAACGATATTCTGTCTACGGTACAGTGTGGACTAACTACATCTAAAGACTATTCAAGAACGTCTTTCTGGCTGGAAACTTTGCATAACAGAACGCTCTGAAGCTCTGAAACTTAAATATTAGTCTAGCAGAGAACGCTAAAAGACTCGAAAAGCTAGAGCACATTCGATTACCCGTACGGGAGGTACCACACCCCCTTTTCCTTCCACAGAGTATGGTAAAAAACAAATAAATGTCGTGTGGCACTGCAGTGTGCTGCAAGTATTTCAATCGGACGTCACTTCGGCGACTTGGATGTCGGCACCCGGGTTTCCCCAGACGGCCTCCATCCAAGTATTAGCTGGGCCCAACGTTACTCAACGTGTGAACCGGTAGAAGGCCAGTTCTATTAGTTGCAGGATGACCTGGTGATATACGAAGTTTTCCAGTTGCTGCGTTTGGAGTGTACCGGGTGATCAAAAAGTCAGTACAAATTTGGAAAGTGAATAAATCGCGGAATAATGTAGATAGAGAGGAACAAATTGACGCACATGCTTGGAATGACATGGGGTTTTATTGGAACCAAAAAAATACAAACGTTCAAAAAATGTCCGACAGATGGCGCTTCATCTGATCAGAATAGCAATAATTAGCATAACAAAGTAAGACAAAGCAAAGATGGTGTTCTTTACTGGAAATGCTCAATATGTCTACCATCATTCGTCAACAATAGCTGTAGTCGAGGAATAATGTTGTGAACAGCACTGTCCAGAGTTCTGGTGAGGCATTGGCGTCAGATGTTGTCGTTCAGCATCCCTAGAGATGTCGGTTGATCACGATACGCTTGCGACTTCAGGTAACCCCAAAGCCAATAATCGCACCGACTGAGGTCTGGGGACCTGGAAGGCCAAGCATGACGAAAGTGGCAGCTCAGCAGACGATTATCACCAAACGACGCGCGCAAGAGATCTTTCACGCGTCTAGCAATATGGGGTGGAGCGCCATCTTGCATAAACATCGTACGTTCCAGCAGGTGCTTATCAGCCGGGCTGGGGATGACGCGATTCTGTAACATATTGGCGTACCTCTCACCCGTCACGGTAGCAGCTTTGCTGTCCAGCGCCATCTGTCTGACATTTTGTGAACTTTGTTGTTTTTTTTTGGTTCTAATAAAACCCCATGTCATTCCAAGCATGTATGTAAATTTTTACCTCTCTATCTACATTCTTCCGTGGTTTATTAAGTTTTCAAATTTATACTGACTTTTTGATCACCCTGTACTTCTAAGAGTCGGCAGGGATTCGGCTGTGAGGGAAACTTCAATGCTGCGAGCTGTCGTTTCCGCCAGTCAAAATGGTGAGCGAATGAAGATGAGGGCTGAGCAAATCTTTTGTGGATGAGGAACTTATCTGCCTGACTGCAAGCTGTTCGACAGCATGGCGCTTGGTGCCGCCACTCCTTGACAATACGTGTGCCACCTTAGCCGTGTCCTGCATAAGCGTCAGGAGCGACCGACAGCGAGCGACGTCTGGATACGCGACACTGCAGCAACAAACAGCAGCACTGGGCGAAAAGCTCGGGCGTTCTGCGTGCCAGCGACCATCACCTGCTACAAGATGGCTACTTTCTGCCGACCAGCTGTTTCAATAAAACGCCGCCCCTAAACTGTGGAGCACTTTAGCTCGAGAGTAAGGTTGCAAAATTAGCTTTACTTAGGTAAATAATACGAAAAGGAGTGCTGCTTATGAAATTCACAAAGGGAGCAATCTTCATGGAGAATTCCATAATTTACATCATCAACTACGAAGATCAACAATCAATTGGAGGGGAAGTGGCCCAGAGGAAGACCAAGAGATAGATGGGTGAAGGGAGTGAAGGAATGTGTGACGAGAAGAGGAGAGAACTGGACGAAGGTGGAAGAGGGGGAATGGTGGGAAGACAGAACACGATGGAGAGGCTTGTGTTCCCGACAGACCCAGCCAGTGGCTGGAAACTGTCCAAGATGATGATGATGATGAACTACGAAGATCACCTGACAAATTCTTCGAATACAGAGGAGCATTAGACTACCTCATCAGTCAATTAAAGACGAATGTTTTTTACATGATCAAGAACTTTTAACAGCCGATAAACGCGGACGAATGACTCATCACCTTATATACAGGGTGTTACAAAAAGGTACGGCCAAACTTTCAGGAAACATTCCTCACACACAAAGAAAGAAAATATGTTATGTGAATATGTGTCCGGAAATGCTTACTTTCCATGTTAGAGCTCATTTTATTACTTCTCTTCAAATCACATTAATCATGGAATGGAAACACACAGCAACAGAACGTACCAACGTGACTTCAAACACTTTGTTACAGGAAATGTTCAAAATGTCCTCCGTTAGCGAGGATACATGCATCCACCCTCCGTCGCATGGAATCCCTGATATGCTGATACAGCCCTGGAGAATGGCGTTTTGTATCACAGCCGTCCACAATACGAGCACGAAGAGTCTCTACATTTGGTACCGGGGTTGCGTAGACAAGAGCTTTCAAATGCCCCCATAAATGAAAGTCAAGAGGGTTGAGGTGAGGAGAGCGTGGAGGCCATGGAATTGGTCCGCCTCTACCAATCCATCGGTCACCGAATCTGTTGTTGAGAAGCGTACGAACACTTCGACTGAAATGTGCAGGAGCTCCATCGTGCATGAACCACCTGTTTTGTCGTACTTGTAAAGGCACATGTTCTAGCAGCACAGGTAGAGTATCCCGTATGAAATCGTGGTAACGTGCTCCATTGAGCGTAGGTGGACGAAATTAAAATGAGCTCTAACACGGAAATTAAGCGTTTCCGGACACATGTTCACATAACATCTTTTCTTTATTTGTGTGTGATTAATGTTTCCTGAAAGTTTGGCCGTACCTTTTTGTAACACCCTGTACAAAGAACGCGCAGACCTAGCGAGAGCTAGCTGTTCTGTAACGGTAACGTATTTGGTTAAAAAGCGCGGTTGGTTTAATGTCGTGGTTTCAGTCCGGCTGCTTCTTACATTTTAACTGACTCAGCTATAGTTCTATGTTCTAACTTTTATGTACACTGTTTACGCTGCATCGGTAAGTATATGTTTAAGTTCTTGCCACAGCACTTAATCTTCAAGTGTATATACGCAAATCTCAGTATATCACACACATTAAATTCCTGATAAAATACAATGAACAGCCATGAAATTTTACTGACATTTGATTGTGGAGAACGGAATTCATCAGCATATTAAGGCCAAGCGTTTCAGTTAATCTAAGCAGTCTGTCTAAGAAAAGCAAATAAAATTTTTGAGAAGAAAGTCAAACGTTTTGTGAAATTTTTTATCTAAAAGTATGAAATAAAAAATATTAGAGAAACATTTGTTGCACCTCATTTCCTGCTCATGATTTCGAGCATCATTCAAAGGCACGTCGAATGTTTCTCATTTGTATGCTTATTGACACCTCATTTGCCTTGCTAACGTCTTCTGTTCTCGAAAATTATAACTTTAGTACTTGATTCGAAGGAAGCCCTTTTGACATTTAAATATCGCACCAATGTATGTTTTCATGTGCAACATAGCTAGGTCTTGAACTTTTTGACGCTTCATTTACATAGCTTGCAGCAGCTTTTCGTGGAATATTTCAATTTTTCCTCAACTCAGTAACTAAGTTTTCCTTAATTACCCTTATTACTTTCAAGCAATTAAATATTTTCATGCAAAAATAGACGTCATGCTGGTCACTTTGATACGTCGTTTGCTTGTTTCTCTCTCTTTATTTGGCTAAGAAAATACGGACAAAACCTCATTGTTTAATTTATAGGGAGTCTTGTTTTCGCTCTGCTCACATGTTTGACAAAAACGTATCATACGATAAAATACTTCTTTCTGTTTGCTGTCATTTCTAAAAAACGTTTCGATATCTTGAACAGTTTATGAGATACGGAGATTTTTACGACCAGACCATTTGATTCTTGAAAGGATTCGGACGCGGCGCGAGCGACCCGTCCGCGGATGTAACAACCAATATCTCAAGAATGAAAAAAAAAAAAAAAAAAAAAAAATCATTTCGCTCTCAACTTTAGATATAATTCTGATACACTGGTTACATTTCATAGGCAATCATGGATGGCCTAAAGTGAACTATAGGGAATGTCTAGGCAATGTGATTTTACCTCTGCAAACTCTTAAAAATTTCATACAGCCATGCACCCAGTTTCGTGCAGTACATTAACTACTATGAATAACGAAAATAAATTGAGACCTTTATAGAGAAAAGTTATCAAGCTGTAGAGATGCAGAAGAATCAAATTTTTTCACCGAATATTTTTCTTAAAATCTGATGATAAGTAATTGATAGCAGCCGGCGCGTTCGCTCCACTGCTTTGCCGAGAAGACTCGTAGCTGTCGCTCCCCTGTTGCGCATGCTGCAGCGACGAGATTCAAACACGTTTGTGTTCAAACGTCGCCAGTTGTAGCAGAGGACAGGCAGCACCACAGACTGCTCCAACAGAGGACACTTCCGTAACCATACCTGCGGTGGTGTTTCGTCGTCTGAAGCTGTCCCGCGATGACGGTCGCCTCTGTCGCTTACGTAGGACGCGGCCTTACCTGCTGCATGCTGCGCCCACCGATCGAGCTGACCTTCGTCTGCATTCTCCCCATCACGACAGCCGTGATGCAGATTGAGTTTGTGACACTTGCGCGAAGTGACACTTGTACAGAGATGGAATGCGTTGACATTTCCATGGAGTCCGACACACATCGGGTAGTAGTGCTTCGGTACGGGCTGTTCCAGAAGTAGGATATACCTGCCTGTCAGCCGCTACATACTACGTACTGAGGGGAAAATCAACTTCCTGCTCTAAGGACTCTGTCCGCACGTCGTTTTGTTGACAGAGCGGCTGTGGTGCACGCGGCTTTCTTCCAGAGTTCAGCACTGCAGCTTATCGCCGGCCGCTGTGACCGAGTGGTTCTAGGCGCTTCAGTCTGGAACCGCGTGACTGCTACAGTCGCAGATTCGAATCCTGCCTCGGGCATGGATGTGTGTGATGTCCTTAGGTTAGTTAGGTATAAGTAGTTCTAAGTTGTACGGGACTGATGATCTCAGACGTTCAGTCCCATAGTGCTCAGAGCCATTTGAATTTTTTTTTTTTTTTTTTTTTTTTTTTTGCAGGTTATCTCCGCATCAGTATTTTGTGGGTTATACCAACAAATAAGATATAATATTCTGCCGTTGAGTAAACTGCAGAAAGAGTAAGTGCAAAGAACGACTTTCCACTGAAAATAGCATACTTTTGGGCAAAGGTAGCCATGTTTGTATTACAGATGATGCAACAAATGAAGTGCGAAAACACTTTGTAAGTGCAGAAAGCGTGCAAAACAAACAGTTACTACCATTTCACCAATTTACGCTGAAGAAGTAGGGCATCTGTTCAATCGAGGCTATGAGTTATTAGCATCGTTGCCGTCACATAGATGTGGGAAGCAATCGCTGCGTAGCATAAGTCTAAAGTATATGGGACGTACACAAGGTCCAACTGATGATGAAGCAATATTCTTTCAAGAAAATAATTTACTGATGCACGTTGGCAACAAATTTTTACCTGCAGATAACAATAGAGGACCGAATTACAGAATATTTGTATTTGCTAGTGAAAAGGGAAAATCATCTAGAGTTCGAGCAGCAGGTTTGAAAAACTTGGAAATTTGTGGTAAGTTCCTATGGGACCAAACTGCTAAGGTCATCGGTCCCTAGGCTTAAAGAAATGGTTCAAATGGCTATGAGCACTATAGGACTCAACATCTGAGGCCATCAGTCCCCTAGAACTTAGAACTAATTAAACCTAACTAACCTAAGGACATGACACACATCCATGCCCGAGGCAGGATTCGAAGCTACGACTGTAGCGGTCTCGCGGTTCCAGACTGAAGCGCCTAGAACCGCTCGGCCACACCGGCCGGCCCCTAGGCTTACACACTACTTAAACTAACTTACGCTAAGGACAAAACACACACCCGTGCCCGAGGGAGAACTGGAACCGCCAACAGTGCTAGCCGCGCGAATCGAGGCAAGGGGCCTGAGTCCGCACGGCTACCCTGCACGGCGGCCGGTTTGGACAGTTGTTTGTACTTCGCGGTGATCTTACAAGGAATGCCCTGAGTGCGAGGTCACAAAAGGCCAATGATATTTACGGCATTCGACCCTCATGTTACACTGCTATTGGTGTTGATACAAAGCAGAGTGCTGGCAACGATAAACGAAGCAAACATTGCATTATATGTACAACAACCGTTGCCGAAGTTGACATTTCGTCAGAAAGGGATCCACGGAATTTCACAGGGTGAGAAGGAAGTGGCAGATGAAATATTAGCGTTTCCGCAAGATGAGTCAGTAGAATGTGTGGTGTAGTACACGCTCGACTGTGCGGACAGTCTACATGAGGAGTACAATGACGACGATACGTGCTTAACAAGTGAAAGTGATAGTGAAACAAGTGTCGAGTGATATAGTGTAACATCCTTGTCGGACAGGGAGCCACAAATCCCGTGTCCGGTGAAACGTAGCAAAGGACAATTACTGCCCTAGGAACCAGTACTAAACATAATTACCGAGCGAGGTGGCGCAGTGGTTAGCACACTGGACTCGCATTCGGGAGGACGACGGTTCAATCCCGTCTCCAACCATCCTGATTTAGGTTTTCCGTGATTTCCCTACATCGTTTCTGGCAAATGCCGGGATGGTTCCTTTGAAAGGGCACGGCCGATATCCTTCCCTAACCCGAGCTTGCGCTCCGTCTCTAATGACCTCGTTGTCGACGGGACGTTAAACACTAACCACCACCACCACCACCACCACCACCTCTAAACATAATTACGTACAAGGAAGGTCATCGGCAGTATAGTACAAAACACCATTATGGACATATTCCGAATTGGACAGATTTCGAATAATGTATGACCGTGCACAACGGGAGGACAAGGGCACTTGTTACAAAAACTGGTGTTTGCACGTTTCAGGAATGCTCGACACAATTCACAGGATGTGTATGATAGTGACGTACTTTGTTATGTACATCAAATTGCGCGCGACTTAGATTGCAGTGATTTCAAGGGAAGCGTCGTGCGGGATTAGCCGAGCGGTCTAGGGCGCTGCAGTCATGGGCGGTGCGGCTGGTCCCGGCGGAGGTTCGAGTCCTCCCTCGGGCATGGGTGTGCGTGTTTGTCCTTAGGATAATTTAGGTTAGGTAGTTTGTAAGCTTAGGGACTGATGACCTTAGCAGTTAAGTCCCATAAGATTTCACACACATTTGAACATTTTTTTCAAGGGAAGCAGTGGGTAGTTTCATAATTCAGACAGTGCTACAGAACTAGAAGACCTGAGATAACGATATTTCAAACAAAAAGTCAACTTGACGAGCACAGCAGACTGCGGATTGGTTAGTTCATTCGGGGGAGGTCACCAGACAGCGAGGTCATATGTCACACCGAATCAGGGAATGATGGGGAAGGAAGTTGGCCGTGTCCTTTAACAGAAACCATCCCGGTATTTACATGAAGCGATTTAGGGAAATCACGGAAAACCTACATCAGGATTGCCAGACGCGGGTTTGAAGCGTTGTCGCCGGCCGGTGTGGCCGAGCGGTTCTAGGCGCTTCGGTCTGGAACCGCGCGACCGTTACGGTCGCAGGTTCGAATCCTGCCTCGGGCATGGATGTGTGTGATGTCCTTAGGTTAGTTAGGTTTAAGTAGTTCTAAGTTCTAGGGGACTGATGACCTCAGATGTTAAGTCCCATAGTGCTCAGAGCCATTTGAACCATTTTTTTTAAGCGTCGTCCTCCCGAAAGTCAATCCAGAGTTCTAACCTCTGCGCCGTCTCGTTTGGCAGACTGGGAAATCGACCCGAAAATTTGTAGAGACGATAAACAAGAGAATAACAACTGTGGTATGAGCACTTCTTCTGGCCAATAACTGATTAAAATAACCTACTTTTGCTTTATTCCTGAGATTGCAGTTGACACCACCTGGTGCTATTGGACAGTTGTTTGTTTTTTTATGCCTATAAATGTATTGCTGGACTATCTCAAGCCTCGCCGTAAAGGATAGCCAGTTTCATGATTAGCTCCGTGACAGGCTATTTCGAATTTGCTTGCATTTCATCACATTCCATTAGTTCTCATTACCCGCTTACACCAATATCTATACACATTCTTTAAGAGCAGATACCTAGCTGAACATCCTGCACAGTTTGTAACTTCCATCGAGTTCACTATAGGTCTTCATGGTGCGAATCTTTGTGATCAGTGTGGCGTGCAATTTTTCATTCGGTTTGTTTAGAACATTTTAGAACAAGCAATGTCGATTTTGTGAAGCGTAATACATACGTCGCATAGAAGGTTGATCTCTACACCTTCCGGACAGTATTTTCTGTCGCCCTGCTGATTCACATGGTCAGTCATTAGCAGATAATATTTTTTCTCTCATAGCTGTTAACATAGCACTTTCAAATGAGCCTTACTAAAGACTGAACTTTCTATCTTGCACTCAAGGAATTCCTTGGTAGTAGTACTTGGGACGAAACCAACACTATTCTACCTATATATGCTTCACTGCTGAACAAAAAGCGAGAAACATATGATCTTTTTTTTGGAGCTGTTACATCCAATGTGCCTGGATGGAATCCTACGTCTCTCATGATGGATATCGAAATTGCAATCATCCAATCAGCAACAAGTCTGTTTCCTGAAAGAGAGCTTGCAGGTTGCAACTGCCATTTAAATCAGTGTTTGTGAATACAGGTTTGGTGCTGGCGCGTTGTTCCTGCCTATAAGGAAAATGAAGAGCTACACCGTCCCATAAGAATGTCTTCAGCTCTAGTACATCTTCCTCTGGAATTGTTGGACGATGGTTGGGAGTGTATTCAGTAGAACGAGCATGGAAACGCAAAAGCTTCAGGACTTCTACGACAGCTTTGTGGACCAGTGTCTCAATAACAAGCGTATGCCAAGAAATATGTGTTATTGCAGCGGAAGGAGCCATCGCATTAGCAAAGTCTCTGAGCGATTGAACCGAAGAATGGACACATTAATATCAAAAGTTCATACAAATCTTTACCCA
This sequence comes from Schistocerca americana, assembly GCF_021461395.2. Classification (NCBI taxonomy): domain Eukaryota; kingdom Metazoa; phylum Arthropoda; class Insecta; order Orthoptera; family Acrididae; genus Schistocerca; species Schistocerca americana. The sequence goes on from NC_060130.1 coordinate 355,873,967, forward strand.
CCAGTTTGGTCGATTAATTTTAAATATCATACAGAAATTATAGTGATGAACAAAATGTCACAATCACTGTAAATATTATTATGTGTACACTGAAGCGAATTTAAGGCACGTCATACTAACTCGCAATCTCGTAAACAATGAAAATATCAAAAATAAATTTAATGATAGACGAAAAGAGACTATCTTTTTGTGGTGTTCCCTGGAAACGACACAAAGTCGGCTAAATATCTCTTGCAATTTCGAAAATACATTGTTTTACCCATTTCTATGTTAGAACTGTTAATATACTGAAGCGCCAAAGAAACTGGTATAGGCATGCGTATTCAAATACAGAGATATGTAAACAGGAAGAATATGGCGCTGCCGTCGGAAACGCATATATAAAAGAAGTGTCTGGCGCAGTTGTTAGATCGCTTACTGCTGCAACAATGGCAGTTTATTAAGATTTATCTGAGTTTGAACGTGGTGATATAGCTGGCGCACGAGCGATGGGACACAGGAGCTCCGAGGCAGCGATGAAGCGCGGATTTTCCCCTACGACTATTTCAAGAGTTTACTGTGAATATCATGAATCCGGTAAAACATCAAATCTCCGATGTCGCTGCGGCCTGAAAAAGATTCTGCAAGAACGGGACCAACGACGACTGAAGAGAATCGTTCAATGTGACAGAAGAGTAACTCTTCCGCAGATTGCTGGAGATTTCAGTGCTGGGCCATCAGCAAGTGGCAGAGTGCGAATCATTCAACGAAACATCATCGATATGGGCTTTCGGAGTACCCTTGATGTCTGCATGACAGGAATTTTTACGCCTCGCCTGGGCCCGTCAACACCGACATTGGACTGTTGATGAGTGGAAACACGTTGCCGCGTCGGATGAGTTTCGTTTCAAATTGTATTGAGCGGATGGACGTGTATGGGTGTGGAGACAACCTCACGAATCCATGGACCCTGCATGTCTGCAGGGAACTGTTAAAGCTGGTGGGGGCTCTGTAATGGTGTGGAGCGTGCGCAGTTGGAGTGATATGGGGCCCCTGACACATCTAGATACGACTCTGACAGGTGACACGTACATAAGCATGCTGTCTGATCACCTGCATCCATTCAGGTCCATTGTGCAATCTAACGGACTTGGGGAATTACAGTAGAACAATGCGACACCATACATGTCCAGAATTGCTACAGTGTGAAGTGGCTTCAGGAACACTCTTCTGAGTTTAAACACTTTCGCTGGCTACCAAACTCCCCAGATATGAACATTGAGCATATCTGGGATGCCTTGCAACGTGCCTTTGAGAAGAGATCTCCACCTCCTCGTACTCTTACGGATTTATGGACAGGACTACAGGATTCATTGTGTCAATTCCCTTCAGCACTACTTCAGACGTTAGTCGAGTCCATGCCACGTCGTGTTATGGCACTTCTGCGTGCTTGTGGGGGGGGGGGGCCCTAAACGATATTAGGCAGGTGTACCAGTTTCTTTGGCTCTTCAGTATATAGTGAGAGATTCCGAACGATTTTCATTTGCATCCGACTCCTGAAGACAGTCTGAAAGTGTTGTTTAACTTTTCACTATGTCTTTAAACTAACTCCTAGTAACATGTGTCGTTGTGTACAGCACTTGTGCTACACCACTAGACAGGAAACTAATTCTTAGGGTTACTGTACTCGCCTGTTGCTAACTGAGAGGCCCAGGCTCCGTACAAATGTCTCTCCGGCAAGTGCAATCCGCGCAGATTACTGGGGCAAGGCTTAGCGCAACTACACTCAACGAGAGCGCTGAGGTTTCGGCGGAGGGCCACAGCCACGCTAGGCTGTGGAGCACGCCGACATCCGCTTCGCCCTGCACGAGGCCGCCCAACTGACCGCCGACAACACCAGGTGCTTCGACCGTAGATTCCACGACGGGCTCTGGCGCGCCACTCAGAGCGTTCCTGGATCGCGGACCTAGCAGGGCTGTTACCACGCTGAGGAGGAGAATGAATCACTGTACAACTCTCAGCAGTACATGGATGTTTATTTCATACTGTATCACTGATGCTCCGTGTGTGATAGGTCCTTCCCGCCTTGTTGCTCGACCGCCCTGAACCCTCGTGGGGGTCACTTCTAGTGAAACCCTATAATGTACTGAGATGCCAACATGCCGACTCATATATATATATAAATACAAGGTGAGTCAGGAGGAAAGGTATGTGTTTTGACGGGTGATAGCATTACTGAATCTCAACAAAGAACTTGATGTGGACATGTGCCGTATTCCGAATGGTTTCCGAGATAGAACACTTTTAATGTAAATTTCTATTTATTGTCATTGTTTACAACGCACGACAGTAACATAAAGGAAGTTGAGACGAACATTTTGATACAGTACGCTTGTGGTCTATCAAGTCGGAAAACTACCTCAAAGTGGCCTACAAAAAGTACCTAAGCTACAGCTCACGAGCGAGATTTTCAATATCCCCCGATCTCTCCACGCAAACTGTTAGTCCTAGGCAAAAAATAAATAGGACCATTTATTTGTAGAAAATTTAATTTAGTTTAGTTGTGTACTGAGACACGTTTTCGTTGGAGTGTGCAGTTGTCGAATTATTAAAGAAAAACGTACAAAAGTGATATTAAACGTGTTCTACCTCGGAAACCATTCGCAATAGGGCATATGTCCATAAGAAGTTTATTGTTCAGAATAATTAATACTATCGCGTCTGAAAGCATGTACCTTTCCTCCTGACTCACGGTGTTACAAAAAGGTACGGCCAAGCTTTCAGGAAACATTCCTCACACACAAAGAAAGAAAATATGTTATGTGGACATGTGTCCGGAAACGCTTACTTTCCATGTTAGAGCTCATTTTATTACTTCTCTTCAAATCAGATTAATCATGGAATGGAAACACACAGCAACAGAACGTACCAACGTGACTTCAAACACTTTGTTACAGGAAATGTTCAAAATGACCTCCCTTAGCGAGGATACATGCATCCACCCTCCGTCGCATGGAATCCCTGATGCGCTGATATAGCCCTGGAGAATGGCGTATTGTATCACAGCCGTCCACAATACGAGCACGAAGAGTCTCTACATTTGAATTCAAACTGAGGGGCATTTATTCACAAAGTAGAGTGTACTCCTGAACTGCATTAAACTTGGAACGCATATAAAGTCCTAACACTACGGTCCCGTAAGAGCAGACTGTATTAATCATTATTATTCAGTGAAGACTGGCTGGGTCAAGGGGAATAACATGGACATACATGCGCAAAGTCTCAGACATTCATAAAATTACTAAAGATATTATTCACCATTTTCTCGCTAGTGTAGAGTCATCAAACTAGAATAAAACGTTTTCGGTTTTCGAGCCGCGTCAATTCGAATAAAATCCTCGAGCTGTCTATGACCATCTCCGCCATCGTCGTCAGGAGTTCACTGACTGCCGGAGCTGCTACGGTTCCTCGCTTATATAGGCATGATGATATCATCAACAGCCAGTCAGATAGACCCAATGTCGCCAACGTCCGCCTCTGTTGGGGCGAAAGAAAGCAAAGACAGATGCACGACACGGGAGCGGCAGTTTCAAACGTGGCGCCTGCCCCTGGCGCCACCTGACGTCACCGGTGCTGCCACGGGCAATAGCTCCGCTAGCTGCCCGGGTCGACTTCGCGCGTGCGCCACATTGGGTCTCTCTGATTGGCTCCTGATGATGTCGTCATGCCTATACAAGCGAGAAACCGTAGCAGCCCCAGCAGTCAGTGAACTCCTGACGACGATGGTGGAGATGGTCATCGAAAGCTCGAGGATTTTATTCGAATTTACGCGGCTTGAAAACCAAGAACGTTTTATTCATGTATGCCGTCGCGAAAGACTCCAAGGACTCATCAAACTAGACTGTGAGTCGCAGCAGGAACAAAAAACGAAACGCAACCACTATCAAGACGCATGAAGTGGATCGAGAATCAGGTGAAGAGCAAGTTCTGCCTCATCTTAGTTTACTCGAATGACAGCAAATCTGTTACCCTCGAAAACCCAACAGTGCTTCTAATAAATAACTTTAAAGTTGTACAAAGTTCCCTACTCGAAAACTATGAACTAATTCCCGTCCAAAATCGCCGCTTAAGTGAGGACAGAAGCAACATGTATGCTCCAGCACAGAGGCTCGTCTGCAGCTCGGCTGTTCCGTGAACCACTAACTTCTGCTTGTAATCCAATCTACAACGCGTCTGTTCACAGAGACCGGAAAAACTTGGACGTGGGGAGGTGACCAATCAACAAGACTAATCCGTTGCTGAAACCATTCATCCCCCCCAATCAAAGGACAGGAGAGATGACGCCTGTTTATTCGTTCTCAAAAATTTTGTTTAGGTTCAACAACTGATATTTGAAAAACACATTTCTCTAAGAGAACCACTTGCGACAACATCTGCTCGGAAAACCAGCACAGATAACGCCCCAACGCGCAGCCCCAGTGGCGCCGCAAGCTACCTTTGAATGTTGGAATCAGCTGCTGTTTCCACTCCTCGGCCGCATAGCTGAACCAAGAAAGTCAACCTACATTAACCCAGTTGCATGCTATTGCAGATACGTCCACATGCATTCAATCCAGCAATCATCCACGTTTATGACAGCTGGTTACAGGTGCACGGTGTGTTGACCATCAAAAGTAATAAAATAGGAATAGAACAGACTCAGTTTTCTCTTCCCTGGCTTGTAAAAACGTGAGAAAATACGGACAGAGAAGAGACACTCTACCGAACTTGATAAAATCGCAGAATTATAAAGCCACAAAATTATATGAAAGATGAATTGACTGCCACATTTCAAGTACAACAAGATTAGAGCGTTAGATGGCGATGTGCAGACACGCTATGGAATGTAGCATCTAAAAGCACATGAACATACGACACTAAATAAAAAAAACAACCGTAAGTTCTTTTTTTTTAAGAAAAGGAAAGTAAAAGTGAAATTCCTTAAAATAGGGATGACGTAACGTAATGATGAACTTCTTAATAGAATTATTGTAAGGACGTTACTTAAAATTACAATGGAATGTTGTACATGGGTATTGTCATAATAACGCGGCCGTTGTGTTTGCTTGGGTTGATGATACTGGGGTCGCCGCCAAATAAGCGACGGCTTCTGGGCAACGTACACTAGCATCGATTGTAATACTAAAGTCGTCATTGTGTTAAATCATCCATATATTAGGCTAATTTAGCATTTACATATACGTTTAAAAATTCGCTTGTTTTTATATTTGGTAATCATATTATGTTAAAAGGCTTCCACCGTCACATTAGTCCATATTGCGTTTACAGACGTCAATTATTTTGTAGCAAATGACTGTGCCAACAATACAAACACTTTTACATGCTACATCCGATAGCGTGTCTGCACTAATGCCATCCGATGATCATGGCTTGTTGTATTTATGGCATCCTATGTTACTAAACAGTAGTACTGGTTCTTGATAATATTGTAGAATCGAATACCATGGTATATCTCACTTTTACATATACTTAGGGGCTTCAACAAGTAAGTTATACATTTCATCCGACGATAAGACCACTCTATAACAAACGTTGCGCATTGTCAGGAGAGAGTACAAGATCCGGGATTTCTGCAGACATAGTTCTGCTGCGGTAAGGACGGGAGAATCGCAGTGTGCGAGTGCAACGAAGCGACAAACGAAAACGTACTCCAAATTTGAAATACACGGACAAGACAATTCTTCTGAGCACAACGTCTAAATTGCACACAGATTCGCCGTGAAATCCTACCGATACGTGAACCAAAGGCAGTGAGCGTCCAGCTCTGGCGAAATGACGCCATCAAATTGATCGAAGCCTTCGTCGTCGTAACAAACGACAATGTTCAGGCAATCGAGAAGCTGAATTGCAGCAATCGCAGAGTGACTATCAGCAGATGCGAATCTCAACAGGTAGTGCCCATTCAGTGGTCCGAGATCTTCCGCATTATCGGAAATTGTGCTCACGATGGGTTTCGCAAACACTTCCACGTAAACGCAAAGGTGCTAGGTTTACGGCCCTGAAGAACAAGATGTGTGAAAAATTAAGCAAAGGTATTGTGCAGTTCAGTTCTCACATTGCGTTGGCATATAGGACTAGCAGCAAATTTCATTATTTACATAGTTTCCCGTCCCTGTTGCATACATTTTTCTTAATGGTGACTAATTTAGAACGAGATCTTTCAATTTCGAACCACTGCTTACATTTTTACAATCACAAGATAAAGATGCAAGCTATGGTTCGAAGGTGAACGGACTCGTTCGAAACTAGTCGCCATTAAGTAATATGTTTGCAACTATGACAGAAACCTAAATAAATAAAGACATTGTGCACTGTTCTCCTGTACGACAATGCAGCACCCAACACGAGCTTTGCTTCAACGTATTCGGCGGAAGGTTTGGAATCATCCGCCATACAGTACAGATAATGCATCATACGATTTCTGTCTGTTCGGCAAACCGAAACAGCTTCTCGCAGGGAAAGATATTTTCCAACGACGAGGACGTTCTCACAGCTGTTTTCTTACGGCTCCGTAACCAAGGAGCGAATTTCTATCGCCGACAAATTAAACGATTTGTACAACATTCTGATTGTTATTTATAGAGACTTGATGACTATGTTGAAAAATAGGGTCATGTACTTGTGTCACTTTGATGTGTAGTCCCAGCATCCAATAAAAGTTGCTCGACTAGCCAGAAAAATGTGGAACTTACTTTTTGAAGTCCATTCGAATGTATGTAACATATTGTGCTTCGTGAGATAACTACTTTTCATTGCTGTCTTTTTATATGACAGATTTTGAAGATGGCTTCGACTGAAACGTGTCAAATTGTAAAGTTTATACAATAAAAACGATCAATACGAGGTATTACCTCATTTAGTGCAATTATGATCGTATCTACTTCTACATTATATTCCAATAGCCACCTAACAGTGTGTGGCGGACAGTACCTCTGGTACCACTAACAATTCCTCGAATTTTCTCGTCGTTGTCATTTCGTGAGGTGTGTGTGGGAGGAAATGGCTCTGAGCACTATGGGACTCAACATCTCAGGTCATAAGTCCCCTAGAACTTAGAACTACTTAAACCTAACTAACCTAAGGACATCACACACACCCATGCCCGAGGCAGGATTCGAACCTGCGACCGTAGCAGTCCTGCGGTTCCGGACTGTAGCGCCAGAACCGCTAGACCACCGCGGCCGGCGTGGGAGGAAATAGTATGTTGTCCGACTCATCCTTGAAAGCGCTCTCTCGATATCTCAATAGTAAACCTCTCCGTGGTGCATAACGCCTTTGTTGCAACGTCTGCCTCTGGAGTTTGTTGAGGATCTATGTAACGCTCCTACGCCGAATAAACGATCCCGTGACGAAACGTGCTTCTCTTCGTCTTATCTTGTCTATTTCTTCTATCAGTCCTACCTGGTAAGGACCCCATATTGATGAACAATAATCAAGAATAGACCGAACAAACGGCCTATAAGCTACTCACTTTGTGGATGAGTTACATTTCCTTAACATCCTTACTATGAATCTCAGTCTAGCATCTGCTTTTCCTACGATTTGGTTTATGTCGTCATTCCATTTAAGGTCGTTCTGGATATTTAATCCTAGGTATTTTACGGTATTACGGTAGATACTGTTTCTAGCAGTTTATCATCAGTAATGTAGTTGTACAGTAGCGGAATTTTTTCCCTATGTTTGTGCAATATATTACGTTTATTTACGTTCAAAGTCAACCGCCAGTACCTGCGTCATTAATCAATCCTCTGTGGGTCATTCGGGAAATCGATACTGTATTCTGGCGATGCTACTTTCTTATAGACAGCCGCAGCATCTGCGCACAGTCTTGAAGGGCTTTGACGCTTTCTGCTATATCATGCACACAAACTGCGAACAGTAACGGTCCCATCACATTTCCTTGGGATACTCCGGAAATTATCTTTACATCTGTCGAATTTGTACCGTTAAGAACGACGTGTTGAGTTCTGTCTGCAAGGAAGTCTTGAATCAGTCGCAAATCTGGTCCGATACTTGATAAGCTAGTATTTTTTTCACTAACCGGCAGAGCGGAACGGTGCCAAATGTCTTCCTGAAGTCAAGGACCACGGCATCAACCTGTGCGACGTTATCTGTAGCGTTTTGGACATTCTGGAGGAGGAGAGCGATCTGAGTTTCACAAGATCTCTGTTTGCGAAATCCATACCGATTTTTGTAGAGGAGATTTTCGTTCTCCAAAAACATCATAACTCTTGAGCATAAAACATGTTCCATAACTTTCCAACAGTTAGACGTCAATTATATAGGCCTATAATTATGTGCATCTGTCCTACGGCCCTTCTTTCCTCCAGCGATCTACGATAAACTGTTGCGAGAAGGGGAGCAAGTTCTTTCACGTAATCTTTGTAGAATCTTATAGATATCTCATCTGGTCCTGATGCATTTCCACTACTAAGCGATTGTAGCTGCTTTCCTGTTCCGCGACCAGTTACCTCAGTATCTGTCCTTTAAACGTTCGTAGGGTGATTGAAAGGAGAGACCTTGTTACGATCTCCTCGATGCAGTCATTTCGGAAGACCGAGTTCACTATTTCCGCCTTTTCTTTGTTATCTTCTATTTCGGTACCGTCCGCCCTGGTAGCTGAGTGGTCAGCGCGGCAGAATGTCAATCCTAAGGCCCCAGGCTCGATTCCCGGCTGGCTCGGAGATTTTCTCCGTTCAGGGACTGGGTGTTGTGTTGCCCTAATTATCATCATTTCATCCCCATCGACGCGCAAATCGCCGAAGTGGCGTCAAGTCGAAAGACTTGCACCCGGCGAACGGTCTACCCGACGGGAGGCTCTAGTCACACGACATTTTTTTACATTTCGGTACCAGTGTGATCACTGAGTTAATGACTAGAGGCTTTCGAACCCCTTACTGATTTTACATAAGATCAAAACCTCTTAGGTTTTTTACTTACATCGGATGACAAAATTTTACTTTCGAAGTCATTGAAAGCTTCTCTCATTTATCACCTTAAGCTCATTTACGCTTCTTTCAAGCTTATCAGCTAGGTTTTGATTTCTCTTGATTTGTGATGAAGCTCTCTTTGTTTACGTAACAGTTTTCCAACACAGCTATTAAACCACGGTGGATCTTTCTCATCCCTTAGGACCTTGCTTGGAACTTGCTTGTCTAAGGCATTTTTCAATTTGTCCACCGCATCTTCGTCCTCAAAACTGAATATTTGATGCTGACTACTCAGATACTCTGCAGTTTGCATCCTGTGAGTCTTGCTAAGCAAAAATGTCTTCTTATCTTTCTTAACTATCCTTACAAAACCCGCAATCATACTGTTACAGCCTTATGATCACTGATACCTTCCTCTGCGTTAACTGATTTGGTAAGTTCAGATCTATTTGTTGCAAGGAGGTCTAAGACGTTACCTTCACGAATTTTACCATCTGCAAGAAATAAATTTCGGACAAGATAGCAAGAATAATGTCACACGAATTCCTGTCTGTGGCACTAGTTTTGATGATATGACGCTCCCAAACTGTATCTGGCAACCTAAAGTCACCTGCCTTTACAACAGCATGATCAGGAAAATTATTAACGATATTTTACAATTTCTCTCTGAACCCAGGCGGTCTATAAGACCATCAGATTATCATATTGACCGACCGACCTTTGACTCTTAACTTTCCCAGAGTAGTTCACACTCCAAATCCGCATAATCTCGGTAGGTATATTTTGAGTTCTTTATTGCGATAAACTCGCCGCCACCACTAACCTATCCTTACGGTAAATATCCCAGCCTGGACTTAGGGTATGTTTGCTCTTCACTTGCGGTTTCAACCAGATTTCTGTTTCTAACACTATTTGGTCATTATAACGTACAATAAGCGACGCTAAGCCTGGGAGCTTTCCTTCGATGATCCTGTAGTCTACTAATAACATTTTTATATCCGATCTGCGAGGACGAGTGTTCTCTGAGAACATCATAACCGTTGTTGTAACTTCGATTTTGGCAGGCAATTCGTCTCTGATCTCTAATCTAAAAACCGTCATGTGCACACCACACGTATTCCACTACCCTGGTAGCCACTTCCTGTGTGCAGAACACATCTGACCTTACCTGACCTGACCAATGCTGCACCTGATAACAGAGGTCGATAAATTCGCATCCGATACCGTCGGGAGTCGTCTGAGCCTCTGGTGCAGACCCCTCCTTTCTGATCCACCCAGAGGGCCGCAATCGACCATGCGTACGATGCTAGAAATAGTTTATCGTACACCCCGCTGAAAGTAGCAAAGGGTGGCCTCAGTACCCTAGCATCAGGCGTCATTCATGCCGACATGTGCCAGTGTTAGCACAGCCGGTTGCACCCAATGCACTGGATAGCCACCGGACGAGAGCGCCCGGCAAACGTACCGAGTACACACTGGCGTTCTTTCCCGCCCAGCATGCTATTTCCCTCAGGGGCTCCGATACTCGCCTAACGTTGGAGCTCAAAATGAGTAGCACACCCGCCCTCTGCACTTGTCCGGACTGGGAAGGAAAATCGGCCGCTAGTCCAACAGGAGAGGCATCCCATCAGCATTCACGAATCTCTGTAATCCCACACCCAACTTGAACGAGAAGTTTTCGGTCTAACCCACGATCTGTCAATAGGTGCCGGCCGGAGTGGCCGAGCGGTTAAAGGCGCTACAGTCTGGAACCGCACGACCGCTACGGTCGCAGGTTCGAACCCTGCCTCGGGCATGGATGTGTGTGATGTCCTTAGGTTAGTTAGGTTTAAGTAGTTCTAAGTTCTAGGGGACTTATGACCACAGCAGTTGAGTACCATAGTGCTCAGAGCCATTTTTGTCAATAGGTGAAAATTTATTTACTTTCTTTTCCTTAGGTTATGAATCTCTTGACTGGGCCGATGCGGTCCACCAGGAGTTTTTCTCCTTTGTCCAACTCCACCAGGAGTTACTCTTTTATGTCCAACTCCTCCAGGAGTTCCTCTCCTATGTACAACTTCTCCAGGAGTTCCTCTCCTATGTCCAACTTGTCCAGGAGTTCCTCTTCTATGTCCAACTTCTCCAGGAGTTCCTCTCCTATGTCCAACTCCAGCAGGAGCTCCTTTGCTACGTTCAACTACACCAGGAGTTCCTCTCCTACGTCCATCTCCATTAGGAGTTCCTCTCCTATATCCAACTCTTCTTCTCAGAGCAGCACTTGCACCTATCATTCTCAGTCAATCCAATCGCAGCTTTTCCCTACAGTTTTTACACTCTACAGATCCCTTAAGTGCCATGGAAATTATTTCTTGATGTCTCAACACATGTCCTATCATTCTGCCCCTTCTTCTTTCAAAGCTTCCCACACGTTCCTCTCATCGCCGATTCTGCGGAGAATCTCCTCATTTCTGATCTTATCAGTTCACCTCGTTTTCAAAATCATTCTGTAGCACCACATCTCAAACGCTTAGATTCTCTTCTCTTAGGGTTTTTCCTCAATCCATGATTCACCTCCATACAATGCTGTAGTCCAGAGGTACCTTCTCAGAAATTTCTTCCTCAAATTAAGGCCGATGTTTGTTACTAGTGGACTTATTTCGGTCAAGAATGCGCTATTTGCCTGTCCTAGTCTTCTTTTTACGTCCTCCTTGTTCCGTCCGTCATGTGTTATTTTGTTTCCAAGGTAGCAGAATTTTTTCACTTCGTGGTCCCCAATTTTTCTATTAACTTTATCACTGATTTCATTGCTGGCACTCTTCATTACATTCGTCTTTCTTCAGTTTTTCTCGCAGTCCATAATGTGTGCTAATTAAACTGTTCATTTCATTCAACAGGTCTTCCAATTATTTCTCAGTTTCACTGAGGATAGCCGGCCGTAGTGGCCGAGCGGTTCTAGGCGCTACAGTCTGGAACCGCGTGGCCGCTACGGTCGCCGGTTCGAATCCTGCCTCGGGCATGGATGTGTGTGATGTCCTTAGGTTAGTTAGGTTTAAGTAGTTCTAAGTTCCAGGATACAGATGACCACTGCAGTTAAGTCCCATAGTGCTCAGAGCCATTTCACTGAGGATAGCAATGTCATCCTCAATGCTTATCTTTGACGTATTCATACTTTCATCTTCAATTTTAATTCCATTCTCAAGCCTTCCTTTTATTTTTGTCATGGTTTCTTCGATGCGTGACGTGTGTGAGAAAAGCAATGAGACTGATTCTTTATCTACCAAAGATTTAATTCTTTTTTTCAATAACAGTGCTATCTTCTGAAAACTAGATCCCTTTGGCAGCTATACACCAGCGGTGTCGCTGGAGCAGTCTTGCTAGCAGCGCTGAAAGACTTGAAGTGTTAGGGTTTTTAAGATGTGGGTCACATTCATTTAAATGTTCTCCAGTGTCCAAAAATGACGTCCATTTAAAACATTTTTGAATTTCGGGAAAAGAAAAAAGTCACGATCTAGCACCCACTAGTCTACAATGTCCGGACTCACGCGATTTACCCATTTCCTGGGCCTTGAAAAGACATATTTGTAAAACGCTATGTTGACAGTTTGTCCAGGAGGTAACAAGTGCAAGCACACATTCTATGTTTTCGTTAGTTCTTGAAGTTGAAAGTCTCCCTGAGCAAGGCTCGTCTTCAACGTGTTTTCTCTGCCTTCCAAAATTGATTTGTGGCAGCGAAAAACTTGTTCTCTTTAGAAGGAATGTTCCCCATAGGCCTGTTTCAGCTTTTCAAAGGTCACTCGCGGTCTCTTTGAGTTTAACGCAAATCTTGATGGCACAATATTACTCCAAATTTCGGTGTTACATTTTCGTAACACACAACAGAAACCCAACTTCTCTGACGTCGCTCTCAAAAATCATGCGACAGCTGTACAGAGCTGAAACTCAGACTGAATATCTGGAAGGGATGAACATGCCGGTGTACACAACGAACCCAACACAGGGTAACCAGATTATCGCAGGGTTGTCAGTCTCAGTACTTTCCTGAGACACCTCTTATACTGTGTGGTGAGAAATAGTCTGAAAAGCTTGTAAGAATGTTTCAGGCTGTGCTGAGAAATAATCGTTAAGAAACAAATTCGATTCGTAGCGCCGTTTCCGAGTTCATTAGCATTGAAGTTAGCCAATCAGACCTTGGCGTGCGCAAATTCAAGCATCCCGCCAGATACTATTAGTGACTGTTATTCTCACAGCGTAGATGACAGCGCACGACACTGCTCACTCTTTCTCTCAGGTTCTATCCTTACTACCGTAGCATGTCAAATTTTTCATCGCTTTCTTGTTCGGTTTTAAGAAACCAAAGGAAACACGTTTGGCGGCACCATCTCTGGCGAGACACTTGAATTAGCGCGCGCAACGTCCTGATCAGCTAAATTCAATGCTAATTAAGTCGGAAACGGGGCATAGCGAATATTTTTCTTAACAACTATTTCTCAGCACAGCCTGCACTGGAACATCCTTACAAGCTTTTTAGGTTGTTCCTGACCGCTCTGTAAATGAAGAGTATGGGCGAAAGACTTCATCCCAGTCTTACACTTTTTCTACTCTGAGCACTTCGTTCCCGCTCTTTCGTTCTTACTACCTAGAGTAAGACAGCAATGGCAAGCACAAGTGCTCTTCGCAGCCGCGCAAACGATACAGTTTCACAGGAATCGCGTCATTCAGAAAACGGACACGCGAGCTGTTGAAGAGGCGTCAAGCAGAAAGGCTGTGATTAGGCTGCGAGTGCCTCGACACGTAATGCAATAAGCGCTGCGAAAGTGTGCCGCCGTGGGCAGTAGGCGTGACTGTGAAGCCGATTTACGAGCGGGGGAAGCGGCGAGTGAAGCGTGCGAAAGCGCCAGTCACGCCGGCCTGCGCTCCGGGCCGCTACTGCGCGTAATTGCAGCCAAGGCCGCGCTCTGCACGCCACTATCGCTCCATCTCCATCGCACTGCCGCGCCAACCGCCAACCACTTCCCAACAAAACTGCTAAATAACATAATACGTTGTCTGCCTGATTTTATAGAAGCCCGCACAAATCCTCGCCTGCTTCTTCTTCTGACTTGCCGCGTTTTCACTGCAACAGCCCGTGGCGATTTCATCATCTCTTTAGCTGCTTCGTACAACAGAGTTTGGTCTACAACGAGGCGTCGCCACTACTATACCCAGGGTCGTATAAAGGGTGTAAGCAGTTACTGTTTACAGGATACCACAGTGATGTAGGGAAAGTCGAGACGAACAGCTTGAGATAGGTTTCTTGTTGTCCATCCGACTTTCGTTAAGAATCAGTAAGTTTGTAACTAACCTGTTACTACAGGTTATTACGTTAAGAGTGGGAATGGAAACGCTTATTGATTGTGAAATTAACGTAAGAAGATTAGGGTCGCCACCGACTCTAACCATACAACTAATCAAAGGTTTGGCCGACTCGGAAAATAAATTAATTTAATCACAGACCAAAAACTCATAAAAATACGTATGTCATAATATCGCTCATAGGGGATGCGATGTAATTAATAGTATTTCCCGTGCACTGTCCACGAGAATCAACCATTTAAAATAAAATAGCACATGCATGAACACTGTGAAGAAGATCAGCTCCCAGCAACACACCTGAAAATAAGACTTAATCTAAACCATTTGTTTTAAAATAAAGGGGGAAACTAATCACTGGGCCTGTGCGTAAGGAAACGCGTTGGATGTGCTAACAGTAAAGCTACGAGGTGAGTGGCTTAAGTGCAAAAACGTAACCTCGGAACACAAGAGAAAATTGTGGATAAAATCATTTATTCCTAAGATAAGGATGTGAGGCATGTACACGATTCCTGATAACACGTTGTTTGTGGAGACACAATTTCTAGGTATAGTGCCAAATTCCAACAATATCACATCACACAATCATGTTAACATTATCTAAAACAAACATGCGATCGGACAGTTAGTGATGCCGGTAGCCCAACAAACTATAATGTTCTACCACGTGGTAGGCTCCCCACGGATGAAAGACACATAAAGCAAGAAAAGTTTACGAGAGGGCAAAGCTAGAAATATTTAGAAAGATGAAAGCTTGTACAGGCACAACTGAAGGCAAACAGACATTCATACAGAAGCGAGTGCTCACTTCTTATCGACACCTTTGTGTGGCGCTCTTCCGGCGGATCCAGGTCTGCTACAGAAATTTACTAAAAGAAAAATCTGCCAAAGTTTTGCATTCCTTGCTGCGACAAGGCAAAGCAATCTTTCAGAGCTGAAAAGCGAGACCAAAAGCTAACAGCTCTCCCCTCGCCAAGTAACAGCGCGCCACGCGGTCAGTCTAACTCACCCTTCTTCGACTGGAGCACAGCTGTGGACGCTTCCCGTACCGGCGGAAGACTGCCTCCCGCTTCTTCTCCAGCCTCTTCCACGCTCCGCGTGGCCCGGAAAACCCAAAGATGCCATTTCCGCCACCAACCTAACGCAGGTGGATTTCTCACAAGTAGTGAAAACCTCTTTGCCTACTTGACTACTACGAGAGTTGGCTATTCTGTACAACTGCTGCTGAATTTGTACGACTATCGCAGACTTTCTGCAGCAGACTATGCCACCGGCTAGCAACGTGCCACACAACCACATTCATTCAATCACGCTACTATGCGAGTTATGTGAAAAGAGAAACAAGGAAAAGAAAGAGAAATGCTAGTGAAAATGGGCTACCGGACTAATGAAAGGTGGCTACAGGACCCTGTCAACTTAGCCTTCCCTATGAGGGCAATGAAAGACAAGACAAAGAAAAACAAAAACAAAAACAACTTTTAAAGACGTTATGCAAAAACCAGTTACTTTTCCAAATCTGTTAAAACTAACCTCCATAGTCGCCTCATACTAAGAAGGTCTGCAAAACAAAATGCTTTAATTGTTAATTTTACGCTGTTAAATTCACAAGTATACAGTAAAATTGACACAAACGTCAATTTTACAATTTAAGAGAGCACGGCTACGCTGGTGGCGTAAGTGGGGGAGAAGATGCACTAAAATATCGATCGACGCGCACGCGCTGTAGCTTAGATGGATTTCGCAGGCCAATATTAGATTGTTTCCCGGCTTGATAGACTGCAAGTGTGCTATATCAAATTGTTCACATCCTGAATTCTCCCAGCCAATACAAGGTGCTTGCCAATTCCTATTACAGGCTTTTGGGGGCTGTAGAGGGGATTTGGTACATAAAGTTTTGCAACAAACATTGCAATAAATAGCAAATCAAGTGTAGTCTTAGAAATGTCAGCTAATAAAATATTTGTGGACATTAATCACTGGTTCCTAGCCAACTCTTCGTCACTAAACTTTGAAAAAACACACTGCACACAATTCAGAACTTGTAAGGGGTGTCCCACGAGTATATGCCTAACATACGATGACAAGCAGATAGAACAAGTGGACAGTGTTAAATTCTTGGGATTACAGCTTGATAATAAATTCAACTGGGGGGAGCACACCACAGAACTGCTGAAGCGTCTTAACAAATCTCTATTTGCAATGCGAATTGTGTCAGATATAGGGGATATAAAAATGAAAAAGCTGGCATACTATGCTTACTTTCATTCCATAATGTCATATGGGATTATTTTTTCGGGTAATTCATCAAGCCAAGCTAAAGTTTTCCGGGCACAAAAACGTGCAGTAAGGGTTATATGTGGTGTGAACTCAAGAACATCCTGCAGAAGCCTGTTTAGGGAACTAGGGATACTAACTACTGCTTCCCAATATATTTATTCCTTAGTGAAATTTGTCAATAAAATATATCACTTTTTCAAACCAACAGCTCAACTCATGGAATCAATACTAGAAATAAGAATAATCTTCGTAATGATTTAAAGTCACTTAATCTTGTACAAAAAGGTGTGCATTATTCAGGAACACACATTTTCAATAACTTGCCAGCAGCCATAAAAAGCTTAACAACCAATGAAATGTAGTTTAAGAGAAGGCTAAAGGATTTATTGGTGGCCAACTCCTTCTACTCCATTGATGAATTTCTCAGTAGAACCAACTGATTTGTGTGTATATTTTTGTAAGTACAATCTAACTTGTGCACCAGTTCAGTGCAGTAATGTGTTCATTGTAAATAAGTATTATAGTTTACGCGTTTATTACCTTATAAATAAATAAAAAACTTTTTTATATTAAATTCAGTGCTTTAGTATTTGTAAAATGATTCTTTCATATAGCGTTCATTAAAAAATGACGACCATGCCACTTGGGACCTGTGGAATGCTACATTAGCTTATTTGTTTGAGTTGTAAATATTTGTCAAATGGTTCAAATGGCTCTGAGCACTATGGGACTTAACATCTGAGGTCATCAGACCCCTAGAACTTAGAACTACTTAAACCTAACTAACCTAAGGACATCACACACATCCATGCCCGAGGCAGGATTCGAACCTGCGACCATAGCAGTCGCGCGGTTCCGGACTGAAGCGCCTAGAACCGCTCGGCCACCGCGGCCGGCAAATATTTGTCATGTATTGTTGTTTTTCTGACATGTTCTACATCCTGGAGGACCTCCTCACTACGGATCAATTGGAATGAAAGTACATCTAATCTAAGGAACCGATGTCCGGAAATGTACCTTTTGAATATATGAAACAAATTTGAATATCGGATCACTTTCATATTTCCCGCTTCACGGTACGCACGCAAACCGAGAAGAAGGCGCCGTCGCAGCACCTGTTGTAATTATGACTTCACATATCATTTTCGTCTGATTTCAACAACGGCTACGAGAAGCTGGTACGTTCGTGTCTAAGGAGGCTGACTTTGGTGTTCCCGCGATGTGACGCGCTCCCGACTTTGTAGAGGACGTCCTTGGTCACGTAAAAGTAGAGATGTAAAACTACCGTAGGCTACCGCAGACTGTCGTAAGTAAGCTAGACCAGGGGTGCTCAGCCCGTCGATCGCGATCCCCATGGTTTTATGTGTCGATCTTTCCAAACATTTGTCCAGAATCTTTTTAAGACTACTCGCGAGCAGTCACAATTGTCGGATCAACGAACATTATAGGATCAAGAAGGTGCGAAGAAGTATACGGCCAACCTAACAGCACTGAAGATGGTATTCGAAAACCGATTTTCAGATTTCAAAGCAATGGAACCTGTTCTAGCTTTCATAGTTCGATCTTACCAAAAAGAGGATGTGGATGGTAGTTCAGGGAAAATGGCTACTATTTTCTCTTGTAATGACGCTGAACTTGGAGAGGTAACAATTCGATTCCAAAATGATATTTCCGTAAAGTTAGAGTACAGTGAAAATAATTTCTTGATTTTAGTGAGTGTAAAAACCTGCCGCAACATTGTAAAAGTGGCACTGAGCGTTTTATCATGTATTGGATCACGTTATCTATGTGAAAGAGCGTTTTCAACGATGAATATAGTGAAATATAAGTGTGAAAATAAAGTGACTGATTCTCATGTTTAAGAGTGTTTAAGGATGGCTCTGAAAAATTATTCACTAGATTATAATGAAGTTGCCAATTATATGCAAAGCTAAATATCTCATTAAACGTTTTTCAGCTGAGGAGTAGGCCTACAGCTTTTTATGGAGAGAAAATTACTTTTTATGTATTTTGTATAGTTAAAATGGTTAATTTTGGCAACAACGTCTTAAAGAATTTTTAAATCAGTAGATCTCCGAATGGATTAAACTGCATGCAGTCGAAATCAAGCCTAAAATGGTTGAGTACCCCTGGTGTAGATTATGGTAGCTTCGCTAGTTGATTTGATCAGTTAAGATCTTAACTGCGTTACCTGTACATTAGATGTGTTGGACAACTGTTACGCGTTACCTCATTTCAATTGATCTGTTTGCATAAGCGATCACTCTCTTACAAATATTCCCCTAGAAACCAGAAGTGGGGAACCATGTAGGAACTGAGTGATGATATATAAAGGGCCCCGTAACCTACTGAACATTTCTGTTCTACATAGTTATCATCCTGTCTGTTACTTAAAAGTAAAATATACGAAAATTGAAACTGTAAATGTTTAATTCGGGTTTTATTCGAGAATTGTTGATTTGTAACGTGAAACAGAGGGATGTAGTAAAAATAAAAAAAAAAACCACACATTTATCGTGTAGCACTGGAAAACGCAGTTTCCTCAAAGAAGCTAAAATTAAAAAAAAATTTAAAACAAAAACATATAAAATATCGCTCCAATACTTCGTCGAGCTCGTACAATACATGTTTCTATTACTGCTAAACAATTTTCGTACTTATCAACAATGACAGGGAAGTCTTGTCTTTGATCATGATGAAGAATATTGTACTGAGTACAAAATAACAACAATAATTATAACTTTTATGTTTGTGAATGTAAACTGTATTTGCATCAAATGTAACTGATTTGGTTACATAAAAGCGTAGAGATTAAGTGAGGAGCAAACTTTCATTACTTATAAAATGCAGTTTATATTTCGTAAGTATATAAAATACTCAATGTTATAACACTGAACGATGTACTTTACTAAATATGTGCAAAATAAACAAACAAACTGTTGTGACTTCTTTGCGCGTTGTGTCGTTCTTTAGTGGATACAGAAGCGAGGGACAGATGCTGCTCATGAACAGGGAATTCATATACATATTAATTTATTCTACATCTAATATCAAATAGTAAAAATAATACATCACTTTTTTGTTGCAGTTGCAGTGTCAGTTGCTAACATAGTTTTTAATGTAGAAATATATACAGATACAAAAGAGTTTCAAATCTGTAACTCTTCAGTACAATGTCTTTCAGAAGATGTCGAGTCCTGATCATTATGAAAGTCCTTAACTGTTATTCAGCTGGCAAACACACAAGAAGCGCCCAGTGCATGAATGTTCGAACTTAAGTACACCCGCCGCTGGAGCTCCGGAGAGGGGATGCTTGCATCTCATTGGCAGTGGCGTAATCGTTCGTGGCAGCGACCTAGTGCCACGGTGGCGGCTGCAGGAAACGCGGTGGTGCAAGTGGAGGCGCGCATATTTGAAAGAGCGGCCGAACAGATAGCGGCCGATACCGCACAGACACGCGGAAGACAAAGAGAAGTCGTCGGCTCCCAGTTTCTCTCTTACACATTCATTTGTGTTTCTTTCCCTACCAATGCTACCAACGCTACCTACTACTCACTATGTCATTTATGTACTCTATCAAAATTGTCGAACCGTAGGTTTGGTAGAGCGCAACTCTGCGTAGAAGACAAACGAGCACTCGAAACACTGTCTGTGCCATGGAGTGCTTTACAGCACACACGTTGGAGTTCATTGTCTCCGTTGTGTGTCCAACGTGAAGTGGGAGATTTGAATTTTTTATACAGGTGGAGCCCCTCCACGCCCACACCGGCATGATGGCAAACCCAAAAGGTCTACTGCCATATCTGCATAAGGATTAGTTTTCACTAAAGTGAGATGTCGCAGAATGTGGGTACTGCGATGTTTGCGTACGTCTGGTTAAGGTTAACCACTAATACGCACTCATCTGGAGGTAGATTAGGTCGAAGTCGAACGAAGGGTAGCGGTTTGAAGGGCAGAGGAAAAAAAGTGCCAAGGCAAGAGCCAAGGGAAAAAAACCTCTGCGATAGTTAGGTCGGGTGGTAAGAGCAGTAGCGGATGTCTTGCTGCCTACGACAGATCGTGCAAGGGTAGGCTTTGTTAGTAGTGGGTATCATGCATGTCGACACCTTTGACGGTGTGCGGTGGTGTTGCTCGGCGGCAGCCGCTGGGTGCTGGTGTAGAGCTCTCGTTCAGCGTCAGCAACCTGCAACAGTTAGGTTTACTCGTTCTTGTGTCCGATAGGTCATATATCGGATGCACAGTGTAGGGTGATGTTGGCGAATTGTTTGTGCGTCAGTGGGCGAGCTCGTACGTGTCCCTGCTGTAGTCTCTTGGTCGGCTGTGATAGGAGCTGGTAATTACCAGTCAGTGTTGCTGATATGCAGGGGCTTGCCGAAGTTTGTCGCTTGTTAGCGTATGTTAGTTTACCATAGGTGGCTATGCTCTGGCTAGAAGTGTCTTTGGCCGCTTGTGCTTCCACCTACGGTTGTGATCGTAGTTTCCCAGAGTGAGGATGAAAGGATTAGTGGAGTGTCTCGAGTTCCTGTATAGTCGTGTGGCGTGTTTTTTGAATACTGCCTTGAGGGTTTCATGGCGGTATTCCTGGTGAAGATCCACGGTGCGTGTGTAGTGTGGAGCGTTGCTAATGATTCGTAGCACTTTGTTCTGTATGAGCTGCAGGCGGCGCAGTCGTGTAGGAGCTGCCCCAGACGGGAGCTGCGTCCGTCATCAGAGGTCTAATCAGTGTCATGTATATGGACCTCGACACCCTCCTATTCAGTGTGCTTTCCCTGCTGAGCATTGGGTAGAGCTGTGTGAACCTCGCGTGCGCTTTGTTGGCAACGTACTCGATGTGGTTCCCCCATGTAAGTTTCCGGTCCAGCCAGACACCTAGGTATCTGACTTTCTCTCGGAAACGTATTGGGCGTGTATGCAGTGTTATCGATCTACTGTGTTGATGTTTGCGAAGTAGTTTCGGTCTGCGTGTAAACAGAACAGCTTCGCAATTGTCGACGTTTACTTTAGTACGCCATCACTCCAGCCCAGGCTCAGCTGTCTGTATTCGTGAATTAATGTTTCACGGTTTCCAATCTTGCGTAAGGATGGCAAGAGATTTGAAAGCGTCCAGTCTTCTACTTATACTGCTCTGCGAAACTTAGTGATGTGATGGATAAAGTAACATAACATTTTGACTACTCAGTGGAAATGAATGAAAGTGAGGGAGCATATTGCTAGAGGTCTCCCAGTCGTGCACAGAAAGCTGGACGTCACAAGCCGTGAGGTCGACTTGACTGTAGTGCCAAATGTGACAGGCCCCGCAACACGAGGCACTTGAAGGAACGGGAAAGACAGTGTGTGCCAATCAGTGAGTAGTTACGATACACTGTGATGGTGTTCTTCGTTACAACATGGCCTGGAGACAACTTTCGATGACTTCACAAGTGGAAGAATTCTCAGGTAACTGGAAGATGGACGAAGTCCGACGAGTTTCACATGTATCGTGAGCACGCAGGCGCTGCTGCTCAAAACAGAAGAGGTGGTCGACAGCAGGATGGCGGTATGTGTTCCGGATAGAGGGGGTGTTGCTGATAAGATGCGGACTTACGATGGCAGGTTACACACTTGGGTGACTTACATTCATCAACACCTAATCCCCTCCCCCCGGGGAATTATCGGCAACTGATGAAATTCACCCATGGGAACCGCCAGACCTTCCCCTCTCCCCTCCCACGCTCCTGGCCCAATGAGATTGAAAAAAATGGCTCTGAGCATTATGGGACTTAACATCTGAGGTCATCAGCCCCCTAGAACTTAGAACTACTTAAACCTAACTAACCTAAGGACATCATACACATCCATGCCCGAGGCAGAATTGGAACCTGCGACCGTAGCGGTTGCGCGGTTCCCAATCAAATTGAAGCATTCACAACTTAAGTTAAGCCATGACAGTCAAGACATACTTGTTCATAACAATTTAAAATCACGTCATTCAGGGCACCAGCAGAGGCCACACCCTTGTAGATACGTAAGTATTCTCATTCTTTGCAAATCTTAAGTATTTTTCACCCATTTTCCTATTTTTCCTGTATTTTCCACAATTTTACGTATTTTTCCCTATTTTTCGTATTTTTCCAAAATTTTATGTGTTTCACCGAATTACTCGAATTCCATACCATCGTTCTCGACGTTACGTCAACATTGCATCGCGTTATGTTGCCTAACGATTTCACATTGCATCGATGTCATGACGCTCTCAGACAATCACACTGCAGCAAGTTTCTAAATTATTTATCATTGCTAAGCCATTAATAGTGTGTGTTAGTTCAAATGGCTCTGAGCATTATGGGACTTAACATCTGAGGTCATCAGCCCCCTAGAACTTAGAACTACTTAAACCTAACTAACCTAAGGACATCATACACATCCATGCCCGAGGCAGAATTCGAACCTGCGACCGTAGCGGTTGCGCGGTTCCCAATCAAATTGAAGCATTCACAACTTAAGTTAAGCCATGACAGTCAAGACATACTTGTTCATAACAATTTAAAATCACGTCATTCAGGGCACCAGCAGAGGCCACACCCTTGTAGATACGTAAGTATTCTCATTCTTCGCAAATCTTAAGTATTTTTCACCTATTTTCGTATTTTTCCTGTATTTTCCACAATTTTACGTATTTTTCCCTATTTTTCGTATTTTTCCAAAATTTTATGTGTTTCACCGAATTACTCGAATTCATACCATCGTTCTCGACGTTACGTCAACATTGCATCGCGTTATGTTGCCTAACGATTTCACATTGCATCGATGTCATGACGCTCTCAGACAATCACACTGCAGCAAGTTTCTAAATTATTTATCATTGCTAAGCCATTAATAGTGTGTGTTAGTTCAAATGGCTCTGAGCATTATGGGACTTAACATCTGAGGTCATCAGCCCCCTAGAACTTAGAACTACTTAAACCTAACTAACCTAAGGACACCACACACATCCATGTCCGAGGCAGGATTCGAACCTGCGACCGTAGCAGTCACGCGGTTTCGGACTGCAGCGCCTACAAACCCTCGGCCACCGCGGCTGGCTGTGTGTTAGAAACGAAGACGTTGATAGAAATAGTGACGTCAAAGCGAATTCTCTAAGCACTGCAGTTTTACTGATTTTTAACCAAAGATAGAGTATATATAGGAAATAGTACAAGGTAATAGATAAACCCCAGACAAGTCAGCATTACATTACTAGATTTTGTGACATTGTACAAGAATTATGATCCTTCGAAGCGAAAATAGTGCGTGTATAGGATTTAGCACAGCGCTACAAAAAAGGCATCTAGAGAGCATGACGTTGTTTCTAAATTTGATTCTTGGGAGTTATTAGAGGTTTTGCAAATCTTAATCAGTCCAAGCATGTAGGCGAACTGTGTGGGTCCATCACCTTGGTAAGGTTAGCCTGGTGGGATCGTTATCACATTGGTGGTAATAATGACATATTTCCGACCGAAGATACTGTCTGTATAAGATACAGACAGCGATACAAAAAATATCCACCTAGATAGGAGAGCAGTATCTCAAATGACCCCACATCCACCAAATAGCCTGCGGGGTAGACCACCCTTCAGACACCGACGTGTGGAGTACAGTTGCAAACAATGCTCCAACGCAATACTGGCGAAGAAAGTTGCATAATTACTGGTGTAATCATCTCCGGCTTCGTGGAAATCTGTGGTAAGTTCCTATGGGATCAAATTGCTGAGGTCATCCGTCCCTAGGTTTACACACTGCTTACTCTGACTTAAACTAACTTACGCTAAGGACAACGCACACACCCATGCCCGAGGGAGGACTTGAACCTCCCACGGGGGGAGTCGTGTGAACCGTGGCAAGGCGCTCAGACCACGCGGCCGGGATCATGGCTTGCAGAAGAGGCACTGGTATGAGATCAGTGCACATCCTAGGGGAGTGTACATCCCACCACAGGAAACAAGTCCTAACTCGGAGACACCTGCATGTTCATCAGAGTAAACCTGTGGACGACTTTGTAGAAAAATGCTGCTAACAGTTTAAGCCCCAAACAGTCACCGGCCATTCGCCTTTCTCTCTGGACGACCATAACCCTGCTTTGCAAACTAGTTCTTATGCATGGGCGACTCCCTTGTCCGCCAGACAGCACTACCAGGTGGAAGAAAGACACTTAATTATAATTACGAGCCGGCCGGGGTAGCCGTGCGGTTCTAGGAGCTACAGTCTGGACCCGCGCGACCGCTACGGTTGCAGGTTCGAATCCTGCCTCAGGCATGTATGTGTGTGATGTCCTTAGGTTAGTTAGGTTTAAGTAGTTCTAAGTTCTAGGGGATTGATGACCTCAGAAGTTAAGTCCCATAGTGCTCAGAGCCATTTGAACCATATAATTACGTTTTCAAACCACAATAAACCCTTCAATATTATTAGTATATGCGACGTTGCTATAAGTTTTGTACACTAACTTCAGGAAAATCTGAATATAGACATACTTATTAACGTAATTTCGACTGATCCATATAATTCTAGACACACACTGGATCACTGGATAGCTATCACAAAGTTATATATATTATTTTCTATTGTTCCCTTTTAAGAGAGCGATTCAACTTGAGTAGTTATGATTTCTTCTTCTGTCTTCGTTCTCTCCAAATTCTCTTCATACGTTCACAGTGTTCTCTCTTGCATTCTTCCGACCATATTTCTCCTGTTCTGTTCTACGTGTGTTCTTGTTTAAATGTATGTTTCTTTATGATGTTTCTAAAATGTTCTCTATTGTTTATGTTGTCTTGTGTGATCCCCAGTTATTTAATGTCTTGTTCTGTTTCAGTGATCCACTTTGTCTTGTTTTAGCTCTTGTTTACTATCTCAGAGATTTGCCTTGTGAGCCTGCTTTTATTCTTCCTGCTGATATGTCCATAAAATTTCATCATTCTCTTTCTAATGGTGTCTGTTATTGTTTCTATGTCTTTGTAAATCTCTATAGTTGGCCTCTTCATCCAAATTCCTTCCAGAAACACTGGTCCATAGATAGATAGATATTGCTACAAAAAACTATCTGTGCATTAATAATGAGTGATATCACATACGAGTACATTTGTCTTGTACTACTGGGTTTGTGAGTTACACATATATTAGCACCATGATAATATCATGATTACTAAATAAAATAATTTATTCTCTTCATGCCAACTAATTAAGGATGTGAAAGTAAAGTGTCATTGCATTTTTACAACATAGTCGGCCGATAAATGTAACTTCCGGTAACTTCCCTCAGATAGCTAACCACACGATATATTTCCAGAAATGGTACGTAATAGTTGTAAACTACAATTTTACTGATACAGTGACAACACGTCGATTTAAAGATGTAACTTTAAGAGAGAGAGAGAGAGAGAGAGAGAGAGAGAGAGAGAGAGAGAATTGGTGCAGGTTTTTAAAAACTTTTAGACATGAAATGTATTTTATATTGCTGTCCTACACTGCGCGGTGGCTTGATTTGCAGTTTCCTATTATATAATTGTTAATTTTTGTCAACCTTCACTTGAAGCGAAACTGAACAGTAATATTTTTCTGCAAATATCGACTGCGTAGCTTTCTTCTAAAGGCAGTTCTACTATATGTGTTGTAGGATGTATTCTGTTAACACTCCATTTACTATTTTGTATCATCGTTACTTAGAAAAGCGTTTTTTTAAATAAATTATTCCTATGTTGAGGGCCGCCATCTATGACACTTCACAGTGCTCTCTCTCTCTTTAGGTATGCCGTGCGTGGTAGCCGCACTGCCTAGGTTATAGATTTAAAAACAGTTCCTTAACTTTTTTTATGAAATGGAAAGGTACTTACAGGTAACTTCTAATTCATTGCATCTAAGCAAACTGCTTTTTACGTCTGTCAACCAGGTGGACATCTTACAGTTCACTTTCAGTTCACTGTTTACGTTACACATCACTGTAATACAGTTTCATTTGTTTTTCTAAGTGTTACCAATACTCTCAGTTTTCTGCATTCAACTGTTTTGTGAATGTGTGTGTGTGTGTGTGTGTGTGTGTGTGTTTGTGTATTAGAGAGGGTTTTTTTTCATAAAAATTATTTATTTTTATTACAATTTTTTTATTCATTTATTTATTCTTAATGATGATAATAATTATTGTTATTATTGTATTTTCCTGTATATACTTATGAGAGGAATAATTTTTTGGGATTTCTGTCTATTATATGATTAATCAGCGTAAACAGTGAGTTGTTAGTCATATTTAGTTGGTCATTTAGTAGTTGTTTCTTTCCAGCCTTTGTTTTGTATATATGATAATTTTCCTGTAATGTTAGGAGATGTCATTCATTATTTATTCTAATTATTTTCATATCATTTTCTCTTGTAGTTGGTTTGTGGTTATTTTCTCTCAAAGTTGAGTGGCTCATTCCATATTTCCATGCTCTGATATGTTCTTTGTACCGGGTGTCAGATGTTCTGCTGGTTTGTTCTATATACCTTCCATCGCATGTGTAGCACTGTAGTTGGTATATTCCTGCTTTTTGGTAGATATCTGTGTTTTTTGTTATTTTTTTAATGTGCCTTTGGATTGAATTGTCTGTTTTGAATGCTATGTTTATTGCTTGTCTTTTAAAAATGTTTGTTATTTTATGTGTGAGTTTGTGCTTGTATGTCACTGTGTACCACCTTCAGTCTTCTTTCTTGTTTTCCTGTATTCTTTGTGTCGTTATTGTTCTGTCACTGTTTATGCCTGTTTTTGTAGCGTTTTGTTGTACTGTTGTTTGTGGGTGTTTATGTATTGTGTTCACTGACTGTATTTGTTTCTTAATTTTTTTTGTTTAATTTGGTGACTAGGTCCCTATTGTACCCATTCTTTGTTGCTATTTGTGTGATGATGTCTAGTTCTTTCTGGTAATTTTCTGTGCTGAGGGGTACTGCATTGAGTCTACGAATCATGTATCTGAGTGCTGATTGTTTCTGTGAGTGTGGGTGATTAGAAGTCTGATGTAGGATTGTGTTAGTTGTTGTAGGTTTACGGTAGATTTCAAATCTATGTTAATTATTTTCTTTTTTAATGGTTATATCTAAAAAGTTTATTTGGTTGTTCTGTTCTTTTTCCATTGAGAATCTTATCTTTCTATGTATTGTGTTTATATCTCTATGCAACTGGTCAATTTTTGCCCGAGGTTCATCTGTTAAACAAGGGTTGTCATCCATGTATCTGACCCAATAAAGTATGTTGTAATTCTTTTTGATAAAATTTTTGAAAATTAAGTTTTCTACATGGTTTATGAAAATGTTTGCTAGAGCACCTGATACTGGGGATCCCACTGATAACCCATCTTCCTGTAAATAGTGTTCATTATTAAAATGAAAGTAGTTCTGTTCAGTTATCAGTTCCAGCAACTTTTGTATTTCTTTGATGTGTTCATTTGGTAGCTGGCTGTTGTCCTTCAGGTTTTGTTCTATGGTATTTGTTGTTTCTGCTATTGGAATGTCTGGGATTTTTATATCTTTTATAAGTTGTATTAACTGTGAGGTGTTCCTTATAGTTCTGTCATCTTCTATTTTATAAGTTTCTGTTAGTAATTTCATCATGTGTCCTGCAAGTTAGTAAGCGGGAGCTTCTTTGAAGTTTACAATGGATCTTAATGGGATATTTGGCGTATGGATTTTTGGCTGGCATCGGAGGGTGGGTGCTGTAGGATTGTTTGGTATTAATTTACCTTTTTCTCTGTCATCCAGTGTGTAGTCTATATTTTTTAACATATTCTTTACCGTGGCCTGCAATTTGTTTGTTGGGTCTGATTTCAATTTTTTAATATGATTTTGTGAAATGGACGCTTGTGTTTTGTCAGTGTATTGCTGTTTGGGCATGAGAACTACTGCATTTCCTTTGTCTGCTTCAGTAATAATGATGTTTTCATTTTGGAATTTCCTTCTGAGTTTTCTGAGTGTTTCGGATTCTGTGTATTTACTGTGTTTGTCAGTCTGCTTTTTTGTATCTGTAATAATTTCATGTCATTCTTTTTTTATCAATTCCCTTGTTAGCCCAGTGTTTACATTGCTGTTTTCACTTTTGTCCTCTCGCTTTAGAATGGCTTCTGATTGTATTATGAGGTGTCCTATGTATTCTTCATCTACTTTTGTATTCACGTTACATTTCAGTCCTTTTTCTAAGAGCTCTTTTTCTTCATTGTTTAATTGTGTGTATGTGAGATTCATGAAACGTGGATAAAATTGGTGTGTGTGTTTTGGTTGTTTATTGTTTGTTTCTTTGTTGTGTTTGTTGTCTCATGAGCTGTGTTTTCTTTTTCTTATGTTTTTCTTCAGTTTCTTTCAAGACAGTGTCTGTGTAACTTTCAACCTTTTTGACCAGATCAGAAAAAACAGCAGCATTGTTGATGTTACTAACAAGTTGAACATGTGTTTTATATAGTTTTCGAGATAAAGTTTGTTTTTTCGAGTGTAGAGCTTTGGTTTCGTATTTTAGCCAAACTTCTTGAGCTGTTTCTTTCGCTTCTATAGCACTAGACGAACTGTTTATAATCTTTACATTGATGTAGTTAGGTACAAGATTATTGGATTGACAAGTACTGTTGTTCCATGGTTTTATGGACACCCACTGAAGATGCCTTGTAAAATAGGCGAAACGCGTCTGGGTGCATAAATAAAAATAAAAATTTCGATGTACAGCATACAAAAAAAGGATTTTCTTTGAAACAACTGCTATTTGTATACAGCTGCTGCGAAGACAGCCACTACAAGAAACGTGTTATATAAGCCCTGTCAGGCGTTTCCAGTTGGCCTATACCACAGATTCAGAAGACTACATCTCAACATCCATTCTGCAAGTTGCGTTCTATGGCGTTGTTTTAAAGTTAAAATATTTATCTTCTCAGTTGTACTTATTCCTTTCTCCTTTTTCATGACAGTAAACTTTTATATTCTTTTCTTCCCTCATCATACTCTTCCTTATTGAAATCTTTTCTGGGTTAATCTTACTTCCTACTGTTTACCTCCTATCTTGCTTAGCTTAATACTTCAATTCTCTTTCCTAATTATTACCACCTAACAACTTCTTATATTTATTTCCCTTATTTCAACATCAGTTTGTGGTACCGTCCACACATCATCTATGCTTCACATATTCCCCCAAAATTTTTTCTCAATTATTTGTTCACAGTCCTTGACGGAACAAATCAGAAATGCCTATCTCCTTCTTACCTAATTATCTGTTCCCTTCCTAATTCTTCACTTCCTTTCGTCTACAAAAATCAACTTCCTCCTCTTTCACACTACGTCGTTAAGAGAGAATCTACTACTATTTCGGCAAACTATCCACATGCTGATCTCTGTTTTTCTCCTTGTTTTCTACTCTTTCAAAAAAATGGTTCAAATTGCTCTGAGCACTATGCGACTTAACTTCTGACGTCATCGGTCGCCTAGAACTTAGAACTAGTTAAACCTAACTAACCTAAGGACATCACACACATCCATGCCCGAGGCAGGATTGGAACCTGCGACCGTAGCGGTCGCTCGGCTCCATACTGTAGCGCCTAGAACCGCACGGCCACTGAGGCCGGCTCTACTCTTTCCCCAGAACATATTTCGTTTGCTGAAGATTTAATTTAGTTGTTACTTTCCTGTCTTATCTTCATCATTCTTCTTTTACCTTCCTACCAAATTAATTTTTATTTAATTAACTGAGATAAGTACAAGTCAAAAGTTTTATCTGCGTGCATTTTGTTATCTTTCTTTAATTTCTGGTCATATAATACAACTAAATTCTCGTTTGGAGTTACTCTTTTTTTCTGTCTAGCCTTTATATAATTTTAAATTACTCACATGGTGCAAACCTGTGGTTCTTTATCCTCTTGGCATAGTATTTCTCTCTCCGTTTCGCGTAACTGAGCTACATCTTTTACAATTTGGTCCTTATCAGTTTTTGTGCTAGTGTCCATATAGACCGTTAATAACTCCTGTTCCTCATCATCGGTCGATTCCCAGTCAATTGAATCCCAGCATGTTGGTGTTTGTATCTGATCTCCCCCTAAACCTAAGTCTGAATCTTGCTGTTTAAAACTACGTCTAGTTACATGTTTAATTATATAATTAATTTCATTATTCGATTGAATCACTTGTGACTGGTCTTCGTACGGTTCATCTCGTCAATTCTGTCTTTTACCTGGGTTTGGTGGCCTCAACTCGATTTCCTGTACCGGTTCATTTCGCGTGTTTTGTCCTGCTGAATCTTGACTTTCCCAACCTCTCTGCGTCCTGGCCATTCCATTTCCACCTGAATAACTTGTATTTTGATTTTGAAAACTTCTAAACCTTCCGGCTTCGTTTGCACGGGGATTATATCTCGGATCATAGTTACTACCGTATTTTCTAGGACCAAATCCACTATTATAGTTCCGCGGCCCACCAAAACCATAATTATTATCAGACCTCTGTGAGTTTCAAAACCATAGTTGTTACTGTTATTCCATGGGCGATTGCCACTCCTCCCAAAACGATTACCTTTTCCTACGTTATCATTGCCATTGTAATTATTATTATTAAAGCCTGATCGGTTGCTGTTATTCCCCCTACCATTGTTTTCTCTGACTACACGTTGTTTCTTCGCGTCATCTTCCCTGAAAATGAATTCAAGTTCTCTTAACATCCCTTTAAATGCTTGAATATTATCTCCTGCTCTACCAACCAATGACTGCTGATAACGTAACGGTAACTTCATTGTGCACATACGTATCAGTTCCCCATCACTGTATGGATTATCTAATCACTGATTCTTTTTTGTCATTTCTTCGAAAAATCTAACTGGTTTCTTTTCTCCTGAATTTTCGAATAACTCTTTCTGTAACTATTCATACTTTATTCTGTTTTGGGTTTCCGTGGACCAGCATCGCTCCATGAATGTGGATTTAAATTGCTCATATGATTGACAGTTTACAGCTACTCTTTGCATGGTTTCCGCTATTGCGCCATCCATATGCCCTCAAATGAAGTCAAGTTTATGGCTAAGTGACCAATGCTCTGGTAAGTCGATCTGGAATTGGCTTATAAACGTGCGTGGATGCAAGCCGTTCCTGCTTTCTTTCTAATGTTGGAATTTTCTGAGTGTGAAATAATGATCATTGTCAAATTTTTCTCTTCCACCATACGGCGTTTGTGTTTTCACATTACCTGTTCCCTTCAACTGTGTCATGTTTTCTTGTATTCGTTCTACCACATTTGGGACTTGAGATGACATATTTACGTCCCATCTAGCATCGTATCTACGCAGTGGTGTGCAGGTATCTAAACCGTACCTTTCCTCGTGTATCGGACTGAAAGATTCGTTTACATTTCTCGTCACTGGTTCAGTGTTTTGCCTTCCTATTTGATTCATATTGACTTGCGATCTGTAACCTGTTGTACTGTAGCTTGGAAATTACGGAATTGGTACATGTGTCGCAGTAACTTGCTCTGTTCTCGCGTCACTCACGCGCGTTCGGAGGGTCGACTGCCGCTCTGTTGGAATGCGCACGTTTACAGCTTCTCGCTCCATTATCAGCTGTGACCGCACATTACCTGCTTCGCTCACCTGTGTTAACTGTTCTTTTCCTATATACTTCTGTTTCGTTTCGGTAATTACTGACGCACTCTCTTGTGGATATACGACTGGAATCTCGCGACGTTTTTGTGTTTCCGCTGCTGCTACAGAAGACTACACAGCTGACTTGTTTACTTCTAGATTTCTGTCCATCACTATGTCGGATGATACTACTGATTCCGTTGCCTCGCTGCTGCTTTGGGTACGATTCTTGATACACTGTTTCAGTTCTGTACGAAGCTGTTCATACTGTTTCCGATTTTTCGAGACTATGTTTTCAACGCATGTATCGAATCTTTTTAATGCGGCTCGCGTGACACGTATTCTAACATTGAGCTCTTCCATGATTTGTTGCGCCTTACCAGACGTCTTTCGTGCTAAGTTGTTAACTCTTTGGTTAACATTAGACACTGCATCCTGCACCTGGTCGAGGTCAGAACGCATCTTTTTCAGGTCAGCCAGTAACGATTGTATAAGCTCGCATGAGTCTCTCGCCTCTCTCCGGATTTCCGTAAACTGTTCATTGACTTCGGTTCGTAGTTTTTGATGATCTTCGCGGACTTTTTCGAACCCAGCATAAGTTTCAAATTGCAGACCCTTCAAGGCAGCATTTGTCTCTGCTTTAATTTCCCCGTTTCGGTTTTTAAATTCGCCGTTTCGGTTTTTAAATCTGTTAACCCTACATTTGTTTCTGTTTTCAAATCTGCCAACCCTGCATCTGTTGCAGTTTTTAAATTCGCCGTTTCTGTTTTCAAGTCCGCTAACCCAGCATTTGTCTGCTTCACGACCATAGTGAGTTGCTTCAGTATTGCGAACACACTATCTGACCCTTCGCCATCGTCACCTGTCACTATTTGATGTACATTTTGCCGTTCGCGTCTTTCACGTGGAGTCTCACCGACTTCCGTAAATAGTGCGGACGCACTTACACACGTTATTTCTGTTGCAAACTGTCCCGTACGATTTACAATCACAATATTTGGTTCAACGTACTGAAGTTTTTCTGACCCTCTTGCTCCATCATTTGTTTGTTTTTGTGCAGTCTCAGACTGTCATGCCAATCGTTAAACTGCCACCACTCCCTCTGCACTATCACTACTTTCCGTTCCGTGACTCGCACTCAGTACTTTTTGTTGTACATCAATCTCTGTCTTGTCAAGATCTTGAGTTTGCCCTATCTGCGATAATCTCCGTTCTTCCGCCATCTCTGATCGTCTAACTAACCTCTATCTTTCTCGAAGTGCGCGAGCAACGCCGTGAATAACTTCGCGCGCGCAAGCAAGGTCATGCACAAACTACTTTTACACAATCACAAACGTTATCCTAGTTGTTAATACAACTTTTCTACACTTTGGATCACACATTTACTGTATTCTGACCTCTATACATTTACGTACATTGGGTAACCTCGTCACAAAAACAAGAAAACGAAGATATATATTTTTCAATTCAAAAATTTTAATTTCTCATTCTAATTTGTCTAATTACCATCCAGGCAGACCATCCGCCATCCTGGCAGGGTCGCCATTTGTAAGGATATGGTTAGGCGGTTTCTTATTCTATGACTGAACACAACTGTGCAAGCTGTAATGACATTGTTTAATATTGCAATTTTGTCACGGCGATACACGCTTTTACACAGTTTACAATGTGCCAATGATAAGACAGTTGTCAAAATGATGCATCTTGACCTCTGAAAGTGAACTAATCCTAAACACAACAGTATTAAATTATAACTCTGGGAAAGTTAAATAATTCTAAACACAACAATATTAAATTTTAACTAGAAGTTTCTTTACAAAATTATTCTTCTTACAATTATGTTATAATGTTGGTCAGTATTACGATAAATCATCCAATCCCGATTCAAAGTGCGGTGCTATTTTTAGGAGGACAATCAAGTCTATGGAGAAAGGTTGGTCTTTAGTGACAAGTCGAGCCAAAGATTTCCCAAGGTGGCTCGAGTTTACAGTGGACGCAAGCTGATGAACCAACAAGTTTACTCCTCTGCGCGTGGTATTTACCATAGCTGTGATGAGTTGTCGTCTGCATGGCTGCTCTCGCCCATTGAAATTCCTATAAAATCTAATTAAACCTTCGCTGAATTTTGCAGCAGAAACTCTCCTTTTGTTTCTCGATATGGGAGAAAACATGAACTCTCAGACCATGGCGATATACACGCGCATGGCTGGAGCAGTGTGCATATTATAATGCCCTCTCAGCTCTTGCAAGAACAATTAATTAATTGGCTGGTTCGTTTCTCCACACTTGGAGCTCATCGATGCTACAGCTAATTTCTAGCTGGAGGTCAGCTGCTGTGAACGCAGTGTTCACACAATTTCTTGCTCTGCATCGTACACAACATTATGCGCTCCATTCTGCACTGGACGAGCGGTTCTAGGCGCTTCAGTCTGGAACCGCGCAACCGCTACGGTCGCAGGTTCGAATCCTGCCTCGGGCATGGATGTGTGTGATGTCCTTAGGTTAGCTAGGTTTAAGTAGTTCTAAGTTCTGTGGGACTGATGACCTGAGATGTTAAGTCCCATAGTGCTCAGAGCCATTTGAACATTTGAACATTCTGCACTTGACAACAGTTTGGAGAAGAGTCCCCGAAAATTTCCCTCCCGTCTCTCTCGTGGCCGAACTCTCTCCCCACCTGAGTTCTTTCGTTCTCCACGTCAAGGCTTTCTTCGACCAATAGGAGCGTTCCTCTTATTTTTTGGAAACTCTCTCTACCAATTGCAAGGGTTCTACTGCGTCGAAATCTCGGCACTTTACTCCATCCCGGTGCGTTTCCGCCAATCGGAGGTTTTATGCCTGCTCCAGACGCCTAAAAAGCTACACGTGTTTATCACGTGTGTACCATTTGCAGTTCACATGATCGAATGCGTCACTAGTTTTGTTCATATCCCTTTGGCATTCCGAAATGCAGTTTTCTAAAGCTTCTCTCTGTCCTACTTCTGGTGGCCCGTTATTCGCCCTGCAGTATCCGTCACCTGTCCGGTCGCTGACCCGCTACGGGACGCCCCCTTTAAGAGCTTTCTGTAGTGGCTTCTGGGGTGTAGCCTCTGCGTCTGCCGTGCTGGCTTCCACACAAAACGTTTCCTCTCGCTGCATGTTTCACCTTCTGCTCATTGACATGCATTATACACTACTGGCCATTAAAATTGCTACACCACGAAGATGACGTGCTACAGACGCGAAATTTAACCGACAGGAAGAAGATGCTGTCATATGCAAATGATTAGCTTTTCAGAGCATTCACACAAGGTTGGGGCCGGTGGCGACACCTACATGGTGCTGACATGAGGAAAGTTTCCAACCGATTTCTCATACACAAACGGCAGCTGACCAGCGTTGCTTGGTGAAACGTTGTT
Source organism: Schistocerca americana (assembly GCF_021461395.2). Taxonomy (NCBI): domain Eukaryota; kingdom Metazoa; phylum Arthropoda; class Insecta; order Orthoptera; family Acrididae; genus Schistocerca; species Schistocerca americana. The sequence goes on from NC_060130.1 coordinate 355,909,510, forward strand.
GTGATACCTCGTGTAAGAAGGAGAAATGCGTACCATCACGTTTCCGACTTTGATAAATGTCGGATTGCAGCCTATCGCGATTGTGGTTTATCGTATCGCGACATTGCTGCTCGCGTTGGTCGAGATCCAATGACTGTTAGCAGAATATTGAATCGGTAGGTTCAGAAGGGTAATACGGAAAGCCGTGCTGGATTCCAACAGCCTCGTATCACTAGCAGTCGAGATGACAGGCATGGCTTTAACGGATCGTGCACTCACGTCTCGATCCCTGAGTCAACAGATGGGGACCTTTGCAAGACAACAACCATCTGCACTAACAGTTCGACGACGTTTGCAGCAGCATGGACTATCAGCTCGGAGACCGTGGCTGCAGTTACCCTTGACGCTGCATCACAGACAGGAGCGCCTGCGATGGTGTACTCAACGACGAACCTGGGTGCACGAATGGCAAAACGTCATTTTTTCGGATGAATACAGGTTCTGTTTAGAGCATCATGATGGTCGCATCCGTGTTTGGCGACATCGCTATGAACGCACATTGGAAGCATGTATTCGTCGTCGCTACACTGGCGTATCACCCGGCGTGATGGTACAGGGTGCCATTGGTTACACGTCTCGGTCACCTCTAGTTTGAACAGTGGACGTTACATTTTAGATGTATTACGACCCGTCGCTCTACCCTTCATTCGATCACTGCGAAACCCTACATTTCAGCAGGATAATGCACGACCGCATGTTGCAGGTCCTGTACGGGCCTTTCTGGATACAAAAAATGTTCGACTGCTGTCCTGGCCAGCACATTCTCCAGATCTCTCACCAACTGAAAACGTCTGGTCAATGGTGACCGAACAACTGGCTCGTCAGAATACGCCAGTCACTACTCTTGATGAACTGTGGTATCGTGTTGAAGCTAGATGGGCAGCGGTACCTCTACATGCGATGCAAGTTCTCTTTGACTCAATGACCAGACGTATCAAGGCCGTTATTACGGCCAGAGGTGGTTGTTCTGGGTACTGATTTCTCAGGATATTTGCACCCAAATTGCGTGAAAATGTAATCACATGTCAGTTCTAGTATGATATATTAGTCCAATGAATACTCGTTTATCATCTGCATTCCTTCTTGGTGTAGCAGTTTTAATGGCCAGTAGTGTATATAAGTGGTGTGTTAATACCGTCGATTGAGTGTCATCCCTTTTGCATTCCATAATTGTATGCAAATCTGGTGATTACTGCCGAAGTAAGTTAGGAGTCATATTCACCTTTCAGTTACCATGTATAAAACGCTTGTGTAAGTTGCCAAATTGACCTTCATTTATTCTGCCACCGTTCAATGTTTTTGTAGTGCCATACAGAATCTTTATTTATCCATTCCGAGACGACTGGAAGGTGTTTTCAATACCAGAGGTGTTACAACATCTTATTTGGAACGATTATCTGTTAAGTTTTTGTTTTTTCCATATTTTACCCCCCCCCCCCCCTCCTTGTACATCCAAGAAACGACAACGTTTACGAAAACTACTCGTTCTGGCGTATTTACCTTTGGTAGTACTGTCGTCCTCAGTTGCATGTAATATTACGGTTTGTTGATAATTTTTTACTTTTGGACTTCTTATTACACAACTGTGCTTCAGTCAGTTGTAATTAGGCAGTCCAAAAGTAAAAATTGTCAACATACGCTAATACTCGTTCTGACCTCATGCCCTGCAGTCACGAATCGCTAAGTGAACCGGGACTTGGTCTCAGATGCAGTATTCGAATAGTCGATGACGGTCCTTGAGAACATGACGTATTTCTCCGTTCGCGGTCGGCCGACATAAGTTGTCACAGACATATGAATACTGCGCTCACTGAAGTTTGCGCCCATACAAAAATCTGTGAATTTTGTGTCCAGTATTCCAGGAAAGTATGCGCCTGGAAAGTACTTGTGCACCGGCAATGGTATGCCTGCAGAGAGAGGTTGTGGCGACCCGTCCGAGTCGTGTCGACACGCGCCATGCCAGTTGCCGTAAGAAGAGCAAGAGCGCCAGTAAAAAGTTGCTCTGAGCACTTCGGGACTTAACATCTGAGGTCATCAGTCCCCTAGAACTTAGAACTACTTAAACCTAACCAACCTAAGGACATCACACACATCCGTGCCCGATGCAGGATACGAACCTGCGACCGTAGCGGTCAGACGGTTCCAGACTGAAGCGCCTAGAACCGCTCGGCCACATTGGCCGGCTAAGAGCGCCACTATATGAAGGGCTTATTACAATAGTGGTACAAGCCCGTTATCTCCACTTTTCTGTCTATAATGCTTCTGAAATTAATGATCCAAACAAACAGAAAGAAAGGTTCATCGCTAGCAAGAAGCCATATGCTTGAAAATATCTGGTATCTCAGCGCCAGATTTTTTCAGCGCTCATTTAACTTTAGGACTCTGTATCTCAGAATGAACAAAAATGGACTTGTACCACTATTGAAATAAGCCCTTCATATATACCTATCCCAAATTCTTACATTATGGCGGTTTAGTTTACCCGATAGAAGAAACGTCGATTCATCCGATAAGATGAGGCGTTTGGAAAAAGTGACCTGTGCCATGTCCTGGAGAATAGAAATGCGAAATTCGTAGCTTCTGTTATGGTCGCCGGAACGCAACTGCTGCAATGACCGAAATTTGTAATGCTTCATACGTCGGCATCGTTTCAGAACATGCCACACCGTTGTTTGAGAAAGTTGAGGTTCCTGATGTGTACGTCGTGTGTTCCGAGGGTTCCGTTAGAATGTTTCCCGAATACGCTCGACGTTTTCATCGGATATACGTGGCCGACCAGTGCTTTTCCTCTTGCTTATACAACCAGCTTTCAGAAATTTCGCACGACCGCCATAAATCAGCTTTTGCAGAGGCCGCTTCTTGTATAATCCTGGTCCTTTAGTTAGTATGACAACACGTCTTACGTATATTATGTGTACGATATTCTGAGCCACAGCTATGGACCATACTTTATTTTATATTTATGTCAAATTAGGGGCCGGCCGCGGTGGTCTCGCGGTTCTAGGCGCTCAGTCCGGAACCGCGCGACTGCTACGGTCGCAGGCTCGAATCCTGCCTCGGGCATGGATGTGTGTGATGTCCTCAGGTTAGTTAGGTTGAAGTAGTTCTGAGTTCTAGGGGACTGATGACCACAGATGTTAAGTCCCATAGTCCTCAGAGCCATTTGAACCATTTTTTTTGTCAAATTAGGAGACGTACAATTTATAAATTCCATGTCTGTATTTCGGTTTTTATGATGTTAACTGTATCTTCCATCGATTATAGTTAGAACACCATTATAATAAATGAAAAGCGCTGGTATACCTTAGAGCAAAAGCAAATTAGCACTTTTCGGTTTTTATGTTTTCCTTTATAGTTTCTCAAAATTTGGTTGTAAGTAAAAAAAAAAAAAAAAAGGTTGTGTTTGCCTCCGACAGAAAACAACGCAAATTATGACCACTTCCGATTGTAAAAAAATTGACATTATACACTACTGGCCATTAAAATTGCTACACCAAGAAGAAATGCAGATGATAAACGTATATTCATTGGACAAATATATTATACTAGAACTGACATGTGATTACATTTTCACGCAATTTGGGTGCATAGATCGTGAGAAATCAGTACCCAGAACAACCACCTCTGGCCGTAATAACGGCCTTCATACGCCAAGGCATTGAGTCAAACAGAGCTTGGATGGCGTGTACGGGTACACCTGCCAGTGCAGCTTCAACACGATACCACAGTTCATCGAGAGTAGTGACTGGCGTATTGTGACGAGCCAGTTGCTCGGCCACCATTGACCAGACGTTTTCAATTGGTGAGAGAGCTGGAGAATGTGCTGGCCAGGACAGCAGTCGAAAATTTTCTGTATCCAGAAAGGCCCGTACAGGACCTGCAACATGCGGTCGAGCATTACCCTGCTGAAATGTAGGGTTTCACAGGGATCGAATGAAGGGTACAGCCACGGGTCGTAACACATCTGAAATGTAACGTCCACTGTTCAAAGTGTCGTCAATGCGAATAAGAGGTGACCGAGACGTGTAACCAATGGCACCCTATACCATCACGCCGAGTGATACGCCAGTATGGCGATGACGAATACACGCTTCCAATATGAGTTCGCCGCGATGTCGCCAAACACGGATGCGACCATCGTGATGCTGTAAACAGAACCTGGATTTATCTGAAGAAATGACGTTTTGACATTCGTGCATCCAGGTTCGTCGTTGAGTACACCATCGCAGGCGCTCCTGTCTGTGATGCAGCGTCAAGGGTAACCGCAGCCATGGTATCCGAGCTGATAGTCCATGCTGCTGCAAACGTCGTCGAACTGTTCGTGCAGTTGGTTGTTTTGCAAATGTCCCCATCTGTTGACTCCTGGATCGAGACGTGGCTGCACGATCCGTTACAGGCATGCGGATAAGATGCCTGTCATCTCGACTGATAGGGATACGGTGCCGTAGGGATCCAGCACGGCGTTCTGAACCCACCGCTTCCATATACCGCTAAGAGTCATTGGATCTCAACGAATGCGAGCAGCAATGCCGCGATACGATAAACCACAATCACGATAGGCTACAATCCGACCGTTATCAAAGTCGGAAACGTGATGGTACGCATTTCTCCTCCTTACACGAGGCATCACAACAACGTTTCACCAGGGAACGCCGGTCAACTGCTGTTTGTGTATGAGAATTCGGTTGGAAACTTTCCTCATGTCAGCACGTTGTAGGTGTCACCACCGGCGCCAACCTTGTGTGAATGCTCTGAAAAGCTAACCATTTGCATATCACAGCATCTTCTTCCTGTCGGTTAAATTTCGCGTCTGTAGCACGTCATCTTCGTGGTGTGGCAATTTTAATGTCCAGTAGTGTAGTTCTTGGTGGAGCTCTAGTACACCAGGTGACAGTCCTCGGCTCTTCTACCTGCCTGGCTAGTTGTGGAGTTCGGACAGGGAGATTAGTGGACCTTTCCTCGATCTTACCTAGACAAAAATTTCACTGGGCGCAAATTTCACCGGGTGCAGTTAGTAGGACATTTCTGACGCATTTTTGTGGCTGCGACTCCGGAGTGCGCCGGGACAGGTGCAGCGGCGCCCTCCACAGCCACTCCCTCCGCCTCCCCTCTCACCACTCCAGCCAGCGCGGCAGATACGCGGCAGGCGGGTGATTATTGGCGTCACAGCGGCGCTCTCTCGCTGCCTCCCGATTAAGCTGTAGCTCGCACTATCAGCGCGCCGCTCGCTCGTAACCACTTAAAACGCCAGATAAGGCTGCCACCCCGGGGACAAAAAGTCCATTAAGAGAACGCTGCCCATCCCAGGCTCCGTGGGTGGCCACTTCCGTGTCACTGACCCTTCGTTTCTCGAATCGTTCATTACCAGTTATACATCTTTCATCTCTGTCGGCACATTTTCTTCTACAAAATGTTGCGAAAAATATACTTCATCCCGGCAATAGTAAACAATGGGTAACTGAAGTTTTGTACGTAGAAGCTTGCGAGAAATCACGCCATCGATAAGAGGCAGTCGAATGAAAACGAGACAGACGGAATAAGGTAAGCGAACTGTTTAGTATTTCAAAAGGAATTGCCAAAGCTGTTAAAAGATCCCACTGTGACACAAAACGGTCAGTGCCTTCATGGAAAAACTTTCGTGGTTGCTTATAGAATCATGGGGTGGGTTGTTCCGGGGAGGAGACCAGACAGCGAGGTCATCAGTCTCATCGGATTAGGGAGGGATGGGGAAGGAAGTCGGCCGTGCCCTTTCAAAGGAACCATCCCGGCATTTGCCTGGAGCGATTCAGGGAAATCACGGGAAACCTAAATCAGGATGGCCGGACACGGGAGTGAACCGTCGTCCTCCCGAATGCGAGTCCAATGTGCTAGCCACTGTATAGAATCATGATTGTACACAGGTGTGCACCTCTTAGTCCCAAGTCAATCGACAGCCACGAATGTCTTTCTTCAGTTCTCCAAAAATAAGTAAATCTCATGGGGAGAGGCCGGAATTGTGTGAGGGTTTTGTGGGCAGGCCCACACGTTGCCAAGATTGTTACGAGTACGCTGCAGATGTTTCGCTGGGAAGCCCTTACACATCCTCCGTACAGAACCGATCTCTCCCAGTGCTATTTCCGTATTATTGGAGTCTTGAAGAATGATATTCGTGGCCGTCGATTCACTTCGGACGAAAGCGTGCACGATTGGGTATAATCATAGTTCCGTAGGCAACCACAAACGTTTTCCATGAAGGCACTGACCATTTTATCTCACAGTGGCAGAGTTGTGTTAAGAGTTACAGCGACTACTTGTGAAATAATGAACAGTTTGCTTACTTTTCCCCATCTGTCTCGTTTTCATTGGTTCATTTGGTTCATTACCCCACAGCTACTGCCGGCCGCTGTGGGCGTGCGGTTCTAGGCACTTCAGTCCGGAACCACATGCTATGGTCGCAGGTTCGAATCCTGCCTCGGGCATGGATGTGTGTGATGTCCTTCGGTTAGTTAGGTTTAAGTAGTTCTAAGTTCTCGGGGACTGATGACCTCAGATGTTGAGTCCATTAGTCCTCAGAGCCATTTGAACCCACAGCTACTTTTGTTTCCGTGACATGAATGCACGGTGGTAGAACTTTTACAGTTGGCTGTTACGCCATTTTCACACACACGCAATGATCCCATTGCCATCCAGAAACATTTTTCCACGCAAATGTGCCTTCAATAGGACAAGTGGGCAGACATCCGATTGCATTTAGTGGGTTCTGTATGTGGTGGTGCCACCTCTGTCAATCACAGCTGGCTGTTCTTCTGAATCGTTTCGTTATCGTGTTATACACTGAAGAAATTGGAAATTTGTGGTAAGGTCTTATGGGATAAAATTACTTAGCTCATCGGTCCCTAAGCCTCCACACTACTTAATCTAACTTAGATTAACTTACACTATGGACAACACACACACCCATTGCCGAGGGAGTACTCGAGCCTCCGATGGGAGGAGCCGTACATTAACTTAGATTAACTTACACTATGGACAACACACACACCCATTTTCGAGGGAGGACTCGAGCCTCCGATGGGAGGAGCCGCACATTAACTTAGACTAACTTACACTACGGACAACACACACGCCCTTTGCCGAAGGAGGACTCGAGCCTCCGATGGCAGGAGCCGCACGTTAACTTAGACTAACTTACACTATGGACAACACACACACCCATTGCCGAGGGAGTACTCGAGCCTCCGATGGGAGGAGCCGCACATTAACTTAGACTAACTTGCACTATGGAAGACACACACGCCCTTTGCCGAAGGAGGACTCGAGCCTCCGATGCCAGGAGCCGCACGTTAACTTAGACTAACTTACGCTATGGACAACACACACCCCCATTGCCAGGGGAGTACTGGAGCCTCCGATGGTAGGAGCCACACGTTAACTTAGATTAACTTACACTATGGACAACACACACACACCCTTTGCCAAGGGAGTACTCGAGCCTCCGATGGGAGGAGCCACACGTTAACTTAGACTAACTTACACTATGGACAACACACACACCCTTTGCCGAGGGAGGACTCGAGCCTCTGATGGGAGGAGCCGCACAGACCGTGACAAGGCGCCCTAGACCGCACGGCTACCCCGTGTGGCATTATACACCGAAGGCCAAAGAAACTGGAATACTTACCTGATATAGTGTAGGGACCATGCGAGCACGCAGAAGTGCCGCAATACCACGTGGCATGGACTCGACTAATGTCTGAAGTAGTGCTGGAGGGAACTGACACCATGAATCCTACACGGCTGCCCATAAATCAGTAAGAGTACGAGGGAGTGGAGACCGCTTATGAACAGAACGTCGCAAGGCATCCCAGATATGCTCAACAATGTTCGTGTCTGGGGAGTTTGGTTGCCAGCGGAAGCGTTTAAACTCAGAGAAGTGTGCCTGAAACCACTCTGTAGCAATTATGAGCGTGTGTGGTGTCACACTGTTCTGCTGAAGTTTCCCAAGTCCGTCAGAATGGACAATGGACATGAATGGATGCAGGTGATCGGACAGGATGCTTACGTACGTGTCACCTTTCAGAGTCGTATGTTGGCGTGTCAGGGGTCCCATATCACTCCAACTGCACACGCCCCACACCACTGCAGAGCCTCCATCATCTTGAACAGTCCCCTGCTGACATGCAGTGCCCATGTATTCATGAGGTTGTCTCCATACCCGTACTCATCCATCAGCTCGATAAAATTTGAAACGAGACTCGTCCGACTAGGCAACATGTTTCCAGTCATCAACTGTCCAATCTCGACGTTGCGGGCCCGGGAGAGGAGTAAAGCTTTTTGTCGTGCAGTCATCAAGAGTACACGAAAGCCCATATAGATGATGTTTCGTTGAATGGTTCGCACGCTGACACTTGTTGATGACCCAGCGTTGATATCTGCAGCAAGTTCCGGAAGGGTTGCACTTCTGTCACGTTGAACGATTGTCCTCAGTCGTCGTAGGTCCCGTTCTTCTAGGATCTTTTTCCGTCCGCAGCGATGTCAGAGATTTAATGTTTTACGGGATTCCTGGTATTCACGGTATACTCGTGAAACGGTCGTACGGGAAAATCCCCACTTCATCACTACCTCGGAAATGCTGTGTCCCATCGCTCGTGTGCCAACTGTGACACCACGTTCAAACTAACATAAATCCTGATAACCTGCCGTTGTAACAGCAGTAACCGATCTATCAACTGCTCCAGACACTTGCTGTCTTATATAGACGTTGCCGACCGCAGTGCCGTATTCGGCATGTTTACGTGTCTCCGTATTTGAATACGCATGCCTATACCAGTTTCTTTGTCGCTTCAGTGTAGTTTGATGGTTATTTTTTGCAACTGTGGCAGCGTTGTTCGTGGGCTTGCCCAAGAACAAGCAATACCATTCTTTGGTAATAGTCATCCCGCGTTGAGAAAAATCGTGCTCCTGTGATCTCAAAAGAGTGTCGCTTTTGGAAGCGTAATTTAGGTTTGGTTTATCTGTGAAATGAATCCGCATATGCCCTGATTTGATAAAAGTGCCCTTCGCATACAAAGTTTCGACCCGAGAATTAAATTTAGTAACGCTCTCTGAATATAAAAAAATATATGGAAATTTGCCTACTCAATGAACACTTATTTTATGAAAGTAACAGTTTGTAGTGTGCTTAGAAAAATAAAATTGCGTGCAAGTAAAGCTGAACAATCGCATCAATTACCCCACCGAACATAAAAGTCATCTTCCTCATGCAGTGTAAATGGTGATGTGAGCGATAAACTCATAACAGCATTCAAATACAATGCATCGAACATATACACTTCCTGTAGAAGAAGGCCCTGCGGCTCTGCCGTCTAGGTCAACATTAAAGTCTGTCTTTTTGGCTGATAACGATGCAGAGGATGGGACAGATAATGTTCGTAGCAACTGATGCTAGCTTTGATGTGAACAGCAGCAAGAAACTTGTAAAATGTTACCAACTGCTGAAGGCAAGTGGTACCTTTTGCATCGTGTGATCGTATATTAACTCCAGAGTACAAATCAATCCAATTCCTCTAAATTCAAGAATTAGTGGTCGTGGAGGTTGCATTGAGATAGTAATTGTAAGTAAACTCATATAATTGACTCCAGGAAAGAAAGTAAATCGTGATAGCACATATGCTACTGGTGCACAAAAACCAAGTAGCACACAAAATTCCACTGAGTGAGGAAATCAAATAAACATTATTCAATATAAGTCGTGAACCATTTACAAAGGTCCATTAATAGAGACTGTTGCTAAACTGACTCTTCTACAGCAAGCGGCTCTACACCGAGCATCGAAATGAACTCTTATCACAAAGACACAAACAGCCTACGCCACATGTGGGACGCGTGTCCAGCCATGAAAGTTACAACAACTTATCAATGCCAATTAAGATCATAGTTAAGCATAAACCATACGTTCTTCGTTAATGATTAACGAGATAATATTATAGCAAATGTTCATTTCTTGGATGCAGCCTAGCTACATCTCACCACCTCGCCGACCAGCGTCCGTGCAACATGCGGCATTCGACAGCGAACACGTCCTTTCCAAACACGGCAGAACACAAGAGTAGTTTATTCAAAACGCATGCACAGCATTCCTAGCGCGGCCCGTTGTGATGTGATTCATCCGTCTAACCGGAACTCAAAGCACACATCGCATAACCCTCCTAGACTACCCCACAGATAACCAAGCTATTCGCGATCAATACTAGATACAGAATAGCACCTTCGCAACGAAGTCTCCAACGAATAGTACACGCAGTAATTGAAATGTGAAAAATAGGAAAATGAAATTCGAAAGTTGCAATGTAACAGCCAAATGTCACTTTTCAATTTAGGATTGAAATAAAACAGGAAAGTGTTAATCACACGTGTCCATAACAGCATAGTTGTCCAAAACATTCTTCCAAATTACTGTCATCGCTATAGCGATGTACCTCTACGTGGATGTAGCTGGTTCGAATGCTAATGGTGTAAGGAAGTTTCACGCTACCTTCCTGTCAGCAAGCGGTGAGATAGAGTATCCTGGATTAAATTCCAGATCTCTCACAGCTGTCTCATAGATTGAGGGTGTGTGGCACTTGGCGATGATCCGGTGGTCAGATGGGGACATTAAGTTCGACGGCCAAATTGGTGTTATTCGAGAGTAGCAAGATATGTGTCTGACACGGGTTTCACCATTTCCCTTATGTTACATCGTCATCGACAACAGCTAGATGTTACCAAATCTTCATCAGTCAGTACATACGTGGTGCACTGACACAACACTCACATTTCGCGAAGCAGAGGTATGAAGGTGGGAAGACAAGGTAACTCTTCTCGGTTAGGAGCTTGAATCTACCCATCGGGGTCTCACAGCCAATAATCCCGTATGACTTTACTTGTATCGTCCAAGTTTTCAAGAGACGTGCAACCATTTCCGTATAATTACACTTTCTAGGAAGTTAATTCCCAACTGCATGTTCCGGCATACAGTTATCATCTGATACTCTGAATAAAATGAAAGGGAAGAATGAAGAAAGCAACCACGAAAGTCACCATATATGCCGTATTTGTTGACTTCAGGTAGGTATTGATACGGTTTCACCCTTACTTGCAGTGGGCAGAATACTAGCTTACGATTATCGGACCAGATTTATGACTGGATTCACGACTTCCTTTCAGATAGTAGTCTATCGTCGCTCTTAACGGAACAAAACCGACAGACATAAAGGTCATTTCAAGAGTACCACACAGTAGTGTGATGGGACCGTGGATAACGACAGTAGCTACATGAATTTTTTCGTAGATGTTGCGGCTGTATGTACGAGAGACGATAGCAACGGAAGCAGACGGTAGTGCGTTGCTGGAAGACCTTCCTTCACAGGATCGGTAATTGGTGCAGGGGCAGGCAGTTGACCCTGAACGTAAATAAAGGTAACGTATTGTGCACAAATAGGTGAAGAGATGCACTACTGTTTGATTACAGTGCCGGCAGCAAGTCTCTGGAAACAGTAACTGCTGTAAAATAACTAGTACCGACCATCCGATGCGACCTAAAGTGGAATGAGCACATAAAAAGAGAAACTGTGAACGAGGAACGCCTTCCTAAGCCTGCTAAGAAGATAATTGTCGATAAATGCGTGGCTATGTACCGGGTGATCAAAAAGTCAGTATAAATTTGAAAACGTAATAAACCACGGAATAATGTAGATAGAGAGGTAAAAACTGACATACATGCTTGGAATGACATGGAGTTTTATTAGAACCACCCCATATTGCTAGACGCGTGAAACATCTCTTGCGCGCGTCGTTTGGTGATGATCGTGTACTCAGCCGCCACTTTCGACATGCTTGGCCTCCCAGGTCCCCAGACCTCAGTCCGTGCGATTATGGGCTTTGGGGTTACCTGAAGTCACAAATTAATACGTAACACAGAATAGAAATACGAGAAGTAGAAGGTAAGTTGGCACAGGTGACACAAGAATTACGTATTTCAGAGGATACTCGGGCTCCGACACGGGAAGAGGGATTTAGAAATACGGGTTCAAAATGGTTCAAATGGCTCTGAGCACTATGCGACTTAACTTCTGAGGTCAACAGTCGCCTAGAACTTAGAACTAATTAAACCGAACTAACCTAAGGACATCACCCCCATCCATGCCCGAAGCAGGATTCGAACCTGCGACCGTAACGGTCGCTCGGCTTCAGACTGTAGCGCCTAGAACCGCACGGCCACTCCGGCCGGCTAGAAATATAGGAAAGTCATACAGTAATAATACATGGTATTTCCGAGATCTTGAAAGGGGTCGGCAGGATGCACCGAGCCTTGAGATGGAACCACTGACACGACGTAACAATGACCGATTTGCGACTCGGCGACATGTTGACTGACTATAAGCTCTTCATCACAACGCGTAAATTTAAAACATTCAAGAATCCTAGTAGTTACATACATACACAATCTTGCTATCAGCAATCTTCTCATTATTTTCCTCCTAAATGGTCATTAGTGCATAGATTAGAATTTATGTGTGGCTATTTAGAAAATGAACCAACTGTAAGAATGCGATCGGTTATTCGCGACTATCACAGAGAAGGAGATTTTTATCATGCCTTCCTTTCTGCATAATGGTCTCAGGCTACACAATATCGAGTATAGCACAGTATTATAATGATGAAGCATTCTGAACAGTCTGAATTTGCCAGGCCTGTAAAATATTTTGAAGGTATGTTATACAAGAATCAGTATTTGTCAAACCCGTACTGCCCTTGGAACTTATTCGCATTTGCTTAATTGAATTGTCTGAACACTTGAGACAGATTATTTTGGCTCAACGCTGTAAAGATGATATCGAAGCTTTTCAGGGACTTTTGCAAAAACTGGAAATCAAGAAGGACAATCGCATGATGCGTAAACAGGAAACCAACAACAATTACAGGTCACATTCATCACAATTTCGTGACGACAGAAACAATAACCATCTCTAGGGATGCCGAAAGACAACATCCGACGCCAATGCCTCAACATAACTCCTGACATGCTTTAGAGTGCTGTTTACAACATTATTCCTCGACTACAGCTATTGTTGAGGAATGATGGTGGACATATTGGGCATTTCCTGTAAAGAGTATCATCTTTCCAGAATGAGATTTTCACTCTGCAGCGGAGTGTGCGCTGATATGAAACTCCCTGGCAGATTAAAACTTTACAGTTTGGAAGGTAGGAGACGAGATACTGGCAGATGTAAAGCTGTGTGTACCGGGCGTGAGTCGAGCTTCGGTAGCTCAGATGGTAGAGCACTTGCCCGCGAAAGGCAAAGGTCCCGAGTTCGAGACTCGGTCGGGCACACAGTTTTAATCTGCCAGGAAGTTTCAGTATCATCTTTGCTTTGTCTTACTTTGTTATGCTAATTATTGCTATTCTGATCAGATGAAGTGCTATCCGTCGGACATTTTTTGAACTTTTGTATTTTTTTGGTTCTAATAAAACCCTATGTCATTCCAAACATGTGTGTCAATTTATACCACTCTATCTACATTATTCCGTCATTTATTTAGTTTTGAAATACATACTGACTTTTTGATCACCCAGTATATGCTGGACCAAACGTCGCAGAGAACGATAGGAATTGAAGATTTTTTAGATCTTGTTCAGACGTCAGTCGACACGGAAGCGACTTGCAGAAAAGTATTCACAACGGCTGCTGACCACATTTCACAACCATGTCGCGGCAAATGGCACAACGTGCTATAGCCTAGGAGATATAATTATGCCAAAGATAATTGTTCATGTAACAAACGGTTAATGTTCAGTAGCTACAGACATGTGGACATGCAGCGCAAGAAGAAATCATTATCTGTCATGTACTACCTCCTATTTTGTTGGCTTAAATGGTTCAAATGGCTCTAAGCACTATGGGACTTAACATCTGAGGTCATCATTCCCCTAGACTTAGAACTACTTAAACCTAACTAACCTAAGGACATCACACACTTCCATGCCTGAGGCAGGATTCGAACCTGCGACCGTAGCAGCAGCGCGGCTCCGGACTGAAGCGCCTAGAACCGCTCGGCCACAGCAGCCGGCCTATTTTATTGACTGAACTGCCAGATCTCGTGTTTCGTTTAAAATCCAGTTCCTGAAAGAACCAAAAACGGGTTATAACATTCGAAGAGAGTTGTTGAGACGATTTACGTCTCTTGGTATCCACGTGTCTGCTTTGAAAGACATGCATTTTTTTTAAATGTTTCCATTTATTGGCTTTCAGGTCGTCCCCATTCTGCCATCTCAGTAAGGGAAAGACGATACGTTAGCGCATTGGAGACGATTTTCTTGTCAGTTACGACGATACGAACGTAAGGACAACGAAACACCCAGTCCCAGAGAGGAGAAAATCTCCGACCCGGCCGAGAATGGAACCAAGGTACTTTCGGTTAACGATCGGCCCCACTGACCGCGCGGCTACCGGGACGGACAACATGCACTTCACGTCTAATCGAGGTGCCAAAATTGTCTCTGCATTCAACAATCTTTCGCAACTAAATTGCTCCTGCAATATGCTAAATACAGTGCTACAAATGTCCTTAATGCGGAGTATACATGGTGATTTCTTCCACCGTGTACAAACTCGAGGGATCGATCGATGAGAGGATATGGAACAAAAAAGGTCTAAGGAACTTACGTCTGGAAATGCATGGTTCCCATGCTAGAGACCACTTATTCAATCATACTTTGTTACAGAGACTGCGGTTTAATAAGCGCTGTACGACGTAGCCACAGTTACACTATGCATTGTTTCTTGTTTCCTCCTACACCAGGGCTTCACAACATACGTGCTCGCGGAGCAAGCCGTGAGCAGCAAGGCGCGAGCACGGAGCAGCGCGAGCACGCTACCCCCACTACCGGACCAGAGCGGATAGTGGGGAAAGTCACGTGGGGTACACAACAGCTGCCGCCAGTCGACGTAAATCCGCGGCCACCTGCAGGGATATCACTCACGAATTATTACTGCGACAAATGAAACAAATAAAGGAGAATGTACAGGTGCCACATAATTTTATTAGCTTAGTGTATGCCTCTACCATCTGTAGACACTGAAATTAAAGAATTCCACGACAATCCTATATTTTCAACACTTTCTTCAACACTACTTAAAATATCACCTCCGGTTGTAGTGTTCTTCATGGCTACTACATCGAGGAGCTCCTCCCTCACCTGAAGATCTCTATTAACCCCTCTAATAAATATGGCAAGCTGCGCTGTTCCAGTGATATCAACACTTTCGTCCAGAGCTAGAGAATACGCCATAAAATCTTTACAGATATTTGCAAGCTGGCTCTGGACGTCGTCTGCCATGTCCTGTATGCGACGCATAATGGTCATGTTAGATAATGGCACAATCCGAAACTGTTCAACTTGAGATGGACGCAAATGTTCCGCTGCAACTACCAAACATTCTTTTATTAAATCGCCATCAGTGAAGGGGCGCAGGGATTTTGCTAAAAGCAAAGCAATTTTGTAACCCACTCTGAGAGCTGCCTCAGGTGATTTTTCTTCGTCGTCCAGATCTTCTTCGGATAGCTTCCTTTTAAGTTTAATAACTTCCTGTGCACGATCTGGTCAATCACATTTTCCACGTCCGTAGTCTTTCGCGTGGTACGACATATAATGTCGCTGCAAATTAAATTTCGTAAAAGAATTCAGCGTTTTGTGACATACTAAACATTTTGCAACACCGTCTTTTTCAGTAAACAGGTACAATTCCTCCCAATGGGGGTTGAACTGCGTAAGCATGGTTGGGGTTACACAACGGCGACTTGACATGATTCTTAACCAGCGAAGTGACTGTTAAGAGCTGAACGTAGTACTTTAAACGTTACACAGTCGGCGCGAATTCAATAGGCACGCTGCGGCCCTATTCAAATGTGTGCGCACATTTCCCCTCCCTCCCCTCCCTCCCTACTCCGCGACCTTGTAGGTGCTCGCGAGCACGTGCCTGAGCAGACGCGAGTACTCGCGCTCAAAACCGGCCAGTTGTTAAGCCCTGTCGTAGAGGATGGTACTGTTACTCATACTTATGTCCCAGCGCCTTCTCCTGCCATAGTAATTGGCAATGTTGAGTCCGATTCACTTCTCTCGCTGATTCACCTTGTAGTGGATGTGATACAACGCTGTGCACAATGGTCCCGTATTCGAATCGAAGGCTTGCCGACATGCTGTTTACTTACGGAAAGGCAAATGGCAACAGGCGGCGGGCAACAAGGTTGTATCAGGAGACCTATCCCCGCCGATAACAACCACAGCATTCAATGTTTGCAACAGTGTTTCGCCTTTTGTCTGAGACAGGGTCGTTTTAGGAATCTGGAAATCATGAAGGACGTACCCGAAATTTTCGGACACCAGACTTGGAGGAAAATGTGATTAACACTGTGGAAGGCGATCGCCATGTCAGTACCAGGCAATTGGCCTGTCAGTACAGGGTAAGGCAGACGACCGTATGGAACATTCTCCATGACAACTGTTACTATCCTTATCACTTACAGCGTGTGCAGGGCTTACTAGCGACGAATTTTCCACATCGGGAGTTCCTTCACTAGACAACCACAATTCCGGGATTTGTGTCATCCATCCAATTCACAGATGAGGCCACCTTTACATGCATTGGTATCTTCAACTTTCATAAGTCATTTGAAGAGTAGTATGCAAAAACCCCATGGAACTGTGACAGTGAATAATAACTATCGGTGCAGCCGGAATGTGTGGACCGGGATAATTGGTGACCGTATTTTGGGACCAGTCTTCCCTCCACGTCGCGTAACAGGCAGGAACTATCGCCGTTTCTTGCGGGTGACTTTGCCTCCCACGCTGGAAGAAGTGCCATTAATGGTTCGAAGGGTTATGTAGCTACTACATGACGGTGCTTCAGCCCACTCTGCAGTTAACGTACGGACGCATCTCAATTGTGTCTTCCATGGTCGATGGATCGGACGAGGGGGTTCAGTTGCATGGCCTGCTAGTTCACCGGATCTCAACTCATGCGATTTCTGGTTATAGGGACATCCGAAATGCATCGTGTATGCAGAGCCCGTCCCAAATGTGGAGACACTGGAGCAGCGTATTCATGCTGCCTTTGACTCTGTTCGGATGCAGCCTGGCCGATTTGAACATGTGAGAGAGAACACGCTACGGCGCATACACGCAGCAATTGAGGCTCATGGAAACCATTTTCAGTACAAACTGTAACCGTGGCTGCATGGTACAGCGCGTATTAGACCGCAGTCTCTTTAACAGTGTATGTCTGAATAAATCGTCTCTAACATGCAAACCATGCATTTCCTAGCGTAAGTTCATTAGACCTTTTTTGTTCCGTACCGTACCCTCACATCGATCAATCCCTAGGGTTTGTGCACAATGGAAAAAATCATCCTGTGTATGCATCAGCCGTCCAAAAGTTCAAGGTCTTTTGACTGCGGCAAAAGGTCTCATCACTTACGCAAAGAAAAGTGACCTTCTTAATACTATTGGTAGATCACTTGAACAGTCCAACGATGTATGTATGTACGTATGTATTGAACCGGGGACTTAGAAACGACGGAGAGGCTTTGTCCCGCCGTAACCCTTAGTGGTTCACAACCCCACAACAGGTCACAGCAGTCCACCCACCCCACCGCCACCCCACACCGAACCCAGGGTTATAGTCCAACGATACTCGCAGTTGACAATGTTAAAATCGGAGAAAGCAAACATTCGACTTTGTGCGAAAAGCACTCTGAGAAGGGAGATCTAATTGAATCGAAGCATCTGATATCTCGCCGACGAACTAACTAATTTCGCTTCTCATGGTATATATGCTATTCTATTACTATAATTCTTATACGTTGTCTCTTATTTTATAGCTTTTAAAACAGGGTTTCGCTGTCATCCAAGGAATTAGAACTCGAGAAATCATCTACACTGCACCTTGCCATCGAAGCTAATATAATTACAGCATCTGAGTCAGGCGCCCCAGGACAGAGAAATCTCTGGAACAGGATTTTACGTAAACGCCTCAGATTAGACTTAGAGGTAAAGTTTATTGGCCAGAAGTGCAATGAGATAGCAACTTTTCTTAGGCCAGCATTTTAAAAATGGTATCTGAAGATAAGAGGCGTGAAGTCATGGCAGAGGTAAGATGTACAATCCATCCATCGCTATGATACTAACTTCCCAGTGGCCAGTTCCAAAAGGAACTAACGACTCTCGGCGGAAACCAAGGTCGGTCACAGAATCGAGTATAGGCCCCACAGGTTGAGAGTCGATGTTTCCTAGCCTAAGGAGTAGCCGAGTATATGAAAATACATTATCAGATCACCTGATCGAATTTGTGAGCGACCTTGGCGGAGCCCTGAAATTGAATGGAATATTTCAAATACCATCAACGACAGAACATTTGGATTTATTTTCAATAAACTTTCATATTCACAGTAGAGTTCACATTGATGCGGATTATAAGACGTCGTGGTCTCCTGACCTTCATTGCTTACATAGTCCGCCCTCACAATCATATTCCGCATATCAAGTCGCTTCATTCGAACCCAAACTCGATAAGATAAAGTCAATGTTGTATGATGAATTCATGTAAACGATATGCAAATAACTAATAAATCGTAAGTGCGCACCGTGGTTGAAATACTCGAGGCTGGCGTACACACATACATTCCAGACGCGACGGTCACAGGAGCTTTTAGTTCGAGAGAGGCAACCGCACGCCAGGAGGCCAGTCCCAACCCATCTACGTCGGCCGGTGGATGCCCGTGGAGCAGACAGCATTCGCCCGAGGGAAAGGAGGAACGACCCCGTGTTCGGCTTAAAAGCAAATTCCGCTACATTGTGTGGGAGCGGCTAGCCTACGCATTCTTTACACATAGCACGCAGTTTCAGAGATTTTCACAGGGAGACAGCAAACGCCAAACGCCGATACTACAGATTTCCGGATTGGTCGCTTTAAACAAAACGTCAGTCTCCCGTTTTAGAAGAGCAATGCTGATTGGCTGACGATATTTCTGACGCCTTGAGCTGAAGGAGTAATGGAAGAGACCAAAAGATATACCCCCTCATGTCTGGCCTGGAGAGGCGCCGTTCTGTTGTCGTTCTTGGAGCGAGGAACAAGTCTCTCCTCAGTACTTCACTGGGACAGCACCTCTGTCGAGAGCGAATCGAAGTGCGACACTCTATATTGAGTCCTTGCGATTAAGCGTTGTTCACTGTGTTGGCCGACACACTTATTGTGCGGTGTGAACGGGCAGAGTTATAGTTAAACGCTTGCTAGCGAATTTTTGAGTGGCATCGCGGTGGACTGGTTATCTGATCGGTGTACCACGCCAACAGTTGGACTAAGGGCGAATAGGAATCCTTGAGTTCATCAAGGTGTAGGGAGAGTTTGATTGGCAAAGATCAATCCAGATAGAACGAGAGTTATCTTATTTTTCAGCAGCGAGCGGCGCAGACAGCAGTCATCGCAGCTTACGTTATTGTGCGCTACAGCGATTGCGAGCCCCATATTTCCTGCACAACAGTACACTTCACTGCATTTCACACTCGACAGCCTCGAACGTACCTAGCAACATTCTAAAGGATGATTATTCAAGTTGATAAGGCGCGCCTCTCAGCCATTCTGCCAAGTCAACAACCATCTTAAACTTTGTATAGAAATTTCATTAGAGAATCCTATCCTTGAGAGGTAACTTCACATTTCGAAAAGAACCAGGATATAACTTGTTCAATTCATAACTAAAAATGCCATTGTGATTTCTCAGAATTTTTGCAAAATAAATAATAACTTTCGTTGGTTTCATGTTTTTCTTACACTAACTAGCACTACTCCAGTACCCAAGTATCCCACTAGTTACGTAAGACATTTTGTGAATTTTTGTGTCATTTCCTTACAGCAGACGACTCCAGAAGATATTTATTGCTGAAAGTTTTTCAGGTATTTCTCTTTAGAACGTTAGGAGCGTCTGTCTGAATTCTGTAGTAGTGTGGGGGTGGAAATTGCATCTTGCAGGAGCCACAGGGTAAAGGGAACATCTCAGATTAATCCGTTGTGCAAAATAACAGAATCTCAGATCAACCCCACACGCTCACAGGATTTGCAAAACGATGTATTAAACAGTTTTTGTATTTTTCTAGTCAGGTAAAAAACGCTTTGATGAAAGAGGCTTGTACTCATACAAGCCTTGAAGAGGCATTTCCTTCATCAGATTCCACAAATCACTATCACAGAAAGCAAAGCAGTTTGCTTTGTGTACAGATGTCGGTGGTAGGCTTACTCAATAGACGTGTTGGAGAGATTCGAGGGTTGGAACTTCAATAGTGGCAACTATTTATTTTCAGCTCGTACAAAATTGATGCCAGCTGGAGTGACCGAGCGGTTCTAGGCGCTACAGTCTGGAATCGAGCGACCGCTACGGTCGCAG
This sequence comes from Schistocerca americana, assembly GCF_021461395.2. NCBI lineage: Eukaryota > Metazoa > Arthropoda > Insecta > Orthoptera > Acrididae > Schistocerca > Schistocerca americana. Next base: position 355,930,006 of record NC_060130.1, read on the forward strand.
GTCCGAATCCTGCCTCGGGCATGGATGTGTGTGGTGTCCTTAGGTTAGTTAGGTTTAAGTAGTTATAAGTTCTAGGGGACTGATGACCTCAGAAGTCCCATAGTGCTCAGAGCAATTTGAACCATTTTTACAAAATAGATACGTGTTTCAAAGTTTTACTGACCTTCAGAGTAGTCACCAGCATTGCGTATGACCCGTTGCCAGCGATGTGTTCATTTTTGGAACACAACCTACGACCAGCTTAGCAACAGAAGTGTTGACACTTTCTGCAGGACCTGACCATCATTTTGCAGGACAATGCTCAAGCACGTACGTTACATGCTGTTACTGGTTTGTTTGACTGATGGGGCTGCTAAGTGATATACCACCTACTGCGCTCCCCCGACTTAAGCCCTCGTGAGTTCAACTCGATTTCTAACCTGAAGGAAACACTTCACGGCATTCGCTTCAGAACTGCTACAAATTCGTCTGGGAATAGACCGCGCCGCTCGAACTGTCAATACAACTGGCACTGCTAAGTGTATCCTACGACTTCCATGTCTCTGGCAACCGGTTATACACAATCCTGGTGACTACATTGAAGCTCAGTAAACCTTTGAAAAACGTATCTATTTTGCACGAGATGTACATAAATAGCTGCCATTACTAAAGTTCCAACGCTCGTACTTAGAAATGCAAAGTGGAATATAATGTAACTTCTTACTGGGAAACGAACGGGCCAAGTTCTCCAACTCTTCAGAACATCGCCAGAAAAATGCTTTGTATACAAGCTCTAACTCTGCTTTTGAAAGAAATATTTGTTCAAATGGTTCAAATGGCTCTGAGCACTATGGGACTTAACTTCTGAGGTCATCAGTCCCCTTAAACCTAACTAACCTAAGGACATCACACACATCCATGCCCGAGGCAGGATTCGAACCTGCGACCGTAGCGGTCGTGCGGTTCTAGACGGTAGCGCCTAGAACCGCTCGGCCACCTCGGCTGCAAACCTCAAATTATTAGTTTACCAAGCGACATATGTGGTTGTGATCTTCAGTTCTAATAAATAATGTTATTCTACATGAACAACGGTGTATGAATCTTTTTTCCGAGTGTTACCAAAGTAACACATAAAGTCATCATCAGACACTCACTGTGGTCGTTTAAGATATAGCTAACAAATGCGATCAAGACATCTGTGAATAAAAATACTTTTTTTCTCTTAAATTAAATTTTCCCTGAGACATTTAAGTCTCTAATTTATTTACGATAACGTTGGAGGCTGAAGAAGCGAATTAACATTTGTGCTGCGGCCGGGTTCGAGTCCCGCCCGCGGCACAAATTTTAATTCACTCCTTCAGCTTCCAACGTTATCAAAAATATCTTTGAGTGGGGGCAGGTGACGGTGCAGTGGGAAGCGCATGCCGCATAGTATATGTCGCGCAGGACACGGTAGCCAACGCGCAGTGACCAGTTTTCGTCCAAAGAACTGGGCGAGTTCATTCGTTTGTTCAGAATGGGAGGCCAGCAAGCGTTTGCCACCTTTCGGCCGGTCAGCGATGACATAATCGACGCTCACGCCCTGCAATCTTTCTCAAACGATTTTACAGAAACTATTCGGTAAAAAAAATCATTTTTGCCTTACTTGTAGTTTTATATGAAAGGCTTATTTCAATAGTGGTACAATTCCATTACCTCAACTTTTCTGCCTCTAATGCTTCTGAAATTAATGATCCAAACAAACAGAAAGAAAGGTTCATCTCTAGCAAGAAGCCATATGCTTGAATATTTCTGGTATCTCAACTGCAGATTTTTCAGCGCATGATGTGCCCATCATTTCGTTACTGGTCGCCGTGCGGGATTAGCCGAGCGGTCTAGGGCGCTGCAGTTATGGATTGTACGGCTGGTCCCGGCGGAGGTTCGAGTCCTCTCTCGGGCATGGATGTGTGTGTGTTTGTCCTTAGGATAATTTAGGTTAAGTAGTGTCTAAGCTTAGGGACTGATGACCTTAGCAGTTAAGTCCCATAAAATTTTACACACAAAAAAAATCGTTTCTGGTCTTAGTTATTGTGATAATTACGTAGAAGCAAGACACAGCGCGGGATTTGAAAAAGTTTGCAATGAAATATAGAGGTCGCTGTGATTTTGCGGCTGATGCATATTACATAATACGTTGCTGCGTATGAAATTTAACTAACATATTAAATTTTTCTTTAGACTTGGTTGGAGGTCTCTGTCTGTCATCAACCTCGAGAAAACTGATCCGACATAGCGCACTCTTTTGAGATCGCACCACGCCAGCGAAAAAGCCTGATTGAAATACCCACAACTCTCTTCATATTTCATAAACGGTTTGAGATATCGAAATGAGATTTCGGGAAATGATAGCACACAAAGAGGAGAGTATTTTGCCGATTTTTATTATCCAGAACTTCATTATCTACCGTGTTATTCGACTAACCACAGACTTTTCCGATTAAGGAATTTAATTTTTAAGTGCCACCGATAGCTGGTGAAACGAGAAATGCTATGCGGTTTGGAACAACATATGTGAAGTCATTACACGTTTATTTTGTACCGAAGATGTGCTTTTTCGTAAGATGCTGATCTTACTTTTCCTCAGTTCCTCACTTAATAAACTTAACGAACCACTGTTTCAGAATTATCTCGCAATTGCGTCTGCACAACGTGTTAGTGAGGTGAGACTGTGTAAACTACGCTGAGTTTTGGCAAAATAAGCAAATTCTGACATAGCAACAAGAGAAATGAGTAGGTTTTACTCGAAATTCCTCTCTCGTGACTCTTCTCTGAAACAAAATTGTTAAAGCTTTCGTGGCCACTTATTGACAAATTGCCTATTGGCTTCTGTCTAGGGTTCTTCGGCTGTCGTTCATCTGATGATTTTACTGACGTTTCGCGAGCACGAGTGGCTGGCATTGTCAAAGCTTCACCCTCCATTGCCTGTGGTGAACTGGAGCAGAGCTCGCGGCCGCAGACTATAAGTATCTAGCGCGCCAACGTCCGGAACTTTAGGACATTTTCTATCAACTAAGTAGCGGAATGCATCGAAACGACTGGGACAAGATCGACAGCATCACTCACAGGAGCATGCAGAACGAACTCGAGCGCTGCACTGAGCGACAGAATAAAAAGTTTGAAAGATGCCGGAAGCAGACCGACAAGGCGATTCCCGACATGTCACACACAGTGACCTCACTAAACGACAATTGACCGAGGAGGAAGTGTCTGTTCTTCAAAAAGGAGGGAATTTCGCTATCATCCCGAGAACTATACCTATGGAGGACATCATTGCCAACACCGAAGTGGCAATTGGGACCCTTTCTTGTGAAAGGGCAGAGGAAATACGCACTGTAACAGCCAGGATACTGCGCCGAGCAAAACCACCAGCTTGCAACCTGAAGAAAGAAGAGGTACAACCTATTAAGAATCTCAACGACGACAAGAGTATATTGGTACTGCCTGCCGATAAGGGGAATGCGACCGTCGTAATGAGGACCGAAGATTATGAGCAAAAGATCCGAGACCTAATAGATCCGACGACGTACCGAAAACTAAGCGCAGATCCGACGCAGCGTATCACACGGAATGTGAATCGGTTAATCAAGACCTCTTCTCTGCCGGCGGACATACAGGGAAACCTGCGCAACACAGGAGCCCTACCACATCGGCTGTATGGATTACCCAAGATCCATAAGAACAACGTCCCACTAAAACCGATTGTTAGCGCTCCTGGCTCACCGACGTATAAACTGGCAAAACACTTGGACTCTCTGCTCCAGCCACGCGTAACATACATGAAGGATTCAGATCATTTCATTGAGAAGCTGAGGAAACTGAAACTTCACCAGACGACATCCTGGTCAGCTTTGATGTTGTTGCTTTGTTTACGAAAGTGCCACTCGGTGACGCTCTGGAGCACATCGGTTCCATTTTCCCGCAAGACATCACAAAGCTTTTCCATGCATGTCTCACCACGAGCTATTTCACGTGGAATGGCAGTTTCTACGAACAAGAAAATGGCTCTGAGCACTATGGGACTTAACTTCTGAGGTCATCAGTCCCCTAGAACATAGAATTACGTAAAACTAACTAACCTAAGGACATCACACACATCCATGCCCGAGGCAGGATTCGAACCTGCGACCGTAGCGGTCGCGTGGTTCCACACTGTAGCGCCTAGAACCGCTCGGCCACCCTGGCCGGCTTCTACGAACAGCTGGAAGGCGTCGCCATGGGTAGTCCTCTTAGTCCAGCGGTGCCCAACTTCTTCATATAACATTTCGAAGCACAGGCACTGGACTTGGCGACTTGCAAGCCTAAGGTGTGGTACAGGTACGTCGATGACAAACTTCGTTGTGTGGAGCCATGGTGAAGAACAGCTCGGTGACTTCCTAAGGCACTTGAACAGCCTCCATGCCAACATAAGATTTACCATGGAAGTAGAAAAGGACAAGAAACTGCCATTTCTAGATGTGCTGGTCACAAGGGATAGCGAAAACCTGGGACACAGCGTGTATCGAAAACCGACACACACGGACCGATACCTGCACAAACTATCAGACCACCACCCGGGCCAGAAAAGACGCATGATTAATGCGCTCGTAACGCGAGCAGGACGAATATGTTAGCCGCAGCACCTCAGACGCGAAATGCAACATCTGGAAAGTGTTCTGAGGAGCAATGGGCACTCCACAAATTATATTAGAAGTGTAACAGAGCCAAACGCTCAGCGAAGTAAGGAATCAGAGAAGGAAATGTCGGATACGGCCTTTCTGCCATACATTCCCAGAGTGACGGACAGAATCGGCCACATATTGCGCAAACACGGCGTAAAGACGATTTTCGAACTGACAAGGAAGATCAAAGAGTGTCTTAGATCGGCAAAGGAGAGAAGGGACCCACTTGCAATGTCGGGAATATATCGTATACCATGCACATGCGGTAAAGGTTATGTCGGAATGACTGGACGGTCAATCAACACCAGGATCAAAGAACATAGGCGACATTGCAGGTTGGGGCAGGTGGAGAAATCGGCCATGGCAGAGCACGCACTGAGTGAGACCGACCACGTAATAAAATTCGCCGACACGGAAGTTCTGCCTGTAGAGAAGTACTATCACACTCGCTTGTTCAGAGAAGCTGTAGAAATAGAAAAACACGCTAAAAGCTTCAACAAGAAAGAGGAAAGCCTTAAGGTAAACGGATACTGGCTTCCCGTACTGCAGCGAGCGACCGTCGCAGGTAGCAAGAGGAGAACCGCACCGGAAATGACCGCGGAGAAGCCCTCGGACGTTGGCGCGCCAGGTACATATAGTCTGCGGCCGCGAGCTCGGCTCCACCAGTTGCGCCTGAGCAGCGGAGGCGCGTGCATCTCTGGTGAAGCGCACTGTGCTGGGCGAAAGGAAGAGCTGCGAAGCTGTGTTCTGACTGTGACGCGACGCTAGCGCAAATTGTCGTGCGCCGTCATTACGACTCTGCAAAATTACCGTGTTTTCTCGCGTCACAGTATGGGCAGAAACGGACAGAAGAAAAAGACAGTCGTTGAGAAGAAGCCGCCGACGCCGCAAGCCAGGAGGAATGCGGATCGAAAGCGTGAAGAGTATCATGCACCTGTCCCCCCTCTGTACATTCAGTGTAATAGACGGTTGTGGATAGAGATATACCGGGTGATCAAAAAGTCAGTATAAATTTGAAAACTTAATAAACCACGGAATAATGTAGATAGAGAGGTAAAAATTGACACACTTTCTTAGAATGACATAGGGTTGACAAAGTGTCCGACAGAGAGCGCTGGACAGTAAAACGTCAGTGACTGCGCATGACAATCGTGTATAAAAGGAGCTGTAATGAGAGAGAGAATCAGATGCGCCGGCAGACGCAGCATGTTGACGTTACCTGAAAGGGCGCTTTTAGTGAAGCTGTATTATCAGAATGGGGAATGTGCTAGTTCAGCGTTACGATCCTATCGCCATATGAAGGGGATTCGAACGGGTAAAGGTCTGTTGACAAATGCAGCTGGGGCGAGAATGATTTGGAAGTTCGAAGCCACGGGTTGTTTAGACGATAGACCCCGTAGTGGCCGACCGAGCACAAGGCGTAATGCTGCTGAGACAGTTCAGGAAGAAATGGATACTGCAGCGGGTTCGTCTATGCACGGGGAAGTCAGCGCTCGTGCAGTCGCACGTCGCACCGGCATTCCATACACTACTGTTTGGTTGGCACTGAGGCGTACCCTCCGATGCTATCCGTACAAAATCCATCGGCATCATGAACTGTTACCTGGCGATTTAGTGAAGCGGAGGGCATTTGCGGTGTGGACGTTTCAAAAGATGGCGGAAGATGACGATTGGTTAAGTAACGTGTTGTGGACCGACGTAGCACATTTCATGCTCCGAGGATCTGTCAACGCCCAGAGCTGCAGAATTTGGGCTACCGAAAATCCTAGAACTGTCGTGGAAACTCCATTGCGCGACGAGAAAGTCACGGTATGTGTTAGATTTACCACATCTACCGTTATTGGGCCTTTTTTCTTCGAGGAAATGCGTGATTCTGGTTTTGTAACTGCTACCGTGACGGGTGAGAGGTACGCCGATATGTTACAGAATCGCATCATCCCTAGCCTGGCTGATAAACACCTGCTGGAACGTACGATGTTTATGCAGGATGGCGCTCCACCCCATATTGCTAGACGCGTGAAAGATCTCTTGCGCATGTCTTTTGGTGATGATCGTGTGCTCAGCCACCACTTTCGTCATGCTTGGTCTCCCAGGTCCCCAGACCTCAGTCCGTGCGATTACTGGCTTTGGGGTTAGCTGAAGTCGCAAGTGTATCGTGATCGACCGACATCTCTAGGGATGTTGAGAGACAATATCCGACGCCTATGCCTCACCATAATTCCGGACACGCTTTAGAGTGCTGTTCACAACATTATTCCTCGACTACAGCTATTGTTGAGGAATGATGGTGGACATATTGAGCATTTCCTGTAAAGAACATCATCTCTGCTTTGTCTTACTTTGTTATGCTAATTATTGCTATTCTGATAATATGAAGTGCCATCTGTCGGACATTTTTTGAACTTTTGTATTTCTTTGGTTCTAATAAAAACCCCATGTCATTCCAAGCATGTGTGTCAATTTGTACCTCTCTATCTACATTATTCCGTGATTTATTCAGTTTTTAAATTTATACTGACTTTTTGATCACCCGGTATGATGTTATAGGCAGCTGCTGCAGCGAATAAGTGGGCGTTGAGTCACTTGACTCAGGCGCCATCATCCAACTGCAAGCGGCGAGCGCGGCCGTCCACCGCATACTGAAGAACACTGTGGCCGCCCACATTGCGGATCCACCCAGCGTGGAGAAGACTTCCGCGTCGAAACAGCGCGAGAAGCAATCCAAAGCCCCGATCAGAGGCTCCCTTGGATCTGCGACGAGTAGACAGTCCAGGAAGAGCTGACACGTGCGGAAATCCGGGGTGCAACTACCAAACTGCACAACCGGACGAACAGGAAGAGGCCGCAGCTGTACATCGTCGTAGTGGGTACTGCGACGGATGGCAGCGACATCTTCGGGTTAAGGAAGCTCCCAGGCTTTCCTGGGACCGCCGAAGCTCTCCCCCTAGGCACGGACCCTAAGCCACAGTGCTTCAGGTGTCAAGCCGAGGGGCACGTGGCCAAATACTGCCACAACTCGCCGCGGTGCGTAAAGTGCGCCGGCGCGCACCACACCCGCGCATGAGACAGAAGAAGTGCTCGCTGCGGCGGACCACATGTGGCGAACTGGCGCGGCTGCCCAGCTTTCGCTAGCGACGGCTGCGCTGGAGACAAGACGCACACCGAGACGCAACAAAGACGGCGCCGAAAGGAGAGAAGACTGCTCCCACTTCCCACAGGCGGCCGGAATACCGCACCAGTGGGAGTGGGGCGGGGGACCGGCCGCCGACGGCAGCGAGGGAGGCGCCGCCAGTACAGGAGATTCGCGCCATGCTAGCGGCCGCGGCGGAGGAGGCGATTGTGGCCTTCAAAGCCGCCACGGACGCGGCCTTTAAGGCGCCACGGGCGCAGAGACGAAGGAGGCATGCAACCAGCTGCGGCAATTGCCGTCGCAGGTGGCCCAAGACATCCGTGCAGACGCCGCAGGCGAAGAAAAGACGTCAGCCGCCGCTCCCCTGGCGGAGTAGCCGGCGGAAGGACACACCGAGGCGGACACCGAGGAAGAAAAAGACGGAACGTGCCGCACCAACGCCAAAGCAGCTCTGCTCCGACGAGTGAGCAACCATTGCGTTAAGAACGCTCGAGGGCGTGGGCCACGTCATCCACACCACGGGGAAGACGCAGCCACGGCCCTCATTGAGCCTGTCTGCGCAGCCAACAAGCGAGGAGCGGCGCCACTACGCGGTCACTCCTCTCCGAGCGCTTGGCTACGACGCACGCCCGCCAGACACCGATGGACGACCCGGGCCCTTCCCCGCGCAAAGTCACCACTGGCAGCGCGGCAGGGGCTCTCACAGCACAAACTACAGCACACGGTGGTGCAGCACTGTCTAGGACTGATCTCTTATGACGAAACTTGGCATGACACGGTACCAGATTGCATGATACCCAACCACTAACATAACCTTAACTTGCACGATCTGTCGCAGATAGCAATAAACCGCTACTGCCCTTACTACCCAACCTGACAATGTTACACAGGTTTTTTTTTTTCCTTGGCACTTGCCTTGGCACCTTTTTCCCTCTGCCCTTAAAACCTCTCTTCTTTCAAGCTTGATTCTGTCAAGCTTTTTCAACCACTTCTATCACCCAGATGCGCCCGTATTAATGAGTAATCTTACCCAGACGTACGGATAACATCGCAGTTCCTCATTCCTGCGATCTCCTCGATTCTAAAAACTAACCATGCAGAGGTGACAGTAGACCTTTCGAGTTGGTCACCATGCTTGTGCGAGCGTGGATGGGCTCCAACTTTTTTTTTAAAAAAAAAAAAAAAAAAAACAAAGCTCGGCTCCAGTTCACCACCGGCAACGGAGAGTGAAGCTTTGACAATGTAAGCCACTCGTGCTGGCGAAACGTCAGTAAAATCATCAGATGAACGTCGGCCGAAGAACCCGAGGCAGAAGTCAACAGGCAATTCGTATTCTCTGAAAGTTACGAATGGTGAAGAAACCAGACGAAAATAAATCGCCGCATTTCCTGCAGAATTTTTTTAGATACTAATAAAAAAAAGAGGTGACAGATATTTTTGAATGGTCACCATGCAATTGTGGGAGTAGAGGGGCCCCGTTAGTATTTACCAAAAATGCGAGTGTAGGCTTCAGTTTATATAGAAAGGCGCTTCCCCTCTGAGAGATACCCCACCACTGCTGCTCTCCCCACGCTTCCCCTGCCGACCATTTAGCGGCCACGGCATTCTGCGCGCTCCTTAACGTCGGCGTGTCACGGGTCGCATGCGCCCTTGCCTTGGGTGGTGCGGTATGTCCACCTAGCGTGGCATGCGTTGTGACGCAACACGGCCTGGGCGGTGAGCTGCTGCGGGCTGACGCAGCACAGAGCAGGCGGCGGCTACCCGGGCAGGAGAAGCCTGCGGGCTCTGACCGCTGCGCGGCGGGCCACGCTGCTCTACCCTGACAGCCGCTACAATTGAGCCGTTATGCAATAAGGAGAGGTTCAGCATTGAAATTCCGAGAGAGCACATTTTGCGATCCGTCCGGCCACATGTTACACAACAACGCGGGAGTCCTAGAAGTTACAGCTTATACGGAGATTTTCCGGCAGTCGTTTTTCACATGCGCCGTTCGCAAAAGGAACAGCGGAGGAAGCAGAGAGAAGTGCCGTCCTCCTCATATCGTTAGGTAACTTGTGGAGTAGATGCGAATGTAGATATTGATAAATGAAGTGGTTCTTACCAAAAACAGTGCTTAGTATGTAATCTCAAAATCAAATCAATAGTTCTTTGTCACATAAAAGTGATAATTAAGACTATGCCACCCTCAGTGAAAGCGTAACCAAAACGACGTTTAGTTGGCGCCATTCTGGCGGTTTCGTGGTACGTTTTTTCCTCATATATAGTAAAAATTGAGAATACGAAACCTGGAAAGCCAAATTCCTTTGCCACACTGGTGTTCTCAATGATCTGTCTCGTGGTAATACGTCTTGTTACTTCGGATTAACTAAAAAATGATTGATTTGTTTACTTCTGTTGTGACGGTTTACAGTTTATCTGAACGTGGCGATTGTGGATGCTGCCATCACCAGGACGATACCACTATAGTCATCGAAGAAAGGAAAAAGATAAGAGCTTAACATACCGTCCACAAAGACATCAATAGAGACCGATTGTAGAAGCTCGAATTGGGGACGAGTGGGGAAGGAAATCGGCTGTGTCTTATCAAAGGAATTATCCAGGCGTTTGCCTTAAGCGATGTAGGGAAACCACGGTAAAACTAAATGACGACGGTCCTCTCGAATCGAATCCAGTGTGTTACCAGTGAGCCGTCTGTCTCACCCGAAGTCATCGTAATCGGTAATTTAGGCTTATTGTGATGCACTGGTCCCTGTCTGCTGTGAACTGATGTTGCTGAACTGTCACAGTATTTCTTCGGGAGTCACTGCACGTCAACATAGCAGGATACTGAGCGACGTGCCGCAGTGGTCAGCGCACTGGACTCGCATTCTGGAGGATGGCGGTTCAGATCCCCGTTCGACCATCCACATTTAGATTTTACATGCTTTTCCTGAATCGTTTATGGTATATGTCTGGATAGTTCCTTTGAAAGGACACGCCCGATATCCTTTCTTTGCTCTGTTTCTAATGACCTTGTTATGGACAGGACATTAAACTCTAATTTTCTTTCTTTCCTTCCACAATAGAATGTCACGTTAATTACTAATAGTGGCTTACCTGAAACAGAAATAACGTGTGGGCTAGATGGTAAAGAACTAACTGTTCTTACATGCAAAAATTGATTATTAGTATTTACCGGAACTGAACTGCACGTTCCCTTTTTACTGCGCTATAAAAATTTTCTCGTTGAATAAGCCACGTCATATCCGAGTTAAAACTCGAGCTTTCGAAGACATTCACCACGTTCTTCGTCATGGGATGAGTGCCGGGACCTATGTGTATGAATCCAAACTTCATCAAACAAAATTTCCGATGCTGTTTAGAAATATTTTTTGAGTATTTTGTACAAGAAACACATGGTCTCCAATGACTCGTTACAGAGTTATTGCATTTCTTACCCCCCTCATCTTTGTATCTGTACTGCACTTAAAGTATTGTACAACAACCCAAATGACGATGGTATGCGCCATATATTTTGTCTGGGAACAAACTTGTTCTATTCACTCACTGAACTCGCTGTTAACAACACTAATGCCCACTTCATTCTTCTTCCTCCGGATTGCATTTAGTGCTGCTCTGTTCTGTTGCCTGTTTTCTGGCAGTTTTGGTGATTGGTCAGCAAGTTTGACTGTCATGGGAACGCCGGGGCTCAAGCTACTGACGTCAGTTTTTTCTGTGAGGGTTGGAACTTAAATAGAGGCAACTATTTATTCACAACCGATACAGAAGTGTTAGATGTTTGCACCTGTTACTGTCCTTCAAAGTAGTCACCAGTGTTGTGTAGAACCCGTTGCCAGCGATGTGGAAGGCGTAGTATACCATTAACAGAGCCTGTTCTGTTGATGGTGCGAATCGAGTGGTCTACTGCCTGTCGAATCTCTGGAACAGTTCTGAAGCGAATGCCACGAAGTGATTTCTTCATCTTCGGAATCGATTCAAATCAAAGCCACAAGGACTTAAGTCCGGGGAGTATGGTGGATGGTACAGTCCCATCGACCGAACAGAGCAGCCGCAACATGTGCTGATGGGCCCAAGCATTTTCGTGCAAAACGATTGGTGGGTTGCGCAGAAAGTGTCCCCGCTTCTTTCGCAAATCTGGTCCCATGTGATGCTTCAAAACGAACAGTAATACGACTTAAGTCCTTGTGACTTTGATATGATTCCGAAAATAAAGGAACCACTTCGTGACATTCGCTTCAGAATTGTTCCAGAGATTCGACAGGCAGTAGACCGCTCGATTCGCACCATCAACAGAACAGGCTCTGCTTAACGGTATACTACGCCTTCCACATCGCTGGCAATACAGCGTATTCGAGTAACGAAGATTTCTGTGAGGTAAGTGATTCAGGAAAGGTATAGGTTATCGTTTGTCGGGGACATTCTTTTGTAGGGATTATTGAAAGTCGGATCAGTTTAGAGATGATCAGAATAAGTAAAGAGAGAACTGTCTGAGTACGTTCAGTTTTACTCAGCTGTCTTTGTATCAAATAACGTAGAAGTCTACCAGCACAGTAATTCATAATTTTTCTAAGGGGACCTTTCACTATGCATTGCCCCGACTGCTGCGTTCCCCTGATACCCCTCTCCCTGGCAGTCTATGGCCACTCATCACTTCACTCTTCTATGCCTCTATCTTAATCAGTCAACATATTGCCTTTTACCTTTAACTTATGCAGCTGTCCATAAGTCTTTTATATTTTGTGAAATATTCATTTGCCATTTCATTTGTGTCAATATTTTAAGTAAATAACACATCAACCTTTTCTATTTTAATTTATACAGCTGTCTTTTTATTGTGTCATACATTTTGTCAAGCACCATGTCCAATTTTATACTGTTTTAGAATTTTTACCCTCATATGGCAGAATAGCGGGGATCTGTATCTACTGATATCCCACCCCTAGCCCATATCGGGTGAGGGGGATAAAATGAAATAAAGGGAAAAAAATTGTAGTATTGCGACGATGACAAGCAATTTAGACATGTCGGACATTTTGTTGTATTTCACCTGAGCACTTGATAATTGCTATAAAGCTGAATCACGTTAGTGTGAAAAAAATATTAAAACCTACAGTCAAATGGTGAAAATTTCATTCAAAATATTCTACACTACTGGCCATTAAAATTGCTACACCACGAAGATGACGTGCTACAGACGCGAAATTTAACCGACAGGAAGAAGATGCTGTGATATGCAAATGATTAGCTTTTCAGAGCATTCACACAACGTTGGCGCCGGTGGCGACACCTACAACGTGCTGACATGAGGAAAGTTTCCAACCCATTTCTCATACACAAACAGCAGTTGACCGGCGTTGCCTGGTGAAACGTTGTTGTGATGCCTCGTGTAAGGAGGAGATATATGTACCATCACGTTTCCGACTTTGATAACGGTCGGATTGTAGCCTATCGCGATTGCGGTTTATCGTATGGCGACATTACTGCTCGCGTTGGTCGAGATCCAATGACTGTTGGCAGAACATGGAATCGGTGGTTTCAGGAGGGTAATACGGAACGCCGTGCTGGACCCCAACGGCCTTGTATCAATAGCAGTCGGGATGACAGGCATCTTATCCGCATGGCTGTAACGGATCGTACAGCCACGTCTCGATCTCTGAGTCAACAGATGGGAACGTTTGAAAGACAACAACCATCTGCACGAACAGTTCGACGACGTTTGCAGCAGCATGGACTATCAGCTCGGAGACCATGGCTGCGGTTACCCTTGACGCTGCATCACAGACAGGAGCGCCTGCAATGATGTACTCAACGACGAACCTGGGCGCACGAATGGCAAAACGTCATTTTTTCGGATGAATCCAGGTTCTGTTTACAGCATCATGATGGTTGCATCCGTGTTTGGCGACATCGCAGTGAACGCACATTCGAAGCGTGTATTCGTCATTGCCATACTGGCGTATCAGCTAGCGTGATGGTATGGGGTTACACGCCTCGGTCACCTCTTGTTCCCATTGACGGCACTTTGAACAGTGGACGTTACGTTTCAGATGTGTTACGACCCGTGGCTCTACCCTTCATTCGATCCCTGCGAGACCCTACATTTCAACAGGATAATGCACGGCCGCATATTGCAGGTCCTTTCTGGCCAGCACATTCTCCAGATCTCTCACCAATTGAAAACGTCTGGTCAATGGTGGCCGAGCAACTGGCTCGTACAATACGCCAGTCACTACTCTTGATGAACTGTGGTATCGTGTTGAAGCTGTATGGGCAGCGGTACCTCTACATGCGATGCAAGCTCTCTTTGACTCAGTGACCAGACGTATCAAGGCCGTTATTACGGCCAGAGGTGGTTGTTCTGGGTACTGATTTCTCAGGATATTTGCACCCAAATTGCGTGAAAATGTAATCACATGTCAGTTCTAGTATAATATATTTGTCCAATGAATACTCGTTTGTCATCTGCATTTCTTCTCGGTGTAGCAATTTTAATGGCCAGTGTTCCCCAGCGAAGGAAAAACCTCACAATTTTGTATCTTCTTTATTCATTCAATTGATCACGAGTACAGAAGCATCCGTGGGACGACCGTCAGTGTATGTCAGGAGACTTTTGACGAAACAATTATTTCAGTAAGAGATCAGCGACTGTTTTAGAGTGTTATATGTGTCCGAAGAATTGGCAAATATTCCGCCGAATAGGGGATGAGATTACTCGGAATTGAAACAGCAATAAGAAGGGGGAGAAGCCAAAAACGGAGTGCTGAGCAGAAAAGGGGAGGGCGAGCGCAGCTGGGGCGGCGGGCGGCAGCTGCGGCCAGATCGATGGCTGAGGCAGGCCGGCGCTCCCCGCAATTACAGCTGCAGCCACAAAGGCTCCCGGCTTACCTGTGTTATCCTCACCATTACACCGTACTCTGACCTTCTGCCGCTAGCTTATCGTACGTCGCCGGAGCGATAAAGGGTACCTGGTGACAGAAGGAGGCGCAGGTGCTACACGTTTTCGCGAAGGGTCGCAGGACACGTGCGCCTAATTATACGGGTATATCGCCGACGACAGTTTGTTGTAGAATTATGGAACGTGATTTATGCTCACATATTTCTTTTTTTTTTTTTAAATTCTTTATTCAAATTATTTCTTACATTGTAACGCACCACCTAATACATTAGTGGGTCTTAGATCTACATTACATTTTAGTAATATTAGCAGCATTTTTAACTTCTATTTCTAGTGTTAGTGAACTTACTTGCTACAGGAAATGAGGAGTTAGCTTCTTATTGGGTAAGATCTAATTCTACACTTAGCTAACTAATCTAGGGGCTACTTCCTGCAGCGTTACAGGCGTGCCAGTTGTTATATATATAAACCTACTGTGTGGCTGTGCCCACTGAGCTAACCCCAGTGAGCATGCCCCTGGCACTGGGCTGGCCTTAAAGAAGATCGCTGCAGGTTCTGTTAGGGGTCTTCTGTCTACTATGTACTTAATGGTTAAATTATTACTAAGTCACAATCGGTGCGCAGTTGTCAATTTCGGGTGTTGGCGCTCCCTCCCCCTTGTTCCAGAGCGTGGCGGATTCCTACCGTCACGGCGATTGGCCAGTCCACGCCCCAGCGGAATGGGATGGGTCGCCTTCAATTATGTCATGTCTGGTAGTTCATATATTTTCTCTGAGGTATTCTTGCAGGACTTTTGCTGATACCTCGTTGGCAAGGCGGTTTAATATGTTGAATGTAGTAGGGTCTCTAATTAACTGGTACGTGTTGTTGTGAGGCAGCTGGTTTCTTAGGTCACCGGCTACGTCATTGAAGACAGGGCACTCATAGATCACGTGATCCGGAGTGCCCCATTCGGCTCCGCAGTCACACGAGGGGGTAGCCCTTTTCCCGAATCGGCAGAGATATGCCGGATACGGTCCATGCCCTGTGAGGAAGTGCAACAGTCCCTTACTTGGTTGAAAATGCGAGAGTTGGAGGCGTTCTTTGATGTTTGGGAGCAGCTGGTAAGTCCTTCGGCCTGTTGTCTCTGCGTCCCAGAGTTCTTGCCATAGCTCTTCTCCTCTCCTCTTAATTGCAAACTTGTCCCCCACCCGCACTCCCAAGATGCTCTCGGTATTTTCTACATCTCCCCTTTTCATCCAATACCAGGCTGCCTGTTCTCGGATTTTGATGTCCAGGGGACACACCCCCATGAGTGTTAGTAGTGCCCCTCCTGGAGATGTTCTGTACGCTCCGATGGAGCGCAGAAGCATGTTACGTTGCGCCCTCCTCACAGACATAGCGGGCACGACCCTCGTGAGCCTGTGTGCCCACACTCCGGATCCGTAACCCACGATGGAAACAAGAATGGTGTTATGGTACAACTTTATGAGTTCTGGTGGAAGATGAAATCTGCTGTGTCCTATCATGATCAAATTGTTTAGGGCTTCTAGTGATCTTTGTGTAACTGTTTCGATGTGTTTGGCAAAGTTTCACCTTTCATCAATTGTTACTCCTAGGTACCGGGCCTCTCGACGCCGAATCACCGGTGAGCCCTCTATTCTTACCGTTGGATTCCTGGCCAGTTGGCCTTTCAGTAATAGGTATGTTGACTTGCTAGGCGCAATAGTCATTCTCGTGTTTTGGCACCACTGTGTAAGAATTGCTAGTGTCCTATTAATTTTGGGTTCGAGGTCTTCGCGACTTCGACCGCCAACCAGCAGAAGGACGTCATCACCGTAAGCTATCGCCTCTAGCACATCCTCACTGTTTTCCAAGCTCTCCAGGAGAGGCTCCGTATTTATATCCCAAAAGAGTGGCCCCAGGACAGAGCCCTGTGGACACCCCTTCGTGATTTTCTTGCCAATTCGCTCGCTAGGGGACGATAGCCAGACCTCTCTTTCCATACAATAGCTCCTAAGACAGCCGTATAGCTGCCCTGGACACTCCTTCTCCCGCAAGCAGGAGAAGAGCGAAGGCCACCACAGGTTATCAAAGGCGCCACTGATGTCCACCATGATGCCAACTATGTACTTGTGCGGAGACGACCCACAGACCTCGGATGCGAGGGCAATTGCGTCACACGCAGATCGCCCCTGCCGAAAACCGAATTGTCTGTCGTTCATCCCGCACAGCATTCGGTGTGCTGTCAGTCTATCAGCTAGTAACCTCTCCAGCAATTTGCCTAACAGGTGCAACAGACAGATAGGTCTGTAGGAGTTTGCTTCTTTAGGGTCTTTGTCCTGCCCTTTTTTTTTTATAATTACAACATTGGCCTGTTTCCAGATTTTGGGGAATGTTCTGAGGCGCAGGGCCTCGTTGTAAATTCTTGCTAAAGGTGTCACCAGTTGAGGAGCGAGGTATTGCACCACCTCCGTGATGATGCCGTCTGGTCCTCGGGTCTTTCCTTTCTTTAGTAATTTTATGTGGGCTGCCACTTCCTCTTCCGAGAAAGGGTACACCATGGTGTTATTCTCGTAGTCTGCCTGCATAGCCTGCCTAATTAGGCGTTGTTCTTCTGTGTCCTCTTCCTCTTTATCATCAGGGAGGAGGGAGTGGAGGAGGACCTCAGCATTTTTCTGCCAAGACCCAGTCATCCGGTTCCCGTCCCTGATAGTGGAGAGCACCATTGGCGACCTGATTTTTTCTCTTACTATTTTGTATGGAGTGCCCCAGGGATCCATAGCCAATTGGCTGTGCACATATTTCTTCCAGCTTTCCAACCTGACTGTTCGCAGTTCCTTCTGAAACTGCTCTTTAGCTTCCCTGTATGTTCGTAGCCATCTCTGTTTTTCTTCCCAGACGACACTTCGCTGGTAATACCTCCTCGCCCTCCTGACAGACTGACGCATCTGCCCCAGTTCCGCAGACCATGGTGATGGAGAAGCTGCAACAGCTCTCCTCCTGGTTGGTACAGCAGCCTTGACTGCCCTGGTAAGAGCGCCCACCAGATCTTCGGCGTGTTTGTTGATATCTTCGTCATCATCTGGCCATGTCGGAGGGTCAAACTCTCTTGCAAGGCGCTCCCAGTTGGTCTTGTTATAGTTTAGTTGTACTTCCCACCCTATGTCCCAGTGGCACTCCCGATCTGAAATTGTAAATGTGATCAAGTTGTGATCGCTGGTTGTGTCTCCATCAGTAACAATCCAGTTTTGTATATTGGCAGCGATGTTGGCGGTCATCATCGTGATGTCGATGTTAGTTCCATCTCCTCCCCCTCCTGTGTAGGTGCGGGGGTTTCCTGGTCTGTTGGCAATGAGGAGTTGTAGAGACATGATAGTCTCTTCCAGCTTGCCTCCTCTTTCATCTCGAGTGCCACTGTGCCATAGGGGGGATTTGGCGTTCACGTCCGCCACCACAACTGCCTTTCTTCCCCTCAGCACCGTTGCCACCTGCGTGAGTTGGTCAAGGTACACGTCAATGTCTGTACCAAAGTACATATTTATTAAGTATATGACGCCAATTGGTGACTGAAGTTCGATGACATTGCAGTGATCGTCCGAAAGATGTGAGAGCACCGTTACCTGCAGTGCCTTGTTGGTTATTATGATGGTGGCTTTCGGGTCATCTCCGAAGCTTACCACTTGCCAGCTCATGGCAGCAAAGGCTACATTCCCCGCAAGAGAGTATGGCTCCTGCAAACAGAGCACATCAAGGCTCCTCTCCTCCACCACTCTTCGAAGCTCCTGCATGACCAGCGTACTATTATGTGCGTTTAGCTGCCCTATCTGTATTTCTGTAATTATGGGAAATATGTGTGTACATATGATTCTGGGAAGGTTTTCGTCCAGCCGTAGGCTATTCACCCATTGGATAGGACAGATTGATTATATATTTCATCTAAGTTGAAGGTTTCGTTTCTTCTCTCAAACACCTTCTTTACTAGGTCACGCAGGGCGCCAAAGTCGGTGGGGAGATTCATGGTCTTTAGTTGTACCCTGTCAACAGCCTCCATGACCGAGAAGGTGACCTTACGCCCGTACCTATGTCCTACTCGCACTAGATGTCGCAGTGCAGTGGTCAGGACCGCCGGCTCCTCCAGGCGGGATAATTGTAAAGAATGTTCGAGATTAGGGTATATTCTGATCGGATCAACCGCTGTTCTCACAGGGGGCACGTACAACGTCTTTGTCTCTTGGCCTGATTTCCTGGCGTTCGCGATCCCCAGCAGTAGGGAGAGGGAGCTGCCGCTTGTTCTTGTGGGTCCGTTTGGACACACGCATCCTTCATTCTCTTCCTGCCATCTCTTCCTTCTGCAAGTGTTGCAAGGAACTGTTTGAACTGGGCTGCTCTTGCCGCGTCCCTTCGCCTCTTGCATGGAGATTTTCTTTTAGGCATCCTGGGTGCCGTAGTTAACTCAGCCATAGTCAGTTCTTGATGTTAGCCTCTGCTCCAGCATCCTGTACGTTGGGCAGTTGCGACCAGAGGCATTACAAGTCTTTTTGCCTCTTCTCGTGCAGAGGATGCATATTGCAGATTTTGTACAGTTTTTTCTAATGTGATTTTCTTCTCCGCACCTGGAGCAAGCTGACTTCCTTTCACAGTATTTATGCACATGATCAAGATCGCCACAATTATGGCAGTGAGGTACCACCAAAAAGTCCCGCACATTGATGGCGTGAAAGCCAATGTAGATCCTACCCATTGAGGTTAGTCTCTTCCACATCTGGCCAGAGACTTCCGCTACATGATGTACAACGTCTTTGTCTCTTGGCCCCGTTTTGAATTTAAGTTTGAATTAATTTTTAAAATCATTGGTACTTATATCATCAAAATTCTGATTTCGGATTGTTTCCTGGAGTTCATTATTATCAAATGTGACTGGTATGTCATACATAATAACAAGAGGATTTCTCTTTTTTGGGGGTTCACATTTTACTGCTTTACACAGTTTCTGATTGTTAAGTATTTTATTCCGGTCATCTTCCGTTGCCACATCGACTATTACTACATTCTTTGTAGCTTTACTTTATTTATTTTGATTTTGTCTTTTGCAGGATTAATCATTGTTGTAAAGATTTCTTGTACTTTCTTAGTGTCTTGACCGGGCAGTGGTCTCAAACAGACAGCAGTGTCCGGTCTTTGTGACACTTTTACAACAGTATCTCTTGTAGTCTGGCTCTTAGGTGCCGTTTGAGCGACTACATTAGCCCATGATTTTGTTGGCTGCTTGCGCAGCCTTTCATTTTCCTTCTGCAGTTCTTCAACCCGCCCCTCGAGCTTCGCATGGGCGATAGCCCAGGAGGCGAGTTCATTTTTTAAGGTCAAGATCGCAGCCTGGCTTATCTTGCCGTTTTTTACATTGGCTTCCAGGTATTGTGTAATCCTGGCATGCCTCTCACTAATGCTTTCCTCGGTCTGCCCCGTGCCCCCTGATAGGGAGGGAACAGTAAGCAAAGAAGCCCTCGAAGGCGCACATGAATCGCTTGTCTCTGTCTCAGCCATATTGTTGACAAGCGAAAAAAGGATTGGGAGCCCGTCTCTTGCCCCGGACCGGCTCCTCTGTCATGGGGGGGGGGGGGGGGGGGGGGGGGACTGTTGCAGCTCGCCCACTGGCCTTTCCCCAAGGCCAAGGGCACTCTTCGAACTGCGGGGTTCAGCGCGCCGTTGCCGGCGCACTGGTCCCCTTGGGTGGCTCCGTCATCGTCGATTTCACCCGCCGCTCCTCGGCAAGTGCACCCCGCACTCTGGAGAGGCGGATGCACCTCTCGCCCTTCGCCGCCTACTAGCCCGAGCTTCCACCTGTCGGCCAAGGATCCACTCCTACTCAGGTGGTGGGTCGGTCACCCAGTCGTTCAGCGGTCTGGACCCATCTAACCTAGCCCAAGCGATGTCACCACCTCCTGGGTTTGGCAGAACACGCCCCGGTTACCCAGGGGCGTGGCGAAGCACCCTTGCCGAGTCGCGCCGCGATCCCACGCCGACAAACGAGGTCTCCGGCATGCAGAGCACCTGATGGTCTGTACCCTGCGAACAGAAAGGGACTGATGTTCGGTCCCTCGACACAGCTCCCCTTGTGCCACGCACCCTTCGCTTTCGCATCGGGTTGGGTCGCAGCTCTCCCTTTTGTCGCAAGGCGGAATGCCGAGCTTAACATCTGGCACTACGGGAAGGCGGAAAGAGCCACTTGGGAAGGAGAGGCTGTGAGAGACGCTTCACTTCCCCGAGTGAGGACTGCCGCGGCACACTCAACTTGGAAGCGATACGCCCCAGTGCGAGCTTCCGTGCCTTACGGCGCGTCGGCAACGGGCGGGCCCGCGCCGAAACGCGCCATCAAGCGACTGACCTCACACCAGACAATGCTCACATATTGTTAAATTTTGGAGAACGAAGACCTCTTCTATAAAATCAAACTAGATTCGGAAAACAGAGTTCTCAGTTGGTAGAGCACTTGCCCGCGAAAGGCAAAGGTCCCGATTCCGAGTCTCGGTCCGGCACACAGTTTTAATGTGTCAGGAAGTTTCATATCAGCGCACACTCCGCTGCAGAGTGAAAATCTCATTCTGAGAACAGAGTTCTTGTCAAATTAAGTACACTTCCGTTCGTCCACGTGACGCAGAGTGCCGTAGACACACCAGGTGGACACCGTTTTCGTTGATTTCAGAAAGGCATTTGATACAATTACTTACTGTCGTTTAGTGAACAAACTACAAGCTTACCGAATATCGGACCAGATATATGACTACATTGAGAACTTCCTTCCAGACAGAACTCAGAGCATCATTTTTAATAGAACTCAATTAACAGATGTAAATGTAATTCCAGCAGAACCGGAAGTAAGTGTCAGACCACCATTACTGTTTACGCTGAAGCGCCAAAGAAACTGGTATAGGCATGCGTATTCGAATACATAGACATGTGAACAGACAGAATACGGCGCTGCGGTCGACAACGCCTGTGTAAGACGGCAAGCGATGGGACACAGCATCTTCGAGGTTGCGATGAAGTGGGGGTCTTCCCGTACGACAATTTGACGAGTGTACCGTCTGCAAATATGTTGCTTGGTCGGACAAGTCTGGTTTCAAATTGTATCAAGCGGATGGACGTATGCGGGTTTGCAGACAACTTCATGAATCCATGGATTCTGCCTGTCAGCAGGGAACTGTTCAAGCTGGTGGAGCTCTGTGATGGTGTGGGGTGCGTGCAGTTTGAGTGATATGGGAAACCTGATACGTCTAGATACGACTCTGACAGGTGACACGTACGTAAGCATCCGATCTGATCACCTACATCGAGCCGGCCGCTGTGGCCGAGCGGTTCTAGGCCCTTCAGACCGGAACCGCGCTGCTGCTACGGTCGCAGGTTCGAATCCTGACTCGGGCATGGATGTGTGTAATGTCCTTAGGTTAGTTGGGTTTAAGTAGTTCTAAGTCTACGGGACTGATGACCTCAGATGCTAAGTCCCATAGTGCCTAGAGCCATTTGAACCATTTTTTGGACCTACATCAATACATGTCCATCGTACATTCTGACAGATTTGGGCAATTCCAGCAGGACAATGCGACACTCCACATGAGCAGAATTGCTACAGGGCGGCTCCAGGAAAACTCTTCTGAATTTAAATACTTACGCTGGGCACCAATCTCCCCAGACGTGAACATTATTGAGCATATATGGGATGATTTGCAGCGTGCTGTTCATAAGAGATCTCTTCCCCCCTCGTACTCTTACTGATTTATGGACAGTCCTGCAGAATTCATAATGTACTTCCTTCCAGCACTACTTCAGACATCAGTCGAGTCCATGTCACGTCGTGTTGATCTACTTGTGCGTGCTCGCGGGGGCCCTACACGATATTAGGCAGGTGTACCAGTTTCTTTGATTCTTCAGTGTAGAATACTGTGTCGTCCAACACCACTGGACGGAGAAGAGGAGCAGCTGGACTAGAGAATTTCCGTCCCATATGTGAGATACCATCGCAACAGAAACGATGGTGTTTGGAGTGTTGCCGTGAGCTGGATAAACGGCGTTGCATTGTGTTGTAATATTTCTGGCCTTGCAGCCATCATATTCATGTACAAGAAGCTCTTCTTATAGCACTTGCGAAGGCGAAAGTGGCAAGATGACGTAATGTAGTGTGAGGTACCGACAACATATGGTTTGTTCGGTACGGGTATCGTGAGAAAGACACCCTAAATTGTGGTCCTTCTCCGCGATTGGCTGCTGCATTTGTGCGGTGAAATGATAATTTTCTGTTATTAATATTAGACAAACTAAACAGCGTATTTATTTACTTGCATTTCAAATTAAAGTATTTCTCAGTAGCATGCTGTCATTCCATTATTTCCCAAGTATTAATAACCAGCAGAATTTTAAACAACTGCTAAACAAAAATGCAGACGAAGCCCTTCGGTGATCTTCGGATAGCGCCTAACTTGGATAGCGGGCAAAGTGGTTCGGCTGTACGATCAGACCTCGTTCGGCAGTGTCGGAGGACACAGATGTTTCCTGCTGCGGTCGGTGTTAGTTAAGACTTTATTAGCAATGTATACTTATTTGGACGTATAGTTCAGAACAGTGTGACTGTAATTACGGAAATAGGCAGTTCATTATTTTGTTAAAGAATGAAAATTATTTGTGACTCTAAAGTGGAATGTAAATGTGCAGTTTCTCGTGTTCTGCTAATAAAAAGCGGGTGGCATTCTGTATAAACAAACTGACTGGAAATTTAATTATTTCTGAAATAACAGAGGAGGTATGAAGGAGAAAGATTTTCGAGGGAATGGGTTTATCATACACCCGTATATATTACCCCCCCCCCCCTCTCTCTCTCTCTCTTTCTCTTTCTTTCATCTTGCGAGTACATATCAGTAATTCGCATTATTTTAGTCTGTGAATAGGTAGGATAACAAAGTTTCGGCCAATTCGATTCCGTAGCAGTATTCTAATCACAACCCGGTAAGCCATAAATATAACTTTCCTGTTTTCTGTGAAACCAACGACGAGGAAGTTTAAAGTACAGCACAATGTTGTGTTTACAATTCTTTTCCTAAATTGTTCACAAGGAATAACAATATACAGGGTGAGTAACTAACTATTGCCACCAAGAATAACTCCGAAAGTATGATAGGAGTTGAAAAGTTTGTGGGACAGAAGTTGCATGTCACAACGGGGGTCATTATATGACTTTGGTTTTTTCTTGCTAGGTGCTGTAGCTTCAGAGATATGCAACTCAACTTGGTTTTTTTAAGTGGGATGCTATAGTTTGGTACTCATTTTCTGATAGCGGCTATCGAGACGAATCCAATTATGTGTAACAGTAATGTCTTTCAAGGTCAACGAAGGTCACAGATGTGGCATGAACGTCCATTTACAGAAGTGATGATCACTGGTATCAATGCAGTGCTGCAATCTTCTTATCATGGACTGTATGGTATTCCTTATCTCATCTGCACTTATCGAAGCACATCCTCTGACAGTTCTCTCTCGCATATCTTCAGGTGTAGTTGGAACAACTTTATAAACCATGTCTCTTACGAATCCCCACAAGAAAGAGTCCAGAGGCGTAAAGTCTGGCGAACGAGCCTGCCACAGCACACCTCCTCCGCTTCCAGTCCAATGATTTGGGAATCGTCTCTGCAACTCATTTCCAGCCATCAGCGAAAAATGTGGCGGAAACTCATCCTGTTGATACCACATTCTGTTACTTGTTCCTAAAGGTATATTTTCCAATAACAGACCTAACGTTGCTTGCAGAAATATGGTGTACAGCCTACCACTAAGATTTCCTTCGATATAATAGGTGCCTATAATTCTGTCCTCCAGAATCCCACATCATACATTCACTGATCACGGATTTTGGTTTGCAACTTACCGCAGCCAACATGGATTTTCAGTTGCCCAATAATGCATGTTACGCCAGTTAACATTTCCAGGGTTCGTGTGAATGTAGCCTCGTCAGTAAATAAAATCAAATTAATAAATGTGTCATCCCTGTGAATCTGAAGTTGAGCCCATCGGCAGAATTCAATGCGACGCAATAAAATCCGTACCAGTTAATTCTTGGTGGACGCTGTTGCGATAAGGATGTTATTTATGGCGATGCAGAACACAAACAACACTATCCTGGCTCATGCCAGATACCCTTGCGATTTGACACGAACTAACACAAGTATCTCGAACCACAATGCAAGAGTACCAGTTTTAGTTTCCTCGTTAGTAACTTTCCTTTGCCGGATATGTTTATGATGCGTTAAAGACCCAGTTGTTCTGAATTTATTATACACATATTTAAATGTACGACGTGTAGGGTGAGTACGTTGAGGATACCTTTCAGCGTATGTCTCTAGCTCTCTCTGAATTTCGTTGGCATTCTCCGTAAATGAGAAGCATATCTTCTTGTTCTTCGAAGGAGTACATCATTAACATTCACTTGATTCGATGATACTAGTCTTACCGTTCCTATTAGTGTTGTATTGCGAAACAGTCGAATGGTGTTTACATGTCAATGGCACGTTAGAAGGATACGCCGTATTAGGCGAATATTTACTATTTGCACGATATAAGAGAGAGAATTGTTAGAACATGTGCTTCCACAAGTGCCGAAGTGATAAGGAATACCACTCAATCCATGATAAGAAGATTGCAGCATTGCATTGATACCAATGGTCATCACATCGAACACCCTCTGTAAATGGACGTTCATGCCACCTTTTTTCCCTTCGTTGACCTTCAAATACTTTACTGTTACAAATGGTTCAAATGGCTCTGAGCACTATGCGACCTAACTTCTGATGTCATCAGCCGCCTAGAACTTAGAACTAATTAAACCTAACTAACCTAAGCACATCACACACATCCATGCCCGAGGCAGGATTCGAACCTGCGACCGTAGCGGACGCTCGGTTCCAGACTGTAGCTCCTAGAACCGCACGGCCATACCGGCCGGCTACTGTTACACATAATTGGATTCATCTCGATAGCCGCTATCAGAAAATTAGTAGCAAACTATAGCATCCAATTTAAAAATCAAAGTTGACCTTTCTATCTCTGACGCTACCCCACCTAGCAACAAGAAACAAGCGTCATATGCCCCCGTTATGCCATGCAACATTTGTCCCACAAACGTTTAAGCTACTATCATACTTTCGGAGTTAATGACTCACCCTGTATATGGGAGAAACAATTTGTTTAATGGTTTACATGTCCCGCTGTTGTTGTTGTGGTCTTCAGTCCTGAGACTGGTTTGATGCAGCTCTCCATGCTACTCTATCCTGTGCAAGCTTTTTCATCTCCCAGTACCTACTGCAACCTACATCCTTCTGAATCTGCTTAGTGTATTCATCTCTTGGTCTCCCTCTACGATTTTTACCCTCCACGCTGCCCTCCAATACTAAATTGGTGATCCCTTGATGCCTCAGAACATGTCCTACCAACCGATCCCTTCTTCTGGTCAAGTTGTGCCACAAACTTCTCTTCTCCCCAATCCTATTCAATACTTCCTCATTAGTTATGTGATCTACCCATCTAATCTTCAGCATTCTTCTATAGCACCACATTTCGAAAGCTTCTATTCTCTTCTTGTCCAAACTATTTATCGTCCATGTTTCACTTCCATACATGGCTACACTCCATACGAATACTTTCAGAAACGACTTCCTGACACTTAAATCAATACTGGATGTTAACAAATTTCTCTTCTTCAGAAATGCTTTCCTTGCCATTGCCAGCCTACATTTTATATCCTCTCTACTTCGACCATCATCAGTTATTTTGCTCCCCAAATAGCAAAACTCCTTTACTACTTTAAGTGTCTCATTTCCTAATCTAATTCCCTCAGCATCACCCGACTTAATTAGACTACATTCCATTATCCTTGTTTTGCTTTTGTTGATGTTCATCTTATATCCTCCTTTCAAGACACTGTCCATTCCATTCAACTGCTCTTCCAAGTCCTTTGCTGTCTCTGACAGAATTACAATGTCATCGGCGAACCTCAAAGTTTTTATTTCTTCTCCATGAATTTTAATACCTACTCCTAATTTTTCTTTTGTTTCCTTTACTGCTTGCTCAATATACAGATTGAACAACATCGGGGAGAGGCTACAACCTTGTCTTACTCCCTTCCCGACCACTGCTTCCCTTTCATGTCCCTCGACTCTTATAACTGCCATCTGGTTTCTGTACAAATTGTAAATAGCCTTTCGCTCCCTGTATTTTACCCCTGCCACCTTTAGAATTTGAAAGAGAGAATTCCAGTCAACATTGTCAAAAGCTTTCTCTAAGTCTACAAATGCTAGAAACGTAGGTTTGCCTTTCCTTAATCTTTCTTCTAAGATAAGTCGTAAGGTCAGTATTGCCTCACGTGTTCCAGTGTTTCTACGGAATCCAAACTGATCTTCCCCGAGGTTGGCTTCTACTACTTTTTCCATTCGTCTGTACAGAATTCGTGTTAGTATTTTGCAGCTGTGGCTTATTAAGCTGATAGTTCGATAATTTTCACATCTGTCAACACCTGCTTTCTTTGGGATTGGAATTATTATATTCTTCTTAAAATCTGAGGGTATTTCGCCTGTTTCATACATCTTGCTCACCAGATGGAAGAGTTTTGTCAGGACTGGCTCTCCCACGGCCGTCAGTAGTTCCAATGGAATGTTGTCTACTCCGGGGGCCTTGTTTCGACTCAGGTCTTTCAGTGCTCTGTCAAACTCTTCACGCAGTATCATATCTCCCATTTCATCTTCATCTACATCCTCTTCCATTTCCATAATATTGTCCTCAAGTACATCGCCCTTGTATAGACCCTCTATATACTCCTTCCACCTTTCTGCTTTCCCTTCTTTGCTTAGAACTGGGTTTCCATCTGAGCTCTTGATATTCATACAAGTCGTTCTCTTATCTCCAAAGGTCTCTTTAATTTTCCTGTAGGCGGTATCTATCTTACCCCTAGTGAGATATGCCTCTACATCCTTACATTTGT
This sequence comes from Schistocerca americana, assembly GCF_021461395.2. NCBI lineage: Eukaryota > Metazoa > Arthropoda > Insecta > Orthoptera > Acrididae > Schistocerca > Schistocerca americana. The sequence goes on from NC_060130.1 coordinate 355,957,704, forward strand.
CCTCTAGCCATCTCTGCTTAGCCATTTTGCACTTCCTGTCGATTTCATTTTTGAGATGTTTGTATTCCTTTTTGCCTGTTTCAGTTACTGCATTTTTATATTTTCTCCTTTCATCAATTAAATTCAGTATTTCTTCTGTTACCCAAGGATTTCTACTAGCCCTCGTCTTTTTACCTACTTGATCCTCTGCTGCCTTCACTACTTCCTCCCTCAAAGCTACCCATTCTTCTTCTACTGTATTTATTTCCCCCATTCCTGTCAATTGCTCCCTTATGCTCTCCCTGAATCTCTGTACAACCTCTGGTTCTTTTAGTTTATCCAGGTCCCATCTCCTTAAATTCCCACCTTTTTGCAGTTTCTTCAGTTTTAATCTACAGGTCATAACCAATAGATTGTGGTCAGAGTCCACATCTGCCCCTGGAAATGTCTTACAATTTAAAACCTGGTTCCTAAATCTCTGTCTTACCATTATATAATCTATCTGATACCTTTTAGTATCTCCAGGGTTCTTCCATGTATACAACCTTCTTTCATGATTCTTAAACCAAGTGTTAGTTATGATTATGTTGTGCTCTGTGCAAAATTCTACAAGGCGGCTTCCTCTTTCATTTCTGTCCCCCAGTCCATATTCACCTACTATGTTTCCTTCTCTCCCTTTTCCTACACTCGAATTCCAGTCACCCATGACTATTAAATTTTCGTCTCCCTTCACAATCTGAATAATTTCTTTTATTTCATCATACATTTCTTCAATTTCTTCGTCATCTGCAGAGCTAGTTGGCATATAAACTTGTACTACTGTAGTAGGTGTGGGCTTCGTATCTATCTTGGCCACAATAATGCGTTCACTATGCTGTTTGTAGTAGCTTACCCGCATTCCTATTTTCCTATTCATTATTAAACCTACTCCTGCATTACCCCTATTTGATTTTGTGTTTATAACCCTGTAGTCACCTGACCAGAAGTCTTGTTCCTCCTGCCACCGAACTTCACTAATTCCCACTATATCTAACTTCAACCTATCCATTTCCCTTTTTAAATTTTCTAACCTACCTGCCCGATTAAGGGATCTGACATTCCACGCTCCGATCCGTAGAACGCCAGTTTTCTTTCTCCTGATAACGACATCCTCTTGAGTAGTCCCCGCCCGGAGATCCGAATGGGGGACTATTTTACCTCCGGAATATTTTACCCAAGAGGACGCCATCATCATGTAATCATACAGTAAAGCTGCATGCCCTCGGGAAAAATTACGGCTGTAGTTTCCCCTTGCTTTCAGCCGTTCGCAGTACCAGCACAGCAAGGCCGTTTTGGTTATTGTTACAAGGCCAGATCAGTCAATCATCCAGACTGTTGCCCTTGCAACTACTGAAAAGGCTGCTGCCCCTCTTCAGGAACCACACGTCTGTCTGGCCTCTCAACAGATACCCCTCCGTTGTGGTTGCACCTACGGTACGGCTATCTGTATCGCTGAGGCACGCAAGCCTCCCCACCAACGGCAAGGTCCGTGGTTCATGGGATGTCCCGCTATCATAGTTAAAACCGAGTGCAATAAAAAGAATAAAACCTCAGTTTTTTGCAGCACAACACAGTAGTCAGTTTTAACAGAAAAACTGTAAATTTTGTTTTTAAAAAAATATGTATCTGTTGCCCATCTGGGTGTTTGTTGGTGTATCGTGTACCAATGTGAAGTAAAGTCAACAACTTATCGAGATATTTGCTAACAACGTTTCTTATTACAAAAATAATATATTCCTATGTACGTCCGTCGGATGTTTATTAGAGCATCGTGTAAAAATTCGACGTAAATCAGTGAATATCCTTTAGAGATATTTAGTGACAACATTAAACAACGAATTATCTGTATATAGTACATAGTATGGTAGTTAACACAGTACTGAATATATTTATTACATCTAGAACTATACGCTCACCAAACAAAACATTAGCCACCCTTATAAAAGAACACACTTACAGATTTGGAGAGCTGTAAATAGTGTAGTGATGCCATGTAATTCTATACCATTAACGTAAGTCACGTTAGTGGAATGGTGTGAATGTGTCAGTTGGTTGTGTGGAACCAGCGTACGAGGATGGCCCGACTTGCTGATGTAACAGACTGGCATAAAGGTATAGTGTCTCGACGTGTTCGTTGGTGTATCAATGCTAACTGTCCAATGCGCCTATGAGGAATACTGTACCACTGTCTGCCTTGTAACACAGCTTTATACACTCAAGCGCCAAAGAAACTGGTATAGGTATGTGTATTCAAATACAGAGATATGTAAACATGCAGAATACTGCACTGTGGTCGTTAACGCCTATATATGACAACAAGTGTCTGACGCAGTTGTTAGATCGGTTACCAAGAATTAAGTGAGCTTGAACGTGGTGTTATAGTCGGTGCACGAGCGGTGGGACACAGCATCTCCGAGGTAGCGATGAAGTGGGGATTTTCCCGTACGACCATTTCACGTATGTACCGTGAACATCAGGAATCCGGTAAAACACCAAATCTCCGACATCGCTGCGGCCGGGAAAAGATCCTGCAAGAACGAGACCAATGGCGACTGAAGAGAATCGCTCAACTTGACAGGAGTGGACTCTTCCGCAAATTGCCGCAGATTTCAGTGCTGGGCCATCAACACAACAGGTGTCAGCGTGCGAACCATTCAACGAAACACCATCAATATGGACTTTCACAGCCGAAGGTCCACTCATGTACGCTTGATGACTGCACGACACAAAGCATTACGCATCGCCTGCGCGCGTCAACACCGACATTGGACTGCTGACGTTGCCTGGTCAGACGAGTCTCGTTTCAAATTGTTTCGAACAGATGGACGTGTACGGGTATCGAGACACCCTCATAAATTCATGGATCCTGCATGTCAGCAGGGGACTGTCCAAGCAGGTGGAGGCACTGTAATGGTGTGGGATATGTATAGTTGGAGTGATATAAGACCCCTTATACGTCTATATACGACTCTGATTGGTGATGCGTACGTAAGCATCCTGTCTGATCACCTGCATTCTTTCATGCCCATTGTGCATTCCGACAGGCTTGGGAAATTCCAGCAGAACAATGCGATACCCCATACGTCTAGAATTGCTACAGAGTGGCTCCAGGACCACTCTTCTGAGTTTAAAAACTTCCACTGGCCACCAAACTCCCAAGACATGAAAATTATTGAGCATATCTGGGATGATTTCCAACGTTCTGTTCAGAAGAGATCTCCGCCCCCTCGTACTCTTACGGATTTATGGAAGGCCCTGAAGGATTCGTGGTGTCAGTTCCCTCCAGCACTACTTCAGACATTAATCGAGTCCATGCCACGTCATGTTCCTGCTCTTCTGTGTCCTCGCGGGGGCCTACACGATATTATTCAGGTGCACCAGTTTCTTTGGCTCCTGAGTGTAATTGTGCTTGCTAAAAGTTCCTAAACGACAATGACAGGAGAGGAGTGGCACAACTTGTCAGTAGTAACAGACTTCAAACCCAACAGGAAATGCTGCTGTCAGTGGATGTAAATCTATCTCCACCAGGTTCCGAACAAAGACTTCGAAGGGAGCTGCATACAATGGACGTTCGAAGTTGGGTATTTCGCAAGAGGCTATTACATCCTGTCGCACATCGACCGGCCCGCTAAATCACCTGATCTTAATCCCAAAGAAAATATCTGGGGCTGTTTGGAACAGCGAGTGAAACGTAGTAATCAACATCCCCACAATTCCGTATCTCTACGGTATCAATCATGTACGAGTGGTGTCAGGTGGATATAGCACAGCTGAAGAAACTTGTGGACACTCTATCTCGTCAAGCTGAGGCCATTATCAAGGGTAGAGGCGATGTTGACGTAATGTCTCCTGGAAGTGACTGATTTTGTGTCCGGTTGCTTACATCCAAAGAACCCATCACCCAGCCACTAAAAACCAAATATTAGATTCAGATAACGTAACTGTACATGGATGTGCCATTTTATACGCATTATAGGAATTATGACCTAGTATTCCTGAAACTACACTCCTGGAAATGGAAAAAAGAACACATTGACACCGGTGTGTCAGACCCACCATACTTGCTCCGGACACTGCGAGAGGGCTGTACAAGCAATGATCACACGCACGGCACAGCGGACACACCAGGAACCGCGGTGTTGGCCGTCGAATGGCGCTAGCTGCGCAGCATTTGTGCACCGCCGCCGTCAGTGTCAGCCAGTTTGCCGTGGCATACGGAGCTCCATCGCAGTCTTTAACACTGGTAGCATGCCGCGACAGCGTGGACGTGAACCGTATGTGCAGTTGACGGACTTTGAGCGAGGGCGTATAGTGGGCATGCGGGAGGCCGGGTGGACGTACCGCCGAATTGCTCAACACGTGGGGCGTGAGGTCTCCACAGTACATCGATGTTGTCGCCAGTGGTCGGCGGAAGGTGCACGTGCCCGTCGACCTGGGACCGGACCGCAGCGACGCACGGATGCACGCCAAGACCGTAGGATCCTACGCAGTGCCGTAGGGGACCGCACCGCCACTTCCCAGCAAAGTAGGGACACTGTTGCTCCTGGGATATCGGCGAGGACCATTCGCAACCGTCTCCATGAAGTTGGGCTACGGTCCCGCACACCGTTAGGCCGTCTTCCGCTCACGCCCCAACATCGTGCAGCCCGCCTCCAGTGGTGTCGCGACAGGCGTGAATGGAGGGACGAATGGAGACGTGTCGTCTTCAGCGATGAGAGTCGCTTCTGCCTTGGTGCCAATGATGGTCGTATGCGTGTCTGGCGCCGTGCAGGTGAGCGCCACAATCAGGACTGCATACGACCGAGGCACACAGGGCCAACACCCGGCATCATGGTGTGGGGAGCGATCTCCTACACTGGCCGTACACCACTGGTGATCGTCGAGGGGACACTGAATAGTGCACGGTACATCCAAACCGTCCTCGAACCCATCGTTCTACCATTCCTAGACCGGCAAGGGAACTTGCTGTTCCAACAGGACAATGCACGTCCGCATGTATCCCGTGCCACCCAACGTGCTCTAGAAGGTGTAAGTCAACTACCCTGGCCAGCAAGATCTCCGGATCTGTCCCCCATTTAGCATGTTTGGGACTGGATGAAGCGTCGTCTCACGCGGTCTGCACGTCCAGCACGAACGCTGGTCCAACTGAGGCGCCAGGTGGAAATGGCATGGCAAGCCGTTCCACAGGACTACATCCAGCATCTCTACGATCGTCTCCATGGGAGAATAGCAGCCTGCATTGGTGCGAAAGGTGGATATACACTGTACTAGTGCCGACATTGTGCATGCTCTGTTGCCTGTGTCTATGTGCCTGTGGTTCTGTCAGTGTGATCATGTGATGTATCTGACCCCAGGAATGTGTCAATAAAGTTTCCCCTTCCTGGGACAATGAATTCACGGCGTTCTTATTTCAATTTCCAGGAGTGTATTATTACTCGGGCATTGAGTGTCTATAATTAACTACATCTACATCCACATGATTACTCTGCGATTCAAAATTAAGTGCCTGGCAGAGTATTCGTGGAACCACATTCAAGCTACTTCTCTACCGTTCCACTCTCGAACAGCGCACGGGAAAAACGAACACTTAAATGTTTCTGTGCGATCTCTGATTTCTCTTACTTTATTACGATGAACATTTCTCCCTGTGTAGGTTGGTGTCAATAAGATATTTTCCTACATTCAGAGGAAAAAGTTGGTGATAAAAATTTCATTATAACATACTGCCACAACGGAAAACGTCTTTGTTTTGATAATTGCAACCCCAATTCTCGTATCATATCCTTGGCACTATCTCCCCTTTTTCGCGGTAGTACATAATGACCTACCCTACTTCGGACTTTTTCGGTGTCCTCCGTCAATCCTATTTGATGTCGATCCCACAACGCACAGCAGTACTCCAGGAAGGGGCGGACAAGCTAGTGTAAGCAGTCTCTTTAGTAGACCCGTTAGATTTTCTAAGTGTTCTGCCAATAAATCGTAGTCTTTGGGCTGCTTTCCCCACAACATTATCTATGAGATCGTTCCAGTTTAAGTTATTCTTTTTAGCACGCAAGTGTATGACTTCACACTTTTCATGATTTAGAGTGGAAGATGGCGAAGTATGACAACTCGTTATAAGTAGGCAACACAGTGGCTACTACTGCTGAATTATTTTGAATTACGTTACATTATAAAGTCACTGGAAGTCTTTCATATACAACGCCGTTACCTTTCTGTTAGTCTGAGTTGATCACCGTGGCACATCTACCTCATCGATGCTCTCACCCCACAGAGTGGCAGTATGCCAGCATCCATCGCGGAGTCCTCACCGGTTTCTTCAGGAACCATTTCTCCTGGAGTATCCCGGGAGAACGAGACACCTGGTCATCTGACTGTGACTCATAAATATCCTCTTACAGACGGTCCAGTCATCCTGATGTCAGTACCTGCCAAAAGCCTGAATATCCCCATTTTCCAGCGCCTTCTGGAAGTATCGAAAAACGTTGTGGAGCTATGCCGACTCCAGTGCTGTGGCCAGCTGCGCAAGGCTTCCCAGTTGAGGGTCCCTGGAGCGAACAGCCCGATCGAGATGGTTCCACAGATTCTCGATTGGGTTTAAAAAATGGTTCAAATGGCTCTAAGCACTACGGGACTTAACATCTGAGGTCTTCAGTCCCCTAGACTTAGATCTACTTAAACCTAACTAACCTAAGGACATTACACACATCCATTCCCGAGGCAGGATTCGAACCTGCGACCGTAGCAGCAGCGCGGTTCCGGAATGAAGCGCCTAGAACTGCTGGGCCACAACGGCCGGCGATTGGGTTTAAATCTGGGGAGTTTGGTGGCAGGGAGTACGAGTTAACTCGTCCTGGTGCTCTTCAAAACCCGCACGTACACTGCGAGCTGTGTGACACGTTGCACTGTCATGCTGATAGATGCCACGGAGCCGAGGAAAAGCAGATAGCATAAATATATGAGCATGGTCCCCAAGGATGGAAGCATACTTCCAAAATGACAAGATCACCCAGGAAATGTCACGAATACATCTCCCATACATTTCACGCCTTACACGCCAAAGGCTGTCTGTCTGGTGGAGCATAAAACGTGACTCATCTGCAAAGGCCACCTGTCGCCAATCAGTGGACGTCCAGGTATAACACTGGAGTGCCAGTTGCTGAGGCCCAGAGGCAGCCGCCGGCCGCGGTGGTCTAGCGGTTCTAGGCGCTGCAGTCCGGAACCGCGGGACTGCTACGGTCGCAGGTTCGAATCCTGCCTCGGGCATGGGTGTGTGTGATGTCCTTAGGTTAGTTAGAGGTTTAACTAGTTCTAAGTTCTAGGGGACTGATGACCTAAGATGTTAAGTCCCATAGTGCTCAGAGCCATTTGAACCAGAGGCAGCCGGCAGCCACGTTCGCTGAAAAGTCGTTGAGGAGATGCTTTTGGTGACATCTTGCTTCATCTGGGAAGTCAGTTGCTCAACAGTTGCACGTGTATTCGCCCGTACCCATATCCGCAGCCGTCGATCATCTATGGCCCGTGGTACACCATTGTTGGCTCGGCGCCGGTTTTGGATAGCGCCATTTTACCATGCACGGTACACTCTAACCATGGCTGCACGCGGACAGTTTACAAACTTAGCCGTTTAGGAAATGCTTCCACCCTTGGCCCGAAACCCATTAATGACGCCTTTCTGGACGTCACACAAGGTGCTCCCTTACCGCCTTAAGACAGCCCCAGCAATGTTTTTCATGTCCCAAGGACACGCTTTGAATACCCTTCACTGCTAGTGCCACCAGCCGCAGTCTGCGAGTGGGTATTACACGTTAATGTCGAACAAGGGTGGTTGTAAAATTAATGTACGAGGGTGAGTCAAATGAAAACCTTAAATTTGTAATAACAAATCAAAATTTCGCGCCGTTATCCTGAAAGTTGATAAACGTGCTACAAACAGCGTGCAGAATGGCCTTTCGGTGGCAACATAGTGCAGATGACACATACCGTCGCAGTATCAGTATAAAGATGGCCGCCCCACTTGCGACTTGCACCAGGGAAGGACAGCGTTCTGTTATTCGGTTTTTACGTAGTGAAGGTGTGAAACCTATTGAAATTCATTGACGAATGAAGGTTCAGTACGGTCGTCATGTTTGTCACAGCAGCTAGTCTACGAATGGAGTAGGAAGTTCGCAAATGGTGTGACTACAGTGGAAGATGCTCCTCGTCCAGGTCAGGCACAACGAGTTGTGACTCCACAGAACATTGCAGCAGTTGAAGCCATAGTGAAGGAAAACCGCCGAGTGACACTGAATGACATTGCAACATGTTTACAAATTAGTCATTGATCAGCACACCACACTGTGTATGACGTGCTCCAGTTTCAAAAAGTTTCAGCAAGAAGGGTGCCGCGGCAGCTGACTCCTGAAATGAGAGAACGATGTATTGATGCTTGTGAAGAACTTCTTCGGTGCTTTGAACGAGAAGGTGATGGCTGAACGAGAAGGTGATGGGTTTCTTGCAAGAATCGTTACTGGAGACGAAACCTGGCTTCATTTCACCAACGGGAAACGAAGAGAGCGAGCAAGGAATGGCGCCGTCCCTCATCACCAAAACCAAAGAAGTATCGAACATAATTATCAGCAGGGAAGGTTATGCTGACTCTCTTTTGGGACGAAAAAGGCGTCATTTTGGAGCATTACATGCCTAGAGGGACCACTGTCACCAGTGCATCATACACAGTTGTCCTAAAAAATCATCTGCGGTCTGTAATCAAATCAAAGCGACGTGGATTGCTGTTAACAGGTGTCCTTTTGCAACATGACAATGCAAGGCCCCGCACTGCCCGTACAACAGTTGCAACAATCATAGACCTGCATTTTGAGTGTCTTCCTCATCCACCATACCCACCAGACCTTGCCCCATGTGATTTCCATATGTTTGGATCACTCAAAGACGCAATGGGAGGAAAGAAGTTCGGCCGGCCGCGGTGGTCTAGCGGTTCTAGGCGCTCAGTCAGGAACCACGCGGCTGCTACGGTCGCAGGTTCGAATCCTGCCTCGGGTATGGATGTGTGTGATGTCCTTAGGTTAGTTAGGTTTAAGTAGTTCTAAGTTCTAGGGGACTTATGACCACAGATGTTGAGTCCCATAGTGCTCAGAGCCATTTGAACCATTTGAAAGAAGTTCCGTTCTGATGAAGAGGTACGCCACGCGGTGCATGAGTGGTTGCGCGGACTACCAAAAGAATTTTTTTTTAAAGGAATTTATGCACTTTGTAAGCGCTGGAGGACTTGCATTGAGCATGGGGGAGATTATGTTGAAAAGTGATACAGCTTTGTACCACTTCTGCACAATAAATAATATTTAAAAAAATATTTAAGGTTTTCATTTGACTCACCCTCGTAATTGGATTGTGTATTTGGACCGGCGAGCTTGTTTTGATACTTATCTAATTCAGTTTTTGGAAATATTGTCTGCTAGAGTATCGAGCAGCTGCCAAGTCACCAAATTACGGAGGGAATCTGAAATCTTTTCTTGTCCAATACTGTTCCAGTATCTTAACAAGCGGGCCACCTTGCTCGATGAGAGATTCCAGTAGTTTCTGTTTTCTGGGACGGCGTTGTGTATCGGTACGGTACGATGGCGTGGCTGTCCTGGAATGTGACAGTGCGAAATGACGAGATAACTGCAGGCGTATGACAAGCGTGTCTGCGCGGGCGCAAATAATGGTCGCGTGCTAAGCAGTTACGCAACGGCGCGGCCTTGGCGTCTGCAAGAATGCTGCAGCCTCGCCAGACGTGCACCGCCTGGCTCGCTATATCCAAAAATGACGCGGCCGCTCTGATGGCCTCATGTCACGAAACATCGCCGTCTCCCGCCCTGCCTGCAACCAGATTCTTATCTCGTAAACCAGACCAGCGTTGTAGAATCCATACAGAACCGTGTTTCTAACAAGGGAGTGGGCTGACCTGGTTTGTCTAAATCTGCCGCAATTGTTTTGTGTGTCAACGGTGTGGTTATCAGCGACGTGATCGTATTTTTCACACGTAGTAAATAAATCTCACTTGTAAGGTGGCTATAAATTCGTACCTTACAAGCACTCATCCACGTATTTTGCCGTGATCTACAACCACATTAGGTATTATTTGATAGGTAGTACATCGTATATATGAATATACAGGGTGATTCAAAAAGAATACCACAACTTTAAAAATGTGTATTTAATGAAAGAAACATAAAATAACCTTCTGTTATACATCATTACAAAGAGTATTTAAAAAGGTTTTTTTTCACTCAAAAACAAGTTCAGAGATGTTCAATATGGCCCCCTCCAGACACACGAGCAATATCAACCCGATACTCCAACTCGTTCCACACTCTCTGTAGCATATCAGGCGCAACAGTTTGGATAGCTGCTGTTATTTCTCGTTCCAAATCATCAATGGTGGCTGGGAGAGGTGGCCGAAACACCATATCCTTAACATACCCCCATAAGAAAAAATCGCAGGGGGTAAGATCAGGGCTTCTTGGAGGCCAGTGATGACGTGCTCTGTCACGGGCTGCCTGGCGGCCGATCCATCGCCTCGGGTGGTTGACGTTCAGGTTTCATAACTAACCTTTTTCGTAGGACTCTCCATACAGTTGATTGTGGAATTTGCAGCTCTCTGCTAGCTCTGCGAGTCGATTTTCCTGGGCTGCGAACAAATGCTTGCTGGATGCGTGCTACATTTTCATCACTCGTCCTCGGCCGTCCAGAACTTTTCCCTTTGCACAAACACCCATTCTCTGTAAACTGTTTATACCAACGTTTAATACACCACCTATCAGGAGGTTTAACACCATACTTCGTTCGAAATGCACGCTGAACAACTGTCGTCGATTCACTTCTGCCGTACTCAATAACACAAAAAGCTTTCTGTTGAGCGGTCGCCATCTTAGCATCAACTGACGCTGACGCCTAGTCAACAGCGCCTCAAGCGAACAAATGTACAACTAAATGAAACTTTATAGCTCCCTTAATTCGCCGACAGATAGTGCTTAGGTCTGCCTTTTGTCGTTGCAGAGTTTTAAATTCCTAAAGTTGTGGTATTCTTTTTGAATCACCCTGTATAGAGGAGACTGACATTCTCACGTACGTCTTGTAAATAATTGCTAACGCTTATTGCATGAACGGTGACAGAGTGTCTTTATTATAAAAACGGCGTAATTAATTATTACCTATACTAGCAGAGGTTGGAACACCAGTGGAGATGAAACGGCAGGCAGAACTCAAGCTTTGGGTGGAAGGCCCGCACAGGTATTGGTCCTGCTTAAACACAGGAAGCAGCTAGACAGACGTCGTGGCACCTGAGCTCTGGAGCACAATAGGGTGACGGCCGACCGCTATTGTAATAGGGGCCGGAAGGATAACCGAATAATACTTCTGAACGCTGAAAATCTTGGACGCAGGTGAGAGGAACGAAGAAGCGGCACCTCGGAAACCACGCAGGCGGGGTTATTTCCAAGGATTTTTACTCAGAAGCGTGCCATTATACGAGTATAGGTTTTTCCTCGCAAACTTTCCGCGCTGGACGACAAAAGACTAACATATGGTTGGTCGGCGTTCGGAAGAATCTGTAGAGAGGGAGAATATTCCGTGGTTTCGGGAATATGATTCGTTTTCGGAATTACGATGGTGGGGAGCCGAGCTTTGCTGGGAAGCCAGCGGTGGAGAGGCGAGGTCTTCCGTTGTGAGCGCCCGTGTATGACGATCGCTTGATATCAGCTTTTGTTGGTACAGACGGACTTGCTGTCTTTGCTCTCAGTAAAATTTATAGTTATAACAGTTGGTACCTGTACTCTTGCGAATCTATACGATTCTGGACTCACCTCCGGGTTGGAAGTCGTCGTTGAGTACGCAGCGTTCAGTAATTGAGAGCACTTCCTCTGCCTATACTTGCGTTGAGACGTTATCTGAACTCCATCCTTGTAGCTGTTAGTTCGCGTTTCTTGTCTGTAGAACGCAGAGAGGAGAAGTCAGTATTAGAGCATATTAATCAGAGGACCGCCTTCTGCCGTCCTAGTGTTTGAAAGAGTTTATTTGTGGCTGGAGTTCTTCCATCGTCGCAGACATGTACGAGAACCATCACTTCGATGCACCGGACGCAGTACATACGATGATATCTCAAACTGCTTCGGCTTATTAGGGCTATACAAGCTAAACATCTGTGATCACGTTAGTTTATTTCACTGAGGTTCCACACCACCGTAGATCATCTTTGAAAGTAGTATCTTCTAGTGTTGGTATGTAGATGATGTCAGTCATTTAGCGTTATTGATATTAGACCGCGCAGTTATAATAAGGGGCAGAGTTGCAATCTTAATTTTTTTTAATCTACAATAAATATATAAGCAGGAACAACTGAAACGTCGCCTTAGAAAAATTTATGAATTACTGTGCTGATAAACCTCTTACATTATTTGATTTTCAAACAGCTGAGCAGAACTGAACGTACTCAGACATTTCGCTCTTTACTTATTCTGATCAACACTAAACTGACACACAATATTTTTAGCGCAACGCAATCTGACTTTCAATAATCTATACAAAAGAATGGCCCTGACTAACAATAACGTATACGTTTCATGAATTACTTACCTCACAAAAATCTTCGTTACTCGAACTACTGCAATACAGCGAGCGCCAATACGGCCAGCTAAATAAAAGATTCTAACTACTGAAGTCACTAACTACTGATAGGCATAGTTAGCAAATGAAAGATTTTGATAGAGAACAAACAATTTATTTACCTTAATAGTGTTCAAAAGTCATAGTATATATATATATGACATCCAGTCTTAAAAATTTACTGTCTCTGGTGGACACACGTCCAGATCATCCGCTCTCAAAACTCCGCCATCTCTCCCCCCACATCCACCACTGCTGGCGGCTCACCTCCAACTGCGCAACGCTACGTGCTGTTAAAAAAAAATGGTTCTGAGCACTATGGGACTCAACTGCTGAGGTCATTAGTCCCCTAGAACTTAGAACTAGTTAAACCTAACTAACCTAAGGACATCACAAACATCCATGCCCGAGGCAGGATTCGAACCTGCGACCGTAGCGGCCTTGCGGTTCCAGACTGCCGTGCTGTTCACATCCAGCTGCCCAACACTACAATAGCAAATGTTCCAACAATGCAAACCAGCCACAGACTGCACACAGCACAATAAGTGATTTTCATATAGAGCATTACGTGGCGGTACCAACATAAAAACCTAAACAGCCTACTTACAGAACGTTTAACATTTAGTAGGAGTAGTTGCCTTCATTATTCATTTATGTTTAGATTGTAATTTATAGAATTAAGAGATCCTATGATCTGCTTCAGGGGGTATTCAGACAGAGCCAAATCTTCATTTTAGTGTTTATTATTTTCCGTTGCGCACATTCAATTTAAACCCGCCTGGAGTAGTATCTTGGACACTTACGAAGTTGTTGTTGTTGTTGTTGTTGTTGTTCTTGTGATCTTCAATCCAGTGAACAGTTTGATGCAGCTCTCCACGCTAATCTATCCCGCGCAAGCCTGTTCATCTCTGCATAGCTACTGCACCCAGCAAATATTTGAAGTTGCTTACTGTACTAATGTTTGTTCTTCCTCTACAATTTTTATCCTCCTCACTAGCCTTCGTTACCAGACTGACAATTTCTTCATTCTCCAGGATGTGTCCTATCAGCCACACATGATAGTCTCGGTAGTTTTTTTTTAATCTTATGGAACTTAACTGCTAAGGTCATCAGTCCCTAAGCTTACACGCTACTTAACCTAAATTATCCTAAGGACAAACACACACACCCATGCCCGAGGGAGGACTCGAACCTCCGCCAGCACCAGCCGCACAGTCCATGACTACAGTGCTTCAGACCGCTCGGCTAATCCCGCGCGGCAGTCTCGGTAGCCTAGGTGTTATGGTGTGGGAAGGCTTAATGTTGCAGAGGCTTGCTGACCTCCAAATCTTTGAACACGATACACACACTGGTCAACGACATTATTACACTACACTCCTTCCCCACGTGCGTATTTTCAGGGCTGCGTTCGGCACTGACTTCATTTTTATGGATGATAGTGCGTGACCGCAGCGAACAGCCCACGTGGAGAAGCTCTTGTAACGAGACGATATTCGATTATGAAATTCCATCGAGGGTGTGTGAGGTGCGTTGGGGAGACATAGGACTCCTTACCAATCTTGTGGCCAGCAAGAGAGCACGTTGTAAAACATGCGTTACCGTCCGTGGTGATCACATTCCTGTTAAGAACCGTATCCCACATTTTGTAATGCCCAGGTACATCATAAATTACGCTGGCTTCGGTGTAACTATTTTTGAATAAAAGTATCCCTTCCGTCCGTTTCATTGCGTATTTCTTTCAGTTGGCTTCTTTACCATACTGTGGCTGTTCTTCATGTGTATGGTTCAAGTTTTATTGAGTAATGTTACTTGGCAGTGACACACATTGCGAAACTTACTTCCGTCCATAAGTTTTACAAACCATTGTACTTCCCTTTGTAACATTCCAGGCTTATGGTTACCACCCCTGCATTATGTATTACTAGATCAATGCTCTTATATCTCCAGCTATAATTAAATTCAATTACTTTTCGATAACAGGAAAAAACAATACCAAACAATAGTAGTTACAATGCCCTTTGTACTATAAACAATCAAAATCAGATTCAGGAAATTAAAGTATGGAAAATATTTCGATAAAAGAAAAATATATTTCGTTCTCATCATCTGTAAATGGTAGGAATTAAATCTCGAGCCTAATTAACGGCTCACCGGCCATTTGACCATCTCCTTCTGTGCGGATGCACAAACAATGTCCGAACTCTTACGGGAATCGGCAAAAAGCCGCGAGTAATGAGTATAATGGGCAGGACCACTATGAATAGAGTGCGGGACAATTAAGTTGAGAATGTGTGTCTCACGGGAGGCGGGCCAGAGACAAGTCCCTGCAGTCGCACTATCCTCTGTGTCCTCGGTGGCTCAGATGGACAGCCGGCACGGTAGCTCAGCGTGTTCGGTCAGAGGGCTGCGTGCTCTCTGTAATAAAAAAAAAAACTGAGTCAAGGAATCAACGATCACCTTGAACGGGTGTTTTGTGACGTGCTCCCAGACCAAACGCAACGAACTATATCGAACAAAATAATAAAACTGAGTTAATCAATCAACAACGAACTTAAACGGGTGTCTTACGACGTCCGCCCCGAGCAGATGCAACGAACCAAAGCGACCAAAATAAAATTAAAAAAAAAAAAAACGATGGACAGAGCGTCTGCCATGTAAGCAGGAGATCCCGGGCTCGAATCCCGGTCGGGGCACACATTTTCAACTGTCCCCGTTGACCTATATCAACGCCCGTATGCAGCTAGGGGTATTCATTTCATTGTAATCTCAAAATATAGATAACATCGTTTAGCATTGTTAGAATGCTTATTTCTGCAATTCCAATATTAATGTAATTTTTGTGTGTTTACAAAATGTCTTAAACTTGTTCTAGCAAAGTAGGGAATATTATAGAGTGTTTGTTAATGTTGTTAAACTATTCCATATTATAAATTATGTTTTGCATTACTATAACCAGTTGTACATTTTAGGAAGAATATAAATACTCGGCCTCGAGTATTGTTAGGGCAGATGAGTGTTGGACCGACTAGAGGACAGATTTGTGGGTACAATTGAGACAAGTTCTTGGTGCATGATTCAGGTTTGGATTGAGAATAGAGCAACTCGTGTGTTGGACATTGTCTAAAACAGCATACTATAACAGTGCAGTGACGGATTATTTTGGAGTATTAAACAGTTTGATTTCATATCGCAAAAGCAGAATGATATGTGACTTTACATTCGTTCTTTGTTGAGTATTAGTGTTGAAGAATGCAATGGACCTCACACACGCTTTTCTATCAAATTAGTGCATCTGGACTATTTGATATCGCCAGTGTAGTGCGTGCTACCATCGGTTAGCTGTAGTAATAACAAAGAGGCCTATTACACCGAAGATTGATCATGAGCTCATAAGATACAGATTTTGAAGTGAATAAACCTACGTACTTACTTTACTTCAGTTGTGGCCTACATCATTCTAGTGATATCCATTATGGTATCCTGTATTTATTGAACAAGCATATTTTAGCTCACGTGCGCAGTCGTCGAGGGACACCGAAGGCAAGATATTCACAGGTATTTGAAACATTTTTAACTACTCACTAACCGGTGGGACGTTACTCCTTACCTCATCACGTGCCCGCATCACCGCCAGGCGGGCCGGCCGCGGTGGCCGTGCGGTTCTGGCGCTGCAGTCCGGAACCGCGGGACTGCTGCGGTCGCAGGTTCCAATCCTGCCTCGGGCATGGGTGTGTGTGATGTCCTTAGGTTAGTTAGGTTTAAGTAGTTCTAAGTTCTAGGGGACTTATGACCTAAGATGTTGAGTCCCATAGTGCTCAGAGCCAATTTGAACCGTTTGAACCGCCAGGCGGCATTGAATCTCGCGATGGGCAGAAGTCATAATATTTTGGCTCTTCAGTCTATGTGCCCTATGACTTGCGGCGAGCAGAGATACAAGTGTGGGGCTCTGGATAACGCGTGTGGTCACTGTTTGCAGTTTTTCAGCAGTAAACTGGCGACTGCTTTGCTACACTGTGGCCCGTCTCTAGAATGTTCCCATCTGTGGTAGTAAACCGCGACACATGTCACTATTAATTCGTTCCCCACGACCGTCTACCGCCGCGGAAGCCCCGAACTGAAGTACTCACCGTACATTCTCTACACCTTCTGCACCGCCTCGGATGCTGTTTAATCCCCACCGTCAAACGCAAGTGCGGCCCATTCTTCATTGAACTCTCCTGCTGGCGACTGGTACCATATCTGACAACGTCACATTCATGTTATACGACGAACTACACCTCTTTTTGTGGTTGTAGAAGCACCCATTTCTCAAGACTGCAGCTATACTTGCAATTGCTTGTGACTGTCATGCACGTATAGAAAAGGATTCATAGTTTGCAACCTCTCGCAGTGATGGGGAAAATTCTAGAAAGATTTTCCTACAGCCCCTTCCACGTAGCTCCTTATTTTGCTGTGTTATTTACAGAGATTCGTTGGTATATCCTTGCACGTCACCTGGAAACGCACAGAAGACGTTCTCACATATCTGAATCGGACATACATACTGCGAAAGCCAGTATACGGTGCATGTTGGAGGGTATCTTGTACCTCTACCAATCATTCCATTTGCTGTTTCATTCGTAGAAGCAGCGAGGGAAGAACTATTGTCAATATGCCTTCGCACGAGACCTAGTTTCTCATATCTTGTCTTTACAGTCATTACGCGAAATCTACGTTAGTGGCAATAGAATCGTAGTGAAGTGAGCCACAAACGCCGGTCCACTGAATTTCCTCAACAGAGTTTCTCGCGAAAACAACGTTGTCTTCTCTACAGGGATTCTCATTTGAGTTCTCGAGGCATCTCTGTAACACTCGTGTGCTGATCGAACCTACCGGTAACAAATCTAGCAACACGCCTCTGAATTGCTTCGATATATTCTTTTAATCAGACCGGGGGGGGGGGGGGGGGATACCAAACAGTCAAGCAGTACTCATGAATGGGTCGCACTAGTGTTCTACTGGCGATTTTCTTTGTAGATAAGATTCACTTTCCTAGAATTCTCCAAATAATTAATTATAATTTGAAATAATGATCCCTGTACCGGAAACGAACGAGTCGAAAGTTATAAACGAAAACCGTTCTGATACCTCTGACAGTTGAATACATGTACCGGTTCTTGTGTTGCGAAGAGTGTAGGGTTGGTAACTTTCAGTGGTAGTAGTGTGGACAAAAACGCGAAAAAGGTCCGGTAAACGTGGGCTCTAAATTGCATACCTGAGGAGCTATGACCATTCGTTCATCTTCGCTAATGCAAGTGCTCATAGCCGTTAAGGTACGCACTTTAGAGCCCACGTTTATAGGCCATTTTTTCTCGTTTTTGTCCACACTACCACCACTGAAAGTTACCAACCCTACACTTTTCGCAACACAAAAACTGGTAAACGTATTCAACTGTGAGAGGTATCAGAGCGGTTTTCATTTATAACTTTCGACTCGTTCGTTTCCGGTACAGGGATCGTTACTTCAAATTAATACATTTATCGTTCTCCATCATCCTAGAAAGTCTGTAAAATCATCACGAAATCACCCCGTGTATACGTACATTTACAGACGCCCTCGCCTATATCTTTGACGCTCTGTAGTCTCATTGGATGACGTTTCCGGTCATGGGTTCCTATTCAAAATACGATGTACTCACTCCCCTCTACAAGTCCTAGAAGTCTGTAACGGGAATTTCCGACCACCCTGTATGGTTAAGTATTAATACTTCTCATTTTAACTCACTTCATCAAGAACTTTATCTTTCTCGGAAATCATATCGTGGGACTCTTGACAGGGCAATTTTAAATTTCGCAACAATAATATCATATCTGTGGTTGTGCTGGTTTGCAATATATTTCGTAGGTTTGTCCATTGGGCGTTTATGAAAGAGAATAACTTCCATTCGGTCTTGTGTACCTCAAAATGGGTAAGAGCGATGCGCAAGCATTGCGGCACGGGGTGTTTTTGCAGCGGCTGATAGACACGTTCTACTTTGTCTCGCTCGCTCTGCTCGGAGCGTGGTTATGACATGGTGTGTTAGGTTCGTTCGGTCTACGAAGAAAAACGTCGATTGGTGTATACGTATATCGCTATGATATATCTCCTTCTGCCACATTATGCTTATTCCACGCGCTTACGTTATTAGGATAGAAGGGGCCTTAGCTGTGCGCTCTCTACGTCATCGTTAAAAAGCTTAAAAAAGCCGGACAGGGCCGAGAAAAGCCGGACACTCGGCAGCACTACTTGCCCTTGCTCAGTGCGAGAAGCGAAGTCTTGGCTGCAGTCATCTACCGTCCCATTGTCACGGTTCGTTTACACATACCATATTTTACGGAAATGTGTAGCCCCAATAGTGTTTCCGCCAATATTGTTGCATTGTGGCTCATATATATGACTGTGTTTTCATGTGGCCCAGCAATACTGCTGATGGCGTTGGCTGTTGCAGGTAGTTGTTAAGGGTGGCCGACGTGTTCCCGGTGTTCTCAGGAGGAGTCGAGAATATTTTGTATGGCCGGGCCATATCCACCTTCGTGCCTATCTGTAAATGCTTCCGTCTCACTCTCAACCTTGTTTCGTCCTTTATCTCGCCAACAGCGCTGCAGTGCCAAGTCACGTAATCTGAGTGATGAAACAATAGTATTGCGCCTCAGTTCGAAAATTGTCGCGCGTACGCAGAGGTTGTTTGGTGTCTACAGGAATGGAGAAGTGGAAAACATGAATTTTATTAATGTGTAGTGCCTTCCGCTACACATTTTAAAGTGGTTTGCGGAGTGTAGATGTATATATAAACAGTTTTCACAAACTAACAAGCATATAAAACCAAATAAAAACGTAATAATGGGCAAAGGAGAGGTATTCCAGTCTCAAACAAAATATATAACTTGACATAAACACTATGCTACCCACATGTGTAGTGTTTAGAAATACCGGTTACAATCTCCTAGGACTTCTAGTGGAGGGTCAGTAAAATTCTGAGAGGAACCCATGTCTGGAAACTTACCGTTCTACGACGGTTTCAATTCAGATGCTTTAACTCATCCACTTGAGAAATTGAATTAGGCCTAACACATTGCAGTTACTAGGTAACAATTCGAAAGGAAACATAGCGAAGCATCCATTTGTCACTTAAGCACATTTGTCTCTATTAACACGTAAACATTACGTGTTTGCATTGTTCTATAACAAAAAAGAACCCAGCTTACTACACGTACAGAACTTAATGTTTTGCTGTCAATACAAATATGCTTAAATGATAAATGGACGTTTCGTTATGTTTCCTTTCGAAATTCTACCTGCTAATTGTACTGAATCACGCTAATTCAGTTCCTCAAGCAGAAGTGGATGAGTTAAACATATGAATTGAAACCTTCGTAGAAACGGAAACGGTACGTTTCCGGACTTGGGTTCCTATTCAAAATATTATGTACTCACTCCCTTTTGCAAATCCTAGATGTTGTAACGGGAATTTCCGAACACCCTGTATAATGAAGTATAGTCAGAGAGAAGCTGCACAAATACTTAGTCAGATCTTGATAAAATTTTTAAGTGGTGAAAAGACTGGCAACTTGCTTTAAATGTTCAGAAATGCAAAATAGTGCACTTCACGAAATGAAAAGAAGTATTGTCCTATGACTATAAAACCAAGCAGTCAAAACTGGAATTTGTAAATTCAGGAAAATACCTCAGTGTAACATTTCGTAGGGATATGTAAAGGAACGATCACATAGGCCCAGTTGCGGGTAAAGCAGGTAGCAGGCTTCGGGTTGTTGGTACAACAGGGAAATGTAAACATTCGACAAATGAGATTGCTTACAAATCACTCGTGCGACACATCCTAGAATAATGCTCGAGTGTTTGGGGCCTGTACCAGATAGGACTGACGGGGGATACTGAACGTGTACCAAGAAGAGTAGCATGAATGGTCACAGGTTTGTACGATCCGCGGGAGGGTGTCACAGAGATGCTGAAAGAGCTGAACTGGCAGACTCTTGAAGATAGTCTGCAAGCATCCAACTTTCAATTATAATCAAGACTTTAATTAAAAATGGGATAGGGAATGTTAATGAGAACACTGGGAGGAGTTGTGATCTAAATAACAATAGATTTATTCATTTTAACATCACAAGACAAAAAATGGCTAAAGAAACGTCACAAAGACATTTTTATTTGACAAACGCTTTCACTAATATGCGGTCTATGGTGAACAAAGTGATCAGCTGGGGATCATCACACGACACTAACCGAAACTAATCGCTTCGCCAGATTTCATACATGTGAATCCGTAGTATGGCCCAAAACCTACGCTACTATCAAGCATCTATAGTCTACTATTCCATAAGGAAAAATATGGTTCCAAAGAACAGGGTACTGAGAAGCATATATTGGAGCCCTACGCCGTAGCAGCGAATACTTTACCCTCCTGCTGGTCAGGGTGGCACACCACGATGCGCTCGGCGGCTGGAGTGATGGACGGCAGCACTGTTATTAACGGCGCGCGCCAGAAAAATGCAAGTACGCGGTCTCGCGGTCGGCTAATTCGGAACGCAGGTACTTCCCTATGAGCCTCTGAAACCACGGTGCATTCCAGTGTGCAGGTGGACTCGTTTGCTGGTGTGCCAAATCAATTTGACTCCGTGCCACGACTATGCGTGACAGAATACGTCAAATGTTTAGACGGCCGACTCAAAACAAATAAGTACACCCACGCATTACTCGTTGTGTGCGTGATGCTAGAATGTTGATTCTAAAAATATACTATAACCTCCTACATACCACTCCCACAGGGAACATGAGGACAAGGTCAGATTAATCACAGCACGCAGAGACACATAAAACATTCTTCTCACGTTCCATATGTGAATGGAAGGAGAAAAGCTGTAATAACCAGTACAGAGGGAGGAACCATCTGCCATGCACTTCACTGTCATTTGCTGAATATGGATGTAGATGTGGATTTGTCATTATGATAACAAGCATATCTTTCAGACAAAAAAGCTTGTTACTGAATTACAGAACTGTTGAATAGTGCAGTCTTATATTAGAGCAGCAAATCAGAAAAAAGAAGTCCTGCATGTTGGTGGCACTCATGTAAACTTCATGACATCATGTACATAATAATAGCTTTTAGTACAGTCTGAGAATTGCAAACATGTACGTTCAAATGGTTCAAATGGCTCTGAGCACTATGGGACTTAACTTCTGAGGTCATCAGTCCCCTAGAACGTAGAACTGTTTAAACCTAACTAACCTAAGGACATCACACACACCCATGCCCGAGGCAGGATTCGAACCTGCGACCGTAGCGGTACCGGTTAAGCGGTCGCGCGGTTCCAGACTGTACGACCTAGAACCGCTCGGCCACCACGGCCGGACAAACATGTAAGTGTGAGGGAAGTCAGCTACACTGCACTTTGAAAAGAATAATTAATGACTTTAACTGATCGAGACTACGAGGATAGCATCGTTGACAACGCCTTTTCCAATTAAAGTTCGTGTACTATCAGTAGCCGCTCTTTCATATTAATTACACATGGTCACAATGGATAATTAGCCAGGTATTGTGCCTGTGCCCATATATATGTTGCTAAACGATACATGTGGAGAAATCTAACTCAGAACGTAGATACACACTTATAGTTACACTTCCAAATTCTAGCATATTCGTCCACCTGCTTAGCTGAATTTGCCGGCACGGTTGCTCAGCGTGTTCGGTCAGAGAGTTTAGCTGCCCTCTGTAATAAAAAAAAAGCTGAGTGAACAAATCAACGAAGAACCTGACCACGTAACATCGGAATTCCACCGCAAACAAATTCAACGAACAATGTAGAACAAAATGAGATCAACATAAAAAGGTAACATGCTTACCTCCCATGCAGAGGGCCCAGGTTCGATTCCCGGACGTGTAGGAGATTTTCGCCGCTCGTGGACTGGATGTTGTGTTGCCCTTATCATCTTTTCATCCTCATCACCGGCACCAAGTCGCCCAATGTGGCATCGACTGAAATAAGACTTGCACTCGGCGGCCGAACTTCACCGGTTGGGGCCTCCCGGACAACAATGCAATACTATCATTTCATTTCATGTCCGCCCCCGGTAGTTGAGCGGTCAGCGTGACAGAATGTCAATCCTAAGGACCCGGGTTCGATTCCCGGCTGAGTCGGAGATTTTCTCCGCTCAGGGACTGGGTGTTGTGTTGTCCTAATCGTCATCATTTCATCCCCATCGACGCGCAAGTTGCCGAAGTGGCGTCAAATCGAAAGACTTGCACCCGGCGAACGGTCTACCCGACGGGAGGCCCCAGTCACACGACATTATTGTATTATTTCATTTCATTTCATTTCTTGCATATCCATCAGTTCTACTGTGGAAGTAAACAGGAGGCAGTTACGGCTGGAGGAAAAGCTATGCCGACTTGTGTTGCCTACCTAAAAATAAATCTAGTCTTATAATACGTAACACTCTAGAACATACAGACAATACAATATTGCACCAGTGTAATTTTTTTATTCTTGTTACTCTACCTCAATTATGTTGATGTCAGAGTAGTGGTTGTAGTATCATAGTAATATGCTGTGGACATTTACTGTATTTAGTATGAAAACAATATAAACGTAAGGCAATATAGCATGCACTGCAATTCGGAAATAGGACATTTCAGAGAGTGTGGACTCTAAGTGTCAAGCTAATATACGATCGGGATTTTTTTCCGGATACGTTGTGTAACCAGTGGTAGACTCGTACACCTTAATGCACGGTGCGATAACCAGTGAGACAAGGAGGTGAGACAGACACGGATGGAATTCGCGCTGCGGATTAACGAGCGCGGGGTGGTACCCCAGTCAGTCTGAGCGTTTAATATGGGAATGCAGGCTTTCTCGGCCGGTGTCACTGATGAACTCTTCTCACGTAATCAGCCGAATCGTGGCGCTGTCACGTCGAAACGTTTCGAGGAGTTTCCTACTCGTCATCTTGAACCTGAGAGTAGGTGGTTCCCCATGTTCAAAAAACGTGTGTGAAATCTTATGGGACTTAACTGCTACGGTCATCAGTCCCTAAGCTTACACACTACGTAACCTAAATTATCCTAAGGACAAACACACACACTCATGTCCGAGGGAGGACTCGAACCTCCGCCGGGACCAGCCGCACAGTCCATGACTGCAGCGCCTGAGACCGCTCGGCTAATCCCACGCGGCTGGTTCCCCATGATCGTTTAGGCACATACCGTGCTTATCCTCAAATTCCGCCTCAAAAAAACACGATACATAAACAGTTAAAATACGATACCACACAGAACAAAGTTTACACGATTCACAGACAGATGGAATACACGACTTCCCCCCAGTAGGTAGCGTCAGGAAGGCCATCCGGCCACAAAGTTAAATAAAATAAAACTTGCCAAATCCTGAAAAATTGCAACCCGTATTAGATCGTATCTATGCTAGGGAAATGAAGAAGACGCTATATAACCAGATAAATATGAACTGTAAAATATTTACTACTGCTATGCAACAGGTACATTAATAATCTACAGCGCTACTTCCGATTCCACGTTTTATATTTGATCTTTCCAGGCATTTGTAGAAGTTAATCATCCAGGCAAAACAACAAATTAAGATGGAGTGCTCTTGGTACTAGCCAATTCTTTTATTTAAGCCCAGACCTGCCGCCTTGTCGTAGCTATCTCTATATTCTACACGCTCTACTAGATACACTGTAGCGCAATGCGGGTAAATTTTCCAATATGGAGTAAGCAACTTTCTAAAGAAATTTAGAATTAATTTATAATGTTAAATGTAACGAATATGAACCCACCTGGCATTTTACAGGAAAAACGCAATCGTCTTTTAGCTGTGTCCAAAGGAAAACGCTCAAAACAGATGTTCTATTTGGGCGCATTCAGCACTGAAACATTTTTCTCGTTGTTTAGCGAGTCTACCGAAGTCATAAAATTCTCTTGTTAGCTACTGATATTTCTGATTGGTGTGATGAATGGTAGCTTGCTCTAAATGTAGAAAAATGTAAGTAATCCAGGTGAGTAGCAAAAGTAATTCTGTACTGTTCGAATATGGTATTAGTTCTGTACTGCTTGACACAGTTACGTCTATTAAATATCAGAGCGTAATGTTGCAAAGTGATATGAATAGGAATGTGCACATGAGGTCGGTGGAAGGGAAGGGAAGAAACGCTGTAACATCATCACGGAATCACCCCGTGTTTACGTACACCTACAGATGCCCGCGCCTATAACTTTGACGCTCTGTAGTCTCGTAGGATGACGTTTCCGGACATGGGTTCCTATTCAAAATACGATGTACTCACTCCCCTCTACAAGTCCTAGATGTCTGTAATGGGAATTTCCCACCACCCTTTATACATCATATTATTTCCTTGTAATGTTAATTGCCGGCCGGAGTGGCCGAGCGGTTCTAGGCGCTCCAGTCTGGAACCGCGCGACCGCTACGGTCGCAGGTTCGAATCCTGCCTCGGGCATGGATGTGTGTGATGTCCTTAGGTTAGTTAGGTTTAAGTAGTTTTAAGTTCTAATGGACTGATGACCTCAGAAGTTAAGTCCCATGGTGCTCAGAGCCATTTCTTTGTAATGTTAATTCAAATGACTAATGTAGTTGAATATATTTTCGTTTTCCGTCCAAGAGGAGTAGATACTGGTAACTGTTTATTTTGTTTAACGGAAATGTATTAGTTAATTTTGACATACGAATTTCTTCGGAAGAAGACTAAGCAATTAAGAAGACTGAGCACTTCGTTGCTATCATAACTGCCAAATTATATGGTTGTTTACTGATTTTTATTTTGTTTTTTAGCTTAAGCACGTTTAGGGTTGATCTTAACAAAAAAAAAAAAAAAACTGCAACTGGGCGTTAATAAACGAATGAAAATACCCAGATGACTATTTCTATTTAAAACTGGTAGTCCGGCAGTTATGGCAAAACGTCAGGCTAAATATAACGTCGAGTCCGGTTGTTCTATTTTTGCCCTGGTAACCTTCACGCAAGGGCACTACGATCGTCCCGTAACCCTTGCCCTTCTGGCAATAGATTATTCGTCGAGAGCAGTAGCTGATGTAACCGCAAAAAGAAGAGGAGCTATCATTGGGTTGGGACAGAAACCTGCATTTCACTCATCTGTTTCACTGAGGTGACAAAAAGAGAAGGAGCGTGGAGGGTTTCAGTTACGAGGTGGAGCGGCGGGCGCCGCGCTGGGGCTGCGCATTAAAGAGGATGTGGCGCGGGATGAATGGCCCCGTTGAGAGCGCAGCCGGCTATCAGATGCGGCTTTTTGCCGCCCCTCTTTACCAGCGCCCACATGCTCGCGTCAAAACAGCCGCCATTTTCTCCACAGCGCCTCATAAACGTACGCTGCGAGCCCAACACTCGTCGCCCGTCCCACTGTACTGGGGCTATAAAAATAACGACTACATTTTGTGCCGTACGTATACAGTATCGAGACACATACCTTTAGAAAGCACTTTTACTCGCTACTTTCGTTACTGAATGTTATTACTTATACACACCAGAGAGCCAAGGACATGGCATAGGCATGCGTATTCAAACGCAGAGATATGTAAACAGGCAGAAGAAGGCGCTGCGGTCGGCAACGCGTATAAAAGACAACAAGTGTCTGGAACAGTTGTTAGATCGGTTACTGCTGCTACAATGGCTGGTTGTGAAGATTTAAGTGAGTTTGAACGTAGTGTTATATTCGCCGTACAAGCGATAGGACACAGCATCTCCGAGAAAGCGATGAAGTGGAGATTTCCCGTATGACCATTTCACGAGTGTGCCTTGAATATCAGGAATCCGGTAAAAAGTCAAATCTCCGACATGGCTGCGACCGGAGAAAGATCCTGCCATTACGGGACCAACGACGACTGAAGAGAAGCGTTCAGAAGTGTAACCCATCCGCAGATTGCTGCAGATTTCTGTGCTGGGCTATCAACAAGTGCCAGCATGCGAACCATTCAACGAAATATCATCGATATGGACTTTCGAAGCTGAAGGCCCACTCGTGTGCTCCTGATGACTGCACGACAAATAGCTTTACCCCTGGGTCCGTCAACACCGACATTGGCTGTTGATGACTGGAGACATGTTACCTGGTCGTACGAGTCTCGTTTCATATTATATCGAGCGGATGGAGGAGTACGGGTATGGAGACAAGCTCATGAATCCATGGACCCTGCCTGTCAACAGGGGATTGTTCAAGCTGGTAGAGACTCTGTAATGGTGTGGGGAGCGTGCAGTTTGAGTGTTATGGGACACCTGATACCTCTAGCTACGACTCTGACAGGTGACTCGTACGTAAACATCCTGTCTGATCGCCTGCATCCATTCATGTCCATTGTGCATTCTCACGGACTTGAGCAATTCCAGCAGGACAATGGGACACCCCACAATTACTACAGAGTGGCTCCAGGAACATTCTTCTGAGTTTAAACACTTCCACTGGGCGCCAAGCTCAACAGACATGAACATTATTGAGCATATCTGGGATGCCTTGCAACATGCTGTTCAGAAGAGATCTCGGCCCCCTCGTACTCTTACAGATTTATTGCCAGTCCTGCAGGATTCATGGTGTCAGCTCACTCTAACACTGCGTCAGACATTAGTGGAGTCCATGCCACGTCGTGTTGCGGCACTTCTGCGTGCTCGCGGGGGGCCTACACGATATTAGGCAGGTGTACCAGTTTCTTTGGCTCTTCAGTGTATAATTTCTTGTGGACCGTCCCTCGAGTTGATATGACTGCAGGCACAAATCACAATTCTATTCGCATCCTGGCCAGTCTCTGAAGAAAAACCTCACTTTTGCTTCTTTCTCGTTGCATCACGATTTTATTGTGTTGGTACGGTCTTCAGTGCGAAGAGTGGATTGATGCAGGTCTCCGTGCTAGTCAGTCCTGTGCAAACCTATGCAGTCTAAAACCATTTGAAACTGGTTACTGTATTTAAGCCTTGGTCTCCACACTTCCTTCAAAACTGAGCATACGGTGATGCCCCAAGATGAGTACTACTAACCGATCCTTTCATTTTGTCAAGTTATTATATCAGTTTCTTTTTTCCTCATTTCGATTCAGTACCTCCTCATTTGGTATTCAATCCACGCCGAGCGAGGTGGCGCAGTGGTTAGCATACTGGACTCGCACTCGGGAGGACGACAAATGCAGGGATGGTTCCTTTGACAGGGCACCGCCGACTTCCTATCCTATCCTTCCCTAATCCGATGGGAGCGATGACCTCGCTGTTGGGTCAGCTCCCCCAAATCAACCAGCCAACCAACGAACGTCTTCAGCATTCTCCTATAACACCATATTTCCAAACTTCTATTTTTCTTCTTCTGTGAATTACCTATCGTCCACGTCTCACTTCCATACATACACTTCCAATTGCAGAAACTTTTCTTTATTTTTTTTTTTTTATTTTTTATTTTTTATTTTTTTTTTTTTATTTTTTTTTTTTTTTTTTTTGCTACTACTAGTTTTGTATTATAATCCTCTCTGCTTCGGCCATCATCAATTATTTTCCTGCCAAAATGATAAAACTCTTCTACTACTTGCACTGTCTCATCTCATTAACTAATTTCCCCTGCATCACTTGATTTAATTCGATTCCATTACTCTTGTTTTACTTCTGCTGATTTTCCGTTCAGATGCTCTTCAAAGTACAAGTCCTAGGTAAACATTCGGTTCCTGTATTTTATTCTTGCTACCATCAGAATTTTAAAGAGTGTAATACAGTCAACCTCGTCAAAGATTTTCTGTAAAGTTATAAATGCTATAAACATAGATTTACCGTTCTTCAACGTATCTTTTAGGACAAATGGTAGAAACGTATTGTCTCGTGTGTTCCTACATTTCTGCGGAACCCAAACCGGTTTTCCCCGAGATCAGCTTCTACCGATTTTTCCAAAATGGTTCAAATGGCTCTGAGCACTACGGGACTTAACATCTGAGGTCATCAATCCCCTAGAACTTAGAAATACTTAAACCTAACTAACCTAAGGACATCTCACACATCCATGCCCGAGGCAGGATTCGAACCTGCGACCGTAGCGGTCGCGCGGTTCCAGACCAAAGCGCCTAGAACCGCTCGGCCACACCGGCCGGCAGCTTTTTCGTTCTTCTGTAAACAGTCCGTGTCAGTATTTTGCAACCATGACTTATTAAACTGATAGTTCATAAACCTTCGTACCTGTCTGCGCATACCTTTTTGGGATTGGAACCATTACATTCTTTTTTAATTCTGAGGGTATTTCGCCTGTCTCATGTATCTTCCAGACCAGATGGAATAATTTTGTCATGGCTGCCTCTTCAAAAGCTCTCAATAACTCTCAGGAAATGCTGTCTACTTCAGAGACCTTGTTTTCACTTATAACTTTCAGTGCCCTGTCAAATTCTTCTCGTAGTATCGAAATTCCCATCTGATTTTCATCTACTTCATTTTCTCTTTCTGTAATGTTGCCCTTAATTTGTTTTCCTTATGTAGACCATGTATTCGGAAGGACGACGATTCAAACCCTGATTTAGGTTTTCCGTGATTTTCCTAAATCGCTTCAGGCAAATGCCGGGATGGTTCCTTTGGAAGGGCACGGCCGAGTTCTTTCACCATCCTTCCCTAATCCGATGGGCCGATGACCTCACTGTTTGGTCCCCTCCCCCAAATTAACCAACCAATCTGAGCTCTTGATATTCATATAGTTGCTTCTCTTTTCTCCATGGGTCTCTCTAATTTCCCTATAGGTGAGTCCGCAGCTCGTGGTCGTACGGTAGCGTTCTCGCTTCCCGCGCCCGGGTTCCCGGGTTCGATTCCCGGCGGGGTCAGGGATTTTCTCTGCCTCGTGATGACTGGGTGTTGTGTGATGTCCTTAGGTTAGTTAGGTTTAAGTAGTTCTAAGTTCTAGGGGACTGATGACCATAGCTGTTAAGTCCCGTAGTGCTCAGAGCCATTTGAACCCTCTAGGTGACATATATTTTTCGCAAGATATGCATGCTTAAACTGGCACTAGCCATTCCTGCATAGATATTTTGCGCTTTCTAACAATCTCCCGTTTTGGCATCTGTATTTCCTTTTGCCTGCTACATTGGCTGCATTTTGTTGTCTCCTTTCGTCGATTAAATTCACTAGCTCCTAAGTTACTAAGGATTTCTACTATGCCTTAGTCGAGAAATGTACTAAATTGTCATTAATGCGAATAGCGTAACGATTCATTGGAAAATAGAGCTAATCTCTGCACCTAACTAAAATCATAATTTAATTTTACGGCCGAAACGGACTGTTTGTACACGTAAGAAACGTAGGCATGTCGAACTAATTGTTGTCTGAGACATACAGTTCCCTCGCAAGTCACTTACAGCACCAGAGCATTAGAATACACAAGACTGACGAAAACGAAAGCGATTGGGGACTTGAGAATACTGCCGACTGGGCCAGAGTCGATCACGAGCTGCATGCGAGGCAGAAAACATGGCGAGTGGCAAAATGTCCTCGGGTCTGCATGGCACTAACGCCTTGCTCCGCTGAGAATAAGGAAATGGAGGACTACGAAAACTTCACAGTAGCCACGAAATGCTTTACCGGACGAAGACGCGAGAGTAACGATACACTTCCGCCATTCCGAGTACACTGAGAGTAATGAACTGGAGGAACACGAAAATTACCGATTGCGTCCGAGACAGGCCGAACTGTATGGAGGGAAGAAAACATGCGAGAATGAAACGTTTCAGGCAGTATCCGGAATCACAGTCATTTTTTTGTTATCTACTTCGTTTGTTAAGAATGCATTTCTACAGCAATTTTCTACCTTGTTTCATCTGAATGTTATCATCTTGTTTTCAAGCTGATTAAAAGCCGATAACTTTTTATCCGTTGGTTTAAAATGTGAAAAGAGCTCGAAATGCCCATTTGCAACCCACTCGGTAAACCATTACGGCCTCTGGTAACCAACTTTCTTCTAGATTCAGAGTCAAGTAATATTCTTTGAAGGACAAAATTTTTGCCTATGATGACTGTTAGCTTGACTAAACAAATCGCCATAAATGTTTATAAATCCACATAGGCCTGTTGTATGAGTACTCTTATTGAAAGATTGTTCAAATACAATGAGAGTTTGTACGGTGGGAGGATTTCATGCGATTTGCTTCATGCGTTTCTCGGAATTGGCAAATATTAAGCAGGGCTGCAGTTTGTTGGTGCGTGGAGTGGCCGCGCGGTTTGAGGCGCCATGTCACGAATTGCCCGACCCCTCCCGCCTGAGGTTCGCCTCCTCCCTCGGGCATGGGTGTGTGTGTGTGTGTGTGTGTGTGTGTGTGTGTGTGTGTGTGTGTTGTTCTTAGTGTAAGTTAGTTTAAGTAGTGTGTAAGTCTAGAGACCGATGACCTCAGCAATTTGGTCCCTTGGGAATTCACACACATTTGTAGATTTTGTAGTTTGTTCTTGTGCATAGTCCCTAGCTCTTCGAGTATTTCTTGCACTCACGCCGCGCGAGTCAAATGCCACGTCATTGTTCGAGTAGGCTCCATACTGTATCGAGCGCTGCAGCGTATCGTACATTCTTGACCCGGTTTGAACACGTGTATCGTTTGCCCAGCCATAGTGAAAAATCATCTGTGTAACATCAAGTGTGTTTTCTGATAGAAGGAGTCAACGAAGAGATCTGAGGCAGTCCGGTTGGTCGTAATCGAAGGAGCCATAGAATTAAGACAATCACCAGAGACATAACTAGTGGAGCGCCTCGAGTTGTCCGTTGTTAAATGATCGGAACGCTTGAGAAGAGAAAAGTGACTCGTGCATATGCTCGATACTAGTAGCGAAGAGCTAGAGGCAAACATCGGCCCTTTCGTTATTAGAGTGCAAAGTGGCTGAACGATGGTAGTTCAGGTTGTAGCGTTGGCACCAGCTGACATTGCTATAAGCTGCTGCCACTTCTCGTGGCGTACGTATAGTGCACAGTGCTGGTTGGCAGGTGCTATGTATCTTTTCTGGGTGTTTGCTTTTCCGTTTATTTACGATTGGGTCACTCCCAACCCCCTCCGTATCTTGTCTTTTCTTACTTTTTCCGCCCTTTGCTGGTTTCACGCCCTCCGTTATGACGCCTGCCACTCACACACACGCAGCAGTGAACGTAATGACGATTCTCGCTCCTGCATTGGAGGCGTATCTGGAGGCGCAGTGGAGAGCGCAACGAGGGGCGGATTGCGATCTCCCATCACACGTCCCGTCAGCCCGCTGTGATGGTGTGGGGAGCGATATCCTATGGTGTCCGTTCACCGTTAGTGTTTCTAACGAGGTCCGTGATAGGAGCTGCTGCAACCGGTGGCTCTGCCGTTCGCTAACGTCCGCGCCCGTGCCCTATTTCAACAGGACAACACTAAGGCTAGGCGCAAATTGAGAAGCGTATAGCACGTGTGACGTGACACGACACTACAGCGCGACACGCACGTGCCGCACGGATCGCGCGGGTCCAGCGCATATTGCGACAGGTACACCATACTTCGCACGCGCCGATTGGCGACGCTCTGCGCTGACTGAACCGAAGCGCGCGCAACATCTTATCTTTCTCAAACGATTTTACAGAAACTATTCTCTGAAAATATATGATTTTTACCTTACTTGTAGCGTTATATGTCAGCTTCGTGACGAAGTGCCCATCACCTCGCTAATGACCATTCTTATTGAGATGTACACATTTTAGTAAGACACTACGCAAAACTCAAAAAGTTTGCAACGAAAATTAGGGATCGCTATGATTTTGCGTTTGGTGCGTATTACACCATATGTTGCTGCGTATGAAATTTAGCTAACATGCTGAATTTTTGGTTAGACTTGGGAGGAGATCTCTGTCTGCCTCCGATCTCGAGAAAATGGATCCCATGTAGCGCGCTCACTTCCGATCTCACGCCCGCGAGAATGAAATACTCGAAACATCTCTCGTATCTCCTAAACCACTCGAGACATCGAAACGAAAGTTTGGCGAATGATCGCACACAAGGAGGAGAGTGTTTTGTCAATTATTAAACACACGGAACTTTCTTATCAATGGCGATATATCACTAATTATACTTCTTTTTTTATTCATTTCACTTCAGTGACTGTAATTTTTTAAGAGTTATCGACAGCTAGCGAAACAAGAGCTTCCTAGTATGAAAATGAACATGAAATTTCTTCTTTTATGTTACTGCACACCGACACTGTGAGGTTTTTCGTAAGCTGTTGAGCTCTGTGATTGCCAATTACTTGTTTAATGAGGCACCCCGTTTCGGAATTCTGTCTCAATAGCTGCTGTGAGATGAGTTTGGCAAATTACATTGTGACACAGGAAGTACAATTAAACCAGTCACCAAGAGAAATGTGGCCTTTACTCATAAATGGTGATGCTTCTTCGAATGAGAAAAGGTTAACAACTTACACAAAAACAGTTTGGCAATTCTGTTGGAATTTTGGTGGAATCCCCGTAACCCATCGTATTTTTAACGCTGAGCGACGGGAATGGAAACTTACCAAAGGATTTTATTCCTTCTCTTGATCTGAGCAGTATTAAAATAATGACGAGAGTTCCTTCAGGCGGAATGATAGGCACACGCCAGATACTGTTTACTCACCTAGGGCTTGCCAAACTGACAATACGTGATCGCAAATAAAATAGTTGTTATTGAGAAAATTAAACAATTGATCTGTCGCACAAAACAATGGTCAGTGTATTGTCAGCAGCGAAGGATAATGCGCGCGACAGGAATGCACAAGCTAGCCATGTGTGCCTTGTGAGTTGGAGTTCGAAAAACATTGTCATGAAAGTAGATCTGCCTTTGTCAGCAGCACATATCAACAAATTAAATATACCTGATCATAACACTCTTTTAGGATACTCCTACTTTCGTAATAATACCGACCATTTTCTTCATTGGTGTGGCCTGTTGTTGTATAATTAGTTTATTAATGCTGATAATGTCCATGCAACAATTGAAATGCTTTTTCTCATCACGGCGAACCAATTAAAACATTGTTATTTGTGACTGCTTTTCGACTGTTTCTAGCTTGCAGTGGAAATGTGATCTTCACATGCATGTAGTACAGTGTGTCGTATTACATTATTACATCCATATCAGAGTAATCACAGTGAAACTTCTATACTTCAGATCTTGGACGCTTTTTACCAGATGCACAAAGGGATCACACCTGTGGAAATTATCCCTTTCTAAATTTTTGTAACAGATCGTACAGATACGCTAGCTTACTAGGCAGCGAGAAGATAAGCTTGCTTTACTTTCCTGCCTTGATTCTTAATCACATGATTTTACAATATTCCTTGCTTCCTTATTCACTACCCTCTGTCCCTTCTTGCGATCTGAAAACATCGCGGAGGCATATGGTGCAATTCCAGCGGCCAATGGCTCATCAGTTACTGAAGTATACATTTTTCTTGACAGAAGAAAAACAAAACAGAACTATGCACATATAAGTAACAGAAAAGTATAACGTGCTAACGAAGAAAGCTGGAGCGTTTAAATGGCGAAAAACGAAATACTACCCAAAGGCAATAAAATTCAGTACACAGTAAGGCAAAATTTATCGTATGGGCAATATTACTACTGCTCATATGCGCCGTTCCGATGTGAGCATATGGCCGTGCTACTTTTCCGCTCCCCGCCTCAAATTTCCCACGGTGCTAGCGAGGCAAGATCGACGCGCGGCGCGAGAAACTCTGCCTCAACCACAACGCCGCGCGACCTGGCGCAGGCGCGTGCCGCGTCCCAGTCGCGTCGCGTCGCAATTTGCGAGATCCCATTTGAACCTGCGATGTTACAAGAACGCGCGCTGCGCTGCGTCGCGCCTCACGCGCTATACGCGTCTCAATTTGCGCCTAGCCCGCGAACGTCCGCGCCCGTGCCCTATTTCAACAGGACAACACTAATACTCGTACCGCTTCCGTCTCCCCAGTGTGCCTCTCAGCGGTGAATACTCTGCCGTGGCCAGCCGCAGCGCCCGATTTTTCCCAATCGAGAACGTATGGGCTGCCAATGAGCGTGAGAGCAAGGGCCAGAGCCACCCGCCAATACGCGGACATTTCGTGCTCAGATGCAAGCTGCATGGGATAGAGTATCGCAGGACTACATCCGAGACCTT
The DNA here is from genome assembly GCF_021461395.2 of Schistocerca americana. Taxonomy (NCBI): domain Eukaryota; kingdom Metazoa; phylum Arthropoda; class Insecta; order Orthoptera; family Acrididae; genus Schistocerca; species Schistocerca americana. The sequence continues at coordinate 355,992,525 of NC_060130.1, forward strand.
TTCAGCTCCACACCGAGACGTCTGGACGCCTACATTCACCACCGTCAGGCCCGATGCCTTACACGTACATTTTGTGGCAGTGTAGCTCAATCACTGTTGGCCCATCAAAGCTGAAAGAGTAATCATTTCGTATGTGTGGTACCATCTATGTGCCTGCCAACAACGATCGCAATCCGCCATGTATTTCTGGGCGCACCTCTTTGTCTGAACATCAGTGTATATGCTGTACAGGGCGATTTTGATAAACGGAGACAAACTGCAGGAAACTATGCCTGACTGGATAAGAAGCAAAAACGGTCATTTCGACATATGGCCGCAAATATCAGCCAATGGGGGATACATCCAACTGATGGTGGAGGTAATATCTTCGACAGTGATACCGAAATCAGGAGCAGGCAGATGACCGGCCAGCTTGGGGTAAGTCAGACGACCGTGTGGTACATTCCCACGACAGCAGCCGGTATCCATATCACTTATAATGCCTGCAGGCCTATTACCTAAGGAATTCTGTCCGCGCCGACGGTTTTGTCACTGATTCTCCATGTAGATCAAAACGTTGTTGGTCACGCATCCTACTCACAGATGAGGCCACATTTATGAGGAGCGCTATCGTTAACCTTCCCAACACTCACTTGTGAGCTAAGGAGAATCCTCATGGTATGGTGGCAGCAAACCACCGATGTGGGGGCGCGGACTTCAGATAACTGCCTCCTGGGACAAATCAACCTTCCCCCATTGCCTCACAGACGAGGTATATCCGTACTTCCTGTCTGTGAGTCCTGCTGGAAGAAGTGTCTTTGGTGGTACGAAGGGTAACGGGGCTACCACCTGATGGTGCTCCAGCTCATTGCCCTCTTGACTGTGGAGATAAAACACATGTACAGACAGAACATTTCCACTTGCCTGGCGTTCTCATCTATGCTCTGAATCATTGAAACCCACAATGTCAAAGATCTTTTATCTCCTCGTTCGAGTAGGTGTGACTCTTTTGGAACGCTTTCCCAGACTTACGCCCATACGATCTGTTTTGTTTCTCATCCTCTCGCAAATACACTCCTGGAAATGGAAAAAAGAACACATTGACACCGGTGTGTCAGACCCACCATACTTGCTCCGGACACTGCGAGAGGGCTGTACAAGCAATGATCACACGCACGGCACAGCGGACACACCAGGAACCGCGGTGTTGGCCGTCGAATGGCGCTAGCTGCGCAGCATTTGTGCACCGCCGCCGTCAGTGTCAGCCAGTTTGCCGTGGCATACGGAGCTCCATCGCAGTCCTTAACACTGGTAGCATGCCGCGACAGCGTGGACGTGAACCGTATGTGCAGTTGACGGACTTTGAGCGAGGGCGTATAGTGGGCATGCGGGAGGCCGGGTGGACGTACCGCCGAATTGTTCAACACGTGGGGCGTGAGGTCTCCACAGTACATCGATGTTGTCGCCAGTGGTCGGTGGAAGGTGCTCGTGCCCGTCGACCTGGGACCGGACCGCAGCGACGCACGGATGCACGCCAAGACCGTAGGATCCTACGCAGTGCCGTAGGGGACCGCACCGCCACTTCCCAGCAAATTAGGGACACTGTTGCTCCTGGGGTATCGGCGAGGACCATTCGCAACCGTCTCCATGAAGCTGGGCTAAGGTCCCGCACACCGTTAGGCCGTCTTCCGCTCACGCCCCAACATCGTGCAGCCCGCCTCCAGTGGTGTCGCGACAGGCGTGAATGGAGGGACGAATGGAGACGTGTCGTCTTCAGCGATGAGAGTCGCTTCTGCCTTGGTGCCAATGATGGTCGCATGCGTGTTTGGCGCCGTGCAGGTGAGCGCCACAATCAGGACTGCATACGACCGAGGCACACAGGGCCAACACCCGGCATCATGGTGTGGGGAGCGATCTCCTACACTGGCCGTACACCACTGGTGATCGTCGAGGGGACACTGAATAGTGCACGGTACATCCAAACCGTCATCGAACCCATCGTTCTACCATTCCTAGACCGGCAAGGGAACTTGCTGTTCCAACAGGACAATGCACGTCCGCATGTATCCCGTGCCAGCCAACGTGCTCTAGAAGGTGTAAGTCAACTACCCTGGCCAGAAAGATCTCCGGATCTGTCCCCCATTGAGCATGTTTGGGACTGGATGAAGCGTCGTCTTACGCCGTCTGCACGTCCAGCACGAACGCTGGTCCAACTGAGGCGCCAGGTGGAAATGGCATGGCAAGCCGTTCCACAGGACTACATCCAGCATCTCTACGATCGTCTCCATGGGAGAATAGCAGCCTGCATTGCTGCGAAAGGTGGATATACACTGTACTAGTGCCGACATTGTGCATGCTCTGTTGCCTGTGTCTATGTGCCTGTGGTTCTGTCAGTGTGATCATGTGATGTATCTGACCCCAGGAATGTGTCAATAAAGTTTCCCCTTCCTGGGACAATGAATTCACGGTGTTCTTATTTCAATTTCCAGGAGTGTAGTTTCCTGCAGTTTGTCCCCATTTGGCACAATCACCCTGCGTACCCTACCATCCTTTATTTTCATTTCCACTACTTGATAGAAACTGCTGAAGTTTTTTGCACCATATGCGTATGTGCGAGCGAGTGTGATCTTAGATTCAATCGAAGCAGGGAATTAAAGAATGAACCGTAAGATTGTAATTGGTTTTATTGTTTCACAGTAAAGGCAGTTTGTGCGAAAGTACACATCTTTGCATATGAGTCAGGTTAAAACCTGGTACCGGGTAACATTCAATGCCGTGTTGTTCCACCCTGCACATTGCAACATACGTGCTTGAACGTAAATGGAGATGCCAGCCAAGCCTGCAGTTTGTACTGTTGTATTCGACCACAAACGGCTGCTGTGCAATGTCATCAATACGTTGCAAATGCCAGTCGTGGTCAGAACAGTGTTCTGTGGGGGTTGTGAGTGCGTTATATAGGCGCTAAATGCATTCGAACGTGGGATAGCCGTTGGTGCTCGTTTGGTCGGTGCAGGGAGCACTGAAAAACATCATCCGCTATGTCGCAATGCGGACGGAAATGAGTGTTGAGTGATTGTGACAGACAGTCATCGAAAACGATTGTGAAGAAAATAAGAGCACGACAGCTGCTAAAAGTCACTACAGAACTGGGTGTCGCACTCGCGAACTCTGTCGGCACCAAAACAACGCGAATGGAGCTCCATAAGCTGGGAATTGCAGGGAAAGCTGGAATTCCAAAACCACTCATCAGGGATTCAAATGCCGGTAACAGAATAACGTGATGCCGAAGCCATAAAACCTGGACTGTGGAGCAATGGAAGTAAGCATTCTGATCAGATGAGTCTCGTTGCACACTGTTTCCAACTTACGGTCGAGTTTACGTGCCAAGAGTAAAATATGGCGGGGGTTGGCTGATGGATTTTGGCAGCCATATCGTGGTACTCCATGGGTCCCATTGGTAGTCTGCGAGGTGGTATTACTGCCAAGCATAGGGTGGATAGCAATGTGCGGCTGTTTGCTGATGATGCTGTGATGTATGGGAAGGTGTCATCGTTGAGTGACTGTAGGAGATACAAGATGACTTGGACAGGATTTGTGATTGGTGTAAAGAATGGCAGCTAACTCTAAATATAGATAAATGTAAATTAATGCAGATGAATAGGAAAAAGAATCCCGTAATCTTTGAATACTCCATTAGTAGTTTAGCGCTTGACACAGTCAAGTCGATTAAATATTTGGGCGTAACATTGCAGAGCGATATGAAGTGGGACAAGCATCTGATGGCAGTTGTGGGGAAGGCGGATAGTCGTCTTCGGTTCATTGGTAGAATTTTGGGAAGATGTGGTTCATCTGTAAAGGAGACCGCTTATAGAACGCTGGTGCGACCTATTCTTGAGTACTGCTCGAGCGTTTGGGATCCCTATCAGGTCGGATTGAGGGAGGACATAGAAGCAATTCAGGGGCGGGCTGCTAGATTTGTTACTGGTAGGTTTGATCATCACGCGAGTGTTACAGAAATGCTTCAGGAACTCAGGTGGGAGTCTCTGGAGGAAAGGAGGCGTAATTTTTGTGAATCGCTACTGAGGAAATTTAGAGAACCAGCATTTGAGGCTGACTGCAGTACAATTTTGCTGCCGCCAACTTACGTTCCGCGAAAAGACCACAAAGATAAGATAAGAGAGATTAGGGCTCGTACAGACGCATATAGGCAGTCATTTTTCCCTCGTTCTGTTTGAGAGTGGAACAGGGAGAGAAGATGCTAGTTGTGGTACGAGGCACCCTCCACCACGCACCGTATGGTGGATTGCGGAGTATGTATGTAGATGTAGAGGTAGAAGGATTATGTGACCGTTTTGGATGATCCATCCCAACTGTTTCGCAATGGTGATGCTGTCTTCCAAGCTGATAGGGCCCCTGTTCACACAGCTCGCATCGCCCAGGACTGGTTTTGTAAGGACGAAGATGAATTGTAGCATCTCCCCTGGCCACCACAGGCATCACATCTCAGTACTGTTAGTCTACTTTGGAGAAAATGGTACGTGATCGCTATACACCTCCATCATCGGCACATGAACTAGCCATTAGTTTACTCGAAGAAAAGTATGAGAGTCCCTTGAAAATCATACAGGACCTGTATTTACCCATTCCGAGACGACTGGAAGCTGTTTTGAATTCCAACGGTTTTCCTATATTGTATTAGGCACGGTAATGTGTTGTGCTTCTAGTTTCCATATTTTTGTCCACCCATGTACTTAGATCTTCTATGCCACGCTGCCCGCGATGTGGTGACTTTGCTACTGAAGCCAACAACATTCTTCGAAGGCAGTCCTGCTGAACTCATCCACAGAGTCGGGAGGCTTCCTGTGACGACACACTATAAGCTCTTCAGTCCCTATGTAGCATATTTGCTACATCGTAACTTTATTTTTTCTAGCTTAGGGAATAAACCAAACTTGCTGTGCCTAATTGTAACATATACTTTACACCATATGCTTTCACTGCATCACTTGTTTTCCGTCTCTGCATGTTCCCACTAGGCTGCACCATATGCTTACAAAAAGTGTTCATTGCAAAGTCAGCATATCTTCGAAAAATAAAGGTAATTTCTCTTCGTTTTAGTAATTTTGGACTAGCATTCGTTTAGACCCTGCTGTTAATAGGCCCTGCTGTTAATAGGCCCTACACTGTTGAATAAGTGATTGTTTATTTCAGCACAACAATACAGCGATGTATTGTTTTCGATACCACATTTGGCAACTATTTATACATTGTCACGTTTCAGTGACGTTGTTTTCGTAACTTTTAGGTGTTTAATACTGAAATTTCCTTATACTGCACGTATTTTAACTATTTACTAATATAAATAGTATTCTCTTTGAACATGATCTTAAACTTTTACAAATTACACCAGTTTTTAATTTCAGTACTTCAATCGTATTTTGCCCGAGAACAATGCGTTGAGCAACAATATAAACTTTTCATTCATAAAATCTGAGCTCAGGACTGAGGAGGATAAATTTCAGCTGGTTCAAAGCGTGCTCACCCGCGTCTGTGTCAGCATGCACAACAGGCCATTCCATTCATTTGATACTACACCCATGGACAAGGCGTTCATTACAGAGGACGCCTTGTTTTTGTATTATCGCTTTGAAAGAGGAACCCGTCTCCGAAATGTTGACATTAGGGCTGCACAATACGATGGAGGATCATGTCCCGATACTAAACAGCCCTCAAACGGTGAGAAGCATTCGACATTCCTGTAACTCGCCTGTCGTCTAACTCGCCTGTTGGGACTCTGTACTTCTCTCCGTTTCATCGTGTCTCTTCCTACAATTGACATTCGTATTGTTCGGAGGTTCATGGCGACAATATATTTAAATGACATGCAAATGAGACAAAAATGATAGTTCTGTTTGGAATGCCGGAAATAAAAGATTTTTGGTGCTTGCGTTTTTCCCTGAATCAATGCTTTCCCCTAATTCTTTTGTATTCTGGTCCATAATTCTCAATACTTTCACTCTTAAATAAACTACAGGGTGTTTCAAAAATGACCGGTATATTTGAAACGGCAATAAAAACTAAACGAGCAGCGATAGAAATACACCGTTTGTTGCAATATGCTTGGGACAACAGTACATTTTCAGGCGGACAAACTTTCGAAATTACAGTAGTTACAACTTTCAACAACAGATGGCGCTGCAAGTGATGTGAAAGATATAGAAGACAACGTAGTCTATGGGTGCGCCATTCTGTACGTCGTCTTTCTGCTGTAATCGTGTGCTGTTCACAACGTGCAAGTGTGCTGTGGACAACATGGTTTATTCCTTAGAACAGAGGATTTTTCTGATGTTGGAATTCCACCGCCTAGAACACAGTGTTGTTGCAACAAGACGAAGTTTTCAACGGAGGTTTAATGTAACCAAAGGACCGAAAAGCGATACAATAAAGGATCTATTTGAAAAATTTCAACGGACTGGGAACGTGACGGATGTACGTGCTGGAAAGGTAGGGCGACCGCGTACGGCAACCACAGAGGGCAACGCGCAGCTAGTGCAGCAGGTGATCCAACAGCGGCCTCGGGTTTCCGTTCGCCATGTTGCAGCTGCGGTCCAAATGACGCCAACGTCCACGTATCGTCTCATGCGCCAGAGTTTACACCTCTATCCATACAAAATTCAAACCCGGCAACCCCTCAGCGCCACTACCATTGCTGCACGAGAGACGTTCGCTAACGATATAGTGCACAGGATTGATGACGGCGATATGCATGTGGGCAGCATTTGGTTTACTGACGAAGCTTATTTTTACCTGGACGGCTTCGTCAATAAACAGAACTGGCGCATATGGGGAACCGAAAAGCTCCATGTTGCAGTCCCATCGTCCCTGCATCCTCAAAAAGTACTGGTCAGGGCCGCAATTTCTTCCAAAGGAATCATTGGTCCATTTTTCAGATTCGAAACGATTACTGCATCACGCTATCTGGACATTCTTCGTGAATGTGTGGCGGTACAAACTGCCTTAGATGACACTGCGAACACCTCGTGGTTTATGCAAGATGGTGCCCGGCCACATCGCACGGCCGACGTCTTTAATTTCCTGAATGAATATTTCGATGATCGTGTGATTGCTTTGGGCTATCCGAAACATACAGGAGGCGGCGTGGATTGGCCTCCCTATTCGCCAGACATGAACCCCTGTGACTTCTTTCTGTGGGGACACTTGAAAGACCAGGTGTACCGCCAGAATCCAGAAACAATTGAACAGCTGAAGCAGTACATCTCATCTGCATGTGAAGCCATTCCGCCAGACACGTTGTCAAAGGTTTCGGGTAATTTCATTCAGAGACTACGCCATATTATTGCTACGCATGGTGGATAAGTGGAAAATATCGTACTATAGAGTTTCCCAGACCGCAGCGCCATCTGTTGTTGAAAATTGTAACTACTGTAATTTCGAAAGTTTGTCTGCCTGAAAATGTACTGTTGTCCCAAGCATATTGCAACAAACGGTGTATTTCTATCGCTGCTCGTTTAGTTTTTATTGCCGTTTCAAATATACCGGTCATTTTTGAAACACCCTGTATATGCAGTATCTACGTTAATTAATATCGTAAATGTTAGTTTAACTTACGTGGATGCTTCGTTATTGTTCCTATTCTTAGTCGATATTCTCCCCTTGTTGATGATTATAGTATTCTACATGTGTAATGTCAAATCAATCTTGACCATGTTGTGACTTCACTGCTCATTCATTACAATTTTAAGAAAAGCGCCAGAGTTGTTATTTTAGGTGCATTTATTAAGCCACGACCGGTCTCATTCTATACGAACATCCTCAGGTAACAAAGGATGCATGTTATTCTTCAGTACCCGGTACGTACTTCTGGATCTGCACTTACACCAAGCACTGTCAACCAAGTGAAACATTGTACATGTCGTATTCCAACATATGCCTTCATCGTTTTGTTGGGTAATAAGCATTTTAAGTTGCGACGGCGGCACATTTTTGACACTTTGTCACCTGAAGATGTTCGTGTAGAATGAAAGTGGTCGCCGGCTGCGGTGGCCGAGCGGTTCTAGGCGCTTCAGTCCTTGCCGGCACGGTAGCTCAGCGTGTTCGGTCAGAGGGCTGCGTGCTCTCTGTAATAAAAAAAAACTGAGTCAAGAAATCAACGATCAACTTGAACGGATGTCTTGTGACGTCCACCTAGACCAAACTCAACGAACTACACTCCTGGAAATTGAAATAAGAACACCGTGAATTCATTGTCCCAGGAAGGGGAAACTTTATTGACACATTCCTGGGGTCAGATACATCACATGATCACACTGACAGAACCACAGGCACATAGACACAGGCAACAGAGCATGCACAATGTCGGCACTAGTACAGTGTATATCCACCTTTCGCAGCAATGCAGGCTGCTATTCTCCCATAGAGACGATCGTAGAGATGCTGGATGTAGTCCTGTGGAACGGCTTGCCATGCCATTTCCACCTGGCGCCTCAGTTGGACCAGCGTTCGTGCTGGACGTGCAGACCGCGTGAGACGACGCTTCATTCAGTCCCAAACATGCTCAATGGGGGACAGATCCGGAGATCTTGCTGGCCAGGGTAGTTGACTTACACCTTCTAGAGCACGTTGGGTGGCACGGGATACATGCGGACGTGCATTGTCCTGTTGGAACAGCAAGTTCCCTTGCCGGTCTAGGAATGGTAGAACGATGGGTTCGATGACGGTTTGGATGTACCGTGCACTATTCAGTGTCCCCTCGACGATCACCAGTGGTGTACGGCCAGTGTAGGAGATCGCTCCCCACACCATGATGCCGGGTGTTGGCCCTGTGTGCCTCGGTCGTATGCAGTCCTGATTGTGGCGCTCACCTGCACGGCGCCAAACACGCATACGACCATCATTGGCACCAAGGCAGAAGCGACTCTCATCGCTGAAGACGACACGTCTCCATTCGTCCCTCCATTCACGCCTGTCGCGACACCACTGGAGGCGGGCTGCACGATGTTGGGGCGTGAGCGGAAGACGGCCTAATGGTGTGCGGGACCGTAGCCCAGCTTCATGGAGACGGTTGCGAATGGTCCTCGCCGATACCCCAGGAGCAACAGTGTCCCTAATTTGCTGGGAAGTAGCGGTGCGGTCCCCTACGGCACTGCGTAGGATCCTACGGTCTTGGCGTGCATCCGTGCGTCACTGCGGTCCGGTCCCAGGTCGACGGGCACGTGCACCTTCCGCCGACCACTGGCGACAACATCGATGTACCGTGGAGACCTCACGCCCCACGTGTTGAGCAATTCGGCGGTACGTCCACCCAGCCTCCCGCATGCCCACTATACGCCCTCGCTCGAAGTCCGTCAACTGCACATACGGTTCACGTCCACGCTGTCGCGGCATGCTACCAGTGTTAAAGACTGCGATGGAGCTCCGTACGCCACGGCAAACTGGCTGACACTGACGGCGGCGGTGCACAAATGCTGCGCAGCTAGCGCCATTCGACAGCCAACACCGCGGTTCCTGGTGTGTCCGCTGTGCCGTGCGTGTTATCATTGCTTGTACAGCCCTCTCGCAGTGTCCGGAGCAAGTATGGTTGGTCTGACACACCGGTGTCAATGTGTTCTTTTTTCCATTTCCAGGAGTGTATATCGAACAAAAAAAAAGTCCGGAACCGCGCGACTGCTACGGTCGCAGGTTCGAATCCTGCCTCTGGCATGGATGTGTGTGATGTCCTTAGGTTAGTTAAGTTTACGTAGTTCTAAGTTCTAGGGGATTGATGACCTCAGATGTAAGTCCCATAGTGCTCAGAGCCATTTGAACCATTTTTTTGCAAGTGGTCGTTACTTGAAAATAACAGTTTTATTGGTTTTCTTAGCATTCATACGATGAAACTGCTCTTTGTAATTTTGTTTTTCGAAAAGGTCGGCTCGTTCTCCCTTGTCAACACTGCAGAGGACAGACAACGAGACTCGTACGGTTCTTCCGGGGCGCTACAGCGTACACGATCCTCGAATAACTTCAACATTTTCCAGCTGTGATCATTTTAATGAGAGCTCAGTCTAGATCACTTTACAAACGAATCACACTTTTAACAACATGACAGCTCGAAGTGTTAGTTAGATCGGGGCCCGCGGATTAGAAGTTATTGCGCAGCAAATTAGTAGAAACTAGACTTGGCCACTGTTTCTATGTTTCGATACAGTGTATCGATACGTGGAACTGTTTCAGTGTTTCGGAACGGCTGTGGTTCACTGTTTCGAAACAGTGGTGTTTCATTCCGCCCCTGTCTCGGATATCCGGACCAGATTCGATCTCGAGCCAGACACAGAAACTGTATCGTTGTTTCAAAATAAAGCTGTTTCAGTCCACCTGTGCTTGGAACGGACTGATTGTATCGAAACAGTGATGTTTCATTCCGCCTGTGTCGGACGAGATTCGGGCTCGGCACAGGTACTGAAACAGAACATACCACTTCGTGAAACACTTTCAAGAGTGTCGAAATCGTTTTGACAAGCAATAGCATGAAGCTTAAGATATCTGAAAATAAGCTTCGTTTCTAGATGACTGTCCTATTCCGAAATGGCGTAACATTTGCTTTATAAACATTAACCAAACAATAAAACAACGCGTACAATTCACATTCAAAATAATAAATATGTGAAAATCATTCAGTTAAATTACACTTTTTTTTATAACATACATTTCTCTGTTCAAGTACAGTAATCATATTAAGAAACGCAAGTAAGCCTAGAACATTTTGAATAAAAAAAAGGCGTAGAGTGACAGTTATTATACATATACATAAATTTAATGTAGGTATAATTGCAAGCAATCTGTTTGACATATCACTGATAGTGTAATGGTGAACGGGAAGGGCTGGGAAGCATGGTGAATTTACAGTTACGGTTCGAAACACCTTGAAAGACAAAAATTTTTCTGTTATATTTTGTTATTTATTCGAATTATTTGGCATTATTTGTGAGTCTATAGTCACTGTGCCTATTATCCACAATGATTCCCTTTCCGTGCATGGGAATTAGCAGGATGGGTATATTCCCACACTAGCGGAATGTGGGAATCCCAGTTCCATATCCGTTGTTTCTGCAGTTCGCTCCCACCTCCAGTTCCGTTCGTGGTGGTTCTTCTGTCTTCAGCTATGGCTGTCCTCAGCCAGTTGAAAAGTATGCAAGTCACACGACACGAAAGCAGCGCATTTGCTGCATGAAATACGAAACTGCCAAGACGCCCAAGTGATAGTTTCATACTTTCTGCGATACGATTAGCGCTCTCGCACCTCATTTTTGTTTGTATGGACATACCTATACAGTAGACATTCAAGATGATAAAATGTCTAGGTTTATTAGATTACAACACACAAACTGTTTCACTGTTTCGAAACAGCGTATCGAAACATTACATTGTACTGTTTCATTTGTTTCGAAACAGTTACGTGTTTCAGTTTGCCCATCTCTAGTAGAAACTGGCTGATGCAAACAGGTGTGGAAGCACAATAAGAGAGAAGGCAGGGAGGCTGACCTTGGGCCCGGCTGTGCGCCATCTGTCGGCGCGCCGCACTAGACATCCGGCGGTTGCGACGGCGGCGGGCGTTGACAGCAGCCGTACGTAGTGCTGACAGTCCGTGTCACGCGGCAACAGCAAATTGGGCTCAGGCAGTGCTGCGGCCTTTGACCGCTGTATCTACCTCGGAACCTATACCGTCATTTAGGTGGTGAAAAGTCTCCACGGAAATGGACTGCTCCATTCAGGTGAACTGCAGGACTGGGCAGTCATTGATGAGACTCTGCGTTGTTTGAATTTCAGAACAGGCCTGTAGACTCTGCATCGGATATTACTGACTAGAGTGCTAGCGTTTACACTGTTAGGATAATAATAGTGCGAAAGGATGCAAAGTGTACACAATAAAATAGCATCATCAAATGGGGCAGAATCACTACACGAGTACCAGAGGGAAAGATATAGAGTCCACTCTCGTTCTTGTCATGTACAAATGATCTTCCATCAAACAGCAAAAGTCAGAAATAGTTCTCTCTGCTGATGATGCAAGTATTACAATCAAGCCTGATGGAGTAACTTAAGCACTTGAAAATGTAAATAGCATGAAATTGGTTCCAGAATGAGATTTTCACTCTGCAGCGGAGCGTGCGCTGATATGAAGTTTGGAAGGTAGGAGACGAGGTACTGGCAGAAGTAAGGCTGTGAGTACCGGGCGTGAGTCGTGCTTCGGGAGCTCAGTTGGTAGAGCACTTGCCCGCGAAAGGCAAAGGTCCCGACTTCGAGTCTCGGTCGGGCAAACAGTTTTAATCTGCCAGGAAGTTTCATGAAATTGGTTACTGGTTTTCTGTCACTGAATTTGTATAAAACAGAAGACGTGCAGTTACATACTGCACAGAGCCTGACCACACCACTACACATACTGTATGAGGATAAATAAAAAAAATGAAACACAATGGTCTAAATTCTTAGTTGTTCATATCTATAAGAAGTGGAAGTTATATCATACGTATCTTCTTATATGTCTTAGCTCTGAAAAATGTCAGAATTTGGAGATGAAAGTGTAAAAATGTTGACTTATTCTTTCTGTTTTCGTTCACTATTTACTTGTGGCATCGTATTATGGAATGGCAGGTCAATGTCGAAAAAAGGATTTGTTGCACAGAATCATATTGTGGTAGAAGAAGGCGAGTAATGCAATTGCCGTACTGTAGTGGTTATGATACTAGATTGTTGCATAGAGGGGCTGTTACTTCAACACTCACCTCAACTGAAACATTTTAATCTCTGATCTTCAAGTAAATTCTACAAGTATCCACAAATGGCAAGAATCATTGTACTGGAATGTTCTGTAGCTGTATACAGGGTGGTCCATTGATCATGACTGGGCCAAATATCTCACGAAATAAGCGTCAGACGAAAAAACTACAACGAACGAAACCCGTCTAGCTTGAAGGGGGAAACCAGATGGCGCTATGGTTGGCCCGCTAGATGGCGCTGCCATAGGTCAAACGGATATCAACTGCATTTTTTTAAAAATACGAACCCCCATTTTTATTACATACCCGTGTAGTACGTAAAGAAATATGAATGTTTTAGTCGGACCACTTTTTTCGCTTTGTGACAGATGGCGCTGTAATAGTCACAAACGTGTAAGTACGTGGTATCACGTAACATTCCGCCAGTGCGGACGGCATTTGCTTCGTGATACATTACACGTGTTAAAATAGACCGTTTACCAGTCGCGGAAAAGGTCGATATCGTGTTGATGTATGGCTATTGTGATCAAAATGCCCAACGGACGTGTGCTATGTATGCTGCTCGGTATCCTGGACGACATGATCCAAGTGTCCAGACCGTTCGCCGGATAGTTACGTTATTTAAGGAAACAGGAAGTGTTCAGCTAGATGTGAAACGTCAGCCACGACCTGCAACAAATGATGATGCCCAAGTAGGTGTTTTAGCTGCTGTGCGGCTAATCCGCACATCAGTAGCAGACAAATAGCGCGAGAATCGGGAATCTCAAAAACGCCGGTGTTGAGAATGCTACATCAACATCGATTGCACCTGTACCATATTTCTATGCACCAGGAATTGCATGGCGACGACTTTGAACGTCGTGTACAGTTCTGCCACTGGGCGCAAGAGAAATTACAGGACAATGACAAATTTTTTGCACGCGTTCTATTTAGCGCCGAAGCGTCATTCACCAACAGCGGTAACGTAAACCAGCATAATATGCACTATTGGGCAACGGAAAATCCACGATGGCAGCGACAAGTGGAGCATCAGCGACCTTGGCGGGTTAAGGTATGGTGTGGAATTATGGGAGGAAGGATAATTGGCCTTCATTTTATCGATGGCAGTGTAAATGGTGCAATGTATGCTGCTTTCCTACGTAATGTTCTATCGATGTTACTACAAGATGTTTCACTGCATGGCAGAATGGCGATGCACTTCCAACTTGATGGATGTCCGGCACATAGCTCGCGTGCGGTTGAAGCGGTATTGAATAGCATATTTCATGACAGGTGGATTGGTCGTCGAAGCACCATACCATGGGCCGCACGTTCACCGGAAATGACGTCCATGGATTTCTTTCTGTGGGGAAAGTTGAAGGATATTTGCTATCGTGATCCAGCAACAACGCCTGACAACATGCGTCAGCGCATTGTCAATGCATGTGTGAACATTACGGAAGCCGAACTACTCACTGTTGAGAGGAATGTCGTTACACATATTGCCAAATGCATTGAGGTTGACGGGCATCATTTGGAGCATTTATTCCATTAATGTGGTATTTGCAGGCAATCACGCTGTAACAGCATGCGTTCTCAGAAATGATGAGTTCACAAAGGTACATGTATCGCATTGGAACAACCAAAATAAAATGTCCAAACATACCTACGTTGTGTATTTCAATTTAAAAAACCTACCTGTTACCAACTGTTCGTCTAAAATTGTGAGCCATATGTTTGTGACTATTACAGCGCCATCTATCACAAAGCGAAAAAAGTGGTCCAACTAAAACATTAATATTTCTTTACGCACTACACGAATATGTAATAAAAAATGGGGGTTCCTATTTAAAAAACGCAGTTGATATCCGTTTGACCTATGGCAGCGCCATCTAGCGGGCCAACCATAGAGCATCTGGTTTCCCTCTTCAAGCTAGACAAGTTTCGTCATCCATCTGCTTACACCTTCCTCTACGTGACAATATTATTAAGGTAATATATGGTGTCCACACCAGAACCTCTTGTAAACAGCTTTTTAAACAATTGGGCAGGCTGACAACAGCCTTGCCGTACATTTACTCCTTGTAAAATATGATTTCAACAATCAATCACACTTTGAAAAGAGCCATAACATTTATAAGTAAAATGCTAGAAGGGGAAACGATTTTCAATATCAATTACTTAGCCTTAATATGGCACAGAAAGGACTGAGGTATTCTGCCATCAGAATCTTTGACACCCCACCGAGTGATATAACGACTTTAATGCATAAACAACTGAGGTATTCTGCCATAAGAATCTTTGACACCAGTGATATAAGGAATCCAATGCATAAAAAACTAACTTCAAAAGCAAACTAAAATCATATCTGTTTGACAACTCCTATTCCATTGGAGAATTTCTCAGTGTGTAGTAGTACTATTTTCTGTATTGCGTGTGTGATATATATATATATATATATAGACAGAGAGAGAGAGAGAGAGAGAGAGAGAGAGAGAGAGGAAGAGAAAGAGAGAGATAGAGAGGGGGTGTGTGTTAAACAAAAAATTCCTTAAGAAATAATGTAAATCGTCACCATGTCGCCATATTTTCTGCTTGGAAGATATACTATAATTTTAAAAGTGGCTCTTTCGTTATCATAGCGAGGGATCGCAAGTATGGCCCACATAATTAGGCTTGAAACCACGGCGTTTTATCAAATATTTAATTCTGAAAAGCCGCCGTGAGCGTATGAAATGTTTGGGGGAGTGTAAGTATCAGTAAAGCTTTGCTACTACTGTCCCAAAACGTAGTAAACTATTTGTGTCAGGAAACAAATGATAGTTACTTATCTCTCGAAAACGTGCAAATAGTTCCGAAGTTATACGAGGTATTCTAACGATTTCTTCTGCGTGCCAATCTCTCAGTCGGCGTTAGGATGACATCCAGACCTGATCTGTGTGCAAGCCTTACTCTTAGTTTTACCTAATTTTGAAGTTAATTGTTTCTAAGTTGTGATCAACTGTTTTATGGTGTTTGTCAATAAAGGCACCGTAATGGCATCCCGGATTTATTTAAAGTAGATTAGCTACGTTCACTGCCAGTTACAGCCGCATATGTAGACTGTTTACATCTTCAAACGAATCCAATAACGCTAAAGGAGAAGCTTCAAGGTACAACATTAGCGCCAGAATGGCACACAACATGTAGGGAGGAGTTCTAGGCGTTGATGCAGGAAAGAGTAAAATATTTAAGTCTAGAGTGGGAAGGAACGACAAGTTGTACCGTACTTCGCCTGCACCATTCTCTATGGACTCGAGGCGTAATTCCGAGAAGTAAAGATTCAGATTGTAGGTTGACCAGGTTCCCTGACTGTTGTCGGCTTCGTGCTGTTACACGGTCATACAACATTTCCGGTCATTACAAAAAAAAAAAAAAAAAAAAAAAAAAAAAAAAAAAAAAAAAAAAAAAAACTACCTTTTGAAAATAATCGTTGTTGATTTCGTAGCCCATATGGGTAGAATGTGCTGCATCGGTCTCTCTAGAAACATTAATTCCCTCGACATTTGAAACATACTTTTGAATTATGACACAATGAATTTGTTGTCTCTCCTGGTGCACTTAGCATACGTCGAAGGAAGGAAGGAACACAGGCGGAGTGATGGCGGTTGTAGCAGCGAGCATATGGGAATGGTAGATCGTGTAGAAAGGAGTTGGTCTGAACGGAAATCATCACAATGACCAGAATTAAGCCTTGGACAGGGACTCTCCATCACATGTGCAGCGAACAGAATGCCCTGACAACGTCTACAGCAGAGTCCTCGAACTCGGTCAGACGAGACTTAAACCAAATCGTCTCTTTCGACAACCAATGTCCAGCAAATCTCTCCCTACTTTCATCTCGTACTCATTCTGATTGGCCAACTAGTACTTTACATTCGATCAAATTTTTTGAACTACTAAAAAGTATTTTTTTTTTACTTTTCTTCAATGTTCCGTTCAGTATTATTGCGTAAGTTAACCCTCTTTCCATTTAGAGTCGAGCTCATTCTCCTATTTGGGATGCGAAACATAAACTTTCCAATCAGCGCTGAAACCGACCTTTTTTCTACTGGAACTATATAGATACTTATTCTGTGGAATTTGAAAGACGTTCCTAAGAGAACTTCAGCGACATAACATTTATGGGACTTCATGGAACAGATCAAGATGACAGCACAGAAAATCACTGGCTCGCCGGCAGAAGAGGTTCCACAAACATCTGCCCTGTTACACCAATGTAAGCAAACACATAACGCAGGTACGGTTCATGTGTTTACTAGCACGGCTGTCATACCAGGTGCTCTAAATGTTGACCTTGAGCATTGCTACTTGCTGTAAAGTGATTCTGGAAAAGCAATGCTAGACGTTGAATTTCATCTGGAGTTAACAGCAGCACAGGCCCGTGTTATAAGGCATTTAATGCCTTTACGAGTCGTCGGTGTTTTCTAATAGACCTCTTGTTTTAATTTTCGTTACAGATAAAAGTACAGCAATAGTAAATTTGGAGAGTGTGCAGACCATTTTGCGTTTCCTGAACTATCATTCCAGTGCACTCCAAATGTCTTCTTAAGAGGGTCTGTCATTCCATGAGCGGAATGGGAGTGGCATCCGTCATGTTTGTACCTCAATAATTGCCTTATATCCAGTGGGATGTCTTCCTCTAACTGCGGCAGCGGCATATTTTAAGAACTCGAGACACTTGAGTGTATGCAGGTCTTGAAAAACACGCACCAGACGTTAATGGACCAAGAGCGTTGTTTTATCAACTTTTTTGATAGATCGTGAGTGCTTGACACTATCTGGATATTCTTCGGCATTCAACCGCACCACTGCTCTAATGGTTTGCCGAAATTCACTGTAAACTATATTCGTTTTTCGACCGTTGTGCACAGTGTGAATGACTCAACAGCTTTACGAGAAAGTTATACGAGTGCTACAACAGCAGAACACAGGCTGATATTGGTCTTCAAGCGCAAAAGTAAACGCAAAAACTATACCTGACTTATGTGTTCGCCTACATTTGGTACAATAAGGTAGATATTTGTAGAATCGCTTCTCCTGACAGTGGGACAGTGGTTGGCAGTGCTGTTATCTTGGTACTGTTTGATCAAGTCCCATATATCTTATGTTGTTAAAGTACTCCTAGAACCTTCTTTCAAATGCCACAGAACAAAAGTGTGTAGTTCCATTAGAAAAAAAGTCATCGTCGTAATTCAGCGACTATAAACGATAAAAATGACTTGTGAATATGAGTAAATTCACCTTATTGTCCACTACAGCTTGGTGGAAACTACACCTCAGTATGTTTATTCATTTTGGAAATATTTCTGTATATTTCACATTACACTGATTATGATACTTAATTTACATCTAATACACAACATTTAGGAATGGAAAAACACAGTTACCATGTGTCTATGATAATCTATTATACATATAAAACATATAAAACCGAGTTCGAGTCTCGGTCGGGCACACAGTTTTAATCTGCCAGGAAGTTTCATATCAGCGGACACTCCGCTGCAGAGTGAAAATCTCATTCTGGAAACATCCCCCAGGCTGTGGCTAAGCCATGTCTCCGCAATATCCTTTCTTTCAGGAGTGCTAGTTCTGCATGGTTCGCAGGAGAGCTTCTGTAAAGTTTGGAAGGTAGGAGACGAGGTACTGGCAGAAGTAAAGCTGTGAGTACCGGACGTTAGTCGTGCTTCGGTAGCTCAGATGGTAGAGCACTTGCCCGCGAAAGGCAAAGGTCCCGAGTTCGAGTCTCGGTCGGGCACACAGTTTTAATCTGCCAGGAAGTTTCATATCAGCGCACACTCCACTGCAGAGTGAAAATCTCATTCTGGGAGAGTGTACATGTTTATGTGTGAATGTCAGTGATCTCCTCCTAAGTGTCCGCAGCTCGTGGTCTTGCGGTAGCGTTCTCGCTTCCCGCGCACGGGGTCCCGGGTTCGATTCCCGGCGGGGACAGGGATTTTCTCTGCCTCGTGATGACTGGGTGTTGTGTGTTCTTCATCATCATTGACTCGCAAGTCGCCGAAGTGGCGTCAACTAAAAAGGACTTGCAATACGGCGGCCGAACTTCCCCGCATGGGGCCTCCCGGCCAACAATGGCATACGATCATTTCATTTCATTTCATTTTCCTCCTAAGTGCCCATATCGAGTTCAACCAAATTTGGCACCGAAACAGCTGGTCTCACATGTCAACATTGTGAGGTTTACAACTTCCTAGCTCCAATGTGAGCAGAGATATGGGCCCTGTTGTACAGGCTGCCCTCCATGACAGTCATGTTGTATGGGAACAGTATCGTCAGCCAAATCAACCTACTTTGCACAGCAGCCTACATGTAAGGGGCAAGAAATGGTTTTTGTGGGCCCCAACATGTAGGCTGCCTTACATGACAAGTGTGTTGTAGTAATAGTATCGGCTTGCTTTACTGAACTATATTGGAGGGACTACATGTGCTGAGGAGCATGGCTGGGAACATGTTGAAATAGGTAGGGATGGGGAAGGACAGAGCAAGTGTGGGGGGGGGGGGGAAATGGACAGAGAGACTGGGGAATGGGGAGATAAATGAGGCAGATGGGAGGTATAGAAGTGTGGTGTGCAGGTAGAAAAGGAAGAGGGCAGTCAGTGATGGAAAGAGAGAGGAGGAGGAGGATTTAAACAAAGGGAGGGGGGAGGAAGATGTGGTCATAGAAAACAGGTGGAGAAAATGGACAAAGAGAGGTAGAGGAGGAGATGAAGAGACCGAGAGTGTAGGGAAGAAGAGATAGACAGATAGAAGCGGGAGGCTGAAGTGGACAGAGTGAGGGAGGAAGAGGTGAACACAGTGAGGAGGAGGAGGAGGTGCATTCAATATGTTTCAAATGGGGGGGGGGGGGAGAAGGCTCGTTAGAACAATAAAACAAATTGCAGGAAAGGGTATCCAATGCTAGCAGCAGTGGACATGAGAGTACGGCTGGAGGAGTGAGAGAGAAAGGAACGAGATAAAGCTCAGTAAATGAAGATAGAGGACAAGAAAAAGATGTGACTGAGAAACGAGAAGGAAGCCTAATGGGAAAACAAGGAAGTACAGCCCTGCATGTCTCTGACAGAGGAAGTTTAACAGGTCAGGTGTATCGGGACGTCATTTTGCACCAGTATGTCCGCCTTTTCAAGGGTACAGTGGGGTCCACCTTCCTCCTGATGGATGATAAAGCACGACCCTACCGAGCTGCCATTGTGGAGGAGTACCTTGAAACAGAATATATACCACGAATGGAGTGGCCTGCCTGTTCTCCAGACCTAAACTCCATCGAGCACGTCTGGGATGCTCTCGGTCGACGTATCGCTGCACGTCTTCAAACCACTACGACACTTCAGGAGCTCCGACCTGGTGCAAGAATGGAAGGCTATACCCCAGCAGCTGCTCGACCACCTGATCCAGACTACGTCAACCCGTTGTGCGGCCTGTGCACGTGTGCATGGTGATCATATCCCATATTGATGTTGGGATACATGCGCAAGAAACAGTGGCGTCTTGTAGAACATGTGTTTCGGGACGGTTTTCTCAACTTATTACCAATACCGTGGACTTATAGACCTGTGTCGTGTGTGTTCCCTATGTGCCTATGCTATTAGCGCCAGTTTTGTATAGTGCCACGTTGTGTGGCACCACATTCTGCAATTATCCTTAATTTATGAGAATGAGTGTAGTTACGTTACACACCGCCATGTTACACGCAACAATTCAGAGCTCTCTAGCGGCAAAGGGCTGCAAGTATGCAGACATGAAGAATAGGGATGTAGAATGGCAATAACGTTTGTTTTATTTGCACAGCTTTAAGAGTTATCCCATAAAAAATTCGGAGGCATTACTTTTCAGCACACCCTCGTGGTCTAGTTAAAATCAGTTGATGGTAAGGGAATTAGGTTAAGAAATAAAATACAAAAAGTGGTCGACGAGTTTTAATGTTTTGGCAATGAAATAACTGACGACAGTAGGCGCAAACAGGATATAAAGTGCAAATTAGAAATAGCGGGAATAACTTTCCAGAAATCAAACTAAATTATCGTGGGGCATTGTTGGCCGGGAGGCCCTGTCCGGGGAAGTTCGGCCGCCTAGTGCAAGTCTTATTTGAGGTGATGCCATATTGTTCGACTTGCGCGTCGCCAATGATGAGGACAACACAACAACCAGTACACGGACGGAGAAAATCTCCAACCGGGCCGAGAATAGAACCCTAGTCCCCTGCACAGTAAGCAAGGACGTTACCACTCAGCTAAGCAGGCGGATAACTTTCCAGAAATAGGTGAATACGGTAACAATCAATATAAGCCAAAACATTATGACCACTGACCACCGCGACGTTGGATGACACCTCGTGGCGCTGCAGACACGTGACGCGGTAAAAAAAGTATGTAAGGGGAGTAGGGACGGACAGGGGATCAACCTAGCGAAGATATTGGCTGAAAATGAGGAAATCCATTGAGATAAGCGACTTTGACAAAGGACAGTTTATTTTTAAGCAGAGCCTGTGAACGAGTATCTCGAAAACGGCGAAGCTGGTCGAATGTTCATGTTCTACTCTCGTGATCGTCTATGGAAAGAGGTAGAAGGACAGTGAAACTACCACTAAGCGCTAAATGGTTGGACGTTGTAACCTTCCCCTTCCTAATCGGTCTACTGGACTGCGATAGAATTGACCGTGATCGCATATGCCTAATGAAATTTTAGCCACAAGGCTGGTGATCTGGTTGGCCAGGCCAAAAGGCTGACATCCTATGACACTAAGAAGACACATGCTCGTGCAGAACATGTGGTCGTGCACTGTCTTGCTGAAAAATGGCATCTGGGATGTTATGCAGAGAGGATATGGCTAAGGGTAGCAGGATGTCATTCACGTACGTCACACCGGTCGCAGTGACCTGGACACACACCACCTGTGGTTTTTGGTTGTACCCAACAGCATCCCACATTGTAAGGCCTTGAGTTGGTGCAATATATCTTGTGCGAATGCAACCACTGTGCTGCCACTCTCCGTTTGCGGCGAACCAAAATGTGGCCATCACTTTCAAACAAACAGAACCTGAATTCGTCTGAAAACACTATCTGATGTCATTCCTGTCCCCAGTGACGTCGTTGTATTTATTTATTTACATATCAAGTTCCGTAGGGCCAATTGGAAGAGCAAGTCTCCAAGGTCATGGAACGTGTCAGTACATGAAATTACGACATAAAAGTAATAGCAGATAAAAATAAATGTTTATGAACCCGAAAAAAATCAGTCCATCAGTTTAAGTAATGGCAATCAACAATACAACAAGAATCGGCTTAATTTTTCAAGGCATTCCTCGACAGAATAGGAGTGACCAATGAGGAAACTCTTGAAAATGGATGCAGCACTATACTGCACACCTTTCTGCACAAGAGTTAAGGAAGTCCGATCCAAATGCAGGTTTGATTTCAGCCGAGTATTAACTGAGTGAAAGCTGCTAATTCTTGGAAATAAGCGCCGGCCGTTGTGGCCAAGCGGCTCTAGGCGCTTCAGTCCGGAACCGCGCGACTGCTACGGTCGCAGGTTCGAATCCTGCATCGGGCATGGATGCGTGTGATGTCCTTAGGTTAGTTAGGTTGAAGTAGTTCTAAGTTCTAGGGGACTGATGACGTCAGATGTTAAGTCCCATAGTGCTCAGAGCCATTTTTTTCGGAAATAAGCTGATATTGTTAACAAGAAACGACAGTACAGAATATATATAATGAGAGGGAAATGCCAAAACACCCTCACTAGTGAACAGGGGTCGACAAGAGTTTCGCGAACTTACACCACTTACTGCCCAAACTTCCAGTTTCTGAGCCAACAATATCCTTTTGGAATGGGATGAGCTACCCCAGAATATAATATCATACAACATAAGCGAATGAAAATAAGCAAAGTAGACTAATTTTCGCATCGAATGATCACTTACTTCCGATACCGTTCGAATAGTAAAAATGGCTGCATTAAGTCTCTGAACAAGATCCTGAACGTGGGCTTTCCGCTACATTGTGTGGGAGCGCACAGAAGACGCATTTCTTCATGGACCGACTGCGTAGTTACGGAGTTCTCACAGGAGAACAGTGTACGCCTAACGGAGATGCTACAGATTTCCGCACTGGTCGATTCAAACGAAACGTCGTTGTCCCGTTTAATAGAGCAACACTGATTGGCAGAATATTTCGGACGCAAACAGCCAGAGAAGTGAGGGAAGACAGCGAATGATATACCCTTGCAACTTTTCCAGAAAAAGGAGCCATCCCGTTGTCGCTCTTGGAGCGGGAACACCTAACGAGAGCGAGTGGGCTCGTACGTGTACGCAAAGAGCGAGGAACAAAGACTCTCCTCAGTACTTCACAGGGAGAGCACCTCTGTCGTTAGCGAATCGGAGTGACACTCTATATTCAGTCGCTCACGATTAAGCGTTGTTCACTGTGTTGGCCGCCATACTTATTGTGCAGTGTAGCCCGCATCTCGTGGTCGTGCGGTAGCGTTCTCGCTTCCCACGCCCGGGTTCCCGGGTTCGATTCCCGGCGGGGTCAGGAATTTTCTCTGCCTCGTGATGGCTGGGTGTTGTGTGCTGTCCTTAGGTTAGTTAGGTTTAAGTAGTTCTAAGTTCTAGGGGACTTACGACCACAGCAGTTGAGTCCCATAGTGCTCAGAGCCATTTTTTATTGTGCGGTGTGAACACGGACAGAGAACTAGTTAAACGCCTGCGAGCGAGTATTGAATGGCATCGTGGTGGACTGGTTATCTGACCGGTGAACCACCCCAATAGTTAGACTAGGGGCGGATAGGAGTCCTTGACCTCGTCAAGGCGTAGGGAGACTTTGATTGGCGAAGGGCAATTCAGATAGAAAGAGTTCTGTTATTTGTCAGCAGCAAGCGACGCAGGCAGCAATCGTCGCAGCTCACGGTATTGTGCTCTACAGCGTATGCGAGCCCCATCTGTCCTCCGTAACAGTACATTCCACTACATTTCTCGCGTGACAGCCTTGACCGTACCTAGAAAAGTTATTCAAGTTGTGTAGGCGCGGCTCTCAGCCATTCTGCCGAGTAAATAACATTCTTAAAGAAAAGGGAGAAAAGAACCTTTCCATACTTAGTAAAATAATAGCTTTCCTATCCGTAAGAGGCAATCTACTGTTCCGAAAAGAACCCAGACATTTATTAACTTTTTATATAAGAAAAAGTTTCATTTGATTTCTCAGAATTTTTTTTGCAATAAATAATATTTTTCGTTCGTTTAATGTTTTTCTTACAGTAACTAGCAATACTCCCATAACCAAGTATTCCACTAGTTATGTAAGAATATAGAATATTTTTGTGTCTTTTCCTTACAGTGGACGACTCCAGAAGATATTTGTTGCTGAGTGTTTTTCAAGCAGTTCTTGTTGGTACATTAGGAGCGTCTGTCTGACTTCTTTAGTAGTGTGAGATGGAAATTGTTTCTCACAGGAGCCAAAGGGTACTTGTTGGATCAGTCCATAGCGCAACTTGGCAAAATAAAACCCACACACTCACAGACTACTAATGGAATTTTTCCATGAGTGATCCCACCACCACCACTCACTACACTGTCACCTGTAAGCTTTTCCAGCCTCCCCTTCCCTTACCTATTGAGGAACAGGCCACGCCTAGTGAATCCCGATCTTCTGATAGACCCAACTGGCACCACTGAGATGTGACCCATGCCCTCTGCCATCAGCGCCCTCCCCAGCCACATGTTAACGCGCCTAACAGCTGCATTAAGATGAGGTCGATCATGACGCTGAAACAGTTGAACGAAATGTACGTTAGTGCCACCAGTCTGAGAAGCTATGTTTACCAGGTCACCACCTGCATAATATTCCCCGTCCCTATCAAGACTGTTCCCAGCTCCACCAACTGTCACTACCTGATCCTCCTTCGTAAGATTCCTACATAATTCCCCTATGCTTTCAGTCACCTGAGCCAACCCTGCACTAGGCTTCACAATGTTGGTGACCTGGTACTCACTCCCTAACACTTCCAACAACTGCTGGCCCACACCTTTACCGTGCGAACCACCAGCAGCAGAACCTTCTTCTTCCTGTTAGACTTTGCAACTGACCTAGGCCTCCTAACTGCTGATGACTGCTGCATATTCCCTACATCTACATGAGGCTCCTCTCCGCTCAACTCTGACAGTTCGTCAAATCTATAGCATATACGCAAAGTATAACTGACTGAATACATCCTCTTCCTAGCTGCTCTCTTTCCAACTGCCAGTTCCCATTCCCCACCACCCTTTACCTCCGTCAACCTATCTAGTTCCTCCTTTGCGTGTTGGAACTGCACCTGAAGGGCACAGATCTAACGGTCCTGCTCGTCTATCAGCTTATTTCTGCTACAGATTCTGCATTCCCAGGAGAGGGTCTCGCTAGAATGCCCACTGGCTTCCCCACTGCATTCCCCCCAATAAAAATACTTTGAACAAATCCCACGCCGTAACCCACTACTCACAAACCTATGACAGAACCCACACAGCTACGGTCGCAGGTTCGAATCCTGCCTCGGGCATGGATGTGTGTGATGTCCTTAGGTTAGTTAGGTTTAAGTAGTTCTAAGTTCTAGGGGACTGATGACCTTAGAAGTTAAGTCCCATAGTGCTCAGAGCCATTTTGAACCCACACTTCTCACTCATGGTCAAATTTTACAATTACTGGAAAAAACTATACGTCTACGTTACCAAAGTTCAGTTACACCAGTAGAACTATTTATAGAACTAACAGTAGCGGTCTCGAAGTTCTCTGCGTACTAGGAAAGCAACTACTTGTATTAATACTACTAAACGACAGCTAATACCAATAACAACAAAACTTCACAAAATTACTAGCTAAAACCAGAAATTCAAACGGCCACTGGAACACTCAACGAAGTTAAAACACTGAATGAAAATTTTACTGAAATATTTCACTAGAAACAATAAGAAACTTCAGCTGAAAACTAAAGCACGAAATTTACGAAACGATTTCAACGCACAGAAAACTCTAAAAAACTTAGCGAGCGAACGTTTCCAAAAGTTTATTAAGTCGTCATTTCGACACAAACAGCACGAAACACCGCTGAAAACTATTAAATTTAATAACTGTATCATAGTGCACAAATAAGTTTGTCAGTACTTAGCTTTATAACCGCTACAGCTGCACTGCACGCCGCAAAATGTAAACACACTACCGTTCCATACACCACTGCTGTCTCACATGTTTCTGCACATCCGTCAAAGGTAGACGGAGAAGTCGACGACACGCACGTAACCCATGCCGTAATAAACAGCGACGGACTGTCACCCATGAGAGTGTACGGTGTGTTACACTGTTCCACTAGGAGGACACAGATCTGTCTTGCAATGCCAGTCGGATAAGGTGTCGATATTTTCTGGGGGTTGTCTGGGAGCCGGCTGTGTGACCAAGCGGATGTAGGCGCTTCATTCCTGAATCGTGCTGCTGCTACGGTCGCAGGTTCGAATACTGCCTCGGGCATGGATGTGTGTGATGTCCTTAGGTTAGTTAGGTTTAAGTAGTTCTAAGTTCTAGGGGACTGATGACCTCAGATGTTAAGTCCCATAGTGCTCTGAACCATTTGAACCATTTGGTGGTCTGGGTAGTGCGACCTGACCCATGTATTCGTTGTTCTGCACACATACGTCGCACTGCGGGACCACTTCGTCGCACAAGATCAGCATTTTCCCGGGTGGATGTATCACATTCTCTCATGCCAATAACGCACCCTCTTTCAAACTCACTTATCTGACGGTACCGCACGCCATTCGTGCGCGAGGCATTCCTCACGTCAGCTCATGCCACAATGATCCATTACCTTCGATTTATAGCGACAACGAGAGCAGCAGGCACATTTTACCGATAGGTGGTGTTGCGCCACGACATCGACACTGACCTTGAACTCGGGGGCAGACATGGATGAAATGTTAATCACTTCTGCCA
Organism: Schistocerca americana; assembly: GCF_021461395.2. Taxonomy (NCBI): domain Eukaryota; kingdom Metazoa; phylum Arthropoda; class Insecta; order Orthoptera; family Acrididae; genus Schistocerca; species Schistocerca americana. The sequence continues at coordinate 356,019,266 of NC_060130.1, forward strand.
TACATACTAAGATACATGTCCTGTAAATATGAATGTCCTCTCTTTTGTCGTTCAGGGCGTTTTATTTTTTCTGGTACCTCTGTTATCGCGTCACTTACCCGCAACGCCTGCAGGCGGCACCCAACGTAGCGGTGGGCAGTGGTCATAATATTTTGACTTATCAGTCTAGCTTACATAAACCAAAATAAATTTTTCGTTAACAATCTGCAAACACAAAAAGTGCTAAGTGAGATTTATACTTAAACTAGAAGACTCATTTTTCATTTACACTTAACCTTTATCAAATGGTTCAAATGACTCTGAGCACTATGGGACTTAACATCTGTGGTCATCAGTCCCCTAGAACTTAGAACTACTTAAACCTAACTAACCTAAGGACATCACACACATCCATGCCCGAGGCAGGATTCGAACCTGCGACCGTAGCAGTCGCGCGGTTCCGGACTGAGCGCCTTAACCGCGAGACCACCGCGGCCGGCTTAACCTTTATCAGATGTTTTACTCAACTGCACTAAGTTTCCAACTGAAAGTTGACACATAAAACTCAGATCGACAAGAGGACGTTAATTTTACATTTTCTATCCTTTTCGGCGTTTTCCTCTTTAGAAGGAGTTATTTGTCTTAACGAGAGAGAAAACAATTTAATCATTTTAATTTTTCGACTATGCAGGATTAAATTGTGAGTCTAACAATAAGAACGATTATAATTTTTACTGAACTGCAGTTCCTGTGTTGTTCTAATGTGCTTTTCCATGTCCTTCAGTGATGCGTGTGTTCCTGAAGGAACAGGCACGGCAGTGATTTCCGATCTCTCAGATTATAATTTTATCAGAATATGTTACATTTAATTTAATTAACCCCCCCATGAACCATGGACCTTGCCGTTGGTGGGGAGGCTTGCGTGCCTCAGCGATACAGATAGCCGTACCGTAGGTGCAACCGCAACGGAGGTGTATCTGTTGAGAGGCCAGACAAACGTGTGGTTCCTGAAGAGGCACAGCAGCCTTTTCAGTAGTTGCAGGGGCAACAGTCTGGATGATTGACTGATCTGGCCCTGTAACACTAACCAAAACGGCCTTGCTGTTGTGGTACTGCGAACGGCTGAAAGCAAGGGGAAACTACAGCCGTAATTTTTCGCGAGGGCATGCAGTTTTACTGTATGGTAAACTGACCCTACGACTTATCTTAGAAGCTAGATTAACAAAAAGGCAAACCTACGTTTCTAGCATTTGCAGACTTAGAGAAAGCTTTGACAATGTTGACTGGAATACTCTCTTTCAAATTCTGAAGGTGGCAGGGGTAAAATACAGGGAGCGAAAAGCTATTTACAATTTGTACAGAAAGCAGATGGCAGTTATAAGAGTCGAGGGACATCAAAGGGAAGCAGTGGTTGGGAAGGGAGTGAGACGGGGTTGTAGCCTCTCCCCGATGTTATTCAATCTCTATATTGAGGAAGCAGTAAAGTAAACAAAAGAAAAATTCGGAGTAGGAGAAGAAATACAATTTTTCAGGTTCGCCGATGACATTGTAATTCTGTCAGAGACAGCAAAGGACTTGGAAGAGCAGTTGAACGGAATGGATAGTGTCTTGAAAGAAGGATATGAGATGAACATCAACAAAAGCAAAACGAGGATAATAGAATGTAGTCGAATTAAGTCGGGTGATGCTGAGGGAATTAGATTAGGAAATGAGACACTTAAAGTAGTAAAGGATTTTTGCTATTTGGGGAGCAAAATAACTGATGATGGTCGAAGTAGAGAGGATATAAAATGTAGACTGGCAATGGCAAGGAAAGAATTTCTGAAGAACAGAAATTTGTTAACATTGAGTATAGATTTAAGTGTCAGGAAGTCGTTTCTGAAAGTATTTGTATGGAGTGTAGTCATGTATGGAAGTGAAACATGGACGATAAATAGTTTGGACAAGAAGAGAATAGAAGCTTTCGAAATGTGGTGCTACAGAAGAATGCTGAAGATTAGATGGGTGGATCACATAACTAATGAGGAACTGTTGAATAGGATTGGGGAGAAAAGAAGTTTGTGGCACAACTTGACTAGAAGAAGGGATCGGTTGGTAGGACATGTTCTGAGGCATCAAGGGATCACCGATTTAGTATTGGTGGGCAGGGAGGAGGGTAAAAATCGTAGAGGAAGACCAAGAGACGAATACACGAAGCAGATTCAGAAGGATGTAGGTTGCAGTAGGTACTGGGAGATGAAGAAGCTTGCACAGGATAGATTAGCATGGAGAGCTGCATCAAACCAGTCTCAGGACTGAAGACCACAACAACAACATTTAACTAACGCAGTACCATTTTTTTTATTACTCACGTTTATAAAGAAGCACGGACAATTCAAAATAAAAGTACTAACAGTACACCGCAAAATATTTTTTAGAAAAATGTAGCGGAAAAGCTAGCCGCTGAAGGCAGAACTGAAGAGCGGAAGAAATACTAGTTCGTTGCATTGGGTCAGTGGACAGACCATCCTCTGTAATAAACATATAAAAATAATCTGAGAGAAGTTTTAGTCAATGGAATTTGAGAGCTATCATGGGACATACGTACAGAACTGTTGAAGATAAATGACGACGAAGCAGATATTAAAAGAAATGTTAAAGCAAGTCCCTGGAAACCGAGATGAGGGGGTCCGAATCCCGGCCGATCCACGTAAATTTCCAGTCTCCTTTTAATCTAGCACTCACCTCTCAACAGTGTGGGAAGTCGCCAGCAACGACACGTGGCTCTGTTTCCCCGTTTAACTGCTGGTCTCCTTTCTCCGGTTGGATAACTGGCGTCGGTCAGGGACACGCAAGTCGCCGCAGTGGCGTCCAAATGAAAGACCTACACCCGACCATTAAGCCACAGGGAATTATTATCAGGCCCCCGTTGGTTACAAAACCCAGTTTTCAACTATTCATATACAGGGCGTTCGGAAATTCCCGTTACAAACTTCTAAGACTTGTAGAGGGGAGCGAATACGTAATATTTTGAGTGAGAACCCGTGTCCGGACACGGTTTCAATTCAGATGTTTAACTCATTCACTTCTGGTTGAGTAACTGAATTAGGACTGTCGCTGTACAGTTACTAGGCAACAATTCCAAAGGAAACATAAAGAGACATGCATATATCAATGAAGCACGTTTGTCTGTATTAACACTTAAACATTACGTGTTTACATAATTCCAAAACAAAAAAACTGTCCAGTACACTGTACGTACGGAACAGTACTGATGCATTACAAACAACGTTGTTACAGATGTATCTACGAAGCCTGTTCTGGTACACACTCTCCATCCCACCTGGTGTCTCTTCAGTTTCTATTGCAAAGACCAGAACTCATGCCAGCAGATCTTCCTCTGTCTCTACAGGACTCGTAAATTAGACTTTGCATACTACCCCACAAGAAGTGGTCCACATGAGTTAAATGCGGTGATCGCGGCTGTCACGCCGTTGGATCGTCTCTTGAGATGTCTCCGAACCTCACGTAGAAGTGAGATGGTGCACCATTATGCTGAAACCACATTTCCTGACGGACATTCAGCGTCGCAGCTTCCAAGAACGGGCCCAGTACGTTCTTTAGGAAGACCGAGTATGTAGAACCAGTTAGCTTTATTGGAAGGAGATGTGTCCCAATCACATGACCGTCGAGAATACATGCCCGCAAACCTCGCAACAAGTCAGACGTTAAGAGACTCAGGCTACCGTCTAACGTACTGCACGTCATACTGTCTACCCTATTGCAAAGCAGGGCAAGCAACACTTGAGATTTTTCTCTTCTCTCAGCAGACATTGACATGTTACACATCTGGACTGAAACCGTCGTATAACGAAACAGAACATTTCTGGGCATGGGTTCCTGTTCAAAATATTATGTACTCACTTCCCTCTACAAATCTTAGAAGTTTTTAACGAGAATTTCCGGAAAACTTGTATAGGTCCAATTGAAGTGACCAAGTAATTCACGCCACAAAAAATACAATGTCCCGACGGGCCGCTGCATGGGTTCTGAGGTAGAAATCAAAAGAATGAGAAAAAAACCACTTAGAGTAATTGTATTATACTCAACTTTGATACAGAGGGTCCCTGTCGGAATCTACATACATGTCCTTGACAAAGCTGGGATCAGTAAAACACTTCAGCAGTTCACTACACAGAAATAAACATAAGTTCTTATGTACTACTTTCATAGAGAAATTTGCCACTGCAGTATGACGATTCTCAATTGCTGCTAACTGTAGCTATTCGGGCTGGCCGCGGTGGCCGAGCGGTTCTAGGCGCTTCAGTCCGGAACCACACGGCTGCTGCGGTCGCAGGTTCGAATCCTGCCTCCGGCGTGGATGTGTGTGATGTCTTTAGGTTAGTCAGGTTTAAGTAGTTCTAAGTTTAGGCGACTGATGACCTCAGCTGTTAAGTCCCATAGTGCTTAGAGCCATTTTAACCATTTTTTGTAGCTATTCGGCAACTGCGCAGCAACTCACAAGGGGAACTCCCCACTGCACCCCCCTCTGTTTTAGTGGTGAGATGGTCCAGTGGATATCCCGTCAAAAACTGGACACAGTTCAAACATGAAAACACGAAGAAGGTGTACTGAACTGTGAAAAGAAAGCAAAATAGAAATAGTGAACGGACCAAGCTTAAGAAGTGCAAATCGAGAAGTTTTGAACAACGGCGGCGTAATTGTTAAGTTTTCACAACATTATGAACTGTCCGTTCAGTCGTTGAAATGTTTGTTCTCTTTCTGTAGTCTTTTCAGTTGTTCTACTATACATTGATTACAGAATATGGGTCTTGTGGTAAGAATACGTTACCGTCGCAAGTAAATGTGATGAATAGTGAGAGCAGGCGAGATAGACATCTCACAGAAATGAAAACAACTAATAAACGGGTGTGAACTACGTTACAACAAAGGAATTCTTGAGTCAAAACTTCCAAAATGGAACGCAACTTCAAAAAGGTAAAAACATATGTTTTGACGGAGCACAAACAAATTGTGTGATTGTGAAACTGTTACGTTCATTTGTTGCAGCTTATGTGACAAACTATTATGTTTTCATCATTTCCTTGAGACTGATCACATTCACTTTCATACGAATACGTAAATCGGGCGAGGAGGCATTTCTCACCCACTTACCATGAGTACAAATTGGGCGTGTCGATAAGAGATTCGTATCACATGAGACACGTACTGTCACTGGTGCAGTATATGACAGACCAGACGTGTTTTCCGGTGGAGGATTCGGTTGACTTATCGTCTTGTCATCAAACATTTCTGTTTCCCATTAGAAAGTTACTTCCTTTCGGCTGCTAAAAGAGGGTTGGGTTGGGTTGTTTGGGGAAGGAGACCAGACAGCGAGGTCATCGGTCTCATCGGATTAGGGAAGGACGGGAAAGGAAGTCGGCCGTGTCCTTTGAAAGGAACCATCCCGGCATTTGCCTGGAGCGATTTAGGGAAATCACGGAAAACCTAAATCAGGATGGCCGGACGCGGGATTGAACCGTCGTCCTCCCGAATGCGAGTCCAGTGTCTTAACTACTGCGCCACCTCGCTCGGTGCTAACAGAGGCCGCGCGGGATTAGCCGAGCGGTCGCCGGCACGGTAACTCAGCGAGTTCGGTCAGAGGGTTAGCTGTCCTCTGTAATAAAAAATCTGAGATAATGGATCAACGACGAACTGAAACGGGTGTCTTGCGACGTCCGCCCCGAGCAGATAAAACGAACGAAAAAGAAAGAAGCGGTCTAAGGCGCTGCAGTCATGGACTGTGCGGCTGGTCCCGGCCGAGGTTCGAGAACTCCCTCGGGCATGGGTGTGTGTGTTTGTCCTTAGGATAATTTAGGTTAAGTAGTGTGTAAGCTTAGGGACTGATGACCTTAGCAGTTAAGTCCCATAAGATTTCACACACATTTTTGCTAATAGAGCAGATGTGCAGGCTCAACTATCATTATAGGTCCCTACCTTACACCTCGCTGTTGCAAACGGACGTTACACCACGACAAAGACACAAATTAGAATACACCGAACAACGAAGAAAAAAGAAAAAAAAGCATGAGGGAGGTTTTGTGAAGCTTCGTCGCCAGTTTTGTAAAGGCCTCGTCGCTACGGCTGTGGAGGCCGAGTTGCCACTGTTACGGTAGGCCGAGCTTGTGGGTTCGTGAAACAGTTTTTGGTGCAGTACACCGCTAAGACAATTTTTCCCTGCCACTTTTACACAGCTATGCCCCAGGGTCAGGTAACAGGATAGCAGACCTAAGGTTCCACAGCACTCCAACAAATTAGTAGCAAATTCACACAAATTAGTTAAAAGGTTTACTTATCTTTGTGAGTAGTTGAACAATGAAGTCTGCAACACTGCTTGTAATGTAACACAAAAAAGGCCCCCAATTACTAAGTGCAAATAACCGTAGGTAAACTTCACAGTACATGGCAAATGCAATTTACAAGTGTCTGTTCACTTCTAAGAGTTCACTGAACGATGTTCCCCGTCTAATTCATCCCTGGCCGATGATCTATAACCAAGTAGGCGAGTGCTGCTCTTCTCTCTTCCTAGTGTGCTTCTGTCCGTTGTCGTCCGGTCATGGCGGATTGTACTCGATCGGCAATTGGCCGAGGCGAAGTCGACAACTTCATCCTCAGCGCCGCTAGTGGCAGTAGTGGAACTCGCGCAAGTGGCGAGTGTCTATGGCACTGACACCAGCTCGCATCTTTGCGCCTGTGGTCTTTTGCCCTGGCTCTGTCTTGTTCGGACGACGCAGCAGGAGGTTTGAATACAGCTTTGGCCTCTTGGCAGTCAAACACTGTAGCCACTTAGTCACGACGCAGTCGTTCTTCTAGTCTGCTCTATATTGCAGTTGTTGTCCTTGGACCGTTCACTGTTTCTATTTGTTTTTTTCTCACAGTTCAGTACACCTTCTTCATAGTTTCATGCTTGATCTGTATTCAGTTTTTGACGGGGTGTCCACTAGTCCCTCTTACAAGGGGAGACCGCCAATTGTGAAATTCAGATTCGATTCATACTGCGCATAATAAAAGCTCGTGGCCAGAGGTGTAATGTGGCAAAGCACCAAGATGCACTTCTCAGCCGTTGTCGAGAAAATCGACAGTTAATAGAAACCGTTGCGGTGAAATACTCTCTACGATTAATGGTTTTCTACAGCGTCGTGGCGCAGCGGTAAGCGCTGGAGTTCGTAATCCGAAAGTCGCCGGATCGAATCTCGCGCCATGCAATTTTTTTTATTATCAAATATACATATATATATATATATATATATATATATATATATATATATATATATAAACTATTAATGAATTGCTTATGCATGTTGGTGAAAGCGGATCGCTCTCCAATTGTACCGCCTCCATTTTTCCGTTTGTTTAACAGGGTGTACCAAAGCTCTCCCGTCCGCACTCATTTTCGACGATGTTATAAGTTGCGCTAGGGACCACATCTACCTTCTTTCGAAGTTAGCAGGCGACTACGCTGTTATGCGGCGGCTCGTTTCGGCCCATTCAACATCTGTCCTTCAAGTGTAACGGGCGAGTAACGGAGTTTATATTTCATACCTGCCACAGCAAGTTTGTGTTCGTGGGGTCTCTATTCTAATTTGACTTACGCTATACGTATTCGTTTCGGAATATCGTTTCTACGTCTTCCGTTAACTATTCGTGGTTACCCTTATGAAGATAATTAGTAACATTTGTGAAATACAGCTTTGTTCGAAGTCGCCAGTTTTTCCACGACAAACGACTTTCAACAACTTATTATATGCATAATTGTTGCAACAGATTGCCGGGAATTATATATATATATATTTGAATTACAAAAAACAAATACTAATAAAAAAAGTTGAATGGCGCGAGATTCGATCCGGCGACCTTCGGATTACGAACCCGAGCGCTTACCGCTGCACCACGACGCTGTAGAAAATTACTAATCGTAGAGAGTATTTCACCGGAACGGTTTCTTTTAGCTCGATTTTCTCGACAACGGCTGAGAAGTGCATCTTGGTGCTTTGCCACAGTACACCTCTGGCCATGAGCTTTTATTATGCGCAGTATGAATCGAATCTGGATTTCACAATTGGCGGCCTCCCCTTGTTGGTACTAAATCTGAGGGATTGGGGGGGGGGGGGCGATGCGGAGTTTCGCTTGTCAGCAAGAACTAGGCCAGAGCTCTTTAGAGCTGCAGTAGGCCGGTCTGTTAGCCACGTGATCCTTGGCGCCTCAGCTCAGGGGGCGTGGCACTCGTGTGGCCAGCGGTGAACGGCGCCGGTCGCTCTCGCTGCCGCTGTCAGACAACAGCAGAACCTCTGGCGCCAACCCCTATACGCGGAAGGATTTCCCCCTGTATGATAACAAATGGTTCAAATGGCTCTGAGCACTATGGGACTCAACTGCTGAGGTCATCGGTCCCCTAGAACTTAGAACTACTTAAACCTAACTAACCTAGGGACATCACATACATCCATGACCGCGGCAGGATTCGAACCTGCGACCGTAGCGGTCTCGCGGCTCCAGACTGTAGCGCCCAGAACCGTACGGCCACTCCGGCCGGCCTGTATGATATCGACCGGCTACGATACTACACCACTTGATTGAGTTACATGTGCTGCAGCTCACAAAAAGGAATTGAAATGCACGGAAAATTGTCAGTTTAAAGTGTATAACGCGTTTTTACATGACGTGTAATGGAAACAATAAATGAGAAAGGAGCTGTAGCCTAGTCTCCGCATTATTCATCAGGTACACTGAGCAATGAGGCAAGGAAAATAAGGAGAAATTCGGGAAGGAAATTTAAGTCCAGGAAGAAGTAATAAAAAGTTAAAAGCTAGGTCTGTAGAGGAATAGTTAATTTGGTACGAGAGGGCCGTGTGGTGGCGACGGGGGGATGGGAGGGAGGGGGAAAGTGGGAGTGTACGAATTATAGAGGTGGGGACCAAAGGCGTGAATACACTCAGCCATTTCAGGCCCGCCCGGTTGGCCGTGCGGTCTAACGCACGGCTCTCCGGGCGGGAAGGAGCGCCTGGTCCCCGGCACGAATCCGCCCGGCGGACTTGTGTCGAGGTCCGGTGAGCCGGCCAGTCTGTGGATGGTTTTTAGGCGGTTTTCCATCTGCCACGGCGAATGCGGGCCGGTTCCCCTTATTCCGCCTCAGTTACACTATGTCGGCGATTGCTGCGCAAACAAGTTCTCCACGTACGCGTACACCACCGTTACTCTACTATGCAAATATAGGGGTTACACTCGTCTGGTGTGAGACGTTACCTGGGGAGTCCACTGGGGGCCGAACCGCAAAATAATCCTGGGTTCGGTGTGGGGCGTCGGAGAGATGAAGTGGACTGCGGTAGTCGTCGTGGGGTTGTGGACCACTGCGTCTGCGGCCCCCCGGTTAACATACAATACAGTACAATACAAGCCATTTCAGACGGATGTACGGTGTGATAGTTGTGCAGCGATGAAAAGCTTTTTACAGTGGAGACTAGCAACATGAAGCCGGTCATCAGTCTGATAATTACAACAAAAATAACAAAAACTTGATTCTGTCATCTTTTTGAAGTTTTCGTCCTTTACCACAAATTATTCCATGCAAATACGGAGGTGAATCCTGTTGATAGCTTAGTCCTCTCCAGGCTTATTATTGAGTACATTCTTATGCTGAATGTTCATCATTACTGATATTTCCATCTTGAAACAGCCCAAGGTTTTGCTAGTCTGATTTTTTCCTTACAAAATGGTTTAGACAGCTGATGACTCGTTCTATAGTTCGGTGCCAATGGCTCAGAGTTTCAATGTAATTAAAATTCACTGAATATAAAAAAGTAAGACAAATAAACATAAAGAAGGTATGTGGCAGCAAAGTTACAACAATTGACTATCGGAAATTACCAGATTCAGCCGTTGTGTTGACCAGTTTGACTTCTGCATACGGTCCACTAGTGTGCTCTGGCGAAAACAACAACGTCAGTAGGTAGATGGAAGAGTTTTAGAAGGAGCCACAAAACAGAGGCATCTCCTGCCAGTGGAAGGGAAGCTACTGGAACAGGTCTGAAAATTTAAGCACTTAGACGCTGACATCAGTAACGATAACGATATTAAGATTGAAGAAGAAATTAAATAGTCAGGGCAGCAAGCCATTTGCAAAATGGTTCAAATGGCTCTGAGCACTATGGGACTCAACTTCTAAGGTCATCAGTCCCCTAGAACTTAAAACTACTTAAACCTAACTAACCTAAGGACATCACACACATCCATGCCCGAGGCAGGATTCGAACCTGCGACCGTAGCGGCCGCGCGGCTCCAGACTGTAGCGCCTTTAACCGCTTGGCCACCACGGCCGGCATTTGCATAATATAGTTAGACGGAACTTCCTTGGACGGAACTTCCTCAACAACTTTTGAAATCGACAGGGAAAAAGTTACCTTATACAGATATACACTGACGAGACAAAAGTTGTGGCATACCTCCTGTTATCGTGTTGGACCTCCTTTTGCCCGCCATGGTGCAGCAGCTCAACGTAGCGGACCCAACAAGTCGCTGGAAATCCTTGCAGAAATACTGCTTCTACAGCCATCCGTAAGTGTTGCCGGTGCAGGATTTTGTGCACGAACTGACCTCTCAATAATGTCCCACAAATGTTCGATGCGATTCAGGTCGGGCGATCTGGATGGCCAAATAATTTCCTCGAATTGTCCACAATGATCTTGAAACCAATCGCGAACAGTTGTACCCAGTGACATATTTGAGAACGTGGAGTCCACGAATGGCTGCAAATGATCTCCAGGTAGCCGAACACAATCATTTCCACTCAGTGGTTGGTTCAGTTGGACCAGAGGACCCAGTCCATTCCATATAAACACAACCCACGCAATTATGAAGCCATCACCAGTTTGCACAGTGTTTGTTGACAACTTCGGTCCATAGCTTCATGGGTTCTGCGCCACACTCGACCCCTACCATCAGCTCTTACCAACTGAAATCGGGACTCATCTGACCTGCCCACAGAATCTAGTCATATGGGGTCCGACTGGTATGGTCACGAGAAGAGGCGCTGAAGGCGATGTCATGCTGTTAGCAAAGGCACTCAAGTCTGCCGTCTGCTGCCATAGCCCATTAACGCCACATTTAGCCACACTGTCCTTACAGAACGTTCGTCCTGCGTCCTACGTTGATTTCTGCAGTTATTTCACGCAGTGTTGCTTGTTTATAACTCTACCCAAATGGCGCTGCTCTCGGCCATCAAGTGAAGGTCATTAGACACTGCATTGTCCGTGGTGAGAGATAATGTCTGAAATTTGATATTTTCGGCATACTCTTGACGCTGCGGATGTTGGAATATAGAATTCCCTAACGATTTCCGAAATGGAATTTCCCACGCGTCTAGGCTCCAATTACCATTTAGCGTTCAAAGTCAGTCAATTCCCGTTGTGCGGTCATAATCAAGTCGAAAACCTTTTCACTTGAATCACCTGAGTACAAATGTTAGCTCCGACAGTCCATCGCCCTATTACACCTTGTGTACCCGATATTATCGCTATCTGTATACGTGCATATCGCTATCCCATGCCTTTTGTCACCTCAGTGTATACTGTTCCGCAAAACTAAGGATGAGATGGATAAAATAGTGCCCAAAAAGCTGGAGGTCCCATGGCGTGAGGTCAGCGTGATTATAGTGCCAAATGGGCCGGGCCAACAGCAGTTGAATGGACTGGCAAAGACAGTATACGTGTCAGATAGCAGGTCCTCTGGTACCGAGCGCCGCGGGTTTCGAATGCGTGCAAGACGGCATGGAACTCGTTGACCACTAGAGGCATCTGCAGCAGTCGCGCCGTAAGTAGTGGCTGCGCGCGCTCCTGGCCCGAGTCTAATGTGAGGGCTTCACTGTGGAGCACGTGGTCCCAGCAACATAACCTGTCGAGGCAGTCTGGTATTCGCGTTGAGTCGATTGATATCTCGCTTACAGACATCGTGTTTACACTGCGTGGTTCAAATGGCTCTGAGCACTATGGGACTCAACTGCTGAGGTTATTAGTCCCCTAGAACTTAGAACTAGTTAAACCGAACTAACCTAAGGACATCACAAACATCCATGCCCGAGGCAGGATTCGAACCTGCGACCGTAGCGGTCTTGCGGCTCCAGACTGCAGCGCCTTTAACCGCACGGCCACTTCGGCCGGCTTACACTGCGTATGCTTACTTCCCGTTTACGAGTGGATGTTGTTTTGATTTCGTGAGGTTATCTCCTGCGACCCCGTTGCTTAATACTTTGTTGTTATTCTTGGTGTCTTGCTCGGTTGTCTGTTGTCGTACTTGTCCTTCCATTCCCGTTCGTCCGTCTAGTTTTTTCGCTGGCCGCTCCCGTTCGGTCCTCTCGCGTTTTTATTTGCGGCAACTCCGCGACCATTCCTGTCACAGTTACAACAGTTACGGTGCACCCTGGTGGTGTTCTTCATTGCAACATGGATCGGAGGCAACATATGGATGGCATCGCATGCGAAAAGATTATTGGGAAACTGGAAGAAGGATAATGTGTGACGAGTATAACCCATTAATTTGGTATTGCTCACACCATTGTTTCACGTGCATGGAGAGAGTTCCGAACCACAGGCACTGCTGTTCGAAGGACAGTACGTCGAAGGACAGTACGTGGTCCACCATGGTCAACTACAGCAGCAGATGAGTATTTCATGTGTGACAGGCAAGAAGGACCCCAAACAGCAGATACAATTGCAACCGCATTGAACAGGACTGCATGGGCACGCAATTTCACAATTGTAACCACATTAAACAGGACTTCAAGGTAGGAAATTTCAAGTTACACTATGGCACGACGACCACATGAGGGTGGTCTCTTTGCCGGAGGACTAGTACATTGAAACTTCCTGGCAGATTAAAACTGTGTGCCCGACCGAGACTCGAACTCGGGACCTTTGCCTTTCGCGGGCAAGTGCTCTACCAACTGAGCTACCGAAGCACGACTCACGCCCGGTACTCACAGCTTTACTCCTGCCAGTACCTCGTCTCCTACCTTCCAAACTTTACAGAAGCTCTCCTGCGAACCTTGCAAAACTAGCACTCCTGAATGAAAGGATATTGCGGAGACATAGCTTAGCCACAGCCTGGGGGATGTTTCCAGAATGAGATTTTCACTCTGCAGCGGAGTGTGCGCTGATATGAAACTTCCTGGCAGATTAAAACTGTGCGCCCGACCGAGACTCGAACTCGGGACCTCTGCCTTTCGCGGGCAAGTGCTCTACCAACTGAGCTACCGAAGCACGACTCACGCCCGGTACTCACAGCTTTACTTCTGCGAACCTTGCAGAACTAGCACTCCTGAATGAAAGGATATTGCGGAGACACGGCTTAGCCACAGCCTGGGGGATGTTTCCAGAATGAGATTTTCACTCTGCAGCGGAGTGTGCGCTGATATGAAACTTCCTGGCAGATTAGAACTGTGTGCCCGACCGAGACTCGAACTCGGGACCTTTGCCTTTCGCGGGCAAGTGCTCTACCAACTGAGCTACCGAAGCACGACTCACGCCCGCTACTCACAGCTTTACTTCGCAGGAGAGCTTCTGTAAAGTTTGGAAGGTAGGAGACGAGGTACTGGCAGAAGTAAAGCTGTGAGTACCGGGCGTGAGTCGTGCTTCGGTAGCTCAGTTGGTAGAGCACTTGCCCGCGAAAGGCAAAGGTCCCGAGTTCGAGTCTGGGTCGGGCACACAGTTTTAATCTGCCAGGAAGTTTCATATCAGCGCACACTCCGCTGCAGAGTGAAAATCTCATTCTGGACTAGTACATTGTGTTCCGTTGACACTAGCACATTGGTGGCACCAAATACGGTAGTGCCACGAGCATAGGGACTGAACCAATGAGGAGTGGGACCGTGTGCTCTTCTCATATAAGAGCAGATTCAATGTGAGTAGTGATTCTGGACGTTGCCTAATATGACGAGAGATGGGAACAAGTAACGCATGTAGGAATATTATCGAACATGATCGTTTTGGTGGACCAGTGTTATGATGTGGGGAGGCATAACGTTACATGGACATACTGACCTCCAAATGTGATTGTGACACTGTGCTTCTTCTACATGTGAGTCTTTTTAGGGGGTTAATTCTTCCCTGATTTAATTTTTATTGATGGCAATGCGCGATCGCACCGAACAGCGCAGGTGGAGGTGCTCTTGGAATGACAGGATATTTTGCGAATAGACTGGTCACGTTGTTCCCCCGACTTAACTCCCATATCGCACGATAGGGATGCGTGGGGGGGGGGGGGGACGTAATGCGGCACGTTCACATGCACTAACGACCATCCAGCACTTGTCAGCCGCGTTAGTGTTCCTAAAGACTAGAAAGCAGCACAGGTCACTCCAACATTCAAGAAAGGGAATAGGAGTAACCGATTGAATTACAGAACCATATCACTGGCCTCAATTTGCAGTAGGATTTTGGAGCATATACTGTACTCGAACATTGTGAATCACCTTGAAGAAAATGACTTATTGATACATAACCAACACGGATTCAGAAAATATCGTTCTTGTGCAACACGGCTAGCTCTTTATTCCCACGAAGTAATGAGTGCTGTCGACAAGGGATTTCAGATCGATACCATATTCCTAGATTTCCAGAAGGCTTTTGATACCGTTCCTCACAAGCGACTATTAATTCAAATGGATAAATTAATTGTTTAAAATATTTATTTAAACGATCGACACAGTACAATATAAAGAATAATATATCGGAGCAGAGAATGTAGCGCGATATTCTGACAATACAAGTGACGAAAGGATCTACTTGCATGTTCTACAGGCATCTGCAACCTGTGGAAATGAGGTTCATAAACATCATATATAACATGTATGACATACGGATGGCTTCTTTCAGCATAGGAAAACATACGAGGAAATTTTCCATTCGAAGAGGAGATAAACAGAGTGACCTTATATCCCAGAAAATAATTTTAGCAGTCATTGAGTTTTTTTTTTTTTTAAAGAAGGGGGAAGTACAATAAATGGGAAAAGACACACTAATTTGAGATTTGTAAACGATGCAGAATGATATGTAGATGACAGAATTGCAATCCTCTATAAAGGCCTTATCAGATAATTGCGAAAAAGCGGGCTAAATAAATCTGTCCAAAACAAATTTTACACACAAGTGATTAACTGCAGAACACATAATACTGAACAACAACTATCTAAAGAATGTTAACGAGTATGTTTATTTGGGGCAGTTAACTGACAACCAAGGAGACTTAAATTTCTCCCCAAATCAAGCAAAGTAAAAGTGAAAGGAAGGTTAATGTTTAAGGTACCGCCAGCAACGAGGTAATAAGAGACGGAGCACAAGCTCGGTTTAAGGAAGGATGGAGAAGAAATTCGACTGTCCTCTTTGAAAGGGACCATCCCAGCATTTGCCCCAAGCGATTGAGGAGAATCATACAAAATTTTGAACAGTTGTCCTCCCGACTGCAAGTTGAGTGTATTAACCACTGCACTACCTCGCTTGGTATCAAGCTAAGCTGGAGGGCTTAAACGCAACTGTTTTTAAATATTTCAACAAATTTAAAAAATGGTTGTTTTAGAAGAGCGTGTTATTCCCCTACTGACATAAAACTGTGAAACTTGTTTTCCAAAGGAAACTTCGAACAGCTCATAGAGCTATGGGAAGGTCTCTTACACGTCTCGCCAAGAAAGACTGGAAAAGAAGTGAAGACGTAAGGTCAATAACAAAACTTCAGGATGTTGTGGAATATGTAAGAGGCTCTAAAATGGAAATGGGCAGGACTGATCGCACGAGTGAATGACGGAATATGGACAAAGGGGTACTAGAGAGGAGGTCCGGAGAAAAACGAAGAACACAAGTCAGACCTCCTGACCGCTGAGATAAAACACTGAAGAAAGGTGCCGGCTTCACCTGGCAGAAGACAACCAGAGACTGAGAGGCATGGAAACAGCGACTGTAATTACATTTGTTACCTTAAGATTAAAGAGGCTGTATTGTGTAAACGTTGAATTAGCTTAAGAATAACTAAATGAATTTTAGTTGGCATACAGGGAGATATCATAAGCAGTGAAAACGGGCAGTAATGAATTCTGGAATATCTCGCCGACAAGCAAAGGCATGGTCGGAGCGAAACCGTAGATCAGGTGGCGACGTAACAGGCTGGCAAGCGGTCACCGCAGAGCTGGTTTCTCAGATTTATATCTGCGCCGCGATGCCGCACCACATTCCACTGAATAAGCAATTAGGACGATGAATTGATATAGCTCCATATTTAACACACATTCCAAGACAGTAGTGGGGCTAAATTTCATTATGACAAATTTATAATCAGCGGGTGGAGCGGTATATCTGTAAAAGTACCGGTAAGACAGGTCTGAACGGTGCCCGGATCCTGTTCATCATGAAAGCTGCTTTCGTCGGCACGTACATTTCTCCGGTGCGAAAATACACAAAGAAACTTCCAAAAGAGAGCTTGATCATAATTGCTTCTCAGTATTTTTCTGATCAAAACCAAATTTTTCCATCTGTTTTGTTAAATGATGTTACGTTAATAAACGTGCTGCGTATTTGTCTGTGCATGACACCTGGTTTTTCTTCTCCGCACTTTCCGCCGGACGCGATGGCCGAGCGGTTCTAGGCACTTCAGTCCGGAACCGCGCGACTGCTACGGTCGCAGTTTCGAATCCTGCCTCGGGCATTGATTTGTATGATGTCATTAGGTTAGTTAGGTTTAAATAGTTCTACGTCTGGGGGACTGATGACCTCAGATGTTAAGTCCCATAGTGCTTAGAGCCATTTGAACCAAAAGATTACACCGATACCAGTTTGGGGAACACCAGAGAAAACGAGGAAGAAAACTGTATCGTTGTTGACAGAGAGAAAAGTAAAATCGACTGATGAAGACAGTGACTGTGTTGTTTGTGAAACAAACCACTAAATAATAATAATAAAAAAAAGACGCGCAGATGATGCAGATGTGTGTAGCGACTGTGTTGTCAAGCAGTTAATATCAATTGTAGAACTGTCGGTTTTTGTAATACAAACTTTTATTTTCTATTACTTGATCACAAAATATATAATAAAATTTGTGATGGTCACAAATGTATTTTGCCATCTTACCCTGATCGGCATGATGAGACGCCAAGTAGTCCAACCTAGAAGAAAAAAAATACTAAGGGACATGAAAGTTATCACATTATTATATACATCAGATTCCAATTTCAAGGAACTTTGGCATGCATGTGTGATTAATTTTGTTTTGAAAATCCCAAAATTTCCATTTCAGTTTCATGCAGAAGAAAAAAGTATGGCATCTTTCCCCGAAATATCACATTACATCCTTCCACATACGTAACGCGAAATTCCCACAACAAGAAAATCCAAGAAATTAGAGCTAATCCGAAGGTTTCCGGGCAATCATTCTTTCCACGCCAATCGCAAATGGAACAGGAAAGGGGCAAAATGTATTGGTACCAGAAGTAACATCCGCCATACAGTGTTGGTTCAAATGGTTCAAATGGCTCTGAGCACTATGGGACTCAACTGCTGAGGTCATTAGTCCCCTAGAACTTAGAACTAGTTAAACCTAACTAACCTAAGGACATCACAAACATCCATGCCTGAGGCAGGATTCGAACCTGCGACCGTAGCGGCCTTGCGGTTCCAGACTGCAGCGCCTTTAACCGCACGGCCACTTGGGCCGGCGCCATACAGTGTAAGTCGGCTTGTGGAGTATAGATGTAGAAGCAAAAGTGCAGGTCCTCAAACATAAGTACCAATATTTCTAGTCCAGATGTTCACGGGAAAACCTTTGGTGATGAGATTTAATTGCACATCGACTCTCACAAGCCCAGACATTTCTACACTACTGGCCATTACAATTGCTACACCAGGAAGATGACGTGCTACAGACTCGAAATTTAACCGACAGGAAGAAGATGCTGTGATATACAAATGATTAGCTTTTCAGAGCATTCACACAAGGTTGGCGCCGGTGGCGACACCTACAACTTGCTGATATGAGGCAAGTTTCCAACCGATTTCTCATACACAAACAGCAGTTGACCGGCGTTGCCTGGTGAAACGTTGTTGTGATGCCTCGTGTAAGGAGGAGAAATGCGTACCATCACGTTTCCGACTTTGATAAAGGTCGGATTGTAGCCTATCGCGATTCCGGTTTATCGTATCGCGACATTGCTGCTTGCGTTGGAGGAAATAAAATGACTGTTAGCAGAATACGAAATCGGTGGGTTCAGGAGGGTAATACGGAACGCCGTGCTGGATTCCAACGGCCTCGTATCACTAGCAGTCGAGATGACAGGCATCTTATCCGCATGGCTGTAACGGATCATGCAGCGACGTCTCGATCCTTGAGTCAACAGATGGGTGCATTTGCAAGACAACAACCATCTGCAAGAACAGTTCGACGATGTTTGCAACAGCATGGACTACCAGCGCGGAGACCATGGCTGCGGTTACCCTTGACGCTGCATCACAGACAGGAGCGCCTGCGAAGGTGTACTCAACGACGAACCTGCGCGCACGAATGGCAAAACGTCATTTTTTCGGATGAATCCAGGTTATGTTTACAGCATCACGATGGTCGCATCCGTGTTTGGCGACATAACGGAGAACGCACATTGGAAGTGTATTTCGTCATCGCCATACTGGCGTATCACACGGCGTTATGGTACGGGGTGCCATTGGTTACACGTATCGGTCAAATGGTTCAAATGGCTCTGAGCACTATGGGACTCAACTTCGGAGGTCATCGGTTCCCTAGAACCTAGAACTACTTAAACCTAACTAACCTAACGACATCACACACATCCATGCCCGAGGCAGGAATCAAACCTGCGACCGTAGCGGTCGCGAGGTTCCAGACTGTAGCGCCGGCCGTCTCGGTCACCTCTTGTTGGCATTGACGGCACTTTGAACAGTGGACGTTACGTTTCAGATGTGTTACGACCCGTGGTTCTACCCTTCATTCGATCCCTGCGAAGCCCTACATTTCAGCAGGATAATGCACGACCGCATGTTGCAGGTCCTGTACGGGCCTTTCTGGATACAGAAAATGTTCGACTGCTGCCCTGACCAGCACATTTTACAGATCTCTCACCAATTGAAAACGTCTGGCCAATGGTGACCGAGCAACTGGCTCGTCACAATACGCCAGTCACTACTCTTGATGAACTGTGGTATCGTGTAGAAGCTGCATGTGCAGCTGTACCTGTTGACGCTATCCAAGTTC
The DNA here is from genome assembly GCF_021461395.2 of Schistocerca americana. Taxonomy (NCBI): domain Eukaryota; kingdom Metazoa; phylum Arthropoda; class Insecta; order Orthoptera; family Acrididae; genus Schistocerca; species Schistocerca americana. The sequence continues at coordinate 356,038,520 of NC_060130.1, forward strand.
TGTTTGACTCAATGCCCAGGCGTATCAAGGCCGTTATTACGGCCAGAGGTGGTTGTTCTGGGTACTGATTTCTCAGGATCTATGCAACCAAATTGCGTGAAAATGTAATCACATGTCAGTTCTAGTATAATATATTTGTCCAATGAATACCCGTTTATCATCTGCATTTCTTCTTGGTGTAGCAATTTTAATGGCCAGTAGTGTATTCTAACTGTCAAAATAATCGGTATGTAGACTGATGCCCTCATCTGCGAACATTCGTGTTTGTGGAAGGCAGCAGCATTAAAATTACTAAAACAATACTACTTCGCAAATTCCGTACGAGAAGCACGGGTAGCGGGGGCTGTCTGGTGGTGAGTGGGTGGTTTTTTAGGTTACAGAGTATCGAGAAACTATAGAAAGTGCGTGAGCCTAAATGGGTGCAGGACAGTCACAGGAAGCAACAATAGATATTGTAGTTGTAAACTGTCGTATCTATTATGAAAAAGAACCAGAGCTCCGAGCGCTAATAGGAAGCACCGAAGCTCAAATCGTTATAAGTACGGAAAGCTGGATAAAGCTGGAAATAAGCGCAGCCAAAATTTTTACAAAAGGCCTAACCGTGTTCAGAAATGATAGGTTAAATACTGTTTTTTAGTGGCGTGTTTATTACTGTCAGAAGCACTTTACCTTACCTTGGTGCCAAATAGAGGTAGATAGTTCCTGACAGAGGTACAGGTAGAGGTTATACTTGAGAAGCGGAATAAATTAATAACTGGTTTCTTTTACCGACCCACGATTCAGATGACACAGTTGCTGAACAGTTCACAGAAAACTTGAGTCTCATTTCAAATACATACCCCACACATACAGTAATAGTTTATGGTGATTCAATCTACCCTCAATATGTTGGCGAAAGTACGTGTTTGAGTCGAAGATAGGCGTAAAACGTTGTCCAATCGTTCTGAATGCGTTCACAGAAAATTATTTTGAATAATTAGGTGAGGAGCCCACTCGAAGTGTTAATTTTTGCGAAAACATACTTGATCTCGTATCAGCAAATAGTCATGAGCAAATAAGGAACCATCCGACGGATGTAGGTATTTGTGACCGCAAGATCATTGTAGTGAGACTCAATACCGTAATATCCAAACCGACCAAAAATAAACGCAAAATACATCTATTTAAAAAAGCGGGTAATAATTCGCTTGAGGCCTTCTTAAGAGAGTCCCCACTCCTTCAAGCCTAAATATGTAAGGGTAGACCAGATGTAGTTTAAATTAAAAGAAATTGTACCGATGGCTATTGAAAGACATGTACGAAACGAATTAGTAAGAGATGGCAGTGATCGCCCACGGTATACTAAACAGGTCAGAACACTGTTTCAGAAGCAACGAAAGCAGCACGTCAAATTTAAAAGAACGTAAAACCCTCAAGATTGGCTTAGTTTTACAGAACTTCGAAATTTAGCGCGAACTCCAGTGCGAGATGCTTTTAATACTTTCCACAACGAAACTGTGTCTCGAAATCTGGAAGAAAATCCTAAGAACTTCTGGTGGTATATGAAGTATATCTGCGGAAAGACACAATCAATACCTTCACTGAGCGATAACAACTGTGGTTTTGCTGGTGATAGCGCTACTAAAGCAGAGTTACTAAATACGGTGCTCCGAAATTCTTTCACCAAAGAAGACGAGGTAAATATTTCAGAATTTGAACCAAGAACAACTGCCAACATGAGTAAGTTAGAAGCAGATATCCACGGTGCAGCAAAGCAGCTTAAATCACTTAATAAAGGCAAGCCATCCAGTCCTGACTGCATACCAGTCAGGTTTCTCTCAGAGCATGTTAATACAATAGCTCCATGTTTAGCAACCACATGCAACCGGTCGCTCGACGAAAGAAAGTTGCTCAAGTCACACCAGTACCCAAGAAAGGAAATAGGAGTAACCCGCTAAATTAAAAATCCATATCGCTAACGTCGATTTGCAGTAGGATTTTTGAACAGATACTATGTTCAAACATTATGAGTTATCTCGAAATAACCATTTATTGACAAACAGACAACACGGATTCAGAAAATATCGTTCTTGTGAAACACAACTGGCTCTTCATTCTCACGAAACAATGAATGCTATGGACAGGGATGACGAATTGTTTCTACATTTTCAGATTTCCAGAAGGCTTTTGACAGCGTATCTCAAAAGCGACTTCTAATCAAACTATTTACCTATGGACTATTGTCTCGGTTGAGCGACTGGATTCATGATTTCCTGTCAGAAAGGTCACAGTCCGTAGTAATTGGCTGAAAGTCATCAAATAAAACAGAAGTAATATCTGGGGTTCCCCAAAGATGTGTTATAGCCCCTCTGCTGTTCCTGATCTACACGTATAAACGATTTAAGAGACGATCTGAATAGCAGATGATGCTGTCACTTACGGTCTGATAAAGTAAAAAATTGCAAAACAATTTAGACACGATATCTGTATGATTTAAAAGTGGCAGTTGATTCTAAATAATGAAAAGTGTGAAGTTATCCATATGAATACCAAAAGAAACCGACAAAATTTCGGTTACACGATAAATCACACAAATATAAAGGCTGTAAATTCAACTAAATACTTACATAATATAATTACGCATTTTCTTCTCTCGATGTAGGAAAATATGTTCTTGACACCAACACACACATGGAGAAATGTTCATTGTAATAAAATAATAAACGAAAAACGGTAGTTTCCTTTTGTTCTACAGTATTAATTTATTGTGTTGACCGGTTTTCGGCTTACGAGGACTTCATCAGACATTTACTGACTATTGTCGCCAAAGAAGTTACAATGCTTGGAAACGACAGTAGAAAAAAAGTTACACGCCTAGACTGAAGCACATACGCACAATGAATGGCATCTTTGGCAGCGTGATGGTAATGCAACGTAAAAAGTAAAAAACTGAACGATAAACAAATATAAAGGGAGTAAACAGGAAAAATACTTTAACGCAAAACTGGAAAAGTATGCCTACGTAACAGTTTATATCAATAAACAAAATAATAACTCTGTTCTCAAAAACTGTGCCTATATAACAGTTTGCATTAAATAAATGAACGAAGCAAAATGAAAACAGTACTTGTCGAGACTACTTATTTTTCAGGGAAATTAATAAACATCTAGCTCACGGTCCAGTTCTAATCTTACATGACCAGACACAGCTTAATACTTTCTCTCTTCTAAACTTCACATAGTCCTTAGTTTTTCATTTCTTCTCACACTGCCTGTTCCTTCTTATTCCCCTATTTTCCTGTAGTCATTGAGTTCTTTTTTTTTTAGAAATTGCCTGTGTAATCCATATAGTCTGTTGTTGCAATTGTTAGGTCTTTCTTTTAATTAGTACTTGTATTACTTTCCATGTTTGATACCTCTTGTAGTTGTTTCATCTAGTAAAGCTTTTATTTTATTTGTTTCATTTATTTAATGCAAATTATTATATAGGGATTGTTTTTGGATATATTATTAGCATTTTCCTGTTTGCTCCTTTTATATTTGTATATTGATCAACTTTTTACTTTTTAAATTGCAGTACCACCACACTCTCCAAGAAAATGCACATTCCTTCATTTACCTGCATTTATTCATTCCTGTTTATCTTAATGATATTGCTTAAGTTCTTCAAATATTCTGTAGTTACAAATGATAATTCTTTCTTTCAATTGGTTTGTGTCTCACTCTTCATGTTTTATACCTCTTGAAGTAGCCTTGTTGTTGTTGTGGTCTTCAGTCTTGAGACTGGTTTGATGCAGCTCGCCATGCTAATCAACCCTGTGCAAGCTTTTTCATCTCCCAGTACCTACTGCAGCCTACATCCTTCTGAATCTGCTTAGTGTATTCATCTCTTGGTCTCCCTCTACGATTTTTACCCTCCACGCTGCCCTCCAATACGAAATTGGTGATCCCTTGATGCATCAGAACATGTCCTACCAACCGATCCCTTCTTCTAGTCAAGTTGTGCCACAAACTTCTCTTCTCCCCTATCCTATTCAATACCTCCTCATTAGTTATGTGATCTACCCATCTAATCTTCAGCATTCTTCTGTAGCACCACATTTCAAAAGCTTCTATTCTCTTCTTGTCCGAACTATTTATCGTCCATGTTTCAGTTCCATACATGGCTACACCGCATACAAATACTTTCAGAAACGAGTTCCTGACACTTAAATCTATACTCGATGTTAACAAATTTCTCTTCTCCAGAAACGCTTTCCTTGCCATTGCCAGTCTACATTTTATATCCTCTCTACTTCGACCATCATCAGTTATTTTGCTCCCCAAATAGCAGAACTCCTTTGCTACTTTAAGTGTCTCATTTCCTAAGCTAATTCCCTCAGCATCACCCGACTTAATTCGACTACATTCCATTATCCTCGTTTTGCTTTTGTTGATGTTCATCTTATATCTTCCTTTCAAGACACTGTCCATTCCGTTCAACTGCTCTTCCAAGTTCTTTGCTGTCTCTGACAGAATTACAGTGTCATCGGCGAACTTTAAAGTTTTTATTTCATCTCCATGGATTTTAATACCTACTCCGAATTTTTCTTTTGTTTCCTTTACTGCTTGCTCAATATACAGATTGAATAACAGCTGGGAGAGGCTACAACTCTGTCTCACTCCCTTCCCTTTGATGTCCCTCGGCTCTTATAACCGCCATCTGGTTTCTGTACAAATTGTAAATAGCCTTTCGCTCCCTGTATTTTACCCCTGCCACCTTCAGAATTTGAAAGAGAGTATTCCAGCCAACATTGTCAAAAGCTTTCTCCAAGTCTACAAATGCTAGAAACGTAGGTTTGCCTTTTCTTAATCTAGCTTCTAAGATAAGTCGTAGAGTCAGTATTGACTCACGTGTTCCCATAGCCTTATCAAATGCTAATTCTATTTTATTTATTAATATAAACTGTTATGTAGGCATGCTTTTCCAGTTTTGTATTATAGCTTTTTCCTGTTTTCTCCATTTGTATTTATTTATTGTTCAGCTTTTTACTTTTTACATTTCATTACCACCACACTGTCAAAGCTGTCATTTACTATGCGCTTGTGCCTGCTTCAATCTTGAAGTGTAACTTCTTTTCCAGTGTTGTTTACAAACATTGTAGCTTCTTTGGCGACAATAGTCAGTAAATGTCTGATGAAGGACTTCTAAGCCGAAAACCGGTTAATACGATATATTAATACTGTAGAACAAAAACAAACTAGCGCTTGTTCTACCGAGAAGCGAACGAAGATTCAGTTAATGCAATAACATAAGAGATTCAGAGTTCCCACAGAAAGATTTAAGTGTTCGTTTTTCCCGCGTACTTTTCGAAAGTGGAATGGTAGAGAAGTAGCCTGAAGGTCTCTAAGAGACACTTAAATGTGAATTGCAAGGTAATCATGTAGATGTACGTTACCATCCTTCCTATCACGTCACCATCAGAAGCCAGAGTTCATACAAACCCCCCCCCCACCCGTACACCCCCCCCCCTCTGCAAAATGTTCCATAAGGACTGCCCTTTTTCGAAGGTGTCGGTGAAGTGTAGTGTATGGTGAAGGGCACTTTGGTGTGGATGTCTCCTGTTAAAAATACTGATGTTCGCAGATGTGCCGAGCGTCTTTTACGTTTGCACACACCTCACCGTATCACGTAGTAATGGCAGTGAATTTAAATAATTTGTAGTTCATGCTGGATCCAGAACGACACAGTTAAACAGTTTATACAACAGCTAGTAGGGGTCAACTCAACCAATTTCCGAGCGAACATTGCGAAGCCAAATGTATGTAAAAGGGCATTTTGTCTTGGGTACTTTGCAAAACGGCATTGCTCACAGCGACCTTTTTAGATAACAAAGCAACAACTAACTACATGGTTCCTATGGTGCGCTGCGAACCATAATACGCCCGGCTTTCTCCGACACCCAACTCATAAGCGACTGGTTAGGAAAAAAATAGTTGTAAATCATAGTAACTCTATGCCTGTTGGAGAGATCCTTAAACAGCGTGCACATAATGAATTTTTCACTCTGCAGCGGTGTGTGCGAAGACCTTTGACTTTCGCAGACAAGTACCCTACTGAGATTTCCAAGCACGACTCACATCTCGTCCTCACAGCTGTACTTCCGCCAGTACCTTGAGGTAGTATATGAGATAATGGCGGAAGTAAACCTGTGAAGAAGGGTCGTTTGCTGTGCTTGGGTAGCTCACCCGATAGAGCACTACAGGTATGGGCGGAAGTAAAGCCGTGACGACGGGTCGTGAGTCGCACTTGGGAAGCTCAGTTGGTAGAGCTTGGTTCAAATGGTTCAAATGGCTCTGAGAACTATGGGACTTAACATCTGAGATCATCAGTCCCCTAGAACTTAGAACTACTTAAACCTAAGATCGGTCGACGACGAGATGTCGCAGAATTGAAACGTATCCATGATCACACCGTGAATGAAATCGCCCGATTAGTTGGTGTATCAACGGGGACTGACCAATGTGCCTGCAAGGAACGATGTAGCCGTTGCAGTCAGGTAACACGGCGGAAGAAGAATGGTCGTTAAAAGATCCTAGCCGACAGAGATTGGAAATGAGTGTCACCCCTTGTCAATGACAGTCGTTTTCAAACCCAGAATAAAATGCTGCTCATAGTGAACGCAAGTCAACAGCAACAAATCTCCAAGCAAACACTGCAAAGAAAACTGCATGAAATGGGCATTTGGAGCTGGTATCTTGGAAAAGGCCATTGCTCACAGCGGCACGTAAAGCTGCAAGTCTTCATGGACCAAACAAAGCCGAAAATGAAAGATAGCTCTCTGGAGGTGTGTAGTTTCGTCCGACTAATCGTGGTTTTTCCTGTTTTCAAACGACGTAAGGTGTCGAGTGCACCGACAGGACAAATGTACGTTTAACCCACAGTGTGCGGAGAGTGGAGCTCAAAGCCTAAGGTGGTTTTCTGATGTTTTGAGGCTGTTTTTTCTACCATGACTTGGGAACACTCATTCAGTGTGTCATGAACATGTACCAGGATGTTTATTCCAATGTTCTCTCTGACCAAATGTGGCCCTTTTCGTAAATCTTCATGATGCCTATGCTGTGTATACTCTCAACTTCCACGATGACAACAGCCGTGTTCACAGGGCCGCCCGCATACTTTCCTGGTTTGACGAACACTCAAGCATCCCATCGCATCTCGACTGGCCCATTAAATCGTCCTGTCTTAATCCCATAGAAAATATCTGGATATACACTCCTGGAAATTGAAATAAGAACACCGTGAATTCATTGTCCCAGGAAGGGGAAACTTTATTGACAGATTCCTGGGATCAGATACATCACCTGATCACACTGACAGAACCACAGGCACATAGACACAGGCAACAGAGCATGCACAATGTCGGCACTAGTACAGTGTATATCCACCTTTCGCAGCAATGCAGGCTGCTATTCTCCCATGGAGACGATCGTAGAGATGCTGGATGTAGTCCTGTGGAACGGCTTGCCATGCCACTTCCACCTGGCGCCTCAGTTGGACCAGCGTTCGTGCTGGACGTGCAGACCGCGTGAGACGACGCTTCATCCAGTCCCAAACATGCTCAATGGGGGACAGATCCGGAGATCTTGCTGGCCAGGGTAGTTGACTTACACCTTCTAGAGCACGTTGGGTGGCACGGGATACATGCGGACGTGCATTGTCCTGTTGGAACAGCAAGTTCCCTTGCCGGTCTAGGAATGGTAGAACGATGGGTTCGATGACGGTTTGGATGTACCGTGCACTATTCAGTGTCCCCTCGACGATCACCAGTGGTGTACGGCCAGTGTAGGAGATCGCTCCCCACACCATGATGCCGGGTGTTGGCCCTGTGTGCCTCGGTCGTATGCAGTCCTGATTGTGGCGCTCACCTGCACGGCGTCAAACACGCATACGACCATCATTGGCACCAAGGCAGATGCGACTCTCATCGCTGAAGACGACACGTCTCCATTCGTCTCTCCATTCACGCCTGTCGCGACACCACTGGAGGCGGGCTGCACGATGTTGAGGCGTGAGCGGAAGACGGCCTAACGGTGTGCGGGACCGTAGCCCAGCTTCATGGAGACGGTTGCGAATGGTCCTCGCCGATACCCCAGAAGCAACAGTGTCCCTAATTTGCTGGGAAGTGGCGGTGCGGTCCCCTACGGCACTGCGTAGGATCCTACGGTCTTGGCGTGCATCCGTGCGTCGCTGCGGTCCGGTCCCAGGTCGACGGGCACGTGCACCTTCCGCCGACCACTGGCGACAACATCGATGTACTGTGGAGACCTCACGCCCCACGTGTTGAGCAATTCGGCGGTACGTCCACCCGGCCTCCCGCATGCCCACTATACGCCCTCGCTCAAAGTCCGTCAACTGCACATACGGTTCACGTCCATGCTGTCGCGGCATGCTACCAGTGTTAAAGACTGCGATGGAGCTCCGTATGCCACGGCAAACTGGCTGACACTGACGGCGGCGGTGCACAAATGCTGCGCAGCTAGCGCCATTCGACGGCCAACACCGCGGTTCCTGGTGTGTCCGCTGTGCCGTGCGTGTGATCATTGCTTGTACAGCCCTCTCGCAGTGTCCGGAGCAAGTATGGTGGGTCTGACACACCGGTGTCAATGTGTTTTTTTTTTTTTATTTCCAGGAGTGTATTTGGAACAGTGGGTGAAACGTAGTAATCAGCTTCCTCACAGTTTGTTAACTCTAAGAGATTTAGTCATCAATGACAAGCTTAATATGGATATGGCACACCTGAAGAAACTCACGAACTCCCTTCCCCGCCGAATTCGGGCCATTATCAAGCCTCGAGGCGGTATGGCCGTGTTACACGATATTGGCGCTATGTCTCCTTGGAGTCACTTTTTTTCCTGAGTGCTTTGGAAGTAACATTCATCTGGTGAATCGGTAATTTATTACTATCTCCTTCCTATAGTGATCAGCTATTACGTCCTATTGGGATCCTTAGTGCACTTACATATCGTGTGAACACGATAGTACCGCCAGAAACCTTAAGCTCATTCCTGACGCAAGCCTGTACCGGCTAGCTATGGACACGACATGAATCTACTATCAGAGAAGAAAAGATGCAAGGAAGTTGTTTAAGGACATTATAAATAATCTTAACTGTAAGGCCCTGTCGTAAGGAATGTGTAGATGATACTACAGAAAAGCCACAAAGCAGAGTTGATTGAAGACGTTAGGGTCTGGAGTACGCACAGTTTTCGGTAATTCTATCTGTCCATAATGTAGCGACCCTTTCTTCTATACCGACTTCCGTATCTTGCATGAAAGTAGGAATGTTAATTTATCTATACATTGACTGGTATTGAGGGGTTTTGTTTTATCCCGGCTAGTTCTTAAATTAACCCCAGTGAGTCACTACACGTATTGTCTTCCCAGTTCTGAAGGAAAAAGCCATAAGTAAATTAATACTAGTGTTTTCAATAGATTCTCGTTCACTTGTTTCAGTTACTAGTCTGCAGTTTATTCTTGGTGAAATTCACGTAACCTAATTATTTATGAGCCTAAATCGAAGTAAAGTTCAAGACGAATAGTCAAAATCAAATTAACATGTTATTTTATTTAACAATAATTATTAATAAATCAGTTCATTCATACGATCGCCTTCAAAGGGGTTCTTTGAATAAGTATCTAATCTGGAATCCCGTCAATATCAGAGATACTAAACAATGTTCTGTCACTTTCGATAAAAAGATTGTTCCCGTTTAATATCCATAAACTGTCAGGAACTATGATTACTAGTCGCGTGAAGTAAAGCTTTTCCACTATCACAATACAAAGTCCGAATCTGTCCAAAAATCGTTAATTCCGTAAAATATTTAAATCTTCACACGAAGTGACGTTAAAGTCAGAGAGATTATTGATCACCTCCCCGTTCCTCTAATATGACAAAAGTTCTAATTCTGATCTGAAATTAATGCTTCCCAAAAAACAATCTCGTCGCGATTTATTCTTGCGCCCTGGATTAATAAAGCTCCTATTGTCGCTTCCTAAAGCTGTACGTCCTAATGGACTTCGAACAGACTAGAGGATAGAGACTGGAGTATCATAATTGCATTGTATGTGTTGTGGCGTAGCAAGACAGCCACGCCACGGAAGTAGCCGAAAGGCACGCGTTTAGTTCACGCCGGCAAGAGATAGGTCTGTAACAGGATACGTAATGAATGCTATAAAGAAAAGTACGTAGCTTCTGGAATACTTAACTTTAATCCATCCTTGGTACATCGCTATTGACGATATAAGTGAGACTCCATAGATACATGCAATGTTACTAATGGCGCCTTGCTAGGTCCGTAGCCATTGACTTAGCTGAAGGCTATTCTAACTATTGGCTCGGCTAATGAGCAATGCTTCGTCCATGTAGTCGCTAGCAAAGTCGTCCGTACAACTGGGGCGAGTGCTAGTCGGTCTCTCGAGACCTGCCTTGTGGTGGCGCTCGGTCTGCGATCCCTGACAGTGGCGACACGCGGGTCCGACATGTACTAATGGACCGCGGCCGATTTAAAGCTACCACCTAGCAAGTGTGGTGTCTGGCGGTGACACCACAGTATGTCTATTTATACTTTAGTAAACGCTATCTTTGGTGTTCAAGACCTACGTTCTGTGACTATAATATTGATTTTCTCATATATAAGAATAACTAATAATTTAACAATTTCTATCGCTTTTCCCCCCTCCCATGCTTCCAAAATTTGTGATTAAAATTCTTTTCTTTTTCTATTATTTCTCTACTATAGATTTCCCTCTATTTGTCTCTTATTTCTATTTCGTAAATTACTGTATGTGGAGGGGCTTGGGACATTTTCTGAATTTATATTTCGAGGGCATGGGAGCTAATTTGGGAGCTATTTTGGTTTATTAACACCGAGAGGCGTTGTAGGTGCTACAATAAGGAGTATACTACTTCTCGCTGTTTATCTACACTACTTGCCATTAAAACAACACCACTAGAGATAGCAAATAACAAAATTTTCGTGATGTGCATATACCAGTGTACTAGGAATAATACATGATTGATTTTGTAGGTATTCGGGGAAATTCAGGGTGCGGAATATACGCAATCTAGTCACATAAATTTGACCACCGCCTATGTTCGACGTCGACGTGCAGTAACCACTCACAGACGGCAGCTGGTAGCACTAGCAGTGGAGGGTATATAAAGCTTATCGGTGGGACGCGAAAAACAGTTCAGTTGTTGTTGTAATGCGGAAACAGAGTGATTTATCTGACGTACAAAAGGCCGTGATTTTGGCTTTCGGGATAAAAGTGGAAGCATTTCCAAAACGGCTAAATTTGAAAATTGTCCGCGTGCTGCTGTGGTTAAAACGTGCCGTGCATACCAAATTGGCGCTACCCAAAAGCGGCGCCGAGGTAACTGTTGTGCACCACGGGCCATAGGGGTAAACAACGATTGCGGAGATTGTAGAGGCGAACAGAGGCTCAAATGTTGAGCAACTGACCGTCCAGATGAATCAAGGGGCTGCCAACAGCGTTTCCTCAACGAGTGTTCAGCGAAAGCTGCTGCGCATGGACCTCGACACCAGGTGTCAGGTTCATGCAGCCATGACGACTGTTCATCGGCGACGAAGGCTGGAATTTGCACGCCAGTACCGCAACTAGACATTCACTGAGTGACGAAAGGTGGCCTTTTGAGATGAATCACGTTTTATGCTCCATCGGGCAGATGGCGTTGGCATGTACGGCGTGGAACGTCTGAAAGAAAACACCCTGCAGCCAGAAAGGAGCATTATGGTTTGGGGAATATTTTCGTGGCATTCCCTGAGTGATTCGTCGTTCTGAAAGGCACAATGGATCAACACAAGTATGTATCTATCCTTGGGGACCATGTCAACCCCTATATGCTGTTTGTATTTCCTCGGCACCAGCAGGACAATGCAACGTGTCACACAGCTCACAGTGTAAGTGCGTGGTTCGAAGAGCACCAGTGTAAGTTTACTGTGCTCCCCTGCCCACCTAACTCACCGAATTTAAGCCCAGTCGAGAATCAGTGGGGTCACCTCGATCGGGCTGTTCGCGCCATGGAGCCTCATTCGAGAGACCTAGCGCAGCAGACACCAACACTGGAGTCGTCATGGCTCCACATTCCTCTTGGTATCTTCTAGAGCCTGAGTGAGACTCTTCCTGCACGTTTCGCGATGCAAAAGGTGGTTATTCAGGCTTGTGACAGATGGTCACATTAGTGTTCTGGACAGTGCATTACGCAGTGCTGCCATATCTGACAGCAACAAAGATTCTATCCCGGCCGGGCATTGAGACGAGCTGAGTTGAGCTTTCTATGACATATATGGGTATGACATTCCACGGTGATTCAAATATATGCCAGAGTTCATCAGCCGTAGTGGCTGACAAGTGGCAGCGTGCCAGTCTCTCGACGATCCATGCTCAGATGGTATCACTAGGTGAGATACGTTGAGAATTTGTTGGCCAGGGCAACAGTCCAACACCTACGGTATCGAAGTCGGTCAGGATAGCACCGGCAGTATGCAGTCTTTTGTTATCTTGCGAAAGATAACGCCACGAAGCACTGGAAGACAGAGCACAGCCATAGTCCTTAATATATCAGAAATCTTACGTTTGGTCTCCAGATTACCAGCTTTGCGAACCGCACGGGATCGTATTGTGTACCAAAGACACCCCATACCATCGCTCCAGATTCTGAGCACGTATGACATTGACGAATATCGGGCAACGTTCTTTGCCATCCGAGCCTCCACACCTGGATACGTACATCGTGACGCTGTATTCTTAACTGGCACTTGTCTATAAAGACAATGTGGTGCCGGCCGATGTGGCCGTGCGGTTCTAGGCGCTTCAGTGTGGAACCGCGTTACCGCTACGGTCGCAGGTTCGAATCCTGCCTCGGGCATGGATATATGTGATGTCCTTAGGTTAGTTAGGTTTAAGTAGTTCTAAGTTCTAGGGGAATGATGACCACAGATTTGTAGTCCCATAGTGCTCAGAGCCATTTGAACCATTTTGACGATGCGGTGCCACGCCTGCGTCCTGTTGTCTTTGGGCGCACCACTGACATCACGCCTCCCTGCTGCCATGAGAAGGCAAGCCCTGCTAATGGTTGCCCTGCTGATAGTCCGTATTGCACCAGACGCCTATCTCTGTTCGTGTGGATACTTGTCTTGCTACAAACATGAGAATTATCTGCCTCAAGATACTTGAGGTAACTATAAAATATTGCGCGGCTGTGTGGACGATTTTTCTGTCCTCTCGAGCGCTGGTGTCGTGGAGCCGTTGAGAACCTGTATGGCACTAAGTATGGCCCTCCTGAGCCATCGATTCCACACTCGCATGATAGTCGTGGGACACGGCCAGTGGGAGCAGGAATATCGAGAAACGACAAAATTCCGACAATTTCTGGTGGAGTTTTTCTCGCCGTATCCAATGATGACTGTTAGGTAACAGCAGTCGTACGACTTCAATAAAGCTTTTCCAGGTACGATACCGTGTCGTCATGTTGTTTTATACAGTGATGGGCCAAAACATTATGACCGCCTTCTTAACAGCGTCTTGGTCCAACTTTAAAACGCAATACAGAAGCGCTTCTGTGCGGCATGGATTCGACAAGTCCTTGGTAGGTACGTGGCACCAAACGTCTATGTGCAGGTCACACAACTCTCGTAAATTACGGTCTGCTCGTTTGTGTGGTCGGCCGAGGTGACCGAGCGGTTCTAGGCGCTTCAGTCCGAAACCGCGCGACTGCTACGGTCGCAGTTTCGAATCCTGCCTCGGGCATGGATGTGTGTGATGTCCTTAGGTTAGTTAGGTTTAAGTAGTTCTAAGTTCTAGGGGACTGATGAGCATAGATGTTAAGTTCCATGGTGCTCAGAGCCATTTGAACCATTTGATACCGTGGCCGTCAGGGAAGACATTAAGCACGAAGGGCTGCAGGGGTCTACAATAAAATTTACGTAATCAATAGCTGTCACAGTGCCTTCCGTTTCTACCACAGATCCTGTGGAAGCCGAGATGACTATCCGCCAGCGTAATATTTCCCTACCGGCCGGCGTCCGTTGTGCGGTGCCTGTTTCGAGCAGCCGTTCGGACTGTTGTCCACGTGTAACAAGAAACATGATTCACTCGACCAGGCGCCCCCATGTTGATATTTGTAAATAACTCAGTGTCGATGATGCAGGGCGCTCTGCAATCGTAATTGACGATGTCGTTGTTTAAGGGAGGGACCGCGTAGAGATCGTCTATTGCGGAGCCCCGTGTTCAACAATGTGTGTTGAACGGTGAGCTCCGAAACACGTGTGCTTGTACCAGCATTGTACTCTGACTTCATATTTGCCACTAAACGACACCTGTATGCTTTACAGAGAGGACAAGCCTCCGACTTCCACGATCTACGATGAGGCGTGGAAGTCACTTTGTCGGCTATTCGTGGTTTCGCCATCCTTCAACCACTGAAACCCCTTCTCGGTCTGCGGCCAACACTTGAATGGGGAACTGGGATTTATCCCTTTCGCGATACTTAAACGGTCTCTAATTCCGACACCCAGGTCACGGACCAAAACCAAGAACCAACTACGGCAATCAATGCACACACCAATTACCGCTCAGCAAGGCTTAAGGTTATATGTGTTTCACAGCGTACTTAAAAATGCGATCCTGGTCAGTTTCATATACGCTGAAGTATAAACTCTCGCGGAGACCAAAAATTAAATACAGCAAATGACCCGCTTTAACCGACGTGAGGAGGCAGGAGTCGATCTAGTGGGAGATGGGAGGGACACAGGCGCCTCCGTTTCATCGCACTCCGCAGATGGGCGTGTCGAATGTGAGAGTGCCTTTGTTAGACGCCGACCGGTTGCCGGCGAAGGAAGGGCCGCAGCGTTGGTGACAGGCAGTTTCTCTCGGCGTCTCAGCGAGAGGCGGTTGAGTGATGCGCCGTTGCAGGAAACGGAGATGACCCTCCTTGTCACACCCAGAGCAAGTCTTGGGTTGACCCCGGGACACCTACTGATGTTAAAATAGTACAGCGAGTGACAACGAAGATCAATTATGATCTGACGCACCCCGTTTGGAACGGGGTACGTAGTGAACTGCATCTAGCGTTCTGCGGTGTTAACGTGAACCGCGCCGTAGGGTCGGAAGGCCGCTATCGCTTCTTCCACGGGCAGCTCGGAAGGCAACTCATACACACGTATGGCACGCATGCGCCACCGTGACCTCGCTGACGTTTCCGTCAGCGTGATGAAACCGTAGCCCATACTGAGCAGATTTCAGGATCCTGTCAGAAAAATGGTTCAAATGGCTCTGAGCACTATGCGACTTAACTTCTGAGGTCATCATTCGCCTAGAACTTAGAACTACTTAAACCTAACTAACCTAAGCACATCACACACATCCATGCCCGAGGCAGGATTCGAACCTGCGACCGTAGCGGTCGCGCGGTTCCGGACTGTAGCGCCTAGAACCGCTCGGCCACTCTGGCCGGTGATCCTATCAATGACCTTGACGAATACGACACTACTAAGAATGGAAAGGTGTACTCCCTATATGTCGCCTCATCACGGTGGAAGCCTTCTACTTCCAGCGCTTTTGTCGTGTATATTCATTGTTAAAAGTGAATCGAAGCGTTTCTCTACGGAAGCAGTTGGCAATGTTCCTGCTCACAAGCGAACCGCGCGACCGCTACGGTCGCAGGTTCGAATCCTGCCTCGGGCATGGATGTGTGTGATCTCCTTAGGTTAGTTAGGTTTAAGTAGTTCTAAGTTTTAGGGGACTGATGACCTAAGATGTTAAGTCCCATAGTGTTCAGAGCCATTTGAACCATTTTTTGTTATGTGTCTGTACTAGACTCGAAAACTGAACAAGAAAGAGGAAGAGCGGATCACAATTAGGTTTTGCTGAAATTTTTCAGCGACAAAGACAACGGAACCGACTCAGAAGACGTTGGGTGAGTAAGCGCTGAGCTGAAAAGTACTTTCTTGAGAGGATAAAACGTCTCCACGAAGATCATCAAATAGTGAACGACGATGAATGTGTTGATTGGCCGGCAATAAATCCAACCAGCTAGAGCATCACAACTGTTCAAATGGTTCAAATGGCTCTGAGCACTATGGGACTTAACATCTGAGGTCATCAGTCCCCTAGACTTAGAACTACTGAAACCTTACTAACCTAAGGACAGCATACACACCCATGTCCGAGGCAGGATTCGAACCTGCGGCCGTAGCAGCAGCGCGGTTCCGGACCGAAGCACCTAGAACCGCACGGCCACAACGGCAGGCCATCACAACTGTCACTAAACCGATGAAAGATGAGCGGAAAACGACATGTGATTATAGAAGTCACGCTAACGACCCAAAAACAGTGAAAATTCGTAGCAGAAGAAAAAAGTGTGCCGGACGGGAACTAGAACCTGGGACCTTTGTGTTACCCGAGTAGGTGGTACACCTACTGAGCTAACCAAGCACGACTCACGACCCGTGCTCACCGCTTCTACTTCCGCCACTAGCTCCTCCGTAAAAATTGGGACGGCGGGTCCTGTGACGAATGCGTAGTTGAGTCGGTAAAATAATGCACTAGCTCCAGAAAGGCGCAGAGTCTGCGACCAGAATGCGCACGCTCCTAGTAAAGTTTAGCACGCGAGACAAATAAAGTGACGTATTACACCACATAATCGTAAGGAAACTTGTATCAGCGGACCTCGATCAAGTACCGTCACTGATATACTTAAGAACAGTAAGGGTCGACAGCGTCGCTATGACCGTCGGCACAGGGCTAAAATAGTCACTACTTCTCCAATACCAAACACAAATGCTCAGTAGCCATTTAACTGCGTTTGGGAAGATTCGAAGATCCAACCACTAGGCTGTAAAACGCACAACGTTAACGTTCAATACCATGCCTCCGAGTGATTTCTTAGCAAATAGAAATCTGCGCAAAGCCAAACACAGAGTAATAGTTTACAGCTAGCCAGTTCAAGTTTTCTGTCCTATTGTCGGTAAGAGTGTAATGTACTAATGCCTTGTCAGTCCTCCAGCTTCCAGTTCTTCTATCTTGCATTTCTGTTTTACTGTCTTTTTCTTTGACATGGGAAGAATGGGAATAAGTTCAGTCTGGTATATATCAAGCAACAGAAAAGATAATTGGGGAAAACTAAAACCCAAAACAAATGGATTACAACAGGTGCTATTCAGCTCTTCGAAAACAGAAGGCTACACAAAAACGCAAACCGAGCGAGGTGGCGCAGTGGTTAGCACACTGGACTCGCATTCGGGAGGACGACGGTTCAATCCCGTCTCCGGCCATCCTGATTTAGGTTTTCCGTGATTTCCCTAAATCGTTTCAGGCAAATGCCGGGATGGTTCCTTTGAAAGGGCACGGCCGATTTCCATCCCAATCCTTCCCGAACCCGAGCTTGCGCTCCGTCTCTAATGACCTCGATGTCGACGGGACGTTAAACACTAACCACCACCACCACCACAAAAACGCATCTGACGAATAAGAACAAGCTGAATACAGAAGACTAAGGAATTTAATCAATAGAAAACCTAGGAAAGCAAAAGAAAGTATTTTTGAGGAAATGTTCAGACAAGTGGAAGAAAATATGTGAAATGGAAGAGCTGATATAGCGTACAGGACAGTAAATCAATTTTTTAACAAATGAAAAACAATTCTCGGTTACGGTAGAAGCGAAACAGGGGAAAATGATGTTTGGTAAAGTCGTAGTGAAGAGATAGAAAGAATACATTGTGGAACTGTAGGACGGAACATCTTTATCGAAGGATGTAATCGGAAAAGCAGAGGAAGCAGACAAAAATGACAAAGGAGACGAAATTCTACAAGAAGAATTTGAGAAAGATTTTAAAGATCTACATGAGAACGTAGCATTTCCTGAGAACTATTTAATAATGTTTATGACAGCACGAAATTGGCGCTGCTGAAACTGATAAAGTCCATATATAACAGTGGAGAGATACCAACCGACTTCCAGAAAAGCTTCATGGTTCCTATACCGAAGAAGGTGGCAGCTACAAAACGTGAATAGTGCCGGACATTGAGCCTAATATACCATGCATAAAAAAATTCTCATATAGGTGATTCTGAGGAGTGTGGAAGAGAAGGTGGAGAATATGCTAAGCGAAGATCATTTTGGATTCAGGAGGGAATTAGGAACAAGAGAGACGATTCTGGCTCTCAGGCTTCCCGTCGAAAAGCAATCACAGAAAACTAAAGCAACTTATATGGCCTCTGTAGACCTGGAAAAGACACTTAATAATGTTATCTGGCAAGAGATGTTCAGAGCGCCGAAGAAAGCATGCTGCTGGTACTCAGGTTCTATAAGAACGAAGTGGCTGTGACTGGCAATTTTCATCGGGAACAAGAAGCAAAAATTAGAAAATGCGTGAGGTAAGGATGTGCTCAGACCAAGTTCGCGAAACTACTGCGGTGGCGATCAGAATTAATGGGCAGAAGGTATATATGCCGCACTACGCAGATAGTATTGCTGTGGTCACGGAGACGAAAGAAGATATCTGCAGAAGATCCTCAACACAATGGAAACGATTTTCTGTAATCGGTATGCTACGAGAACAAACAAGCGAAAGATTAAAGTGATGGTATGCAGTACTGAAGAAAAATATGAGCCTTTAAGAATAAGATTTGAAAGAGAAGAGAGAGAGCAATTTACCTATTTGAGAAGCAGGATCACAAGGGATGGTAGAAGCAGGGAAGAAATTGTGAGCAGAACACAGCAGGCCAAAATTTCATATAATTTGAGAAAGAACTTGCTCAACAGCAAGACCACGTGAAATAACAAAACTGATCTTGAAAACATTTGTTTTCAGGATGGGCCTATGTGGGTGTGAAAGTTGGACAGAAGGAAAACAGGAAAGAAGACGGACAGAGGACGTGGAAATCTGGTGCTAGAGATGGATGATGAGGATGAGCTGGAGAAACGGAGTTACCAATGAAGAGGTGGTGAGAAGAGTACAGGAAACCAGATCTCTACAGAGACACGTCTAAACCAGAATAGACAAACTCTAAGAAGAAATTTGAAGGCACAACAACATCAATGGAACAACAGCTGAAGGAGCCATTGAGAGAAAGAATCGCCAGAGACGACCAAATATGTCATGCATCCAGCGGATTATGAATGATGTGGGACGCACTAAATACGTGGAAACGAGGAGGGAGGCAGGTACAATAGGGATATGGCGTGCTGCTGCAAACCAACCGCAGGACTGAGCATTAGAGAGAGAGAGAGAGAGAGAGAGAGAGAGAGAGAGAGACCGGTGGAACAAATTGGTGGTTCCTCTGGTCGATAACAGAGTTCAAGAAGTGAACGGCTAGCCAGGACCAAAGATCGGAGCGTAGCGGAAGTCGTAAGAGTGTGCAAACAGTACAGGGACTGATATGAATTGATAAACGTAGACACAGGCAAGTTCGATCACTGTATTGTCAATGGCGCGAAACGAAGGCATCAGAGAGTAGCGAGAACTTCTGGGCCGGGGCACTGTCCCACGTGACATGCCCGCGGCAAGCGACTGTTCCCTCCGCCGGAGCAAGCTGCGGCCGTGGCGTGAAGCCCGAGTATCTCTCACCTTTCCTCCATATCGATCCTCGCGCTGAGCGGAGAATCTCAATCTGTTCAGCACTAAATCAAAACACAAAAACACTTCAAGTCTGAACGGAAACAAAGGCAGTTTATTGTCCTCTATTAAACCTCGCAAGGTCCGGTTGCTTCTAGAATCCCTCCAGCTACATAACGGTTCCACCAAATGGCGCGGAGCCTCTGCCCATCGATCTCGTCCGCTCTCACTAAGCCGTAACACTCGCCTAAAAAAAAAAAAAGGAAAAATGACTGAACAAGGATTACGTGCCCAGCCATTGGAACATATTTTTGAATTCTTTAAAATTTTCTGTATTGTATCAGTCACTGTCTTCCGAATTAAGAAGTATGTAACACTTTTACACATCGCCTCTGCGCCATAGGACTCACGACGTGCGTCATGCAGTCAGGGAGGCAGCTGGACGACTGCTAGATCTTGGTTGGGACCATCTAGCTCTACCCAAACTGAATAACAATTACGGTCTTCCAATCAATCGAGCCTCAGAAACAGGTTCGTTAGCATCTGGAAGCAATTCGAGAAGCCTCACTGGTCATCCCTTTCTCAAACTGTATAGTACTTTTCCGGAAAGTGTTTCCTCCTGCCGGAACACATAAGACAGGAAGTGTGCAAAGATACAACGTCGACGAAAAGATTTTGGTACACCATATCTTGTTATTTTGTTTTAATTACCTCATTTTTTGGCATACCGCATACATAGGGTGTTTGACTATAATGGGTACAAAGGAAGAGGGTGAGTAGAAGACTCTTACACAAACAAATAATCCTAATAAAGATGCTATTTAATTCAGTGATTTCCCCGATACTACGTATCGCCAACACAACAACGCTGATAATGACTAAGACTACGTCTACTTCGAAGTACCGCAAGTGACACGTGAATTACAAAGTGATGAACTGCTCTCGTTTGATTTTATCATCCTTCCAGATACCTAATTACTGGTAAACAGCCTTCCGATAACGAGTGTATCTGTCGTAGCTCGGCATTGCCTTGGCTTCCCAAGTCTCCAGATTTGAAACCGTTGGAACTTCTTGTGTGCGGATATTTGGCTGGTTCAAATGGCTCTGAGCACTATGCGACTTAACTTCTGAGGTCATCAGTCGCCTAGAACTTAGAACTAATTAAACCTAACTAACCTAAGGACATCACACACATCCATGCCCGAGGCAGCATTCGAACCTGCGACCGTAGCGGTAGCTCGGTTCCAGACTGTAGCGCCTAGAACCGCACGGCCACTACGGCCAGCTACGGATATTTAAAACTTTGGTGTATTCCATCTCGGGTGACGGTCTCGATGACGTACGGCAACGCATTGCAGATTGCTGTGTCGTCCGAACCAGACACAGACAGGGCAAAAGAACCACAGGCGCAAAGACAAGAGCTGGTGCCTGTGCTATAGACACTCGTCAAATGGTTCTGAGCACTATGGGACTTAACATCTTAGGTCATCAGTCCCCTAGAACTTAGAACTACTTAAACCTAACCAACCTAAGGACATCACACACATCCATGCCCGAGGCAGGATTCGAACCTGCGACCGTAGCAGTCGCACGGTTCCGGACTGAGCGCCTAGAACCGCGAGACCACCGCGGCCGGCTAGACACTCGTCACTTGCACGGGTTCCACCAGCGCCACGGGCGGCGCTAACGATGAAGATATCGACATCGCCTCGGCCAATTGCCGGCAGAGTACAATCCGCCAATGACCAGACGACAACGGACGAAAGCATATTAGGAAGATTGAAGAGCAGCTCTCACCCACTTGGTTATAGAACATCGTCCAGGGCTGACTTTGACACGTGAACGTCGTTTAGCGAACTCTTAGAAGTGAACAGACAGTTGTAAATTGCATTTGCTATGTACTGCGAAGTTTACCTACGATTATGTGGACGTAGCCATTGAGGGCCTTTTTTGTGTTGTATTATAGATGTGTTGCAGACATCATTATCCAACAACACACAAATATAAGTGAAAAGTAAACCTATTAACTCATTTGTGTGAGTTGGTTACTAATATGTTGGAGTATTTTAGAACCTTCCTTCTCCTCCTGTTACCTAACACTGGGGAACAGTTGTGTACTAGCGGCAGGGAGAAATTGTCTTAGCGGTGTTCAGCACCGGAAGCCGTTTCACGAACTCACAAACTGGGCCTCCCCAGCGGTAGCAACGAGGCATTTACAACATTGGCGACGAGGATTTACAAAACAGGTAGTTGTCGATGCATTCGGAGCACGTCTGGGATTTTCGCCCAGTGGTGAGGAGACATGCTGAAGACTGCCTTTACGTCTGCATCTATCTACATACGCACTCCACGAGCCACGTACGGTACATAGCGGAGGGTATAACTAACATTACTAGTCATTTCCTTTCCTGTTCCACAGAGCGAAGGAAAAACAACTATCTATAAGCCTCCATACGAGCCAAAATTTCTTTCATCTTACCTTCGTGGTCCTTACGCGAAATGTAAGTTGGCGGCAGTGGAATCGATCTGCAGTCGGCGTCAGGCGACGGTTCTCTAAATTTTTTCAATACCTTTTCTCGAAAAGAACGTCGCCGTATCTCCAGGGATTCGCATTTGAGTTCCTGAAGCATCTCGTTAACACATCTACATCTACATTTATACTCCGCAGGCCACCCAACGGTGTGTAGCGGAGGGCACTTTACGTGCCACTGTCATTACCTCCCTTTCCAATTCCAGTCACGTATGGTTCGCGGGAAGAACGACTGCCGGAAAGCCTCTTGGACAGCAAGCTACACCGCGATGTAGAGCGCCTCTCTTGCAGAGTCTGCCACTTGAGTTTGCTAAACATCTCCGTAACGCTATCACGCTTACCAAATAACCCTGTGACGAAACGCGCCGCTCTTCTTTGGATCTTCTCTATCTCCTCTGTCAACGCGACCTGGTACGGATCCCACACTGGCGAGCAATACTCAAGTATAGGTCGAACGAGTGTTTTGTAAGCAAACAGCCGTAAACTGCTGTTTATCCTGTCCGCCAGATCATTTATTCATGTAGAGAAAAAGAGCGATCCTATCACACTTCCCTGGAGCATTACAGACATTATGGGTGGCTATGTGGAACACTTGTTATAATTTATTCATCCTCAAGTGCATATCTGGAGTTTGCTTCCTCGGCCACTCTTTTATGCGGCGTCCATATACTCAGTCGTGATACATCGTATCGGCAAAACCATTGGTTTTCTGATCTACGTTTGCTAGGATTATTTGCTTGTTTCATTGTCCTCCACTCGCACCTTTTGTTTGCACCTACAACAATAAAACGCCCCCATATCCACATCTACAGCCATACTCTGCAAACCACTGTGAAGTGCAAGGCTCAGGGTATTTCCTATTGTAGAACGTACTGGGATTTCTTCCTGTTCTATTCGAGAATGGAACTGGACAATAATGAAAGCGAAATTTCCGCAGCTCGTGATCTATAGTTCCGTTGTAGCGCGGAGCAGGAAGGTTCTTGTTTATCCCACTTGCCGCAGCGTCGCTTGTGTGAAATTTTCCTCGTTAGTGTTGTTCTGTCTGCCGAGTGAGTGGTAGCGATTCCGCTCCGCGTTACTCTTTGTTTGTGTTCGTCTACTTGCAGCTGCGTCGGCCGCTCCGCTATGGCTACCGTGGTTCCCACGTGTATTGCACAAAAAGGTACTGTGAGCTTTACTTTCGCTAAAACAACGCGACACGTGCAGCCCAGGTCTCTAGAAATCCACGATTGGCTTGTCGATACAATTCATGCGAACTCTGATCAGGACCACACTGCTTATTTTGATGCCGACGAGTACGTGTTTCACGTGAAATTCACGGATCCCCATGACATTGAAAGATTGCTGTCGCTACATGGTTCGCAAGCCTCGTTCAAGCACTACGATAATTCCGTTAGTATAGTGTCACTCGCAGATGCTGAAATTGACTATACCAATGTCAGAGTGTTCAGTCTCCCGTCGGAGGTAGATGACAACTTTCTGAAGGACGTATTGACTCCTTATGGTAACGTGAAAAACGTCTGTCGTGAACGTTGGTGTAATCAACACAGGTTACAGTGTTATAGCGGTATTACAGCCGTGGAAATTCATATCAAACGCAATATTCCATCACATTTACAGGGTGTTTCAAAAATGACCGGTATATTTGAAACGGCAATAAAAACTAAACGAGCAGCGATAGAAATACACCGTTTGTTGCAATATGCTTGGGACAACAGTACATTTTCAGGCGGACAAACTTTCGAAATTACAGTAGTTACAATTTTCAACAACAGATGGCGCTGCAAGTGATGTGAAAGATATAGAAGACAACGCAGTCTGTGGGTGCGCCATTCTGTACGTCGTCTTTCTGCTGTAAGCGTGTGCTGTTCACAACGTGCAAGTGTGCTGTAGACAACATGGTTTATTCCTTAGAACAGAGGATTTTTCTGGTGTTGGAATTCCACCGCCTAGAACACAGTGTTGTTGTAACAAGACGAAGTTTTCAACGGAGGTTTAATGTAACCAAAGGACCGAAAAGCGATACAATAAAGGATCTGTTTGAAAAATTTCAACGGACTGGGAACGTGACGGATGAACGTGCTGGAAAGGTAGGGCGACCGCGTACGGCAACCACAGAGAGCAACGCGCAGCTAGTGCAGCAGGTGATCCAACAGCGGCCTCGGGTTTCCGTTCGCCGTGTTGCAGCTGCGGTCCAAATGACGCCAACGTCCACGTATCGTCTCATGCGCCAGAGTTTACACCTCTATCCATACAAAATTCAAACGCGGCAACCCCTCAGCGCCGCTACCATTGCTGCACGAGAGACATTCGCTAACGATATAGTGCACAGGATTGATGACGGCGATATGCATGTGGGCAGCATTTGGTTTACTGGCGAAGCTTATTTTTACCTGGATGGCTTCGTCAATAAACAGAACTGGCGCATATGGGGAACCGAAAAGCCCCATGTTGCAGTCCCATCGTCCCTGCATCCTCAAAAAGTACTGGTCTGGGCCGCCATTTCTTCCAAAGGAATCATTGGCCCATTTTTCAGATCCGAAACGATTACTGCATCACGCTATCTGGACATTCTTCGTCAATTTGTGGCGGTACAAACTGCCTTAGACGACACTGCGAACACCTCGTGGTTTATGCAAGATGGTGTCCCCGCCACATCGCACGGCCGACATCTTTAATTTCCTGAATGAATATTTCGATGATCGTGTGATTGTTTTGGGCTATCCGAAACATACAGGAGGCGGCGTGACTTCTTTCTGTGGGGACACTTGAAAGACCAGGTGTACCGCCAGAATCCAGAAACAATTGAACAGCTGAAGCAGTACATCTCATCTGCATGTGAAGCCATTCCGCCAGACACGTTGTCAAAGGTTTCGGGTAATTTCATTCAGAGACTACGCCATATTATTGCTACGCATGGTGGATATGTGGAAAATATAGTACTATAGAGTTTCCCAGACCGCAGCGCCATCTGTTGTTGAAAATTGTAACTACTGTAAAATGGCTCAAATGGCTCTGAGCACTATGGGACTCAACTGCTGAGGTCATTAGTCCCCTAGAACTTAGAACTAGTTAAACCTAACTAACCTAAGGACATCACAAACATCCATGCCCGAGGCAGGATTCGAACCTGCGACCGTAGCGGTCTTGCGGTTCCAGACTGCAGCGCCTGTAACCGCACGGCCACTTTGGCCGGCACTACTGTAATTTCGAAAGTTTGTCTGCCTGAAAATGTACTGTTGTCCCAAGCATGTTGCAACAAACGGTGTATTTCTATCGCTGCTCGTTTAGTTTTTATTGCCGTTTCAAATATACCGGTCATTTTTGAAACACCCTGTACAAGTTTATAGTTACCGCGTTTGTGTCATGTATACTGGACAAGAGGGAAGCTGCTTCCTATGTATTGAAAGTGGACACGTTCGATATAATTGCCCGCGGAGGGCGTTTGTATTAACGCCGTCATTAGCGCAACGTCGCAAATTAACGGTTACTGATCTTGTTCCTTCCACTCCCGAAATCGGATCTACTTCTGCTTCGGATCGTAATGACCGAAAACACTTCTGATAATCGTGTAATGAATTTCCGCCTTTACTTCCGTGACAGCATCAGAATCCTATTGCCCTCAGAACAGAGAACCTGCAAAAGTGAAAAACAAGCAACGTGAGCGTGAGTACTTGGCTCTGACCTCTTCTAACCCCAACCCCCTCTCCCCACCTGCTCATCGATTTTATTGACTGCTTCCCTCGATGATACGATACCTCCCGTCTGGGTAGAATGAGCGGTGAAGAAGTCATCTCCAGCACCCTTCCTGCTCGCGAAGTGGCTCCTTCCGACGAGCTGCCTCCGTGTGGAAAGGGAACGGTGTCCCCCCTTCATCTTTGTGTCCCCCGTTACAGTCTGAGACTTCGAAATGCCCTCCTGTTCCTTCGTCTTCAGCCGCCGTCGGTTTCCTGAATTTGCCGCCTACATTAACACCAAAGGAAAAAAAATAGCGACAAATTATGCTTCCGCCTTAGTGACTGGACCTGCATGATATGTTCCTTCGCCCGAATTCCCGGGTTCGATTCTCGGCGGGGTCAGGGATTTTCTCTGCCTCGTGATGACTGGGTGTTCTGTGATGTATTTAGGTTAGTTAGGTTTAAGTACTTCTACGTTCTAGGGGACTGAGGACCATAGATGTTAAGTCCCATAGTGCTCAGAGCCATTTGAACCATATGTTCCTTGTTCGGAGGAGCAGGAAGCTGTGCCTACGACCCCTTCCACATCTCCGTCTGTAGAGGCCGCCATGCCACGTAGCCGACAGAAATAGCGTATACAACATGACCGTGCTGTGGCGCGAAAGAAATCTAAGGAAAAAGATTTCGCTAACGGGGTTTCTGGTTCCCCGATGTCTGATTCATCTGTGTATTCCGCAGTGGGCCTTGACGCTAGCTGTCTACATAATGCTGCTCGGTATGTTCCATACATCTCTGTATATCTGTGATCAGTGACCCAAACCTACACGTTCCTTTCCTTAAACGTTAGTCGTGTGGAATCAGAATAGCGATTGGTTTCGCTGCGTCACTTCATTTATGATTTATGTGCGGACATAGTATTCTTACAGGAGATGTTCTTTAGGCGTTTCTCCTTACCTGGTTTTCGTATAATTTTTAATACAGCACCGGAATATTCTACGGGGACCACCTTATTTCTTCGTGAAGGCATTCCTATTGCTGAGGTGGAAATGTTGGATTCTGGCAGGGACATAAGTTAACTTTTTAATCTTAACTTAGTTCTTTTGTATTCCCCGTCTGGCACCTATCGGACAGTGGATGGTTCGCGTTTTTATAAAGAGGAAATTGTTTATCTGTATTCTATTGAGTGTTGATTTTAACTGTTTGTTGTGTCCTGCAGGTCAATCTCCAAATTTTAATTTCCGTTATGAATTACGTGAATTGGTCCGCTCCTTACGCCTGAAAGACGACTGGATATGCAAACACCCGACGTTAGTTAAATTTACTCACGTTACTGCGACTTCTAATAGCAGATTAGATTGGTTTTACTTATCAGACTGCCTGCGCGAGAGTATTCTTAAAGTTGAAGTCATCCCTGCTTCGTGTACGGATCACTGCGCTATGACTGCAACTCTCAATCCTGCACGCAACCGGTCAGATTGTTTCGCTCTCCGTGAATGTTAAACCTCACTCTCCTGTCTGACCCCTCTCTCGATGACGTGATGCGAAACGTGTGCGACCGTACTCTTCGGTCTATTGGGAAGTACTCTTCTATCCATGACTGGTGGACACAACAGGCAAAACTGAGGCTCAGGTAAGATTCGATACTTTTTTGTGCTGCCAAAGCACTGGCCTTTCGGAGAACTTACGAATTTTTCTATTCCATCCTGGGTGAACTTTATGATGCTGCGGATCACGCCCCTCTGCGAATTGAGGATGTTGCCTGTAAAGGCAAAATTGTTGGCCTTGAAGAGAATACAAATAGAAGGTTTGAAAATGCGAACAAAGCCACGTTCATTGGTGACGGAAGAACTGACGTCGTTTGCTTCGGCATCAGACCCGTCGCCGGCGCGCTTGTGTTTATTCTCTCACGACTAATGATGGACGTATCGTAAAGGCGCAAGCTGATACAGTGCATGTCCTACACCAATACTATGTAGATCTCTACCCCCTCGATGCGTCGAGAGATACCTTTTACGTCCGACTAGCTAGCACCTTGGATGTGACAATTACACCTGAACGTAATGAAACTCTCTTAGCCGCCTTTCAGCCAGAGGAAGTTTAATAAACTTATTGTGGGGTCGCCTTCTCAAAAGTCCCCGGGCCTGGTTGGACTTCCCAAGGAATTTTACGTGCGTTTTTGGCCTCTGTCGGGTGCTAACTTTGCGTCCGTTTTGAATGAAGTGTTACAGGGGAGAGTAGTGTCGATCTCGTTCAATGTGGGGAAAATTGTTTTAATCCCGAAATGCACTGGACCGGCTGTCCCGGATAGCTTTCACCCATTTCCTTTTTAAAATTTTTATTGTAAGACAGTGGAGAGAGCTGTTCATAGTAGGATGTCGGCTCTGGTGCAGACGATTATTGCAAAACAGAAAAGCTGCGTACTTCGTCGAACCATTCTTACCCCTACAGTGGAGTGTCGCGATGTGGTTTCTGTCGCAGTTGTAATGTCCGTCCCTTGTGCCGTTGCGTTTCTAGAATTTGATAAGGCGTTTGACCGTGATAGCTACGGTCGCAGGTTCGAATCCTGCCTCGGGCAAGGATGTGTGTGATGTCCTTAGGTTAGTTAGGTTTAAGTAGTTGTAAGTTCTAGGGGACTGATGACCTGAGCCGTTAAGTCCCATAGTGCTCAGAGCCATTTGAACCATTTTTTTTTGTTAATGGCCAACTGAAGCTCCCGATAAATATCCGTCCGTGAGTGCATCAAAGAAGCCCACTGTCAATGACTTTCTTTGTGTTCATTCCATAATGTCATATGGGATTATTTTTTGGGGTAACTCATCAAGCCAAGCTAAAGTTTTCCGGGCACAAAAAGCGTGCAGTAAGACTTATATGTGGTGTGAACTCAAGAACATCCTGCAGAAGCCTGTTTAGGGTACTAGGGATACTAACTACTGCTTCCCAATATATTTATTCTTTAATGAAATTTGTCATTAAAATATATCGCTTTTTCAAACCAACAGCTCAATTCATGGAATCAATACTAGAAATAAGAATAATCTTCACAAGGATTTAAAGTCACTTAGTCTTGTACAAAAAGGTGTGCATTATTCAGGAACACACATTTTCAATAACTTGCCAGCAGCCATGCTCAACAACCAATGAAATTCAGTTTAAGAGAAGCCTAAAGGATTTATTGGTGGCCAACTCCTACTCCATTGATGAATTTCTCAGTAGAACCATCTTATATATATATATATATATATATATATATATATATATATATATATATATATATATAAGTATAATATAACTTCTGCACAATTTCAGTGCGGTAATATGTTCATTGTAAATAAGTATTATAGTAGTTGTATTACACGTTTATTACCTTATAAATAAATAAAAAAACTTTTTTTTTAATTCAGTACATTAGTATTTGTAAAATGATTCTTTCATATAGTGTTCATTAAAAATGGCAATCATTCCACTTGGGACGTGTGGAATGGTACATTAGCTTATTTGTTTGAGTTATAAATATTTGTCTTGTATTGTTGTTTTCCTGACATGTTCTACATCCTGGAGGACCTCCTCACTACGGATCAATTGGAATGAAAGTAAATCTAATCTAATCTAATCTCTGGAGCTCCTACTTCGGATGCTGACATCCCAGCTGAGGGGTTGCTCGCTTTCCGGAAATACTATAGCTGTTCGTGCTTAGGCGGATGACGTGATGGTTCTACTCGGCAATATTGCGGAGATACTTCAGCTAAAGGCTGTCGTCGATGACTGTTGTCGTAGTTCGGGTGCACTACTTACTGAAGATAAATGTAGACTTATTTCTTTGGGATGTTTTGATGACGCAGTTGTTCCATGGGCTTCTGCTGTGGATCGGCACACGTCTCTCGGTATCATCATTATCGTTGTTTACTCAAAATGACGACGCTCAACTGGAAGTCTGTTACAGAAAAAAATGAGGGTGCGGTACCACAACATGAAAGGCGTTCTCTTACTCTGCTCCACAAAGTCCGAATACTGGATACATATGTCTAGTGCGAAGCTTATTACGTAGCCCAAGTTTACCCGCTTCCCTCGATGAAGGCGAAGAAACTACAACATTTGTGAAAACGACACACCTTTCGCTTACGGTATGAGGTGGTGTCAGAGCCTCGTTGCTCTGGTGGATTGGGCCTGACTGTTATACGAAGGAAGTGTCAGTATCGTCGTAAATGCCGTCTGCTTCGCGTCTGCTGTGCAGCGAGCCACCTTAATTTAAGTATTAACTGTATTTTTCTTACTTGTCACTTCTTCTTCCGTGTGTTTTTGCTCTTAGGAAGCTTTAATTGTCTAGTGCTAGTAATAGTGCTCCATAGATTTCGTGTTTGTTTTGAATACAATCAGAGAGAGTCCCTTTAGTCAACCATAGTGCCAGTAGTGCTAGTGTTTGCTTTTAATACAGTCCAGAGACAGTTAGTGCTATTTTCATTGTTTTCTACAAGGAGTGGCTAACAACCACAGTTTAGTCAACAATCAGCCGCCTTTAGTGAATTAGGTGAATTAGCAGTCTAGTTAAAAGTTGATTAACTCTCTACAGTAAATTGATTTCTTAGGATGGATATGATGTGTGACTGCTGTGTACGGACGCAGGAGGAGCTGGCCACTGTTCGCGAACAGCTGAACGTGTTGATGGCCGCGGTCAGCCGTCTTCAGGCTGCTGCCTCGGAGTGTAGCGGCAGTGGGGAGTCTGGTGCGTCGCATGGTACACCCCAGGTGTTACATGCTTCACTCGCTGTCCCTGCTGTCGAGACATCTTCGCGGTTACCGGGCGCGGTTGGGCCACCCTCTCCCCAAGGGGAGTGGCGGGTTCAGCAGCGTTCGCGGCGCACGAGGCGGAGGGTAAATGTGGAGGCTGGCCGTGTGACATCGCCCGCTCTGCCTGTGAGTGGACATGTGGCCGCTCCTTCAGCAAGGTCCGAGCAGGCACACGGGGGGAGGGGTTTATTAGTTATTGGCAGCTCCAACGTTAGGCGGGTGATGGAGCCCCTTAGGGAAATAGCGGAAAGGTCGGGATAGAAGGCCAGTGTTCACTCTGTCTGCTTGCTGGGGGGTCTCATCCGAGATGTGGAGGAGGCCCTGCCGGCGGCGATAGAGAGCACTGGGTGCACCCGACTGCAAATTGTTGCTCATGTCGGCACCAATGACTCCTGCCGTCTGGGTTCAGAGGTCATCCTCAGTTCGTACAGGCGGTTGGCGGAGTTGGTGAAGGCGGAAAGCCTCGCTCGCGGGGTGGAATCAGAGCTAACTATTTGTAGTATCGTTCCCAGAACCGATCGCGGTCCTCTGGTTTGGAGCCGAGTGGAAGACTTACACCAGAGGCTCAGAAGATTCTGCGGAGATCTGAGGTGCAAATTTCTCGACCTCCGCTATCGGGTGGAGAAATGTAGGGTCCCCCTGAATAGGTCAGGCGTGCACTACACGCCGAAAACGGCTACAAGGGTAGCGGAGTACGTGTGGATTGCACGTGGGGGTTTTTAGGTTAGAGAATTCCCTCCCTAGGTCCGACAAGACGCCTCCTGAGACGCGGCAAGGTAGGAGTAGGCAAAATGCAACAGGGAATAACAATATTAATGTGCTAATAGTAATCTACAGGAGCGTCTATAGAACGGTCCCAGAACTGCTCTCATTAATAAACGGTCACAACGCCCATATAGTACTAGGGACAGAAAGTTGGCTGAAACCAGACGTAAACAGTAATGAAATCCTAAACTCAGATTGGAATGTATACCGCAGAGACAGGGTGGACAGTGAAGGGGGAGACGTGTTTATAGCGATAAGAAGTGCAATAGTATCGAAGGAAATTGACGGAGATCCGAAATGTGAAATAATCTGGGTGAAGGTCACGGTTAAAGCAGGCTCAGACATGGTAATTGGATGTATCTATAGGCCCCCTGGCTCAGCAGCTGTTGTGGCTGAGCACCTGAAGGATAATTTGGGAAATATTATGAGTAGATTTCCCCACCGTGTTATAGTTCTGGGTGGAGATTTTAATTTGCCGGATACAGACTGGGATACTCAAACGTTCATAACGGGTGGCAGGGACAAAGAATCCAGTGAAATTTTTTTAAGTGCTTTATCTGAAAACTACCTTGATCAGTTAAACAGAGAACCGACTCGTGGCGATAACATATTAGACCTTCTGGTGACAAACAGACCCGAACTATTTGAAACAGTTAACAGAGGACAGGGAATCAGCGATCATAAAGCGGTTACTGCATCGATGATTTCAGCCGTAAATAGAAATATTAAAAAAGGTAGGAAGATTTTTCTGTTTAGCAAAAGTGACAAAAAGCAGACGTCTCAACACAAAATTTTGTCTCAAGTACAGATAGTGTTGAGGATCAGTGGACAAAGTTCAGAACCATCGTACAATATGCGTTAAATGAGTATGTGCCAAGCAAGATCGTAAGAGATCGAAAAGAGCCACCGTGGTACAACAACCGAGTTAGAAAACTGCTGCGGAAGCAAAGGGAACTTCACAGCAAACATAAACATAGCCAAAACCTTGCAGACAAACAAAAATTACGCGAAGCGAAATGTAGTGTGAGGAGGGCTATGCGCGAGGCGTTCAATGAATTCGAAAGTAAAGTTCTATTTACTGACCTGGCAGAAAATCCTAAGAAATTTTGGTCTTATGTCAAAGCGGTAGGTAGATGAAAACAAAATGTCCAGACACTCTGTGACCAAAATGGTACTGAAACAGAGGATGACAGACTAAATGCCAAAATACTAAATGTCTTTTTCCAAAGCTGTTTGACGGAGGAAGACTGCACTGTAGTTCCTTCTCTAGATTGTCGCACAGATGACAAAATGGTAAATATCGAAATAGACGACAGACGGATAGAGAAACAATTAAAATCGCTCAAAAGAGGAAAGGTCGCTGGACCTGATGGGATACCAGTTCGATTTTACACAGAGTACGCGAAGGAACTTGCCCCCCTTCTTGCAGCGGTGTACCGTAGGTCTCTAGAAGAGCGTAGCGTTCCAAAGGATTGGAAAAGGGCACAGGTCATCCCCGTTTTCAAGAAGGGACGTCGAACAGACGTGCAGAACTATAGACCTATATCTCTAACGTCGATCAGTTGTAGAATTTTGGAACACGTATTATGTTAGAGTATAATGACTTTTCTGGAGACTAGAAATCTACTCTGTAGGAATCAGCATGGGTTTCGAAAAAGACGGTAGTGTGAAACCCAGCTCGCGCTATTCGTCCACGAGACTCAGAGGGCCATAGACACGGGTTCACAGGTAGATGCCGTGTTTCTTAACTTCCGCAAGGCGTTCGATACAGTTCCCCACAGTCGTTTAATGAACAAAGTAAGAGCATATGGACTATCAGACCAGTTGTGTGATTGGATTGAAGAGTTCCTAGATAACAGAACGCAGCATGTCATTCTCAATGGAGAGAAGTCTTCCGAAGTAAGAGTGATTTCAGGTGTGCCGCAGGGGAGTGTCATAGGACCGTTGCTATTCACAATATAAATAAATGACCTTGTGGATGACATCGGAAGTTCACTGAGGCTTTTTGCGGATGATGCTGTGGTGTATCGAGAGGCTGTAACAATGGAAAATTGTACTGAAATGCAGGAGGATCTGCAGCGAATTGACGCTTGGTGCAGGGAATGCCAATTGAATCTCAATGTAGACAAGTGTAATGTGCTGCGAATACATAGAAAGATAGATCCCTTATCATTTAGCTACAAAATAGCAGGTCAGCAACTGGAAGCAGTTAATTCCATAAATTATCTGGGAGTACGCATTATAAGTGATTTAAAATGGAATGATCATATAAAGTTGATCGTCGGTAAAGCAGATGCCAGACTAACATTCATTGGAAGAATCCTAAGGAAATGCAATCCGAAAACAAAGGAAGTGTGTTACAGTACGCTTGTTCGCCCACTGCTTGAATACTGCTCAGCAGTGTGGGATCCGTACCAGATAGGGTTGATAGAGAAGATAGAGAAGATCCAACGGAGAGCAGCGGGCTTCGTTACAGGATCATTTACTAATCGCGAAAGCGTTACGGAGGTGATAGATAAACTCCAGTGGAAGACTCTGCAGGAGAGACGCTCAGTAGCTCGGTACAGGCTTTTGTTAAAGTTTTGAGAATATGCCTTCACCGAAGAGTCAAGCAGTATATTGCTCCCACCTACGTATATCTCGCGAAGAGACCATGAGGATAACATCAGAGAGATAAGAGCCCACACAGAAGCATACCGACAATCCTTCTTCCCACGAATAATACGAGACTGGAATAGAAGGGAGAACCGATAGAGGTACTCAGGGTACCCTCCGCCACACACCGTCAGGTGGCTTGCGGAGTATGGATGTAGATGTAGATGTAGATGTAGAAGAAGCAGATGCTTTATGTGCAACTTACTGTTTTAACAATAACTCAAGAAACTCACACATTCACGTCCCCTTTATTCCTCTGTGTCCGTCGTGACAGTCTTGATGTTGGTCGCATACGTTACAAGTTAAAACACATTCTTGACGTCTGTCTTGCGATGAGCTACACTCCTGGAAATGGAAAAAAGAACACATTGACACCGGTGTGTCAGACCCACCATACTTGCTCCGGACACTGCGAGAGGGCTGTACAAGCAATGATCACACGCACGGCACAGCGGACACACCAGGAACCGCGGTGTTGGCCGTCGAATGGCGCTAGCTGCGCAGCATTTGTGCACCGCCGCCGTCAGTGTCAGCCAGTTTGCCGTGGCATACGGAGCTCCATCGCAGTCTTTAACACTGGTAGCATGCCGCGACAGCGTGGACGTGAACCGTATGTGCAGTTGACGGACTTTGAGCGATGGCGTATAGTGGGCATGCGGGAGGCCGGGTGGACGTACCGCCGAATTGCTCAACACGTGGGGCGTGAGGTCTCCACAGTACATCGATGTTGTCGCCAGTGGTCGGCGGAAGGTGCACGTGCCCGTCGACCTGGGACCGGACCGCAGCGACGCACGGATGCACGCCAAGACCGTAGGATCCTACGCAGTGCAGTAGGGGACCGCACCGCCACTTCCCAGCAAATTAGGGACACTGTTGCTCCTGGGGTATCGGCGAGGACCATTCGCAACCGTCTCCATGAAGCTGGGCTACGGTCCCGCACACCGTTAGGCCATCTTCCGCGTACGCCCCAACATCGTGCAGCCCGCCTCCAGTGGTGTCGCGACATGCGTGAATGGAGGGACGAATGGGGACGTGTCGTCTTCAGCGATGAGAGTCGCTTCTGCCTTGGTGCCAATGATGGTCGTATGCGTGTTTGGCGCCGTGCAGGTGAGCGCCACAATCAGGACTGCATACGACCGAGGCACACAGGGCCAACACCCGGCATCATGGTGTGGGGAGCGATCTCCTACACTGGCCGTACACCACTGGTGATCGTCGAGGGGACACTGAATAGTGCACGGTACATCCAAACCGTCATCGAACCCATCGTTCTACCATTCCTAGACCGGCAAGGTAACTTGCTGTTCCAACAGGAAAATGCACGTCCGCATGTATCCCGTGCCACCCAACGTGGTCTAGAAGGTGTAAGTCAACTACCCTGGCCAGCAAGATCTCCGGATCTGTCCCCCATTGAGCATGTTTGGGACTGGATGAAGCGTCGTCTCACGCGGTCTGCACGTCCAGCACGAACGCTGGTCCAACTGAGCCGCCAGGTGGAAATGGCATGGCAAGCCGTTCCACAGGACTACATCCAGCATCTCTACGATCGTCTCCATGGGAGAATAGCAGCCTGCATTGCTGCGAAAGGTGGATATACACTGTACTAGTGCCGACATTGTGCATGCTCTGTTGCCTGTGTCTATGTGCCTGTGGTTCTGTCGGTGTGATCATGTGATGTATCTGACCCCAGGAATGTGTCAATAAAGTTTCCCCTTCCTGGGACAATGAATTCACGGTGTTCTTATTTCAATTTCCAGGAGTGTATTTTGGGGTTGACGTTTTATTTCACCGTGAAATTCCTAAAGACTCGTTAAGAAGAAATTCCTTGTCCGAATCCCGTTGAAAGAGGATCGCTACAAATAACCCGGACGTCAGGTGGGTTCAATATGTCTTCCGATTTTGCCGATGCGCGTAGCGTCCTCGTGGTATACGGTAGTAAATATCTTGATTCCAACAAACGAGCGACTTTTGTGTATTGTGCTTAGCGACACGGATTTGTGTAGTCGTTGTACGTTCACAGATACGATACGACATCGTTTTACTTTTGGGAGTCATATGGGAAACTGGTCTTCGATTAGGACACTATCGGCTTTCCTTACTTCTGATATTATACACTACGCACGTCATATTACGCCCAGATTCTGTCTTCTTTCCACGGTCGAAAACTCTTACCGTAATGTGGTTGCTGGGACAATTTGTTCATTGTGTCGTAGAAGGTGAGGAGGCAGGTCACATGGTCTTCAGGAAGTACATGATCAGGACTTATAGGACATTCTTACAACTGCCTCGATATCGAGACCTCTTTGCCAAAATGATGAATCTTGTTTTTCGTTGCCAAGGTGTTCGTTAATTTCATTTTCCTGAGGATAGGTGTTTCCTTTGTTATGCACGTTCTCACCTGTTTTGCTCCGGTTTGTTATCTCCTAGTTTCCACGCTCGTTTTGTTTTGTGTTTTGCCTCAGAATCGCTCCAGTTATATTGTATAATGTGTGTAAATGAAGTGCATATACTGTATACATGAGCGTATACAGGGTGAGTCACCTAACGTTACCGCTGGATATATTTCGTAAACCACATCAAATACTGACGAACCGATTCCACAGACCGAACGTGAGGAGAGGGGCTAGTGTAATTGTTTAATACAAACCATACAAAAATGCACGGAAGTATGTTTTTTAACACAAACCTACGTTTTTTAAATGGAACCACGTTAGTTTTGTTAGCACATATGAACATATAAACAAACACGTAATCAGTTCCGTTTGTTGCATTGTAAAATGTTAATTACATCCGGAGAGATTGTAACTTAAAGTTGACGCTTGAAACCTCCGACGTTCAGTTGCGTGTTGTAACAAACACGGGCCACGGTCGGCGAGCAGCATCTGCAGGGACATGTTTACGATGACGACCGTGTTTACGAGTGTGGCTGTGGTGCACTGTTGTGGTTTGGTCTAGCTGTCGCAGTGTCCGCATGTAGCGCTTGCTGCTATTGTTATTCTGCATTCGTCTCCGCACGCAGACCAACTGTAGTACACCGTGTTACCAGACGTCTGTGATAGTGTAGTGTTGT
The DNA here is from genome assembly GCF_021461395.2 of Schistocerca americana. NCBI lineage: Eukaryota > Metazoa > Arthropoda > Insecta > Orthoptera > Acrididae > Schistocerca > Schistocerca americana. The sequence goes on from NC_060130.1 coordinate 356,075,604, forward strand.
AGGAACTGTGACCATGGTGTATTCGAACTCTGAAAAGGCGGAGATGATACTCATCTATGGCGAGTGTCGACGAAACGCAGCTGAAGCCTGCAGGGTGTATGCAGAACAGTACCCGGACAGAGAGCATCCAACGTGCCGCACATTGCAAAACATCTACCGCCAACTGTATGCAACAGGTATGGTCGTAGCACGCAAACGGGTCCGTAACAGGCCCGTCACAGGAGAAGCGGGTGCAGTTGGTGTGTTAGCTGCTGTTGCCATGAACCCACACATGAGTACACGGGACATTGCGAGAGCCGGTGGACTGAGTCAAAGTAGTGTCATGCGCATACTGCATTGTCACCGCTTTCACCCGTTTCATGTGTCGCTACATCAGCAATTACATGGTGATGACTTTAATCATCGAGTGCAATTCTGTCAATGGGCATTAACAGAGAATGCGTTGCAGTTCTATCTGTTTACCGATGAAGCGGGTTTCACAAACCACGGGGCAGTGAATCTACGGAACATGCATTACTGGTCCGTGGACAATCCTCGCTGGCTCAGACAGGTACAGCGACAGCGACCGTGGACTGTAAATGTATGGTGCGGAATCGTTGGCGACCACCTCATTGGTCCTCACTTCATTGCAGGGGCCCAAACAGCTGCAACATACATCGCGTTTCTACAGAATGATCTGCCAACGTTGCTCGAAAATGTCCCACTGGTAACGTGTCGACGTACGTGGTATCAGCATGATGATGCACCTGCACATTCCGCAATTAACACTAGGCTGACCCTTGACAGGATGTTTGACGGGCGTTTCGTAGGACGTGGAGGACGCATAAATTGGCCAGCCCGTTCCCCTGATCTTACACCTCTGGACTTCTTTCTGTGGGGTACGTTAAAGGAGAATGTGTACCGTGATGTGCCTACAACCCCAGAGGATATGAAACAACGTATTGTGGCAGCCTGAAGCGACATTACACCAGATGTACTGCGGTGTGTACGACATTCATTACGCCAGAGATTGCAATTGTGTGCAGCAAATGATGGCCACCACATTGAACATCTATTGGCCTGACATGTCGGGACACACTCTATTCCACTCCGTAACTGAAAACGGAAATCACGTGTGTACGTGTACCTCACCCCTCATGGTAATGTACATGTGCGTCAGTGAAAAAGACCAATAAAAAGGTGTTAGCATGTGGACGTAATGTGCTGTTCCAGTCTCTTCTGTACCTAAGGTCCATCACCGTTCCCTTTGGATCCCTACGTAATTCGGTGCTCTCCGATACACACGATCGAACAGCGGAGGAGTGGTACTCAAACGTCAACTTTAGGTTACAATATCTCAGGATGTAATTAATATTTTACAATGCAACAAACGGCACTGAATACGTATTTGTTTATATGTTCAGATGTGCTAACAAAACTAACGGGGTTCCATTTAAAAAAACGTAGGTCTGCGTTAAAAAACATACTTCCGTGCATTTTTTATGGTTTGTATTAACCAATTACACTAGCCCCCCTCCTCACGTTCGGTCTGTGGAATCGATTCGTCAGTATTTGATGTGGTTTACGAAATATATCCAGCGGTAATGTTAGGTGACTCACCGTGTATAATCTTTGCGACCAAATCGGAATTATTATGTGTAGATGGAGGGCTTAGTTTACGATTTAGAATATGGTTTCATTCGCTAGGTTTCTGCTCTTGGATTTCTATATAAAAATTTAAAAAATAAAAATAAATAATTTTTTAAAAAATAATAAAATTATAAAAACTACAAAAAATGATGATACATAGAATGAGAGCTGGGTATTGGTTTGTCGGGTATGTTCTTGGGGTAGATTCTTTTTTCAATTCTGTTATAATTAATTTTTTCTCACATTTGCAGCTTTTATTACATGATGATTTGACTATGGTCTTCTGAAGTTTCATGAGTTTCATGGTAGTACCAAGTCACTCTGATAAAAAAAATAAAAGAAGTGAATAGGCTGACGGTTTATATTTATTTATTTATTTTATTTATTTAACCTGATCAGATTAGGGCCATCAGGCCCTCTCTTACATCGGACCAGTGTTTCACACATGCAGCATTTCACACATCAGAGTTACATCATGACAATAGTTTAAATAAGAAAATTAGATTACTCTAGTGACAATATGAATGAAAAGTAATGACTAAGACCTAATAAAGTAAATGCTCGCAGTATTTTTACATCAGGTGCTATACATACAAATTATGATAAAAGCAATAATAATAACAGTAAAAAAAATCAAATAATAATGACACACATGAGAAAAATTGGCAATAGTAATGAAGATTTGTGCAGATGTACATTAATATCTTTGTGTGTAAAGTAGATGTTTACTAATATAGCGAGTTTTGGGGGAGGGAGATTTAAGGAGGGGGAAAGAGGGAAGTAATGAGGTGAAGTGCATTCATCTACAGAGGAAGGCATTACTGTTGCTTAAATAGATACGTAATTAACTGTTTTGTGAAGCCGGACATGTTTTTAAGTTCTCTAACATAACGAGGGAGGTTATTCCAGAGTCGGGTTCCCGCTGCTGTAAAGGACTTGGAGAAAGTGACTGAGCGATGCAATGGAACAGAGAGGATTTTATTATGATGGGAACGTGTGTTTCTGTCATGTTGTTCTGACATAAGCGTTAAGGACGAGGAGAGGTATGAGGGACATTGTACATTTAGAAGGCAATAGATGAGACAGAGTGTATGGAAATCTCTGCGTTTGTCTGCACGCAGCCAGGACAATTTTGCATATGCTGGTGAAATGTGATTAAAAAGTCGAACGTCACAGATATATCGGACGCAGGCATTCATGACCAGTTCCAGACGTCGCGAATTTTCCTGAGAGAGGCCTTGTAGGATAATATCGCTGTAGTCAATGATTGGGAGTATAAGCGTTTGTACTAATTTCTTTTTCAGATCGAATGGGGAGAGTTTTTTATATTTTTGTAGGACATGAAGGGATGCTGATGCTTTTTTTCACACTGCAGTTACGTGCTCTGTTCAATTTAGATTTTCATCTATTATTACTCCCAAACTCTTTGCTGAGGGAGAGAAGTTAATATTTGTTCCATTTAGGATAAGAGATGGTACGGATTCCCGATGTTTTGGGCTAATGAGCCTTGAGTGACCAATAAGTACCGCTTGGGTTTTAGATGGGTTTAGTTTTAGTCCTATCTCCTGTGCCCATTTTGATAGTGCATCGAGGTCAGTATTGAAATTTTCAATAGCTTTCTTAAGATTCGCACTTAGATACTACTGAAGGTCATCAGCGTACATATGATATTTGCAATAGGTCAGAACCGATGACACATCATTGACATACAGAGAGAAGAGTATAGGACCTAATACTGAGCCTTGGGGAACGCCTGACACTACCTGCCGCCATTGTGATTTTATATTCCCGGACAGGACGCGTTGCTGACGAGACGTCATGTATGAGCGAAACCATTGCACTGCGCTTGGTGAGAAATTTAGACCGCTAAGTTTGGCTAGTAAGATGTCGAAGTCGACAGTATCAAATGCTCTGCTGAAATCGTGAGGGACGAGCGTTCGAATGTAACTGGAGTCAATTTTCATCTTTTATATTTTGACCTATGTAGGTAATCATTTGAACATTGGTTTGCTGCAGGTTGCTCAGTTGTGAGATTTTCTGGGTTCCGCATTCTTTCGAAGGATTCAATTCTATGATAGTCTAATCCTTGAACAGACGGTCAGGTGGCCGTAGTAAAATTGCTGAAGATGCTTGTAGTTGTTTATGGTTGCTTCGACTGCCAACAAAAATAAAAAGCTGTAAAACGCTTGACGCCCGAATGTGATATCGAGGCTCGTCCTCGGTTACATTTTTATAGCGCCTTTTGTCTGAATGTTGAAGTCGTGAGCGAAATGATAGCAGAGCTACAAGTTATTTGACTTTCTGACGCACCGGGTGTTGCAGTTTCACCAAATAACAGTAATCGATTGCCTGGCGGACTGTCTGCCTCTAAACGCCACACACGCCAGATACCCGGGGCCCATTTATTTGCTCCCGGCAGCGGCTACCGCCGCGACGCTGCGCTCCCTCGCCCCTTGTCGTAAGCGTCTGCTACGGCTCACCGCGTCGGGTAGTATAAAATAGTTTAATATTGTCGAGTGTTGCACCGATAAATATGTCCACGACTTACATTTTACGCTCGACAGCCACAAAGGTATACGACACAAAACTCTTTCTATAGGTTGTGATCCAATTAAAATACCTCACTGCGTCATTTAATGTTGTTGTTAATGCTACATATCTCACTTTTCCTGTTAGAGGCAGTTCTTTATGCAATTGTTTCGTCAGTAATTTGTGTGTTTCCGTCAAGTTACAGTAAGTAACAGTGGTGCAATGCGTTTCACTGTCGTCGTTTGATTCCGCACGGTAAATGCATGCAATAAAGTGTGTGAATATTTTACAGCGTATGATCTACAGCAAGGAGGCACACTGCATGTGTTGAGGACCACGTGTGGATTCGTGTAGAACTTCACGGTAATAGAAAGTGATTTCTGAAGTATTAAAAAGAAAAATAATGGTTAATGTCGCCGCCTCTAGATCGCTGGGTCCCGGGTTCGATTCTCGGCTGTGTCTGACACTTTTTTTCACTCGGGCATTGCGTATTTGCATTGTCCTAGTCACCTCATCTCATCTTTATCGTTGCGCATGTAGCCGAAGTGGCGTCAAAAAGAAAGTCTCGCTTCAGGCTGCCGAACAACCGCAGACGGGGCTCCCAGATATTTAATTTCAATGCGCAAATGTCTATTTTTGGGCAGTAATTAGTCTTATCTTCGTAGCCCCTCCGGGAGCGATACTTCAGGGTTTTCAGTATATTTCCAGATTCCTCGATTACTACTGCTTCTGTAAACATTGTATAGAAGCTTCCCCTGGATAGGTGTCATTTCTCTTCTATCGTCTGCCGGCTGATGTTTTTCAGCATCTGCATGACACTCTCCCATGGGTAAAACAAACATGTCACCATTCGTGCTCTGCTATTTTGTAAACATATAATATCCCCTGTTAGTCCTATTTTGTATGAGTCCCACACGCTTGATAAATATTCTAGGATGGGTAGCACGAGTGTTCTGTAAGCATCCTAATTTGTAGACTCTCGGGAGTCTACCAATGAACCGAAGCCTGCCACATGACTTATCACTGAGTCAGTGTGATAATTCCATTTCATATCCCTGCAGACAGCCACTTCCAGGTATTCGCATGAGATGTCTGATTCCAATTGTGAATCAGTGATATTATAATGAAAGTATACTAACTTTCTCCATATTGTGAAGTGTATAATTTTAAATACACCTGCCTAATGTCCTATAGGGTCCCCGCGAGCACGCAGAAGTGCCGCAACACGACGTGGAATGGACTCGACTTATGTCTGAAGTAGTCCTGGAAGGAATTGACACCATGAATCCTGCAGGACTATCCATAAATCCGTAAGAGTACGAAGGGGCCGAGATCTCTTCTGACCAGCACGTTGCAAGGCATCCCAGATATGCTTAATGATCATGTCTGGGGAGCCTGGTGGCCAGCAGACGTGTTTAAACTCAGAAGTGTTTCTGGAGCCACTCTGTAGCAGTTCTGGAAGTTTGGGGTGTTGCATTGTCGAGCTGGAAGTGCCCAAGTCCGTCGGAACGCACACTGGAATGAATGGATGCTGATGATCAACAGGATGCTTACGTACGTGTCACCTGTGAGAGTCGTATCTAAACGTATCATGGGTCCCATATCACTCCAACTGCACACGCCCCATACCTTTACAGAGCCTCCACCAGCTTGAACAGTGCCCTGCTGACATGCAGGGCCCATAGATTCATGAGGTTGTCTCCATACCCGTATATGTCCATCAACTCGATACGATTTGAAACGAGACTCTTCCGACCAGAGCCAGCCGCTGTGGTCGAGCGGTTCTAGGCGCTTCAGTCTGGAACCGCGGGACCGGTACGGTCGCGGGTTCAAATCCTGCCTCGGGTATGGATGTGTGTGATGTCCTTAGGTTAGTTAGGTTTAAGTAGTTCTAAGTTCTAGGTGACTGATGACCTCAGATGTTAAGTCCCATAGTGCTCAGAGCCATTTGAACCATTTGAAGATCTGCAACAATCCGACGCCTTGGACTCACTGTCATCGACCATCCTCTATACAGTCCCGACTTGGCCCCATCCGACTTTCATCTGTTTCCAGAACTTAAAGAACACCTTCGAGGAATTCAGTTTAATTGCGATGAAGCGGTGTAAGTAGAAGCGAAGTTAGGGCTCCATCACGGTATCAACAACTTGGTCTCCCGTTCGTTTCTTCCGACCAAGCAAATGTTTCCACTCATCAACAGTCCAACGTCGGTGTTGACGGGCCCAGGCGAGGCGTAACGTTTTGTGTCGTGCAGTCATCAAGGGTACTCGAGTGGGTCTTCGTCCCCGAAAGCCCATATCGGTGATGTTTCGTTGAATGATTCGCACTCTGACACTTTTTGATGGCCCAGCACTGAAATCTGCAGCAGTTTGCCCAAAAGCTGCACTTCTGTCACATTGAAAGATTCTCTTCAGTCGTCGTTTGTCCCGTTCTTGCAGGATCTCTTTCCGACTGCAGTGATGTTGGAGATTTGATGTTTTACCGGATTCTTGATGTTCACGGTACACTCGTGAAATGGTCGTACGGGAAAATCCGTACTTCATCGATGTGTCCCATCGCTCATGCGCCAACTGTAACATCACGTTCAGACTCACTTAACTCTTGATAACCTGTCATTGTAGCAGCAGTCACTGATTTAACAACTGCGTCAGACACTTGGTGCCTTATATAGGCGTTGCCGACGGCAGCGTCGTATTCTGCCTGTTTACATATATCTGTATTTGGATACGCATGTCTATACCAGTTTCTTTGGTGCTGCAGCGTATCTATGTCATCATTTAACGTAAGTTGTAAATCTTTGCTCTAGTTTGAACGCTTATCAGTATCAGAGTGAATAATTGTGCACAGATTCTCTAATAGTACTTTATTACAGATATCTGCACAAGATGCAAAAAATCTAAAGTTACTGTTTCTATTGTCTGCCAGATCATTAACGCACAACATTAACAGCAAGCATCCCAAATCACCTTCCTGGGGCACACCTGATATATAACTTCTGCATCTGTCAATCACTAGCCATTCAAGATAAAATGCTGCGTCCTTCTTAAGAAGCAGTCTTCAATCCAGCCACAAATTTCGTTTGCTACCCCATCTGATGGTGCTTTCGCTATTAGACGTAAGAATGAAAATGAGTCAAATGCATTTATAAAGTTAAGAAATAGACTCGGAAATGATATGTTACAAAGTGAGCTCGCAGAAACGAAGGGTGAAAATTGCTGATCGTATCCCACGATATCAGCTGAGTCGCTCACAAGAAATTCATGTTTTCTGGTAGAAAAAATCATGAGTTCTACCAGGGGGTGATAAAATGCATGCTTGCTCGAATCGATCGGTGTCTCCCGTAGTCCTTCACCTTTTTTCCTGCTGCCCAACAACTTAGTTCATTCGGCAGCAATGAATCGCCAATTCCCCGCTGACGACACTTTTCCAGCAGCCGCATTCAAAAGATGTGTCAGATGTCGACTTTTTCCTCTTCGTAGAACTAATTATACACCTGAAAGATTTGAGATTCGACTGGTCTGAGGAAATACTGATGCCTGGGAGCGACAGATTGAAGAGAATTCCGAAATAATATTTCTCCAAGAGCCGGCTGCATAAAGCATTCGACCTTAGATTAACATAGAACTTGAAATCGGATCAAGCTTACCTCGGAATCTACACTGCATAAACGTTAGATCCAGTTTATGTCGTTGTGAAGTAGGACCATCTCTAACTTGCGAAAATTCACGGATCGAAATCAAGTTCAAATATAATCACCAGTTTACAATGTAGTCGCATAACGAAACAACACTTTCGTTTTGTGCAAATACAAATTAAAATAATAAAGAAGTTGTTATTAACACGTTAATATGGAAGTATGCCATTCCCACACTGCTGATTCTCGAAATATTTTTTCGACCTGTAAGGTTAGGTTAAGGGAATTATCTGCTGTGTAAGTAGTGAATGCAGGTGCTGATTGATCTCATAACAATTCTTGGAGACGTCTCATAATTTATGTGATTAGCTTATAGGTGTTTTGTAGACACTTAGCTGGTGAGTAAGAAAGAAAAATCGAAATATTTGTGTGACCAGTTAAGTACGTTGATTTGGACAGCAGTCAGTAATAACTGAACACCTCTTGTAAATGTGCTGTCTAGGCTCGCGTAGCAATAATTATACACTGCGTTTTAAATTGCGTGTTTAAATTGCTGAACAACTGCGTACGTGTTGACGAAAATAACATATGCAATTATAAGTAAGTCATTTAACAAGTTAATATGTATCATGGAAGACCTGAACTATTGTTTCGGTAGGTCAGATGTTGTGTTCTATGTATACAGTACCGGATCTCGGGTTCAAATGCAGGCTACTTCTCGAAATTTTTTTCCATTTAATACTACTTCCTCTACTGTATCGATCAAGAAAATAATTATTACAACTCTACGTTTTGAAACCATACCATACTTACGTTTTCCAAGCGTTCTCGGCTACTGTGTGTGGGCAAAAATTTGAATGCAAGAACGTTATGTGATGTGAATTACATTGATTATTTTCGTTTACTTTACAGGTATCTGAGTACTCTGATGTATCTACTGAGGACGACAAACGGCGAACACATTCTTCGAATTAAATGATAAATCATTCAAGGTGCAGCTACACGTCGACAGAAACATTGTCCAGAAGTTAGAAACAAGGCTGAATGTGTCTACTGAAACCAACCAAAAGAAACCAGCCACTGACTCCAGTGTGCACACGACTTTTAACATAAATATTACATGCTACGCAAAGTTTTCTGAAGCTGCTTCATTATTTGTTGAAAACGGAGACAGCAACAGTTTGCAGAGCTGTCCACGAAGCATCGGCCTGCATTGCCTCACTGAAAAAAGAATTCGTCAAAATCCCTACGGAAGGAACTGACGTTTGGAAAACCACGCAAATACTCCTGTTGAAGAACTTCAGCCATTTGAACGTGGTCGCATTGTGGTTCTATGGGAAGATGGACTGACGTATCGACAGATTTGTTGCATCTGTTGGGCCCAATGTATCATTGGTGTGTCCCTGCCTTTAGCAGTGGTCTTTGGAAAATGCCCACATCTGTAGACCAGGTTCTGGATGTCTACATCTACATACATACTCCGCAACCCACTGGTACGTGGAGGAGGATACTCTATGCCACTACTAGTAACAACATTAATCTCTCCAATCTTATCTTCGTGGTCCTTAAGCGAAAGGAGAATCGCTCTGCAGTTAGCCCCAAATACCGGTTCTCTAAATTTTCCCAGTAGTGCTCCTCGGAGAGAATGTTTTCTTTCCTCCAGTGGTTCCCATTTGAGTTCCCGAAGGATCACGGTAATATCTGCATGTTGTTTGAACCTAACGGTAACACTTCTAGCAGTCCGCCTCTGAACTGCTTTTATCCGACTTGGTGCACATTCCAGACACTGGAAAAATACTCAACAACGGATCGCACTAATGTCCTACATACAGTCTCCTTTGCAGATGAAGCAGATTTTCCTAAAAGTCTCGAAATAAATTGAAGTCCATCATTCGCCTTCCCTACTACAATCCTTACATGCTCATTCCATTTCATACTGCTTTGCAACGTTACGTCTAGATATTTAATGGATGTGACTGTGTTCAGTAGCACACTACTCATGCTGTATTCGAACACTGTGTGTTTGTTTTTCCTACTCATGTGGAAACACTTACATTTTTCTACATTTAGAGCCAATTACCATTTATCACACCAATTAGAAATTTGGTTCGTCTTGTACCCTCCTACAGTCACTCAACGACGATAACTTGCCGTACACCACAGCATCGTCAGCAAACAACCGCAGATTGCTGCACACCCTGTCGGCCAGATCATTTATGTATATAGGAAGTTGACAGCGGTTGTATCACACTTTCCTGGGTCACTCCTGACGATACTATTGTCTCTGATGAACACTCGCCGTCCATAGAGTGCAGACGCACGCCAAGATCGACGCATTGTGTTATCAACAGTGGCCGACTGACATTCATCCAGGGACGAAATCCCCGCCCATGTCCCATCTATATGAGAACGAAGGCTTTCGCGGCGGCACTGTTGTATAAAACATTCTCGGACCTCTTGCCGCGTCAATTCAGGGTATAGCCTCGAGGTTTCGACAATTTCCACCATCGTCTTCGTCAGGAGCATCTGACTGTCAAAATTCCTACTGTGGTGGCCTTACATAGCCCAAAGACGGATTCTGATTGGTCGGTAGTTTCGTCATGATGTCGCAGACGGTGTAAACGTCTGTGCTCGTAGCGCCATGGCGCCCACCGTAGCGTAAACGTTGCGACGAATATCTCGGGGACTTCTCTGCATCGAGAGCTCGCTTCCACCGCTAAGATTATATCCGCCATCACGGTTGTAGGTTTTCTCACACATTCTTATCCCTACAGCCTCTTCAATGATAGAGTCCCAGTATGTGGAAGCCTGGGGCAAAACTTTTATTTCTTCAAACAGTATTTTATGTTTGTTTGTGAGGCTGCGCTCAGCAACTGCATATTACTCCAGTTCTCGATTTTTAATATGCCGTTGATGTTATGCATCTGTTGTGTTATCAGGGACCATTGGGAACCGTCTCCCTGCAGCAGGATTAAGATCACGTGTGGCTCTGATCAGGCTACCACTGGCACCAAAACACCGCCAAGCATGGCTGCTCTTGGTGTCGTGAAAAAGTTGAGTGGGGGGCGGAATGGCGCTCTGTTGTCTTCAGTGATGAGAGTAGGTTTTGTCTGTATGCGATTGATGGATGTACACATATATGGCGTAGACCTGGTGATGTGCGAGTTCCAGAATGCGTTCGCTCATGGCACACGGGTCCCATCCCAGGTTTCATGGTGTGTGGGGCAACAGTAACAACATGCTGCCACAAAAAATTATTCAAATGGCTCTGAGCGCTATGGGACTTAAAATCTGTGGTCATCAGTCCCCTAGAACTTAGAACTACTTAAACCTAACCAACCTAGGGCACCATACACATCCACGCCCGAGGCAGGATTCGAACCTGCGACCGTAGCGGTCGTATGCTGTCACATTTTGGGTTCCTGCAGGGTAATGAAACCAGTATCCGCTACACTGCAAAGACTGTTATTGTCACTTCTTCGACAGGAAAGTTATGTGCTTTTTCAGCAGAAAAATGCACGTCCATGTACGGCAGCTGTGACGGAACGTGGTGTGTAACAAGTGCGGAGACCGGCAACATCACCAGATCTCTAGCCAATTTAACACATGACAGGATAAAGCGGTAACTTACTCGTTTCCCAGAACCTGGAAGAAACCATTGTTAAATTGCAACAAAAGACGCAAGATGCCTGGGACAGTTTATCACAGAATTCCATTTGGCACATTTGTGGTTGTTTGCGTGCGAGAATACACGTCAACATTGGTGTCTATGGTCACAGGTTCGAATCCTACCTCGGGCATGGATGTGTGTGCTGTCCTTAGGTTAGTTAGGTTTAAGTAGTTGTAAGTCTAGGGGGCTGATGACCTCAGATGTTACGTCCCATAGTGCTCAAAGCCATTTGAACCATTTGGACATTGCTGTCAGTGGGGATACACTGTGTACTGATTCGAGTGTTTGGGCCACCTTTACTATGACACGTATGTTTCATTTGGTCTGTTACTTTATTTGCCAACGAAATGACCTTCTCCTTGAGGGTGTTGCTTTCTTTCTGGCTGTGTAGTAAGACCTGTTGGTTGTTCTCTCCCTGCATAGTAAACTTAAACGTTGGGAGGAGGAGGAGGAGGAGAAGGAGATGGAGATTAGTGTTCAACGTCCCGTCGACAACGAGGTCATTACAGAAGGACCATAAATTAGGGTTAGGGAATGATGGGGGAGGAAAGCGGCCGTGCCCTTTTGAACTAACCATCTCGACATTTACCTTAAACGATTTAGGGAAATCACGGAAAACCTAAGTCACGATGAGCGCACGCAGGTTTGAATCTTTGTCCTCCCGAACACGAGTCCTGTGTGCTAACCACTGCGCTACCCAGTCGGTTAAACGGTGGGGTGGAAGCTTGTAACGGCTCCCGTTTTCCAATTAACTTTGAATGAGGCTTATAGCTTGAGCTACAATTTCAAGATTGAATCTTTTATGTACTTTAACTCGGGTCAGCTACCGCTATTATGGACCTAAAATAAAATTACCTTGTAAATATTAATTTTGCAGAACAAAAGACTGTGATTTGGGCTCTAGAATATGCATCTGAATATATGAATAATGTCCCGCTCCCTGCGAATATCAAAGGAATACTCCGCCAGAGAACAAAGAGTAAACAGTTCTCGCAGCTTCACTCACTGAAATTAAGAACTGCGTAACAAGTAAATTGATTCCTCATATAGTCTCTTGGTAAAAGAAACTGATGTCTGCAGAAAGCAAAATCCACTACAGTGCATGACAAAAAAGTGAAGCCTCCAGAAGACATGGTCGGATGTCAATGTAACTTCGTACACGTACACACCGTCGGTGGGTATGTGAATGACTAAGAGTTGCAATTCCCTTGACCGTTACACTGGACCGAGCGAGGTGGCGCAGTGGTTAGCACACTGGACTCGCATTCGGGAGGACGACGGTTCAATCCCGTCTCCGACCATCCTGATTTAGGTTTTCCGTGATTTCCCTAAATCGTTTCAGGCAAATGCCGGGATGGTTCCTTCGAAAGGGCACGGCCGATTTCCTTCCCAATCCTTTCCTAACCCGAGCTTGCGCTCCGTCTCTCATGACCTCGTTGTCGACGGGACGTTAAACACTAACCTCCATCCACCGTTACACTGGCCACCAGAGTAGTTCGTGTTTCGTGTTGTTACCAGGCCTGGAACGTTAAAGGAGCGGCGTGAACAGCGTCAGATCTTGAATGATAACTGTGCAGGACACGGAGATTCTGCGTACTGCTGTGACACAGCGTTACCAGCACCTGACACTGTTTGAAAGGGTCTCCATTCGGCAAGATGGTAGAATCGTGCGGTATCCGGACTTGCGGGCTATTCTAATGTGACAATGGTCCGATGTTGGCCTGCATGGGAACGTGAGGGCAGGCATACTCATAGCCGAGGTTCCGGTCGACCACGTGTGACCGCCTTAAAGGAAGATCGCGATATTGCGCATCAAACTCATTGTAACCCCTTGACATCTGCGCCTACCATCCGATAACAAGCAACGGACTCCCTGCGACATTCTATATCATCCTCCAACATTAGTCAGAAACTATAGTATGAATAGGCTGCTGCTAATCCCACAAAACAAACGGCTACATTTGGAGAAGTCCCGTGGCCGGCAAGCACAGACTACTGATGAATGGCGTGACTCTGTGTTCAGCGGTGAATCGTCGTTCTGCACTACCTCGAATGACCATCGTCGGTGAGTATGGCGGCGAGTTGGGGAGAGGTCCCTCTCTTCCAGTTTTTTGCACAGGCATAGTGGTGTTAAACGTGGCGTCATAGAGTGAGGAGCCATCGGGCATGACTTGTGGTCGCGGCTGGTAGTGGTCTGGGAAACTCTGACGTCACAACGATACATTACGGACGGACATATTGCATCCTCAAGTGTTACTTCCCATGCGATAGTATCAGGGTGCCATTTTCAACAGGACAATCCTCGTTCACAAGTGGCACGAGTCTATATGAATTTTCTGGGTAATGTTGAGGTACTTCTGTGGTCAGCAAGATCCCCAGATATATCCCCGACAGAATATGTGTGGGACAAGCTCGGATGTCAACAGCGTCCAATTGTCGGTATCCTGGACATCAAAAACCAATTACAACAGTTGTCGGCCAGTTTCCCTCAGGAGAGGAAACAACGGCTTTATGGCACTCTGACACGCTTGCCAACCGAATCAGTGCATGTATCCAGGCTAAACAGGGTGTAATGCCACAGTTGAAAGTGTCCTCATACTTTCATGTTCTTTGTAAATTTGACTCGATTTTGCAATCAACGAAATAACGGCACATGCCATCTCAGTCTCAATAATCGGAGTTTCATTTCTTTCCTCCTCTCCCCCTTCGCCCCCCCCCCCCCCCCCCGTGGGCATCACTTTTTTGACAGGCAGTGTATATTCCTGATTTAAGTTACATGCAGTGCGTCTTGTATTATTAAATTACTGATAAATTTTAAATAGTTTAGTTACGTCGCCAAAAGCCTGGTGCAGTGATATCCCGGTCAGTCTTCAATAAATTCAATACAACGACTATGTGCAATCAATTTTTATTCTTCATTCATCAGAGAACACTGGCTGGTTGTGGCCGCCCAGACTTTTGTTCCCTGAGCACTGTTCAACGCCTACACCGCATCTACACTGAACCACCGGGATGTAATGCAGTTTTCAAATATTGGTTCGCCGCTTCCGGCGCTGAAGGAACCAGCCTGTTGCCTCCGGCCCAGAATTACTCTCTAAGCTGCAGTAATGAGCTGGTCGAAATATTTAGACTTTCGTGACAGCCAGCACACAGCTCTCACGGCCGTTATCAGTTTTCGTGACCTGATGCCGCTACTCCTCGGTCAAATAGCTCCTCTACTGGCATCGCGAGGCTGAGTTACACTCCTCCCGCCTAAGAAAAAATCACTGGCAGTACCAGGAATTGAGCCTGGACCATGGTACTCATCGGTGTTGACTGCTAACTTACAGAGGTACAGTACGAAGTAACATATTGGCTAATTATTCCAGCAACGTAAGCTCTCGTGATTTTAACTGTAAATCACGTGATGCAAACGCTTCTCTTGCAGAGTCTATTTACTACTGAAGTTGGATGAGCATCATATGGTATGGTTCTCAGACTGACGAGCAATATCCAAGTACTGGTCGAACGAGAATTTTGTAAGCAACCTCCTCTGTAGATGAACTACACATTCTGAGGACTCTTAAGTCTTAGTCTCGAACATGACTTATATGCGGTTAGGTTAAGATGGCCGTTCTACTTCAAATCGCTCTGTACTCGTCTCCCAATGCTAAACAAACGTGACTACTTCAGTGATTGTTCTACAATTGCGTAATCATACAATATCGTGTTTTTTTTACTAAAGTGTAATACACTACTGACCATTAAAATTGCTACACCAAGAAGAAATGCAGATGATAAGGGCGTATTCATTGGCGAATATATTGTACTACAACTGACATGTGAATACATTTTCACGCAGTTTGGGTGCATAGATTCTGAGACAACAGTAGCCAGAAGAACCAACTCTGGCTGTAATAACGGCCTTGATACGCCTGTACATTGAGTCATACAGAACTTGGATGGCGTGTACAGGTACAGCTGCCCATGCAGCTTCAACACGATACCACAGTTCAAAAAATGGTTCAAATGGCTCTGAGCACTATGGGACTTAACATCTGAGGTCATCAGTCCCCTAGGACTTAGAACTATTTAAGCCTAACTAACCTAAAGAGGCAGGATTCGAACCTGCGACCGTTGTGGTTGCGCGGTTCCAAACTGAAGCACCTAGAACCGCTCGGACACATCGGCTGGCGATAACACAGTTCATCAAGAGTAGTGACTGGCGTATTGTGTCGAGCCAGTTGCTCGGCCACCATTGACCAGACGTTTTCAATTGGTGAGAGATCTGGAGAATTTGCTGGCCAGGGCAGCAGTCGAACATTTTCTGTATCCAGAAAGGCCCGTACAGGACCTGCAACATGCGGTCGTGCATTATCCTGCTGAAATGTAGGGTTTCGCAGGGATCGAATTAAGGGTAGAGCCACGGGTCGTAACACATCTGAAATGTAACGTCCACTGTTCAAAATGCCGTCAATGCGAACAAGAGGTGACCGAGACGTGTAACCAGTGGTACCCCATACCATCACACCAGGTGATACGCCAGTATGGCGATAACGAATACACGCTTCCAATGTGCGTTCACCGCGATGTCGCCAAACACGGATGCGACCATCATGATGCTGTAAACAGAACCTAGATTCATCCGAAAAAATGACGTTTTGCCATTCTTGCACCCAGGTTCGTCGTTGAGTACACCATCGCAGGCGCTCCTGTCTGTGATGCAGCGTCAAGGGTAACCGCAGCCACGATCCCCGTGCTGATAGTCCATGCTGCTGCAAACGTCGTCGAACTGTTTGTGCAGATGGTTGTTGTCTTGCAAACGTCCCCATCTGTTGACTCAGGGATCGAGATGTGGCTGCACGATCCGTTACAGCCATGCGGATAAGATGCCTGTCATCACGACTGCTAGTGATACGAGGCTGTTGGAATCCAGCATGGCGTTCCGCATTACCCTTCTGAACCCACCGATTCCATATTCTGCTAACAGTCATTGGATCTCTACCAACACGCGTAGCAATGTCGCGATACGATAAACCGCAATCGCGGTAGGGTACAATCCGACATTTATCAAAGTCGGAAACGTGACGGTACGCATTTCTCCTTCTTACACGAGGCATCACAACAACGTTTCACCAGGCAACGCCGGTCAACTGCTGTCTGTGTATGGGAAATGGGTTGGAAACTTTCCTCATGTCAGCACCTTGTAGGTGTCGCCACCGGCGCCAACCTTGTGTGAATGCTCTGAAAAGCTAATCATTTGCATATCACAGAATCTTCTTCCTTTCGGTTAAATTTCCCGTCTGTAGCACGTCATCTTTGTCGTGTAGCAATTTTAGTGGCCAGAAGTGTATGTTACAATTGTTCATTTAATGGGCAGCTTCCAACACCTGTACCAAATATTTGATACTCTGCAAGTCCTCCCAAATTTCGCTACAATTTCCTAACGTTGTGACTTCTCAATATACATCAACTTTGTCCGGAAAAGGCCTTATGACACGTCCGACGTTATCCTCTAGGTCATTTACACACAGGGTGGTCACTAACAGTCTGAAAAACTTGAAAGTGTGTTGCAGGGAAAGACGTGCTGAGGAATAGTTGTTAACAAAAATATTCTATCCGCTACACCGTTTCCGAGTTATTTATCATCGAAGTTAGCGAGTCAATTCGTTGAGCGCGCTAATTTAAGCTCTCGCACGCGCCGAAATGCGGGAATGCACAGACATCTGTGGGTCCGTCAGTTACTCTCTCTGTCCGAACAGGCCTTGGTGGCTCATCGGTACCGACCGACCACCGTGTCATCCTCATTCAACAGGCTCGCTGGTTTCGGATTAGGAGGGGCATGTGGTCAGCACACCGCTCTCCGATAGTTTCCACTTCTTCAAATGTAATTATCATTTAAAATGTGCATTTCTCGGAAGTGATTAATTCGAAGTACGTGAGCATAAGATATATTTGCTCGGTTTGAGGAAACCAGACGAGGAACTAGTTTGGCGACACGTTCTTTGGCAGGCTGCTACAATTTGCGCGCGTGACGACCTCCTCTGCAACCCCCTTACAAGCTTTTCAGACTGTTCTGACCACCCTGTATATTCTGAAAGGTAGTGATCCTCTAACACTCCCTTCGGGTGTCCCCGAAGCTGCTTTTACGAACTTCCTCCGTTAATAACGACGTGGTGTATACTGTTTCCTAGGAACTCTTCAGTCGAGTCACACAGTTGGTCTGATATTTCGTATGATCGTATTCATTAGATGGCAGTGCGCAAATATATGGAACGCCTTCTGGATGCAAGGGGCACAGCATCGACCTGGGCAACATTATGTTCTGCCTTCTAAATCTCGTGGACGAAGAGAGCGAGCTGAGTTTTACACGATCGTTGTTTGCGGAATCCATGTTGATTTTTTACAGAGAAAAATTTCGGCCACCAAAAATGTATATGGCGCGAGCATAAAAGACGTTCCAATATTCTACAACAGACGGATGTCTGTGATATAGACTTGTAGTTTTATGCAGTTGTTCTACGATCTCCTTGAAATGGGGAATGACTTGCGTATTTTTCGAGTTACTGGAAATGCTTCGCTTCTCCAGCGACCTACGGTACCCTGCTGCTTGAAGATTAGCAGGTTGCTGTGCGTTCTGCACGTAGAATCGCGCAGGTATCCCATCAGGTCCAGTGGATGAACATCTACATCTACATTTATACTCCGAAAGCCACCCAACGGTGTGTGACGGAGGGTTCGCGGGAAGAACGATTGCCGGAAAGCCTCCATGCGCGCTCGAATCTCTCTAATTTTACATTCTTGATCTCCTCGGGAGGTATAAGTAGGGGGAAGTAATATATTCGATACCTCACCCAGAAACGCCCCATCTCGAAACCTGGCATTACTTGAAGTAGCTTGCTTGCCTGTATAGCTTGCCTGTACAGCCGTTTTCTGCTGCAGCGAAAGTACAGGACAAAGAGTTGTACGACTAGAAGAAATGAGAGTGACACCAGAATTCTGGGTTGTGGTTTGTTTCATAGAAAACTGAGTGATGGCGTTATACAACGGCGAAGTAAAGGTACGTCTGTGGTGGAATGTCTCCAGCAGGAACTTGTGGAGTACATCTCTGTCTGGAAAAACAGATCCAACCTTGTGACCCAACATGTTTATATGTCTTAGACAGCGAACACAACATCACTGTCCTCCTCGGTATTCTGACGTCCTGATCACTCACCATCAGAATGGCATCGTCATCGCGCATTCCAGAAATGTACAAATTTCTGCAAGCTCGTGGTAGAAAACGGGGACCGGCGAGAGTGGAACACGTGTGATTATTTACGCTACGCACGCAGAAGGGGCACTGCTTGCTGCGATGGAGTTCCGGTAGAAGGTTAGAGGTAGCGCGGTGCTATTCTGCCTCCACGCGCGGCTACCGCTGGCGACCGAATTATTTCAAATACTGACGCTGCCACGAGCCGCTCCTTCACCAAACTCGCCAGTTTTGCTCACGAAAACGTCTAGAACACTTTGTCGTATTTCATCGCGCACCAAGTGCTGTGTTTCGCGCACAATTTCTCGACAGATTCGCGAGAACACGCCTGGTCGTTTCCTGTCGCACATCGGATATTCCGAAAAATTGTTTTTGCAGCGTTATTGCGAAATCCGGCGGAAGATGGTTTACGTGTTCATGTCGGCGAAACTTTGCTCTAATTTTTGAGACCTCTGTCACAACGAGAATCCGCCGTTTACCTTGAAAAAACGAGTAACCGCAGTGAGGAATTCGGTCGGCGGCGGCCGCCATCTTGAAACTCGGAGTCGACGGCAAAGCTATATCGATCGGCGCGGCCGGCGAGCAGTTGCCGCGGAGCTCGCCAGTAGGCGCTGCAATCGGCCACGTGATGACGCGGCAAGGCCGTGATCGATACAACCGCCAAGATTGTACCCTCGCAGCCGTCTTCGAAGGTTTTGTGTGCCGTTGCTTGGCAACGAGTTCTCCTTCAGATTCCACGCTGATACGAGCTGCATTGTCGTTCCTGTGCTCGGCAGCATATAACGTAGCATTAATTATACGCTTAGCCACGTGTGTACTATTTGAGGATTACGTTCTACGCACTCGGTATCCATCGTGTGAGCAAAAACCGTCTTGCATTTGTATTTCGGGCGCTACCATTGCGTGTCTCCAGCGGCATCTTTTGCTCTGAACAGCGGATAAGATCGTGTAGAGGCAGCTGACACACATAGATTGTTGCCAAACTGTGGGTGGCCTCCGGGCTACATATGGCGACCGTTACTTAACGCCGTCCACATATTGCCCAACGGAACCTTACGTAACATGTCAATTTCAAAGCTGCTTGAGGCGGGGTACCTTTCTTGCCAGCAAATAAAATTACTGATCACGTGAACAACGTTAGAACACAAATTTCACTGCTGTAGTTCCTGTTTCAAAACTAGTATTACAGCAGTTCGCACATCATCTCTGAACGCGTGCAACGGGCACCGCCAAAACTGAGATAACCTTGTAACAGTAATTTACCATTCTAATAGAGGTTGGTTTGGATAAAAACTGCAGTCAGTCACATAATAAACTTCTCAAGCAGTGTATTATCTAACCAGCCTACTTATGAGCGACTCATAGTAAGCTGTAAATCCCTGAATCCAATTTTATTTTTCTCTGCCAAATGCCTATGTTTAATCTATTTCTTTTTTTAAAAGAAAAAAGGTGGAGCCTCTCCACGTCCACACCGGCATGATGGCCAACTCAATAGGACTACTGCCATCTCTGCAAACGGATTAGTTTTCACTAAAGTGAAATGTCGCAGGATGTGGGTACTGCGATGTTTGCGTACGTCTGGTTAAGGTTAACCATTAATACGCACTCATCTGGAGACAGATTGGGTCGAAGCCGAACGAAGGGTAGCTGTCTGAAGGGCAGAGGAAAAAAAGTGCCAAGGCAAGAGCCAAGGGAAAAAAACCTCTGCGATAGTTAGGTCGGGTGGTAAGAGCAGTAGCGGATGTCTTGCTGCCTGCGATAGGTCGTGCAAGGGTATCATGGATGTCGATACCTTTGACGTTGTGCGGTGGTGTTGCTCGGAGGCTGCCGCTGGGTGCCGGTGTAGAGCTCTCGTTCAGCAACCTGCAACAGTTAGGTTTATTATCGTTTTTGTGTCCGATAGTTCATATATAGGATGCACAGTGTAGGGTGATGGCGAATTGTTTGTGCGTCAGTGGGCGAGCTCGTCGGAGTCCCTGCTGTGACCTGTTGGTCGGCCCTAATAGCAGCTGGTAATTACCAGTCAGTGTTGCTGATATGCAGGGGCTTGCCGACGTTTGTCACTTTTTGGTGAATGTTAGTTTACCATAGGTGGCTATGCCCTAGCTAGTAGTGTCTTTAATCTAGGATAGCTGTTTGAATTTAACAGTAACATACGCCTTCTTCTCTTGAAGTTATTAACTCTTTCTGCGGTATCGCTCCGTCGCAGTAGGCTACCTCCTACGCTAATTTAATACCTTGTGACTGATCCGTATTTGTAAGTGAAAACGCGTAGTGCGCCTAGATAGGCTAATTCGTGTTGTTTCCCAGTGAACTAGAGTAGTAATAAAGAACACTGTTAAGTCTATGTGCCTCCATGAAGAACAGAATGTTGAGAAAGATGACGGAAACAGAAGTTCGAGATAGTCATTTCACGTTAAGTTGCATTCAAACATGAGTTTGTAGCGTAGACGTCATTGTCACACTTTTGAAACAGTGCATTTTTGTTTTCGCTAAGCCTGTGTTTCTTAATATTTTCCGTACGTGGAGCCCTTTCTAAACTCTACTTCCATGGTGGAATTCCTGATTGCTTCAGTAGTATGTTCTTAAACCAACATTCTGTAAACGACTTTAGCCTATTAACAACAAAAATCACAGTGTTATGTACACTACTGGCCATTAAAATTGCTACACCCCGAAGATGACGTGCTACAGACGCGAAATTTAACAGACAGGAAGCAGATTCTGTGATATGCAAATGATAAGCTTTTCAGAGCATTCACACAACGTTGGCACCGGCGGCGACACCTACAACGTGCTGACATGAGGAAAGTTTCCAACCGATTTCTCATACACCAACAGCAGTTGACCGGCGTTGCCTGGTGAAACATTGTTGTGATGCCTCGTGTAAGGAGGAGAAATGCGTACTATCACGTTACCGACTTTGATAAAGGTCGGATTGTAGCCTATCGCGATTGCGGTTTATCGCATAGCGACATCGCTGCTCGCGTTGGTCGAGATCCGATGACTGTTAGCAGAATATGGAATCGGTGGGTTCAGGAGGGTAATACGGAACGCCGTGCTGGATCCCAACGGCCTCGTATCACTAGCAGTCGAGATGACAGGCATCTTATCCGCATGGCTGTAACGGACCGTGCAGCCACGTCTCGATCCCTGAGTCAACAGATGGGGACGTTTGCGAGACAACAACCATCTGCACGAACAGTTCGACGACGTTTGCAGCAGCATGGACTATCAGCACCGAGACTATGGCTGAAGTTACCCTTGACGTTGCATTACAGACAGGAGCGCCTGCGATGGTGTACTCGACGACGAACCTGGGTGCACGAATGGCAAAACGTCATTTTTTCGGATGAATCCTGGTTCTGTTTGTAGGATCATGATGGTCGCATCCGTGTTTGGCGACATCGCGGTGAACGCACATTGGAAGCGTGTATTCGTCATCGCCATACTGGCGTATCACTCGGCGTGATGGTATGGGGTGCCATTGGTTACACGTCTCGGTCACCTCTTGTTCGCATTGACGTCACTTTGAACAGTGGACGTTACATTTCAGATGTGTTACGACCCGTGGCTCTAGCCTTCATTCGATCCCTGCGAAACCCTACATTTCAGCAGGATAATGCACGACCGCATGTTGCAGGTCCTGTACGGGCCTTTCTGGATACAGAAAATGTTCGACTGCTGCCCTGGCCAGCACATTCACCAGATCTCTCACCAACTGGAAACGTCTGGTCAATGGTGGCCGAGCAACTGGCTCGTCACAATACGCCAATCACTACTCTTGATGAACTGTTGTATCGTGTTCAAGCTGCATCGGCAGCTATACCTGTACACGCCATCCAAGCTCTGTTTGACTCAATGCCCAGGCGTATCAAGGCCGTCATTACGGCCAGAGGTGGTTGTTCTGGGTACAGATTTCTCATGATCTATGCACCCAAATTGAGTGAAAATGTAATCACATTACAGTTCTAGTATGATATTTTTGCCAATGAATACCCGTTTACCATCTGCATTTCTTCTTGGTGTAGCAATTTTAATGGCAAGTAGTGTAGATAGTGATCCTCCTTTTATTTTTGTCGTCAAGTGTACAAAATTGTATGAAGGCACGAGTAAAACTGTAGATTACTATAACATACAAAAATAGTTATCATGATTTGACCACAGCGACGATGTGTACTAAAATTAATAAATCAACTAAGAAGGCTCGGGGCAGGTAATCAGCTGTTAGAATCCTACTTAGACAGTGAAAGGACATAATTTAATTCCAATATTATGGAAGAACTATGAACAAAGTTTAA
This sequence comes from Schistocerca americana, assembly GCF_021461395.2. Taxonomy (NCBI): domain Eukaryota; kingdom Metazoa; phylum Arthropoda; class Insecta; order Orthoptera; family Acrididae; genus Schistocerca; species Schistocerca americana. Next base: position 356,098,598 of record NC_060130.1, read on the forward strand.
ACTGATTGTAAATCGCGCTCTTGACAAGTATGAACTGAGTAAGTGAATTAAGGACGGAAGACACCACCGTGATTTAACAACAAAATTGAGAAAGCGCTGTGGAAGTATAGATTATTTCACTCTCAGGTAGAAGAAGAACGTGGAAATGCCGTCAGGTAAAAGTTAGTAGAAATTTGTGCGTCTGTAAAAAGATCGACGCGTTATGCATACAACTTCCACTTCCAACTTAACGAAATATCTTGCCAAGGATCCGAAAAAAAAATCGAGTCCTACTATAATCACCAAGCGGGTCGAGGGCTTCTATGTAGTCACTTCACCACTTTGGTGTGGTAGCGGAAGACAGAAAAATGAAAGATAAAGGTTTAAATTTCTCGTTTAAACAACCATTCACGCAAGAGGATCTTACAGACGTGTACTATCGTTTGACCGTCGCGCAGACTTCCATATGGAGGACAGCGAAAGACACCCTCGGCGTAGAGAGGTAACTGAAGAACTGAAAACAAATAAGTCACCAGTTCCTCATATAATCCCAAACCGTTGTACAGAGAGTGCGCTTCGAAATTAGCCCCTTACATAGCTTGCGGTTTTCGCGGATCTATCACGCAGAGCAGAGTCACGAGCGACTGAAAAACAGCGCAGGTGACTCCTGTGTATAAGAAGGCTAAAAGAATGGACCCGCAGAATGAAAAGATCAATATACGTAACATCGGTCTGTTGCAGAATTCTTGAACATATTCTACTTTCAGATATAATAAATTTTCTTGGGACTAAAAAGCTTCTGCCCATAAATCAGAACGGATTTACAAAGCATAGCTCGTGTGAAACTCAACTTTCCATTTTCTTGCACGACATCCTGCGAACTATGGTTGCAGGGCAGCAGGTATATCCCATGCTACTAAATTTTCGGGAATCGTTGACACAATCCCGCACCGCAAACTGTTAACAAAGGTCCGAGCATACGGAACAGGTTCTCACATATACAGGATGTTCGGAAATTCCTGGTACAAACTTCTGGGACTTGTTAGCGGAATGAGTACATAATATTTTGAACAGGAACCCATGTCCGTAAATGTACCGTTTCAGTGCCACAACAATTTAAAATCTTGTTCGTAACGTGACTACTTTTACAAGCAATTAATTAGGCGTGACCTAGTACATCACTTGTTTTACAGCTCGATTCATTAATAACCAAAGAAACAAAAAGGAAACTTAATCAGTTTTTACAAACACTGTTTACTGTTGATTAGGGTACGCGGCATCTCCTTGGAGCACAACAGTCACCCCTGCTGACAGTGAAGGTTTTCTCGAAGCCGTTGCGTAATTGTGGTGAAAATGGTATGCGATGGAGCCTGACGTTATGGGTAACGATCTGGATAAAGGCGACGAAAACCTCTTACATTACCGTGACATTCGCTATACAGATGGAACCTGGTGTATTTTGCAAACGTGTGCTCAACCGTGTTGCTCTAACACTCACAGACACGTGAGTGAGGTTCCAACCATTTCAGAGAAGTGGGACAGACCTCAAATGACATCAGCCGATCCGACGCAAGCACCCTCCACCTTGACTGCCCTGTTCCATACCTACCCAGCAAACATGTTTTCAAATGGCTGTGGCGCGGAAACGGTAAGTTTCCCTAAATGGGTTGCTATTCAGAATATTGTCTACTTAGTTCCCTCTACAAGTCCTAGAAGTTTGCAACCTCGAATTTTCGAACACCCTGTATGAGTGGCTCGGAGACTTCTTAAGTACAGAACCCAATGCGTAGTCTTTGACGGCGAGTGTTCGTCAGCGATGAGTATTGTCTGGTGTACCCCAGGGCAGTGTGATAGGGCCGCCATTGTTCTCTACAGTGGATAGGCAAAATAATGTGAACAACTGTACTTACTTGGGCATGGTTTATTAATAAGGGGCTGGATCCCCATTTGCCCGTAATACAGCTGCGATTCTTCTTGGAATACTGGAACATAATAATTGTATAGTCTCCAGTGGAATGTTATGTCACTCTTCGATCAGAACCCTTTATAAATCCTATAGGGACGTGTGAGGTGGAAAACTGTTCCAGAGTCTGCGATCCAGTACCGCCCATAAGGGTTCGATAATGTTCAAGTCTGAAGGCTGTGCTGGCCAGGGAAGACGCTACAGTTCAGTTACATGCTCCTCATACCACGGTTATACTGTCCTGGCTGTGTGAATGGGTGCATTATCGTCCTGGCATCGTTGCTGGGGAACAACATTTGAATCATGGGGTGCACCTGATCACCTAAAATGTTCACTTAATCGTTGGCTGTAACACGGCCGTTGAGAGTAATGATGGGCCCAGCGGAATACCATGGTATGGCTGACGACACCATCACACTTCCACCTCCATCCTTATCTCTTGGAATCAAGCAATCAGGATTGTAGTCTTCTTTTGGCTTTCTCCATAAATAAACCCGGCACGACGTTGGAAATAATATGACGTATTTCCATTGGTCAGCCATCCAGGATTTATGCTCCTGACACCATGTTTTACGCATGCGTTGGTTGTCGTCAATGATGGTTTCGGTATAGACCTCGTCCGTGAACATTCGCGATAAGGACTTCCCGCCGGACAGTGTCGATAGATACGGGGCCTTGAAGATGTGGCTATTGAGCTAAGCATTAACTTTAGCCACTGTTTTTTTTACACAATTCGTGTTAGTGTATGACGATCTCTGTCATTTAGTTTTGATTTGCACCCGCTATTACGGTTACACGATAATTTCTTTTCATGTTTTGTGTAGGCTGTCATGACTGTTGAAACAGTTGCTCTTCAAACATTCAGTAAGTTGGCTGCTTTGGTTACTGATACTCCAGCTGATGGGTCCCCACAATCTGCCCTCTTTGGAACTCTATTAGGCCTTTCATTGAGCGTCGGCGTCGGCCTCTGAATGCAAATACACAGTGTGCACTACTCGAAAACAACCTGCAGTGATGCCTACTCCGTATTGAACACGTACAGTCCAGCGTGACACGTGCCTTATTGGTGGTAAGTTACTGTGGGAAGAAACTGCTGAGGTCATCGATCACTAGGCCTACACACTACTTAATCTGACTTAAACTAACATACGCTAAGCACCACCTGCACACACACACACACACACACACACACACACACACACACACACACACACACACACACACACACATGCCCGAGGGAGGACTCGAACCTCCGACGGGTGGAGCCACGCGAACCGTGACAAGGCACCTGAGACCGCGCGGCTACCCCGCACGGCACATGTGCCTTACCTGCAGTGTTGACCGTCAAACACAACCATCCCATTACTACCAGTGTGCACATTATTTTGCCTATCCCCTGTATATAAATAAACGGTGGACAGGGTGTGCAGCAGTCTCCGATTGTTTGCTGATGACACTATAGTCTAAGGGGAGGAGTCATCGCTGAGTGATTGTAGGAGGATAGAGGATGACTTAGACAGATTTTCTATTTAGTGTCATGAATGGCAGCTTATTGTAAATGTTGAAAAATGTAAGTTAGTGGAGATGAGTGGCAAAAGCAATTCTGTAATATTCGTATACAGCATTAGTGATGTGCTGCTTGCCGCAGTCACGTCCGCGAAGTGCGTGGGTGTAACACTGGAAAATGGAAATGAGCGTTTGGCGTCATTGGCCGGGAGGCCCCTTGTGGTGCAGGTCTTATTACATTCGACGCCACATTGAGCGACCTGCGCGCCTGTTGGGGCTGAAATGATGACACAACACCCAGTCCCTGAGCGGAGAAAAACCCTGACCCAGCCGGGAATCGAACCTGAGTTCGTAGGACGGCAATCCGTCATGCTGACCACTCAGCTATCGGGGCGGACGGTGTAACACTGCAAAGCGATATGAGGTGGAACGAGGACATAAAGTCGGTAATAGGGAAGGTGAATGGCCGATTTGGGTATACTGAATACAATTCTTGGTAAGTGCAGCTCAACTATAAAGGAGATCTTGTTTACAGCACTAGTTTGACCCGTTATTGAGTACTGCTCGAATGTTTCTGATCCCCACCAGATCGGATAAAAGGAAGATCGAAGCAGTTGAGAGGCGTGCCGCTAGATCTGTTACCGGTAGGTTCGATCAATACTCGATTATTAGGATGATGCCTTTTGAACTCCGATGGGAACCACTGGATGGAAATCGACGTTCTTATCGTTAAACACTAACGAAAAATGTTTAGAGAAGCTGCTTTTGCGACTGACTGCGCAACGATTCTACTGTCGCCAACGTAGAGGAGACGAGGGCACCTTTATACGCCGATTTATTTTCCAGATTTTTTAAATTTCTTTGGCCAGATTTATCGTGTTTAAAGCCGTTTAGTTTTGTAACACGCTTACTAAAGTATAGCTTAGTATGTATACATTTAACCCAACGTTACATTTAAGACGGCAAAATAAATTTATAGGCTGAATTCGATTGCATAAACGTGCCTCGGGTATCAGTGTGCGATTTGCAGGGGGTGATGGGGGGGGGGGGGGGATTTCCACCCCTCTGCATCAGACCATCCCCTCCTCTGGTTTTAGTTTATGCATCCCAACCTGGGATGATTATTTCCCACGCACTGGAGTAAAACTTTACATATAATTTAAATTTGTGGAGCCGAACACTGAAAGTTTTTAGTAAGTCTTACGATTAATACTATTATATGTTTCAGTTTTCTAACATCAGAATAAGTACAGCTTTTCACAAATGTGCCTCTACTTTTTGAATTCCTCTCGTAGACCTGTATGTAGATGATTTTGTAAATAAGCTTGACCTATAATGTACTTTTAAAGATATAACAAGGGATGGCTTTTCTGATAGTGCATACGCGTGAATAGTGAGTTTCGGCATTAACATCTATTTATAAATAGCTGTTTAACCACGCGTAACGCCACGGTCCAAGCTAGTAACATATATAATTCTACTATCCCCCTAAGACATCCCCCCCCCCCCCCCTCCACTGGTAAAAGCACAAATCGCACGCTGTCGGGTATAGAGAAAGTTAACGCACAGGGGGCACGTCTATGCAGATAATAGAACACAACAGTCAGCTACTGAAACTTTTGAAATATGTTTTGTTGAGACCAAGCAAAATTACAGTCTCTCTTACACCAGTTAACATTGTAAAACACAACAGTTTTTCTGGCAGTAAACACACTTCCGGACGAACCTCCACCTTTAGCATTAAATGGCATACATAAAAGTTTCAGTGTTAATTAAAAGCCTGTTCATTATAATTGTCCGACGTGCAGTTTATGTATAGAAAAAATGTGTTTCCTGTGACACAATAATCGTGAGCAAATCTGTTACATCTAAGGAATTGGATCCATCCTTGGTTTCTGTTTGAGTGGTTGTATCGTTTCAAGCCGTACATACAAAGGCATTTATCATCCTCTTCACCGGACTGCTTAAAGTTAAAAGAGAGAGGAAGAAGGTCTGAATGGGACGTTTGGTGAGATGGTAGTGCTTGCTAACAGTTGCTTCGGACGGACTAGTTTGTGAGAAGAGATTGAAAGGGACGGACGACGAAAAGGGAAGCAGAAGTTAGCGGATCTAAGGAAGATGGCAGAAGACAGGAAAGCATGGTGAGGTACAATGTGAAATCATACCTTTAAGCAGAACAGTAATGATAGCAGAAGTAGGCTTATCTACATTTTTCCTTGTTCTTGCTTTAGAAATTTTTTTCTTTATCAGTCCTTGCTGCTTGAAATTCATTAGGTTCAAATAGTTTTGTAGCAGTTTATACCTATTATTCTCGTGTGCCTTAATTTTTTTAAACTGCGTTTCTATATGTTATTGTCTTAAAGTTCCTTGTCTGGGGTATCACTTACGATGGAAATGCAAAATAGTGCGTAAACATGCCTCAATACAACTGCGTAGCGTGCCCCATCGCCATGTTTGAACTAGTTTCGAAACTGTAACTTTCAGTCTTTTAAATTACATAAATTAATCTGTACAGTAGAGTAATCACCTGTAAGCAAACATATTTATCTATTCTCCATTCTAAAAGGTACGCTCCATAGGAGCCTAGATATTTGAGTAATAAAATTTTACTCATCTTGCACAAAACCACAAATCTATTCTTCGCGCTATGATGTTCGCGCATGTTACGGCAAGTGAAGGAAAATGAGGGAGAGAAAACGCGAGGGATTTTTAGATGTTCATGATAAATCCCCTCCCTCGAAAACTTCCTCCCCTCATACCTCCTCTGTGTTATCACATATGACGTGTCACTGATCTCACTTGTAGTAATATTGTAGTACATGTGAGGTGCCTAGTTGCTTCCACCGCCCTGAGTGGAATGCATAAGTTCAATAATGTTCACCAACCCAAAGTCTTCTACAGTTGTCCACTGGGGGCAGAAAAAAACAAGTAGGTCTTGAATCCGTTCTATTGAAACTGTAATAAACTATTAGCGGGGAACTGGTATTATATAAATAATTAAATTTTGAATTGTTTTGTTTATCGGGGTGCAACTCACTTTTCATTAGCAGGATACGAGAGACTGCACAATTACTGTCTATTTTATGAATCACAAACACTTTCCATTCTTCACACTTTCGCAGAGAATAAACGAAATAATGAACTGCGGACTTGCGTAATTAGGCTACTCTCAAACTAGTTCTCAGTTACATGCCCAAAAAAAAAAAACAGAAATTGCTAAGTAAGTCTTAAATGATACCGAACGCGGCAGAAATGTCTTTCCTCCGAGATTGCCAATAGAACTGTGATCCTATAGCCGAACCGTTTCTCCCGCCATCCAAGTTAGGCACGATCCGAAGGTCTCCTAAGTGCTTCATCTGCCTTTTCGTTTAGCAATTGTCTATTGTTCTGCTGGTAATTAACGCTTTTGAAATAATGGAAAGCTACTGAGAGATGCTTTTATATGAAATGCAAGTAAATTAACTGTTTAGTTTTTCTAATATTAATAACAAAAGTTTATTAGTTTGGCGCGCTACTTCCTGACACAGCAGCCAGTCGCGGAGAAAGACCACAATTTAAGCGGTCTTTCTCACAATACACGTACTGAATAAACCAGCTGTCGCCGGTACCTCACTCCGCCGTATGTCATTTTCCTACTGCTACCTTCTCCGCTGCTCTAAGAAAAGCTTCTTCTGGCTGAATATGATGGCTGTAAGGCAGGAAATATTACCGTCTGGTGCCACGAAGTCTGTGAGAGCCCTCAGTAGATGACACTACTTATCTTCCATTGTTGGCAGCTTCCTATCAAGAATGGTTCCCGTGAAAAGTGCTCTGCGTAAACGTGCTCCGCGCGTAATGGTGTCCCGGTCTGCCCTACATGTCACGAAAGGGGCGCGAAGACAAGATAAGTTACAGCTCGTATGGCGACATATACACTACTGGCCATTAAAACTGCTGCACCCCGAAGATAACGTGCTAAAGACGCGAAATTTAACCGACAGTAATAAGATGCTGTGATATGCAGATGATTAGCTTTTCAGAGCATTCACACAAGCTTGACGCCGGTGGCGACACCCACAACGTGCTGACACGAGGAAAGTTTCCAACCGATTTCTCATACACAAACAGCAGTTGACCCGCGTTGCCTGGTGAGACGTTGTTGTGATGCCACGTGTAAGAAGGAGAAATGCGTACCATTACGTTTCCGACTTTGATAATGGTCGGATTGGAGCCTATCGCGATTGCGGTTTATCGTATCGCGACATTGCTGCTCGCGTTGGTCGAGATCCAATGACTGTTAGCAGAATATGGAATCGGTGGGTTCAGGAGGGTAATACGGAACGGCGTGCTGGATCCCAGCGGCCTCGAGATGACAGGCATCTTATCTGCATGGGTGTAACGGATCGTGCAGCCACGTCTCGATCCCTGAGTCAACAGATGGGGACGTTTGCAAGACAACAACCATCTGCACGAACAGTTCGACGACGTTTGCAGCAGCATGGACTATCAGCTCGGAGACCATGGCTGCCGTTACCCTTGACGCTGCATCACAGACAGGAGCGCCTGCGATGGTGTACTCAACGACGAACTTGGGTGCACGAATGGCAAAACATCATGTTTTTCGGATGAATCCAGGTTCTGTTTACAGCATCATGATGGTCGCATCCGTGTTTGGCGAAATCGCGGTGAACGCACATTGGAAGCGTGTATTCGTCATCGCCATACTGTCGTGTCACCCGGCGTGATTGTATGGGGTACCATTGGTTACACGTCTCGGTCACCTCTTGTTCGCAATGACGGCATTTTGAACAGTGGACGTTACATTTCAGATGTGTTACGACCCGTGGCTCTCTACCCTTCATTCGATCCCTGCTAAACCCTACATTTCAGGAGGATAATGCACGACCGCATGTTGCAGGTCCTGTACGGGCCTTTCTGGATACAGAAAGGCCCTGGCCAGCGCATTCTACAGATCTCTCACCAACTGAAAACGTCTGGTCAATGGTGGCAGAGCAACTGGCTCGCCACAATACGCCAGTGACTACTCTTGATGAACTGTGGTATCGTGTTGAAGCTGCATGGGCAGCTGTACCTGTACACGCCATCCAAGCTCTGTTTGACTCATTGCCCAGGCGTATCAAGGCCGTTATTACGGCCAGAGGTGGTTGATCTGGGTACTGATTTCTCAGGATCTATGCACCCAGATTCAGTGAAAATGTAATCACATTTCAGTTCTTGTATAATATATTTGCCAATGAATACCCGTTTATCAGCTGCCTTTCTTCTTGGTGTAGCAATTTTAATGGCCAGTAGTGTAGACAGCCGTTTTCCACTGGCTTCGTTTGCGAGTGGGACAAGAGGGGGAACGACTAGTAGTGGCAAAAGGTGCGGTCCGCCACACATCGTGTGTTGGTTTGCGGAGTACGTATCTAGATGTATGAACATGTATGTGTAAACAAATTTACAGGCTAATGTTACACAATATACAGGCTCATTTTTGTGATAATTTTCTGATTATATAGAGAGTAATAGGGACTGCCAGGAATGAGAGTGCATGTAAGACAGACGACGGAGGACTTGGCTGTACGAATGGCCAACCACAGTGATGCCTTGTGCAGCAGTGCCCTCATCGCTGAGTTTGCAGTCTCCAAGCTCGTCGTATGCTCTTTGATAAATACAGTTTTATTAGATGTCAGTGCCGTAATGTACCGACTATCCAAATTTTCAACACATCTAGGTTTGTGTCCGGAAATTAGCTGATGATCAGCAAAAGTGGAATTGTGTACATTAGAGCCTCTTCTTCGCAATAAACGTTCCTTATGCCTGACACTAAAAGACCATCCAGTTCGTGCTATATAATAAACGGGACCCGTATCACAAGTGATTTTATACACTCCTGCGTTGAAGAAATTTCCATTCTACGCAGAGAAAATAAAGATCATAGGCTCGATATACTCGAAGAGCTGGAGATTTTCAAGCATATTTCTAAGAACGATCGCCTCATTCTGAATGAACAATTACAACTGCGTAAGAAAACTTCTTTCAGTAATTTCAATCCACCGCTCGCGGAATTTTGATTCCTCTACTTTTACTATGTTTTCCTACCTCTGGTCGTGAAACCGTTTCTTCAAATCTCATATCTATGTGCTACTAAAGTTACCTTTATGTAAATTTTTCTGGATTGTATAACTGTTTGTAAAAAAAAAAAATTATATACTATTGTCCCTTACGTAACAGTAATTTCTGTAAAGTCTAATAGATGGCTCTTAGTTATACTACATATCCTTGACTATTGTGTATTTTCGAAAATACATTAGGCTCTCTTCCTTTTTTAAATTAACTGTCGTTTTCTCAGTCATTTCTATTATAATGTTTCAAATGGTCACATGTCACTGTCCGCGGCCAATAGACAGCGCAGCTTGTTTTGTTTTCGTGGCAACAATGTAAGCCACTGGGTTTATCAGTCTGATATTGTTCCTAGCTAGGCGCACGTGGCGAAGGCTGGAACGTTTTATTTTATTCTTGACTTCGACACAGCTGCTCTGACCATTGCTTTTTCACAATGTAATTTTACGTAAGTAACCTTTGTACGTGATGACAATTGTCAGCTTGGTTAATTTTTTTTTGTCATACTAAATTTTCTATGTGTTGTAGGCTGTATTAATATCGCTGACAGCGCTCTGCGCTCTCTGCAAGAGATTCTGTGGTTGGACACACTAGCAATTAACGAGCAGATAGTGAAGGGTTTGGACATGATTTCTTATTCGAGACTCAGTGTTGGTATGACATGTATTGTAAAACGAGGATAGCTGTAGTTGGTAATGTTTGGGTAGTGGAATTATTGACAACTATATAATTTTTGGAACTGGATGTCACATTAATATAATTCTAATTTCGACGTAAGATTGACCGATTTGCGACTCGGCGACACGATGACTTTGACTAAAGCTCTTCATCACAACGCGTAAATTTAAAACATTCAAAATTCTAGAAATCGCATACATCCACAAGCTTGACTTCATCAATTTTCTCATTGTTTTCCTCCTAACTGGTCATTAGAGTATAGATTAGCATTTATGTGTGGCTATTTAGAAAATGAATCAGCTGTAAGAATGCGATCGGTTATTCGTAACTGTCACAGTGAAGGAGATTTTTATCACGCCTTCCTTTCTGCATATTGGTCTCAGGCTGCACATGATAGAGTAAAACACAGTATTATAAAGATGAAGCATTTCGAACAGTCTGAGTTTTCCAGCCCTCTAAAATATATTGAAGATATGTCACACAATAACGAGTATTTGTCAAACCCGTACAGCCCTTCAGAACTTATTCGCATTTGCTAAATTAAATTGCCTGAACACTTAAGACGCATTATTTTGGCTGGACGGTGTAAAGATGATATCGAAGCTTTTCAGGGACTTTTCCAATAATTGGAAATCGACACGGACAATTGCATGATACGAAAACAGGAAAAAAACAAAAATTACAGGTCACATCCATCACAATTTCGTGACGATAGAAATAATAACCGTACACGACAAGGCTACTGTTATAACGCAAATCGTGACCAAAACAGACACCATTGGCACAATAACAACAATTGCAGAGGAAGATCACATTTCCTTGGGAATGACTCTGACAGAGACGGCCGTAGAAATAGACATTATGGGAACCAGAATAATTGTTATCAAGGGAGACAAAATAACTTCAGACGCAACGGTCCACCTCGTAATTACGAATCCGGGAGAAATTCTCCATCACTTAATCGACAAGAAAGAAATTACAGAAATTACCAACAGGACGACAGACTCTGTAGCCATGACAACAGACCTGAATTTAATCAAAAGTGGCGTGCTTCAAATGGGGCAGGGCCCTCTCAACAAACTGAAATTGTAGAAATTAGACCTCCAAATCACAGTAACGACGCGCGACAACAAAGAATGACTCACACCGCAGGCAGCCACAAAACGTACTCACGAAGCTGACGACGTAGCTGCCATGACTATCAATTACGTGGAAATGGAAGACATTACGGATATTTTACTCCAGAAACATGGCGTGAACAGAACAGTACTGCACATCCTGTAATTAACATGACAACAAATGACATAAAATTTACGGTAGTACTTGACTCCAGCATTCGTATTTCGGTAATTAATGAAACAGTTTTCAGTAAATGCAACAAATCGAATGATTGCCCCACACTTCCTTTACGTAAGATTAAATTACAAGGTGAATGTTTTGGAAAAAAGTGTAGATGTATGCCAACAAACTAACTTAAAATACTTTTGTCGAAGCCACAGATTTATTACGAATTTTGTTATTGTTCCGTTATTGTAGACGGAGATTATATTAGGTGTAGATTTTTTGAATGAGTATAAAGCAATTTAAACTTTCACGACGCTGAAATAAGTTTAGAGAAAGAAGGTAAGCTTTGAAATTTGAAGATTGACTTGCAAACCATGACGAGGAAATCAATCGGCTTTACCTTTTGCAGATCACAGTTTGGAACTTTCGACGGAACTTGACAGGGATGATATTGATGACGCATTAGACGCTAATGTTTTAATTAAAAAAATTCAAACAACTGTAATGACACTGAGAGGCAGAACCTTTTTGACGCCTTACAAGCACATTCAACAGTTTTTACTTACAAAACAGGAACAATTAAAGGATTTCAATACAAATTTCGTGTTCGTGAGCATACTAAATTTTACACCAGATCATACGTAATTCCGGCATATTATAGGGACCGTGTTAGAAAGGAAATACAATCTATGCTTGACGGCGACATTATTGATCCAGCGGTAAGGTCATACAATAATCCATTACATGTTGTTGAGAAGAAAAACGGATCGATTAGGCTTGTCTTGGATTCCAGACAAATACATACCATAATCATTCCTGAAACAGACAGGCCGCCAACGTTGGAAGAACGTCTACAAAATTTCAATGGCGTAAAAGTATTGTCTTCTATTGATCTCAGAGCCAGCTTTTATCAAATTGAACTTCATCCAGAATGTAGAAAATATATGGTTTTTCTTTGTTTCGGCATTTGTTATCGATTTCGGAAACTTCCGTTTGGTTTGAACATTTCTTCGGCAGCATCCATTCGTGGGCTAAATTCCATATTACCTGAGATCTTAAAACGACACATAATCTCGTACGTGGACGATATTTTAATAGCAAGAGCCTTTTGGGAACAACGTAATCGTATCCTCAACAGTTTGTTACGTATTTTTGCTGAATCTGGAATTACAGTTAACTTGGAAAAATCTGAATTCGGTAGAACAAAGGTGAAGTTTTTGGGTCACATTATTTCTTCTGATGGCATTCAGCCGGATCCTGCAAAGTTGGAAGTAATCGGAGCCATTCCTGTTCCAACCACAAAAAGACAAGTTTGCAGTTTCCTAGGTCTCGTGAATTTCTACCGTCGTTTCTTGAATATGCAAATTCTAGTAACTCCAAAACTTTGTTCTCTCACTGGCAAAAACACTATTTGGAACTGGGACGAACAGGCACAGTTGGAATTTGATTCTTTGAAAGAAGCGCTACTTAACGCGCTATCTTCGAACGCCCAGATATGTCACAAGATTTCTGTCTTAGCACGGATTCTTCTAAAGTTGGTCTTGGTGCCCATTTATTTCAAGAAGCTGTAGAAAATTACATTATGCTCAGAAATCCATCGCTTTTGCTAGCCGCATGCTAACAGAATTTGAGAAAAATTATTTCTTCAATGAATTGGAGGCTTTAGCTATCGTTTGAGCATTTGAAAAATTACGTTTCTTTCTTTCTGGCAATTTATAGTGATCATCGAGCATTACAATTTCTTTTGTCTTCAAAATTAAATCATGATAGGTTGAAAATTTCAGCATTGTTTCTGCAAGAATTCTGCTTCACAATAATCTACATGCCTGGTACGGAAAACATTGTTGCGGACACACTGTCACGTGCACCGGCTTGCCTTGAGAAAAGCAACACGAAAGGTACCATTGAGAAAAATTTCAGTATTCTTTACATTCAAAAAGTATCCTTTGTAAACTTCGTCACTACATCTTTAAAGGACATTGCTCATGAGCAGGACAAGGATCCGATTTGGAAAGATATTAAAATTAAATAGTATGAAAAGAGACACACGCAGAGTCGTCATTATTATCTGGTTAGAAATAACATACTCTTCAAACGATGGGTACTTTGTATTCCTGACGATTTTGTTAGTAAACTCATCTAGTACATTCATTTCAGCTTCGCACATTTTGGTCCACGAAAATAATATCATATTCTTCGGATGACTTGTTATTTTAACAACATGGAAAAGAGAATTAGGAGAGTCTTGCCTATTTGTAAACTTTCTCAAAAAGCTAAACAGTCTACCATCTCATATCGTGCTCCATTGTTTCCTATTATTCCTACGAGGTTAAAAAAAATAGCTGCTGTTTATCTTCTGGGACCCCTTGTGAAAACATTGAATGTATTTTCGTACGTTCTCGTCGCTGTTGAATTTACTTCGAAATTTGTTTCTTTCACACCGTTACGCAAAGCCACTGGACGTTCTGTATTCAACGTCTTTGTTAAAAAAATTTACGTGATGTTGGGCACGTTGGCAAGGTCATTTCCGATAACGGACCACATTTCAGATCTGCTGTTTGGTCATGCATGCTTCGGAATCGTAAAATCAAACTTGTTTTTATTTCATTGTACTCTCCACATTGTAACCCATCTGAACGCATTATGAAATAAATTAATAAGCTTTGCAGACTTCATTGTCACAGAAAGCATCAGAATTGGGACAGATACACTTATTTCAAAATGTACTGAATGAAACGCCTCATGACTCCACTGCTTTGCCACCTACTCTTGTACTGAAGAATGAGGAACCACCGAACAGAATCAGAGAGCTTATACCTTTTCCGAGTACACATAAACTTCGACATAAAGACATAATTGATTTGGCGCTGCAGACAAAAGTAGAAAACTACATGGTAAGACAAATGCAAAAAAAAACTACACATTGGTCAAAAAGTTCTCATTAAAGCCCATTCACTGTCACATAAGAAGAAACATTTGAAACACAAATTCTTTCTGATTTACAATGGACCTTAGAGGATCCGACGTATACCGCATGATAATTGCGTTGAAATTGAAACTCTGCGTACTAAGAAAAGTAAAGGATTACACCTCATTTCTCAAGTAAAACCGTTTATTGAGAAATAATTTGCTTTCTGGCCTAGTCTTTGCTATAAAATTTTTCACTTCAAGTTACTATTACGCTTTGTCACATTTAGCATCCAGCGATGTTTTGATGTGAACTATGCAGTCAAGAACCTATGGAACATATTAAGACAGTAATTTTATGAGCACACTTTTACAGGTAACAGACGACACAGTCTTATTGTGAGTACATTTTCGCTTGACACTTGTACGACTACATCACGACTATAATGCTCACATTCTAGAAATATATACTGCTAATGAGATTTTACTGCAACATTCCTTAAGTCCCATAGTGCTCATAGCCATTTTTATGCAACATTCTGGTTTACTTGAAAAGACTTTTTTAATTTAAAGTACTTTCTGAGAGGTCGCAAATGACACAGTATTTGGTCTGTTCGACAGATACACGATTATACTACGACGCTACTTATGAGTGACACAATTTTCGTTATTGCTCTTACGCTGTATCTGTTTTATGTCTACTCAGCCTCACATCAATACGTTTCAATACAGTACTCTCAAGGTCACAGCAATGAACTTAGTAAGTACGACATTTATACGTATAGCACTTTACTTTTGTATATGACAAGGTAACTACATAGATTTCTGGAGAATCTTGCTTATGAACGACGATAACTATGACACTTGGCACATTTTGATCGTTAAGCAATGACAGTAATAGTCTTACAGCATAAATTATAGTTTCGCACTACATGACATGCATTTGAGTGGTTACTTTTTGTACTTGAAACATTACTAGAAATATTTTTGAACTACAATGCTACAGAGAAGGTTGTCGGTGATACATTTCATACTGCAGTTTTAATCTGTAAGATCTGAGGTATAATTATATTATCCCTCATGGGGGTACTTTGTGTACCATGCGTGTGGCAAGTGCAAGGAGCCCTAGCTATTATGGTATTTGCTTATACAGTTTTAAACATCAGTACCATATTTCTCTAACACAGAATTACACAGCTAACTGGTCATTTAACAGAGAGAAATAAATATTTTTGATTGTCTCTGACATATGTGTAGGTAATTACACAGTTGGATTACTTCACATTTATGAAATTGTACTTTTTCTGCATTTTGTGAACTGTTCTCATTTACTTTAGGAACCATTCTGATACTATGAGAGCTTTGAGTGATGTATGCTGTACGTGACCTTGACGTAATGCTCTGCTGTGATGGACTGCGCGATAGCCTCTATGGCATATACCTATTGTTGTGTTACCTGTCAACATCACTGGGGCCGCTCCAGCCGCTTTTAAGCTCGTCACACTCCCACAAGTGCTCACATAGCAGTAGAAAAGAGAGGCCGTTAATCTCGCTATAGACATTTCTTTGCAGAGCACACCACAAACACGACATAAACTATTACTTGTCAACATATGATTATACTTTGAGGTTTGTACTTTGTGCTAAGATGTTCTACTAACTTATGAAATGCTACATGGCTGTTGAATGATGTTTTTATGTTTTGCTTTGTACATATTTGCTTCTTTTATTTGATATCTGGTTTCTAGATGCGCTGCAGCTTTGGTTTTATAAAATAAAATTCAATACATATGCTGGTGTGAACATCTTCTGTCAACAGATCCATTAAATAATAATTTTATGCTCGACCTTCTTAAAAAAGAGCACTTGCAAAGGAAAGAACAATAAGAAGGAGAAGGGACTAGTAACAGGAACTGCATACACAATTTCCTCTCTAAGGACTTGGTAATTTTTTTGTTAGAATAAGTGCTGCACCACTTTAGTGTTAAGATGTGACATAGTATTGTTGCATTTCACATGGGAGAATCTTGTTCCTTCTGCTGGTGCTTTGCATAATTTTGATCGTCACAGGTGCACATATGCTATTCTAAGCTTACAAATATATTTCCCTTATTTACATTGTTGTCTTTACTGTTATATTTTTTCTGCTTGTGCTTTGTCATGTTTAGGTGTAAGTTACTGCATTTGCTTCTGCTATTTGTCAGGCAATGTCGTACTGAATTTTACTTTGTATTACTGTGATAAGTCAGTTTTACCACTGATTTATTTTTCTTGTTTGTTACATGTTGCCTTATATTAGTTGTAATGTTGCATTTGCTTTGCTAATTTAGATATACTGCTGCTTGCTTTGCCAATTTGCATTTTTGTTGTTGTTGTTTGTGTTAATTTCTTGTGATGCTGCATTGCCTCATTCTCTAGTTTATGTATGTGAGCTCAGTAGATTTAAGTTAGCTTAAGAGGGGGTATGGTATATAAGAAAATGAGTTATGATGAATTGGGAAGAAATGCACTGAGAAGCTGTAAGGAAAAGGCGCGGCCAAAAAGTATTGTACAATGAGGAACAATTACTTTGAAAGAGGAAAGAACAGATATAAGTAGAATATAGTGACAACAGGTTTAGGCAGGATTTTCTTGGAAACGAATGATGAGATAAAAAAAATAGGAAGTATAAGCACCGGTTGAAAGTATAAATGCAGATAGATAGTATTTTTTTGTGGAAACAAATGTTGAAATAAGAGAGGTCTGCGAGAATTAAATGATGTTTTTGTTTGGAAATGAAGTAGTTTTGGTTGAAACAGAGGTATAAAATGCTCACAACAAGTACTGCAGTATCAAATGTTACACTTACACTTTGACACATTTACACTTGAAAATTGATACTGTCCTTTCCTTATGTGTTATTCCGCTATGTTTATGTGTTCCCTTGTGTCTCTGTGTTCTTCCTATCTCTTTGTGTTTGCCTGATAAGGTAAATCTAGAATAATTCTTTTCCTTCTAATACTAGGCTGCATTCACTGTGATGAGGAATACTGTTATCCTCAAGTCTAATATCTGTTTTTGTACCATGTTCAGAAAATGTTTAGACATTATTTATTCTGTTATGCTTCTACTGATATTCTCATTTTCCATTTATTTACTTATCTCATAATTCCTGTAATACTCATATATATGCTTATTTTTATTCTTTTTGTAAAGCCAGTTTTACTACAAATGTTATTATTATTATCATGTTCTTTACTATAATGATGATTTCTTTATATCTGTAATTGTATTCATATGCTGTTCAATTGTAATTGTACAGGCACCAGTTCTTCAAGTTAGGTAAATAGTAGGCATTCATTACTGCACACATTTGTCTGTTGGTCCTACTATATGTATCAAATGTCAGAGATTATATGACTGTGTTAGTGCTTGCACGTGTGTTTAAAATTCACCAAGGGACTCATTAAAAGCACTGCCGGTTGTAAGAATATTGCAAAAAGTTAGTGAGTGCACAAGTGATGATTCAGAGACTTCTAATATGCATCAATACTGACTACACAGTAGTGACTCATGGACTTGCTATATTATCCTCAAGACTCTTCAATTGTGATTGTGCATCCGCACAGTCGCAACAGATGGTTGCTGGCCATCCCTACAGAGTGTTACAAAAACGTACGGCCGAACTTTCAGGAAACAATCCTCACACTCAAATAAGGAAAAGATGTTATGTGGACATGTCCGGAAACGCTTAATTTCCATGTTAGAGCTCATTTTAGCTTCGTCAGTATGTACTGTACTTCCTCGATTCGCCGTCAGTTGGCCCAATTGAAGGAAGGTAATGTTGACTTCGGTGCTTGTGTTGACATGTGACTCATTGCTCTACAGTACTAGCATCAAGCACATCAGTACGTAGCATCAACAGGTTAGTGTTCATCACGAACGTGGTTTTGCAGTCAGTGCAATGTTTACAAATGCGGAGTTGGCAGATGCCCATTTGATGTATGGATTAGCACGGATCAATATCCGTGGCGCGGTACGTTTGTATCGAGACAGATTTCCAGAATGAAGGTGTCCCGACAGGAAGACGTTCGAAGCAATTGATCGGCGTCTTAGGGAGCACGGAACATTCCAGCCTATGACTCGCGACTGGGGAAGACCTAGAACGACGAGGACACCTGCAATGGACGAGGCAATTCTTCGTGCAGTCGACGATAACCCTAATGTCAGCGTCAGAGAAGTTGCTGCTGTATAAGGTAACGTTGACCACATCACTGTATGGAGAGTGCTACGGGAGAACCAGTTGTTTCCGTACCATGTACAGCGTGTGCAGGCACTATCAGCAGCTGATTGGTCTCCACGGGTACACTTCTGCGAATGGTTCATCCAACAATGTGTCAATCCTCATTTCAGTGCAAATGTTCTCTTTACGGATGAGGTTTCGTTCCAACGTGATCAGATTGTAAATTTTCACAATCAACATGTGTGGGCTGACGAGAATCCGCACGCAATTGTGCAATCACGTCATCAACACAGATTTTCTGTGAACGTTTGGGCAGGCATTGTTGGTGATGTCTTGATTGGGCCCCATGTTCTTCCACCTACGCTCAATGGAGCACGTTATCATGATTTCATACGGGATACTCTACCTGTGCTGCTAGAACATGTGCCTTTACAAGTACGACACAACATGTGGTTCATGCACGATGGAGCTCCTGCACATTTCAGTCGAAGTGTTCGTACGCTTCTCAACAATAGATTCGGTGACCGATGGATTGGTAGAGGCGGACCAATTCCATGGCCTCCACGCTCTCCTGACCTCAACCCTCTTGACTTTCATTTATGGGGGCATTTGAAAGCTCTTGTCTACGCAACCCCGGTACCAAATGTAGAGACTCTTCGTGCTCGTATTGTGGACGGCTGTGATACAATGCGCCATTCTCCAGAGCTGCATCAGCGCATCAGGAATTCCATGTGACGGAGGGTGGATGCACGTATCCTCGCTAACGGAGGACATTTTGAACATTTCCTGTAACAAAGTGTTTGAAGTCACGGTGGTACGTTCTGTTGCTGTGTGTTTCCATTCCATGATTAATATGATTTGAAGAGAAGTAATAAAATGAGCTCTAACATGGAAAGTAAGCGTTTCCGGACAAATGTCCACATAACATATTTTCTTTCTTTGTGTGTGAGGAATGTTTCCTGAAAGTTTGGCCGTACCTTTTTGTAACACCCTGTATATTTGTCAATAATTCCACTACTCAATATTACCAACCACATCCATCCTCATTTTGTAATGTATGTCCTACAAACAATGAGTCTCCAATAAGAAATCATATTCAAACCCTTCACTGTCTGCTCGCTAAGTGCTAGTCTGTCCAACCAAAGAATCTCTTCCCGAGGGCGCAGAGCGCTGTCACCGATACTAATACAGTATATAGCGCTGACAACATACAAACATGATACTTACAGTATTTTATAGTGTTTATCAAAAGTTTCATTCGGCTGAACCCTTAGTAGGTGTCGAAACCTAGGTCAGTGCACTTAACAGTTGTCTGCAAATGGTTGGCTGTACAGCCCTATGTTGAAACTAGTGTACGGTTGCTGAGTAACAGCCATCTTTGATACTGTAATACATGTGAGTAATATAAAATACTAACATCGCTACCCGTAACTTTCTGTGCATTCACGTTATTTTCTGCAGCAACACAGTAATATGAACTAACTGCGCGTGGTCTACAAAACAAGCTCGCAACATCAGATGATGACCTTGCAGTGGTTCGAAATCTGTCTGGTAGGATAATGAATAATTTCAGAACTGCATAAATTGTGTGGTTCCAGCTTTCTGCGAAGTCAGCTGCAGAGTAGGATTCCTAAGCACATTAATACATCTAGCGACATCTATGCTATGAAAGTCATCTTACGATGTGTGGCGGAGGTTATATGGTACCACTGTCTTTACAACCATTGCTTGTTCCGTTCGCGAATGGCGCATAGGGAGAATGACTTCCAGCAACGTCTTGGATCTTCTCCCAGTGGTCATTTTGAGAGACGTATATGGTAGCAAGAAATATGTTTGGCCGACTCTTCCCGGAACGCATTCTCTAAGAATTTCAGTACTAAACCTCTTCATGACGCAAAACGCCTTTCTTGTAACGGTTTCTACTGGAGTTCGTTGAGCATCCGACTAAATGATCCGTCACGAAAAACGCCCCATCTCATTGTGTCTTGTCTACTCTTTTATTAATCCAACCTGGTAAACGTCCCAGACTTATGAGAGACCGAGCGAGGTGGCGCAGTGGTTAGACAGTGGACTCGCAATCGGGAGGACGACGGTTCAATCCCGCGTCCGGCCATCCTGATTTAGGTTTTCCGTGATTTCCCTAGATCGCTCCAGGCAAATGCCGGGATGGTTCCTTTCAAAGGGCACGGCCGACTTCCTTCCCCGTCCTTCCCTAATCCGATGAGACCGATGACCTCGCTGTCTGGTCTCCTTCCCCAAAAAACAACAACAACAACTGATGAGAGATGCTCAAGAATTGGTCAAACAAATATTGTACAAGCTTTTTTTGTTGATTAATTTCATTTCCACAATATTCTTTCAATGGAATTGAGGCTAGCATTTTTGTTTCCTACAGCTTGTTTCACGTGCTCATTCTTCTTTAGGTCGGATGGTTACTGCTAGGTATTTTACGATAGTTACGGTTTCCAGTGATTTGTCGCCAATGAAGTAATCGTGTGGTAAAGAGATTTTTTCGCGCATTTATGTGCCTTGTGTGACATTTATTTACGTTCAGGGCCAACTGCTGCCCCCTGCGTGAATCATCGTTCCTCTGCTATCTTCTTATGGACAACAGCATCAGCTGAGAACATCTTCATGGAGATTCTGGCGTTATGCGCTATATGATTTACATATATACTGCAAACAGTAACGGTTCTGTCACACTTTCTTGGGATACTCCAGAAATTAACTTTACAGAGTGAAGCGAATTTGAGAATAATTGGTAAGTGCTTCATCGTTAAACACTGTGGTGCACTATTTCCGGTGAAATGGACGGCTGATAATGGTCGCTTATTTGACGTTCTCTATCAGTGATGAGGCTGCAAATACACTCCTGGAAATGGAAAAAAGAACACATTGACACCGGTGTGTCAGACCCACCATACTTGCTCCGGACACTGCGAGAGGGCTGTACAAGCAATGACCACACGCACGGCACAGCGGACACACCAGGAACCGCGGTGTTGGCCGTCAAATGGCGCTAGCTGCGCAGCATTTGTGCACCGCCGCCGTCAGTGTCAGCCAGTTTGCCGTGGCATACGGAGCTCCATCGCAGTCTTTAACACTGGTAGCATGCCGCGACAGCGTGGACGTGAACCGTATGTGCAGTTGACGGACTTTGAGCGAAGGCGTATAGTGGGCATGCGGGAGGCCGGGTGGACGTACCGCCGAATTGCTCAACACGTGAGGCGTGAGGTCTCCACAGTACATCGATGTTGTCGCCAGTGGTCGGCGGAAGGTGCACGTGCCCGTCGACCTGGGACCGGACCGCAGCGACGCACGGATGCACGCCAAGACCGTAGGATCCTACGCAGTGCCGTAGGGGACCGCACCGCCACTTCCCAGCAAATTAGGGACACTGTTGCTCCTGGGGTATCGGCGAGGACCATTGGCAACCGTCTCCATGAAGCTGGGCTACTGTCCCACACACCGTTAGGCCGTCTTCCGCTCACGCCCCAACATCGTGCAGCCCGCCTCCAGTGGTGTCGCGACAGGCGTGAATGGAGGGACGAATGGAGACGTGTCGTCTTCAGCGATGAGAATCGCTTCTGCCTTGGTGCCAATGATGGTCGTATGCGTGTTTGGCGTCGTGCAGGTGAGCGCCACAATCAGGGCTGTATACGACCGAGTCACACAGGGCCAACACCCGGCATCATGGTGTGGGGAGCGATCTCCTACACTGGCCGTACACCACTGGTGATCGTCGAGGGGACACTGAATAGTGCACGGTACATCCAAACCGTCATCGAACCCATCGTTCTACCATTCCTAGACCGGCAAGGGAACTTGCTGTTCCAACAGGACAATGCACGTCCGCATGTATCCCGTGCCACCCAACGTGCTCTAGAAGGTGTAAGTCAACTACCCTGGCCAGCAAGATCTCCGGATCTGTCCCCCATTGAGCATGTTCGGGACTGGATGAAGCGTCGTCTCACGCGGTCTGCACGTCCAGCACGAACGCTGGTCCAACTGAGGCGCCAGGTGGAAATGGCATGGCAAGCCGTTCCACAGGACTACATCCAGCATCTCTACGATCGTCTCCATGGGAGAATAGCAGCCTGCATTGCTGCGAAAGGTGGATATACACTGTACTAGTGCCGACATTGTGCATGCTCTGTTGCCCGTGTCTATGTGCCTGTGGTTCTGTCAGTGTGATCATGTGATGTATCTGACCCCAGGAATGTGTCAATAAAGTTTCCCCTTCCTGGGACAATGAATTCACGGTGTTCTTATTTCAATTTCCAGGAGTGTACATGCAGGGCACAACACTAGTAGGGAGTGCCCACTGCAGTGGATTGCGCGTATTTGCAACCTCAGGACTGATTGAAAATGTCAAGGAAGTGACCATTAACAACTGTGCACTGCAGTGGAGACGGCACACCACAGGGCTAAAGCCTCCTGCATGCTGTCATCTTGTTTCTTCTTCTTTCTCGAATGCATATCCGCTAATGGATGTTTTCTTTTGCATTTTGCAGAGGTCTTTCGTTTCCTGTGGCGTGTATCAGCTATTGAATATCATGCATTCCTAAATTTTTTCCTAATGTTTGGAATCAAGACGTCCTCTTTCTTCCAGTTTCTCTTCTGCCTTCAGTTATCTGCTGCAAAAATAGATATTTGTCTTTTCGCATTGTGTGTCATAAATTAGTTACCATTCTCTTCTTAATGAAATTGTTCCATTGGAAATGTTTGAATCCTCGCCTCGTGTTCTCGATTGTCAGTGAGAGCTGCGTTCAAAAAATTACGGAAAATGTTTGTTATTTTGAAAAATAATTATCCGTCTACTTCAATGTTATTCCCTTGAAAGTAGTTCCCATTACATTTATACAGCTACGCTAGCGCTTTTTCCAATCTTCGAAACACTTCCGAAACTCGATCTTTGGGATAACCTTTAGATATCTCAGTGATGCGTAATTTATTTCATCTCGTTTTTTAAGTTTATCTTTGCTGTAGGAAATAATAAAAGCCACAGGGGACCATGTCTGGCGAACATAGAGGCTGAGCTTCATTGCAGTATCATTTTAGGCCAAAAGTTTACAAACAAGCAACGAAGTGTGAGCATATAGATAATCGTGATACAAAAGCCATTAATTGCCTCGCCACAAATGCGGTCTTTTTTTTCAGATTGCTTCACACAAGCTGTGTTGAGTTTTGTAAGTAGCACTCCTTGTTGATGGTTCGACGTTAAGGCAAGAACTCAAAGTGAACTATGAAGTAAAATCGAGGAATACAGAAGGCTTAGCCTTCACGTTTGGCCAACCATGTCAGGCTTTTTTCGGTGTATGCGGCCCAGAATGCCTGAGTCTTAGTTTAGACGTCACATCTATGAGCCCACTTTTCATCACTTCTAAAGAAACGTTTCTGTAGTTTTGAACCGTTTCCGACTCCATCTAACGATTCCACAGCAACCTGCATTCGCCACGGTTTTTGATCGAAATTCAACAGTTTTGGAAAAGAAATTTCTGTTACTCGTTTCAGACCCAAAACATCAGATAAAATTTCATGGCATGGGCCAGCTGATACTCCATCATCATCATCATCATAAGAGATCGCTCTGATTGTGTTTGTGCAATCGTTTGTCACTTCGTCCACGAGTTCATCAGTTGTCGATACGTTGCGGCACCATATTCACTGTCTTCAAGGCCATCTAAACTCTTATTCCAGTCGTTAACCTTTGTTATACTCATAGTAGACTTACCAAAAGCAATACATACAATTTCTAACAATTCGGTACAGTTTACTTCGGATATGACTAGCAGCGTACTCATACTTTTCAGAGATGTTTACTAACACCACAACAATAAAATCGCGTGAATCAAACTAATATAGCACGCGAAATTACAAAGTTCCTGTTCTTTTTTAACACTACTCGTACATAGACTATCAGCTGAGAACAGGTTGGAAGGTGAATTCTTAACTTCGCAAAAATTACACTCCTGGAAATTGAAATAAGAACACCGTGAATTCATTGTCCCAGGAAGGGGAAACTTTATTGACACATTCCTGGGGTCAGATACATCACATGATCACACTGACAGAACCACAGGCACATCGACACAGGCAACAGAGCATGCACAATGTCGGCACTAGTACAGTGTATATCCACCTTTCGCAGCAATGCAGGCTGCTATTCTCCCATGGAGACGATCGTAGAGATGCTGGATGTAGTCCTGTGGAACGGCTTGCCATGCCATTTCCACCTGGCGCCTCAGTTGGACCAGCGTTCGTGCTGGACGTGCAGACCGCGTGAGACGACGCTTCATCCAGTCCCAAACATGCTCAATGGGGGACAGATCCGGAGATCTTGCTGGCCAGGGTAGTTGACTTACACCTTCTAGAGCACGTTGGGTGGCAGGGGATACATGCGGACGTGCATTGTCCTGTTGGAACAGCAAGTTCCCTTGCCGGTCTAGGAATGGTAGAACGATGGGTTCGATGACGGTTTGGATGTACCGTGCACTATTCAGTGTCCCCTCGACGATCACCAGTGGTGTACGGCCAGTGTAGGAGATCGCTCCCCACACCATGATGCCGGGTGTTGGCCCTGTGTGCCTCGGTCGTATGCAGTCCTGATTGTGGCGCTCACCTGCACGGCGCCAAACACGCATACGACCATCATTGGCACCAAGGCAGAAGCGATTCTCATCGCTGAAGACGACACGTCTCCATTCGTCCCTCCATTCACCCCTGTCGCGACACCACTGGAGGCGGGCTGCACGATGTTGGGGCGTGAGCGGAAGACGGCCTAACGGTGTGCGGGACCGTAGCCCAGCTTCATGGAGACGGTTGCCAATGGTCCTCGCCGATACCCCAGGAGCAACAGTGTCCCTAATTTGCTGGGAAGTGGCGGTGTGGTCCCCTACGGCACTGCGTAGGATCCTACGGTCTTGGCGTGCATCCGTGCGTCGCTGCGGTCCGGTCCCAGGTCGACGGGCACGTGCACCTTCCGCCGACCACTGGCGACAACATCGATGTACTGTGGAGACCTCACGCCCCACGTGTTGAGCAATTCGGCGGTACGTCCACCCGGCCTCCCGCATGCCCACTATACGCCTTCGCTCAAAGTCCGTCAACTGCACATACGGTTCACGTCCACGCTGTCGCGGCATGCTATCAGTGTTAAAGACTGCGATGGAGCTCCGTATGCCACGGCAAACTGGCTGACACTGACGGCGGCGGTGCACAAATGCTGCGCAGCTAGCGCCATTCGACGGCCAACACCGCGGTTCCTGGTGTGTCCGCTGTGCCGTGCGTGTGATCATTGCTTGTACAGCCCTCTCGCAGTGTCCGGAGCAAGTATGGTGGGTCTGACACACCGGTGTCAATGTGTTCTTTTTTCCATTTCCAGGAGTGTATATACACTCTTTCATGTCATGTCCAACATTTATTCGAAAAGCGATTGTGTCTTATAACTTCTGAGAAGTTCTCATTTACTTTCAGATTTCTTTCGTTAGGTACCGCTACCGCTATAACCTTATTGGAGCTTAAAACAATGGCTCTGTCTGGGCTGTTACTTTTTCGTCTCAAACTAAAATTTATTAGTTCAACATATACGGCCAGTTTCGGCGTTAGTGTCAGATTGCAGGTTAACCCTCGAAGTCGTTAAATACACTGAAGAGCCAAAGAAACTGGTACACCTGCCTAATAGCGCGTAGGGCCCCAGCTAGCTCGCAGAGGTTCCGCAACACGACATGGCATGGACTCAACTGACGTCTGAAGTAGTGCTGGAGGGAACTGACGCCATAAATCCTGCAGGGCTGTCATAAATCCGTAATAATACGAGGGGGTGGAGATCTCTTCTGAACAGCACTTTGCAAGGCTCCCCGGATATGCTCAATAATGTTAATGTGTGGTGAATTTGGTGGCCGGCGGAAGTATTTAATCTCAGAAGAGTGTTCCTGGAGCCACTCTGTAACAATTCTGGACGTGTGGGGTGTCGCATTTTCCTTCTGAAATTGCCCAATTCCGGCGGAATGCACAATGGACATGAATGGATACAGGTGATCAGATAGAATGCTTAAATACGTGTCACCTGTCAGAGTCGTATCTAAATGATTCAGGGGTCCCATATCACTCCAACTGCACACGCCCCACACCATTACAGAGCCTCCACCAGCTTGAACAGTCCCCTGCTGACATGCAGGGTCCATGTATTCATGAGGTTGTCTCCATACCCTTACACATCCATCCGCTCGATACCATTTGAAACGAGACTCATGTGACCAAGCAACATATTTCCAGTCATCGACAGTCCAATGTCGGTGCTGACAAGCTCAGGCGAGGTATAAAGCTTTGTGTCGTGCAGTAATCAAGGGTACACGAGTGGGCCTTCGGTTCCGAAAGCCCGTATCGTTGATGTCTCGTTGAACGGTTCGCACGTTCACACATGTGGATGGCCCAGCATTGAAATCTGCAGCAATTTGCGGAAGGGCTGCACTTCTGTCACGTTGAACAATTCTTTTCAGTCATCATTGGTCCCATTCTTGCAGGATCTTTTTCCGATCGCAGCGATGTCGGAATTTTGATGTTTTACCGGATTCCTGATATTCACGGTCCACTCGTGAAATGGTCGTATGGGAAAATTCCCACTTCTTCGGTACCTCGGAGATGCTGTATCCCATCGCTTGTGCGCCAACTATAACACCACAGTCAAACTCACTTGAATCTTGTTAACCTGTCATTGTAGCATCAGTAACCGATCTAACAACTGCATCAGACACTTGTTGTATTATATATGCCTATTTACATACCTCTGTATTTGAATGTGCATGCGTATACCAGCTTCTTCGGCGCTTTAGTGTACATCAGATGTCACAGACGTGGGAAACAGGATTCATCCCCTGTCCCCAACACACAGGAATAGCTCTACGGAAATCAAGAAATCCAGAACGACGTATTCCTTTGGGTTTAGTGAATTTAAGCTCGTCTCTTTGTTGAGTCAATGTACAAGGACGTACTGAACATTATTGCCTCTGAACATTTTATTTCAAAATTCTTAAAGCTTTTTAAATAAAACTAATTTTGTTTATCATTCTACTTCTTCATTCTTCGTGTGTATATATTTATTTCTCAGCATAGTCACCCTGGCGACGAACATATTTCTCCAAACGAGAGACCAGTTTGTTATACTGTCCTGTAGAGTGTTTGATTATGTTGACGGAGCCACAACGTCACCTCTGCTTTCACCGCTTCACCAATATCAAAGTGAGGTCCTCGAACGTGGTTTTTGAGTTCTGTAAACTTTTTTCAAGGTAATTAATGCATGCGCAAGAATGAAATGTTTGTTGGTCAGAACTATTAATTGAAAGGAAATCTTTATCCTCAGATAGCTAATAACATGATTATTGTTAATTTGTCACAAGTAATACCATTGACTGCAATATCTGTAATTTTGATATCGAGAGAATTTCATAATTGTTATGGCCTTCATATGCTGTACAGTCTTTTTTTGACAATAAGCAGATTTTAATTTTTCAAGAACGACTTTCTGTAAAGTAAAATCCTCCTCCATCATTTATAGTAAAGTTTTCAATATTTCATCATATGTGTATTGCACCTTACACCACACAAAGCAACAGATTCTTTGTGAAAAGCAAAAAAAACGAATATTTTAGTGAATGGTTTATTCTTCCATTAGCTGCTGCATCTGTTGATTTGTAGTTGCTTTCAAGAACGTCAGTACACTAGGCACAAAACAACATGCTGAGCATGAGGAAGTTACTTTTATTTGAGGGCAGATCTCACTTTGCATTCTTATGAGTTCTTAGACATTCAACCGTTGTGTTAGCAGAAGATTAATTTACAGTGAACAGTGTAGGTAATCTCAAGCAGTTATTTCTCTTATGAGTAAAGCAGTATTTTATTTTTGTGGATGTTTCAAGCCATAAATTACACTTCGCGTCACGGAACTTTCATAATGTACCTTAGTATTGAGTTTCAGTTAAATACTTTTCATTGCGTACACAATAAGTTACTTTTGGAATTTAATTAGATTAGTTTTCATTATTTCAAATTCAGTATTTCACGAAGTTTAAAATGTTGTGACACGACGCTGTTCACATGCGCAACAAAGGGCCAACCAACAGTCAGTATTGTTCAACAGTTGAATACGATATCTAAAGCAAAAGTTACAGAAGGAGAAAGTTTTTGAAAAAAGAATATTTAGCATTCTGATTTATAGATACATTTTTATAGAAAATCTGCAGCTTCCGTGTGAGTTTGAAGTTCCTGAATTTTATCTTCACAGCCTTTTCACGAGATATACGTAGACGGAAGCAATATATCGATTGACTCTTCTGGGAATGTACACGGTCGGGATTTTAGCAGTAAATTACACCGTGATACACAACACATCTCTTGTAGCGCCTGCCGTTGGATTTGAATGACCACCTCAATGACCTTTTTCGGTTATTGAATAAACCTCCGACAAAACGCGGTGCTGTTCTTTGAGTCTATCAGTCCTGTCTGGTACGTTCGTCAGACTGACGAGCAATATTCAGATATTGGCCGAACGAATGTTTTATAGGTTACCTGCTTCATGGGGGGGATTACACTTGCTGAGGATTCTTCCTATGAATCTCAGTCTGACATATGTCTTACGTGCTCTTAGTTCATGTGGTCGTTCTACTTAGCTACGTACGCATACTCCCCGATATTTTACAAAGGCGACTGCTTCCAGAGATGATTCTGCAATCTTTCGTCACACAGTAATGGTCACTCTGCCTCTTTATGCGCTATATTTTACATTTTTATATGTTGAAAATCAAACGCCAAGCGTCGATTTCCACCGTTGTTTCCGTAATTTGCTACAATATTGTAGCATTACATCATGCGTGAAAAGCTTAACAGAACTTCCTGTGTTATCCACTAAGACGTTTACATATATTGTGATAAGGGAACAAGTGATGGTCGAATAACACTCCCGTCGTGTGCGCCCGAACTTCCTTTCTCTCACTTAAGAATAACATGCTTTGCTCTGTTCACCAGGAATTCTTGCATTAAGTCACAAACCTAGTCTCATATTCCGTACTGTCTTATGTTATTCGTAGGCGACAGTACGAAACTGCACTGAACGCATTGTGGAAGCCAGGGAAGACGGTATCGACCTGACAGCCAGTATTTACAACCTTCGGGTCTCCTGGACGAAGAGAACGAGCTGAGTTTCACACGATCGTCGTTTGCGGAGTCTTCAAGTTGTTTCAGAGTCTTTGTATCAGATATCTAGGGGTTATAGGTTACGCCAGGAGGACAGTTTTTGTTAAAACGTTCGTTGACACTTTCGAGCGACGCTAGCCGTCCTTTAATATTATCTGGCCCTGAGATGTGGGAGTTCACCGAACTGGCAGGGTCTACAAACCAGACTGGCTGAGTAATACCTACCCCAGTAAACTGATAGTGATATTCAGCAGAAAATCTTAAAAATGAGTGTCTCTAACGCAATCAGGATTTGCAATCAGAGCAGATGACTGAATTATAGGCAGCACAGTAGGTATATGCATGCTGCATAATGCGGATGCATTATTGCTTCCCAGGAGCATAACCGATACCAAAGAACGCCTATGTCTCCACCAATTGTCAGCGAACATTTTGTCCCTACTAAATGTTGTCACCTATGAAGAGATCTATTACCCCTAGAAGTTTGATGTGAAAACACTTTGTATGCCGATTCCCACAGAGAAGATTTTTCAGTATCCAGAATTGAAATAACATGTAAAAGTGTTACAAAGTTTTACAACAGACCGACATCAGCGATATATGTCTGTAGTTCTGTGCATCTGTTTGATGACCCTTCTTGAAACCGGGACTGACCCGTGCATTTTCCACTCACTGAGAATACTTCACTCCTGCAGCAACACCACTGCTACAGGAGGACCAATTTATTTTACACATTATGTGTAGAATCATATTAGGTCCAGTCACGTTTCCTCTGTTGAGTTGTTTCACTTGATTTTCCATCCTGTCATCACTTCTTTTGATATGTGTCATTTTGACGGTGATTTACAGGAGGAACTACAGAGTAGTGGGGCAGTACAAGTCTTAGAACAGTGGGTGCATTGTTCTCCTTAATGTGAACAAACCGGCCATTTCGCATAGCGTCCTTATGTAAGCAAACCATGTAATTTATGACCCGAACTGCTCCCTTGTGCTCTTAGTAATGTTTACGTGGGATTCAAACAGTCCAGTCAAATAAATTTGACCACTACCAGTGTTCAACGTACAATAACCATTCACAGATGGTAGGTGACAGCAATAACAAATGGTTCAAATGGCTCTGAGCACTATGGGACTTAACATCCATGGTCATTAGTCCCCTAGAACTTAGAACTACTTAAACCTAACTAACCTAAGAACATCACACAACACCCAGTCATCACGAGACAGAGAAAATCCCTGACCCCGCCGGGAATCGAACCCGGGAACCCGGGCGTGGGAAGCGAGAACGCTACCGCACGACCACGAGCTGCGGACTGACAGCAATAACAGTGGGGGGTGAATATAGCTAGTCGGTGAAACCTAGAAAACAGAGCAGTCGTTGTCGTTATGCAGAAGTGGAGCGAATTATCTGAAGTCCAAAAGGGCATGACCATTGGCTTTTGGGCCAAGGGTGGAAGCTTTAACGAAACTGTTCGCGTGCCGCCGTGGCTAAAGTATACCGTGCATGGCAAAACAGCACTACCCAAAATCGACGCTGAGGCAACTGTGGTGCACCATGAACTGTGGAATCTACTGGCGGGACAATGCAACGTCTCATACAGATCACAGTGTACATACGTGGCTCTAAGAGTACCAGGATGACTTTAATGTACTTCCCTAACCACCAAACTCCCCAGATTTAAACCCAATCGATAATCTACAGGACAACCTCGATCAGGCTGTTCGCACTACAGATCCTCAACCAGCAAAAATAACGCATCTGGCCACAACACTAGAGGCCGCATGACTTCACAACTCTGACCTCTGTCGGTACCTTCCAAAACGTCACTGAATCTCTTCCTGCACAGCTCGTAGTAGTCCGCACAGCAAAATGTGGCTATTCAGGCTTTTGACAGGTGATCACATAAATGTGACTGGACAGTGTAATTCATGGCCAAATGTTAGTGTCATCTTAAAGACCATAATTTATAACCTATTATAATAACATGACTACCATATTAAAGACCATAATTTGTGACCGAACACCGCCGCCATTTTTGTTTATGCAAACACCCCCAGCTGCCAAACCGACAAAAAGTCTCTGCTCGGCCTCCCCAAAACATGACCTCAACACAGTCGCATTCGCGCCTAACACCGGAGAAACTGATATCACCTATGCGCCTTAGATTACGCTCCAAGGCAGGCCGCGCGCGCGTTCCAGAGCCTCGAGCCAAGTTCAGCTTCCGCGCGCTCGTGACAGCCGACTAGAAAGGGTACTATCCTCTGACACATGCGAAAGCTGCATTGTTCTTCTCATGTATACCGCCGGCGTCTCAGGTCTGGACCTGCCTTCACGTCTATTGTCAGAATAGCCCATAGCTCGTTGACACACACGATTAACGCCGCCGCGAAAACACTTACTACTAGCCAGCAACCGTGATTGTGACGGAAAACCAATCTCTCTGATCTGAGCTGCAGGGGCGTGTAATGACTGACAACACTCTATTTTTTCAAACAACTTATTTAACCATACAGTATATCTATCACGCTAGCACAAAACACGCACCCAGATGTGCCCTGGGCCATGTTGCACAGCCAACAGAGACGCACCAAATCATAATTTCAGTACACACAATAGCAAACTGCTACTAAATAATTCTTCACAGTGATGTGTAGATACTCTCAGTACTCGTAAACTATCCAAATAACTCATAGCAGAGCCTGCAGGTCCGCTCGCAAAATAACTCAGCAGACGTGCGCAGGTACCCCCTTCCGCACCCTGTCCACAGGATCGTGAAGTCACACATCCGTCTGATTTCAGACCTCGCACAGCCCCTGCTCGGCTTCCGGAAGCGTGAGTTGGCGCGGTCGACGCGCTCGTCAGCTGTCAAAGCACACACAGACGTCCGTCCAGGACCGCGATCCGTCACAACTCCGAGCCGCGACCACCGAACGCGGGTGAAAGTCAACTTTATATCAACGTAGCATAATTCCAAAAGCGCAGCCTCCATGCGCTAGACACATCATAGCAGGACATGTATTTACCTCCTATGACACAGTAGCACACTGAGAATTGCTCCTGTCACGACATTACACGGCCCTTTAACTAAACATAACTATGCAACGCCCCCTTAGAAAAATTTATGAATTACTGTGCTGGTAAACCCCTTACGTTATTTGATTTTCAAACAGCTGAGCAAAACTGAACGTACTCAGACGTTTCTCTCTTTACTTATTCTGATCATCACTAAACTGACATACAATATTTTTAGCGCATCGCAATCTGACTTTCAATAATCGCAAAAGAATGGCCCTGACTAACAATAACCTATACCTTTCATGAATCACTTACCTCACAAAAATCTTCATTACTCTAAATACTGCAATACAGCGATCGCCAATACTGCCAGCTAAATAACAGATTCAAACTACTGAGGGCACTAACTACTGATAGGCATACTAAGCAAATTAAAGATTTTGATAGAGAACAAACAATGTATTTACCTTAATAGTGTTCAAAAGTCATAATATATATATATCAGTTCATGATATCCAGTAATACAAATTTACCCTTTCTGGCGGACACACGTCCAGATCGTCCGCTCTTAAAATTCTGCCATCTCTCTCCCCACATCCACCACTGCTGGCGGCTCACCTCCAACTGCGCAACGGTACTCGCTGTTAACAGCCAACTGACCAACACTACAATAGCGAATATTACAACAATGCCAACCATCCACAGACTGCACACAGCACAGCCAGTGATTTTCATACAGAGCGCTACGAGGCGTTACCAATATAAGAACCTAAACAGTCTACTTATAACTACACATCCCTGCTGTCGCCTCGACGCGTGACCAGCCATCTAAAACCTTCTCAATATTATTCTTACTTTACAACATATTTTTAAAAATGAGATCTAATTTACGTCTCCCACCGCACCTAACCTCACACCCGTCCCACCATCAACATACGCAAACGTCCTCAACCCTATCTTGACGCTCATATATCACCCCACAAACCATGTCCATCAATCAATTTACCATTCTTATCCCCTCTTTTCGAATTACAAACGTAGCCTCTATCTAAACACCAATCAACTCATCTTTCTCGCACTTTCAACAGTAAAATTAATTTTACACACACTCCGAAATACCAAACGCAAATAAAGAGTCAAACTTTACACAGAGCATCAAGCACATACGACACTCACACCAATATTCAAAGCCTGGTCCATATTTACCACCTCCAACTTGAATTAAATATTATTACCATTGCCCCAACCATGTCGATATGTTGGGCGGCCTCCCCTCATTATAGATGTCGGACGTCGTTGGCTGGGCAGACTGGTAATACAGGACAGGCGGCGAACAGTGGTGGAACTAACATGAGACTTTAATGCTGCGCAGAGTACAAGTGTGTGTGAACACATAGTGCACCGAACACTGATAACGATGGGCCTCTGCAGCCGACGACTCATGCATGTGCCAATGTTAACACCACAATATCGGCAACTACGACAAACGGGCACGTGACCCCTCGGCGCTGGACGTTGGCCCAGTGACAGAGCATAGCGTGGTCTGATGAATCCCGATACCTTCTGCACCATGTCGATGAGAAGGAGCGAACCTGTCATCATCCAGGTGAACGGCTCTTTGCACCTGTACTGTAGGACGGAGACAAGCTGGCGGCGGTTTTATTATGCCCTGGGGAACATTCACATGCCATCCGTGGGTCTAGTGGAGCTCGTGTGAGGCACCATAACGAGCAAGGAGTATCGCACAACTGGTTGCTGACCACGTACGCCCCTTTATGACATCATGTTTCCCGACAGTAGTGGCATTTTTCAGCAAGATAATGTGCCATGTCACAAGGACAGGAGTGTGATGGAATAGTTCAAGGAACACAGTGGCAAATTAAAATTGATGTGTTGCTCCCCCCCCCCCCCTCGTCCCCAACTCGTCAGTTCTGAATCCAGTCGATCACATCTGGTATTGATTGAACGTGGCGTCCGAGCTCATCCCCCCCCCCCCCCCCCCTCAGAGGAACTTACCAGAATGAGGTGACCTGTATGTACAGATGAGGTCCAGCTCACTCCAGCGACCTACCAAGGGCCTCATCGCTTCCATGCTATGATGTGTCGCTGCTGTTTTCCGTGCCAAAGGTGGACATACCAGCTATTAGGTAGGTGATCATAATGTTATGGTTGATCATTGTATGATATACTGTACAATAATGCAATGTAAATGTTTTATTGTAATTTCCGCTTCTACTGAGGTGGATATTTACTGTTTTTCATCACAGTCGTTACACATATCTGCCTCATCTGCGCATGTTTCATGAAGCCATTTTTGACAATGAATGCAACGGAACCACTCCACTTGCGGTCCACTGGGCTCGCAATAAATGATTCAAATGGGGCTGAGCACTATGGCACTTAACATCTGAGGTCATCAGTCCCATAGAACTTAGAACTACTTAAACCTAACTAACCTAAGGACATCACACAGATCCATGCAGAGGCAGGATTCGAACCTGCGACCGTAGCGGTCGCGCGGTTCCAGACTGAAGCGCCTAGAACCACTCGGCCACAACGGCCAGCTGGATCGCAATAGATTATTTTGTACTGAACACAGTCATTGTCTTCAACCGTCAATTTCTTGCTGACTTACGAAGTTGTTTATATGCTATGCTCTTCTGTTGCGTGAACTTCATGATGTTCAGGTTTTTCTTGCTTGTAAACACCATTGTTGATTTCTTCCTTCTTTTTTCAGGTGGTTCCCAAACCGCTCTCCAAGCAGTATGTTGAAATGTGGTTTAGCTGCAATATGTGGATCAGATGCAGATCCTGAATCATTGCTGACTCCCAAGTCAGTTGGTTCATTTGCTACATTGTTTCGTCTGGAGGGTCCCGCGGTTACAGGAAGAATAGCTTCAGGAGCGTTTTCTTCAGTTGCAGTTCACCAGATATATTAGTAGGTCTGTTGTGGAAGGAGCAGGGAGGAAGTGGCGAGGCGCTGGGTCGAAATTAGTCTATACATTTTATCAAAGAAATAATTTACTACACGAAGCTCGGATTTTAATATTAAAGTTCCAAACATGGTATTCCTTCACAATTAAACGTGACATACCCTTACTCTTTATTACAGTTTCTAATGATACCATGCCCCAAGATTAATAGTTGAACAGTTTGATGGCAACGCACATAACATCAAGCTCATTATATAAGTTTTACACACTGACTGCAGCTCAAGTAACACTTTAAAATCTAAGCTTGAATACACAAATACAAAATAACGTAAATCTCAGGCACACAGCCTTTTCATACAGTATGTACCTATAGGAGCTGACGCACCTCATTAGAAACAGTGGTAGCTCCAAGGAAACACTAATAACAGCTTAAAATCAAATGGCTATTTTATGTAACTAACACCAAGTAGTAACTACAATTGACTAGCTTACAGCATGACAAATTAAAACAATGACTAGCTTACAATATGACAAATTAAAATCCAGATAACTTAAGAACCTGGCTCCAGGAAATTACACACAGGTGCAAACCCCACTGTCAAATGTCTGCTTCCTGGGCTTTTAACAAAACATCAGTCATCAAGGTGGCCTTTACAATGCGTTAAACGAGAACAACATTTGGGCAGAAATACGTGAAACATAGATTTCTTACCGCAAACAAACAACATAACTAAAACAGGACATGGCACTTAACACTTGTTACGCACAACAGCTGTTGATTAGAAAGTTAACAAAACACGACCAGCTTGAGGTCACAGCACTTTTCAATCCTTGACATGAGAATAAACATAGCTTGTCTTTCAGAAGTAATCCAGAACGCGGGAACAATATAAGTAGTACAAAAATTCTCACCGCTTTCTGGGGGATTAGGTAGAAGAAAACGACTGGCACATAACTTAAGCTAGAATTAACGCGGTGGCGACAGGATACCAGAGTAATAATAACAAGATTCCCGCAATAGCCTGCCACAGTGTCACTAATTCATTGCAGACTCCACAAGAGTCTGCTGCACAGGATTCCAAAATAGCATACAGTCTCCTGCTCTGCTTCTCAGAATGCTAACACAGCCCTTCGAGACACACGTTCCCCTAGCAGTGGCAAGCCGGACCATGCTGCTACACAAGTTTTAGCCACCTTTCAACGGAAACTCCCCATCGCACATCCCTCAAGTTTAGTGGTAAAATGGCCCAGTGGATTGCCCATCAAAAACTGAGTACAGATTAGGCATAAAAACAGGACGAAGGCGTACTGAACTGTCAAAAAAAAAAGCAAAATAGAAACAGTGAACGGTTAGAGAGCAAGAAGTGCAATAAAAGGCAGTCGTGTAGCAACAATGGTGTCATGGATAAGTGGTCATGGTGTTGGACTACCAAGTGGGCGAGCCATGTTTAAAAATCCTACGTGCCATTTATTTATATATTCACAACATTATGAACTGTCCGTCCGGTCATAGAAATGTTCATTCTCTTTCTGTAGTCTTTGCAGTTGTCACACCATACGTTGGATATAGAATATGAGTCATGTGGTAAGAATAAGTTACCGTCGCAAGTAAATGTGATGAAGAGAAGGCGATGTACCACATAGACGGCTGACAGAAATAAAACAACAAAGAAACGGATGTGAACTACGTTACAACAAAGGAAGTCAAGGGTCAAGACTTCCAAAACGGAATGAAACTTCAAAACCGTTGAAAAAATATGTTTTGATAGAGCAGAAATAAGCTGCGTGATTGCGAAACTGTTGCGTTCATTTGTTGCAGCTTATGTGACAAACTACTATGTTTTCATCATGTCCTTGGTGGTGATCACACACACATTCGTACGAGCACCCACATCAGGCAATGAGGCATATCTCACTCGCTTACCAGTCGTAAAAATTACGTACGTCGGTAAGGGATTCCTGAAATATGACACAGCTACTGTCACTAATGCCACGTATGACACACCAGAAATGTTTTTCGGTGGAGGATTCGGTTGACTTGTCACCTTGTCATCAAACGTCTGCGGTTCCCATTCGAAAGCCAGTTGGTCCTTTCGGCTGCTGAAAGAGTAGTTTTGCAGAATCAGCTGTCATTATGGGTCCCTTGCTGTTGCAGACGGGCGTTAAACCGCGACACAGAGACAAACTTGAATAAAAAGAACAGTGGGGAAAAAAATGGCAGGAGGGAGGTTTGAACACAGCTCGCCTGTTACGCAGTCCAATACCGTTACCACTTAGGTACGACGCCATTTCTCTTACCTCTTGCTCTGTATTGGACTTCCTGTTCTTGGACCATTCACTGTTTCTATTTTCCCCCTTTTTCACAGTCCAGTACACCTTCTTCCTGTTTTCATGCTTGATCTGTGTTCCGTTTTTGACGGGGTGTCCACTGGGCCCTCTTCTCACTAAATCTGTTGGGGGCGCGACCCTTGTACAGGTGCGTTTACACTGCGATTTGTATCGGCACATGTATGAGATACATGTATATGCGACTTTGCGACATGTATCGCGACTTGTATGAGTTGACAAGTATCAACCTCATACATGTATGAGCGTGCGTTTACACTGGTTGATATGTACCACTGTGCGATAGCTTCCGACGACGATTTGGAAGATTTCACATTTTTATGTTCTGATACACTTGCTCTTTTGGAAGATGATAGGAAGAAAAGGCGGAGGAAGAGTAGATGGTGGCACAGAGAGTTTCTCGCGAATTAACGCTAGAGGATGGCGCATATTTTAGAAATTATGTTAGGATGAGTATGGAGGATTTCCGCGGTTTGTTATCACTTGTGGCTCCTCTTGTGTCCAAAACCAACACAAACTTTCGGGAAGCGATTCCACCAGAGGATCAGTTGGCAGTAACACTCCGTTTTTTAGCCACTGGGGATTCCTCGTAAAACGAAGATTTCATGACAAAACATTTGCATTGTCGCGCGATTGCTAATGCCAACGTCTCACACACGATTGTCGGCATCGGTTGTCAACATTATCACGCGAGGCCGCCGGAATAATAGCAAAACATTGATATACGTGCCAGATGCATGAAAAAATTATATAATGTACTACATACTCTGATATATATATATAAAACTTTTACCTTCAATTCTTGGGATAAAACTTGCACAATGGCCTCGCAAACACGAAGAATAATGTTGCATATGGCACTTTTTGATATTCTATGCAGATGCATTGACGTCGAAACGACAGTCGGCACCTTCAAAACTCAAACAGCCGCCAAAGAGCCTGGTACTACGCATGCGCTAATCGTCGAAATAAGCGGCAGTCGACAAGACGACAGGAAATGATAGTACTGCGCATGCGCGAGTTCTTCAAATGTCGCTCATACGTGTCGCGTATATGGCCAAAAAGCGATATACAAAATGTATACGCAACATGTATGAGCTCGAGGGTCCGCATACAAGTTCCGTGAATTTTTGTATGAGGTGATGTATCGCGACATGTCAAATTGACATGTCGCTCATACATGTCGCGATACATGTATCCCAGTGTAAACGTACCTTTAGACACACTACAGCCGACTGCCCTGGCGCCTGTCGTCACTGTTCGTTATCACTCGCGGCAGCTTGCGGGGAGTCACCACACAACCCACGGAGCCACTCTCGAAGCGAAAAACACGCCAACCAGCACAAGAAACCTTCTGATGGGAAAAATTTGAGAGAACAATCGAATTACCCAAGAAATCAGAAGGCACAGCAAAACCATCGCAAAAGCAAAGCCGGAGAGCTCAGGCTCGCATATTTCCTTAGTGATAGAACCAAATACGCTGTCCTCGACGGTGAGTGTGCATCAGACACAAGGGTATCGACAGGAGTGCCACAGGGACGTGTGACAGGACCGCTCACGCTCTCTGTATACATAAGTGATGTGACGGGTCGCGTGAGCAGCAATCTGCAACTGTTCGCTGATGATGCTGTAGTGTACGGGAAAGTAGGGTGGTTGAGTGACTGTAGAAGGACAGAGGATGAAAGACGTAACTTCTGTACCTTCATCTAATTGTTGAAAAAATTAAATTACTGCAGATGAGCATGAAGAACAATCCTGAAATGTTCCGTTACAGTACTAGTGGCGTGGTTGTTGACGAAGTGACATCGGTTAAGAAAATATCTAGGCTTAACGTCGCAAAGGCCGGTATTACACTATCAAATTTCTTTGTCAAAGATTTGATCAAAGATATGATCAAATATTCCTCAAATTTATTTGACAAAGATCTTTGATATGGAGCTAAAAAGGGGTATTACACTGTCATCATATTTTTCGTCAAAGTTCAAGATGGCTGACAACGACTACTATTTGTTAACTGCGGCAGTTGCATGTACCACAGTTGCACTGCGTGCACATGTGGAAGAGAAGTGGGGGGGGGGGGGGGGGGGGGAAGGAAGCGTACCTGGGTGCAGACGTGTGTTTTACGACGAGACGGTAAAAGCATTCAACAAAACTTCTTACGTGAGCATATAGTGGACGTCAAGTCGTACATAAATTACTTAAGAATGGATGAGCAAACATTTCAGTATTTGCTCAGTGAAGTGTATCCTCATATCACAAAGCACAATACTCACTTAAGAACTGCTATATCTGCAGAAGACAGGCTCACTGTAACACTCCGATTCCTTGCTACAGGAGAGAGTTAGGTTAGGTTAGATTAGATTAGATTAGATTAAATCAGATTGGATTAGATTAGGTTAGGTCTCCAATCTTCTTAATCTATTTTTTTTATTCAGGGTGCCTCACGTTGTAAAGCGCCTCGTGACCTTCATACATCTCTATTAATTTTGTAGTTGTCGGTACACACCAATTGTATTTACTGGTCATGTTTATAAACACACTACATATGACAGAACTCTGCAGAGATGCTAGCGCTCCATGCGGTAACATGTCACATTGCAGTGAACAGAAGACAAGCGACTTTTATGATAAAATCTACAGCGAGGCTCTAGATTTGATCAAATTTATTTGACAAAGTACCCTATTACACCATCAAACGTCTTTGACATAAATATTTGACGTATCAACTTTGACAAAGAAATTTGATTCTGTAATACCGGCCAAAGCGGTATGAAATCGAACGAGTACATAAATAAAAAGGGAGAATAGTCGACTTGGGTTTATTGGGGGAGTTCTAGGATGGTGTAGCTCACCTACAAAGGGCACTGTGCATAGACCACAAGTGTGACACTTTCTTGAGTATTGATCGAGTGTTTGAGTTCCCCACCATGTAGGGTTTAAGTAATACATCGAAGTAAATCAGAAGGGTGCTGCTAGATTCGTTGTCGATTGTTTCGATCAACACGCGAGTCTTCCGGAGATGCTTTGTAAAATAAAATGGGATTAACCTGGGAGGAAGACGAAGTTCATTCCATACAACACTGTCGAGGAAACTTAGAGAACAGAGATTTGCAGTTGACTACTATGGTTCTGTCGCCAAAGTGCAATTCGCGTATGGACCACGGAGACAAGAAATTACGTCTCGTAAGGAGGCATATAGACTGTGATTTCTCCATCTCTCCATTTTCGAGTGGAGTAGCGAAGGAAATCACTAGTAGTGTCACATGGTACCCTCCGCCGTACACCACACCGTAGCTTGTGGAGTATACAGGGCGAAGAAAACTTCGCGCACTCGGACTTCGCAGCCTGATTCCTCACATACTGGCAATACAAAAATGCATTTCACAAAATTTCGTCGTGAAGATATTTCGGGCAGTAAATGGACGTTAGAGATTGGTAATCTGGCAACACTGTAATGACATGTACGGTAACTACCTCCGTCAGCACAGAAAGCTGTCCTATGCAGTTGGTGCAGTGGATCGCGTTTTGGGTTAGCACGCAAGAGGTCGAGGGTTCGATTCTGGGTCGAGGCTTATTTCTTTTTATTTGCTAAAAGTAGGCTGAGTGGTACAGTATCTGGCGTCTATATCGTCATACAGCGATTGCAGTGGGTCTTCTTCAAAACATTTGCAGTTAAGTTCTACGACCACAGAAACGGAAGTACAATCGTTTTCATTGGTCAGCTTTTAAAAAAGCGTTTTGCACGACGTGGACGCGAATTGTTTCGCTCCACTGCGTCTACTCGATACCAAACCTGTATTCTGTGTACCCTCTCCCAATGGTCCCACCGAAATTGTTCGCAAAGCACGTTGCTAGCCCTACTGGTGATATAAGGCCCTAACGAAATGTAGTGGACCTGAACATGGCAAGAATAATATTTGGTATTAATGGATGGCACCACTGGGGGAAGGTACAGACGAAAGAACTTTGCAATCTAGTAGATGCAGTGGAGAAAAACAATTCGCGTCCCCGACGTTAAAAAGTTTTCTTTAAAAGCTGATCAAAGGAAACGATTATATTTCCGTTTCTGTGTTCGTAGTACGCGACTGCAAATGTTTTGTAGAAGACCCACTGTAATCGCTGTATGATGATTGAGACGCCAGATACCGTACCACCCAGAC
Source organism: Schistocerca americana (assembly GCF_021461395.2). Lineage (NCBI taxonomy): Eukaryota > Metazoa > Arthropoda > Insecta > Orthoptera > Acrididae > Schistocerca > Schistocerca americana. The sequence goes on from NC_060130.1 coordinate 356,140,887, forward strand.
TACTTTTAGCAAATAATACCAAATAAGCCTCGACACAGAATCGAACCCTCGAACTCCTGTATGCTGACACAAAACGCTATCCACTGCACCAACTGAACAACACTATTGCTTTCTACTGACAGAGGTAGTTATCTTACACGTGGTTACAGCGTTGCCAGATTGCCAATCTCTAACGTCTATTTACTGCCCGAAATATGCGCAGGACGAAATTTTGTGAGAGAATTTTTTGTATGTATCAAGTAATGCATCGTCTACGTCAGGCAGCTGTTGTGCACAAGTAAAAATAAATGAAATCCACGAACGCACATGCACATTAACAACGAATAATAATAAACATACAGTGACATAAATTGGTAAATACTTACAATTGACTGTGCGAGTCAGTTTTTTCTGTCTGGATGTGACAGGTCTTTGACGACACTTTATGAAGATGAACCTTTCACTATGGTAAAGAGCATGAGTGTTGATTTCACCCGGTGCTTAGTTAGCGTGGACGCTGCGAATGAGAGATGCGGGGGTAAGTAACTTAGCACCACGAAAATTGGAACAATTACCCTGAAGCGCCAAAGAAACTGGTATAGGCATGCATATTCAAGTACAGAGATATGTAAGAATGCAGAATACAGTGCTGCGGTTGGCAACGCCTGTATAAGGTAACAAGTGCCTGGCGTAGTTGTTAGATCGGTTACTGCTGCTACAATGGCAGGTTAACAAGATTTAAGTGAGTCTGAACGTAGTGTTATAGTAGGCGCCCGAGCGATGGGACACAGCATCTCTGAAGTAGGGAAGAAGAGGGGATTTTCCTGTGCGACCGTTTCACGAGTGTACCTGAATATCAGGAATCCGGCAAAACATTAAATCTTCGATATCGCTGCGGCCGGAAAAAGATTCTGCAAGAACTGGACCAGCGACGACTGAAGAGAATAGTTCAACGTGACAGAAGTGCAACCTTTCCGCAAGTTGCTGCAGATTTGAATGCTGGGCTATCAACGGGTGTCGGCGTGCGAACCATTCAACGAAACTTCATAGATATGGGCTTTCGGAGCCAGACCCACTCGTGTACCCTTGATGATTGCATGACACAAAGCTTTAGCCTCGCCTGGGCCCGTCGACACAGACCTTGCTCTGTTGATAACTGGAAACATGTTGCCTGGTCGGACGTGTCTCGTTTCAAATGGTATCGAGCGAATGGACGTGTACTGGTATGGAGACAACCTCATGAATCCATTAACCCTGCGTGTCAGCAGGGAGCTGTTCAAGCTGTTGGAGGGTCCGTAATGGTGTTGGGCGTGTGCAGTTGGAGTGATAAGGGACCCCTGATACGTCTAGATACAACTCAGACAGGTGACACGTATGTAAGCATCCTGTCTGATCACCAGCGTCTATTCATGTCCATTGTGCATTCTGTCGGACTTGGGCAATTCCAGAAGGAAAATGCGACACCCCACATTTCCAGAATTGCTACAGAGTGGCTCCAGGAACACTCTTCCGAGTTTAAACACGTTCGCTGATCACCAAATTCCCCAGACATTAACATTTTTGAGCATATATGGGGTGCCTTGCAAAGTGCCGTTCAGACGAGATCTCCACCCCTCGTTCTCTTACGGATTTATGGACAGCTCCGCCAGATTCATGGTGTCAGTTCCCTCCAGCACTACTTCAGACATCAACTGAGTCCATGTCACGTCGTGTTGCGGAAGTTCTGTGTGCTCGCGGGGGCCCTAGATGTTATTAGACAGGTGTACCAGTTTCTTTGGCTCTTCAATGTATTTACACGGCAATAGATGTAGAAACTGCTTGTCTTGGACTTGATATTTTGTCTTTTTTTCCGAGATCGTTCATTTCAAACACCTGAACTAGCCGTTATATAAGTGTAGTCCTTCCAAGTTTTACCGAGGTCATAGTAACTGTACACTCTTACTGGGGCTGGCATCAGTGTCAGTAATAACATCACAATAAGTGCGCGTGCCTGGAGAGATTGCGCGTGCTATCACAGCCTGGATGGAAGACATGCCTCGCGTTTCTGACGAATCGTTTCAGAAGTTTGCTGCATGATTCAGGTGAGTGCTGGTGGCTCTGTTGGAATGCAGAAATGGAGTTTCACGCCCTTAATGTTTGCGATCAATATGTGTGGTGCTGTACATAAGGGAAAAAAACTTGCTAGGTGAAAGTATGTCAGTTGCTGGAGATAGATTCCCTGTTTTGGAATGTTAATAGAATGACATCCCAGACGACTAAGAGGCCTGGCACATGAGACGGTACATCCCAGAAATAGTGACGAGAAACGTTAAAAACAGACTCGACCGAGCGCGCGCGCCCTGTTGTGACGTTGGGAGCAGGCACGGCCGTCCCTGGCGTGTGTTTTGACAGCCAGGAGGTCGAGCTGGGCCGCTGAGTTACCAGTAGACGGCGGCCCCCTTTCAGCCGCAGTGATTGGCAGACCCGCTGAGTGACAGCTTAGGCCGCAGGTAAGGCAAACGCAGGTCTGGCCACGTGCTTGGGAAAATTTGGCCGTTGGCGTGATACATGGAGGGGTAACCGTCATGGCCGAATTGACTGTCCAGAAAAAATATCAAATACGACTAAATATAATAAATCCAGAACCCAACTAGTGACAGAGAAGTCAGCAACAAGATTACAAAGACAAAATTCAGACCAGCGCACTGGTGGACACACGCGCTCGATAAGAAATGTAGTTTTTCAGTTATTTCACGTTAAATGTTTCATGTATCAAACGAATTTTAAAAATTAATATCTCGGCAACATCTTCAGCGATTTTCACACACAAGGTGTCTACGCATATGTACCAGTGAGTGCTATTGGACTATCATAATATATCTTTTATAATTGTTACTTCCTTTGAATTCTAGGCAGGAATACACATCCTGTGCATAAAAACCTAAATTTTCACATAAAAAAGACATGAAACATTGAATATGGCGGCAGCATTACTAACTAGACATAACTAGGGATATGTGAGTGTACTTATTTTCTAATTGTTTATGTTTATTAGTAACAGAACAATGCACAACATTGACTACCTGGACAAAATCATTATTGATGAACGAACTATTGAAGCTAGAGAAACTAAGAATAGCAGTAGAAATCTGAGAAAATTTGTGCAAATTCATGTATGATTAATGAATATAACAGTAAATTTATAATTTTTAAGTATGTTTCGAAAGTCGGAAGTGTGTTCACTTGACTCACCTCAAGGTGAGGGTATAAATAGCGACAGCCAGCTTTGCAAGGGGACGCTTTCCTTTTGGTTCATGCGGCAGTCGGGTTTGAGATCTGCAACAGACAGTACATATGTGCAGCAGTAGACTGCATTTCGAGTGTGGTCAGATATTTTCTAAGTGTGGGGCCGTGGACCTGTAATGTTCACGTGTGTCGCTAGCAAAAACTCTGAAATATTTTCAGCTTGGTTACGTAGAATAATTCGCGTGAGGCGAACTGGTTATCTCAATGGATTTGTGATATTCACGTGTCTCGCTGCTGAATACTCTCAAGCATTTTCAGCTTGCGGACTCCGAATATTTCGCATAGCCGCACGTATTCTGAACTCTAGAAACTTGACAGCAGTTGTTTTTGCGAGTGAGCTGGGCTCAAAAGTTAGTTAGTTCGCTGTTGTGAAACTTTAATGTTGAACTTGTGGTATATGAACTTTGATTATCTTTCAGAAGTTTACACAAAAGTGAGATACTGTTCTGTTTCATTTAAGCTCCCATGTAGACAAGCATTATTTCAGGGATGAACAATTATTAACAAATATTCCTTTACTTGAAATAAACTCAAATTTGTTAAAATTTAAAATGGTAAGTGTACTGAACACTATTTTCATCTAAAATTGCTACCTGGATTTATTTGTACTTGTGACGGAATTTTTTTGGGGGTAATATGGCAGGTGAGTTGGTTGGCCCCCAGAGTAGCCAAAACTTAAAAATCCAACCATGCATTTCGGGGGCCTTATAAACAGAGACTTTCTGATTTATAATTTGTTATTCATACAATTGCACATGGGGGGTTCACTAGTTACTGACTGAACAGTTATTTTGAGGATGCAACAAGTTTTCACTTCTCCATTCACATTTATTATCCGTATCATCACATATGGCTCACCTCATCTCACAAAATTCTCATTTATTATTTATCTGTCGTCTTGCGCACAACTCCAACAAACGTTATAGATCCTTCACTGGGATACTGAGCCTGCCGGAGTTGCCGTGCTACAGTCTGGCGCCACGTGACCGCTACGGTCGCAGGTTCGAATCCTGCGTCGGGCATGGATGTGTGTGATGTCCTTAGGTTAGTTAGGTTTAAGTAGTTCTAAGTTCTAGGGGACTGATGACCACAGCAGTTAAGTCCCATAGTGCTCAGAGCCATTTGAACCATTTGAACTGGGATACTGAAATCCACTAGCACAAACAGGGTGTAAATTTTTAGTTGAAAAACCAGAATGACTTGAAAAATAAGCTTCACACGGAAAAATGTTTAGAACCCAAAGTTGATTATTTTCGAGGGGGACATTGTCTTAAACATTTGTTTTAATTCTTGGTAGTTGGCTCTGTAATTCAAGAAAATCCACGTTCTCATTTTTGCGTGGAAAATGGTTACGGATAAATAAAAAATACTTATTTACTTCGTAAATTTTGATTCGCTAAAACTGAAACTCTCGCTCTCCCCATAGGCTGGGGTTTGAGAGAGAGGAATTAGAGTTTTACAAATACTGACTCAAATATTAATTTTTTCCTCAGATTCGGATAAGTATTGTTTGTTTCGTGGTCATGAGTCGGCACAACCTTTAATTATCAAACAAATCATCTGACGTGCTAACTAACTAATCAAACATTCTACTTAGTAACGAGTAAACTCATTAACTAAAAAACTAACTGACTCACGAACTTAATTTTTATTACATTCGGAGTAATCACTCTTGTTTGTCGAGAAGCCTCACAACTCGGGCGCTTGCTTAATTTGAGCCGTTTAGTTTCAGGTGGAAAAATGTAGAAAACGACATTCATAAATTTATTTTCTTAAATAAGTATTTTTTCTTTACCCGTAACCATTTTCCACGCAAAAATGAGAGCATGGATTTTCTTGAATTACAGCGCCAACTACCAAGAATCAAAACAAATATTTACTACAAAATGTACGTAGTTTTTTATGTAGAGTCTGATTCTGCAATAAAAAATGGGGGTTCCCATTTGAAATTTTAAAGTTGTCTCCTGCCCAACCCCCAGGGGGCTGGGGTGGCGGGCTAATTTTAGCACCAGCAGATGTCCCCCTCGAAACTAATCAACTTTGTATTCCACCCATTTTTCCGTGTGAAGCTTATTTTTCGAGTTATTCTGGTTTGTCAACTTAAAATTTGCACCCTGTATATCGTCATCCAGTCCTAATATTAGAACCAAATTAAGTGTAAAATTGAGTAGTCTTAGGAATACATCGGAAAGCACTCCAAACGGTGATGGCATTGGCTTTTAGCTCCAATGCCAAAACTTCTTTGAGATGGAGGGGCGCAGCGTCAGCGGTTTGAAAGCACACCAGCAGTGTTCTGACATGCTGTCCATAGTGGAGGATGGGTCACAAGATTTTGCCCACATTCTTAACTGCATAACATGGCGATGCGACACAAATATGCTGCAAGTTGTAACAAACAAAGTGGCTGTATTTGTTGCACCAGATGCTCCAGGCTTCTTGCAGTGTTGTGGCTCCAGTGCTCATTGTCAGCGTGGTGCGGATGAGATGCTGTCACTGGCTGGCTGCACAGTTGGGTGGTTGCATTGGCCCTTAGCTCCAATGCCCGAATTCTCTGATGTAAAAGGGTGCTGGGTCGGTGGGGCCAACGTGGAAGAGATCCTCAAGCATGTTTGCGTAAATAAATAAATCCTCCCATCTTATTGTACTGACGCTACCTAGTCTTTGAGCAAAAGTTATAAGTCTCTAGCGAAAGTAATGAGAAGTAGTGTCGAAGCCGCTGTGAAGCATTGCTTTAACGGCTGCGAGCTGGTAGCCACCAGTGTGGCGACGTGTGGTTCACAACAATAGACATACACAAGTGGACTCTGAAGCTTGGATAGCCAAGCAAAGCAGTAAACTTTACTGCACAGCAGTAACCGTGCAGCCAACGCAGCAATGCCACAACAATAGGGCAGATATCTTATTATGGGAGACGTGACTGGGTGCCAGGTTTTAGTGAAACAAATGCACGCCAGAGGCATATAATTCAGTCTGGTTTTTGAGGCAGGTATCACCTCTCGTCGTCGGGAACCTGCTGCACCAACATGATGCCACAGCTATCCCAAGCAGCGAGATGATCCTGACAGCGACAGCCATGGGTTAGAGACAGGGCCGCACTTTCCGCCAGTGCTAAATCCTGCCGACCTTCCATCCGAGCCTGCAGCCGCCTCATACACTGAGTTCCTAATAGGACTTGGTGCTACAGCACCAGCTACTGTCCAACTCTTGCCAGAGGGAAGCGAGTTGCACCCAGCATACAGTGTCACAGTGATGTGAGCAGAGCAAGGGTCTGTGCAGGCTCCGCAACAGTGAGGAAAGTATCACGCTGCCGACCTCAACAGCCTGGCCTCTAAAGGCTGCCAGCCTTCTGGGGGCCTGTCGTCAGCGCTGTAGAACACCGATTCTGCAGCCAGGGCGGGAGCCGACGCCCATATGTCAATCAAAGCCAGGGACAACAGCGAGAAGCGTGGTCGCCTCACTATGTCATGCATTGAAGTCAATAAAGGTCATTCTTAACTGTCAACAGTGATTCCACTAGGGACTTTGCACCCACCACTCACCTTCAATATTCTACCATAAATTTTTAAACAGAATGCTGTTTTTCAAACTTAGAACTGTCTGCTTTGTGGAAATCCAGTGCATATTTTATTTTCCTGCCATTTTATACACAGCAACAAGTGACATGGCATCTACGAAGGTTGTCTTACAAGGGAACCTCCCCATCACACCCCCCTCAGATTTAGTTATAAGTTGGTACAGTGGATGGGACTTGAAAAACTGAACACAGATCAATCGAGAAAACAGGAAGAAGTTGTGTGGAACTATGAAAAAATAAGCAAAATATACAAACTGAGTAGTCCATCTGCAAGATATGTAACATCACAGAAACGTGTGAGCTCAGAAGCGCCGTGGTCCCGTGGATAGCATGAGCAACTGCGGTACGAGAGGTCCTTGGTTCAAGTCTTCCCTTCACTGAAATATTTTTCTTTCTTTATTTTCGCAAAGTTATGATCTGTCCGTTCGTTCATTGACGTCTCTGTTCACTGTAATAAGTTTACTGTCTGTGTTTTGCGACCGCACCGCAAAACCGTGCGATTAGTAGACGAAAGGACGTGCCTCTCCAATGGGAGCCGAAAATATTTGATCGCAGGGTCATAGGTCAACCGATTCCTCCACAGGAAAACACGACTGATATATTCTATACGACACTGGTGACGGCATGTGCGTCACATGACAGGAATATGTTGTCGACCCACCTAACTTGTACACTTGGCGAATGGGTATAAAGATTCTTCTACCTTGCCCGATTTAGGTTTTCTTGTGGATGTGATAACCACTCCCAAAAAAGTGATCGCATCGGACGGACGGACGGACAGATAATAATTGCCTGAAAATAAAAAATTAAACTTTTCACTCGAAGGAAGACTTGAACCAAGGACCTCACGTTCCGCAGTTGCTCACGCAAACCACAGGACCACGGCGCTCCTGGGCTTCCACTATCCTTTCTGATGGACTACTCAGTTCGTATATTTTGCTTATTTTTTTCATAGTTCCACACAACTTCTTCCTGTTTTCTCGATTGATCTTTGTTCGGTTTTTCAAGGCCTATCCACTGTGCCAACTTATAACTAAATCTGAGGGGGGTGCGATGAGGAGGTTACATTGTTAGTATCACCAGATTCGCCGTCTTGCATTCAGTCACCATTGGAAAAACCGGCAGAACAAGTGGCCAGTGTGGGTCCCAAACTTATCACAGGTGGGATGAAATGTTATAGAGGCTATTCCAGTATCCCCAGGATTGTACTAAAGGCAGCCATCTTGGATTCTTATGCCACAGGGCTGCAAAGAAAACTGAGGAAATCTGACAACGATGTAGTCTACGCTAATGTCAGCCATATTGGATTGTGACATCATAGGGCTGTGCTCTAGTCTTCCATCTAGTATTTCATACTTAGGATAATTGGTCTAGGCCCGCTATTTTGGATTTCATCCTTGTATTTTGACGATGTATGACTGTGCTAAGATCCGCCAGCTTGGATTTTATGCTGATGGGGCTAGTTCCACAATCTCGGAGTCTTTCAATTTACCGCCAATTTTTCGAATTCGAGGTCTGCTGTGACATGAGCGGGGAGAGGGAAGGAGTGGGAGGGACAATGCATGGTGATGTCATAGATAACTTCGTAAGAGTGCAACTATACTCGGGTTCATTCACTACCTATTTTACACGTGGTTCATCTGTAAAGGGGTTGGTAGTGAATGGTTGCATTTGCGCCCCTAATACTAACAAGGGGAGGTCACCACTTTGGAACGCGGATTTACTGCAAACTTCGTACACTCGTAGTACGCCATGAGGACAACAAAATGTGTAAGCAGTAGAGCGTACTTCTCAAGCGTTATTGAGAAAATTGCAAGATAATTTCGGTCGTCAAATATATACCTGCGCTTGGCCATTTTTACCATGAAGCGGCGGCAACCGGGTGGTTAGCGTTGAAGCCCCGTAATCGCTGGATCAATGGATCGAGTCCCGTTCGTCAGTTTCTTCTTTTATTTTCAACACTCATTTTCTTTACTATTTATATTACAATTGATATAATGGAAAAAATACGTGTAATCTGATGAACTTTTATTAAATTTACAATGTTATTTGGCTGTCTACAAATTTTTACTATCGCAAATAGGATAATATTCATAACTATCGACTAGTAAACGACCAAACGCGTAAAGTGATACTGAAAATGTATGCTTGTCCGTGATTTGAGAAATCTCTTATACCTGGAAGGACCCCGAAACTACCTGTTACCTGCAAGTTTTGACCGGCACACACTGCTTTCGAAAGATGTACAATTAATCTTCGCTTTCGACATTACGAGTACAAATTGCAGGATTGTATTTTTCGTCAAAACATGGAAAACATAAAGTTATGAATATTATGTTACTTGTGATTATAAAAATTTGTAGACTGCCAAATAACATTGTAAATTTAATAAAAGTTCATCCGATTACACGTATTTTCCCCATTATATCAATTGTAATATAAATAGTAAAGAAAATGACTGTGTTGAAAATTAAAAAAAAAACTGACGATCGGGACTCGATCCAGCGATAACGGTGCTTGAACGCTAACCACTCGGCTGCCGAAGCTTCATGGTAAAAATGGCCACGCGCAGGTATATATTTGACGACCGAAATTATCTTGCGATTTTCTCAATAACGCCTGAGAAGTAGGCGCTACTGCTTACACATTTTGTTGTCCTCATGGAGAACTACGAGTGTACGAAGTCTGCAGTAAATCCGCGTTCCAAACGTCGTGGCGTCCCCTTGTAAGTCATATATTGGCTAGCCTTTGAACAGCAGTGAACTGAATACACAATTGTCCATACCACAACCTTGCGCAAAATGAGGTACACTGTACAAGTTCAGATTGAAACTTACATAAAACACTTCTAACTTTGTGGCCATGCATATTAAAGTTTACAAATAAATCCGATATGGATAAACGATAATCGGTGCAATTCGTACACATGGTTTATTGTCTCGCACCTACACACTTTCACGTTGTTCCTTCACTGTTTATTCGAATACACTGGCGTCGTCCCTGCTTACACTCGCGGCACTTTGGCGCTCCGAGCTTACCACCACAACGGACAACGACCAACAGGCACACTTTTACGCTCATATCCCCAGTCCTGAGTCGGTTCACGTGACACTACATTAATCGAAATAATTCCTAAACACGGCCACAATTCATTTACAATTTTATAAGATTTAAATACTTAAACCTAAATACATGATATAATTTTACACACATTTATCACCACACAATTTTGAAATTCGTTGCAATTAAAAACCAAAACACTATGCAACGGAACTACGAACGCTCATCAAAACACAAAACAAGTACTTTCAAGTCCACTTTGCATTACACTATTTTCACTCTGCATTTAATACATAATTTTATTCTTAAGCACAGAAAATTAAAATCGGTACTAATTTATGACATGCTATCAGATGTATATAATTAGGAATAACTCCATGTTTTGGCACAGTTTCACCCCTATCCCTTCATTTAATGACGTCTTTGCACGAAATACGAGATATACAAATACTTGTCTGGCACTACAAAGATCGAAACTAAATGGTGTCTTCATAATAAAATAAAGACTTACTTTGCAGTTGTTATAAACATCTTTATAACTTAATTCTACTATGAAGCGTTTAGATAGAAGTACACCAGCCCAACATATTATTTCTGCTGCTGTGCTTCAAATTTAAATTACGTACGTTTTCGCATGACTTCTATTTCAATGATTAGGTGTCCAGCAAATCCAAGGACTCACATTATAAGCACACCCTACATTATTTACTTAAATGCAATGTCATGTACAATAACTATATGCAGTTATGTAACCAAGTAATTTAAACCATCTGAAACTGCTGAATGCTACCTTCTCTTTATCAGGGAAAGATGAGTCTATAAATGTATTGACTTGTGTTTGTGCTTTTCACATTCCATCCATTTTTTCATAACAGATATTTCTATTTCCAGCAAAGCTGCTGTATGGCCATATTATCCCCCGTTACCTTACAAGGGGACGGGGAGAGTGGGAGGCAAATCTGGCAACAATGCAGACTGTGCCAAAACGCACCCAGCCACCCTTCTATCACCGACCCCTCCCAAATTGCACCTCGCGGCAGCGATTACGTGACAAGCGGCAACGAGCTTACGGTCGAGGTTGAAAACTGAGATGACTGGCTCCATTGTTCGCTATGAATTTTATGAGGTATCTCAGCTTGCGAATGTGTCTCTAACTGTTCAAGGAGAAACATAATATGCAACACTTTTTCAGCAATGTGTAACACAGAAGAGCTCTCACTGAAATTACCAATGATATGCAGTGCTCAACAAACCTCAGAGGCACACGCTGAAAGAAAGGCGTTGTGCATCGCATTGATGTTTACTGTTGAAATTTCGGGAGCTTACGTTCGAAGAAGAGTCGGGCGAGATATTACTTTCTCCCACATTCGTCTCGCGAGGTGACCAGCATGACAAAATTAGAGAAATTAGATGTTATACAGAGGTTTACCGACAGTCATTTGGGTTGTGTCCGTCGGTGTACCGAGGTGAATGAACACTCTAGAGCAAATCAGTCACTATAGAATGATTAAAATATAGATGTATTTATTTACTATATACAGAGCATTAAGCTTACATAACTTTGTATCCTTGAGTCTCTCTGCAGTCGCTCTCTGTTCCACTAGTACGATGTTACAGTATTCACTAGCAGTTGGAGTAGCAACAGTTTCGCGCTAGGTTTGTAATGCCTCACTGGCGTCGTGCTAGATTCGTAATGTACCGCTGCGCTGTGGTCTGTGAGCTCGGTATGATCTGCGACTCATCTAAGGATAATCTAAGATGAGCTCTGAGTGTCGCTGCTTAAAAGGACGCACCGTCCAATTACAACTGCAGCCAGTTGTGAGGTGGCGTTGCCTTCTGGAGGAGTGTGTGGTGACGACCGCCAGCGTAATGGCGAGCCCACTATAGCAGAGGTTAGTTGTGGCCTCCTTAACTGTCTCTTCTGCGGAGATGTGAGCGGTTGACGAAAAAACTGTCGAACCCGCTGTTTTTCCTACGCGCTATTCATTAATGGAACGGAAAACGGAGGGAAAAGACGGTGTTACCAAAAGTACCCTGCGCCACGCCTCGTGAGGTGGCTTGTGGAATATGGCTGTAAGTGTGTGGTGCAAAGCTGGACTAGTTTAACTTTTTGACCTGGCGGACATCTATATGTACTTTGTAGCGGGTGGAAGGTTTCTTCCTGTTTGCCCTATGCACACTGCCGAAAAAGAAATAATACACGCAGAAAAACGACGTCGATTTTGATCCGATGATGGCATATACCACCAGGGGGTAGCACATGTACCGACAGTGGTTTCAACGTCGTCCACCAACAGATAGCGTAGTTGCATAGCTACCAGACCGCCATCTGTGACTACCCTTTGATAGGGAATGCTCACAGTCGAAGGCTCAGCGTGGTGCAAACACACGAAGCAAGCAGGCAACAATGGCAACGAGATGCAATCGTGTTTCCTACAGCGAAGTGAGCGAGTATGAAAGGGGTCAACTTTTGGTCTTCCGAGTGGCGGGATGGTCCTTTCGGAGAATTGCCACACAAGTTGGACGTCCTCCGTCAACTGTACAACGATGGTGGTTATCAGTGGGCACGTGAACATTCTCACACCCCCAGACGAGGTTCTAGACGCCCACGCAACAGTGATGGCCGCCAGGATCGTCGGGTTGTAAGGGCAGCAGTGGCAAATCGTACAGCTGCCACAGCACAGACGAGAGGGAGTGTGAGCCCAGCCGTGTCAACACGAACTGCTGCGAACCGGTTATTAGCAGTGGGACTACAGTCACAAACCCCTCTAGCCAGTCTTCCACTCACGCCACAGAATCGACGCGCACAGTTCGACTGGTGTCGTTAGAGGATCGCTGGGAAGATGGAATAGCACGCCGTGGTCTTCAGCGATGAAGGCAGGTTGTGCCTGGAAGCAAGTGATGATCGTTTGCGCGTGCGACCTAGACCTGATGGGCGCTGTCTCGTAGAGTGCATTCGTCCAACACACACTGGACCCACGCCGGCCTTATGGTCTAGGGTGCGATAAGCTACAACATTCGTTCACCTTTAGTGTTTCTGGATGAGACGCTAACTAGTGCTCGGTACGTGCAGAATGGTGTGAGGTCCATTCCTTTGACGCTCTTGCAACAGGAAGGTGACGTGTTGTTCCAGCAGGTTAATGCTCGCCCACACACTGCAAGACGTGTAGCATCTTCCCTGTCCAGCACGATTCCCAGACTTGTCTCCAATCGAGCACGTGTGGGATATGATAGGACGAGATGTAATTCCTGTAATTTGTTAACCAGCAACTCTTAAAGATCTGCGAGGGTTGTCCAGAAAGTAAGTTCCGATTGATCGCGAAATGGAAACCACAGTGAAAATCAGAAATGTTTTATTTGTAACAATTAGCTGCACCTTCCAGCTACTTCTCTACGTAGTCGCCGTTCTGACTTAGACACTTGTCGTAGTGTTGTACCAATTTTCCAATACCCTCATCATAGAAGACAGCCGCCAGTGCTTTCCGCCAATTCTCTAAGCTGGCCTACAGCTCGGTTTCTGTGCCAAAATGTCTTTATAACCAGCGGTTCATGTGAGCAGAGATGAAACTCAGAGGGAGTCAGTTACAGGCTGTATTGTGGGTAATCAAACATTTCCAATCGAAAACGATGCAGGAGCATCTTCATTGTCCCTGCAGAATGCGGCTGAGAGTTGTCTTGAAGAAGAAACCGCACTACAGTTATGTAATGTTGGCTGCATAGCTTCAGGCGAAGTTTCTCACCAAGTCCTCGTACTTGGCGGGAGACACTATTTTCTAGACATCTTTAGGCGCTCACTGTGAGCTCATAAATGAGAAGAGCGACGTGATGCTATCTAGGGTCATACTAGAGACACTGCCCAACACATCTGTGCAAAGCTTTATCGGATTATCATAGTCGTTTCCATTTCGCGACCGATCGGAACTTACTTTCGGGACACCCCTCGTACGTGAACAGGTCGGGCATGCGTGGTACAACGTGTCCCATAACAGCATTAGCCATTTGCACGATTGACTGGATGCAGGATTCGGCGCCTCCATTGCTGCCTGTGGAGGTTACACCACATACTAATATGGGTGTTTAAGCATTGTCGATACCTGGTACCTCAGAACCGCATGTCCTAGTGATCTGTAAATGTAACCGTTTCACGTACTCCATATGCACTGTTGTAACAATAACTCTTGAATGAATTGGAAACCTATGAAAGGGTGTACTTCTTTTCTTTCCGGCAATGTACAAGCAAGAAAAAGAGCATGTGAGTATATTTGTCGGACTTATGATGCCACTGTCGAGTGGATTTATTATTGTGAATAATTTGAAACGTCGCCTTAGAAAAATTTATGAATGACTGTGCTGATAAACCTCTTACATTATTTGCTTTTCAAACAGCTGAGCAAAACTGAACGTACTCAGACACTACTATCTTTACTTATTCTGATCAACACTGAACTGACACACAATATTTTTAGCGCAATGCAATCTGACTTTTGATAATCCCTACCAAAGAATGGCCCTGACTAACAATAACCTATACCTTTCATGAATCACTTACCTCACAAAAATCTTCGTTAATCAAACTACTGCAATACAGCGAGCGCCAATACCGCCAGCTAAATAAAAGATTCTAACTACTGAAGGCACTAGCTACTGATAGGCATAGTTAGCAAATGAAAGATTTTGATAGAGAACAAACAATGCATTTACCTTAATAGTGTTTAAAAGTCATAATATATGTATACATATATCAGTTCATGACATCCAGTCTTACAAATTTACTCTCTCTGATGCACACACGTCCAGATCATCCGCTCTCAAAACTCCGCCATCTCTCTCCCCACATCCACCACTGCTGGCGGCTCACCTCCAACTGCGCAACGCTACGCACTGTTAACAGCCAGCCGGGCGGTGTGACCGTGCGGTTCTAGGCGCTTCAGTCTGGAACCGCGTGACCGTTACGGTCGCAGGTTCGAATCCTGCCTCGGGCATGGATGTGTGTGATGTCCTTAAGTTAGTTAGGTTTAAGTAGTTCTAAGTTCTAGGGGACTGATGACCACAGATGTTAAGTCCCATAGTGCTCAGAGCCATTTTGTTAACAGCCAACTGCCCAACACTACAATAGCAAACAACAATGCAAACCAGCCACAGACTGCACACAGCACAGCCAGTGATTTTCATACAGAGCGCTACGTGGCGTTACCAACATAAAAAACCTAAACAGCCTACTTACAAATTTTATTTTATTGTTTATCATGTTTATGAAAAGAAAATTTTATATTATGTGGCCTGAAAATATTTTCAGATTTTATGAAATTTTACTGTCGTTGATTCAGTGTTACGTGGGGTTTGTTCATCTAGGGTGTTTATGAGAAAGGGGTTATATCGATTATTTGGAGTTATTTATTTAGGTACATTCAGTTCATTACATGCGTTTGCTTCTCTGATGGGGATGCGGGACTTCCTATACACAGCAGACCAGAACAAAGAGATCTAGATAGATTCGGGTGGATGTGGTGGTATTAAAGTCAAAATCAGGGGTAGTGGGGTTTCTATGTGTCTGGAAGATATGCTTATTATTATGATTGGAACAGACATGTCAAGAAAATTAATTCCTTCTAGATAGAAATTCCATCTGATGATGACCCGGCATTGGTTAGGAAACCAGTTAATTGTACACTAAATTATATCAAATTACGAAACTTCCTGGCAGATTAAAACTGTGTGCCGGGCCGAGACTAGAAACTCGGGACCTTTGCCTTTCGCGGGGAAGTGCTCTACCAACTGAGCTACCCAAGCACGACTCACGCCCCGTCCCGAGTTCGAGTCTCGGCCCGGCACACAGTTTTAATCTGCCAGAAAGTTTCATATCAGCGCACAGAGTGAAAATCTCATTCATATCAAATTACGTTTACAAATCATTCCTAGACAAAGTCCAATTGCTTTATTATTTTGTGGTGGAGATTTCTGAGGGTACTGCAAGTAATCTGTTAGGAGTATTGAATGTTTCCGGTATGTATTTTGTGATGTAACTGGTTAGTCACATTTCACTAAGTGACCATAAATACAATTATTGCTAGTGTATTACCCGAAATTTCCTTGGTGAAGGAACGGGGCTTGCGAAGTCTGGAGTATTGAGCTGGATAAATTCCCTGTTTCTGGAATTTGGTGAGGAAGGCCAACTACGAGCTCACGACGTTGGGTGGCCGAGGAGCAGATTTCCGGAACGCTTGCCTGAATTCCCTTGAGGACATTAGAGCCGCGTGAGAAGGCTGGCGGAGGCAGATGCTGTCAGGCTGGGGTGCCATAAGGCGTCTTCTCAGAGCTGTGCAAAAGACAAGTGGTCTCTAGGGGCAGGGATGGGGGGAGGGTAGCCAGAAACGACCTCGGTCTTTCCTAGAAGCATACGCAGAGAAACAGCCAGCGCCATATTATTCTACACAGCGTGGGCGAGCTAACTTTTTTCGCCTGGACGAATTTTTAACCAATCGGAGTTAAAGCACGACTCAGGCCCCGTCCACACAGCTTTACTTCTGCCAGAACCTCTTCTCCTACCTTCTTAACTTTACAGAAGCTCTCCCGCGAACCTTGCAGGACTAGCACTTCTGAAAGAAAGATAGGTAGGAGACGAGGTACTGGCAGAAGTAAAGCTGTGAGGACGGGGCATGAGTCGTGCTTGGGTAGCTCAGATGGTAGAGAACTTGACTGCGAAAGGCAAAGGTCCCGAGTTCGAGTCTCGGTCCGGCACTCAGTTTTAATCTGCCAGGAAGTTTCATATCAGCGCACACTCCGCTGCAGAGTGAGAATCTCATTCTGGAGTGTTGAACATATCTGTTGCAGCTAGAATAATCTGTCCAAATAACCCGGCACGAAAATCCTTATAAATGAATCTTAGGAATTATGCCACTTTGAGTAGTCGTGCCATTTTATATATGAACTGCGACCTGGGAGTCCTGGAGCAACTGGTGCTCTGGCACTTAGAATTCATAGACTAATTGATCAAAAGTACGCAGACACCTAATTGTGGGCATTAACGTGAAGTATATCCATTTTTCACCTTTATGACGGCTTTGAACACTGCTGGGAACACTTTCATCGGAGTGTCTGAATGTTCGAGTAGGAATGGCAGCTTATTCTTCCTCGGGACCCGAAACCAGAGAAGGTATTGATGTTGGACGCTCGGGTCTGGAGCAAAGTCGATTCAAAGATGATGCAGTGGGTTTCAGATCGGGACTCTGGGCAATGTTATTGTACACAAACCACTGCCTCACATTTCCTGCTGTATGACAGGTTGCATTGCCATGCGATTACAAACAATCGTCGTCTCAAAATCGTTCCTCTACTGTACGCAGTGCACAGTGCTGTAAAATGTATTCATACCGTTTCACATTTAGCGTTGTCTTAAGTGCAAGTCCGCATCTCGTTGTCCAGTGGCGTTGCTGCCCCTGGATCACGGTGTCCCGGGTTCGATTCTCGGCCGGGTTGGGAATTTTCTCCGCTCGGGGACTGCGTGTTTGTGTTGCCCTCATCATTTCATCACCATTCATGAAAGTGGCGAGGTTGGACTGTGTAATGATTGGGAATTTGCACGGGCGCTGATAACCGCGCAGTTGAGCGCCCCACAAACCAAACATCATCATCACCATCATCATCATCATCATCATCATCATCATAAATGGACCACAAACTACCCGGTAAGAACACACACATAACACGACCTCCTTCGTAACTGACTTTCGATGCTACACATGATGGCACTTAACGTTCTCCAGGCATTCGCCATACCCAACAAACCTTTCCGTCGGATTGCTGTAGCACGATTCATCGGTCCAGATAACTCGGTTCCACTCAACCACTATCCAGTGGCGTCGTTCTTTACACCATCACATTCGTTGCTCAGCGTTTACCACAAAAATGTGTGACTTAGGAAGAGTGGAACGATCATTGTAAAGATCTTCTTCTTAACTCCCTATGCACAGCCATTGTGCTAGGTGGAATGCTGGTAGCACTACATCTACATCTACATGGATACTCTGCAAATCACAATTAAGTGCCTGGCAGAGGGTTCATCGAACCACCTTCACAATTCTCTATTATTGCAGTCTCGTATAGCGCGCGGAAAGAGCTCTGATTTCCCTTATTTTATCGTGGTGATAGTTTCTCCCTATGTAGGTCGGTGTCAACAAAATATTTTCCCATTCGGAGGAGAAAGTTGGTGATTGGAATTTTGTGAGAAGATTCCGTCGCAACGAAAAACGCCTTTCTTTTAATGATGTCCAGCCCAAATCCTGTATCGTTTCTGTGACACTCTCTCCCGTATTTCACAATAATACAAAACGTGCTGCACTTCTTTGAACTTTTTCGATGTACTCCGTCAGTCCTATCTGGTAAGGATATCACACCGCACAGCAGTATTCTAAAAGTGGACGGACAAGCGTAGTGTAGGCAATCTCCTTAGCACTTTGGAACTCACGGGCGATAACTTCGTATGATTTCATGCGATTTTTTTACAACCACCGTTGTCAGTGCTCGATGGTCACTGTCCGTCTGTATGTGATGCCTACCTAGTCTTTCTTTAGCTGTCATTCTTCCTTCGAGTTTCCACTCACAGTGACTTCACAACTGTCGCCTTGTACACCTTTAGAGCGGCTCAAGTGTCCCTGATGGATATTTTACTCAGGTGACATCCAATGACTAGTACACGTGCGAGGTCACTGAGCCCTTCTGACCGTCCAAATCAGCTTTCATTACTCCTCGTGACATCTAATATTCAATTCTGCATTACATAAGGGTGTCACGATACTTTTGACCAGATAGTGTATGCCAGCAATTGTCATCGATAACAAAGTCTATGAACTAATATTTTTCTGATTTGGAGAATTGGAAAGTAAATGCCAGAGCTGTGAGACCATTTTCATTCAGTGAAGCAATCTTTGCAGAGAGTGAGATTCAAACAAAAGTAAAATTTCTTGGGCATTGCAATGGCAGCAAGCTGGTAAATACATTTTGATTAAACGGAAAGCCGGCCGGTGTGGGCGTGCGGTTAAAGGCGCTTCAGTCTGGGACCGCGTGACCACTACGGTCGCAGGTTCGAATCCTGCTTCGGGCATGGATGTGTGTGATGTCCTTAGGTTAGTTAGGTTTAAGTAGTTCTAAGTTCTAGGGGACTGATGACCAAAGAAGTTAAGTCCCATAGTGCTCAGAGCCATTTGAACCATTAAACGGAAATCGTAACTTGATTTAATAAAACACCTAAACACAATTTAACTTTCATTTGTTCAAACGCGAACTACGTATCGTTCATCTTTCGTCGTTTTAAAAACAGGAATCTATCTAAAATGTACTTAGTTGCTAATCTTTGCTGCATGTATTAGTTGACATCTGATCTCGTTCAGGGGTAATTATCTCACAAATTATTGGGAAAGTCTGACCGAGAGGGTTGCAGATTTTGCTCAGGGAAGTGCATGGGCGCCAGACGACTGGCGAGAGGTGACTCTTCACCTCTCTCTCAGGCCACGGCATCGACTGTGGACCTCGTCAGATGAAAAGGCACAGTTTTTTATTCCACTGGATTTTCAAGAAAATTTAACTTTCTAGCACGAAATACATCAGAAATGTTCAGCATTTCTCTTATTTGACCCCTTTCAATTTAATCATTTTGTGGTCGGAGCTGTTTTCTTCCTAATATGTAATAAACAACTATGGCTCTGCCTGGAGCAAACACATTTTTCCTTGTATTCTATATATGTTTCAGATAAGTTCCTACATCTTCAGTGTGATTTATTTATTAACTGTTGAACAGCTTACAGAAATTTTATGTATTAAGTTATTTACAAGATTTGATATTATAGTATTTACATTACTATAAATATTGATAGAAGTATTAACATGAAGAATAATTATCACAGACCTGTGTTCACAAGTCTGTTTAGTATTTGCAACATAGCTGTAACTGTCGCTTTCCAGTATGTCACCTGCAATTAATTATCATTTATCAATTTTCGTTAGTGTAATTTCTCAAAGTTTAGGCCTAACGTGATATTATCGATTTTTATTTGATCATTTTTCTATTGCACTACTGTCATTACGTTATGTTACTTTGTAAATGATTCGCTATATCACTCTTTTACTAGCGTTTTTTAGGATACATTACTATTTTTCGGAAAATGTGTTGAACTGTATGCTGATGGTGATTAGGCTTTATGAAATTGTGATTGAGGAGGGGGAACAGGCTGTGTATGTGAGTGTGTTTACTTACTTTTTGTAGACCTTGTGTTTTTCTTACTTTTACATGGTGTTTGAGTGGGCGTTCCTAAACACGTACTACATCTACATCTGCATCCATACTCCGCAAGTCACCTGACGGTGTGTGGCGGAGGGTACTTTGAGTATCTCTACCAGTTCTCCCTTGTATTCGAGTCTCGTATTGTTCGTGGAAAGAAGGACTGTCGGTATGCCACTGTGTGGGCTCTAATCTCTCTGATTTTATCCTCATGGTCTCTTTGCGAGATATACATAGGAGGGAGCAATATACGGCTTGACTGCCGGCCGGAGTGGCCTAACGGTTGTAGGCGATACAGTCCGGAACCGCGCGACCTCTACGGTCGCAGATTCGAATCCCGCCTCGGGCATGGATGTGTGTGATGTCCTTAGGTTAGTTAGGTTTAAGTAGTTCTAAGTTCTAGGGGACTGATGACCTCAGAAGTTAAGTGCCATAGTGCTCAGAGCCATTTGAACCATTTATACTGCTTGACTCCTCGGTGAAGGAATGTTCTCGAAACTTCAACAAAAGCCCATACCGAGCTACTGAGCGTCTCTCCTGCAGAGTCTTCCACTGGAGTTTATCTATCATCTCCGTAACGCTTTCGCGATTACTAAATGATTCTGTAACGAAGCGCGCTGCTCTCCGTTGAATCGTCTCTATCTCTTCTATCAGCGCTACCTCGTACGGATCCTACACCGGTGAGCAGTATTTAAGCAGTGGGTGAACAAGTGTACTGTAACCTACTTTCTTTGTTTTCGGACTGCATTCCCTTAGGATTCTTCCAGTGAATCTCAGTCTGGCATCTGTTTTACCGACGATCAATTTTATATGGTCATTCCAATTTAAATCTCTTCTAATGCCAACTCCCAGATAATTTATGGAATTAACTGCTTCCATTTGCTGACCTGCTATGTTGTAGCTAAATGATAAGGGATCTTTCTCTCTATGTATTCGCAGCACATTACACTTGTCTACATTGAGATTCAATTGCCATTCCCTGCACCATGCGTCAATTCGCTGCAAATCCTCCTGCATTTCAGTACAATTTTCCATTGTTACAACCTCTCGATATACCACAGCATCATCCGCAAAAAGCCTCAGTGATCTTCCGATGTTATCCACAAGGTCATTTATGTATATTGTGAATAGCAACAGTCCTATGACACTCCCCTGCGGCACACCTGAAATCACTCTTACTTCGTAAGACTTCTCTCCATTGAGAATGACATGCTGCGTTCTGTTCTGTAGGAACTCTTCAATCCAATCACACAGCGGGTCTGATAGTCCATATGCTCTTACTTTGTTCATTAAACGACTGTGTGGAACTGTTTCGAACGCCTTGCGGAAGTCAAGAAACACGGCATCTACCCGGGAACCCGTGTCTATGCCCCTCTGAGTCCCGTGGACGAATAGCGCGAGCTGGGTTTCACACGATCGTCTTTTTCGAAACCCATGCTGATCCCTACAGAGTAGATCTCTAGTCTCCAGGGTGTTCTTGTGTGATGTTCAAAAAATGGTTCAAATGGCTCTGAGCACTATGCGACTTAACTTCTGAGGTCATCAGTCGCCTAGAACTTAGAACTAATTAAACTTAACTAACCTAAGGACATCACACACATCCATGCCCGAGGCAGGATTCGAACCTGCGACCGTAGCGGTCACGCGGTTCCAGACTGAAGCGCCTTTAACCGCACGGCCACTCCGGCCGGCTGTGTGATGTTCTTAGGTTACTTAGGCTTCAGTAGTTCTAAGTTTTAGGGGACTGATGACCATAGATGTAATGTCCCATAGTGCTCAGAGCCATTTGACCCATTTTTTTTCTAGTCTCCAGAAAAGTCATTATACTCGAACATAATACGTGTTCCAAAATTCTACAACTGATCGACGTTAGAGATATAGGTCTATAGTTCTGCACATCTGTTCGACTTCCTTTCTGGAAAACGAGGATGACCTGTACCATTTTCCAATCCTTTGGAACGCTACGCAGTTCTAGAGAGCTACGGTACACCGCTGCAAGAAGGGGGGCAAGTTCCTTCGCGTACTCTGTGTAAAATCGAACTGGTATCCCAATAGGTCCAGCGGCCTTTTTTTCTTTTGAGCGATTTTAATTGTTTCTCTATCCCTCTGTCGTCTGTTTCCATATCTACCATTTTGTGATCTGTGCGACAATCTAGAGAAGGAACTACAGTGCAGTCTTTCTCTGTGAAACAGCTTTGGAAAAAGACATTTAGTATTTCGGCCTTTAGTCTGTCATCCTCTGTTTCAGTACCATTTTGGTCGCAGAGTGTCTGGACATTTTGCTTTGATCCACCTACCGCTTTGACATCAGACCAAAATTTCTTAGGATTTTCTGCCAAGTCAGTACATAGAACTTTACTTTCGAATTCATTGGACGCCTCTCGCATAGCCCTCCTGACACTACATTTCGCTTCGCATAATTTTTGTTTGTCTGTAAGACTTTGGCTATATTTATGTTTGCTGTGAAGTTCCCTTTGCTTCCGCAGCAGTTTTCTAACTCGGTTGTTGTACCACGGTGGCTCTTTTCCATCTCTTACGATCTTGCTTGGCACATACTCGTCTAATGCATATTGTACATTTGCATGGTTTTGAACTTTGTCCACTGATCCTCAACACTATCTGTACTTGAGACAAAACTTTTGTCTTGCGGCGTCAAGTACTCTGAAATCTGCTTGTTGTCACTTTTGCTGAACAGAAAAATCTTCCTACCTTTTTTAATATTTCTATTTACGGCTGAAATCATCGATGCAGTAACCGCTTTATGATCGCAGATTCCCTGTTCTGCGTTAACTATTTCAAATAGTTCGGGTCTGTTTGTCACCAGAAGGTCTAATATGTTATCGCCACAAGTCGGTTCTCTGTTTAACTGCTCAAGGTGGTTTTCAGATAAAGCACTCAAAAAAATTTAACTGGATTCTTTGTCCCTGCCTGTTACTGTGTGTGTGATGTTCACTTGTTCTACCGTCTTTTTCTGGGTGTTCTCGGCGGGAATTTTGTATTTTGCAGTGACATTAGGCTGTAACGTTTGGCTTTGTGTGTGTGTGTGTGTGTGTGTGTGTGTGTGTGTGTGTGTGTGTGTTGCTTTAGAGCTGAGAACAAGGTTCCAATGGATAGTGCTGTGTATTCATCTCTCCTCCTCCTTCCACTAGGGCTTCTCGTACATTGTAATTTTTTTCTGTGACAAGTTTCTGCGGTGGGCTATTGCTGCATTTAAGAATTTTTAAGTCCGTGTTTGTGTCTGCTGGTCTGCGTTTCTTGTCCCTGAGATGATCTGCAAATGTAGACTGACTGCTGTTACTTTTAAATGCCCTTCTGTGTTTAGTGTATCTAACGCTATAATTTCTACTTTTTTGTCCAAAATAATTGGAGTTGGTGTACACATGAGTTGGTAGATACCAGACGAGTTATGTTTGTCTGTATTAGTGTTAACTGCCCTCAGTTTCTTTTTTATACAGTTGTCTGTCTGTAGGCAATTTTCAGTCCTTATTTTCTGAATATATTGCCTATTCTGCGAGCTGCTTTGTTGCTGTAGGTGAGTGTGTGCCATTTGTTTCTTGTTATTGTGTGTGCCTTTTTTTCAGATGTATTGTGTGTGTTTCTGTTCTGCATGTTTATGTCCTGTGCGCCTGTGGTTGTATGTTGGTGTTTATCTGTTTATTGTTACGTGTTGGGTGCATTTTTCATTTTTGTTTGGAGCAGAAAAAATCAGATGTGCTTGTTTTATACACCACTCTTTTACTGGGTAGCTTCAGTCTTCTTCGAACAGACGGCAACCTGGAATTGTCGTTTCCGCTACAGTATGCAGTCACGTGGTCGTTCCATCGTGTACTGGCTTCAAACATCAAGTCAAGTTGGTTGAATAACCATTAGCGATGCGTCACTGATGGATGTGGCTCAGGAGCCACATCTACGACTCCTATCAATAAATATTCTCCAAGAAAACATTATATTATTTAAATAAAAATTTTTGGACAGACATTAAATCTGCGCCTTTGTACTACTTATCTACATAATCGACATTCTGATTTAAGAATACATCATATTTCTTACCAAGTTGAAAAATTCTGCCACTTGAGACTGCAACCAGTTCGTGGAAATTTTAGGTTATTTATTCACTTTTGTAACCTGGAAAGTAGAGGCTGATGCAGACAGTATTTCACAAAAAATTCTCTTAACACGATTTGACAAAAATTTCTATGGTTAAGTCACTTTCTCTTCAAACTATCAAAATTGAATTACTCTGTTGTCCCTAAAACATTGATTGGGTTGTAAAATAAGAAACAGAAAGACAGAGAAAGGGAAACGCAATGTGATGATAGCTGTCTCTATTGTTATTTGTAGCGCATTTTATGTGACTACCTCCACCAGTCCCGTATAATTACAACTGTTTCTTCTGTATCTAATGTAAATTTGTGTTTAAGAAGGAAAGAGAGAGAGAGCGACATAAAGAGAGGTAGGTGGGAGGATGAATCAAAATTTCTAGAGCGAATTTTTTAAAACTAAATCTATGCTATATTACGATACTCATTTGTTCTATACATTTCGAATCCTGTGTTCTCTCTAATACTGAAGTATTTTTCTAATTCAGTAAACCCTAAATTAATAAACTCTCGTAAAACTTACGATTGCAGTAAGGTACAAAACAAGGCATTTTGTACTTAATTTAGAATGTAACGTACCATTGGAGATGTAGTAACTGTAATTAGCTGGTGCCTAACCTATGACTTCCTGTGTATAAAATGTGGAGTGGTAAATTTTATTATGATTTAGTAGCAATGTAACTCTTTCCACTCTTTAGTGTTCTAGGGTTAATGAATGTTCACAGGCTGCTTAGGATAAGCTGCTCAGTAGATCTTGTTTCTAAGTAAATGTTACACATTCATTGTGTAATATTGTTGCATTAATTTGGGGTGTAAGCGGTGCTGATATTCAATAAAAGCGGGTTAAAAGCTGTGAGCTGTCTGGGGAAGTTAACCTTGCATTACTGAGCAACTGTTTCACCAGGTATCCAGTCTAGCTTACCAAATTCCCAACCAGGCTAACATTAATTATAATCTTTTAATCGTCATACGATATATATAAAGAGAATTTAACTAAAAAGAAATAAATCAGTTTATATTTGGAAATTTATTTTAACATTGATCATTGAAATTTCAGCATATTAAACTTGATTCATAACTAAACTGGTGCCTTATTTAGGATTGTGAAAATGTGAGTTTGTAATCTTATGGAACACATCAAATATGGAGCCAAGATTGGGAGACTGCATACAACACTGCATTCATAAAATAACACACGAAGAACGTTGAAACATATGCAATAGGAAATTAACCAAAAGCAACCGATTCAATTTTCACCCAAAGAAGTTAAGTTCGTAGCGCAATCCTGTCCGTCATGTAATTACCAAACACTGGTATACTACATTCATACTAACTCTCTGTGAAATCTTCCCGAAAAGAATAGCTGAGGGCTACTTTGATGCTTAACCACATACTTCACGTGGTCAACTTGGTTTACACAAAGAGTGTAACTTCACAATAATTTTGATAATTAAAATAAATTAGATCGAAAAGCAATTTACAGAAGAAAAACCTCGAACTGGTTACTATCGTCTTACTGTTAACCTGATGGGTCAAACAACTGTATAAGCAGGTGGTACTGGTCTCACAAAGTACACCCCACGTGGGTTGAACATAAAGAAAAGTTGCTACATTGAAAAATATTGTCAAGACGAGACGTTATAATCTCATGCAGATTCGCATTTAAGATTCATGATCTTAGTTAGAGTTACTGATCAACACGTGGTTCCACTTTACTCACAAAGTAGTGACAGAGCAACTACTGGAAGATATTCTGAACTTCATACTCGAAATACACTGCGATGCAATTTAAGATAACATTAGATATTTTAGATCCAAACCTGAAATAAAGGTATTAAATTTTCAGTTAGGCTGAACTTAAGAAATCCATTGTCCTACGGACTTAGCAGAGACGCGCTTAGCCGGAGATCTTACCACTTCAGACGCTCGCCGCGGACAGACTGACTGGTCCCTTCCTGAGGGGTGGCTCGCAAATACAAACGGAAGTGACCAGAGAGGCAGCTTCCTATACCAACATGACAAGGGACGGACAGGACCATACTAAGAATAGAAACCTCTTTGCTTCTAGAAAGCGTAGCTACCTGTTCCGACGTTGGTCCCACTGTTCTCTAGCAGACAGGCTTGTCTGCTACCATCAAGCATACAACTAGAAATACATTTGCTCATTCATTCTTTCACACAGAAGGGAAGGGGGATGACAGTATCTAATCATATACAGTATATAAAAGAAAGCCGATGTAGGTTCCGTATGAGACTGTGTGACATGAATTACATATAAACTGTGTTTTAAAGTGTAGTAGTGTGACAGCTCGTTCTTGTTTATGTGTAAAAGTAACACGTTTCACTGCTCAGTCTCCTCCCAGCTAGTCAGAAACACCACAGTAAATTTAGAAGAGGAATTTATGCCTTAAATGACAACAGTTTTAAGAAATTAACATGAAAGGAATCCAACAGGGACCTTTCAATTGTTATAAGTTTGCGTTTCCCTTCGTCAGTAACGTCATTTTCCCTAAACGTCTAGAAGTACCTACAATGTGACACTGACACTTCTTACCTTGTCTCAGTTTAAAACTAAGCACTGTATTTAGAATAAGGTCTGTGCTCCGTTACGACGTGACATAGTTTCAGGTGTTCTTTCCTCTTTCGTTCCTTGACTGCTGGAAGCAGCTAACGAACTCTGGTGCTAGCTAGCTTAGCGTTCTTCGCACATCTTCTACCTTCCCTTGTTAACGCAGATTCGCTCGTGTTCCCAGTTCCTGTGATTTGCACTACTTTAAATGCATTCTCTTACGGAGCCAATACACATACTGGATAACGACCAACGATTACGAGTATCCAACCGTCAGACTTGATACGGTTACAGCTAAACGTTCACGATTAGCCTCAACAACTATAAGATCTAGAAAAACCTTCTGCAGCCGAGATCGCATGGTATTTTATTTTCTTTCACAATAAAAATGATAGGTTTGGACAGAATTTTGGTGTCATCATCGGAGACATTCTGTCGAAACCGGTCACTGTGAAATAAAATAAAATATCAAGTGATCTTGGCTGCAGAAGATTTTCCTATTCACCAATGACAGATCGTTCCCTACGAACATGTGCAACCTACAACTATGAGATCTTTCCTAGAAAGAAAGCGTATTATAGAACGGATATCACATTCAGCAGTACTCTACACTGTAACGATCGTTTAGAAGGGCATGTACCGGGTGATCAAAAAGTCAGTATAAATTTGAAAACTGAATAAATCACGGAATAATGCAGATAGAGAGGTACAAATTGACACACGTGATTGGAATGACCTGGCGTTTTATTAGAGCCAAAAATTACAAAAGTTCAAAAAATGTCCGACAGATAACGCTTCATCTGATCAGAATAGCAATAATTGGCATAACAAAGTAAAGATGATGTTCTGTAGCCGGGCGAAGTGGCCGTGCGGTTAAAGGCGCTACAGTCTGGAACCGCAAGACCGCTACGGTCGCAGGTTCGAATCCTGCCTCGGGCATGGATGTTTCTGATGTCCTTAGGTTAGTTAGGTTTAACTAGTTCTAAGTTCTAGGGGACTAATGACCTCAGCAGTTGCGTCCCCTAGTGCTCAGAGCCATTTGAACCATTTTGATGTTTTGTACAGGAAATGCTCAATATGTCCACCATCATTCTTCAACAACAGCTGTAGTCGAGGAGTAATGTTGTGAATCCCTAGAAGTGTCGGTCGATCACGATACACTTGCGACTTCAGATAACCCCAAAGCCAATAATCGCACTGACTGAGGTCTGGGGTCCTGGGAGGCCAAGCATGACGAAAGTGGCGGCTGAGCACACGATCATCACCAAACGACGCGCGCAAGAAATCTTTCACGCGTCTAGCAATATGGGGTGGAGCGCCATCCTGCATAAACATTGTACGTGCCAGCAGGTGTTTATCAGCCAGGCTGGGGATGATGCGATTCTGTAACATATCGGCGTACCTCTCACCCGTCACGGTAGCAGTCACTGACGTTTTGCTGTCCAGCGCCATCTGCCGGACGTTTTGTGAACTTTTTTTTTTTTTTTGTTCTAAAGAAACCACATGTCATTCCAAGCATGTGTGTCAGTTTTTACCTCTCTGTCTACATTATTCCGTGGTTTATTAATTTTTCAAATTTATACTGAATTTTTGATCACCTGGCACATGACTTTAAATGCTGAAGTCGCTATTGTGGCGATGTAGGAAAGTAATGCAAGATTTAACACTTTTCAATACGTGTTATTTACGTATTGTAACATTTTATTTATAGCTCCAAGGAGGCTGCTTTCAGGACACCTCTTGTACATTAACTCTTTCGTTATATTACCTCCATATTTCCGTGGAAAAATACATATCTCCTTTCGATTTTTGCGGGGACTATTTCGTACCACTGACGTGATTTCACCAACTAACACGTCAAGTAACTGCGCTTGTCTCCCAGTCTTAAGCATTCTGTCTGCCGTGACCTCCGTGTCACCTGCCTAATTTCGGGTGCAAAGTGATACGCCAGCTTATGTCTGTCTCTCCCACACGACCGCTTTGCTTAACAAATAGCACTTCATTTCCATGTCTTCGGCGGCGTCCCAGGAATAACTGTGTAGATGTCACACGCTGGCATTCAGGATAACCCAGTGCCCGAGAAAAAAAGAGGAACACCCGTTTTTCTGAACCGACGACGTGCACATTACTTTGAAAAGCGAAGAATTCTGGCGAGTCGCAGAGGAGATGCGTATCGTGGCGCAGGCGGCAGCTGCCAGAAGAAGCAGTTTTCCCCGGCGACCTCGCAGCGCCAGAGAAACACATTAATTCGCAGCGTCTTGCGTAAAACGTAGGAGGCGCGTCGGGTGTGAGGGTATTTATAGAGGGACTCGGGGGAAAAACAAACAAATCCACCCTAGAACGTGGAACTCGTAGTAGTGTGAGGGCGAGCGGTACGTCGGAACGCATTTGTCAATGTTGCGCGCGCGGGCGGCGTGCATTTTGCTGGGCATGTGACGGCCCGCTGAGAAATTAACGGGCCTGCGACGGCCTGCTATAAATGGGCGGCGGCGCAGCGCCCGCCTCGGCTCCAGTCGGCCTCCTTCGGAGGTACTCGGCTGCGCGCCGCCAGACAGCTGTTACCACCACGCCACGTGGCTGTGCAAGCCAAGCGCGGCCCTTTGTAACCAATTTTGCACTGGGAACGAACTGCACAGTAAGCGAGGTCCTGTGTACGGAGGGCATCTCACCAATGTGTTGGCTGGAAGGGACACCCATCCACGAGAGTGTGTGCCTACGTCACGTGACAAAGCTCACATTTCGTGCGCCAGATTCTATTTCCTTCCATCCTATTCGAAAACCGCTAACGCTCCTAGAATTGAATTTCTTTACTGGTAATTGTTATCTGTTTTCAGAGTCTGCGCTTCGTTATCTAGTGGTTACCGTTTCTGCTTCTCGATCACAGGGACCCAGTTTTAATTCCCAGCCCGGTCGGAGATTTTCTTCCCTCGAGGGCTGGATGTTCGTTTTCTCCTAACAATTTCACCTCATTTTCACTGACACCCAAGTCGCCGAAGTGTTGCCAAATACAAAGACTTGAAGCAGGCGGCCTAATGACGCCAGACCGTGTCTCCCGACCAATAATGTCATACGATCAGATTATTTCTGTTTTCGATTGTTTTACAGATAGCTAACGTCGGATGTGAGAGAAGTACGGATGGTACAATATTCTCAATCTTTAGTTAGTTATATATTGTCATACGACTCTTTCTTTCTTTCTGAACATCATTTTCACGATTTTTGTCGACATTTTGTGGAACGAGTTAGTTTGCAGGCTACATTTACATGATTTGTGGGTATGGCCATTAGGGGTTACTAAATAATTAAATCGAATATGAGTGAAAACATTATTTATTAATACTACTCATGTAACTTGTAATACACCCGAATTCAGATTTTATGAGCTACACGGGTTGCCTGCTATTAATTAATAGTTCGTATGTGGAATAGAAGGTCTACTATAACTAACAGGGAGCAAAATTTTAATCTAGCTTAAAGTCGTTTCTTCTGATAACTCCCGTTCTATTTTTTATAATTTATTCGTGGCCTTCAGACATGATCCAGTCAGCTAGCCTCCTGTACGTGATATGTTACAAATTAAGAGTCATATCCGATCATACATATGAAGAGCTTATTTCAATAGTGGTACAAGTCCATTTTTGTTCATTTTGAGATACAGAGTCCTAAAGCTAAACGAGCGCTGAAAAATCTACAGTTGAGATACCAGAAATATTCAAGCATATGGCTCCTTGCTAGAGATGAACCTTTCTTTCTGTTTGTTTGGATCATTAATTTCAGAAGCATTATAAGCAGAAAAGTGGAGGTAATGGACTTGTACCATTATTGAACTAAGCCGTTCATATATACTCAAGACTCGCACTGAACATTTTCATTGGTTGTACACATAACACAGATTCGATAGTTATGCACACAATCAATGTAAATATCCATGTGTGTGTGTGTGTGTGTGTGTGTGTGTGTGTGTGTGTGTGTGTGTATGTATGTGTGTGTGTGTGATAGAGAGAGAGAGAGAGAGGGATTGGATTGGCTTGGCTTTTGTTTTGTAACATATCACGTATTGGAAGCTGACTAAGTGGATCATGGTTCAAATGGCTCTGAGCACTATGTGGCTTAACTTCTAAGGTCATCAGTCCCCTAGAACTTAGAACTACTAAAACCTAACTTACCTAAGGACTTCACACACATCCATGCCCGCGGCAGGATTCGAACCTGCGACCGTAGCGGTCACCCGGTTCCAGACTGTAGCGCCTATAACTGCTCGGCCACTCCGGCCGGCTAAGTGGATCATGTCCGAATGCAAAAATCAAATGTTCAAATGAGTGTGAAATCTAATGGGACTTAACTGCCAAGGTCATCAGTCCCTAAGCTTACACACCACTTAACCTAAATTACTTAACTCACACAACCATGCCCGAGGGAGGACTCGAACCTCCGCCGGGACCAGCCGCACAGTCCATGACTACAGCGACCCAGACCGCTCGTCTAAGCCCGCGCGGCTTGTCTGAATGCCAGAAACAAATTAAAAATACGAGTAATTTGAGAAGAAAGGATTTTTATCAAGATTTAAAATTTTACTTCCTGATCGACATTTTTGTGGTTGCATATCGAACTGAGAGCTTTAGTAGTGAATAATATAGATTTTCACTACCCGCCAGGGTAGCCGAGCGCGCTAACGCGCTGCTTCCTGGACTCGGGTCGGCGCGCCGGCCCCGGATGGAATCCGCCCGGCGGATTAAGGACGAGGGCCGGTGTGCTGACCAGCCTGGATGTGGTTTTTAGGCGGTTTTCCACATCCCGCTAGGAGAATACGGGGCTGGTCCCCACGTTCCGCCTCAGTTACACGCGTTGCAGACATTTGAAACACGTCCGCACTATTTCACGATTTACACTTGATGCAGACACTGATTCCGTCCTGGGGGTTACGGGGTGGCGGCAGGAAGGGCATCCCTAACACTAACACTGCCAAATCCGTTGTAACCACGCCGACCCTGCGATCGCTGCGGGACTATGGCGTAAGCGAAAGAAGAATATAGGTTTTCAGTAATTATGATGCATTATTTACGCTGAATTTCATTAGCATTACACATATTGTGAAGGGGTAGGTAGACCGACTGATTGCTATTGGAGGCAGCTGCAAGATGATTCTGGGCGGCTGGTCCCAGCGGAGGTTCGAGTCCTCCCTCGGGCATGGGTGTATGTGTTTGTCCTTAGGATAATTTAGGTTAAGTAGTGTGTCAGCTTAGGGACTGATGACCTTAGCAGTAAGATTTCACACACATTTGAACATTTTTTTGCAAGATGATTGCAGGTGTATTCCACAGCTCACGTTTGTCCAGTCAGTACTTTCTACGTCAAAGTTACCCCAGAAAATGCTTCCCTATTCAATAAAATTGTTGCTTGTCGTATGTATCAGTGAATTTCACTATCTCGCCTCGCACAGTAACATACTGCCAACGTAAATGCATGTTTAGACCATGTAAACAGAACACTGAAACAAACTCACGCTCTGTTAATTTGGTGTTTCAATATACTGGGACAGATCACATCTCGCACTGAGATAGAGCGGCAATGGTAAATAGCCCGTCTCATTACTGCCTGTTGAATCCTGCCTAGTCGCCGAATATAGGGTATCCAGGAAACCTGCTTTCGTTCCGTCAGGGCGTGGATTGGCCAGTCGCCGTGACGATAGGAATCCGCCACGTCCTGGAGCAGGTGGAAGGTGTGCAAATACCTCAAATTTGACAACTGCACACTGATAATGACTTAGTAGATAGATAATTTTCAGTAGGAAGTAGATCAGGACATCTCCAAACAGAACCTGCAGCGATTTTCTAAAGGCCAGCCCGGTGCCAGGGGCACGCCCACTGGGATTAGCTCGGTGGGCACGGCCAAAAAAAGTGGGTTTATACATTGACTGGCACGCCTGTAACGCTGCAGGAAGTAGCTTCTAGAATAGTTAGATTAGAGTAGAGATTAGTTCTTATCCATTGAACAACTAACTTGTCATTTCCTGTAGCATGTGAGTAGGTTAAAATTAGAATTAGAAAGTGCTGCTAGGTATTGTAGATGTTAAGACCCACTAATGTATAAGGTAGTGGGTTATTATGTATGATATTAGTGGATTGAATAAAGAATTAAAAAAAACTGCTTTCTCGGCTCGCTGGACAACAATTCAAAAAAATCGTATAATCAGTTTTATTACAAAAAGTACATGACAATACTTAATTTTGAGAAATACATAGAGGTGTCGCAAGCAAAGGGCGACTGACAATATAAGTAATCGCTTCAGTGCCTCTTCTAGTGCCTAATCTTGATGCTGCTGTAGAACGGGGCCGCGGCCTGTCGGGCGCGGCGCTTATGTTCTCTTCGCATAGAGGCCGCTGCTGCCGCGTTGTCGTCCTGGAGTGCGGTCGGTCTGCGTGCAATTGGCTGACGTCTTCTTCACAGCCCTCTCTGATCTCTCGTTCCCGACAGCTTGACTTTACGCCAAACACTGTCTTACAGGATCTCGCTGTAAATGGTCTCCAATTGGTGAAGAGAGTTGTATAATACTCCCTTGTCTCTTCGCGAGTAAGAGCTGACCGGCTGTAAAGGAACCGCAAAACAGCAACACTGCTGTTGGTTACTATCTTCCTTCGCTACTTTCAATGTAGTACAAGGGTGCGCTGAAAAGTAATGCTTCATAATTTTTATGTGAAAACTCTTAAAGCTTTCTAAATAAAACAAAACGTTGTTAACATTCTACATGTTTTTCTTCATGTCTACATATTGAAACCTTCCCGTCTCCTCTATATCTCTTTTGTTACGCAACCTTCCCTTTTACAATAACCTATGAAACCTTCTCTTAGGATTTCTACCTCTTGCTTAATAATAACAAATGAAATCTTCCCTTTGAAATTAATTCTCTTTCTCAATCTTAGCATTCAAATTTAAATGCTGCTTATTAAAAGTTATTTTCTGATTATTTCGACGAAATATAGAATGTGTCGTCGTCTTGGCCCTCAGTCGTTACCTACAATAACCCAAAACTATTCCTTACCTTTTTTACTGTTACTGGATCCCCATCTGACTGCTACATCGAACTGCGACATGAATATACTTACTCTGTTTTACTATACTCTATTAGCTGCTGGTGGGCTGTTATAATAAGTGGCTGTATTTATTGCCAAAGCTGACGTTATTCTTTAATAGCAAAGCTGACGTTATTCTTTAATAGCAAAGCTGACGCTATTCTTTAATTAATTTGACTGAAGTTACGTAATTCATAGTTAAAACTTTTTCTTGACAACAATAAAATTTTACGAGGTTTTACGTTGATGGTTTTTGACATAGATTATAATCAGTAATACAATATTGCTGGCAAAAATTGATTATATTCTGAATGAAATGATTTTACAAACGTTCAAATGGGACTTACTTTTTACAATAATCTTACAACTAGCAATGCGCAAACATACCTTCAGTAGTCTTGAGTTTCCCAAAAAATTAATTCAGTAATATTAGTTCCTCTTATGATAATAGTTAGCTGATGTCTTCGTACATCCGTTTATAATCTCTTGTAAATCATAGCTAGTGGCTGGCAGGCACACTGCTCCTCTCAACCTCTCGCTTCAGACCTGCTACCGACTCTCTTCACATCTCGCTTACTATTGACTTCCTACGAACGCTAAAGTGCGGTCTCTCCTGTCAACAATGCTTTCTGGTGCAGACAACCCCCGATACCATTACAAAATGTATCAATGCGCGGTCTTTCCCGCTCTTTTCTTAAAATGCATCCAAACGCTGTCTCTCCTGCCCTTTTTAAAATTATATCAATGTGCGGTCTCTCTTGCAACAATACTTTGATGCAGACATTCCCTGCTACCACAATTATTTCCAACATGACAAATATTAATTATTCCTACTTAATCCTATTAATAAAAAATAAACATCTTTCATAAATTGTGGTTTGAGAATAGAAATATACACGTCTTACAATATTTGCAGCCCACTGCCGCTAGAGGGCTCCGAATTGTAGCGTGTAGCATGGCGGTGTGTAACGTACACTACTGGCCATTACAATTGCTACACCAAGAAGAAAAAAAATGGTTCAAATAGCTCTGAGCACTATGGGACTCAACTTCTGAGGTCATCAGTCCTCTAGAACGTGGAACTACTTAAACCTAACTAACCTAAGGATACCACAGTTCATCAAGAGTAGTGACTGGCGTATTGTGACCAGCCAGTTGCTTGACCACCATTGACCGGACGTTTTCAATTGGTGAGAGATCTGGAGAATGTGCTGGCCAGGGCAGCAGTCGAACATTTTCTGTATCCAGAAACGCCCGTACAGGACCTGCAACATGCGTTCGTGCATTATCCTGCTGAAATGTAGGATTCCGCAGGGATCGAATGAAGGGTAGAGCCACGGGTCGTAACACATCTGAAATGTAACGTCCACTGTTCAAAGTGCCGTCAATGCGAACAAGAGGTGACCGATACGTGTAACCAATGGCACCCCATACCATCACGCCGGGTGATACGCCAGTATGGCGATGACGAATACGCGCTTACAATGTGCGTTCACCGCGATGTCGCCAAACACGGATGCGACCATCATGATGCTGTAAACGGAACCTGGATTCGTCCGAAAAAATGACGTTTTGCCATTCGTGCACCCAGGTTCGTCGTTGAGTACACCATCGTAGGCGCTCCTGTCTGTGACGCAGCGTCAAGGGTAACCGCAGCCATGGTCTCCGATCTGATAGTCCATGCTGCTCCAAACGTCGTTGAACTGTTCCTGCGGATGGTTGTTGTCTTGCAAACGTCCCCATCTGTCGACTCAGGGATCGAGACGTGGCTGCACGATCCGTTACAGCCATGGGGATAAGATGCCTGTCATCTCGACTGCTAGTGATACGAGGCCGTTGGGATCCAGCATGGCTTTCCGTATCACCCTCCTGAACCCACCGATTCCATATTCTGCCAACAGTCATTGGATCTCGACCAACGCGAGCAGCGATGTCGCGATACGATAAACCTTTATCAAAGTCGGAAATGTGATGGTACGCATTTCTCCTCCTTACACGTGGCATCACAACAACGTTTCACCAGGCATCGCCGGTCAACTGCTGTTTGTGTATGGGAAATCGGTCGGAAACTTTCCTCATTTCAGCACGTTGTAGGTGTCGCCAGCGGCGCCAACCTTGTGTGAATGCTCTGAAAAGCTAATCTTCTGCATATCACAGCATCTGCTCCCTGTCGGTTAAATTTCGCGTCTGTAGCACGTCACCTTCGTGGTGTATCAATTTTAATGGCCAGTAGTGTAGTTTGCTTCTAAGCACATTTGATTAAGCGAACTAGCTTTTAGAGAACATTTTACACGAGAGCACGGGACAGGCGGATCAACATACACTGAGGTACATGTATCGTAGGTGCAACCACAACGCAGTTATAAGTACCCATTCACATAAAATGACCGGCAGGAAAAATGTGTGGCTGGCTGAAATAATGTTTCTGAAGTTGTTCTGTCGTCTGCAATGTATCCTGTATCAAGACGGTTGTGGTAACACTGCGAGGCATTGTTCGTCTACACTAGACAAATATCGCGTCTACAGCACTGTAAAATATGTAAATGAAGTAATGCTGCATCATATCTGGAGTTAGTATTTTAGTAAATATTTTGGTTTTTGCATACCAAGTTGAAACACATAATTTTTCGTTTTGCAATATTTATTTGGAATTGTAATTATTATCAATCGTATTTTAAGAAACGGAGTAGCCTCTCAGGATGATTCACTGGGCTGACCTTGTTAAATTAGCCATGGTTGCAAAACATTGACACAAATTATTTACAGAAGAATGGAAAAACTAGTAGAGGTCGACATCGTGGAAGAACAGTTTGGTTTCTGGAGAACACTCGAGGCAGTTCTGACCGTACGACCTATCCTAGAGCATAGTTTGAAGTAAGGCAACCCTACGTTTATAGTATTTTTATGGATTTAGACAAACTGTGTGACAACGTTGATTGGGCTACACTCCTTGAAATTCCGAAGCTATCAGGGATGAAATACAGGTAGCGAAGGTTGCTTACAACTTGTACAGAAACCTGACTGCAGTCATAAGAGTCGAAGACCATGAAGGTAAGCCGTTGAGCAAACTGTAAAGGGAACCAGGAAGAAATGTGTGAGACGGATCCATCATATCCATCTCATGTATTTGTCTGCTACTGTGAGTCCATTCTGTCTTGCTTTGCCACTTGCTACCTCATTGACAGGCTAGTAAGCCTCTCGGAAACAAGTGAGTCAAACATACTCGATATTATCTTTGCCACTTGTGCACCTGTGTCTTTCCTGTGTCCCTGACCAACTATTCAATCCCGTGTGTGTGGTTGGAATGAGTGAATGTGAGTTTTCGTAAGATTAGCCAGCATCTGTTGTCTGCCAGTGCAGTTTTCCCAACAGCGGTAGCCGCAGGGGAAAGGCAGGGAGCTCTACCATTACCGTAGGTCATGTACCTGAGTAGGTACACAGTTAAGTTGCCAGATGGTCATCTCTGGCCACACCCTTTCCGTTGGAAACCGAAAAGCATAAGCGGTTACCGTTCATCTGATACGGCATTCTGCCATAGGGATCGGGTGAGGACAGGTGTACTTCAGACACTCTATAGGTAGAGGCACTGGAATGTACTTAGTGTGTAACATTTAACAATAGTTTAGACTATAGATATAAGGGGAAAATTACGTTAGTTATGGCAGGAGAACTTTCGGATTTACCATTACTTTTGCAATTTTTCTAGGGATTACTTAGTGTGTCTGAAGGTTTGCGCGCGTGTGTGTGTGTGTGTGTGTGTGTGTGTGTGTGTGTGAGAGAGAGAGAGAGAGAGAGAGAGAGAGAGAGAGAGAGCCAGACAGAGCTGACTACTTCGTGTGGAGTGGTATATAAAAACTTCATTGTTCCATATAGTTAGCAAAATCAGATTGTTTTCAGCGTGTAAAGTACATTTGCGGAATGTAATTACGAGAAGTGAGGGGTTTAATTTTACATTTTCCTGAATAAGATTTGGCTCTCTTCCTTATTTAGCTTGCAATTTCAGTGCTGAAGTGATATTTGTGGAGGTTTCCAAATTTAAGCTGATTTTCTCCGGAAATAGACAGGTTTTCTTGGTATGGACCCTGGCGGACTAGGCCATGTGTTACTCAAAGTACATCGAAAATCAGTTCTTCGTTAATAATTGATTAGATTAAAATATGTAAAGTATAGTGAACACCTACATGCGTGAATTATTTTCTGTCATTTTGGAGTTGTGAAATTTAATAGACTTTTCATGGGTTGGGGACTTGGTGAAATTACGTGCATTCCTTCACTAGTTCTTCGGTAGTGTGTCATGGTCTTCAGTGTTCACATAATATGTACGCAGTTTTCACGTTTTGTGTTGAATCTTATGGTAGAAGAGACAGGATTTCTTTGTAAGCGTAGCAATCTGTTCTGCTACAAGTTACACACAAATTCAGTTCTTTGTTAATTAACTGGGTAGATCTAACCTCACGGAGTGGAAAGAATATCTGCTTTGAGGGATTACTTTCCTTTACTTTTATATTGTGAAATTTAACAAATATTTCGTTGTTTTGCACCTGCTCAGGGTTGAGCTAAGACTCCTCCCCCGAGTATGCCATAGGATTCGTATTACTCATAAGGAGTGATAAACCACTTTCATCTCTCTTGCTTGATGTACGAATGAGTGTGGGATTACAGGATTCCCATCCTATTCCATGTGCGAACCTACCCCAGCCATCCCCTATCACTATTCTGTGTTGGTACGACGATAAATTTAATTTAATTTTTTTATGAAGCAGACACCATGCCAATATAGTAAATTGATGAGTGTGCTCTAGTTGCGTATATTTTGTCCATATCTAACTTGATTGTCCAATAAATTATTCGGATCGAATGCTTAAAAGGGAGCCATGGCTTATATACTACAGTCCAATCCCATCCTCATTATATTCGTAAAGTAACAAGATAAAATTTCTACAAGTAAAATTGGTTGTGGCACTCTGATTTTTCATTAAATAATTTAAATTAAATAAAGTTATATGTTGCATTTTATAAGAACCATTACCAGATTCAGATCTTATGTGAGCCAGTAACTGAAATAAGTCGGTAAAGAAAGAGTTAATGATATTAAAGTGACCATTTGTTCTATAACTAGGTCGCAAGGTATTTCATATCGCGACTCTTGCTAAAATCATAGAAATGTTTAGAAACTGGAACCTCTTACATTGCGGCTCAGCCTACAATACTGAGGACAGTAATAGTTATCTTTCACATGCTGACTCTGCCAGGATATGTTATTTTGCTGACAGTAGGAATCTCTTATTTGGAAAGGGAACTAAATGTGATGGACAAGAAAGAAAAAACTTAAAGGTTTGTCGATGACATTGTCATTCTGTCAGAAACGACCAAGGATTTGTAAGAACAGTTGAACAGATTGGACAGTGTCTTGAAAAGAAATTATAAGATGAACATTAACAAAAGAAAAACAAGAGTAATGGATTGTAATTGAATTAAATCAGGTGATGCTGGGAATCAGATTTAGAGATGAGAAACTAAAAGTAGTAGATGAGTTTTGCTGTTTGGCAGTAAGACGACCTAACGATGGTCAAAGCAGAGAGGATATAAAATACAGCCTGGCAACAACGAGAAAAGCATTTCTGGAAGAGAGGAATTTGTTAGCATCCAATATCAGTTTAAGTGTTACGATATCTTTCTGAAAGTATTTATTCGTCTGAAGTGCAACCTTGTATGGAAGTGAATTGTGGATGATAGGCAGCTCAGACAAGAAAAGAATAGAAGCTTTTGAAATGTGGTGTTATAGAAAAATGTGGAAGATTAGATGAGCAGATCTAATAACAAATGAGGAGTTATGGAATCGAACAGGGAAAAACGAAATTATGGCACAACTTGAGCAAAACAGGGGATCAGTTACTGAGACATATCCTGAGACCTCAAGGAATTGTCAGTTTGATAGCGGAAGACAGTGTGGGGGCTAAAAACTGTAAATGGAGACCTAGGCTGGAATACATTGGCAGGTTCAAATGGATATAGGTTGAGGTAGTTATGTAGAGATGAAAAAGATTGCACAGGATAGACTAGGATGGAGAGTTGCGTGAAACCTGTCTTCGAACTAAAGATTACAACAACAATAAAAAAACAGTTTCGCATTATAATTCACGATGAACCGATGGTCATTTCGTCATTTGACATTACTACTTTGGTAGCCCGAAATCAACCGACCAAAAGGTCAAAATTCTAAAAATTTTCATCGGAAATTGTGCTCCCTGGACACTTCATGCTTATGTGCATTTGGTTATATATTGTTGCTTATAAAATAATCTTTAAACTTGAAAGCTAAGCCGTACCTACCGTCGTTCACGGTGAAATGGGTTTACTACACGGAAGTGCGGTGCGTTCGGAGAAATTATTGTGCGGCATGGTGGATTCACTTGTAGCGTGTTGTGCACCTCACAAGCATGCTGCTAGATGTGCCACCAAACGGCTCGATCAGAACGAGAGGGCTACGGTAATGCTCTGTGAATGTTGAGGGGAGTGCTTTGAAGGAAGAGGGCGTTATTGAGGAGGTTCAGACACCCAACGTTTGCAACAGACAGCAGAACGATTCTACTGCACCGAAGAGCCACCTTGTGTAAGAACAGTAGGGACAAAATAAGAGCTGTTAGGATTCTTACAGCCGGCCGGGGTGGCCGAGCGGTTCTAGGCGCTACAGTCTGGAACCGCGCTACCGCTACGGTCGCAGGTTCGAATCCTGTCTCGGGCATGTATGTGTGTGATGTCCTTAGGTTAGTTAGGTTTAAGTAGTTCTAAGTTCTAGGGGACTGATGACCTCAGATGTTAAGTGGCATAGTGCTCAGAGCCATTTGAACCATTTGATTCTTACAGAGGCACACTGGCAATCACTTTTCCATCGCTGCACTTGTTAGTGGAAGAAGAAAGCGAGTGAGCAGCTGTGGTACGAAGCACCTTGCGCACTATAGCACTGTACAGTGGCTTGCAGGGTGTGTATGAGGAAGCAGATGTAAACTTAGGATGCTCCAAGAGCTGCACAGAAAGTTTCTAAACGCGTTGAGAAGGAATCTGATGGGCAAGCGGTTTGTATGTGAGTCAACAAAGCTTTAACAGTGTATGTTCGAAGTCAGACAGGCATCATGATGGCTTATTTGTCAAGGACGTACAGCCCAGGTAGCAGCAGAACCTGTCACTTTTTAAAGAAGGTTCGCAC
Organism: Schistocerca americana; assembly: GCF_021461395.2. Taxonomy (NCBI): domain Eukaryota; kingdom Metazoa; phylum Arthropoda; class Insecta; order Orthoptera; family Acrididae; genus Schistocerca; species Schistocerca americana. The sequence goes on from NC_060130.1 coordinate 356,182,004, forward strand.
ATTCCACAAGTGACCTCGCAGGTGGCTGAGATCACACGACGAGAATTTCACGCACGTTTCCAAATCGCACGTTTAGACATCTGACATTCAATTTACAACCGATCGTGTCTTAACGCTCTCTGGAGCACGCGAATGGAGCGCTCGCGGTAAAAACCTCTAGACACAGACGAATGTGTGTGGACGCGCAGTTAGGAAGGTGCACAACTAGTGGAACAGTAGGCATTCTGGCGCTGACAACGATCTATCACAAGTTCACGGCCGCACTCCGGGGAACCCCCCTCTCTTCGCCCAAGTATCTTGAGCAATTGCGTGGGACATATTAAACACCAGGATGTAGTCTGATGGGTGTCACGTGTCAAGAAAGCATCGTGGGTAATTGCGTGACATAAAAATTGGCGGGAAAATGAAGGTCAGGATGTAACTTGATACGTGTCACGTGTCAAAGCAGCGCCAGTGCATGCGTAGGTGTAAGGATACGGTAGTGGGACGTGGGTTACCGTTTTTGCTGTGTTCCCTCCTCATTAGTTTGTGGTCCGCGTATATACACTGCTCGGCAGGAACATATTGCCAGAAGTCTGCCACTCGTGCGAAGAGAGTTGGATGTCACAGAGCGTGAGGTCAGCGTGACTATAGCGCCAAATGCGGCTCGCCCCTAAGGAGTATCTGTCAGCGGAAGATCTGACACCATTAAGATCGTTGTTGAATAAATAAGTTGGCCATTTTTATCTGTTGCACAGCGGATAGCAGTAGGACGTAAAACGGAAGTTTCCGAGGGAATACGCAAGCATGTGCTCTGGTAAAAATATCACGTTTATTCAAGAACAGCTGAGCAAACTAATAAGGTAAACAATAAATAAATTGGTGATGGTTGCTATTCTTCATTAACACTCTCAGTGGAATTACATAGTCACATTTACAACTGCGTCCTGGAGACTCCACCATGATTTATTATTAATTATGGAAAGGTTAGAGAAATCTTTCAGTCGCTACTTTAACGCACATATACACATACAATAGAAATTCAGGACAAATATAAGAATGAAGTAAAACTTCACCAGTGTGCACGTGGTTGGGAAACGGTCGATCCCTTGTCTTGAGTGCACGAAGCAAGTGAACAAGAATTCACCGATAAGAATAGACCGTTAATAGTCGCATCACAGAAGAAGTTCTGAAACTAATTTCGATGTTTTACCCCGAGAATAAGTAACTGTGACGTGTAGCGATTCTCATAATCCGCGAACACGTGGTCGTCACAAACAGAAATTATGGATAAAATGAGTGCTAAAAATTCAGAATAGCTAAGCACATTGGGCACGATATATTACTGCGAGATACGATCTGCAAACTTAAGCCTCTCAGACCCGTACTTACCACGTGCTGAGACAACAAAGACATCTGGAACTGAAATCTAAATTAGTGAAGTTTCAGAAACCTGTTCAATTATACTATACTCGTGAGATCAACAACGAAATAAATCAGACTGAACTGAGAAGATACATCATGAGTCCACATGCTTGCACAGAGGTAGAGCAGAGCGATGGCTTGCATGCGTCGCTAAATGCAACTGCTCATAATGTTCCGAAATTAGAAAGAAAAATTCCGTATACTGCTCAACGAGCGACGAGAGTAAAACGTTATTTTTGACTTGAGCTGGAATCTACAAAAGTAAGATAACGAATCAACTATGAATTGACTCACTTACACTTAGTCGGTGTCGCCTGTCTCGCGTCTCCCGACACTGCCGAGCGAACTGTTTAGGAACTCAACGCGTTCCGTTCTTCCGGAAGTGCCCAGAGAGCTCTCTATTGCGTGGCGCTAATCTGTAAAAGAGCTTCGTCCAAGGCGAACAGAAACCTCTTTGCTACCTGGTACGTGCATTATAGGGTTGGCTATTCTGCCACAGTAGCAGATTACTTTTACTCCCACAGATCTAGAGCCGCGCGGGTTTAGCCGTGCGGTCTCAGGCGCTGCAGTCACGGACTGTGCGGCTGGTCCCGGCGGAGGTTCGAGTCCTCCCTCGGGCATGGTTGTGTGTGTTTCTCCTTAGGATAATTTAGCTTAAGTAGTGTGTAAGCTTAGGAACTGATGACCTTAGCAGTTAAGTCCCATAAGATTTCACACACATTTGAACATCTGAACAGATCTAGATACTGAAATTTGCGTTGTACACTCTCATTCACACTTTTCATTTATCAGATGAGAGGAGGAAAATGGCTCTGAGCACTATGGGACTTAACATCTACGGTCATCAGTCCCCTAGAACTTAGAACTACTTAAACCTAACTAACCTAAGGACATCACACACATCCATGCCCGAGGCAGGATTCGAACCTGCGACCGTAGCAGTTGAGAGGAGGAAAGGGTGTATATATTGACATGCTGTACATAGATGTATTGAATATGGGTATGGGGCTCCAATAATTACGAAAAATCTCAGTTAAATGTGAGGTGAAAGAAAGGTAATACACCTTGTGGCCTCTATACACACACTCAGTTGCTCTGTCTCATTTTTATGTAGTTTACAGTTGGCGCTATACTGCTATACTGTTGCAGTAATTTCTATGTATGATCCACATTTCATCGAGTTATGTTACTTGGCAGTGACACATCCTGCGAGTGTAGATAGCGTCGGTGTGCTATGCAGACGATCGCGCGTTTCTGCCGTGAGCAGATGTATTGTCTGTGCGTGTCTGCTATTTCTTTCAGGTGGACCTTGCGGTAAATGAATGAAACCCAAGGCGAGAATGTTGACATAAGACCTACTAACTGTCAAAGTAGAAAAAAGCCCAGCGATTTCGAATATATCGTCGGAATCGTATAAAAATAAAAATAAATTGTTGCGACGAAGAGCTTGGGAAGAATTTGTTATTATCTTCTGTGTTGGTAATGAATCTCAAGAAAAGAAGAATATAGGTAAGAAAATTTTTACTAACAAGTACACATTTCTTCATACCATGTGATGTGTAGGTTCAAGTCTACTTTCATTAACAAAATACGCTATCTGATCAAAAGTATCTGTACACTCACTTCTGAACCTTAATATTGGATGTGTCCAACCTTCGTCTTTAAGACGTCTTGAACTCTGCTGATGACACATTCAGGGAAGTGTCTGAATTTCTATGGTGGAATGGCAACCCATTCTTCTTCAGGAGGTGGTAGTGACGTTGGATGCTGGGGTCTAGAGCGAAGTCGACGTTCTAACTGATTCCAAAGGTGTTCCATTGGGTTCAGATCGGGACTACGGAGAGGCCAGTCCACTTCCGGAACTTTTATGTCCACAAACCATTGCCTCGCAGATGCTGCTTTATGACAGTGCGCACTGGCTCGCTGATACAAACAGTTATCAAATCGCTCAAATGGCTCTAAGCACTATGGGACTTAACATCTGAGGTCATCAGTCCCCTAGACTTAGAACTACTTAAACCTAACTAACCTAAGGACATCACACACATCCAAGCCAGAGGCAGGATTCGAACCTGCGACCGTAGCAAAACAGTTATCGTCTACAAACTGTTCCTGTACTGTACGCAGTATATAATGCTGCAAAACATGCTCATATCATTCCGCATTTAACATTTTATTCAGCACAACAAGGTGACCACATTCTAACCACGAGAAACACCTCCATACCATAACACCAGCTCCTCCATACTTCACTACTGCCACTACACATGATTTCTCCAGGAATTAGCCAAACCCAAATTCTTCCGTCGGATTGCCACAGGTTATAGCGTGATTCATCATTCAACAGCTCTCGTTTCCAGTCAACGATTGTCCGGTGGCGCCGATCTTTACGCCACTTCAAGCTTAGCTTAGCGCGAACTACAGAAATGTGTGCTCGACCCTTGAACGCCATTCTTTTTAACTCCCTACACCCAGTCATTGTACTAGCTGGAGTGCTGGTAGCATATTGGAACTCACGAGTGCTTTCTTCCGCTGATTTCATGCGATTTCTTACAACCACCCTCTGCTATGTTCAACGGTCCCAAGCCGTCAGTCCGTGAACTCTGCCTAGTCTTGTTTGAGCTGTGGTTGTTTCTTCGCGTTTCCACCTCACAATCACATCACCAACAACCCACTGGGGCAGCTTCAGAAGGGCTGAATCTGGATCTGTTATTCGCGTGACACCCAACGGCTATTCCACTGTAAAAGAGTACGTGCCGGAAAGGGGGGATAGAATTGTTACATTCCACTGCTGACACCAATTGTAAAAGAGTACGTGGTTTGGGGATCGGGAGAGAAACTTCTGACACCAATGTTGGTGTTAAAATGGCAGGGAAGGGATAAGAAGGTTGTTAAATATGCCTCGTGGCGGCAGTGTGCAGGAGGTCGAGCGGTCAGGATTTGATAGTGGGCATCCAGGGCTGTCGTTAAATGACAAAACAGGAAATTTAGTACAATAAAGAGGATATACTTCAATATACGGAGTGCAAAGGACGTGCCTAGGGTCGGAAGGTAGCAGGTTTAGGCCAGTCTAGGAGGTCGAACAATTAATTAAAATGGGCAACGGATGGGGAAGTGGTTCGTGTTAACTTACGTTGGTGACCGGTCTTGAAAAGCATAGCCAGAGGCTCTGCCTTCCAAAAAGACGTCTGTTCTGCTGGAGGTCTGGATTACAAGAGAGAGAAGCAACTGTGTTCTGCACCGCGGGACGCTCCGGCGTCCACACACGTGATCGGTATCCCGTGTACGCTATTGGCTAAAACCAATGGCGTGAATTCGCTAGCAGTTTCAGCAGAGGGCTCAGGGCGTCTCCTGTCAGCAGCTTTAAATGGACAGAACCGCCTCGATTTTGAAAGGAAAGCGACTTGTGTCTCGTAGACACGGCGTGAATTACTCCGGGAGAAAACTTGTAAAGATTTCACTGGGCCTTTGAAATAAATTCTTTTAAACCAATTCCCTAAAATATTCCTTGACTGGCTGCCATCCTGTACACCACGTTCGAAGTCACTGAGCTGTCCTAACCGACCCATTCTGCTGTGAAGGTTTCTGTACTGGCAACACAATACTGACCCTCCTCTTTTAATACTGACGAATCCGCTTCTCCTAATATCTAGTAAATTCCACTTCACATACGGATGTTGGGATACTTTAGTAGGATAATGTAGTTGGTAAAGTTAGCCTGGACGTTATGTGCTTATAAATTGGGTCGTCCATTGTACATAACATTTATACTTGTGAGATTTCCTTCTACTGTGTCTTCGTGTTTAAATCCATCTCTGATTCAAACATTGTTATGAAGTACTGTAATACCTTTTACTGTACGTTTGGCACAATCCACAAAGACATCTAACAGGCGGTGTACTCGTAGTAATCTCCATTTACTACACGACACAACCAAAGCACACTCAACATACCTACGTGCTAAAGCTGGCCGCTAGTTTAATATCTTTTCCCATTAGTCAGCTACTTTCCGCTGTAGTGTATCATTAAAATTTCCATGAGCCCAAATGCTTCATCACCTACAATCACGAAAGGACCCGCCATTTCTTGTTTTTCCTCTTACTGTCTTGGTTTCGGTGTATCTATAGATTTTTCTCCATACAGATCGGAATCTCCGAAACTTCCTCCTGAGTCGCTGTCTTTTCCACAAGCGACAGTGTCTGCCCAGATAAAGCAATAGTCAGAGTCACATAGCACCAACAGCAGTGGAGAAAAAAAAGTTTATAGTTAAAGTATAAGGTACCCGAATGTTCTGGGTTCGGTTGTCTGATATATTTACCATGGAGAGCTCGGACGCAACGAGGAAACTTCGGGCACTGTTTAAATCCTTAAGATAAATTCAGTCCATTTTACATACGGCGTTGGTATCACAACGTATTTTAAATTTGTCCAGGCAACTTTGCGTAATTGATGAATTATCTCAGATTAGTAGATTTTGCGGTTTTACAAGAATATCGTAGCTCTGCCACTGAATATCCTCTTGCAGCATATCTGTACTGAATAATATATATTCCTATTTACTCTTTTACAGGTGCTTTGATACGGGCAACAAGGAAAAACTTGAGGGGTAGTTTAATTAAAGCGACGAAGAAAGGAAAATTTGTGTCTGACGCGTGCAAGAGCAATTAAATTCACTCTAACAGATTTCTGTTCCCAAGGACTTCCGTAGAAGTTAAGGAAAGGCACAGTAATTTGAACGCTGACGTAGATGAATCTGAAGCAGGATCAAGTAGTGATACGAAGGCTAATAATGACCCACTGGTACCATCATCTTCCGTCTGACAAAAACTTCAAACCCAGTGACATTAATGACAACCTCAATAGATTTTTAGAGATGAGTGTAGAACACGGGCATCACCGAATTAACATATTATAAAGATGATGCGATATACGAAGACGAATTATTTTGCTTATCTTTGGTAAATGAAATACAGAAAATCCCTGGATGTAATCGTCGTAGAGCCAAGGTAGACATAATACAATGCAATAGCACAGCACCAAAGTACGAGCAATAACTTCAACGCTCCATCAACTTAAACACCAGATTATTCACATGAAAACAATTAGCTCATACAACAATATTCTTCTGGTTATGTCTACATGACGAGCAGGTGGGATTCAGCAACCAGCGCACAATCTCCAGCTGTCTCCAGAGGAGATTCACAAAGTCATTGGTTTCCTGGTTGTTAAATTGTTAAGCTATTAAATGTCAGCACTGATAAAAACCAACAAATACTAACTTTAAGGTAATTATGAGTTTTTCTTTTTGTGAAATGCAATATCTGATGGCATTAAAGTCTACTTTGATATAATCTTGTAGGAGGAGGTGCAAGTCTTCAAATAATTTTATAAACATTCTGAAGTACTGGTAGTGGACAAAAAGATGGAAACACCAAAAGCACAACACGTTACCGTACCAAATACGGTGTAGTAAAACCATCGACTTTCAAAACAGCTTCCAGTCCTTTCGGAATGGATAAATACAGTTCCTGTATCCTTCTCAAGGGAATATTGTGCCATTCTTCCTGCTAAAAAGCGATAAGTTCAGGTAATGATGATGGAGGAGGATATCAATAACGCACTCTTCCCTCCAGAGGAGACCACAAAGCTTCAGTAGCAAATCTGGTGATTCTGGTGGCCAGGGGGGATGCGATAGTTCGTCCCCATGCTCACAAAGCAAGTCCCCGACCATGCCAGCTGTGTCTTGACTCACAACACCACCCCAAACATTGTGTCATGGGATGGATCTGATCATCCAAAATGCTCACACAGTCCTTAACAGTAGTGCAACATTGCAAAGTAAGCATAGGGTCCATGCAATACCACGATATAGCTGCCCAAATCATCAATGAACCCTTGCCATGTTCAGGCGAGAATTTGGAAACAGTATGAAACAAGATTCATCCAATCAAATGACTTGCTTCCATTGCTCCATTGTCCTTTTTTTATGGCTTCGGAACCATGTTCTCGTGTTATGCCATTTGCGTCACTGATGAGTAATTCTGGAATTACAACTTGCCCTGCAATTGACTTTTGCAGCTGCCGTCCTCTTATTTTTCGTCACAATCCTCTTCAGTGACCGTCCGTCAAGATCATTCATCACAGACTTTAGTCCGCGTTGTGACTTAGCGGATAGTGTCTCTGCGATTTCTTTGTAAGCGGTATAAATCTTCGACACGGTGCCTCTTGGAACACCAAACACTTGAGCTACCTTGGTTACGGAAGCACCCACCCTATTTGCACCGAAAATTTGCCCACATTCGCATTAATTTAGCTCTGATTCAGCGCACTTAGGACTGCAGGGAACACTGTTTTGACCACGACTGACAGTGCAACGTTTTGAGGACATTGCACAGGTGCCGGTCGTGATGAAATACAAACAGCGCACTCTGCAGGCTTGGCTAGCGTCAGAATTTATGTTCAGGCGCACATTTCCCACAGTGTTCACATATCTTTGTCCAACCTCTGTAATTAAAGAATTTATGTTCGTTGTCCTTCAACTGCTGATACAATGTAATAAATACACTTGTAGAGAGTCTATGCTGTAAAACGGCTGTACTGAAGGCAGTAAAACTGTGAGGACCGGTTCTGAGTCGTGCTTGGGTAGCTCAGTCGGTAGAGCGCTTGCCCACAAAAGACAAAGGCCTCGATTTCGAGTATAGGTCCGGCATATAGTTTCACTCTGCTAGCAAGTTTCATATCAGCATACATTCCGCTGCAGAGTGAAAATTTCATTCTATATGTCGTAAAATTGAACGAATTCAAGATCTGCGTTTTCGTTTTTTTCCAGTACAATCAAAAAATTATAACTTCTTCCACGTCCATTTTCCGGAGTCCACAGAAACAGCTATTAGAGAATGGCTGCGAGAGAATAGCCGAAGCGATTACTGCTCGTCATCTCGAGTCTTTTGAAATTCGATCGCACCTTAGCATACGTCAACGCGCGTTGCCTCTGAACTTCGCTTACTATCTAGTTGAAATATGGTGAGTAGTATTGTCTTGTTTCGTGGGTCGCTGTTCATATTTCCCCGTCTGTCGGTCAGTAACGCAGACTGCAAGATACTGGTCGCTAAAGCAGCGTCCAACACGCGTGCGGCTGAAGTTCAAGCTGACTGCTACGTGATCACTACGTTTCGCAACTAGCAGTCAGTGCGGCAGAGACAGCGATGCGATACTCATTGCATTCTAAGGTGCTCGTGATTGCTGAATAATGCAACATGAGTTCCAACAGTCTACCCGCGGCGTACGTATTCTCGTCAGGCAACTGTATTCGTTTCGACGGCGTTGATGTGAAGCGTTATACACAGCTAACTACCGCCCTTCAATAAATCTTGTTCAAAGTACGTACTAAGGTACTGAATAAGAAGCTGCTGTCAACGAACAGTGGCCTATCATTGGCTTAAGGAAGGAAGATCTGGTACAGATTGTATTTTCATGGTACCACATGACCGACATAGGGAAAGAGTTCAGCTTGCCAAAATTCTATTCGTTTACTGAGTACGACAAGGTTTTTGCAATACTTCAAAGAGATCTAAAACGTAAAGCTGCCATCAATCTGAAGGTTGGTCTTAACATCACAGTGCTTTTTTTGTAGAGCATTGTCGGTTTTGTTGAGACCCGCCAGGGTAGCCGAGAGCGCTAACGCGCTGCTTCCTGGACTCGGGTAGGCGCGCCGGCCCCGGATCGAATCCGCCCGGCGGATTAACGACGAGGGCTGGTAGGCCGGCCAGCCTGGATGTGGTTTTTAGGCGGTTTTCCACATCCCGCTAGGTGAATACCGGCCTGGTCCACCAGTTCCGCCTCAGTTACACGACCCACAGACATTTGAAAACGTTCACACTATTTCATGACTTACACTAAACACAGACAGCTGGGGTACACTATTTCCGTCCCGGGGGGTTCAGGGTGGCAGCAGGAAGGGCATCTGGCCACCCTTTGCAATTTACACTGCTAAATACGTCCTAACAAAGCCGACTCCGCGCTGGAGCGGGACAAAGGCCCGAGAAAGAAAGAAAGAAAGAAATTGTCGGTTTTCTTTTCCCATCAAATCTGCGTAAAACCTCGAGCTTTCGACGAACTCCTCCTTTGGAGCAACTGACTGTTGTGGCTACTGTCGTTGTGACCATTCATAGCCCATGGACTTCTTGTGATTGGCAGGCTTACGTCGTCATTCTGTCGTGCTGCTACAGGTTGTGTCCAATTTTTGCACTTGTGACCCCACAGCTCTCGTAGGAACGTAAACTATTCCACGATTTTCTGTGTGTCTTCTCAGCATCGAGAACTCTTCCACGCACCGCTAAGATTACAGAAAGGGCGATGAAAAAAGTTTCCAGACAAAAGCTGTACCGTCCAGAATCGGTATGCCAATCAGGCCAAATCGCCATGAGCATTGAGGCAACCATCCCACCGACGCACCATGTTCAAGATAAACACTTGGTGGAACACCGTGTCCTGCTGTGTGGAGAAGTTCATAACCGCCCGCTGCACATTCTCGTCCGACTGGGATCATCGACCCTTCAAGGCCTTTTTTAAGGGACAGAAGACGTGATAATCGCACGAGGAGGGACAGAACTATAGGGCGGGTACTCGAGTGTCTTTTACTTAAGGGGAAGTTTACTATCTTTTGGTTCAAAAAATCGATTTTTTTTTAAATTGCATTTTTGGATCCATAAAAGTGTTTAGAATCCACCCCTGAAACAGTTTTTCCGAATACGGAACGGAAATGTTTGTTATTCGCGACTGAACAAAAAAATACACCTGCCTGAAATCGGTCTTTTTCACGCACCACGCGGGAAAGTCGACTTTGTAGCAGCGAAAAATTATTCTACGTGCTTGCCTATGACTAAAACTGATAAAGTGATCTAGGAACTTACGATGTACTACGGCTTGGCATTCCAGGTCGGCGGAACAGATGAAGAAGGCAATTTGGGCAACGTATTTCCACAAGTGTTCGACGGATGACCACCCACAACACCAAAATTGTCCGGCTGGGGAAACTAGTTGGTGCAAGTGGCGCATTGCAGAGGCTACCGGACATCTGGACGAATATCAACACGACCAGTCGCTCTCCAAAGAAGTTAAAAAAGTGATTCATCCGATCTACGAGGCCCTTTCGGAGGACGAGTTATTGTACCGGTGCTTTGGAGGAAACACACAAAACTCAAATGAAAGATTGAACGTGTATGTTTGGAAGTTAGCCCCCAAGCATTTGCGTTCTGGTGTGGAGATTGCGACTTTCCTGGCAGTGAGCAGCTTCAGCGAAGGGTATTCAGCAATTCTGGAGACCATGACAACGATGGACTTCACCCTGGGACTCTATTCGACGCAGTTCGCCAAACGTTCGGACGACCACCGGATTCAAGGGACCGAAAACCGTTTGTCACCGGCCGTACGAGCGGCTCTGGAGCAGTGCAGGATGGCCCAGGTCGAGCAGAACACCCTCTATGAGGAAGAGGAAGGACTAGTTTGTGGACCCCGAATGGCAGATTGAACGTATGTTGCATAATACTGCATTTATATGTAGTCAAAACTTCAAACGCGTTTTTCTCTAAATGACTTTTTTTTATCGCGTGGTATGGTAACTTCAAATCTACTTAACCGATTGGCATGATTCTTTGTTCCTGACGAAGCTAATTAAATTGTCTAGGAGTTTTACCACTTTTATTCCGATCCATCAACTATAAATATTTTTACTTGGCCGACGAAGTCGAAAAATCGATGAAAAAACCTTTTTTTTTTTTTCAAATGGCCACCATTTTGTTTCCTACGGTTCAAATAACTTAAGCGAGGTACAACTCCTAAAGAATCTTATATTCTTCGCTAAGGTCAACTCAGTTTTAATTTCAGACGGTCCGGCTGACCGGCGGCACTTCCGGCTTTGCTCTTCGACATTTCCGGTCGAAAAAAATCCAGTTTGTAGAGGAAATATCAATAAACAGTTTGACCAAACTTGATATCTATAACACATCCCGAGGAAAAAAATTCTTAAAGAACATGCTTTTTTTGGGCTAAAGACAGTAAACGGGGAGTCCAATTTCTAGTCTGTGTACAACTTTCACGATGTTTAGTTTTTGTTTGTGTATGAACTGAAACTATTCTAATGCATGCCTCTGATAGCGTCGTAAGTGCTTAATGAGCCCTGATTCGTTTTGTTATATATGTGGCAGTTTCACCGTTCCAGGTTAAAGGACAAACTTCAGTAAATTCGTCAGACAAATCTATTTCGCTTATTGATGAAAGCTGGTGATCGAAATAAATCATGGGCCCCTCACAAAGTGTGCAAGCTATGTGTCTAGATTTTACAGACGTGGACGAGGGGAACACGTGGTAAGCTCCCATTTGACATACCTATGGCTTGGCAAGAGCCCACAGCTCAGTCAAGTGATTGCTACCTTTTTATATTGTAAACGTCAGGATATACGTACGGCCAAACTTTCAGGAAACATTCCTCACACACAAATAAAGAAAAGATGTTAAGTGGACATGTGTCCGGAAACGCTTAATTTCCATGTTAGAGCTCATTTTAGTTTCGTCAGTATGTTCTTCCACCTACGCTCAATGGAGCACGTTTTCATGATTTCGTACGGGATACTATACCTGTGCTGCTAGAACATGTGCCTTTACAAGTACGACACAACATGTGGTTCATGCACGATGGAGCTCCTGCACATTTCAGTCGAAGTGTTCGTACGCTTCTCAACAACAGATTCGGTGACCGATGGATTGGTAGATGCAGACCAATTCCATGGCCTCCACGCTCTCCTGACCTCAACCCTCTTGACTTTCATTTATGGGGGCACTTGAAAGCTCTTGTCTACGCAACCCCGGTACCAAATGTAGAGGCTCTTCGTTCTCGTATTGTGGACGGCTGTGATACAGTACGCCATTCTCCAGGGCTTCATCAGCGCATCAGGGATTCCATGCGACGGAGGGTGGATGCATGTATCCTCGCTAACGGAGGACGTTTTCAACATTTCCTGCAACAAAGTGTTTGAAGTCACGCTGGTACGTTCTGTTGCTGTGTGTTTCCATTCCATGATTAATGTGATTTGAAGAGAAGTAATAAAATGAGCTCTAACATGGAAAGTAAGCGTTTCCGGACACATGTCCACATAACATATTTTCTTTCTTTGTGTGTGAGGAATGTTTCCTGAAAGTTTGGCCTTACCTTTTTGTAACACCCTGTATAAAGCGAGACAAATGTACAATATATTATCCTAGTTTACCATTAGCTATAGTCCCAGCGCTAGTTTTAAAAGAATAACCGTCTTTGAAAATACAGGAATACGAGTGTGCGAGGGTCGATGTGGACCCGACGCCGAAGATTTTGCTGCTGAAGGTGATTCCATTCGCAAGGGATTTGAGAAGTATGAGTTGAATGATTTGGCACGATATTTGGGACTATCTAGAAAAGCTTCAGAACTGTTCAGTATCAAGACTGTGTGTGAAAAACTTTCTTGACAAAGGAGTTAAGGTATCATATTTTAGATAAAGGGAAAATACGTTTATGCAATACTGTCGAAGTGATGATGGATTTGTATATTTCCATAATGTACGTGGTTTACTGAAGAGTTGAGAATCTCAGCCTCTAATGCAACTGTATGGCGACTGTTCGTCAGTAGCTCAAAGCGGAGATTGAAGTGCGTCTTCCTCCACAATGTAAATTTATTAGATGCAGTCCCAATAGGCCATTCAGTTTGTTTGTGCGAAGAATATGAAGACACAAAGTCATTGATTTGCTCAATATCGCATGCATCAATGGATGATCTGTGTTGACCCTAAAGTGGTCTGTTTCCTCCTTGACTGAAAAATGAGTATCAAATTGCATTTTTTACATACCCATCTATCTGACATCCCAGAAAATGTGCGTGTAGTCAGTGTTGAGCAGTGTGAGAAATCCCACCAAGATTTGAAGGTGATGAAGGCTCAGTATCAAGGTAGATGGGATGTTCATCCGACTATTGTTGGAGCATCAAGCGAGAATGTACACAGACTAAGCACTCGACAAGAAGCTATAGGCGAAAATTTTTGCTTAATATGTATGTTTACCGTTTGGTAAAGAAACTTTGCTATTTGCATGAACACAGTTTAAGTCACAGTAATTATTGTAGCCCTTGTGTGACTAAAGCTATTCTTCGTGAACAATATATTTGGTAAGTTTTACATTTATTTTCCTTTATACGCAAATTTTGTATGACTTTTGAAAAAAGAGAGGGTGTTCTGTAGCTTAAAAAGATGACGCGACGGACGAAAACTGCGGTTATTTTTTATTCGGAGGCCAAGAGTTAGTAAAAACAAGGTACATACCTAAGACAACCAAATTTCTGTTCTTCGGTGTTATATGACCAATTTGACTGATCAGGGCCATCTCATTCACACAGTCCGCGTCGTCCAGGGTTGGTTTTGTGAGCGCGATCTTGGATTGTCACATCTCCCGTAGCCAGCATAGTCACCAGATCTCAATGTTATTGAGCCCTTGTGGTCTACTTTGGAAAGAAGGCTGCGTGATCAGTAACCACCTCCATCACCGTTACCTGAACTTACAATTACCGGGTGGTTTTAATTAAACTCTCCCTATTTAACACGTTATAACACGAAAACTAATTGCCGTACGAATACCAAAGATCGCAGCATTAATGTCCGGAGTATGCAGTGCCCATTCGTCATAGCTACACCGTCCAGTTCCAACTATGGCCACGAGGTGCCGTGATTAGTCATCGTGATTCATAGTCTCTCACATCTGACAGTCGCAGTGCACTTGTTGACGTGTCAACATGAGCTTGGACAAAAGGAGCAGGGTATTATTGGTGAAGCTCAATTATCAAAACAACAATAATGCTGCAGCTGCACTTCGAGAATGTCGCCGGCTGAAAGGATTATGGAAGGATCGTCTTTCTCCAGCTGCTGTGCGGAGCATGATGAAGAAGTTTGAATCAACTGGATAACTGGTCGTCGCTCAGGGAAGAGGCCGACGAACACAGGTGGTTGATGAAATCGCTGTTGCTATGGCAGGCAACGCTGCGTGCAATTCCCGATCGTCAGGCAGTGCACTTGCTATGTCACGACAGTTGAACATCCCGTGGTCCACTATATGGAACCAGCCTCAAATGCTGTTCGTACAAAATCCATATTGTACAGCAGCTTGCATCACAAGACGCACAACGACGTGTTGACTTCGCTCTCCACTTTCTCACAAGGATTGAAGTTGACGAAGGCTGGCCCTGGACCATCCTATGGACAGACGAAGCTCATTTTTCTCTGACGGGTGAGGTGAGCAAGCAGAGCTGCCGAGTGTGGGGATCTTCACCTCCAGTCACTGTGCATGAAGCTCCTCATGGTGAATGTGTGGCCGTATGGTGTTGCTTCACAGCTATGTTCATCATTGGGGCATTCTTTTTTGAACAGGTTGTCGCTCAAAGACTAAATATTTGTAGTGTGACTGGCCAGCGTTACTGCGAATGCTCAGCCAGCATGTCACACCCGCCCCTCAGGAGAGAAACGCATTGAACTCAACAGTTTTCATGCAGCATGGGCCCCACCGCACATTGCTCGTGAAGTTCACCTGCTTCTCCGAAACACATTTGGAAACGATCGAATTATCAGCCGAACATTTCGAAACGCTTGGCCGGCACAATCACCTGATCTCACTCCCTGTGATTTTTTTGTTTTGGGGCTACCTGAATGACAGGGTGTACCAGGGGAACATTAACACATGTGCTGATCCAAAGCGCAGCATATCAAGAGAGGTAGCCAGTATAACTACGGATGTGCTTCGTTCTGCTGTGTAGAACCCTGCGCTTTCAGACTCTTGTGGTCGTGGTGGGCGCCATACTGAGCCTCTCATGTAGCAGTAATGGTACCGCTATGTAATGGTATGATGTACCGTAGCAGCACATTAAAAGTGTTTCAATTGAACTGATTCTGCATTATGTCTCTTCCCCATGTCCTTGACATTAATGCTACAAAGTTTGGTACTCTTACGGCAATTAGTTTCGGTAGGGAAGTTTAATTACAACCATCCGTTATTTTGCAGGAAGAATCGTATAAGACTCCCTTGAAAACAATGCATAATCTGCAAATATCCGTTTGGAGACGACTGGAAGCTGTTTTGAATGCCAACGGTTTCTCCTACACCATGTTAGGGATGTTAATGTGTTGTGTTCGTGGTGGTTCCATACTTTTGTCCACCCCTGCGTCATAGGCCGACAGTTACGGCGAAGGCTTACACAAGAGAAGGCCGTGGTATACGGCTAGCAAAGTAATGGCAGGCTGTACTTAACGGTCAATAAACGTTATCGCATTGGCTCGGGCCTCGCTCTGTTGCAGGCAACATTACGCAATTCTCCGCAGCTCCTAGCTAGAGGCCGACACTCTTTTTAGCGCTACCTGCGGTACCACTTGGTGGTCGTGTATTATTTGTCAGCACATTGCTGTTTCGAAAACTAGAGAGTTCGTGTTTGAGTTTGTAAGGAATGTGAGAGGAGATACTAAATAATTTGTTTTCGAAATCATGCCTGCCTTTTTATCTATGTATAACTCAACGCACACGAGCAACAAAACTAGGAATATTTTTTCTTTTATCAGAACTTGCAACTTAAGGGGAATCTAGCGTATATGAAGTCCCATATACAGGTGGAAATTAGGTTATGGTACCGAATTTTGGAGTCCAGGTATGCACAGGAAATCATTTGCCAAAAACTAGATCCGTATCATCAGCAGACGGAAAACTGATCACAGAGGAAGATTTCCTAACAAAGTGCTAAAGATAGTGCCTAAGGTATTAATTTCATAATGTCCAACGAGAAACTTCCAGTAAATTTTCGACTGGTAGTATGGTTTAGGTCGTGAAAAACGCGATCATCTGTTCTGAGTTTCCTGTCGTGTACCTTGCTCCACTCTGTGTTTTTTCTTGTCTCCTTTCAGGTTAAAAATTTAACCTCACGACAGTTGCGCTTTACCTAAAAGAAAGGTGTTCCTAATTTTTTTGTTCTGAATTCTGCATTATTTTCTAGAAGTTGTCCATTACACAACTCCCATACGAGTCGCCATTTTTTATGTTGCATTATATTTTGTATAAAAAAAGGTAGACCAAAACCTAGGAAGGTTGATGCTAAACTGAATTTTCTCAGTGTGTCTTCTATGCCTGTCATACAGCTGTTTGTCTGGGACTACAACAGTAATTGTATACAGTTAACTAAAACAGCTAAGCGACGAAGTATATGTAGTTTCAACCACTTCCAGTCAGGGACAGTTTTGTTTCTGGCTGTGACTGTTACAGTTTTACATTGGATGTTATTTCATGTTTATTTACGCATTATCTACTACTGTCTTGCACCACTTCCCTTTGTTTGGTTTAAATAAAACATGGTATGGGCTCGTGCAACTAGCACCGCTGCTGCGGCAGTGCAGCGTCTCTAGGACGCATAACGTGACTCTCTGTGAAGTAGACTTGCAGCGGACCATTCTAGAGCTTGAACACTAGATTGTCTGAATATTCAATGGAAAGTGGAAGATTGCTACGCGAGACAGCTTTTATAGCGCCTTTAACCGCGCGGCCATTCCGCTCGGCAGAGCAGCATGGCTATGGTGTGGAATGAGGTGGATACGTCTAACAGAAAAAGGAAGACTGGGTTTAACGTCCCATTGATGGCGAAGTCATTAGAGTTCAGTGTTGTGCTATCGTTCAGAGACCACAGGACCACACCTAAGTCGGCAACGCACTTTGATACCACAGACACTAACGATGTCTCGTTGCAATTCGCAACGACGAATGGGAGGGGCTGAAGAAGACATTCTCTCTCTCTCAGCACAACAGCGCCCTCACATGGAGGTCAATATAGAGCCGAGCAAAGAAGAGCACGACCCAGTTCGTGCGCTCAGCTGAACCAGTCAACATCATTTAATAAGAGTTATTCGAGTGTCAGATGGAAATGTATTTTTGTAAACGTTGAACGTTGTGCTTCAGGAGAACAGTTTCTTAATTAGTGCATCAAGTGACTTGTTAATAGTGAATGGCAGTTCTAAATTGTCAAGCACTCCTGTTACAAAGAATTGTATCAGGTTAAGTAAATCTTTTTATTCATTCATGTAATAAAGTGAACTAATATTTCATATGTTGCCATTCTGATGAGCTATCTCGCACAGAAATAAAAAAAACCACGGTTATCGCCAAACGACTGTAGTTTCCTCTAGTCATAGCAGATGTTTTAATAGAAACAGTGAAACAAAAGCACTCTCTTTGAAATATAGAAAGCTGTTATTGTTACCACAAACAGGTATTTTATCGTGCATTTGAAACTTTTAAAAGTGTGCTTCCACAATTACGCGTTGAGAAGTGTCACGTACCTTAGATCGTTGTACGATATATCCTCTTCCAGCATTGTGTCCTCGAATCCATTGCTATGTCCACTGTCTTCTTCGAGATTATCTCCGCGCTTTTCACAATCACTTTATTAAAGATAACACTGTTACTTCACCTACAGCAACTTACACAATTACGCACTGTGATGAAGTCTCGCGTGGCTTAGCCCATTGTCTAGGTTGTGCAGCTTTCGTCTTCCAGTATTGCGCTCTTTAATCCATTGACATCTGGACCGTACTCTTCAGGATTAACCCAGCTCATATCACAATCACTAAATGAAAGTAACAGTGTTATTTCGTACGTTTCCATTTACGGAATTTAAGATGCTGTGTAGTACGAGCGGCAGATGTAGCCCACAACCGACGCTTGATGATGATAGTGTTGATGTTTGGTTTGTGGGGCTCTCAACTGCGTTATCAGCGCCCTTACAAATTTTTGATCTTTTCACTGTCTAGTCTTTCGATTTTCCCCAGACGATGATGAAATGATGAGGACAACACAAACAACCAGTCGCCAGGCGGGAAAATCCTTGACCCTGCCGGGAATCGAACCCGGGATCGCGTGGTCCAGAGGTAGCAGCGCTAGCCATTAGACCACGATCTGAGGACCCGACGCTTGAGAACGCTGTAGTCGTAAAATATGTAAGCTCGCGCGTGCAGCGTTGTCTGTCAGATCATTGCCGAGTTTTCACTGTGCACGTTAGAACGACACTGCGTTGCACCTTTTTACATACGTCTCGCGTGGGGAGCTCTTAAGCGACGTTATCAAGTTGCGCGACCAACCTGCCACCTGGCGTGGCTGCCGCGAGCTGCGGCCACTACCTCACGCACTTGCTCCTTCTTGTGTGTTATGTTACCGCGCATCAGCTCTTGCTCCTAAACCAGCCAGACGACCGAGGTCCATTCTGAGAGAACGGAAGACACTGGTTGAATAGCTATTAATCTAGATCACTACCCATTTTGCTACGTGACTGTACATAGGTTACGAGCAACAAATAATGAGGAAAATGAGATATCGTAATTTTAAATAGTATTCCGACTATTTCTTGACCACCACCAGATGGTGAAAGGCCACCACGTCACTTCCCACATTTCATCCACTGATAGAGACATTAGTGTGCCTCAAATACAATACATTTCGTATGTTAGAATTCCAGTATCCTTGGAACGCTTTAGCTACGGCCCTGCTGGTACAACTTTGATGTTTGTATTAATAAAAACCTTTCTCGTACACAGAGTCTAAATAATACATCTAGTTTTTAATAAGCATTGTGCCTGATGTCCTACGTATCACATTCACTAACGCCACCTTACTGTTGAAATTGTTCTCCTTGTACAATGTCGAAGTTCCTATTGTCTGTTGCGCACTGATGGTGCTATTGAATAGTAACAGACGAGATACTACGTACCGATTTTAATTGGTATGTTGGATGTATGGAAACTACATCCAGTGAAATTTATACACAAACAAAGCCGGCCGTTGTGGCCGAGCGGTTCTAGGCGCTTCAGTCTGGAACTGCGCGACCGCTACGGCCGCAGGTTCGAATCCTGCCTCGGGAATGGATGTGTGTGACGTCCTTAGGTTAGTCAGGTTTAAGTAGTTCTAAGTTCTAGGGGACTGATGACCTCAGACGTTAAGTCCCATAGTGCTCAGAGCCATTTGAACCATCTGAACACAAACAAAAAACTGTGAAATTCGCCCGCCAGTATTCGCGCAAACTATATCACGACGTACCTGCATCCCATTCCCTCATCCATCGGACGCCATGCCCGAGCCACGTCTGCACTGCCATGCTCATGCCCAGCAACGTAACCAAATCATCCTGCTGCTGGAAAAACACAGAAGCTCTTCCAATTACCGATGTGACATTCTACAATATATACCGACGGAAAAAAAATCACAGCACCAAGAAGAAGTTGTGCGACATTCACGAAAGTTGGTAGGCGTGTTTCTACGTTTGAAAAAATGTATCTATGTTGGACAAAAATGCCTTTAATGCGACAAACACGCCTTAATCAACACCTCACTGAGTTTGGCTCCGGAGGGCCACGTGCTCGGCGTATGGTCCTGGCGCATCGTAATGCATCTGCAGCAGCAATTTGAGCAGCAGTTGGCACCATAGCGACACAACGAATTGTGAAAAATCAGGTACTTCAAGGACTGTTCCGAGCCAGACGTCCTGCAGTGTTCACTCCACTGACTCCAAACCGCCGCCATTTGCGACTTCAGTGGAGTCAAGCGAGAGCTCATTGGTAGGCGGCGCAGAGGTCTGTTATGTTTTCTGATGGAATCTACTTCTGCCTCGGTGCCAATAATGGCCGTATATTGATAGGGAGGAGGCTAGTTGAGGGCCAGCAGCCAACCTTTCTGCGTACTATACACACTGAACCTACATCTGGAGTTACGGTCTCGGGCGCGATTTCATATGACAGCAGGAGCACGCTTCTAGTTATCCCACACACCTTGACTGACAATTTGTACGTCAAACTGGCGATTCGACCTGTCGTACTGTAAAAAATGAAATGTCGTGTGGCTGTGGCCTCCCGGCGGGTAGGCCGGTCGCCTAGTGCACGTCTTGACGCCACTTCGCCGACTTGAGCGGCGATGGCCGGCCTGAGTGGCCGAGCGGTTCTAGGCACTTCAGTCTGGTACCGCGCGACCGCTACGGTCGCAGGTTCGAATCCTGACTCGGCCATGGATGTGTGTGATGTCCTTAGGTTAGTTAGGTTTAAGTAGTTCTACGTTCTAGGGGACTGATGACCTCAGAGGTTAAGTCCCATAGTGCTCAAAGCCATAGGAACCATTTTTGAGTGGCGATGGAGTTCACAGGTAGATGCTGTGTTTCTTGACTTCCGCAAGGCGTTCGATACAGTTCCCCACAGTCGTTTAATGAACAAAGTAAGAGCATATGGACTATCAGACCAATTGTGTGATTGGATTGAGGGGTTCCTAGATAACAGAACGCAGCATGTCATTCTCAATGGAGAGAAGTCTTCCGAAGTAAGAGTGATTTCAGGTGTGCCGTATGGGAGTGTTATAGGACCGTTGCTATCCACAATATACATAAATGACCTGGTGGATGACATCGGAAGTTCACTGAGGCTTTTTGCGGATGATGCTGTGGTGTATCGAGAGGTTGTAACAATGGAAAATTGTACTGAAATGCAGGAGGATCTGCAGCAAATTGACGCATGGTGCAGGGAATGGCAATTGAATCTCGATGTAGACAAGTGTAATGTGCTGCGAATACACAGAAAGATAGATCCCTTATCATTTAGCTACAAAATAGCAGGTCAGCAAGTGGAAGCAGTTAATTCCATAAATTATCTGGGAGTACGCATTAGGAGTGATTTAAAATGGAATGATCATATAAAGTTGATCGTCGGTAAAACAAATGCCAGACTGAGATTCACTGGAAGAATCCTAAGGAAATGCAATCCGAAAACAAAGGAAGTAGGGTACAGTACGCTTGTTCGCTCACTGCTTGAATACTGCTCAGCAGTGTGGGATCCGTACCAGTTAGGGTTGATAGAAGAGATGGAGAAGATCCAACGGAGAACAGCGCGCTTCGTTACAGGATCATTTAGTAATCGCGAAAGCGTTACGGAGATGATAGATAAACTCCAGTGGAAGACTCTGCAGGAGAGACGCTCAGTAGCTCGGTACGGGCTTTTGTTAAAGTTTCGAGAACATACTGTCACCGAAGAGTCAAGCAGTATATTGCTCCCTCCTACGTATATCTCTCGAAGAGACCATGAGGATAAAATCAGAGAGATTGCAGTCCACACAGAGGCATACTGACAATTTTTCTTTCCACGAACAATACGAGACTGGAATAGAAGGGAGGACCGATAGAGGTACTCAAGGTACCCTCCGCCACACACCGTCAGGTGGCTTGCGGAGTATGGATGTAGATGTGGATGTAGATGTAGATGTAGAGATGATGCTGATTAGGACAACAGAACACCCAGTTCCTGAGCGGAGAAAATCTGCGATCCAGCCGGGAATCGAACCGGGGCCCCGTGGTATGACAGTCCTTCGCGATGACCACATAATTTTTTTTTTTTTTTTGATTGATCACATTTTGTTCGTTATTGTTCGTGCGGACGTCCCATGACGCTTGTTTAAGTTCATTGTTGATCCATTAACTCAGTTTTTTTTTTTATTATAGAGGGCAGCTAACCCTTTGACCGAACACGCTGAGCCGGCCGCGGTGGTCTAGCGGTTCAGGCGCTCAGTCCGGAACCGCGCGACTACTACGGTCGCAGGTTCGAATCCTGCCTCGGGCATGGATGTGTGTGATGTCCTTAGGTTAGTTAGGTTTAAGTAGTTCTAAGTTCTAGGGGACTGATGACCACAGATGTTAAGTCCCATAGCGCTCAGAGCCATTTGAACCATTTTTTTTGAACACGCTGAGCTACCGTGCCGTCGGCACTCATCTGTCGGGGCGGTTGTGTCGTACTGTCATCCATGAACAGCAATCCTTCGGTGTTTTCCAACAGGATAACGCTCACCCACGCACCACTGTTGTAACCCGACGTGCTCTACAGAGTGTCGACATGTTGCCTTGGCCTGCTCCATCACCAGATTTGTCTCCAAACGAGCACTTACGGAATATCAACGGACGACAACTCCAGCGTCATACACAGACAGCACTAACCGTGCCTGTAATGACCGACCAAGTGTAACAGGCACGGAACTCGATCCCACAAATTGACATCTGGCACTTATACGATACAATGCATGCACGTTTGCATGTTTGCATTCAAAATTCTGGTGGTTATACTGGTTATTTGTGTACCAGCATTCCACATTTTCGATGGCTTATCTCGAGCTTACATTAACCTGTGATCTTCCAATTTATTTATTTAATCGTATGGCTAGGGCTCCCAGTTGGGCAGACCGGTCGCCTGGTGCCGGTCTTTCAAACTGACGCCACTTCGGCGACCTGCAGTCGATGAGGTTGATAGGATGATGATGAGGACAGCACAACACTCAGTCCCTGGGCTGAGAAGATTCCTCGACCCAGCCGGAAATCGAACCCGGGCCCGGAGGATTGACAATCCGTCACGCTGACCATTAATCTATCGGGGGCGGACTGATCTTGCAATGTTAATCACTTAAAAATGTTACCTATACAAACGTGTTACAAAAATTTTATTACTCTGGATTAATTATTTTTGAGTGCTGCGACTTTCTTTCCGTCAGTGTGTCTTCTCACATACACATAAGGCACTGTTTCTAGTTGTTTTAACGTTTAAAACTTGATTTCTCTTCTAATATGAAAATCGTTATGCATTTTTACCTTCATTTTTTGTTTTGTTTTTTGCTATGTGTGTCATTTTGTGATGAATTCTATGCTCTATTGAAGTTTATCGTACTTAATATGCAATTTTAGAATGCTCATATTTTTTTTCACTTTGCAATAAGGAAAATGATATGCAGGATTATTTTTAACTATTTAATTCCCCCAGTTGAGTTGTGTACATAATAGTGGCAGCGGCGTTGAGAAACAGGTGAAATTGTTAAACCTGAACAAAGATTCAGGACCCAACGAAATCACTAACAGATTCTGTGCCAGACTTGTTAGTTAGCCTCTCTTTTTATCGTAATATACCGTGGATTCCTCGAACAAAGACCCGTGCCCAGTCCTTGGAAGGAAGCAAAAGTCACACCCATATGCCACAAGGGCATCAGAAGTGAACAACAAATCTAACTTTCAATACTGATAGTGTTGAGAGAGCAACCAGCCACAAATTTAAGTTCTTTTATTCAAAAGGTACCGTTACCGGTTTCGAATCATTACAATCCCTCGTGAGACGGCTTTCGTTCTTTCATTAGGACATGCGATGCCTTTTTTATTGATTAGTTGTCCTAAAATATAAATAATACATAATTATAAGCACGCCACATATATGGTTGCGTTACAGATTTGCACTGGGTTGTGACTTACGTGAAATGTTGGTCTGGAGTATTTGTTTTCATAGTTTTCGTCCAAGCCGGCCGAAGTGGCCGAGCGGTTCTAGGCGCTACAGTCTGGAACCGCGCTACCGCTACGGTCGCAGGTTCGAATCTTGCCTCGGGCATGGATGTGTGTGATGTCCTTAGGTTGGCTAGGTTTAAGTAGTTCTAAGTTCTAGGGGACTTATGACCTCAGCAGCTGAGTCCCATAGTGCTCAGAACCATTTGAACCACTCTTTTTTTTCGTCCAACAAATGGGGGGGGGGGGGGAGGCGCGAACATCCTATGATGGACGAAACCTATGAAAACAAATATTCCAGACGGCTCCGCAACGTCTTCACGTGTTTCGACAGGTATTTCTCAGGTGTCATGTATGAAAGAGATACCGCCGCCTCATACTTGCGGGACCGGAACTGACACCTACGCACGGTTTGGCAGCTGACGGCCGCCTCGTCATTTTGCGGGGGCCGCCGGTGCATCCCGACACCTGGGAGCGTGTGCGTAGTCGGGCGTTGGGTGGCAGGAAGTGTGTTTTATTAGCGATGTTTTGCTTAAACTGTAGTCCATCGATTTCACCGACCAATATGATGCTGGGATTAAAAAAAACTACCCCATACATGTGAAGGATATCGATTTAATTAATATGCATGTTTTTTTTATATCAACGTTGTGTTAGCGGTACAGTAGTTAAGTGGAGGGTGTGGATGTGTGGGTGATATGGAGCAGAACAGCAGGTTAAGTGCAGAACACTATGTTAATTTGCATAATTTTTATGTAAAACACGGTACAGTAGTTTAAGGTGGTAGGGATGGGTGTCAAAGAAGAGTGCGCCAGAAATGACGTTCAGAAGCATGTGAAATTCGAAAAGTCTACCAGAAAATGGTGGGAGGACGTAACTAATTACTTAATTTGGTATCAAAGGCGGTACAATAATTTAAGGAAATGGGAGTGACATGGAAAACCGCTTAACAGAGCAATAGGTTAAGTGCCAAAAAAGGACCGAACATTAGGTTAAGACAGCAAGAATACAGTGCCGAACATTAGGTTATGCCCCATGTAATTACTTCTTACAAGGCCTACATCTTTCCAAACAGCAGAGAATGATGAGCAAGAGAAATCCAACCCCCACAAACAGAATTTTTTATAAATAAACAATATACCCTTGAATTTCCTGTTGTGAGATCCTCCACCAAAGAGCCACCAGTTTCCATATATTCCATACACTACTTTGAAACCCATAAATTGTTTAAATAAACAATATTCCACACATTGTCTAAATAGTTTTCGTCCAACAAATCGGGGGCGAACATCATTTGTTGGACGAAAACTATGAAAACAAATACTCCAGACGACTACGCACCGTTTTCACACCGAACAGCAAAGATCGTCGCTACACCAGAGGACGTCGTTGTACCAAAGACCAGCACTACAGCGGGGCACAAATAAGACGACCACCACCATCCCGACATCGACGCTGCCCTATAGGAGGCCGAGAGCCGCTTCAGGATGGCCTCCTACTGCGAGAAGCGTACCTCCACCGGCTGCAGCTGCAGGCAAGTGCGGCGCAAACGCATGCGCAGTCGTGTAACGCGACGGCCTCGCAAACAGAAGACCGCACCATGAAGAACCAAGATACGCAGAAAAAGAGGATGATGGCAAACCTTGCCACACAAACGACTAATGTCACAAACAAAGAAGTTTGTCACCTGTCACGGAAATCTGATAGACAGCGACGTACTGGACCTGAAGATTCCAAACGTCGAGGAGCGAGCAGACGATCAACGCAGCTGGCTGGAGGTCTGGGAGAAGAAAGAGCAAGAAAGAAAGGAAATTGAGAAGAAGATGGAATAAAGCCGATGCCGCCACATCCGACTGGCCATACATTCGCGCTGAGCGCAGAATAGGAAGCGGACCCGCCACGCTGCGTGGGACGACTACACCATTGGAGACGGACCGAGACATACACAACCTAGAGCATCCCAAGCGGATGCGTTAGAAAAAGGGCACAGGTGGCAACACCAGCAGTTCTGGCCGAGTATTGCAGGTTTTCCTTAGGCGGAGCTGTCCCAAAAATTCGTGTAAATAAATTCCCAGTTGGGAGAAATAAACCCCAACCTTTTTTTTAAAAGAGATAATAAATAAATGAAACCAAATAAACCTCTCTAAAACCCCATGGCTGGAGAGGGTGCATACCATGCCTTAGAACAGCTCGCTCCTCTCCCTCATAGAAGAGCATGAAACGACGAAAAAAAGTTATCAGTCAGTTAATCAGCGAACCTGATGATGCCAACGCGGTCGTTTCATCTACATTTACATCTACGTGATTACCCTGCTATTCACAATAAAGTGCCTGGTGGAGGGTTCATGAACCACCTTCGGTCGGCCCTAGTGGCCGAGCGGTTCTAGGCGCTTCAGTCTGGAACCGCGCGACCGCTACGGTCACAGGTTCGAATCCTGCCTCGGGCATGGATGTGTGTGATGTCCTTAGGTTAGTTAGGTTTAAGTAGTTCTAAGTTCTAGGGGACTGATGACCTCAGCTGTTAAGTTCCATAGTGCTCAGAGCCATTTGAACCATTTTTGAACTACCTTCAAGCTGTCTCTCTACCATTCCACTCTCGAACAACGTGCTGGGAAAAACGAGGACTTCAGTTGTTCTGTGCGAGCCCTGATTTATCTTATTTTATCGTGATGATCATTTCTCCCTATGTATGTAGGTGCGAACTGACTGTTTTCGCAATAGGAGGAGAAAACTGGTGACTGGAATTTCATTAGAAGATGCCGTCGCAACGAAAAACGCTTTTGTTTTAATGATTGCCACTCCAGTTCACGTATAATGTCTGTGGTCTATTTCGCGATAATACAAAACGAGCTGCCCTTCTTTGAACTTTTTCGATAACATCCATCAGTCCCACTTGATTTGGATCCCACACCGCACAGCAATGCTCCAGGATAGGGCGGACAAGCGTGGTGTAATCAGTCTCTTCAGTAGACCTGTTGCACCATCTAAGTGTTCTGTCTATGAATCGCACTCTTTGGCTTGCTCTACCCACAATATTATCTATGTTATCGTTCCAGTTCAGGTTATTTGTAATTGTAATCCCTAATTATTTAGTTTAATTTACAGCCTTTAGATTCGTATGGCTTTTTACGTAATCGAAATTTAGCGGGTTTCTTTTAGTACTTCACACTTTTCTTTATTCAGGGTCAGTTGCCACTTTTCGCACCATACAAGTCTTCCTCTTCTTGCGCTACTGTCTTTGTCCTGCATCGTGCGCAGGGTCAGCAGGATTAAGGACGGAGTTGGCATGGTTAATTTTAAGGGCTGGACGGATGCCCTTCCTGCCACCACCCCATACCCCCCGGGACAAATTTAGGGTAAAAAAAATGGCTCTGAGCACTATGGAACTTAACTGCTGTGGTCATGAGTCCCCTAGAACTTAAACTACTTAAACCTGTCTAACCTAAGGACATCACACACATCCATGCCCGAGGCAGGATTCGAACCTGCGACCGTAGCGATCGCGCGGTTCCAAACTGTAGCGCCTAGAACCGCTCAGCCACAACGGCCGGCTGATTTAAGGTATCCCAGCTGTCTGTGTCTAGTGTAAACCATGAAAGAGTTCAAATGGTTCAAATGGCTCTGAGCACTATGGGATTTAACATCTGAGGTCATCAGTCCCCTAGAACTTAGAACTACTTAAACCTAACTAACCTAAGGACATCACACACATCCACGCCCGAGGCAGGATTCGAACCTGCGACCGTAGCGGTCGCGCGGTTCCGGACTGAAGCGACTAGAACCGAAACGCATTTGCATTGGTTCTACTTATTTTAACGATTAAGTCCTGTTTTTCTTTTATTTCCGACACATAGACTGTCCTAGCTTTTACTCTGTCCTCATATGAAAAATCGTTATGCTTTGTTGCTTTAAAAATTTGTTTGTTGTTATTTAAGCAATTTTGTAAAGCATAATCTGTTCTTCTAAAATATAACTCACTTAATGTACTCTTATATAATCGTCATATATCTTCCAATGAGCAATAACGGTATTCATACAGATAATTATTAAGGAGTACTCTCTTAATTTAATTCTCGTAACAGTGCAAAAAAAAAAGAGTGAAACAGATATTAGTTTTATGTTTTTTTTAATTTTTGACATAATCACTTTTTTATGACACTATAACAACTGGTTTCGGCCTACAATGGCTGTCTTCAGATGCTAGAATAGAGAAAAGAAAAACTAATATATACATGTGGTTCATACCTGTGGGAGAGGGGGGAGGGGCGGACGTTTTGTGAACAAGTGCTCATGCATTGTCAGCCAAACATAAAACCGGAAATCAGAAATTATATGCAGAAAACTAAGTGTACTTTCCCTTTGCTACACTTTGCATTACATTCACGCGTTCTCTATAACACAATATTCATTCGTAAAAGCCATAAAACGTGATAGATATTACAGTAATATTTCAATCAGCTTTTCATAAATTATGGAAGTAGAATACAGGTCGTTACAACAGTAAAACCTATTTAAAACAGTGATTACTTTACGATGAAAGAGACAGAGTAGCAGTCCTTACGGTACAGTTTTCGGTTCCTGATGGTGCTCACCTTCATCCTGCCAGATGTTTACGGCACTACACGTAAGCTTAAGATTGACGACACGGAATGGGCGAGCAGGACTCTTTCCTGTTGCAGCTGGCAAGTACTCTTCTTCCGACTGTGACGTGTTTGCCTAAGCCGGGCAGATGTTCGGAAATGCAGGCCCTGTCCGGACGGCGCAGAGGGGCACTCATTTGTAGTGAGATCCCACCATCTGCTGGAGCACGTATGTAGGACATAGCCAATACCTCAGCGCAATAGACCGTCCTAAATATTAAAATATGCATCAGATGCAAACTCATTCTGCTCGTTAAGGAACATATCCGCCTCCTTGTGTTCCGTGATCACAAATCTTAAATTCTTCTAAAATATCTAACCGTTTGCTTTTTCAGCATTCCGTATAACTTGTAGTTATTAAAAAAAAAAAAAATGGTTCAAATGGCTCTACGCACTATGGGACTTAACATCTGAGGTCATCAGTCCCCTAGACTTAGAGCTACTTAAACCTAACTAACCTAAGGACATCACACACATCCATGCCCGAGGCAGGATTCGAACTGCGACCGTAGCAGCAGTGCGGTTCCGGACTGAAGCGCCTAGAACCGCTCGGCCACAGCGGCCGGTTGTAGTTATTCGTCAATGATACCAATACAATGCCTCTCATTTTCCATTTGTAAGCCTAATGTTGTTTTATTGCTGGCGCATGTGTGTTCTATCTCAAG
Organism: Schistocerca americana; assembly: GCF_021461395.2. Classification (NCBI taxonomy): domain Eukaryota; kingdom Metazoa; phylum Arthropoda; class Insecta; order Orthoptera; family Acrididae; genus Schistocerca; species Schistocerca americana. The sequence goes on from NC_060130.1 coordinate 356,211,092, forward strand.
TCAAAGGATCCGCCTGTCTGGCCAATATAGCATTTTTACAGCCACGGCATGACATTTTACAGACTTCTGATTTCCCATATTTATAATTCCTATATGGCACTTGTGTTTTTATGTTATGTGATGTCCTGAATGCAATATTAACTCCCTTTCTCCAGAATACGTGCCCGATTCTGTTGGATGTTCTGCCTATGTATTTCAGGGCGGCGTGCTTGACCTTATCAGACGCTGCCTCATCAAGTAGATCTAGTGGAAATAATTGTACCTCATTCAGATTTTAATATTAGCTGTTCGTTTCTGGGCTCTAGCATCCGAAGATGGGCAGTGTAAGCCAAAACTGTTTATGACTGTGTCATTAAGAATTGATTGTGTCAAAAACAAAAAAACAAAAAGCTTATAATAAGTCAATCTCCATCTCCTCAAGGGAATGTCGTTTTTCTCCAAAGGCAGTATTAGTGACAGTGGTTTTAAGAAACAGCTGAAATTTCTAAAATTAAACAGAGCTCCAGAATCCCATGGAATTCCTGTCAAATTCTATATCGAGCTTACGGCTGAGTTAGCCCTCCTTCAACCATATTCTACCGCCGATACCTCGCGAAAAAATCGTGCGTTGTAGCTGTAGAACAGCACAGGTCACACCTGTCTACAAGAAGGAAAGAAGAAGTGATCCACAAAATTACCTCCCAGTATCTTCGACGTCCATTTTTGTAGAATCCTAGAACGTATGCCGAACTCAAACGAAACGAGGTATCTCGAACAGAATGATCTCCTGCATGCCAACCAACATGGGTTCCGGAACATGAACCTTGTGAAACCCAACTTCCACTTTTCTCATATGACATCCTGAAAGCCATCGATCAAGACAGACAGGTAGAGGTAGTTTTTCTTGATTTCTGAAAACAGATTTGATTCAGATCCACACCTATACAGGGCTATTACAAATGATTGAAGCGATTTCATAAATTCACTGTAGCTCCATTGATTGACATATGGTCACGACACACTACAGATACGTGGAAAAACTCATAAAGTTTTGTTCGGCTGAAGCCGCACTTCAGGTTTCTGCCGCCAGAGCGCTCGAGAGCGCAGTGAGACAAAATGGCGACAGGAGCCGAGAAAGCGTATGTCGTGCTTGAAATGCACTCACATCAGTCAGTCATAACAGTGCAACAGTGCAACGACACAACAGGATGAAGTTCAACAAAGATCCACCAACTGCTAACTCCATTCGGCGATGGTATGCGCAGTTTAAAGCTTCTGGATGCCTCTGTAAGGGGAAATCAACGGGTCGTCCTGCAGTGAGCGAAGAAACGGTTGAATGCGTGCGGGCAAGTTTCACGCGTAGCCCGCGGAAGTCGACGAATAAAGCAAGCAAGGAGCTTAACGTACCACAGGATAGTGCTCCACCGCACTTCCATCATGATGTTTGGCATTTCTTAAACAGGAGATTGGAAAACCAATGGATCGGTCGTGGTGGAGATCATGATCAGCAATTCATGTCATGGCCTCCACGCTCTCCCGACTTAACCCCATGCGATTTCTTTCTGTGGGGTTATGTGAAAGAGTCAGTGTTTAAACCTTCTCTACCAAGAAACGTGCCAGAACTGCGAGCTCGCATCAACGATGCTTTCGAACTCATTGATGGGGACATGCTGCGCCGAGTGTGGGAGGAACTTGATTATCGCCTTGATGTCTGCCGAATCACTAAAGGGGCACATATCGAACATTTGCGAATGCCTAAAAAAACTTTTTGAATTTTTGTATTTGTGTGCAAAGCATTGTGAAAATATCTCAAATAATAAAGTTATTGTAGAGCTGTGAAATCGATTCAATCATTTGTAATAACCCTGTACTTATCATCAGAACAACGATCCTATGGGACATCAGGTGAAATTTGTGACTAAACTGGGAGTCCTTGGTAAGAAGGACGTAAATTGTTGTCCAGGATCGAGAATCACCGACATGTGTACAAGTAACTTCATGTGTACCACAGAAAAGTGGGTTCGGACTCTTGCTGCACATGTTGTGTACTAATTACATTGCAGCCAATATCAGCAGTAACCTCAGACTTCCGCAGATTTTGCAGTTGTCTACAATGGGGTACTACCTGAAAAAATCTGCGCAAATATTCAGTCTGATCTTGATAAGATATCAAAGTGGTGCAAAGATTGCCAACTTACTTTAAATTTTCGGAAGTGTAAAACTGAGCACTTAACAAAACGAAAACAACGCAACATCCTATGACTACAGCTTCAAGAGCCACAATTAAAATCGACCACCTCATACAAATACCTGGTCGAGGGCAGCACTAATTGTCACAGGTTTGTTTGACCTGTGGGAGAGTGTCGTGGATATGCTGAAGAAAATGAATTGGCAGACGCTTGAGGACAGCTTAGAAGGAAGGAAATAAGATACAGTTGAACATTCCGTCGGCAGCAAAAACTCGGATAACGAAAGGATGGTGAAGGAAATCGGCCGTGTTCTTTTCGAAGGAACCATCACTGCATTTGCCTGCAGCAGTTTATGGAAATTTCGGTAAACCTAAGTGTGGAAGGCCAGACGGGAATTTGAATTGTCATCCTCCCGAATGTGAGTCCATGTGCTAACCACTGCACCACCTCGCTCGGTATTTAGCTCAATAAGTACTCATAGACTCTCCTGTCCTTTTCGTGTATGTCTGACTCCATTCGCCATGCATTCAACCGCCATCTTTTAAGACGGCGTTCATCGCCATGTCTTCTACTGTGCTTGCTCTTATCCTGTCCCCGAAGCCAATCTGCATCCAGCACGCTAACTAATGGTGATGTATGTTGGAAAGGCGCCCAAGACTACCGTAGGAGTATTCCCCTCTGCCTGCACTTCCCAACAGTTACGTTTGTCACCAGGCGGAGTTTAAGTGCACATGTGCTTGCCGCAGCCGGCCACTGTTTCCGAGCGGTTCTAGGCGCTTCAGTCCGGAACCACGCGGCTGCTACGGTCGCAGGTTCGAATCCTGCCTCGGGCATAGATGTGTGTGATGTCCTTAGGTTAGTTAGGTTTAAGTAGTTCTAAGTCTAGGGGACTGCCGGCCACGGTGGCCGAGCGGTTTTAGGCGCTCAGTCCGGAACCGCGCGACTGCTACGGTCGCAGGTTCGAATCCTGCCTCGGGCATGGATGGGTGTGATGTCCTCAGGTTAGTTAGGTTTAAGTAGGTCTAAGTTCTAGGGGACTGATGACCACAGCTGTTAAGTCCCATAGTGCTGAGAGCCGTTTGAACCATTTTTTTCTAGGGGACTGATGACCTCAGATGTTAAGTCCCATAATGCTTAGAGCCATATGAACCATTTCAGTCTTTCACAGAGAATAAACAAAATAATGAACTGTGTGTTTGCGTAATTACTATCAAACTAATTCTCAATTACATGTCCAAAAACAGAGATTTCTAAATCAGTTCTTAACCAATACCGAGCGCGGCAGACAACATGTCTGTCCGAATGAGATTTTCACTCTGCGGCGGAGTGTGCGCTGATATGAAACTTCCTGGCAGATTAAAGCTGTGTGCCGGACCGAGACTTGAACTCGGGACGTTTTGCCTTTCGCGGGCAAGTGCTCTACCAACTGAGCTACCCAAGCTTGGGTAGCTCAGTTGGTAGAGCACTTGCCTGCGAAATGCAAAACGTCCCGAGTTCGAGTCTCGGTCCGGCACACAGTTTTAATCTGCCAGGAAGTTTCAACATGTCTGTCCTCCGAGACTGCCGATCGAGCTCTGATGTGACAGCCGAACTATCTCGCCCGCCATCCAAGTTAGGCGCGCTCCGAAGATGTCCAAAGTGCTTCGTCTGCGTTTCGCTTAGCAGTTGTTTGTTGTGCTAGTAATTAACACTTTTGAAATAACGGAATGATAACCTGCTATTGAGAGGTGCTGTTTTATGAAATGCCAGTAAATCTACTGCTTAGTTGTTGTAATATTAATAGGAGAAGTTAATCATTTTTGCGCGCTACTTCAGTATACAGCACCAAACGCGGAGAAGGACCACAATTTAGGCGGTCTTTCTCACGATACACGTATCGAATAAACCATCTGTCACCGAAATCTCACACCACGTTTCGTCGTCTTCGTTTTGTCCTCACCAATGGACGCAACGGGAACTGGCGCGCTGAGATAGTTTCCGACTGGCGCCGCGGGCGGGGCTTAGGAGTTCGCCACAAACCACAAGAGCGGCCCAATCAGCAATCTCCTTGCTGCTCCCAGTGAGATGGACTTCTGCGTTGTGATAAGCCGTGGCCACAGGCAGCAACGTCGGGGTCATGTTCGGCGCTGGGGTACGACATTGCTACTACAGAGTTCCTGGGCTGCTGTTCGTAGCTACAGTTCGTAGTTTTAAAATTTATTTTATTTGGCTACCAGTTTCAGCATTTTCCAACGCCATCTTCAGGCCCCTGACCGACGTGTAGGAAGATTCTACCTCGGTTCTAATCAAAACAGGGGCCAGCAATACTGGTATTAATAGATTTTTGCTATAGCAATCACTTCAACCGTCATCTGCCGACTCAGTCGGCCCCTGTTTTGATCAGAACCTAGTAAAACGTTGAAACTGGTAACCAAATAAAATAAATTTGGAAACTAGATGGCTAAAAATGGTTCAAATGGCTCTGAGCACTATAGGACTTAACATCTGAGGTCATCAGTCCCCTAGAACTTAGAACTGCTTAAACCTAACTAACCTAAGGACATCACAAACATCCATGCCCGAGACAGGATTCGAACCTGCGACCGTAGCCGTCGCGCGGTTCCAGACTGAAGCACCTAGAACCGCTCGGCCACTCCAGCCGGCAGACAGCTGAAACGTTTTTAGTTTGACTTCCTGTATCGAACAGCCGAGACCTGCAACCATCTCTAAAAAGATGAACATAGAGAGACTAGTCTTGTCGACGTTTTATTCAGTAACACCCGCCTTGATAGGCCGCTGCTTAGTTGTATCTGTCCGCAAGCACATCCAACGAGCTGCTGTATAGCTTAAGTATTGCAGCGCGGTAAAGTGTATATTTAAGTGTCACTAATGTGTTTGCACTGTCACAGTTCCTCTGTCTACCTCGGAGCACCTAGACCTAATACGACGTGTGGGAGCCGTTCTATCCAGACGACCCGTACACATCAATCGTCCCATCTAAGAAGAGCTTCTTGTAGCTGAATGTTATGGTTCCATAAATATTACTGTCTCATGTAGTACGTAATGATCTCAAAAGGCTCAATTGTAAACAAGGCTGCTGCCTTCACCTACCAAAGATAGTTAATACTGCAGTGCATATATCAGAGACCACAACGATGCTACTGGCTATCGTAAAATCTTTGAATAATATGTCAAGTCCTAGCACATCTTAAAAAACAACACCGCACTTACGCCTGAGTGTGTGCATCCGCATAGAGTGAACAGCAGGACGTATTAAAACTTAATGCCGCTCACTAGAGTAAGTTGTTGGCTGCTTCCGAAGCAGGACATCGCTAAAGTGGGCTCAAAAACGCTCCTTCGACACTTTTGTCTGGTCATTTAACAAGCTGATGCATTCCTCCTTTAAAGATCAAAACATCTCAACTTCGTCTAATTTGACAGCAGCCACCCTTTTTCTTCAAAGCGCAATGGACTCATGCTGTCTGTGATTCTACGCAACGAATCCTGCTCATTCTTAAAGTGTTTAGTCACTGCTGTGAGCCATTCTCTTGATTATTATGCTGTTTAAATCTTATTTTAAACTTTCCTCCCCTTTGCCCGACATACTTTGGAACATGTCAGGTTACACACAGCCTTCAGGTCTCATTCTCATTATCAGTAATAGTTACTCAATCGACAGGTAAAGATATCCTTAGGGTGTTTGTGTCAATACCAAGCGGGTGCAGATATGAAAACAAATCTTACATGACGACAGGTTACAGTTTACCTCTAACAAAATATTTTCCATTAAGATGGCTCGTGCTTTCTTCTTAGTCTTTGTGCGGTACCTGGCCAGCATACCGCCTGCTCCCGCCCCCAGACAAACGAGTCGACAGTAGCTGGAGTCGTTAGATCTCCCAGCCCCCTTAGTCGGTCACCCTCAGCTTTCGATATTCGGACGCCATCGGCTAAGGCGTCGCGTCGCCGAACACTGTGTTCTAAGATTCTTGGCAGCTGCGCTGGCTGCAGATAGTGTCTTGAGGGGACCTTAGGGTGGCTGTCGCTTGCATATTAGGCCAGAATACGAATCCGTCCGCAGGCGCCGGACAGTGAGCAAAGATTGTACTGGCGTATGCCTTCGTCAGCACACTCGTCGGCACTAAGAAACATTGTATAGCATGCGCTGAACTAGGCGCGCCTGTGACAAGAAAAGACCAAGACAGGCCCACAGGCTACAACCCGATAACGCTCGCTGGGCAGCGCCGACCGAGCTGTCTCAATCGCTCACGCTCTCAATCTCGGGACCTCAGTACGTCGCATCGGGGCTGAGTTTGCATTGCGCTTCAATACGTCGCCCTGCGCTCTAGTCTTCCACATTGATAGTCGTCGCCGCACATCTCAGTTAACTGTGAGGGAACATTAGTCATTGTATATACACTACTGGCCATTAAAATTGCTACAGACGCGAAATATAACCGACAGGAAGAAGATTCTGTGATATGCAAATGATTAGCTTTTCAGAGCATTCACACAAGGTTAGCGCCGGTGGCGACACCTACAACGTGCTGACATGAGGAAAGTTTCCGACCGATTTCTCATACACAAACAGCAGTTGACCGGCGTTGCCTGGTGAAACGTTGTTGTGATGCCACGTGTAAGGAGGGCAAGTGCGTACCATCACGTTTCCGACTTTGATAAAGGTCGGATTGTAGCCTATTGCGATAGTGGTTTGTCGTATCGCGACATTGCTGCTCGTGTTGGTCGAGATCCAATGACTGTTAGCAGAATATGGAGTCGGTGGGTTCAGGAGGGTAAAACGGAACGCCGTGCTGGATCCCATGGGCCTCGTATCACTAGCAGTCGAGATGACAGGCATCTTAACCGCATGGCTGTAACGGATCGTGCAGCCACGTCTCGATCCCTGAGTCAACAATGGGGACGTTCGCAAGACAACAACCATCTGCACGAACAGTTCGACGACGTTTGCAGCAGCATGGACTATCAGCTCGGGGACCATGGCTGCGATTACCATTGACGCTGCATCACGGACAGGAGCGCCTGCGATGGTGTACTCGACGACGAACCTGGCCGCACGAATGGCAAAACGTCATTTTTTCGGACGAATCCAGGATCTGTTTACATCACCTTGATGGTCGCATCCGTGTTTGGCGACATTGCGTTGAACGCACATTGTAAGCGTGTATTCGTCATCGCCATACTGGCGTATCACCCGGCGTGATGGTATGGGGTGCCATTGGTTACACGTCTCGGTCACCTCTTGTTCGCATTGACGGTACTCTGAACAGTGGACGTTACATTTCAGATGTGTTACGACCCGTGGCTCTACCCTTAATTCGATCCCTGCGAAACCCTACATTTCAGCACGATAATGCACGACCGCATGTTGCAGGTCCTCTACGGGCGTTTCTGGATACAGAAAATGTTCTACTGCTGCCCTGGCCATCACATCTCTCACCAATTGAAAACGTTTGGTCAATGGTCGCCAAGCAACTGGCTCGTCGCAGTACGCCCTTCACTACTTTTGATGAAGTGTAGTATTGTGTTGAAGCTGCATGGGCAGCTGTACCTGTACACGCCATCCAAGCTATGTTTGACTCAAAGCCCAGGCGTATCAAGGCCGTTATTACCGCCAGAGATGGTTGTCCTGGGTACTGATTTCTCAGGATCTATGCACCCAAATTGCGTGAAAATGTAATCACACGTCAGTTCTAGTATAATATGTTTGTCCAATGAATACCCGTTTATCATCTGCATTTCTCCTTGGTGTAGCAATTTTAATGGCCAGTAGTGTAATTGTGATACAGACACGGACAAGTTTCAAGAATTAGTTCATGTTATTTGATTGATGTTAATCACCGAACTTCAGATTGCACGTCATTGAAGCTAAGCATTCAACTTTTTCCTGTAATAAATTGTATTTTTAACCACGTGCGCATTTTGTGTTGTAGTGAGAGGAAACCGGCCACCCACCTCTCATACCACCCTCTCCTCATCCAGCCGGGAACCACAAAACATTACAGGAGGGCACAGCACAACAAAGATGACGTTTTTGGAAAATTTCGGCAGTGGTTTGGACTGTAGATGAGATCTTGCGGGGGCCGAGGAGCGCTACCTCGCACTAGATCCGCTCCTGAATTTTACCACAACCGCCTTGACACTGATGCATGGAGATTTCTGACCTGAGCATTTGGTGCGGAAAATAGCAAACTCGTTAACTGAGCGATGCCTAAAAAAATTAGCCAGAGTGGGAGAACTGGCGTCGACTTCTGAATGGGCAGAAGCAAGAGTTCTTTTGGATTGACCAGGGCTTCCACAAAATTCCCAGGTGGGATTTGGCTCCAGATTGTTCTAAATTTGTTTAAACTGCGGACTAAGAAAAGGCTCAAATAGTAACAAACGTTTCGGAAGAGAGTGAAATGTTTGGTACGTGACCTCTCATTGGCGGTGTTTGTAAGACTCTGTCTGAGTGTACAAGGAGTAATTTTTGGCAGTCTTTCCACAGAGAGAACAGAGGAGCGTCGTTTTAATTTTATTCTTAGTCGAGCTACGAAGCAATAAAGTTCTCTTGGACGGTGCGCGAAGTTCGGATGCGTTCGGGTCATAGCAGTCCTCTATGGCTGGACAGGACCGAGGCGAGAAATTCATCCTCTCTGCGAGCCGCGGCAGCTTTTACAGTGCAGACCCCGTCTGCAGTTGCTGAGGTCTCAGTCGTCCTTGCGCCTCTTGATGTTGATAAGTTCTGTCAACAAAGTGAGCCGAAATGTTAGTGATGAAATACGAGTAGGCGCGTTTTCAGTTAAAGCGTGCTGGAACTCGTTTTAAAATACATTCTGGCAGTTGACCTAACCATGGCTCAGTTATTTGGGTTCCTGCGTGTATTTTCCTAATACTATCTGAACGACACAATCATCATGTCTGTAGCGAAACCGGGTACTTAATTTACTTGAGTGATCTCGTGAGTTAGTCACCAGACAGTGTTCTTTCATTTCCCACGGACTTTGCCGCTCAGTTTCTGGCAACTGTGTAATTATACAAATTTCATGTCAGGATTTCTGCTCATCAGCAGCGTGTGACTGAGCTAACTATTATGTTTGCTTGTCGTGTATTGTTCCTCCTGTGGAATATTTTGTAATAAACTATGGTGTAAGTTTTCGCCCTTTCACTTCAGTATTTAAAGATGAATCTTTTGAACCCTATCATCACTGTTAACAAGAACTACACCCTCACTTGTGAGGACCACATCTCAGTCAAGGACGGGGGGGGGGGGGGGGGCGTATCGAATTGGTTCATTCGATTCAGATCGAAGGCACTGTTACTGTTAGCCGTAGCCCAGAGGCATCTTGACACTTCATTACACAATCCTGACACTTTATTTCACAAACTCACGCTTTCCCAGTTTAGTTCCCCGCTGTGTTTATTGTACGCTTTAGCCTCTGCTACAGTTTATTGTCCATCCTGAAAGCAGTTTTTTGTTGTTAAATAAGTTCGCCAATTTACGCGAGATAATTCCACACGATGGCACGAATTTATATTTCTGCGGATTTTTCTCGTTTCCTTGGTTTCTGTACCCTACTGCTGCGTCAGTCTTAGCTATTAAGCCCGTGCAAAAACTATTTTCTATCGCTGTTTGCGTAAGTAGTTTCATTTCTTCGTCCTTGTTCTTAGGACTTAGCGGACTCGAAATATCCCGAAGCAGAGCATTTTTTTAAAATGCTGCTCTATGTTTGTGGGGGTGGCATGAGTCTTACCAATTACTGCAGCCGTGAATTTGGGTTTCCTAAATATTCCTATCTTAAGTTTGTTGTCTTTTTCACGATTCTCAAATCAAGATAATTTAAAAACCCTGTTGCTCATGCTCTGCTATAAATTCTATATTCGTATGTATCTTGTTGAGGTCACCCTCCAATTAATTTCTTTCTTTCTCAGATGTACACTCCTGGAAATGGAAAAAAGAACACATTGACACCGGTGTGTCAGACCCACCATACTTGCTCCGGACACTGCGAGAGGGCTGTACAAGCAATGATCACACGCACGGCACAGCGGACCACCAGGAACCGCGGTGTTGGCCGTCGAATGGCGCTAGTTGCGCAGCATTTGTGCACCGCCGCCGTCAGTGTCAGCCAGTTTGCCGTGGCATACGGAGCTCCATCGCAGTCTTTAACACTGGTAGCATGCCGCGACAGCGTGGACGTGAACCGTATGTGCAGTTGACGGACTTTGAGCGAGGGCGTATAGTGGGCATGCGGGAGGCCGGGTGGACGTACCGCCGAATTGCTCAACACGTGGGGCGTGAGGCCTCCACAGTACATCGATGTTGTCGCCAGTGGTCGGCGGAAGGTGCACGTGCCCGTCGACCTGGGACCGGACCGCAGCGACGCACGGATGCACGCCAAGACCGTAGGATCCTACGCAGTGCCGTAGGGGACCGCACCGCCACTTCCCAGCAAATTAGGGACACTGTTGCTCCTGGGGTATCGGCGAGGACCATTCGCAACCGTCTCCATGAAGCTGGGCTACGGTCCCGCACACCGTTAGGCCGTCTTCCGCTCACGCCCCAACATCGTGCAGCCCGCCTCCAGTGGTGTCGCGACAGGCGTGAATGGAGGGACGAATGGAGACGTGTCGTCTTCAGCGATGAGAATCGCTTCTGCCTTGGTGCCAATGATGGTCGTATGCGTGTTTGGCGCCGTGCAGGTGAGCGCCACAATCAGGACTGCATACGACCGAGGCACACAGGGCCAACACCCGGCATCATGGTGTGGGGAGCGATCTCCTACACTGGCCGTACACCACTGGTGATCGTCGAGGGGACACTGAATAGTGCACGGTACATCCAAACCGTCATCGAACCCATCGTTCTACCATTCCTAGACCGGCAAGGGAACTTGCTGTTCCAACAGGACAATGCACGTCCGCATGTATCCCGTGCCACCCAACGTGCTCTAGAAGGTGTAAGTCAACTACCCTGGCCAGCAAGATCTCCGGATCTGTCCCCCATTGAGCATGTTTGGGACTGGATGAAGCGTCGTCTCACGCGGTCTGCACGTCCAGCACGAACGCTGGTCCAACTGAGGCGCCAGGTGGAAATGGCATGGCAAGCAGTTCCACAGGACTACATCCAGCATCTCTACGATCGTCTCCATGGGAGAATAGCAGCCTGCATTGCTGCGAAAGGTGCATATACACTGTACTAGTGCCGACATTGTGCATGCTCTGTTGCCTGTGTCTATGTGCCTGTGGTTCTGTCAGTGTGATCATGTGATGTATCTGACCCCAGGAATGTGTCAATAAAGTTTCCCCTTCCTGGGACAATGAATTCACGGTGTTCTTATTTCAATTTCCAGGAGTGTAAATACAGTAAAAGTACAGGCTTGTTGTAATTAAACTTTTCCTACATTAGCAAGTATAGATGAAATACTATTTACCGTATGGGTACCCAGCTTAATAGGAATGATGTTCAGACTGCGCTCTGCACACTTTGCGTTATTAGTAGTGGTATGAGGACGTAGGGTTGAAACACAAGCATCAGTGTGCATTACAACTATACACAGTCAGCATGGGTCTGGACAAGGTGAGCTGGGCTGTACTTGCAAATCTGTTTTATCAAAACATCTGCAATAGTGCTGCTGCACTTCGTACCGACGCATTAAAGGAATACAGAGGCGTCATGTATCCACACCGGGGTTGAAGAACGTGATTAGGAAGTTCGAATTAACTGGCGGTTTGGGAATTCGTCCTGGCAGCGGGCCACAGGCAATTGCGCCACAAATTGTTGAAGGAGTAATGGTTGCCGTGGCTGTGGATTCTGGACGCAATGTGAGCTCTTCAAGCAGTGCGCGAGCTGTGTCACGACAGCTGAACATTTGATAGTCCACCGTTTGAAAAATATTGAAACGGTTTTTCTAATGCGGTTCCAGGTTGTCACGGATGCATATGGTCGTCACACAGGGAAACGTTTGTAACCTGAAAAGCAAACATGGAACGCAATTAACAAATGTCACCATGTCACGTCGATATTAAAACGAGTTTCTTTCAATGGTTCATTCGTTATTTCTCTTCTGCGTGTTTTTTCCAAATGTTTCCACAAAGTTCATTCCCCTACGATCACCCGGTTTTCATGAGGGCCCTTGCAAATAGCGAAAGTTTAATTATAACGACCCTCTAAATCGTCAGCATATTTTCTGTTCATTTGTAGTTTATCATTATATCACTTGATAATGGAATAACGGAGTGCCGAAATTTATTACGAGAAGTACAAGATGTATCGAAAAGAATAATCCGATTAAAACGAACCATGATTATTATGTTGTTTGAGATATGCGCGTAAACAACGTACTGTCGGAAAGGGTAAACTCTCGAGTTTTACATGGTTCCCGCTAGGTACCAGCAAAGTGCGCCCTCTTCAGTTCAAGTAAAAATGGTTCAAATGGCTCTGAGCACTATGGGACTTAACATCTAAGGTTATCAGTCCCCTAGAACTTAGAACTATTTAAACCTAACTAACCTAAGGACATCACACACATCCATGCCCGAGGCAGGATTCGAACCTGCCACCGTAGCGGTCGTGCGGATCCAGACTGAAGCGCCTAGAACCGCTCTGCCACACCGGCCGGCGGTTCAAGTAAAAATGGTGCTGGGACAACAGAAAATGTTTCGTGTTCTAAGTTTTGTGCAGTGCGGGTCAGTAGTAACTGTTAAGCGAGACTTTCGTACTAGGCATGGTGTGGATAGTCGTACAGCACAAAGCATTAGACAATGGCATGAACAATTCCGAGAAACATGTTGTTTGTGTAAAAGCAAATCGCCGGGCCGTCCCTGAGTGTACGACACAGACTTCGAATGCATCGGCCATAGTTTCACAAGGAGTCCACAGAAATCCGTTCGCCGTACAGCTTGACAGCTCAATATGTCTTCGATGGCCGTCTCACGTGTGTTGCGTCGACGATTACACATGAAACCATAAAAAATTCAGCTGCCCCAAGCTCTTCGTGAAGGTGACAAACAACAACGTGTGGAGTTCTGTAATTTCGTTCTTGGCGAGATGGAGGATGACAGTTTTCTTCCAAGTTTACTGTTTAGTGACGAGGCAACATTCCATTTAAATGGAAAGGAGAACCGTCATAATGTGAGAACATGGGGTACGGAACAACCAAATGAAGCTGTACAACAGGAGAGAGACTCTCCAAAATTTAATGTGTATTGCGCAGTTTCACGGGAAAAGGTGTATGGTCCATTTTTCTTTGCCGAGAACACTATTACAGGAAGCACATATCTCGCTCGATGTGCTTGAGAACTTTCTGTTCCCACAGCTGGAGATTGATTCGAACGACTTCATTTACCAACAGGATAGGGCACCGCCACACTGGTATTTGGAAGTGAAGGAATTTTGAAATCAAAGGATTATTGAACGATGGATCGGTCTCACTGGACCAAATGATTCAGCCTTACATTACTGGCCTCCAAGGTCACTGGACCTGACTGTAAGTGATTATTTCTTATGGGGCTTATAAAAGACTGTTTATGTACCTCCGTTACCAGTAACAATCAGTGAACTGAGACATCGCATAACAGCAGCTGTGGAAGCTTTAACTCAAGACAGACACTGCCCGCTGCAGTGTGGGAACAATTGGAATATCGCATTGACATATGCCGTGTATCTCAAGGGGGCATATTGAACACCTATGAAAAGATGTTAATTAATTGAAACCCTCAGCTGTCGACAGGTGTTGTTGATATACCTCGATGGATATAGCTGAAAATGTGTGCTCCGACCAGGACTCGAACCCGGGGTCTCCTGCTTACATGGCAGACGCTCTATCCATCTGAGCCATCGAGGACACAGATGAATAGCGCGACTGCTGGGATTCATCCCTTGCACGTTTCCCGTGAGACCTACATTCCCAACTGTCCACAATCTACATACGTAATGACATTTTCAGCTGTCTCAATTGAGGTATATCAACAACACCTGTCGGCAGCTGAGGGTTTCAATTAATTAACATTTATTCTAGAGAAGCTGCACGGTCATCAATGGTATCTGTTCTTTCGAGAACAGTTACTATCTTCATATATACCTATGAAAAGGGATAAAAAAACTTTTTGAGTTTCCCGTTCATCCAAAAACAAAATTAATTGTATATGTTTATTAGTTTCAGAAATATACACTCCTGGAAATGGAAAAAAGAACACATTGACACCGGTGTGTCAGACCCACCATACTTGCTCCGGACACTGCGAGAGGGCTGTACAAGCAATGATCACACGCACGGCACAGCGGACACACCAGGAACCGCGGTGTTGGCCGTCGAATGGCGCTAGCTGCGCAGCATTTGTGCACCGCCGCCGTCAGTGTCAGCCAGTTTGCCGTGGCATACGGAGCTCCATCGCAGTCTTTAACACTGGTAGCATGCCGCGACAGCGTGGACGTGAACCGTATGTGCAGTTGACGGACTTTGAGCGAGGGCGTATAGTGGGCATGCGGGAGGCCGGGTGGACGTACCGCCGAATTGCTCAACACGTGGGGCGTGAGGTCTCCACAGTACATCGATGTTGTCGCCAGTGGTCGGCGGAAGGTGCACGTGCCCGTCGACCTGGGACCGGACCGCAGCGATGCACGGATGCACGCCAAGACCGTAGGATCCTACGCAGTGCCGTAGGGGACCGCACCGCCACTTCCCAGCAAATTAGGGACACTGTTGCTCCTGGGGTATCGGCGAGGACCACTCGCAACCGTCTCCATGAAGCTGGGCTACGGTCCCGCACACCGTTAGGCCGTCTTCCGCTCACGCCCCAACATCGTGCAGCCCGCCTCCAGTGGTGTCGCGACAGGCGTGAATGGAGGGACGAATGGAGACGTGTCGTCTTCAGCGATGAGAGTCGCTTCTGCCTTGGTACCGTGCAGGTGAGCGCCACAACCAGGACTGCATACGACCGAGGCACACAGGGCCAACACCCGGCATCATGGTGTGGGGAACGATCTCCTACACTGGCCGTACACCACTGGTGATCGTCGAGGGGACACTGAATAGTGCACGGTACATCCAAACCGTCATCGAACCCATCGTTCTACCATTCCTAGACCGGCAAGGGAACTTGCTGTTCCAACAGGACAATGCACGTCCGCATGTATCCCGTGCCACCCAACGTGCTCTAGAAGGTGTAAGGCAACTACCCTGGCCAGCAAGATCTCCGGATCTGTCCCCCATTGAGCATGTTTGGGACTGGATGAAGCGTCGTCTCACGCGGTCTGCACGTCCAGCACGAACGCTGGTCCAACTGAGGCGCCAGGTGGAAATGGCATGGCAAGCCGTTCCACAGGACTACATCCAGCATCTCTACGATCGTCTCCATGGGAGAATAGCAGCCTGCATTGCTGCGAAAGGTGGATATACACTGTACTAGTGCCGACATTGTGCATGCTCTGTTGCCTGTGTCTATGTGCTTGTGGTTCTGTCAGTGTGATCATGTGATTTATCTGACCCCAGGAATGTGTCAATAAAGTTTCCCCTTCCTGGGACAATGAATTCACGGTGTTCTTATTTCAATTTCGAGGAGTGTAGATGTGCCAAATCGGATGATTCTTTTTGATACACCCTGTATAGCACACACTTGACAGCTGGTGCATAACAAAAATGGTTCAAATGGCTCTGAGCACTATGGGACTCAACTTCTGAGGTCATCAGTCCCCTAGAACTTAGAACTACTTAGACCTAACTAACCTAAGGACATCATACACATGTGCAGCGTAGCCTACGTTGACTACATGTACCCACAAACGAAGAAACGCTTAATTATGTAACTTTATTTTTTCGAGGTGATGTTAAAAGAAAAGCTTTAAGACTGCGGCCAGGTGTTAAAGCCGTCGTCCGGCCACTGTGGCGGTTCATTTGGTGCTTGCGCGTCGGAATGTGACGGCAGAGGAGAAGCGGCCAGACGGAGCGCCGGAGCGTGCTGGCGTGGCGTCTCTCGCGGCGCCGTGTTTATTTCTAGAGGACGGGTAACGGCGATTCGCGCTCGGGGCGTTAGAAATAGCCGGCCCGGCGCCAACACGCATTACTGCCCCTCGCACCGCGCTGCCAACTCCTGCCCCTCTGTCATCAGTCGCTCTGCTCCATAGGAAAACCACTATCACTAACGTATACGTCCAAGGATCATTTTAAAATGGTGTCCACAGATGAGCCAAACCATTACGATCATTACCTAGTGCGAGGTTCAGTGCCGCATGCTAGTGCTGCAGGTATGATAAGATAACTGTACAGAGTCTCTCATCGAAGAGTAGTCAGGTGCGTTTTCTCTTATGTTTCACCGGAGATTTACAATTTCGTTTTTGCAATATGTAGCTGGAGCCAGCCCAAACAAATGCTGCCCCTCACTACTTTAATGTGGCGCTTAGTGTCGACGAAAAGCGTCGGCTTGTTTACTGTTACAAACAAAATTATTTTTAAAGCGGAATTTTACATGCCCAACACATAGTCTAATGTGATATTCGTTTTGTCGATGTGCATTAACAGGGACTGTAAAACACGAATAATAACCAGTACTGCAGCAGCGACAGCACACCGCCATGGCCCGGGCTGAGTGCTGCTGCCATGCAAAAGCGCAGCTTACTGGCTGCTGAACTACTGGTTATTCTTCGTGTTTTACTGTCCCTGTTAACGCACATCGACAAAACGAATATCGCACTGGACTATTTGCGACAGCTCTATCGACTGGGACCGAGCATATAGGAACCGGTGAAACTGGTCGGTTGTTCACGCGCTACTGTCGAAAGCATGTGTGGGAAGTGGTTGAAGGATGATGAAACCACGAACAGACGACGAGAGATTCCACATTCACTCCGTAAATCAGGATGGATCTGTGGCAGATCTAACGACAGAATACAATTCTGGTGCAGCTGGTGCAGACAACCTCGCGTGTCACCATGTTGACCCAACGATACCGTCCAATATGAGTGCAGTGGGCACTAATCCATCGAGATTGAACGTTCGAACAGTAGAACACGTCGTCTAGTAGGGTGATTCACACGTTTTCCTATACCAGGTTGATAGTAGTGTATTGATATACCGTCATTCACGCGAAGGGCTGTTTGGAACATGCACCACGCCACGGTGCCGGCCGCTGTGGTCGAGCGGTTCTAGGCGCTTCAGTCCGGAACCCGCGAGCCTTCTACGGTCGCAGGTTCGAATGCTGCCTCGGGCATGGATGAGTGGGATGTCCTTAGGTTATTTAGGTTTAAGTAGTTCTAAGTTCTATGGGACTGATGACCTCAGAAGTTAAGTCCCATAGTGCTCAGAGCCATTTGAACAATTTGGAAATTTGTGATAAGATCTTACAGGACCAAACTGTTGAGGTCATCGGTCCCTAACTTGAACTAACTTACGCTAAGAACAACACACACACCTATGCCCGAGAGAGGACTCGAACCTCCGACGGGGGGAGCCACGCGGACCGTGACAAGACGTCCTAGACCGCGCGGCTACCCCGCGCGGCCTGGCGGAACAGTGATGGTATGGCGTACTACTGATTGTTTCCCCAAGTTGAAACCATCGCTGCTGACATTTATTGTCAACAACTGAGACGTAGTACAAGAACAACGACCAGGAAGGCTGTGTGAACTGACGCTACTCCACTACAATGCCCGCTCGCATTCTGCGAGCGCAACAAGAAACACTATAAAGGAGCTAGGTTGAGAAGTAGTTCCGCAACCACCTTTTTCACCTGATCTTAGACCCTCGGATTTTCACCTTTTCCGCTCTCCACCTAACAGCCTTCAGGGAACATCTTTCCGTATGAAAATGCGCTCACAACATGTCTCGATGAGTTCTTCGCCTCAAAACCACGTGATTTCTACAGTCGTGGAGTCGAAAAGTTACTCCATCGTTGGCAGACTGTTGTAAATAGTGAAGGAGAATATTTTATTCATGACTAAAATCTCTGCTATATGTATTATTGCGTTTATTAAACTTTTGGAAAAACAATACGAACTTGTGTGCCAACCAAATAATGACAGTGATTTAACAAATTAACTATTATTTTACTGTCAACAATTTCGTTTTGCAATATATTATTCTCAATCCTTTGTTTATTGACAATGCTATCTGTTATCCACTTTTCTTTATTTACAATAATTTATTGTTTGTTGACAATGCGCACGTAGTGTGCAATCGTACATTCATATTTTCTCACTTACACAAAACTATGAGAAACGGTTCGTCTACTTGTTCCGCGCACACTTACATACACACACACACACACACACACACACACACAGACACACACACACACACACAAAAACAAGTATTTACAAATAAATACTCAGCCTCCAGTTTCTCCAGTGAACAGTGTGAGTATGGTAGGGTTCCGATCTCGTCCCCACAGAAGAAACATTTGTCGTCATGACGGGACAGCCCCACTTTCAGTTGCAATGCATTAGGCATCTCATGACCTCTCGATACAGATTACCTGGCGCACCATGCGTGGAGCTGCGCCAACGCCTTCGGGGAGGCAACTCCTGTAATTTTCGATCGTGAGAGATGTTGAGGCCGGACAATGCGCACTCTTAGCTCGCCTCTAGCTGGTACTTGCATCTATACTATATGCGTACATCTTAGATCTGAACCCCAAGAACTCCACACTATGTGCACCAGTCGCCTCGTCTTTCATCAGGCCGATAACCTTTTTGTTTTGAGGTGTTATTCCAGAAGGATTATCGGTCTCATATCCAGAGGTGTCGAATTCTTTGTGATTGTACTTAAGTACTTCATATGGATCACAGTCTTTCACCCAGTAGACGAAACTATCTGCATCCATATAAAATAACTTGGGATCGGCGAAGTCTGGCATCGCAAACTCATAGTGAAAGCGGGACTTATGGAGTTTGGGGTGGTCAGAACACACATACCATCATAGTGAGGTTTCATAAACTGCACTGAAACCTTGTCTATTTCCACATCAGTTTGTCCTTCATTGAAGATGAATCGTTTGAAATTTGGGCTGGCAAAGTAATCTCTTGTTCCATAACACCCATCCCACAGGTAAAATAAATTAACTTGGTGGTATTCTCTAACATTCTCCAGAGTTTTTCTGAAAATTGGATTATTCATTAATTTGTAAATGTCTTTTTCGAAATCACACATCGCGAGAGCCCTCCTTTCGGTATTTAAACCAGCGTACTCCATCAACCAGGAACGCTGGTCGAAGGGAATTTCGCGGGTGATGCTAGCAAGCCTCATACCGCACCTGCGACTTTACTGAAGGTTTTTGTAGTGAATTATATAACGTTGTTGGTTCCCCAACAACCATTTCGCGTGACTAAGTGCTCCAGACACAGTGACAAGTCACCGTTCTCGTCGTGCAGATGGGTTGGATGTTCCAGCTCTGTCTCCAGGGCGTATCTCTCATCAGCATTCTCAGCCACATATCCAATATTTTACTTCAGTTTGTCGACTTTCCCTATGGAAATTCATTGGAAACCTCCAAGTGGTGGACTTTGTTGCGGCCGCGCGATCTAATTCGTCTTGTCACGGTTCGCGCGGCTCACCCCGTCGGAGGTTCGAGTCCTCCCTCGTGCTTGGGTGTGTGTGTTGTCCTTGGCGTAAGTTAGTTTAAGTTAGATTAAGTAGTGCGTATGCTTAGGGACCGATGACCTCAGCAGTTTGGTCCCATAAGACCTTACCACAAATTTCCAGTTTTACTTCGTTGCATGGCTTACACGTAGAGATTGTTTACATCCAGATAAAGAATGTAGCTTAAACTGCCAGACTGTCAGATGGACTGTACTCCTCCCTTCCTCAGTGATTCATGGATTATTCACCTTGGCGCATCTGTGCATAAAGTGGCATAGCTCTCCTCCAATACCGCGACCGAAAATGAGCAGCATGTCAAGTAATTTGCACTTAATACATACGAGCGCTCTTTTAGAGTCAGTATACGACGTGACATCCCAGGATCAGCTGACGTGGTGATGGGCATGTTGCTTGTTTCAACGCATTCGTAATGAGAAATACTAGACAGAAATATCTGAAGAGGCATGAGTCACAGTCTTAGTACCGACGAAAATTGTAGACCACGCGACTGTTGGCGAAATATCTGCGCAACTCTTCCACAGGGCGTAACTCACCCTACAAATCAAATACAGCATTTACACTGTTTTCTGTTAGGACATGCAACCCAGTGCATATCACATCCTCCTGCGACATCAAAATTTACGATCCACATTCCTTCCATTTCCACATTTTCTTCAGAATAGTATTCCACGTGAACACACTGCGAAATATTGAATTTTGAGTTTCTTGAGGAATTTAGGCAGATCGATATTGGTAAGTGGTCTGCCAGATACTTTCATTAGGGAGATATTTTCTTAAAAAATGGTCCAAGCCCTTTCTTGTGTGGTTTTAAATATAGTCCTTTACCAACAGCGACGGCTTCCATCAACCTATTACACCTTATAGATTCCTGTAGCTCCTAAACAGCCAAAGAAACCGATACACCTGCCTAATATCGTGTAGCTCCCCCGCGAGCACACAGAAGTGCCGCAACACGATGTGGCATGGACTCGACTAATGTCTGAAGTAGTACTGGAGGGAACTGACATCACGAATCCTGCACCGCTGTCCATAAATCTCTTCTGAACAGCGCGTTGCAAGGCATCTCAGATATGCTCAACAATGTTCGCGTCTGAAGAGTTTGGTGGCCAGCGGATGTGTTTAAATTCAGAAGAGTGTTCCTGGAGCGACTCTGTAGCAATTCTGGACGTGTGGGGTGTCGCATTGTCCTGCTGGAATTGCCCAAGTCCGTCGGAATGCGCAATGGACATGAATAGATGCAGATGATCAGACAGGATGCCTAGGTAAGTGTAACATGTCAGGGTCGTACCTAGACGTATCAGGGGTCCCATATCACGCCAACTGCACATGCCCCACACCATTACAGAGCCTCCACCAGCTTGATCAGTCCCCTGCTGACATGCATGATCCATGGATTCATGAGGTTGTCTCCTTACACGTACAGATCCATCCGCTCGATACAATTTGAAACGAGTCTCGTCCGACCAGACAGTATGCTTGCAGTCATCAACAGTCCAATGTCGATGTTGACGGGTCCAGGCGAGGCGTAAAGTTTTGTGTCGTGCAGTATCAAGGGTACACGAGTGGGCCTTCGGCTCCGAGAACCCATACGATGATGTTTCGTTGAATGGTTCGCACGCTGCACTTGTTGATGGCCCACCACTGAAATCGGCAGCAATTTGCGAAAGGGTGCACTTCTGTCACGTTGAACGATTCTCTTCAGTCGCCGTTGGTCCCGTTCTTGCAGGATCTTTTCCCGGCCACAGTGATGTCGGATATTTGATGTTTTACCGGATTCCTGACATTCACGGTACATTCGTGAAATGGTCGTACGCGAAAATCCCCACCTCATCTCTTCCTCGGAGATGCTGTGTCCCATCGCTCGTACGCCGACTATAACACCACGTACAAACTCACTTAAATCTTGGTAACCTGACGTCTCTGTAGTAACCGATCTAACAACTGCATGAGGCACTTGTTTTACATCGGCGTTGCCGACCGCAGCGCCGTCTTCTGGCTGTTAACATATTTGTATTTGAATACGCACGCTTATAGCAGTTTCTTTGGTGTTTCAGTGTAGTAAGGGGATAACTGCACCAGATGTCTTTGGTATTGGCAGGACGCTTAGAATTTTAACACGACTTCGTCTGTCCCCTTTCTGTTTCTTCTTCATGCCACTTTTTGCAGCGATCAGCACTGACTGGAAGGAATTTTTTAAAGAATTCTCTCCTTCATTTTATGACGAGCCATGTTTATTATTTATTTGAAATTTTTTCCAGCACCCAGTTTAAGTTTATTATTCATTGATTTATCAACTGCGTATATCCCTTCTGCGACGGATTTGCTTCGCCTTATCGCCTAAAATTCGATCGGCAGCATTACCTTCTTCCAAACCTTGATTTGCAGAATACACTAAACCATGCTCGGTGCACGCCTCACCTAGTAGATTAAACCCGTTATCACTACGAGCCAGACGCTTTTCCAGTTTCATTCCAGGTCCACAGGAAGTGTATCCGAGAAGGTGAAGCACAACTGACAGTTCATGAAGAACGCCATCACGTATGCTGATGCGCTTCCCAGCACCCATGGTATGTTACTGCACTCCCTGAAGTTTGCACATCCTGTTATGTAGCAAATCGCGCGCGTTCGCCCAGCTGTTTTGTGATTCTGGAAAGCCAAGCCATTTCACTAATGCCCTGTTCCGGCGACACATAATGACTTGCTCTACGAGAGACACATTTGGTGCAGAACTTTTTGTAATTCCCCTGTGTAAAACCTCCCTGCAGTTTCTTCACCATCACTTTCTTATGAGATGTAAGGCTTCTCAGACGCAATTTTGTATTTTGAAACACGAACCCAATCACCTTCGTGTTTTGAACTTCTGCTTGCGTGGGTCCATGATTTTAATACAACTGAGTGCTGTATTCAGAAGTCCATTGTCATATACGTCGATAGGTCTCTTCCCAGAAGTGCGATGTTCGGTTTGATTGTAGTCCGCAATAATTTATGGAAGAGTACCCATGTGTATGAGCCACGAAGATGAAATTATATCCACATACAGTTCTTAATGTTTCTATTCAGACGCTTCACAATACTCGCTTTCAGGTGGGCAGTATCGATTTATTACTGACTTGAAATACTTACTGTAAAATTCACCTCCGTAAGTCTGTAGGTTTTCAGGACACCGATTCATACCAGTCTGAAGCAATTTTGTGCATGTGTATGAGCCACGAAGATGAAATTACATCCACATACAGTTCTTAATGGTTCTATTCAGACGCTTCACAATACTCGCTTTCAGGTGGGCAGTATCGATTTATTACTGACTTGAAATACTTATTGTAAAATTCACCTCCGTAAGTCTGTAGGTTTTCAGGACACCGATTCATACCAGTCTGAAGCAATTTTTCAAACGCGTGTGACATGTCCCTCCCAGTCTTTGCCTTCATAAGAAGGGTTCAGTGAATTTGGAATACGTATCTATGATCATTAAAGCAGATTTGGACCCTATACTCGACCGTGAGTATTCACTCATATCCACGAAATCGAACTCTAATAAACCATCGAAACGACTTATTTGTACTTATCTGCACTGGAAAATTCTGCGAATGCGCCTGTGAAGTTCAAAGACCACCGTCTCCATTATTATTCAACAATGCAACTTTCTCGAAGCTCTGAGATGATTGATATTATTTCATTCGTGTGCACTTTAATTCCTGCTGCGCATGATGCTGTCAGTAGCCGTAGCCACATTACCTCTCCAGTGGTAGTGTGCTCAGCCTTTTATGTTCATTGTCAACGCCATGGGCTTCGTTGAGTTCACTGCTTACCACCTGTCTAATGATGTCAATGTGTTTTCTACTGTCTGTGCCTTTTAATCGTACTTTCGGAGTGTTGTTTCACCCATATACGTTAGTCATACGTAATATTTCAGCATAAGATCTCTTCTCTTTCGGCACATACTTTTGAGGGTCCACTGTTTTTAGGAATATTAGCCCCAGTAAACCAGGTGTCCGTTCAAACTCCCTGTCTCCAACGTGGTTGGTGTCCTTTGATAAGCGTATAGGTAGCTTTCCCAGCATACACGGCTGACCTCGTTTGCGATGAATGGCGTTCCATGCCTCTATGACCATAAGTTTTGTCGACACTCTGTCACATACTGATCACACTTCGAGATAGCACACATCGTATATGCAGTGGGGGTGATGGGTTGTTAGTCTTCGTAACTCCTCTATTTCAGATTCATGTCAACCGATTCTTTCATTTGTATGCTCTATCATGGATTCGTAAATCTCAGCTCTTATACTTAACCACGCACTGACACTTTCATTGAGTGTTTTCATTTTTGCCTCTACAAACACCTTCCATCGCAGGGTTCTGTCATTCAGCTCTTCGACTTTCATAGCTGCTGCATTAATAATGCTTTCCAGTTTCGCTATCCTTGTGTTGATTGCTTGCTCACTTCGTTGGATTCTGTCATTCTATCCAATTCCGTGAACCTCTTATTGATTGTCCCGATTTTTTTGTCGACCTTTAAACGTATGCTTGGCTTGTGCTTCGTCGCATTAGAATGAGTACACTGCATCCTTGCGAATTTGTCCATAACTTACAGCATATTGTCAGGGTTACGTTTTGGTACACTGCCTCGAATGCAGAACCTCGTCGATGTTTCATTTATATCGTCCCTCATTCGATTTCTTTGTTTTATCAATAGCCATAAAACCCTACTGCGAGTTATTCCAGCAATCACCACAAATGGTGACAAATTCGCTGAATGACATATCGGTTGGTATATGAGCTCGGCAAATAAGCTTCATATTAAGACTGTCCTGCTTGAAAGCTATAACAACTTTTGCATTATCCCAGATTGACTGCTTTGGGATTCTTGAGTCGTCTGACTTAAATAAAATGTATCGAGTTGCATGTGGCAACCAAAGCAGAAATATCTCCAGATCTGATCCTGGTTTCCACTGCGACGTTTTCAAAGATGCACTGTTTGGCTGCACTTTTTGAGGTGGTAGAATATCGCTGCTTTCGCTGAACGTCTGATATGTCACCCCACAATGACGTGCAATATCTCTTGCAGTAACTGATATTTTGGCTGAAACAGGGATTTTGAAGAAATATACACATGGTCGAAGTGGACCGCTCAGGATGTGTTAACAGTATTGGAGCCGACCGGGGTGGCCGAGTGGTTCTACGCGCTGGAACCGCGCGACCGCTACGGTCGCAGGTTCGAATCCTGCCTCGGGCATGGATGTGTGTGATGTCCTTAGGTTAGTTCTAGGGGACTGATGACCTCAGAAGTTAAGTCCCATCTGCAGACAATATCACTTCATCATCACAAAATCGTGGATTTTCAAGCATGACCACCAGATAGAACTCACAGTCAGGTATCATACTGACACTGACATGTTTGCAGCCTGTGTTGTTTAAGCTGTTGATAATGCTAAACAACATAATTACCACATTATTGAAAGATTGCACGGGGGCACTCTCACTTCTGATACAGCGTTAAGCTTCTTAATGTTCTTACAGAAGATGATCTTTATTACTTGGTTGCTATACTTGATACGATCTGACATCATTCATATGATGAAATAGTTGGCAGTAGTTAACACTCTTGCTTGTGTGTTCTAGTGAAGGAATAGCGGTAAGCTTTACCTGCGTACAAACGAAGAGGATGCTGATTTAAACGACTGCAGTAAAAGTGCACGGCGGGTGAGGGCCGACGAGGGCGTATTTCTGCAAAACCTGGGTGAAAACGTTTGCGGACTGCCCAGTTCCTCGGTCTCATTGTGCAGACATGTTGGATGGCTCCAGCCGGTCAGCGGCCGCGTACAGGTAGGCTGACTAGCGCCGAGGAGTCGCTGCTGCTATGGGCAGAGCATTGATGATCGGCAATAAAGCAGAGGATGGGCCCTTGTTAGGCAGGAAGCCGATGAGACGACTGTGAGTTTCTGCGAATTTCCGTGGGACAGGGCTGACGCCCAGGCGTCCAGATTCTGCTTCAAAAACATACTTCTGAAGGCACGAGGCTTTTACCGAGTTTGTGGCCGTTCTTTGAAAAGTCTGGAATGGACGCAACAGGGGAGATAACGATTTTTTATGGAGGGTTGTGGTTCCATCCAGGTCATGCTTTTAGCAAAGACATGGCATAAACGTGTGGGAACAAGGCCACAGAGCTGAATCTTACATACTTTTCTCCCAATTAACTTTTAAAGTCGCTGGTTGGTCAAATCTGTGTATGCAGAGCAAGGAGCGGTCTCCCAGCTTCGAATGCTGCGCTCCAGCTCATGATTGGCTTGGGCTAGAGTGGGTGTAGTCTGAGCAAGTAAATGTGCTAAGCTACCGAGCTGGCGAGGAAAGCTGAGAGAAAGAGAGAAGACACTCTTGTACTGGCGCTTCGCTAGTAAAGAACTGCAGGTCTTTACCTAAATGGTGAGACTTGTGTCCTTTGCTAGTGTGCCACTTAGAGCCTGTGCCAGTCACCACCTGAGCCGTCAGAGGTACTGCTTTTAGCATCATGCACACAACGAGTGATGCATGGGTGTACTTATTTGTTTTGAGTCGGCCGTCTAAACATTTGACATATTCTGTCACGCATAGTCGTGGCACGGAGTCAAATTGATTTAGCAGACCAGCAAACGAGTCCACCTGCACACTGGAATCCACCAGGGTTTGAGAGGATCATGGGGAAATACCTGCGTTCCGAATTAGCCGAACGCGAGACCGCGTACTTGCATTTTTTTTTGGGCGCGCGCCACCAATAACAGATTGCTGCCGTCCATGACTCCAGCCGCCGAGCGCATCGTGGTGTGCCGCCCTGACCAGCAGGAGGGTAAAGTATTTGCTGCTACGGCGTAGGGCTCCAGTATACGCTTCTCAGCACCCTGTTCTTTGGAACCATATTTTTCTTCGTGGAATGGTAGAGTATAGATGCTTGATAACAGAGTAGATTTTGGGCCATACCACGCATTCACATGTATGAAGTCAGGTAAAGCAATTAGTTCTCGTTATTGTCGTGTGTTAATCCCCATCTGATCACTTTCTTCACCATAGAGCGCATGTCATTGAAAGCGTTTGTCCAATAAAAAAAGTTTGTGTGCCGTTTCTTTAGCCATTTTTTTGTTTTGTGATGTTAAGAATGAATAAATCTATTGTTATTTAGGCCACAACTCCTCCCAGTGTTCTGATTAACTTTACCTTTGCCATTTTCATTAAAGTCGTGATTGTAAGTGATAGAGCAGAATCTTGCATTATATGCTTCTTCACCTCACTTGATGCTGCTATCTATTCGACATCTTAGGCCTCTGCCAGTTCTATTCATCGATCAATGTTTATATACAGGTTTTTGCAACAGTGTAGGCAATTTTAAAAATAGAAACAAAAGAAGAATACGCTGGCTTCTCTGGCCAATTCATATCGAGAATAAGCAAAGGAATGATTATTTATGGAGCGACTGTGCTCATTTTTAACTGAAGTGAGGCCAGTGAGTGTATAATGCAGGTCAGATCCGCTGAAGTATCGACCATTATATCGTTATTTAGGGCTAACAGTAACTGTGCAAGTTTGCTGTAGTCAAGGAGACGACTCAGGGTAGTTGTTCCAGATGTTCCTGAATATACTGGGTGGTCCATTGATCGTGACCGGGCCAAATATCTCACGAAATAAGCGTCAAACGAAAAAACTATAAAGAACGAAACTTGTCTAGCTGGAAGGGGGAAACCAGATGGCGCTATGTTTGGCCCGCTAGATGGCGCTGCCATAGGTCAAACGGATATCAACTGCGTTTTTTTAAATAGGAACCCCCATTTTTTATTACATATTCGTGTAGTACGTAAAGAAATATGAATGTTTTAGTTGGACCACTTCTTTCGCTTTGTGATAGATGGCGCTGTAATACTCACAAACATATGGCTCACAATTTTAGATGAACAGTTGGTAACAGGTAAGTTTTATAATTAAAATACAGAACGTAGGTACGTTTGAACATTTTATTTCGGTTGTTCCAGTGTGATACATGTTCCTTTGCGAACGTATCATTTCTGAGAACGCATGGTGTTACAGCGTGATTACCTGTAAATACCACATTAATGCAATAAATGCTCAAAATGATGTCCGTCAACATCAATGCATTTGGCAATACGCGTAACGACATTCCTCTCAACATCCAGTAGTTCACGAAGCAAATACCGTCCGCACTGGCGGAATGTTACGATACCACGCACTTACACGTTTGTGACTATTACAGTGCCATCTGTCACAAAACGAAAAAAGTGGTCCAACTAAAACATTCATATTTCTTTACGTAGTACACGAATATGTAATAAAAAATCGGGGTTCCTATTTAAAAAAAAACTGCAGCTGATATCCGTTTGACCTATGGCAGCACCATCTAGCGGGCCAACCATAGCGCTATCTGGTTTCCCCCTTCAAGCTAGACGAGTGTCGTTCTTTGTAGTTTTTTCGTTTGATGCTTATTTCGTGACATATACGGGCCGGTCACTATCAATGGACCACCCTGTATTATGACATGTCAGCTGGAGGATTATGGATTCCTAATGGAGAATGAGTAACTTAAGAATGCCTGTTCCACGCTCCAGTGGCTGAAATTGAGAGTTTTTTGTAAAATGCTTATGGACATTTATAGGAAACTTACGAAACTCGTAAGAGTTTAAATGCAGTACACTATAACCTGTTTCCTACACTGCTTATGCCTTGGCTATGTAATACTTCACACAGATTTCAGTTATTGCTTCTAGCGTTTAAAAATGATGAACTTCTTTCTATGTATGAGCCGTGCTATAAACATTATAACGTAGTGCTCGATGCTAGCCAGCCCGAGTGGCCGAGCGGTTCTAGGCGCTTCAGTCAGGAACCGCGCGACTGCTACGGTCGCAGATTCGAATCCTGCCTCGGGCATGGATGTATGTGATGTCCTTAGGTTGGTTAGGTTTAAGTAGTTCTAAGTTCTAGGGGACTGATGACCTCAGATGTTGAGTCCCATAGTGCTCAGAGCCATTTCAGCTCGGTGCTAGACTGATGGGCCTCCAGCCGTGAAGCTGCACTGCGTTGGTTGTAAAGTGGAAAATTCTAAACGATCATTTTCTCTAACTCAGTGCACTTATTTGCAGAGGTTTACCGAGTCACTACACTTATTTCAATGAAAGACAGATAGACTTTACTATCTCGCTCCGTCTGTTACAATAATAGGAGCCACGCACAGCGTGGGCCGTGTATCAGAGACCTGATAAACCGACCGTCTGCGGATGCCTCAACGGGCGCTACGTATCTGGCACTCATTCAGTGCTGATCGACTCGGCGACTGGCGGCAGTCCGGAGGCGGCAGCGATCCTGCGTGTGGCAGCCGGAGGGGGAGGGGTAATGGCATTACCGGAACAGCAGCGGCGGGGGTGGAGGCGGTGGCGATAGCGGAGCGGAGGCAGCAACGGCCCGGAGGCGGCAAAGGCAGCGAGCATGAGAAAGCTATATAGTCTTTTAATGGGTTGTTGAATAGGACATGCCTGGGTGGCTGGGGGGGGGGGGGGGGAGGGGGCTGTGCCTGAAACGACAGCAGCTCTTTGCACACATCGTGCTTTATTCACTATTTACACTACTGGCCATTAAAATTGCTACACCAAGAGGAAATGCAGATGATAAACAGCTATTCATTGGACAAATATATTATACTAGAACTGACATGTGATTACATTTTCACGCAATTTGGGTACATAGATCCTGAGAAATCAGTACCCAGAACAACCACCTCTGGCAGTAATAACGGCCTTGATACGCCTGGGCACTGAGTCAAACATAGCTTGGATGGCGTGACAGGTACAGCTACCCGTGCAGCTTCAACACGTACCACAGTTCATGAAGAGTAGTGACTGGCGTATTCTGACGAGCCAGTTGTTCGGTCACCATTGACCAGACGTTTTCAATTGGTGAGAGATCTGGAAAATTGCTGGCCAGGGCAGCAGTCTAACATTTTCTGTATGCAGAAATGCCTGTACAGGACCTGCAACATGCGATCGTGCATTATCCTGCTGAAATGTAGGGTTTCGCAGGGATCGAATGAAGGGTAGAGCCACGGGTCGTAACACATCTGAAATGTAACGTCTACTGTTCAAAGAGCCCTCACTGCGAACAAGACATGACCGAGACGTGTAACCAATGGCACTCCATACCATCACGCCGGGTGATACGCCAGTATGGCGGTGACGAATACACGCTTACAGTCTGTGTTCACCCCGATGTCGCCAAACACAGATGCGACCATCATGCTGCTGTAAACAGAACCTGGATTCATCCGAAAAAATGACGTTTTGCCATTCGTACACCCAGGTTCGTCGTTGAGTACACCATCGCAGGCGCTCCTGTCTGTGATGCAGCGTCAAGGGTAACCGCAGCCGTCGTCTCTGAGCTGATAGTCCATGCTGCTGCAAACGTCGTCGAACTGTTCGTGCAGATGGTTGTTGTCTTGCAAACGTCCCCATCTGTTGACTCAGGGATCGAGATGTGGCTGCACGATCCGTTACAGCCATGCGGATAAGATGCCTGTCATCTCGACTGATACGAGACCGTTGGTATCCAGCACGGCGTTCCGTATTACTCTCCTGAACCCACCGATTCTGCTAACAGTCATTGGATCTCGACCAACGCGAGCAGCAATGTCGCTATACGATAAA
The DNA here is from genome assembly GCF_021461395.2 of Schistocerca americana. Classification (NCBI taxonomy): domain Eukaryota; kingdom Metazoa; phylum Arthropoda; class Insecta; order Orthoptera; family Acrididae; genus Schistocerca; species Schistocerca americana. The sequence goes on from NC_060130.1 coordinate 356,241,497, forward strand.
CCGCAATCGCGATAGGCTCCAATCCGATCTTTATCAAAGTCGGAAACGTGATGGTACGCATTTCTCCTCCTCACACGAGGCATCACAACAACGTTTCACCAGTCAACGCCAGTCAACTGCTGTTTGTGTATGGGAAATCGGCTGGAAACTTTCCTCATGTCAGCACGTTGTAGGTGTCGCCACCGTTGCCAACCTTGTGTGAATGCTCTGAAAAACTAATCATTTGCATATCACAGCATCTTCTTCCTGTCGGTTAAATTTCGCGTCTGTAGCACGTCATCTCCGTGGTGTACCAATTTTAACGGCCAGTAGTGTAGATACATTGCATACTGGCAACACTGAATTTTCAAAATAGTTGTAGTCTGTAGGCCTTTAACTCGGCCCATATGCTGTTCACTGCCGTATTATTACCCACACAGGAATACCATCTGTGAAATGTACCTGTACAGTCTTAACGCGTTCTGCAGTTACTGCTCCTCTCGGCCCGCTGTATCACTATTTTTGCTCAAATAGTGTACAAACTCATAGTAGGCAGCTCTTTCATGCCAGTGCCAATGACACAATCTTTATGTAGCGGTCGTTACTGCACTGTACATATCATCTAATTTCACAACATTCGGATATGTTAAGTATACATGGTGGTCGGAAATTCCCGTTACAATCTTCTAGGACATGTAGAGGGTAGTGAGTACGTAACATTTTGAATAGGAACCCATGTTTGGAAACGTATCGTTTCCGTTCTACGACAGTTTCAATGCAGATGATTATCATACACACCCACGCGAGGAATGTGCTTAGGAGTGACCCAGTACAATTGTTGCAATATTGACTCGTTCCGTTATTACTTACGCGTTTGCATTACAACTTACACCTTATGGTTTACATTAGCCGACACAACAAGAACCCAGCAGCTAGGGCACCAGCCGCAACGTACCGACGCCTTACAACAACTGCTCTATGTGGCAACCACCAATGTTGTTACACTCATTGCACCTCCGAAGCATGTTCTGGCACACTCTCTCCATTCCACCTGGTGTCTCTTCAATGTCTTGTGCAGCGGCCAGAACTCGTGCCAGCAGATCTTCATCTGTCTCTACAGGTGTCTCATAAATTAGGCTCTTCATACGATCCCACAAGAAGTAGTGCATAGGGGTTAAATCCGGCGATCGTGGTGGCCACGCGGTTGGACCACCGCGGTCTATCCATCTTTCACCATGCCGTCTGTTGAGATGTCTCCGGACAGCCAGTGAAGTGTGAGGTGGTGCTCCATCAGAAACGATATTTCCTGACGGACATTCAATGGCACAGCTTCCAAGAACGTGTCCATTACGTGTCGTATGTAGACCAGGACAGCCCGAAGCAGACGTTGACGAGGTACGCATCTGAATTGAAACTGTCGTAGAACGGAAACGATACGATTCCGGACATGTGCTCCTATTCAAAATGTTCTGTACTCACTACCCTCTACAAGTCCTAGACGTTTGTAACGGGAATTTCCGACCACCCTGTAATTCGGAAACCACAAAGTTAGTTCTAGCATGGCCTCGCTGTACATATTAACTATGGTGACGTTACAGCCGAGTATCCGAATGTCAATCGGTTTATGGGAAGGATCACACTCGTCACTCATTTTGTTCTTTACATGACCCATCATACTGTTCATATATTCCCATTTGGACCATGAATATTGAGCTTTAAATTCAACGCGTTGCACGTTTCAACTTCCATAACCACGGCAAAATTATTTTCCAGATCCACATTTACTCATTTAGATCCACAAACAGTGACGTTGTAAGTGCTTGTGAGCAGTAGTACTCCTGATGCGGGACTAGTCGCTGGTTCTGCGAGCTGTGGTAACTGGTGCTGCTGTTGCGGCTGCGGTGGTGGTACAGTACAGTATTATTGAGCGAAGGCGCCTGTTGTGGCTGTGGTACATTATAGTTGAAATACACCACGTTCGATAAGCCCATCGGCGGGCCGCTGCTGCAGCAGTAGTATGTCGTGTTCTCATCCAGAAGTTCCACTAACACTGTTTCAGGGGGGAGGGGAGCGTCACGCTACTGGAACAATTTCAATGGATAAGTATATATTCGAACATATATTTTTAATAGCAATGGTAATAATTATATTACTGTTATTACATACTTACTACCAATCTTATCGCCGGCCGAAGTGGCCGTGCGGTTCCAGGCGCTGCAGTCTGGAACCGCGAGACTGCTACGGTCGCAGGTTCGAATCCTGCCTCAGGCATGGATGTGTGTGATGTCCTTAGGTTAGTTAGGTTTAAATAGTTCTAAGTTCTAGGGGACTAATGACCTCAGAAGTTGAGTCCCATAGTGCTCAGAGCCATTTGAACCATTTGAATCAATCTTATCCATCTTGTGCCTGGGGGTGCTGGCTCTTCCATGCTGCTGCTGGCGCTTAGTCATCCTCTCACTATGAAGTTTAGACCTCGAATGATGGGGGGCTCTGGCTCCTGAATTCATGATATAATAAAGGAAGGAGAAGGGAAGCTCGATTCCTATTGGTCCAATGGGTTTTCTTGAGCTCCCTTTGGCTGAGAGGGAGTACCCACCATTTTTATGTCACATGACACAATTTCCTAAGGGTTGTGAGTGGTTCCCCTGTGTGATCTTCATCAACTCCTGGTGGTTCCACAGGGTAGAGAAAGTGGGGGTGACCTCGCATATGAGTCACCCTAGAGGGTAACCTGACAACGGATGTGTAACATGACACCGGATGTGATAAGAACGTTAACGCGGCCCATTCTCTCCTTCTGCATCTACATCTACATCCATACTCCGCAAGCTACCTGACGGTGTGTGACGGAGGGTACCTTGAGTATCTGTATCGGTTCTCCCTTCTATTCCAGTCTCGTACTGTTCGTGGAATGGAATATTGTCGGTATGCCTCTGTGAGGGCTCTAATCTCTCTGATTTTATCCTCGTGGTCTCTTCGCGTAATATACCGGGTAATCAAAAAGTCAGTATAAATTTGAAAACTGAATAAATCACGGAATAATGCAGATAGAGAGGTACAAATTGACACACATGCTTGGAATGACATGGGGTTTTATTAGAACCAAAAAAATACAAAAGTTCAAAAAATGTACGACAGATGGCGCTTCATCTGATCAGAATAGCAATAATTAGCATAACAAAGTAAGATGATTTTATTTACAGGAAACGCTCAATATGTCCACCATCATTCCTCAACAATAGCTGTAGTCGAGGAATAATGTTGTGAACAGCAATGTAAAGCATGTCCGGAGTTATGGTGAGGCATTGGCGTCGGATGTTGTCTTTCAGCATCCCTAGAGATGTCGGTCGATCACGATACACTTGCGACTTCAGGTAACCCCAAAGCCAATAATGGCACGGACTGGGGTCTGGGGACCTGGGAGGCCAAGCATGACGAAAGTGGCGGCTGAGCACACGATCATCACCAAACGACGCGCGCAAGAGATCTTTCACGCGCCATCTGTCGGACATTTTGTGAACTTTTTTTTTTTTTTGTTGTAGTAAAGCCCCATGTCATTCCAAGCATGTGTGGCAATTTTTACCTCTCTATCTACATTATTCCGTGGTTTATTAAGTTTTCAAATTTACAAAAGCTCTTACCGAGCTACTGAGCGTCTCTCTTTCAGAGTCTTCCACTGGAGTTTATCTATCATCTCCGTAACGCTTTCGCGATTACTAAATTATCCTGTAACGAAGCGCGCTGCTCTCCGTTGGATCTTCTCTATCTCTTCTATCAACCCTATCTGGTACGGATCTCACACTGGTGAGCAGTATTCAAGAAGTGGGCGAACAAGTGTACTGTAACCTACTTCCTTTGTTTCCGGACTGCATTCCCTTAGGATTCTTCTAATGAATCTCAGTCTGGCATCTGCTTTACCGACGATTAATTTTATATGGTCATTCCATTTTAAATCACTCCTAATGCCTACTCCCAGATAATTGAAGGAATTAACAGCTTCCAGTTGCTGACCTGCTATATTGTAGCTAAATGATAAAGGATCTTTCTTTCTACGTATTCGCAACACATTACACTTGTCTAGATTGAGATTCAATTGCCATTCCCTGCATCATGCGTCAATTCCTGCATTTCGGTAAAATTTTCCTTTGTTACAACCTCTCGATATACTACAGCATCATCCGCAAAAAGCCTCAGTGAACTTCCAATGTTATCCACAAGGTCATTTACATATATTGTGAATAGCAACGGTCCTACGACACTCCCCTGCGGCACACCTGAAATCTCTCTTACTTCGTAAGACTTCTCTCCGTTGAGAATGACATGCTGCGTTCTGTTATCTGCGAACTCTTCAATACAATCACAAAATTGGTCTGCTAGTTTATATTTTTACTTTGTTCATTAAACGACTGTGGGGAACTGTATCAAACGCCTTGCCGAAGTCAAGAAACACGGCATCTATCTGGGAACCCGTGTCTATGGCACTCTGAGTTTGGTGGACGAATAGCGCGAGCTGTATTTCACACGATAGTCTTTTTCGAAACCCGTGCTGATTCCTACAGAGTAGGTTTCTAATCTCCAAATAGGCATTGTACTCGAACATAATACGTGTTCCAAAATTCTACAACTGATCGACGTTAGAGATATAGGTCTATAGATCTGCACATCTGTTCGAAGTCCCTTCTTGAAAACGGGGATGAGCTCTGCCCTTTTCCAATCTTTTGGAACGCTACGCTTTTCTAGAGACCTACGGTACACCGCTGCAAGAAAGGGGGCAAGTTCCTTCGCGTACTCTGCGTAAAATCGAACTTCTATCCTATCAGATCCAACGGCCTTTCCTCTTTTGAGCAATTTTAGTTGTTTTCCTATCCCTCTGTCATCTATTTCGATATCTACTGTCATCTGTGCGACATTCTAGAGAAGGAACTGCAGTGCAGTCTTCCTCTGTGAAACAACTTTGGAAAAAGACATTTAGTATTTCGGCCTTTAGTCTGTCATTCTCCGTTTCAGTACCATTTTGGTCACAGAGTGTCTGGACACTTTGTTTTGGTCCACCTACCGCTTTGATATCAGACCAAAATTTCTTAGGATTCTCTGCCGAGTCAGTACATAGACATTTACTTTCGAATTCGTTGAAAGCCTCTCGCATATCCCTCTTCACACTACATTTCGCTTCGTGTAATTATTGTTTGTGTGCAAGGCTTTGGCTATATTTATGTTTGCTGTGAAGTTCCCTTTGCTTCCGTAGCAGTTTTCTAACTCGGTTGTTGTATCACGGTGGCTCTTTTTCATTTCTTAATCTTGTTTTGCACATACTCATCTATTGCATATTGTACGATGGTTTTGAACTTTGTCCACTGATCCTAACACTATCTGTACTTGATATAAAACTTTTGTGTTGAGCCGACAAGTACTCTGAAATCTGCTTTTTGTCACTTTTGCTAAACAGAAAAATCTTCCTACCTTTTTTAATATTTCTATTTACGGCTGAATTCACCGATGCTGTAACCGCTTTATGATTCTTGATCCTTGGTATCCTAATGACGACACCGGTGGAAGTAGACGGCGTTCGACGTTCTAGAGTGGATTAGATCACCCTTAGAGTGGCAGCCAGACACTGGTATACCATAAAGTTGCAGCCATCCCTACCTGGTTCACAGCACACTGCGATTCTTCACACCCATATTAACGAAGCTGCGTCGACGGTAGAAAAATGAAGGACTAGTGTTGACTGGCGATATCGCTCGTACACTCGTCGTAGAATGGCATGGGGTCAGCACAGTGCTCTGCAGGACGTTTCAGTTTCTAGAGCCGCTACTACTAGGTCAAGTAGCTCCTCAAATGAAGCTGAGTGCATCCGGTTCCATTCCTCTCACCAAGAAAAAATATCTGGCACTACTGAGAATCGAACCCGGCTCCTCGTAATGGCATCCTGCCACTCTGACCACACAGCTCCCTAGGCATACCTTATTTACTACAGAACTGTACTTGCCCATTTATAGCCACTACGCCTGATGCGATACGTACAATGGACACAGGTCACGTAATTACTAGATAGAAATGACAAGAGTATAACCTATAACGATAACACCAGCAGACACAAAGATCACTCGATGTCACATCTGGTATTGAATTTGTGGAGTTATTTCTTTATTAAAATGCTAAAAATGCTGCTTTCCACACATTTATGATTCACATATAAGGCCTGCTTTACAAATGAATTATTTTAACAGTCGTAACAACTGCACCTAGGACTATGAGAACAGACGTGTGACTGATGGGATATCTCGTCAACGAAGGTTATCTGTGCTCATTTGGACTGTAATCGTTGGCAGCCACCTTCTGCTACTGTTGTGGTATTCAGTCCGAAGATTGGTTTGATGCAGCTCTCCACTCCATGCTACTTTATCCCGTACAAGCCGCTTTATCCCCGCACAAATACTGCAACCTACATCGTTCTGAATCTGCTTTCTGTGTTTATCTCTTGGTCTCCTTCTACGATTTTTACCCCCACACTTCCCTCCAATACTAAACTGGTGTTCCCTTGATATTTGCGAATGTGTCTTATCAACCGATCCCTTCTTTCAGTCAAGTTGTGCCACGAACTTCTTTTTTTCCCTAATTCTTTTCAGTGCCTCATCATTAGTTGAACGATCTTCCCATCTAATTTTCAGCATTCTTCGTAGCACCACATTTCATAAACATTTATTCTCCTCTTGTCTAAACTGTTTGCCGTTCATCTTTCACTTCCGTGCATGGCTACATACCCTCATAAACGGCTTACTAACACTTAAATGGCGGCTGTGGTGGCCGAGTGGTTCTAGGCGCTACAGTCTGGAACCGCGAGACCGCTACGGTCGCATGTTTGAATCCTGCCTCGAGAATTGATGTGTATGATGTCCTTAGGTTATTTAGGTTTAAGTAGTTCTAAGTTCTAGGAGACTGATGACCTCAGAAGTTAAGTCCCATAGTGCTCAGAGCCATTTTGAACACTTAAATTTATATTTGATGTCAACTAATTTCTCTTCTTCAGAAACGCTTTTCTTGCCATTGCCAATATACATTTTACATTCTCTTCTGTCATCATCAGTTGTTTTGCTGCCCAAACAGCAAAACCCATCTGCTAATTTTAGTGTCTCGTTTGCAAATCTAACTCCCTGAGCATCACCTGATTTAATTCTACTACATTCCATTATCCTTGTTTTGTTTTTGTTGATATTCATCTTATAACTTCACCTTCTGGGGTGTGTAACTGTAACAGAGTGACACCAGTTTCTTCATACCGCATCAATGGAACTCCTACAAGTAACTCCATCATGATGGAGCCGCGGAACAATTCACATTTCATTTAGCAGTTGTCTTTGGGGAACAATGCTTAGATCGAGAAGGGCTTATTGAATTCGTCTGCTTTAGCGATTCTTGCTTATTCGGAACGTGCCAGGAGTGTGGTGTACATTAATCCGTTAACCACCAGACCTGTGCTCACTGCCCAAATAAGTCATGCTTTTTTACTACGTGAAGCATAAACTTCCAATCCTCAACGGGTGACTGTGTGGCGTGCAATTCCAGTCAAGGAATAATCGGTGTGATATTCCTTGCTGGCACAGGGACTACCGAACGGTACTAGGAGGTTTAGGAAGATGATTTCATTTCCCCATTATCCAGAGTGACCCTTATTTCGACGAGATGTGGTGCATGCAAGACGGAGCTCGACCCCTCGAGGTAGGAGAGTATCTCATGTCCTGATGACTTTGGGGACCGCATTCCGGCTGTGGGGTACTCAGAGACCATTGGCGTGAGCCTCGTTTGGCCTTCATATTCTCCGGATCTGAACACGTGTGACTCCTTTTTGTGGGAATGTACACTCCTGGAAATGGAAAAAAGAACACATTGACACCGGTGTGTCAGACCCACCATACTTGCTCCGGACACTGCGAGAGGGCTGTACAAGCAATGATCACACGCACGGCACAGCGGACACACCAGGAACCGCGGTGTTGGCCGTCGAATGGCGCTAGCTGCGCAGCATTTGTGCACCGCCGCCGTCAGTGTCAGCCAGTTTGCCGTGGCATACGGAGCTCCATCGCAGTCTTTAACACTGGTAGCATGCCGCGACAGCGTGGACGTGAACCGTATGTGCAGTTGACGGACTTTGAGCGAGGGCGTATAGTGGGCATGCGGGAGGCCGGGTGGACGTACCGCCGAATTGCTCAACACGTGGGGCGTGAGGTCTCCACAGTACATCGATGTTGTCGCCAGTGGTCGGCGGAAGGTGCACGTGCCCGTCGACCTGGGACCGGACCGCAGCGACGCACGGATGCACGCCAAGACCGTAGGATCCTACGCAGTGCCGTAGGGGACCGCACCGCCACTTCCCAGCAAATTAGGGACACTGTTGCTCCTGGGGTATCGGCGAGGACCATTCGCAACCGTCTCCATGAAGCTGGGCTGCGGTCCCGCACACCGTTAGGCCGTCTTCCGCTCACGCCCCAACATCATGCAGCCCGCCTCCAGTGGTGTCGCGACAGGCGTGAATAGAGGGACGAATGGAGACGTGTCGTCTTCAGCGATGAGAGTCGCTTCTGCCTTGGTGCCAATGATGGTCGTATGGGTGTTTGGCGCCGTGCAGGTGAGCGCCACAATCAGGACTGCATACGACCGAGGCACACAGGGCCAACACCCGGCATCATGGTGTGGGGAGCGATCTCCTACACTGGCCATACACCACTGGTGATCGTCGAGGGGACACTGAATAGTGCACGGTACATCCAAACCGTCATCGAACCCATCGTTCTACGATTCCTAGACCGGCAAGGGAACTTGCTGTTCCAACAGGCCAATGCACGTCCGCATGTATCCCGTGCCACCCAACGTGCTCTAGAAGGTGTAAGTCAACTACCCTGGCCAGCAAGATCTCCGGATCTGTCCCCCATTGAGCATGTTTGGGACTGGATGAAGCGTCGTCTCACGCGGTCTGCATGTCCAGCACGAACGCTGGTCCAACTGAGGCGCCAGGTGGAAATGGCACGGCAAGCCGTTCCACAGGACTACATCCAGCATCTCTACGATCGTCTCCATGGGAGAATAGCAGCCTGCATTGCAGCGAAAGGTGGATATACACTGTACTAGTGCCGACATTGTGCATGCTCTGTTGCCTGTGTCTATGTGCCTGTGGTTCTGTCAGTGTGATCATGTGATGTATCTGACCCCAGGAATGTGTCAATAAAGTTTCCCCTTCCTGGGACAATGAATTCACGGTGTTCTTATTTCAATTTCCAGGAGTGTATTAAAGACAAGGTGTACAGCAACGACCCAAAACCGTTGCTGCGCTGAGAACAGCCATTTAGGAAATCACTGACAGAATCGATGTTCCGACACTTCAGCGGGTCTTGCACAATTTCGCTATTCGTCTACGTCACACCATCGCCAATGACGGCAGGCATAACGAACATATCGCAACCTACATCCGAATATCTGTAGTGACGTTTACATGTTGAATAAAGTGAATAATGTAGTAGGTAACTAATTTACGTTTTTTTATATAGTTCAATAATTTTCACCATGTATGAGTCGTTTCGAAATGAAACCAGTGGAGCAGGATGTACTTTTGACATAAATTTATTAAATTTCAGGCCCATTATTGCTTGTTATTTAGGACTGTAATTTATTTTAGGCATTATGAGCCGTCCGGAGTGGCCGTGCGGTTCTAGGCGCTACAGTCTGGAGCCGAGCGACCGCTGCGGTCGCAGGTTCGAATCCTGCCTCGGGCATGGATGTGCGTGATGTCCGTAGGTTAGTTAGGTTTAATTAGTTCTAAGTTATAGGTGACTGATGACCTCAGAAGTTAAGTCGCATAGTGCTCAGAGCCATTTAGGCATTATGAGTTTATGCATGTTTCGAGATGTGGGATTTTGTCTGGGAAAAACCCGAAAATGCTTTCAAATATAATCTCAAGAAATGATGGGTGGTTCACTGTATGTCTCAGCGGTTCCAAAGAGAAACCACAACTTTAAAAACAACTGATTGTTTATTTTTTGTCAATTTCTTATTGTATTCGTTGCTTACTGTGATAATAAAGGTTATGTTGCGAAAAATGTTAAAATTACTTTTTTTTAACCTGTATTTTAAATTACCTTGCCACCTCTGCATATTATTGCTGGAATGACTTTCACTTGTTTTTTCCTTCACAGTTTGAAAAATTTCTCTCTATTGACACTTCTTAATTATATTTTACGCGATTTAATACAATCTATCCGGGCTTCCAGCAGGGTCAGGCGGGAGTTTAACCACCTTTCGCGACTGGAAGCCCGAGAAGACTTTATGAATCCATACTGGCCCGAGACCGAACATTCGTACATTATTTTGTGTGGTTTGTCGTTTTGTGATTAACTGTAGGGCCGCAGATGTTCCTCGAGCTATCTTTATCAGACTAAACAGTTCGCGCCATACTGCAGCGCCTGTGTTATTCTGATTCTACTGATGATGGTCGTCCTCATTCGCAATCGCGAGTTCATTTAACGTAAACAGTTCGTTGTGGCTGTCTTGTGAAGGTTAGCTTCTTTTCCGCTACGCGTGAGTTTGACTCGCTGTGTGAAGGCGGTATGGTGCCGACGGCCCCGGTACGGCCATGCTGCGGTATGAATATTTGATGAGGCGCTGTGTAGTGCGCCGCAGAAATAAAAAAACACCGCGCCTCACTGACCGACAGCGCGCACGTCGATCACCGACAAAATCCTTTTGCCTTTTAAAAATGTCAAAGGTCGGTCGACTTTGTGCGTGCGCTCGTGTGTGTGTGTATGCGCCTGCTGAGAACTCGGCAGCAATAGCGTTTTGTAGCCTGGTCCTCACCGCGAATTCCAGGACCGTCGCCTCCAACTGCGGCAGAAAGGAGGTTTCATCTGTCGACTATCCTATTTCTAGCCCACGTTTGGGGAAGTTATCGAGTATACAGGAAGTACCATCCTAATATTTGCAGAAAAATGCCTCCAAATCAACGGGAAAGCTGTTTCGCATGAAACTTGCCGCGAACTGTAACAATCTCAGCTTGTGCTGCCATTGGTCAAATGCTACCGACGTAATTTTAGAAATTATGATAACTCCTAGTTTTATTGAGTATCATGATTCTATGCTAAAAAAAAAACTTTTATTTGAATGTATTTTTATCATTACCTCGTTAGCTGGCGCTGCTGTTATTGACTGTAGAGTAGACCTACACTGGTAATTGTTTTAACTTAACTTCTTTAAACTTCACTTTGACATATTGTTGTTGCGATCTTCAGTCCAAAGATTGGTTAAATGCAGCCAGTCTGTCCTATCAAAAAGGCGCTACAGTCTGGAACAGCACGACCGCTACGGTCGCAGGTTCGAATCCTGCCTCGGGCATGGATGTGTGTGATGTCCTTAGGTTACTTAGGTTTAAGTAGTTCTAAGTTCTAGGCGACTTATGACCACAGCAGTTGAGTCCCATAGTGCTCAGAGCCATTTGAACCTATCAAAAAACCAGCTTCTGTAACACACTTCTAAGAGATGGTAAAACCCGATTGTTTAAAAGCGATACTGTTGCTTTAGCTATTAGTAACCGGTATTTTTTGGTATTTGTATGATCTCGGTTGTAACAGGTGTTTTTCTACACTTCTGGCCATTAAAATTGCTACACCAAGAAGAAATGCAGATGATAAACGGGCATTCATTGGACAGATATAATATACTAGAACTGACATGTGATTACATTTTCACGCAATTTGGGTGCATAGATCCTGAGAAATCAGTACTCAGAACAACCACCTCTGGCCGTAATAACGGCCCTGATACGCCTGGGCTTTGAGTCAAACAGAGCTTGGATGGCGTGTACAGGTACAGCTGCCCATGCACCTCTAACACGATACCACAGTTCATCAAGAGCACTGACTGGCGTATTGCGACGAGCCAGTTGCTCGGCCACCATTGACCAGACGTTTTCAATTGGTGAGAGACCTGGAGAATGTGCTGGCCAGAGCAGCAGCCGAACATTTTCTGTATCCAGAAAGGCCCATACAGGACCTGCAACGTGCGGTCGTGCATTATCCTGCTGAAATGTAGGGTTTCGCAGGGATCGAATGAAGGGTAGAGCCACGGGTTCAAAGTGCCGTCAATGCGAACAAGAGGTGACCGAGACGTGCAACCAATGGCACCCCAAACCATCACGCCGGGCGATACGCCAGTATGGCGATGACGAATACACGCTTCCAATGTGCGTTCACCATGATGTCGCCAAACACGGATGCGACAATCATGATGCTGTAAACAGAACCTGGATTCATCCGAAAATATGACGTTTTGCCATTCGTACACCCAGGTTCGTCGTTGAGTACACCATCGCAGGCGCTTCTGTCTGTGATGCAGCGTCAAGGGTAACCGTAGCCAGTCATTGGATCTCGACCAACGTGAGCGGCAATGTCGCGATACGATAAACCGCAATCGCGATAGGCTCCAATCCGACCTTTATCAAAGTCGGAAACGTGATTGTACACATTTCTCCTCCTTACACGAGGCATCACAACAACGTTTCACCAGGCAACGCCGGTCAACTGCCGTTTGTGTATGAGAAATCGGATGGAAACTTTCCTCATGTTAGCACGTTGTAGGTGTCGCCACCGGCGCCAACCTTGTGTGAATGCTCTGAAAAGCTAATCATTTTCATATCACAGCATCTTCTTCCTGTCGGTTAAATTTCGCGTCTGTAGCACGTCATCTTCGTGGTGTACCAATTTTGATGGCCAGTAGTGTATTTTTCACTTGTAACTGAGTGACTGAGTGAAAAACCAAAATATCAGTTAACCATTGCTGCAGTACTAATTTTTTTGTTTTTTAAATGCTCATCTTTTTTAAAAAAGGAATAATTTTTATTCGTAAAATTTGTATTATTGTAGAAAATGGAAGATGCTATCAGTGCTATTTCAGTAGAAAAGACGACAGAAACGAGCAACAAACACATGGCATGTAAGAAATGGTACAGCACTGCTGAGACAATAATGTTTGTGTTTCCCGGGTGTCGTGGCCAGAGGTAGGCCAGTGCGAGCAGTGTCAAGAGTTGCCCCCACTTGTTCTATACGGTAGTTTCTCGCTATCATTGCAGAATGGCACCAACCCTAGTCTAGTACTGAGGTAGCAACAAGGTACACTACTTCATTTGCTTTCATAAATTAAAGATCTGCTGTCATTTCTATGAAATAATAAAATATGAAGAAAATTTTGATAAAAGTAATAAACTAAAAACTGAACAATTCACTCATAGTATACACTAAAAACAGAATGAAGCTGATCTGCTGCCTGTACCTACGGTACATAATATGGCTTTATCTTCTTTCAGCCATTGAAAACAGTTAAATTAACACGAAAAATAGAGTTCTTCATCTACATGTACATCTACATCTACATGGATACTCTGCAAATCGCATTTAAGCGCCTGGCAGAGGGTTCATCGAACCACTTTCACGATTCTCTATTATTCCAATCTCGTATAGTGCACGGAAAGAATGAACACCTCTATCTTTCCGTACGAGCTCTGATTTCCCTTATTTTATCGTGGTGACCGTTCCTCCGTATGTAGGTCGGCGTCAACAAAATATTTTGCATTCGGAGGCGAAAGTTGATGATTGGAATTTTGTGAGAAGATTCCTTCGCAACGAAAAACGCCTTTCTTTTAATGATATCCAGCCCAAATCCTGTATCATTTCTGTGACACTCTCTCCCATATTTTGCGATAATACAAAACGTGCTACATTTCTTTGAACTTTTTCGATGTACTCCGTCAGTCCTATATGGTAAGGATCCCACACCGCGCAGTAGTATTCTAAAAGAGGATGGACAAGCGTAATTTAGGCAGTCTCCTTAGTAGGTCTGTTACATTTTCTATGTGTCCTGCCATCAAAATGCAGTCTTTGGTTAGCCTTCCCCACAACATTTTCTATGTGTTCCTTCCAATTTAACTTGTTCGTAATTGTAATACCTAGGTATTTAGTTGAATTTACGGCTTTTAGATTAGACTGATTTATCGTGTAATCGAAATTTAACGAGTTCCTTGTAGCACTCATGTGGATGACCTCACGCTTTTCGTTATTTAGGGTCAACTGACACTTTTCGCACCATTCAGATATCTTTTCTAAATCGTTTTGCAGTTTGTTGTGATCTTCTGATGACTTTATTAGTCGATAAACGACAGTGTCATCTGCAAACAACCGAAGACGGCTGCTCAGATTGTCTCCCAAATCGTTTATATAGATATGGAACAGCAAAGGGCCTATAACAGTGCCTTGGGGAACGCCAGAAATCAGTTTTGCATCACCGCGCTTCCCAGAACACCTGCAGATAGACGTTGACTGTGGATATTGTATCACAGAAACAGTCCTATTAACTGTTCAGAGATTTCACTAAACTCTCCCAAAGATGTAAACAACCATGCATGAGCAGCGCCTATTAGATGGAGGGAGTCCGACACCCGATCAGTTCCAGTCATTCGACCAGGAAGGTACACGGCTCGTGTTGTCTGTAGTTCAACCACGCCTAGACGGTCAATACGGCGGTTAGAACGCGTCCGCATTGTCACGTTGTGCCAGGAAGGGCTCTCAACATGGGAAGTGTCGAGGCGTCTCGGAGTGAACCAAAGCGATTTTGTTCGGACATGGAGGAGATACAGACAGACAGCAGCTGTCGATGACATGCCTCGCTGAGGCCGCCCAAGCGCTACTACTGCAGTTGATGACAGCTACCTACGGATTATGGCTCGGAAGAACCCTGACAGCTACGCCACCATGTTGAATAATGCTTTTCGTGCAGCTACAGGACGTCGTGTTACGACTCAAACTATGCGCAATAGGCTGCATGATGCCCAACTTCACCCTCGACGTCCATGGCGAGATCTATCTTTGCAACCACGACGCCATGCAGCGCGGTACAGATGGTCCCAACAACATGCCGAATGGGCCGCTCAGGATTGGCATCACGTTCTCTTCATGGATGAGTGTCACATATGCCTTCACCCAGGCAATCGTCGGAGACGTGTTTGGAGGCAACCCGGTCAGGTTGAACGCCTTAGACACACTGTCCAGCGAGTGCAGGAAGGAAGAGGTTCTCTGCTGTTTTGGGGTGGCATTATGTGGGGCCGACGTACGCCGCTGGTGGTGATAGAAGGCACCATAACGGCTGTACGATACGTGAATGCCATTCTCCGACGGATAGTGCAATCATATCGGCAGCATTTTGGCAGGGCATTCGTCTTCATGAACGACAGTTCGCGCCACCCTCGTGCACCTCTTATGAATGACTTCCTTCAGCGTAACGATATCGCTCGACTAGAGTGGCCAGCATGTTCTCGAGACATGAACCCTTTCAAACACGCCTGGGATAGATTGGAAAGGGCTGTTTATGGACGACGTGACCCACCAACTACTCTGAGGCGTCTACGCCGAATCGCCGTTGAGGAGTGGGACAATCTGGACCAACAGTGCCTCTATGAACTTGTGGATAGTATGTCACGACGAGTACAGGTATGCCTCAACGCAAGAGGACGTGCTACTGGGTATTAGAAGTACCGGTGTGTACAGCAATCTGGACCACCACCTCTGAAGGTCTCACTGTATGGTGGTACAACATGCAATGTGTGGTTTCCATTAGCAGTAAAAATGGCGGAAATGATGTGTATGTTGATCTCTATTCCAAATTTCTGTACAGGTTCCGGAACTCTCGGAAGCGAAGTGATGCAAAACTGTTTTTGATGTGTGTATTTTCTCCTTCCTCTCACTCTCTGTGTCGCTCTTCACTCAGACTAGACGAGCACATGCCCTTTTCCCTTGCGCGATTTTCCTTCCCTAGTGTGAGAGACTATGTTTGGAATACGAGCTCGCCCACCTGCAATCAAACAGTTACGGTAATGGAAAAACACGCAATCTGTCCTGTTTCTCCATGGTGCAACAGTCGTAGTTAAGCCGTCGGCACACGGGCCGTGCTTTCAAATGTCAACGTTGAGCATGCTGAGTTCAACGTGCTGCTGAACGCTCAGAAATAATGCGACTTTTGCATATGGAATGTATTCTCAACGTGGTATAAGCGATCGCAGCACTCTCCGGCAGCAGTTGTCGGCCTTATCTGGCTTGCGCATCACACCGTTTACGAAATAGACGGGCGTAAAATTTCCACGTTAGCTCTGTTCAAACGCGCATTTGTTCTAGTGTCCATATGCTAGTCATGTAGTTCTGTCAGTAGTACACAAAAATAAAAACTTCAATATCCATGGACATGTTATAAGGCAAAAAGGAAAGTACCATGACCAGTCAGTAAAATGATCGCTTTTAAAAGTTCCATTACAGATAGTGCTCTACAAATTTATGCTAATTCTCCACATAAGATTAAAAATTATTCTATCATTCTCACTGTTTAGTAAAGCCCTAATGTCATTCTTACATGGTCACTGTTCGTATTCAGCAGCAGAATCCTTACAACATGTGAAACGCAAAACTTAAAAGAAGAAACTGCAGAATATCTTCCTACAAGTAGTGCAGACTGTCTTGTGGGTTAAGCCAAGGGAACAAACTCACTCCTCAGAAAGAGTGTACTACATTTACATAAGATATAATATTATAGAATATACTTTAATTAAACTAATAAGAAAGTATCAGAACCTATTCGAAAACGTGAAGGCTAATAAAAAAAATTGGCTCAATCGAGACACGGAACAGCGACACATCGTCCGATACCTTACTATTTTGTGACTCCGCTCGTTGCGGTATATCGACCATGAGTGTTAGATGACTGTACTTTGCAGCTTACCGTCTCCTGAAAGTTTTGATCGTGGTTATGTTGTTAACTCTCATTTAATTATAACAAATTATTCCAAGTACATTATGTTTCTTATGGATCCTCAGTGTCCTGTCATTCTATTGAAATCAAATCGTACAATTAACGACAGGTTTTCGAGAGATACTCACTTTGCTGATGCATTGAAACCCATGTATACATATGGGCTTCAACTGAAGGCCAATATGGCGCTCGCGACTCTGTACTATAGAGAGATGGCGTGCATGTGACGTAGGTGACGTTCTCAACGTTCAACCACACGTTCAGAATATCTATCATGATAGATATGGCTCTGCACGTTCGGAAAGTCTGCCCAACGTGCTTTATCCACGCCATGATGTCAGAAAATCGCTAAGCTCAAGGTTCGACTGCATCGTCCATGTGCCTTCGACTTTGTTGAATGAGTTACAAGCGGTGGAATGGGCCCGAGCGCACACGAGCAACGGCTTTTCACTTGTCTCTCCTGCAGCGTGTTCCAATACGACGATTCACTCTGGGAGTCAATAAACGGGCACTAAACGAAACGGAACGTCGCCGCCAAATGGTGGCGTGTTCACAGTAAACGGAGAATCAACGAAACGTCTCGTCGCCCATCAGAACTGTTAATCACAGATTTTGAGGAGTCTTACGTATGTTATAGATAAACCTGTCCTGAGTACCTGTCTAGTGGCTTTTCGTGCTACGGCCCCTAGTTTCCTAGAAAATCGATATTTAAGTTTTATGGATGTGGCCTATACTTGTAGCGCTAGTCATGATTGAAAATGGGAGCCTAATCTTAATAGAATAAAAGTTCAGTCATCTAGGGAGTGCGAAGACCATCCAGCTGAGATTGTAGCCCTCAACCATATGAGATACGATAGTTTCTCCAGGCCTTGATGAAAGCAGGAATTCGCCAACCTACATCTGTGACGAACCTATTTCGGCAGCTATCCACAACGCACTATGCCACTATTACCCGTTTTCTGCTCGAAGTGGATATTCAGTTATAAGAAGACACAAGGGATCCAGCGTGAGAAGTTGTGATATATGGACCGTGATGACTGTGTGAATGTACAATGTGTACCATGAAGTTTAACTGGAATTACTGTAATTTGTAATGTCTTTGCCGCATAAATGATATTTTATACCATATCTGTAGTTACTCAGTTCTGTGGATAAATGGATGATGTCCAAGAGCAACAAATTAAGAAAAAAAAAAAGAGGCCGGCATCTTGGCGCAGCAGCTAGGGTTCGCTGCTACCACGCTGGCGGTACGCATCAAACCCTGCGCGTGTACGGTGCTCCTTTTCCTTCACTTTCATCGAACAGAATATCATTAAATAGCACACGTCTTGCAAAATAATTCAAAAATTTTCAATTTCGTCGTAGTAATTTCACTAATATATCAGTCATTGCAACAAAATTCCACCAAATGTGTATTCAGTCTATTACAGAACAGATTACAGAATCCTCTTACTTTCCGTCATTGCCTTTAGTGGAGTAGCGACCGAAACACATATTTGTAGAGCACCACGCACTTTTAATGAAAGCAGCACCGTCACAGGCTCACGGATTATTCAATTGTGACACCGATTCGTTCAGATTCAAAAAGACTGTTCTTTCTTCGATCAATTACGATGTAAATCATGAGAATTTGATTATTTCTGTGAAAGGAGGCGCACTAAATTGATGCATAACTAAAGAATGTAGTTTTGTGGAATCTCTCTTCGAAGCGGTGAAACTGGAAGAAAAAGTAGATGGGTTGGATTTGTACTCGTGCTACCAACGTGGTAGCCTATAATCTCAGCCGCTGCGCTAAGCGTGTGTGCTCAAAACATTTCCAACGTTGAGGGTAGAGGCGGTACGCGTAAGACTTCAACAAAGAGTTTCTCGGAAACTACGGGCCGTCGTATGAAATGCTGCAACCCAGGTACCCAGGACATGCTCCTCCACAAGGTACCTAAGACACCAGACTGAAATTTACGCGCCGGCCGAAGTGGCCGTGCGGTTAAAGGCGCTGCAGTCTGGAACCGCAAGACCGCTACGGTCGCAGGTTCGAATCCTGCCTCGGGCATGGATGTTTGTGATGTCCTTAGGTTAGTTAGGTTTAAGTAGTTCTAAGTTCTAGGGGACTAATGACCTCAGCAGTTGAGTCCCATAGTGCTCAGAGCCATTTGAACCATTTTTTTTGAAATTTACGCTCTGCAGTGGCGTGTGCGCTGATATGAAACTTCCTGGTAGATTAAAACTGTGTACCGGACCGAAACTCGAACTCTGGACCTTTGTCTTTAGCGGCCAAGTGCTCTACCGCCTGAGCTACCCAAGCATGACTCGCGACGCGTCCTCACAGCCTAACTTCTGCCAGTATCTCGTCTCCTACCTGGCAGACTTCAGGTAGGGAACGAGGTACTGGCAGAAGTAAAGCTGTGACAAGAGGTAGCGAGTCCTGCTTGAGCAGCTCAGTCAGGAGAGCACTTGCCCGTGAAAGGCAGAGGTCCCAGTTTCGAGTCTGTTGAACACACATCTGCCAGCGAGTTTCAAACCTAAGACTCATGGAAATCCGTGACTAGCAGCTCTGATGGTCCGTTTGTCAGCCTAGTATTATTTGATGAAAATGAGGTTACGAGATACCCTCTGTGACGAAAATTTTGAGTGTTTGATCAGTCTAAGATGTTTCGAGAGTGGATTCATAAAAAATACAGAAAAATTTGGTTGGTGGTTTAACCCTATCATAATTAACATGTTTCTTGCATATACTTGTATCTGAAAAATACAAGCTCTAAACCTGTCTTCTTTCGTGATAATAATACTTTCACTATCAAAAAAAAATTTTTCAGCCGACTCCTTTTGTTCCAGGCGCTACAGTCTGGAATAGAGATGATGGTGATGCAATCTGATTTTCGTGGAACAAACGCACTGTCCCACATATAAACACACGCTGCCCCATTTGATCCCTCACAGCCTTCTATATGCCCATCCCATGGTCCGCAGTATTTTTCTCCAAATTCCGAAAGCATCTCGCTACATGCTAGCACTAGACAGACAGACGAACCAACGGCGAAATTTGTACATCACAGTGAAGCGCCAAACAAACTGGCATAGGCATGCGTATTCAGATACAGAGACATGTGAACAGGCAGCATACGGCGCTGCCGTCGGCAACGCCTAAATAAGACAACAAGTGTCTGGCGCAGTTGTCAGATCGGTTACTGCTACTACAATGGCAGATTATCAAGATTTAAAAAATGGTTCAAATGGCTCTGAGCACTATGGGACTTAACATCTGTGGTCATTAGTCCCCTAGAACTTAGAACTACTTAATCCTAACTAACCTAAGGACATCACACACATCCATGCCCGAGGCAGGATTCGAACCTGCGACTGTAGCAGTCCCGCGGTTCCAGACTGCAGCGCCTAGAACCGCACGACCACCGCGGCCGGCTATGATGATGATGATGATGATGATGTGATGACGACGACGACGACGGCGACGACGACGACGACGGTGACGACGAGTAAGGTTTAAAGTTCTACGAAATAGTAAGGTGGATGTTAGAAGTCTGAATGTTGTACGGAAAAAGTAGAATCCGAAAATAGAAATGAGCACTCTAAAATAAGCTTCTTCGACAATTTTTGAAGTCAGGTGGAAAGAAGACAGAGATTTCTGGTCATATGGTTATAGGGTGATAACTACTGCAGCAGCGAATTGTGTAAAAAGTGTTCCGTAGTTGCAAACAGAATAATAGGGTTGGGTTACCAGGAGCAACGCTAAGGCCGAATTTTTCTTTTAAGGACTGTAATGAAGCTAACACCGTCCTCGAGTGTAATACGTAAACCGGGTAAAACTTTGACAGCATTATACAATGCCTAGCCTCACCCGACGAATGTTTAGACGGCCATGCACAGCGATCTCTCGTTGAATTTGTGCCTTGAAAATGACGGCGTATTCACCTGTCGAAACATCGGCGGTTATCGAGGACGTCACCCTGCCGAATGTTTTCTGTGATTATAAAGCCACAGTTTCATTCTTGATTTTCTCTTGGAATGAAGTCGTAGGATGTATCGCAGTAGTGCAAATGCTTCAACCCCTACAAAATTAAGGGATTGAAGTTCTCTTTTCTCATTGTGAGACAACTTTCCAGCATTTGAAATATTTAAGTAATTAGCTTTGAATCTGATAAAAGTCGGCTTCCTTGGGTAAATTAGCAACCCCACTGGCACCGTGCGAGCCTCCATCTATGGCAATGAAACTATAATGTACTGTCTATCATACACAAAAGAACTGTCGAGAAAATAGAACTTTGAGACTCAGTTTCTCCAGTATAACATATTTTCCATACTACGGTCTGGAGAGCATGTTCTAATCACAAACTATTCCATGTGATTTCGGGGCCGCAGCAGAACGATACAGACTTCTTGTCTCGATATTTCCGCTTCAGTCAATAACTGGCAGTAGTCACGAAATTTCCTAAAACACTAGTTACGTCGCGAGAGCTTCAAAATACTGTTTGGTAGTAGTGAAATAGACTTATTTTGTTTTCCTGCCATATGAGAAGACTGCAGATTTTTCTAAAACTGTTCACGTGTATCCTTAACATTTATCTCGCTTACAGTTGCTCTTTGTGGGCATTCAGAGCATAACGAGCTGAAGCTACTCCTAACTGTAAGGTAGCTGGAAGAAACATATAGAAATAGTACATACTATCATGCAAGTACACACAATATTAACTTTCTTTGTGACAGGCAGAGAAATTCAAGTAGCAAAGGAACTTGGATTATTTTTCTGGAGTGCTGGCAGCTTAGAAAAATCTCCAACCTTGCAAGGTTATAGGAAAAGGACAAAATAGGTATACTTCTACGCACTGTTAGCTTATCTTCTCTTTGAAGCAACAGTGGTAAAAGACGGCAACGTACGAAGTTTGACAAATATCAGAATAACCAAGAAAAGTGTTTGCTCCCCGTGGTAACCAGACAACGGTGCTGCACAGAGAACAGCAGTAGGCCATCCTAGAAAAGGAGTACCAAAGAAATAACACCATACGAAAAATTCCTGTTAACTATATTAAAAGAGAAACAAAACAAAGGAACTAACAAGGAAACAAGTTTTAACCAAAGCCTTGTCATACCGCTGGTGAAGTTAACCTAAGAACAGAAACGTTACCCAAAATTATACGACCAGATATTAAACGTTATGAGAACTGTCACGTACTGTCAGCTTCCACTAGGTTTCCACCATATTTGAACATGTATCTTAAAAATATGATTCAAGCAGTTTATCATTCTGGAACGTCACCATTCATCCTTGCTCAGACATATTAAAAGTAACAGCACCTCAACAAACTGTGCACCTGTATCCTAATACTGGCAACTGCTACCAGATTTCAGAAACATTTTATAGTATGCGAAAATTGTTTTCATAATTCTGACAGCAAACAAGTTCTCCACTCTCTAATTGTTGTACTGATTCTCTTCATTTATCTGTCCAAAAATATAGAAAGGCGAGGCAATAAAATTGTAAAATGGCTTTTTTCCGAACATTGTTTCATACTTCTTACTACTGGAAATAGTTTATCAAAACTGTTCTTAGTCATCCGATAGTATACGACAGGTATTCCATCTTGTTGTATGCAGTGTGAAAGCTTTATTCACAAAACTGGATCCAGCAGTATTTCTTTCAGTAAAATGTTAACACCAATACCAAGAAAGAGTAAGTAAAAACGCGTTCAGTAATGTTCCATACAGGCACTGCCTAATGTGAAAGGAAAAACAATGGTTTCTCTTTCTTTGAATGATATAAAAAAGACATGAAAGTGTGCGACTGTTCGCTTATTTTACTGATGTTGTTTTCATGTGATCAATTTAGTTTTCGGCGAAATGAGGGAACAAAAATTTACGATGACATAAGGTAATGGAAACTGATTTTTTGGAGGCTATCGAATAACGATGATTTACATAAAGATTTCGATGTGAATAACGAGATTCCAAAGTGAAGCAAAGTAACTTTCTTATTAAGATAAACCTACCCCGTGAACAAGTGTTGTTAGCACTGATATGTTTCTGCACTTTTGTCGTGTATTCATCAACTCGTCTTTGTTAAAAAGTCTTCAGCATTCGTCGATAATCTTATATGTTTGCAACTGCTGTTTCTGATCTGAGGCAGTAACACATCCCATATAAATGTATATATTCGTGTTTATTTCTTCGTTTTCTAGTACCATTAATACTGTAACTCCTTCCGTTCCTCCTTTTTTTAATGAAAACAACGATCTGTTGTGTTATCCATTGGTTCTCTACAACTCATGGAAATAGGAGGAAATAGGAAAGATCGGTAGAAAAAAATGGTTCAGATGGTTCTGAGCACTATAGGACTTAACTTCTGAGGTCATCAGTCCCGTAGAACTTAGAACTACTTAAACCTAACTAACCTAAGGACATCACACACATCCATGCCCAAGTCAGGATTCGAACCTGCGACCGTTGCGGTCGCGCTGTTCCCGGCTGTAGCGCCTAGAACCGCTCGGCCACTCCGGCCGGAAGATCGGTAGACACAATTCTTTTAATCAGCCTTTCATTATGGTAACAAATGTGGAACAGTATAGGCTGGAAAACCATTTCTTCTACTGGTCACTAACCTAACACATAAAATGAAGTTCTTAGCACTTATTACCAATACGATAATGATTTAGTTAAAAATTTAGCGCTCCACAGGTATAAGAAAACAAGTAGTGCTGTTTTAAACAGGAACGTACTATTTCAGCATGACTAATCGGAAATGTTGCTGAGCATCCATTATCATGTGATGAGAGATTCCAAACGGAGCGTCATGTACGAGAATTGTATCACATACTGCAACTTTTCTTTAACTGTTAACATCTGCAGAATATTTGAACTAAACCCCACTAGAGTAGCCAAAGGGCAGTGTCTACATGGATTTTGATGGATGGAAGGTTCCACAAGAAAACTTAACTCGATAAACAGTTGACCACTGAATGACGGGATAAGATATTTCGCTACGGCGGGTACAAGCTTTCATGGTCTGATGCCACCGCGGCAACTTTAAATCCCCAAGACTCGCCACAGTGTGAAGAGTGCATTATTTTAGACTGGCCGTTTCTCTAAGAGCAGTCAGGTGCCCTCTCTCCTGTGTTTCGATTCCTAGATTTCCTTCCAATCACTGCCTTTAACTTTTTGATGTTAATAGGCCGAATTGACTATATATATATATACATGAAGAAATTTCGAGACCAGGCCTTCTTAAATTTTCATGATTGGAGCGGCAGTATGACTATGTATATATAGTGTAGTATATGTACATCTGCTGCTACGAAAATGTAGTGCCACTCAAACGATATTCCAGCTCGCACTATGCAGGGTGGTCCATTGATCGTGACCGGGCCAAATATCTCACGAAATAAGCGTCAAACGAAAAAACTACAGAGAACGAAACTTGTCTAGCTTCAAGGGGGAAACCAGATGGCGCTATGGTTGGCCCGCTAGATGGCGCTGCCATAGGTCAAACGGATATCAACTACGTTTTTTTAAAATAGAAACCCCCATTTTTATTACATATCCGTGTAGTACGTAAAGAAATATGAATGTTTTAGTTGGACCACTTTTTTCGCTTTGTGATAGATGGCGCTGTAATAGTCACAAACATATGGCGCACAATTTTAGACGAACAGTTGGTAACAGGTAGCTTTTTAAAATTAAAATACAGAACGTAGGTACGTTTGAAGATTTTATTTCGGTTGTTCTAATGTGATACATGTACGTTTGTGAACTTGTCATTTCTGAGAGCGCATGCTGTTACAGCGTGATTACCAGTAAATACCACATTAATGCAATAAATGCTCAAAATGATGTCCGTCAACCTCAATGCATTTGGCAATACGTATAGCGACATTTCTCTCAACAGCGAGTAGTTCGCCTTCCGTAATGTTCGCGCATGCTTCAAAAAGACTTCGTACCACTTAAATCTATATTCGAAGTTAATAAATTTCTTTTCTTCAGCCACGCTTTTGTTGCCATTGTCGATCTACATTTTACATCCTCTCTGCTACGGCCCTCGTCAATTACTTTACTGCCCAAATAGTAAGACGCATCTACTACTTTTACTGTATCGTTTCTTAATTTAATTCCCACAGCACCACCTAATTTAAATCGACTACCAAGTTATTTTCCGTCTATGTCAGAATTACAATGTCATCGACAAATCTCAAAAGCTTTATTCCTCCTCCTTGGACTTTAACCCCTTCTCCAAATTTTTCTTTCGTTTCCTTTACTGCTTGTTCCATGTACAGATTGAATAACATCGGGGATAGGCTACAACCCTGTTTCACTCCCTTCTCAACCAGTGCAGTCTTTTCATGCCCCTCGACTCTTATAACTGTCACCTGGTTCGAAAATGGTTCAAATAGCTCTAAGCACTATGGGACTTAACATCGGAGGTCATCAGTCCGCTAGACTTAGAACTACCTAAACCAAACTTAAACTAAGGGCATCACACACATCCATGCCCGAGGCAGGATTCGAACGTGCGGCCGTAGCAGCAGCGCGGCTCTGGACTGAAGCGCCTAGAACCGCTTGGCCACATCGGCCGGTAATTGTCAGCTGGTTTCTGTACAATTTGGAAATAACTTTCGCTTCCCGAACTTCGAAGAGTATATTCCAGTCGACATCGTCAGGTGCTTTCTCTAAATATACAAAATCTCTTAACATAGGTTCCGTTTCCTTAGCCTGTCCTCTAATATGAGTCGTGGGGTCAGTATTGTCTCGCGTGTTCCTACATTTCTCCGGAATCGAGACTGGTCTTCCTCCAGGTCACCTTCCACCGGTTTTTCCATTCTTCTGTAAATAATTCGTGTTAGTATTTTGCATCTATGGTTTATTAAACAGACAATTCGGATATATTCATACCTGTCAGCACTTCTTGGAAATATTACATATTTTGGAAGTCTGAGGGTAAATCGCCTGTCTTCTGCACCCGCTGGAATAACCTGCCTTCTTTGCATTTGGAATTACTACAGTCTTCTTGACGTCAGGAAGTATAATAAACCTCAACATTGGCTGTTAATGCAATTCACGTAAACGTTAGAACGATTCTTTCAAAAAAAATATTAGTTTGAAAAGAGAGTTGCTGCAGAGTAAGCGACTAATAGTAGCACTAAACGAAACTTGGCTTCAAGCTCAGTTACATGTCCACTTTCGGATTTTTGAGCTTACAAAAAAGAATCATGCCACAGAAGAGGAGGGATCACTCTTAGTATAAACTCAGTCTTTTGTTCCAACTTCCCGCTGCTGTAGTAGAAACCGGAACAAGGAAATATGGCGTCGATGTAGAAACCTCGTCGTACCATAATAAGCACATATTTTTGGGATAATCTCTTGAAGTGTTTGGCACTTCCGTTACATGAAGAATTCAGCTCATAATATCACGCATCGGGGTGTAACGATGCACATGGAATGGAGCTTTTAAGAGCTAAAGATCGCTGCCATGTTGTGGTAGTCATTAATAAATCAACAAGAAGTAAATGACTCACAACTGAGGGTAAGTCAGCCACTCATATCACTCTATGCTCCACTTGTTTTACGCATGCCAAAGAGATGGAACGAGAAAACTTACACACACGGTTCAGGTCACTTATCAATTGAAATCAAATTGAACTTCTGCAGGGAAATTATAGTAGTTCAACATCACACACCCGACACTTACTATTTAATAAAGCTGACTGGGAGAGATAAAGAGGAATAGTACAAGACGGAAACTTTGAAACCATCGACGGAAGAATCGACTTCAAGGCACACATGCTTACCGATCTTAGTACACATTACATACATACTAAATAACACAGAACCCAAAACGCACAAAAATACCATGGACAAATAAACTGACTAGACTAAAAAAAGAAACCCGAAGAGCGAGACGAGTGTACTAACGGTCAATAGCAGACAGAGATAGATAAAAGAGAACTGGAAGCATATAGGCTCGTAAAAGACTAATAACGAAACGAATTGTTCAAAACACGTAAACAACACTATGGCGGACATGTGGCACCTCAAATACAGACAAATATATGAGGAGGAGGGGGGGGGGATCCATACAATTAACTACTGAAAAAATAAAGAGCCCACTAGTTCAGGAAACGCTAAGACAGAATGACGGCGCGATGACAAAAGGATGGAGACAAACAGCACAGTTCCTGCTGCACAAGCTCCCACCTGATGACATCGTCAACACTGACACACATCAACAAGCAACACTGCGAGAGGAGCTGAACGCACCATACAACACTGCCACACTTACCTGTCCTTTTGCGCAAGAAGAGATGGCGTCAGCGATCTCAGAGCTCAAAAACAAGGAAGCACCTGGCCCAGAAGGAATTCATTCAGGAGTAAAATTTTCACACTGCAGCGGAGTGTACGCTGATATGAAACTTCCTGGCAGATTAAAACTGTGTGGAAGACTGGGACTCGAACTCGGGACCTTTGCCTTTCACGTAGCTCGGCAGAGCACTTGACCATGAAAGGCAAGGGTCCCGAGTTCGAGCCTCGGTCCGCCACACAGTTTTAATCTGCCTGGAAATCTCATATCAGCGCACACTCCGCTGCAGTGTGAAAATTTCATTCTGGAAAGATACCCCACGCTGTGGTTAAGCCATGTCTCCGCAGTATCCTTTCTTCCCAGATTGCTAGTTCTGCAAGGTTCGCAGAAGAGCTTCTGTGAAATGTGGAAGATAGGAGACGAGATACTGGCAGAATTAAAGCTGTGAGGGCGGGGCGTGAGTCGTGCTTGGGTAGCTCAGTCTGCAGAGCACTTGCCCGGGAAATGCAAAGGTCCCGAGTTCACGACTGGGTCCGCCACACAGTTTTAATCTGCCAGGAAGTTTCCTTCACAAGTATTCAGACAGATAATACCACGGATCACCCCATTCCTTACAACTGTGCTAAACGACGCTCTACGGCTGGGTCGTGTGCCTACAGTTTGGAAGGTCTCCAAGAGGCCTATATGTCTTACAAATACACTTTCCAAGGTCTAGGAAAAGCTCCCTGGCAGGCGTTTACAGGCGCACAGAGCTCTCCATGGCCTAAGCCAACACCATTTCGGCTTCAGAGAGGGAACTTCGACTGACTATGCCATCAATCAAGCGTTACAATTTGCCAACAATACTAGGGCTAAGTATGCATTGGCAATTATGATCGACAGTGCGGGTGCCTTTGATAATCTATGGTAGCCCGCAATGTTCAAGAGACTCAGAAATCTGAAGGTACCCGAAACACTATACAACAGTCTACTGGACTACTGTAAGAACAGAGTGATCAAATGGTAGGTGAACGCCCAAAAAGTAATCAAACGAATTACAAAAGGCTACCCCCTAGGTTCGACCTGTGGCCCCATCTTCTGGGACATCACTATTGAATCCCTCCTACAACAACTGGAGGGCATAATAATGACAGATGGACTAGTCGCATACACATACGACCTTTTGGTCATAGTGTCTGCTAACAATAGGTCTCAGCTAGAAGAAAGAACAAATGAAACACTCAAAACAATAACACACTGACTAGATACCTTGATACACAAAACAGCGCCAGCAACTATGCCAGAAAAAGCATACGTACCATCAGGAAATAACACAGAATAGATATTATTTTCTTATATGAATACGTGATTTTCTGAAAGAACAGACACCACGCAGTCACATAGCTGATTCGCCCCGACGGGCAATGAATCCACCATTTTCAGTGCGAATACACTATTACGTTCGACCTTCTGCCGCAATCTCAAGCAGCGAGCATGGAGGACATGGACGGCGACTCCGGATGTGCGGCGCTAGATGGGAGTGTGTGTCGGCCGCAAGGCGTACCGATAAAGGCCGCGCAATCGCAATAAATGGTTCAAATGGCTCTGAGCACTATCGGACTCAACTGCTGAGGTCATTAGTCCCCTAGAACTTAGAACTAGTTAAACCTAACTAACCTAAGGACATCACAAACATCCATGCCCGAGGCAGGACTCGAACCTGCGACCGTAGCGGTCTTTCGGTTCCAGACTGCAGCGCCTTTAACCGCACGGCCACTTCGGCCGGCAATCGCAATAAACACTGCGTCCGGATGGCGCATTGGTTAACGCAACTGCCTACAAATCAGGCGATCCCAGGTTCGAATCCCTATCCGGCACATAATTTCAATCGTCGCTGCTAATTCTGCGTAAAGTCCCGATGAAGCTGACATCAATAGTTCCTTCCCTTTCCTTTCTCCTATCTCCATCTCCAATTTTCGTAACATTGTTTTCCACTCTTTCCTTTCATAGAACAGTAAATACAGAAATCCATTAATTTAAATTTGCTGTTGGCACCTTACGCAACCCAGTGATTAATACCTGCCTAAGGACGCTTTCACTGTCTTATCGCAAATGTGGTACCAAGAGAAGCTTATTAACGACAATACAAAACATCAAAACAATTTGTTATATCTGTACGCAAGCCTCATTACGATCCTTGAATGTTACAGACCAATAGCATCATCACTTCGTACAGAGAAAGCACTGGAAAGACTGATAAAGACAACAATGTTTGCTGAGGCCAAGGAACACTCAACCAAGGTTTCAGCTTTGCTTCGGGAAAGGAAAACCGACGATACATAATTTGATTTCTTCTGTTATAATTAAAGCCTTTGAACTGAGATAAATTTTAACTGTTGCATTTCTAGGTATTCGTAAAGTATATGAAAGAGTCCAAACACACACATCAAAAAACGTTTTGCGTCACCTCGGTTCCGAGAATTCCGGAAACTGTACAGAAAATTGGAATAGACATCAACATAAACACCATTTCCGCCATTTCTATTGCTCACGAAAACCACACGTTGCATGTTGTACCACCATAATGGTAGGTGGGTCACGTCGTCCATAAACAGCCCTTTTCAATCCATCCCAGGCATGTTCGATAGGCTTTAGGTCTGGAGAACGTGCTGGCCAATCTAATCGAGCGATGTCGTTTTCCTGAAGGAAGTCATTCACAAGAGGTGCACGATGAGGGCGCGAATTGCCGTCCATGAGGCGAATTCTTCGCCAATATGCTGCCGATATGGTTGCCCTATCGGTCGGAGGATGACATTCGCGTATCGTACAGACGTTACGGCGCCTTCCATGACCACCAGCGGGGTACGTCGGCCCCACATAATGCCACCCCAAAACAGCAGGGAACCTCCACCTTGCTGCACTCGGTGGACAGTGTGTCTAAGACGTCCAGCCTGACCGGGTTTTCTCCAAACACGTCTCCGACGAGTGTCTGGTTGAAGTCATATGCGACACTCGTGGGCAAAGAGAACGTGATGCCAATCCTGAGCGGTTCATTCGGCACGTTGTTGGGCCCATCTGTACTGCGCTGCATGGTGTCTTGGTTTCAAAGATGGACCTCGCCATGAACGTCGGGAGTGAAGCTGCGCATCATGTAGCCTATTGCGCACAGTTTGAGTCGTAACACGACGTCTTATGGCTGCACAAAAAGCATTATTCAACATGGTGGCGTTGCTGTTAGGGTTCCTCCGAGCCATAATCCGAAGGTAGCGGTCATCCACTGCAGTAGTAGCCCTTGGGCGACCTGAGCGAGGCAGGCCATCGACAGTTCGTGTCTCTCTGTATTTCCTCTATGTCCGAACAACATCGCTTTGGTTCACTCGGAGACGCCTGGACAGTTCTCTTGTTGAGAGCGCTTCCTAGCACAAAGTAACAATGCGGACGCGATCTAACCGCGGTATTGACCGTCTAAGCACTGTTGTACAGCAGACAAGACGACCCGTGTGCCTCCTTCCTGGTGCAATGACTGGAACTGATCGGCTGTCGGACCCGTTCCGTCTAATAGGCGCTGCTCATGCACGGTTGTTTACATCTTTGGTCGGGTTTAGTGACATCTGTGAACAGTCAAAGAGACTGTGTCTGTGATACAATATCCACAGTCAGCGTCTATCTTCTGGGAAGCGGTGTGATGCAATTTTTTTTTTATGTGTGTAAATGTATGACGTCGAAAATTGGAAGGGAGTGGCCTCCCAACGAACGCTCGTACAAGCAATCTGCAGCTTCATAGTAGAAACAAGGATATTACGAGGGCGTGCTGAAAAGTACTGCCTGCGAATTTGTTATTCTATATTCAGTATCTGTTGAGGTATTACATGTCATGCATATTACTCAGTCGACTTTTTTGCTTCACTGACACAAGCTGGAAGCTTCTGGCGCTAGACGGCTCCCATTTGTAGCGTATAACGTGGCGGTGTCTAAAGTAGCTATGTCGGTGGGTAGACCCTCAGAGAACTGAAACAAATTCGAATAGTTTGTCCACACATCGAGCACCAGCACCCTTTCCTTCACCATGACAACGCCATACTACACACGAGCGCTGCGACTTCTGCAAAAATGCGACCCATTGGGTTCACTGTTACGATCGTCCTCTATATAGCTCCGACTGGGTTCCTCCCGATTTTCGTCTGTTCCAAAACTTAAAGAACACCTCCGACGGCTTAACTTTGATAGTGATGAAGCGGTGCAAGCAGAGATGAGATTATGGCTCCGTCAACAATCTCAAACATTCTACATTGATGGTATCAACAAACTGGGATTTCGTTGGGAGAAACGTGTTTGTCGCCAGGGTGACTATGTTGACAAATAAATATGTAGACATGAAAAATAACAAAATGGTTCAAATGGCTCTGAGCACTATGGGATTTAACATATTAGGTCATCAGTCCCCTAGAACTTAGAACTACTTAAACCAAACGAACCTAAGGACATCACACACATCCATGTCCAAGGCAGGATTCGAACCTGCGACCGTAGCAGTCCCGCGGTTCCGAACTGAAGCGCCTAGAACCGCACGGCCTCAGCGGCCGGCTTGAAAAATAACAACGTAGAATGTTAATAACACTGGTTTTATTTAAAAAGCTTTAAGAGTCGTCACATAACAAATTCGGTGTCCTTACTTTTCACGCGCTCGTAGATTAACTGCAAAATATATGATAATCTTTCGTAGGTTCGTAAATATTTTTCTACCACAGAGAGCAATAATTAGCCTCTTACTCTACATTATTTACGCGCTAGGTCTTGAAACTATTATTCCTCCATCAACGATAAAACAACAAGACGGAGATGATACATATCTGTATTCCAGCAGGAAGAGCATGCATTTCGTGGAAGGTAATCTAGAAACGAAAAAAAAAATACTTTCATAATGAATTAGGCACATCATCTGAAAAATCAACAATAATAATTTTCGCAAGAGAACACCGACCGTGGTGGCGGTGTGAGAAAACATTGGACTCGCAAGCGGGAGGACGTCGCTTCATATTCCAGTCTAGCCATCCACATTTCTGATTTTTGTGATTGCCCTAAAGCGTTAAAGGCAAATGCCGGGATGGTTACTTTGAAAGGGGACGGCTGCTTTCCTTCCCCCATCTGCGCATGTGCTCCGTCTCTTATGACACCGTCGTCGACGGAACGTTAAACCCTAATCTTCCTTCCTGCCAAAGCACACTACGGAATCAGATACACCGAAGAAGTAGATGTATTTATAAATGAAACATTGTTAATAGGAATAGCGTGTACCAATAGCTCGGTGTTGAAGAGGCAGACCACAAATATAGGTACTGAGTTCCATCCTTGGTTGCTCTAAAGGTTATTTCTGTAACTTGAATCTTCTTTAACCTCTGATAATGAGATATTTGTACTCAGGTACAAAACGCTGTGGGTTGCAGTAGTTGTTCGTAGATAAATAGGCTTGCACAGGATATAATAGTGTGAAGAGCCGCATCGAAGCTGCGTTTGTACCGAAGACCACAACAACAGTGACTTATATACGTGAAAAATGCCGAGTTGCACTGCGGTTCTGAATTCACGCTCGGCTGTAGGTCCACCTGTAACTAGCAAAGTCAGTTCGAAGATTGCAGGAGGACAAGATCATACCACCTCCAATAGAACCATGTCTAGTCAAGGACAGTAGCGTTCAAACCAACCTCCGCGTTAAAGACAGCATTACCTGTACCTAAGTTTAAATAAAAGTTAGACCAGCCAGAATTATGTAACTTATTCAAATTTTACATTAAACCCCTTTGGCAAAAAGACTGGAACGTATGAAAACTACACTACTGGCCATTAAAATTGCTACACCACGAAGATGACGTGCTACAGACGCGAAATTTGACCGACAGGAAGAAGATGCTGTGATATGAAAATGATTAGCTTTTCAGAGCATTCACACAAGGTTGGCGCCGGTGGCGACACCTACAACGTGCTGACATGAGGAAAGTTTCCAACCGATTTCTCATACACAAACAGCAGTTGACCGGCGTTGCCTGGTGAAACATTGTTGTGATGCCTCGTGTAAGGAGGAGAAATGCGTACGATCTCATTTCCGACTTTGATAAAGGTCGGATTGTAGCCTATTGCGCTTGCGGTTTATCGTATCGCGACATTGCTGCTCGCGTTGGTCGAGATCCAATGACTGGCTACGGTTACCCTCGATGCTGCATCAGACAGGAGCGCCTGCGATGGTGTACTCAACGACGAACCTGGGTGTACGAATGGAAATACGTAATTTTTTCGGACGAATCCAGGTTCTGTTTACAGCATCATGATGGTCGCATCCGTGTTTGGCGACATCGTGGTGAACGCACATTGGAAGCGTGTATTCGTCATCGCCATACTGGCGTATCACCCGGCGTGGTGGTATGGGGTGCCATTGGTTACACGTCTCGGTCACCTCTTGTTCGCATTGACGGCTCTTTGAACATTGGACGTTACATTTCAGATGTGTTACGACCCGTAGCTCTACCCTTTATTCGATCCCTGCGAAACCCTACATTTCAGCAGGATAGTGCACGACCGCATGTTGCAGGCCCTGTACGGGCCTTTCTGGATACAGAAAATGTTCGACTGCTGCCCTGGCCAGCACATTCTCCAGATCTCCAACTGAAAACGTCTGGTCAAGAGTGGCCGAGCAACTGGCTCGTCACAATACGCCAGTCACTACTCTTGATGAACTGTGGTATCGTGTTGAAGCTGCATGGGCAGCTGTACCTGTACACTCCATCCAACCTCTGTTTGGTTCAATGCCCAGGCGTATCAAGGCCGTTATTACGGCCAGAGATGGTTGTTCTGCGTACTGATTTCTCAGGATCTATGCACTCAAATTGCGTGAAAATGTGAACACATGTCTGTTGTAGTATATTATATTTGTCCAATGAATACCCGTTTATCATTTGGATTTCTTCTTGGTGTAGCAATTTCATGGCCAGTAGTGTATAAAATGTGAGTTACTACGCAAGGAGATCCTATCGAAAATCTGAATCCACAAAAGCGACCACCGCAGAGGAAACATCTCAAACTTATTGAATATAAATCTTAACGACTGCAATTTTTTGAGTCATCGCATCGCCTTTATCTTAGTGACAGAGGCTACTGTGAGTTCGGAAATTGAATTGTTTCAGATATCAACCACCTGTATTAATAAATCGACAAGAAGAGCAAATCAAGAACCAACTAAAGGAAAATGTGGCCAGGAGTACACGGCAGCGCATGGATTGCAAAACCTCATTTTTTTGTAATGTGTTAATTTAATTTGTATCTTTTTCTGGAGTGGGATGTACATTTGGGGGATACAACATGGGGAGACTGATTCCTAAACAGCACACGAAACTGACAAAAGTTTATTTTTAAAATCAAAGGTCCATCGCCGTCGCTTTGAGAGCATGCCGTCGGCACTTCAGTGTGGGGGAACTGTCCTCATGAGCCAACGATTCTCCGTCTGGTAGCACGCTTTCGGCAACATTATTTAGACAGCGACTGCCTAAGAATGGGTAAACGACGTTCGGTTCGAACTCCAAGTTCCGCTGATTTAAGCTGGCCGTCTCGTTCCCCAGACTTAACAGTCAAGATCTTTTCATCACATGATCTGTTGACTGCATTGATTAAATTTATGTCTGTCAGACTGTATATATTACGCGAATGTGTGCACAGAAGCTGGTTGTATGAAGGACTGAAAACCACTATCTAACAAAGCAATCATCAAGCTGCTAGGAAACTTCCGGCCGTGTGTTGTATTAGTAGACTGCGATAGCTGCTCAGAAACAGCAACAAACTTCCGTAGTTTCGTAGCAACACCTTTACCAATGAGTCTACTGCAGCGCCCCACGCGTTTCGTTACTGTACTGAATCTCGTCTACCTAGGGCGGGTATTTTCGTTTACACGTCAACGCTAAAACTGTGTGTGTTGTGATGACTGTCTGCTGCGCAATTTGGCACCCGACGTTGAAAGTGAGGTTCACGAAAAAATAGAAATATAGTGCCAAATTGTAGGAACAAGCAAAGATAACAGAGTTTATTACTGACCAAAGCAAAATTTATAATGGGTGATCTTGTCAAAGCTCTCGTGGTAAATTCTCTACACTTCTGAGAACAGAAAGAGCAGGAAAAGTATCTTGCAAGCATTTCAGAATACATATAATTACTTGTCCGAGAAAGTATGTACTTACAAACACATCAGCCATCTAGAACGCAGTTCAAATGGTTCAAATGGCTCTGAGCACTATGCGACGTAACTCCTGAGGTGATCAGTCGCCTAGAACTTAGAACTAATTAAACCTAACTAACCTAAGGACATCACACACATCCATGCCCTAGGCAGGATTCGAACCTGCGACCGTAGCGGTCGCTCGGTTCCAGACTGTAGCGCCTAGAACCGCACGGCCACTTCGGCCGGCTAGAACGCAGTGAATAGTCCCTTTTTATTTATCCTTTGCATCTTTTTCTTGTTAAGTGCCAAACAATATCGAAAATTATTTTTCTCACTAAATAATTCTGACTTTTTTACTGTTAAAATAATTTTCATAAAACATATTTATCTGCTTACGTTCTTTAGCTTTCAGATATTTTGTCTTCTTGTAGGAGAACTCTAGTAGGAGAAATAGGAGGACATCGTGCAACCTTCTCAGTCTGTCACGAAAACAAAGAAACAACATGATAAATATTAAAAAGACTTGAAAGCGTAAAATTCTATAATAGCAGTGAGCTCAACCAGAATAGGCAACTTGCGATGTTAGCAGACGCTGCAGCAGTCCACTGCTTTTGAGCATGCACAGTGTGCAGCGTACTTGGAAATTTATAATTCAGCACGCAACACACTCTAAATATCATTGACGTCATAGATACACTCCCAACTTGGTTGGCTGCTGCTTTACACGCAGGCATGAACGGCACACGCACTTCGAGTAGTCGATTTTGACCAGAAAATCGCTCGTGTAAAACGGGTTTTACGCCTTCGTATTATGGAGCGCAGCCTAAATATTGTCCGTGGAGCGCCAATTCTGCAGATGCAGCGGGAGACAGAAATGTCAGTGTGCGACAGGCGCGAGGCGGCTCGTGTGTTATGAATGGGGAGCGACCTTGGCGCTGGGAGCAGAGTCTGCGCATGCGCAGAGCTGCGCGTCCGCAAGCCAAGAAGTGCGCGCACGTATTTCTTCGCTCGCAGGCAGGCTAACAGGCGCCCAGGGAAAACTTCCACTTTGCACCTCCTTGCTCCCCATTTGCCGCAATCTCCGTCTATTGGCGTCAATCTCTTGTAGAATTTTTTGTTTTGTCGTTTCTCAGTCTTCTGGCTGGTTTAAAGCGACCCAACACGACTTACGCTGCTGGTATAGAATTACGGAACATGTGCTATACTCCAGCATTATGACGTTTCTGGGGAACAGAACTCCTCATATACTTTATAAGTGAAGTATGTATGTTTGTTCCACATCTCCTGGACAGATTTCAGCCAAACTTGGTACACATATCGCTTAATGTCTGGAAAGAAGCGCTGTGAGGTTAAGAGCCACCTACCGCGTTAAGGGATAGGGGTAACAAAGAAGTATAGCTCACGACGAGCAGATAATAAAAATATATTCACCATTATTTTAGCATGAGAGCACGTAGTGACCTGCAACCAAGAAGAAAGTTTATTGTTTGCTACATTTTCACTGTCCTTGCAGTGAAACTCCCGCATCTTCCATAATCTTCTAATTTACTACTTCTTTACTATTAACTCCATTCGTAATACATTCCACAGACACTATCTACATATACCACTACCAATGCAGAAAAGAAGAACTGTGTGGAAACAAAACCGCACGGCGAAATACCCTAGAGCTGCGTGTGAAATATGTATACAACTGTATGTGAGATATGTTTAATACTTGGTGGTCAGAAACAGTGTGAAAAGTTTGTGTGTTGCAGGATAGGCTATGCTGAGGAATAATTGTTTAGAAAACTATACGTTGCACCGTTTCCGAATTAATTGACACTGAAGTTAACCAATGAGGCCGTTGTTCTCATAGACTGCACAGTCTTTGGCTCCGGTTCGATCCTCACTACCAGTTTTTGCGGCACACTCTTGTTCGTTTCTAGGAAATCAAACGAAGGACACTTTTGGAGACACCGTATCTGGCGGGCCGCTTGATCTTGCGCGCTTGAGCGTCTGATTAGCTAATTTCAAAGATAATTAATTCGGAAACGGCGCAACTTACTGAAATTCTATCTTAAAAATCATTTCTCACCACAACCTGCCCTGCAACACCCTTACAAGGATTTCAGATTGTTTCTGACCGCCCTGAACATGTTAATTATATGTGACATGTGCGGACGCGAACAAACCCGCGGGTAAAAATCTCCTCCTAAACTCCTGGATAGATTTCAACCAAAGTTGGTACACAAATTACTTACTATCTCAAAATAAATACTGTGGGGGTAAGAACCAGCAGACTCCTGTCGGGGTGGCAATTAGTTGGAGAGAAAAGGGGCAGGAGGAGATGGAGAGACAGAGAGGGAGAAGAAGGAGATGGATGCATATAGTAGGGAGGAGCTGATGGACAGAGAGAGGAGGTGGGTGACATGGGCACAAATGGAAAAAGAGGAGATGGACCGAGAGAGGAGAGTGGAGGGGATGGATGGAGAGAAGGGAGAGGAGGAGATAGAGAAAGAGAGGGGGAGGGTGATATAAGCTGAAATGGAAAAGGAGTAGATAGACAGACAGAGGAGAGTTGATTTGACAGACAGACAGAAGAGAGAGGAGGACATGGACAAAGGGTGGGGGAGTGTGATATGGGCAGAAATGGAAGAGGAAGTGATGAACAGAGAGAGGAGAGTGGAAGAGGTGGAAAGAGAGAAGGGAGAGGAGGAGATGCACAAAGAGAGGGGGAGGGTGATATGGGCAGAAATGGAAGAGGAGGTGATGAACAGAGAGAGGAGAGTGGAAGAGGTGGAAAGAGAGAAGCGAGAGGAGGAGATGCACAAAGAGAGGGGGTGATAATATGGGCAGAAATGGAAGAGGAGGTGATGAACAGAGAGAGGAGAGTGGAAAGAGGTGGAAAGAGAGAAGGGAGAGGAGGAGATGGACAAAGAGAGGGGGAGGGTGATATGGGCAGAAGTGGAAGAGGAGGTGATGAACAGAGAGAGGAGAGTGGAAGAGGTGGAAAGAGAGAAGGGAGAGGAGGAGGTGGACAAAGAGAGGGGGAGGGTGATATGGGCATAAATGGAAGAGGAGGAGATGGACAGAGAGAGGGGAGTGGAGAGGAGAAGAGGACAAAACGAGTGGAGGGGTGATACAGGCAGAAATGGAAGAGGAGGAGATGGACAGAGAAAGGGGAGTGGAGGAGATGGATGGAGAGAAGGGAGAGGATTTGATGGACAAAGAGAGGGCAGGGTGAATGGGTATGAATGTAAGAGGGGGAGATGGACTGATAGAGGAGAGTGTAGGAGATTGATGGAGAGAAGGAATAGGAGGAGATGGACAAAGAGAGGTGGAGTGTGATATGGGTAGAAAAGGACGAGGAGGAGATGGACAGAGAGAGGGGCAGGAGGAGATGGATGTAGTGGATGAAAGGGGGAAATAGAGGGGGAGGAGGAAATGTACAGAAGGAGAGGGGCAGGAGGACAGATTGAGGGGGTGAGGGGGATGGAGTAGATGGATAGATAGAGTGGCAGGAGGAGGTGGACAGAGAGAGGGGTGGGAGGTGGTGGATGTAGGGGATGTGAGGGGGAGATAGAATGGGAGGAGGAGATGGACAGAAGGGGAGGGGCAGGTGACAGACAGGGGGGGGGGAAGGAGTAGGTGGACAGAGAGAGGGGCAGGAGGAGGTGGACAGGTATTGGGGTGGAGGAGGTGAATAGAGTGGGAAAGACGAGACTTACTAACAGAAGAATTGCAATAGTACATATCAGAGCAATGCCGGCGACTCTGAGGGAATTCTGTAAAAGGAGGTCTTGCGAAACACAGCTTGCTCTGTTCATCCATGAAATCCACAGTGCCGTCTGCACAAAGGGAAAGGCGGCTAAGTTGATGTCACGTTCCTTTACTTCTGGAAGGCATTCAATACAGTTGCACACTATCGTTTAAAAAATATGAGTTTATCGAATATCGGACCAGATTTGTGACTGCATTCGGGGCTTAATAGGAGATAGATTTAGTATGTCGCTCTTAATGGGAACAAATTGGCAGATGTAAAGGTAATTCCTGGACTACACCAAAGTAATGTTATGGGACAATTGCTGTTTACAATGTATATAAATAACCTAGCGGATAACATCTTCCACAGATTTGAGTTTTTTCATATTGGAGGGTTGCAATACCAGGAAACTGTCGCAAAATACAGGAAGACCTATGGCTAATCGAT
Organism: Schistocerca americana; assembly: GCF_021461395.2. Classification (NCBI taxonomy): domain Eukaryota; kingdom Metazoa; phylum Arthropoda; class Insecta; order Orthoptera; family Acrididae; genus Schistocerca; species Schistocerca americana. The sequence goes on from NC_060130.1 coordinate 356,280,974, forward strand.
CACTGGTGTAGGCACTGAACGTAAGTAAATAACATACTGCTCGTAAATAGGCGAAGAGAGCCGCTACTGATGGATTACGATGTTGGTGAAAGATCACCTTTGAGTATATAAGAGTAACTATATCGAACAACCAAAAGTGTAATGACCACATAAAGAAAATTGTAGGAAAAGCAGATGTCAGGCTAAGATTCGTTGCAAGAGTCCTAAGGAAATGTATTTCGTCCACGAAAGAAGTTGCTTGCAAATACACTTGTTCGACCGATTCCTGAGTACAGCCAGAAAGTCGGAGATCCTTATTAGGTTGTCTTAATAGAAGCGTTAGATGGGATCCATCGGACAGCGGTGGTTTTGCCCCGATGTTGTTTAGGCGGCGCAAGAGCGTTACGGAGATGCTTAACAAACTCCATTACCAGTCGTTACAAGAATGACGTGTAACACCGAGAGGGTTACTACTGAAATCGCAGAAGCGTACGTTCGAATATGAGTCGGGAACATATTACTATCTCCCATATGTGTCCCGCGAAATTACCAACACGAGAAAATCAGCGAAATTAGAGCTCATGTGGCAACTAATGAACTAAGGAGAACACATTTCAGTAATTCTTGTTTGTATAATAAAATTAAAAACACAAAAAAATACTTTCCAAATTCGCATTGCCTGCAACAGAAACGCAATGCTTCTTTCATTGTTTCATTCTCAATCAATGCAACACCGTGACTAATTAAGCAACGAACCCAAAATGTACTCTTTAAACTTTTGTTCCGTTGGCTCACTTGGTCTACAGATCATGGCTCCATTTAGTAGACGGAAACAAGAAACAAGAGTCTCTGTACCAGGAGAAGTTAGGTCTTACGGAGCTTTTCCTCAACACAGTCCAACCTGAATGTCCTCATGATTCTATTTCATACACCTCCTCCCTCGCTTTCCCCCTTTTCTTTTGCCTTATCTCGTTTTTTTTCTTTCTTTTTTTTTTCACCCGCAATAAAACGGCGTCCACCCAACACACAATAGTTACGTCAGTGTTCCAGATGTTAGGTAATTGCCGCTACACACAATGCTTTTATTCGTAATGGAGGTGTTAGTCATCAGCATACATGTCAGCCTTACAGCTTACAGTAGTCGTCGTCAGAATAGTGAGATATTCACAGGTGAAGAGGATGCAACGCACAGAGTTTCCAAACTTCCAAGGCTATTCTGAACGGCCATTGAGGAAATCTTAGGATCTTAGAAAAAGAAAGGAGAACCAATAGGTGCTAATGGAGCATACCTGAACCACCTTGTTGTTACTAAAAACGACGTAGTTTTTGCCTACAGTGCTGATAAAATTCAACAGCAAATGCGAGACTAGCTCTGCAGCGAGAATACTCTCCATTCTGGCCGCCGATTCGGATCTCGAACGAAGATGAACTGCTCTCCACCGATCTCAGAAACACAATCTCCTCTCCATCACTCTCTGAAACCGAACAGAATGTTCTTTGCGCCGCTTTCCGAAACCGAATGTTCTCTCAACTACTATGTGGAACAGAATGTTCTCTCGAACCTTTCCTTTCTCTAACCTCGCGTCTCAACAAAATAATTCCGCTAGAAGTCCGAATCAGGCAACCAGGGGTCATGCTTATTTGTTTCACCTATCGGAAGAGGTAAAATTTTCCTCATGACTCCCCTCCTCTCGCCTACGCGTTTCAGAAAGATTCACGCCTCATATTAGTGGCCAGTGAGAGCTGTAGTTCAAATGGCTCTTAGCACTATGGGACTTAACACCTGAGGTCATCAGTCCTCTAGAACTTAGAACTACTTAAACCTAACTAACCTAAGGACATCACACACATCCATGCCCCAGGCAGGATTCGAACCTGCGACCGTAGCGGTCACGCGGTTCCAGACTGAAGCGCCTAGAACCGCACGTCCACTACGGCCGGCAAAGTTGTAGTCGTGGTGTTAGCAGTGAGACATGTGCGAATACTCGTTTCTTGCTTTCAACTCTTCCCACGGTTATGGTAAACAACTTTAGCGTCGGTATGGCAGTCGGAAGCGTATTTTCCTACTTAGTCAGTGGGCTGTCAACCTTCGAATGGCGCCAGTATGTCGCCTGGGGCCTAATCGGGCATAAGTTTCTGAGCTGTCGTTACTGGGCTGGAGCCATCGAGTCTGAAAGAGGTGTGTCCCTGCTGTTAATCAGCGAAGTGCCTACCTCGGTGCATACTACCGAGAACGTAACGTACCGTGACGAAACTCTGCCATTCCTGTAAAGCGACCGTCCTGGGCAGCGTCTCTTTTGAATGCGTTACACGAAGATACTGCGTTGTCTGAGTGACACAAAGAGGACCATCCTGCCCTAAGAGGCACAGAACTCGCTTGCGAAACTCAACCATCCGACATTACCTCATGCGAACGAAAAACTATTGTTTTCAATAAGATCCAGCTTGCTTGTTACTTGGCCTGTGAAGAGGAGTATCAAACTGACTATCTAGATTGTATTACAGGGAGCTAGTTACGAGTGTGACTGCAGGGGTTCTGCTCTCTTCACACTGAAATTACTGGCAGGAACCAGTCTTTATTGAAATTTTGTTTCTATGGGGATCCACAGCCTCTAAATTCTCACCAAAGGAAAACACGGTCCGTAGTAGGGTGTAATGCAAACGATTTTTATTTAAATCATGTGATGAGCAAGCTTTGACAACATCACTCTCATGCATCCATAAAACCAACATGGAAGAGTATCACATTTTCTGCATATATCTCCATACATAAGTAACACATTACTTTACTTACATTACCATACCACCTAACTGTGCAGTATTCCTACTTACATGTAATCCATAATATCATGCATGTAATTAAAACAGTTGCACTGTAAGGTGGTATGTTAATGTACGTTGTGTAATGTATTTCTTATACTTGGCGATTTAAGCAGATGTATGCAGGTTGGTTATACAGGTACAGCAGGTTGGTTATACAGGTACTTGAAAATGACAAGTTGTCGAAATTAGCTAATCACACGATTTAAATAAAGATCGTTTACATTATAGCCTCCAACGGACCATGTTTTGTTTTATTAATCTTAACTGACTTTTAATTACAAGAGGAGGATGTCTTGGTCAAACTGCCAGTGCCTGGAAGCAAGCCAGCATCTTTCCACGTTCCTTTACTCTACCTCTTCGTCGTCTGTTCTCAGATTGTATTTTCATATTAGTTGGATTAGAACGGAAATAAGGTGTGCGAACCCAGATACAGCTATGTAAACATAAAGGAAACAATGGCGTACTTCTTTCCGAGAGGTTGCTTATGTTCGCAAACATTTAGCAAGTGACAAAAGCCAGTGGACAGTGTTGAAAAGCAGAAAGATATGAGAGTGTTCTGGCATGTCTCTCTCACATTATTTTTTTTTAAGCTTTAGATTGTCACTGAGGTTTAGTAACTTTCGCGTCTAAGATCGGACTATTATTGTTATGTGCATGGTTAACAGGTACAATAACCAATTGTTGATAGCATATCGCCATTTTCCCATTACCAGTTGTCAAGTCCTCCATTCAAGGATTTCTCCTCGTGTGAACGCAATTCTCTGTTACTTCCTTGACGTCATCCTTCTAAGAATGGCGTGGTATACAAAGTATTCGTCTTTCAGATTTCCATGCAAATACCTTGTCTGACCACCGTTGGTCTCCTGTTCTCAACAAAGTTCCATACCAGTTTAACGACCTACTTTCAGTTCTATCATTGCTTCTTCCGTCATCATATTTGCTTTTCATTCCTCATTAGTCTTTTACCAGTTTTGTCCATGAGAAGACAAGGCAGTTACTGAATAGGGAAATTACATTGGCGGGTTGAACGTTCGACGTATAATGATTGAATACGCTGAAATATAGACATATCTGAATTGCTAGACATTCAGCTAACCATGCTTAATACGGCAGCATAGACATAAATTAATCCAACATATGCCAATTAGGATCATCATAGCTCTCTCCTTTCGCAGAAATAAATGCACTATTAATAATAAATCATCTTCTTAACTCGATAACAACAGTTCATAAAATGGTTCAAATGGCTCTGAGCACTATGCGACTTAACTTCTGAGGTCATCAGTCTCCTAGAACTTAGAACTAATTAAACCTGACTAACCGAAGGACATCACACACATCCATGCCCGCGGCAGGATTCCAACCTGCGACCGTAGCGGTCGCTCAGCTCAGACTGTAGCGCCTAGAACTGCACGGCCACTCCGGCCGGCAACAGTTCATAATTTATGCCTGATCTTATGAGTCTAAAATACCTGCGTTGACTAGTAATGGCCAGAAAAAGGGTTCGTTGTATGTAGTGGAAGAGGAATATTGTGTAATGAAAGAGGAAAGCTGCAAATACACTACTGTTTCTTCAGCATCAGTGGTACACATGAAGTCATCCTCTCGTTGAAGCAGTTCCCGCTTCAGTCGATTGTCCATGGGAGTACTGACTACAACACGGAGCCCTTTCATCTACGTCAACATGGATACTGTGCGAATCATACTTAAGTGCCTGGCAGAGGGTTCATCAAACCACCTTCATAGTAATTCTGTATTATTTAACTCTCGCACAGCGCACGGAAAAAACGAACATCTGTGTCATTCCGTGCGAACTCTGATTGCTCTTATTTTATCATAATGATGTTCCTCCCTATGTAGGTAGGCGTCAACAAAATATTTTCCCATTCGGAGGAGAAAGTTAGTGATCGACATTTCGTGAGAAGATCCCGCCTCAGCGATAAACGCCTTTGTTTTAATGAAGTATACCCTAAATTATATGCAATGCCCTTGACACTCTCTCCCCTGTTTCTCGATAATACAAAACTTGCTGCCCTTCCTTGTATTTTCTCGATGTACACTGATGAGCGAAAACATTATGATCACCTGCTTGCTTTTGTGTCCGTCTTTGGAACGAAATGCATCACTGGGTCTGCCTGTCAGGGATCCGACAGTTTGTTGGTGGATTTGTGGAGGTATGTGGCATTAGATGACTACGCTCAGGTCATGTAATTCGCGTAAATAACGGGCCGCTGATTCGTGAATGCAGTGATGGCGCGCGGTAGCGTGCCGAATGGGTTCCATAGAATGTACGTCAAGAGAATTTGGTCGCCGAGACATCAACGTGAGTTCGCTATAATGCCCCTCAAGCCACTTTTGTACGGTTCTGGCTCCGAGCACACGGACAATAACACTGCTGAAAGATGACGTCGCCGTCGGGGAACACATCATGCATGAAAGAGTGCAAATGGTTCGCAGCTGTCAGCGTGTCTTCGGTTAATACCACAGGTCCCATGCAAGCAGGAGAATGTCTCCCACAGCATAACATTGCTCCCGCCAGCCTGCGTCCTCGGCGCGCAGCACGTTTCGAGCCGCCGCTCACTTCGATAACGGTGTTTGTGCAGACGACCATCGACTTGGTGTAGCAAAAATGTCATTCACCCGAAGAGTCGACACGTTGCCATTGATCGACGGCGAATCCCGATGGTCCCTTGCCCACTGCAGTCGTAACTGATAATGTCGTCGGGTCAACATGTGAACACGAAGGGGTAGTTTGCTGCGGAGCTCCATGTTCAACTATGTACATTGAATAGTGCTCCGAAACACTTGTGCGTGATCCAGCATTGTGCTTTTTCGGGAGAGATGCCACAGATCTGTTCTACTTTACAGAGCAGACAAACCTCTGAACCCCACATTCTGTGAAGAGTCGTCGACGTCCAACCATTTAGCGTCTAGTGATAGTTTCACTGTCCTACCTCTTTCCGTAGACGCACGTGAACATTCGAGCAGCTTTGCCGTTTTAGAGATACTCGTTCATAGCCTCTGTGTAATGATATTCTGCCCTTTGTCAAAGTCGCTTATCTCAATGGATTTCCTCATTTGTAGTCCACATCTTCACTAGGGTGTTCCCCCTTCCGTGTCTGGTCCGCTTACATACTTTTTTCATCGCGTGCCCGCAACGCCGCGAGGCTGCCTCCGACGTCGTGGTGGGCAATCAACATAATGTTTTGGCTTATCAGTGTACCCCATTAATCCTATCTGGTAAGAAACGCACACCGCGCAGCAGTACTCCATAAGAGCAGGAATAAACGTATTGTAGGCATTCTCTTTAGTAGATCTATTGCATCTTCTAAGTGTCCTGCCAAGAAAACGCAGTCTTTGGTTCGCCTTCCCCACAACATTTTCTATGTGTTCATTCCATTTTCAGTTGTCGGTAATTGTAATTTCTAGGTGTTTAGTTGAATTTACGGCGTTAGATTTGATTGCTTTATCGAGTAATCACCCTGCGAATGAGTTCACGCTTTTCATTACTGCGGGGCAATTGCTAATTTTTGCACAATAGAGATATCTTATCTAAATCATTTCGCGATTGGTTTTGAGCTTCTGATGGCTTTACTAGACGATAAACGACAGCATCATCTGCAAACAACCTGCGACGGATGACCAGATTGTCTCCTAAATCGTAATGCTCATTAGATAGACCAAGGCTCTTGACAGACAGGGGGTGGAGCTTTTGTCTGATGATGATGATGTTGGTTTGTGGGGCGCTCAACGTAGTGGTCATCAGCGCCCGTACAAGTTCCCAGTCTTTCCAGTTCCAATCTCGGCACTTCCCGAATGATGATGCAATGATGAGGACAACACAAATACCCAGTTCCCGGGCGAAGAAAATTCCCGACCCGGCCGGAAATCGAACGCGGGACCCCGTGATCCAGAGGTAGTAACTCTAGACACTTGACCACGAGCGGCGGACTTCTGTTCGAATAATAAGCTGTTGCTGAGCAACTATGTTCGTGTGCATAACCATACGACGTGTGTCAGAACTACTGGTTAGAGCTAAGATGAGAGTGAGGAGATGGGTCCTGGATCTCAGTCGCTTTGTAGCGAGAATATGATTTTGCAGAGGATAACATTTCCATTGTTGTTGGATGGCTGATTCTGCCATTTGGAGGTTTCTACCTTATAATTCCCACCCATGCTGCGGGGTCGCTCTCTTGGCTTTTGTGGATGCCAGAGACGGAATCAACACCCAGTGGATTTATCCTTTGTCCAGCCTTGTTCTTTGTTGTGTCCGTAGTTGTAAGAGAACATCGTAGACACTATAACCATTCAATAAATGAGTAGAACATGAGCATATTTATTTACACTATAAACAAGGCAATATAATATACAGGGTGATTCAGGTGCCCTTACCTATGTCATTTTACGCAACCCGCAGTGTTATACGCGGCCTTCAAAACCATGCGCGAAATTTTCATATTCTCTCGCTCACTACGTGCATTTAGTCCAACAGAAAAAATGAAGAGGACATTTTTGTAGGAAATTTAGTGCAATTAGATTTTGTACTGTGATACGTTTTCGCTGGAGATGAGAATAACGGGTTCAAATATATTTTGATGGTTATTTATACATTTCCAAATTTTCCTGGACATTACCTGTCAAAACAAAGCTGGGAAGAAATGTTGCGGATGCGTTTCAGTGTTCGCTGCAGACAGGGACAAATCGACGCCTGGACAACCAGGTGTTTCATGACCGTGATGTAGCGATACGGAATACATCACTACTCAATATTCACCCTCCTGAAGAAGAGTATCGAGGAACGTCTGAACAGAACAATAAAAGGTCAAATGTGGACGCGTTTTAATCTTCGTGGATCATACAAATGAACAGATATCCTCACATAAATAATTGCTCAGTGTAATCGAACCAAACAACACAGTAAAAATGAGATCAATTGATGTTTGTGATATTGGACTCATGGATACCGTGCACTATCGTATTAAAATGCTGTATCCATGCAAACAAAAATTTAGTGTGGGTGATTTGGTAGGTACCTCAAAACGGAAGACAGCATTTGAGAAATCCTACCTACCAAACTAGTCAACAGAAATATTTTCAGTTTCACAGATGCAAAGAACGAATCCTAGAACTTATATCTCGAAGGTTAGTAGAGGTTAAGAAATCGCAGATTGCTTCTACACTGAGGTGTCGAGTTACAGAAAAGCTCAGAACCAGAGTGTCCCTCGTGGAGAGAGTCATAAAACGTCTTAAAAATAGAGCACTAGTCAAATGGCTTGGTTTTCCCGCAGAACAAAACTGTTGGATTGGTGCTAATGATTTGCTATATAGCGAGGTGCGCATTCCACAACCACCGCGGTAGAATAACATGCATGGTAGAAGACGCCTTAGATGATGTGGTGGCATTCTAAACAAAGTGCCACTGGAATTACACATTCCACGATATAATTACTGTAGACCTGGAACGAAGCCTCAAAAACGCTTGGCACGAGGTGATAAAGGAATTCATCTGCTCAACGAAGTGTTTACGAAACTCTACATTGCATACGCTAGAAATAAAGATCACCCAAGTCGTCTCATTGCAGATAGGATTTTAGCTGATAAGGGTAAGGCGATAAGCAGAAGAAATGATATTTGTATAGGTCAACGCACTGCAGCATTTGTAGGTCATAAAATCATGTGTAAATAATTAAGTTGCGTTTAGGAGTGATGAGTTTCAAGCGAGTTATGAATGCTGCATGTTGTACACTAAGCAAGAATAGGAAGAAGTAGGAGGAGGAGGAGGAGGGTGGGAAGCAGAGGTGTTTGGAGTACTGTATCCTGTAACACTGGCTGAGATTTTTTACATTGTTTTCCAGTAGCATTGGATGAGAATATTTATAATTTTTTCCAGATATATAAATGTACGCTAAAACCTAATGTGGAGATATTTTTTTACTACTAAATTCTACCGTCCCGGTAGCATAGCTTTTACAATGATTCTGAAGGACTGTACACACTTAGAAACTGTTTTTTTTTTACAAAAATAATAGTGCTATCTATATGTACATACACTTAAAAACTAATCTGACTTGGATGGCTAGTAGTGGATGAAATGGTTCAAATGGCTCTGAGCACTATGGGACTAAACTTCTGAGGTCATCAGTCCCCTAGAACTTAGAACTACTTAAACCTAACTAACCTAAGGACATCACACACATCCATGCCCGAGGCAGGATTCGAACCTGCGGCCGTAGCGGTCGCGCGGTTCCAGACAGTAGTGGATGAAAACTTGAAAACTATTCTATTTACAAGACGCACACCGTGCGTAGATGTATATTTACAGGGTACACAGTGTACACATAGACTACCATCAATACATAAATTTACAAATATTTTTTTTCTATTTTTGCTTCTTTTGATAAATATAAATCACTTCTTGCTTACGCTTTTCTAAAACTTTTTCAACATTTTTCTCATACAAATTGTGAGCATATATACATAAATTTTTATCTTCTTTTAATCTTTTATTTTTCATGTATGGTCTGCGTATGTATCTATACACAAGTACATAGTGCATATAAATATTTACAAACACACACACACACACACACACACACACACACACAAACACACGTCAAAAATTACTTTCACTATGATAAAAGAATCATACTGCTACTCTGCAGACACTATCTCTCTCTCTCTCTCTCTCTCTCTCTCTCCCTCCCTCCCTCCCTCCCCCCTCTCCCCCTCACTCATTCTCTCCCTCTCACTCCATCAGAGTCCCTCATCCTTTCTCTCGCCAGAAGTGAGTAGTGTGGGTACGGAACTGTTTCAGTCCCATCATCACAAGTGACCCTTTTATTATCATGAGGCGAGGTGACAGGTAGATTTTAGACTGCAGCACAGTGTACATCTCGTGTCGTCTTGATAGAATACTAGTTTGCCGTACCATATGCGACAGCTGTGGTGCAGCACCGCTAACACTGCCATAGAGGCACTGCAAATAGTCCTCGATAGAGAGAGCTCTTGATGCCATTCAATGCACATCCTTAGCTTGCCTCTGAGTGGCACCTTCCAATGTGCGATACGTAAACATTTTTGATCGCAGACCTACGAATTCCATAACTGGCAATCCATTCGCCTCATGTTTCATAAGGATGATAACTTTCTTGTTCTATGGAACAATACCATAAGGATTATCGGCCATATATGAGTACGTGTCGAATTCATTACTGTGGTATCTCATTACCTCATACGGATTGCAAACTAATAATGAAAGCAGTACATGTGTAGTTTGGATGTGTCTAGTATGCACATCCCTACGTAAATAGGTTTCATAGACTCTAGTGCAGTCTTCCCCATCTCCACAGCAACAAAGTTCTTATTGAATATGGTGACCCGCTAAAATTTGGTCTGGTAATGCATTTTCGTACACCATAACACCCATTCCATTCTGTTCTAATCAAAATTTCACGTCGTTTCCTCAAATTCTCCATTTTTATTGAAAACTGAATTATTCATTAATTTATAAAAATCTTTCTCAGAGTCACATGTCACAGAAGCTCTCTGTCTCGTATTCAAACGAATATAATCCTTCAACCAGGGGGGACTACTTGATGGAGGTAGATCGGGTAATTCTAACTAGCTCCATCCCCAAACTGAGACACCGCTAGAGATTATGATAATGGATAATGTATCTCCACTTATTGCCCAGTGTTGTCATCAGTTTTGGGGTGGAGCATCCTCACAGAACTAGATGCTTTGGACACAGCAGCAAATCGGCGTGCACATCAAGCAAACTAATAGAATGTGTGAGTTCTGCCTCCACCACATATCCTACATCAGAATCAGCCGCCATATCCACCATGATTTTTCCACCTAATCTCCTGCATTTTTCTTCGGGCACCCATTGGAACCCACCTATCAGCAGCGATTGTTGCATTGCATGCCCGTATAAGCTATTGACATCCAAGTATATCATGTAACTCAAATCAAGGGATACGTTCAACCTGTCATCCATCCATGGGTTATTTGCCTTGGCATGCCTGTGGACACATTGGCAAAGTATCCCATGGATCCCTCGCTCAAAGAAAAGAAGTATGTCAGCATTGGTCAATAATCCGATGTTGCACTTCGTTTTTTGAGCATTGTGTCCCAGGACATCCCAGGTGCCATGTAATAAAAGATGGGATCCAGAAAATATGTGGTCATGCATAGACTCCAGAATTTCTCGAAACCAACCGCAAGCAAGTGCATTCCCACCAGACATTCATGGCATGCTCATGCTCTGCATCCGTTATGGCATCGCCTGTGAGATTGCTGGAGAGTGCAGTTATTTTGGGTAGCCTGCTTTCATTGAGTTTGGACGTACTATCCATATACTCATATGGGGAAAAACCCCTTCCTATTCACAAGTTGAAACTTTTCTTCATCGGGAAACGCAGATCGAGTGATATGCATATCCCTCCAAGATAGATTTTCAATGAGTTTCTGGAGTAGCGCCTGCATAAAACGTAGCGTATCAAGGAAGCAGTGCATAATTCTTGGAGTCATTCGTTTACAGAATGAAATGTATTTCTCAACACTCTCCAGTAGGACACTGACCTGATTTTCTTTCTATGCCAAAATCAGCCAAGTGCTCAACTAGAAAGTGAGTGTCATACCCGCTTAAATTACGGAAGAAAACGAGGACGTGGTTCGGTAGCTGGTACTTCAAATTGCACGTATTGTGAGCTGCATCACAGCTATCATGGCAGCCCACAAATATGACAGTCAACTGTGTAATTGTACAAATCATTGTTTTCCTTCGATTTGATCATGGGAACGTTATTGCTGCAAAGCTTATCAACCTCCCATAAAAGTTTTCGAGCTTAGTGCGCACCAAACTACAGGATTATCTCTGACATAAGATTTTTTAGCAGTTAAGACTTGAACAACAGGATGATGCAATTTCTGGCTGCTGTGGACGAGCAGTTCTAGGTGCTTCAGTCTGGAATCGCGCTGCTGCTATGGTCGCAGGTTCGAATCCTGCCTCGGGCATTGATGTGTGTGATGTCCTTAGGTTAGTTAGGTTTAAGTAGTTCTAAGTCTAGGGGACTGATGACCTCAGATGTTAAGTCCCGTAGTGCTTAGAGCCATTTGAACCATTTTGATGATGCAATTTGGTATGCTGCCGAATATGGTACGTGTTTTTCTGCAAATGTGGTGTGTGAGGTCGTGGAGACACCTTCACAGCGTGTCACAGGGGGAGAGTGCATCCAGAATCGACCTGTTATCGATAAAATTGTATTGAGCAACTGTTTAGTACTAAGTCAATTGCATCTCAAATTGTTTAAAGAAACAATGCATACAAAATAAAGACTTACGTCCATCCTCTCAGTCCAGCAGTTAGGCACACACTGAGTCATTTTCTCGCCAACTCCTCCTTCTCGGCCGGCCAGAGTGGCCGAGCGGTTACAGGCACTACAGTCTGAAACCGCGCGACCGCTACGATCGCAGGTTTGAATCCTGACTCGGGCATGGATGTGTGTGATGTCCTTAGGTTAGTTAGGTTTAAGTAGTTCTAAGTTCTAGGGGACTGATGACCTGAGAAGTTAAGTCCCATAGTGGTAAGAGCCATTTGAACCATTTTTGAACCTCCTTCTCGAGCACAGACGTCTAATCCACTGAACACAGTAAACAATTATGTCTGTCCTCCCATTCAGAAGCTAGACACAGACTGAGCCCTTTTCCCACCAGTTTCCAGACGGGGGAGTGGAGGGAAGTGGAGGGGGTGTGGGGTGTGTTTAGGTTAGTGGAGGTAGTCAATTCACCTACTCCTCTGCTAAAATTAGAGGTTCCCTCTATGACGTCACTGCGATGTTGCCACATCTGATTACATCTTGAATGAATTTGGTAACAGTGCAACGTCGGCTGGCACCCCCTTTGCCCCACTACTGTTGTGTGGGGTGGACAAAGACACGATCAATGCTGCAGTCTTTCGCTAATCCATCTAAAACGGGTTGTGGTCGTAGCCTACCAGGCTGGGTTCGGGGCTACATTCCTAAGTGTTTTCCAGCATCAGCTGGACATAATCTTGCGAAAAATTCTGGTAGGAAGCGACGCCTTGAAGAGGATGCTGTTAGTGGGAACAGAAAGTGACCAATCAGAACTACTGATTTCTACTGCTGAAGCTTATTGGTTGAAAGACTGAAATGACTGAAACGTTAAAACGCTTTTACAATTTACTGGGAGCTCCTGAAATGGAGAAGACTGTAGGCAGCCCTCCCAGGTGTAAGAGGCAAGTCTGCATCTCCATCCATACCCCATAAGCCACCTTAGAGTGTGTGGTGTAAGATACCCATGGTACCACTAACATTTTCTTCCAATCATTCGCGAATGGTGTCTGGGAAGAATGACAGTCGATAAGCTTCTATATGAGCTACAATTTCCCAAATTTTTTCAGTGTTGTCATTTCATTAGAGATATTTGGGAGAAAGTAATATCTTTGCTCTTATTCAGACGTTCTCTGTCGGAATTTTAGCAGTAATTTCCTCGACGCACTCTCTTCTAGTAATTGGCACTGGATTACGTCGAACATCTCACAAGGGGAAGCCACGATATTGGGACCACAGATTTACGTCAGACTTTTTACACCTTTAGTAGGCCATTAAAACAACGTAATGTCGAAGTAGTAAGGTGCACTACACACGCAATTCCGAGAAAATCACAAGACAAGTTTAACGCGTCTATTATGTGCCTTACGTATCTGTGCCTAATGCCGGAAGCTTAAGTTCGTGGTGGTCAAGTGATTAACGTTCGAGCTTCTTAAGGCTCACGGGTATGATTTTTAATCTATAGTCTTTTCACCACTGCTCATATATTATTTGCATCCAAACTATCGGAGGAAAGAGAAATATTTCAAAATGCCAACGAGGTGTGTTTTCCCTTAGAAATTCTCAACATTCCCTGTAACTACAGGAAAACTGCATGTATTCGATATAGTAGATGGCTTTTCAATTTATATTTTCCATGTCTATATGACAAATACCATCCTGCAACGTGTGTTGTCGAGAGCACAAAAAATGTTCAAAATGTGTGTGAAATCTTATGGGACTTAACTACTAAGGTCATCAGTCCCTAAGCTTACACACTACTTAACCTAAATTATCCTAAGGACAAACACACACACACACACACATGCCCGAGGGAGGACTCGAACCTCCGCCGGGACCAGCCGCACAGTCCATGACTGCAGCGCCCTAGACCGCTCGGCTAATCCCGCGCACCTTGTCGAGAGCACAAGAGCCGTACATGGCTCTTGTGGTCTGGCACGTTGTGACTAACTATATTACTCAATAACGTCGTTTGCATGGTTATTTATGGAGGTTTGACTAAGGCTTTCCAAGCCTGTCTCTCGTCCTTGAAAATTTAATTAAAAATAGTAAAGAGTCAAATAACATATAAAATTCAGTACAACTTCATGAAAATACACACTTTTTTCATTATATTGCCTCTCAAATGTCATAAATTAAAAAATGTGACAAGTGCTGAAAAAAATATAGATTAGAAAATTATTAGTAGTGAGATTCGATTCATCGCCTCGTTTATGATCTGCTTACTGCGCAAGATCGCTAACTACGTAACCACACAAACTTCGTTCAGCCACCACCTTTCACAGGTACATCAGGTACGTAATAGACGCGTAAAACGTCACTTTCGCTTTTGTAGGAATTGTCAGGGTAGTGCACCTTACTACTTGACATTATGTTGTTTTAATGGCCTACTAAAGGGGTACAAAGTTTGAAGTAAATCTGTGATTCCAACGTCGTGGCCTCGCCTTGTCATTAAGGCACCCATTTCTACTAACCGTACCGGTAACGAAACTTGCCTCTCTTCGTCGGATCTTCTGTATCTCTTCCGTTAGTCCTACCAGGCAAGCGTTCCAGATTGATGAACAATATTCATGAATCGATCGAAATAGTTTCTTGGAATCCATTTTTTCCGCGGATGGATTCAATGCCTCAAGATTCTATCAATCTCAACCTGACATCTGCTTTTCCTACTCTCTGTTTTGTGTGGTCATTCTATTTTAGGTCGCTACGGATATTCGCTTATATGTGCTTTACGCCACTTACTGTTTCCAGTGATTTTTCATCAACAGTGTAATCGATATCTTCACTTATTTTAGCGGAATGAGTTTTAGTTATTTACCGTCCAGGCCAACAACCAGTCGCTGCCACAATCACCGATCCTCCGTAAGCATTCCTGCATTTCGCTGCAATTTTCTGACGGTAAAATCTTACTGTGCACCACAACATCATCTGCAGAAAGCCTCATGGAGTAGCCCACTTTACCCACTCAGTAATGACACAAAAACATTCTCTTCTGGTATACCAGAAGTAACCTTTACATCTGTCGATTTCGTCCCGTTAAAAAAAAAAAAAATAAAAATAAAAAAAGTATCGAGATCTTTCTCCTTGAAAGTCCGGAAACCAGTGAAAAACAAGGTCCGATAATCGAAAAACTCGTATTTTGTTCACTAAATGGCAGTGCTGGACTGCATAGAAAGTCTTCCAGGAGTCACGGAAAATCGCGTGTGTCGTCTTCGCTGGGAGGCTCAAAGCTATCTAATATTTCTTAAGCCGGTAGTTACTGATTCTTGGCGATCAAGCACGTTATTTTTCGATTATCGGAAGTCCTTAAGAATTCAAAAGTGAGTTTCCATGAAGTTCTGTTAAGTCATTTTCCGGTACTCTAGGCGACTGTTGTAGTTTAATGAACCTATACGTGTTGGGTAAACAGAGGCCTGCTTCTGTCTGAATTCCGAAGTTGCTAGGAATCAGCTGTCAGTCGTATTTTTAGTGTTAACGTGAACGTTTGCTGTCACAATGGTCGGATTTAGGAATATTTCTGGATAGAGTTTGGTAGCCACAGGGCAGTTTACTTTGATGTTAAAGTAGGGACAAGCTTATACCTGTCTTGCAGGTCAAAGCCACGCTGGTGACCCTAACTAAGAGTGTTTTTAAGTGAAGCGCTGCAGGAAATTTACCGCAGTTCGCCAATAAATGATTCCTATTTAATATTAGGGAACGTTTCAGTTTGTCCAGAGATGGCTCATTACTCTTCTGGCTCGTGAAAAATTGTGTCAATACGGGCGTGCATATTCTGCAAAGGAATAATGGTGATGGGTGATGTCTGGTTTGTGGGGCGCTCAACTGCGCGGTCATCAGCATCCGTACGAAGTACCAATTTTTACACAGTCCAATTTTTTTTACTCAGTCCAATCTAGTCACTGTCACGAATGATGATGATGAAATGATTATTACAATACAAACACCCAGTGCCCGGGCAGAGAAAATCCCCAACCCGCCCAGGAATCGAACCTGGGACCCCGTGATCCAGAGGCTGCAACGCTCGCCGCTAGACGCATAGGAAGTAGGGAAGAGTGTTTGTACGGTGGATGTTAGTTTGTCCTCCATTTGGTTGAATGCTGTCACGTGCACTTGTTTTCTATTTCACGTTGTCGCTTTCTTTCCTGAAGATCAGGCCGCTATTGCGAAGCGACAGCCACGTTATCTTACAATCAGCTTTCTGTTAGCTTATTGGTTCCGCGAGTGAATAGCGCTTTGCTTGGACCCTGCAGTACATAGTAGGATCTCTGAGTGCTTCTGTCAGATAATTCTCGTTTTGCTCTACCCTTGAAGCCAGAGAGCAACGCCAGGTCGTCAACGTATATATTCTTATTGATAGTGCTGTAATCTGAGTAGGTATTGACGAAAATTCGGCAGAATACGAGGGCGTGCTGAAAAGTAATCCCTACGACTTTTTATTCTGTTCCCAATAACGATTAAGGTATTACACGCCATTCGTGTGACTAGCTCTACTTTCTGGCTTCGGTGACGCAAGCTGCAACCCTCTGCCGCTAGAGGGCTCAAAATTGTAGCGTGTGTAAGGTAACTATGTCGGTGTGTGAAATAGATCGTGCTGTAACACTTTCTAACTGAAGAATTCCAAGTGAAAACCGTAGAAGAATGAAAGCTGCCTACGACGATGACTGTATCGACATTAGTACTGGGCGACGTCGGGATTGTTCGTGCTCGTAATGATGGAAACGTGTGTGACAGAGCTCGTAGTGGACGACCGCGTATGCAACCGACGAGACTCATCGGAATCGGGCTGATGAACTCATCAGATACGAGGGCAGTTCAATAAGTAATGCAACACATTTTTTTTCCAGGCCAATTTTGGTTGAAAAAACCGGAAATTTCTTGTGGAATATTTTCAAACATTCCCGCTTCGTCTCGTATAGTTTCATTGACTTCCGACAGGTGGCAGCGCTGTACGGAGCTGTTAAAATGGCGTCTGTAACGGATGTGCGTTGCAAACAACGGGCAGTGATCGAGTTTCTTTTGGCGGAAAACCAGGGCATCTCAGATATTCATAGGCGCTTGCAGAATGTCTACGGTGATGTGGCAGTGGACAAAAGCACGGTGAGTCGTTGGGCAAAGCGTGTGTCATCATCGCCGCAAGGTCAAGCAAGACTGTCTGATCTCCCGCGTGCGGGCCGGCCGTGCACACCTGTGACTCCTGCAATGGCGGAGCGTGCGAACACACTCGTTCGAGATGATCGACGGATCACCATCAAACAACTCAGTGCTCAACTTGACATCTCTGTTGGTAGTGCTGTCACAATTGTTCACCAGTTGGGATATTCAAAGGTTTGTTCCTGCTGGGTCCCTCGTTGTCTAACCGAACACCATAAAGAGCAAAGGAGAACCATCTGTGCGGAATTGCTTGCTCTTCATGTGGCTGAGGGTGACAATTTCTTGTCAAAGATTGTTTCAGGCGATGAAACATAGATTCATCACTTCGAACCTGAAACAAAACGGCAATCAATGGAGTGGCGCCACACCCACTCCCCTACCAAGAAAAAGTTTAAAGCCATACCCTCAGCCGGTAAAGTCATGGTTACAGTCTTCTGGGACGCTGAAGGGGTTATTCTGTTCGATGTCCTTCCCCATGGTCAAACGATCAACTCTGAAGTGTATTGAGCTACTCTTCAGAAATTGAAGAAACGACTTCAGCGTGTTCGTAGGCACAAAAATCTGAACGAACTTCTCCTTCTTCATGACAACGCAAGACCTCACACAAGTCTTCGCACCCGAGAGGAGCTCACAAAACTTCAGTGGACTGTTCTTCCTCATGAACCCTACAGCCCCGATCTCGCACCGTCGGATTTCCATATGTTTGGCCCAATGAAGGACGCAATCCGTGGGAGGCACTACGCGGATGATGAAGAAGTTATTGATGCAGTACGACGTTGACTCCGACATCGACCAGTGGAATGGTACCGTGCAGGCATACAGGCCCTCATTTCAAGGTGGCGTAAGGCCGTAGCATTGAATGGAGATTACGTTGAAAAATAGTGTTGTGTAGCTAAAAGATTGGGGAATAACCTGGTGTATTTCAATGCTGAATAAAACAACCCCTGTTTCAGAAAAAAACTGTGTTGCATTACTTATTGAACTGCCCTCGTAAAATACTCGGATACCATACTCACAGCTCTCAAGTAAGTGTGGCATATCACGAAAGCGTGTACAGACCATTAGTGCAGAATTGCGGTGCAGAAAACTATGTGCACGGCAGATGACTCGAATGCTCACTCCTGATATGAAACGGAGCACATTGGCACATGACAACAATTTCTTTTGCGTTGAGCGGAAGCTGATGGGTTCATTAACAACACTGTGTCAGGTGATGAAAGCTGGGTTCATAATTTTAACAACGTAAATAAGAGAGCATCAGTGGAATTCCGCCACAAACGGCCATCGACGTCAAAAATATTTAAAACCATGCCATCAGCAGGCAGAGTTATGCTGACAGTGTCTGGGGATCTTCAAGGCGTGGTGCATTCGGAATTCATGCCTAAAGGTACAACCATATTCTCTGCAAGGTACTGCGAGACCCTCACCAAACTGAAAGCACAAATTTGAAGAGTTCGTCCACACATGGAGACCCTCTCATTCAGCAAGACGATGCCCAGCATACACGAGGGCTGCGATATCTGGAACAGTTCGACGCTTTGGGTTCACTGTCATCGGTCATCCTCTATACAGTCCCGACTTGGCCCTATCTGATTTTCATCTGTTTCCAGATTTTGAAGAACACCTTCGAGCACTTCACTTCGATAGTGATGAACCGGTGCAAGCAGAGGTGAGGACGTGACTCCGTCGTCAAAGTCAAATATTCTACATCCACAGCATCCACGAACTGGCTTGTCGGTGGCACAAAAATGTTCGTCGTTAACGTGCCTGTGTTGAGAAATAAATATGAGGACATGAATAAAAATATAGAATGGTAATAAAATGTGTTTTATTTAAAAAGCTTTATAAGTTTTCACATAAAAAATTCGGAGGAATTACTTTTCAGCACGCCCTAGTATATCAAAAAAGAAACAGGTTAGTTTTACAAAAAGCAAAACCAACGGTCTGGTGGTTGGGCGCTCTTTTTAGTTATTTGCAAAAGTTATCCCGTTCCTTCACACATCCTCAATCTCACCATATCAGTTTGCGACAAAACAGGAAAAGACAGCGCAAGTAATAAGTTAGAGGTGGCCAAAACATTTTTCTCGAACTGTCCAGAATATTCTCCTAAAGAACAAGACAAATGCATATACTAGCTATGTGGATTCTCACCAGTAAAAAGACAACTGAGCATTTGTGGGTGTGTTCAAAATGACCACCGGCAGCGGCAGTACACGCTTCCAGTCTGCTGTGGAACAACTGGTGCACACGTGTTAGCGTTTCAGCGGTGATGGCGCAGCAGGCTGCCGTAATACGTCGTTGCGTTTTATCGGGTGTAGTTGCTATGTCTTGTAGAAAGCGTCTTTCAGCTTTCCCCGCAAAAAAAAAGTCTAGAGGCGTCAAATCCGGGTCCTCTGCGTCCAGTCGATCGTTTTGGAAACAATTTGTGAAGACGTGCTATAGTACTTCGCGCGCTATGGGCTGGACAGCCATTATGTTAGAACCAAAGGTCCTCCTATTCTGCAGAGGAACGTCTTCTAGCATCCGTGGGAGAATCTCTGTTAGGAGGCTGTGCTACTTATGCACGTTCAGTGTTCCGTCTATGAAACACAGGCCTATGAGCTGGTGGTTCACTGTCCCACACCACACGTTTACACTACACCGGCATAGACGTTCCACCTGACGAATCCAAAGGGGACTGTCAGCATACCAATAGTGCGTGTTTCGGCGGTGAATATGGCCACGATTGGTAAATGTGGCTTCATCACTAAACAAGATACATGTGGAGTATCCTGTCTCAGCGCGCATGTACAGAAGTTAACACGAGTCTCATAATCGTTCCCATGCAGCTCTTGATGGAGAGAGATGTGTTAGCGATGGCACCTATGTTTATGGAGAATGGGTGGGTCACTTGCCAGCCGCCCGGAGTGGCCGCGCGTGTCACGGACTGCGCGGCCCGTCCCGCCGGAGTTTCGAGTCCTTCTTTGGACATGCGTGTGTGTGTTGTTCTTAGCATAAGTTAGTTTAAGTAGTGCATAAGTCTAGGGACCGATGACCTAAGCAGTTTGGTCCCTTAGGAATTCACACATTTGAAATTCATTTGCCTGTCTTGTACCACTTCCTCGTGCCATTGTACGGGACCTGACGTGCGGATCAACTGCAACAGCAGCAAGAACATTCAGTTCCTCCTCTTGTGTCGTCACTTGTTTACTTCTGTTATATTGTCTAGGGGCTACACAACCATTTACAAGTAACTATTTGAAGAGCTTGATAAATAACTGCAGAGATGGTTGGCATGTATTTGGGGTGTCTTGCCGCATACACCGTACCAAAACGAACTGCATTTCATTCTTGTTGCTATGTTATCCCTTACCTTAGGTTTTACTTTCTGAGGTCGTATTTTCCCTCTTTTCCTGCTTTCTTTGAGTGTGTTTTTCAGTTTTATTAGGTCTCTCCAAATTCGTTCCTTTTACTGTGTGTCAGGGCGCTGATGACCTCGATGTTGAGCGCCCATAAACCCCAACACACACACACACACACACACACACACACACACACACACACGAACTGCATTTTTCCTACATCTGCATACACCATGAAAATGTCGGGTTTTTCGCCATTGGTAAAGCTCATCGTCCACTCACGACATACTGCTTGCACTGTCGCACACTAACTGACTAGCCGGCCGCGGTGGTCTAGCGGTTCTGGCGCTGCAGTCCGGAACCGCGGGACTGCTACGGTCGCAGGTTCTAATCCTGCCTCGGGCATGGGTGTGTGTGATGTCCTTAGGTTAGTTAGGTTTAACTAGTTCCAAGTTCTCGGGGACTTATGACCTAAGATGTTGAGTCCCATAGTGCTCAGAGCCATTTTTGAACTAACTGACTAGCGAGTCGCAGTGTGTTCAAGGAACATACAAGCACAGTGTAAGCAAACGTAACAACATCATACCTGGCAAAAGGTTGAATGGCACAAACAAGTGCCTGTGTGGAAAGTTTTCAAAATACGATATTTCGAAAACGACTCTCACTAGAATTCTTCAATAAACACCTGTGAGTGTCTATTTTACCCTACTTTTAGTTTGTTAATGTCAATATGAGTGTTCCCTTTAAATAAATATGTGTTTACACACAAAACACACTGTCTAAGAATTATTACAGTCTGTTGATTGGTTAACAGTACGAGCCACTGACTACTAATCCATTCTGTGAAAAGAGCACATCAGCAGCACTTTCCATTTCACACACCTCCACGTGTTTAAGTGACTAGTTGAATCCAACAACAACCTACGAAATCACCTAAATTTCAAAGTATTCAACACCTGCGACATTAAAATAAAATTCATGATTCAAATGGCTCTAAGCACTCTGGGGCTTAACATCTGATGTCAACAATCCCCTAGACTTAGAACTACGTAAGCTAACTAACCTAAGGACATCACACACATCCATGCCCGAGGCAGGATTCGAACCTGCGAACGTAGCAGCAGCGCGGTTCCGGACTGTAGCGCCTAGAACCGCTCGGCCACAGCGGTTGGCAATAAATTCATCACACAAACTATGCAGTAATGAATGATGTGACCAAAGTCAGGGGATACTTCCTGATATCGTGTCGGACCTCCTTTTGTCCGGCGTAGTGAGTCAACTCGACGTGGTATGGGCTCACGAAGTCGTCAGAAGCCCCCTGCATTAGTACTGAGCCATGCTGCCGCCATGGTGTTGCCGATGCGTGATTTTGTGCACGAACTGACTTCTAGATTATGTCCCATAAATGTTCGATGGGATTCACGTCGGGCGATGTGGGTGGTCAAATCAATCGCCCGAACTGTCCAGAATATTCTTCTAACCACTTGCCAATAGTTGTGGCTCTGTGACAATTCCATCGTTGTTTAGGTACATGACGTCCACGAATGGCTGAAAATGCTCTCCAAGTTCCATGTAAACACAGCCCACACCATTATGGAGTCACCACCATCCTGTGCAATGCCTTGTTCACAACGTGGGCCCGTGATTTGGTGGTGTCTGCGCCTCACTTGAACCCTACCATCAGCTCTTTCCAACTCAAAGCGGGGGCATCTGACCAAGCCACGGTTTTCCAGTCGTCTGGGGCCCAACCGATATGGTCACGAGCCCAGGAGACCGTTGCAAGCGATGTCGTGCTGTTAGAAAAGGCAGTCGCCTCGATCGTCTGTTGCCATAGCCCATTAAAGCCAAATTTAGGCGCACTGATCTAACGGTTACGTTAGCCGTAGGTCCCACATTGATTTGAGCGGTTATTTCACGCATAGTTCGATGTCTGTTAGAACTGACAACTGTACGCAAACGCCGCTGCTCTAGGTCGTTAATTGAGGGCTGTCGTTTACCACTGCGTTGTTCGTGCTGAGAGGTAATGCCCGAAATTTGGTATTCTCATCGCACTCTTCACATTGTGGATCTTGGAATACTGAATTCCCTAACGATTTCCGAAATGAAATGTCCCATGCGTCTAGCTCCAAGTACCATTCCCAATTCAAAGTCTGTTAATTCCCGTCGTGGGCCATACTCACGTCGGAAACCTTTTCGCAGGAATCACCTGAAAACAACTAACAGATCCGCCTATGCACTGCCCTTTTATACCTTCTGTACGCGATACTACTGCCATCTGTAAATGTGCATATCGCTATTCCACGGCTTTCGTCACCGCAGTGTCACTTCATGCTTCAGTTAGACTGACACAAATTCAATCGTTAGCTAAACTATCGGGGAGATATGAAACTTCCTGGCAGATTAAAACTGTGTGCCCGACCGAGACTCGAACTCGGGACCTTTGCCTTTCGCGGGCAAGTGCTCTACCAACTGAGCTACCGAAGCACGGCTCACACCCGGTACCCACAGCTTTACTTCTGCCAGTAACTCGTCTCCTACCTTCCAAACTTTACAGAAGCTCTCCTGCGAACCTTGCAGAACTAGCACTCCTGAAAGAAAGGATATTGCGGAGACATGGCTTAGCCACAGCCTGGGGGATGTTTCCAGAATGAGATTTTCACTCTGCAGTGGAGTGTGCGCTGATATGAAACTTCCTGGCAGATTAAAACTGTGTGCCCGACCGAGAGTCGAACTCGGGTTGGTGCTCAGTTGGTAGAGCACTTGCCCGCGAAAGGCAAAGGTCCCGAGTTCGAGTCTCGGTCTGGCCCCCAGTTTTAATCTGCCAGGAAGTTTCATATCAGCGCACACTCCACTGCAGAGTGAAAATCTCATTCTGGAAACATCCCCCAGACTGTGGCTAAGCCATGTCTCCGCAATATCCTTTCTTTCAGGAGTGCTAGTTCTGCAAGGTTCGCAGGAGAGCTTCTGCAAAGTTTGGAAGGTAGGAGACGAGGTACTGGCAGAAGTAAAGCTGTGGGTACCGGGCGTGAGTCGTGCTTCGGTAGCTCAGTCGGTAGAGCACTTGCCCGCGAAAGGCAAAGGTCCCGAGTTCGAGTCTCGGTCCGGCGCACAGTTTTAATCTGCCAGGAAGTTTCATATCAGCGCACACTCCGCTGCAGAGTGAAAATCTCATTCTGTATCGAGGAGATACTCTTACGAGCAAGCAATCTTACCAAGCTCCCAGCGAACAGTGACGAACTCCACTCACGGAAGTGACCAAAGAGAAGGACCACTGTACTGTGCGAAGAAACACAAAAGGTAAACAGAAACCTCTTTGCTACCCGCCAAGCACCTACTGAAGTTGGGCATACTGTCCCAGTACCAGACTACTCTAACTACCGCGGTTATGCACATAGAATTCGTAACTGCACACATACGTTCATTCGTTTTATTATTCCAGGAGGGAAAGAAAAGGACAGGCACGGTGGAATACGGCAGTGAGGCGTAAACATGAGTGTGGGACTCAGAGAATTTGCTAAATTTAATGGGCTTAGTCGTGCATCTGAATTCCACTATTAACAGACAAGTTAAGTATAAAATATGAAAAACGTGTGAACTTTGGTCGATATCAATGCACTCAGCCGCTCACTCTTTTTATACCGGACGAAATTTACTAATTACACCATAAATTAAAATGTCAGAGATACTGAGTTAAGGTAACTTTAAATAAAATCGCAGGAAGAGGATCACACAGAGACCCTTCAGTGTGACTCTCCCTCTTTTAAGTTGAGGACTCAGAGTAGTTTGTGTAATATGTCAACATATTTGTATTTTGTATTGTATTATGCCAACTTGGCCGGCCGGTGTGGCCGTGCTGTTCTAGGCGCGTCAGTCTGGAACCGCGAGACCGCTACGGTCGCAGGTTCGAATCCTGCCTCCGGCATGGATGTGTGTGATGTCCTTAGGTTAGTTAGGTTTAAGTAGTTCTAAGTTCTAGGGGACTGATGACCTCAGCTATTAAGCCCCATAGTGCTCAGAGCCATTTGAACCATTATGCCAATTTGTTATTGACTTAGCCTAATATATATAACTATTAAAGACAGTTATAAGTTACTGCCTTAGTTAAAATACGTAAACTTTTTGAAAGTTGTAAGTTTTTGTCAGCAGTTTATTTTAGCACCAGTGAGTTCATGAAACTTCCCCCCCCCCCCCCCCCCCAAATCCCTTCTGCCACCAGTATTAAAAAAAAAAAAATAAATAAATAAAAAATAAATGGCGTCTTAGGTATAACAAAAGAATCCAATGTTAAACCAAGAAGGTTTAAGGTTTAACAGATCCATCCAACGAGGACCGGCACATTTCGTCAGGGGATTGTTTAGCGGGACTTGAACGTTTTGGAGATATTCAACAAAGTCCAGTGGCAGACACTACGGGAGAGACGCTGTGTATCATGGGGAGGTTTACTATTGAAATTTCGAGACAGCACGTTGCGGTAAGAATCAGGCAACATATTACTACTTCCCACATGTATCACACGAAATTATGGGAACAAGGAAATCCGAGAAATTTGATCTAATATAGAGGTTTCGAGCGGTCTAAGGCGCTGCAGTCATGGACTGTGCGGCTGGTCCCGGGGGAGGTTCGAGTCCTCCCTCGGACATGGGTATGTGTGTTTGTCCTTAAGGTAACTTAGGTTAAGTAGTGTATATACGTAGGGACTGGTGACCTTAGCAGTTAAGTCCCATATAGAGGTTTACCGACAGTCGTTATACCCACGCACCTTCCGCGAATGGAACAGAAAATCATGGGAGCTTAGAGGTATCAGATGTGTCCACCGCCACACACCGTAAGGTGGCTGGTATTATAGGTTTAGACGTAGGTATTATCCATACCGAAACCAATTTGAAGGTGAATCACTATTTAAGTCCGTCTTCAGAGGTTTTGATAGTTTCACACGCTCTCCTCGTCCATTCTACTTTAGTAAACGTTATCTCAGATAAACAATCGTTAATTAGCTCGAATACGCTGAAAAAATATTACGTGGTGGGGCTGAGGCGCAGTGAATGACATGTGTCACATAAACGCGTTACTCACGCTTCCGTCTTTCGTAGTGGCCGGCACACAAGGCTGGCTCTGTATTCCAGACACTAGCCTCTGTTTAAAAGAAGCCGAGCTGCCAGGAAGACAATGCGGCCACTGATTCCAGCGGCGGTGGATAAGCTTAATAACTCGCACCATTACTGCCGCAACACTTGGGCGCAGCGTTTTACGGCCTCCGGCGCTATTAAAGCCGTTTCTTTGAGCTGCTGCAGCTTTGGGCTTTCACTTATTTATGAGGCAGAATTAATCCGAAGCGCTTGAGTTATAGCAGCTCGCTCTGATGTTACATTTCCTGCAAGAGCAGTCTTCTAGACGAATCGCATTTTCTAACTAGGCATTCAGAAGCTGATTAAATTATGTCGCAGTCTCGTACATCGTGCTCTTTTGATATAGCCTAACGAAGCACTGTGGAGTAACAGGACTGTATGCTGCTTCATATAGGCACTGCATTACAATGGAGTAAAGCAGAATGGAGCATGATCGCTTTCAGTTTAGGATTCAGTGTGGCAAAGTACTCTGAAGGAATCTTTATTAAATTTTCACGTGTACGAAGACACTCTTGTATTCGCTGTGGCAAGGAAACAGAGGGCCTATGGATGTCACATTGATCAACTTCTTGCCATGGCCGAAAGACAGAGGTTGGACAGAACTATGGGAACACCAAAAAAAAAAAAACACATTACCTTGCCCAATTAGATACAGAAAACCCGTTGGCATTCAAAACAGCTTCCAATCGTCTCGAAATGGGTAATTGCAAGTCATGAATTGTTTACAAGGGAATCTTATACCATTATTTATGCAAAATAATAGCAAGTTCAGGTAACGATAATGGAGATGGATAGCGTTTACGCACCCTTATCTCCAAACAATACCACAAAGGCTCAATAATAATAGACCTGGTGACTTTGATGGCCTCACAAAACCAGACCTGGACGATGCAAGCTGTGTGACCAGGGGCCCTGTCGTCACGGAACAGGCCGGCCGGTGTGGCCGAGAGGTTCTAGGCACTTCAGTCTGGAACCGAGCGACCGCTACGGTCGCAGGTTCGAATCCTGCCTCGGGCATAGATGTGTGTGCTGTCCTTAGGTTAGTTAGGTTTAAGTAGTTCTAAGTTCTAGGGGACTGATGACCACAGATGTTAAGTCCCATAGTGCTCAGAGCCATTTGAACCATTTTTGTCACGGAACACAGCATCACAATTGGGGAACATGCGTTGTACCGGGAGCGACCTGATCAGCCAAAATAATTACATAATCGCTTGCAGTAAAGCGACTTAGCTATGTCACCATGGACCCCATGGAATCCCACGATACGGTTGCCCAAACCATCAACAAATCCCAGCCATGTTTCATTCTTGGGACGTAAACTCGGCGAGAAGTTGGAAACAGTATATAACAAGACTCATCAGACCAAATGGCTTTCTTTCATTGTTCCAGAGTCCAGGTTTATGGCTTCGACACCACGTTTCCCTGTTACAGGCATTTGCATGACTGATGAGAGGTTTTGTAGTTCCAGCTTGCCTTGCAATTCTCTGCTTATGGAGCTACCTTCGTGCCGGCCGAAGTGGCCGTGCGGTTAAAGGCGCTGCAGTCTGGAACCGCAAGACCGCTACGGTCGCAGGTTCGAATCCTGCCTCGGGCATGGATGTTTGTGATGTCCTTAGGTTAGTTAGGTTTAACTAGTTCTAAGTTCTAGGGGACTAATGACCTCAGCGGTTGAGTCCCATAGTGCTCAGAGCCATTTGAACCATTAGCTACCTTCGTGTTGTTTTGATGTTGACGAGGTTCGTGCGTGTTCTGACTCAGTGGATGATGTTTTTCCTCTTTCCCTGTATGCGGTATAAATATTCGATACATTACCGCTTGAAACAACAAAAACTTTAGCTCCCTTGGTTACGGAAGCACCCACCATACGAAAACACTCGATCTGCCCACATTCAAATTCAGTTAGCTCCGACACAATGGGGTCACAACTACGAAGAACACTCTTCTGACCACAACTAACACTTGAAACGTATTAAGGACATTACAAAAGTGCGTGCAATGAGTGCAACGTCAGAAAAAATCTTTTTTAAATATTTTATAATTAGGAAGCACCTTTTACAATATTAACT
Source organism: Schistocerca americana (assembly GCF_021461395.2). Taxonomy (NCBI): domain Eukaryota; kingdom Metazoa; phylum Arthropoda; class Insecta; order Orthoptera; family Acrididae; genus Schistocerca; species Schistocerca americana. The sequence goes on from NC_060130.1 coordinate 356,308,813, forward strand.
ATTTCACGAGACGCATATTTTTTGACGTTGGTGAATTATTCGTTTGGAACTTTCAGCACAGTTGCTCCGCATGTTATTTATCAGAATTATTTGTTATGCGTGGCACTCTACAGCTCACATATACTTCATAAATGACATTATTAAAAACAGCTTGAAGTCGTCTACGAATTATTTAGTATTCGACCGGTATTCGGGAGTAGTTGATCATCAAGGATCTTGTTGTATTCTTCATTCCAAAGACTGGTTTGATACAGCTCTCCACGTTGCTCTATCCTGTGCAAGCCTCTTCATCTCAGAGTAACTTCTGCAACCTACATCCATCTGAACCTGCTTACTGTATTCAGCTCTTGGTCTCCCTTTACAATTTTTAACCCCACTTCCCTCCAGTAGTAAATTGGTGATTCCTTGATGTCTCAGAATTGTCCTACCAATCGATCCTTTCTTTTAGTCAAGTTATCCCGCAAATTTATTTTCTTGCTCATTCTATTCAGTACCTCCTTACTGGTTACATGATCTACACACATAATCTTCAGTTTTCTTCTACAGCAACCATTTCAAAAGCTTCTATTCTCTTCCTGTCTCAACTGTTTATCATTCATATTTCACTTCCATAATAGACTAACTTCCAGCACAGTACCTTCGGAAAAGACTTCCTAACACTTAGATCTATACTCGATGTAACAAATCTGCTTTCTTCAGAAACGCTTTCGTTGCTATTGCCAGTCTACATTTTATGTCCTGTCTACTTCGGCCATCATCAGTTATTTTACTGACCATTAGCAAAATTCATCTACTTCTTTTAGTGCCTCGTAACCTAAGCTAATTGTCTCGGCGTCACATGACTTGATTCTATCACATACCATTATTCTTTTCTTATGTTCAGCCCATTTCCTCCTTTCAAGACACTGTCCATTCCGTTCAGCTGAACTTCCAAGTCCTTTGTTGTCGCTTACAGAACTACAATGTCATCGGCAAACCAAAAAAGTTCTTACTTTTCTCCCTGAAATTTAATTCCTACTCCAAATTTTTCTTTGGATTCCTTTACTGCTTGCTCAGTGCACATATTGAATAACATCGGAGATGCGCTACAACCGTCTCACACCCTTCTCAACCACTGCTTCCCTTTCATGCTTCTCCACTTTTACAACTGCCATCTGGTTTCTGCACAAGATGTATATAACCTTTCGCTCCCTGTATTTTATCCTTGCCTCCTTCCGAATTTCAAAGAGTGTATTCCAGTCGACGTTGTCAAAAGCTTTCCTCAAATCTACAAATCCTGTGAACGAAGGATTGTCTTTCCTTAACCTATCTTCTAAGATACGTCGTAGGATCAGTATTGCCTCACGTGTTCCTGCATTTCTTTGGAATCCAAAATGAACTTTTCCGAGGTTGGCGTATACCAGTTTTTCCATTCTTATGTAAATAATTACTGCTAATAATTTGCAAAAATTTCGCCTGTCTCATACGTCTTGCACACAAAATGGAATATTTTTGTTATGGCGGGCTATCCTAAGGACACCAATATTCTGAGGGAGTGTCTTCTACTTCAGGGGCCTTGTTTCGACTAAATTCTTCTCGCGGTATCATATCTCTTATCTCATTTCAGCTTTCCTTTCTATAATATTGCGTTCAAGTCTATTTCCTTGTATAACCCCTCAAATTGCATTAGAGTTGCCATCATGAACACTGTCTAGCAACTGTAGCTATACTTTTGTCACGGGGAAATCCTCAAAAATATAACGACGTAAACACATGGAAGGTATGCTAGCTTCAGCAGAACACCGACAGCTACAACTGATAAATATGAGCTTTTGCATACGTAAAAGACACTGGTGCCTTTGTCACGTGTCGACTAATAAATAATTTTTAGGAAGCTTAAAAGCTGTCTTTTAAAATCCGTCGTTTATTCTGTATCTGGTGCAACTGCTTCTATCGGCAGGATACGTTTGCCAGCAAGTCGGGATCAAGTTTCTACATTGCAATAATTGTGAATGTGTTCAAATGAGGGCCGCTAGCATCGTTTCAATCAGAAAACCAACCCTGCCCCGCCCGTCCGAGACTACATGCTATCTGAAGCACTACGACGAGTGCCAGATCTCACCACTAGACCGGGAATGTTACACTGAAAACAGCCTCCGCTTAATCTCCAACTGATTCCTTGCAACATCCGCGGATCGCGGGTATGCGATTTAAAAGTAAGAGAGCCAGATGTTCATTCGCGTTATTAAATCACAGTGAATCCCGTTTGTTTGACCAGAACGTTGTCCAGCACCTCATTCCATTCGCACAATTATCAAACTCAAAAATACTACCGAATAATAACAAGCAACTGTGCATAAACTATACGCTTTCGAAAATTGGAAGTGACGATGGAAACGTAATGGCGATTTCTGGCTAAAAGTCAATGCTGTTGACCAAAATTTTCGCCTTAATAAAATGAAAACTGCCGTCCATTCCGCATCCGGTGGTACGCCGAAAGCTTGTATCTTCCATGACGGCGACGATCGACTTCCCGAATTGGCGTGTTCAGAACAGTGTGGTTACTATCTGACTGGCTTCTTTCTTAGTAACTGTGTTCACATTGACACTGTCGTCTGTTGTCTGGCTCATGCCAGGAATTCGAAATTCGCCTTGTGAAGTTCTTCAGTACTAAGGGGAACACGTGTAGAATCTGTGGGGAAAATATTCAGCTGTTCAAGCATCTCGCCGAACGGCATCTCTGTTTGCAGTGAAAAAATTCTGTACATGCCTTCCACCATTGAGCAGCTTCCCGTAATATAGTTATGCGCGGCGAATGACGGCGATGAAGAACGTTCACGTCCGCGAGCAAAACGACGGCAAATTGCGCGAGCGTCTAGGGAACGCTTGGCACTGTCATAATTAAATAAAATTCCGTTCACGCAGCAGCAGTCTCCCGCGGCGCATTTAATATACGTAAAACCATTTCCCGGATTAAAATCGGGCCATTTTCTGCTCTGAAAGCCCAACACACGCAGTCTCCGAAATGATGAGTTTCTGTCAAACGTTAACGTATTCACCTTATTCTTGCCCCACCTATTTAGTCAAACTGGGAATATACTATCTGGTCAAAAGTGGACATTGATGATAGGGCACTTCCACTCTTCGCCTTTAGCCGGCCGGTGTGGCCGTGCGGTTCTAAGCGCGTAAGTTTAGAACCGCGTGACCGCTATGGTCGCAGGTTCGAATCCTGCCTCGGGCATGGATTTGTGTGATGTCCTTAGGTTAGTTAGGTTTAAGTAGTTCTAAGTTCTAGGGGACTGATGACCTCAGTAGTTAAGTCCCATAGTGCTCAGAGCCATTTTTTTGAACTCTTCGCCTTTACGGCGGCTTCAACTCGGTTGGAGACGCATTCACTGAGATATCTGAATGACTGTGGAGCAATAGTAGCCCAATCTGCCCCATGAGCTGAAACCAGAGAAGGTAGTATTGTTGGAGGCTGGGATACGGAGCGAAGTCGGCGTTCTGACTCATACCAAAGGTGTGTATTCAGATCCAGACTCTGGGCAGGCCAGTCCATTTTAGGAATTATATGGTCCACAAGGCACAGCCTCATTGATGCTGCTTTATGACAGGATGCATTATCTTGTTTATACAATCAATCATCATCTCAGAACTGTTCGAATACCGTACGCAATCATGGTTCTGTGAAATGTCTTCATCTCCTTCCATTCCTTCCGCCGGAGGTTCGAGTCCTCCCTCGGACATGGGTGTGTATGTTGTCTTTGGCGTAAGTTAGTTTAAGTAGTGTGTAAGTCTAGCGACCGATAACCTCAGCAGATCGGTCCGTTAGGAATTCACACACATTTGAACATTTTCTCCTTCCGCGTTTTGGGTTTTCTTAAGAGCAATAAGGGGACGACCCCCTAAAGACGAAAATCACCCTCATGCCATGACACCAACTTCTCTGTGTCTCACTGATGGCACTAAATACACTGAAGCGCGAAAGAAACTGGTACAGGCATGTGTATTCAAATACAGAGGTATGTAAACAGGCAGAATACATCGCTGCGGTCGGCAACGCCTATATTAGACAACAAGTGACTGGAGCAGGTGTTGGATCGGCTACTGCTGCTACAATGGTAGGTTATCAAGATTTAAGTCAGTTTGAACGTGTTTTAGTCGGCGTACGAGCGATGTGACACAACATCTGCGAGGTAGCAATGAAGTAGGTCTGGTACTGAGCGCCAGACGGCATGGGCCTCGATTACCACTACAGGTCTCTACAGCCGTCGCGCCGTAAGCTGTGGCTGCGCACGTTCCTGGCTCGTGTATAACGTGAGGGCGCCAAGTTGGAGCACGTGGTCCCAGCAGCCAATAGCGACGTACCGTATCCTCTATATAAGCGCCTACCTCTCGGTCAGCTAGCTCGCTTGTGTCGCCCATCCTCTCCCACCCCCGCCCGCTGCCGCGCCTGTATTCCCACGTCCCACTCGGTCTCCATCTCTCCACCCTCCTTACCCTCTCCCAAGGTGGCTTCCGCCAGCTCCCCCTCCCTGATGATGTCCTCCTCACCTCCATCTACCCCTCCTATCAACTCTGATCCTCCCCCCACTTCCTGTGTCTTTTCCTTTAGGCATCCTCCCTCCCTTCTCTCTCCTTTTCCCCCCATCCCCCTTCCTCCACCCCTCTTCCCCCGGGCTTCCCCTCCCCCTTCCTCCCCTGCCCGTGGCATCTCTGCTCTCCCCTCTCCCTCTCCCCCCCCCCCTCCTCCTCTCTTGGCAGGTCCCCGGACTCGTACACCCTCAGTGAACATTCGCGTGCCGGCGATCAACGCCTCGTGTTCCTGTGTGTGCCGTCGTTTGTGTTTAAGTGGTTCAGTGTTATTAGTTTTGTGCATCTACGTTCGCGAGTGATAATTTTCGTCTATGTATGTGTCCAAGTGTCTGAACAAATTTTCTCTTGGACTCTACGCCCGTGAACGGCTCCATGAATTTTAAAAAGTGTTTGTCTCTGTTTATATGTCCACCATGTTTTCCTCTAATTGTCTTCATTTGCCTCTTTTGTGTTTCTCTATGGCCAAAGAGCTGCTGCTGGCCTGCCTGTAAACAGGTTTAAAAATAACAATAAAGGAAAAAAAAGGTCAGCTAGGCAGTCTCAATTTCGTGGACTCTATCGACATCTCGACAACAGCGTGCTTACAGCCCTTTATTTTCGTCACTAGTGGACGTTGTGGGTCGTTTGGTTGTCTCTTGTCTCCCCGTTGCTTCTTGCGTGTTGTTGTAAGGTCTCGCTCGGTCGTCCGTCGTTGTTCGTGTCCGTCCTTTCCCGTTCGTTTGTTGTTCGGGGACCGCTCCCGTTTGGTCACGCCGCGCTTCGTTCTCGGTAACCCCGCGACCGTTCCAGTCGCGGTTACAACAGTGGGCGCTTTCCCATACGACCATTTAACTAGTGTCCAGTGAGTTTGAGGAATCCGGTAAAACATCACATCTCTGACATTGCTGCGATCGGAAACAGATCCTGCAAGAACGGGACCAACGACGACTGAAGACAATCGTTCAACGTGACAGAAGTGCAATCCTTCCGCAAATTGATGCAGATTTCTGTGCTGGACCATCAACAAGTGTCAGCGTGTGAAGCATTCAACGAAACATCGGTATGGGCTTTCGGAGAAGAAGGCCCACTTGTGACTCTTGATGACTGCACGACTCAAAGCTTTACGACTCGCCTGGGCCCGTCAACACCAACATTGAACTGTTGATGGAAACATGTTGCCTAGTTAGACGAGTCTCGTTTCAAATTGTATTGAGCGGATGGACGTGTACGGGTACGGCGTCAACGTCATGAATCCAGAGACTCTGCATGTTTGCACGAGACTGTTCAACCTGGAAGAAGCTCTGTAATGGTGTGGGGTGTGTGCATTTGGACTGATATATGACCCTGATACGTCTACATACGACTCTAAAAGGTCACACGCACATGCCGGCCGGTGTGGCCGTGCGGTTCTAGGCGCTTCAGTCTGGAACCGCGTGACCGCTACGGTCGCAGGTTCGAATCCTGCCTCTGGCATGGATGTGTGTGATGTCCTTAGGTTAGTTAGGTTTAAGTAGTTCTAAGTTCTAAGGGACTGATGACCACATATGTTAAGTCTCATAGTGCTCATAGCCATTTGAACCATTTTTGACACGCACATAAGCATCCTGACTGATCAGTTGCATCCATTTGTGCCCATTGTGCATTCTGATGGACTTGGGAAACTCCAGCAGGACAACCACACACGTCCAGAATTGCTACAGAGCGGCTCGAGGAACACTCTTCTGAGGCTAACACTTCTGCTGGCTACCAAATTCCACAGATATGAACATTATTGAGCATATCTGGGATACCTTGTAATGTGCTGTTCACAAGAGATCTCCACCCCCTCGTACTCTTACGGATTTATGGAAAGCCGTGCTGGATTCATGTTTTCACTTTCCTCCAGCACTACTTCATACATTAATCGAGTCCATGCCACGTCGTGTCACGGCACTTCTGCGTGCTCACGGGAGCCATACACGATGTTAGGCAAGCATACCAGTCTCTTTGACTCTTTCGTGTATGATGGCAGGTTAATGTTTTCCATGTATTCGCCGAACCCAAAACCTCCTATCGGATTGATGAGTCACCACCCCAAATCACTCGTTCAGCTGCCCAGTGGCGTCGCCCTTGACACCACCTCAAGTGTCGCCTACTATTGGCAACATACATGTGTGGCTTATGAGGATTGAGGAGCTGCTCGACTATTGGACCCCCTTCTTTTTGAATCCTTATGCACAGTTACTGTGGACTGCTGGTATCATATGCAACTCACTTCCGTTAATTTCATGCGCTTTTTCAAACCATCATCCACCATGTTCGACAGCCCCTGTGTGTCAGTACATGAGGTCTGACTGGTCTTGGGTTAACTGTCGTTGTTTCTTCGTGTTTCCACATCACAGTCACATAACCAACATTCGACTTGGGCAGCTTTGGAAGGGTTGTAATGTCCTTTATGGATGTGTTAATCTGCTGATATCTAAGGACTTGTGTAAGTAGGCTGTTTAGATTTTTATGTTGGTAACGCCACGTAGCGCTCTGTATGTAAATCATTGACTATGCTGTGTGCAGTCTGTGGCTGGTTGGACTCATTGTTGGAATACTCGCTTGTGTAGTGTGGGGCAGTTGGATGTGAACAGCGCGTAGCGTTGCGCAGTTGGAGGTGAGCCACCAGCAATGATGGATGTGGGGAGAGAGATGCCAGAGTTACGAGAGCAGACGGGTGGCCGTGTGTCCGTCAGAAAAAGAAAATATATATATATATATATATATATATATATATATATATAAGGAAATATATATATATATATATGAATTCTGAACATTATTAAGGTAAATGCATTGTTTGTTCTCTATCAAAATCTTTCATTTGCTAATTATGGCTATCAGAAGTTAGTGCCTTCAGTAGTTAGAATCTTTTATTTAGCTGGCAGTATTGGCGCTCGCTGTATTGCAGTAGTTCGAGTAACGAAGATTTTTGTGAGGTAAGTGATTCTTGAAAGGTAAAGGTTATTGTTAATTAGGGCCATTCTTTTGTAGGGATTATTGAAAGTCAGATTGCGTTGCGCTAAAATATTGTGTGTTAGTTTAGTGATGATCAGAATAAGTAAAGAGAAAACTGTCTGAGTACGTTGAGTTTTGCTCAGCTGTTTGTAAATCAAATAACGTAAGAGGTTTACCAGCACAGTAATTCATAATTTTTCTAAGGAGACGTTTCACTTGTCAACGTTCGAAGTCACTGAGCTCTCCTGACCCACCCATTCTGGTATTACTGCTCTCTACTGACAACACAATACTCTCCGCTCCCTTTAAGTGGCGTAGATGTTAGCACACTGGACTCGCATTCGTTAGGATGACGGTTCAAACCCACGCCCAGCCACCCTGATTTAGGGTTTTCGTGATGTCCCTAAATCGCTTTAGGCAAATGCCGGGCTGGTTCCTTTGAAAGGGCACAGCTTATTTCTTTCCTCATTTTGAGCTTCGTCTTTAATGACCCCGTTGTCGACGGGACATTAAGCACTAATTTCACCCTTCTTCACCCCCTTTAATATTGTTGGGTCCGCCTCTCGTGAAATCTAGTGGTCATTTCCGCATTACACATGAGTGTCAGGGTAAATCTGATCACGTAATGTATATGTAACTTCATAATAGATATTAAAATATGAGTTGTATTGCAAAGTTTTATTTTGTATCGTCGTGAAGCGAACCGTTTCAGTGAACAACGCAGAAAGTGTTCACGTGTGTATTAACTGTCCAATTTTCACAGTCCATTGTGGCACAGAAAGCAGAGTGAATTAGGATCAAATTGGCGGTGTGATACAGAGTTTAGCGCCGTGCTGATTTTTGTGATACCCTTGGGTGGAGGAACACAAGTTATAGAGAAGGATACAATGTAGTTCTCTGCTAGATTACACTTACACCTACATTTACATACACATTCGACATGCCATCCTACGGTGTATGGCGGAGTGTACCGTGTACGAACACTAGTCATTACCTTTCCTATTCCATTCGCAAATAGAGCAAGGGAAAAACGACTATCTATATGCCTACGTACGAGCCCTAATTCCTCTTATCTTGCCTTCCTCGTTTTTACGTTATCGGGGGTAGAATCGTTTTGCAGTCAGCCATAAATGCCGGTTCTCTCAGTTTTCTCGATAGTGTTTCGCGAAAAGAGCGTCGTCTTCCCTCCACTTGAGTTCACAAAGCTTCCTAGTAAAACTCTCGTGCTGATCGAACCTAGCGGTAACAAATCTAGCAGCAAGCTTCTGAATTGCTTCGGTGCCTTCGTTTAATCCGACCTGGTGGTGTGGGCGGGGATTAATAGCGACCGCCTCATGCGACCACTCATCCTTCCACAACGACTCACAGGCGAGGCATCTCCGCACTTCCTACAGGTGGCACTGCCTACCCTGTTGGAAGACTTGCGTTCGTAAATGAAGGATACTGCAGCTCCTACGTGATGGTAATGCCACTAACTATCCTCGTGAGTGCGAAGCTAAAACATGAGTACAGGCAGAACATCTCCACTTGCTTAGCGAATTCTCAAGTGTCCTTTCAATCACCGAAACCTACATTGTCAAAGATTTTTCATCTTCACCTTCAATAGGACGTACGAGTGTATTCGGAAAGTAAGGTCCGATCTGTCGCAAAATGGAAACCTCAGTGAAAATCAAAAATATTTTATTTGCAACAGTTGGGTGCACCTTCCGGCTACTTCTCTACATAGTCGCTGCTCCGACTTAGACATTTGTTTTAGCATTGTACCAACTTTCCCAACTTGCCTCTTCATAGAAGGCAGCCGCCAGTGGTTTCCAATTGTCTACACTGGTCTGCAGCCTGTTGGCTGTGTCATAGTGTTGTCTTCATAGGCAGTGGTTCATGTGAGCAGAGATGAAAATCAGAGGGAGCCACATCCGTATTGTATGGTGGCCGATCAAAGACTCCCCATCGTAAACGCTGCTGGAGCGTCTTCGTTACCCCTGCAGTGTGCTGCCGAGAATTATCAAGAAGAAGGAAATGCGTGACAGTTACGTTATGTGGTCTGTATGAAATTATGCGAAATCCCACGGCAAGCAGCCTATTTGGCGGGGTACACTATTTTCTATGCATCTTTAAGTGTCCGTTGTGCGATCAGAACTGGAAGAGCGACGTGACGCAATCGACGGACATACTAAAGACATTGCCCCACACATCTGTGCAAAACTTCATCAGATTTTCACTGTGGTTTCCATTTCGTGCCCTATCGGACCTTACTTTCCGAATAGCTTTCGTACTATCGTGTTCAAAACTACCCGAATGACCTGAATTGTGTTCCGAATGATTTCCATGGAGCCCATATAACATAGCTGCCTAGCACGTTCTCTGTTCTCTTTGCGGTTCAGTCGTTTAACTGTGCAAAATGAATACCACAAGAGGCCTGTAGAGAACACTATTCTTTATGGCAATCGGTCCAGATGTAAATTAACACCGCGATAGAGCAAATGCTAGGAAACACTTTATTAAAGATGAGAAAGCCATCAACGGTTGTAAACCCATCTTTATTACAATAAATGACATTTCAAAGGCATTGTCACGCTTATTACAATCTGGGAGAGCTAACTCTGAGGCGTAAATCATACAGCCATCCTTAGGCAAAATGAGATACTTTTATGAAGAAGAGATTTTTCAACTTTAAATAACATGACGAGCTCTTTTGATCTTGACCTGAATTCAAACCCAGCACTTATAGTGGTATCTAACCAAGCAAATATTCCGTGAATGACAGAAATTAAATCACGGCAATGTTCGTCTCTGCTGCCTAAGCATAAAGAGACGTGAAATATCGAAGTTTCCACTAGTATCACTTACGAAGTCAGAACGAAAATTTTTTTACTGCACTCGGAATCCTATCAGACCCTTATTTCCTTGTTAACTAACTACGAAAGGATTTTAGTATGGTTTCAGGTAACAATGTGTGCACTTGTTTAAAATTGATATGCCATGATCTAAAGTTTTGTGACGGGGATTCGAACCCAACACGACATGAGATTGTTAATTAAGTAAAACTAGATGCTAGGGATCGAATTTTTTCACCAGTAACGACATATCTAGCATGACGATACATATTTCCTTTTTTTCTTTGCCTTGCAGGTGTTCGAACCCACCACCTAACGCCGTTGTTTTCTGTCCACGAATAGAGATTAAGGATCATCTGCTTGTTCACCAGTACTGAGATTTGGGCATATTCAACTAGAGATAACGATACCTGCCGTTATTGTTGTCATTACACGAAGAGACATTAAAAATGAAATTTATTTTTCGCTAGTCGTTTGGTGTGCAGATGAAAATGCCTGAAATGAAGCTATGAATATTTTTGTGCTGGACCAGGATTTGGACCCAGACACGTTCCTTTCGTGAAGACCTAGAGGAGTTTGCAATTAGGAGAAGCAACCAAATGATCGAACTGTATCATTCCGTGATGGTCAAATAACGCCAAAGAGAAGATCCGAAATCGAATCCAAGTCCAGTACCAAAATTTTCAACGTCTTAGTCTGGAATAAAATAAGAGCCCTGTAATCTTAAATGACCATTTTTTCATTAAATAAAATAAAGATTTTAGCATAAGATAGTTTGCTGGTGACAGAATTTTTGTTTGCGGTGACTTCACCTGTGTCATGCCCCACCGTTTGTCTCATTTATAGTTTGCATGGCTACTGCCATGTATTTATTCAAATACGTCTCTGCTATACTTCTTCCACGATTTTACACTCCTGTTCTATAACATTTACAATATTTACCATGATCTGATTTTTGTACAGTTCACAAATTATTTATCCATCGACGGAATCTGTCTCATTTTTCTTCATAGTGGTAAAAAGTAGTTGCTATGTTAACACAATTATAGGTCTTTATCAAGTTAGTAATATGTAATCCTTTCCAGCACCAACTCTGCACCCACAATTGCTAGTTCTGTTCTTGTAACTGCCCTAAGTCCAAAATAATCTGTTACAAATGCACCGATAAATGTTTCCTTTTCATTTTACTATATATTTAGAAGTATCTTGGATGCATAGACACGGATGGATAGTGTCCTGTATGTTGTTAAGTCAGTTGACTTACCTGTTTGTTGCATATTTAACTTTCTTTTAGATATAGGTATCAGATAAAAATAATCAGGATTATTTTTGTGGTGGTGTATTTATATTCCACAATGTTATTCATCGGGTTACTGCGCTGTTACACCGTCAAAGGACAGCTATACTAAGCTATGCACAAATGTTCGAATACCAAGAATGAATTTAACTTTTGATATTATCCAAAGTCCACAAGACATTAACCCAACAGCAATATACTTAACGCTTTTAATAGCAACCGCTGAGAAAAGATAATATGTGTGGCTGGAATTTCAAATTGAAAACATTCAGTTTATCACAATTTTACGTAAATGGAATTTTTTTAACCTGTCGCGTGGTCGTATAATAGATGCTCTCTTGGGCACCACTGATGCTTCCTGTAGACCGCATGCGCCGTGCAGCCCACGGGTTGGACACCCCTGATCTAGACCAAACAAGGGGTTGGTGTTGATTTGGTGGTAGAGACCAAACAGCGAGGTCATCGGTCTCATTGGATTAGGGAAGGATGGGGAAGGAAGTCGGCCGTGCCCTGCTAACCACTGCGCCGCCTCGCTCGGTAGACCAAACAAGGCTGAGAATCTGTAGATGAACACTGAAAAGCATGGTGGTACATGGATGATGTCAAGGTATCTAGCACGATTCGAGCCATGACGACTTCTAGCTATTTTACTGAAGGAATGTAGGAGGAGTGACTGTTAACAACAATGCTCTACTCAAAGAATTTATAACTGTCCGCAAAGTATATGCGTTATATTTTCTGCTAAGTGTTTCAGTTATGCATTGGACAGCTTTCAGTCTACTTCGCAATATCACGCTACCATAAAATATGTAATTATCTATCTACTTACAGCTCTTGTGTAAGGGACAGGACAGCTAATTGTCGAGTAGCTGCCTGCAGTCTTTTATAAAGTTAACAGGAATCGACAACTACCTGCTTTCCACACAGAGGAAGAGCTTTCCACTTATTAAATCCACGTGTCTCGTTGTCTTCATTCATTGACCGAAACTGTTACCCTCCGAATGGTGGTAATATCCTTCCTTTACATGTAAGACCAGTCAGCCGTTTTCGAATAAGGAGAGCGAGACAGAGGGTTTTGTTTCTGATGATTGCTACTGAATATAAGGAGAATACGACGATTCACACACACACACACACACACACACACAGACAGCACCCTCTTGACAGTCATGATCGACAAGTGACGTGTTGAAGCCATACACAGCCCGTGTGGTGTGTTTATGTTCATGGTCAAGATACTCAGATGCAGCCATTATGATGTAATGAAAATAATAGAAAGAATAATAATGCCAAATAGATGCATCTGAAGCCTACGTGCTTACAATAACTCTTATAAGATTCTTTGATTGGCTAGAGACTTTGTCTGTCATCGAAGATATGATGTAACAACTGAAACCAGTATTATCTAGGAGATCGCCAAAATATAGCAGGTCTTACAGATTATCCACTCAAATTTCTGCCACACGACGCATGAATTTTCCCAGAGAAGAATATGAGATGCTGATAAAATAAATTAAATAGACAAAAAGTAGATGCTATTGAGATCTTTCAAATTCTCCAAAGGAAAAGCAGTTACTTGGCTTGACTGTGATTCATTTCCTTCTCTTTGAAACAGAGCGTATCTAGGGGCATCTGAGAAAATGCCCATTTTTCAGGGTTCTCGAGCTTACATCACTTACTCGTATGATGAAGGATTTGGGTTATATATCTTGTCGACAATGAGATGGTTAGTTGGACTGAATGAGAATGGGAAGGAAACAGCTGTATCCTTTTCAGAGAACTGACAACGGCACACCACTTAGAGAAAATTTTTGTTGCAGAAATCAGTCAGAACAGTTCTCAGTTCATTCAGTATGTCATCGGCAGATAGAGAAACTAACAGTAGCGTCTCCGATTAAGCACTTCTTTACATACTAGGATAGATTCACGCTGACGACGACTTTTAGGCATAACAACTGAGGGTAATTAGTCCAAAAGTGACTGTTGAATGAGCATGTCAATTTGCAGTATGCTTAAACTGGAAGAAAACAATTGTAACTAATGCATCATAGGAGACCTACCTAAAAAGACTCCCCTGTTATTAATTTGTGGTGTAGATTGCCATAGCGGTCGAGAACGATATTCCTGTCTACAATTTGGCCTCTTGTAATAGTCACAGAAATGGGAATAAGTATTAGCGAGAAACTCGTGCAGGTACTTCGCACTCTCTCAGTTTGTGATCACCCAACAGATTAATTTAGGGCTGGCTTCTGTTTAGTCTCCAGTATGTGACGGTACCTAACGGTTACTGCTGAGCAGTTGCTCTTCTAAACAGCAGTCCATATGAGCAAACCAGTTGCGTCACTACGTGTGGTTAGTCGTGCTTTAGGTACATGGGCTATACACAGTTCTCTTTAAGGAGGGTAGGACGTCAAACGGGCCGACTTGGAGCAGGAGAGACACCACAGGACATTTTAATTTGCTTTATCTATACTTCTACGAATAAATTCATAAAACTTTGTCAGCATGACAAGTAAGGATTCAGAATTCACTCATAGCAGTGGAAGTTCAAAAGCATAACAAAATATTTTTTTTTACATGTGAAATTTAATCTTTTTTTCACTTACTATTGGTTGGATTTGTTGCTTTGGTACACTTTTCTTCATAAGTAAGACAGATTCTTCGATGAATTCTGCACAGCATAAAAACCATACTTACAGGTGTATGGATCTCTAGAATATTCCAATCTATTAAAAACTGTGGTAAAAACTCTGAGATAATTAACTATAAAATTTGAGTTTTTTTCTAATCATGAAGTTTAAAATGTAACAGCTCATTCATTTTTCATAAATTAAATAAATTCTAGAGTTTCATACACCTGTAAGTATCTTTTGTACGCTGTGCAAAATTCATCGAAGAATCTCTCTTCCTTATGAAGAAAAGTGTACCTATAGCAACGAATGCAGACAATAATAAGTGAAAAATTATGAAATTTCACATGGAAAAAAATTTATTTTGTTATGTTTTTGAACTTTCACTGCTAGAGTGCGAATCCCGAATCCTTCCTGGTCATGCTGACAAAGTTTTATGAATTTATTTGTAAAAGTATAGATAGTGTTAATTAAATTGTCCTGTGGTGCCTCTCCTGCTCCAATTCGGCCCGTTTGACGTCCTACCCCCATTAAAAAGAATAGCTCGATGTAGTCAGAGGGTCGAGTCGCAAACGTCTGCTTTCATGCCTCACAGCTAACTCGCTGCAAATAATAATCTGTAGCCGTGATCATGCAGCCAAATACTCTATGAATTGCGAGTTAATGAAATACACAGAAATACAAAATAAAAGTAACATGAATAATTTAATAACAAGGGTTCTATTCTAACGTCTGTAATTGATGTGGACGACAGAGAATTATGCTGAATAATGTTTATTCAAGATATCTCCGATAAACGATAAGTGGTCCTACGATATTCAGTTAAAATGTAGACAGAAAATACCCCTATCAAATGCAATAAAGTTACGTTGAGAGAGTTACGAGAATGATAGCAAATCCGCAAATGGTTCAAATGGCTCTAAGCACTATAGGACTTAACAAAATTAATAAAAATTACGAAAGAGATGAAGCTTTTTTTTTTAACTTGTGACATCCAAAGTTCAAAAATAGACAAAGTGGAATAGGAGGTTAAGAAAGAATTTTTTATTTTAGAGTGTGACCATGTCGTCTATTCTGGCTTGCTGAAAAGCTGCCTGGATGTTTGCAGATGTAGAAGTGGATGGCTGTATCGGTGGCTGTGGACATAAAGTCGCCTGCAGCATATTCCACCTGCCCATCAACACACAGCATGAAAAAAAAAGAAAAAGACAAAGAATCGAAGGAACACACCAAATCTGAAGCCATGTTTTGCTTACACACTACAAAAAAATGGCTCAGATGGCCCTGAGCACTATGGGACTCAACATCTGAGGTCATCAGTCCTCTAGAACTTAGAACTACTTAAACCTAACTAACCTAAGGACATCACACACATCCATGCCCGAGGCAGGATTCGAACCTGCGACTGTAGCAGTCGTGCGGTTCCGGACTGAAGCTCCTAGAACCGCTCGGCCACCGCGGCCGGCTTTACACACTACAGAGACGTCAAATAGCTGTAGCGATGCCAGCGCTCCAAGCGGTTACATTTCACATTGCAGTGAACAGAAGACGAACGACTTTTATGATCGGATCTACGGCGAGGCTCAACGACCTATATAAACAACATAGACTGGCTATGGCACCGCCATCTTTGAAGCAACTTGAAAACTGAGCCTCCATGTCTTGTAACGTCAAGGTGCAGCCTACACGTCGTCTGCTAATACTGAATGTTGTTATTGTTTACTACGCATGGCGTAAAAGAAAGCCAACATGCCCTGACAATCTGATTTTTTTACTGTAAAACATATAGTGATGAAGGCTAAAAGAAATGAGACACACTTCTGACGTCGATTAATTGAAAAGTTTATTACGAAATGTTGCAATTCATTTCGCTGCAATGCCATATACATTAGGTCAAGAACAATTTTAAATAGTTCAGTAGGTCCTAAAACGATCAATTGACATCGTAGGACCTTTCATGTCCCTTAAACAATATAAGTTCGTATATATTTGCCGAATATGTTTCCCTCTTTCCTCCATTGGCCTGGTTTTTGCACAAATGGTGTAACCTACAATTAAAATACTATTTTAACAGCATCCTGATTAGAAAAGAGTAATGTGACTCTTCTCCAAATTCAGCTGGCACCATTAGATGGTCAAAATCGAGTAAATAAATTCGGCCTGTCACCCAACATTCTGAACAATTCCACACACAACTACAGAAGGAAGTTCTTCTTCCATATTAAGGTTTGACTGTCCCTGAAAACCCTTTCTGCCACTGTTAACAATTTGAATGCACCCTTTGGAGCAGTATAAAAACTATTTTTGATGCATTTTATTGCAATGAAACCTGTTTTACATCAGTTTCCTCCAAGTTACAGAGGTACTGCTGCAGTAAATTAAGTTTCACACTTGCTGTTAAACCATTAAGAAAACAACAGCCAACAGGAATTTTCCAACTCTTATTAATCCCAGTGACCATAAACACTAGTGTCTCTTTTGCTATTTGGCTATCATCACTTTCCTCACATCCTTGCCCTAAGTCAACATAACCCCAGACCTTATTACTATCGCATGTTAAGTCTTTTTTAAGAGCCACCTCATCGAACATAAGTGCAGCTAAAATAGGTACTGAGCTACATTGAACCTCATCTGCTAATTTTTTAAGCTTTCTTCTGTAAATCCAGGACTGCCATTTACTACTGTTGCCCACCTGCGGTGTGTTCGAGGATGGGGTAATTTAACAGACTTCCTCAAATAATTATAAGGTTTGAAGGAGTAAAAATTGAGTGTAAGGGCAAACTATCTTATTTCTTTAGGACATTCAGGAATTGAACATTTGTTTTGCATTGCAAAAAGTGCTTCAGAATATCACTATTTTTGTCACATCCTATCACTTCAGAAGCACAGTCTTGAAGTCTCTTATTTAGGCCTACAACCACTGTTTTACATGTCACAATTTGTTTCTTCTTTCTTGATACACTTTCCCTTGCATGTTTCGCTTACTTCCTCTTCCTGTAGTGCCTCATAATTCTGTTTCAATTTTTTTGGGCTAGGCAAACAATAATTCTGATTCATTCTTTCACCTACAAAAATGAAGTATTATCATTAAGCTTTATTTTTCTTTAAACATACATTGATTAACAGTAAAATTCACACATAACCCATATAGCAAATAAATAACAGGAAAACTATTTTACCTGGTTCATTTGATAAGGAAGCTGATTCTTCACTGACAGGCCGTTTCCTTGGTTGTCTCTATACTATAGTTATTTTATGCAGATGGTCAGGAAACGTAAATATTGTCGGTACTACGTTTGCCAGAAGTCGCCTTTTCTCGTTTGTACTATACATGTATCTATCTTCAAAGTGGAACGAGCATATGTAGCTATATTGAGTTGGCTGCCACTTATCTCGCCTCATATTGGCTACCCACCGACTTAACAGCTCTTTCTTTTTCAGAGGAAATCTAAAAATAAAGAGACGTGTATACAGTAGCTTATTTACATTTTGTATACAGCTTAAACACGAAAGTGATGCACAAGGCGCTAAGTACAACACGCATTTAGATACTCGCCTGAAATATGATATTCCAGTTGTTTTATCATTTCCATTAGCGCAATTGTACGCTGCACATACACTGGGCATGATTCGCGATCGCTCAATAAGACTTTAAAACAAATTACAACCGGAAAACAGTGATTTTCTAACGCCAGTACTATAGACCAAATGTAAATACACTGACATGTAGACGTTTCAAAAAATGGCGGCCGGTGTTGCTTTTTGTTGCCGCTGGGAGCGCTGTTACCTCACAGATAGCCACTCTGTGTAGTTTATATACCTCCTTGGCGAGGCTCTAGACTCGAACGTATTTATTTGACGACAGGCGAGATTTGACAAAGTTCCGCCGGCCAGGGTGGCCGAGCGGTTCTAGGCGCTACAGTCTGGAACCGCGCGACCGCTCCGGTCGCAGGTTCGAATCCTGCCTCGGGCATGGATGTGTGCGATGTCCTTAGGTTAGTTAGGTTTAATTAGTTCTAAGTTCTAGGGGACTGATGACGTTAGAAGTTAAGTCCCATAGTGCTCAGAGCCATTTGAACCATTTTTTGACAAAGTTCCGTATTACACCATCAGATTTCTTTGACATAAATATTTGACATATCAACTTTGACGAAGGAATATGACAGTGTAATACCGGCCTTAGATGTGGAATGTAGTGTAGATGCGTATTGACAACAGTGCAGGAGAAGTTTGGCAACTCTGTGGTGTTCCACTCCCGGGTGTGCATTGAACTATCCGTCTAAATTTACTTGATACCTTCTCGTGACATCGATGAGATATTCGGAATTATTTTCATTTAGTCGAATTATTTTCATTTCATATGTTACAATGAGTACGTAAAATTCATTGTTTGAGCGCAGGATGGGTGTTCGGCGCTTAAGCTACAACTGCTCTTTTTTCTACTTCCGAGCAATCTACATTAGGCACCATGGTTGTAATGAGACCCTCTCGGAACGATGAAATTCGATCATTTGGTTGTTTTCCCCCAATTGCAAACTCGTCTAGGTCTTCACGAAAGGCACTTATCTGTGTCCGAATCCCTGTCCAGCACAGAAATATCAGTAACTTCCTTCGAAGCCCTAGCATGTGCACGCTGAACTATTGCTGAATAAGAACTTTCATTTTTAATGTCTCTTCATATGTTGTCAACAATAACGATAGTTGCCGTTATTTCTAGTTAAACATGCGCACATCTCACTGTGGTGGACAAACAATTAATCCTTAACGTCTATTCGTGGATAGGAAATAACAGCGTTAGGTGCTGGGTTCTAATAGCGTCATTTCAGATTCAAGCATCTCGCTACTGGTGAAAAAATTCGATAGGTAACATTTGATTTCACTTTATTAACAATCTCATTACGTACTGGGTTAGAATCCCCCTCACAAAATTTTGATCATGCCATATCAATTTTAAACATATGCATACTTGGTTACTTGAAACTATACTAAACGTCTTACGTAGTTAGTTAACAGTGAAATAAGGGTCTGAAAGGATTCCTTGTGCAGTTCAAAAATTTTCGTCATTTATTTTCAAGTTCTGAGTTCCTAACTGATACTGGAGTTAACTTCGATATTTCACGTCTCTTTATGCCTAGTCAGCAAAGACGATCGTTGCCGTAATTTAATTTCGGTTGGTCAACAATGGCTGTAGGTATTGGCTTTGAATGCAGGTCAAGAACAAAGGAGGTCGTTATGTCATTTAAAGTTCAAAAATGTGCACAAATAATTCTTCGTGAATTTACTGGTGAATACTGAGTGAAATTACAGGTGATACGCTGTCAATGTTGAGGTTTCCATACAGAACTTGCCGCTATTAATCGCACTTTTTTGTACTGGTTATTTCAACAACTAGTTTATGCAAAACTACTCGCCAGAGGAAAGACGTTTAGCTGGGGTGGCAAAAGCTTTTAGTGAGAAAAATATATTCGAATTTTCACAGAACTTAAGAAGTTCAGGTATTGGCTCAAAATCTCTTTACAGAAATATTTAATTTTGCGTAAGGATTACTGTATGATTTATGCCTCAGAGTTAATTCTCTCAAATTCTAATGAGTGTGGCAATAGCTTCGAAATGTCACTTGTTGTAATGAAGTTGGATTTACAAGCGTTAAGGGCTTGCTAATCTCTAATAACGTCTTTCCTACTATTCGCAATAACGCGGTGTTAATTTAAATCTGGATGGATTGCCATAAAGAACGCTGTTTTCTACTGGTCTCTTGTGGTATCCATTTCGTGTAATGAAACGACTGTACCGCAAAGAGGTTAGCGGACCTGTAAGATAGTTACGTTATGTCCTTGTGTGGGCTGCATGCAGACCAGGCAGAACGCAGTTCAAATCGTTCGGATATTTTTGAACGTGGTATAGTTTCCATGGACATATTTCTGCCTGTTTGACCTTTTCTGCTCCTTGTCCTGTCATTATAGTTTCCTGCTGTTTACCCTCATTCACGAGATTCACCCTGACGTGACAATAAAATGCAGGAAATCCGTGGTTAGACCCTGTGTGGCACAAATTTTCATGACACTGGAGTTTAGCATTTTCTGATACCTTTTCATGTCACTCCATTTCACTGAATTCGTCCTTGTTGGTTTCATTCCATGTCAGTGAATTAATCTTTGACAGGTTCATGGCACTCATAACTGAATAACTCCAAAAGAATACGACTGAATAATTAATCCCAGTTACATGTATTTTCCTTGCGATTCGTATTTCTACGACATGCTACTGTTTCAGTGATCGCAACGTGGACAGTATGTTATACATCACATATACTGTCCGTGAAGAAGCGGAGAGAAGCAAGGGAATTCGTGCCGTCACCAAGTTTATTTTTTTTCCGCAAGAGTAACTGTGGTGAATATATGCATTCGAGGCGGAGGGAAGTATTTCACGAGCACAGCAGCCAAAGGCGAACGGAATGCCAATGAGCGACGCGCCGTGACTGAGGAGTCAAATGCAGCCGCAGGGGGAGGGGCGGGGAGGTAGGGGAGGGTTTGGGGCGGGGGGAAGGGTACGAGGGGGAGGCGACGCTAGCCACAGCAGTGCATGCCGCAACAGCTGTGGAGGAAGGACTGGGGGACGGAAGCTGACGTCGAAGCGTGCGCCGGCAATTAGAGCAGAGTGAGTTATCGGTAAACGGAGGAAGTGGCAGCCCTGTTAACGCCCTCCGCTGACACGCGCCAACCGCCTCATAAAAGGCCCCGATCCAACGTGCCTGCACGTTCAATAAGCTAGCGGCAAAAATGCTTCTGGCCTCGTGTGCCGACCGCCCACATAGTACAAACCACCACTCCTTCAGCACTGTGTGTATTTGTGCGGGTGTGAGTGGGAGAGAACTTTTATTCTGTGTAGTCTTTCACTGTAACAATTCGCGTCTACTGTTATTTACAGCCTGGTGTTGCAGCCCACGCTCACAGGCCCACTACGCGACATAATCACTAAACTGTCAGCGAAGGACTTATTTATCAGTGGACTTAGATCAACTATTTGCACTGCTATAACTGTGAAATACTTCTCGAAGCGGCTGCCAGCCTCGCTTTCACCCCCTAAACAGTATTTATGGAAATATACAGGGTGAAAAGTATTTAAACCGACAAACTCTGGTAGGTTGTAGGGGACATCAAAACAAATATTTTTCCCTAATGTCATTTTTTCCTATGAGGATTATTTAAACCAGTGGAGGCTGTATTTCGCTCTTCAGTTGTTAGAGGCCGTATTACGATCTTTAGTTGTTAGAGGGCGTGTTACGCTCTTTACTTGTAGGCAACTGCTGTCCACCAGTGCAGTAGTGCACTGTCTCTGTTTACTAAGTTAGCGAAACACCTGGAGTGAGTAAAATGGTTCAAATGGCTCTGAGCACTATGGGACTTAACTACTGAGGTCATCAGTCCCCTAGAACTTAGAACTACTTAAACCTAACTAACCTAAGGACATCACACACATCCATGCCCGAGGCAGGATTCGAACCTGCGACCGCAGTGGTCACGCGGTTCCAAACTGACGCGCTTAGAACCGCACGGTCACACCGGCCAGCTGGAGTGAGTACACTGATATGGTTGGTGCGTACTACGTAGCGCACCACAACGGACGAGCTGCACAGCGGGTTTATCAACAACAATATCCTAATCGCCGTATCCCGCATCATACGACCTTTGCTGTTGTGTACCAACGTCTGCGTGAGACCGGATCACTTGGCAGATTACCTGGACATGGACGCCGTCGCACGGTAGGAACGCTGCAAGTTGAGGAAGCTGTCTTACAGCATGTGGAGCGGGATCCTTCACAATCAGCACTCGTGCAATTGCACGTAACATGGGGACGAATCAGACGAATGTAAGAACAGTCCTTCCTGAGCAACCGTTACGTCCATTTCACTTACAGCGTGTCCACAACCTGGAACCAGTGGATTATCCACCCAGAGCACAGTTTTCGCAGTCGTACCTGGAACAGTGTGAAATGCATCCTAGATTTCCATCCTATGTGTTGTTTACCGATGAAGCAACGTCCGGGGGTGATGGAGTCTTTAACATGCACAATTCGCATGTTTGGAGTGAGGATAACCCACATGCCACAGTTACTAGCGCTCATCAAGTGCGGTTCTTCGTTAATGTGTGGATCGGTGTTGTTGGGGACTGTTTAATAGGGCCGTATCTGCTACCTAGCTGTTGTCTCTTGGTCATAAAAAATGGAAAAGTGTTTGTTGGTTTAATTAATTTGCTGCCAGAAAAATCTTCCTCTACCGGTTTAAATACTCCTCATAAAAAATGACTTTAGGGAAAAATATTTGTTTTGATGTCCCCTACAACCTCCCAGAGTTTGTCGGTTTAAATACTTTTCACCCTGTATAACGCTAACACTCGCCTTTTAACCTCCAACTGGCCCTATGCAACGTCATCTGTAGTCCCAGGAAAGAAAAACATTACGAATACAAAGTAGCAACCCCAGTGTTAATAAGAAGTCGGTGCAATGTTCCGTCGGACGCCTATACATTCGCTTATACCATGTCCACGACTATCAATAAATATATCCTTCCTGGACGGGAATGTGTGTAACGTACGAGTCCAGATTGTGAAACATGGACGACGACATACGAAAGTTTGGATTTGGTCGTAATTCGTGCTCGGATGGCCGAAGCGTTTGCGGCGACCACTCGCGTAAATTGGCAAATCCGGCTTATAGTCCTGGTCCGGCACAAATTTTCTATGTCGTCACCGCAACAAAATCTCCCAGGGTGGTTCCTATTCGCAGCTGCGAATACATTTTCTGTGAAGGAAAATATCCCGGGATAACAGGTCACAAAGTTACACCAGTTGTTTCGCTGGAAACAAAAAATACTGTTTATTCTCCCTTCAATGAAAGTCTCCAACTCCATTTTACGAAACAGCACTTCCTCTGGCGAACAGTAAGTTCGTTACTCCGGAAAAAATCTGCCACCAAGTAATAACACCAGCTTGGGTTATATAACCGTACACGCAACTCTGAGCATCGCAACTGACGTAAAATCTCCGTTCATGACGTGGTGAGAGGGGGATATTTGAACCTGTCACCTGTAAACTGACAGACGCACGTGTTTTGAACGTTTGCAGGAGCAGAGAATTTTGTGGCGCAGTGCTAACATGTTTTTTGAATATTATTGAGAACTGTTGGTGGGAAAACCCACCCGTAAGGAAAACGTATTTGATTTGCTGCCAACGACCTGGCACGTGTATTGCCATTCAGTGAACAGAGGTATAATAATCAGCGACCTCAAAGCCTTTATAGCATTATTAATCAGAGGAGTCGAACGGAAAGTTAAGGAAGGTAAAAAAGTGCGATAGGCAGTCATCAGCAAATATTCACCTCTGCTGAAGAGTGTGGAGGACCTCTTGCAGAAATTCAGAGGTACTGTAGGTCAGCTGTTTTCCTACTGTGCAAAGAAAGTTGTTATTACGTGCTCCCGCCACTGTCCTTGTTCAAATGGCTCTGAGCACTATGGAACTTAACTTCTGAGGTCATCAGTCCCCTAGAACTTAGAACTAATTAAACCTAACTAAACTAAGACATCACCCACATCCGTGCCCGACGCAGGATTCGAACCTGCGACCGTAGCGGTCACGCGGTTCCAGACTGTAGCGCCCAGAACCGTTCGGTCATTCCGGCCGGCCACTGTCCTGGCTGTGGCGTTCCGTAATGGGGTAAATGTCACAAATTTAGTGGTCAGTTCGACAGTTACTCGATATTCCCTGCGCGAGAACGGAATAGGTCCGAAAAGATCTTTGGCCGCGATGTTCTCACTCCTTTTGGCACTATCAGAAACAACTTGCTGCTATGTTAGTGCACCCAAACAAAACACCATTCCTAACCAAGTAAAACTGTTTAATCTTCGCAGGTGATTGATCTTGCCGTTTCTCCTTTACTGCTAATAAGACTGGGTCTCTGGCTTGTTCTTTTCCACTGTTGGTAAACATCGTCAGCACAAAGTTTTCGAATGTAACATTCTTCAGGTAAAGTACATTAAAATTTGCTTCCTTAAGCTCATTATCACTCTCTCTTGCCAATCCCATGCTCGGGGCAGTGCGTCTGCTACGGCCTTCTGTTTCCCAGGAATATGGACTACATAAAGTGGAAACTCTTGCACATAAGTTGTCCATCGTGATAGTCGTCGATACGAAAGTTTCGCTACCATGAAAAATGTTGGGGCTTTGTGGTTGGTGAAGACTCTCAACATTCATCCTGTTAAAAAACATCCAAATGTAGTAAATCCCCAAACAATGTTTAGTGCTTCTAGCTCAGTCACAGAGCAATTCTTTTCTGCTTTACTTAGAACGCGGCCTCCTAATGTGATTGTTCTCTCTACTGTCTCTCCATCCTGTTTAATCTCATGAAACAGATGCATGCCGAGTCCTGATCTTGATGCATCAGTATACACACAGAATTCCTTGATCAGGTTGGGATGAAACAAAATTGGCGATTCATTAAAGCTCCCTTCAAATCTCCAGATTCCCATTGCTCTATTTCAGTCCACTTTCAGATGGTGTTCTTTCCAGTCAAGCGGCACAAATTGAGTGTCATTACAGTGTCTTTATGAATCGCTTGTAGGTATCTGTTAACCCTGAAAAGGTACATACGTGATACTTTGTCCTCGGTATTGAGTAATTTTCAGTGTCCGCTAATTTCTTCGGTTCTGGCCGGATTACATGGGCGTATATTACGTGTTCTAATAAGTCTGCGTCCTTGTATCCAAATTTCGATTCTTTGAAGTTTATGGTGACTCAGTGTTTCTCAAAGGCTTCGAGTAATTGACGCTGAATTTCAACATTTTCTTCCCGCATTTTTCCTCCGATGAGTACACTATGTGATGAAAAGTATCCGAACATCTAGCTAAAATGACTTTACAAGTTCCTGGCGTCCTTTTAGCCTTGATGACAGCTTCCACTCTCTCAGGCATACGTTCAATCAGGTGCTGGAAGGTTTCTTGAAGAATGGCAGCCCATTCTTCACGGAGCGCTGCACTGAGGAGAGGTATCGATGTCGGTCGGTGAGGGCTGGCACGAAGTCGGCGTTCCAAAACATCCCAAAGGGATTCTATAGGATTCAGGTCAGGACTCTGTGCAGGCCAGTCTATTACAGTGATGTTATTGTCGTCTAACGACTTCGCAGCAGCCCGTGCATTATGAACAGGTGCTCGATCGTGTTAAAACAAGCAATCAAAATCCCCGAATTGATCTTCAACAGTGGGAAGCAAGAAGGTGCTTAAAACATCAATGTAGGCCTGTGCTGTGATAGTGCCACGCAAAACAACAAGGAGTGCAGGCTCCCTCCATGAAAAACACGACCACCACTGCCCCCGAATTTTACTGCTGGTAATACACACGCTGGCAGATGACGTTCACGAGGCATTCGCAATACCTACACCCTGCCATCGGATCCCTACATTGTGTACCGTGATTCGTTACTCCACTCAATGTTTTTCCAATATTCAGTCGTCCAATGTTTACGCTCCTTACACCAAGCGAGGGGTCGTTTGGCATTTACCGGCTTATGAGCAGCCGCTCGACTATGATATCCAAATTTTCTCACTTCCCGCCTAACTGTCATAGTACTTGCAGTGGATCCTGATGCAGTTGGGAGTTCCTGTGTGATGGTCTGGATATGTGTCTGCCTATTACACATTACGACCCTCTTCAACTGTCGGCGGTCTGTGTCAGTCAACAGACGATGTCGGCCTGTACCCTTTTGTGGTTTGCATGTCCCTTCACGTTTCCACTTGACCGTCACATCGGAAACAGTGGACCTAGGGATGTTTAGGAGTGTGGAAATCTCGCGTACAGACGTATGACGCAAGTGACACTCAGTCACCTGAGCACGTTCGAAGTCCGGAAGTTCTGCGGAGCGCCCCATTCTGCTCTCTCACGATGTCTAATGACTGCTGAAGTTGCTGATATTGAGTACTTGGCAGTAGGTGGCAGCACAATGCACCTAATATGAAAAACGTTTGTTTTATGGGGTGTCCGCATACTTTTGATCACACGGTGTATTTCGTCAACATACAACGTGATTTTGCTTCAGTGAATCCGGGATTACGGATCATAGTCCTCTAATGAAAGTAGATGATGAAACATTCAATTCAGATAATAACTTCTTAAATTGGGAACAACTTCCATAACACAAAAATGTTGTGTACTAATGACAATCTGGGTGCAGTTCAGTTTGCCAGTAGCTCGCCTGCAAATCAGCCAACGTTAGGACACACTTGAATCCATGGAATAGTTGCGGGTAGTTCTTGTAACGTCTCTGGCCTATCCGCCTGTGGTTGTATTATGGTGCTTATCTATAGGAAATCAAGTAAAAGTCTAATGGCTCCGTTCTTTTTCTTTACTCACCCCAGCTGAATTCTTTTACTTCCTTCAATATTTTCGTGATCTCACTCTGTATCCCTTCCTTATAAATGAACGGCGGTTCTTGGTGCTTAACCTCGAATTTATACCGGGTGGTTATAATTGAACGTTCCCTATTGAACACGTTATAACACGGAAACTAACTACCGTACGAGGACCAAACTTGGTAACATTAATGTCAAGGACGCTGGTAAGAGAAATAATGCAGAATCAACTGAATTGAAACACTTTTAATATGCTGCCGGTACATTATACTACGAGGCCTGTTCAGAAAGTAAGCTCCGATTGATTGCCAAATTGAAACCACAGTGAACATCAGAAATGTTTTACTTGTAACAATTAGCTACACCTTTCAGCTACTTCTCTACGTAGTCGCCGTTCTGACTTAGACTTTTGTCATAGCGTTGTACCAACTTTTCAATAGACTCATCATAGAAGGCAGCCGCCAGTGCTTTCCGCCAATTCTCCACGCTGGCCTACACCTCGTTGTCTGTGTCAAAATGTTGTCTTCAAAGACAGCGGTTCATGTGATCAGAGATGAAACTCAGGGGGAGACAATTGCGGACTGTATTGTGGGTAATCTCACATTTCCATTTGAAAACGATGCAGGAGCATCTTCATTGCCCCTGCAGAATGCGGCTGAGAATTGTCTTGAAGAAGAAACAGCACGACAGTTATGTAATGTTAGCTGCATAGCTTCAGGCGAAATTTCTCACCAGGCCCTCGTACTTGGCGGCAGACACTATTTTCTAGACATTTTTACGCACTCACTGCGAGCTCAGAAATGAGAAGAGCGACGTGATGCTAACTGGGGTTATACTAGAGACACTGCCCAACACATCTGTGCAAAGCTTTATCGGATTTTCATAGTCGTTTCCATTTCGCGACCGATCGGAGCTTACTTTCTGAACGCCCCTCGTATTAGATACCGGAACCATTACTGCTACAAAATGGGCTCAATATGGCGCCCATCAGTGTTCAGAAGAGTCTGAAAGCGCAGGATTGCAGTCTGCACAGAAGAACGAAGGAAGCATGTCCGTAGGTATGCAGGCACCTCTCTTGATATGCTGCGCTACAGATCAGCATATGGGTGAATTTTCCCCTGGTAAAGCTTGTCCGCACAACCAGAAATCACAGGTAGTGAGATCAGGTGATCGTGCTGGCCAAGAAAATGGAAGCGTTCGGATGATAATTCGGTCATTTCCAAATGTATTTTGGAGAAGAAGGTGAACTTTACGAGCGATGTTCGGTGGGTCTCCATCTTCCATGCAAACTGTTGAGTTCAATGCGTCTCTCTCCTGTAGAGCGGGTATGACATGCTGGCGAACCATACCGCAGTAACGCTGACCAGTCACTGTGGGGGAACTAACGTCAGACTTTAACGCTGGGCAGAGTAGAAGTGTGTCTGAGTATACAGTACCCCGAACACTCCTAACTATTGGTCTTTGCAGCTGACGAACCATGCACGTGCCAATGTTAACACCGCAACAGTTCGCCGTTACAACTGAAATGGGCACGTGACCATCAAGTGGACTTTGGCGCAGTGGCAGTGCGTTGCATGATTCGATAAGTCCCGATACCTTCATCACGCCAATTGGAGGGCACGAATCCGTCATCTTCCAGGGAACAGCCCCTTGACACCTGTATTGCGGAACGGAGAGGAACTGGCGGCTCTGGGACATTCGAGTGGGCATCAACGGATCCAGTGGAGCTCGCGCAAGGCACCATGACGGCCAAGGAGTGTCGTACACTGGTTGCAGACATCGTACACCGTTTTATGATGATCAGTTTCCCGACGGCAGTGGCATTTTTCAACAAGATAATGCGACATTCACGTATCCAGGAGTGTGGTGGAGTTGTTCGAGGAACACAGTGGCGAGATCCAACTGATGTGCAGCCTCCACGACTCGCCAGAACTGAACCCGATGGAGCACGTCTGTGACTGAATGTGGCGTCAGAGTTCATCGACCCCCTCCCCGGAATATGCAGGAATTCGGTGTAGTACCAACTCCCTCCAGCGACCTACCAAAGTCTCATTGCTTCAATGTCAGGACTTGTCTCCACTTTTATCAGTGCCAAACCTGGACATACCGGCTATTAGGTACATGTTCACTATACTTCGACATGTTCTCCTATGTTTGTTGTTAGTGATCTGTCAGATGATGTTTCATTAGGATTCTAGAACTGCTCCACAGTGGTGGTTAGTACTTTGGCGTCCTCTACCACTTTCTCCAGCGTATCCTTTTGTAAGTTTATGTACTCCTACCTCCATGACTTAACTTCTTCCTTGTATTTAGTATTGGGGTCAGTATTCTTCGCGTAGGTAACAATATTCTTAATATTAGTGTTACTCTTCTTCGTATTGGTATCAACTTCCCACCTTACTCTGTCTGTCGTGCTTTTAGTGCTCTAAGTTAATGCATCCACTTTTGAATTTAGTTCTTGCGTCTGGTCATCTATTTCCTCGCGTAAAGTTTTTCCCTGCTCTTCGCATTTCTTTGTGTGGTCATCTAGTTTCTGATTAAGAGCTCCTACGTGTTTATCTAGCTTCTCATTTGAGCTTTCCTTGTTTCCTCACCTTTCTCAAATAAGTTTTCATTTTTTTCAAGATCTTCTCCTAGTTGCCTGAATTTCACCTCATTATTTTTTTCATTTTTCTTAATTTAGTGTCCTGTTATTCTTAAATTGTTCGTCATTCCTTTCTTGATTTTCCTTGAGTAAATCTTCGCTTTCCTTAAACTATTCGTCATTCTTGTTAAACTGTTCGATTAGGAAGCTCTGCTGGTCGAATGCTGCAGGTGATGGCAGTTTTGGCTCATAATAGGCATTACTCTGTGCTGCATTTTCGTGGCGGTAATTTCTGAATTTACCGCTGCATGTGACCTTTCACACTCCTCTGCTGTCCTAATTTCTGCCAAAAGTACTTTATCACTACTTTGTTCCTGATTTTATTCGTTAACCTTGTTGGTTTCGCTCTGAGACGCTGCTTCAGATTGCTCACTAGCATCTACTTCTGAGTATTTTCTTGCGCCACCTCCATATCTGAACCACTGTGTGATGCTTCTTAGGCAATTGTAATTCCCTCTGTACCTCACTCATTCATGTTAAACTTTCCACCCTTCCTCTGGTAAAGTTTTTCATCGAGTAACGCAGTTTTTTAATATTTGAACACAACTGATATTCAGGACAAAACTAGTCAATATATCACCAAATTTCTCAATCTTTGCATACAAACTAAAAATCTAACTCTTCGTAACACATAATACATACAAAACCAATAAAATCGCCTCCAAAAGTTCAATAATGGTTCTCCAGCTCACGGAAAAGAATACACAAACGGTTACACAGCAGCACTTAAAATTATGTTTTAAGTTTAGAGAATTTAATTATTTTTAAGTAGGAATGCAAGCCCTTCTGTCCAACACCAATGTCAGGAGATCACAGATCAACGAAACCTGACAGGAGTCATCAAAGTGCTACGTTACGGTTGTGTGATTCAAGTTCAAGGGGTGGAAATTGGATCTTATATCTGACATACATTAAGTAAACACCCCACCCCCAACCCCCCCACACACACACCAAAACAATGAACTGAGAAATAAATGACTATTACATGAAACAAGAATCGCAGTTAATGTGTTTTATTTGGTTAAAGGAAACATTTAACACCCAATATTATTCTAGTAAGAACTTGGCACATTTGATGATAGGGTCTGCTGAAAGATTCTAATAATCGTATGAGTGAAGCAGTTACAATCACGAAGTTGTGCTACAACTATCATGACCATAGTAGAAAAGGCAGATACTACTACAGAAGGGAATATTTTGATCCTGTGGTCGGGGGCGAAAGCAAGCTGGTAATTGAATCTGAATGCAAGTCTTCAAAGTTAAGCTTAAAGTTTTGAAATTCTATAAAATTGCTTTGATGTGTCTACGCAAACTATGGCGGTTGCTGCTCGATCTGACCGTAGTAAATTGTAGGTGGAGGCTGTAATGGCTGCAGATCAGTCATTGGCAGCACATCAACGACCCTCGACAACAGCTAAATGAAGATCAGCCCAAAATCTATCAAATCCCTCTGTACCTCTGCTCTGATGGTGGATCCTGGCGGTCAAGACTCTCGGAGGTGAAACGACTACAGCCGCGCGGAGTGGCCGCGTGCTTTGAGGCGTCCTGTCACGGACTGCGCGGCCCCTCACGCTGGAGGTTCGACTCATCCCTCGGGCATGGGTGGGTGTGTTTGTCCTTAGGATAATTTAGGTTAAGTAGTGTGTAAGCTTAGCATAAGTTAGTGTAAGTCTAGCGACCGATGACCTAAGCAGTTTGGTCCCTCAGGAATTTACACACATTTGAACATTTTTGAAACTATGACAGCTCTCTATGAAGAAGAAGTCCCTAGAAGAAGTCTTGAGAAGATGAAATTTTGTACTGAGTGATTGCTAATTTTAAACGCGCATTTCCACGTTTTCTGTTTATACTCTATTCGGACTAGCTGGGTTATGGATCGTCTGACCACCGATCAGTAAAAATCTCCCTTAGGAAACGCTGCTCCCCTTCCCTGGTCCTTTTTTTCCCTACTATTCATCACTGAAAAAATACATCTCATTTTCTCCATCTCTCTCTGTGGCCAGTGAGACAGATCCTCATCAGCACAGTGGCGTTTCTCTGTCTCACCTCCAGTTTCTTCATATTACCCAATCCTGGCAGTTCTTACTTTGTGTAAACATTTGCTTTTTTTGTGAAATCGACTTCCAGCGGCTCCTCATACCTACAAAGCATCCTAAAACCACGGGACCTCATTCCACTTTCAAGATAGCATTTACACCACGCATGTCTCTAGAGAGGGAACACAGCTTTGTAAGTTTTGTGCATAATAGTACCTTCTTAGACTCCGCTAAAAACGGTGTTCCTTCTCACTCCAGTTCTGGGCTGTAAAATTGGTCACAGCTGGGGTCTTCTGCCAATGGAGTTCTTATCTGTGTTTGCTGAAGTTCTTCAGCCGCCCAACCGCGGAGCTGCAAAAGACTGTCCGGTGGCCTGAGCGCCATTGACATCACGTCTCCGGCACTCCTTTCTGCGCTCACGGGTGGTGGCCGACGTGGCTGCACGATACTGTCTCCAAGTCCGAGCCTGCTTTCAACGTCCTCTCATTTATATAAGACATGCAAATTTAAATAAAAAAGTACACGAAGAGTAAATTACGTTAGTCGGCTACTGACAATCACTCGTACAGTTATATATCACATTTCTAGGTGTTGATTAATTATTCCAGTAACATGAGTATTTGAATTATGATTTTACGCACGTTACGGAATTTACGAAAAAATGGTAGCGTAAGAGTAGGTACCATGATTTGGTAACAGTATTAGGATACTATTATGAACGCAGAGAGAGGTGCGTGGCAGATTTCAGCGAAGCCAAACTCATTGTGTGGTTTGCGTACTGTAAGACCTTCGGTACACACACCATCAGATTATTTGACTTGTCGCTCTAACGAAGTAGGCGAGAGTCAGCAATATGTCTCGTGGTCTTATCGTGGCGTGTTTATCTTCTGCCGTTAGGTCAGACGATAGAAATGCGACTTGCACGCTTAGAGCAGCAGATTGATGGTGACCAACTTTAAACAGAACTTGATTAATTTTCACACACATTTATTAAAATAATAAGAAGCATAAACATTATGTAACTTGATTCTGGATGCTATTTACAATTGACAATCTGAAGTTCCTTTGGTCTTGGTATGTTAATCTTATTCTCACATATCTCTGATACTTGACAAAGTGTCTACACATTTATCTTCATGGCTATGTACAGGAACATCCTAATCTTATTAGGCGCAGACTGAAACTTGACTATAGACTGGTACAGACAAATGCAGACTAATGCAGACTGACTAATCGGAGGTCTGTACACTCGTTATAATACCTCGTGCGTTCAGGTATCACTGCGCGAGTGTGATCCGCGACGAGAAAAGGTTCTACATTAGCAGCAATCTCATTGGCTGCGTTACGTATTAATACGCGGATCGGCGGAAGCAGAATTTGGTCCGTCTCTAAGGCAGCGCCATCTCGTAGTGCGGAGACGGATGAGCGCTGCGCCTGTGCTGTTGTGCTTAGCGGGGCGCGCTCTAGTGGGAAAGTTGTGTACGCGCTGACTACGCGGAACTATGTACACAACACATTGTGACATACAGACGTTAAGAGAGCGAAGTCATATGGCATTGTTGGTTGGGAGACCCCAAAGGACGGGTAGGTTCAGCTACCTAATTGGAAAGGTTTTTCTCTCTTTTGTACACCATGGTATCTTATTTCTCGAAGTGTGAGAGTTGTGGGTTTAAGTGTATCTGACAAGTATATGTGACTGTAATGGGTGGGTGTAGTATGTGATCATATTTGCGCTACATGATGATGAGAGAAGGGAGAGGGTGAAACCTCATATCAGTACATAGCTTACTCGTCTTGAATAGCACCAAGGGGGCTGCCGGGCTTTACATCTCCATCCGACGACAGATCACCATCAACAGTGTCACATGCCCTCACTTGATGAGATAATGTGGAGAGGTTTGGAATTAATCCAGGACACTGGCGCAAAGTGTGGCGATCAGGAACTTTAAGCCCCCTCACCTTCTTTTGGTTGCCATATGGGCAAATGAATGGTTACCAATACCACATCACTTACCCAGATGGTAACCTATTCAAGTACTGGTCACGCCTCACGTTGCTTAACTTCTGTGATCTGACGAGAACAGTGACACTCAGCGAGATAAAGCTGATGGCACCCAAGCAGCTGCGGTGGAAGCGTTTAATGAATCCGAAAACGACGAGTCATCTGTCGAGTTGTCAAAAAAATAAAACTAAAAGTATTGCCCTATGAAAATCAATTAGTGGACCGAAGTCATATGTTCTGATTGTTATTGATACCAAGTCTGATGGCCTTCAGAGAACCTTCAATACACTTCTGCAGCTCCGTTGCCTGTATGAATACCGAACAGGTATGCTACTGCACTCTGACTTTCTAGCAAACCGATCACAGCAGTTCGTTGTTATCGAATAGACATCGGCTGAAGCACAGGTAGCCTCCGGAGTACGACATAGGGCTATTGCTGCGCAGGATTTGTACAAGGTATTTCATAATTTCAATTACAGGTTTGTAGCGGATGTAGAGGGGTCTCAGTAGTTAATTTTGTGATAAGGAACCTGTGTTTGTAAATGTACCGTTTGGACGCAAATTAATTTTGAAAATCGGTTTACTTTCAAATTCCCCATTTCACAGTACGCACACTGCGGAGGCGATGATCCACATATGTGATCTACAGAAGTTCGTCAGACCACAACCCCGCTGTTCATTGTGAAAGCTGTATCTGTGACGAATGCTTTCATACACACGGTGCACAAACACCCGAGTGTTTGGCATAATTTCTGCTGTCGCCAGAATGCGTGCAAGATCTTCTGTTTACGCTCCTTAGCGTAAATATTGGACGACTGAACAGTGGAAAAACGCTGTATGGAGTGACGAATCACGGTACATAACGTGGGGTACAATTCGGAGGTGGTGGTGTTATGGTGTGGTCGTGTTTTCCATGGAGGGGGCTCGCACTACTTGTTTTTTGCGTGGCACTATCACAGCACAGGCCTACATTGATGTTTTAAGCACTTTCTTGCTTCCCACTGTTCAAGAGCAATTCGGGGATGGCAATTGCACGATCGAGCACCTGTTCATAATGCACGGCCTGTGGCGGAGTGGTTACACGGCAATAACATCCCTGTAATGGACTGGCCTGCACGGAGTCCTGACCTGAATACTACAGAACACCTTTGGGATGTTTTGGAACGCCGACTTCGTGGCAGGGCTCACCGACCGACATCGATACCTCTCCTCGGTGCAGCACTCCATGAAGAATCCGCTGCCAGTACCCAAGAAACCTTCCAGCACGTGACTGAACGTATGCCTGCGAGAGTGGAAGCTGTCATCAAGTCTAAGGGTAGGCCAACACCACATCGAATTCCAACATTACCGATGGAGGGCGCCACGAACTTGTAAGCCATTTTCAGCCAGGTGTCGGGATACTTTGGATCGCACAGTGTAATTGTTTCATTATTAGAGTTACAATATTCGCATTTTCCTTGAGCTCTCGATATTCTGTCCCAAGTGTTAATTTTGTTAATCTGTTTACGCATACGTATCCCCCGTCATTGATCCCCTCACTGGTACCATCCGACCCATACCTAGTTGGCAAGGCTTCCCTCGTCCGTGTCCACCAGTGTCGCCACCGTAACACGTGGACAGCCCGCAGAGGTTGAAAGAGCAAAGCAACAAAACATGTGGCTTTCACGTGACCGTCAGAGAGACGTAATACCCTTCTGGAGAAATTCTTTTCGTTACAATACTTCGATTATAAAATAGTTGCATCAAAGCTACTCTTAGTTCTGGGGCATATTTAGATATTCATTTACATATAAAAAATTGTATTGTCTGTGCAAGAGTAAAAATTTGAGGTGACTTTTGAGATTTCCGAGCATATGGTCACCTTACACATTTTCTCCTGTTATAGCACACACAAAACGTAGCAAATTTCCGAGCCTGAAGTCAAGTGGCACAGCGATATCTTCGACTGCTACAGTGAGGATCTTGGTGAGCTGAACAAGATAAAAGTTAAAAAAAATTATCTGTGCCATTCACTTTTTATTTTCTCCCGAAACGCGCTTCGAGAGTTAATACTCTCACCTTCAGGTGGAAAACTGCGGTATCTTGTTGCATGTGTACCAGCTGAAACCAAAACCGACTGCATCCAGCTGGTAAACATGTAACATGATATCGCAGCTTTACTTCTGCAGATGAGAGTATAAACTCTCGAAACACTTCGTGGGAGAAAAGAAAAAGTGACTGACACAGATAAATTGTTTTTTATCTTTATCCTTAAGAAACAGTCCAGCATGGACGACATAAGGAAACTGTACACGCTCGTGTGACAGAGGACCTTCCATCGTACGTCCGCAGACATTGCGGATATTTTGCAACGGAGACATGATTTTATGTCTGCTTTAATTGGCTGTCTTCCTTTCGAAATCCAAAACTCATTACGTAATTCAGGTAGTACTACGCATGTAGCAGTTCCTAGACAGTGTACACATATGTGCGTCTGTTGAATGGGTAATCTTGGGAATGGATGGGAGCCCTCGAGGGGCAGTGAGTGCTTTTCCTGTGCGTGCAACTCTGCAAAAAGTGAAGTCGTCCTCCAAGTCGTAAGAGCTCTGAAGGAACGGGTTGTAATATCCAATTTTAGATTGAATAGGAAAGTCAGTTTTATTCCTAGGCGCGTGGTATTCTGCCAGGAATCATTCTTGATGGACCATCTGAGACCTACTGCGTTTAGCTGACTGAAATCATTTACAGTGTATCTTCCATTAATCTTTTCTGAACAACTAACAGTATGGATGAAACGTAGAGTCCAAGCCATTATGTGTAATACCCATATAAAGTAAAATTAAGATTTGAATCAACCACTGATGATGACAAGGAGGTGCTGATACATGTTTGGCTTGCATGAGAAAACAGTGTTTTGCGTAACAGGTGGACTTTATATCCAGTCATTTTAAGCGCAAACACGCCAAATGCAAGAGCAGTAAATGCAAATAATGAACGCTTGCTGGTGCATCTTTCGTGTCTCTGGAACCGAGTCGTTAGAGATTTCTTGTCGAGGCCAAGTGTCAGGCACTTTAGTTAGTCAGGAACGCCTCTGCCCCCATAACATGGAAAACTGTAGTTTCTCCACTGTTGCATGTCATATCAAACCTGCTGGCTTGGTTGTGATGGAACAGTGTCGCCACTGCAATAGTGTCAAACTCTCTCTAATTTCAGTTACAAAAAAACGTATTCCAACGATTTTGATCGCTTAGTATCCAGTCCAGTGCCATCATGGAATAGCTCCACATTACTGCATGACTGACTGACTAGCAGAATTATTGGAGAAACCGCGAACCCAGTAAGACAGCTAATAACTCGCGTTGCGGAAGTGTCATCCATCTCATACGGTACGCATTAAAAAAAATTAAAAAGAACTGATGACCAGGCAAAGAAGTCTGCTTTTAGTCTCAGAGTCTCTGATGTACAGCACAGCTCCATAATCTTCGTCTTCTCACAGCTCGCAGGGATCACAACATACATCAACTCGGAAACCTTGCGTGCAGTCATATGCACCTGGGTCTGCAGATCAATGAGTCATGAACTCCAAATATTTCAGTTGCAGGCTATATTTGGAAGCAGAATTTTGTCCCACTGTATGCCTGTACACCGTGTGGTCTGAAAAACAGTTCTTCCTATGATTAATATTCGTGGAAAGATGCCAAGAGGATCGTAGAATCTTGCTGTCATGTGCAACAACTGTTGTTTTGTTGCAAGTGCAGTACACAGTTCGTCGATAGTGAGACTGTGATCGAAGAAGATTAAATCTTGTTCATTATCCCCTAAGACTATGGTATTTTCTTTGACCTACCGGCCTTCCATTTACCATCTGCCCTTTAGCATACACGGTGAAGAATAAAATGCCGCACTTGGCGGTCGGCATGGGATTTCTCGTCCCAGTTCAAGACAAAAATGCAACTAGCAAAACCTAGTCCCGCCAATAGGTTGAATAGAAATTTAATTTAAATTACGAGGCTCTGGCAACGCTGTAACTGCATGCAGCATGGACAAGAACAGGTAGCATGAACTTTCTTTTTTCAGTTAGAGAATCAAATTCCTTCGAGTTTACACATCCACAATGCGGTATCTGGTATATTTATTTCTGTTACTGTTTCTTTTATTTAGACATTAAGATATAACATAAACTTTTTACAGATGATGTAACACTCCACCCGTCACTTAGCTGGTTTTGGCGTGTGTTCATCCCAACTAATTGACTAACAGATCAACAGAGAGTGCAAAACTGCCGCAATATCGGATAACGCAAAAACCTAATATGGCTCTGTGACTCCTGATTGAACCGCGGTGGCAGTGTTGACATTAATTGGTTCAGAATTGATCCCTTTTTAATTAAAAAGGGGTGCACATTGATGTTATATTCAGCTATTGAACACCAGATGCAAATGTGAACATAAAATTAATTAAGAAAGTGACTTGGGATTTCAACTACTTGATTGAAAATAGATGCAGTCGATTAGCACAGATTTATTTTAACTCACAACCTTCAATCATCACATTACATGACTCTCTTAACAGGCAGTGGTAATAAATTGCGTTTGCGTGGAGTAAAGCGCGATAAATCAAAAGTAATTCCTATCGACTGACCCAGGCGTAATGCGAAGTGCGAGAAGAATTCTACAATACATGGCCCATGAAACCCTCGTGGAAGCTTTGCCGACATGATCCAACAAATTAATCAGTGGCCGGAGCGGGCACAATATCACCGAATACAGCGTGAATACAGCGGCGTCGTTGTGTGGACGTCGGCCGACTTCATGGTGCTGCAAGGCTGCGCTCGTCTATTCACTCCTAGCTATCTTGCTCAGTACGTAGCTGAACCAAACCTTTCTATCTCCAAGCTCAATCGTTCCATTTGCAAAGTCCTAAACTGCAGAGATGCTCACTCTTTCTCAGGCAAGCTGAGTAAAGAACGCCACTTCCACACTCTAGGCAAGCTGGGAACGGAAGACCTCTACCGAGACTTCTGCCAGTCCGCTCTTTGCCTCAGTTTCCCCTCCAGCGAAATCACTTATGCCAATTGCAGGGCAAGTCGCGTTAATTATGTGTTGCTTCCCAGTGCCGACCAATGCCTGCTCTGGGAAGTGAACAAATTCCCACAAAATTTCCCTTCCTCTCAACTTCTTCTATTTAGCTCCCCCCAGGCCACCCATCAAGGTTAGCGTCTGCACAAACACCAATTTTTCCGGAATTCTGACTCCCAGGAGAGTACTTCAAATTCCTTGGTCCTACGTTCCCATCGGAGGCCGGCGTATTTCATTCTGTCACTCTTCACCTGATTTACTTCAGACTCTGTGGACCATGAATTCAGCGTGAAGTTGCTGTAGTCATGAACGCGCATATTTTGACCTCTGTTGACCACTCCACCATAGCTTTGCGTGGCTTTCTCGCATGTTTCACAGGAAATGGGACGGCGGACATTTATCAACAGGCGTACAAGTTCTCCGTTTGTTTCCCGGTACACCAGCATGGAGTCGGGGTCAACCACCCCCTCACTGTCACTCATCTTAAGGCGGCTGGAGGCCGCACACCATTACCTCTTTCTCAAGAGTTTGAGCCGCCCTAAGCTGCCTATTGTCGCTTCCCTTCGCCACTCCACCACTGGCCACGGTGGTCAACTTGAATACTTCCCTGGGGTAAACTAGCCTCCAGTAAATCGACGTGTTTCCACAAAGTTTTCATGTCGTGTGAAATACTTTAAAACCATCACCCGACATTAATTATTCCAATATGTCCATACTATACCCTCTACAAGATGCATTGTGCCTTGTCACTCATTTTTGTTCAGCCCTACTGTTCGCTCAACGTGAGTTAGGTGATCTTTAATGACTTCATGTGAGGGACATAGTTCTTGCCATCTTACAATGTAAACGAACACTTTGTTTCGTCCATGACACAAATAAACTCAACAGAAAATGATTATGGATACAGTAACATCGTCTGTATCCAAAGAGGTGCAAAAAACGCGGTAGATAGGTTACACCAGATTGCACATTACGCTACGCACTATGTTTCCAGTCTGTGTGTTTGACGTCTAGGCTAATCTTCACAAGGCCAGTAGGTACACGTACGAGCAACATTCACTATAGAGAAGATGTTCGAACCGACCACCTTGCGTTTGCAAACACTTCGCCACTCAGTGGATCGTACTTTGCTGGACCCTATGCAACACACCTGCATTCACCATTGCCGAAGCAGCATGTACGCAAGCTGTTAGGTCGTGTTCATCGATGGGTGAAGTGCTATAAACTTGCTCCTTTGAGTGCCCCCACAAATAGAAATGTAATGGATTAAGACCTGGGGAACGTGGAGGCCAAAATTTTAGACCTACACGATGAATAAATTTCCCTGGAAACGCTTCATTTAAATAGTGACACACATTCATTCCAAAGTGTGTTGGTGCACAATAATGCTGAAACCATAGCTATCACCGAACAACAAGTGGAGCGCTTTGTAATGCATCAGGCAAAGTATTTCAAGGAAACATACGACACAGGAGAGTATTCAACTTGGCCAACAGCAGGTCTGGTCCCAAGATAACTCCTCCCACGACTCCAACCCATAAGTTAATGCCAAAGCGTACCTGAAAGCTATGTTCACGGGTGGCATGTGGATTGTCTTCCGACCAATAACGGCTGTTGTGAACGTTGAAATTACCTCCACGAGTGAAGCTACATTCGTCAGCCCATATCACTTTCTACAATGAAGCCCCAAAGAAACTGTTACAGGCATGAGTATTCAAATACAGAGATGCAATCAGGCAGAATACGGCGCTGCGGCCGGTAATCCCTATATAAGACAACGCGCAGTTGTTAGATCGGTTACTTCAGCTACAATGGCACGCTATAAACATTTAAGTGAGTTTGAACGTGGTGTTATAGTCGGGGTACGAGCGATGGGGGACAGCATCTCCGATGTAACGATGAAGTGGGGATTTTCCCGTACGACCATTTCACGAATGTACCGTGGATGTCAGGAATCCGCTAAAGCATCAAATCTCTGACATCGCTGTGGCCGATAGAAGATCCTGCAAGGACGGGACCAACGACGAGAATCGTTCAACGAGACAGAAGTGCAGCCCTACCGCAAATTGCTGCAGATTTCAATGCTGGGGCTCGTGGTCGTGCGGTAGCGTTCTCGCTTCCCGCGCCCGGGTTACCGGGTTCGGTTCCCGGCGGGGTCAGGGATTTTCTCTTCCTCGTGATGACTGGGTGTTGTGTGATGTCCTTAGGTTAGTTAGGTTTAAGTAGTTCTAAGTTCTAGGGGACTGATGACCATAGCTGTTAACTCACATAGTGCTCAGAGCCATTTGAACCATTTTTTCAATGCTGGGCCATCGACAAGTGTCAGAGTGCGAACCATTCAACGAAATATTATCGATAAGAGCTTTCAGAGCCGAAGGCCCACTCGTGTACTCTTGATGACTGCAACGACACAGAGGTGGGCCCGTCAGCACCGACATTGGGCTGTTGATGACTAGAGCCATGTTGCTTGGTGGAACGAGTCTCGTTTCAGATTGTATCGAGCGAACGGACGTGTACAGGTATGGAGACAACCTCATTAATCTATGCACCTTGCATGTCAGCAAGGGACTGTTCAAGCTAGTGGAGGCTCTGCAATTTTGCGGTGTGTGTGTGTGTGTGTGTGTGTGTGTGTGTGTGTGTGTAGGACCCCTGAAAAGTCTACGTACGACTCTGACAGGTGACACGTACGTAAGCTCCCTGTCTGATCACCTGTATCCATTCATGTCCATTGTGCATTCCGACGGACTTGGGCAATTCCAGCAGGACAATGCGACACTCCACACGTTCTGAATTGCTACAGAATGGCTCCAGGAGCACTCTTCCGATTTTAAACTCTTCCGCTGGCCACCATTACATGAGCACGGGAATGAGCATTATTGGGTATGGTTGGGATGCCTTGCAATGTGCTGCCCAGAAGAGATCTCCGCCCCCTCTTACTCTTATAAATTTATGAACAGCCCTGCAGGATTCTTGATGTCAGTTCCCTCCAGTACTACTTCAGACATTAGTCGAGTCCATGTCTCGTCTGCGTGCTTAAGGGGGCCCTACACGATATTAGGCAGTTGTACCAGTTTCTTTGGCTATTCGGTGGATATACACTAATTGGCGGATCTGTCATTTGTACCCGGGTGAGTCATGTGAAAAGGTGCCCAACACGACGGGAATTAACAAATGGTTCAAATGGCTCTGAGCACTATGGGACTTAACATCTGAGGTCATCAGTCCCCTAGAACTTAGAACTACTTAAACCTAACTAACCTAAGGACATCACACACATCCATGTCCGAGGCAGGATACGAACCTGCGAGCGTAGCGATCGCGCGGTTCCAGACAAAAGCGCCTAGAACCGCTCGGCCACACCGGCCGCCGGGAATTAACTGACTTTGAACGCGA
The DNA here is from genome assembly GCF_021461395.2 of Schistocerca americana. NCBI lineage: Eukaryota > Metazoa > Arthropoda > Insecta > Orthoptera > Acrididae > Schistocerca > Schistocerca americana. The sequence goes on from NC_060130.1 coordinate 356,350,639, forward strand.
AATGGTACTTACAGCTCGAGGCTTGGGAAGTTCCATTTCGGACTTCCTTAGGAAATTCTAGTTTCCGATATCCACAGTGTCAAGAGCGCGCCAAGAATACGAAATTTCAGGCATTACTTCGCACGATGTAACAATGTACAACACAGTGGCCGACGGCCTTCACTTAACAACAGAGAACAGCGGCGTTGGCGTAGAATCGTCAGGGCTACCAGACAACGAACACTTCGTGAAATAACCGCAGAAATCAATGTGGGACATACGACGAACGCACCCGTTAGTTCAGTGCCACGAAATAAGACGTTAATGGGCTATGGCAGCAGAAAACCGACGCTAGTGCCTTTGCTAACAACACGACATCGCTTGCAGCGCCTCTCCTGGCTCCTGACCATATCGGTGGGATCCTAGACGACTCGATATCCGTGGCCTGGTCAGATGAGTCCCGATCTCAGTTGGTAAGAGCTATGGATGCAGGTTGTCAACATGGCACTGTGCAGGCTGGTGGTGGCTCCATGATGGTGTGGACTGTGTTTACATGGAATGGACTGGGTCCACTGGTCCAACTGAAACGATCATTGACTGGAATGATTATTTTCGGCTATTTAAAGACCGAGTGGAGTCATTCATGGGTGGATTCTTTATGAATGAGAAGGAGCCATGTCACTGGGCCATAACTGATCTGTTTGGTTTGAAAAAATTCTGGACGATTCGAGTGAATGGTTTGTTCACCCACACCGCCCGACATGAGCCCCATCGAACATTTATGGGACATAAACGAGAGCTCAGTTTGTGCAAAAAATCCTGCACTGGCAACGTTTTCTCAATTATGGGTCGCACGGCTCAATATTTCTACAATGAATTTCCAACGGCTTGTTGAGTCCATGCCGCGTCAAAATGCTGCAATACGCCGGGCAAAATGAGGTCAGACACAGTATTAGGTAGTATCACCTCAGTGTAAAATCTTCGTTATATTCTACATGGTGCAAAAGCCATTTATAAAACTGTACTTGTCGAATGCGGTCCTTTGGCCGCTGGTGTTGAATTAACGTGTAATACACTACTCGCCATTAAAATTGCTACACCAACAAGAAATACAGATGATAAACGGGTATTCATTGGACAAATATATTGTACTACAACTCACATGTGATCACATTTTCACGCAATTTGGGTGCATAGATCCTGAGAAATCAGTACCCAGAACAACCACCTCTGGCCGTAATAACGGCCTTGATACGCCTGGGCATTGAGTCAAACAGAGCTTGGATGGCGTGTACAAGTACAGCTGCCCATGCAGCTTCAACACCATACCACAGTTCATCAAGAGTAGTGACTGGCGTATTGTGACGAGCCAGTTGCTCGGCCACCATTGACCAGACGTTCTCAGTTGGTGAGAGATCTGGAGAATGTGCTGGCCAGGGCAGCAGTCGAACATTTTCTGCATCCAGAAAGGCCCGTACAGGACCTGCAACATGCGGTCGTGCATTATCCTCCTGAAATGTAGGGTTTCGCAGGGATCGAATTAAGGGTAGAGCCACGGGTCGTAACACATCTGAAATGTAACGTTCACTGTTCAAAGTGCCGTCAATGGGAACAAGAGGTGACCGAGACGTGTAACCAGTGGTACCCCATACCATCACGCCGGGTGATACGCCAGTATGGCGATGACGAATACACGCTTCCTTTGTGCGTTCACCGCGATGTCGCCAAACACGGATGCGACCATCATGATGCTGTAAACAGAACCTGGATTCATCCGAAAAAATGACGTTTTGCCATTCGTGCACCCAGGTTCGTCATTGAGTACACCATTGCATGCGCTCCTGTCTGTGATTCAGCGTCAAGGGTAACCGCAGCCATGGTCTCCGAGCTGATAATCCATGCTGCTGCAAACGTCGTCGAACTGTTCGTGCAGATGGTTGTTGTCTTGCAAACTTCCCCATCTGTTGACTCAGGGATCGAGACGTGGCTGCACGATCCGTTACAAAAATGGTTCAAATGGCTCTGAGCACTATGGGACTTAACATCTGTGGTCATCAGTCCCCTAGAACTTAGAACTACTTAAACCTAACTAACCTAAGGACATCACACACATCCATGCCCGAGGCAGGATTCGAACCTGCGACCGTAGCAGTCACGCGGTTCCGGACTGCGCGCCTAGAACCGCTAGACCACCGCGGCCGGCGATCCGTTACGGCCATGCGGATAAGATGCCTGTCATCTCGACTGCTAGTGATACGAGGCCGTTGGCATCCAGCACGGCGTTCCATATTACCTTCCTGTACCCACCGATTTCATTTTCTGCCAACAGGCATTGGATCTCGACCAACGCGAGCAGCAATGTCGCGATACGCTAAACCGCAATGGCGATAGGCTACAATCCGACCTTTATCAAAGTCCGAAACGTGATGGTACACATTTCTCCTCCTTACACGAGGCATCACAACAACGTTTCACCAGGCAACGCCGGTCAACTGCTGTTTGTTTGTGTATGAGAAATCGGTTGGAAACTTTCGTCATGTCAGCGCGTTGTAAGTGTCGCCACCGGCGCCAACCTTGTGTGAATGCTCTGAAAGGTTAATATTTGCATATCACAGCATATTCTTCCTGTCGGTAAAATTTCATGTCTGTAGCACGTCATCTTCATGGTGTAGCAATTTTAATGGCCAGTAGTGTAATATGGATGCAGTTCATCATGGTGCAACGCTTCAACAACCAGTCTTTGAGGCATCTGAAACTGCGTTACAATATTATGGGACCTTGTCCAATGTGGTTAGTGAACGATTTCAAGAATCTATGGAGTCTGCCTTGTCTGTGGGTGACCTCTGTCCATTACTTGTGGACGAAGATTACCAGTTTCCCGAAGGAGTTGCTCCTGGCGACGAAAAACATTCTTATCGGGATGGTGCCTTAGATAGTGCAGCGCAGCTTACCCACGAGCAGCAGCAGCAGCTTCTTTTAGGGAAAAACATTTATTCTGTGGCAGTTGTTGCAATTCTGCTGTTCATTTTCTCTAATTTATATCTAAAAGCCGTTCAAACAATATATCACCATAGTACAGAAAACATGTTCAACAAAAAGAAGTTAAACAATTACGTTGTTTTAAAAAATAAAAAAAAATAAACGTAAAACAGTATTGCCTTTTTTGTTTCATTTTATGATTACTTACTTCCTTATTTCGTGTAAATTATTTGAAGGAGGTGTTGATAATTGTTCAACTTTGCATAGACATGTGTGCAACGTTGTACTTCGTTGTACTTCAGCGCAATAAATGATTTCATGTTAAAAACAAGATGCTTAATCGATAGAGGAACTTCTCATGGAAGGCAAAGGCTCCGGATTCCAAGCCAGCCCAGCAAAAAGTTTTGATATGCCACAAACTTTCAGATAACCTTTTGTTTCCTTCGTTTTATCCCCAATAACTTGAGTTTCGGTGAGTTTATAAGAGATATACAGGGTGATTCAAAAAGAATACCACAACTTTAGGAATTTAAAACTCTGCAACGACAAAAGGCAGAGCTAAGCACTATCTGTCGGCGAATTAATGGAGCTATAAAGTTTCATTTAGTTGTACATTTGTTCGCTTGAGGCGCTGTTGACTAGGCGTCAGCGTCAGTTGATGCTAAGATGGCGACCGCTCAACAGAAAGCTTTTTGTGTTATTGAGTACGGCAGAAGTGAATCGACGACAGTTGTTCAGCGTGTTTATACCAACGTTTAATACACCACCTATCAGGAGGTTTAACACCATACTTCGTTCGAAATGCACGCATCCAGCAAGCATTTGTTCGCAGCCCGTGACAGAGCACTTCATCACTGGCCTCCAAGAAGCCCTGATCTTACCCCCTGCGGTTTTTTTCTTATGGGGGTATGTTAAGGATATGGTGTTTCGGCCACCTCTCCCAGCCACCATTGATGATTTGAAACGAGAAATAACAGCAGCTATCCAAACTGTTACGCCTGATATGCTACAGAGAGTGTGGAACGAGTTGGAGTATCGGGTTGATATTGCTCGTGTGTCTGGAAGGGGCCATATTGAACATCTCTGAACTTGTTTTTGAGTGAAAAAAACCTTTTTAAATACTCTTTGTAATGATGTATAACAGAAGGTTATATTATGTTTCTTTCATTAAATACACATTTTTAAAGTTGTGGTATTCTTTTTGAATCACCCTGTATATTTATAACTCGTCAACGGTACTTCCCATACCGTCTATTTTCGTAATGCTAGATTTAAAAATTGCTTGTACATTGTGCGTGGTCCTCGCTATATCGGCATGTGACACTTTGAAATCGCCATTCTGTCTGATCTCTGTGAGGTTCAAATGGTTTCCTGTGGGTGTTTCGTTTCTGTGACTCTCTGAGTGAACTGTGTTTTCACCGATGGATAGGGGAGCTCTCTTTGGTTTCGTATATCTCGGCAAAGTAAGTCGTATCAAATTTACCGAACGGGCGAGAGAAATGGAGCAAACTATCTACTGGCAGCTGCACAGTCATGTTGACTAGTGCTTGACTTTCGAGAACTATACATTTCCTTCAGAGTTCTTGGTAGATGTGGCATAGTTCAGTAGTTCTGCAGAATTTTCCGACCAAAACAATACTACTCGATAAAGTCTTAATTTGTTAAAAAATTAATTGCGAAAAATCCTAGTGACCTTTTTGTGAAGATAAGAATTTAAGAGATAATTGCAATGATGAAAGACTCCTTTTCACTACTTTTGAAGCTGACACCCTCCCTGCCGAGTGGAGGGTCTGAATCAGAGGCTGAGACGGTTCTGCGACCGTGTGGGCTGTAGATTCCTCGACGTGCGCCATAGGGTGGCGGGGTTTCGGGTTCCGCTGGATAGGTCAGGAGTTCACTACACACAGCAACCGGCTACACGGGTAGCAGGGGTTGTGTGGCGTGGAATGGGCGGTTTTTTAGATTAGATGGCCTCGGGCAAGTACAGAAAGGGCAACAGCCTCAAAGGGTGCGGGGCAAAGTCAGGACATGCGGGGACCAAGCAGCATTCGGTATTGTAATTGTAAACTGTCGAAGCTGCATTGGTAAAGTACCGGAACTTCAAGCGCTGATAGAAAGCACCGAAGCTGAAATCGTTATAGGTACAGGAAGCTGGTTGAAGCCAGAGATAAATTCTGCCGAAATTTTTACAAAGGCACAGACGGTGCTTAGAAAGGATAGATTGCATGTAACCGTTGGTGGCGTGTTTGTCGCTGTTAGTAGTAGTTTATCCTGTAGTGAAGTAGAAGTGGATAGTTCCTGTGAATTATTATGGGTGGATGTTACACTCACAACCGAGCTAGGTTAATAATTGGCTCCTTTTACCGACCTCCCGACTCAGCAGCATTAGTGGCAGAACAACTGAGAGAAAATTTGGAATACATTTCACATAAATTTTCTCAGCATGTTATAGTCTTAGGTTGAGATTTCAATTTACCAGATATAGACTGGGAGACTCAGATGTTTAGGACGGGTGGTAGGGACGGAGCATCGAGTGATTTGGTTCAAATGGCTCTGAGCACTATGGGACTCAACTGCTGTGGTCATAAGTCCCTAGAACTTAGAACTACTTAAACCGAACCAACCTAAGGACATCACACACATCCATGCCCGAGGCAGGATTCCAACCTGCGACCGTAGCGGTCATGCGGTTCCAGACTGTAGCGCCTTTAACCGCTCGGCCACTCCGGCCGGCAGGGCATCGAGTGACATTATACTGAATGCACTATCCGAAAATTACCTCGAGCAATTAAACAGAGAACCGACTCGTGGAGATAACATCTTGGACCTACTGATAACAAACAGACCCGAACGTTTCGACTCTGTAAGTGCAGAACAGGGAATCAGTGATCATAAGGCCGTTGCAGCATCCCTGAATATGTAAGTTGATAGGAATATAAAAAAAAGGGAGGAAGGTTTATCTGTTTAGCAAGAGTAATAGAAGGCAGATTTCAGACTACCTAACAGATCAAAACGAAAATTTCTGTTCCGACACTGACAGTGTTGAGTGTTTATGGAAAAAGTTCAAGGCAATCGTAAAATGCGTTTTAGACAGGTATGTGCCGAGTAAAACTGTGAGGGACGGGAAAAACCCACCGTGGTACAACAACAAAGTTAGGAAACTACTGCGAAAGCAAAGAGAGCTTCACTCTAAGTTTAAACGCAGCCAAAACCTCTCAGACAAACAGAAGCTAAACGATGTCAAAGTTAGCGTAAGGAGGGCTATGCGTGAAGCGTTCAGTGAATTCGAAAGTAATATTCTATGTACCGACTTGACAGAAAATCCTAGGAAGTTCTGGTCTTACGTTAAATCAGTAAGTGGCTCGAAACAGCATATCCAGACACTCCGGGATGATGATGGCACTGAAACAGAGGATGACACGCGTAAAGCTGAAATACTAAACACCTTTTCCAAAGCTGTTTCACAGAGGAAGACCGCACTGCGGTTCCCTCTCTAAATCCTCGCACAAACGAAAAAATGGCTGACATCGAGATAAGTGGCCAAGGAATAGAAAAGCAACTGGAATCACTCAACAGTGGAAAGTCCACTCGACCTGACGGGACACCAACACAATTCTACACAGAGTACGCGAAAGAACTTGCCCCCCTTCAAACAGCCGTGTACCGCATGTCTCTAGAGGAACGGAAGGTTCCAAATGGTTGGAAAAGAGTACAGGTAGTCCCAGTCTTCAAGAAGGGTCGTCGAGCAGATGCACAAAACTATAGACCTGTATCTCTGACGTCGATCTGTTGGAGAATTTTAGAACATGATTTTTGCTTGCGTATCATGTCGTTTTTGGAAACCCAGAATCTACTCTGTAGGAATCAACATGGATTCCGGAAACAGCGATCGTGTGAGACCCAACTCGCTTTATTTGTTCATGAGACCCAGAAAATATTAGATACAGGCTCCCAGGTAGATGCTATTTTCCTTGACTTCCGGAAGGCGTTCGATACAGTTCCGCACTGTCGCCTGATAAACAAAGTAAGAGCCTACGGAATATCAGACCAGCTGTGTGGCTAGATTGAAGAGTTTTTAGCAAACAGAACACAGCATGTTGTTATCAATGAAGAGACGTCTACAGACGTTAAAGTAACCTCTGGCGTGCCACAGGGGAGTGTTATGGGACCATTGCTTTTCACAATATATATAAATGACCTAGTAGATAGTGTCGGAAGTTCCATGCGGCTTTTCGCGGATGATCCTGTAGTATACAGAGAAATTGCAGCATTAGAAAATCGTAGCGAAATGCAGGAAGATCTGCAGCGGATAGGCACTTGGTGCAGGGAGTGGCAACTGACCCTTAACATAGACAAATGTAATGTATTGCGAATACATAGAAAGAAGGATCCTTTATTGTATGATTATATGATAGCGGAACAAACACTGGTAGCAGTTACTTCTGTAAAATATCTGGGAGTATGCGTGCGGAACGATTTGAAGTGGAATGATCATATAAAATTAATTGTTGGTAAGGCGGGTACCAGGTTGAGATTCATTGGGAGAGTCCTTAGAAAATGTAGTCCATCGACCTATACTTGAGTATTGCTCATCAGTGTGGGTACCGTACCAGATCGGGTTGACGGAGGAGATAGAGAAGATCCAAAGAAGAGCGTCGCGTTTCGTCACAGGGTTATTTGGTAAGCGTGATAACGTTACGGAGATGTTTAGCAAACTCAAGTTGCAGACTCTGCAAGAGAGGCGCTCTGCCTCGCGATGTAGCTTGCTGTCCAGGTTTCGAGAGGGTGCGTTTCTGGATGAGGTATCGAATATATTGCTTCCCCCTACTTATACCTCCCGAGGAGATCACGAATGTAAAATTAGAGAGATTAGAGCGCGCACGGAGTCTTTCAGACAGTCGTTCTTCCAGCGAACCATACGCGACTGGAACAGAAAAGGGAGGTTATGACAGTGGCACGTAAAGTGCCCTCCGCCATACACCGTTGGGTGGCTTGCGGAGTATAAATGTAGATGTAGATGTAGATTTCAGGAAATATACATTTTTTCCGACTTCTTGGCAGATATTCTGTTATTTCTAGAGTTCTCTGTAAAAAAAAAAAAAAAAAAGCGAGTAGTCTTGAAACGTCCCCTTTGAACAATTATACATGACTGTGCTTCAACTGACACACAATATTTTGAGCGCAACGCAATCTGACTTTCAAAAATCGCTACAAAAGAATGGCCCTGACTAACATTAACCTATACGTTTCACAAATCACTTGCCTCACAAAAATCTTCGTTGCTCGAACTACTGCAATACAGCGAGCGCCACTACTGCCAGCTTAATAAAAGATTCAAACTACTGAAGGCACTAACTACTGATGGGCATAGTTAGCAAATGAAAGATTTTGATAGAGAACAAATGATGTATTTACCTTAATACTCACAATATATATAGCAGTTCATGACATCCAGTCTTATAAATTTCAAAACTCCGTCATCTCTCTCCCCACATCCACCACTGCTGGCGGCTCACCTCCAACTGCGCAACGCTACGCGCTGTTAACATCCAGCTGCCCAACACTACAATGGCAGACAACAATGCAAACCAGCCACAGACTGCACACAGCACAGCCAGTGATTTTCATACAGAGCGCTACGTGGCGTTACCAATAAGAAAACCTAAACAGCCTACTTACAGTCTGCAGAATTTCGCAAAAAACTACGATCACAATTCTTAATAACTGAATGGTTCTTATACACATCATTTTAATCTCTGTCAGTGGCTTGCTGGTCTTAAAGTATAGATAAATTAATGAGGTTTTGGGAGACAGGAGGAGACGGAGTGAAGAGAATGCCTTTATCATCCACATTAAATTCGTGGAAGCTGAGAAGACGTTTCAGTTCCGGTAGATCGACAATTTTTAAGGGTTTTATCATTCATAAACATCAGTTACACCAGGGCGACGTATGCACAAGAACTCAGATTGAACGAGTATAAACGTAGTGTTCAACCAGCGTTAGTAATACTGTCACTTACGCGTTACATCCTTATAATAACGCTATTTGTCTTGACCATAGTATTTCATTGATTTAATGCGTTTCGGTGTTTTGCCATTTGCAAGGGATCTACAATAAAATAGATATCCAAGAAATATGTAATAACATCCAAAACAGTAAGTACACCATTACTTACCCAAAAATATAACACAACGTTTTATGTATAAGAAACAGAAAATGTATCTGTATAACATATGTAGATACACAGTATCTAGTGATCCTTAATGTCATGACATGTAAGTGCAAACTGACTGGAATGTACTCTCAAAAACTTTAAGAAAGGAGGACCACCAAATGGCACCTCACACATGACGGTTATGATGTATAATATTTTAGCATTACAGTCTTTCACTGCGTGATCATTATACAACATTGAACAACAAACGATCATGCTTCAGTTTATTAATAATATGAATTTAACAAATATTGCTTAAAGCTAACTGTAAAAGGTTAGGCATGTATTTTCGAAACTAAATCGTGCAGATGTAAAACGATCTCTGCGGTGTTAGTGAATACAGCGTTTGGGAAATTAAGATGATATATAAATGATACATAAGATGATACATAAATGGTTCATAACATTAATACAAAAACAATAGTAAGGAATGCACAGTTACAAAAATGGTTCAAATGGCTCTGAGCACTATGGGACTTAATTTCTGAGGTCATCAGTCCCCTAGAACTTAGAACTGCTTAAACCTAACTAACCTAAGGACACCACACACATCCATGCCCGAGGCAGGATTCGAACCTGCGACACAGTTACAGATATGGCCAAACATTATTGTATGCTGGTGTATGAGGGACGAGGATAAGGTCTGAGGTGTATCAAATGATGGTGGCTTAGATGAAGAACATACGAACAGAAGAACAGGAAGACACATACCACTGTAATCTGTTTACATTCATAACCTCCATACAATACCATAGAATAACGGCGTTAGAAACACGAATAATACAATAGTCATGAAATGTACAAGAAGCTTTACATAGTTGTTCCTATTTACATACCAACAGCATTAGAGAAATTAAAAACAAGAACTTAAAGAGAAAACAGTTGTAATCTTATAACTGAATAATTAAACTGTTCGTGGTGATAACACCCTTAGAAATGGTCAACTTAATGACTACGGATAAAAGTGAGTAGTGATCTTCAGCGTCTGCTCTATGCATACATGGAACCTATCTCTCCAATATATTAATCCTGTTATGGAAATAAACATCCTTTATCAATCTATTTCTTGTCTTTGGACAAGCAAAGCACAAAAGTACGGTTAGCAGTTGCATAAAAGCTTGTCTTTTCGGAATATACACCTTACGACCGTTTTTGGTTAACGTATTCTATGTTGTCTGATTCGTACCTACTTCTGTACAATTAATCTTTAAAGAGATATCATCCAAATCTTCTTTTTTTTTTTTTTTTAACAGAATTCGATGATATTTTCCTGTTCAATAAGTATTATAGGGCTAGTATTTCGGGACTAATATTGTGGGGCAGGCGTGTGGTCACGATCCTCTTCTAGACTTGAAAATAAGTTTTCACTCCCTCCAGTAAGTAAATTAAAGAAGCACCGGTAATTTTTACCACAGCGTCTCCATAGTACTTCAGATTCTAGAACGCTCCGCATCGCAAATTAAATGTACTTTACCATGGTCATTAAAAATGCTGCAAAATCTACCTTCGCCACAATTTCTCTTCCTGCTTCTGCATATACATTCTGTAAACCACAGTGAACTGCATGGCAGACCTATTTTACTAGTTATTAGGGTTTTTCTTCCGTTCCATTCAAATATGTAGCGCAGGAAGAATGATTCTTTGAATGACTAAGCGCATGCTGTAGTTAATCTAATCTTGTCCTCACGATCCCTGTGGAAAGGACACATAGGGGGTTATAGCATGTTCCTAGTCATCGATTCAAGCCGGCTCTTGAAACTTTGTAAGTAGGCTTTCTCGTGATAGTTTAGGTCTACCTTCAAGAGTCTGCCAGTTCAGTTTCTTCTGCGTCTTTGTGATGCTCTCCCACGGCTCACACCTGTGACCATTCATGCTACCCTTCTCTGTATATGTTCAATATCCCCTGTTCATCCTATTTGGTACGGGTCCCACACACTTGGGGAATGTTCTAGAATGGGCCGCCCGAGCGATCCGTAAGCAATCTCCCTTGTAGACTCATTGAATTTCTCTTCCCCAGTATTTTACGAATAAACCCAAGTCTGCCATCTGCTTTACCCACGACTGCGCCTGTATCACATCCATACAAAGTGTTAAACCCAGGTGTTTTATGATTGGCGAATTCCAACTGTGACTCACTGATATTACAGTCATAGAATACTGCGTTTTTCGTTTTGTGAAGTGCACAGTTTTGCATTTACACTTTAAATGGCTAAGTTAGACAACGAAACACTACGTAATCTGGAGTAGACGGCTAACCAGTTAGGGGCAAACAGTCTTCCTATCTGGGGACAAAGTTTTCCGAGATCGACTAAGGGATAAATGACCATTTTCGGTAGAGCCCTTGGGGTGTTACACAGAACTGTTGACCGCGCGTCTTGTCACGGTCCGCGCGCCAACCCCCATCAAAAATTCGAGTCCTCCCTCGGGCATGGGTGTGTGTGTTGTCCATAGCGTAAGTTAGTTTAAGTTAGATTAAGTAGTGTGTAACCTTAGGGACCGATGACCTCAGCAGTTTGGTCCCATAAGATCTCACCACAAATTTACAATTTTTTTACAGAGCTGTTATACTAGTTTGTTTATTTATATAGTGAAAATGTGTCACTCATTATTGTAATTGCCTCGTGTTGTTGTTGTTGTGGTCTTCAGTCCTGAGACTGGTTTGATGCAGCTCTCCATGCTACTCTATCCTGTGCAAGCTTCTTCATCTCCCAGTACCTACTGCAACCTACATCCTTCTGAATCTGTTCAGTGTATTCATCTCTTGGTCTCCGTCTATGATTTTTACCCTCCACGCTGCCCTCCAATACTAAATTGGTGATCCCATGATGCCTCAGAACATGTCCTACCAATCGATCCCTTCTTCTAGTCAGGTTGTGCCACAAACTTCTCTTCTCCACAATCCTATTCAATACCTCCTCATTAGTTATGTGATCTACCCATCTAATCTTCAGCATTCTTCTGTAGCACCACATTTCGAAAGCTTCTATTCTCTTCTTGTCCAAACTAGTTATCGTCCATGTTTCACTTCCATACATGGCTAAGCTCCATAAAAATACTTTCAGAAACGACTTCCTGACACTTAAATCTATACTCGATGTTAACAAATTTCTCTTCTTCAGAAACGCTTTCCTTGCCATTGCCAGTCTAGATTTGATATCCTCTCTACTTCGACCATCATCAGTTATTTTTCTCCCCAAATAGCAAAACTCATTTACTACTTTAAGTGTCTCATTTCCTAATCTAATTCCCTCAGCATCACCCGACTTAATTCGACTACATTCCATTATCCTCGTTTTGCTTTTGTTGATGTTCATCTTATATCCTCCTTTTAAGACACTGTCCATTCCGTTCCAAGTCCTTTGCTGTCTCTGACAGAATTACAATGTCATCGATGAACCTTACAGTTTTTATTTCTTCTCCATGGATTTTAAAACCTACTCCGAATTTTTCTTGTGTTTCCTTTACTGCTTGCTCAATATGCAGATTGAATAACATGGTGGAGAGGCTACAACCCTGTCTCACTCCCTTCCCAACCACTGCTTCCCTTTCATGTCCCTCGACTTTTATAACTGCCATCGGTTTCTGTACAAATTGTAAACAGCCTTTCGCTCCCTGTATTTTACTCCTTCCACCTTCAGATTTTGAAAGAGAGTATTCCAGTCAACATTGTCAAAAGCTTTCTCTAAGTCTACAAATGCTAGAAATGTAGGTTTGCCTTTTCTTAATCTAGCTTCTAAAATAAGTCGTAGGGTCAGTATTGCCTCACGTGTCCCCATATTTCTACGGAATCCAAACTGATCTTCCCCAAGGTCTGCTTCTACCAGTTTTTCCATTCGTCTGTCAAGAATTCGCGTTAGTATTTTGCAGCCGTGACTTATTAAACTGATAGTTCGGTAATTTTCACATCTGTCAACGCCTGTTTTCTTTGGGCTCGGAATTATTATATTCCTCTTGAAGTCTGAGGGTATTTCGCCTGTCTCATACATTTTGCTCACCAGATGGTAGAGTTTTGTCAGGACTGGCTCTCCCAACGCTGTCAGTAGTTCTAATGGAATCTTGTCTACTCCCGGGGCCTTGTTTCGATTCAGGTCTTTCAGTGCTCTGTCAAACTCTTCACGCAGTATCATATCTCCTATTTCATCTTCATCTACACCCTCTTCCATTTCCATAATACTGTCCTCAAGTACATCGCCCTTGTAGAGACCCTCTATATACTCTTTCCACCTTTCTGCTTTACCTTCTTTGCTTAGAACTGGGTTTCCATCTGAGCTCTTCATATTCATACAAGTGGTTCTCCTTTCTCCAAAGGTCTCTTTAATCTTTCTGTAGGCAGTATCTATCTTACCTCTAGTGAGATAAGTCTCTATATCCTTACATTTGTCCTCTAGCCATCCCTGCTTAGCCATTTTGCACTTCCTGTCGATCTCATTTTTGAGACGTTTGTATTCCTTTTGCCTGCTTCAGTTACTGCATTTTTGTATTTTCTCCTTTTGTCAATTAAATTCAGTATCTCTTCTGTTACCCAAGGATTTCTACTAGCCCTCGTCTTTTTATCTACTTGATCCTCTGCTGCCTTCACTACTTCATCCCTCAAAGCTACCCATTCTTCTTCTAGTGTATTTGTTTCCCCCGTTCTTGTCAATTGTTCCCTCATGCTCTCCCTGAAACTCTGTGCAACCTCTGATTTAGTGAGTTTATCCAGGTCCTATCTCCTTAGATTCCAACCTTTTTGCAGTTTCTTCAGTTTTAATCTACAGTTCATAACCAATTGATTGTGGTCAGAGTCCACATCTGCCCCTGGAAATGTCTTACAATTTAATTACTAATCAGTATAATGACCGTAATTACTTTTTCACGAAATTCTGCTGACGCATTCAAATTTTGTACAGAGAACGCTAGAACTACAGTGTATCCGTCAATAAGTCTATTAAAATGTGTATTTCTCGAAACGCGGGTTCCAGCTTCGCCAGACGCAGCTGCACAGGTGGTGGCGGCGGCGGCGGCAGGACCGGTGTCGCCTTTCACTGCGTCGCGGCCTTCGGCGAGCACGTGAATCACGGCCGACGATTGCCGAAGGTAGCCGAGCGCGCGGCTACTGTGCGCCACTCACCCGTGTTACGCGGCCGACCAAGGCCGCGCTGCGCCGCAGCCGGCAGCCGCGCCGTCTGCGGCCTCGCCGGGCGCTTTTTGTTGCCGTCACGCCGTGCGAACAATGCTGCTGATAACAATTCCGCTGCGCTCGCCGTCCTGCGAAATCCCACACCAAGCATTCCTTCTCTTAAAACCGTTTTACGAGAGCGACATTCTGTGAAGAATCGACTACTCGTTGTGGGTGCTCGTTTTCTGCCTGTGTGTAAATCGGCAGCTAAACAAGTCGCGAGTGGGTCAGTAACGCCAGTGGCGAGTGTGGATTTCTGAGATCTAGAGCGTGCATAACCACACGCGGGAAAACAGAGGACTTTGGCGTCGTCTGCTAACATTCTTAACCAGCTCACTCCTATTGCAGTGATGGATTTAGTGCTTTTCTGCCGTCTTAATATTCATTTTGTTGTTTGCTATGTTCTCGCGACACAATGCAAAGATTGCACGAGAGCCTGTTATTTTTCCTGCTAGTTTTCTCCCACAAGAGACACGAAATTTCTGACTACACTATACATGAATGGGGAAATAAATAAATAAAGGTTATTTAATAAAAACTGTTTCGAAAGTGAAAAGGTCTGATCTGTTAAACCAGAAAAAGAAATTTCGATGTTATTTGGTAGTTAGAAAGAAACCAAGACAAAAAGGATGAAGTAAAAAGGTATTGTTTACTACTTTCTCACTTTCACCGCTCAGGTGTCAGACTGCACAGCAGACTGTTCAACACAAACTTATTTTGCGTTATCGTGTAGACGAAAACGATCACTCATGACGGGCGAGTCTCAGTACATGAATAAAAAGCCAAACGGCGCTGCAGGAGACTCACTTGTCACGAGTAATCGACTGAGACAACAAAGTCGCTCGTGAAAACGGGCTTCATAATCTCAACCAGTGTGAACTGCAGAAGATACTGTTTGTAGAAGGAATGCTGGAGGGTACAGTTAAACGTCCCATTGATACGAGGTATTATGCAATGGTTCAGTCATTCAGTGAGGTACGTGGAGGAGGGTCATTTTATTTGTTGTTTCTTTCTCAATTTCGGCAGCTGAAATTGGTAACTAAAATGCGCCATATAAACATGTACAGGGATCGGACTAAAGAAGGAAAACCGCTAGAAATGCATGCTCGAATATAAATGCAGATGCTAGCCAAGCTTATAAGATGCGCTGTTGTATCTGACCACGAACGACACCTGTGCAATGTCTTCAAAATGGTTCAAATGGCTCTGAGCACTATGGGACTCAACTGCTGAGGTCATTAGTCCCCTAGAACTTAGAACTAGTTAAACCTAACTAACCTAAGGACATCACAAACATCCATGCCCGAGGCAGGATTCGAACCTGCGACCGTAGCGGTCTTGCGGTTCCAGACCGCAGCGCCTTTAACCGCACGGCCACTTCGGCCGGCCTGCAATGTCTTCAGTACGCCTCAAGTGACAACCGCGGTCAGAAGAGTCTCCAACGTACATGCCAGTGCATTACGTTGGAGCTAAGTAAATTGGAAAGTGAGTAGACTGTTGGTGCCTGTATGATGGGTGTTTCTATAACCAAGGTATCCGAAGCGTTTGATGTTCCAAGAGACACTGTATCGAAGATTTTGTGATGTCTTCCTTTGCACACTGGGTGATTCTTTAGCTGACGCAGGAAAGAAGAAAAGACGCTCTTCATTAACAGAGATTTCAGATATTACTTTATCGTATACCTAATATCAAATAGTAAAAAAATAAACTTTTTTACTGTATTTCCAGCGTCAGTTGCTAACAGTAGATTTGAATGTATAAATACATAAAGATACAAAAGATTTATAAATCTGTCATCGTCAGTACAGTGTCTGTTCAGTAGATGTCGAGCCCTGGCCACTATGGAAGTTGCAAATGTTGTTCAACTGGCAAACACGCAGAATGGGGACAGTCCGCGCGCTGCAGAAGTTGTTGGGGCATCTTGGGTTGCCCAGTCTGAAAGATAGAAGTACAATCTTTGCGGCGGCATAACTGGCGGCGCGCTATTTAAAAGAGCGACTTTGACCGGATACCGCAGATTTGTACCGCCTCTAGGGAAATCGGAATAACGTCATCCACTAAGTCACAACTCGGGCGAAAGTGTGTTCAGTGGTAGTGACAGTCCGTCACTGAAGAGGACTCTGATGATTAATGAGAGAACGACGGCTGCAGAAGGCACTACAGAACTGATGTCACACTCGCAAACCGGTCAAAAAAAAAAGAAAAAGAAAAAGAAAGAAAGACCATGAAGGGAGCTCCGTTAGCAGGGGACAGTAAGGCGAGCTGAAATTCCAAAACCATTCATCACTGATGCAAATGTCAGTAACAGGAAAACGTGGTGCCTAAACCACAAAAGCTGGACTTTGGGGCAATGAAACAGTGTTATTCTGTCGCTTGAGACTTGTTTCACAGTACTTCCAGCTCCTCGCAGAGTTTACGTCCAAACAGTGAAATATGGTGGGGATTTGGTGATGATTTGGGCAGCCAAATCGTGGCATTCCATGGGTCCTATGCTTACCCTGCAAGGTCGCATTATTTCCAAGGAATATGTGACCATTTTGGCTACCAGGACCATTCCATAGTACAATGTTTATTCCCCAGTGGTGATGCTGTCTTCTAAGACGATAGGTCCCCTCTTCATACAACTCGCATGGTTTTGTTAGCATGAGGTTAAATTGTGCCATCTCCCATGGCCACCACAATCTCTAAGTCTCAATATTACTGAGACTTTACGGTCTACTTTCGAGTGCAGCGTGCGTGATCGCCATATACCTTCTTCATTACCTGAACTTGCCACTACTTCGCAGGAAATGTAAGACTCCTCGAAAACCATACAGGACCTGTATTTATCCATTCCGAGACGATTGTAAGCTGTTTCGAGTGTCAACGGCTTTCCTGCACCGTATTAGGCGTGGTAATGTTTTGTATTTTCACTTTGCGTTCTCGCTTCCCGAGCACGGGGTCCCGGGTTCGATTCCCGGCGGGGTCGGGGATTTTCACCTGCTTCGAGATAACTGGGTGTTTGTGTTGTCCTCGTCATTTCATCATCATTCACGAAAGTGGCGAATTTGGACTGAGGAAAGGTTAGGAATTTGTACGGACGCTGATAACCGGGCGGTTGAGCGCCCCACAAACCAAACATCATCTTTTCATTTTGTCCTATTTTTGTCCAACTCCTGTATATCGTGACTTTTAAAATTTTCAGGTGAGTCGTATGTTTAAAAAAATTTCGTGCTCGCAGCCGTGTGTCGTTACTCACACTCCACGATATTACGACTGGGCGCTTGGCAGTTATCCACAGGCGAGCCATTGAAGAATGACGAAAACATCCCACGTTCTTTAATTTATTTATGTGCTGTGACTATTCCGTGCATACGTCAAGATTGTGATGACAGTAGGTGGTAGGATGCCCTCCCTGAATCTTGAATGTACATATGTGATCGTAGAATCAGTATAGACTTTTTGGTTTTCATTGCAGAAGCTTGGGAACGTCCGTTTTGTTTTCAAAGCTGGCTCGTGTTGAGTCCGGGCTGGAGAGAACTGTCTTTCTCGCTCTTTTCAAAAAGTACGTCTTACGATTGGTTAGTGGATTTCGCGAGCAACTGAGAATTCCACGGAACTTCTATACTGAACAGGTGGGAGACGTAAGCAACGGCCACAGGCATTTTTAACACCCTCCCGACTGGACAGGGCGCCTGGCGCCTTGATATCATTCTTTGACTTGACGATTGGCTGGAACCGGCACCCCCTCCCATCCCCCGCCACCCTCACTCATGAACGAGGTGCCAGACCACAGCGTGCAAGAAGTTTAAGAAAATTTCAGAGTCTTTCGGGGCTGGTGCTGTGATGAGTAACACGTGCTGCTATCGAGCGCACTTTCAATAAAACCTTTTGGTTGGGATCCCAGTCCGATATTTCGCTTAGTAGTGAAGTCAATTAGTACAGTGCTTAAATTCAGGTATCATGTAAACTACGTGGCTGAATTTTATCGGTGTTAAACTTTGTTTTTGGAAGGGTGATTCGGTTTCACTTACTCATGCATGACTTCATTATGCTCTACGGATTTTCTTTAGCAAAATGAATTGTCGCAAGCCAGGTTTGACGGCAACCACTCATACTTTGCAGGCGTTGTTACGTTTTGGTTTGATTCTTGGACTTATCTTCTAGTGACTTCTTTTTCCCAGCAGTAATGAGATCATTTAAATTCTGTAAATGACTTCAGACGACAGTGTACGCAGTGGGACTTGCAATTAAACAGCCTGCTCAAGATAAGAAGTATAGTGGTTTCACCAAGTCCACATGACGAAAGGTGGACAATTAATCCAGTAAAACTCTGTTTCGTAATCTGTCAGTAATCAGACGACAGACGATAGGTAGTAGCAATGCGTAAACTAAATATTAAAATGGAAAATTTAACGAGCATATTTTAACCGCATATAGAGATATCAGTCAGTCGAGCTAACCACGTCTCATTTACCGAACAAACTGATATACTGAAGCGCCAAAGAAACTGGTATAGGCATGCGTATTCAAATACAGGAATGTATAACCGGGCAGAATACGGAGCTGCGGTTGGCAAGCAGGCCGTTGTGGCCGAGCGGTTCTAGACGCTTCAGTCCGGACCCGGGCTGCTGCTACGGTCGCAGGTTCCAATCCTGCCCCGGGCATGGATGTGTGTGATGTCCTTTGGTAAGTTAGGTTTAAGTAATTCTAAGTCTAGGGGACTGCTGACCTCAGATGTTAAGTCCCATAGTGCTTAGAGCCATTTGAAACATTTATGAGCGGTCGGCAACGCCTATATAAGACAACAAGTGTCTGGAGCAGTTGTTAGATCGGTTACTTCTGCTATAATGGTAGGTTATCAATATTTAAGTGAATTGAACCTAGTGTTATAGTCGGCGTGCGAGCGATGGGACACAGTATCTCCGAGGTAGCGATTAAGTGGCGATTTTCCCGTACGACCATATTACGAGTGTGCCGTGAATATCAGGAATTAGGTAAAACATCAAATCTCCGATATCGCTGCTGACGGAAAGAGACTCTGCAAGAACGGGACCAACGACGACTGAAGAGAATTGTTCAACGTGACAGAAGTGCGACATTTCCGCAAATTGCTGCAGATTTCAATTCTGGGCCACTGTCATAGTGCGAACCATTCAACGAAACATCATCGATATGACATTCGGAACCGAAGGCCCACTCGTGTATCCTTGATGACGATAGGGCCAATATCTTCGCCGTATTGTGCCTGTTTACATATATCTGTATTTGTATACGCATGCGTATACCAGTTTCTTTGGCGCTTCAATGTGTATAACAATGCTCAAGGCATTGCCTAGAATATAACACGTCCAGAATTGCTACAGAGTGATTCCAGGAACACTCTTCTGAGTTTAAACACTTCCACTTGCCAGCAAACTACCCAGACATGAATATTATTGAGCATATTTGGGATGTCTTGCAACGTTCTGTTTAGAAGAGATCTCCACCCCCTTGTTCTCTTACTGGTTTATGGACAGCCCTGCCGGATTCATGTTGTCAATTCCGTCCAGCACTACTTCAGACATTATTCGAGTCCACGCCCCATCGTGTTGGGGCACTCCTGCCTGCTCGCGGGTCCCTACCCTGTATTAGGCAGGTGTACCAGTTTCTTTGGCTCTTCAGCGTATACGCTCTTCGTGCATAAACGAAAGCAAATTGTTTTTATAATTCCTTATAGAGCGTGCATTCCTTAGCATTACATTTTAAGATAAAACAGCCATTTTCTATTTACTTGTTGGTAACCGTTAAAACTGTGGCTATTATGCTATAAATGTTTTCAAGTTATATCTTCGCATCTAGTTACTGATTTCTGCTGAGTTTGATATACCTTCCAGAACTCTCTTGATAATGTGCAGTATACTATTCACAGAGTACTCATTAGTGTTATTTTGGGTTGTAATCTAACGGTACTGAAGCGAATACAGGTCATGAATCAGCTGCCGCCAATGATGTAGGCTGCCCGTCCGTTGTTTACCAACTTGGGTCACCTGCAGCTGTGTAGCTGGGTGGGGCCCACTAGGCACGACTTGCACCTCAGGAGCCAGCTGCGCGCTTGCTGGCTATTGTGTGCACAACGTAGCGGGCGATGGGGCAGGCGTGTTTGCAGGCGCGGAAAATGTTGGCTGGGTCGGTGGAACTTCTGCTTATGATACGATATTATCGGTGGCCACTGGCTGGAGAGCAGATGACATATGAGTCGAGTATTTCCCTGCAGTAACAAAAAAAAAAAAAAAAAAAAAAAAAAAAAGGTTCAAATGGCTCTGAGCACTATGGGACTTAACATCTGTGGTCATCAGTCCCCTAGAACTTAGAACTACTTAAACCTAACTAATCTAAGGACATCACACAACACCCAGTCATCACGAGGCGGAGAAAATCCCTGATCCCGTCGGGAATCGAGCCCGGGAACCCGGGCGTGCGAAGCGAGAACTCTACCGCACGACCACGAGCTGCGGACCTGCAGTAACAGTAACATACATTATTTTCCCTCCCAACTCAACAATTTCTTGATAGGCTACATCTAGTTCTTCCCTTTTTCTGTTTACTTCTCTTTGCCTTGAGAATTTTGGGGATATTTCTTGTATAACCTTGTGAAAATCTCTGCAGTAATTGCTTGCAGGTGGAGAATCTCAATCACTGTCACATTCCATTTCCATTGTGCCCTCCACGAAGAAAACATGTAGGTACATCTACACTCCAACGGATAACTTCAAAAATTTCGTCTTCAGACAATTCCATGTCCACATCACGGAAAATGCCGTCACTGAAAGCCAGAATAGAAGCCTCCAAATGAGTTTACTTATAAGATCGCACAACGTCCAGTTAATAGGGCATAAGAAGGATTTCTCATACCGTACAGAATTAAGTGCATTGCCTTTTAGATGGCTGCTTGTACAATGAAGAGCCAAAGAAACTTGTACACCTGCCTAATATCGTGTAGGACCCCCGCGAGCACGCGTGCCGCAACACAACGTGGCATGGCCTAGACTAATGTCTGAAGTAATTCTGGGAGGAACTGACACCATGAATCCTACAGGGCTGTCCACAAAATCCATAAGAGTATGAGGGGGTGCAGATATCTTCTGAACAGAACGTTGCAAGGCACCCCAAAATACGCTCAATAATATTCATGTCTGGGGAGTTTGCTGGCCAGTGGAAGTGTTTAAACTCAGAAGAGTGTTCCTGGAGCCACTCTGTAGCAATTATGGACGTGTGGGTTGTCGCATTGACTTGCTGGAATTGCCTTAGTCCGTGGGAATGCACAGTGGACATGAATGGATGCATGTGATCATACAGGACGCTTAGGTACGTGTCACCTGTCAGAGTCGCATCTAGACCTATCAGGGGTTCCATATCACTCCAACTGAATATGCCACACACCATTACAGAGACTCCACCAGCTTGAACAGTCCCCTGCCGGCACGCAGGGTCCATGGTTTCACGAGGTTGTCTGCGTACCCGTACACGTCCATCAGTGCGATAGCTAGCCGCGGTGGCGGAGCGGTTCTAGGCGCTTCAGACCGGAACCGCGCAACTGCTATGGTCGCAGGTTCTAATCCTGCCTCGGGCATGGATGTGTATGATGTCCTTGGGTTAGTTAGGTTTAAGTAGTTCTAAGTTCTAGGGGACTGATGTCCTGAGAAGTTAAGTCCCATAGTGCTCAGAGCCATTTGAACCATCCTGCGATACAATTTGAAACGAGACTCGTGCGAGTAGGCAACATGTTTCCAGTCATCAACAGTCCAATGTCGGTGATGACGGGCGCAGGCGAGGCGTAAATCTTTGTGTCGTGCAGTCATCAAGGGTACACGAGTAGGCCTTCGGCTCCGAAAGCCCATGTCGATGATGTTTCGTTGAGTGGTTCGCACGCTGAAACTTGTTGATGCCCAACTTTGAAATCTGCAGCAACTTGCGGAAGGGCTATACTTCTCTCACCTTGAACGATTCTCTTCAGTATTCGTTGGTCCCGTTCTTGCAGGATCTTTCCCGGCCGCAGCGATATCGGGGATTTGATGGTTTACCATGTGGTGTCACCGCCAGACACCACACTTGCTAGGTGGTAGCCTTTAAATCGGCCGCGGTCCGCTAGTATACGTCGGATCCGCGTGTCGCCACTATCAGTGATTGCAGACCGAGCGCCGCCACACGGCAGGTCTAGAGAGACGTCCTAGCATTCGCCCCAGTTGTTCAGCCGACTTTGCTAGCGATGGTTCACTGACAAATTGCGCTCTCATTTGCCGAGACGATAGTTAGCATAGCCTTCAGCTACGTCATTTGTTACGACCTAGCAAGGCGCCATTATCATTTGCTATTTATCTTGTGATGCATGTATCGTCAGACCGATGTTCACCAAATATGGATTAAAGTTAAGTATTCCAACAGATACGTACTTTATTTGCTAGACTCAAATCCTTTAACTATTTCAGACCTCACGCCAGCCTGCGTGAGCTTAAACGCGTGCCTTTCGGCTTCACCTCCTAGTGGCTTGGCTGTCTTGCCAAGTCGCAACATACCAGATACCTGATATTCACGGTACACTCGTGAAATGATAGTACGGAAAAATCTCCACTTCATCGCTGCCTCGGAGATGCTGTGTCCCATCGCTCGTGCGCCGACTGCAACACTGCATTCAAACTCAGTTAAATGTTGATAACCTACCACTGTAGCAGCAGTAACCGATCTAACAACTGTCCCAGACGCTTGTTGTCTTATATGGGCGTTGCCGATCGCAGCGCCGTATTGTGCCTGTTCACATATCTCTGTATTTGAATACGCATGCCTATACCAGTTTCTTTCGCGCTTCAGTGTCTATAACAATGCTTTGAAATGGGATAAAACCGTGAAATCAGTAGCAGACAACCCAAACGGAAGACTCAGAATCGTGGAAAGGTTCTGGCAAAGTGCGGTGGAGCTGTAAAGGAAAAGAAGGAAAGAAAGAAAAAAAACAGAAGTCGTACGGGACTGTTTCCTGAGAGACCTCGAGAGGTAGGTTCAGCGGCATAATAGAAAAAATTTTTCTTCTTCGGCGCACAATGATCACGTTCCTCGAAGTGTGTGATTTTAGTGTACTAACGGTATCTGTTGAGTTTAGGTGACTGTAATGGATGTGTATTGAGTGTGGTGTGATGTTGATGTTGTATGATGATGAGAGAATGGATGGAATGAAGTCTGTGCTGATACATACTTTTTCTGTCGAATAGCACATGGGGGCTAAAGACCTTAACGTCCCCGACATACCGCTCAGCATTGTAACATACAAAGGTTGGACAAAAAACGGGAAAAACACGGCAAATGCTTGCTTGATCATTAATGCAAATGCTAGAGAAGCTTGAAGGATGACGACGGACGGCACCTGTACAATGTCGTCTGTACGTTGCAAGTGTCACTCTTGGTGAGAATAGTGTCCTGTGTAGCTGTGAGTGCATTTTTGAGTGAGTGCATTAAGTAACTTCGGACGTGGGCAAATTGTTGGTGGTTCGTATGCGGGTTGCATCCGTAACCAAGGTAGCCCAAGTCTTTCGCGTTTCAAAGGGCACCGTATCGAAGATTTATACAATATACAGGGAACGCGGAAAAACGTCATATGCTAAGTCAAAACGCGGAGGAAAGTGTGTGTTTAGTGGTCATGACAGACGGTCATTGCGCAATATTTTGACGAAAAATAAGGCAACGACAGCTACAAAAGTCACTGCACAACTGCACGTCTCACACGCGAAACCTGTCAGCTCGAATGCAACAGGAAGGAAGATTCATAAGCAGGAATTGAAGGGTGGGCTGGAATTCCAAAACCAGTAATCAGTTACGCGACTGACAGTAATGGGAAAACGTGGTGCCTAAACCAGAAAACCTGGAGTATGGAGCTGTGGAAGAATGTAATTTGTTCGGATGAGTCTTGTTTCGCACTGCTTCCAACTCCCCATCGTGTTTACTTGCTTCTTCAGTGCATAGTCCGAACATACGGGGTGAAAGACTCCATCCCTGACTTAAACCCTTTTTAATTAGAACACTTCGTCCTTGACCTTCCATTCTTAGAGTCCTCCTTTGGTTTTCGCACGGATTGTATATCAGACATGATTCTCTGTAATTTCCTAAGAATTTCCAATATCTTGCACCTTTTTAAATTTTCGAGAGCCTTTCCTGGGACGACAAAATCCTATCAAGGTATCTTGATTTTTCTTAAGTTTTTTTTTCCATCATCAAGCGCAATAGCGGAACTGCGTGTGTTGTGCCTTTGCCTTTCCCTAGGCCAAACCGATCGTCAACTAACAGTTTTTCAGTTTTATTTTCCAGTCTACTGTAAATTATTTTTGGCTGGTGAGCTGGTTGTGCGATAGTTCTCGCACTTACCTGCCCTTGCTATGATCAGTATTATGCGTACGATATTCTCCCGAAAGTACAATGATATGTTTTCAGACTCGTAGATTCTACAAACCAACTTGTATTCTTTCACAGCAGATTCGTTCAGAGTGAGATTCAGAACGAACGAGAATAGAATGGGCCTCTTTCCCAAGTCTTTCCACATTTGTTAACACGGCAGTCTGGTACACATACCATGTGGGAACCCTCAAGCGGAAGGGGGCTGCAAATACGTAGACGTGAAGAATAAAGATGTAGAACTTTAATAATGTTTGTTTTACTAAAAAAGCTTAAAGAATTTTCACATAAAATTGCGGAGACATTACTTTTCAGCACGACCTCGTATAAGCATTCACTAAGAAATGTTGTGAGCTGATTTGAAACCGGTAAAGGTAAAATAAAAACTCTGCCATCATAAAAAGCGACTGCTAGCTGTTATTTTTCTGAAAATCTACTTTTATTAGGAAATTTGTGGTAAGGGCTTATGGGACCAAACTGCTGAGGTCATCGGTCCCTAAGCTTACACACTGCTTAATCTAACTTAAGATAACTTATGCAAAGGACAACACACACAGCCATGCCCGAGGGAGGACTCGAATCTCTGACGGGAGAAGCCACGGGAGCCGTGACAAGGCGGCGTAGAGCGCGCGGCTACCCCACGCAGCTAAAAAAAAGAAATCTACTTTTGATGTTAGTAAGGTTTCGCTTTAGATTGTGTTTCATCAGTCTGTAACGCCGGAAATGCATATCCTCCTATTTCCATCTATTGTACTATAAATTTTTTCCTTATTTTGTTTCCTGAAGATATGATATTTCTGTGTCTTTATATACTGTAATTGTTTTACAATGTGTGTGTGTATATATATATATATATATATATATATATATATATATATATATATATATATATATAGGGTGATTCAAAAAGAATACCACAACTTTAAAAATGTGTATTTAATGAAAGAAACATAACATAACGTTCTGTTATACGTCATTACAAAGAGTATCTAAAAAGGTTTTTTTTCACTCAAAAACAAGTTCAGAGATGTTCAATATGGCCCCCTCCAGACACTCGAGCAATATCAACCCGATACTCCAACTCGTTCCACACTCTCTGTAGCATATCAGGCGTAACAGTTTGGATAGCTGCTGTTATTTCTCGTTTCAAATCATCAATGGTGGCTGGGAGAGGTGGCCGAAACACCATATCCTTAACATACCCCCATAAGAAAAAATCGCTGGGGGTAAGATCAGGGCTTCTTGGAGGCCAGTGATGACGTGCTCTGTCACGGGCTGCCTGGCGGCCGATCCAGCGCCTCGGGTAGTTGACGTTCAGGTAGTTACGGACAGATAAGTGCCAATGTGGTGGCGCTCCATCCTGCTGAAATATGAATTGTTGTGCTTCTTGTTCGAGCTGAGGGAACAGCCAATTCTCTAACATCTCCAGATACTGTAGTCCAGTTACAGTAGCACCTTCGAAGAAAAAGGGACCAAAAACTTTATTGGCTGAAATGGCGAACAAATGTACAACTAAATGAAACTTTATAGCTCCCTTAATTCGCCGACAGATAGTGCTTAGCTCTGCCTTTTGTCGTTGCAGAGTTTTAAATTCCTAAAGTTGTGGTATTCTTTTTGAATCACCCTGTATATATGTCGATGTATAATTGGTTTGTTTTGTAAATATTATTTGTATTTTTACGCTGGGTCTTGCCTAGGGAAAACTATGCTATCGAACGATTATATCGATAGGTCGAGAGCAGAACCAAAGTGGTTAGGATCTTGGGTAGAGTTAACTCTGCCGTGTGGAGCGCGGGCAGAGCAGAGTCTGGCTGGAGTAGTGCGGTGGAGCAGGTGTGTTGAGTGACGCTCCCGCGAGTTGCCGCGCTTTCGGGGTTTGGCAGCATGTAATTGCGCTCGACTTGCTATGATAGTTTCTGGCACGGTGTCGCGGACGGGAAACATTAGCTGGCACACATCAAGAGCCCATTTCGTTTGGTGGCCGTGTCGAGAAGAAGGCGCGCCAACATCCAGCTTCTGCAACAGTGACGGCCGACAATTAGTGATTGTCGCCACCTCCTCGAGCGACGACTTCAAACCTTCAATCAACCAACAAGGAAGACTGAAAGCACGTAAAGTTTTAGAACTGTATGGCAGACCTCAGCTTTTCAAACTCTTCCATTTGCATCACTAAAATACAGGAACCTAGCATGAACCTTTGCTGCTCATTGTCCCAATTGCATTATCAGGCATGGTCCCTTCCTTTTCCGAAATGAACCCGAGTGTCGTTGAAATTCAAAATCCAGCATTAAAGTAATATCATTCCACTTCACTGATTTAATTTTAAAGTTCAGTTAAAGTATTCACAGCTGGCTACAATAAACAAACAGAACTATATTTAGATTACACAAGCACAAATTAAGAGTGCGAGTTTTGTTACCATATTTTAGCTTACCTGTGACTGCAGCTCAGCACAAGTACGTACTAAATTATACTATTGTTAATCATTCAAAATCATTTAATTCAGGTCTGGAACCGCACGACCGCTACGGTCTCAGGTTCGAATCCTGCCTCGGGCATGGATGTGTGTGATGTCCTTAGGTTAGTTAGGTTTAAGTAGTTCTAAGTTCTAGGGGACTGATGACCTCAGCAGTTAAGTCCCATGGTGCTCAGAGCCATTTAATTCAAGTTCAAAGTTAAATCTCTTATTTCTAAATTGCGTAGATTCAAGTAGCTTTTGAGATGATTGTTGAGGTATCCCAAGACTAACATTATTTAATTTAATTTCGTAGTGCTTCAGAAATAAAGTTTACTATTAATTTCAGTCACTAAATTAACTTTCAATTTTCCGGTTTTATTAATTCTTTTGCTAAATTAAGTCAGAGTGTAGCGAAATTTATTACTTCTGAACAACATTCAGTTTTCACACAACACGTCTCAACCTTCAGTTGCCACGCTTTTAGTTCTAATTATATGTGCATGAATCTTTCTTTTTCAGTTATTATACTAGTTGTCCGTAGGACTGGCGACCGTAATTTTCCCCAAATCTCAAATATGTAATTAACGCCAATTAATTGTTAACGTAACGACCGCACATTTACTTTCTTTATTAACTTCACTCTTTTTCAAAATTAATTTCCACCAATTTCATTTGCATTTTTCCATTCATTTAGATGTAACCCTTCCTCCCTCTTTACCGACAGATTAACTTCAGTGACGATTGATTTTCCCAAATTTCCATTAGGTACACGCGGTTCAATTTTTCACTGTCACTGAGCTCGATAAGTGAGGGCGAGTGACAAATGAAATTCCCGCATCACGTCCACATGGAGTCTTCACATCAAATGCGTGAAAATAGGGTTGTCTTCGTCCGCACAGTGTCGGGCGTCCTAAAGTTAACTCTTGGTCATGGAAGCCACATCTGCAGCAACTGACTGCCTCTCCAGGGATGAGCGCCGTCCCATGCGCCGGGGAAGGAGTGTAGAGTTTCCAATTAATTCCGGCAGTGCCTACAGTGAATCTGTTAATGCAAATCCTCGCGTTACCGTTCCAGACCCGGTGATCGTGGTGTCTGGTTTACAGTGGAAACTGTCTCAGTTCACTCAGCTCTGGCGGCCTTGAATTCTCCGACCATTGCCCAGCCGCGTTGGCAGTACTTGGAGCTCATAAAATTACACTGGTCGTTGGGAAAACTGCACGGGACCATACAAGATCTCACAACACATCGTTACGAAAATAGTTACTTAATACGTCAATCATTTTGTTGTCTGTTTTGTTGCTGGGTATTTATCTTCAGTTGACTGCGGATCATTTGAATGCTTTAATGAAAGAAAAAATAAAACAAAGCATATCCGCGACTGACTATTTTACCTAAAAGATTTGTGTGCTTCTAAGAAAAGAGATCTCTTTTCCGAAGTCATATAACGAGAAGACAGTGGCTTCCAATTTAACGTTTAAAGCAATTAGGAGACGATAAAAATGAGTAAAAACACAATAGTGGGATACATGTCAAATTTTAAGTTAAAGTGTATGTGTGATGGGATACGGGATTTTGAGCACCTCGTTTACTATTGAAATTATCTATATTTAGGGTTTTTGCTGGAAAATAATATTGCAGCCTATCAAGGAATGGGTCTACGAACAATGTTTCAATGAATATTTTAATCTATCTTTCAATGTTCTAAAAACTAAAAAAGGAAACATTTGTTACATAAGTGATAATCTGAAAATTAAAAACCAGATCGCAAATTAAAGATAATAGGAAGCAGCTGAAAATTTTCTTGAGCTACAGGTGCAGATGGCAGAGGAAGCACGAAAGTCAAAAGTGAAGAACCATATCAGATTTCTTCCTCACCTTTTTCGTAATTTGTGGTGGATATACAAAGATGTGTCATTAATTACAGTTTTTTGAAGATTGACAGCCGGTCTATGTGGCCGAGCGGTTCTAGGCGCTACTGTCTGGAGCCGCGCGACCGCTACGGTCGCAGGTTCGAATCCAGCCTCGGGCATGGATGTGTGTGATGTCCTTAGGTTAGTTAGGTTTAAGTAGTTCTAAGTTCTAGGGGACTGATGACCTCAGAGCCATTTGAACCATTTTTTAAGATTGACATATTGTCAAGTATGAGACCTTATCAATGGTTCAGATGGCTCTGAGCACTATGGGACTTAACTTCTGGGAACTTAGAACTACTTAAACCTAACTAACCTAAGGACGTCACACACATCCATGCCCGAGGCAGGATTCGAACTTGCGACCGTAGCGGTCGCGCGGTTCCAGACTGTAGCACCTAGAACCCCTCGATTACCCAGGCCGGCAGACCTTGTCAATGTTCGTAAATTCATTTATTATGCCAGAATCGTCTCGTACTATAAATATTCGGATTATCGGTTTCATCATATTATCGCTGTCTTCAGATGTGATAATTAATTCACAAACCGTATCGCCATGCTGTTTATACTTCAGTTGTACACACACTGAACATAATGAAAATCGTATAAAATATGGTAGTAATATACCCCACCATGTGGTCTTTTACCAAGAGACACGATGAGGCATATTTCATATTTATACCATTTTCGTGATGTTCAGTGTATGTATAATTAAAGTTTAAACACTATAACGAAACGGTTTGTCAATTAATTATCACGCTGAAACTGGTTTAGAATTACTGAATTAATTACAAAATTGTGGATGTTTATATATTACGCTAAAGGCAACAAAATAAGGCCGAAATCCCACGTCACATAAAACACGAAAAACGCACTTAAGAACGGGAATCATTTCTCGAAACGCATCGTGCAAGAAATAAATAAAAAAGAATAGTGACTCGCAGCAGCAAAAATTATTTTATAAGGAACCAAACCAGATTCTAAATAAATCTATTCAGTGACGATCTAAATTACAAAGAACGGAAACTGATTTTTCGTCATTGCCGACCTTTTATATTTTGAATAACATTTTGTTCAGTCACAAAAGAATTATGCACATTACAGGAAATAAGGAATACAGCCGGTAGTAAATACAAAATAAAGGTTGACACCATCATTACAAAGGTACAGCTACATCACGCCTTATACAACTTACAACGTTGTGTTATATGTCCACACTTTTAACTAGTAAGCACAGTCATAGTTATTGCAATGCTAAGCTTCAATATTCCTTAAGCTATCCACTCTTTCACAGAACTCTAAGTGTAGCGATTGGCACATTCTGTAGGCACAGAATACAGAAAGAATACTTTTCACCGAAAAATTGGTTTGTTTCGATCGCTTGATGACTATTCAAATGAAATGTTGTAGTTTTGTTTCATTACGAGAAGGGCAGTTGAGACATTTCTGACAATTGCTCTCAGAGAAACATCAAATATATTTTGTTACGTATGGCTGGTTCTATAGATTCCAGAATAATCATTTGTAGGTGAACGCTTTAATTTCCTCTGTTTGCCAAATGCCACATGCTGTGTTATCCTCACTGGGGGTGGCTGAAGCGACAAAATAAAGGTTGACACCATCATTACAAAGGTACAGCTACATCACGCCTTACACAACTTACAACGTTGTGTTATATGTCCACACTTTTAACTAGTAAGCAAATACAGATATGTAAACAGGCACAATACGGCGCTGTGGTCGGCGACGCCCACATAAGACAACAAGTGTCTGACGAAGTTGTTAGATCGAATACCGCTGCTACAATTGCAGGTTATCAAGATTTAAGTGAGTTTCAACGTGGTGTTATAGTCGGCACACGAGCGATAGGACGCAGCATCTCCGAGGTAGCGATAAAGTGGGGGTTTTCCCCTACGACCAGGAATCCGATGAAACATCTAACCTCCGACATCGCTGTGGTCGGAAAAAAATCCTGCAAGAACGGGACCAACGACGACTGAAGAGAGTCATTCAACGGGACAGAAGTATAACCCTTCCTCAAATTGCTGCAGATTTCAATTCTGGGCCATCAACAAGTGTCAGTGTGCGAACGATTCAACAAAACATCATCGATATGGGCTTTCGGAGCCGAAGGCCCACTCGTGTAACCTTGACGACTGCACGACACAAAGCTTTACGCCTCTCCTGGACCCAACAACACCGACATTGGGCTGTTGATGACTGGAAACAGTGTCGAGCGGATGGACGTGTACGGCTATGGAGACAACCTCATGAATCCCTGGATCCTGCATGTGAGCAGGAAATTGTTGAAGCTGGTGGAGGCTCTGTAATGGAGTGGGGCGTGTGCTGTTGGTGTGATATGGGAACCCTGATACGTCTAGATACGACCCAGACAGGTGACACGTATGTAAGCATCCTGTCTGATCACCTGCATCCATTCATGTCCACTGTGCATTCCGACGGACTTGGGCAATTCCAGCAGGACATTGCAACACCTCACACGTCCAGAATTGCTACAGAGTGGCTCCAGGAACACTCTTCTGAGATTAAACACTTATGATGGCCACCAGACTCCTCAGACATGAACATTATTGAGCATGTCTTGTATGCCTTGCAACGTGCTGTTCAGAATAGATTTCCACCACTTCGTACCCTTATAGATTTATGGACGGCCGTGCAGGATTCATGGTGTTAGTTCCCTTTAGTACTGTTTCAGACATTAGTCGAGTCCATTCCACATCGTGTTGTGGCACTTTTGCGTTCTCGCAGGGGCCCTACACGATATTAGGCAGGTGTACCAGCTTTTTTTGGCTCTTCAGTGTATTTTACGCTCAGAATATCACACTATCTCAATGGATACGAACCACCGATGCTGCTTCTGGAGTACACAAAATGAATCAAGTTTTATGAAACAAAGGAAGTATAGATCAGTCGCAAACAGACGGTTATTAACACGTAAGTTAGCGAGCTTTCACTGTCAAATTTTTCCGAAGGCTGTCCTCACTCCAGGTATGCATTCGCTTTAGCATACTTAAATGTAGTTTCATGTCAATAAGCTGTTATTTTTCGTGACCTTATACAGCATCATACTTCTTTTATAGCAGCACTTATTACTTCCTTGAAGTATTTGATATGTGTGCCTATAACAAGTTCAACATCATAGAAACTGAAGAATACACAAAAGCACACAGTCAAAGAGCTACAGATGTTGCTAGTGTGAGTAAGGCAAGAAAAGAAAGAAGCCTCAAATGAAGCGAGACAACTATTACGTAGAGAATCAAGCAAAGGATAATATTATTATGATGTCATGTGGTGCATTAACCAAAACTAATAAATTCTTGGGAAGGATGTCAGCAAATACAATGATAATTTGGTAGGACAAATATCCGATAATGATAAGAGAATGAAGAAACAAGGCATTGAAAATAATACTCGGTAGACATCACATTTCATCTGTTACGTTGGCAGCTGGCACAAAAATAGCAGTAGAGGGTAAACTGTACCACCGTTCCGAGTTTCTTATATGTTTGTAGAGCACAGGAGATGAGTCAGAAACTCAGGAGGATAACAATATAAATAATGTGATCCCATAAGTAATGCCAAACGAGGTGTACAATGAAATACGAGATATCAAGATGGGAATGGCACTTGGATATGGTCTTTCACTACAAAATTAATGAAAAAGTGCTTGAAAAATTGTTTACAGTGTTCCATAGAGCTAGACAATTCCCCAAAATTGTAAAAAGCCAGTAATTTTTCGACTTTGTGAGAAAGAGGTAGATAATACGTAAAAACACCTGTAAGCAAAACAGTTTACTTTAATTAGATTAACTTTTTATCATTAAATGCAAAGAAAAAACATTGGATTTAAACATCAAAGAAACAACCTGACCATACAAGTGGGCGTGGCAAAACTGGCCACATCCGAGTCAAGGACGAAATCACAGAGCGGACGTATGAGTATTATTAGTCTGTCTGGGATTCATATATTTCGAGAAAGCTTTGAATTCACTTGCAGCAAAATCTGTTTCAACCGTTTATGACAATCAAGACATACAGACAGCCAATGTTTCCATAGGGGGATGAGTGTTGTACCTCGTAACTCTTTTCAGACTTTCGCCTCTAGTCAGCCGCATAAAGGAAGTTTAATACATTTTCATACTTCATTTTGAAACGATAGCATTGATGTGTGCTGGAGTCTTTTTCTTAAATTACAAAAATTTCTCCAGAAAGGTAAAGTTCTTCCAGATGTGAGAAACGTTCAAGGTACACCATGGTCATGTACCAAGAAACAAATAGTCTGTTCAAATTTGTAAGAGTTACAGTCAAGAAAATCTTGACAGTACCGTATTTAATAGTCTGTGCGTAACATTATTCATCTACTACACACAAAGAATCAGTAAGTGAAATCAAGTTAAGGAAATGTGTTATCAAGAACCAATTACGAGTTAAGAACATTTTGAAATAAAACATATAGCCAACTAGCGCAAATTTCCGTTTTAGAGACAGAGAAAACGGTGAAGACATTAAAGAAGCTCAGTTCAATTGCAAATATCACGTGTTCCATGGTAGAAGACCTCCTTCCGGTACAAGGTATAAGTTATGCAAGCCCGACAGAATACGGCGTAATTATCCACATGCTGTATATCTAGCATAAAAATACAGCTTTACTCACCATGAAACACTCTAACTGAAGAATTAACAGTATCCTCCAAATAACTGTAATATGTTATACAGCTCTTAATATGTAAAACTCGTAATATTTACAAACGCTGCTCAAAACGCAACCACATGTTTCACAACAACAAAAATAGTAGGACACGCCGTAAGCTGTTTGTGGTTGTAGCTAGTGCGGATTCCTTCGTCTTCTAAAATCAGTCACTAGATTCAAACATCGACCAGGAAACACCACGTCTTCCTAGCTACAGTATTCTCGAGGTATAAAACTCTCCCGTAACGGAAAATTTATATGTCGTTTTCAAGAATGAGCGTCGTACAGTTGCACACGATATCAATGAAGTTAACTGCAGGATAGGTGTGCCAGTAAAAGCCCAATACCGCTTATAACCGTTTTATTATCTCTTCATAAGAAACCGACATCCGGTATCAGTTTACATATGTCGTTGACTTATATTCAAGGTCACCCCACGCCCACTCCCCCAGAGAACCACCGGGAATCGCCCACGCAATTGTGTGGCTTGAATTCAAAAACATGATGTAACTCATTAGCCGTCATAAAAATGATGACAACCCTCTCTTTCTCCCCCCTCCCCTCCCCTCCTCTTTCCTATGGACCAATAAGGATCAAGCGCCCCCTCCACTCCATCTTTTGTAACTGAGGTACTTGAGTGGGTGGGATCACTCTGCAGTTAGGCAGCCCAGGAAGAGGATCAGTCTGCATTTATATTTTTATAACAAATTACGTTAAGCCACGTCACTTGAATTCTGTTTGTTAATACCAATATTCCGTCATTCAAGGCACCAGCAGAGACCACATTCAGGCAGATATATAACTACTCTCATTTTTTATGTATTTATCCATATTTTTCGTGTTTTCCCAAATGTTATGTATTATCACCCATTTTCCTATTTTACCACGTTTTCCACAACTTTACGTATTTTATACAATCACGCAAAATCCACTCCACTGTTTATGACATGTCATGATGCTCTCAGGCAATAACAATGCAGCATGTGTCAAAATTAGTTATCACTTGTATTGAAGAACAGCCTCAGACCTCAATCGTTTATAACTGAGACGCCTTGGAGCTAGCAGCAAAGGAAGAGGTTGTAAGCTGTGTCTACTTGTTAACAACAAATTACGTCTTTAGAGGCCTATTTGTTAACAACAAATTAATATTTCATCATTCGAGACACCAACATAGGCTTCACCCAGATAGATATGTACAAGGGGTGTTCAATGAGTAATGCTCCTCCTCCCGCCCTTCTCGGCGGGAGGAGGTCGTTTTGGCCCGGTTACGAATTGGACACTGCCGGTTCAGCCATCGCCATCTGCTGACGGCTGCGCCGGCGCCGTTCTGCCCATGTGGGCAATTGCTGTCGGTCAGCCACATTTTAACGTCCTGTCCGGATTTTAACACACTGGGCCTTGATCTTGGCCTGTCATGTACTCTAGATGCCATTTTAGCGGATGACCCACGAGCAGCTGCTCGCGTTCTTCGTTTTATCAACTTGACAAACCTCTCTAAGGACATTTGATTATGCTGTTTTTTAATCCGATGCCTGTCAGTCTATCAGCCCGCATCTCGTGGTCGTGCGGCAGCGTTCTCGCTTCCCACGCCCGGGTTCCCGGGTTCGATTCCCGGCGGGGTCAGGGATTTTCTCTGCCTCGTGATGGCTGGGTGTTGTGTGCTGTCCTTAGCTTAGTTAGGTTTAAGTAGTTCTAAGTTCTAGGGGACTGATGGCCATAGCTGTAAAGTCCCATAGTGCTCAGAGCCATTTTTATCAGTCTGTCTTTTATCGTGTTTTCCCTTTTAGTTACTGTTTTAAACTTGTGCCTCGCGGTGCATTCCTAACGTAGTCTGGGCGCTAATGACCATTGAAGTTGTGCGCCCTAAAACCACAAAAAAAATGAGTAATGCAATACATTTTTTCTGAAAGCATGTTGGTTTTCTTCAGGATTCTGATGCACCATATTATACCCCACTCTTCTGGGTACTATGTCCTGTGTTTGAACGTAATCTCTGTTCAGTGCGACGGCCTCACGCTAACTTAGTGGGAAAGTTTGTATGCCCCCATGACACCACTCTACTTTTTGACGGACGGCCGCTGTGGCCGAGCGGTTCTAGGCGCTTCAGTCCGGAACCGCGCTGCTGCTACGGTCGCAGGTTCGAATCCTGCCTCGGGCATGGATGTGTATGATGTTATTAGGTTAGTTAGATTTAAGTAGTTCTAAGTTTAGGGGACTGATGACCTCAGCTGTTTAGTCCCATAGTGCTTAGAGCCATTTGAACAATTTTTACCGGTCGACACCGGAGCCAAGAGCCATTGTCATGCTGCATCAATAAGTTCCCCATCATCCATGTACTGCTTCTCACAGACTATATCCTTCACTGAGCCAAGAAGATGATCGGGAAGTATGAGATCCGGGATGTAGGGTGGATGGGGAAGTCCGATAGAATTTTGTAAGCTCCTCTCGAATGGGCAGACTTGCGTCAGGCCTTTTGTTGTCACGGAGAAGTTCGTTTGCATTTTTGTAGCAATGAAGAAGCTGAACTCGTTTATTGAGTTTCTTGAGGGTAGCACAATACACCCCAAGTTGATCGTGGCAACATGAGGGATGCCGTCAAACAGAACAACCCCTTCAGAGTCCTAGAAGACCGTCGCCTCGATTTTACCGGCTTTTAACTTTTTAGTAGGCGGAGAAGTGGTGTGGTGCCATTCCATGGATTGCCATTTTATATCCGGTTCGAAGTAATCAACCCAACTTTCATCGCCTCTGACGATGTTCGACAAAAAATTTTCGCGATCAGCCTCGTAATGCACAAGCAACTGCGTAGAGATGGTCCTTCGGTGCTGTTTACGGTCTTCTGTTAGGTTGCAAATGAACCCAGTTGACACACCCCTTTGAGTACCCCAATTGGTGGACGAGTGTGCCAGCACTACCAATAAAGACGCCCAGGTGTGAAGCGACGTGTTTGATTATGATCCGTCGATCGCCTCAAATGCGAGTGGCCGCACGTTCCAACACTGCAGGAATCACAGCTGCGTGCGGTCGGCCAGCACGCGAGAAATCAGACATTTTTGCGCGGCCTTGTTGCGACGCTCCACCCAACGACTCACCGTGCTTTTGTTCACTGCTAGGTCTCCATAGACATTCTGCAAGTGCCTACGAATATCTGCCATGCTCTGGTTTTCTTCCAAAAGAATCTCAAAGAAAGGTCTCCGCTTTGAGCATACCTCCGTTACAAACGCCGTTTTGAAGGCCACGTATACCGCCACCAGTTATCGGAATTTCATGAAACAATAGGGACTGAAGCGGGAATATTCCACGGTGTCCCACAACAAATTCCGCATTTTGTTCAACCGAAATTGCCCGAGAAAAAAAGTGTTGCGTCATTTATTGAGCGCCCCTCGTAATTAGTCTATTACTCACTCTTTCTACCAATGTGCTCGTTTCTAACACTATGACGTGACACATACATTAGCAATGGTGTGGTGGCTTAGCAATGATACATAAATTGGGACAATGCTGCATTGTTATTGGCTGAGAGCATAATGACATCGACGCGACGCGATGCGACGTTGACGCGACGTCATCATGTGACACGACGTCTGTTGACGTTGACACACAACTCGCATAATTGGGTAAAATGTGTAAAATGCTAAAAAATATGGAAAAAATTTGAGTAATTATTTAACTGTCTGAGTGAGGCCACCCCTGGTATCTCTAATAACGAAATATTAATTTGTAGTTAATTAATAGGCTTCGAAAGACGTAATTTGTTGTTAACAAATAGACACATCCTACAACCTCTTCCTTTGCTCCCCAACTCCAGAGCGTCTCAGTTATAAACGACTGAGTTCAGCCGGCCGTTGTGGGTGAGCGGTTCTAGGCGCTTTAATCCGGAACCGCGATGCTGCTACGGTAGCAGGTTCGAATTCTGTCTCGGGCATGGATGTGTGTGATGTACTTAGGTTAGTTAGGTTTAAGTAGTTCTACGTCTCCTGGATGGTTGCCTCAGATGTTAAGTCCCATAGTGCGTAGGGCCATTTGAACTATTTGTTTGAGTTCTCAGGATGTTCTTCAGTATCAGTGATAACTAATTTGGCCACATGCTGCCTTGTGATTGCCTGAGAGCATCATGAGATGTCGGAAACAGTGGATGGATCAAGCGTGTTTGTATAAAGTACGTAAAATTGTGGAAAACGCGATAAAAATAGGAAAATGAGTGAAAATACATAAGGCTGGGGAAAATATGAAAAATATGGATAAATACATTAAAATGAGAGTAGTTAACTATCTGCCTGGGCGTGGTCTCTGCAGGTGCCTTGAATGGGGTAATATTGGTATTATCACGCACAAGAAGGTGTAATTAGATGAATGACGAACACTAACTTCGATGAACGAAGGTTTATTCATCACTTGCACATACAAGAGCGCAGAGCGAACTGCCTGCGGCTAGAACACAAACGATTTATACAGTTATAGAACATTCCACTAAATGATTCTTGACATTTGTGGATACTCATAGAATGTACTCGAACCGAATATAGAAATTAAAATTTTACAGTAGAGGTGAGTGCTGAACTCACAACCCTCCATGCGACAGCCTAGTACCATGACCACAACACCACAGCTATTTCTGCGACGTTGCTGCCTCCTTAAGAGAACGGTTTGTCGATGTTAGGTCCTCCTAGTCCGGGAACGAGTCATCGGTCCTACATACTCCGACTCCCGATGACTGATGTTAGCCCTGGCGGTGATCTTCTTAGAACTTCCTTTGCCGCTGCGCTCTTCGTCACCTTTCCGCTTGTTGCCTGTCGCTGGAGTTTCGAATTTACCCTGGGTTGCAGGAGCCTTATAGGGCTTCATTCGAAGGAAGTGGACCGTATCTCTGATGTTTCGTCGTCTTG
The DNA here is from genome assembly GCF_021461395.2 of Schistocerca americana. NCBI lineage: Eukaryota > Metazoa > Arthropoda > Insecta > Orthoptera > Acrididae > Schistocerca > Schistocerca americana. Next base: position 356,389,330 of record NC_060130.1, read on the forward strand.
TGTCGGGGTCGAAATTTTCAACTCCATAAGTAACATCAGACAACTGTTTTACAACCCTATAAGGTCCAAAGTAGCGAAGTGGGAGCTTCTCAGAGATACAAACCTTCCGAACACGAGTGAAAGTCCAGACGAGGTCACCAGGCTGGTAGATAACACGGCGGTGGCTCTTGTCATACCTTCAGTGATAATTTTCTTGAGCCTGCAGCGTGCGGTGTCGAGCTAACTGCCGAGCTTCCTCAGCTCTGTTTAACACCTGGCCGACGTACTCGTCGTCCATGTCATCAGGGTATAACAGAAACACAGCATCCAACGTCGCCGCCGCCTCACGCCCATGCACCAGGAAAAATGGGGTAAATCCTGTGGTGTCTTGTTTGGCGGTGTTGTAGGCAAACGTCACGAAGGGTAGCACCTCATCCCAGTTGCTCTGCTCAACATTGGCGAACATTGATAGCATGTCGGCCAAGGTCTTATTATGGCGTTCAGTAAGCCCGTTAGTTTGCGGATGGTAGGCAGTCGTCATGTGATGGGTAATGTCGCACTGACAGTTTATCTCTGTCACAAGATTCGATTGAAAAACTTTCCCTCGATCTGTAATTAACGACCTTGGGCACCATGTTTTAATACAATCTCTTCCACGATGAATTTCGCTACCTCGAATGCTTCTGCTCTTTTCACGGCTTTTGTAATGGCATAGCGTGTCAGATAATCAGTGAAAACAATAATCCATCTATTGCCACTAGCAGACGTTGGAAATCGTCCGAGGAGGTCAATCCCAACACGGGATTCGGAAGGCGTTTCCGCTGGTGGAATTAATATGAGTCGGCCAGGTGGTTTCTGAAGAACTGCCTTTCTGCTCTGGCACTCTCGACAGTGTGACACATAGTGATGGACACTCCTAAATAAACCTGGCCAGAAAAATCTCTTGCGGACCCTATCGTATGTCTTAATAAATCCTAAATGTCTGGCCTCAGGTGTGTCATGGAATTTCTGTAGAACATCTAAGTGCATGTGATTAGGAATCACTGGTAGCCACCTCATTCCAAACGAATCAAAGTTTTTCTTTCAAAGTAATCAATTATCTTTTGTGTTAGCAGAAGAGCTAATACCATGTTACGAGTGGAGGCCAAAATGCACGCGTTTTACCTCACGCAGGCTGACGTGAGGAGGGAAGAACTGACGTGATGTGGGGCGGCTGGTGGATTTTAATGTTGTTATTTAAATAAAATGTTTTGTAATGTAGAAAAGATGCATTTCCCGGCCGATGCACCATATATGGGGCGGCTGGTGGATATTAATTTTTATATAAAATGTTTTGTAAAATGTAGAAATTATGCAATTCCCTGCCGTTTAACCATATGTGGGGCGGCGGGTGGAATTATGATGTTTAAAATGTTCCTATTATTTATGCTGTCTTTTGCCGTTCTCAACACTGGCTCTCTAACTACAATATTGGCAACCAGAAAGTGATTAGCAAAACGTGAAGCCTGTAATTAGAATACCTAGTGCCCACTTCATCTGTGAAATACACTTATAGCTACAGCTTAAAGCTCTGAGGAATTAGGAAATTGTCTGGGATTCATAATCAAAAACGATCGTGGAAAAAACGTTCACTGTATTCTGAAAGTCACAGATGAAAAAAAAAGAATCCACACAATCTGACCAACAGAGCAGTTCAGAGCCTAATGCGCTGATGCAACTATAACTGTCCAAATTTAATGTTTAAGTGAATGCTCGCCATAATTTGATGAATAGGTTCATCAAACGCCACGCTAAATAATGGTAGAATGTCTGTCCCGCGGCGGCACGTGAAAATACGACATGCGCAAACTGAAGATAGATAATTAAAGTCATCCCAGAATTAACACTTCACTCGAAATGATTTCATGGTTACGCGTATCCCGAGTAACTTAATATGGCATCCGAGGCTGTTTATAGCAATGATACCGACGCGACGCGACGCGACGCGACTCCCGACACAGATGGTGTGCTATTCAGCGTCTGGAGAGAACTGGGGCCTTGCTTCCTCGCGCAGCGTTCTTATATATATAAAGCCGCGGTGCGGACGGCTAAGGGAACGCTTGATCAAATCGGCTCTCCCGACTAGCCGCTGGGCTAGTAATGCACCACTTTAAGTTATTGAATAAATCATCGCTTCCTTTGCTAATGGCAGATGAAGCTCTCAATTTAAATGCGCAATCAGCACACACGTAAGTAATCATAATAAAAGTTTGGCGTGGCTAAGTCAATTATTTTTGGCGAGAGAATTAATTTAATTACACTACACGCAGTAGACGAGCTCTGAACCTGCCCTTTGGAGATACGCTATCGCTATAGTTTTATAGTCATTCAGTTGAAATTTCTCACATCTTTATGATTGTAGCGAATCTCCCTTCTACTTAAATTTAAACATCCTAGCCTTATTTATTAGCCTACTTAATCTATCTTGCTTCCTTAATTTTTAAGACAAAAACCAGAAAATCATGAATTTCAACTAAAATCTTAATTTGTGAGATCCAGAAGACTGTTTCTACTAAACTATTATGAAAAAGGAATCCAAACATAAATTTTTAAGTTTCTAGCTCTTTTCTGTTGCGCCAATGATTTTTACAGAAAAACGTCGAAATTTTGAAAATGGTTAAAGTTTTTTAACTGATATTCAACACATATTGATTTAGTATTAATCCTGACATGCTAGAAACGTTTCAGGTTATTTACTTGATTTTTAAAGTATTGCGCAACATTTATGACGTCAGAGCTAGTTACAGCGGACTAGGCTGGCACACAATGGAAAGACTGATGAGAATTTTATAATGCGTGAGTAGGCTGAGGTCTGGAACATGACAAGGAATGAGAATTCAGAAAGCGGACGTAATCAGTTTGATACTTAACTTTAATCCATTAATGATGAACGTCACTCTTGACGATACATGATTCACAATATTATCCGTTCAGAATACATTCTTGAAGACAGTAATTATAGTAACCGAATATGGCGCCTTGCTAGGTCGTAGCAAATGACGTAGCTGAAGGCTATGCTAAACTGTTGTCTCTGCAAATGAGAGCGTGTGTAGACAGTGAACCATCGCTAGCAAAGTCGGCTGTACAACTGGGGCGAGTGCTAGGGAGTCTCTCTAGAGTATACCTGCCGTGTGGCGGCGCTCGGTCTGCAATCACTGATAGTGGCGACACGCGGGTCCGACGTACAATCGCACCAAAAAGTATTGGCACAGTTACATTTTAGTGGTTGTAGGTTAAACGAAACATATATTTCAGAACAGAACCCATACATGTGACACCTTACATTACATAGTTTACAAATATGTCAAAATCACCTGTCCTTAAAGTAACATACAGTGTCATGAAAAAAAACATCGCTCTTCTGCACCCAAAAAAGTATTGGCACACGCATATGAATCGGACAGTGTGTTCGTTTTCTTCATTGATGTTCACCATCTAATAGCTAGTGTGCATCCCTTTAGCATCTATAACAGCACGTAAACGCCTAGGAATGCTTTGTATTAAATTCCGGGTGATATCAGGGGTAATTTTCGACCATTCCTCCAGGAGCACTTTCTCCAAGTCGTTTTTACCGGACGGACGCCTTTTTCTGACTTGTGTGTCAAGATGAGCCCACAGGTTCTCAATGGGGTTCAAATCATGGCTCTGAGGTGGTGTTAGAACCCTTCTGGGGGCATTGTACAGTAACCACTCCCGGGTTTTCATGGCGGTATGTTTTGGGTCGTTGTCTTGCTGGAACTGAAACACCCCAGTAAGGCCCAATTTCTGTGCACTAGCGTGTAAATTACCTCGCAACACGTCAATGTATCTCATATGATCCATTGTGCCGTGAATTACAGCTAGATTTCCAACGCCGGAAGCCGCCATACAGCCCCAGACCATGATACCGCCCCCACCGTGTTTGACTGTGGGATGCATGTGTTTGATGTCGAGGTGCGTATTCGGCTTGCGCCAAATTTTCTTTCTTGCATCAAATCCGAACACATTGAACTTCGATTCGTCGCTAAATATCACAGTGTTCCAAAACTCCATCGGCTTGCTGATGTAGTCCTTGGCAAACTGCAGGCGTTTCTGCCGGTTAATTTCCGAAATGTATGGCTTCTTCCTGGGAGAACGTCCATGCATGTCAGCCTCATTCAACACATTTCGTATAGTCTGAACACTAACCGTCTTGTCGGACGTTGTCTGAACAATCTCAGCAATAGTTGCTGCACTTGTAGCAGGTTCCTTCCGAGCAAGTGCGATGATATGGCGACGCTCTCGGGTTGTAAGCACTTTTGGACGTCCAGGACGACACTTATTCACTGTTGTTCCAGTCTCTTTATATTTCTGAATGATGGCTCTTACCGTGGTGTAGCTCACAGACACCTCTGCTCCGATTTGTCGATAGCTTCTCCCTTGTGAATGGAGCAATACCACTCTCTCACGCAACGCCACTGAATGTTCCTTCTTCTTCGGCCCCATGCTGACCACTATCGCGCACTACAGCAACATACTGGCGACCGGGCCGTCAACAACACGCAGTGTCTAATGTGTCAGCAGATGGCGTTCCGGTACCTGAAAACCCAGCAATATACCGAGATGCCATGCTCTGTGCCAATACTTTTTGTGTGCAGAGGAGATACGTGTTTGCCCATAACACTGCATTTCTTTGTTAATGGTAGGCACTATGGGCAGAATTGTAATGTCTGGTATGTGAGGTAGCACGTACATGTACTGTGTACCGGAAAGTGCGGCGTTTGTAACCAGCAACGATAAATACGCACGTGTGCCAATACTTTTTGGTGCGATTGTATACTAACTGACCGCGGCCGATTTAAAGGCTACCATCTAGCAAGTGTGGTGTCTGGCGGTGACACCACATTAACTACCTTAAATTGTCCTTTCACATCCTCTGACCGATTTAAGGCAAGCATAATTTGAGATACTGTGGCGTCCTTCTTATGCTCAGCAGAGAGATCCTGGAGTGTAGCGAGACAGTCACTATCTTCATCAAAGTCATGATGTTCCTCCACAGGGTTTCTTGAGAGACAGTCGGCATCTTCGTGTTTTCTCCCACTATTGTACACTTTGGTAATGTCGTACTCTTGAAGATGTAGTGCCCGCCTGGCGAGTCGTCCTGTTGGATCCTTAAGACATGTAAACAGGTCTGTACAACTGTGAACGGCCTGCCATAGAGATACTGTCGAAATTTGCACATGGCCCTCGTCACAGCAAGACATTCTCTTTCTGTAGTTGAGCAGTTTCTCTCGGCTTTTGTAAGTGTCCTAGAGGCATAAGCTATAACCTTCTCTTTTCCATCGGAAATTTGCACCAGAACAGCACTGATCCCATACACACTGGCATCAGTGTGTGGTTCTGTAGGTGCTCTCTCAATTATTCAGAACAAGTACAGGGTCAGTCGTCAGAGCTGTTCGCAACACATCGAAAGAATCTTGTTGAGCACCACCCCAGATAAATTTAGCTTCGGCTTTTAACAACTCTTGGAGTGGCCAGGCTTTGATACAAAAGTCTTTGATACAACGACGGCAATATGAACATAATCCGAGGAAGCTTCTCAAATCTCTAATATTTTTAGGAATAGGAAATTCCGTTATATATCTCACCTTTTCTGGGTCTGGCCGCACACCTTCGTTTGAAAAAAGATGTCCAAGTATTTTGATTTCCTTTGCTCCAAAGAGACACTTCCTTGGATTAAGTTAACAGTCCGGTTTGTTGGAGACATTTAAGAATGGCCCTCAGTCTTTTTATGTGTTCATCAAATGTCTCTGAGAACACTATAATGTCATCTAAATAACAAAGACACATCGTCCATCATACGTTCAAAAGTTGCTGGTGCATTACACAAACCAAATAGCATCGACTTAAACTCATACAGGGCATCAGGGGTGATGAATGCAGTTTTCTCACGATCAGCCTAATCTACTTTGATCTGCCAATATCCCGAGTACATGTCCATGGTTGAGAAAAACTTAGCCCCCTTCAGACAATCTAGTGTATCGTCAGTTCGTGGGAGAGGGTAAACGTCCTTTTTAGTTATCTTATTAAGCTTCCTGTAATCAACACAGAAGCGCCAACTGCCGTCCTTCTTCCTGACGAGGACCACTGGTGACGACCATGGGCTCTGTGAAGGCTGAATGTTGTCATTCTTCATCATTTTCTGTACCTCGTCGCGAATTATTCGACGTTCCGTTGCTGGCACACGGTGTGTTCTCTGGCTTATTGGTTCATGGTCTCCAGTGCTAATCTGGTGCTTCATCGTGGATTTGTCTAGTTTGCTCTTCACCTTCGGATTGAAGCGTTAAGAGAACTCTTGAAGAATAGGAAGTAGCTTCTTCTGTTATTCCTTAGTGAGAGCTTGTCTCGTAATGGTTGCGCTAATTTCGCCCACACACTTGGCATGGGAGGTTTCTATGATGCTCAGCTGTTCTGTAATTAACGGCTCAGTGTTTGCTACGCACACGCATCTTGGAAGGATCTATGGTTCTCGACGACAGTTAACTATCCACAATTCACCGAATCCGTTCTTAAACGAGACGACAGAGGCTGGAATGACCAAGTTATTCTTCAGTGTAATGCTTCTCTCACATTTCACTACAAGATCCACGGGTTGATGCATGGCGTGACACATGACAGTTATCTTTCTAGCGCTGACTGCAGGAATGATCGCTTCATCCAGCACACAGTCTCCACGCACTTGGATGCGCATCTTCCTGTCCACAGTATCTCATCACGTCTAGCATAATCTTCGAGCGACGAGAATCTATAATTGGCTGAGAAGCTTTCAAAAAGTCCCATCCGAGAATGACGTCATGACTACACTCTTGTAAGATGAATAATTCTAAAGGCACACGAATGACACATTTTCCTGTACGTTTTACCTATTTCTCATTAGCCACCTTCAGCAGAGATGTTTTGCTGTAGATGATTACGGTTTTCCTCAACTGGCGACGGTACTCCTCCGAAATGACTGAATATGATGCTCCAGAGTCCACAAGAGTTTGGGCTGGTCGGCCATCCATTAGGATATCGAGGTAGTTTCCTATCATTTTTGTAGTGATCGACAGTGGAGGATTTTGCTCTTCGGCGGCCTCACCTCCTAGGAATGTCGCACCCTTTAGTTTTCTAGGTTGCGGCGGCTAGGTGATCGGCTGGAGCTTCTAAACGGCGATGGATACCTTGATTGGCGTTTTGGGGAGCGTTCCCTGCAGTGGCTACCTTGCGGCGATGGTGACCTACGTCGTCCTGCACCCACATCTTCTTGTTCATCCTCGTCGTCCCGGAGTTGGCGTCGGCTAAGATCGGTTTGCTGTCTTCTGGCGCGGGCGTCATCGAATATCCGACAATAGCGTACCACATGTCCCGATCGTCCGCAGTGGAAACATACTGGTTGGTTATCCTGAGTCCTCCAGATGTCACTCTTCCATGGTGCTGAAACAGGTTCCTTATGTGGCATTGTAGGAACGTAACTTCGCCTCGGCCTTGACTTTTTCAGCATTTTAAAAGGAAATGGAGGAATAGAGATTGGGTTCAGTGTCTGTTCTACTTCCTCCCTTATGACCTCTTGAAGCGTCTCGGTTTTTTGCTCTCCGTGCAATCCAAGTGCCTTCTGAACTTCCTCTCTCACTATCTGACGAAGAACACTTCTGAAATCAGTTTCTTCCTCCATCACAGACATCGATTCGACGTTTGGAAGCTGTTCAAACTTCTTGCGTGTAATTCTTTTTTGATGCATTGTCTCGATATACTGGCACCATTTTATGAAGTCGTCTGCTGTCGAAACCTCCTTCAGGAGTAGAGCTTGATACATGTCCTCAGCAACACCCTTCATGAGATGTACAACCTTACCTTCCTCCTTCATTCTAGGATTCAATATTTTACACAGCCCCAAGACGTCTTGAATGTAGGATGCTGTAGTTTCTCCTGGACGCTGTGCCCTGCACTTTAATATGTCTTCAGCCTTTCACTTCTGTCGTTGTGTGTCGCCGAAATACTTGCGCAGTTCCGCCTGGAATACTTTCCAGCTTGTGAACTTCTCCTCGTTGTTCTCATACCATTGCTTGGCAGTGCCTTCCAAGTAGAAACTACGTTAGCCAAACACACGGTGTCATTCCATTTGTTAAAATTGGCTATACACTCGTATACCTTCAGCCACTTGTTTGGATCTTGGTCATCGTCACCCTAGAACCCGGAAGGATGTCTCATGTGGTGGCACACAGTTGCTGTCATCGTAACGTCCTCTTCTTCTTTGGTCTCCGATAGATTGCGATCTGTTGAATATGGCTCGAACTCGGGTTTCTCGCCACGTAAACGGCGGCTCTGTCGTGGCGTGATGGGAGCCACTGTGTCACCGATAATGTGCGCTATCACAATTTCCAATACCCAGAGTCTCCACCAGAATAATGTCACGTAGAAGAAGGTGTAGTTAGCTGAAAGGCGAACACTAATTTCACTGAACAAAGGTTTATTCCGAACTTGCACATACAAGAGTGCGGAGCGAACTGCCTCTGGCCAGAACACATACGGTATATATACAATTACAGAACATTCCAGTACAATGATTCTTGACATTTGTCGATACTTCTAGAATGTTCTCGAACTGAGTATAGAAATTAAAATTTTACAGTCCAGGTGAGTTTTGAACTCACGACCCTCCATGCAACAGTCTAGTATCATAACCACTTTACCACAGCTTCTTCAGCCCTTGTATTAACAAACAGAATTCAAGTGAGTTGGCTTAAAGTAATTTGTTATAACCAAATAAATGCAGACTAACCCTCTCCCCATGCTGCCCAGCTGCAGAAAGACCCCACCCACTCAAATGTCTGTTACAAAAGATGGTGTGGTGGGAGTGCTTGATCCACATTGGTCCATACGGGTGGGGCGGGGAGGGGAGAGAGAGGGGGAGTTGCCGTGATTTTTATACCATTTGACAAATATTGAATTACGTCATGTCCTTGAATACAAATCGCACATTTGCCTGGGTTATCCCCTTGTGTGACTTCGGTCGATTACCAGTGGTTCCCTGGGGGAGAGGAAGTGTGAGTGACCTTGAATAGAAGTCGGCCAAGTGTGTAACGTGTCCCCGCATCTTCTTTTCTTATCTAGAGACGAGAACCCGGTTATAACCGATCGTGGATCCATGCCGGCATAACTTTCGTGTTGGCCTTGTGGATTATGATGTGGTTTGCAGTTACAACTCTGCGAGTGCAAGTTTGAAAGAGAATCAAGCAACATACTGCTTCGTACTAAATATATCACTTGAAGAGACTATGAAGGTAAAGTCAGAGAGATTCGAGATCACGTGGGGGATTACCAAGGGTTTTTTTTCCCGCCCATCGATCGTGACTGCAACAGGGAAAGCTGAAAGTGGCTATGGTACATGAAGTACCCTCCACTACATACCGTAAGGTGGCTTGCGGGGTTGAGACGTTACTGCAGCTTGCTACAGCTTCCATTAGGCTTCATCTGGATAGTGCCAAATTAAAAATTTAAAGAGGAGTCCAGCAAATCAAACACATATTGCTACATCTGACCTTTATTCCATAGTGCGCTTTTATTCCTAATGTGTACCAAATACTACATGCTTTTTTTAATGCTTATCTGCAGTAATTTAAGCAGAAAATGTCACATTTTCAGCGATGGTACCCCGAGAGAACACCAGAGGAACAATCTCTGATAAAACAAAGGTAAGGAATTGAGTCATAGCAGTAGATACTTTTTACCACCTGAATTAACGCGTTTGCATTCAAAAAAGTTTCCGAGGGTTGCACTTATTCCACTTGGAGATTCACTTAAGTATATTACGTTGTAATTTCATACCAGTAAACTGTTATTTATCGTGACTTCTTATGTCCCGATGCTTTCCTTGTACCAGCCGTTTCTTAGTTCCTCGGAATATTCGATACGTGTGTTAGTACCGGCTATCACGCTTTGGAGGAAATGAACTCGATAACTGTAAACATAACTACGCTGCGGGCATGCTAGTTTTTTAGGCAAGGCAGTGAGCCAGAGCGGTAACAAAGCGGCGTTCCAGGTTGCTTTGGTTCACCAGCTGTGCAGAGACTGGTTTTTAGGGAGTTTCCCATCCCATACCATAAATGTAGGATTTACTCCCCATTAGATCTTCAGAAAATGTGATATAATTCCATTTATCTGCTGACTTCCATACATCAGTTGAAAGACTTATACAGGCTGCAATGTCTTCATCTTGTAACATAAATTTACGTAATACTTGACGCACATTTCAACCGTACACAACTTCATTATGATAGCTCCATAATTTTCTTGTAATTTCCTGATTTATTTCACACCACGCACAATGAACTCATTCAAGCAACCTGGAAAATCATATACCTCCAGTCTCAGTTTTCTATTCATGCCAGAATAAACTAACATTTATTGGAAAAAATGGAGGGCATCTTATTAGTTGTGGCATAATTGTATTTGTGGGGGTAATGCTTATAGAATGCAATTAAAAAGTTTTTAATTGTTACTGAATTAATTGCTGTAGCCATATTAAAAGTTACCTAATTAATATACCAGGTGATTATGATTAAACTTTCCCTGTTTACCACATCATAACACGGAAACTAATTACCATACGAGTACCAAACTTGGTAGCATAAATGTCAATGACATGGGGAAGAGAAATAGTGCAGAATCAGTTCCAGTGAAACACTTTTAGTGTGCTGCTGCGGTACATCATACCATTACATACCGGTAGGGGAGAGTGCCCGATTATCGGGTACCTCTCTTTATGATTATATTTGACGTACTTTGTTTCAAGATATGTTAAAATAAAATACACTTTCACGTGCCACAAACACCCCAATAAAATACACTCCTGGAAATTGAAATAAGAACACCGTGAATTCATTGTCCCAGGAAGGGGAAACTTTATTGACACATTCCTGGGGTCAGATACATCACATGATCACACTGACAGAACCACAGGCACATAGACACAGGCAACAGAGCATGCACAATGTCGGCACTAGTACAGTGTATATCCACCTTTCGCAGCAATGCAGGCTGCTATTCTCCCATGGAGACGATCGTAGAGATGCTGGATGTAGTCCTGTGGAACGGCTTGCCATGCCATTTCCACCTGGCGCCTCAGTTGGACCAGCGTTCGTGCTGGACGTGCAGACCGCGTGAGACGACGCTTCATCCAGTCCCAAACATGCTCAATGGGGGACAGATCCGGAGATCTTGCTGGACAGGGTAGTTGACGTACACCTTCTAGAGCACGTTGGGTGGCACGGGATACATGCGGACGTGCATTGTCCTGTTGGAACAGCAAGTTCCCTTGCCGGTCTAGGAATGGTAGAACGATGGGTTCGATGACGGTTTGGATGTACCGTGCACTATTCAGTGTCCCCTCGACGATCACCAGTGGTGTACGGCCAGTGTAGGAGATCGCTCCCCACACCATGATGCCGGGTGTTGGCCCTGTGTGCCTCGGTCGTATGCAGTCCTGATTGTGGCGCTCACCTGCACGGCGCCAATCACGCATACGACCATCATTGGCACCAAGGCAGAAGCGACTCTCATCGCTGAAGACGACACGTCTCCATTCGTCCCTCCATTCACGCCTGTCGCGACACCACTGGAGGCGGGCTGCACGATGTTGGGGCGTGAGCGGAAGACGGCCTAACGGTGTGCGGGACCGTAGCCCAGCTTCGTGGAGACGGTTGCGAATGGTCCTCGCCGATACCCCAGGAGCAACAGTGTCCCTAATTTGCTGGGAAGTGGCGGTGCGGTCCCCTACGGCACTGCGTAGGATCCTACGGTCTTGGCGTGCATCCGTGCGTCGCTGCGGTCCGGTCCCAGGTAGACGGGCACGTGCACCTTCCGCCGACCACTGGCCACAACATCGATGTACTGTGGAGACCTCACGCCCCACGTGTTGAGCAATTCGGCGGTATGTCCACCCGGCCTCCCACATGCCCACTATACGCCCTCGCTCAAAGTCCGTCAACTGCACATACGGTTCACGTCCACGCTGTCGCGGCATGCTACCAGTGTTAAAGACTGCGATGGAGCTCCGTATGCCACGGCAAACTGGCTGACACTGACGGCGGCGGTGCACAAATGCTGCGCAGCTAGCGCCATTCGACGGCCAACACCGCGGTTCCTAGTGTGTCCGCTGTGCCGTGCGTGTGATCATTGCTTGTACAGCCTTCTCGCAGTGTCCGGAGCAAGTATGGTGGGTCTGACACACCGGTGTCAATGTGTTCTTTTTTCCATTTCCAGGAGTGTATTTGGAATAAATACATAGACAGACAACGCCAGTTAGTCAGTTAATCACTGTTCACTGCCACTGCGCGACAAAGAGAGAGGCATCTCTCTCTCTCTCTCTCTCTCTCTCTCTCTCTCTCTCTTTCTGTCGCCAGGTGTGTTGGACGTTTCCACCTGTTGCTAGCAGCTAAGGCGTAAAGTCATGCCGACTCCCGTCAAGGGTGGGCGGCGTGTGCCAATGGTTACACAGGCCATACGACGTTAACGATAGAGGCTATATATACGGGGCAGCAGTGGGGCAATGGGCACTGAGCCAGGTGTTTGGATACTCATGCGGTCCTTCCAACAGGACAGTGCACGTCCGCATGTATCCCGTGCCACCCAACGTGCTCTAGAAGGTGTAAGTCAACTACCCTGGCCAGCAAGATCTCCGGATCTGTTCCCCATTGAGCATGTTTGGGACTGGATGAAGCGTCGTCTCACGCGGTCTGCACGTCCAGCACGAACGCTGGTCCAACTGAGGCGCCAGGTGGAAATGGCATGGCAAGCCGTTCCACAGGACTACATCCAGCATCTCTACGATCGTCTCCATGGGAGAATAGCAGCCTGCATTGCTGCGAAAGGTGGATATACACTGTACTAGTGCCGACATTGTGCATGCTCTGTTGCCTGTGTCTATGTGCCTGTGGTTCTGTCAGTGTGATCATGTGATGTATCTGACCCCAGGAATGTGTCAATAAAGTTTCCCCTTCCTGGGACAATGAATTCACGGTGTTCTTATTTCAATTTCCAGGAGTGTATATTAGTCCATCTCCTCCTACCCCGTCTTTCTGTCCATCTCCTGTGCCCTCCTCTCCGTCCATCTCCTTCTCCCGTCCCCTTCCTCCTTTCCCTCTCGCCGTCTGTCACCTCCTCACCATCTCTTTGTGCATCTCCTCCACCCTCTCCTCTTGTCCATTTCCTCCCCCCTTCTTTCTCTCTCTGACTCTTCCAACCTGTCTCTCTTTCCATCTCCTTTTGTTTCCTTTCTCTGTCTGTCTGCTCATCCCCCCTACGTTCAACTCCTCCTCTGTACTCCATCAGCATTTTCTATACGTCCATCGCCTCCTCCCCCTCTCTCCGTATATCTCCTTCTCCCCCCCCCCCCTTCGCAGTCCATCTCGTCCTTCCCCTTCTCTCCGCTTTCTCCTCCTGTTTCTTTCCTCTGTCCACTTCCCCCTCACCTCCTCTCTTTCCATTTCTTCCCACATCGTATCTCTGTCCATGTCCTCTTTCCCCCACTCTGTCTCTTCATCTCTTTCTCCTCTTCTCTATCCAAGTTATCATCCCCATCCCAACTGGAGGTTGCTGGTTCTTACCTCCGCAGTATTTCTTTCCATATGGGGAATAACATTGTACCAAATTTGGTTGAAATCGATCCAGATCCACAGGAGGAGTTTCTTACCTGTAGCTTTTGTCACATACACACATGTCACATGTATTTAATATATTTCACACATAACTGTACACAGTTTTCACCTGTATCTCTAGCGAATTTCGCCCTGCAGTTTCAATTTCTCGCAACTTAATGTTTATTACATCACATCTCCTAAACAATCAAGTAAGAAATTAAAAGGACAGTTTTACTGCACGAATAGCGAAAATGTAGTAACTGATAATTCTTTTTTCCTTTCGTCATTTTGTGACGGGTTGTCAGCGAGAAAAAGTTTCGTAAAGGTCTGATCTCATGTGATAAGTTTATTCCTAGTCACTAAGTTTTCTCATTCTCAAATACTGGATGAATAAATTATGGATATTCGCTGGTCGTGAGCTACACTGCTTTTTCATCCTTACTTCCACCCCTTTGATAGATTGGTGGTTCCTATGCTCGCAGCGATTTTTAACAGACAGTAAGTGATATGTCTACCGAGTTTGGTTGAAATCGGACGTGGTTTAGGAGGAAATGTGGAACATACATACATACACACGTACGAACGTACGTACATCCATTTTTATAATATGCATGGACACTGTTTGTCATCCCTTTATGCACATTAATCCTTAAGGTCAGCACGCACATAGCATGACTATAGGGTGATGGATGATGGTTCACCATCAATGCCCACGCTAATCATGTTACCATGGAAATGGAAATGCCACGCGGCTAAGGCCTGCGAGACCGCTACGGTCGCAGGTTCGAATCCTGCCTCGGGCATGGATGTGTGTGATGTCCTTAGGTTAGTTAGGTTTAACTAGTTCTAAGTTCTAGGGGACTAATGACCTCAGCAGTTGAGTCCCATAGTGCTCAGAGCCATATTTTGGCTAAGGCCTCTCGTCGAGTAGACCGTTCGCCTGGTGCAAGTCTTTCGAGTTGACGCCACTTCAGCGACATGCGTGTCGATGGGGATGAAATGATGATGATAAGGACAACACAACAGCCAGTCCCTGAGCGGAGAAAATCTCCGACCCAGCCGGGAATCGAACGCGGGCCGTATGGTATGACATTCCTTCGCGCTGATCATTCAGCTACCAGTAATGTTACCATAATATTTATAGAATCCCCAAGACATTGTGAAAATCTTTGACATATGGTAAAGAAACTGGTACATCTTCCTGATATCGTGTAGGGCCCCCGCGAGCACGCAGAAGTGCCGCAACACGACATGACGTGGACTCATCTAATGTCTGAAGTAGTGCTGAAGGTTCAAAATGGTTCAAATGGCTCTGAGCACTATGGGACTCAACTGCTGTGGTCATAAGTCCCCTAGAACTTAGAACTACTTAAACCTAACTAACCTAAGGACAGCACACAACACCCAGCCATCACGAGGCAGAGAAAATCCCTGACCCCGCCGGGAATCAAACCCGGGAACCCGGGCGTGGGAAGCGAGAACGCTACCGCACGACCACGAGATGCGGGCAGTGCTGAAGGAATTGTCACCATGAATCCTGCAGGGCTGTCCATAAATCCATAAGAGTACGAGGGGATAGAGATCTCTTCTGAACAGCACGTTGCACCAGTTCATCGCTACCTCGGAGATGCTGTATTCCATCACTCGTGCGCCGACTATAACACCACCTTCAAACTTGCTTAAATCTCGATAACCTGCCATTGCAGCAGCAGTAACCAATCTAACAACTGCACCAGACACTGGTCGTCTTATTTTGGCGTTGCCGACGGCAGCACCGTGTTCTGCCCGTTTACACATCTCTGTATTTGAATACGCATCAGTTTCTTTGGCGATTCATTGTATTAGTACAGTACGTAGTACTGGTCAAGTCTATTAGAAAAGTTTCGATAGTTATTTGTCCGGAAACCAATACCATTTGCGATATAGGCCGTTCTTCTTGTGACGAGTAATGTGTAGTATTTATACATGAGGCAGTATGAAAGGGATGGCACCGTAAATTCCCACAACATGCATGTACGGCCAGATGAAAATCCTCGACAAATTAAGGAAGTGAGGCACCAGGATCGCTTCATTAGAGACGACTAAGGTTTATATACGACAGGACACCAGCCCGAATTACACGGACCGTGCGACAGTACCCCACCACACGTTTCATAGGCGATGATTTAGTCGAGGAGCATGGCCTCCTTCGTCACTGTGAAGAAGGGCTGAAGGATGTGTCAGAATGCGTGGGGACCACGTGCAGCACTACCTGCAGCGTCTACTTCTACGTAACACAGAGGTGGGAATGTAAGCACAGATTGGCCCATATCTCAACAGGTATTGGTTTCCCGACGTACCATTATAGAAACTTTTCTTCTAGTGTTGACAAATTTTACCTCCTGTAGAAATATGTGACTCGCCTCTGTAACCGAGGTACTAACGCGCGCCATCGCGGCGGCGATAGACCCGGAAGAAAGCCGGTTCGAATGCTTGTGGATGGAATTTTTACTTCCAGTATTTGGGCGGTAATGGGATGAGAGGTAGCGGCATAAAGTTTCTGATCGCTCTCTTTGCGCCAATCTCCTGGATTAAATTCTTAAACTCTCGGCAGCGTCTAACGAAGTGAGGCCGTGCAGCGCTGATGAAGGTGATCCGTCCGTCGGATGGATACGTGAAACTGGGCTTTTCGAGAGGCATACGGTATGTGCCGGCACCGGATTTCACCCTCTCCATTCCCTTCATCCAGAACAACACAACTCAACAGTACACTGCATGAACACTCGTCAGAGCCGTCCACACGACACTGGTCCACTAGGCCGGCCGCGGTGGTCTAGCGGTTCAGGCGCTCAGTCCGGAACCGCGCGACTGCTACGGTCGCAGGTTCGAATCCTGCCTCGGGCATGGATGTGTGTGATGTCCTTAGGTTAGATAGGTTTAAGTAGTTCTAAGTTCTAGGGGACTGATGACCACAGATGTTAAGTCCCATAGTGCTCAGAGCCATTTTTTGAACAGGTCCACTAGAACCTTACTAAGAGCGGCTGTGCAGGATTCCTGCATCTGCTCCCACTACGCTCTTTCCCCGGGTATGGGACTATTAATTATTATAGGAATATGTGACACGGACATTCAGAGCGCTTGTGATAATGTTTTCCTTGAGCTACTGGCTGACAATTTCGACGACCACGTCAGACGATTATGGCTGACTTCTAATCTGCCTTTAAAAATATAGGTAATTGATTATGAAAGTGTACAGCAAAACTGTAGGTCCTAGGAAAACGAGTAAGGGCTCAGTAAAGAATCAGTTTTACCGTGTAATATATCTACAGCAAAAAAAAAAAATAGATAGAACTGCTTAAACCTAACTAACCTAAGGACATCACACACATTCATACCCGCGGCAGGATTCGTATCTGCGACCGTAGCAGCAGTGCGGTTCCGGACTGAAGCGGCTAGAACCGATCGGTCATAGCGGCCGGCTATTTGCAGCAACATGTACGAAGTGATTCTACCCAAATTCAAGATTCTCCAGTATGCGAACGACCTCTATACATTGTAATTTAACCCTGTTCAATTCTCTGATCTTCTTGCGAGTCTAACATCGCCTGCAGGCACTCGATCTGTATCTAATGGATTGATTCAGATGGAAGGTACTTTGTTCCTCATAACCTAAATTTTCGTGCGGCAAAATTTTATTTTGATGCGACGTGAGAGACAATTTCGGCTACAACATAAAATTGCGTGAAATTATACTTTTCTTTTCATAGCAATCATTTTGTTTGTTCCTAGGAAAACAACAAGTGTTGAGCTTCCACAGCTTTCGTGCTGTGATTCAAGTTTTTTCATTTGGTTTCCTATTTAAATATTTGGCCGCAACATTCCTACAATTTACTGGAAGCTAGAACCACCTCTTCTTCATAGTGACATTGTAGGTTTTTGGGAGATAACTTCCATGAGTTAATCCAACGGAGCCCGTTACAAGAGTACGCTCAGCTTACTTTTTGACATTTTCTTTAAAAAGTATTCTGAAGCAGTTGACATGTCAGTCGAAGAACGAGTTCAGAAACCTCGGTGAAGGTAACTTCCTTCGTCTAAAAGACGATGTTTTAATTACTATTAAGTAAGTAAGAAACGATGAAACTTATCGATAACTTTTTATCATAGTGACTAGTAATCGACCGTCATTGTTTCAAAAATATGAAAATATTTCTCAGAGGCCGCTACCAGTCACAAAATTTGTTGACTGACTCAAATTAATTAGGAAAGCAACATGTTTCGCAGCACAAACCTCATCTTCAGGCTAAAATGGCAATACGAAAGCAATTAACAAAAATTCAAGTAGATATTAAAGTTGTTCTTTACAGTCTTACCATGTGCTGTGGTCATCCTGCGGAATAAGAAAATAGGTAACTAATACGAGGGAATATTCACCTAGTTTTTTGTTCTGCTGTTCACACAAAAACAGGAAATAATTACTCACATTTTTCAGATGAAATGGCTGTCTTCTTGTGGTGTGTTCAGTTACTTTCATTCCTGTGTCTCGTTGGATCCTGTTAACCACTGTTCACAGTCTTGCAAAGGAGACTGAAAAGTAACTGCCTTCTGTTGTTGTGTCCTGCTGGACATGGACTCGACAATGGTGGGTGTGCGCAAGCTGTCTACCACATTTACATACTCAACACAGAAACGATATACAAGCTTTTGTGTACGCTTTGTATAACATTGAGCCAATAAACTGTTAGTTACAGTAATTGAAATTCTCTGTGATCTCAACACTGGTAAATACAAATGAAAGCAACTCTCATTAATCATTAGTAATGCAAATGAAGTCAATTTCCTACCGCACATATTTAGTGTTCCAAGTAGGGGCGCCTGTTTTACAAAGGAACGCCACCACAGGGAGGCCACAACTCAGTCATGTAAAGAGAAACTGGTCATATTTCTTTTTTAATTAACATCACCGTGTTGTGAAGAGAAAAAAATACAATCCTTGGCTTTAACTTCTTAATTTATTTCCTCTTGTTTTTGTCACAATTAGATAATTTTACAATTAACTGTTGGTACAAAAAGTTAATATCAATCCACGAAATTACGTCTGATATGATTGCTTACTTGAAGCACAAAGAAAAATATATTTCCTTAAAATGAAATTCTGAAATTTTCTTATACTGGAGATGGCAAAACGGCGGTGAGACTGTGGTAATATGACGTTAAAAGCGACAGTATAAAAGTATTTTAAAGAAAAACAAAGATATTGCTTCTGAAAAATAGATTTATTTATATTCTTAAAGTTTGCGCATTTCCTATACTGTATTTTTTCACTTTTCCATGTCGTTAACTTTGCAGATCATTTTACTTGATAAAATCCGATTCCAGGTCTGTATTCTACCAATTAAAGTAAACATTTTGCTTGTTTCGTATCTCGGCAGTTTTTTGTGATTTTAGTTTCTGATTGTTTTTAACCCTTCCATCCCCATGTTAGCCTGGTCCAATCAGTACATCATAAAGATGCTTTACGTACGAACAAAACCAGCGATATCTGGAGGTCTTCAAAGTGTATTTTTAAGCATAGGCATGCGGAAAATTGGTCTTCAATGTCATTTGAATTAAATTATTTGTGTAATTTTAAAAGGTAATTCGTAATTCTGACGTAGAGCTTGCCTGACGCGATTAGGATGATGTCAAAAACCATCCTTATAAGAGTAGCTGTTTCAGTTTCGGATGGCATGACAGGGTTATTATACGTTTCTGACTAATAGTATGGTGACAAAACTGACGACGGCCGTACGTAAGTGGAGCTATGTGTTTTCTTTTCTGCTGAAGAATAACAAACAAACATAACTTAAGTTATTCTTTGTCATTAACCATTTCAAATCAGCTCAGGTATCATTTGAAGCCGAGGACAAAGCGATACGAACATGTAAGTCCTCGCGAGTTGTAGGTTTAAAAAACTACTGAAAAGGGGCCTAAAACTAAACAACAGATGTAATCATAGAACTTGCTTAACATTGACAGTGAGGTGCAGCTAATTGATTAGGTCCACAGGACCGCTGGTACACTATCTGACCAAGAGAATCCGACACCACTAAGTAATGCGGAACTGACAACTACATGTCACGAGAAGCGGACCCGCCATTACAAATGGACGCATGAAAAGTATTCGCAGTACGATAACTTAGAATCCTCAGCTGCATGATAGAATGACAATGAAATTTTGAAATTTTGTGCCGTAGCGGGAGCGCGTGCAGTGTTGTGAAGAAATCGTCCGCCAATCTGAAGTCGATGAAGACGGCCTTCTTGCAGGATATGTGACAATGAACGAAATGTGGGTTCACCACTTTAATCCTGAGACAAATTAACATTCACAACAATGGAAACATCCTTCATCCCCCACCCCAAAAAAATTCCGGGAGCAAAAATCTGCCGGTAAGGTGATGGGATCGGTCTTCTGGATTACTTGAAAAAGGGCGTAACTATCAATGCATCATATTATTGCACCCTCCTGTGCGGTTTGAGAGAAGAACTATAGAAAAAAAGGCACGGAAAATTGGCGCGCTGAGGTCTTTTGCATGCGGACAATGCACCGGCGCACAAAGCCCTCGCAACACTGGAAACTCTGCATGATTGCGGGTTCGAATTGTTACGTGATCCGCCATATTCTCCAGATTTGGCTCCATCAGACTTTTTTCTTTTCCCAGACCTAAAAAAGACCTCAAAGGGCGACGATTTGACGATAATGATGCAGTGAATGATGCTGTGAGCGCTTGGTTGGACTCGAAATCGAAGATCTTTTATTTGAATGGTTTGCAGAGGTTATCTGAGCGGGCTCGCAAGTGTTTTAGTGTACACGGGTATTATACTGAAAAATAAATTGGTATTGTGAAATTTCTGTCATTCTTTATTTGTTAGGGTAGAAATTATTCGCCCCCCCCCCCCCCCCCCCCCCGCTCCCCTGTCGTATTTGGCTGGATAGATCACAGCGGCCAAGAAAATCCTCGAACTAAATTTTCAGAGCTTTCTTAGTATTTAGATTGGTACCACGCAACGTTACTATGAAGAGAGTGCCAAAATACCTGGTTCTTCAGATGTTCTTTGCCTTCGTATATACCGCGTGGTCGGTTAGGGCTTTGTTGTAGAGCTGACACGGAAGTTGAGGCGCGGTGCTTGTTCACGCTGCAGTTCCTGGTGTGGATGCAACGCCGCTTTCTCTGCTTTCTCATCACAACTGCACGCCCACTCACTCCTACTGAAGCTCCTCTGACAGTGCGAGGCGGCGTGGTCGCTACCACATTCGACTCCCATTTGTTCCCCGTGATCTTCCTCTACAGTATTCCACACAACTGTTGGAATGGCTACCCTCAAAAGGACACGGCCGCTTCGTACCTTAAAATGAAACTCTTCTAGTCTAATGGCAGACGACAGAGGCCCTACTGAACGGAGAGGTTATCGGCCAACAGTATTGATGACAGCTTTCAACAATGTTTGCGACACAGCACTTAACTGATATGAGGTTCAGTATTTGAATTTTGTACACCTGCTCAAGCCCTTTGCTGGAAGATGTGGGTTTCGCTTGCTGCTGCACCCTATGAGTTACTGCCAATTAGTGCTTGGTTCATCTCACAGTGTGAGAGATCAAAACTGTTAATATAATACGTTTTCGAAACCACAGTTTCGACATGTAGTAGGATACTGAGCAGAAAGAGCGTGTATAGCCCTATCAAGGCTCGTAATTTTATTTATCTTCTGAAGTCTTTGTGGTAATACCGGTTCCCGTCAGACCACCGAAGTTAAGCGCTGTCGAGCTGGGCTAGCACTTGGATGGGTGACCATCCGGTCTGCCGAGCGCTGTTGGCAAGCGGGTTGCACTCAGCCCTTGTGAGGCAAACTGAGGAGCTACTTGACTGAGAAGTAGCTCCGGTCTCGTAAACTGACATACGGCCGGGAGAGTGGTGTGCTGACCACATGCCCCTCCATATCCGCATCCAGTGACGCCTGTGGGCTGAGGATGAGACGGCGGCTGGTCGGTACCGTTGGGCCTTCCAAGGCCTATTTGGACGGCGTTTCTGAGATCTTTCATCACCTGGTTCTCTTCTAGCAATCTGCGGCTCCAGAAAAGGCTAGTAAAGTGACTTGAGGTTTTTGTATTTTGAAACTAATCTCTACGCAAAAATACCAAAAAATGTTATGAATATCAATGCAAAGTCGGGATTCACCTGTCTTGCCACTTACATAGCAAATATATCGCTGGAACTTTGGCTTGATGAGGACACTCGCTGCCCCCTCCGGAGAAAAGATTTATTGTAAACTACAACAAATGCCGTATTACTACACTGCCCTTTAGAAGCTCCCGGATTGTAAAAGTAACGCTGTCCTAAACACGATGGTTGGTTTGAAAACTGAAGAGCTCTATTGGAGATCGTTTGCCGTTGTCCATCCTCGGACCTCCGAACTGAATTATTAATCCAGTTATGAGGAAATCTACAGTTCAACGCAAACTCCAAACAACAGCGCAACCTGAGATTTTTCACATTAACGAAAACACTTCCAGAGGTAAGAAAGCGAAAGCCCACAACCGACAGAGGATTGAAATGAGGCATTGAGATTTGCAGTCTGCTACCTTCAAACCTATATTTTTCTTTTCACAAACAATTATTTTACAAATCATAAAATTTCACACAAATTCATCACAATAACAGAAAACAAGATCTGTTTATAAATAATTATATAAATAGTAGCACATTCACATTTTACCCTTCGATGTACAAATCATGAGAGTTCACCTATTTCTTATGCAGCTTGTTGTCTTCTTTGGTATTGGGACCTACAAAAAAGGATACCTCCTAGCAAATGTATATTCATTTCATTCGTCTCTTCTTGGCTGTTGCTGCATACTCAGATATGAAAAATCTTTTGAAGTTTTGATTGTATTTCTAAAGTTTCTGCATTTCATCATGTTCCGTAGTAATGTAGCACCAGTAATCCTCAATCAACTGAGCTACCGAGCTATACTGAGCCAAAACATTACGACCACTCGTTAATAACTTGTTGCTCCACATTTGAAATGCAGTGCAGTAGCGATTCTGCGTGGCATGAATTCGACAAGTCTTTGGTCGGCTTCTGGAGCTATGTTGCATCAGGTGTCTCTGCACACGTCAGACAGTTTCCGTCAGTTATCGGCAGGTGCTTTGCAAGCGCGGAGTTCGCGCGCTATTGTGTCCCAGATGTGGCGAATTTGGTGGCCAAGACATCAAAAAGTGTTCACTGTCTTGTTCCTCAAACCACGGCAGCACGATTCTGGTCTCGTGACACAGACAGTTATCCTGCTGGAAGATGCCATCACCGTAAGGGAAGATACCAAGCATGAAGGGATGCAGCTGGTCCGCAATAATGTTGACGTAGTCCACAGCTGTCATGTTGTGTTCGATTACTGCCATACATACCACGGCCGCCCAGTTGAATGCTCCCCATAGAGTTTTAACCACTACAAACATCATATCGGTGTCAGAGACGAAGCATAAGGACATACGGCACCCGACCTTTAGGTTAACATTCCGTCTACAGCAGCTACAGAACCGAGTCACTCTATGTAAAACTCAGGTAGGCCCACTCGCTAACTGAGGACTTTCATAGGCCCGGTGCCCTGCGGTAAAATCTGAGAGGTCTACGAATAGGCAAATACAAATTTGTAGCTGAAATTTGTAGCAGGATATAAATGACTATTTCACCACGCCAACATCTCTACTTGAGAAACCCAAAGAGCGCAAACACTGGTTGGTACAAACAATACATTTTTTTGGAGCCAGTAAGACCTAACGTGGTCAGGAAGTTCATTGCACGAATTCGTATGGCAAATGGAGGACATGACAATACAAAAGCGCAAATTATCAATTTTCTCTTCGATACACTACTGCCCAAAATAACGGGCATTTTTAACAATTATCTGACCTCCAGCATTTATCCAACAACCTGGAAACACGGATTCATAAAATCTATACCCAAGAAGGAATCTGTCGAACATACTTCCGAATACAGGGCCATTGGCATTCTATCAGCATTATCCAAGGCTTTAGAATACATAGTCCACGAACAGCTTACTAATTAGTTAACACCAAATAACCTTTTAGATGAATGCCAGTCCGGTTTCCGGCAAAATTTCACCACGACAACTGCTCTTAGAAAAGTGGCTAACGAACTAAAATAAGCTATGAACAAACAACAGGCGACTGTGCTTTCTGGATCTCAGCAAATCTTTCGACGCTGTTGACTTTGACATACTACTTGCTAAACTCACAAATCAAAATTTTTCTTCAGGTGCTGTACACTCATATATTACATCCCGCCAATAGTGTGTGATGACAAGAACAAGGTCATAAAGGAGGGATGTAGAATCAGGTGTTCCGCAAGGATCAGTATATGGATAATTACTTTTCTCATTATTTGTTAATGATGTGTCAACTATTCTCTCCCATTGCAAATATCAACTGTTCGGTGACGACCTTCAGTTATATGTAAGTCCGGTAAACTTGTGCGTAGCCCTCCAGCATGTGAATACTGATTTACTTGCCTTATCAGAACATAGGTTTGAAACTTAACCCATCTGAAACGTAATCAATCTTAGTCACTCGCAAAAGACTTATTACCACGCAGTTCAGAGATTCTCTTCCGCTCTTCATCCTAAACGGCGCAGAAATAGCCTTTCCTTATTCTGCAAAGAACTTGTGGATAATTATGGACCATCACTCAGACTGAAAGGAACACACAACTGCAGTCTTTAAGAAGCCGTCAGCGCCCTTTCACTCACTACAGAAATATAAAAAAGTATTTCCTTTCGAGGCTAAAACGAAGTTCGTAGAGTCACTAATATACCACATACTTGACTATGGTGATGTTATTCTCCAAGGACATCCATTCCAAAGCTCACGAAGGCTAGAACTGGCGATGAATGCGTGTGTACGATACATCTGTGACGTACACTATTTCGACCATATCTACATCTACATCATACTCGGCAAGCCACCTAACGGTGTGTAGCGCAGGGTAATTCTGGTACAACTAATTGTTCCCCCATTCCCTGTTACACTCGCGAATGGTGCGTGGGAAGAAAGACTGTCAGTAAACCTCTGTATTAGCTCTAATTTCTCGAATTTTCTCATCGTCGTCATTTCGTAAGACGTATGTGGGAGGAAGTAATACGTTGTCTGACTCTTCCCAGAAATTGTTCTCTCGAAATTTCAATAGTAAGCCTCTCTGTGATGCACAACACCTCTCTCGTAACATCTGCTACTAGAGTTTGTTCAACATGTCTGTAACGGTCTCGCACTGACCAAACGATCCCGTGACGAAACGTGCAGTTCTCCGTTGGACTTTTTCTATCTTTTTCATCAGTCCCAACTGTTAATGATGCTAACCTGATGAACAGTCCTCAAGAATCGGTGGAACAAGCGCCTTATAAGGCACTTTCTTGGGTTATGAGATACACTGCCTTAAGATTCTTCCTATGAATCAGTCTGGCACCTGCTTTCCCTACTATTAGTATTATGTGCTCATTCCAGTTAAGGTCATTCTGCATTGTTATTCCTAGATATTTTACGCTACATACTGTTTCCATCAATAGTGTACTTGGACGGTAGTGGATTTCTTTTCCTATGCATCCGCAATGTGTTTCACTTATTCAAAAAATAGTTCAAATGGTTCTGAGCACTATGGGATTTAACATCTGAGCTCATCAGTCCCCTAGACTTAGAACTACTTAAACCTAACTAACCTAAGGACATCATACACTGCCATGCCCGAGGCAGGTTTCGAACCTGCGACCATAGCAGCAGCGCGGTTCCGGACTGAAGCGCCTAGAACCGCTCGGCTACATTGGTCGGCTACACTTATTCACGTTCAGGGCCAACTGCCACAGCCGCACCATTCATCTGTCCTCTGCATGTCATTCTGCAGATCGATACTGTCTTCTGGTGTTACTAATTTCCCCACATCACTCTTGACTATGAACAATTATGACGACTACATGACAATAAGCGTAGAAGCTATCATACTCTACGTTTGCTCTACCGTCTTCTCAATCATTGCACTTCTGCACTCCTCCTTATTTATCTTCAACTCTTGCACTGCCATATGAACAGCATAGTAGAATTAATTGTTATCATCAAAGTAAAACCCTGTCTGTACCATCACATACTATATGAACAGCATAGTAGAATTAATCGTTATCACCAAAGTAAAACCCTCTCTTTACCATCACATAATACTGTCATGATCCCTAAATCATTTTCTGTATAAGGAATCCGACTTGGCCGGCCGCGGTGGTCTCGCGGTTCTAGGCGCGCAGTCCGGAACCGCACGACTGCTACGGTCGCAGGTTCGAATCCTGCCTCGGGCATGGATGTGTGTGATGTCCTTAGGTTAGTTAGGCTTAAGTAGTTCTAAGTTCTAGGGGACTGATGACCACAGCTGTTAAGTCCCATAGTGCTCAGAGCCATATTTGATTCCGACTTTCGAACAATCTTCCTCAGCAGATCAGAGAACTTAAACTCCTTCCAAATTTCAGAAGACAGTTAGTATCTCACAAAAATACACATCCGAGTAGGAAAATCAAACTACATTATTTGATATTTAGGAAAATGCTATCCTCCGTCTACCCTCCCGCAGTGCAATGTCATACTACATTTAGCGTTACCCAGGAACAACGACGTGGACGCAGCAGTAATGTGTTCCCTTCGAGTGCTTCATTACTGTGAGTCTACATCTACATACATACTCTGCAAATCACATTTAAGTGCCTGGCAGAGTGTTCATCGAACCACCTTCACAATTCTCTACTATTCCAATCTCGTACAGCGCGCGGAAAGAACGAACGCCTATATCTTTCCACACAAGCTCTGATTTCCCTTATTTTATCGTGGTGATCGTTTCTCCCTATGTAGGACGGTCTCAACAAAAATTTTTCGCATTCGGAGGAGAAAACTGGTGATTGGAATTTCATGAGAAGAATCCGTCGCAACGAAAAACGCCTTTCTTTTAATGACGTCCAGCCCAAATCCTGTATGATTTCAGTGACACTCTCTCCCATATTTCGTGATAATACAAAATGTGCTGCCCTTCCTTGAACTTTTTCTATATACTCCGTCAGTCCTATCTGGTAAGTATCCCACACCGCGCAGCAGTATTCTAAAAGAGGACGGACAAGCGTAGTGTAGGCAGTCTCCTTAGCAAATCTGCTACATTTTATTAGTGTCCTGCCAATAAAACGCAGTCTTTGGTTAGCCTTCCCCACAACATTTTCTGTGTGTTTCTTCCAATTTAAGTTGTTCGTATTTCTAATTCCTAGGTATATAGCTGAATTTACGGCCTTTAGATTTGACTGATTTATCGTGTAACAGACGTTTAACGAATTCCTTTTAGCATTCATGTGGATGACCTCACACTTTTCGTTATTTAGGGTCAAATGCCAATTTTCGCACCATTCAGTTAGCTTTTCGCCGGCCGCGGTGGTCTAGCGGTTCTAGGCGCTCAGTCCGGAACCGCGCGGCTGCTACGGTCGCAGGTTCGACTCCTGCCTCGGGCATGGATGTGTGTGATGTCCTTAGGTTAGTTAGGTTTAACTAGTTCTAAGTTCTAGGGGACTAATGACCTGAGAAGTTGAGTCCCATAGTGCTCAGAGCCATTTTTGAAGTTAGCTTTTCTAAATCGTTTTGCAATTTGTTTTGATCTTCTGATGACTTTATTAGTCGATAAACGACAGCGTCATCTGCAGACAACCTAAGACGGCTGTTCAGATCGTGTCCCAAATCGTTTATAAAGATAAGGAACAGCGAAGATCCCATAACACTACCTTGGAGAACGCCAAAAATCACTTCTGTTTTACTCGATGACTTTCCGTCAATTACTACCATCTATGACCCGTCTGACAGGAAATCACAAATCCAGTCACATAACTGAGACGATATTCCATAAGCACGCAATTTCACTGGAAGCCGCTTGTGTGGCACAGTGTCAAAAGCCTTCCGGAAATCCAGAAATACGGAATCGATCTGAAATCCCTTGTCAATAGCACTCAACACTTCATGCGAATACAGAGTTAGTTGTGTTTCACAAGAACGATGTTTTCTAAACCTATGTTGACTATGTGCTAATAGAGCGTTTCCTTCGAGGTAACTGATAATGTTCGAAGACAATATATGTTCCAAAATCCTGCTGCATATCGACATTAACGATATGGGCCTGTAATTATGTGGACTACTCCTACTACTTTTCTTGAATATTGGTGTGACCTGCGCAACTTTCCAGTCTTTGGAGAAGGATCTTTCGTCGAGCGAACGGTTGTATATGATTGGACCAGAAGACTTGCTTTTATTAAGTGATTTAAGTTGCTTCACTACTCCGAGAATATTTACTTCTACGTTACTCATGTTGGCAGCTGTTATTGAGCCGAATTGTGGAATATTTACTTCGTCTTCTTTTGCGAAGGCATCTCGGAAGGCTGTGTTTAGTAACTCAGCTTTGACAGCACTGTATTCGTTAGAATCTCCAGTGCTATCGCGCAGAGAAGGCATTGATTGTTTCTTGCCGCTAACATACTTCCCATACGACGAACCATCTGGCCTCTCACTCTTCGAGGTGCTTCATTACTGTATGTCCACTTGCCTCTCACTATCTCGGAGTGCTTGATTACTGTGAGTACCCTTGCCTCTCATCAGTGTTTCGGTGCAGCAAAATGATCGAAATGTTGTCCGTTGTTCCTAACACACATTGCAACTCTGTGTCTGAACGACAATTCGACACGTATTAGTGACTCTACAATAATGTTAGCACATTCATTGCGAATTCGCTGCCGCACATCTTCGGGGGTTGTTTATGCAACCATGTAAACTCTATCTTTTAGCCATCCCCACAGGAAAAAATCGACAGAAGTCAAATCGGGTGAATGTGCGGGCCACGTTTGAGGACCTCCTCGTCAAATCCATCGACCCGGATATTTTCGATTCAAAACTTCTCGAGCTAGTCGTGAATAATGCACTGGGCATCCATCGTGTTTAAACCACATACCCAATCTTGTTTGAAGTGGTTCAAATGTTTCAAATGGGTCTGAGCACTATGGGACTTAACATCTGAGCTCATCAGCCCCTAGACTTAGAACTACTTAAATCTAACTAACCTAAGGACATCACACACTGCCATGCCCGAGGCAGGATTCGAACCTGCGACTGTAGCTTGTTTGAAGTGGAACATCGTCCATTTGTATGGGTAAAACATTATCCACAATGTCGCTGTACGTTTGAATAGTCAGATTTCTTTCCGTGAAGTATGGGCCAATTACCTGCATACTTAAAATACCGCACCAAACGTTGACACTCCATGGGCGTTGATGTTCAACTTACCTTACCCAATGGGGATTCTCCACCGACCAGTAATGCATATTATGTCGATTCAGTTGACCACGATTCGTAAAATTCGATTCATCAGAGAAAAGCATCTGTGAAATGAAATTATCATTCACTGTCAGTTTATCCAGTTGCAGAAATTCAGGCTATTGTGAAAATCGTCACCACCGAGTTCCTGATGCAGCGATAAAGGAAATGGATGCCATATATGTGCGTGCAGAATGCGCAGAACACTTCTTTTCGAAATTCCTGAACCTCATGCAATTTACCGAGAACTAATTTGAGTATTTGCTGCCACCGCAACTAAAACATTCACTGTGTTATTTTCGCTTGTCACAGGCCGCTGTCGGACTCCTTCTCTAGATTTAACACTTCCCGTTTCAGTAAACAGGTGGACAATACTGAAAACGTCGTTGCAGACGGAACACCTGTATCAGGTAACACAGTAGCCTACCTTTGACGAACTTCATCAACATTTCTGTGAGCCTCAAAGTACGCTGCAATGATATTGACCCTTTTATGCAATCGTTAACATCGTAGAACAATTGCGACGAAATGTGTACTTTTTTTTCCTTTATTGCATTTCAATTTCCCCCAACCTCCCGCCCCCCCCCCCCCCACCCCGCCCAGAGGGGGACGGGCTGGCAGCAGCGTAATAAGCTGCTCTACAGCCTACAAAAAATTTAGAAAACATAATGAGAATATAAACAAACAAGAAAAAAGGCGATAAAACTGTGACAGTATCAAAAACTGAAAATGGCAGAAAGTGGTGGAAGTTAAAATATAAAAACACTGCGGTTACGATGCGGATGAATACACACAATAAGTAGACAGGCACAATTAAAAATACAAGGCGACAGTCTGGTTTCTGCTCGCACGCGATAAAAAACACAACTAGGGACAGTATGATGGCTGTTCGCAACTCTCACTTAAAACAGCAATATACAGCCGAGACACGGCGGCAAATGGGGGGGGGAACGGGGACCGATAGAGGGAGGGGACGAAATGTGTACTGCACGAATCATTGAAATTATTGAAGTAACATGCACAGTCTGACCGCGGACTGAGCGCATATTCACAGTCTGTGGTTTATTCGATTGTGGGAGGTGTCACATGATAGCATTATCAAAAAAGTGCTTCGATTGCCCTAATCGGATGTGTATTTGTTTGAGATAGTACCATTTTGCAACAATTGTCACCTCATTTCCATGTTTGCCGATTACAGCGCCATCTATCATGAAACGAAAGAAATGTTTCATACAAAATGTATATATTTTTTCATGGAGAATCCAAATTTGCAGTAAAAAAATAGAGATTCCTATTTAAGATCTCCGAGTCACGCCCCTCCCGCCCCCAGGGGTGGTACAGGGAGGTCCAGCGTTATGTTAATGGATGTCCCTCTTCGAGGTGAACAATGTGGTGTCACTGCCAGACACCACACTTGCTAGGTGGTAGCCTATAAATCGGCCGCAGTCCGTTAGTATACGTCGGACCCGCGTGTCGCCACCGTCGGTGATTGCAAACCGAGCGCCGCCACATGGCAGGTCTAGTCTACAGAGACTCCCTAGGACTCGGCCAGTTGTACAGCCGACTTTGCTAGCGATGGTTCACTGACTACCGACACTCTCATTTGCAGAGACGGCATTTTATAATAGCCTTCAGCTACGTCATTTGCTACGACCTAGCAAGGCGCCATATTCAGTTACTATTGATATTGATATTGTGAATCATGTACCCTCAAGAGCGACGTTCATCATTAATGGATTAAAGTTAAGTATCAAACTACTTACGTCCGCTTTCTGAATTCTAATTCCTTGTCATGTTCCAGACCTCACGTCAGTATAGTTCTTCCCTCCTCATGCCAGCCTGCGTGAGCTAAAACATTTCGGCCTCCTCTAGTAACACGGTGTTGGCTCTTCTGCCAACACTACAAACAACGTTTATTACCACTTTTCTTTTTAATCCGATGTGTATTTCGCCAAATATTGCGACGAACAGTTTCTCCCCCTCCCGGATGATAAACTTCCCCGTGACATCTACCCTTCCTTCCAACTATAACCTGGCCTTGTTCCCCCTCCCCCTCGCCCCAGGGCCCCCTTTTTCCTCACCCCTCCTTCTCCCAGAGTGGATTTTCCTCATTCCCTCCCTGAGTCCCTGCACCCCCTCCTCTGCTGTTTTCCTCTTCCCTCCCTTCCCTTCCCAGCCCTCCTTCGGCTCTCCCCCCACCTCATACCCCTTTCTCTCCCCCCTCCTCGCCTCCTTCCCCTTCTTCCCATTTCCCTTGTCCCCCCTCCACCCATGCAGATCCTCTCAGGTTTTTATTCGGTATCAGTGAGCTACGCTAGTGTTGTGTTTTGGTGCCGTTCTAGAGTGTCATCTAGTGATGTGGGTTTTAATTGTGTGCTCGACCTGTTTATTGTCCATGACAGTCCCTTGCTACACCACTCATCATGTGGCTGTTTTACTGGTTCTACGGACTTTTATGCTCCGGCCGTACTTTGCCTGGTGCCTTTTAATGTAGTGTGTGGTTTTTTTGTGTAACATACTTTTTTAGATTTTTATCTATGATTTACAGTCACCGCTCGTATGTATGTCTTATTTGCTTCTGTTCCGCCTTTTTTGTTTCTATATTCCGCCATGTTATCTCCTTTATATTGTTTTTAAATGTCTTCCTGTTTATTTATGTCTCTTGGCTGAAGAGCAGCGCTTATGCTGCTGCCAGCCCGCCCCTGATGGTGAATGGAAATGACAATAAAGGGGAAAAAACGCACAGCTTTAAATGTCTCACCCTGTGTATGTACCGGGAACAAACTAAACGAATTTAACAAATAGGTACGAGGGTTATTTTAATAAACGAATAAAATGATTCAGAGACTTACTGTTGACTATATCTTGCGACAATAGGTATTCCTACTCTCTTGCAGACACATTTTTGGAGATTTACGTCGGTGAATACCGTGACTATCGTGTACGCCCTGCAGCCACGAAAGTTATCTGCGAGGGTGACCATCGAACAAAAGCAGCGACAGTCAACAGTTGAAGCTCGGTTAGCTTCAGTCTCTGGTAAATGGTCCTAAAGATTTGAGAACTAAATTCATAACCATAGTTTATGAGTTTACTCACTTCTTTAACACTGTTGTTTCTTCAGTGAGATGGAATCTGTTTACAGTCAACCGGCTTTTTCTCTGAGATTTCATTTGACTCCTTTCTGACGCACAAATTAAAGTACGTTATGACTATTAGTGTACAAACGGTAGAACTGGGGATAATCTCGAAAGTCTTGTCCAGAGCGATTTTCAGCTACCACTGGGATGTGAGTGACAGATAAATGCGTTCCATAACTTGATCCGACCTACTTCAGTAATTTATCGTCCTCCATTATGTCTGACTCGTAAATTGAAACCTGGCGTCTGTGGACTGCGACTGTTAATAACAAAAAAGGAGGAAAAAAAGGTGTGTCAGTAGCTTTCAAGGCGTGTCCCTCTTCAAACCCTCAATTATACTCTGCAAATTACAGATGCGAATGCCAGTGCATACACGTCACTTTACTACTGCTGTCAGTCGTTCCTTTTACGAATGGGGCGTAGGAAGAAAGATTGTTTGTATGCATTCGCATGTCCCGTTACTAATACAATCTCGTTTTCACAACCCGAGCAGCGTGTGGGTGGCTGTAGAATGATCTGGCATTCTCAGTAAGAACCGGTTTTCAGAAATATGAAAGCAACTTTGTATGCGAAAATAAGCCACTTACTGGCGGCGGTTACTAAGTGAGAGTGTTCCAACATGTGTTTAGCCATCTTACGTGATTGCTGATAAATATCTCATTTGCAGTCAAGTGGAAAATTCCCAGCACTGGGACAGTCAAATCGCCTGCGTCTTTCTGTTGCAGTTGTGCATTATATAGTTTATTCAACATAAAAATATAGCTTTACCAGGGATA
Organism: Schistocerca americana; assembly: GCF_021461395.2. Classification (NCBI taxonomy): domain Eukaryota; kingdom Metazoa; phylum Arthropoda; class Insecta; order Orthoptera; family Acrididae; genus Schistocerca; species Schistocerca americana. The sequence goes on from NC_060130.1 coordinate 356,422,290, forward strand.
ATACAGGCGTAATGACCGATTCTGACTGTCGCACCTCTTCAATGATGAGTGATAGATATTGACGTCAGTGGTATTGAGAAACAGTTGAAAACGCTAAGCTAGCCCAAAGCTTCAGGGCTCCAGGTAATTCCTGTAAGTCTACAGGGTGGTCAGAAACAGTCTGAAAAGCCTGTAAGGGTGTTGCTGGGTAAGTTGTACTGAAGAATAATTGTTAAAAGATAAGTTGCACCGTTTTCGAGTTAACTGGCATTGAAGTCATCCAGTCAGGTAAATTCAAGCGGCCCCCCAGAGGCGGGGTCGCCAGAGGTGTCCTTTGTTTCCTTTTCTAAAACTGAACAAGAGAGCCATAAAAAAAATTGGTCAATGGACGGTAGTAAGGATCGAACCCGAGCAAAAGACTGGGCAGTCTCGTGCACTACCATCTACGCTTGTACCTGGCAGGCCGCTTGAATTTGTTGTCTGCTTAGATGCTAATTAACTCAGAAACAGCTCAACGTATCGATTTTTTTCTTAACAATTGCTAGTCACCACAAGTTACCCTGCAACGCCTTCACAAGCTTTTCAGATTTTTTCTGATCACGCTGTGTACAGAATTGACGGCTGAGTTACTCCCCCTTGTAACCATAATATACTGTAGATCCCTCTTACAAAAAGCTGTGTCCATTTGTTGTAAGAGAGCGCAGATCACACCCATCTACAAGAAGAGTAACAGAAATGATCCACAAAACTATCGTCATATATTTTTGCAGCTATTGCAGAATCTTAGAAAATGATCTGGCCTCAATCGCAATGAATGTCTCTAACAGAATGAACTCCATTCCACGCAACATGGGTTTCGTAACCGTCAGTCATGTCTAACACAAATCCTGCTTTTCTCTTGCGACATCCTGAAACCATGGATCAAGATACTCTGGTATATGTAGTTTTTTTTTTTTTTTTTTTGACTTCCGAAGAGCATTTGACTCAGTACCACATCTACATTTGCTACCAAAAGTGTGATCATATGGCGTATCAAAAGAAATTTGTGACTAGAGTGAGGATTTATTGGTATGGAAGGCATAGCATGTTATCTAGGAAGGAGATCGATCGACAGATGTAGAAGTAGCTTCAGGTGTCACTCAGGGAAGTGTGTTGTGGTGTTTGTTGTTTATGTATGACCTAGCAGAGAATTAAAATAATAACCTCAGACCTTTCTCGGATGACGTAGTTATGTTTAGCAAAAAATCTGCACAAATACCTAGATAGATCTTAATAAGATTTCAAAGCGGTTCAAATATTACTAGCTTGATTTAAATGTTCATAAAGAGTTCACACAATGGAGAAACGTAGTATCCTATGACTACAATATCAATGAGTCATAAATGGAATCAGTTAACTCAAACAAAAACGTGTGTAGCAGTTTTGGAAAGGGATATAAAGTGGAACGATCATACAGCTTGAGTTATAGGTAAAATCAGGTGACATACTTCGCTTCATTGGTAGAATACTGGGAAAATGCACACAATCTGCGCAGAAAATTGATTAAAAACACGCGGGGACCATCCTAGAATATTGCTCAAGAGTGTGGGAGCCACACCAAACAGGAGTGACTGGGCATATACAACATATACAAGGAAGGATAGCACGAATGGTCACAGTTTGTAAAGTATATATGTAGAACTGTAAACGGGTCCTAGCCAAGGCTCGATATACGTTATGTACCAAGAATAATGGAGATGTAGCCCTTGTGCGCAATTTCTGGTTAAGCCACCTCACAAGGACAATCATAAATTTAAAAATTACAGGGTCGCCACCAGCCCACGCCCTTCCTAACAATTATGAAAAGACCGAACTGGAAATTATCAGTTTAAATAAATTAAGAATTTAATTATAAGAATGCAAATTTTTCAAAGAAACTAACAAGACGAACAGCATTGGACTGTTGATGACTGGAAACATGTTGCCTGGTTGCACGAGTCTCGCTTTAATTTGTATCGAGCGGATGGACGTGTGCGGATATGGAGACGACCTCGTGAACCCATGGACCCTGCATGTCAGCAGGGGACTGTTCAAGCTGGTGGAGGCTGTGTAATGGTGCGGGGCGTGTGCAGTTAGAGTGATATGGGACCCCTGATACGTCTAAATACAACTCTGATAGGTGAGATGTACGTAAGCATCCTGTCTGATCACCTGCATCCACTCATGTCCGTTGTGCATTCCACGAACTTGGGCAATTCCAGCAGGACAATGCGACACCTCACACGTCCATAATTGCTACATAGTGGCACCAGAAACACTCTTCTGGGTTTAAACGCTTCCGCTGGCCACCAAACTCCCCAGACGTGAACATTATTGAGCATATCTGGGATGCCTTGCAACGTGCTGTTCAGAAGAGATCTCTACCCCTTCGTACTCTTACGGATTTATGGAGTGCCCTGCTGAATTCATGGTATCAGTTCCCTCCAGCACTACTTCAGACATTAGTCGAGTCCATGCCAGGTCGTGTCGCGACACTTCTGCGTGCTCGCGGGGGCCCTACACGATATTAGACAGGTGTACCAGCTTCTTTGGCTCTTCAGTGTATATTAATGTCCACTAATGGGTGTCCAGACCCTTTTGATAAGATAATGTATACCGCAAATGCCTGTTTACGAAACTTCAAGCACTAGTATTATGTGACGAATCTAGGAATATACTACAATGAAGTTCTTTGCAAGTTTATGAACAATGGGCAGCAAGGTACAAGGAGCCATGGTAATGGAGGTCCCCACATACACCACAAGAAGATAGGCATTCAAAATGAACAAAGATGACCACAACACATGCCAAGACTGTACTGAATAACTTTAACATCTATATGTACTTTTGTAAAATGTTTTTTTAATGCCATTATAGCCCGAAGAAAAGTTTTTTACCTCGAAACATTCTGCTTCATTAAATAAAGTGAGTAGTTAACAAATTCCGTGAATGGTAGTCCTCTCTGAAAAAAAAACTTTTTCATATTTTTGAAACAGTCTCGTTCGATTAAGGGTCAATAAGGCTTACAAACATCATTATAGTTATATTTTACGGGAACTTGTAATATCGTCGCCAGTAAAAATGTAACGAGCACGTTACATAAAAAAGTTTGCCGTTTATGTGGAGCACGTACGTTAATAAAGGTAGCGAACTTAAAGTGTACTTTCTCCATCGCTTTAAATTGAAACGTCCCCTCTTTGAAGAATTATACATGACTGTGCTTATCCTGACACACAATATTTTTAGCGCAACGCAATCTGACTTTCAAAAAATTCCTACAAAAGAATGGCCCTGACTAACATTAACTTATACCTTTCAGAAATCACTTACCTCACAAAAATCTTCGTTACTCGAACTACTGCAATACAGCGAGCGCCACTACTGCCAGCTAAATAAAAGATTCAAACTAAGGAAGGCACTAACTACTGATAGGCATAGTTAGCAAATGAAAGATTTTAATAGAGAACAAACACTGTATTTACCTTAATAGTCATAATATATATAGCAGTTCATGACAGTCTTACAAATTTCAAAACTCCGCCATCTCTCTCCCCACATCCATCACTGCTGGCGGCTCACCTCCAACTGCGCAACGCTACGCGCTGTTAACATCCAGCTGCCGCTGCCCAACACTACAATGGCAGACAACAATGCAAACTAGCCACAGACTGCTCACAGCACAGCCAGTGATTTTCATACAGAGCGCTACGTAACGTTTCCAATAAGAAAACATAAACAGCCTACTTACAAAATGTTTCTTGTACGAACCTATGAGATAGCACATACAGTTTTCAGGAAAACTTGTAGAGTATGCATTACGATATCCCATACCTCATTCTTAGCCACTTCCACATAAGACTGTTTCAGGCAAGATGTTTTTCTCTGTACCGGTAACGTACAGCATAAAAAGTGAAAGGAATGTTTATTTAGGTAGGTAAACGTAAAAACCGTTATTCTTGAATGTTTATTTAGGTAGGTAAACGTTAAAATCGTTATTCTTCGTGCGGAGTTATGAACATAGTTTATTTAATTATTTATCGAAGAACTGAGGCAACGAATCATAATTTTTAAATAACAAATATTTTTTGCGTGGTGTCGCTGACGTATTTAAACCGTCTGTGTACAGTTCAATTTACATTAAAAGTCTATCAGTTTTAGTTAGGGAATTAGAAACATTAACCGTTGTCGGTGTGGCTACAACATGCTGTGCGTTATTGCCTGTGTTTAGATGTGTGTTCTATTGTTGGAATGAACATTTAAGTGAGATTTGAAACGAGTGCTTGTTTTCCTGATTGCGCAACTCAGAGCACCTTCTAAACGACATAATGACGAGATGTAAAGTTGCTGCTGTTGTGCTGAGAACATTGCTGTTTTAATCCTGTCCCATACATGTTCTATCAGGGACAGATCTGAGGATATTGCTGGCCACGGGTGTACCTCAACATTACACAGATACATGCTATCAATGGAGGAGCATTGTCCCGTTGAAAAATGACACCACGACGCTGTCAATTGAGGAGTAACACATGAGGGTGCAGGATGTCCGTCACGAACTGTTGTGCCGTCAGAGATCCCGCAATCTCTTCCAGCCGTGAGCTGAATTCATACCCGACGGCTCCTCACATAATGACGACAGGATACCACCGCTGTGTCTGTCCAAAGCATTGGAAGAATGGGACATCTTCCCAGGCCATCGCCATACTCGCCGAAGATTGTCATCTGGAGCAGTGCAGAACCGCGATTCATCGCTGAACATAAAGCAGTGTCTTTCATCTGTAGTGGACGCTATCCGATCACAGCACCACTCCACAGGCAGACGTTTGTATTGTGGCATTAATAACAGCCTACCTTGGGGATGGTAATTTCATAGTCTGTTGCTAGTCTCCTGCCAAAAGTGTGGGACGACACAGAATGTTCCAGGGAGTCCATTACATGTTCTCGGATGGCAGGTGCAGATGTGAAGAGGTTATGATGTGCTTCGTGCACAATACGGCAATCCCCCTTTGTTGCGGTAAGACGTGGTTGGCCAGCACGTTGACGAGTGTGTCTCCCCACATGCCACCGTCACATCTAAATGTCCCTTAAATCTGGACGCTGCATGATTCGACTGGCTGGCCAAGTAAATACCCACAATGAGGCCGCTGTCAGGTGCTGAAAACGCCATCTCTCAGGAGTATGGGGCATCTCTGCGTCCTTCACAGTGATCACTCAACATCTGACGCTGTTCACAACTTTACTAGGCCTGATAACATCACTAATGCACTCTGGTGAACGTTCTACGTCTCACAGAGAATTGCAACGCTAATCATTTACATACCCCGTAATGTTGTGTGCGTGTACGAAGTTATAATGACATCCGAGCATGTCCTCTGGGTACTTTACTTGCTTTCTCAGGCCGTGTATTCGTTTAAAGATATTGTACAATTTGTCCTTGAGTGAGAAGTGCGTGAAATGTGAATTGTGGGTTACGATGTTATTTGCGAAGCAAGATTTTTTCAGCGGAGGTGAATAGAATAGAGAAACTAGTGAGGAATGTAGCGAGGCACTTTCCTGGAGCTTCAGGGCATGCTGTGTTTTTGAGGTCATCAGACTTCTGACTGATTCGATGTGTTTCAATACGAATTACTATCTTGTATCAACCTTTTCATCTCAGAGTAACACTAGCGCCCTACGTGCTTAATTATTTGTTGTTGGGTGTATTCCAACGTGGAATGTTCGAGGGATTGACTAACAAGGGGAGCGAGTTAAATCAACTACTCATAGAGAGCAAAACAGCAAAACAGACATTACAATAATAACAGAAACAAAGAAAAAACTGAAAGGAACAAAAGATTTGGCAGAATACATGCTGGCTTACAGTGGCGTCCCACAAAGAAAACGAGACAGTGCTGGAGTAGCTATTTTAGTCAACGATAAATGGAAGGGAAAGATTCGTGAATACACCAAAATAAATGAAGGAATAATGACAGTCAGATTTCAAATTCCAAGAGGTCAACTAACAGTTAGAGATGTTTGCGGTCCAGAGGAGGGAAGGAAGGATGATACTGACACTTTTTATGATGATCTTCAGAGAGAAGTGAACAATAAAACAGATCATTTTATCATCGCTGGTGATATTAACGCAAGAGTTGGAAATCTACCTATACCCGGAGTAGCAGGACTATTTGGAGAAAATACACTTAATAATAATGGACAGCAACTACGCCAGTCTGTCTCCTTAAATAATTTGAAATTTACTAACACACTTACAGAAAGGAATACATTTCACAATTTTACATGGAGTGCACGAAGATTAACTTCTGTGATTGATTACATGCTAATTAATGATAAAATGAAGAATCTTATGCGATATATACGTGTTTATAGAGGAAGCGACATAGTGAAACGTCCCCTTTGAAAAATTATGAATGACACTGCTGGAAAAACTCTTACGTTATTTGATTTTCAAACAGCTGAGTAAAACTCAACGTACTCAAACAGTTTTCTCTTTACTTATTCTGATCAGCACTAAACTGACACACAATATTTTTACCGCAAAGCAGTCTGACTTTCAATAATCCATACAAAAGAATGGCCCTGACTAACAATAACCTATACCTTTCATGAATCACTTACCTCACAAAAATATTCGTTACTCGAACTGCTGCATACAACGAGCGCCAATACTGCCAGCTAAATAAAAGATTCTAACTACTGAAGGCATTAACCACTGATAGGCATAGGTAGCAAATGAAACATTTTGATAGAGAACAAACAATGTATTTATCTTAATAATGTTCAAAAGTCCTCATACATATATCTATCAATTCATGACATCCATCTTTACAAATTTCCTTTTTCTGGAGGACACACGTCCAGATCGTCCACTTATAGTAGCCTCTCAAAACTCTGGCATCTCTCTCTCCCCATTCACCACTGCTGGCGGCTCACCTCCAACTGCACAACGCTACGCGCTGTTCACATCCAACTGCCCAGCACTACACAAGCGAACACTCCAACAATGAGTCCATCTAGCCACAGACTGCACACAGTGCAGTCAGCGATTTTCATACAGAGCAGTACGTGGCGTTACCGACATAAAAACCTAAACAGCCTACTTACAATAGGTAGCGACCACTTCCTTTTAGGCAGGAAGATAAGGCTTCTCTCTAAATGCAAGACAACAAAGAAACTCCAGAAGACGTCACAACATGGTTTGTTCAAAGTACATCTCTTATCGGAATACAGTATTAGGAAACTTTATCGGTACAGACTTCAAGAAAAGCTTGTTTCACTACCAATCAAGACATCGATACAGAATGGAATAAAAACAAAACTTGCATCGTCGAAATAGCCCCAGAAACACTTGGTAAGAAGCAGAAAACAGGTGGGGGAAAAGACTCAGAATTTGAAACACAGAAACGTATGAAGCCAGCAAAGAAAAACAAACAGCTTATTTGAAATTTCTACAGATAAAAGGATCAGAGAGCTGGGAAATATACAGAATAAAAAGGAACGCTGCGGAGTAAATAGTGCGCAAAGCACACCAAGAGTCGCGGAACTCGTTCATAAACATCCCAGAAGACGACGTACACGGTAGACAGCAATGTGCATTCAAGGTCATGAAAGCCCAGAAGAAGGAAGAAAAACACACGGCCTCACTGAACGTTATACCTGATGAACAATGGATACAAAATTGTGGTGTACACAGAATGCCGAAGATGACTCTGGAGAAAGAATGTACGATGGAACAGAAAATTCACTTACTATGGAGGAACTGCAAAAGGTTTTGAAAGGTGTGAAGAAATGAAAAGTTGCTGGAATAGCTGGAATAAATGCAGAACTGATTAAATGTGGAGTGCTACCACCAGATAAAAGACTTTTACAGTTAATAAATGGATGTTGGACTAACTGCAGGATGCCAGACCCTTGATATGCAGCAGAAGTAATCTCTCTTTACAAGAAAGCGAAACGTAATGACTGTAAAAACAATAGTGGCGTCAGTGTTCTAAGCACTGGCCACAAACTGTACTCAAAGATAATCAATACCCGCATGAAGAATATCACAGAAGCTATTATTTCTGAAGAACAAAATGGGTTTAGATCACGTCGTTCATGCACAGACAATGTGTTTGAAATTAAAAACGTTACAGAAAAACACAGAGAAACTAACACAGAAACGCATATGGTCTCTGTCGAGCCTGAGAAGGCTTTTGACCGTTTGAGCCGTGATAGCCTCGAGAAGATCATGTCCGAGTGTGGATATCCTTATGATCTAACAGAGATAGTGAAAAGTTTTTATAAAACTATACGCATTTTAATAAGCACAGGTAGGAATCGATTAGAAGAAATAATCATTAAGCAAGGTCTTGGAGGAGGGTGTGGACTATCACCTTCGCTTTTTAATATTTATATTGACTTTATTCTCCGCAAATGGACATGTAAAATAAACAAAGGAATTAATATAACAAACGAGGAATACCTGAATGTACTTTTGTTTGATGATGACATCGTTATTATTCAAAAGAATGAAGGTTACCTCCAGAGATCATTATACCAGCTGACTGAAATTTGCAAGAATTACAACATTAAAATTTCTAGCAATAAAACGAAAATAATGGCATTCTGATGAAAATATCCAGTCAGATCAAAAACCGTTTTGGATAATGGAGTTTTAGAACAAGTGTCTCAAATTTCTTATTAAGTCTGTGCACTAAGTTTTCATTTCGACTCTGATATTGAAAATAAAATACACAAATTTCAAGGTGTCTGTGGTGCCATTAGCAGAACACTGGCCATAAAGTACAAAAATAGACCATCACGAAATTCTATAAGGTGATGGCAGTTTCTGTGTTATCCTATGGAAGCGAAAAGTAGGTTACCACAAAAAAAAGCACTTCTCATTTCTTATCTTATCACTCTATCTAATTTTCAGCATGCTTCTATACTACCAAATCTCAAACCCTTCGATTCTCTTCTATTCCGGTTTTTCCACAGTCCGCGATTTACTTTCATTCACTGCTGTGTTCCAAACGTGTATTCTCAGAAATTTCATTCTCGGAATAAGGGCGATGTTGGATACTAGCGAATTTGGCATGGCCAGGAATACCCTCTTACTTGTGCTAATATGTTTTTTATGCGTCCCGTTTTTCGTCTGTCGTGTGTTATTTTGCCTCCAAGACAGCAGAATTTCTTCATCTCATCTATGTCGTGGTCCTCAGTTCTGATGTTAAGTTCATCGCTTATCTCATTTCCCTTTCTCTTCATTATTTTCGTCTTACCTCAGTTTACTTTCAATCCATATTCTGTGGCCAGTAGATTGTTAATTCATTTACTGTGTCCTACAATTCTTCCTCGTTTTCACACAGCATTGCAGTGTCTTTAACAGCCGCGCGGGGTAGCCGCGCGGTCTCGGACGCCTTGCCACGGCTCGCGCGGCTTCCCCCGTCGGAGGTTCGAATCCTCACTCGGGCATGGGTGTGTGTGTTGTCCTTAGCGTAAGTTAGTTTAAGACAGATTAAGTAGTGTGTAAGCCTAGAGACCGATGACCTCAGGAGTTTGGTCCCACAGGAATTTACCACAAATCTCCAGTGTCTTTAACGAATCTTATCATTGACATCCTTTCACCCTGAATATTAATCTCACTCTTGAAGCCTTCTTTTATTTCCGACATTGTTTCCTCAATGTATAGACTGAACAGTAGGGACGAAAGATTACATCCTTGTCTTAAACCCGGCTTTAATTATAACACTTCTTTCTTGGTCTCCCATTCTTATTGTTCCCTCTTGGTTCTTGTAGATATTGTATATCTTCAGTCTTTCCCTGTATCTTACTCCAGTTTTTCTCAGAATTTCGACTATCCTCACCTATTTTCAGAGGTCGAAAGCTTTTCCAGAACAGAAAAAGCGATGAACTTATCTTTATTTTCCTTAGTTATTTTTAATTATGATTAATTGTTAATTATGACCCGCAACTTCAGAACTGACCCTGTGGTCCCCTTGCGTTCCCGAAAGCCAAACTCTTCGTCATCTAATAGATGCTCAGTTTTCTTTTCCAATCTTTTGTATATTAGTCTTCCAAACGACTTGGATGCGCGGGCCATTAAGCTGATTGTGCGGTTGTTCTCGCACATATCTGCCCTTGCCATCTTCGGCATTGTGTGTATCATATTTTTCCGAAAGTCTTTTGGTATATCTCCACACTCATCAATACTACATAGAAACCAGATTAGCCGCTTGGTTACCACTTCCCCGCAATGATTTCAGAAATTCCGAAGAAATTTTATCTCTCTCTTCTACCTAATTCATTGCAAGTCTTGCTGCATCCCCTACGTCTTCCATATCGACTCCAATTTATTCGTACTCTTTAATTTTGACTCTCATGTTCTCGTAATTTCACCGAATGTTGTTTTGAGTTTTTTACGTGCGGAATCAGTCCTTCGGATAACCTTTTTCTTGATTTCTTTCCATTTTTCCTGCAGCCATTTCGTATTGTCTTCTCTGCAGTTCTTATTTATTTCAGTAATATTTAAGATTCATCGGATAGTCTATCGATAAGGCGACCGCTCGCGATAAGTGGGCAATCCGAGTTCGAGTCCTGTCCGGCACAAATTTTCATTGCCGCTATTCCATTATACGGCTGATGGTTGCCCATATTCGTAGTTGCGACTACATTTGTTGTAATTCATAACTGCTTTAGAGGGACTGCGGTATCTTATTTATCCGCCGATATCGGGCGAGCGACTTTCAAGTAAAATGTCTCCCCTGTACGGGAATATACACTGAAGCGCCGAAGAACCTGGTATAGGCATGCGTTTTCAAATACAGAGATATGTAAACAGGCAGAATACGGCGCTGCAGTCGGCAGTGCCTACATAAGACAACAAGTGGCTGGCGCAGTTGTTACATCGGTTACTGCTGCTACAATGGCAGGTTATCACCGTTTAAGTGAGTATGAACGTGCCGTTATAGTCGGCGCACGAGCGATGGGACACATCATCTCCGAGGTAGCGATAAAGTGGGGATTTTCCCGTACGACCATCTCACGAGTGTTCCGTGAATATCGGGAATTCGGTAAAACATCAAATCTCCGACATCGCTGCAGCCGGACAAAGACCCTGCAGGAACAGAACAAATGACAACTGAAGAGAATCATTCAACGTAACAGAAGTGCGACCCTTCCGCAAATTGCTGCAGATTTAAATGCTGGGCCATCAACAAGAGTCAGCGTGCGAACCATTCAACGAAACATCATCGAAATGGGCTTTCAGAGCCGAAGGCCCACTCGTGTAACCTTGACGACTGCACGACACAAAGCTTTACGCCTCGCCTGGCCTATCCACACCGACATTGGACTGTTGATGACTGGAAACATGTTGCCTGGTTGCACGAGTCTCGTTTTAATTTGTATCGAGCGGATGGGCGTGTGCGGATATGGAGACGACCTCGTGAACCCATGGACCCTGCATGTCAGCAGGGGACTGTTCAAGCTGGTGGAGACTGTGTAATGGTGCGGGGCGTGTGATATGGGACCCCTGATACGTCTAAATACAACTCTGATAGGTGAGACGTACGTATGCATCCTATCTGATCACCTGCATCCACTCATGTCCGTTGTGCATTCCCATGGACTTGGGCAATTCCAGCAGGGCAATGAGACACCCCACACGTCCAGAATTGCTACATAGTGGCTCCAGAAACGCTTTTCTGAGTTTAACCGCTTTCGCTGGCCACCAAACTCCCCAGACATGAACATGACTGGGCATGTCTGGTATGCCTCGCAACGTGCTGCTCAGAAGAGATCTCCACCCCCTCGTACTCCTACGGATTTATGGTCAGCCCTGCAGGATTCATGGTGTCAGTTCCCTCCAGCAATACTTCAGACATTAGTCGAGTCCGTGCTACGTAGTGTGGCGGCTCTTCTGCATGCTAGCGGGAACCGACACGATATTATGCAGGTGTATCAGTTTCTTTTGGGTCTTCAGTGTACAGAATGGACGTTCGAATACAGGTTGTAGACACTTGGTTGACGACTCGTGGACGTTCGGGTCAGCCCGTGAGTCGTGCTCAGATAGCCTAATTGTAAGGCGACCTCTCGTGGTAAGCGGGAAATCCGGGTTCGAGTTCTAGTGCAGCACAAATTTTCATTGTCACCATTCCCTTATACAGCTGATGGTAGTCCATATTCACAGCTGCGAATACGCTTCATGTATTGTTGTTGATGTTGGTTTGCTGTTTATTCTGTTGAATGCAACATTATAACTGAACTGTTTGCAATAACTGACTCTGTGTCGTACTTTCCTATACATAAAGAATCCAACTTCCGTTATAACATATGTTGCTCTTATCGATATTATCCTATATTCACCAGATCAGATAACGTTACCACCTTTCGATTTGACTTATCTCTCTCCTGCTATATCTAGAATGAGCTTGTGCATTTCCCTTTTTCAGATTTTCTCACGTCCCTACCACGTTCACAGTTCTGACAGTCCACGCTCCGACTCGTAGTACGTTATTCTTTCGACGGTTCTTCAACCTTTTTCGCGTGGTTACCTCCAGCTTGCCAATCCCATCCAGGAGATTAGAATGGGCGACTACTCCTAATTTCCTGCGGATACACATAGTGTGTCTTTAACACAGTGCCATTGCCTTCTGCATCCTCATTATTGATGCTTTCACCATTCAGAAGCAGCTTCAAACCTCAAGGGTGAGAGGTTGCTCTGAAACTGTGTCCGTTCTTTCATAGCGAAACCAGATTAATACACCAACAGTGATGTACATAGCCGGCCGGTGTGGCTGAGCGGTTCTAGGCGCTTCAGTCTGGAACCGCGCTACCGCTACGGTCGCAGGTTCGAATCCTGCCTCGGGCATGGATGTGTGTGATGTCCTTAGGTTAGTAAGGTTTAAGTAGTTCTAAGTTCTAGGGGACTGATGACCTCAGATTTTAAGTCCCATGGTCCTCAGAGCCATTTGAACCAGTGATGTATATCCCTACAACAATAGGGGAAAAGTGACCTTAAATTCCCCTTGTGACAGCTTTCAGTGGGTCAGAGAGGAGTTCAACATGCAGCAAAAAAAGTTTTTGGTCATTTGCCCAACAATATAAAATGTCTGAGAGGTAGCAAATCTAATTTAAATGTTGTTCTCCAGGGAACTCTTTCTATTCCATTGACGAATTTCTGCTTAAAACTGGTAGTCATTAAAACAATGTAGCTCCATGAGTAGGACTAAAAATAATAATCTTTTCATTAATGTTAACAGCAATCATGTATATATTTCCTGTAAACTGACTCGTTCAATATCATTTCGGTAAAAGAATCGTTCCAATGATCTATGGAACCCACAATTAAGTAACTAGTACAGGTAGAAGTGAGAATATGTGCCTCTCAGGCACAATTAGAGCAAGCTAGAGAAGGACTGGAGAATCTATGGACGGAGAGAGTGGACAAGTGGGAACCGGCAGTTGGCTGTAAGGCCATTAGGGAGAGAGCGCGCTCCGGTGTTCCACTATGAATGACGGCAACGGCATTAGCTAGCTGCCAGAGCGTAGTGAAGAGCAGCCGCGAGTAGTTGTAGGAGTAAGTAATATGCAACATACACACACCATTGTTAGAAAACCGAAGTTAGATAGTAAAAGTAAGAAGAAGATGTTTCTGCTGCTAGGTAGCAGTCATGGGCTAGAGCAATTTGGAAGGAATACCAAGTCAATTTTTGAACAGGGTACTGGGCTCAGTAAGGTGACAGAAGTTTAGGGGCTTTTGTAAGGACTTTACTAAAGATGATCAGTTAGTGATAGTGAGAGGGAATAGGTATAGTCTTGATAGGGGCTGTACTCTTGACATAGGTGATGATTTGGTTACATTTGCTACTCACAATCGGACCACTAATGTTCCGTTTGTACAGCTGCTCTGAGGTTACGATCAACCCCACGTTGACAGTCCTGTGAGATGAGTTAATATACGACTAGAAAGGGCACTGATGACTGTTGACAAGGCACACATTTCGTTAGTGCTAGCTGAGGGCATCTATAACTGCGGCTACACTAGACAGAGCCTATAACTAAATAGGTTTAGCAAGGAAGGTTATAAGTGGCAGTATATTAGGTGGCTCTGGGGTCACTCAACGCTAAATTCCGATGAATAACTTTTGGTGATAAACCACAAGTATACAAATCCAAGTTGAAAGGTTTCCTTGTGACACACTCCTTCTATTATTTACAGTAGTTCCTTACAGTGATTGAGATCTTTTCCGTGTAATGGATTATTTACACTCATCAGCTAGAACATTATGACCACCTACCTAACAGCCGGTAAGTCCAACTACGGCACGAATAACAGCGGCAGCGCGTAGCGCCATGGGAGCAATGAGGCATTGGTGGGTCTCTGAAGGGAGTTAGCTGCACGTCTGTCCACACAGGTCACCTAATTCCCGTAAATTGCGGGGAGGGAAGGGATGAGCTCTGACGCCACGTTCAGTCACCTCCCAGATGTGGTTGATGGGGTTCAGATCTGGTGAGCTGGGGCGACTAGCAAATTAATTGGAACTCGCCACTGTGCACCGTGTTCCTCGAACCTGTCCATCACACTCCTGGCATTGTGACATGGCGCATTATCTTGTTGAAAACTGCCACTGCCGCCGTGTAACATGATCGTCATAAACGGGTATACGTGATCTGCTGTCATGGTGCGTTGCACAAGCTCCACTGCACCCACGGATGCCCACGTGAATGTCCGCCAGAGCATAATGGAGCCGCCGCCAGCTTGTCTCTGTCCCATGGTAGAGGAGTCAAAGAGCTGCTTCCCTGGAAAGTGAGGAATTCGCGCCATCCCATTGGCAAGATGAAGTTATCGGGATTCATCAGACCATGTAACGCTCTGTCATTGCATCAACGTACAGTGCCAATGGTCACTTGCTCATTTCAGGTGTAGCTGCCGATACATGGTGTTAACATCTGCATATGTATGGGTCGTCGTCTGCGGAGGCCCGTCGTTAGGGATTTTCACATACACTTGTACTCTGCGCAGCATTGAAGTCTGATGTTAGTTCTGCGACAGTTCGCCGCCTGTCCTCTTTTACCAGTCTGCCCAGCCTACGAAGTCCGATATCTGTAATGAAGGGCGGCCGCCCAACCCCACGACATCTACTCGTGCTGGAGACACTCACCACAGCACTCCTCGAACACCCAACATGTCGTGCAGCTTCCGAAATGCTCGTGCCGAGCCTCCAGGCCATCACAATCTGCCCGTCGGCCAAACTCAGACAGATCGCTCGCCTCCCGAATGCTACACACGGACAGCACGCTCACTGATACTACATGCACCGTGCGAGTGTTTCACTAGCAATCATTCCTCGCCAGATAAAGCAACTTTCGCCTGAACGGATTTATATCGACAATAAGTCGGTGGTCATAATGTTCTGGCTGTACTTTCAACTAAATATATGCTGTAAATCCCTTTCATAATCCAAATAAAAAAAAGTACACTACTGGCCATTAAAATTGGTACACCAAGAAGAAATGCAGATGATAAACGGGTAATCATTGGACAAATATATTATACTAGAACTGACATGTGATTACATTTTCACGCAATTTGGGTGCATAGATCCTGAGAAATCAGTACCCAGAACAAGCACCTCATGGCCGTAATAACGGCCTTGATACGCCTGGGCATTGAGTCAAACAGAGCTTGGATTGCGTGTACAGGTACAGCTGCCCATGCAGCTTCAACACGATACCACAGTTCATCAAGAGTAGTGACTGGCGTATTGTGACGAGCTAGTTGCTCGGCCACCACTGACCATACGTTTTCAATTGGCGAGAGATCTGGAGAATGTGCTGGCCAGGGCAGCAGTCGAACATTTTCTGTATCCAGAAAGGCCCGTACAGGACCTGCAACATGCGGTCGTGCATTATCCTGCTGAAATGTAGGGTTTCGCAGGGATCGAATGAAGGGTAGAGCCACGGGTCGTAACACATCTGAAAAGTAACGTCCACTGTTCAAAGTGCCGTCAATGCGAACAAGAGGTGACCGAGACGTGTAACCAATGGCACCCCATACCATCACGCCGGGTGATACGCCAGTATGGCGATGACGAATACACGCTTCCAATGTGAGTTCACCTCGATGTCCCCAAACACTGATGCGACCATCATGATGCTGTAAACAGAACATGGATTCATCCAAAAAAAATGACGTTTTGCCATTCGTGCACCCAGGTTCGTCGTTGAGTAGACCATCGCAGGCGCTCCTGTCTGTGATGCAGCGTCAAGGGTAACCGCAGCCATGGACTCCGAGCTCGTAGTCCGTGCTGCTGCAAACGTCATCGAATTGTTCGTGCAGATGGTTGTTATCTTGCAAACATCCCAATCTGTTGACTCAGGGATCGAGACGTGGCTGCACCCAAGATGCCTGTCATCTCGACTGCTAGTGATACGAGGCCGTTGGGATCCAGCACGGCGTTCCGTATTACCCTCCTGAACCCACCGATTCCATATTCTGCTAACAGTCGTTGGATCTCGACCAACGCGAGCAGCAATGTCGCGATACGATAAACCGCAATCGCCATAGGCTACAATTCAACCTTTATCAAAGTCGGAAACGTGATAGTACGCATTTCTCCTCCTTACACGAGGCATCACAACAACGTTTCCCCAGGCAACGCCGGTCAACTGCTGTTTGTGTATGAGAAATCGGTTGGAAACTTTCCTCATGTCAGCACGTTGTAGGTGTCGCCACCGGCGCCAACCTTGTGTGAATGGTCTGAAAAGCTAATCATTTGCATATCACAGCATCGTCTTCCTGTCGGTTAAATTTCGCGTCTGTAGCACGTCATCTTCGTGGTGTAGCAATTTTAATGGCCAGTAGCGTATATTGAGCACACACAAGCATTAGCAACCGAAAACGAATGCCACGTTTAAAATCATTTTTATTTTTAGGGTTACATATCCCAGTTGGTAGAAATGGAGCGCTTATAGCATCACTTTGTTGTTCGTATGTCTGTATGTTTAGACTGTCCGGTTGTAGCAGGTACTAATGTCCATGGTCCTTAGCGGTGTAAGTAATTTAAGCTTCTAAGTCAATGCAATCAAAAGATAAGGTCATATATGTCACTTATTTTGATACGCGCAAACGCAGTCATCAAAACCTATTGTTGACCTACGTATACATCTATCGGGTCTCGTGGGCCTAAGTGGAAGGTTGCCAGTTTTCTGCATTACCCCAGTTTCTCATGCACCTGGACAGCTTTTCCTCAGTGTTGTGTTTGTCTCTGTGTGTGTCACATCGTCGTTTGGTCCGTGAAGTTGGTTACTGTGTGTGTCCGTTGGTTGTGGCCAAGTCCGTTCATAATGTCGACCATGGTTACCAAGCGTGTTCCAAGAACAGGTACAGCATTTTGCCAAACCCACGTGCTCCGTTTCTGTCTGGATCCTTGGAGATTCGTGACTGATTCGTTGATAGCATTTACGTACCGTCTTATCAGATCCATACCGCCTACTTTGACTGTGATAACTACGTCTTCTTCGTTAAGCTTTGTATACCCTACAAACAGATAGGTTGCTTTGCGTCATGGTTCTGAAAGTCACTTTTAGCACCATGGTTGTTCTCTTAGTATGGTGCTTCTTGCCGGTGCGGAACAAGATTATATAAGTGTCCGTGTGTTCAGTATCCTAACAGTGGTTGATGAGAGTTTACTTAAGGAGGTTTTGAACCCTTATGGTGATGTGAGGGGTGTACGACGAGAGCTCTGTTCCACTTAACACCGATTGCAGTGTTACAGTGGTATCCATTCAGTGGAGATGGTAATCAAACGTAACAGTCCTTTACATCTACAGTTCTGTGGTTACCGCATTCATGTCACGTATGGTGGACAAGTGGGGCGTAGTTTCTCTGCAGTGAAAGTAGTCGTCTAAGATCGAATTGCCCACGGCAGGTATTTGTATTTATTTGAAAAGAGATGAAAACTGACGTTAGCTGATTTCGTTTCTCCTGCTCACGAGATTTGTGCCACTGATGGAATGGAACAACAGAGGGAAGCGCAGCTTGCTGCTCCCGAATCTCCGCCATTACCCTCATCACCTCTAGCTTCACTGGCCAATGCGCCGTGACTGTTACTTTACATCACGCGCAGCAGTCTTAGTGACTGTTACTTTATATCACGCGCAGCAGTCGGTGAAATTGCTTCGATCGCCTTTGATGTTGAATGTAGCGCACTAGCAGGACCCCCCTGTACTTTAGGTGATCCTGGAAGAGTGGGGCCGTAATCTCCGTACAGTTGCGTAATGCGTCTCCATTTTGGAGTGGTTGGTTCAACTAGCAAAGCCGAGGATCCGATGAACGTTGATCCGATTCTGCTCTGATAGAGCGCGGGAGTTTCGGAGGACGCAGGAATTTTACTGTTTTCTCTTACGTGGCCTTTATGAAGGTGCTCATCAGGCTGCTCTACGGATTGCGGATGTCGGGCGTGTAAAACTTCGATTGATACGGAAGGTTTAAGGATGCTATCCAAACAACGTTCCTTGGTCGTAGGGAATGAATTGATATCATCTGATGCGACATCAGACCTTTCGTCGACGTGCGCGTATCGCATCCCTCTAGACCGAGGACGGTGATGTTGCGACGGTAGAGGAGGATATACTGCATGCTCTAGGTCAATTCTGTGTTCGGCATTATGAGATACCCGTTTTGCACATAACACTGCGTTTTTAGATGCTTTTCAATGTAACGACGTCTATGACGTTATTGTCAGGTGGCCTTCTCGTTAGTCGCCGGGGTTGGATCGTCTCCCAAAGGATTTTTATGTACATATTTGGCCTTTGTTGAGTGCGACTCTTACATTGCTCTTGAACGATGCGTTGAGATGGAGGTTTGTGCCCGAATCGTTTAAAGTTCGTAAAATTATGATAATTCCTCAGTTCGGGCCAGACAGCAACTGATAAATTTCGCCAGATTGCATCATTAAATTTTGACTATAATACTGTGGCGAGGGCGATGAATAGCCGGCTGTCTGTGTTGCTAGAGAATGTTGTCACTGACCATCGACTTTGTATTCCTGATCGTACTATACTGACTCCAGTAGCTGAATGTCGTGATATCATATCGGTGACCGCTGTTTCTTCTATTCCTGATGCTCTGACTTTTTTGGATTTTGACAAGGTGTTCAACCAGTTCAGCAATTGGTTCCTGTTGCGAGTACTGGAAGCCGCTGGGTTCACAATATACGAGCATTTGTCTGTTGGTATCTAAGCTTCGGGTGGCTGTCAGTGACCAACTGACAAGCCCGATTATCAACCCTAGGGTTTCCTCGGGGAAGTCCGTGTTCAATGTCGTTTGTTGTATCACTTCAGCCCCTCCTTCGAAGTATCGCCTCTCATTTATAAGCATGGACACTCTTGTGCAGGACGATATGGGTGTGCGCATATGTGGACAACGTTGGATGCCTTTTGCCTTGTGTCTGGCGCTCGCATCAACGAAGACAAATGCAAGTTGATGAAATTACGGGTTTTTGATAATGCAGTCATTTTGTGGGCGACTGTGGTCGATAGACACAAATCTTCTCCAAATAGCTACACTTCATTAGAGGTCGATTATGGAAGACATACTGGGTGCACTTCTGGAACTTGAATGGCGTCCCCTTAATCTGCTTGAAAGTTCGGATCGTGGATACCTACATCTTGTGCTAAGCATATTACATCTCTCGAATCTTTCCCATTCCCGCGACGATGTCTAGGAAACTAAAACAGCTGTCTAGTTGTTTTTTATGGAAACATCACATTTTTCGATTATGATATGAGTAGGTTGCGTTTGCGTGTTGCCTCAGGGGTTTGGGACTTCCCTATAATGAAAGGAAAATGTCTGTGCTATTTGTTCGACGCACAGTGTTGACTATCTCTCACACAATCCACACACTCACGTTTCCCTTATTTTACTGTCTGCGGGCGGGAAGTCTGGACCCGCGTGTCGATATCGGTCGATTGAATTTCCCGTTAAAAAACGTACATGAATTTTATATTGTAGTAAGTTTTTTCGAGGCCGGCATCCCACTGCTGCAGTATCTCACAACCACATTTTTGTTAATTTGCATGGGAGGGATTGACTGCACCACGCCTGTTGAGCGGGCATCATCACAAACGTCTTGGAAGACCGTCTCTTTTTCATAGTAGCCTTCCTGTTCCCAATGGCGGTGGCATCGTCTTGGTATCAAGTGGTACATAACTTATTATCCACCAATGAGCGTCTGTTTCGTATTGGACTTAGTGTCACGGATCAGTGCAGTTGCTGTCTCGCGATAGACCAGCTGCAACATAGATTGACCTGTCATAATCACCTAGCGAACTGGCACTGGCTTAAAAGACGATTAGCGTTTCTAGCTTGGTCCATTGACACTGCCCTTTCGGCGGATATCCTGTTGCTTCCAGCCTCCTACTACGTTCCGAGGGCATAGTCAAATACAATTATTCGTACAATTTGTGAGATATGGACGCAATGGCTTTCACATCTGAACTGTCTTCTCAAGCCGAGGGTATTAAACAGACATTCCAGATAGATATGAATGTGGCCCTGTAGGGTAGCTAATATTAGGTGTGGGTCATAACAAATTAATTAGAATTGCTGCTGTCACGTAACTAGAATGCATGAATTAATAAAAATGAAAGTTTGGGATCTATTCTAGAAAGACAAAACAGCTGTTCCCCTTTTCATTCTACATATAATTTATCAACTATGCTTTCAGGGGTCAAGTGATACACAACAGTCATGTTCAATTACTTTCAACACTCAATAACAAAATATTTAACTCTTGGACATACTGAATTGACAATTATTAAATTGTTATCTCTACAAATGAAAATGTTATCACAGGCAAGAATGATCGAAAATCTTCATCTATTAAATTTACTACTACGATATTGTAGCTGGTCAATGCACTAAGTTGGTGGAGAATAAATTTACCTTTTAAACCAATGAAAGAACTCTCATCTACTCAAAGTGAGGGTAGGTTAGTATCCTAGCTTTTGATATTCAATAGTCAAAGCGTACGCAGGTTGGAGTGAGCAAAATCTCGACTCAACTATTTACTGTGGCCTAATGCACAATGGTACTTTACCAATTGGGATCTGCAACGGCGCTGTCTCCATGCTGGATCTGAAACACTAATTCCCTACTCTGGCCTTGACTGAATTCATTCAGTCTCAACTTTCCTGTGTTCCGTAGAACGTTAATGTTTCCCTAGCGAACTAATGGCTATTGCACACTCGCGAAGGGTTGGAGCGACGTGCACAGTTTCATTGCCCACAAAAATTCCCACAGGACTAATTAACTACCTCTTTGCTATCTGTCAGCACGATACGTGAAGCATATCGTCCACACTTCGCAGATCCAAAGCTCTCAACGCCCTAGTTATTTTCCACACACTTGTGCGGTCCTCTGTGAGACGAGAGAGATCTAGAAATTTTTAGTTCTCAAAATGCTTTTATATAATGGAGATATCCCCACCATATCGCGTTTACGTTGCCCAGTATGGCTTCAGCCAACTGTCATCTCATTAGAGGTGAATTTTTATATTTCTTGCCAGGTCGCCGCTAGTCCTGTTAAAGCCATGCAGCCACTTACCCTCGGTCCCAGCCATATTTACGTTAAAAGGAATAATGTATTGTTCTGTTCTTATCCCTTTCTGCACTGAAGCTCGGCGTTCTTTTGTTAAGTGAGGTTTTCCAATGCCATTAACCACCTGCTCGGTTCGTCTCCAAAATGCGTTTCACTTTAACTTATTTATGCATGCCTCTGTCCTTATATTGGTAGATATTGTTTTGTTAGTTTTCGGTACATGAGATTACTGCAATTGCTTTCTGTTGATAATGTAGTTTTCTGAGGATCACATAATGTATTGTACTGTCGTTATGAACCGAGCTCATGTAAGGTCCATAAAATCCGGTCGCCTTACACAATTGTATGGCTGTTGGCGCACTGTGTTCGTTAGATTGTAGATGGAGGGAGGAATATGGACCCACTCGCCTTCCACTAATATATGGCCACTGAATGCTGGAAGCATATGCACCTGCCACAGTATCTTGACCTTTTCGTGTACCGGTATTTCGCATCAAGGTATCGTCTGAGTTAGCCGGCCCTCATGGCATTCTAACCAAGGCCCATTTTGAGGTGTATTGTTTTACATTTTATTTTATTTATGTGGTCCAGTTGGTCCTGTTTTAAAAAATTTAAAAAAAGAGACGTGGTTAACGTTGCATGATATGAGTATAGAGTCACGGGTTAGGGTACACCCCATGCCAAAAATTTCTAAACCGTGTTACAAAATAAATAAATAAAAATTGTAGCAAGCACCCGACTAACTCCGACTTCCGGTTTATTCTTTTTGAGTAGCAACTGAATTAGTGGGAAGAAAAAAATCGGTTGAACGTACGGCTAGAATCTGAAAGTTGAAAAAAAAAGCGGTAATGTGCGTGGCTGGACATCAGAGCCCACGGGCGTCGGGCCAACAATTTTATGGTCTTCGTTTTAACCTGGTGTTCACCTTTCAACAATGTGAGGAGAAGCCAGAAACAACACGTGGTTCTGATTTCATGTTAACTGGTAGGTCCGCTTTCCCCGCCTGGATAACTGTGGTAGGTTAGGGATACACAAGTCTGCAAAGTGGTGTCCAGTAGAAAGAAATGCATGAGGCCTTTGCGCCACACGAAATTATTATTGTTATTATTATTATTATTATTATCTATACATAACTAAGTTTGCACGGAACGCTTAGAGCGTAAGTCCTATTCTCACTTGCTCGATTTTGTTTCATCCAATTATTCTTAGGAATGACAAAACTGAGTCCTAAATTATTATCGATATTAAAGCTCACGGTCACACAGCGAACCACTATTTTTCACTGAAAACGATTCAAAATCTACTCTCAGAAACCCTCAGTACATTGATAATTCTAATGTAACTTTGTATTTAAAGGTCGACCACCGATAAGAAATCACATTCACGCAAACAGCATTCTATTCACTCAAAAACACAGTGGCCACTCAGTATGTTATGGCAGTGGTGGGCTACTGAGGGTCAGTTGTGACGACGGTGTCGCAGCTTGCTATTACACACACACTTCGAGACCCTATGTGTATTCTAATACCGTGGATGTAAGACTTCTCCCTGAGACCATAGATACAGAAAGACCGCACATGGCCCTATATCTAGCGTGTTAAGATTTGAAACCATGTCACGTGACGAAGGACAAAAATCTGAGTTCCTGTCATTATGCACTACGCACAGTTACAGTTTTTCTCATTTACAGCTGAAAGCTGTTTTATTAGTTTCACAGATATAGCAGTACAATTAACCTAATTTCTCCGTGGAATGTTTGACTTTGTTGATGGAGCCACAACCACACCTCTGCTTGCACCGCTTCATCACTGTCAAAGTGAAGTCTTCGAAGGTATTCTTTAAGTCTTGGAAACAGATTATAATCGGATGGGGCCAATTCGGGACAGTATGGAGAATGTTCGATGACAGTGAACCCAAGGCGTCAGATTGTTGCAGACGTAGCAGCCCTTGTGTGTGGTCTGACATTGCCATCCCACAGGAGAGGATTCTCCATGAGTGGACGAACTCTTCGAATTCGAAACTCGAATACAGCAAGCTGTTTCTCACGCGCCGACATGGTTATGTCATACACCGCTATGTTACACACTACAATTCGGAGCTCTCTAGCGGCTGAGAGCAGTAAATATGTAAACACGGAGAAAGAAGAAAGATGTAGAATCTTAATAACGTTTGTTTTATTCAAAAGGCTTTAAACGTTTTCACATAAACAGTTCGGAGGCATTACTTTTCAGCATGCCCTCGTATATTTGAAAACATGTATTATACAAAACTCTTGTAGTACGTTAGATATTAACATTCTGTCGTTTCAAAATCTTAGTCATTCATCGAGTTTTGGATTTAAAGACAAAAGTATAAATACAAGATAGATACAAGATGTTCGTAATATATACACACAAATAAATACTCTCATATACCGGGTGATCAAAAAGTCAGTATAAATTTGAAAACTGAATAAGTCACGGAATAATGTAGATAGAGAGGTACAAATTGACACACATGCTTGGAATGGCATGGGGTTTTATTAGAACCAAAAAAAATACAAAAGTTCAAAAAATGTCCGACAGATGGCGCTTCATCAGATCAGAATAGCAATAATGAGCTTAAGAAAAAAATGGTTCAAATGGCTCTGAGCACTATGGGACTCAACATCTGTGGTCATAAGTCCCCTAGAACTTAGAACTACTTAAACCTAACTAACCTAAGGACATCACACACATCCATGCCCGAGGCAGGATTCGAACCTGCGACCGTAGCGGTCACGCGGTTCCAGACTGAAACGCCTTTAACCGCACGGCCACACCGGCCGGCAATGAGCTTAAGAAAGTAAGACAAAGCAAAGATGATGTCCTTTACAGGAAATGCTCAATATGTCCACCATCATTCCTCAACAATAGCTGTAGTCGAGGAATAATGTTGTGAACAGCACTGTAAAGCATGCCCGGAGTTACGGTGAGGCATTGGCGTCCGATGTTGTCTTTCAGCATCCCTAGAGATGTCCGTCGATCACGATACACTTGCGACTTCAGGTAACCCCAAAGCCAATAATCGCACGGACTGAGGTCTGGGGACCTGGGAGGCCAAGCATGACGAAAGTGGCAGCTGAGCACACGATCATCACCAAACGACGCGCGCAAGAGATCTTTCACGCGTGTAGCAATATAGGGTATAACGCCATCCTCCATAAACATCCTACGTTCTAACAGGTGTTTATCAGCCAGCCTGGGGATGATGCGATTCTGTAACATATCGGCGTACCTCTCATCCGTCACGGTAGCAGTTACAAAACCAGAATCACGCATTTCCTCGAAGAAAAAAAGCCCGATAATGGTAGATGTGGTAAGTCCAACCCATACCGTGACTTTCTCGTCGTGCAATGGAGCTTCCACGACAGTTCTAGGATTTTCGGTAGCCCAAATTCTGCAGTTGTGGGCGTTGACAGACCCTCGGAGCGTGAAATGAGCTTCGTCGGTCCACAACACGTTATTCAACAAATCGTCATCTTCAGCCATCTTTTGAAACGCCCACGCCGCAAATGCTCTCCGCTTCACTAAATCGCCAAGTAACAGTTCATGATGCCGATGGATTCTGTACGGATAGCATCGGAGGGTACGCCTAAGTGCCAACCAAACAGTGGTGTATGGAATGACGGTGCGACGTGCGACAGCACGAGCGCTGATTTCCCCATGCATAGACGAACCCGCTACAGTCTCCACTTCGTCCTGAACTGTCTCAGCAGCATTACGCCTTGTGCTCGGTCGGCCACTACGGGGTCTATCGTCTAAACAACCCGTGGCGTCGAACTTCGAAATCATTCTCGCCACAGCTGCATTTGTCAACGGATCTTTACTCGTTCGAATCCCCTTCCTATGGCGATAGGATCGTAACGCTGAACTAGCACATTCTCCATTCTGATAATACAGCTTCACTAAGAGCGCCTCTTCAGGAAAGTCAACATGCTGCGACTGCTGGCGCATCTGATTCTCTTTCTCATTACAGCTCCTTTTATACGCGATTGCCATGCGCAGTCACTGAGGTTTTGCTGTCCAGCACCATCTGTCAGACATTTTGTGAACTTTGATTTTTTTTGTTCTAATAAAACCCCATGTCATTCCAAGCATGTGTGTCAATTTTTACCTCTCTATCTACATTATTCCGTGGTTTATTAAGTTTTCAAATTTATACTGACTTTTTGATCAATCTGTAGAAGACCATTGGTATCTAGTTGGTAATGGTATCACTCCTTACTTCAGCGTGTAAATTCATGGTCTTTATGTTGCAAAATGTGTTCACAATTTTTTTTCCTACTTTTGAAATAAATTTATCTATGGAACTAAATATTGATGTCTCCTTTCACGTATCTTTCGGTGTAGCCAAATGCTGCACAACATTTCACCGTTTTAGTGGAGACTTCTTTACTGAAAATGCTGTATTTGAGAGAACCTGAGCAGTACTCCAGAAGTTGTCGGCAAATGGATGCTGCCAGTAGTCAGCTGATCGAGATGTTGGTTTCAGAATAATGACGTCATACGCGGATCTTATCATGTATGGTGTAAGCGTTCTCCCACATATCGGACCATCAGCGGCTGTTGCGTTGATAACGCAGGGTGCAGAGCGCAGGCCAGGCAGAGAACGCAACGGGCGCTCGGCGCGTTAGCTTTTTTACGACTCCGGCCTCCTTTCTGCGGAGCGCAACACGTGCTCCCGTGCTGCGGCAAACACTGCAACCAGTCGTAAATATTACGACCCTCAAATAATGAACAACTCGTTCCTCTGCAGCCAGCAGAATTTCCGCTGCAAACAACGTTAATAGGCATGAAGCACACGGCCTAATGGGAAATTCGCGTCCCGCTTCTGTGGTACAGACTCACAATTTTACGGCCTCTCTTGCTGTGAAAACATGTTACCCACCTGGCTCGGCCGTAAATTTTACTTCCCTTAAGCAAATAAGAAGCTGACCTATTGATTGCATGCTGCCCTCATACACCGATAACACATTTCTTACGACGACTCACTACTTAACAACCGATTTGATTTTCACCAAGCTGTGCAGCCATCCACAATAAGATCTTTTGTGGTTCTCCCGAAACTAATTCGAAAAGTTGCTGGGATGCTTCCTTTGAATACAGCACGGAGATCTTTGAAAATCGTGAGCTGATGTAATTAATGAAATGTGCAATAGAATATCTGCCAAAAATGATACATGTAGATTCGAGGGATGGTTACGTCATAATGGCCAAATGTAGGGAACTAACAACTCTTTTGTTGGCATATCAAGTGGTGGCTGCTAATGTCCCGTCTCAATGAAACTTCATAATCATTTTAAATTTCACTTCTTTCCCATGTTTGCTGTCCGTAGGTTAAATACTTAGTGGTAGGGAATTTCGGTTAATTATTAATAGTTGCTTTTCATTTACGGACTTGTGTGTGACACCCAAAGACAGTGAACTGTTAGTGTTTGTAAATGAGAAAATCGTGAAGCTATTATGAGAAAGTATTTAATTAATGTCATGCATAATACTATGAAATCAGTTTAGCATCACAATTAACTTTTTTTGTGAAATCATGAATTTTATTATTTGATCAGTGCTAACCACCTCTAATGTAACAATAGTACCAGTGAAACTAAATGGTAAATCTAAAATAAAACCTGTGCTGACATGTTAAATGAAGCTCTCTGGGTAAGTAATATTACACTGTCTTTACAGTTATTCTCCGAGATAACGAAGAATTAAAGAATTTCTTTAAATAGGCATTAATGTGGAGACTTACAGCTAGGAGAAAAAGCTACTTAATAAGTAATATAAAGTTATAATTACACACATCAAAAAAGTTTTGCACCACCCCGGTTCCCAGAACTTCAGAAGACAGACGTTGACTGTGGATATTGTATCACAGACATAGTCCCTTTGACTGTTCAGAGATGTCACTAAACCCGTCCAAAGATGTAAACAACCATGCATGAACAGCGCCTATTAGACGGAGGGGGTCCGACAGCCGATCAGTTCCAGTCATTCCACCAGGAAGGAGGTACACGACTCGTCTTGTCTGTAATTCAACCATGCCTTGACGGTCAATACCGCGGTTCGACCGCGTCGCATTGTTACTTTGTGCCAGGAAGGGCTCTCAACGAGGGAAGTGTCCAGGTCTCTCGGAGTGAACCGAAGCGATGTTGTTCGGACATGGAGGAGATACAGAGAGACAGGAACTGTCGATGACATGCCTCGCTCAGGCCGTCCAAGGGCTACTACTGCAGTGGGTGACCGCTACCTACGGATTATGGCTCGAAGGAACCCTGACAGCAACGCCACCATGTTGAATAATGCTTTTCATGCAGCCACAGGACGTCGTGTTACGACTCGATCTGTGCGCAACAGGCTGCCTGATGCGCAACTTCACTCCCGACGTCCATGGCGAGGTCCATCTTTGCAACCACGACACCATGCAGCGCAGTACAGATGGGCCCAACGACATGCCGAATCGACCGCACTGGATTGGCATCACGTTCTCTTCACCGATGAGTGTCGCATATGCCTTCAACCAGACAATCGTCGGAGACGTGTTTGGAGGCAACCCGGTCAGGCTGAACGCCTTAGACACACTGTCCAGCGAGTGCAGCAAGGTGGAGGTTCCCTGCTGTTTTGGGGTGGCATTATATGGGGCTGACGTACGCATCTGATGGTCATGGAAGACGCCGTAACGGCTGTACGATAGGTGAATGCCATCCACTGACCGATAGTGCAACCATATTGGCAGCATTTTGGCGAGACATTTGTCTTCATGGACGGCGATTCGCGCTCCCCATCGTGCAAATCTTGTGAATGACTTCCTTCAGGGTAACGACATCGCTCGACTAGAGTGGCCAGCATGTTCTCCAGACATGAGCCCTATCGAACATGCCTGGGATAGATTGAAAAGAGCTCTTTATGGACGGCGTGACTCACCAACCACTCTGTGGGATGCACGCCGAAACGCCGTTGAGGAGTGAGACAATGTGGACCAGCATGCGTCAATGCAAAAGGACGTGCTACTGGGTATTAGAGGTACCGGTGTGTACAGCAATCTGGACCACAACCTCTGATAGTCTCGTTTATGGTGATACAACATGCAGTATGTGGTTTTCATGAGCAATAAAGAGTGCGGAAATGTTGTTTATGTGATATCTATTCCAATTTTCTGTACAGGTTCCGGAACTCTTGGAACAAGGTGATGCAAAACTTTTTTTATGTGTGAAGAGGCAAGTCACATGTGTTTCTTTGGGAACACAGGTATGAAGCAATGACAAGCATTTAAGTAGGCTATCTACATTGTTGCATAACTTGGCAGATATTTATGAAACTCTTTCGAGAAGTTTAGGGGTCATGTGTATCGCGTATTGTTTGAAATGTGATTTGAGTTGAAATGAGGTTAATTTTAATTTGGGTGTAACAGGCATAAATGCAGATATTTCTATTGGTAACTGAGGATGGTGTACTAAACAACATAACATTAGTATTTAAGTTATTTGCAGACTAATAATTATAGCTATTAGAAATAGAATGTTTTTAGGTTGGGTAGTACCTCCCAGTACCCGTGGCCATAACAAGCCATTAGTGCTTGTTTCCGCTGGGCAGTAGGACAGGTGTTGCAGTACGGTGCGTGGAGGCAAAATGGTTAGCCTACACCGACAAGCGTAGCCCAGATCTGATAGTAAAGTTTGTGACGTGTTTGTGGGAAGACTGTTCGACAAGAGAAGAAACGAGCAACACATTGAGGTGTGTACATATTAAGGTACCACAAATACAAATATCTGATTTATACTTGTTACACCCTCTATAAGACATGAGTTACTTAATAAATTCGCCATCACAATGATGATAAAAAATTAAACGTAAAAATCATTGATTTTGAATATTACTAAACATTTTCAGCTGTTAATGGCTGCAATCAAAGAAAGCTACGGCTTTCCGGCACTTCGTTAAACGTTCATAGTGCATACAGTTTCCATTTCCATGTCGCTCATTCCTAAAAATATTCCCTCAAAAATAAATCAAAATTACTAAATGGTAGTACGACGTTATTTAGATGCATAACAAAAGATTATTTACGAGTTTTACTTATAAAAGTAGGAACAGCTGAATGATGAGACATTGATATTGCGTCACTATTATGAAGAATCAAGAAAGTATTATAAGAAAGAGTAACAATAATAAAAATAATAATGACGACGACGATGACGACTTACGTCTGGTTGTTGTGGTGAAGTGTACTTCTAATTTTATTCTTGTGTATATATTAGTAGTAATGGTTTGGATGCGAAACTGAGGACTAAATTCTGCCAGGAATGCACACCGAGAGAATAATAAAGAGAGTCCAGGGTCAAGAAAATCTATCAATAATCCGTAGAACAGTAATCCAAAACGTACTCCAATCGAAATCCAATAACCAGTCATGTCCCGAAAGAACGCGTGAGCGAGGTAAATATGGTTCAAATGGCTCTGAGCACTATGGGACTTAACATCTTAGGTCATCAGTCCCCTAGAACTTAGAACTACTTAAACCTAACTAACCTAAGGACATCACACACATCGATGCCCGAGGCAGGATTCGAACCTGCGACCGTAGCAGTCGCGCGGCTCCGGACTGAGCGCCTAGAACCGCGAGACCACCGCGGCCGGCAGCGAGGTAAATGCTTCAGCACACTGTATTTGGAAGTGTGTTGCAGCAGCCCGGCAGCTAGGTTTTATATCAAGCTAGCCGTCCTCAGCAAGGTTCGAGAGACGGCCCGCTGTCACCCGTTAGTGGCCTCCGGAGGTGTTTGTGGCGGACATTCCACGGTATCGGCCTCGCTGTCGGATGAGAGACATATAGCAGGAAGTCTATGGATACTGTTTTTGTTTATTTTGCATATTAACGACCCGGCTGATAATGTTAAGACTGAGCTAACACCTTTTGCATATGACGCAGTTATCTATAATGAAGTAATGTCTGAAATGAGTTGCACAGATATCCAAGTAGATCGTGATAAGATTTGTAAATGTTGCAAATATTGGAAATTTATTTTAAACGTAGATAAATTTAAAATTTTGCGCTTCACAAAGTCAATGAATTACAATTGGAATATGTCAGTTCATACAAATACCTGGGGGTAGCGATTTGTATGGATATGTAACAAAACGTTCACATTGGCTCAGTCGTAGATAAAGCATTGAAGGATACTGGAAAAACACAGTCAGCCTATAAAGGTGACTGCTTGCGCAACATGTGCGTAAAATCTTAGAATATGGCTCTAGGATGAAGATAGTTCCATATAGTAATAAGAGATAACATTAAATGAATTCAAAGAAGAGCAGCACGAATTGTAACAGGTTTGTTTGACTAACGAGGGAGTTTCACGACAATTCTGAAAAACCTAAATTGAAAGATGCTTGAACATGGATGTAAAGTGTCTTGCGATACATCTACATCTACATGGCTACTCTGCAATTCACACTTAAGTGCTTGGCAGAGGGTTCATCGAACCATTTTCATACTGCTTCTCTACCATTCCACTCTCGAATGACGCGTGCGGATAAGGAACACCTAAAACTTTCCGTTCGAGCTCTGATTTCTCTTATTTTATTATGATGATCATTTCTCCTTACGTAGATAGGTGTCAACAAAATATTTACGCATTCGGAAGAGAAAGTTGGTGATTGAATTTTCTTAAATAGATCTCCCCGCAAAGAAAACCGCCTTTGTTTCAGTGACTGCCACCCCAACTCGTGTATCATATCAGTGACACTCTCACCCCCCCCCCCCCCTTTAAATTGCGCGATAACATGAAACGAGCTGCCCTTATTTGCACATTTTCGATGACCTCCGTCAATCCTACCTGATAAGGATCCCAATATTCCAGCAAAGGACGGACAAGTGTAATGTAGGCTGCCTCTTTAGTGGGTTTGTCGCATCTTCTAAGCGTTCTGCCAACAAAGCGCAGTCTTTGTTTCGTCTTCCCCACAATATTATATATGTGGTCTTTCCAGTTTAAGTTACTCGTAATTCCGAGGTATTTAGTCGAATTGACAGCCCTTAGATTTGTGAGATTTATCGTATACCCAAAGTTTATCGGATTTCTTTTAGTACCCATGTGGATGACCTCTCACTTTTCTTTGTTTAGTGCTGATTGCCACTTTTTGCACCATACAGAAATTCTCTCTAGATCATTTTGCAATTGGAACTGATCGTCTGATGATCTTACTAGACGGTAAATTACAGCGTCATCTGCAAACAATCTAAGGGGGCTGCTCAGATTATCACTTAGATCATTTGTATAAATCAGGAACAGCAGAGGGCCTATGACACTACCTACCGGAACGCCAGATATCACTTCTGTTCTACTCGGTGATTTACCGTCTATCACTACGAAATGTGACCTCTCTGAGAGGAAATCACGAATCCAGTCACACCACTGAGACGATACTCCATATGCACGCAATTTGATTAATATTCGCTTGTGAGGAACGGTATCAAAAACCTTCTGGAAATCTAGGAACATGGAATCGATCTGAGATCCCTTGTCGACAGCACTCGTTACTTCATGGGAATAAAGAGCTAGCTGTGTTGCACAAGAACGATATTTTCTAAATCCATGTTGGTTATGTATCAATAAGACATTTTCTTCAAGGTGATTCATAATGTTCGAGTACAGTATATGGTCCACAATCCTACTGAAAATTGAGGTCAGTGATATGGGTCTGTAATTCAATGGATTACTCCTATTTCCCTTTTTGAATATTGGTGTGACCTGTGCAACTTTCCAGTCTTTAGGAACAGACCTTTCGTCCAGTGAGCGGTTGTATGTGATTGCTAAGAAAGGCTCTATTGTGTCTGCATAGTCTGAGAGGAACTTGATCGGTATACCATCTGGACCGGAAGACTTGCCTTTCTTAAGTGATTTGAGTTGTTTCGCAACGCCTAAGATATCTACTTTTATGTCACTCATGCTGACAGCTGTTCTGGTTTCGAATTCTGGAATATTTACTTCACCTTCTTTCGTGAAGGAATTACAGAAAACTTTTTTTAGTAACTCCGCTTTAGTGGCACCATCATCGGTAACATTTCCATCGCTATCGCGAGTTACGGTATTGACTGTTTTTTGCCACTGGTGTACTTTACATACGACCAGAATCTCTTTGGGTTTTCTACCATATTTTGAGACAATTTTTAATTGCGGAAACTATTAAAAGCATCTCGCATTGACGTCCGCACAAGATTTCGAGGTTCCGTGAAACTTAGCCAGTGTTGGGAATTTTACGTTCTTCTGAATTTGGCATGCTTTTTTCGTTGTTTCTGCAACAGTGTTCTGGCGTGTTTTGTGTACCATGGTGGATCAGTCCCGTCTCCTACTAACTTATGCGGTATGAATCTATCTATTGCTGTCGATACTGTACCTTCGAATTTGAGCCATATCTGGTCTACACTTACATAATTAGCGTGGAAGACATGGAGACTCTCTCTTAGGAAGGCATTAAACGAATTTTTATCTCCTGTTTTAAATAGATATATTTTGCGTTTATTTGTAGTGGTTTTGGTTGATATGGTTTTGAGCCTACCTACAATGACCTTGTGTTCACTCATACCTGTATCCGTCATGACGCTCTTTATTAGATCAGGATTATTTGTGGCTAAGAGGTCAAGTGTGTTTTCGCAACCATTTACAATTCGCGTGGGCTCATGAACCAATTGTCCAAAGTAATTCGCAGAGAAAGCATTTAGTACAATTTCGGAAGATGTTTTCTGTCTACCACCGACTTTGAATATCTAATTTCGCCAACAAATCGAGGGTAGATTGAAGTCTTCACCAATTATAACTGCATGAGTGGGGTACTTATTTGTAATGGGATCCAAGTTTTCTTTGAAGTGTTTAGCTATTATATCATCTAAGTTGGGGGGTCGGTAGAAGGAGCCAGTTATTATTTACCCATAGTAATTCGCAAGAATTACACTACTGGTCATTAAAATTGCTGCACCAAGAAGAAATGCAGATGGTAAATGGGTATTCATTGAACAAATATATTATACTAGAACTAACATGTGATTACATTTTCACGTGGTTTGGGTGCATAGATCCTGAGAAATCAATACCCAGAACAACCACCTCTGGCCGTAATAACGGCCTTGATACGCATGGGCATTGAGTCAAACAGAGCTTGGATGGCGCGTACAGGTAC
The DNA here is from genome assembly GCF_021461395.2 of Schistocerca americana. Taxonomy (NCBI): domain Eukaryota; kingdom Metazoa; phylum Arthropoda; class Insecta; order Orthoptera; family Acrididae; genus Schistocerca; species Schistocerca americana. The sequence goes on from NC_060130.1 coordinate 356,456,058, forward strand.
AGCTGCCCATGCAGCTTCAACAGGATACCACAGTTCATCAAGAGTAATGACTAGCGTATTGTGACGAGCCAGTTGCTCGGCCACCATTGACCAGATGGAGAGATCTGGAGAATGTGCTGGCCAGGGCAGTAGTCGAACATTTTTGTATCCAGAAAGGCCCGTACAGGACCTGCAACATGCGGTCGTGCATTATCCTGCTGAAATGTAGGATTTCGCAGGTATCGAATGAAGGGTAGAGCCACGGGTCGTAACACATCTGAAAAGCAACGTCCACTGTTCAAAGTGCCGTCAGTGCGAACAAGAGGCGACCGAGACGTGTAACCAATGGCACCCCATACCACCACGCCGGGTGATACGCCAGTATGGCGATGACAAATACACGCTTCCAATGTACGTTCACCGCGATGTAGCCAAACACGGATGCAACCATCATGATGCTGTAAACAGAAGCTGGATTCATACGAAAAAATTACGTTTTGCCATTCGTGCACCTAGGTTTGTCGTTGAGTACACCATCGCAGGCGCTCCTGTCTGTGATGCAGCGTCATGGGTAACCGCAGCCATGGTCTCCGAGCTGATAGTCCATACTGCTGCAAATGTCGTCGAACTGTTCGTGCAGATGGTTGTTGTCTTGCAAACGTCCCCATCTGTTGACTCAGGGATCGAGACGTGGCTGCGCGATCCATTACAGTCATGCGGATAAGATGCCTGTCACCTCGACTGCTAGTGATACGAGGCCAATGGGATCCAGCACGGCGTTCCGTATTACCCTCCTGAACCCACCGATTCCATATGCTGCTAACAGTCATTGGATCTCGACCAACGCGAGAAGCAATGTAGCGATATGATAAATCGCAATCGCGATAGGCTACAATCCGACCTTTATCGACGTCGGAAACGTGATGGTACGCATTTCTCCTCCTTACACGAGGCATTACAACAATGTTTCCCCAGGCAACGCCGGTCAACTGCTGTTTGTGTATGAGAAATCGGTTGGAAACTTTCCTCGTGTCAGCACGTTGTAGGTGTCGCTACAGGCGCCAATCTTGTGTGAATGCTCTGAAAAGCTAATCATTTGCATATCACACCATCTTCTTCCTGTCGGTTAAATTTCGCGCCTGTAGCACGTCATCTTCGTGGTGTAGTAATTTTAATGGCCCGTAGTGTATAACCTTTACCCATAGGAATTCGCAGGAATTACTACTTACAAAATTTCAGGAACCAGCAGTAAGTGAAGAATCTACAAAAATTCTTGAGCCTCCTACGTATCACTGCCATATGGAACGCAAAGACAAGATTAGACTAATTACAGAATGCTCAGGGGCATTTAAGCAGTCATTCCTCCAATACTCCATACGTGGTTGAAACTCGAAAAATTCTAACATATACTACCTATGCCATGCCCTTCACAGTAGTTTGCAAAATATGTACACTTTAAGACAAAGAAAGAAGAAAAAGAACGCACAAGGAAGGAATTATCTGAATGCGTCGGTAATCAGTAGATGTGACGTAAATGTACAGATAAACAAATGACTACAGTTTCAGAAAAATCGGATGATTTATTCGTGGGAAAGAGTTTCACAAATTGAGCACGTCAATAACGCACTGGTTTAGCTCTGGTCCTTATGCGAGCAATTATTCGGCTTGGCATTGATCGATTGAGTTGTTGGATGTCGTGCCAAATTCCAGTTGGTGGTTAACGTGTCAAAATGCCGGAGGGACCTGCCCGTAATGCTCCAAACATTCTCAATCTGAGAGAGATCCGGCGAACTTGCTGGCCAAAGCCTGGTTTGGCAAGCAAGAACACAAGAAGTGAAAACTCTCCCCGTGTGCGGACGGGCATTATCTTGATGAAATGAAAGCCCAGAATGGCTTGCCATGAAAGGCAATAAAACGGGGAGTAAAATGTCTTCGACGTACCGCTGTAGTGAATGATGTCGCGGATGACAACCAAAGGGTCCTTCTATGAAAAGAAATACCACTGTTAGTTGTTGGGCCGTATGGCGGGCGAAAGTCAGACTGGCACCCCATCTCTGTCCAGGACGCCTCCAGATACGTCTTCACTGGTCACTGGGGCTCAGTTCGAAGCGGAACTCATTACTGAAAACTACCACCACAGCCAATGAGATTCCAGCCGAAGACGTGTCAGCGGTGGGATACCTGACTGTCGCACGCCGACAATCAGGAGCTATGGTCTGGGGTGCCATTTCTTTCCATAGGAGGACTCCCTTGGTTGTCATCCGCGACACTCTTAGAGCATTGCTGTACGTCGACGACATTTTACGCTCCGTTTTGTTGCCCTTCATGGCAAGCCATCCTAGGCCTACTTTTCTCTAAAATATTGCCCGCCAGCACACGGCGAGGCTTCCTATTGCTTGTCTTCATGCTTGGAAAACCCTACCTCGGCCAGGAAAGTCTCTGGATTTCTCCCCAACTGCGAACTTTTGGTGCATTATAGACAGGGCCCTCCAATCATCTCGGGATGTTGACGATCTAACGAGTCAATTGGAGAAAATTTGGCACTATATCCCTCAGGAGGACATCCGATAACTGTATCAATCAATGACAAGCCGAATAACTGTTTGCGTAAGGCCCAGAGGTGGACCGGCTCGTTATTGACTTGCTCAGTTTACGAAGCTTTTTCTCTTCAATAAATCACCCAATTTTTCTGACATTGTATTCACTTGCTTGTCTTTACATATACATCACATCTGATGATTTTCGTCCCTTTCTGATAATTCCTTGATTGTGTGTCGTTTTCTTTACCTGTGTATGTAGATAGTATTACATTTTTTTCTGTCATTCACTCTGCGTCTTCTGGACACAGGCACATTACTGATGTATCAGGCTTTCGACCACATTATGTACCATGTGAGAGCATCTCACAATTTTACTGATCCATTTCCTTGGTGTACGCAACTTTTGAGGACATGCATTCAACTTCCCGCCTGCCCATCCAAATTTAGGGTTTAGTTCCTTTCCTTAAATAGCTGACGGCAAATGTCGGGTGGTTCTTTTGGAAAGGAAACGGCCCGTTTACTTCCTCGTCCTTCCCCAATCTGACGTAGTGCACAGTCTCTATCCATTTCACTGTAGATGGGACAAAAAAAAAAAAATGGTTCAAACAGCTCTGAGTACTATGGGACTTAACTTCTGCGGTCATCAGTCCCCTAGAACTTAGAACTACTTAAACCTAACTAACCTAAGGACATCACACACATCCATGCCCGAGGCAGGATTCGAACCTGCGACCGTAGTGGTAGCGCGGTTCCAGACTGTAGCGCCTAGAACCGCTCGGCCACTTCGGCAGGCCTGTAGATGGGACATTAACCGCTAATATTGCTTACAACTTTCCACCCAGGACAGTATTAAACCTTCTCTTCGAGGTCATAACGCATTCGAATGGGCTTTATTTTTGCAAAACTAAGAACCATTTCAACTCCACGTCTCATTTCGGATGAAATGCACTATTGAAAATACTCGCCAGTGAAAAGAGCGGTCGTCTTTAATCGAAATGTCAGAAAGGGAAAATAAACAGTAGTAATAGTGTTTTCATGGCCTTCCTGCCGCCCATCACAACTGAATCGATATCTGGCCTTCGTAATTGGAGGGGAATCTGCTAGGCGTTAGAGGGCGTCGCAAACGTGACGGAGCTGAAATGATGGAGCTTAATGCAGCAGAACACAGGGAAGCGACTGTCGCAAACCGCCCTCTGCTTACGCAGAAAAATTCACCAATTCTCGACAAACGGCATGATGACCAACTTGTTACGTACTCATGCAAGCGAAGCTTGTAGACGTCGCCTGTGAAACAGAACGGATACAATATACAGGGTGAGTCACTAACTATTGCCACTTAGTATAACTGAGAAAGTGTGATAGGAGCTGACAAGTTTGTGGGACAAATGTTGCAGGGGACAACGGGGGCCATAATATGATGTTGGGTTTTTGTTGCTAGGTGGGGTCATTTACATTTTTCCACTGTGCGAATTCTGCATTACCTCCCCAGCTATAAAATTCATTTGGTGGTGGAAAGTATAGTGACTATGTTAGAAAACTGTATTCATTTTGCCAGATATTAACACTTCTTCACAGATACAGTGAGTTACCGAATTAAAAAAAAAGTACACATAGAAATTACATGTTGTCCTCAGTTTCTTTAACTGCCCGTAACATTTATTGCTACTTACAGAATCATTGACATTTTAGTGAGATTGCTTATCATTACTTTACAGGATCAAAGGTTAATATTTTGCAGTATGTCTTTCAAAGTTCTCTGACATTTGCAAATATCACTTAAGTCATCCTCAGTAAGAACACAGCTCTCCAACTTTAAGCAACATATTTTGTGCAAGACAAAGTTGATGTGAATCACCTATGAAACTACCTGAATACAATTCTAATTTTGCTTTCAGCATGAACCAAGCAAGGCCAGTCGCCATAACAATAGTTTCAGTGGGAATTGTCAACATTCCAACTTTCCACAGTTATGAAATAGTTTAGGATGGATATTTCAACTTAAGATAGTAACCAAGAGGTGCAAATCTCACAGTCTTTTAGAAAAAGCTCCCTCTTTACAGCATAAAGAGAAATGTACATCAGCAGTGGCAGGAAATTTTCTGGTTTCTGTGATGTTTCAAAATTCTCCTGTAACACTGCAGAATATTCGTGAATATTCATACAGTTATCAAATATTCCAGAGCATGAAAGCAATGTACGGAGAGGAATATTTATATTAAAAAAAATTTGTAGCACCATACCTTTGAATCTTAATTTCTTTTCACTATCAAGTATCTGACTAACTTACACAATAATTTGCTCCACCCATTTGACAGTAACAAATAAATACACCTTCCAGATTGTCATTTTCAAACTTGCTCAGTAATATATTATGGTTCAAAATGGCTCTGAGCACTATGCGACTGAACTTCTGAGGTCATCAGTCGCCTAGAACTTAAAACTAATTAAACCTAACTAACCTAAGGACATCACACACATCCATGCCCGAGGTAGGATTCGAGCCTGCGACCGTAGCGGTCGCTCTGTTCCAGACTGTAGCGCCTAGAACAGCACGGCCACTCCGGCCATCAGTAATATATTATCTGGTTTATAATGTTCAAATCCCCCCCCCATGAACCATGGACCTTGCCGTTGGTGGGGAGGCTTGCGTGCCTCAGCGATACAGATAGCCGTACCGTAGGTGCAACCACAACGGAGGGGTATCTGTTGAGAGGCCAGACAAACGTGTGGTTCCTGAAGAGGGGCAGCAGCCTTTTCAGTAGTTGCAAGGGCAACAGTCTGGATGATTGACTGATCTGGCCTTGTAACAATAACCAAAACGGCCTTGCTGTGCTGGTACTGCGAACGGCTGAAAGCAAGGGGAAACTACAGCCGTAATTTTTCCCGAGGGCATGCAGCTTTACTGTATGATTACATGATGATGGCGTCCTCTTGGGTAAAATATTCCGGAGGTAAAATAGTCCCCCATTCGGATCTCCGGGCGGGGACTACTCAAGAGGATGTCGTTATCAGGAGAAAGAAAACTGGCGTTCTACGGATCGGAGCGTGGAATGTCAGATCCCTTAATCGGGCAGGTAGGTTAGAAAATTTAAAAAGGGAAATGGATAGGTTGAAGTTAGATATAGTGGGAATTAGTGAAGTTCGGTGGCAGGAGGAACAAGACTTCTGGTCAGGTGACTACAGGGTTATAAACACAAAATCAAATAGGGGTAATGCAGGAGTAGGTTTAATAATGAATAGGAAAATAGGAATGCGGGTAAGCTACTACAAACAGCATAGTGAACGCATTATTGTGGCCAAGATAGATACGAAGCCCACGCCTACTACAGTAGTACAAGTTTATATGCCAACTAGCTCTGCAGATGACGAAGAAATTGAAGAAACGTATGATGAAATAAAAGAAATTATTCAGATTGTGAAGGGAGACGAAAATTTAATAGTCATGGGTGACTGGAATTCGAGTGTAGGAAAAGGGAGAGAAGGAAACATAGTAGGTGAATATGGATTGGGGGACAGAAATGAAAGAGGAAGCCGCCTGGTCGAATTTTGCACAGAGCACAACATAATCATAACTAACACTTGGTTTAAGAATCATGAAAGAAGGTTGTATACATGGAAGAACCCTGGAGATACTAAAAGGTATCAGATAGATTATATAATGGTAAGACAGAGATTTAGGAACCAGGTTTTAAATTGTAAGACATTTCCAGGGGCAGATGTGGACTCTGACCACAATCTATTGGTTATGACCTGTAGATTAAAACTGAAGAAACTGCAAAAAGGTGGGAATTTAAGGAGATGGGACCTGGATAAACTAAAAGAACCAGAGGTTGTACAGAGATTCAGGGAGAGCATAAGGGAGCAATTGACAGGAATGGGGGAAATAAATACAGTAGAAGAAGAATGGGTAGCTTTGAGGGATGAAGTAGTGATGGCAGCAGAGGATCAAGTAGGTAAAAAGACGAGGGCTAGTAGAAATCCTTGGGTAACAGAAGAAATATTGAATTTAATTGATGAAAGGAGAAAATATAAAAATGCAGTAAGTGAAACAGGCCAAAAGGAATACAAACGTCTCAAAAATGAGATCGACAGGAAGTGCAAAATGGCTAAGCAGGGATGGCTAGAGGACAAATGTAAGGATGTAGAGGCCTGTCTCACTAGGGGTAAGATAGATACCGCCTACAGGAAAATTAAAGAGACCTTTGGAGATAAGAGAACGACTTGTATGAATATCAAGAGCTCAGATGGAAACCCAGTTCTAAGCAAAGAAGGGAAAGCAGAAAGGTGGAAGGAGTATATAGAGGGTCTATACAAGGGCGATGTACTTGAGGACAATATTATGGAAATGGAAGAGCATGTAGATGAAGATGAAATGGGAGATATGATACTGCGTGAAGAGTTTGACAGAGCACTGAAGGACCTGAGTCGAAACAAGGCCCCCGGAGTAGACAATATTCCATTGGAACTACTGACGGCCGTGGGAGAGCCAGTCCTGACAAAACTCTACCATCTGGTGAGCAAGATGTATGAAACAGGCGAAATACCCTCAGACTTCAAGAAGAGTATAATAATTCCAATCCCAAAGAAAGCAGGTGTTGACAGATGTGAAAATTACCGAACTATCAGCTTAATAAGTCACAGCTGCAAAATACTAACACGAATTCTTTACAGACGAATGGGAAAACTAGTAGAAGCCAACCTCGGGGAAGATCAGTTTGGATTCCGTAGAAACACTGGAACACGTGAGGCAATACTGACCTTACGACTTATCTTAGAAGAAAGATTAAGGAAAGGCAAACCTACGTTTCTAGCATTTGTAGACTTAGAGAAAGCTTTTGACAATGTTGACTGGAATACTCTCTTTCAAATTCTAAAGGTGGCAGGGGTAAAATACAGGGAGCGAAAGGCTATTTACAATTTGTACAGAAACCAGATGGCAGTTATAAGAGTCGAGGGACATGAAAGGGAAGCAGTGGTTGGGAAGGGAGTAAGACAGGGTTGTAGCCTCTCCCCGATGTTGTTCAATCTGTATATTGAGCAAGCAGTAAAGGAAACAAAAGAAAAATTCGGAGTAGGTATTAAAATTCATGGAGAAGAAATAAAAACTTTGAGGTTCGCCGATGACATTGTAATTCTGTCAGAGACAGCAAAGGACTTGGAAGAGCAGTTGAATGGAATGGACAGTGTCTTGAAAGGAGGATATAAGATGAACATCAACAAAAGCAAAACAAGGATAATGGAATGTAGTCTAATTAAGTCGGGTGATGCTGAGGGAATTAGATTAGGAAATGATGCACTTAAAGTAGTAAAGGAGTTTTGCTATTTGGGGAGCAAAATAACTGATGATGGTCGAAGTAGAGAGGATATAAAATGTAGGCTGGCAATGGCAAGGAAAGCGTTTCTGAAGAAGAGAAATTTGTTAACATCCAGTATTGATTTAAGTGTCAGGAAGTCATTTCTGAAAGTATTCGTATGGAGTGTAGCCTTGTATGGAAGTGAAACATGGACGATAAATAGTTTGGACAAGAAGAGAATAGAAGCTTTCGAAATGTGGTGCTACAGAAGAATGCTGAAGATTAGATGGGTAGATCACATAACTAATGAGGAAGTATTGAATAGGATTGGGGAGAAGAGAAGTTTGTGGCACAACTTGACCAGAAGAAGGGATCGGTTGGTAGGACATGTTCTGAGGCATCAAGGGATCACCAATTTAGTATTGGAGGGCAGCGTGGAGGGTAAAAATCGAAGAGGGAGACCAAGAGATGAATACACTAAGCAGATTCAGAAGGATGTAGGTTGCAGTAGGTACTGGGAGATGAAAAAGCTTGCACAGGATAGAGTAGCATGGAGAGCTGCATCAAACCAGTCTCAGGACTGAAGACCACAACAACAACAACAATGTTCAAATACATTTTTGAACCATAAAGACATTTTTCTTACAAAAACCTAATTGTAAAAAGCTATTTACCCTAAAAAGCTGCCTATATTGATCATTAAACCTTTCACCTTCATATGCACCTTTCACATTTACAATGTGCCAACAGTTACAAATAATTTGTATGAACGATGAAGTATGTTCAGAGCCTGCAAAATCTGTCTCTCTTGAAGCTAGTGCCTCTAAAGTAGCAACATTTCTATCATCAAATATCTGGAGAGCAAGGTTAACATTTTGCTTCTGAATATTGGAAGGAAATAAGACCCTAAATGACAATAAATGACTGTATTTCACCTATGAAGTTTTTTTCTTCTTGTACATCAATTCTAAGTACTGAAAAACTGCAGTAACTACATCTTCAAAATTGTCAAAATCTGGAAACTTCAAAACTCTGTCAGGTTTAGTAATCTAGTTATTATGGATACTTTTCAGTAAATGTACTGTATCAAAAATTAGGAACAAATTCCTAGTACTGTCATCAGGATGTTGAAAACAAGGCTGCAAAATATCACTAGGGGTAAAAGTAACTCATAAGCTTTTCAATTTACTGCATTATTATATGAAACCGAAACCAACACAGTAAACCCAACGTGGGGAGGGGGGGAGGGGACGTACGTGTAGTCTATTTCATCAGAAAAGTAAATAGTAAAATATTACATGTTCAAATTTTGTGTATGAATGTAATATTCCTAGTAATAACCATACTCATATTTGTAAAAGTATAAATACAGTAAAACAATGGAATGCTTTTTTGATTAATCACACCACATTCTTTTGATAGTTTAGTGTTACAACGCTAAACTTGGTGCAGTAAATGAGTGAATGCTAGCCGAACGTAATCAAAACTGATCCTTTAAAGGTTTAGTGGCGCCCCTAGAAATGTGTATGTTTTTGCGTAGTCTGGTAAATATTAATCTCGTTGCTACGTAGTGGAACTAATACCGGAATATAAATTGTATCATCAGCATAACAAAATACTTAATTCTCTGAAAATAAATTTATTTGGGTAATAAACGTTAACACACGACTTGGGTAGTACAAAATCTTTTCTCATATTACATAGCTCATCTACGTTCAGACTAACGGAAAAATTTCTGATTGCTGGATACAAGCAGGCGTTTGATTTCCTTAAAATGCCAGGAATTTATACTCTACTTAATAGTGGTGAAGTGTAGTAGCAATACTCATCAAGTATAAATAGATTGTTCCAAGGGGTAATTCTGCTATTAAAGAAGGATTCAATATGGATCCCAAGGTATGCACAATTCAAAATGGTAAGTATAGCTGCCTACGGCAGGTGTGTAAAAGTAAGATATTCGTAACTAAATATTCATAAAAGCTATCATTAAAATATTTAACTTTCAGGTTGATACCGTTACTCGGGATCACCTTAAAAGACATTGTACTGAAAAAATGTTGGAGTTATGGATAAAAATAGGTGACAGAAAAGTATACACAACGAAATGCACAAATTTCTAATAATTTAATTCTACCTATTCAGACACCTTCAATTATCTCAAATAGTAACAGTCCTTCTAAACATGGCACATTATGGCGATGGACAGTGAAATATTACATGCAGATAGAAGTTACTCAGTAGTTTCAACTGGAAAATTAATAGCACAAACTAATCAGAGAATGTGATAAACTGTCACTGTCTTGACTTGGATACGTCATTGCGGAAGGGCTGTACAGCCAAATAATAGTGAAAGTCTCAGAAAAGCGATAGAAAAGGTGTACCTCTTCACTTGAAACCATTTTAAATTACCTACGAGGGTAATATTCCTCCATGCACATCACTTGGTTAAATGTATGCAGACACTTTTACAGGTAGGATAATCAGGCATAATCGAGGCAAATGCAAATTAACAAGGCTGATAAGTGACGAAGTTGTGGTTACTGGTTTGCACAACAAATAATATAGACTTCATAAGTAGATAACTGTAATCAGTATCTCCTGTAAGCTACTGCTCAAGATTCGATATAATATTGTGCAACTACAAAATGAGAATCTAGTTTGACCTTACACATTTGTGGAGAATGCACTTAGTGTAAGAAATTCCCAGCCATAATACAGTTTCGACTTACACTCATTAACTGTAGAAAACACATCCTCATTTAAACGCTTATTGAATTCCGAGAACCATGAAATAAAATCATCAACACCTGTCACCTCATTACATCCCAATTATAAAAGAACATAAAGCAAAAGTACTTGAGGGAAAAGATATGTGACAAATCGTTAATATCCATTCCCTTACGTAAGAATACTGCTCATTATCTCATCAATCATCACCACGACCCACTGATTCAATACCACTCTAAGTCCCTTTGGTAGGAAACGCTTGAACTAATTCCTTTTAAACTAAGGGGGTAAAAATGTGAAACTACATCAAAAAAATACAAAAATGAAGTTATTGGCACGGAGAAACACAAGGCAAAATCTCTAGAAATTGTAACTTAAGTATGTAAGTAACATCAAAACAATTAAAGATATTCTTGTCCTGTTCATGAAACTACACGTAAAAGAAGGGAAAGAATGCATTGCCTCCTTAATCATTTCATAAAAGAAAAAAAGATTCGAGGCTCGAATGTGGATCGGCGTGACAGAAGCGCATGCCTGAAAACAGCTTCCTACTGACGGGTAAAGAGCACGGGGGTTGCACTGCGGGAAAGGAGAGATGCGAGTGTGCGACGTCGACAGACCTTAGTCGCGGTTCTCTCTACTATGGTGATGGAGGGACGGCGGGACGGGGGTGGGGGGGGGGGTGGGTTGGGGGGGGGGGTTGGTAGGTATTATAGGTATTATATGCAGCGTAACGCACGTCTCACTTAGGGGTGGGGAGGGGGGGAGGGCGGAGTAGTAGGTGCAAGGGTGGAAGAAGGGCGAGAGGGGTAAGGGGAAAGTGGCACTTTCAGCACTTGGCACAGCGCACGTATGCTTGCTAAAGTAATCCTGAAGAAAAGCTGGTGGCATGTACCGGCCGTTTGACACTAAGTACGCGAAAACAGTAACACAGTGCCGTCGGACTGCAGGTTAAACATCAATAACATTCAGCACAGAGCGACACCAAATTTGTACGTGAAAGGATCTTAACTTTTTTTGTATGACAGAAAACAAGGTCTAAGAAGACTCAGTTCAGATAGTTAGTACAGCGCTTATAAGAATTTTGCAACAGAAATAAGACGACAGAGTACATCTCTGTCTTGAATTTCAGCAAACACAAAATTCAGAAAACTTTGGCCATTCGTTTGAGGATTTTTTTGTCAGCACAGAGTCGCCTCAAAATAATGAAAATATCGATACAGAAGAACCGTGGTGAGATACGGAGTACTGCAGTTAAAGTTTCGCACGAAAATTACACTGGTTAGGATATGAGCATTATTTTTAACCCTTTGTGAGTAGCGCTTTGTAAGAAAATAACGAAAATAAATGCTTCTCAACCGACAATGGAATTAGCTCGTCTGCAGAGCAGTGGAACATTAATGACAAAAGTTAGATGAAAATTCGAAGTATAACGGTCCGTTGAACTCGACGTAGTTGCAAAAAGCTTTATGCATATCTGTATCAACGTTGTTTCAAAAAAGGATACTAATTCTCCCATTCTTGCCGATAGGAACACATCCGTTTACCGTTTTTTTTATTTTTACCTTTTTAACTGTCGATATCTGTTGTTTCTGAATCAGATATCATTCAGATCCAAACAAGCGTACAGAAATAACAATAGAAAACTATCAACAACACACTAAACTCTATTTATTTTACGAATCGAATAAAAACACTGAAACTCTGTGACAAGTAGTGAGTACTAACGGCACGGCAGCGACGTAACGCGAGGCAGCGAAGCAGCGGCGGAGGGGAGCGAGCGGCCGAACGCCTGCGACACTCGTTTGTCTCTTTCGAGGGGCGGCACAGTCGGGAGCTGTTGCTGTCCCTGTCTCCGCGCCCGACGCCGTAACATACACGCAATGCACCACCCATACTTCATTTGAATAAGGTTTCTTTCTAACCTAGTCCATAAAGCGGGACAATTAGCGTCCCGCAGACACACACCGCAGGACGCATTATTTGAGCCGTGGAAACGGGACTCCCGCCTCACGCGGGAGGGTTGTCAACCCTAGCTGTGGCGGTCCACGTGTTTGTGTCATGGGGTCTCTGTTTACAGTAAACGTTCATAGGTGACATAAGCTAAAATTTAAATGATTCCAAAACACATTTTTGCTTGAACTAGAAACTCGCTGCACGGTAAAATGAATCATGGTTAACGGTTCTGCTCTGACCTTCGGAGAGTGACATCATAAAACACACCGTTTAAAATCAATCATCTGCACATTATCGGAAAAAGTACCTTCCTCAACTTTCACCACAAAAAATTATCAACACAACAGAAACTGAGTCAGAAACTCCTGCCTTCACATTAACCACAGGACCTCTTGACTGTTCACAAATAATCTCAATGAAACAACCTCATACGCTACTGGCCTTTAAAATTGCTACACCAAGAAGTAATGCAGATAATAAACGGGTATTCATTGGACAAATATATTATACTAGAACTGACATGTGATTACATTTCCACGCAATTCGGCGGTATAGATCCTGAGTAATCAGTACCCAGAACAACCACCTCTGGCCGTAATAACGGCCTTGATACGCCTCGGCATTGAGTCAAATAGAGCTTCAGTGGCGTGTACAGGTACAGCTGCCGATGCAGCTTCAACACGATACCACAGTTCATCAAGAGTAGTGATTGGCGTACTGCGACGCGCCAGTTGCTCGGTCACCATTGACCAGACGTTTTCAATTGGTGAGAGATCTGGAGAATGTGCTGGCCAGGGCAGCAGTCGAACATTTTCTGTATCCAGAAAGGCCCGTAGAGGACCTGCAACATGCGGTCGTGCATTATCCTGCTGCAATGTAGGGTTTCGCAGGGATCGAATGAAGGGTAGAGCCACGGGTCGTAACACATCTGAAAAGTAGCGTCCACTGTTCAAAGTGCCGTCAATGCGAACAAGAGGTGACCGAGACGCGTAACCAATGGCACCCCCTACCATCGCGCCGGGTGATACGCCAGTATGGCGATGACGAATACACGCTTCCAATGTGCGTTCACCGCGATGTCGCCAGACACGGATGCGACCATCATGATGCTGTAAACAGAACCTTTATTCATCCGAAAAAACGACTTTTTGCCATTCGTGCACCCAGGTTCGTCGTTGAGTTCACCATCGCAGGCGCTCCTGTCGGTGATGCAGCGTCAAGGGTAACCGCAGCCGTGGTCTCCGAGCTGATAGTCCATGCTGCTGCAAACGTCATCGAACTGTTCGTGCAGATGGTTGTTGTCTTGCAAACGTCCCCATCTGTTGACTCTGGGATCGAGACGTGGCTGCACGATCCGTTACAGCCATGCGGATAAGATGCCTCCTGTCATGTCGACTGCTAGAGATACGAGGCCGTTGAGATCCAGCACGGCGTTCCGTATACCCTCCTAAACCCACCGATTCCGTATTCTGCTAACAGTCTTTGGCTCTCGACCAACGCGAGCAGCAATGTCGCGATACGATAAACCGCAATCGCGATAGGCTACAATCCGATCTTTATCAGAGTCGGTAACGTGATAGTACGCATTTCTCCTCCTTACACGAGGCATCACAACAATGTTTCATCAGACAACGCTGGTCAACTGCTGTTTGTGTATGAGAAATCGTTTGGAAACTTTCCTCACGTCAGCACGTTGTAGGTGTCGCCACCGGCGCCAACCTTGTGTGAATGCTCTGAAAAGCTAATCATTTACATATCACAGCATCTTCTTCCTCTCGGTTAAATTTCGCGTCTGTAGCACATCATCTTCGTGGTGTAGCAATTTTAATGGCCAGTAGTGTACATATCTGCATATTAACAAAGCTTCGCTGCGCTCGTTGGTGGGGGAGGGGGGCGGTAACAGACGAAAGTCATCATATCCTCACTTAACAACTTACAGGGGTACAACAGAACAATTCTTCTTCATCATTATAGCTCCTAGCACAGTACTCCATATAATACGAGTACATCGTAGCTTCGTGCATTGAGTTAACCAGTTACAATCAACTACGACTTAAGAAAAACAGAAGCCATGGCCAGAAAAAGAATATTAGGTCGGGAGAGAGAATGTAGAGAGATGTAGAGAGAATAGAAAGAGAAGGCAGACAAAACTGAATCCTTGCGTTCCGCAATTCAGCATGTCGCACAACGTCCCATTGGTTTCCGCAACACAAGTGCTAATCGTGTAATTACGGCTATGTATGCGCTTGGTGTCTCAGGTCACCTAGTAACATTAGTAATCTGGTATATAATACCAGGATGGTCAGAATCTAATGCTTTGCAGCTTTTCTTACAAGGCCTAGACGCTGATTTCGTGTTTGTTCCTCTTCTTGCTGTAGAAACAGACTCCCATCAGAGATACAAGGGTTTAGTGCGCAAACGATTTCGCAAACCTTGAAGATGCGGTTTTGAAGCGCAGGAAATTACAGAGCTCTTAAGCTCTTAAGTTGTGACCAGTTGGAATACTTACACTCGGCCATTAAATCACACGCCGGCCGGAGTGGACGAGCGGTTCTAGGCGCTACAGTCTGGAACCGCGCGACAGCTACGGTCGCAGGTAGATGTCCTTAGGTTAGTTAGGTTTAAGTAGTTCTAAGTTCTAGCGGACTGATGACCTCAGAAGTTAAGCCCCATAGTGCTCAGAGCCATGTAGAGAAGGACTACCACAATTAGTGCGTTACATCATCGCAGCTTGATTTTCTTGAGGCTACAATTACAACTTTATGAGAAACTCTCACAATTCATTAATTTCGACTCGGGGTGGTAACCACAAGCCAATCAAAATATACTATAGTGTTCATATATTCTTGAAAGAGCCTTTGGGAGTATGATGTGGAAATATGGGCTCTGAAGTACTAACGTTTACAAGTACACATATTGAAAAATTACTCAAAGGTGTAAAGAGCCGAGCACAACAAAGTTTATTCATCAGCTGCTCGCAGGAGCAAGATTCACCCAGGCCAATTTCACTGCCCAACAATAGCGACGTTGTGAACTTGCGGAAGATAAAAATGGTATTTGCGGTATTATAAGAGTCTACCCCTATTGAAAGACGACACTTTTTTTTAAATTCAATACACTGCTGTTATTGTAAACACACTACATACACTACTGGCCATTAAAATTGCTACACCACGAAGATGACGGGTTACAGACGCGAAATGTAACCGACAGGAAGAAGATGCTGTGATACGCAAATGATTAGCTTTTCAGAGCATTCACACAAGGTTGGCACCGGTGGCGACACCTACAACGCGCTGACATGAGGAACTTTGCCAACCGATTTCTCATACACAAACAGCAGTTGACCGGCGTTGCCTGGTGAAACGTTATTGTGATGCCTCGTGTAAGGAGGAGAAATGCGTACCATCACGTTTCCGACTTTGATAAAGGTCGGATTGTAGCCTATCGCGATTGCGGTTTATCGTATCGCGACATCGCTGCTCACGTTGGTCGAGAGCCAATGACTGTTAGCAGAATATGGAATCGGTGGGTTTAGGAGCGTATACGGAACGCCGTGCTGGATCTCAACGGCCTCGTATCACTAGCAGTCCAGATGACAGGCATCTTATCCGCATGGCTGTAACAGATGGTGCAGCCACGTCTCGATCCCTGAGTCAACAGATGGGGACGTTTGCAAGACAACAACCATCTGCACGATCAGTTCGACGACGTTTGCAGCAGCATGGACCATCAGGTCGGCGACTATGGCTGCAGTTACCCTTGACGCTGCATCACAGGCAGGAGCGCCTGCGATGGTGTACTCAACGACGAACCTGGGTGCACGAATGGCAAAACGTCATTTTTTCGGATGTATCCAGGTTCTGTTTACAGCATCACGATGGTCGCATCCGTGTTTGGCGACATCGCGGTGAACGCACATTGGAAGCGTGTATTCGTCATCGCCATACTGGCGTATCATCCGGCGTGATGGTATGGGGTGCCATTGGTTACACGTCTCGGTCACCTCTTGTTCGTATTGACGGCACTTTGAACAGTGGACGTTACATTTCAGATGTGTTACGAACCATGGCTCTACCCTTCATTCGATCCCTGCGAAACCCTACATTGCAGCAGGATAATGCACGACCGCATGTTGCAGGTCCTCTACGGGCCTTTCTAGATACAGAAAATGTCCGACTGCTGCCCTGGCCAGCACATATTCCAGATTTCTCACCAGTTGAAAACGTCTGGTCAATGGTGGCCTAGCAACTGGCTCGTCACAATACGCCAGTCACTACTCTTGATGAACTGTGGTATCGTGTTGAAGCTGCATCGGCAGCTGTACCTGTACACGCCACTGAAGCTCTGTTTGACTCAATGCCGAGCCGTATCAAGGCCGTTATTACGGCCAGAGGTGGTTGTTCTGGGAACTGATTTCTCAGGATCTGTACACCCAAATTGCGTGAAAATGTAATCATATTTCAGTTCTAGTATAATATATTTGTCCAATGAATACCCGTTTATCATCTGCATTTCTTCTTGGTGTAGCAATTTTAATGGCCGGTAGTGTGGATCCTTTACAGGAAAATCAGGACTGATTGTTTCTGGATCTGCAAAGTCAAGGTCGTTTTGTGTGTGTGTGAAAGGGACACAGACAGAAACGGACAACGGCCAGTTGCGCTCGAGTTTTCAAAACATCTGACACGTCACGCCTCCGTGAGGCAGCGTGCGACAAGAAAACTATATTTGGGAGGTTGTAATTAAACTTTCGCTATTTGAGCCAGTGTAGAAGGAAAGGTATTTATAGTACGGATGCCCAACGTTATAGGAAACATGTTGAGACTGTGCGCTGCAGGTGTTAGCGTGATGACTTGTCGTTAGGTTTCGATACTGGTACGACGACGTGAGGCTGAAACACAAGGATGAGGGTGCATTTC
This sequence comes from Schistocerca americana, assembly GCF_021461395.2. Lineage (NCBI taxonomy): Eukaryota > Metazoa > Arthropoda > Insecta > Orthoptera > Acrididae > Schistocerca > Schistocerca americana. Next base: position 356,473,473 of record NC_060130.1, read on the forward strand.
AGCTGCAGACATTCAGCATGGGTCTGGACCAGGTGAGCAGGGCCTTACTAGTCAAGCTGCTTTGTCAGGACAACAGTACTAGTGCTGCTGCTCTTCATGCACTGAAACAGTGCGGAGAGGTCCGCTTTCCGCACCGGGGTTGAAGAACGTGATTCGGAAGTTCGAATTAACTGGCGATTTGGGAATCGCTCCTGGGAGAGGCCGACGGCCAATTGAGCCACAAATTGTTGAAGAAGTTACCGTTTCCAAGGCTGAGAATGCTGGACGCAATGCGTGATGTTTAAGCATCGCACGAGCTGTGCCACGACAGCTGAACATACAAGGCCCACCGTTGTTTCGGACAGCAGTAGAGCAATCTCTAGTGCGGTACTAGGCTGTCAGGGATGCAGATGGTCGTTACAATCAGCAACGTTTGTAACGTGGAGCGTAAACGTGGTCCGCAATTGGTGACTGTTACCCTCTCATGTCGGAATTATAAACATGTTTCTTTCAATGGTGTATTCGTTATTCCTCTTCCGCATGTCCTTAAAAATGTTTCCACAAAGTTTCGTTGTTCTACGATCACTCGTTTTTCTTTGAGATCCTCACAAGTAATGAAAATTTAATTGTAATTATCCTGGACTTCAGTGAGTTACGAACAAGGGTTTAAATAGTACCTACGAAAAAGCTACACCCCCTTTGGAGGTATCCTCCGCAGATGGGACGAAACGTTGGAATTAAACAAGAAATTCATCCGACCATGGCGTAACAGTCCGTAATATATTAATATGAGTGACATTTCTGGGTGTGGAAGTTTGCTTTTTACAAAAGCGCGGAGGTCCGATTCCCTCTAAAATCACAACTTTTTTCCTTCTTCTTCTTCCTTGCCATAAGAGACATGTACTATGTAGAAAACATCCTTCTGCTCTGAGAATGTGCAGTTAATTTTCTACAGAAGGTTTGATAATTTTTAGGCTATCACCGAGGGTCACTTGTCATCGCGAATGTGAGAAAAATGGCTGCCCACAAATACTGAATGGCTCTAACTTCTGTAAATGACAGTAACAACAATAACGAGAACAATAATAGTAATACAGCCAATCTGAAATTTCTATTATACCTAAAAAGAACGTTAAAATACTTCTTGGTGACTTCAATGCGCAAATTGGGAGGTAAAAGAAATTAAGGACTGTTGTAGGTGAATATCCAGCACACTCAAGAACAAACAGAAATGGTGAAAGACTGATCAATATGTGTAAAATGTTCCAGTTAAACCTGGATGTCCACACATTTCCGCAAACTAGCAAGAAAAGCCAAAACTTGGAGACACCCAAATCCAAACCTACGAGAATTTCAGCTGGATCACGTATCCATATCTAAAAGGTATATAACGGAAATTATGAATGTTAAAATAGTCAGAAATGAGGAATTCGATTCAGATCATTCTCTATCCAAGATTAAAATAAAATTTCTCCCACTTAAAAGAAAAAAGGTGACCAAGAAAGTGATCAGATACAACACCACTACAGCTAATATTACAAAAGAAAATACAGAAAAATTTAGAGAAGAAATTGAGACAAGTAAAGCTGATTGGCGTGTACTCCAGGTGCAAATAACAAACGCAGCAGAGAAAACTTTAGGATTGGTCAAGAGTTAAAAGAAGACATGGTGGAATGACGAGTGTGAAGAACAAGCACTAATACAAAGAGCTCAAAAATGGAGAAAATGGAGATGTTCAAAAAAAGAGGAAGACCTTGAACAATTCATACAACAAGAAAAGAAACTTCAAAATTAATCCGTAAAATCAAAAGAAACTTTGAAAATTCTCAGATTATTGAAACAGAAGAAAATTTCAACAAAAATAATACTATAAATTCTTACCAAACTTTTAAACACAAACATAAAGGATATCAGGCACAAAGTATTTGTTTCAAAGATGAAAATGGCGAAATTGGATTAAATAACAAAGAAAATAGTGAAATTTTACAAAAATTTTTGAAAAGGTGTTAAACTGTCCAGTTCCAACAGGTAAATTAGAATTTCCAGTGACACCTCAAAACCTAGAGAAAGATTTCCCACCAACAGAGTTAGAAATTCATGAAGCCATAAAAACTCTCAAAAACAATAAAGCAAGTGGTGAAGACTCCATTACAGTACAATTCCTGATGTGGTCAGAACCAAAAAATCATAAAGGATCTACAGATGCTTTTTGAGAACATTTGGAAAACTTAAAAGATTTCAGTTGAATGAAAAACACCATTAATCCATCCGCTACATAAAAAGAGAGACAAACAAAATGTCAATAATTACAGAGTAGTGTAACTTCTGCCAGTGGCATACAAAATATTATCAAAAATTCTCCTCAACAGAGTGGTAGATACTTTAGACAAACAACTGGGAGAATATTGGGGTGGTTTTCGAAAGAAGAGATCCTATGCAGAACATATTTTTAACTCAAAGTCAATAATTCGCCATGGAATGTTAACCAGCAAACCCATAATAGTGTCATTTATTGATTTCAAGAAAGCATTTGATTGTATAGACAGAGAAACAATAAATAAGGTAATTATAGAATTTGGTTTTAAATAAAAATTTGCAAATGTAATGGATGAAACACTAACAGGTACGATATCTAAAGTCAAAATTGTGGAAGAAGTATCTCAGCCATTTGAAATAAAACTGGTGTTAGGCAACGTGATGGTTTATCACTTTTACTGTTTAATTGTGTTCTAGAAAAAATTGTAAGCATCTGGAATTTGGAGCTAAAAAGTCACAAAATTAAACCAATAACTCTGAGAAGAAATACCAATGGAATTGAGATAAACTGCTTTTTGCAGATGAATTTGGAATACTTTCAGAAAACTTGGCAGAAGCAGTTATTCAAATAAACCTTCTGGAAAAAATAGCAAACAGAACTGGTCTCAAAATTTCAGTTGAAAAAAACAAAATTCATGACAAATATAAAAAATGCGCCAAAATTCACAGAAATACAAATAGGTAAAATATAGCGAGCAAATAATTTTAAATGTCTTGGAGAAACTATTCAGCAGAATGGACTAGAGAAATCTGCAATAGATGTAAGAATTAAAATTATGGAAAAAGCATTTGGTTTGACCAAAAATATTTACAACAAGAAATGCATATCTAGAAAAACAAAACCAAAACACTACACCACAGTGGTATGACCAGAATGCTTATATGTATCTGAATGCGTAACGATGAACTATAAGAGGGACAAACTAGAGGTACTGGGAAGAAGGACTATTAGAAAAATAATGGGTGCAGTAAAAACTGCAGATGGTTGCAAAATAAGGAGTAATGAGGAGATCTACAAAAATATAGAGAAAATATCTGAAGTAATGGCCAAACGAAGATTAACCTTTTTTGGACACCTCTACTGAATGGATGGAAATAGATTAACAAAACAAATACTCCTATGTTTCTGGAAGAAAAAATCGACAGTAGCATGGATCACAGAAGTAAGGAAAGATCTAGAAAGAAACAACATCAAAGAATCAGAAATAGCAGAAAGAAACCATTTTAAAAATAAAATACTACATTTGGAAGGCTTTCAAAGCAGGAGAAATAAAAAATCGGAAACAACATGGACAGAAGAAAGGAAGAGACTTCATGGGGAGAAAATGAAGGAATACTGGAAAATTAGGAAACAACAACAAAGGAAGAAGAGGAACTGAGGTTGTTAACGTAATCCTAGTTGGTCGATACGATTGAAAAAAAAAATTACAGCAATAATAAGTTATTTTCATCACAGCCTACCAAAAGGGCGAAATTGATCCAAAACTGACTATTCAATCTACACAATAGCAGGGGAACTAACGCTGAGTTTCTTTACGGAATATTACTGATTTCTGGGAATGGGACTACATTATCTACTGTTGGATAAGGCTTGACAAACGGCCGAGGATTATCGCCCCCTGTGGCTCGGTGCTGACCTGGTGGCGACAACTGGGCGGCCAGCGCAGCTCACGGGCCTCGTGTAAACGGCTGTCTCAGGATGGAAACACCCACTAGACCGTCAGTAGCAGTCAACATTGGTAAACATTTCTAGCAGCATCTTTGTCACAGTACCAATGCTACTACACACACACACACACACACATCTTTGTGACAGTACCAATGCTACTACACACACACACACACACACACATATATATATATATATATATATATATATATATATATATATATATATATATATACAGAGGGAGGGAGGGAGGGGGAGAGAGAGAGAGAGAGAGAGAGAGAGAGAGAGAGAGAGAGATAGAGAGACAGACATTGACATTAACATTAACTAAAATACACACATCAAAAAAAGTTTTATGTCACCTCGGTTCCAAGTGGTCCGGAACCTGTACAGAAAATTGCAGTACATATCAACATAAGCATCATTTCCGCCTTTTTTATTACTCATGAAAACCACACATTGCATGTTGTACCACAATACACTGAGACCCTCAGAGGTGGTGGTCCAGACTGCTGTACACACTGGTAACTCTAATACCCAGTAGTACGTCCTCTTGCATTGATGCATGCCTGTATTCGTCATGGCATACTATCCACAAGTTCATCAAGGTACTGTTGGTCCAGATTGTCCCACTCCCCAATTGTGATTCGGCTTAGATCCCTCAGAGCGGTTGGTGGGTCACGTCGCCCATAAACAGCTCTTTTCAATCTATCCCACGCATGTTCGATAGGGTTCACGTCTGCAGAAAATCCTGGCCACCCTAGTCGAGGGATGTCGTTTTCCTGAAGGAAGTTATTCACAAAATATGCATGATGGGGGCTCGTATTGTCTTCCATGAAGACGAATATCTCGCGAATATGCTGCCGTGTACTATATGGTTGCACTGTCAGTCGGAGGATGGCATTCACGTATTGTATAGCCATTACGGCGCCTTCCATATCAGAAGTGGTGTACGTCGGCCCCACATAATGCCACCCCAAAACACCAGGGAACCTCCACATAGCTGCACTCACTGGACAGTGTGTCTAAGGGGTTCAGCCTGACCGGGTTGCCTCCAAACACGTCTCCGAGGATAGTCTGGATGAAGGCATGTACGACACTCATTGGGGAAGAGAACATGATGCCAATCCTGAGCGGTCCATCCGGCATGTTGTTGGGCCCATCTGTACCGGGCTCCATGGTGTCGTGGGTGCGAAGATGGACCTCGCCATAGACGTCAGAAGTGAAGTTGCACATCATGCAGCCTATTGCGCACAGTTTGAGTCGTAACACGACGTCCTGTGGCTGCACAAAAAGCATTAATCAACATGGTGGAGTTGCTGTCAGGTTTCCTCCAAGCCATAACTTATAGGTAGTAGTCATCCACTGCAGTAGTAGCCCTTGGGTGGCCTGAGCGAGGAATGTCATCGACAGTTCATGCCTCTCTGAATCTCCTCCATGTCCGAACAATATCGCTTTGGTTCACTCCGAGATGCCTGGACACTTCCCTTGTTGAGAGCCCTTCCTGGCACAAAGTAACAATGCGGACGTGATCCAACCGTGCTGTTGACCGTCTAGGCTGGGTTGAACTACAGACAACACAGGCCGTGTACTCCCTTCCTGGTGGAATGACTGGTACTAATCGGCTGTTGGAACCCCTCTGTCTAATAGGCATGGCGCATGCATGGTTGTTTACATCTTTGGGCGGCTTCAGTGACATCTCCGAGTAGTCAAAGGGATTGTAACTGTAATACAATACCCACAGTCGCTGTCTATCTTGTGGAGTTCTGTGAACGAGGGTGATGCAAAATGTTTTATGATGTGTGTATTATTAATCTTGTCCTAGACGCACACTAATCGCTACTACAAGAATTATCTCGTCCTTATCTCCCCTCTGGCAAGACATAGAAACAAAAAAACAGTTTCAGATTTTGTAAATAAGCGTACATTGCAATAACACCAATTAACACTGGTGACGTCAGAAACCAAGGGGGAAAGAGATAAGTATTGTACCAATACTGCACTTATTGTACATCCAAACTTATGCTCCACAACTTACGAACGTAAACCTTGAAATAGCTTTGTAACATGACAAGCAACCTCCCACTCTCATTTTTATAATGAGCAACATGATAGAAATTGTACCCTATAGTTGTATTTTCTTATCTTTTAATACCTATTATATCTTTTGCAACACTGTAGTCGAATTGTCCTATTGTATTGTCACCTTCTTCTTCTTTGCCCGTTCCCGTTCTTCTATGGGGGAGTATTGCTATTTAGGTTCAGCAATGCCAGTGGCAGTTGGTAAACGAATGCCATTCACGATACCACCATTCCTCCTGGGACGAAATCAGTCTCTCTCATCTGTGTATGTCTAAGTAGTGGGACAGCAAAGACATTGTTCCACATTGTGGGTTGCCTACATTAGGGAAGGCATACACTCATGGGCAAACCTATTGTTCTCCTTTGACTGACAGGTCATTAACCTATTTTTCTGCTAAGAAGATCCTTTCTTTCAATTAACAGGTCATTAACTCATTGTTCTGCTAAAAGGATCCTCTTAGCAGAATCTATCATAGTTGCATACGCAGATTTGACTAAAGCATACGACAGCGTTGTCTCGTCAGTGTTAGGAAAAAAACTGGAGAAACTTCAGATTCCAATACTACTCTTGCGTAACATAATAAGCTTCCCGAACAACTGGATGTCAACCAATTTGCAGCATGGAACCACACTGGGACCCAAACAGACTAGTAGAGGACTTCCGCAGGGATCAGTCTTGGCTCCCGTATTATTTAGTCTCTCTACTGCAGAACTTCGTGAGCTCTTTGCCAGCGACATCCAGATATTACAACACGCAGACGACGTATGCGTCTATTCCGAAGATAGTGCTCTTCAGTCCTGTCATCAGAAAATGCACACCGCTCTAATTCGTCCGCATGAGTGGTGTACAGAAAGTACCTTCGGAATACGTGTCAGGAAGAGTGCTCTTATGATCTTTTCTCGCCATATAATTCCACTTCCCTAAACAATACAACTCGGACAAAATACTTTCCCAACTGCGAAAACAACACAATATCTTGGGATGATTATGAATAACTAAGACGGGCACCTCCTTTTCGAGACATCATTACCAGGTGGGGAAAAGACGGCAATCTCATCAGAGCTGCGACTGGAGTATGATGGAGCTAATAAGCATTTGCAAAAAATTCCTCCTACGGCTCTGTTTCAACGAATATGAGCAACTGGACAAAAAAAATCGGGGAATTAGGATCCTACTGTGTGTGCGGAAGATACTGAATAAGTCAGCAACTTCCACCCGTCACGGGTGAATACGTGGAGATGCAAGAATTGAAACGTCCCCTTTGAACAATTTATACAAGACCGCGCTTAAACCGACATACAATATTTCTAGCGCAACGCAATCTGACTTTCAAAAAATCCCTACGAAAGAATGGGCCCTGACTAACATTAACCTATACCTTTCAGAAATCACTTACCTCACAAAAATCTTCGCTACTCAAGCTACTGCAATACAGCGAGCGCCACTACTGCCAGCTAAATAAAAGATTCAAACTACTGAAGGCACTAACTACTGATAGGGATAGTTAGCAAATGAAAGATATTAATAGAGAACAAACAATGTATTTAACTTGATATCATCATATATAAATATAGCAGTTCATGACAAATTTCAAAACTCCGCCATCTCTCTCCCCACATCCACCACTGCTGGCGGCTCACCTCCAACTGGCCAACGCTACGCGCTGTTCACAGCCAGCTGGCTAACACTACAATGGCGAGTATTACAACAATGCAAAGCAGCCACAGACTGCACACAGCACAGCAAGTGATTTTCATACAGAGGTGGCGTTACCAATAAAAAACCTAAACAGCCTACTTACAGAATTAAAGCACAAGGAGTGGAAAAGTCCTCTTCTGTCGCAGTACAACAGGACATACGAAACTTCTGCTCTGCAGACTGATGTCAGGACGAGTTTAACATTTCAAAACCAGGACCCAACTAGCGCAATGGCAATGGAATTCCTGCCTCACCATCTCAATGCGTTTGTGGTGTATGCAAATGGGTTCGAGCCTAGTGAGGGCGATGGTAGTGCCTATTTGGTACCCTGAAGCAAACGACAAGGGCTGTACAAACTGGGTCCACACTCCACTATTATGATAGCCGAGGTGACTGTCATCCTTGAAGCCCTGCTATTGGCACAGACGACCGCAGCAGACACAGTAGTCATCATCTCTGATAATATGGCAGCCCTACAACTGATCAGAAACCGTCACACTAGTTGTACTAAGCGTATAGTTGCAGAGTTCAGAGTAACTATCGCTACTTCGTTATTCTGTGGATGAAAGACCACTCCGAGACACCTGGAAATGAACAACCAGATGTCCTAGCTAAGTAAACATCTCTACGTGGAGCTATTAAATATGATAAACTACCTCTCATAGGTATGATACCCGCGCTCAGAAAGCGGTTGTCATCGGGCTGGCAAGAGGAAGGTCGAGGACATCTAAAATGAAATGCAGTCACTACGCGCTAATCCATCTCATGATACCAAGAGTACCACGATATAACAGGATACAAACATAAAGGAGCTTCATAACAGTCGTAGCAAGGGTGAAATTTATTCATTGGAAGTTCAACAAACACCTCTATCGGCTCAACTTAAGCACCATCCCTCTCTGTGTTTGCAGAGAGGGAGATGATCGAAATACAATATTCCTGCAATGTCCTCGGAGCATGTATCGCATAAACATACTTGCAATAATCTGTGGGCTCGTGGTCTTCAGTTCCCAAGCAGCCTCCAAATCTTGTTAGCATCCAGCGGTATATCAACCCATATAACACTGTACGAGTTCGTCAACAGTGCCAATATCCCTACATAGCTCCCAGTGCTGCCAATCTAATACTCTTAGTAATTGGAATACCAGGGGAAGACCAAATCACAATTAACTGACTATATTTTCACGAGCTACTCAGCAGGATGTGGAACGCTCAGCCTATAAATGTATGTCACTACGCACCTCCTATATGTATGTCTGAATGCTGGTGTATCTATACGTATCTCAATCATACCCAAATCTGGTTCTTGTATACTGTTTGATGTTCTGTTTAGATGATGCTTACAGAACTGCACAAATATTCTATTTTCTGTCCGCAGCTTTTGAAACAATTCTTACAGGGCATTCAAAAAAAACATTTTATTGTTATTTTACTTACTTAGCCATTAAAAAAATATGGATTGAATTGGGAATATCCCGAAAGTGTACCATTTCTGATTGTTTTGCCAGGAGGATATAGCATACTACCTCTGTGTATCCTGTGTAACATTTTCGTCTTCTTTAGACGGTTCAGTATATTTTGGATGTAAAACTTGTTTTATTCCGAATCTGTCCCTTTGTTAAGATGATGTTCAGATGTGTGTGAAATATTATGGGACTTAACTGGTAAGGTCATCAGTCGCTAAGGTTACACACTACTTAACCTAAATTATCCTAAGGACGAACACACACACCCACGCCCGAGGACGCCCCTTTGTTAACTCTATGTAACTTCGCACCAGGGTATGAATGAAACTTTGTATACTATGAGTTTTCGATAACAACTGTTGTGTAATTTCCAGTGTTGAGATGGCAGTGTGGGCGCGTTCCGAAATCCGATAAATTAAAAAAAGAAAAAGAAACTTTGACTGCACCAACCACGAACTCATATCCATTACAAATAAAATCAAAGATAACTATGTCGTTGTGTAACTTAAAATTATCCTGTCAAGAGTTCCACGGAAAGAATTCCAAGAAAAATTGCGTTATTGATAAATTGGGTTCAAGCGAGAAATAACAATACTTAACTATAGATTATTATTTCCTTATAAGTATAATTGAAATGGCAAAATTAATTGATTATCTTTTCGTCTTCCGTCCCAGAAGAATAGATAATAATTTATTCTGTATAATGAATTATGCCTACCTCACTTGTTTTACCTTTTCTGCCCACGTCCGGTACCTAATCCACTACATATGGAGACATTTCTATATGTCTTTCTTGCATTCAACAGCGCCATATTTTCACCACATTGCCAAAATGGTCTAGCGGTTCTAGGCGCTCAGTCCGAAACCGCGCGACTGCTACGGTCGCAGGTTCGAATCCTGCCTCGGGCATGGATGTGTGTGATGTCCTTAGGTTAGTTAGGTTTAAGTAGTTCTAAGTTCTAGGGGACTGATGACCTTAGAAGTTAAGTCCCATAGTGCTCAGAGCCATTTGAACCTTTTTTTTTTTTTTTTGCCAAAATTGAAGCTAATTTTCTCCTGCAGAAATCGGTTGCGCATTGCAATATCGACTAGGTTTCGATGCCATACGACAATTACAGCCTGCACTGGACCTCTGTGAGCAGCTGTACTTTAATTACAACCACTCGGTACAAGCAATTTGTAATTACGTGCTTCGCGTGCTTTGCTCATTTAAGACCTCGCACCACAGTTATCTCTCAGCATTGGCTTGATATGTCAAAATATTCAGCTTCTGGGTCGTGAAATATCTGCATAATTTTGACCCTAATGGTTTGGGACACACTGTGTACAGAGGTATCATCCTCTAATCCAAACAAATGGGCGAGATGCACGCAGGAGAACGGTGGTTTAAATACCTGTCGGCCGCACAGATGTAGGTTTTCAGTGCCTACTGTAAATCGCTTAAAACGAATTCCGGAATGATTCCTTTGAAAAGGACACTGCCGATATCCTACCCCATCGTTTACTAACCTAACCTTCGTTCTTCTAACTCAGACAGGCTAGTCCCTGTGGAAAACGTCTGCAACACGCCTCGAAAAGTGGGTTGTATTTAGTTTGTGAATAATTTACAACGCGACAGTACTACTAGAAGGATTTTTAATGAAAATGGCCATGACTGATTCTCTCATTTGTATGTCTGTGCGACAGAAGCAATCTTCCCCCTTTAATGACGTTGCTGTCGGAGGGACTTGTAACTATAATCTTCCTTCTTTCGTGTCTAACACACAGCAATTCGTGGGGACTTAACCGCAGATGCTAAGTATTTGATGAAATGGGCGCGTTTCAGAGGGAAGTTTTAGAATAATTGCTAAGTCGTTGAGGCCCGCTGATGGTCGGTAAATGCAGTGATTATGCGGCAAAGCGCATTGCGTTGTTGTGCTGCGAAAATGGCTAATTTCGCACAAAGCCATCGCAGGTGGCGGTGTGGCAGAGAGCCGGGAGCGAGGAAGACACTGCCGCCTGTGGACGAATACTACGCGCCTTCCAAGTCTGCTGTTGTTTCTGTTATAAAGGTGCTTTACACTCTCGTATAGCTACTAGGACATGTAGTCCCAAGCAACATCCTTGGAAGACTTAACATCTTTGTTTTTACACATCAGTACCTGCACTGAATATTTTGAACATTATATTGGACAAACTGGATGTAACATTCATACCTAGGTCAAGAACCATAGAAACGCATTCCGAAGTGACACACCAGAAAAATCTGTCATAGCCGCACAAATCAGAGATCTAGGTCACATCTTTGAGAACATAAATGATAACCTCATGATACTGCACGCCTTAAATAAAGGTCACAAAATGGATTTTTATTAGCAACTTGAGATTTACATCCATATAAAGAGAGCTGGCCAGAATTTCTCAATGACTTTCTGAAAGCAAATCAAGCTATTTCTTTAAAAGTTTCGGCACAATATTCGATAAATTTTTAGATATTTAACGCATTTCCAAGTGCTTATCACGAGTACAGCTATTTCCTTACATACACTGTCGAAAAAAATAACGCAACGCCAAAAAATAATTAATGTGCAGCAATGAAATAAAGGGAATACATTTGTTCAGAGAGACTGACATTGCAAGATCAAAGGTTAATGTAGGTGCGAGGTAAGCCATTGAAAATGTGAAATGCTGGTACATTAATAACAGATGTAACCGCCAGAATGTTCAATGCAAGCATGCAAACGCGCATGCATTGTGCTGTACAGGTTCCGGATGTCAGTTTTTGGGATGGGAATCCATGCCCGCTGCACCTGGACGGTCAATATAGGGACGATTAATGTTGGTCGCGGATGCCGCTGAAGTTGTCGTCCGAGGATATCCCATATGTGCTCAAGTGGAGACAGATCTGGTGACCGAGCAGGCCAAAACAACATGTCGACACTCTGAAGCGCAGTCTTTGTGCGTGGGATAACCACGAGAGTGTTCCTGCTGTCACACGAAATAGCACTCCAGACCGTAGCTCCATAGGCCCAATGTGCCTAGCACGCAGACAGGTTGATCGCAAGCTCTCAAGTGGCCTGCTTCCAACCAACACACGGCCATCGCTGGCACCGAGGCAGAACCAGCTTTCATCAGGAAACATAACAAACCTCTGCCCTGCCCTCCAATTAGTTCTCGATTGTCACTTCTGAAGTCGCAAATTGGCAGTAGTTTGGAGTCAGTGGAATGGACGCTAGAGGGCGTGAGGTTCGGAGCTGTCCTTGACGTAACCGATTTGTAACAGTTCGTTATCTCACTTTGGTGCCAACTGCTGCTCAAATTGTTGCTGCAGATGCAGGACGATGCGCCAGAACCTTACACCGAATACTATGGTCTTACCTCTCGGTAGTGCCACGTGGTCGTCCGGAGATGGATCTTAGCAGTCATGCACATTGACTACATTACTGCTAACTCTTTCTGCATTATCGCAGAAGGAACATTCAGCTTCACGTAGCCCTTTTACACGTCCTCATTCAAATTCAATGAGGTGTTGATAACGGAGTATTCACGACTTTTACAGCGTGTATTTAAAACAAACCTGATTTGCGTCAACGTAATGGCGCTGCTAGCGGTACTCTCACGCGACTGGCGTGAAATCTGAATAGACGTCATCTTTCAGGTTTAGAAACATGGCTACCTACTATCGTTCATGTTGGACAACTTCTTCTTGGTGTTGCGATTTTTTTCACGTCAGTATACGAGGTGTGATTGGAAAGTTTTATGAATGGGCTTGTACAATGGTGGTACTCACTGTGATGCATCTCCTTCAAAATAGTCCCCTTCTGGCTGAACACACCGACTCCAACCGTGTTTCCACTTTTGGAAACATTCCTAGAAATCTTTTGCCTGAAGTGTGTAAAGGACGCTCTCCGTATTTTCCTGGATGTCTTCAATCGAGTCAAATGGCTTCCCTTTCACTGAAAATTTCACTTTAGGAAACAGGTAGAACCCGCAGGTGCCAAATCACGGGAATGTGGCGGTTGTGGGAGCACAGGAATTTAGAATTTCGCAAAAAATTCAACGATAGAGAAGCCACGATGAGCCGGAGCATTGTCATAGTGTAGCACCCAACTCCTGTCTTTCCACAATGCAGGCCTTTTCTTCCGCACCTTTCCACGCAAACGCTCAAGGAAACATTTATAGTATTCCTGGTTAATGGTCTGTCCTCCAAGGGTAATTTCATGATGCACGATACCGGTAGAATCGAAAAAAATCACTAACTTTGTCTCCGTCCTCAACCGACTTTGCCGTGCTTTTCTCGGTCATGGTGAACCTGGAGTCTTCCACTGCGAAGACTGCACTTTGATTTCAGGATCATATCCATATACTCACTGTTCGTCACCTGTAATTACGCTATTTTACAAATCTCGGTCATTTTTAGTCCGATTAATCAGTTCTTGGCACACTTCAAGTCGGTATTGTCTCTGGTCACTTGACAACACTTTTGGAATGAATTTTGCGGACACTCGACGCATGTTCAGATCTTCAGTTAAAATTGACTGAACTGCATAGAAACGTAAATTAAGTTCATCAGCCATCTCCCTTATTGTAAGTCTACGATCAGTGCGCACTAAGTCGCGAACATTCACAAAATTTACATTCGTTTTTGAGGTGGAACGACAGCCGGACTGTGGTTCATCTTCAAATGATTCGCGGCAATTTTTAAATCTGTGGAACCACACAAAAACATTTAACTGGCTCATACAATTTTCTCCAAAAGCTGTTTTTAATAGTTCGTAAGTCTCATAAGCTGATTTCCCGGTTTTAAAACAAAATTTCGCACAAACTGTTTGCTCCGTTTTCACGTCCATTTTCACGCAGACAGAATCCGGCAACAAGCCCTAACAGACCAACACTCAACCAGCTGCCACAATAAACTGAATAAAGGAAACGCAGTTTCCTGTCAGAGGCAATTCAAGAGCAAGGCAATGACTGACTCCCCACTTTCCGTGTACCTGCCCGCGATCCATTCTTAAAACGTTCCAATCACATCTCGTACATCTCAGTTCCCTGTATATTCATCAATGTTACCAGACGTTTAACTCTATAGCTCTGTACTTTTCAAAAATTAACTATTTTGTCATATAAAGGGTGGTCCATTGATCGTGGCCGGGCCAAATATCTCACGAAATAAGCGTCAAACGAAAAAACTACAAAGACGGAAACTTGTCTAGCTTGAAGGGGGAAACCAGATGGCGCTATGGTTGGCCCGCTAGATGGCGCTGCCATAGGTTAAACGGCGTTTTTTTAAAAATAGGAACACCCATTTTTATTACATATTCGTGTAGTACATAAAGAAATATGAATGTTTTAGTTAGGCCACTTTTTCGCTTTGTGATAGATGGCGCTGTAATAGTAACAAACATAGGGCTCACAATTTTAGACGAACTGTTTGTAACAGGTAGGTTTTTTAAATTAAAATACAGAACGTAGGTACGTTTGAACATTTTATTTCGGTTGTTCCAATGAGATACATGTACCTTTGTGAACTTACCATTTCTGAGAACGCATGCTGTTACAGCGTGATAACCTCTAAATACCACATTAATGCAATAGATGCTCAAAATGATGTCCGTCAACCTCAATGCACTTGGCAATACGTGTAACGACATTTCTCTCAACAGCGAGTAGTTCGCCTTCCGTAATGTTCGCACATGCATAGACAATGCGCTGACGCATGTTGTCAGGCGTTGTCGGTGAATCACGATAGCAAATATCCTTCAACTTTCCCAATAGAAAGAAATGTGCCGGACGTCCATCATGTTGGAACTACATCGCCATTCCGTCATGCAGTGAAACATCTTGTAGTAACATCGGTAGAACATTACGTAGGAAATCAGCATACATTGCACCATTTAGATTGCCATCGATAAAATGGGGGCCAATTATCCTTCCTCCCATAATGCCGCACCATACATTAACCCGCCAAGGTTGCTGATGTTCCACTTGTCGCAGCCATCGTGGATTTTCCGTTGCCCAATAGTGCTTATTATGCCGGTTTACGTTACCGCTGTTGGTGAATGACGCTTCGTCGCTAAATAGAACGCGTGCAAAAAATCTGTCATCGCCCCGTAATTTGTCTTGCGCCCAGTAGCAGAACTGTACACGACGTTCAGAGTCGTCGCCATGCAATTCCTAGTGCATAGAAATATGGTACGGGTGCAATCAATGTTGATGTAGCATTCTCAACACCGACGTTTTTCAGATTCCCGATTCTCACGCAATTTTACTGCTACTGATGTGCGGATTAGCCGCGACAGCAGCTAAAACACCTACTTGGGCATCATCACTCGTTGCAGGTCGTGGTTGACGTTTCACATGTGGCTGAACGCTCCCTGTTTCCGTAAATAACGTAACTATCCGGCGAACGGTGCGGACACTTGGATGATGTCATCCAGGATACCGAGCATATATATATATATATATATATATATATATATATATATATATATATATATGTCCAGTGCAAGGTGCACTGGACATATAGTTGGGGATAGTTTCAGAATGAGTGGAAATTTCATGTTACGAGAGCGAAACAGTTGCGTGTTACATCTGTGTAATAATCGACTTACAGCAGTGATCGTAGTATCTCTGAATTTTTGTGTCCTGGGCTCAGCTGCAGAGCGTGGGAGAGTCGAGTGTTCCACATGGAGGAAGATGGCAGGACTTTTAGCCATTCTGCATATTTCAGGAGGATTTTGCTGAAGAAAACTCTTAGGAATTATTAATCTGATGAAAGGACTTACAGACGCAGTATTAATGGAGCAGAGAGAATGGATCTGCATTATGAATGTGTTTCTAATGTAATAATTTTTACTGGCACGTACTGATAATGTTAGCGGTTCTTGAGTAACAGTTTTGATCTAATTTCCTGCAATGTGAACGCCAGTTAGTTTTGTCTTTATGCAAATGTGTGCACATGTGAGTAATTTCAGTTCGACCTTTTAATGGCAGAGGACAGAATATTTAGTTTTGAGTAAAAAGCGAGCAAACATTTTAATGCTCATCAACGAACGAATGATCGAGTCAGAGCAAATGCCTTTCAGCCTTTTCTCTTCCCCATCACCCCGGGGAGACCGGGGCAGAACCGACCGCCTAACGTATGGAGCAAATTTTTGAGGTCTCAATTATGGAAAAAAAATTTAGAAAAATTGCAGACCATTTATTCCAACATTTTTGTAATACAATTTGCAACTGACGGTAGCATAAAATAATACACTGACCAGCCAGAACATTATGACCACCTACTTAATAACAATTGTGTCCACCTCTAACAAGGATAACAGTGGCGACGCGTCGTGGCGTGCAAGTAATGAAGCTATGGCAAAAATGGTTCAAATGTCTCTGAGCACTATGGGACTTAACATCTGAGGTCATCAGTCCCCTAGAACTGTTTTTTGTGTGTGAAATCTTATGGGACTTGACTGTTAAGGTCATCAGTCCCTAAGCTTACACACTACTTAACCTAAATTATCCTAAGGACAAACACACACATCAATGCCCGAGGGAGGACTCGAACCTCCACCGGGACCAGACGCACAGTCCATGACTGCAGCGCCCTAGACCGCTCGGCTAATCCCCCTCGGCCCCAAGAACTTAGAACTACTTAAACCTAACTAACCTAAGGACATCACACACATCCATGCACGAGGCAGGATTCGAACCTGCGACAGTAGCGGTCGCGCGGTTCCAGACTGAAGCGCCTAGAACCGCTCGGCCACAGCGGCCGGCAGGCTATGGCAGGTCGTTCGATGGAGTTGGTACCAAATCTGCACACACAAGTCTCCTAATTTCCGTAAATTCTGGAGAGGGATGTGATTAGCTCTGACGCCACACTCAGTCGCATCCCACATGTAATCGATCGGGTTTAGATATGGTGAATTGGGCGCCCTGCACATCAATTTAAAATCGACATTGTGTTCCTCGAACCACTGCATCACCCTCCTGGCCTTGTGACATGGCGCATTATCTTGTCGAAAAATACCACTGCCGCTGGGAACCAAGACCGTCATGAAGGGGTGTACGTGGTCTGCAACCAGTGTACGATACTTCTTGGCCGTCACAGTACCTTGCACGACCTCCACTGAACATATGGATGTCCATGTGAATATTCCCCAAAGCATAATGGAGCCGCCGTCAACTTCTCTCCATCCTGAAGTACAGGTGTCAAGGTACTGTTCCCCTGGATGACGGCCGCCCGCTGTGGCCGAGCGGTTCTAGGCGCTTCAGCCCGGAACCGCGCTGCTGCTACGGTCGCAGGTTCGAATCCTGCCTAGGGCATGAATGTGTGTGATGTCCTTAGGTTAGTTAGGTTTAAGTAGTTCCAAGTGTAGGGGACTGATGACCTCAGATGTTAAGTCCCATAGGGCTTAGAGCCATTTGAACCATTTGAACCCTGGAGGACAACGGATTCGCGCCATCTCATCGTTATGGCGAAGAAGGTATCGGGATTCATACAGACCATGCAATGCTCTGCTGCTGTGCCAACCTCCAGTGCAAATGTTAATGTGCTCACTACAGTTGTAGTTGCCGATGTCGTGGTGTCAACATTGGCACATGCATGGGTTGTCAGATGCGGAGGCCCATCGTTAGGAATGTTCGGTGCACTGTGTTTTCACACTTTTACTCCGCCTTGCATTAATGTCCGATGTTAGTTCCGCCATAGTTCGCCATTTGTCTTATTTCCCCAGTCTGTCCAGCCTACGACGTCCGACATCTGTAATGAGGGATAGTCGCTAAACCCCACAACATATGGACATGATTTCACACTGGTTTCACCACAGGTTGAAGACACTCACCACAGCACTCCTCGAACATTGGGAAAGTCGTTCAGTTCCCCAAATGATCGTGCACAGCCTCCGGGCCATCACAATATGCCCTCGATCAAACCCAGACAGATTGCGCGCCTTCCCCATTCTACACACGGACAGCACGCTCACACAGTGCGTGTGTCTGACTACCAGTCAATTCCTCGCCAGGATACGCTGCTATTGCTTGGACGGTAGGTCGGTGGTCATAATGTTCTGACTGATCAGTATATACACTCCTGGAAATTGAAATAAGAACACCGTGAATTCATTGTCCCAGGAAGGGAAAACTTCATTGACGCATTCCTGGGGTCAGATACATCACATGATCACACTGACAGAACCACAGGCACATAGACACAGGCAACAGAGCATGCACAATGTCGACACTAGTACGGTGTATATCCACCTTTCGCAGCAATGCAGGCTGCTATTCTCCCATGGAGACGATCGTAGAGATGCTGGATGTAGTCCTGTGGAACGGCTTGCCATGCCATTTCCACCTGGCGCCTCAGTTGGACCAGCGTTCGTGCTGGACGTGCAGACCGCGTGAGACGACGCTTCATCCAGTCCCAAACATGCTCAATGGGGGACAGATCCGGAGATCTTGCTGGCCAGGGTAGTTGACTTACACCTTCTAGAGCACGTTGGGTGGCACGGGATACATGCGGACGTGCATTGTCCTGTTGGAACAGCAAGTTCCCTTGCCGGTCTACGAATGGTAGAACGATGGGTTCGATGACGGTTTGGATGTACCGTGCACTATTCAGTGTGGTAGTGACAAGGGCAGCTGATGTCCCTCCGGTATCTACCGAATCCGTTCGCCTTATTTCGATTCTGCCTGAAATGTTGCTCTCGCAGCTTCCCTCATAAATCAGGTCGGAGGCCTGTTAAATATCTTGTGAATGGCCCACTGTCAGCATTGCTGCTGCCTTCGGTGGTCACTGGGATGTTCTCGTCCGCTTTATGGCAATGTCCTGAAGATGAAGACGTAACTCAGTAGTTCCTCTTGTTTCTTCGGTTTGTGTCATATTTTCACCCTCGACGCTGCTAGATCGTTCTCTCTTTGGCTTGAAATATCGTTGCAGTACATCCTATTGCTTCTTATCGTCTTTTTCCTTAAGCGCCCGTCTTTCTTATGTTCTCTGTCAGAGTCTTTTTCTCCTGTCGGACATGTCTCAAACTGCCTTGTAAGGAACGATTACGTGACACTAATTGTTGACGTCGGTGTTTTTTTTAATATTTATCTTTATTGCGCTTTACTCATCTCCGATTTGCCCATTTCTTAAACTAAAGAAATAAAGAAAAGTGGACAGGAAGCGGCCCTGGTCGAAATAAGGGAATGATTCAGGCATTGGTCTCGTGGAGGTGAGAAATCCTTTCCTTGTCCTGGAATTCACTGAGATTATTTCACATTTCATTGAACCCATTGAATTTTCTTTCCAAATTACTAATTAGGCATTCGAAAT
This sequence comes from Schistocerca americana, assembly GCF_021461395.2. Classification (NCBI taxonomy): domain Eukaryota; kingdom Metazoa; phylum Arthropoda; class Insecta; order Orthoptera; family Acrididae; genus Schistocerca; species Schistocerca americana. The sequence continues at coordinate 356,492,978 of NC_060130.1, forward strand.
TTTATGTAGATTGGTGTGATATATTTTTCAGAAATAATTTTTCTGGATTAAAATTCCTTAAACTCATACATTAATAAATCACATCAGAGTGTTAGAGAACTTCATATCGTGAATTATTAATAACGCAACAAGTCAAAATATATACAAGGAGCGAGCTGGAGGATAGTCAACAAACTAAATAGCTTGCTGATACAACAATTTAAATTTAAAATTCTACGCAAACAACTGAGTTGTTCAGTCTGATTCTAGAATTTTTTTGTTGTAAAAAATACAAGCATACGCACAAGGATCCATGTTTTACAACCAAATACCTTAAAAGAAACATTAACGATTTAGCAGCTTATATTTTTGTTTGATTGGAAGTAACCGAAACTAAGAAATAATTTACTGTTGGGGAGGTTTTAAAAATTCCACAAAAACAGCTGGATCATTCAGCGTCGTTCACAACACACTTATTTACCTTAATCTATGTAAATAAAAATCCATTGCCGCATTTATGAAATATCATCAATTAAGAACGGGTCTCCAGAGATGGTTGATTTTTGTCTTTGATGTGGTCATAATTATCAGAACAAGGCTTGTACGAAAGAAAATTTTTGGAAGATCTACCGGAAAAGTCAGAAACTAAAATCAGTTGTGAAAGATCATCTCTTGAGAACGGACCGACCAATTTGATATTGTTTTTAATTTTTTTATTCATAATTCTAGACAGTAATGGTATTTTTGGTATGAAAAAGAAAACAAAAATTAGGTTCAGCTTAACAGTTCTACTATCACATGTTTTCATAGTAAAAAAATTAATTTCATTGTTACGCACAAATAATATATAAATACATATGTAATATGTAAGATGAAAACTTTGTTACCGAAAATCTCGTAAAGCATTACTTAAAAATTTTACAAGATACTTTAATGAACATTCGGACGGACATAAGCTATATATTTTTGTAGTATATTACATATACAAATATAGATATGTACTATACACAGGGGAGAAGTTGTGGAAAGATCGTGACAGATTTACTTCAAATTTTTACACGATACTCTATTGAACATTCAGACGGAAACGGAAATAAAGAGGGGGAGGAGGAAATGGACAGAGAGAGAGGGGGGAGGAGGAGATATACAGAGAGAGGGAGGATGAGAACATGGACAGAGAGAGAGAGAGAGACGAGCAAGGAATTTAGGATGTATATTCAATTTCTGTACATGTTCAGCAGTTGCAAAGTATTGCTGGGTTCGTTAGCAAACTCTATAAATATACAAAATTACGCGTTTCTCAGTCAAATACCTTAGGAGGAATAACTGCCTGAAGTTTTCACTCTAACAAGCTAAATTCTTCATTGACTGTACATGAAATAAAATTTGATTTCTGCAAATCAAAACAGATAATATTACTACAATAAAATCAAAAGAAATCCGTCTCTAAAGTTGCGTTTTTGTCCGGCCTGGGAAACGTAGTCTTTCCCTACCCGTTTCTACAATTTTCGTTTTAAGCTTATCGTACAAAAGAGAAGCAAACGTTGCAGAGAAGTGCAGCCCGCTGAGAGGGTCTGGCTTCATGCTCCTTTAAGGATCAATTTCGTAAATTTTGATCACTTTCTTCTAAATTCGCTATTTCAGACGTAGCGCGTAGCAGAGACTATGCGATTCATAGTAGCGTCTACAGGGATAAGGAGAGGATTTCTCGTGACGGCAAGCAAATGGGATGACGTTCTTTTCGTTCCTCGCAACTTTTTGATTTATAATTCTGAAATTAAAAAAGCAAATAGAAAAATATTAACGCTCTGCGCCGCGCTCACTCATTGGAAAGAACCGCCACTGGGCGTAAGTCCTCATTATCAAGTATTAGCTCTTTCGTGGCAGTTTGTTCAAAAAAGGGTAACAAACCAGTCTTTACCGCCGTATCAGTTCACTTTTCTTCCCATTATTTTCATTCTAGCTATTCGGACGACGCGTGCTTATTTGCTGCTCTGCCAATTTTTCAAGTAAGAAGAGTAGATCGTAAGAAAACAAATTTTCCTTTCTGCACCCTTGATGAAGAAGAAGTCTAACTTATGAGCAACATGCATGCATAATACTAACTGCACTATACATGTAAAACAGTTACCTCTTACATCAGTATCTAGTATACACTGAAATTCCGCCGGCCGGTGTGGCCTAGCGGTTCTAGGCGCTACAGTCTGGAACCGCGCGACGGCTACGGTCGCAGGTTCGAATACTGCCTCGGGCATGGATGTGTGTGATGTCCTTACGTTAGTTAGGTTTAAGTAGTTCTAAGTTCTAGGGGACTGATGACCTCAGAAGTTAAGTCCCATAGTGCTCAGAACATTTGAATTTGAACTGAAATTCCAAAGAAATTGGTATATGCATGCGTATTCTAATACAGAGATATGTGAACAGGCAGAATACGCCGCTACGGTCGGCAACGCCTATGTAAGACAACAAGTGTCTGGTGCAGTTGTTAGATAGGTTACTGCTGCTACAATGGCAGGTTACCAAGATTTAAGTGAGTTTGAACGTGGTCTTAAAGTTGGCGCACGAGCGATGGGACACAGCATCTCCGAGGTAGCGGTGAAGTGGGGTTTTTCCCGTACGACCATTTCACAAGTATACTGTCAATATCAGGAATCCGATAAAACATCAAATCTCCGACATCGATGCGGCCGGAAAAAGATCCTGCAAGAACGGGACCAACGACGACTGAAGAAAATCGTTCAACGTGACAGAAGTGCAACCCCTCCGCAAATTGCTACAGATTTCAATGCTGGGCCATCAACAAGTCTCAGCGTGCTAACCTTTCAACGAAAAATCGTCGATATGGGCTCTCGGAGCCGAAGGCCTACTCGTGTACCCCTGATGACTGCATAACACACAGAGCTTTACGACGCCTCGCCAGGGCCTGTCTACTCCGACATTGGACCGTTGATGACTGGAAACATGTCGCCTGCCTGGTCGGATGAGTCTCGTTTCAAATTGTGTCGAGCGGGTGGACGATTACGGGTATGGAGACAACCTCATAAATCCCTGGATCCTGCATGTCAGCAGGGAACTGATCAAGCTGGTGGAGGCTCTGTAATGGTGTGGGGCTTGTTTGGTTGGAATAATATGGGACCCATGATACGTCTAGATACGATTCTGACAGGTGACACGTACGTAAGCATCCTGTTTGATCACCTGCATCCTTTCATGTCCATTGCGCATTTCGCCGGACTTGGCAATTCCAGCAGGACAATGCGACACCCCGCCGGTCCAGAAAGTCTACAGAGTGGCTCCAGTAACACTCTTCTGAGTTTAAACACTTCCGCTGGCGACCATTCTCCGCAGACATGAACATTATTGAGCACATCTGGGATGCCTTGCGACATGCTGTTGAGAAGAGATCTCCACCCTCTCGTATTCGTACGGATTTATGGACAGCCCTGCAGGATTCATGGTGTCAGTTCCCTCCAGCACTACTTCAGACTTTAATCGAGTCCATTCCACGTCGTATTGCGGCACTCCCGTGTGTTCGCGGGGGCACTACTTGATATTAGGCAGGTATACCAGTTTCTTTGGCTGGTCAAGGTATAAACCGTATTTTTCTGTTGCAAAGAACGTAACAATAGCTACAGTTGTTCTCCTAAAAATAAGGAAACAACGGACAGTCTAAAAGTAAAGACAACAATTTACAAAAATAGCTTTCATACTCAGCGGCCACATAAACACAACAATGGCCACTCTCAAAATAAATCAAGGGAGAAATAAGTTCTCACATGATATCTCTCCCCTTCTCTTCCTCGCCTTGTCCAACAGGGCAGAAAAGGTGCCACTACGTCGCCGCCCCGCATATGATAGGCCCCGTGTGTCCGTAAGTTTCGCACGTGCCTTGCACCGGCCATGATTTATGTAGAATGATAAAAATATTTACTTACCATTGCACTGATTTAGTTGTCCGCCCCGATAGCTGAGTAAAGCCGGCACGGTAGCTCAGCGTGTTCGGTCAGAGCGCCAGCTGCCCTCTGTAATAAAAAAACTGAGTTAATAGATCAACAACGAAGTAAAACGGGCGTCTTTCGACGTCCGCCTAGAGCAGATACAACGAACGAAACCGAACAAAATGAGATTTAAAAAAAAAAAGTAGTCAGCGTGATAGATTGCCGTCCTAGGGGCCCGGGTTCTATTCCCGGCTGTGTCGGGGATTTTTCCCTGCTCAGGGACTGGATGTTCTGTTGTCTTCATCATCATTTCCTCCTCATCCAGTGCGCAGGTCGCCCAATGTGGCGCCGAATGTAATACGACCTGCACCAAGGTGGCGTGACCTGCCCCGTTAGGGGCCTCCTAGCCAATGACGCCAAACGCTCATTTCCACTGCTTTAGTTAGCATAGTGTATTCTTTAACCGTGCGTATGGAACCATTCGGCATTAAGACCCTGGAACCATATGTGGAAAAGAAACGTTAAAATATCATCCTAATTTACATTTTCATGGTTTGCTTAAGACGCATGAAGTGAATGCCACGGCTAAGTACTTCTATCACTCTCCGTCAGCTGAAGCAGAACTCCGTCTTCGATGACCTGGGCGTCGACCGGAAGTTAAAATCTGACACCTCCTTGTCGTTCTTCACACCTACTATAATAACAGTGAGGTTCCCTAACTACTATGGCTATTGTACTGAAATTAAATATTAATGTTCTAAATTTTCATGTTCCTGCAGTTACATCCGTTGGATCTTCTGCGATATGCCCGCAAATTTCTGTGATTTTATGAACTTTAGGACGTTCTTCATCGTCAGGAATCTCGAGTCCTGTTTTCATCTGGCAAGGTGTTCTGATAGCAAATCTCCTCCCAGTCACTTCAAACAAGGTTTCTGTGGTGTCACCGCCAGACACCACACTTGCTAGGTGGTAGCTTAAATCGGCCGCGGTCCATTTAGTACATGTCGGACCCGCGTGTCGCCACTGTGTGATCGCAGACCGAGCGCCACCACAAGGCAGGTCTCGAGATACGGACGAGCACTCGCCCCAGTTGTACGGACGACATTGATAGCGACTATACGGACGAAGCCTTTGCTCTCATTTGCCGAGAGACAGTTAGAATAGCCTTCAGCTGAGTCAATGGCTACGACCTAGCAAGGCGCCATTAGCCTTACATAGTTTGATAGTTATCGTATGAAATGTCTCATCAAGAATGCTGTATTCACATGAACTATATAAAGTTAAGTATTCGAGGAGCTGCATACTTTTCTTATTAGAATTCACGACTTATCCTGTTCCAGAATTCACGCCCGTCTGCGTTAGATAGCGTGCATTTCGGCCTCCTCTATCTACAAGGTGTTGGCACATTTGCCAACACATCATTGGCGACGAGGCAACGGAAAGGATCTTGTTCTTTATACTTGCTTACATTCACTTGTGTCATGGCTTCGCCAGATGTACTGTCCGAATTTTATCGCTTGCAGAATCAGCAGACGCAGGCGTTATTGGATGCCCTTGGACAGCTCGTCCAGGGTCAACGTGCCATTCAAACCGATGCGGCAGCCGCCGCTTCATCGCTGCCGCCGCCACAACATGCAGTTGTACCGCCGTTTCGCAAGTTTGACCACACCCACGAGACCTGGGAGGAATGGTCCCGACAATTTGGATTTCATCTCGCCGCCTACAGAATTCAAGGTAATGAGCGGCAGCCGTGTTTGCTTTCGTGTGTAGGTGTGTCCACCTACCGTGTGATAGTGAAATTGTTTCCCCGACGCGACGTAGCAACTCTGTCCTACGAAGAAATTTTGTCGGCATTGGACGCCTATTTCAAAGAAACCGTTAATATAGTTGCAAAAAGGTATACTTTCTTTCGTACAAAACATACGGCCGGTCAGACTAATAGGGAGTGGGTTGCAACTTTGCAAGGACTTACTAGGGAGTGTGCATTTGAATGTGACTGTGGACTCCCGTATTCAGATACTATGGTGCGTGATGCAATAGCACAGAACGTTTCTGATGTTCGCATACGGGAGCAAATTTTGAAACTCGTTAATCCCTCCCTTCAGCAAGTGATAGACATATTGGATAGGCAGGACACGCTTGACTTTGCTCAGGAATCATTTGCAACTTCGCCAGCCGTGTGTAACATTAACCGGCCCGCTGGGCGCGCTGCGCGGCCCGGTAAACTGCCCTCGCACACGTCTGCGCAGCTGCCGCCACGCTCTAAACCAGGTGTGCCGCGCCAGCGTACAAATGCAGTGAAATCATGCCCGCGGTGTGCTACTAGACATTCGCGTGAACATTGCCCGTCACGCCAAGCTCTTTGCTTTTTCTGCAATAAAAAAGGACATGTTCAAAGTGTTTTCCAGAAAAAGCTCAGATCAGACAATCACAACCATTCCAGGCCCTTTGCTTCGCGCCGGAATCGAACCAAGGACACTCAGGCTCGTGGACCTTCGCCCATGGACATTCATGTCGTTAATTCCGCTTCGTCCAGTGCCACTCTTTCTAACAGTGACTGTGTTCATCCCACAAAAAGTGTGCGTCGCCGTCGCCGGAAATCACGTCAATTAGCAAGTGATTCTGTACGAGTGTCTGTTCCAATTGCACAAAACAGTCGCTCTTGTCGCCAGCAGGACAATAAACTTTTTGTAGATTTGGACTTTAATGGCAAGGTCATACGATTCCAGCTCGATACTGGAGCTGCAGTTTCATTGCTCAATCACGACAAGTACAAACAACTAGGCGCACCTCCGTTGCGTGCCGCAAATGTTAAGTTACATAGTTATTCAGGACAGAATATACCTGTGTTAGGACAGTGCAGCCTTCTTGCAACATACAAGGGACAACAAAACTTGTGTCATTTTATGTTCTTCGTTCTTCTACTGCAGTGAACTTGTTTGGTTTAGATTTATTTCAATTCTTTAACTTGTCTATAGTGAATCAGACTGTGCCTTCAGACAGTGTTTCTCGTCTGTGTGAAGAATTTGCAGACATTTTTGCACCGGGCCTTGGTTGCGCTACGAACTATGAAGCACATTTGGAACTGAAACTCAACGCGCAACCGAAATTTTTCAGAACGCGCAATGTTCCTCACGCATTGCGTGATGAGGTCGCAAGAACTTTACACAATTTAGAATCACAAGGTGTAATTGAACGTGTGCAAGCTTCTCTCTGGGCCTCACCCTTAGTCATTTTGCCAAAACCTTCCGGAAAACTGAGACTTTGTGTGGACTTCAAGGCAACAGTGAATCCACAACTCGTGATTGCAACTTTTCCCTTACCCCGCCCGGAAGACCTTTTTGATAAACTATGCCCGGGTAAATACTTTTCGAAGTTGGACCTAGCAGATGCGTACTTGCAAATCCCAGTGGACGCCGAATCCCAGTGCGTCTTGGTGGTTAACACGCATCTTGGTTTGTACCGATTCAAAAGACTGCCATTCGGGTGTGCATCCGCCCCTGCATTGTTTCAGCAATATTTACAAACTGTTTGTGCGTCGGTCCCTACTGCTGCGAACTATCTGGACGATATTGTGATCTCCAGAAAGACAGCCGACGAGCATTTAGCCCACCTACGAACTTTATTTCAGGTGTTGCGACAAAATGGTCTTCGTTTGCGGAAGGACAAATGTGTGTTTTTTGCTCGTGACTTACCATACCTGGGACATGTCATCAATGCCCAAGGCATACATCCGAGTCCAGAGCACCTCCGTGCAATACAAGAATTGCCTTCGCCGCAGAATATGAAACAGCTACAGAGTGTGTTGGGTAAAATTAACTATTATCATCGCTTTCTGCGCAATGCCTCTTCCATTTCAGCTCCGCTTCATAGATTACGCCGTAAGGGTGCTCCGTTCGTCTGGACGACGGAATGCGAGCGCGCCTTTCGCCAGTTGAAATCGGCATTGCTTTCTAATACTTGCCTTACGCCATTCGATCCCCAGAAACCCCTTTTGTTGATGGTAGATGGATCGGATTTCGGGATCGGTGCTGTGCTTGCGCACAAAGTTGGCTCGCACGATCGCCCTATTGCCTTTGCGTCCAAATTGCTCTCATCTGCGCAAAGAAGTTATTCCCAGATATAGAAAGAAGCTTTGGCTCTCGTGTTTGGTGTTACTAAGTTCCATGATTTCTTGTATGGTCGTCACTTTACCATCATAACAGACCACAAACCTTTGACATCGCTTTTTCATCCGAACAAGCCTGTACCTCCGCGTACAGCGCAGAAATTCATTCGCTGGTCTATTTTCCTCTCGCAGTACCGCTACGATATCTTGTATCGGTCCACTGCTCAGCACGGAAACGCCGATGTGTTGTCCCATTTGCCTGTTGCTGAGGATAGAGCATTCGATTCTTCCGAACTTGCTTGCATGTTCATTGATTCGGAAACCGATGAAGTGGTCGAATCGTTTCCGATTGATTTTCGTCGTGTAGCTACAGCCACAGCTGCTGACCCTGTCCTTGCTACCGTTTTGGGTTTTGTTGCTACGCAATGGCCTTTGTCAAAGTCTCGGATCGAGGATCCATCCGTTGGTTCGCCGATTTTTTGCTCACAAGGAGAGACTTTTTGTACGACGTGGTGTTTTGTTGTTGCGTTCTCATAATGATCAGTCCAGAGTCGTGGTCCCACGTTCGTTACAATCCTCTGTTTTACGGCTTCTTCACCAAGGACATTGGGGTATAGTGCGAACGAAACAACTTGCTCGTCAGCACTGTACTTGGTTCGGAATCGATGCTGCGATTACGAATATGTGTTCTTCTTGCATGGGGTGTGCCGAACAACAATCCGCGCCGCCGCGGAAAGTCTTTGCATGGCCAAAAGCCACTTCCCCTTGGCAACGCTTGCACATTGATTTTGCTGGTCCGTTCTGGAATGCTCGATGGTTGGTTCTGGTAGATGCCTTCAGTAATTTTCCTTTTGTTGTCCGGATGTCTTCCACGACGTCATCTGCCACCATCCAAACGTTGTCTGCTATCTTTTGCATTGAAGGTCTTCCGCAGACTATTGTTTCCGACAATGGCCCACAATTCATGTCCGCCGAATTTCAGTCATTCTGCCAGGCCAATGGTATTCAACATCTGACATCCGCGCCGTTTTCGCCTCAGTCAAACGGTGCCACTGAGCGATTGGTCCGGACTTTCAAGTCACAGATGTTGAAATTGAAAGAGTCGCATTCTCGGGAGGACGCGTTGTTGCTCTTTTTGTCATCGTATCGCTCTCAGCCCCGAGATGGTCGCTCGCCGGCTGAGTTGCTCCACGGTCGTCCTCATCGAACCTTGATGTCTTTGCTGCATCCGCCGCATCAGGTTCCTGTGCAGCGGCAGACTCCTGCTTTTGCTCCAGGCGACGTTGTATTCTATCGCAGCTATCGAGGTTCACGGCGTTGGCTCGCAGGGCGCATTATTCGCTGCCTCGGCCGCGCGATGTATTTGGTTTTGGGGGCCTCTGGTGAGGTGCGTCGGCATCTCAATCAGCTGCGCCTCTGTCGTCGCACGGGTTCTGCCGCTCCCCGTCTGCTTTCAGCGACGGTGCCGTCCGGTCAGCGCCCTGGGGAGCCATCTACTGGCTCGCCTCATCCCCAGGTGTTACCGACGATGCCTTCCATTTTGCCCCATGGCGACGCGCCGCCGCAGCCGCCGCCGCCGCCGCCGCCGCCGCCACCTGTTCTCCTGCCGGCGCCGCCCGCAGTGGACGCTTCGCTGCTGCCGCCGGGCGCCTCCCTGGCGCCTCCCTGGGTCACGCGCCGCCGATCGCTTCCCGTGACCAGCCGTCCTCCGCCATGGAACTCTTGCCCGCTCCGGACCACATGGCGTCTTCGCGCGTCGGATACCCCGACGCAATGGAGGTCGACCCTTCGGCCCCTCATGTCTCTTTACGGGCGCATACACCGCATGTTGACGTGCACCCTGGACTAGGTTTTCAGGTGTTTCCTAGCTCCCCTCGGACCGAATGGCCGGGTGCGGGTGGCACAGCCTCGCCTGTTGTTAGGCTCCCCACCTCATCGCATACGTCAACATGGGGTCCTCCCCACGGCGGGCGGAAGCCTTATAACACGACCGTTCGCCGATTTGCGGGGGAGGAATGTGGTGTCACCGCCAGACACCACACTTGCTAGGTGGTAGCTTAAATCGGCCGCGGTCCATTTAGTACATGTCGGACCCGCGTGTCGCCACTGTGTGATCGCAGACCGAGCGCCACCACAAGGCAGGTCTCGAGATACGGACGAGCACTCGCCCCAGTTGTACAGACGACATTGCTAGCGACTATACGGACGAAGCCTTTGCTCTCATTTGCCGAGAGACAGTTAGAATAGCCTTCAGCTGAGTCAATGGCTACGACCTAGCAAGGCGCCATTAGCCTTACATAGTTTGATAGTTATCGTATGAAATGTCTCATCAAGGATGCTGTATTCACATGAACTATATAAAGTTAAGTATTCGAGGAGCTGCATACTTTTCTTATTAGAATTCACGACTTACCCTGTTCCAGAATTCACGCCCGTCTGCGTTAGATAGTGTGCATTTCGGCCTCCTCTATCTACAAGGTGTTGGCACATTTGCCAACACATCAGTTTCCAGAGTGTAACTCCTTTGGTTACACTTATTTCGAAACCGTCGCATTCATTTCGCCACTGGAATTACCGTTAATTTACCTCTTCATTATTTATCGTCCGTTAATGAGGCGTTGCTGTGTGATGAACTTTTCAATGGAAACATGCTGTCATCATAATCAACCACGGAGATCGAAAAGCAGATTGACTTCATTAATCGCAAGTTATTCATGACGATGCCGTCTTTCTGCAAGTGGAAATCCTCATAGAGTGACAACTAATCTCTAGCGGAGCGCGTCCGTTTCTTTGTCGTTTTTCAACATTGCTACGAACTAGAATCCATCATCCTTGTGAGACTAACTGAGTACATGTTTAATTCCTTACACTTATGTTGGTATGGAGATCGCCGAATGTGTTTCAAACTGAAAGACTGGTAGAGGAAATTTAACCCCACCCTCAAGAAACTCAGAGGTCATCTCTCTCCAACCTAGTACTTTCACCTCCTTATGGAAGCCGAGGAACCGCGCTACCACCTCAACTAGAAGAGGTTTCGGTAGCATATTATGCAGTGTAGAAAAGCACTGGCGCCAATGACCTGCAGAGGTAGTGCAATTGTAATCAAACTCGACTAGTGATAATTAAAAACGGCTCATGTCATAACACCACACCAGCCGAATCCTACCAGTTTCCCTGCAAAAGAGACCCTCAGATCAATATTTCAATTGTCAGTTGTTTACCAATCAGATGGAGGACGGCGTTCGTGGTAGTTCATTTCGAGGCGATGTCTCATTGCTTCATGTAGACGATGGTTTTGCTCTCTTACTGTTTGTGTGCAGTCTTCGCCGATCTCGTCTCTCTCAGGAATGGAGAGGTTTATTGTTCGGCAAATCTAGTAGGCAAAATATATAGTACATTCTCTTTTTATTAAGGCATTAGCAACTTCCCAAGGCTGTCTTAAAATGAGACCTACCTTCGACGGCCTCATCTAGCAACACCGACGCAAGATTAAGCATTTCAGTCGATTCGAATGACAATAAAGCGGGACTGCGGGTGTTGAAATGGTTCGTACCAGATTTACGTACGCCTGCCGCTCACCCAGATGAGGGGTGCAGTCCATACGTCTTTTATCCTCGCCCCTGCACGTCATCCTACCAACTCCTTTGAACGAAATACCCTGCACACTGTTCACAATTCAAATCAAAAAGAAGCTGCAGCACTTCCTTCCGTCGCCCTCACAACTTTTCCCCATAAATAATATTGCCAGTTCCCCCAATGTCAACAGCAAAGCAAATGCATCTATCTTCTACCAGTTCCACTGTTTTCTCTTTCCATTTTTCAATCAATGACATCACTTTCTTTTCCCATTTATATATATATATCAGATTCCTGTTTCTCCAGGGGACTGACGACCTCAGATGTTAAGTCCCATAGTGCTTAGAGCCATTTGAACCTGTTTCTCTCCCTTCTCCCACGTCCATGGCTGCTAGTGCTCATAGTACGAATATAAATTGTATTTTGTCTACACTATTTATGTCATAATGACCACCACATTTCGGACATCGTATTAGGTATATGTTATAACACGACTGTTGTGTTGAATGTTATTCAAAATGTGTAGAATGTCTCGATAAAAGTATGAGAGCCCATGATGGTTCTAATCCTGCTAGGATAAATAAATAAATTAATATATCCTTAAGCAAACAAAACTATGCACACGCGGTTGGCTAATCGTTTTTTCATTAAATATCGGAGTTCCTTCTGTTTCTCACGAAAGTATATATGAATGGTCCAGGGAAAAACCAGGTAAGTTACTTTTCTTCTCAAAATAAGTTTGAGGTGCTGTTAGGTTCTACATCGAAAGGGCTATCTGTTAGCAGCATGAAACAGGAATTTAAATAGCGAAGCCACGGTTTTATTTGCCCTTAAATTTTTTACATATAGGAAAAGCAGGTAAGTGAACTGTTCCAACGAAAACCCAGGCAAGTCAGCTGTTCCAGTGAGAGAACCAGGTAAGTCAGCTGCAGCTCAGCAAATGGCCGCGCGATGGTCGAAATTTCATGCTATTACATGTTTGAAATTTTATTGTTGCAGCTGTTTTTTTTTTAGATGGTGTTTCGTAGTGCAAGTTGTTATCTCAGTATTGTGTAATAAATCATTCTGTGCTTTGGATGATGACGAAGATGGAATTCCACAAAATGAAGCTAAGAAATGGAGACGAACTGACTGAATTGCTGATGATGGTAAGAAATTAAGGCAATGTTCGCATCAAATGGGAGAGTCTTGCAAATGTTCCCATCATAAATGCTTTGACGTCGCCACTGAAATAGAAAGAACTTAAATTCTACTCAGATTTAACAGTCTAGCGACGGATAACGATCATAATGCGTGTTTGGGAGGTTTAATACTAATGTTGTGTATGAACAAAAGGCGACCACGTCAGACAGAAGAGGACGCGAAGTTTAGAGAGGCTGAGACCCTGCAGGATCTGAAGGTCAGTGTGATGTACCAGTTTGTACAAAAGCATTTTGTGCATTACATTGTATCAAAAAAACAAAACTACAACATACATGTACAGAAGAGTCTGAAAGTAACTAGTTCTGGACCGCAAGACAAGAAGGTAGGTATCTGTATCTTCACAGGACGCTTGACAAATCTACCAGGTCGTAGATATGCAGTCACCTAGGCAGTTTTAAAGGTCGACAAAGCCATTATAACATAAAAGATTCAAGAAAGACGTATTTGCCTGAATATTGGAAAGTAAAGAAAATGTTTCTAATATTTAAAGAACTTTGTCCCACACCTGATGTTTCCTACGAAACCTACAGGTGGGTTACAAACATAAATTTTAATATATATCTCAAATACCCATTTAGTGACTCGTGCACTCAATGCGACGAATTCTCAGTCAAATTAAAAGCACTGTACTCAAAAAAAGTTAAAGAAGAAATTAAAAAGTACTTCATAAGAATGTACTTCATAATAGAATAGTTGCAACAGTCTACCACCGCGAAAGAGATGCAAGACGCAAAGCTTTGAAAACCAAGAAATCGGAAGCAGTTTGTATGGATTTTGCTACAAATGTCACAATACCAAATATTACTACGAACTATGTGTATTATAAGCATCAGCTACAATGTATTCGTTCAAAATCCACATTCTCTCCACGGGGCAGTCAGTTTTCTATGTGTACCATGAGGGTACTGCCAAGAAAGATCCTAATGACGTATAGTCATTTCTTTTTCACTTTATCCTGAACTACCTAGAAAACAACGTTGAAAGCTTCAAGTGTTTTGCGATTCTGCCGGACGGCAAAACAAGAATTTAGCAATTTCCCACTTTATGCACTATGTCGTTCATAATAGTATCCATTGTTTGACAGACATCAAGATCATATTTCCAGAATGCGGTCATTCTACATAGATTATGGTAAGAACCTTGGTCTGAGGAATTTTAAAGCAATGGACGGAAACAACAAATGGCTCCATAAGAATGACTGAAAATTCGAGAACGAAACCATCACTTTTCACTGTAGAGAGAGTCTCAGGAAACGGTGTAGGACTGGAAAGATCAGAAAAATTTGCTGAAATGTCCATTTAAGACCTAACCCGTGAAGGAAATTGAGGCCCCCATCCATTCACCCTAGTCTGATGAACCGGAGAGACACACGTAATGTATCTTATCGTATCCAGCATCACAAGGAAGCCTGACAACATCAAAACATCATCTTCCATTGTGGAGAGAGTCTCTCCGAACGAAGAATTTCATAAGGAGGATGTCAAAAGGCGATCCAAAGAAGACTGCTGTTGACATAAACAGAGAGCTCCGTGAATTTCACAACGTGGAAGTATCGAATAGGACCATAAAACGTATCCTCGGAGAGTCTAATCTTCATGGTCGGCGCCCTAGCAAAAGGCAAAGAATAGGAAAGTACAACTTGAGTTTGCCAGAGCGCTTCTGCACTAGACATGTCACAGACTTTTAGAGAAGGATGCTTAAGTGGCCTAGCCTAAGCCCCGATCTCAGTCCGATTGAACACCTGTAGGAGGAACTCGACTGAAGGCTAAGACAATGAAAAGTCTCCCCCCCTGATCAATTATTGCAATCTTTGGTTAAAGAATGGCAGAAAACCCCCTGCATTGTTTGGCTGCCCCCGTTTCTCCATGCCATCACTCTGTGTGACTGTAACTAAGTTGAAAGGATATGCAACCAAGTACTAACGGCTATGTACACTGATTCGGGATCCACAATTATTTTAAGCTGTAACATAACTTTCGTCAGACAAGAGTAATTTTGTAAAACTATCTGTGATATTGCCAGTCAAGGAACACAACGTTCCTTGTTTTTTGATATTAGAGCAATTAGCGCCGTTGATCAACTGACATAACAGTTAAAAAGATTTTCTATTGAACAGGTTGTTTTCTTATAAAATTGTGTTTGGCAAAATACTTTTTGTCGCTACCGTATAAGCGAACCACTGAAACCGCATGAAACCAAATGTACTTTTAGGTACCCCTATATAAAACGGAACAATTAGGTAAAATGATTACACAAAATAGCAAGTCGAAATATGTCATTAAAACTGTCATTCAGAGCAAAATAGCTAAATTTTAGAGTACTTGCACAGGGTATGCATACAAAATCAACAACCACACGCCAAGGCATCAGGAACAGGGGCAGTCTTAAGCATTGACAAACACGTATTTCTAGTCATTAGAATAAAAATATGAGCTACAGAATGATAGTTTTAATGACATATTGTGACTTTCTATTTTATGTCATCATTTTACCTAACCATCCACTTTTATACAGAGGTGCCTTAAAATACTTTTTGTTTCATATGATTGCAATGGTTTGCTTATGTATATCTTAATTTATTAGGTTTATGTAGTTTTTATATTTCGTAAATGTGCCTTATGCAGGTCACGCACGGCATGTGGGCATCTCTTGCCACACTAGGCGCAGTGTTTGCGTTTTGTTCTGACAGTCGTATTCGTGTGCACGCCAAAGGGACATGCTGCTGCATGCGACTCATACCGCCTTTATTTTGTAAGCGTGGCCCTATTTTGTACTACTATGGCGGCGTCTGCTTGTGTATTCAAGGTAACATGCGACATTCGGTGAAATTTTTCCGCTACCTTTCTGTACCTTACTGGTGATAAACTGGCGGTTTTATTTTCTTTTAACTAGGTTCATCTCGCATTTTATAAGTTTTTATGTCGGATGGATTACATATCCAGTTACTGTTGCGACCATTTTCCATTATAAATGGCCTTATGCCGGATGGGTTTCATACCCAGCTACTTTTACGTAAGTTCCTATTACTTTAATTTCAGTTTTCCTGCGTAGTCGTGCAAGATAGGACCATGCCCCTTCCTCTGTTTGTTACTAATTGATAGGTTTCTTTTATTGACAATTTGATGATGCGCCAGAAGGGTGAAACGCATCATTGGCATTAAATAATTTGGCAACGGAGACTGTTTATTTTTCTGAAATAATTCGAAACTAGTTGCTGTAGCACCCTGCCATAATAGACTGGAATAATTATAGATTCTTATGAAGTTCTGTGGCCACCAGCGATGTATTTCCATGAACTGTCACATGATCGATTATTTGGAAGGTAACTACAAGTTTCCAGAGATAAAATAGTTACATTTGAACTGATAATAATATTAAAAATGACAATTATAATACCACAAACTATAGTAATGTTATATATGATAAAAATATTTGAAATTATAGTAAAACACTCGTACATGCGAAGAAAACCAAGAGCAGCTGACTCATTATGCTACATTCTTTTCCTGTTTCAGGAGACATACCTGCCGCGCGGGATTAGCCGAGCGGTCAGGGGCGCAGCAGTCATAGACTGCGCGGCTGATCCCATCGGAGGTTCGAGTCCTCCCTCAGACATGGGTGTGTGTGTTTGTCCTTGGGATAATTTAGGTTAAGTAGTGTGTAAGCTTAGGGACTGATGACCTTAGCAGTTAAGTCCCATAAGATTTCACATACATTTTTGGAGACATACATGGTTTCTTTCCTGAAAAAGTGATAGTGTGAGTGAATTTTTAATGTAATTCCGTATTATCGATGGTACACAATTTAAGAACCACGTTATTTTGTTCATTAAACACAAGACTTCAGTATTTCAGTTTGTTTCAAAAATTATTTTGTACGGAAAGTGCTTACTGCGTTTTGATATTAAAAATTCGTTTTCTGAGTTTCACTGAAAAATTGACTTACCTGGCTCTTTCCCTGAACCCATAATATCAACCCGTCTGCATTCTGCTCCTCCTTGGTTCAGATGGCTCTGAGCACTATGGGAGGTCATTAGTCCCCTAGAACTTAGAACTACTTAAACCTAACTAACCTAAGGACATCACACACATCCATGCCCAGGGCAGGATTCGAACCTGCGACCGTAGCGGTCTCGCGGACTGAAGCGCCTAGAACCGCTCGGCCATTCCGGCCGACCTGCTCCTCCTTCCACACCAAAAACTTCTGTTCGTTTTACGTAAGTATTGTAAGTAGGCTGTTTATGTTTTCTTATTGGCAACGTTACGTAGCAGTCTGTGGCTGCTTTGCATTGTTGTAATACTCGCCATTGTAGTGTTAGGCAGCTGGATGTGAACAGCGCGTAGCGTTGCGCAGTTGGAGGTGAGCCGCCAGCAGTGGTGGATGTGGGGAGAGAGATGGCGGAGTTTTGTAATTTGTCATGAACTGCTGTATATATTATGACTATCAAGGTAAATACATTGTTTGTTCTCTATTAATATCTTTCATTTGCTAACTATCCCTATCAGTAGTTAGTACCTTCCGTAGTTTGAATCTTTTATTTAACTGGCAGTAGTGGCGCTCGCTGTACTGCAGTAGTTCGAGTAATGAAGATTTTTGTGAGGTAAGTGATTTCTGAAAGGTATAGTTTAATGTTACTCAAGGCCATTCTTTTGCAGGGATTTTTGAAAGTCAGATTGCGTTGCGCTAAAAATATTGTATGTCAGTTTAAGCACAGTCATGTATAAATTGTTCTAAGGGGACGTTTCAGTATAAGCTCCCTAAGGTTGCTGATAAACTGAATTCAATTTTGTTTTGCCGAAGTTGGCTCCACAAGCTCGAAACTCTCCTCGCTACTCTGTATGGGAGGATGAACGTGCGGATCCTTTTCTCCTGGACATCAGTATTTTCATGTTTTAGTATCAAAACTACAGTTCCCGCTACGAAACTAAGTAATCTTCTGCAAGCGGTAATAACGTTATTTCCGCTTCTTTTCCTTGTCGTGTACTCTTCCTTGAAGCAAAGAAGATTTTTCTCGTTTTCTGCGGATAAGTCCTCCCCTAGGCAGTGAGCCCGCCATACCCCTAGCGTCCGAGATGTCTACCTGAAGAATCGAGAGATCTGGCTCTTGTTACTCATCAAAGGAGGCGGATTCACAGTGTGAGCCTACTGTGGGGGTTCGGTATTAGGCCAGCACACGGTGCTTCTAACGGAAGTGTTACTCGTGTTCGCTTGCAGCCTGTTTGGGCTCTGCTTCTCATCTTTGGCGCCGCAGGGGTTTCTGTTCCCACGTACTTTGCTCGTTTCTTTGTGCTCGGTCCGCTTGAGCCATAAGCACTTCCACTGAGGGATCGATACGAGGGAAAGGGCAATAGGCAATTTCCACGAGCTCTTGCTGAGTGAGTCTACACGTCTGGCTGCTGGCGCCACCAACAAAAAAACTCCTTGAAAATCCCAAAGTTATGAACATATGGAGCCCTCTTCGTTATTTTCCCTTTTAGTCGTGGTTGTTGTTTCCTCCTCCACCAGTACTGAAGATGGAATTATATCTTTAAATTGTGGAATGTTCATCTCTCGGAGAATATTAGGACTGCGTAATTAATAACGTATTTTCCAAACAAAATATCTCACATCAGTTCAGTCAAATATCTCCGTACTTTGGCCGTACAGTTACATTAAATAAATTGTTGATGGTGTACAGCAACCAGCCACAAACTGATTTTAAGTTACTTTATTCAGAAAGTACCGTCACGGTTTCAAATTTTTCACAATTCATCATAGGACGGTTTTTTCATGCTTTCATCAAAACTAATTATGTATCGGTTTCCTGTAGGTTGCTCTAGGACAAACAATAATTCACCATTACAATTGTGCAACCAAAATGGTTGTGCTACATAATTGTGTTGGAATGCACCTTACGTGAAGTATCCATCTGCCGCATTTTTTTTTTGCAGTTTTCTTGCAATGAAATACGTCCTCAAGTGTGTTTGTATTTTCACTGTCACAAACGTTGCACTACATTGTAACCCAGTTTTGTTCGATTACAAAAGGAATTTTCAATGTGCACCATATGTTTTGATTTACGACTTACGAAAACAAATACTCAGTTTACAGAGTACCTGGGTGTCACAGATGCTGCAACGCAATGATACGAAGATAGGTCATTTTTTGGAAAAGGAAGCGTAAATTACTGTTATGTTACATTGAGGCCAGCCGAAGTGGCCGTGCGGTTAAAGGCGCTGCAGTCTGGAACCGCAAGACCGCTACGGTCGCAGGTTCGAATCCTGCCTCTGGCATGGATGTTTGTGATGTCCTTAGGTTAGTTAGGTTTAACTAGTTCTAAGTTCTAAGGGACTAATGACCTCAGTAGTTGAGTCCCATAGTGCTCAGAGCCATTTGAACCATTTTTGTTACGTTGAATACGTGTTTCACATGAAATGTAGGGCATTAAATGCAGACAGGAAAGATAAATACATTGAATTTTCTGAATTATAACACTAAAAAGTTATTTTATGTAAAGTTAGAGATACAAAAGTGGGCAAGAAGTGTATGAAATTCTTATGAGCTATTTTAACATCGATGATGTTAATACATTAAAATTTATTACTATTTAGTGGCATAAATAATATTGACTATTGTACGTACAAGATTATTTACTTGATCTGCAGATAGGTGTTGAAATATTATTTATACTGGAGCACAGAAATAACTTTCTGGACGTTTTTCAGGAAAGGAGTGTTAGACAATTCAGTCTGCTCATTAAAGATATTGTCAGGGGAAGTGTTTTTATGTGTATGTACTTCCATTTCCTCTAATATATTTATTGTCGCTGCTACATATAATATTTTCATGTTGCTTTCACTGCTTGTCACTGAATGGCTTTCTTCTGTAATGTCGGCTGCAAATGTACATTTCTTCGAGTTTCCAAGCCTTAAGGGCATCGAGGTGTTCTTTGTGCCTAAACTCAAAAATTCTGCCTGTGTCTCTGTCGTTATACAAAATAAGTTTGTAGTGCTATAATTCACAAAATTCCACGTGTTTGTCGTTTCTGTCTGCGTTTAATGCCCTACATTTAATGTAAAACACTGGTTCTACCTAACGTAACAGTAATTTACGCTTCCTTTCTCAAAAAATTACCTATCTCCGTATTATTGCGTTGCAGCATCTGTGACACCCATGTACTTTGTAATCTGTGTATTTGTTTTCGTGCGTTGTAAATCAAAACATATGGCGTACATTGAAAATTCGTTTTGTGATCGAACAAAAGTGGTTTACAATGCAGTGCAACGTTTGAGACTGTGAAAATATGAACATACTAGAGAATGTATTTCACTGAATCACGTAAGTTGCATTTCAACACAAATATATAGTGCAAACGTTTTTGTTACCCGTTTGTAATGGTGAATTATTTTTTATCCTACGGCAGTTCACAGGAAACGAATATATAATTTGTTTTGATGTAAGCATGAAAAAACCGCCTGATGATGAATTGTGAAAAATTCGGAACCGGTTGGCTGATTGCTGTGTACATCAAAAAACGTATATCATATAACAGCCACGGTCTCCAACCATGTCTTTATTTGACAAAATTGCATTAGGTTAGATTAAAGTCTGCGCCTTTTGTGAGTTTTTACTGTTCTCTTACTGGTCGCAAGACTCGACAATCGAGTGCTGTTTATCAGTCCTGTAACGGCAACATCTGGCGTTCTAGGAAAGCTGCCAGATGGAACCTACGTTCTGCTGGACAGACTCAGAATAGGCCGAGGTAGTTGTAGTTGCGATAATTGCGAGCTACTAGTTGTTTGATTTTATTAGGCAGTTGTGTCTTTTTATGGTTGGGTAACGAGGTGCCCAAGCCAGTGTTATCGTATTTTCTTGAAATTTTCTTTGTTCGCTCTTACAGCCAGTGCGAATGGGAGAACCTAAGTTTATTTTCACACCTCTCATAGTTTCTGCGCAGCAGCGTGCTAAATTGTAAACACTCCTTCATTTATTTCGCTCATCGTCCTATTGAAGGCAAGTTATTTCGTTTTTACAAAGTTAAAATGTTCAGCTGCAAAAGAAGGTTTGCGAATGGTACCGTATGTCACATTAAAAAAGCTGAAACGTGAAAGGTCTCTGTTGGATTCCTTTCATGTTAATTTCCTAAATCTGCTGTCATTTACGGCATAAATTCCACTTCTAAATTTACTGTGGTGTTTCTGACTCTATCTGGGAGGAGACTGAGCAGTGGAACGCGTTACTTTTACACAAAAACAAGAACGATATGTCACACTACTACACTTTAAAACACAGTTTATATGTAACTCATGTCACACAGTCTCATATGGAACCTACATGCGCTTTTTTAATATAGTGTATATGATAAGATACTGTCATCCCCCATCCCTTCTGTGTGAAAGGATGAATGAGCAAATGTATTTCTAGTTGCATGCTTGATGGTAGCAGACAAGCCTGTCTGCTAGAGAACAGTAGGACCAACGTCGGAACAGGTAGCTACGCTTTCTAAAAGCAAAGAGGTTTCTATTCTTAGTATGGTCCTGTCCGTCCCTTGTCATGTTGGTATAGGAAGCTCCCTCTCTGGTCACCTCCGTTTGTATCTGTGAGGTACCCTCTGTAGGGACCCACGGCAGTCTGTCCGCGGCGAGCGTCTGAAGTGGTAAGATCTCCTGCTAAGCGCGTCTCTGCTAAGTCAATAGGACAGTGGAATTCTTAAGTTCAGCCTAACTGAAAATTTAATCACCTTTATTTCAGGTTTAGATCTAAAATATCTTATGTTATCTTAAATTGCAACGCAGTGTAATTCGAGTGTGAAGTTCAGAATATCTTCCAGTAGTTGCTTAGTCACTACTTTGTGAGCAAAGTGGAACCACGTGTTGATGATCCGTAACTCTAACTATGATCATCAATCTTAAATGCGAATGTGTGTGAGATTATAACGTCTCGTCTTGACAATATTTTTTTTTTCAGTATAACAACTTCTCTTTATGTTCAACCCACGTGGAGTGTACTTTATGAGACCAGTACCACGTGCTTATATAATTGTTTGACCCATGAGGTTAATAGTATGACGATAGTAACGAGTTTGAGGTTTTTCTTTTTGATGTAATTCATTTTAATTAACAAAATTATTGTGGAGTTACACTCTTTGTGCAAACCAAGTTGACCACGTGAAGCATGTGGTGTAATCATCAAAGTAGCCTCAACTATTCTCTTCGAGAAGATTTCACAGACAATTAGTATGAATTTAGTATACCAGTGTGTGGTAATTTCATGATGGACAGGATCGCGCTACGACCGTAACTTCTTTGGGCGAAAATTGAACCGGTTGGTTGTGGTTAATTTCCTCTTGCATATGTTTCAACGTTCTTCGTGTATTATTTTATGAATGCAGTGCTGTATGCAGTCTCCCAATCTTGGCTCCATATTTGATGTGTTCCGTAAGGTTACAAACTCACATTTTCACAATCCTAAATAAGGCACCAGTTTAGTTATGA
This sequence comes from Schistocerca americana, assembly GCF_021461395.2. Taxonomy (NCBI): domain Eukaryota; kingdom Metazoa; phylum Arthropoda; class Insecta; order Orthoptera; family Acrididae; genus Schistocerca; species Schistocerca americana. The sequence continues at coordinate 356,515,255 of NC_060130.1, forward strand.
ATCAAGTTTAATATGCTGAAATTTTAACGGTACAATGATCAATGTTAAAATAAATGTCTAAATATAAACTGATTTATTTCTTTTTATTTAAATTCTATTTTAATATTTATACCACCGGTTGTCATAAGATGAATATTAAAAGATTATAATTAATGTTAGTCTGGTTGCCAATTTGGTAAACTATACTGGATACCTGGTGAAACAGTTGCTCAGTAATGCAAGGATAACTTCTCCAGATAGCTCACAGCTTTTAATCCGCTTTTATTATCTTGAATATCAGCATCGCTTTCAGAACAACTTAATGCATCAACTTTACAAACGGAAGCAGGAGTGTAAAATAAATTTTGATAATAGATTTATGAAAATGGTGCCATTAATTTCATCGAAAAATTTGAATAATGTTTTTTATTTACCGAAGTAGCTGTCCACCAAGATTCAACTCGGGAGCATTATGGGTATAATCAGCATAGTATTTTTGATTTGCTCTTTTCTTGCCACGAATGTTCGAAAAATTTGGTTTTTATTTTTTATTTTTTATTTAAGTGATCAAGGAACGAGGTAGGGAGCTGTATTTGACAGAGATTTGACAGAGAAGTGGTTTATAAGGCCCTTGTTCGACCAATTCTTGAGTATTGTTCATTTTTCTGGAATCCCTGCCACGTAGGACTGATAGAAGAGAGAGAGATAGAGAAGATCGAACGAAGAGCGGCGCGGTTCGTCACGGGATCGTTTAGCCGGCACGAGAGCGTTACGAGGATGCTCAACAAACTCCATTGGCAGACATTACAAGAGAGATACCTTGCATCACGGAGAGATTTACTACTGAAATTTCGAGAGAGCACTTTCCGGGAAGAGTCGGACAACGTATTACTTTCCCCAACATATGTCTCGCGTAATGATCATGAGGAGAAAATTCGAGAAATTAGAGCCAATACAGAGGCTTACCGACAATCATTCAATCATTTTCCCCACGCGTTATTCGCGAGTGGAACAGGGTTGGAGGACTCAGTGGTACAGTCAGATAGGTGACTTGCAGAGGGTGATATAAATGTAGATAATGTTTTATTAAAAATATTTCTGATTTCCCATAGTGAGTGAAAGTAATACTTGCAGTCCTGCAGGTTAAGTTCGATGCCAAAGAGAGGCTTGCAAGGCATTACTTGTTTAAAAAATATAATTTCTTCCACTGAACATTTATGAGACATATTGAGAAACTCAATATAATTATAGCAGACAAAAATTTCGCTTCTAGGCAAATACTCGACTAACGAAAAATGTGCCTATTTTCTGAAACTACGATGTTTGTAGGCAAGAGGGTAAGAAAATGGTAAGAGCAAAATATTATGATGGTGAAATTGTGTACTCACTAAACGTGTGTTTGTTATGCGAGCAGTTTCCATTGGAGGTCCTTCACTATCACACTTCAACGATTTCATTTCCGCTAGGAGTACGCCAGAGCCGCCTCGGTCAGACCTCCTGTACCAGTTTCTCGCAGCCCAACTCCCAACCAGCCGCCAAACTCTCAAATAACGCGCGAGCTCACTGCTTCTAGTTACTGCCATTCGCTGATTCTACAGAAGTTCAAAAACTCAATTTTTCATTTGTCACTCTATTATAGTAGTCAGAATGAATAGGTGAACTAGGACGATAAGAATTGTATGTAAAGGCAAGGTTAGGATTTAATATCCCTTCGACAGCGTGGTCATTAGAGGCAGAGCACAAGCTCGTTTTTATGGAAGGAAATCGGCCGTCTCGTTCTGAAAGGAACTATCCGGGCAGCTGACTTCTGCAGTTTAGGAAAACCACGGGAAACCTGAATCTGGATGGCTGGGCGGGGATTTCTACGGACTCCCTCGTAAAAGTAGCTCTAGTAGGGTAGGCCGTAGTACCTGAAGGATAGTGCATCTAGGAACACTTGATGTTTTCTGGTTGGTGTTCCAATCTAGTGACCGATTTTAAGATCAGGCGAAGGCATGCCCACGATACACAGCAATAAGCAGTTTCTGTTGTTTTTGTTGTTGTGATATATGAGGTTGTGTTTTGTGCATCATTCGTAAATGTATTTAGTTATACATATGTAAGTGCTGCATAACATAGTAAAACTATTTCGAAGATATTTTTAATTCTTCAGTTATAGAATTACAAAAATGGTTCGAATAGCTCTAAGCACTATGGGACTTAACATCTGATGTCATCAATCCCCTAGACTTACAACTACTTACACTTAACTAACCTAAGGACATCACATCACGAATCTGCGACCGTAGCAGCAGCGCGGTTCCGACCTGAAGCGCCTAGAACCGCTCGGTCACAGCAGCCGGCTATAGAATTACATGCTGAGTAAAATTATGCATATTTTTATAACTAGTTATGTAATCTGTGGACTGTGAAGCTGTACTTCGTCAATCGTGCACCATTTTGGACCTTGAAACGGAAGATGTTTTACAAAGAAACATGTCATATTTGCAAATGACCTGACTTTATTTAAAGTCTTATCAATTTTACCTGTCTTCAATACGGAAATTTGTGTTATTTTTTAATATCTTCTATTTCAGGATGTATTCAACTTGTAACTAGTTCTTGATAATACCTCTATGTAATTTGATTTCAATTACTGATTATTGCGATGTCGTAAAGTAATAACATAACAGTAGGCTATTAAATACGGTACTGCCAAGAATTTCTCGCCTGCAACAACTTTTAATTACAATAGATTATTTGTTCGTAGGAACATGACGATGTTGTGCCTTGGAACACTTGTCACTTTTCGAGAATCCTTACTTTCCCGGAGTAATCTTTTGTAATTTCAGAAAAAGGCTGCAGCACGTTAAATGTAGATGTTATCTACTTATGAATAAGGAACTATATTAAAGTTCTATTACAAAGCTGGTTAGAGGCGAAAGTCTAGAAGGCCCACATGGACAACAGCAACACAACCTGGACTCACTGTGTGGTCTCACATGATAAGACATACGTCCTATGCTCTTTTCACGCTATTGTACGGAAATATTCCCAAAGATGAGTGGAAATGCTTGTTTTACGACTGTGGGCCATATGTGAAATATCTTTCTACTAAATAACTTCTGTCTCAAAAAATGGTTCAAATGGCTCTGAGCACCATGGGACTTAACATCTGAGATAATCAGTCCCCTATAACTTAGTACTACTTAAACCTAACTAACCTAAGGACATCACACACATGCATGCCCGAGGCAGGATTCGAACCTGCGACCGTAGCGGTCACGCGGTTCCAGACTGAAGCGCCTAGAACCGCTCGGCCACACTGGCAGGCAGTTTTGTCTCGAAAACTCTCAAGTTGCAGAGATCTCGTCTCGCCGGGAAAGGCTTTGGAACTCCAAAAACTCCAGCGATTTAGATATAACGACCTCACAGCTGTATTCGGATAGACCCCTCAGGCTTTCCAGGTAAATTGCTTACTGTATCTTTTTTCGCTTTAGTCTCTAGAGCGCTTGTGTTAAGACATCCAAGTGTCCCGAGTAAATTACATCCCAACTTATCCTTCGTAAGCCATTAAAGATATCTGATATCCTTATTTGCCGCTCCCGCATCCGTGAGTGGACTCAGTGGAAATTGACTGTATACTTTCGCTCTCTCATTAATCTCGCTTATCTGATCTTCGTAGTCCTTACGCGAAGTGTGTGGCAGAGGTAGTGGAAGTGCTTTATGTTCTTAAATGCTGGTTCTCCAAATTTACCCCAGAGCAAGTCACGAAACGAATGTTGCAGTTCTCTCGGAATGGAACACATGAGCTCTACACTCTACTCTCCCTGCCATTATAAGCATTCAGGAAGGCTGCTATTTCTCGTTCAAGTAGCTGCTCGTCTGGCATCAGAAGGATGAGTGGAACCCGTTCCAGTCCTCCCACCAAGGAAAAATCCCTGGCAGCACCGGGAAATGAACCCGGGTCGTCCGCATGAACACTCAGCTACGAAGGCGGGCCACAGTTACTTCTATGGTCCTTGTTTAAATGAAAGCAAACCATCATCGTTTGGGCCATACTGCGTGTACATATATGGACTACCTTGTGTCCATGGCGAGTGCTGCTTCGTACCGTTATTGATAGCTTCCTTTCTGACGAGATTCCAGAGCGTAGAGAGGACCAGGGAGATATTTTGTCCGTTTGCCATCCCATGTGCCATCATTTGTTTCATCTCTCCCTTTCTATTCATATATAACATACACAGGGGAAACAATAAGATCTGTTAGATGGTCAGCGTCAAATACTGACTTTCTAAATTAACACAAAAGCCAAAAATTTCCGGACAAGTCAAACAGTCATCTAAGTAATGCTCTCTTCGCACTGAATTTCCAGAAGACTACATCGCTGATAGCACAACGGTGAATTCTTTCACTTTTTCATTCAGGCCGGCATTGCGAGGACGCAGAACACTCCAGAATTACCGAAGAACAGATTGCATGTGTGAATGATTTTTACACATAAGCCACGATTTTCCAGGAATTCCCACATGAAAGTTTCATACATACTTGAAAAATTTGTCATTTGTATACCAGACCTAGTTTGTACATTATGTGATCAAAAGTATTCGGACACCCACAAAAATATACGTTTTTCATATTAGGTGCATTGTGCTGCCACCTACTGCCAGGTACTCCATTTAAGCGACCTCAGTAGTCATCAGACATCGTGAAAGAGCAGAATGGGGCGCTCCGTGGAACTCGCGGACTTGCGAACGTGGTCAGGTGATTGGGTGTCACTTGGCTCGTACGTCTCTACGCAAGATTTCCACACTCCTAAACATCCCTACGTCCACTGTTTCCAATGTGATAGTGAAGTGGAAACGTGAAAGGACACGTACAGCACAAAAGCGTACAGGCCGACCTCGTCTTTTGACTGACAGAGACCGCCGACAGCTGAAGAGGGCCGTAATGTGTAATAGGCAGACATCTATCCAGACCATCACGCAGGAATTCCAAACTGCATCAGGATCCACTGCAAGTACTATGACAGTTAGGCAGGAAGTGAAAAAACTTGGATTTCATGGTCGAGCGGCTGCTCATAAGCCACACAACACGCCGGCAAATGCCAAAGGACGCCTCGCTTGGTGTAAGGAGCGTAAACATTGGACGATTGAACAGTGGAAAAACGTTATGCGGAGTGACGAATCACTGTAGACAAAGTGACGATCCGATGGCAGGGCGTGGGTATGGCGAATGCCCGGTGAACGTCATCTGTCAGTGTGTGTAGTGCCAACAGTAAAATTCGGAGGCGGTGGTATTATGGTGTGGTCGTGTTTTTCATGGAGGGGGCTTGCACCTCTTGTTGTTTTACGTGGCACTATCACAGCACAGGCCTACATTGATGTTTTAAGCACCTTCTTCCTTCCCACTCTTGAAGAGCAATTCGGTGATGGCGACTGCATCTTTCAACACGATCGAGCACCTGTTCATAATACACGGCCTGTGGCGGAGTGGTTACACGGCAATAATATCCCTGTTATAGACTGGTCTGCACGGAGTCCTCACCTGAATCCTATAGAACACCTTTGGGATGTTTTGGAACGCCATTCCCCAAGAAACCTTCCAACAGCTAACTGAACGTACGCCTGCGAGAGTGGAAGCTGTCATTGAGGCTAAGGGTGGGCTAAGATCATATTGAAGTCCAGCATTACCGAAGGAAGGCGCCACGAACTTGCAAGTCATTTTCAGCCAGGTGCCCGAATACTTTCGATCACATAGTGTATCTACAGTATGGAACGTCTCAGACTTAGCACTGAATACAGTTGTTAGTGACCAGACTGAAAAAAATATCTGGTGAGGCTTGCAACAGGAAAGTTTGTTTAACGACCGTGGTCTAAGCTTCAGCGCGGGTTCTCCTACTTCCATGACGTTGTCGTTCGTAAAAATTTTGAAAAGTTCCAAGTTTGCACAAAAACTGGGCACCAAGGGAATGGGTACTAGCATATCAATTAAAGTTACACAATTCTGGTAATAACTACTCTTTTCTAAAAATTTTCCTTTTACGGTGCTGAACTCTTCACACTCTATTGTCGTACATAAATTATAATCACCTTCGCAACGAAACCACATAAGTATATCGATCTCCTTCTCGCTAGCATAATGATGTTATTCACACTGCGATACTCACTTAATTCATTTCTAAATATTGCAATGATACGTTCATGGTCAGCGTATAATATACATTACGGTATTTTCGAAGTTAATTGTTATAATACAGTTCACTGTGCAAACACATGGCTCATTCAGTGTGACACGGCAGATACATACGAATAGAACATCTAGGAGATGTCTCAAAATGTGTACTGAAATTTAGCGTTTGTACTATTATGCGGCGTATACATAAGGCATTACGAAATAATTTCCCTTTTACGACTTACGTAGAACTTTAAACATCACGTTCCTGGCCATGTTCCGACGAGCGATCCAAGCTTTTCGATGTCTCTACAGGATGCTTATAACGTAGTGAAGGCGAAGTCGAGACGAACAATTTGATGTATGGCATTTGTGGTCAATCAAGCCGTGAAACGTACAAAGGCCACCTAAGGTACAGCGCACGGCCGCCGCGTGACATTTTGGCTAAAATCGTGCTTGAAACTTAAAAACCCTTTGTCCTTGAGCTTACTTAATGTAAAACTGAATTTTGTTTAAATTTTACCACATAGTATTTTGACATCTGGAGCTCTGTTGACATCTTGAGGCGCAAGGTGCTCTGCTGCATTTCGGAATCATCCAGGGACAACATTTCGACAACCTGAGACTGCTAATCGAGTGGAAAGTGTCCAGTACCTATATCTACTGCGATCTCCTCGGTGTTCGATGGACGACAGGAGGGAACGTGGTCGTTTTGGTGGTTCAGATTTTATGGCGTGGGGAGGAATAATATTGCATAACCGTACTGACCTACAAAAGAATTGACGCGGTACACTCATTGACAACGTTATTGTGACACTGTATTTCTTCCCGGTGTGCGTGTTTTTAGTGGTGCATTGGAACCTGATTTCATTTTTATGGATGACTATGCGCGACCGCATAGAACAGCGCAGGTGGAAGGGGTCTTGGAACGAGTGGATATTCGGCGAATATACCCCAGCTTAAAGCCCACCGAGCTCTTGTGGGATACCCTGGGGACACACACTGCTCCACGTCTGTATGCACAAATCAGTATCCAGCAATTGTCAACAGCGCTGGTGGAGTAATGGAACGCCCCGCCACCAGAACTCAAAAACAAAATTGGTTCAATTGGCTGTAAGCACTATGGCACTTAACACCTAAGGTCATCAGTCCCCTACTTAAACCTAACTAGCCTAAGGACATAACACACATTCATGCCCGAGGCAGGATTCGAACCTGCGACCGTAGCAGTCGCGCGGTTCCGGACTGAAGCGCCTAGAACCGCTTGGCCACCGCGGCCGGCCTAAAGAGTGTCAAGCAGGGCTTAATGCACGAGCAAATTGCCGAAGGGTGGCGAAGACTGAAGGCTACAACGGGGACTGGGCGTGTAGCTGCAGCCGCTCATCCTATATTGCGCCAGCAGATGGCGCTTGTTGTCGGAGCCGTTGAAGGCGTGGGCGGTGGGGTGCGCATCACTGGATCAGCTGGGTCCCCACGCGACCACTATCAGAGTTTGTCGGAAACGTGCGTTTCCGTCAGCAAATGTGAGACACCGGTGAGTGTGGTATCGATCCCTGATACCAATCACAATTGGCACCGGAGACGTCGACGAGATGCTGCATCCGTAAAACGACTTCATCAACAGTTGCTCGCAGCAGTTCGGTGCAATCTGAGCCACGTGTTGCTGTATACTGGTCTTCAGATCAGGTGGAGCCCGAGCGTATCCCCGGTATACGCGTTCTTTTAGCTATGCCCAGAGCCAAAAGTCACGTGGATTAACATCAGATGATCTTGCAGACCATGCATCTGAAAAACCTCTGGAGATAACACATTCGTGGAAGGTTGCATTGGGCGAGCGACATGATGTGTTGCCACATCTTGAATGAAAATAGTGGTTTCCACACAGTTACACTCTTCCAATGCAGGAATCACACACTGTAAAAGGAGGTCTCGATAACGCGCAGACGTCACAGTACACCTGACAGGCCGTCTGGGTGTATCCTTTTCAAAGAAGAACAGACTGAGAATGTAGGTGCTTGTGAATCCACACGAGACAGTCACGTACGGTAAGTGCATTGGGTTTTCGTGCACAACACGCCGTTTATCATTACCCCAAATTCGGCAGTTCTATGTATTCACAGCACCCTGTATTGTAAGCTGTGACTCGTCATTCCATAGAATACTGCCAGCAGCATGTCATCTGCTCCGGTCTGTGCCAGAAACTGAAGAACAAATTCAGAACTTTGCTGCGGATTATAGCGTTTCATTTGCTGTACTGTCTGGGCCTTGTATGCATACCAGCGTAAAACAGACTGCAAAACTTTCCGTACTGCTCACCTTAGTACGGAAAATTCTCATAACACTGCCTGGGGGATGTGTTGCATAGCCAGTTACAGGAGCAGCAACCTCGTCAATAACTTCCACTGGGGTAGCTCACCCGTGTTTTGGAATTTCATTATCATCTTCTTTAAAGCGTTTAATGACATCGGGCCTCTTTTCAGTCGGGGGTACTGTCTCAGTACAGCACTGTAATTGCTGCCGTTCGTATAAAACAGTTTTACTAACAGCCATGGTCTCCGTTTTCCATAGCCATATTGTTCACTCTCGTTGTGGCTCGTTAAATGACAGCGTGGATGTTATACTGCCATACAAACACCGTGCAGCCCCAGATTTACACATGGTGGCCACAGTTGGAACTAATGTTTATTCCAGCATAAATCGGTTCCACGTTAACGCATCGGCATATCTACAAAGTTTCGCTGACCACATTGAACCTCCGTCAAGAGCTGCACTTAAATTATAACCACGCAGTATATTCCACTTTCTCTCATCTCTGGCTCGCTCTATGTATGAGCTGATGGGCGTAAGAAGTGTTATCTGTTCATTGTAGAGATAAACAATAAATGTCAAAATTTTAGGTTGGACCTAACCAAGACTGTTGTGAATTTAAACTTAAAATAAACAAACAACTGCAACGAGACATTTTTATTGACATTACCGTTAAGCATTTTGGACGATAATTGCTCCATCATCCTGTGAATTAATTCAAATGAACAAGACATATCTGAATAACGAATTGAAGGGGCTCCGCTTTCTTGCAAGAACTATTTTTATGTTTAATCGGCAAACACGTTTCACCACAGTTGTGGCGCCTTAAGCGTTGTTTTCCTTTTATTGAGTCTTTTTTTACATAAACTGTGCCCTGTGGCTGCCAACAGAAATCAGCCTCAAGCCTGTACTAATACAGCAGGTTAGAAATAGCTGCATAATGTAAGAGAACTGCCTTTACTCCGTCATGAGAAAAAGGTACAGTGCAAAGACAGTAAACTGACAGGAAGGAATAATAATTATAAACCGTCATTTGGGGGCAAGGTGGTGTGGCCAAATGAGGGGACTTTATTTTCATATGCAAACAAACTGGCTACTTGCCCTAGCCTAATTTAATGACCCTAACGTAAACAAACTCCTCACGTCGGCTCTTGTTTTGTTTACTTAGGATTAATTGGCTTCAAATGGCTCTGAGCACTATGGGACTCAACTTCTGAGGTCATTAGTCCCCTAGAACTTAGAACTAGTTAAACCTAACTAACCTAAGGACATCACAAACATCCATGCCCGAGGCAGGATTCGAACCTGCGACCGTAGCGGTCTTGCGGTTCCAGACTGCAGCGCCTTTAACCGCACGGCCACTGCGGCCGGCTAGGATTAATTAGTGGGCAATAACTGTCATTATAATTACAATTAATGGTTTATAAGTGCCATTACAATTAACATAATTTATGGGCAAGAGGGCGACCAAGTAGTGCACTTGCGCTCATTTGTACACAGATGTTAGTTACAGTCAAATGGTTTCGACCTAAAGCGATAACTGTGTTCATAAAAACTATGATTTATGACCCAAAAAGGGCGTCACCTTTCCATCTTTGGTGCAGTGTACTGCTAATGTTCATGCCCCCAGTTGGTGTCCCCAGCATCCTGAGAAGGGACTCACCATTCATAGTCTGTGCCTTGCTCGTGCAAAAGTGTCAGCAGCAGCAACAAATTCAGGTGATCCGCGCAATTTCGTGTTTTTCGCAGTTTCAAGTAGAGCATCGCATCCAATGGTACTTTCTACAACGTACGACGACCAGCACGGCGCGCGCCCTGCAACCGCACCAAAACATGACGATATTTACAGTTTTGGAGCTATTTTACCCACTTTCTCCAACTTTTCAAGAAATACACTTAAATACGAGACCGAAAATGTTTAATAACTATCATCATCGACATACGACAATTTTTACGGTTTTAGAGCATTTAGCTGCTATTTTGCCAGCTTTCTCCTGCTTTTCAAAAAGATGCACCAACACGACATTGCTAAATAACTTTTGCACTTACGCTACGGCTGCTGCCAGAACCACCACCGAAGATCGGAAATAGGAGAACTGCAGAGACTTGTACCGCAAGGAAGCATGGGAGAGGATGGTGAGCCGGCCGTTGTGGCCGAGCGGTTCTAGGCCCTTCAATCCGGAACTGCGCTGCTGCTACCGTCACAGGTTCGAACCCGGCCTCCGCATGGGTATGTGTGATGTCCTTAGGTTCGTTAGGTTTAAGTAGCTCTAAGTCTAGAGGACTAATGACCTCAGATGTTAAGTCCCATAGTGCTTAGAGCCATTTGAACCGTTTTAAGAGGATGGCGCTATGGGTGGCCGGTATCCCCTTTCTACGACACGAATGCGCACATGGATTAATACAGTTCTTTATTTACATGAACATTTACTTAACTTGGATAGAGTCCATGCGCTGTGGTACAAGCTCATCAGTAACAGTCTTCTTGCAGTCTATATTGGTAATCTTGCTGTTATAAACTGTAGTCTCGCTATAGTTACTAATCTGGTCCCTATGTACTGTCGTAGCCTGTGATGATCTAAACCCACTCTGCTAATGTGCTGATAGACGCCAAACTGGACGAGGGAGTCAGTGACTGAGGCCCTCTGGTCAGCGGCTGCGGCCTAAATACACACTGTGGAGAGGGCGTTGGCGGCTTGTTGCTTGCGATTGCGTCTCTGGCCTCTCACGTGAGAGGCGCGCTTGATTCAGTGTCTGTAAATCGATCTTCGCTTCATTTTCGAGGGGGCAGGGGGGCAAGACACTGGACGTAGAAATGAGTCTGGCGCTGTGACTATGGAGGACAGCGTACTCCTGACTGCACCCCGTCATCTGGCTGGTGATGGAACAGGAACATCCTCCAGAAAAGTGCTGCCAGGGGACGAGTCCAGGCCTGAGACGGTGTCCTGGGGCAGCGACGGCGGCGACGACGGCGGTGTCGACGACGATGGCGGGTCCAGGTCCATCGGGTCGGAGAGCGGGGACGGCGGGGCGAGAGCGCATAGTCCATCCTCCCGGGGCGCCCTGGTGTCACAATCGGGCTGCTGCGAAGGCCGCGCTGTCCCGCAACACCGTGAATCTGGAGGAAGAAAAGCAGCAGAATCTTGGGGCAAATGACCCGCACGAACTTGTTTCTGGTGGTGGTTCTGCTATCAAGCACATAAAAGAGGCAACGCGTTCCAGGATCACGCCTGTTACCCAGCGCCCACGGTTGCCATGTTGTTGTTGTTGTTGTGGTCTTCAGTCCTGAGACTGGTTTGATGCAGCTCTCCGTGCTCTTTCCTGTGCAAGCTTCTTCATCTCCCAGTACCTACTGCAGCCTACATCCTTCTGAATCTGCTTAGTGTATTCATCTCTTGGTCTCCCTCTACGATTTTTACCCTCCACGCTGCCCTCCAGAACTAAATTAGTGATCCCATGATGCCTCAGAACATGTCCTACCAACCGATCCCTTCTTCTGGTCAAGTTGTGCCACAAACTCCTCCCCAATTCTGTTCAATACCTCCTTATTAGTTATGTGATCTGCCGATCTAATCTTCAGCATTCTTCTGTAACACCACATTTCGAAAGCTTCTATTCTCTTCTTGTCTAAACTATTTATCGTCCACGTTTCACTTCCATACATGGCTACACTCCATACAAATACTTTCAGAAACGACTTCCTGACACTTAAATATATACTCGACGTTAACAAATTTCTCTTCTTCAGAAACGCTTTCCTTGCCATTGCCAATCAACATTTTATATCCTCTCTACTTCGACCATCATCAGTTATTTTGCTCCCCAAATAGCAAACCTCCTTTACTACTTTAAGTGTCCCATTTCCTAATCTAATTCCCTCAGCATCACCCGACTTAATTCGACTACATTCCATTATCCTTGTTTTGCTTTTGTTGATGTTCATCATATACCCTCCTTTCAAGACACTGTCCATTCCGTTCAACTGCTCTTCCAGGTCCTTTGTTGTCTCTGTCAAAATTACAATGTCATCGGCAAAACTCAAAGTGTTTGTTTCTTCTCCATGGATTTTTATTCCTACTCCGAATTTTTCTTTTGTTTCCTTTACTACTTGCTCAATATACAGATTGAATAGCATTGGGGAGAGGCTACAACCCTGTCTCACTCTCTTCCCAACAACTGCTTCCCTTTCGTGTCCTTCGACTCTTATAACTGCCATCTGCTTTCTGTACAAATTGTAAATAGCCTTTCGCTCCCTGTATTTTACCCCTGCCACCTTCAGAATTTGAAAGAGAGTATTCCAGTCAACATCGTCAAAAGTTTTCTCCAAGTCTACAAATGCTAGAAACGTAGGTATGCCTTTCCTTAATCTTTCTTCTAAGATAAGTCGTAAGGTCAGTAGTGCCTCACGTGCTCCAATATTTCTACGGAATCCAAACCGATCTTCCCCGAGGTCGGCTTGTACCAGTTTTTCCATTCGTCTGTAAAGAATTCGCGTTAGTATTTTGGAGCTGTGACTTATTAAACTGATAGTTCGGTAATTTTCACCCCCTGAAAAGAACAAGATCGCGTGGCGCAAATCGATATTTGCGGACCATTGCGGCGCCGAATGTTACGGTGGGTGTAGCGGGTGTAGCCATGCAGAAATTCCGTCGATGATGGTCCGTCTCGTGGGTGGAAGCGATACGAGGCGAGAAAGAGTTGCAGTGCCTGTTTCCGTGCGTAGGTGGTGCGAAACTTGTCCATCTGTTGTTTAAAAGTGCGGGCGAAGCGTTCTGCTTCTTAATTGGACTAGGGGTGAAATGAAGCACTTGTTAGATGACGAATGCCATTTCGTTCTCAAAACTGTTCCAAATCACGTGAAGTGAACTGTGGACAGTAGTCCGACACAAGTACTTCTGGGAAACCTTCCATGCAAAATATGGAGGACAACGGTGCTACGTGATGTGGTAGAAGCCATAGGCATCGAAAATGGGAACTTGCTAAAAGAGTCTACCACTACGAGCCAACGAGTGTTCCACAATGGTCCTACAAAGTCTATGTGTACTCGCTGCCATGGGGATTGAATCTTCGGCCAAGCTGAGAATGTGGCTGAGCGGATTCAATTTCAGCGCATGCGTGACACTGTGTGACAATGTGGGCGTCCATGCCCTACCAAGTAAAGTGTCGTCGTGCTAACTGTTTAGTGCGAACAGTTCCCCAATGTCCTTGGTGGAACAATCACAACACATCCTTTTGCAACACTTTGGGAATAAGCATAGCGATTGTCCACTGTCATTTTGCACTAGAACAACATCCTACCGGACTGAAAGATTATGCAGGCGAGAAAAATATCGGCGCACAACTGAGCTCTGGATATTGTTGAATGAACAAGGCTAAGACGTGCTAATGTAATGCAACAAAATCTTGAGATCTGGGTCTGCTTCCGTGGCCTGTGCAGTTTTTCCGTAGTACAAGGGAAAATATTCCAGCAATTCAGAGTCCTCCACATCGATTTGGCAACAAGATGCATCAAAATCAGAGTCTGGGCCAATCGGAAGGCGAGAGAGGGTGTCTGCATTGCCATGCTTTGCCGCAGGGCTGTACACAATTTCATACTGATAGCCGCGCGGGGTTGCCGCGTGCCCTGAGGCGCTTTGTGACGGTCCGTGCGGCTCCCCCCGTCGGAGGTTGGAGTACTCCCTCGAGCATGGGTGTGTGTGTTGTTCATAGCCTAAGTTAGGTTAAGTTAGATTTAGTAGTGTGTAGGCTTAGAGACCGATGACCTCAGCAAATGGCTCTGAGCACTATGGGACTCAACTGCTGAGGTCATTAGTCCCCTAGAACTTAGAACTAGTTAAACCTAACTAACCTAAGGACATCACAAACATCCATGCCCGAGGCAGGATTCGAACCTGCGACCGTAGCGGTCTCGCGGTTCCAGACTGCAGCGCCTTTAACCGCACGGCCACTTCGGCCGGCTGATGACCTCAGTAGTTTGGTACCATAAGACCTTACCACGAATTTCCAAAAAATTTTCATACTGATACTGCGAAAGCAACAAAACCCAACGATGCAATTATTGAGCACTGCATGTAGGAACCGGCTTTGATGGATTAAGCAAGGACTGTTAAGGCTTGTAATCTTTCACTAAAAAGAATTTGCGACCATAGAATTAGTGATGGAATTTAGTCATACCATACACAATAGCGAGAGCCTCTTTTTCTATTTGAGAAAAATTGCATTGAGTTTGAGATAACAATTTTGAGGCAAAAGCAATAGGTCCGTCTTGTGCACCGTTTTTGTGCGAAGCACAGCGCTGATTCCGGTAGGAAGAAGCGTCGACTTGCAAAACTACTGGATTGGCAGGGTCAAAATGCACTAAACATCTGTCACTAAGCAAAGCACTTTTGAGTTCCTGAAAAGCATTTTGACAGTCTTCAGTCCACATTTTTGCGATGCAAGCGATGCAATGCAGCCCCGATCTGAGCGGCATTCGGTATGAATCGAATGTAGTGTGTCATCTTGCCTAGTACTAATTGCAGTTCAGACACATTGCGAGGAACAGGCAGGGCACGGATTGCAAGCAAATGAGATTAGAAGGGGTGCACCCCCTGACTGTTTATCACATGACCTAAGCACTGTAGTTCAGTTTGAAAAAAGTCACAGTTTTCGAGAAGACACTTGAGCCCTGCTTCTGACAACACTCGAAAGAGAGTACGCAAATTGGCAATGTGTTCCTCTGGCGTACGATCTTAGACGGCAATATCGTCAAGGTAATTTGAACAAAATGGTACTTTTGCATTCAGCTGTTCCAAGTAACTTTCTGTGGTTCTTCATCCAATGGATTTTGCAAGTAGGCATCACGCAAATCTATCTTACAAAAGTAACGTCCTGCACCAAGCCTGCCCATGAGCTCCTCAGGGCGAGGTAAGGGATAAGTGTCAACTACTGAAACTTCCTGGCAGATTAAAACTGTGTGCCGGACCGAGAATCGAACTCGAGACCTTTGCCTTTCACGGGCAAGTGCTCTACCACTTGCCCGCGAAAGGCAAAGGTTCCGAGTTCGAGTCTCGGTCCGGCACACAGTTTTAATCTGCCAGGAAGTATCATATCAGTTGGTTGACTGTAGACTTGAAGTCAACACAAATGCGAATGTGACCAGAAGGCGAAGATAACAAAACGAGAGGACCTGCCCATTGGCTAGCTTGAATGGGAGCAATTACACCATTATCTTCCAATTCTTTCAGTTCACGACTGCATTCTCTCATAAAACAATTGGAACGGGGTGCGTCCGGAAAAACTTGGGCTGTGCTTGTCTTTCAGTGTAACATGCGCTACAAATTTATTAGCTTCTCCCATTCCTTGAGAAAATAGTTCAAGAAATTCTTTAAGCAAGCTATCTACACTGTCATGTGGTACAAATGTAGAGACCACCAGCACATTGTCGTGGATGCTAAGGCCAAACGAATCAAAGGCATCTAAACCGAAAATGTTCGCACTATCTCTTGTCTTCAACACAGCTCTTACCGACTGAAATCGGGATTCATCTGACCAGGACATGGTTTTCCAGCAGTGTAGGGTCCAGCCGATATTGTCTCGGGCCCAGGAGAAGAGCTGCAGCTGTTAACAAAGAAATTCGCGTCGGTCGTCTGCTGCCTTACCTAATCAATGCCAAATTTCACCGCACTAACGGATACATTCGTTGTAAATCCACATTGAGTTCTGCAGTTTTTTCACGCAGCGCTCTCTGTTAGCACTGAAAACTCTACGCAAACGTCACCGCTCTCGGTAGTGAAGTGAAAGTCGTCGGTCAGTGCGTCGTCCGTGGTGAGAGGTAATGCCTGAAATTTGGCACTCTCGGCACACTGTTGACACTGTGGACCTCGGAATATTTAATTCACTAACGATTTCAGAAACAGAATGTCCGATGCGTTAGCTCCAACTATCATTCAGTGTTCAAAGTTGGTTACTTCCCGTTGTGAGGCCGTAATCACGTCGGATACCTTTTGACGTGAATCACCTAAGTACAAACGACAGCTCCTGCAGTTCGCTGCGCTTTTATATCTTGTGTACGTGATGCTACCGCTATCTGTATACGTGAATATCGCTGTCCCATGACTTCTGTGTATTTAGGGAGGTAGATTGTAATTGATATGATTTGTAACACAATTGCCAGTGCAATGTGGAATCCACACTGAAGACGGAACTTCAGCTGCTGCTACCCCTTCCTGTTCTGTTCGTGAATGTCGGGTATAAAGAATGTCTTTTTCGTTGTTATCATTTCGTGATTCATGTGGGATGCTGTGATCAGCTGGAAACGTGTTTTGTAAGCCGCTCCTTCGTTGGTGGTATTGTTTTCCCCCGATATTCTCGGCATTAACAATTATTCCATTAAAACTTCAGCCGTCGATATATAGCTGTACAACGCAGCAATATTATCCCCTTTCTATCCTATCCCACTCTAAAATATTTATGGAGAAATAAACTGTCTATATTCCTCTGTAAGTACCCTAATCTCCTTTATGATCGCTACACCAGATATAGCTTTTTCTAATGAGGAGAACATAGGTGGATAATTCCCCATAACAATGACCAAAAAATCCTTTCTGCTCCACATTTAATGTACGAGAGTTGCACCAATCATATCTGACGTATAACACCTGCAATTCGTCGATATCAAAGGGTTGTCTATATATGTCTCTGTACGGGTCCTAATCTTCTTTATAGTATCCTTATGATCACTACACTGGATGTACGATGGCTGCAGCATAATTGTATCAGAGTCATAGTTAAATACGTAGCGTTTCGAGAGAAAAAAACATCGTTTTTCTTCCCAAATAGGGTATGCCTACGTAGTACGATTATAACAGTGTCACAGAGCCTCTGGCACTATTGATAGCATCATATTTTCATTGATACAGCTACTTCACATATCAGACACACCACGAACAATTCAGAAGTAATGTAGGAGCATATTCCAGCTGAAGTAGCATACGAGTGCATGCTAAGAATTAATGTCTCCGAAATTTTTATTCGGTTCTCAAATCGGTTGACGTATTACATGACACGCAAATTACTTTATATATATATATATATATATATATATATATATATATATATATATATATATATATATATAGTGTGTGGTGAGGACTGAAGAGATCATCCTTGATGACTTATTCTTCTAGGATGGGATGTAAGGATAAAAGGAAAACACTTTATTTATTACACATTCAGTTGGGCTTGGGCACGCAATGGGTCCTTTAGCCTGCTGTCTTTGGTGATGTCTATCTCCTGTGGAGGGTGAAATGTGTCAAGGCTGTTATGTGTGACTGCTTCCTCGTGTTATGACAGATTGCCTATGGGGGATGAAACGTTATTGACTTCGGTACTCGATACTTGTGCCATCTTGCAGGGTTTACCGTTCCTACCGATTCTAATTGTCGAACTTCGTCCCTAAGGGCATCGATCTTGTCAAAAACTCGTAGAGCTTTGTCATGGACCTTCTCTTGTATAGTGGTCTCGTGGAGTGCGGTGCGGATGTCGACGTTTCTTGTCTACCATGGAGCTCCTGTGATCCATCGATAGCAAATGTTTTGCAGCGCTTGGAGTTTGTTGTAGTTGGAGACGCACGTAGTTCCCCACGAGGTGGAGCCATACAATATTGTGGGTTCCACTGTTGCCTTATACAATTGGAGTCTAGTCTTAGGGTTGAGATCCTTACTCTTCAGGAACGGAATCAATGACCTTGCCATCTTCTGGGCTGCCGTCTTCTTGTCGTCAGTATGCTGCGTAAAGAGTAATTTTTTGTCAAGGTAGACACCGAGATACTTCACTCCCGACGACCATGGGATAAATTGGTCAGCTATTTGGAGTCTGTCGTTCAGAACTGGTTTCCTCCGTGTGAACAGAACGGCTGCCGTCTTCGTCGGGTTGATCGTTATCTTATTTTGCACCGCCCAGCGTTCCATTACAGCAAGTTGCCGTTGCAT
The DNA here is from genome assembly GCF_021461395.2 of Schistocerca americana. Lineage (NCBI taxonomy): Eukaryota > Metazoa > Arthropoda > Insecta > Orthoptera > Acrididae > Schistocerca > Schistocerca americana. Next base: position 356,533,665 of record NC_060130.1, read on the forward strand.
CCTAGCGATTAGCTAGTCCAAGTGTCGTCCAGTTGTCAGAAAAGCCGTATCGTCCGCATAAAAACTCGCCGTAACAAGGGGGACTGTTGGGATGTCATTTATATATAAGTTGAAAAGCAGAGGCGAAATGACAGAGCCCTGCGGAATTCCTGCGGAGATCAGTTTCATTTCGGAGTTTTTGTCGTCGACTCGGACATACAGTTTCCTGTCCTGCAGAAAGCTGTCTATGAGTCTAATGTAACAATCCGCAATAGGGGTAGTACGATGCAGTTTGACGATAATGTTGGGCCGCCACACCTTATCGTAAGCTTTTTCGATTTCAAGGAAGACACCAATCGTGAAGTGCTGCTTGTTGTATCCTTCTTGTATCCGTTCGGTGATCCGTAAAAGTTGAAGTTCGGCAGATAACTTGTCCTTGAAACCGAATTGTTCGGGTCGTATAACATCATGCGCTGTAAGCGTGTCATGGAGCCTCTTCAACAGCACTCTCTCGAGCACCTTGCCAAGGGTCGGCAAGAGGCTAATTGGCCGGTAACTGTTGGGTTCTGCTGGGTCTTTACCTGGCTTGGGTACTGGTACTACTCGAGCCGTCTTCCATGCCGTAGGAAAATATCCCTGCAGAAGACAGCTGTTGAGAATTCGGGTAAGGAGCACAGTTGGCTTCCTGGGCAACTGTTTCAAATCGGTGTTGCTTATGGAGTCGTTGCCCGGCGCATTATTCCGAGTCTTCCGGATAATTTTACGGATCTCTGCTGGTGTGGTGAGTTGTGGGCGGCTCTGCACAGGCGCAGCACGAAAAGTAGTCCATTCTGCTGTAACGACGGCTTCCTGTTCTTGCAGGCGGACGTCGTTCACGGGGGTCGCTGGTGTAGACATCTGTTCTTGGTAAGTCGTAGCATACAGCTCCACCTGGGCGAGTTCGTCATAGAGGAGGCCATCTGGTCCTCTGATGGCTCGTTTAGGTGTCCGCTGGTATCGTATGTTCTTGACTACCTGCCATTCGTTCTTGGTTCGAAGTAAGAACTCATCCATCTTATCTTCCCAGACCTGCTGTCGCCACTCGGCCACTCTCCTGTGCAGTTCTCGTGTTAAGACGTGTGTTTCTCGTCGATCGATCGGGTTTCTATAGCGGAGCCAACGTCGCCTACTCCTGTTTCTCTGTGTCTTCAGTTCTTGGAGTAGAGGCGGGAACTCATCGAAAGCTACTACAGGGTAGACCGTGTGAGTAGTTGCCCTCCTTTTGGCTGCCTTTATCTTCTGCGTCAAAGTTTGTACCGCGATGTCGATGGCTTCCGGTGTTGAAACGTCCTGCGTCGGGCAGATATTGTTGTCAAGATATGTCCGAAATTGACCCCAGTTCAGAGTTTGTGAGGTTGGGGGCGGAAGGGTGGCCGTTGCGTGTTCCACTATGCTGATAACAGGTCGGTGGTCAGACGAAAGATCGTCGACGGTGCGGAGCTGGAGGTTCGTCTCAATATTTTTGATGATAGCAATACCTAGGACGTCTGCTTCTTGCCGATCGACGTAAGGAATCCGTGTCGGCTCTCGTGGGCCATGGACTGTGATGCCCAGTTCGTCTTCCATGGCAATCAAAGTTCGTCCACGAGGGTTCGTACGCCGGGAATTCCACGCGACGTGCTTGCTGTTGAGGTCACCTCCGAGGAATATTTTGTCAAAATTGGTGAAGATACTCCTTAGGTCGTCTGGCATCAGGTTTTTACCGGGGCTGTTGTACGCCGCAATGAAAGCGATGTTGCCTGTCGCCGATCGAACCGTTACTGCTGTTGCCTCCAGATGTTGGAGGTGTGGTAGTGTTTCATGATGGTGCCGCAGTTCCCTTTTCAGCAGAACTGCGGTCCCTCCACCTCGTTGGCCTTGTCTGTCCGTTCTATAGACGTACATGTTACGAAATCTGAGCTCAGTTGTTGGACGAAGGTGCGTCTTCGATACAAGTGCGATGTCGATTTTGTGACGTTGTAAAAATTCAGTGAATTCTGTTTTCTTGTGTTTCATTCCGTTGGCGTTCCATATACAGATTTTCAGGTTTCTCGTGGTCCCAGGGCGATCCATCTTAAGGTGTTCCAAAGGCCGTCAATACACTTTCGATTAAAGAAAGTATCCCCACTAGTTGTTGCTGCACGGCGGTGAGAAGTTTCGCGACATCAGAGAGCGCTGGAGCTATAGATTCCACCAAATGAGCTGATGAGACGTAGGTTTCCGGTTCCGGTCGGCGTAGTGATGCTGCGTGGGCGTATGAGTAATGCTGGCGGTGCTGTCGAGGTGGAAGTGCGTCAGGAGGAGGCTGTGTTACTGGCTGCCGTGTCGCTTCCGGCTGTTCTTGTGGCGTTTGCTGACGATGGGGCGGAGGGTGTGGCGTCAGGTTGGAGTTCCGTAGTACACGAGTCCTCCGTTGAGAGGGCTGCCGGGAAGACCGTTGTCTGTATTTCCTGAGAAGTTCCTGGTACTTCTGGTTGCCACGCCATGTGGCAAGATGGTCCTTTTCACAGTTAGCACATTTCGGCGGAGCCCCTCGGGGATGAGTACAGGCTGAAGATCGGTGTTGCCCTCCACAGCGAACGCAGCGAGCAGGCAAGCTGCAATAATTAGCCGTATGTTCGAATCGCTGGCAGTGGCGACATTGAACAGGTCCTTCCTGTCTGTTGTAGGTTTCAATAACGACTTTAGTATATAGAAGGTATTTGATGTCGTAAATCTTGTAGTTTTCCTTTTGGGCTGGCAACGTGACACAGTAAGCATCTTGAGGTCGTAATTCCTTCGTGTTGTCGTCTCGATTTTTAAACTGGTGGACGTTGATGACAGGAAAACCCTTCTCTATCAGTGCGTCTTTCAGTTCTTCCTCCGTAACTTCGGCAGGTAGACGTTTGACAACCACTTTGAGGTCCTTGTCCTCTGCGGCCTGATGAGTAAAAAAGTGGATGTCATTCGACACAAAGAAATTTATGGCCCGCCGTTGATCTTCATAGGAGTCAAAATGATATTTGATCCTGTCTCGTTGGTAGATGGCCTTAAGACTGCCGTCAATATTAGCTTTCAGCGCCTTATTGAGTTCCATGTAGTTCTTGGTATGGTAAATAGTAACTGGCGGGACTTTGCGTAGTAAGTTACGGCCAGAGCCATCTGTCCCGTCTTTATCTGCTTCGAGATTGATGTCACTCGTCTGGTCCATACGTTCTGGAGCATCTGTAGTATCTTCCGTCGCAATAGCCGCATAACGGTTGGAAGTTTTCAGTTCTTCTGGACGTTGTCGCTTCCGAGAGCTGTTCTGCTTAGGAGAAGCGTTGAGTCGTTTTCTTTGGCGAACTAGTGTAAAATCGCCCTCTCCGTCGGTGGGCTGCATGGTCCAAACTTCTTCAGAGGAGACTCCCTCCATTTCGTCGTCGTCTTCCGGTGGAGAAAATTGTTCCACGTCGCCTACTTGTTCTTCAGGCTGTGAAGTAGGAACTGTACTAGTCCGGTTGTCGTATACTTCCTCACTTTGCAGAATCATGTGCTGTATTTCACGTCTTAGTTCCCGTTGTTGCCGATCGTTCTGTGTTGGCTGATTTCTCTCGTCACAGGGGTTTGACGTACGTTGTCCTCCGCTCTGCATTCGCATAGCGCTCGTCGTGGTCCTGTCCTCATTGTGTTGCCTTTCAGAATCCGTTGTCGCTGCAGGGGTCGTCGCCGTTGTGTCCGTCCTGTGGGGAGCGGCCGCCGGGACGGCCGGCGGGGCAGGCCCCACCGACCGGCCAGCGGCCGGCCCCGGCGAGACCGAGCCGGCTGGCTCGGACGCGCGCATTCCGTTGTCCGCACTCTTCGGCATCGCGCGCTCAACTCTATACGCAAATTACTTTCCCGCTTCACTGGAGCACGTTGCAGCCCTTTGCCGCTAGAGGGCTCTGAACAATAGGGCGTAACATGGCGGTGTGTAAGGTAAGTATGTTGGCGCGTGAGAAACAGCTCGGAAAACCGAAAGCATGAATTCGTAGATTTCGTCTTCACATGGAGCACCCTCTTCGTCAGTATGAGAATGCGAGAACTTACACGCAAGATCGTTGCGGCATCTGTAACAATTAAATTCCTTGGGTTCGGTGTCATGAGTCATTCTCCATATAGTCCCGACCTCGTCCTATTCGATTTTTATCTGTGTCCAAAACTTAAAGACCACCTTCGAGGACTTCACTTTGACAGTGGTGAGACGATGCAAGCAGAGGTGAGGTTGTGGGTCCGTCAACAAAGTCAAACCTTCTGCAGTGACAGTATCAACGATCTGGTCTCTGGTTGGCAGAAATGTGTTGGTCGCCAGGGTGCTATGTTGAGAAATAAAAATGTAGACACAAAGAAAAAAGACGTAAAATGTTAATGAAGTATGTTTTATTTAAAAAGCTATGAGAGTTTTCTCGTAAAAATTCAGACGCATTAGTTTCCAGCACGCCCTCGCGTATCTTCTTCCTTTCTTAGGTGAGCGGCACGCATACACGTACGGGAAGTCATTTATTTAGAAACATATCCAGCACTTCATGTTGAGCCAACCATCACACTTCGAGAGCGAGTTAAGCAACAATTACAACAAATCAGAGTCGATGTTTTCTCGAGCAGCAGCAGCAACAACATCGACACCAGGAACAGCAGCCAAGTCTGTTACACTTCAGCCCGAAATGCAGTATCTACGTGACATACCAACAGGATTTGCGGCCACTCGCCTGCTGCACACGTAAGACGACCGTTCAATTCTTACTGGGTGGATTACATTCCACTAAAATTCTTGCAAATGAATCTAGTTATTTTTACAGCGGTTAATGCTTTTGGCGATAGGGTGGATGGTTTCTGGCTCTGCTTATGTGCAATAGTTAAATTTATTTACTATCAGGTCAGCTTCCACTCCCTGGAGTATTAGCAATCTCTGATTCCCACACAGGTCCTCCTGCCTTCTCGTGGACGACTCTATTCCCTGCGAACATCCTACATCAAACAAATACCATTCAAGACGTTACACAGTGCGTGGTGAACGGTAAATTCTACCAGTATCGTCGTTTATGCTACCATACCACTCTCATGCGCTGACTAAAAAGAGTTGTCGTTTATATACATCCATATATACCCCAATCCACTCTTATATTTCACGAAAAATACATCGTCTTTCACACAGCTTTGTTTCCCGTTATGTATGATCAGTGTTGTCGCTATGTCACAGCGTTGCTCTATGTGTTTAAGGAATACCCAGTCATCTAGCAGAGCAAAGGAATCAGATGTGTGTAACATAGTTTTCCCACATACCTATCAAGTGTCTTTTGAATCTTCCTTAGGAACGGTAGTGCTGTGTGTGGAACTCTCAACCACCAGCAACAAATGTTCTGTTAAAACTGCAGTCTTCTATGCTATATGCATACATGTAATCTATATGCCAAACTGATTTTGAAATTTCAATTGCTTATGATGAAATGTCAGTCAACCACTCACTCCTAACATTAAGTAATGTCTCATTAAAAATACAGTCTTCTATGGCATATACACAGCACCTTCCATTCCCATTTCATTCCCATGATTTTGAAACGCAGTTTCCTTAAAAGGAAATAGTCCGAGTTTCAAAATCATGGGAATGGAAGGTGGTGTGTATATGCCATAGAAGACTTTATCAAAGTCGGAAACGTGACGGTATGCATTTCTCCTCCTTACACGAGGCATCACAACAACGTTTCACCAGGCAACGCCGGTCAACTGCTGTTTGTGTATGAGAAATCGGTTGGAAACTTTCCTCATGTCAGCACGTTGTAGGTGTCGCCACCGGCGCGAACCGTGTGTGAATGCTCTGAAAAGCTAATCATTTGCATATCACAGCATCTTCTTCCTGTCGGTTAAATTTCGCGTCTGTAGCACGTCATCTTCGTGATGTAGCAATTTTAACGGCCAGTAGTGTACCTACGAGAGAGCTTAGGTTCGCCCACTAACAGCTGACGGGTCGACTTAATGTGTGCAGCTGGCGAAAGGCCGCAAATCCCGTCGGCGTGTCACCTAGACACTACAGTTCTGACGAAAGTGTAAGAGGGACAGATGGCTGCTGTTGCCAGCGATGTGGAAGTCGTAGGATACTCTTAGCAGCGCCAGTTGTGTTAGCAGTTCGAGCGGCGCAGTCTATTGCCCGACGAATTTGCAGCAGTTCTGAAGCGAATGCCGTGGAGTGTTTTCTTTAGTTTAGAAATCGAGTTGAACTCACGAGGGCTTAAGTCATGGGAGTGCAGTAAACACTTAGCAGCTCCATCAGTCAAACAAATCGGTGACAACTTGCACTGTACGTGCTTGAGCATTGCCCTGCAAAATGATGGTCAGGTCCTCCAGACAGTGTCATCACTTCCGTCTCTGAGCTGTTCATTTTTGGAACGCAACATATGACCAGTTTAGAGACAGAAGTGATGACACGTTCTGCATGACCTGACCATTATATTGCAGGACAATGCTCAGGCACGTACAGTGCAAGCTGTTACTGATTTGTTTGACTGATGGGGCTGCTAAGTGATATACCACCTGCTGCGCTCCCCCGACTTAAGCCCTCGTGAGTTCAACTCGATTTTTAAACTGAAGGAAACACTTCACGGCATTCGCTTCAGAACTGCTACAAATTCGTCGGGCAATAGACCGCACCGCTCGAACTGTCAACACAACTGGCCCTGCTAAGAGTATCCTACGACTTCCACATCGCTAGCAACGGGTTATACACAATGCTGATGACTACTTTGAAGGGCAGTAACACTTTGAAACAGGAATCTATTTTGTGCGAGCTGTAAATAAATAGTTGCTACCATTAAAGTTCCAACCCTCGTATATAGACAATCATTTGATAGTAATGAACTGTAGGAGTTATGTGTCTGATTTTCTTGATGCAAGCCAGGTATATTAAAGGTGGAGTAGTAAGGCTTCTTCAGTCATTGGTCTGGGGTACTACACCGTTATTCTCCCCGCTAAAAGCAGCTATATTTTTTGTAGCGAACATAAAGGAGATTAGGGTATTCACAGAGGCAAATAGTCAGTCAGTTTATTTCTCAATAAATATGATAGGATGGGTTAGGGAAAGAAGGGAACAATACTGCTGCGTTGTACAGCTATACAGGTTGAACGTCAATAAAAGCGACAAACTGCTGGGACGAATTCCTGACTGGAAATTAAGAAAAAGAAGTCCTATGAACAGGTATCCACAAATGCATCGTTGGCACGGTAGAAGGCGCTGACAAATGACCGTTCCTCTGACCACGTGCCGTGTGTTCCTTGGGTGTTGCAGGCTGTGTAATTGACGCAGAAAAATTGGTTCAAATGGCTCTGAGCACTATTAGACTTAACAGTTATGGTCATCAGTCCCCTAGAACTTAGAACTACTTAAACCCAACTAACCTAAGGACATCACACAACACCCAGTCATCACGAGGCAGAGAAAATCTCTGACCCCGCCGGGAATCGAACCCGGGAACCGGGCGCGAGAAGCGACAACGCTACCGCACGACCAATTGACGCAGAGAACTATAAGCAGCAGAATGGTCCGGTATTCATATCGGGAACAAGCCGAAATGGTGTTTTTGTACGGCGAAGCAGATGGAAACAATCGAGAGGCAGCAGAGCTATACCTAAACAAGTACCCTCACAGACATCTACCACATGACACCATTTCAAGCGTTGTTTGGGCGTTTGTGTGATCATGGGTCCTCTCAGACACGAAGGTGCAGGGAGGCAGCGGACTGTGCGTACACCAGATCTGGAGGACCGGCTTATATTGGATGCCGAAACGAACCTTAGTACAAGCTCGAGGCAAGTGGCCCGCCAACATAGCGAAGCCAGAGTACTGTTATGTGTGTTCTGCATGACAGCCGCTACGATGCCTATCACGTGCACTCCCATGGAGGCAACTTTGAACATCTGCTGTGACGTGGATGCGCTGCAGCTCTGTACTGTGTTACGGGACGATTTGTTGGCGTTGCACCACACCGTTCATTTCTTTACACATATTCACACGGCCTTTTTTGTTCCATTTACAGTCAAGAGTCCGGCCCTGCAGCACAAAAAAATTTACTTGTAGTAGGTGCTCTGTACTACCTATTTGTTTTAATAAGTATAGCGTATTAGGTATGTTGACCAAAAAAAGATTTTGAACATAATTACACAAGGACATGCTCGAAGCCGTCATTACGCATTTAATCGTGATGAGTACTGAAGGATCTCATACAAGCATGGCTGCGTGGTTGAACAGAGGCTCGCCACCTCTCACACGGAGGAAAGGAGGGCTGTGCGAGCAGTCTGTGGTGGCCAGTATCGGTAAGTCACACAATGTCCCTCCGACCTTACGCCTACTGCAGTCGTGTGTGAGGAGGTGGGAGGATATTGCTTAATTTGGTGGCTGCTGCTGGCTGCCCTTAGCCGAGACGGCGTCTCATTCTCTCTAGCGCTCTGGGGCGAGCGAAGCAGCGAAGACACCGTGTCCTGTGGTGTAATAAGAATACACTTTTGGTTGGTTAGTTTGGAGGAGACCAAACAGCGAGGTCATCAGTCCCATCGGATTAGAGAAGGATGGAGAAGGAAGTCGGCCGCCCGCCGGGGTGGCCCACCGGTTCTAGGCGCTACAGTCTGGAACCGCGCGACCGCTACGGTCGCAGGTTCGAATCCTGCCTCGGGCATGGATGTAAGTGATTTCCTTAGGTTAGTTAGCTTTAAGTAGTTCTAAGTTCTAGGGGACTGATGACCTCAGAAGTTAAGTCCCATAGTGCTCAGAGCCATTTGAACCATTTTTGAAGTCGGCCGTGCCCATCCAAAGGAACCATCCTGGCTTTTTCCTGAAGCGGTTTAGGAAAATCACGGAAAACGTAAGTCAGGGTGGCCGGACGCGGATTTGAACCGTCGTCCTCCCGAATGAGAGTCCAGTGTGCTAACCACCGCTCCATCTAGCTCGGTTGTTTTTAGGTATTCTTATCCCAGAGGTAGCGGCACAAGTATAGGTTATTAACGTAAATGCCAAGCAACAGAAGGGGCAATCAGACGTGCGCGATGGCAGTGGCAGTGCTGGCGGACTGTGGTGTAGCAACTGGTGACTATATGGCGGGCGCCCGCGTGCTGAAGCTGCTGATTACACAACATATGCGATCTGGACGGCTGGAGAAAGGTCCTCCATCACGTAGCTTGTTTTGAAATAAAGTGCACCGTTCTCCTGTTTCCTATCCTCAGTGGTGGTGCTAGCAGCAGCCGAAGCGTTTATTTAGCGATGTCCTGAATATGCATCTTCTTGAAAAGTTGGAGAAAGTCGATAAAGCCGGCCGGGGTGGCCGTGCGGTTCTAGGCGCTAGGGTCGCAGGTTCGAATCCTGCCTCGGGCATGGATGTGTGTGATATCCTTAGGTTAGTTAGGTTTAAGTAGTTCTAAGTTCTAGGGGACTGATGACCACATCAGTTAAGTCCCATAGTGCTCAGAGCCATTTGAACCAAAGTCGATAAAATAACAACGAAATTCCATGAAACTGTAAACAGCGTATATGACTGTGTGGTTGCAGGCAAGCGTGGTGTTGGTCGCTTTACGTTGCAGAAAATACTGTTGGACGTGTTACCCTGCTATAGTCTGTGAATAAAACGAAACTGCGAATATCACCTGCATTTGCTGCTACTGCTGACAGTGTTGCTCGAGCGAAGTACAGACTACGAATACCAGGTTCCCTCTCAGGATGATGGTGACACCAAGGTGGGCAGAGGTGGGGATTGGACTTGTGGGAGCCAGAAGTGCACAAATTCTTCTTCCAGCCTGCCTGCAACTATCACCGACGTAACTATTAAAGCAACTCAACCTGCCGCAACGGAGACACGAGAGTGCGTGTGTACTGAAGCACAGTAGTTAAGGCAGGCCAACTTGGGTTGAAGATTTGGCCCTGTCTGACTACCCCCTGAAGCAGATCTTAGGATCTCTTAATTCTATATATTACAGTCTAAATATAAATGAATGAAGGCAACTAATCCTACTATATGATAAACGTTGTTCCTGCTTATATATTTATTGTAGATTAAAAAACCTTTATATTACAAAGTTTACATTTCCTAAGTAAAATTACTAATCAATTGCTCAACTCTGCCCCTTATTATGACTGTGCCGTCTAATATCAATAGCGCGAAATGACTGACATCATCTACAAACTAAACACTAGAAGACACTACTTTAAAAGATGATCTACAATGGTGCGGAACCTCAGTGGAAATAAACTAACGTGATCACAGCTGTAAAGCTTTTATAGCCCTAATAAGCCGAAGCAGTTTGCGATTTCACCGTATGTGCTGCGTCCGGTGTGTCGAAGTGATGGTTCTCGTAATTGTCTGCAATGATGGAAGAACTCCAGCCACAAATAATCTCTTTCAAACACTAGGACGGCAGAAGGCGGTCCTCTGACTAATATACTATAATACTGTCTTCTCCTCTCTCTGTTCTACAGGAGACAGACGAGAACTCCCAGCCGCAAGGACGGAGTTCAGATAACGTCTCAACATAAGTACAGGCAGAGGAAGTGCTCTCAATTACTGAACCCATACGTGAAGTCCAGAATCGTATAGGTTCGCAACAGTACAGTTCCTAACTGTTCTAACTTAAACTCTCCTGAGAGCGAGGACAGCAAGTCCGTTTGTACCAACAAAGCTGATACCGAGCGACCGTCACACACGGGCGGTCACAATGGAAGACTCTTCTCTCCACAACTGGCATCCCAGCAAGGCTCAGCTTCCCACCATCGTAATTACGAAACGAATCATATTCCCAAAGCCACGGAATATTCTCCCTCTCTACAGATTCTTCCGAACGCCGACCAACCATTTTAGTCTTTTGTCGTCCAGCACGGAACGTTTGTGAGGAATGGTACACTCCTGAGTAAAAATCCTTGGAAATAACACAGCCTGCGTGGTTTCCTTGTTGCGGCTCCTTCGTTCCTCTCACCTGCATCTAAGATTTTCGTAGTTTCTGAAGTATAATCCTATCGGTTCGGCTACAAATCGGCCGGTCGCGACTCTATTGTGCTCCAGCGCTTAGGTGCTGCGACGTCCGTCTTGCTACTTCCTGTGCTTAAGCAGGACCGACAAACCTTTGTGAGCCTTCCACCCAGGGCTTGGGTTCCGTCTGCCGTTTCATTTCCACCGTCGTTCCAATCTATACTAGTATGATAGTAAAGACACTCTGTCACTTTTCATGCAATAAGCGTTAACAATTATTTACAAGACATACGTGACAATGTCAGTCTCCTTTAAATATTCATATGTACGATGTACTACCTATCAAATAATACCTAATGTGGTTGTAGATCACGTCAAAGTGGATGAGTGCTTGTAAGGTGCGAAATTATAGCCACCTTACAATATAACCAAAATTTGACAGGCAAAATAGTAGGTAGCTGCTTACGCTAAAAACATTATCAGAATAAACAGCATTGAGCAAGAGTACAGTAACTGAATAGACCACTACCGGTCTGAACATAATTTGTAGGTTTGTGAGGCTCACTGTTGAAAATCGAGATAAATAGAAAATATTAGAATGCAGGAGTTTCAAACGTATCACAGTCTTTAAACGTTGCAATATGCAGTGAGTGTTCCTTACGGATAAATTGCTTAGAATCATTACATGTGATAGTTGTACGATTGCACGTTTTTCCTCTACATAGATGACATGTTCCACTTCTTTTTGCAGCATCTGGGGCAGCAGGTGGTTGGAGTGTCTTGCGATATTTTACAATAAACAGTCGGCCATCTTTTGGAAGTGTGCACATCAGAGCCCTTATTTTCCATCGAGCATCTAAAAGTTCGAGCGCTAATTCACTGAGAAAGTCGCGACGGCGAATCGTGGATTCGGGGTTATTTTCGAGACACACCACTTTTGAATTAAATACAGCCAGGTCCAAAAAACTGAAAAAGCCTTAGAAGTCATCTCCTTTTCTGCCGTCCAGTTGAGTAAGCAATGCACATTTTATCGACTGTATGGACACCTCCCTTGATGGAATTATAATCGGTGTTGATCAGTGGTTTACCCGACATTTCATGGGTATCTTTGCGGTCATGCTTAGTCGACAGAAGGAGTCTGGATGGAAACAAGTGTTTTATCGTACTGAAACCCATAAAGACATGAACCGATTTCCCGTAATTTTGAGATAAATTCAGGAGGGGTTTCTCTTTTGTTGGCTTTGAGGGTACCAATGACAGTCAGTCCTTTCTCAAGAAGGATATCAGCTAATGGCACACTAGTGTAGTAGCTGTCCATTGCAATGTTACTATTGGAATGTTGAATATCTTGAGAAAGTCTTTGAACTACATCGTAGGGTTTATTTGACACATCCCTAGGGCCTGGCCCCTGCTTTACACAGTACACCTCTAAATTTGATGCATAACATGTTTGATTGTCACATATTCCATTATATTTCAGTCTATATTTGGCCGGTTTGCTAGCCATATGTTAGACAAAACCACATCTCCCTCTAAATGCGAACAGCATTTCGTCAATTGTTGTGAATTCACCATGACTGCAATTATTCCTACAGCTGGCCGAAAACCTGTCATAAATATTGCGGACGGCTGCGAGTCTGCCAGTCTTTTCTCTCTCCACTCTTGTACACAGATAATCAAACCTCATTGATCGAAGCAAGAACAGGAAGCGCTTGTAACTGCATGTCGCCCTTGTGATCATCATACCCGTTCCATCATCTTTCCACTGTTCTCTGCAGTTCGCACGATTCCTACGCTTCAGTCCAACTAGGAATAAAAGACCCAAAGTACCCATGATCTCATCCCATGTAGTGTCCTCACAGTCCCGATCTCTGGAGTATTTTACTTCGTCCCTTTTGTTCGCAATAAAAGCGTTGGTACAATCTACAATTGTATCAGTAATGTCAAGGCCTATAAATTTGAGAAATGCATCAATGGGTTTCGGAGTATCCCTGCAAACCCGCTTTGGGCTGGGAAAAATTTTGATGATATTCTTCGCTGGTACTCTTGAAGCAGCTTTCACTGGGGGTTTGCTGCACCAAATAGTTTCCTTGTCTTTTCCGATGTAAAAAAAAGAAATCCTCACAGTATCATCAATCTCCATTTCATCTGATTCCTCTTCAGAAACCTCTGAAACGCTGTCATGCTCATTTACTTGCCTTCTCTATGCCTTCTTCACTGTTCTGTGTCCCTTCTTGAACTGCCCCTTCTCGTCAGCGTCCAATTGCTCAATAAGTCGCCTGACCTCTTCATCGGAAGTGTTACGTTTCGCCCTAGATACAACACACGACAGTGAAGACTAATAGACACAGAAAGGTAAACTAAATAGTAAGTGCAGTTATCGTAAGATATGTCGGTAGTAGATATATGTATTTGCATTGTTGTTGTTGTTGTTGTTGTTGTTGTGGTCTTCAGTCCTGAGACTGGTTTGATGCAGCTCTCCATGCTACTCTATCCTGTGCAAGCTTTTTTATCTCCCAATACGTACTACAGCCTACATCCTTCTGAATATATTTAGTGTATACATCTCTTGGTCTCCCTCTACCATTTTTACCCTCCACGCTGCCCTCCAATACTAAATTGGTGATCCCGTGATGCCTCAGAACATGTCCTACCAACCGATCCCTTCTTCTAGTCAAGTTGTGCCACAAACTTCTCTTCACCCCTATCCTATTCAACAGTTCCTCATTAGTTATGTGATCTACCCATCTAATTTTCAGCATTCTTCTGTAGCACCACATTTCGAAAGCGTCTATTCTCTTCTTGTCCAAACTATTTATCGTCCATGTTTCACTTCCATACATAGCTACACTCCATACAAATACTTTCAGAAACGACTTCCTGACATTTAAATCTATGCTCAATGTTAACAAATTTCTCTTCTTCAGAAACGCTTTCCTTGCCATTGCCAGTCTACATTTTATATCCTCTCTACTTCGACCGTCATCAGTTATTTTGCTCCACAAATAGCAAAACTCCTTTACTACTTTAGTGTCTCATTTCCTAATCTAATTCCCTCAGCATCGCCCGACTTAATTCGACTACATTCCATTATTCTCGTTTTACTTTTGTTGATGTTCATCTTATATCCTCCCTTCAAGACACTGTCCACTCCGTTCAACTGCTCTTCCAAGTCCTTTGCTGTCTCTGACAGAATTACAATGTCATCGGCGAATCTTAAAGTTTTTATTTCTTCTCCATGGATTTTAATACCTACTCCGAATTTTTCTTTCGTTTCCTTTACTGCTTGCTAAATATACAGATTGAATAACATCGGGGAGAGGTTACAACCCTGTCTCACTCCCTTCCCAACCACTGCTTCCCTTTCATACCCCTCGACTCTTATAACTGCCATCTGGTTTCTGTACAAATTGTAAATAGCCTTTCGCTCCCTGTATTTTACCCCTGCCACCTTCAGAATTTGAAAGAGATTATTCCAGTCAACATTGTCAAAAGCTTTCTCCAAGTCTACAAATGCTAGAAACGTAGGTTTGCCTTTTCTTAATCTAGTTTCTATGATAAGTCGTAGGGTCAGTATTGCCTCACGTGTTCCCATATTTCTACGGAATCCAAACTGATCTTCCCCGAGGTCGGCTTCTACCAGTTTTTCCATTCGTCTGTACAGAATTCGCGTTAGTATTTTGCAGCCGTGGCTTATTGAACTGACAATTCGGTAATTTTCACATCTGTCAACGCCTGCTTTCTTTGGGATTGGAATTATTATATTCTTCTTGAAGTCTGAGGGTATTTCGCCTGTCTCATACATTTTGCTCACCAGATGGTAGAGTTTTGTCAGGACTGGCTCTCCCAAGGCTGTCAGTAGTTCTAATGGAATGTTGTCTACTCCCGGGGCCTTGTTTCGACAGGTCTTTCAGTGCTCTATCAAATTCTTCACGCAGTATCGTATCTCCCACTTCATCTTGTTCTACATCCTCTTCCATCTCCATAATATTGTCCTCAAGTACATCGCCCTTGTATAGACCCTCTATATACTCCTTCCATCTTTCTGCTTTCCCTTCTTTGCTTAGAACTGGGTTTCCATCTGAGCTCTTGATATTCATACAAGTGGCTCTCTTTTCTCCAAAGGTCTCTTTAATTTTCCTGTAGGCAGTATCTATCTTACCCCAAGTGAGATAAGCCTCTACATCCTTACATTTGTCCTCTAGCCATGCCTGCTTAGCCATTTTGCACTTCCTGTCGATCTCATTTCTGAGACGTTTGTATTCCTTTTTGCCTGCTTCATTTACTGCATTTTTATATTTTCTCCTTTCATCAATTAAATTCAGTATGTCTTCTGTCACCCAAGGATTTCTACTAGCCCTCGTCTTTTTACCTACTTGATCCTCTGCTGCCTTCACTACTTCATCCCTCAAAGCTACCCATTCTTCTTCTACTGTATTTCTTTCCCCCATTCCTGTCAATTGTTCCCTTATGCTCTCCCTGAAACTCTGTACAACCTCTGGTTTAGCCAGTTTATCCAGGTCCCATCTCCTTAAATTCCCACCTTTTTGCAGTTTCTTCAGTTTTAATCTACAGTTCATAACCAACAGATTGTGGTCAGAGTCCACATCTGCCCCTGGAAATGTCTTACAATTTAAAACCTGGTTCCTAAATCTCTGTCTTACCATTATATAGTCTATCTGATATCTTCTAGTATCTCTAGCGTTCTTCCATGTATACAACCTTCTTTCATGATTCTTCAACCAAGTGTTAGCTATGATTAAGTTATGCTCTGCGCAAAATTCTACCAGGCGGCTTCCTCTTTCATTTCGTAGCCCCAATCCATATTCTCCTACTATGTTTCCCTCTCTCCCTTTTCCTACTCTCGAATTCCAATCACCCATGACTATTAAATTTTCGTCTCCCTTCACTACCTGAATAATTTCTTTTATCTCATCATACAATTCATCAATTTCTTCGTCATCTGCAGAGCTAGTTGGCATATAAACTTGTACTACTGTTGTAGGTGTGGGCTTCGTGTCTATCTTGGCCACAATAATGCGTTCACTATGTTGTTTGTAGTAGCTTATCCGAACTCCTATTTTTTTATTCATTATTTTGCATTACACTGCTGATATGAATGCAACAGAATATGGATAGATGAAATAGCTAATCCATCATACTGTATATTGATTGCATGTAAAACGTTGATCTACATACATACTTCTACTAAGTAATTGCCGGCCTCTGTGACCGAGCGGTTTTAGGCGCTTCAGTCTGGATCTGCGCTGCTGCTACGGTCACTGGTTCGCATCCTGCCTCGGGCATGGATGTGTGTGATGTCCAAAATGGTCCAAATGGTTCTGAGCACCATGAGACTTAACATCTGTGGTCATCAGTCCCCAAGAACTTAGAACTATTTAAACCTAACTAACCTAAGGACATCACACACATCCATGCCCGAGGCAGGATTCGAACCTGCGATCGTAGGGGTCACGCGGTTCCAGACTGAAGCGCCTAGAACCGCACGGCCACACCGGCCGGCGCGTGTGATGTCCTTAGGTTGGTTAGGTTTAAGTAGTTCTAAGTCTCAGATGTTAAGTCCCATAGTGCTTAGAGCTATTTGAACCATTTGAGCCGCGCGAGAGTAGCCGAGCGGTCTCAGGCGTTGCAGTCATGGACTGTGAGGCTGGTCACGGCGGAGGTTCGAGTCCTCCCTCGGGCATGGGTGTGTGTGTTTGTCCTTAGAATAATTTAGGTTAAGTAGTGTGTAAGCTTATGGACTGATGACCTTAGCAGTTAAGTCCCATAAGATTTCACACACACTTGAACATTTTTGAACCATTTGAACTAAATAATTCATGGTAAAAGTGTTGTACAACAATTAAAAAAAAACAATTAGAGACAAAGTCTCTCACGAAATAATAACCCATCACCAATACTCGAAAAGCAAATTTACGTACGTGAGCGTGCACATACAGCACGGAGTGCTCCCGACGTCGAGTACTCGCGTTCGACCTTGGCTGGTGACTGCTACAAGGAAGGAAATCGACACCTGGCACATGGATTGTGTTGACAGTATAGCCGACTGCAGGTAATATTATGTTCTTAGGTGATTCAAACACCTTCACTACCACTTATCACATATACATCAACGTGGCGGCACGGAGTGCTGCCATGCGCCCACCGGATGGTTAAATACGGCGGTACAAGTGAGCAAAGTTTTGAAGTGCAATCGGTCGCCGCTGGCGTGGAAGTTTCGTCGCCCTACCGCGGTGCTGAGCGAAAGCCGGCTCGTGCTACGTCACGCGTCGCGCACCTTCAGCCGAGCTGAGGGAGCAGCTTGAGGATTCCAGTGGCCAGGGCTGCGCATGCGCTCCCGGCTGCCTAGCAGTGTTTGCCAGCTGCTAGCGGCTCAGCACACGCCGACTACAGCGCTATGTTAAAGGCGTAGCTTACCAACAGCTGTTTGCGGATATTCTCACTGTGTGCACCGTTCGACTGAATACGCCAGCTGCCGCAGTAGGTCGCTGTAGATACTGCGCCGTCTACAACGCAGACTTTTTAGTGTTTTAAGACCTAAATTACATCCACTGGATTAGTAACTGAAAATCTGGCTGTTAACCACTAAGATCTATCTAATGAGAGAATTATTATTTATTTCTGTGACTAATAACGGAAAGAAGAAGTAAGTTCTAGAAAAGCCTTAGCTTCGCGTCTGCGTTTAAAAACGCGGACACTAGAGAAAACATATTGGCTAAAGCTGGTGGAAGCGGCAAATTTTGCTGGTGACGAGGGTCCATTCCCGCGTGTAACATCACAGTCTCGTCGCTCGGGCGAGATGGTTCTGAAACGCCGACCGGTAGAACAACACATTGTAATGCACCTCTTTCTCTGGGGGACAAATATTAATTATTATCAGTAGTAGTATATTAATCTACAAATTATCATTTTAAACCTGTGTGGTCTCCCTGGTGTGCCTAGTCGACCACAAGTCCCCGTCAGGCTGTTCACTCTAACAACAGAGTACATACAGGGTTGAAGACAGGCAGAAAGAAAGGTATCATCACAATGTGAATTTAGAGTAATATAACTTTCTTACCTTTATTGGTAGGTGTTGCACGCTCGTGGTCCAGTGACGGATCTCGCCATCCGCTGTTTGTTAAATCAATTTGGGGTCCAGGGTGTGTATTCTGCTGCGTAAGAACTGACACATATTTAAACTTCCAACTTTTATTTTATAAATGCTGATCGTGACGATATTCAATAATTTTCAACGTAACAGCTTTTCCAATACGTCATTTCGTTCCCTCTATCCTTGACCTTCTCAAAGCAAGCGTATTACAAGACGTCTCAACACAAACTACCCATTGTCTCTACACCCACCAACCACCGGCTCCTGTTCACAGAGCTTACAAACTGTGCAGTACTGCCAACCTCGGTTGTATATCGATATTTTACACGTCGCACGTATACATATATGAGAAACAGTATGAAAAATGAAAAGTGTTTATAATATAGTTCTGTGGCAATATACCTCATGATTGTCCTCATATTAACAGTTTTGTAACAAAATTATAACATGTTTATGTTTACGTAGTTAAAGTTCACTTGCTCCTTCAAGTTGATTGACGGCACCGCACACCTCGCCAGCCGGTAGTATCGGTAGTTTCAGCAGTCCGTTACTTTACAACATGCAGTCAGACGCACTAATTCGTTAGAAACTCTAGCACAAAAAAGTGCCAGCAAGGAGGCCAAAATGGTACAAATAGTTGATGACATCTCGAGAGAACTGCAGGAAGAGGTCAAAAAGAAAAAAAGGTGTCGACTACAGTAGGAGCGTTTTTTAGAAGCAAGATATGGTCGTTGGAAATGGGCAAGGCAAAATTATATGGCCAAAACGAGAGCTTCGATTTGACAACCACAAACTGCGCAGGGACCTTGCAGTAGCGAACGACCCTGACGCTCTCGACAAAACAAGACGTCTAGAAAACGAAATTGCTGATCTGAAGTCAGAATATGAAACATTACGAAATGAGACCAAAACTACTCCCATGTCATTCTCCGCAATAGCAGCATCAGGCCAAAAGGCAAAGCCAAAGAATAAGATAGAAGAAAGTATCCAAAATCAAAGGCGTAACAAACAACTGTACTGTTTTTAAAGTCAGAAACAAATAAAGATGCCAGAATTTTTCGAGGTACTATCACAAAAAACATAAATCTGAGGCAGCACAAAATAGAGATCAAAGCGATCAGAACAACAGAAAGCACGATGAACCTGGAACAGAAACATTGGCAGACAAAAAGAAGATTATTGCCAAACTGCACAATTAAAAGACATTCGATGCCTAGCGCCCGAAAACTACGGCCACTACTACCAGTAAATCAAGTTTCTATATCACTAACTGATGAAGAATTCCTTGACGATCTTAATAAAATAAGTGGTTCAAATGACTCTGAGTACTACGGGACTTAACATCTGAGATCATCAGCCCCCTAGAACTTAGAACTACTTAAACCTAACTCACCTAAGGACATCACACACATCCGTGCCCGAGGCAGAATTCGAACCTGCGACCGTAGCAGTCGCGTGGTTGCGGACTGGAGCGCCTAGAACCGCACGGCCACCGCGGCCGGCAACAAAATAAATCTCGGTGAGCATATTACATGAGAAGAATTTCAGGAACAAGTCAAAATCAGATTCAAAAATGGTTCAAATGGATCTGAGCAGTATGGGACTTAACATCAGAGGGTATCAGTCCCCTAGAACGTAGAACTACTTAAACCTAACTAACCTAAGGACGTCACACACATCCATGGCCGAGGCAGGATTCGAACCTGAGACCGTAGCGGTCACGCGGTTCCAGACAAAATCAGATTCAAGACAGGGCCTAGAGACAAAAGAACTGTGAACAATGTACTTCAGGATCAGATTTTTCCTTTTACAAGGCGATATAGTGCACATGTAATTTGAGTAATTACGCATCAAAGACTATGTGTCATTCGAAAAATGTTTTAAATGTTGGGGATATGGTCCCCCGAACAAACGCTGTGATAAAGATCCAGTTTGCGGAAAATGTGCTAAACCAGGCCACAAAAAATCCGAATGTCGTAAGGAAAAAGCTGTAGGCTATATCCCTTGCAAATACAAAAACAGCTTGCAATAAGGTTGGGGGTCCAGAGTGTCCGACCTATAAGGAACTATACAAACGGCAGATAGAACGCACTGAATATGACGTCTCCAATATTGTCTACTAAACACTGCTGCAGCGATAGGCAACTACACTCATACCCTGCAAATATCAACAGTAATTATCTAGCGTAAAACCCAGAAATAAGAACAGGCCGACCGGAGTGGCCGAGCGGTTCTAGGCGGTACAGTCTGGAACCGCGCGACCGCTACGGTCGCAGGTTCGAATCCTGCCTCGGGCATGGATGTGTGTGATGTCCTTAGGTTAGTTAGGTTTAAGTAGTTCTAGGTTCTAGGATACTGATGACCTCAGCAGTTAAGTCCCATAGTGCTCAGAGCCATTTGAACCAAATAAGAACAAAACACAAATACAAATCTCCGTTCACGCGAATAAGAGCCTGGCGGCGAACAGTAGAGTGGAGAAAACAGCTAGGGCTACTAGAAAATGACACGGAACTGCCACATCATCTAACATGTGAATCTATTAAGACTAAATATTTCATAGATACTCCATGCCTGCAAGGTGTAATGGACTATACTAGAGCAAGGCACCTAAAACACGAAATTTTTGAATGGGCAACGTTCCAAACAGCCGTTTTAATGAGGGAAGAAGAACTAAACGAGAAAGTAATCAGGTACGAGCAAGAAATGCAAAACACACAAAATACAACAGAGAATCCTGATCACAAACACAGTCATCCAAGCACCAACACAACAAATACACAAGAAACGGTACAATACTCAAAAAACTTGGAACAGCATAAACAAAATCGATCAACTGAAGATAAGAAAGCCAATGGTGACGAAATAATGACCAAAAGTAAACAAGAATACAACTTAACCAAATGTGAAAAATGTATGAAACCTATACGCTTGACGTATGGAGGGAACACACGTAGCCTTATTAACACAGAAACAAAAATTTCATTGTATATGTAATATGGTGCATGTTCTTTGTTGTTGTAGACGATTTCCCGGTAGAAGAAGTGGAACAGGGAGGGGTATGTGTCGAGAATAAGCAGGAGCCATTGCAGATCTCCTGTAAGCGTATATTCTAAAAAATATTTTTTCCCTCGTAGGATTCTGTGTGTGCATATGTTTTTATCACTCACAAAAAAGCCATGTTTGGTTTTAGGTGACATCAGTGAGATGGAGAGATGGCACTTCCCCAATTCAGGCCATGGCGAAATGCCACAGTGAGTTTGGGAGATGGAGAAAGACCTTTGCCGGCCGGTGTGGCCGCGCGCCTCTAGGCGCTTCAGTCTGGAACCGCGCGACCGCTACGCTCGCAGGTTCGAATCCTGCCTCGGACATTGATTTGTATGATGTCCTTAGGTTAGTTAGGTTTAAGTAGTTCTATGTTCTACGGGACTGATGACCTGAGCAGTTAAGTCCCATAGTGCTCAGAGCCATTTGATTTTGAGAAAGACCTTTGTCGGCGTGAGGAGATGCCGGATGACCTGAGGGAGACACCAAGGCGCCAGAGGGAGATAGGTAATTTATACATACATCTACTCATTCTGCTTACAAATAACCGGTATTCTTCCCATCATTGAAGCAGCGGGGGCGTCTGGAACGTTGTACTTAATTTTCGTTATGCTCTCTTTCTTCTACAGTGGCTGCGTCAGGGGAACAATTTCTGCAATACGCCGTGGAGGGGGTACCAGGGGTAGCGAAGCCCGCGTCGCCAAAGCGGGACCCGGTGTTGCATGCCTCGCCGCCAAGGGCGCCGCTAGTCGCCGCGTGGGTATCCGCCGCCGCCGCCACTGCCGCCCCCCCCCCCCCCCCCACCCCCACCCCCGCCGCTGCCCTCACATCAGCACCGCTCTGGCGTCCTGGCGTCCAGGGGCCACCTTCTCTCCGACAAGTGAACCAGAGCAGCAGCAGCCGCAGCGAGGCTGCTCGCTCTGGCGCGATTCCGCAGTATCTCCTCCACCTTCTCATTCTCGCCGATCTCGCAAGGTACAGCACACAACTCTCACTGCAGTAGCTTCTATTATCTTTTGTAGTAGTATTAGTTGTAGTAATCCTGTGGCTAGTGGCAGTTCCCTCTCCCGTCCTTTTAGTGAAGGACATCAGATCAGTGACACCATACCGCACTTAGAATAATCGGTGATTGCAGGCGCCTTTGAGGAGCGAATCTCGTTCACTAAAATCGAGAATCCGGAGGAAGAGTACCGAGATCCTGTTTGGTTTCTATGAGCGTGACTTCCTGTCCTGGAAATGGAACTTCTCAAAGTTGTTAATGATGCGTGGTATCTGGCCATTACATGCGATGCAATGTTGTGCATTGAACAGTCGCACCCCGCCACCCCCACACCTCCTAAAGTTGACCCTGGCGTTGAAGAAATGAGTCTTCATTATCTTTGGGGCGATTATGGTGCGATAACACGGAGCACACCAATCACCAAGTGGTTTGGTGAATCCAACATGAGAGCTATACTGACTCGGTTTTTCAAGATGGAATTTAGGAGTCAGCTAAAGCACTCAGCAGAATTCTACACTTGGACGTCCATAGACGTGTCTATGATCCAGCAAACGCAGGGTCTTTTTATATAGCGCTACCTGAAGATACAGTGGACAGGAAGACATGCATTAATGTCAAAGAAGAAATAGAGTAGGCTTGTTTTGCATGGTCAATCTTGGCTTGCGAAAGAAATTACATGAAGAAGCCTCAGCGCACGTTTCGATATGGTAGGTACTTGATATTCATAAGTGTTACAGCTTTGATGGTATCGAATTCCCTGTCAAGATCCAAAACATCCCTAAATATGGGGCTCAGAATACCGGAATATCGGGTCATGTTTATGGCCTGTTGAAAAGCAAATCGTATGAGCAGAACGAGCACACAGTCGTCGGCCGCCTCCATTTCTCAAAATTTGCCGGTGAGCGTAATACGCATGTAAACATTTTTTTATTGTCTGATGAGAAGAATAAGGAGAAAGGCAATTATCATTATGTTTGGATCCAAGACATGTCCCAGCTTCTCGCGTCCCAGATGAGTAGACGTGAATATAACCAGCATATTTGCTTAAGGTGCCACAAAGCCTTCTCGACAAGTGAGTATAATAGCAAAGCATCTGGTAGATTGCGTTTCCAAGGACCCAGTACGTCTTACTATGCCTGCTGAAGACAAATTCATAAAGTTTAAAAATGCTCACAATTCGGAGACATGCCCGTTTGTGGTGTATACTGAACTCGAATGCCTCTTCGCTCCTGTCACATACTGCCTTCACAGATAAACACGTACCATATGCAGCGGAGTACCAAATTGTACCATCCTACGAATCAAGTCTTAACCACTACAAATTTCGAGGATAATGCAGCAGTTTGGCTTCTCATAGAGCTTGGAAAGCTTTCAGGGGAGGTTGATAAGCTTTACAGCGACAATGCACCCATGACGAAATGGAACCAAAATGAATATTTGTACAATAACTTGGTTGACTGTCATATTTGGTGGCTACAGTCAGATAGAAAATTGGAAACCCCTCATAAGCACCAACTGTCATCTTATGGGGAAGTTTCGTTGCGCAGCTCACAATACGTGCAATTTGAAGTATCAGTTACCAAGGCACATACCAGTTTTCTTCCATAATTCAAGGGGGTATGACATTCACTTTCTTGTTGAACACTTGGCTGGTTTAAGCATGGAGTGAAAGTGGATCAGTGTCCTGCCCGAGAGCATTGAGAAATATATTTCAGTCTCCAAACGAATGACACCAAGAATTACGCTCCGCTTCCTTGACACACTACGTTTTATGCAGGCATCACTCCAGCAACTCATTGAAACTGCATCGCAGGAGGATATGCTGCATTTCCCGACGAGGAACAGTTTCGGCTTCTGACTAGGAAGGGGGTTTTCCCATACGAGTATCTGGATAATATGGCAAAACTCAACAAAACCAGCCTACCCGACATAGCTGCGCTCCCCTGCAACCGTACAGGCGATGCCATAAGGGATGCAGAGTATGAGCATGCTGTGAATGTCGGGCCGGAATTCAGCATCTCCACTTAAGGAGAGTATGCACGGCTTTACATAGACAAAAACGTGCGACTCGTTGGGGGCGTTTACGATAAAATCCGGATTCTATATATAACCACATTATCTCTGGATCCCACCGTTCACTACACGGTACCCGGGTTGTCTTGGGGCACAATGCTCAAGAAAACGAAGTGTAGCTTTGAATTATTGACCGATGCTGACATACTTCTTTTCTTTCAGCTTGTGATCCATGGGGAACCTTGCCAATGTGTCCATAGGCACCCTGAGCCGGCCGCGATGGCTGAGCGGTTCTAGGGGCTTCAGTCCGGAACCGCGCAGCTCTACGGTCGCAGGTTCGAATCCTTCCTCGGGCATGGATGTGTGTGATGTCCTTAGGCTAGTTAGGTTTAAGTAGTTCTAAGTCTAGTGGGCTGATGACCTCAGATGTTAAGTCCCATAGTGCTCAGAGCCATTTGAAACATTTTAATCCATAGGCACGCCGAGGCAAATAACCCATAAATGGGTGACAGGTTCAAAGCATCCCTTGACTCAAGTTACATAATGTACTTGGATGTAAATAACTTATACGTGCACACCGTACAACAATCACCGCCGATTAGTGAGTTTCGATGGGTACCCGAAGACGAATGCTAGGTATCAGGTGGAAAAATCATGGGGGTATGGCGGCTGATGCTAATGTAGGGTATGTGGTGTAGGCAGAATTCACATACTCTATTAGTTTGCACGACGCGCACGCCGATTTGCCGCTGTGTCCAGAGCAACGCGTTCAGCGAGGAGAATCCACCCAAAAACTGTGATAACACTGGGGAATAAGCGGAGATATATTACTCATTATCGTACTCTCCAGCTGTGTCTCAGCTTGGGGATGAGGCTAGCTAGTATCACCTAGGCTATCTCCTTCAAACAGTTCCTATAGTTGAAGCATTATATTGATTTGTATACGACACTGAGGGCTTCCGCGACGTAAGACACAGAGAAAGATTTTTATAAATTAATGAATAATTCAATTTACGGCAAAGCAATGGGGAATTTGAGTGAACGATGTGAAATTTTGATTAGAACAGAATGAGACAGGCGTGAGGGCGCAAGAAAATGCATTGTCAGAGAAAATTTCAAACGAGTCTCCATACTCAATAAGAACTTTGTTCCTACGGAGATGGCGAAGACTTCAGTAGAATTTACGAAACCTATTTATGTGGGACCTGCATACTACACCTATCCAAACTCCACATTTACCGTTTTTATTAGGAGATTGCCAGAACTCATTTTGTACATCCCAAATTACTTTCTGTGGATACAGATAGCTTCATCTCATATTGCGATCCATATGAGCTACCATCGTAATGAATTCGACACATCCTTATGGACAGCCGATAATCCGTATAGTATTTTTCCACAGAACAGGAAGATTATCGGCCTTATGAGAGAGGAGGAAAATGGATTGCCGATTGTAGAAAGTGTAGGTCTGTGATCAAAAATGTATGTGAATCGTACATTAGAAGGTGCAACCCACAGGCGGGATAAGGGTACGCGTCGTATGGCATCGACAGCCCTCTCTATCGAAGACTGTTTGCACTGCCTGTACAGCGATGTTCGCGGTGCAGCACCGCCGCCGCCGCCCCCTCGGGACGTGGCACCCGATGATAGTCTCCTGTTGCCCATTACACCCGACGACGGCAAACTAAACTGCGCGTCATTTATGACGGCGGCCGAGTTTAGGTTCGTTCTGCGCATCTGACGTCACAAAACACAGTCAGCCAATGAACAGAGAATGACGTTGCCAGAGCTCGACTGCAATACAGAGCACGGGCGAGTGTCTTCAGTTTTAGAAACGTTCAGTCATAAATAAAGTAACTGAACGAAAGAAATGTCTTGATAGCAGAATTTCTTTTATAGAAAGTTTGGAAAAAACATTCTTTATACCAATTGCTTCATATTCTATAAATTAATTAAACCAAACAAGCAATAAGCCTCCTAATTCAGGCGATAGCAAGGAAAGGTGTTTGTATCATTGTCACTAACCGCTTTTTCGCAATAAAGAACAGCGGTAATTGTTTATTTCCTATTGTACTTCGATGAAACGTAATTTATAGTCATACCAACAGTGTTTGTCGGTATTTTGCGTCCTAGTTTAAAGTCCTTCAGGAGCTGTATTCAATGCTGAGCTGCGTTAGCCTATGGGTGCAGCAGAGGCTGGGCCTGATTACCCGCAGCAGCCCAGCCAGCCACTGCACCGACATCCTGCTCTGGCCGGACGCGAAACATTTTGCCGCTACCAAGAACAACACCGTGATGTGGATGTTAGGACAGTTTGTGACATACATCATCATCCACAATAGTGAAGATAATCTCATTAGTTTCGAGGCTTACATGAGAACGGCACGCTGAAAGATGAAACGTTACCCAAATTTCAGAAAGATGTTCGCTAACATGTTAGACATAATTTTTGAAAAACAAGGCGTAGAGTAATTCTCGATGCCGGTAAGGACACAAATCACAAGCAAGACTATGTAGCGAACAAAACACACAACGAATAAGGGGTTATACCAGTTCCTAGGACTACTCCCGACTTTTCAATGGTGTTATTAACTTCATTATGACGTTTTCATAATTTATGTTCCTGTGCATCTCTTGTTATCCGTTTGTGTGCTGCAAATGACTTTGAGTTTGGATGGTTATGAATCAAATGACAGACCTGTCATTCCAGTTAAGACAATCAATTATATTTATGTTTGTGTTTCGGATCTATGTCTCTGTCTGGACTGAAGAGGCTATTGTCAGGTTACTATTTATGTTCTATTTTGTAAGCTGACAAATGGCACTATATTGAAATGTGTTATTCAGTCTATTTTAGGATACAATTCGTGTTGAATCAGTTCCAGCACTTCAATAATTTGTTTTTGTGCTTATGTACACATATGGTTGTTTTAATAAAGGAAAAAAAGGTTTAAAAAAATGGTTAAAGTGTTAGACTGCTAAGTGAGAGTTTCCGAGTTCAAACCATGTTCTGTGCTTAATATTTTCTTTAGTTAAAAACAATATCTAAGCGTCTTACTTCATGAATTTTATTCGTTTGAATGTAATTTTTTGAAATTTCTAGTGGCAACTGAAATCAACCATATGGAAAGTATACGCTATGGACTTTTACCTCTGCAAACTCTTCAAAATTTCGTGCAGTGGTTTACTACAGTCGGCTTTCAGCCGTGTTACCGTGCGGACGGGCTCGGCGCGCCGGGCAGTGCTCCGCAGGTGTTGTTTACCCGCTAGCGCGAGGTCGCGTCGTTGTATTGCCGTATAGTACCTGAACCGACCCGACATGGCGTTCTCATATCAAAAACCTACAATCAAACTAACGTTCAACGCATCGTACACGAGTCCGAAGGCCCATGAAATTGAACGGTTTCTACGAGACATCATGCACATAGAACCACAAGAACTGATAGGAATTCATCTGTCTATTGTAACCAGCACAGTGTACCTCAAACTGATTGACGAAGCGGCCTGCGACAGATTACTCCAACGATCTGCAAACGGCTTTCGCTTCTGTCACGCAGACGGTAACGTGAGCGTGGTAGGAGTTGACCACACTGGTCTATGGGTGCGTACCGTGCGCATCTTTGAACTACCGTTCGAAGTTCCTGCCAACCTAGTCGTTGATGCGCTGCGGCCATACGGCACAGTTCTGAGCCACACAGAGGATAAATGGAACACATTCGAAACGCACCCTGTCCTTAACGGGGTACGACAAGTGCGCATAGAACTTAAGAAGCACGTTCCATCATATGTTTTCGTTGGTGGCTGCCGCGCAATTGTTATATATGATGGGCAACCGAGGACCTGCTCGGGCTGCGGCCAGGAGGGCCATGTTAGAACTGAGTGTCTGCAGCGCCGCCTCGTTCAGATGCCCCGCAATGAACTTCCCCAACGATCCACTATGACCTCTCTCCCGCTAACATATGTGGAGGCGGCACGACATGATGTGATGGATGATCAAGACCTGCTACCACCTCAAGCCGCTGCCAGCTCCGTTGGAGAGTCAGCGCCGTCGACGACGCCGCAGCCCAAGGGTGCAGAGGTTCCTACAGCCTCTGCCCAGCCATCGTCACTGTCGGGATCAGACACAGGGGTTCCTAGCGACCGAGACTGTGTCGAGCCCCGCCCTCCAGTTGATGTCGAATCTCGGACCCGAAAGCGAAAATCACCCAAGCGACACAAGAAGAGGCGATTGTCAGCTGAAGAACAGGACGGGGATGTGAAGCCGGCGGAAGACATCGACTTCGTTGACTCGCCCACAATTGCAACGGACTCCAGTGGCATCATTCACCAGAAGGTGCCTGAAGACAAGGAACACTCTCCTAAATCTGGTGGCCCAGAAAACGAGGCGCATTGCGTCGACTCCCAAAATGTGGACTCCTGTGAAAGCGACCAGCCCCCATTGACATCACAATCGTCTCTTGGTGATTGGGCAGACGATATGGAAGCAGATGGTGCACAGCAAACATCGATATCTCCACCAGAGCCCATGGCTGACATTGAGCCCGGAGGGCTCTGCCAGTCAGGGACTCATACGGCACAGTAATGCACAGCATGCAGATGGATGGCTGTGTGGTGTGTGATATCACTGTGGGCTTGCACCGGCACACTGCCTCCGCCACTTGATGTATCTCAGTCATACCGTGTGGGAACAGTCAATGTAAATGGTGTCCACTCCACTGTCAAGACCCGCATGTTACACGACATGATCAGAGCGGCAGACTTGGACATTGCCCTTCTCTAGGAGGTCCGTCCCGAGCTGCGCTTAGACATATATGGCTACACCACGTACAGCCTACCCGTAGGTGATGGCGCAGGAGGAACGGCCATCCTTCTCCGAGATGGCATAGACGCGACGGACGCGACGTACTTGCCGAACGGGCGAGGCATCGCGCTCACACTTGGCGCAGTCCGCCTCATTAACGTCTACGCTCCCTCCGGTAATTCGCACCGTGGTGACAGGCATGTCTTTTATTCGGAGGAGGTAGCCCCACTTTTGCAAGGAAATATGGACCATTACATAGTGGGCGGCGATTTTAACAGTGTTCTGCGGCCCGAGGTCCAGATACCGCATTACGTCCCATGCCCGGCTCTACAAGCATTGATACGTGACCTCGCGCTCCACGACACATGGCTCTTACATCATGGGACCCAGAGTGGATATACGCACTTTACCAGCCATTCTGCCAGTCGTCTGGACCGGATATACGTCTCGCGTGCCCTCCGCACAGCAACCCGTGATGCAGAACTCTGGCCGACGGCCTTCACGGCCTATCTCGCGTACATCTGCACTGTCACCTTGCCCCGACAACTCACAAGACGCAGCAGGGGTCCGTGGACGCTGAACGTCTCCCTCCTTCGCGAGGAAGCGTGTCGGCGAGCAGTCACTGACACGTGGCGTCGATGTATCAGGCGCCTGCCCATGTATGCTTCCACGTTGCTGTGGTGGCTGGGATGTGTCAAACCTGCACTCCGAAAGACCTTGATGGCCTACGGGCGTGACAGATCGAACTGGCAAAGGGCAACATCGGAATTTTGCTATACAGCGTTACGTGAGCTGGCGACGCAACCGCCGTCTCCCGACCGTCAGATGTCCGTACAACGCATCAAAGCTCGTCTACTTCGCATCAGGACAGAGCAGCTAGAAGGTGTCCGCATCCGTGCGCGAGTGCAATACTGTATCCCCAACGAAACGGCGTCAGTGTATCACATTGTGCGCGAGAGGCGCCACCGCAAACGTCAGCTCATTACGGCGGTAAACACGGAGGACGGCGGCCGCGCAGTAACACAAACGGACATGGCGCACACGTTCGCCAGACACTATGGGACCTTGTACATGGAAGATCTGCGAAATGTACGTGATTATGACGAGCTGTTGCACGATTTTCCAGCCCCTCGGGACGTGGCACCCGATGATAGTCTGCTGTTGCCCATTACACCCGACGAGCTGACATCGGCCTTGGCGCGTGGAGCACCGAACAAGTCGCCTGGACCGGACGGTTTACCCCTGGAATTCTACCGGACTTTTTACCACCTTAGGGGTGACAAGTGGCTCCAAATGTTTCAAGACCCGATCCACCCTGATTTCACTGTCCCCACAGAATTCACAGAAGGCATCTTGATCCCAGTACCGAAACCGAATGGTGGTTGTAGGTGGCAGGATTTTCACCCACTCACACCCCTCAACAACGACTACAAGATCTTCGCCCGTATCCTCCGCGCGCGTCTCCACACCGCTATCGGGAAAGCCATCCACACCGATCAGACATGTTTAGGTGGTGTCAGCAACATTCATACGGCGTTAGCAGCATACCGCGACGTAATTGCTTTGACGGCGGCCTGCAAAATACGAGGCGTCCTTGTCGCCGTAGATTTTGACCACGCATTCGACCGCGTCGATCACGGCTTCTTACGCGCAGTTTTGCATCGCATGGGCCTCTCTCCGGAGTCTGCACAGGTGGTCCTTCGACTGGTCCACGGAGCGCGCTCCCGCATGATGGTCAACGGTTATCAGTCTGGTCACATTGTTGTTGGACGGTCAGTGCGACAAGGGTGCCCCCTGTCGGGCATATTATTTGCTGCAGCGCTTGAACCAGCTTTACATGGTCTACGGCAGCGATTAACTGGTGTCTCCTTGCGGGACGTGACCTTTTGTTGTGGTGCATTCGCCGATGACGTGGTGTTCCTGGCCAGATCAGAGGATGAAATGCATATGGCGCTACAGTGGCTACGCCAGTACGGGGCGGTCGCTGGGAGCGTCATCAACGTGAAGAAGACAAAATACATGGATGTCGGAGGGGGACTTTCCCACACAACGGCGGTGCCCTTTGACAAGGTGCCCGTACTCAAGTGTTTAGGAGTGCAATTTTATAGCAATGTCCGCCGCACGGCGGCGGCTACGTACCGCCGGCTCCTACACCAGACACGTGCTCTGCTGCAGGACAACAAACTGCGTCGCTTGGATATGCTCCTCAGAACACGTTATGTCAACACCTATCTTGTCTCAAAACTGAACTATTTTGCGCATATCTTTCCCTTGACGGCTACGATGGCCGACAGATTTCAAGCAGCATATGGACATTTCGTAAGCACCGGTCTGGTTTTTAAAGTCCGATACGCCACCCGGACACTGCCGCAGCGGGCGGGCGTATCGGTTTAATTCATGTATATAACCGTGCGCGATCGCTTTATCTCAACACTATGCGTCGCAAGTGGACCGCTGCCCACGTCACTCTGACGGGCACCCTGATAGCGGAAGTGGCACCACACTCTCTGCATCCCCCGGTTTCTGTAGGACACATTTCATCGGCACTCACCCACATCAGAGAGTTCTTGATTGACTTCAGCTACTTACGGTCAGAACTTCCGACGACACGGAAGCCCAGCACAAAAGACTATTATCGCCTCTATCAACAGCGGCAACCTGTAAATACGGTCACCCACAGACATCCTGAAGTTGCCTGGAACACGGTGTGGCGAGCGGTACACACGCCTTTTCTACCTACGACGGTGCGTTCATTGTGGTACGTGGTTGTGAATGGGAAGTTCGCTACTCGTCAGAGGCTACATTCCATACATCTGACGGACGACCCCTTGTGTCCGACATGCTCAGTCGCTGACTCGGATGCACACCGTCTGACGTGTGCCGCAACCAGCGAGTGCTGGCTACTGACGCAGCGCATGCTGGCATTACTCTTGCGGCGATTGCCGGAGTCTATCTCCCCTGATGACGTATTGCGCCCCGACGGCGTATACTTTCCATCAACCAGAACGAACGCCGTTAACTGGCTAAAAGGCATTGCCGTTTACTACATATTTTGCGATGCTCCCAAAGGCATACTCGACTTTTGGTCCCTATTGATGACGACACATGCAGCTTTCAGCCGCCACCCGAAGTACAGAACTCGTTTCGCAAACTATTTAGGTTCATTATTTGCGGATCCTCCTGCTCACTGGGGCGTTCCGGGTACGAGACGCTGAAAGTGAAGAAGAATCCTGGAGCATATTGATCCTCTACGGACGGAATAGGGGGGAACCCCTCCCAACAGACGAGAAGACGACTCAGACGCTCGGCTACGGCAGTTGTAGGATGTTTCTTTGTAATGAAACAAAAATAAATCTATAATTCAAAAAAAAATGTTATAAAAATTAAAGAAATAAATAAATAAAACAACATCGACAAACCCACTACATCCTCTTCCTGATCCTTCGATACTCGAACTCGAACACGTTGCTTGGGCGTGGCGGCGGGATGGCCAGGCTTCGGGTGTCGACCCCTGCCCTACCCGTCGTCCTGCTCCTGCAGCGGTTCATTAAAGAAAAAAAAAAAAAAAAAAAAAAAAAAAAAAAAAAAAAAAAAAAAGTTGAAGTGTTAGACTGCTAAGTGAGAGTTTCCGAGTTCCAACCATGTTCTGTGCTTAACATTTTCTTTAGTTAAAAACAATATCGAAGTGTCTTACTTCATGAGTTTTATTCGTTTGAATGTAATTTTTTGAAATTTCTAGTGGCAACTGAAATCAACCATATGGAAAGTATACGCTATGGACTTTTACCTCTGCAAACTCTTCAAAATTTCGTGCAGTGGTTTACTACATTTAATGCTGCACAATAACTGCATTGAACATCGAAACAAAATTAAGTCAATTATGGGGGGAAGGTATCAGTCAAGAAGATGTGTAAAAATCAAATTTTTGGCCCAAATAGTTTTTATGAAATCGAATGATAAGTGTGTCAAAGCAGTCGGAACACCAGTGTCTGCACAGGCGAGCAGTGCAGGGATGACAAAATCGCGCACAGCGCGGAATGCGGGGAGGGCACGTCTCTGTAACAGCGAAAGGGTTAAATGCGGCCGTGGTGGCTTTACTTCGTAAACTACGCGCTCCCCCCTAAACTTAAGTTTGCTTGGCGCGTACAACTGGCAACGCAGCAAACTCCCGCGGCTGGGCGGGCATGCGCGAACCGCCAAGATAAAAGAATTGAACTATAGTATTCGATCGAGAGGACACGAGTTATTCGATCGAGAGAACATGACGTGTACACTGTGCTGCAGTCTAAAATCGGCCTGTCGCCTCCTGACGATAAATGGGTCATTTTTGATGATGGGATTGAAATACTCTCGCATTCGCACTACTCACTTGCAGCGAGAGAAGGGGTGAGGGACTCTGATTGAGTGAGTGTGAGAGAATGAGTGTGTGTGTGTGTGTGTGTGTGTGTGTGTGTGTGTGTGTGTGTGCAGAGTAGTATGAACCTTTTATCATGTTTTTGTTGTTGTGGTCCTCAGTTCAGAGACTAGTTTGATGCAGCATTTCATGCTACTCTATCCTGTGCAAGCTTCTTCATCTCCCAGTACCTACTGCAACCTACATCCTTCTGAATCTGCTTAGTGTATTCATCTCCTGGTCTCCCTCTACGATTTTTACCCTCCACGCTGCCCTCCAATACTAAATTGGTGATCCCTTGATGTCTCAGAACATGTCCTACCAACCGATTCCTTCTTCTAGTCAAGTTATGCCACAAATTTCTCTCCTCCCCAATTCTGTTCAATACCTCCTCCTTAGTTATGTGATTTACCCATCTAATCCTCAGCATTCTTCTGTAGCACCACATTTCGAAAGCTTCTACTCTCTTCTTGTCCAAACTTCTATGTTTCACTTCCATACATGGCTACACTCCATATAAATACTTTCAGAAACGACTTCCTGACTCTTAAATCTATACTCGATGTCAACAAATTTCTCTTCTTCAGAAACGCTATCCTTGCTATTGCCAGTTTACATTTTATATCCTCTCTACTTCGACCATCATCAGTTATTTTGCTACCCAAATAGCAAAACTCATTTACTACTTTAAGTTTCTCATTTCCTAATATAATTCCCTCAGCATCACCCGACTTAATTCGACTACATTCCATTATCCTCGTTTTGCTTGTGTTGATGTTCATCTGATATCCTCCTTTCAAGACACTGTCCATTCCGTTCAACTGCTCTTCCAGGTCCTTTGCGGTCTCTGTCAGAATTACAATGTCATTGGCGCACCTCAAAGTTTTTATTTCTTCTCCATGGATTTTAATACCTACTCCAAATTTTTCTTTTGTTTCCTTCACTGCTTGCTCAATATACAGATTGAATAACATCGGGGATAGGCTGCAACCGTGTCTCACTCCCTTCCCAACCACTCCATCCTTTTCATGCCCCTCGACTCTTATAACTGCCATCTGGTTTCTGTACAAATTGTAAATAGCCTTTCGCTCCCTGTATTTTACCCCTGCCACCTTCGGAATTTGAAAGAGAGTATTCCAGTCAGCGTTGTCAAATGCTTTCT
The DNA here is from genome assembly GCF_021461395.2 of Schistocerca americana. Taxonomy (NCBI): domain Eukaryota; kingdom Metazoa; phylum Arthropoda; class Insecta; order Orthoptera; family Acrididae; genus Schistocerca; species Schistocerca americana. Next base: position 356,568,124 of record NC_060130.1, read on the forward strand.
CTAAGTCTACAAATGCTAGAAACGTAGGTTTGGGTTTCCTTAATGTATTTTCTAAGATAAGTCGTAGGGTCAGTATTGCCTCACGTGTTCCAATACTTCTACGGAATCCAAACTGATCTTCCCCGAGGTTGGCTTCTACCAGATTTTTCATTCGTCTGTAAAGAATTCGCGTTAGCATTTTGCAGCCGTGACTTATTAAAGTGATAGTTCGGTAATTTTCACATCTGTGAACGCCTGCTTTCTTTGGGATTGGAATTATTTTGTCATAAACAAGCACTCCGTCTTCAGGCCACGAGTGGCCTACCAGGACCACCCGACCGCCGTGTCATTGTCAATGGAGGATGCAGATAGGAGGGGTGTGGGGTTTTATCATTGTGAAAGTTATTGTCTGTGTGGGCGTGTCGTGTAAATATTTATTTATTTATGTTGAGAGGCGCCCACATGCCTTGCTCATACTGTGGCATCAAGCAGTCAGGCCTGCAAGATGAGTGGTCTGCCAAGCGAGTGGATTCATTCTTATTTATCGAGTAACATGAACTCTAGTACTCACACTTAAGTTACCAGTTATCCTCCTATATGATTAATACGCAACGGAAACACGCATCTGACTATCAGTAATTTACAGAACTCTGACTGTACACTACGCACTGGCAATACCACATTTTCTTTTTGTCTTTTATTTAACGGCTTTTGTCAACACGTGGCCACCGCACAAATTATAAATTCGGGACATTATGACAACATACAATTCGAAGTAAAAGTCCACCAATCTTTTTCTTTTCACTATCTTATTTATTCCAATAAATTCGCTAACCTAAACACACAAATTCTACAACCTACAACAATAACACATGAGAAATTCCGCCCAGTGGGCCTGACTTTACAATGGTGAATCTCTATATTATGGTCTCGTAATTATTTTTAACGCTACAGTGCGCTTTCTGGATAGGACGGTGGATCTTTTATTATACCTCACACTTCGATTCTCACAATCATCATCACGAAACTTTCCTCCAGACCGAGCGGTACTGAAGGAACAAGCATAACCCACTAATCTTTTGAAACTACCTCGCTACTCTCCCATGCAAACCACACATACCCAAATTACATGACATACATCACACTACAACACGAAATACTACACAGAGAATAGTCACGACATTATCACTTTCAGCTTTCCCACTTCAATTAATATTTATCCCAGTTTCACACGACACTGCCCCACTTCATAATTCTACTTTCCTACTATGAACTCTGGAGATATTTGCACGTCTTCCTGTGCAATGCAAGCCAAGTGGCGTTGCTGGATAGACGGCCGACTCACCTTGCTTCTCTCTCAGAGTTTGAATCAAGCGTCACACGGAATCATATCACGCAAAGTAATATTAAGAACATCACACACGCGAGTCCTCAACTGATACCATGGACGAGTACTTCTCTTTATCCTTTGTCTCATACACAGATTGAGACTCACACAGTACTCACCACGTGGAAGTACTCGTCTCTAATTTCAAGTCCTGCACGCGCCATTTCTTAAATATTTCAACTTATGGTACACACGTTATTTCTTAAATATTTCAACTTATTGTACACACGCTAGTAATTCAGCTTAACTTAAGCACATGGAAGTATTTCAACTTATTGCTACACGTGGTTTCATTGTGACCGTTGGTCACTTCCGAAGATTACTACAATCCCTTTAATATTACCCGCCTGACATTTAATTCTCCCCACAAAAGTTCCTGAAATAGAGAAATTATTATTTCAAACTACTCATAAATATTCCACATGCATACCATGTCTCCACTCTTTCGTCATTACGGAGCACAACTAAAACAGGTCTTAACAGCACAAGATCCAGCGGCAGAGTGCCGAAACATGGCCGTCCTCTAGGTCCTCTCCCATCTCTGTCGAGGTGGGGGAAGCACCTTGCTATCGTATTGGTCAGCCACATTTCAGGCGCTCAAAGCTCTGGTAAATTTCATCTCTTTGGTCCCACCAAAGGTGGCCAAAGGATCGACTCAAAGATGATCATACATTCACATTCACTATCTGCAGTTAGCAGACGACCATGCATTCATTCATTTCACAGATCTCACCAAACTGGATGTAGGGATTTACTTTGTGGGAGTGCACATGTGATCAATTAAATAAATAAATTGTCATTCTTTCCCACAGTGGTATCCGGCTTCGCTGTATTAATTGAAATTGAGTTATTTTACAAAAAAAAAAATTGTTGTTCTGACAAAATTAATGAAGTATGTTGTACCTATTTTCAATGTCAGGAGGTACTGTACCCTTTCAATGTACGTGGGGTATGTGTACTGCGTACACAGGTTTGTAAATATATACGTATGTACACCATCTGTATGTGCGTATTGTGAAAAAAAGTTAAAAAAAGGAAAAAAGTTAAAAATATAAAAAAGCGTAAACAAATACATATCATCGAAATATTTATTTATTCATACACACCGTATGTGTACTGTGTACACACATGTGAACTTACCAACGCAGCATGTGCGTCAAGTAAGTAGAATACTTTTTAAGTTTCGCTAGGAACGCAGCACATTTAAATCTGAACTGTCAACGCTCATCATCAGGGCAACCGTGAAGTAAGGCAAGAAGATTTTTTAAAAAGTAGTAGCATCTTACTTACCTTTTGTGACTATATAACAATCATTATGATTTATTATTGATCATTTCAGCTATTCATCGAACACACTACTTCTTAAATGATGGTGTTCCATCGTCATAGTGCTTAAAGCATGGTTCATACACTGAACTGAGTTCATCTCTTTTAAACACGACAGGTAGCAAACCGATTCAGTGCGATATCACACGTACTAATGGTATAAGTTGAGTAAGGAACATGTAGTAATCAAGAGCGTTCAAGTGGTGATGTCTTTTAATCACTTCGATACAAATATCCGACTTCGCCCACTCAAACATGTTGTAAGCAGTAACATTCTCCTTTCCCAGCAAATCTGTAGTCCTCAAGGCTAATTGTAGTAACATCGTGTTCTTGAATAAAGTACTGTTGTGCAGTCACTATTCTCCTTTCAAAGCTTTGAAATATCAACTAAAGAATGAACTTCAGCATCCAAGACGATACTTCGCAAAATACACTCAATACCACTCCTCAAATTCAGTATTAGAATTACGGTACTGCTACTGTTCCTCCTAACCTCCAACAGCATCATCTTCTTCAGAGACATCCTGCACATCATCTTCTTCAGAGACATCCTGCGCACGCTTTATGTTGAATAACTGAATGACTATGGATTCATAGTGCTTATTCAGTTACATACAGCTGGTGCACTGAAGTGGAAAAAAATTTATTGTACGCTCGGAATAAAGCATGCTTTACAGTCAAGCGTCTAACAGATTTCTACAGAACGTGGTATTCCTTTTGAAAATTCAGCTTCGACACTCATGTTATAGGATCCAAACAGACACATCAAAAAATGTTTTACGTCACCTCGGTTCCGAGAGTTCCAAAACCTATACAGAAAAACGGAATAGAGACCAATATAAACATCATTTCCGCCCTTTTCACTGCTCCTGAAAATCACACATTGCATGTTGTACCACCATACAGCGAGACCATCAGAGGTGGTGGTCCAAAATACTGTAAACACCGGTACCTCTAATACCCAGTAGTACGTCCTCTTGCATTCATGCATGCCTGCATTCGTCGTGGCATACTATCCACAAGTTCATCAAGGCACTGTTCGTCCAGATTGTCCCGATTCTCATCGGAGATTCGGCGTAGATCCCTCAGAGTAGGGCGTCTTGTCCCGGTCCGTGCGACCCTCTCCGTCGGAGGTTCGAGTCCTCCTTCGGGCATGGGTGTTTTTATCGTCATTAGCGTAAGTTATTTTAAGTTAGATTAAGTAGTGTGTAAGCAAAGAGACCGATGACCTCAGCAGTTTGGTCCCATAAGACATTATAACACTATCGTCCGCTACTTTTATACCATAACCTTAAAGTTGGAGGCAGATCGTATAATGAAACTATCTTGTTAAAGCAATTATGGTATAAAGCAACAGTGCACTGTTACCCTCTGAAAGGAATTTAGTTGTATTGACCGTGATATACCTAGCGGAGGTGGCTTATCGGAACTGAAAGTCAGAATTACGTAAATACTTAAACAGTAACAAACAATAATTTACCTATCCAGACTGTCCAAATGATAATAAAAACTGTCGCCAGCCTAATTAGGCATAAGAATGAGTAATATTCTTGTTTAAGAAACTGAAAATAAGTAACTCAAATAGGCAAACACAGCCTATACTTTGTCACACGAGAGTGCAATAAACTCTGGCACCTGCATATGTTCACGTTAAGGTTGGAGCTGACAGAGCAGAACAAACTATTTGCATAATTATAACAGATAACGATGCCCACTATTTCCTTCACGACTTAGTCAAAATGAATGGTCTCAATAACATTACTATTAATATTCACTGTAGAATCATAAATTGGACATAGGTTCAGTATTACTTTTCAGTATTCTCCTACCTGACAAAAAAATTGTAAATTTTGTTCACTGCAAAATTATGAACTGGGCATAGGTTAAGTCTCTTTCTCAGCTAAATACTTTTCTATTTAGAATAAAACTTAAATGTATTTCACTAACAAATGCTTTCTCACTGACCTTTGAATAAAAGAAGCTACTGTTATCATAGATAGTGGTCTTTCTATTAATCGTTATCTAGCATGAGCACAATAGACAAGCTATGGATCCTGTTACACCATTAATATGCACTTTTAATACACAGGAGAAACCCAATATTGTGCAGAACTTGACAGGAATAGCAAGAGTAATTGAAACTTTCTATAATTAAGTAACTTTGAGCATTTGGACTACTTTCAATTGGGGGGGGGGGCTTAATCTTGACCACTGTAGGAGAGGAAAATAATCGCACTTTCATTACATTAGTGAAACAAGCACTTAGCAAGCATGAACATATAACTCTCAACAGTAGCAGTTCTGAACTTTCACTGCAGTGAAACACAAAATTGAGATATTTGTAAGATCCTTTCAACAAACAATATTAATTTTAGCACACTTTATTGCCATATTAATTTTAATATGCTTTCAATAAAGGACACGCGGTAAGCACTTTAGCGTGGGCGGGACCCTAAGTGGATATGTGACTGAGGATCAATCACGGTAGGTACAAGAGTTCAGTTAAAATTTACCTTATATTTGAGTACACTATAACATCCTATGAACCGATCCTTCACTGTACATTACTATAGTTCTTCTGTTCCATTGCAGTGATTGCGCAATGTTGTAGCGAGTGTATGTTCGTAGGTGGATTTGCAAGTAGAATTGCTGGGCTCTGTCATTTCTCGGTGGCGATGATAGATATCAATTCCAGTATAATTGCAGCTAGTTACTGCATCCATCTGAGGCTTTGGCACATTGGAAAACGGCACAAAAAGCCTCTCTCGGCACCAACACAATACACAACTTTTACATGAGCAATTGACCGTTTGGTAGCTCGTCCCCGACTGACTCTCCCTTCCACCTTTCTGTCCATGCCAAGCAGATTTTGCGCGCGCTACGAAGTTCCGCTACCGATGGGAACCACAATACCTTTTACATACGAAATAACTAAGAACCCTAAGTGAAGGTCAGCAGTTTACATAACAGCAACCAAACATATTAAATAAAACAGAACATTTGCACATATTGACATTTTTACAAAAAAATTTATTTAAACAAAATTATTCAACCTCAAAGATAACCAAAGAGATTATGTGAGACAGACAAAACATATAATTTGCTAGCCGGCCGCGGTGGTCTAGCGGTTCAGGCGCTCAGTCCGGAACCGCGGGACTGCTACGGTCGCAGGTTCGAATCCTGCCTCGGGCATGGATGTGTGTGGTGTCCTTAGGTTAGTTAGGTTTAAGTAGTTCTAAGTTCTAGGGGACTGATGACCACAGATGTTAAGTCCCATAGTGCTCAGAGCCATTTGAACCATTTATAATTTGCTCATATTGTGCATATTACAGAGATTACACTTCAATTCAGTATCGAATTAATCATACACTAATTACAGACGTTCAACGATAGGATGTTGAACAAAACAGAAAGCTAAATCAATCAACAAAAGGTATGTAGTGTGCAAATTTTCTCAGAGTGGTTGGTGGGTCACGTCGTCCACAAACAATCCTTTTCAATCCATCCCAGGCATGTTCGACAGGATTCATGCCTGGAGAACATGCTGGCCACTCTAGTCAAACGATGTCGTTATCCTGAAGGAAGTCATTCACAAGATGTGCACGATGGGGGCGCGAATTGTCGTCCATGAAGACGAATGTCTCGCCAATATGCTGCCGATATGGTTGCACTATCGGTCGGAGGATAGCATTGACGTATCGTACAGCCGTTACTGTGCCTTCCATGACCACCAGCGGGGTACGTCAGCCCCACATAATGCCACCCCAAAACAGCAGGGAACCTCCACCTTGCTGCAATCGCTGGACAGTGTGTAAGGCGTTCAGCCTGATCGGGTTGCCTCCAAACACGTCTCCGACGATTGTCTGGTTGAACGCATATGCGGCGCTCATCGGTGAAGAGAACGTGACGCCAATCCTGAGTGGTCCATTCGGCATGTTTTTGGGCCCATGTGTACCGTGCTGCATGGTGTCATGGTTGCAAAGACGGACCTCGCCATGGATGTAGGGAGAGAAGTTGCGCATCATGCAGCCTATTGCGCACAGTTTGAGTCGTAACACGACGTCCTGTGGCTGCACGAAAAGCATTACACAACATGGTGGCGTGTTGTCAGAGTTTCTCCGAGCCAAACCCGTAGGTGGCGGTCATCCACTGCAGTAGTAGCCCTTGGGCAGCTTGAGCGAGGTATGTCATCGATAGTTCCTGACTCTCTGTATCTCCTCCATGTCCGAACAACATTGCTTTGGTTCACTCCGAGACGCCTGGACACTTCCCTTGTTGAGAGCCCTTCCTGGCAAAAAGTAACAATGTGGACGCCATCTAACTGCGGTACTGACCGTCTAGGCATGGTCGAACTACAGACAACACGAACCGTGTACCTCCTTCCTGGTGGAATGACTGGAACTGATAGGCTGTCGGACCCCCTCCGACTAATAGGCGCTGCTCATGAATCTTTGGGCGGGTTTAGTGACATCTCTGAACAGTCAAAGGGACTGTGTCTGTGATACAATATCGACAGTCAACGTCTATCTTCGGGATTTCTGGGAACCGGGGCGATGCAAAAAAAATGTTTTTTATGTGTGTATGTATCATTAAGTCATCGCATTCGCACACATGTAGCAAACAAAATCTTTGTATGACGCTCTAACCGGTTCTTCTTTTCGTAACAAACTCTTTGCCGGCTGCATCAGATCCGTTAAACAGGTATGATGCTTGGCAAGAGGAACTTAAAATGTGCTTGGACTCGATAAGGAACAGTTTTGCGATAACACTATGGTATGCAACTGTTTCTCTACCCGTTTGCTCGGTCCTTGAAAATTAACCGTGAATGGGCGTACTCTAGTATATTGCACTCGCAGCGATGTCTTACTGTTAGTCGAGAAATTTGTATGAGCTGTGTGTTAGGTCTACGATATTTATGCGATTAAACAATAAAGGTCAAATGCACTATCTCGAACTCCAGCTTGGCGCTCCAAATACATGAGTCGCCACTGTGTTGTCTGGATTTACAAGTATCAAAAATACGAAAGGGTTCCGTGGAAGTGTCGAAATCGATAAAATAAAAAAGACGCGAAGGCTTTTTTAATTGTAATTACATCTTTCATTCCTCGACAAATATGTGATAACGACGACGTAGCGGAAGGGGTTTGCTACTAGGCAGAGCGAAACGATACACTGCTGGTGCGAGTGTGGACATATCATAATTCTTTCGGACGCTATTCACCTATAAATGATAGTGAGAAATGTTGCTGCTTGAACGTAAAAGTAATGTAGCTTATGTTCCGACATATCACCAGACGTTTGTGAAAAGTGATCACACTACTACTTACGTAAAAAGTTACGTATGTCTACTCGTAAGGGGAAGATAGATTCGACGTGGTGAATTGTGATTTCAACGCATTGAGGAGAATATCCGACCGTAAGGGGTGAAAAATTCATTTCGTAAACAGCTGTACAATATAGCAATACATGGGTTCAACTGGATCTGCTATAGTGTACAAACGGCTGTAACAAAATGGATACACAGAATGTCCTCTCATCGGCTCCACTAAGCAGATCCTCACGTGTTTTTTGTTGCACTATCGACTGCTATGTTTATTACTGTAAAGCTTTGTTTGCAGAAGATTAGCGCAGTCCCTGAGTGGTGACATGCGCGGTGGAATGCGATTGATTCGGCAATCAGTGATGTGACTGGGAGTTTTGTTTCACCAGATATGTTTAGCCTGATCTGTGACAGTGTAATTATATGTGGTGAGTGTTTCATGACGGAATTCTCACGCGATCGGAAAAAGCGATCTATGTAATTACTTCTTTTCGATGTATTTGAGATGACCTACATCTTTGGAAACAGCAGAGAATGATGAGTTTTTCCCACGAAATGGAAGAGAGATCCAACTCTTCCAAATTGAATTTTATAAATAAACCGTATGTATTTTGCTATATAATCGAATTTTTTGTCATGGGATCCTTCCAGTCCAGCAGCTCAGCAATTTTTCCCGCCAATTTTTTCTGAGAGGGGGGAGGGAGGGGGCGATAGGTGGGACATCCTCTGGTGGTGGCATTGTGCGCTAGTTCAGTCGATCCCTGCACATCAAGGTGAGCACACACACAAACATTTTCCAACAAGACAACACCTCTAATCTGCAGCAGTGTAATTGTGTAATTAGGACATGTAGTTGCTGGACAGGGTAATACTTGCATCTCCAACACCAACAGCTCTGCACAGATTGATCAATTTTCCTGCTAATTTGTTTCTGTGCATGAGGGAGGGGGATGGAGGGCTGGGGGATTTATCATATGAGCAGGGGATAATTAATTGAGCAATTTAATTAATTACATAATTAATTTGATACCAAAAGTGTGTTTGTGTCAATGAGGGGATTTCACGGAGAGGTGGAGGAGGAAGAGGGGTGAAGGTTTCTAAAAGTATGGATTATCCTCAAGAGTCATACATCAACCCCCAGGGTGTCATAAATTAATTAGCATAACAATAGGTTAAGAGGAGGTTGAGAGGGTCATAAATCAATCAAGTTTCCCCCTGAATGTATGCAACCCACATTAAAAAAATGCACCAGAACTGTTTTGCCCCACTACCAGTGGATATTAAAAACCACATCCTCATGGTGCACAACAAAGTGCAAAGAAAGCTTGGTATGCAAGAAATGCTTTTTCTTTCGGACATGTACTTTTTAAATTAATATAATATGCAAAATAAACTTCGTGTTTTCTAAAATGCATTTGAGGACTTTAGAATTAACTATCTGGCCACTTAGAATGAATGAAGCGAACCTGCAAGACAAATCTTGAGAAAAGTAATTAAAATTGTTATAACTGGATTTATATCAATTTGAAACAGACTAAGGTTTCAGAAACTAGACTTCCAGCTCTTACTTTAGTTGGCTTTGCACCATAATAGACATGTTTTGGTTCTTAGTGTCAAAGGATGTCGACTTACAGAGATGGTTCTGCTTACTATAGAAAACATTTATTAGAGCAGACCTGATGATGGTTCAAATTGAGAATAGCCAGGATTGTGTCTGTTTAATTCATAATAGCCTGTATTTGTCGAAAGAGGTTCAAGTTGCAGAGAAAATCGTTCCTAGTGAAGTAAATAAATAAGCTAGAAATATATCCAAAATGGAAAAAAGGACAAATAAAATCCACAATTTTCTGGGCTACAGTGTCCCATAATTAATATATTGGGCCTCGTCTTGCGATGCTCGACTAAAAATGTCTGAATCCTACTCATTAAACTACAAAGATAGGGTACAGAATAAACTGCTATGTAGCGTAGCTCCGTGGGAAGATGGGCAGGCAAGAAAAATTCCTTTGGCCTGCTTGATTTGGCCATAATTTGGCTTGGATGGAAGTAAAGCAACCCGCACGTTCGGCAGTTAAAGTGCGGCAGCTTGCTCACCTGGCTAACAAGCGAGCACGGACAGGTTAAAAGCGGATTGTGTACACCTCTAATTGGAGCACTCTGCACCCGTGGCGGATGGGGCGATGAATTTTTTAGTCATAAATTACCATCCTTATGATGACAGTAATCACTTTAGGCTAAAAGGATTTAACCATTAACTAACACCTGGGTAAACTTGAGCAGAAGTACAGCATTAGGCGGCCATCTTAACTGTGTACTGTGGTAATTACAGTAATTATAGACCACTGATTATAATTATTACCCATCAATTACATCCTAAACGCTACAGTCGCAGGTTCTAATCCTGCCTCGAGCATGCATGTGTGTGATGTCCTTAGGTTAGTTAGGTTTAAGTAGTTCTGAGTTCTAGGGGACTGATGACCTCAGAAGTTAAGTCCCATAGTGCTCAGAGTCATTTGAACCATTTTACATCCTAAATAACAAGTGAAAAATTTGTTTGCATAAGGGTCATTGAATTATACTAGGGCAAGTGGCTGATTTTTCACATAAGAGAATAACCCCCCCCCCCCCCCCCCACACACACACACACACACTAGGCCAAAAATCGCCTTGTCCCAATACTACTGTTCAGTCTAAAGGAATATATAACGTGCGTTTGTTGTTCAGAACAGAACTTAATCAAATCCATTTAATAAATCTGTAAAAATCTTAGAATCCGTATCATATGTATGCTTAAGATAGCAGGATAGTGTTGAAAGTGGCGTGATCAACACATTACGAATCGTAACTTTCTATTGTATAATGCTCTAAGAATGAAATGTTAATAGGGACCAGTATTGCCAATTATTTTTCACTTTTTCCATCCGTGAAATAAGTGTACATCCTGCCCAATACGTAAGTGAAGCAGGACCAAGCCAAAAAGAAAAGACACGCATAGAATAACATAGCAGAATTGGCCACACAAGGATTACCCGTTCTTGATTTGAAGTTTATTCAGGAAAATTGCGAACAATTTATGACACTGGCTTGACTTTTTCTATTTTCTTCAAGGAACTGGTAGCATGCAGTTTCCTTTGCGATAGCAAAAATTCAATTATGTAGCCGTAGCTGCTGTTTATCCATCATAATAAATTTCATTTAATCATCTAGACGTCACATTCTCCCGGCACGAGTCCAATTAAACATTTGAGGGGCACGTCTAAGTTTCTTATTTTCTCTTCCTGCCGGCTGCAAGTAGTGGGCTTGTTGAAAGGGCAGAGCTAATTATTTCAGTGTTCCATTTTTAATGGAAACTTGCTAAGCGGTGGCGAGGAAGTGCAACGAAGTGGAAACATTAACTACCTAGATACTGGCTATGCTGGTAACATTCACTTTGTTCAAACACTTTTTCTCCCTTACGTTAATAAGATATAAGCAATGTAATTTACGTAGTGCGAAGCCAAGATACAAATAACGAGAATACACTTGTTTGTGCAATGGATACGCTATCTCCTTAGATTATCGTCTCACCATCCTTGAAAGTTGACTGCTAACAAGAAGTAACTACTTGTAACAACAGGAAGAAAGGAGTAATAACTCGTACTGCTCGTTAAGTGAACGTTGCGTGGCAGCGGAGAAGATGCCAAGTTCGTTATCCCTCCGCTACGGATTTCTGCTCTCCAACTTGCCATGTAAGAATCACGCCGTGATTGCAGTTTTGCAGAAATGGTTGTGTTTTATGACTCATGAATAGGTAATTTTGAAAATTTCTATCAGTGATAGGGGCATCTATTGCTGTTCTGGTCTTGCGGAACTGTTTATCTTTTTCTTGTTGCATACATAGCGCTGGAAATGTGTACGTAATACGTGAACCATTTTGCTACGAAGAATAAATACTGTTCTCTTACTATTTCTCTTCCATTCAGCTACACGTATCGTTTGTTTAGTTGTTATCGATTTTGAAGCAAGTACGGCTTTATCATGTACTTAAGCGCTGTGATCGATGTGATACACTACGACAAGTTGTTATTGGTGTGGCCTTCAGTCCGAAGACTGGTTTGGTACAGCTCTTGGTGCTACTCTATCCCGTGCGAGCCTCTTAATCTGCGAATACTTACTGCAACATTCACCCTGTGGAACCTGCTTAATGTACTCGTTTCTTGGTCTCCCTCTCCAACTTTTAACCCTACCCTTCCCTCAAATACTAAATTGGTGATCCCTTGATGTGTCAGAAGGTGATCTATCAACCCGATCCCTTCCATTATTTAAGTGTGCCATAAATTTCTTTTTTATCTAGTTCCATTCAGTACTTCCTCATTAATTACATGGTCTACCCTTCCGGTCTTCAGCATGCTTCTGTAGCACCATATTTCAAGAACTTCTTTTCTCTTCTTGTCTGAACTGTATATCGTCCTCAGTGAACTTCCATATAAGGCTACACTCCAAACAAATACTTTCAGAAAAGACTTCGTAATACTTAAACCTATATTCGATGTTAACAAATTTCTCTTCTTCAGAAAAGCTTTTCTTTTCATTGCAAGCCTGCATTTCATATCCACTCTGCTTCGACCATCAACAGTTATTTTGTGGCCCAAATAACAAAACTCATATTTTAGTGTCTCGTTTCCTAATCGAATTCTCTCAGTATCCCCTGATTTAATACGACTACATTCCATTATCCTTGTTTTGCTGTTGTTGATGTTCGTCTTATAAGCTCCTTCCAAGACTCTATCCATTCTTTTCAACTATTCTTCCAAGTCCTTCGCTGTCTCTCACAGAATTACTATTTCATCGGCAAACCTTAATGTTTTTATTTATTCTCCTTCAACTTGAATCCTTTCTCCAAATTTTGTCTGGTTTCCTTTACTGCTTGCTCAATGTACAGATTGAATAACATCAGAGATGAGCTACAAAGTTGTCTCACTCCTGTCTCAATCACTGCTACCTTCCAGGCCGCTCCACTTTTACAACTGTGGTTCCTGTACAAGATGTAAACACCATTGCGCTCCCTGTGTTGAACCTCTGATACCTTTAGAATTTCACAGAGCGTATGACAGTCAACATTGTCTAAACCTACAAAGGCTATAAACGTAAGTTTGCCTTTCCTTAGCCAATCTTCTAAGATAAATCGTAGGGTCAGTATTGCCTCGTGTGTTCTTACGTTTCTCCTGAACCCAAACAGCTCTTCCTCGAAGTCGGCTTTTAACAGCTTTTCCGTTTTTCTGTAAATAATTCGTGTTAGTATTTTGCAACTGTGTCTTATTAACTTGATAGTTCTGTGCTAGTCACGCCTCTCAGCACCTACTTTCTTTGGAATTTGAATTAGTACATTCTTCTTGAAGTCTGAGCATATTTCTCCTGTCTCATACATCTTCCACACCAGGTGGAATAGTTTTATCAAGGCTGGCTCTCCCAAGGATATCAGTAGTTCCGAGGGAATGTCATCTTCTCTGGGGTCCTTGTTTCGACTTTGGTCTGTCAGTGCTCTGTCAAATTCTTCTCGGAGTACCCTATCTCCAGTGTCATTTTCATCTATGTCGTCTTCCCTATCTGTAATATTACCTTCGAATTCATTTCGGTTACATTGCCTTTCTATACACTCCTTCCAGCTTTCAGCTTTCCCTGCTTTGCTAAGTACACCGGTTTTGCATCTGACCTCTTGGTATTCATACGAGTGGTTCTCTTTTAAAGGTCTCTTTACTTTTCCTACAGACGTTATCTATCTTTCCCCTAGCGATATATGCTTCTATATCCTCACTTTTGTCCTCTAGCCATTCCTGCTTAGTCATTTTGCATTACCTGTCGCTCTCATTTTTAGACGTTCGTCTTCCCTTTGCCTGCTTCATTTGCTGCATTCTTAAATTTTATCTTTTCATTAGTTAATTCTGTATCTTCTGTGTCATCCTATGATTTCTACTAGGCCTTATCTTTTTATCTATTTCATCCTCTGCTGCCTTCTCTACTTCATCTCTCAAAGCTACCCATCCACCTTCTACTGTATGCCTCAACCCTGTAGTAGTGAATCGCCTAATGCTCCCTCTGAGGCTCTCAACAACCTCTCGTTTTTCAACTTACATGGGTCCTATCTTCTTCATTTGCTACCTTTTTCCAATTTCTTCAGTTTTAATGTACATTTCGTACCCAATAAATTGCGGTCAGAGTTCACATCTGCACCTGGGTATGTCTCACAATTTAAAATCTGATTCCAAATCCTCTGTCTTACCACTATTAAAATCAGTTTCTCCAAGTCTCTTTCATGTATATAACCTTCTTTCATTATTCTTAAACCAAGTGTTAGCGGGGATTAATTTTTGCTCTGCCCTAAATTCCAGCAGGCGCCTTCCTATTTCATTCCTATCCCCCACTCCATATTCATCTGCTATTTTTCCTTCTCTTCATTTTCCTTCTATCGAATTCGAGTCCCCCATCACAGCTAAATTTTCGCCTCCCTTAAGTACCTGAATAATTTCGTTTATCTCATCATACATTTATTCAACCTCTTAATTACCTGCGGCGCTAGTTGGCATATAAACTTGCGATACTGTGGTGAGTGTTCTCTTCGTGTCTGACTTGGCTGCGATAATGCTGTGCGCAATAGCTTAACCGCATTCCTATTTTCTTATTCATTATTAGACTTACTGCTGCATTGACTCTATTTAATTTTGTACTTATAACCTTGTACTCACCTGACCAAAAGTCCTGTTCTTCCTGCCAACGAACTTCGTTAATTCTCACTTTATCTAACTTCAACCTATCAATTTCCTGTTTCAAATTTCCTAAACAACCTGGCCGATTAAGGTATTTAAAATTCCACGCTCTGATCTGTGGAGTGCCAGTTTTGTTTCTCATGATGATGACATCCTAGCGAGTAGTCCTCGCTCAGTGATGTGAATTGGGCACCATTTTATTTCCGGCATATTTTACCCAAGAGGGTGCCATCATCATACAGTGGAATTCCATTCTCTTGGGAAAAATTACGACTGTAGTTTCCCTTGCTTTCAGCTGTACTCAGTCCCAGCACAGTCAGACCCTGTTGGCTGATGTTATAAGGTCAGATCAGTTAATCACCTAGACGGTTGCCTCAACAACTATTGAAAAGGCTGCTGCACCTCGTTAGGAACCACGTGTTTATCTGACCTCTCAACAAACACTTCTCTGTTATGGAGGCACCCGCGGTATAACTGAATGCATCGTTGACGCACACACGCCAGCCAACCACAGCAATGTCCATGGTTCGTGGGGAGGCATTCAGCAACTATATCCTTTCAATATACCCAAGATCGTCAGATGTGGTTCCTATAAGACTGCAAGCCGTCGCTTACTTTAATCATAAATATATGCCTGAGTGGTGATAAATGTTATTATTTTTACATAAAGAAGAGTATTATGTTCTCAATAAGTTCCAAATCACGAGCTACACCCTTCATTTTTATATGTGAATTAGTGAATTTACTCATGGTACTTGTTTTGCCTATGCCTGTGGTCGGTTTCAGAACTCAAATTAATAATCAAATTAACTAATTTGATGGGGTTGAACTTTAAATTGTTGGTGTACCCATCACCACCACAATAAAATAAAACAGTGAATAGCGGAGGGAGTATGAATGAGAGCAGTGGCGTATTTAAGTTTGCGCAGCCTGGTGGCTGCACTCAGCATTTACGGCCCCCCATCCATCCCTCTCTCTGTTCTGCGTTGCCTCCACTACAGCTGCTTGGGTACAAGTTCTATGCAGATTACACATGCAGCTATATGAACATTCTGCCCACGATTCCCACATTTAAAACGTCATTAACTACATATAGCGAATGTATTATTAGGGAACACTGGGATCATGACCTAAAATATGAATGTTAGTCTGACTGACAATGTTGTTAAAGTGAAGGAGTGGCACACCACCTGTCAAAGCTTAATAATGACCGTATACACAGATCAAAGAGTGGTCTGCCACTGAGAGAGTGGTGTACCATCTCGCAAGACCAACTGATTGCGGTATCATAGACATTAATACAGTGAAAACACACGAGGAGAATTACTCCCTGAATTTCTTTCATCTGTAACAACTGTTGTGTTTTGATGACAGTCTGGGAGAACGTTGTACCTAGAGGACAGTGTACCTAGGAACGCATAATGTTTGCTGGTCGATGTTTCACTCTAGTGCCCGATTTTTGAATGACACGAAGGAACATGCACTAGAGACCAACATAGACAGTTTGTTGTTGTGAGACATGAGGTAGTGTTTTGTGCGGTGTTTTTACGAATTCTACGAATATAAGTGCTGTATAATATATTAATGGCATTTCGAGAATATTAATACTTCAAATACAGAGTTTTATGATGGGTAAAATTTTGTATATTTTTAACACTACTTACATAAGATGTGGACGGTTAAGCCATACTTCATTAGTCGTGCAGCATCTTGCAGCTTCAAATGGAAGGTCTTTTTACTTTGAAAATTGTGATATTTGCGAATGAGCTGAATTTCTTTAATGTCTTAACAGGGGAGATGGTGGTGACCTGGAATATAAGTCACCCAAGAAGGTAACCTGACACCAAATGTGTAAACTGATAATTAATTATCTTGTCAATGATAAGAATGGATTATTCCCAAATCGGCTTTTCTACCACATTTACAAGTAGCTTTGCTAATACAGTGATCATGACAAATTAAAGCTTCCTTAAGGAGGCAATGTGTGTCAAGCAGACCTAGACGCTTACCTATTAAAGTTTTCGTATATGCAATCGTAAGGTCGTACTGCAATTTTGTCTGCTGAGATATGATTCTAGCTTATATGTTGCTGATCACGTGAGCATGATGCCTTTTCTGGCTATGCCGCCTAAAATTAGAGGACATAAGTGTTATATTTTTAGCTGGATGTGTACATGTTGTGGAAGACAGTAGTTTTAGTGATTATTCGGTAATGGCAGGATCTAATATCATATCTCGACGCTCTACTACTACTACTATAAAAAAAAGACCACGACCTACAATGTTTTATGAAACGATGCACTGTCTGCCTATAATTTTAGTATTGAGATCGGTTACACAAACACTTGTAAGTAGGCTGTTTAGGTTTTCTTATTGGTAACGCCACGTAGCGCTCTGTATGAAAATCACTGGCTGTGCTGTGTGCAGTCTGTGGCTAGTTTGCATTGTTGTCTGCCATTGTAGTGTTGGGCAGTTGGATGTGAACAGTGCGTAGCGTTGCGCAGTTGGAGGCGAGCCGCCAGCAGTGGTGGATGTGGGGAGAGAAATGGCGGAATTTTGAGAGCGGATGATCTGGACGTGTGTCTATCAGAAACAGTACATTTGTAAGAATGGATGTCATGAACTGCTATATATATTATGACTTTTGAACACTTTTAAGGTAAATACATTGTTTGTTCTCTATCAAAATCTTTCATTTGCTAACTATGCATATCAGTAGTTAGTGCCTTCAGTAGTTCGAATCTTTTATTTAGCTAGCAGTATTGGCGCTCGCTGTATTGCAGTAGTTTGAGTAACGAAGATTTTTGTGAGGTAAGTGGTTTGTGAAACGTATAGGTTAATTTAGTCAGGGCCATTCTCTTGTAGGGATTATTGAAAGTCAGATCGCGTTGCGCTAAAAAATATTGAGTGTCAGTTTAAGCACAGTCATGTAGAATTTTTCTAAGGGGACGTTTCACACTTAACGGTCTATGTGCTCTATTATTACTATACTGTGTGGTGGTCTTCAGTCCAGAGTCTGGTTTGATGCAGCTGTCCATGCTACTCTATCCTGTGCAAGGTTCTTCATCTCCCAGTACCTATTACTATACTACATACCAATAATAAGTAAATGAAGTCATATCTAGAAGAAGTGCTCGTATTATCAAAAACCAGTTACAAGGTATTTTGTAGGTGTGTTTTGAGATATGTATATTGCACAGGACGTCGCTGTTAAAAACGGAGTGTCCAACGGCAAGGAGACCTGTACACAGGATGGGAACTGAACTCTTTACAGAGTTGTAAGTTGCATAAAATGCGTTGGAATGGACCGGCTGTTACGAAACGCTACACTCTATGGTTAACGAGAAAATGTATTTTGTAATCATATGTCGTTGTTATTGTAGTAGTAGCTGTTGTTGTTGTTGTCCGAGTTATAGTTCTTAGAACTGGTTTAGTGCAATCCTCCACCCTAGTCTGACTTGTGCCGTTGTGTTACACTCCGCGCGCTGCTGCATCCTATATCCATTATAATCTGCCTACCGTATTCAAGCCTTGTTTTCCCTCTAAAATTTTCCCTCTTCCCTCCATTACTAACTTAACTGTTACTTTCAGAAAAGGCTCCCTGACACTTTAGTGTTACATATTTCTTTTTCCAGGAACGCTTTTCTTGCTATGGCGTATCTGTATTTTATACCGGCTTTACTTCCGCTGTCACTTACTTTGCTGCCCAAATAGCAACACTCGACAACTAGTACTGCCTCTACACTACTACTACAGCAAGTACTAGTACTACTCATTATCCATGATAGACTTTTATAGATTTGTACATTACAGTCTCTTTTTCAAGACACTATCCAATCCGTTCAACTGATCTCCCAAATTCTCCGCTATTTCTGAACTACTATATCATCGGCACACCTTAAAGTTTTTATGTCTATTCCCTGAACTTTAATTTCCTTTCCAAATTTCTTTTTAGTTTCTTGCACTACTTACTCAATGTACAGAGTATTCTGTCTCACTCTCTTTTCAGTTACTGCTTCTATTTCATGTCCTTCATTTCTACCAACTGTAGACTGGTTTCTGTACAAGCTATAATTAACCTTACGCTCTTTGAATTTTATCCCAGATTAATTCAGAACTTTGAAAACATTTATGCAAGTATTATTCACGCATTAAATTTCTCTTGTTTCTTCGTTTTGTTTTAACAAAGTTGGAGTTTCTTTTAGCATGGGGTAGTGCCACCCATCTCCCACCTTTCGTATTGCTGAAATACGAGCCGAGCATAACGTCTTTCCCTGATTATGAAAAAGTATTTCTAAGGAGCCGTTACGCGGTTTGTTGCATGTGGTACCTTAACTCATAACGTTTTTTATGGATACACTATCACGTGCCCTCCGTTTGCTGCCTATAGAAGAAGTAGGCGATAGTTGCTTAATTTGCCTCTGTACTTCATCTCTTAACAGCTCTTCCGTCACCCTCTCTACCACATCTCGTATTCCTGCCGCAAGAGCTTCCACGTCAGTAACTGCTGAAATGAACACTTTATCCTCAACATAATCCCACAAAAGTCAAGAGAAGTAATTCCTGGTGAACGTGATCACCATCTCTACCGATCCATCTGTCTGGAAAGGTTTCATCCAAGAACTGACAAACAAATAACCTTCAGTTTGGCGGTCCACCACCTTGTTGAAACACTACCCACGGCTGAAATTCCTGTAACTGAGGGAAAACGTAAAGTTACAGTATGTCCAGGTAAACTGCTGCCGTAATGACAGGCTCTCTGAAAACGAACGGTCCAGTAATTATGTTGTGCGTTAAGCCACGCCTTACATTCACTTTCCGGCTGTCTCTTATCTGCTGTACCACGATACGTGGGTTTCTCGACCCGCACACCGCGATATTATGCCTTTTGACTTTTCCAGAGATGTGAGAAACCACTTCATCAGCAAAATAAACTTCAAATAATCCTCTCAATTACGGTATATTGATAATTTTTACTTTTGTGCCTTGTAACTACAACTGAATGAAATACAATTTTCGTGCCATACGAGTTTTGCCTTTATTCTCTGCAAGGCACCTTAAGTGGCCTCAAATATATACCTATTTTTACTATTTAGTTTACATTTTGGGGCATTGTACCTATAGGTTATAAACAGTTCTGGTGGTTCTTTTTTTTCCATGACGCAGTAATATTTTAAATTCTACTTACAGTCTGCGTTGACGATTTTCTACATATTATGTTTTGTTCCATTTTTGGTGCTGTTCCTCTTCTTATAATTGCCACTTGGTGTTTTTGTTTTCCACATTTCACAGCACTGGGGACTTAACACTTGTTTTGATACAGTGTTTTGGTTTGTGTTGCCGACTCTCGGATGTTATTGCCAAAGACCGAATGTTATTGCCAACTTTCGAGGTAATTTTTGAGATATCTGTGATCTGTTTGTGTACGCATGTGTTTGTGCATGTGTGTGTGTGTTTGTGTGTGTGTGTCTTTATGTATGCTTTTTTGTGGCCAGAGGGATGATTTTATATTGTTGTTTCTTTTACTAATTGTAATAGGGAGTCTGTTCTGATGTGTGTTTGCTCATTTATCACATTGTTTGCTTTCAGCGATGGCTTTCTGGATGTGGAAGTCTTCTTGCATTTGTAAGAGGTATTTGTAATGGTTGTTTATTCTCATTATTTTCATTTCTTGTTCCGTGCTTGTAGGATGGTAGTTATGATGTTTTAAATGTTCTGCAAATGTGGAACGGTTTGTTTGTGCTTCCAAGACCGAATATGTTCTTTTACCGTGTTTTAAAATTCCTGCATGTCATACCTATGTATACTGCATCACAACTATGACATTCAAGTTTACATATTCCTGGTCCCTGGAATTTAACCCTTCTTGGTAGTTGGTGTTTCATTCAGTTGTAGTTAGATGATCCAAATGAGAAAATTATCAATATACTGTAATATTACACGCAACTAAGGAAGACAGGACTACAAAAGTTGAAGATGTTAGTCCTCTTCAGTTTTCCATTACTTTCCACACTGTCGATTCCTCCATTTACCTGTGTGTCTTCATTTATCTTTATTTTATTGTGATTGCCTATCTACGCCATATATTCTGTTTTCACAGTTACTAATTCTTTTTTTTTAACGGTTTCTTTATCACCTTCTATGTTTAATATACCTCTTTAAGTATTCTTGACAAGTGCGCTAGTTTTGCTTTATTTTATTTGGTTTGTTAAACATAAACTTTTATAGACAAAATTTTCGAGTATAGTGTTAATGTCTTTCCTGTTTTCTCCCCTTATACTGTATTTATTTATCGTACAACTTCTCATCTTTTAAACTGCATAGCTACTGCACTGTCAATGATGCCATTTACTGTGCATCCTTTATATTCCTCCATTTTCCTGTCAAATCCAGTTCTTTTTTTGTTGACCCACCAGGTTAGCCGAGGGCGCTAATGCACTGTTTCCTGGAGTCAGGTAGACGCGCCGGCCCCGGATCGAATCCACCCGGATATGGTTTTTAGGCGGTTTTCTACATCCCACCAGGTGAACACTGGGCTGGTCCCCATGCCCCACCTCAGTTACACGACTCACATACGTTTAAAAACGTTCGCACTATTTCATGGCTTACACTAGTCACAGACAGCTCGGGTATGCTCATTCCATCCTGGGGGGTACGGGGTGGCGACAGGAAAGGCATGTGGCCACCCTCCAACACTAACATTGCCAAACCCATAATAACAAGGCTGACCCCACGTTGAAGTGGAACAAAGGCCCATGGAAATGATGATGATCCAATTCTTTTTATCTGATTGTGGTTTCCGCTGTATGCTATGTATTCGGTCATTTCTTTTATCTGGTTTTTCTATCACTTTCGATGTTTAATACCTATTGAAGTAGTCTTGTGAAGTAGTAATTTCATTTTATAATATTTGGTTTTCTTATTTATATCGGCTGTTACAGAGGCACAGTTTTCGAGTGTGGTGTTTATCTTTTTCCTCTTTGCTCCCCTTATATTTATTTATAGGTGAACTTCTCACCTTTTTTAAATTGAATTACAACCACACTGTCAATGATGACATGTTCTGTGTGTTTGTGCCTCGATTTAGATGCATATTTGTTTTCTAATGTTGTTTAGAAACAATGTCATTTCTTTATCGACCATGGTCAGCTAAAGTCTGACGATGGCCTTGTAAGCTGAAAACCGGTTAACTCAATAACTTAATCCTTTAAACGCGAACATTTTTAGGTTAGGCTTTACCGTGACTGTTACTGACATTAAATGAAACAACAATTTCACTGTTACCAGTCACCGTTTTATTTATTTCCACGACGCGTTTCGAAGGTTTAAACCTCCATCATCGGGTGGGTTTACATTAGTAAGTATTACATTTGTGTGTGTGTTGTGTTACGATTTTTGGAAGAACTTGTGGCACTGCCTAGTGGAGAAACGAGACGCTATTTCAGAATATGGTTTAGGATAACTTTTATGAAAAATTAAACTGATATCTAATGGTAAACATTAAATAAGTAAACTACAGTACCTTCAGTGATCACAGGTTCCTTTTGCTGTCGTAACACATCACATGTATACTGCCACATTTGTAAACAAATATGGCGTCTGGAATCAGCTGGGTGCAAAGTTCGTATAGCAGAAGTGAAGACATAATCGCAAAGTGCAAAGAATATACATCATAACAATATTATTACAGAATAATTGCTTTAAGCATTTGGCGGTGTTTGTTTTCAGGTGTCAAATATATGTGTGTGTGCTTCAGGTGGTATATAAATCCAATTCTGACAAGTTAAAACAGCAAACATTCGTACTTGTTTATACAAACAGGTGAAATGTTAAAATGGCTTAAACATCATACTTATTGATAACAATTAGATGAAATGTTACAGACTATAATTTCAATGATCATATTGGCTACAACAGTAAAATCATACATACATTACACTCATTGATTGGGGTTAATAAACAGATGTGAAGTGAGGGGCTGGAGGCAGAAGGAGAGGTAGAGAGAGAGAAAAAGTGTGTGTGTGTGTGTGTGTGTGTGTGTCTGTGTGTGTGTGTGTGGTGTGAAAGGGAGAGGGGGGGGGGGGGAGAGAGGAAGAGAGGGAGAGAGAGAGAGAGAGAGAGAGGGAGAGAGGAAAGAGTGATTATTGAGAGGGAACATTTACATGGCAAGGAGTCTTAAGATTGCATGTTGCATATAGTAGCTGCCTAAAGGTTGGGGAATACATTGGTTAATGCTATGAAATATGCAGATAGATATACATTTGTGCCAGTAGTTGATGTACATACAGTTTTAAGCTGACAAGGGGTACAAGCTGTTGGTGTGATGAATTATCTTTGAATGAGGTCAACCTCTTGTACTCTTGGCAGCTGTCAATATTTATGGTAAATATTAGGTGTGTGTGTGTGTGTGTGTGCAATTTTATGAGTGTAGGCAGTTGCTGAAAACGGAGATGATACTATTGTAAATATTGTTATTTTTGTCACTTAAGATAGATTCTGGTTGTTTCATTTGATGTTTGTATATTTGGAGTGTTTCAAGGATGTCTAGTTTTCTGCCTTTTGGTTGGGTGTGTAGGATGCTAATACTTGTGTTGTTAACATGGTGTTTTGTTTCATGCAAGTGTGTAGCTATTGCTGATGTGTGATATTTTTTGTTTTTTAGTGCTGCCATGTGTTCCTTGAACCTAATCTCAAATGATCTGCCTGTCTGGCCTATGTAGAAGCAGTCACAGTCCAAACATTCAATTTTGTACACACCTGTGTGATGAAGTGGGTTTCGTGTGCCGATGTTGTGGGGTAACTTCTGTCCAATCTTGTTGTGTGTTGTAAAGGATATGCTTATGCCTTTCCATTTGAAGACATTGGCAATCTGGTATGAAATGTTACCCAGAAAGGGGATTGTATGGAAGATGTTAATTTCTTTTTGTTTTTTGTGTTGTGATTCCTTTGCCATTATTGAGTATTTTAGGGTGTCTACTATGGAGCTGTTATAACCATTTTCAATAGCTGTTTGTTTTATTATTTCAATTTCTTGATCACATTTATCTTCTGAGAGTGATAGTTGGATAGCTCTATTAATCATGTACCAGAATGCTGCCATTTTGTGTGCTGTGTGGGGTGGCAAGAGGAGTTGTGGATTGTGGTATGTGTTGTGGTAGGCTTCCGATAAATTTCAAATTGATGTCTGTTATTCTTTATTCTAATGGTAAGGTCTAGGAAATTTATACTGTCGTCTTTTTGGTGTTCAACTGTGAATTTTATGTTTTCATGGGAGTTGTTGAAAAACTGATTCAACTCACTGATGTCATCTTTAGTGCCTTTGATTAAAATGATAGTATCATCTACATATCTGTAGTAGTAGATGATATTTTTGAGGACGTGGTGATTGGAATTCAGGATTTTGTCTTCTAGGTTACTTATAGATATTTCTGCTAGCAATCCGGAAAGATTTGAGCCCATTGCCAGACCATCTGTTTGTTGGTAGATTTTATTGTTAAATTTAAAATAGTTGTGTGAAAGTGTGAATTCAAGAAGGTCCATTAGTTCATTAATGTGAGTTGAAGGGATATTTTTGTGTTTACGTAGGTTGGCATTAATTATCTGTAGTGTGGGATCTATTGGCACAGAGGAATATAGGTTTTGTATGTCAAATGAGGCAAGTGTGGCTCCCTCAGGTACTTGTATGTTTTTGACATATTGTGTAAACACACAAGTACCTGAGGGAGCCACACTTGCCTCATTTGACATACAAAACCTATATTCCTCTGTGCCAATAGATCCCACACTACAGATAATTAATGCCAACCTACATAAACACAAAAATATCCCTTCAACTCACGTTAATGAACTAATGGACCTGCTTGAATTCACACTTTCACACAACTATTTTAAATTTAACAATAAAATCTACCAACAAACAGATGGTCTGGCAATGGGCTCAAATCTTTCCGGATTGCTAGCAGAAATATCTATAAGTAACCTAGAAGACAAAATCCTGAATTCCAATCACCACGTCCTCAAAAATATCATCTACTACTACAGATATGTAGATGATACCATCATTTTAATCAAAGGCACTAAAGATGACATCAGTGAGTTGAATCAGTTTTTCAACAACTCCCATGAAAACATAAAATTCACAGTTGAACACCAAAAAGACGACAGTATAAATTTCCTAGACCTTACCATTAGAATAAAGAATAACAGACATCAATTTGAAATTTATCGGAAGCCTACCACAACACATACCACAACCACAACTCCTCTTGCCACCCCACAGCACACAAAATGGCGGCATTCCGGTACATGATTAATAGAGCTATCCAACTACCACTCTCAGAAGATAAATGTGATCAAGAAATTGAAATAATAAATCAAACAGCTATTGAAAATGGTTATAACAGCTCCATAGTAGACACCCTAAAATACTCAATAATGGCAAAGGAATCACAACACAAAAAACAAAAAGAAAATAACATCTTCCATACAATCCCCTTTCTGGGTAACATTTCATACCAGATTTCATACCAGATCAAATGAAACAACCAGAATCTATCTTAAGTGACAAAAATGACAATATTTACAATAGTATCATCTCCGTTTTCAGCAACTGCCTACACTCATAAAATTGCACACACACACACACACACACACACACCTAATATTTACCATAAATATTGACAGCTGCCAAGAGTACAAGAGGTTGACCTCATTCAAAGATAATTCATCACACCAACAGCTTGTACCCCTTGTCAGCTTAAAACTGTATGTACATCAACTACTGGCACAAATGTATATCTATCTGCATATTTCATAGCATTAACCAATGTATTCCCCAACCTTTAGGCAGCTACTATATGCAACATGCAATCTTAAGACTCCTTGCCATGTAAATGTTCCCTCTCAATAATCACTCTTTCCTCTCTCCCTCTCTCTCTCTCTCTCTCTCTCTCTCTCTCCCTTCCTCACCCCCCCCCCCCCCCCCTCTCCCTCTGCCTTTCACACCACACACACACACACAGACACACACACACACACACACACACACACACACACACACACACACACTTTTTCTCTCTCTCTACCTCTCCTTCTGCCTCCAGCCCCTCACTTCACATCAGTTTATTAACCCCAATCAATGAGTGTAATGTATGTATGATTTTACTGTTGTAGCCAATATGATCATTGAAATTATAGTCTGTAACATTTCATCTAATTGTTATCAATAAGTATGATGTTTAAGCCATTTTAACATTTCACCTGTTTGTATAAACAAGTACGAATGTTTGCTGTTTTAACTTGTCAGAATTGGATTTATATACCGCCCGAAGTACACACACATATATTTGACACCTGAAAACAAACACCGCCAAATGCTTAAAGCAATTATTCTGTAATAATATTGTTATGATGTATATTCTTTGCACTTTGCGATTATGTCTTCACTTCTACTATACGAACTTTGCACCCAGCTGATTCCAGACGCCATATTTGTTTACAAATGTGGCAGTATACATGTGATGTGTTACGACAGCAAAAGGAACCTGTGATCACTGAAGGTACTGTAGTTTACTTATTTAATGTTTACCATTAGATATCAGTTTAATTTTTCATAAAAGTTATCCTAAACCTTATTCTGAAATAGTGTCTCGTTTCTCCACTAGGCAGTGCCACAAGTTCCTCCAAAAATCGTAACACAACACACACACAAATGTAATACTTACTAATGTAAACCCACCCGATGATGGAGGTTTAAACCTTCGAAACGCGTCGTGGAAATAAATAAAACGGTGACTGGTAACAGTGAAATTGTTGTTTCATTTAACTTAATCCTGTAGAACGTAAGCAGTATACCGTTTCTTGCATTGTCACAAAAGCTGCCACTCTCGTTAAAATTTCATAGCATATATTGATGCTCTTCACATTTGTCGGACTTCGATCATAGGCTCTTTGCAACTGTCGCTGAACTGTAATGGGCGACAGCGTTTCATGAAACCACAGAACACATTGCGCTTTCTCTTACACAGACGCAATTTTGACAGCAGCACTCCTAAATTACGCTACCTGTAACAAAAGACAGAGGAAAAAGAAATCAGATGTTGTTAGAGCGTATGTACAAGTGTACTGATAAGCACTTCATGAACCAAGCAACTCCCCTAAGCCGGTAGCAATGCGGGAGCCTCATTTCGCAGGCAGTGGGCAAGAAGGAGTCAGGGGAATAGTACCTCATTAAAAAACCTTGGTTCATCTGTCTATGGTTGATAGCACCACGTAAGGGCCCCTTGCCAAGGTACTAGCGAAGGCTTCAATGGCAGCGACAATAGAGAAAGGGTGAAGTTGGTGGAAGAGACACCTTTTCTTCTTTGGAAGCATAATGACTAAAATAACTACTGTACACCATAGGAAAGGCTATAGGCATAGTCTGACTCATAGTGAGCTGCTGATTTTAGGCTGGGCAGCCTCGTGCCTGTGTCGAAAGTAACGAGATACTACCACATTAATTTCCCGATTAGTACATGATATATCTCTCCAAGTGACAGAGTCCGGAGTTGAGCTTCCCCTTTCTCGAATCTGTGGGAAGGGAACACATTCAAAATAAACATATCTGAAAGGTAGAGGGGAGGGGGGCATGATAGAAGGAAAGATACGGATTAGAACACGAAATGTCCGCACACTGCTGCAACCAGGAACGCTAGAAAATTCAAAACAAGGGATGGAAAGGAAGAGATTAGATGCGCTTAGCATTTGTGGAATGAGGTGGGAAGAGAATGCGGAGTAAGAAAGTGGAGGTTATAAGCTTTTCTATTCAAGGTAAATCAAGAATGCTGAGAACGGAACAGAAATACAGACAAAACAGAAACTGAAAAGTAAGATGATAAGGAAAGTGCAATATATTGATGTAAGATTGATGCTGATACAACTGCAGGGTGGTTCAAAACGTGTGGTATTAATACAGATACACACGCTAACCAGGCATCATAGAGATAAGGAGGTTGAAGAACGTTATGAGAAGTTTGAAGAAGTTATCGAGAAAGAAAATGCAAATGCGTGCGTTAGCATTATGGGGAACTGGAATGCAATGGTGGATGAAGAAAGTGGAGAAGGGATAAGAAATGAGAAAGGTGAACGGCTAATTAGCTTCTGCAAAGAAAAGTCTCTAGAGATATGTAATCTACTATTGAAATCACAGAAGAATACGTTAAAAATGGATCTCACTTTTGAAGAGAGAATGTCTCAGTTGAACTACGTCCTGGTACAGAAAATGTTTAGGAACTGTCCGAAGAATACCAAAGCTCGTCCAGGAGCAAACATAAATTCAGACCACAATCTCGTAGTTGGAAAAATAAAAGTGAAGCTAAAGAAAATGTCGTGACGTCTAGCAAAAGTAAGATTAAACTAGTATAAACTCAAGGATATAGGAAAGGCTTCAGAATTGGAAGACGTTTCTGGAAAATTGGGGAAAGAGGTAGAGTTCAAGAATGTGTAAATAACTAATGGATAGAAATGGGGGAAGGACTCATGGATTCTGCCAAACGAGTACTAGCAAGTGAGAATCCAAAAGTATCAGGAAAGAATGGCTAACCGAAAACATATTGAAAAAGATGGGAAAACGGAGAAATTGGAAAAATGTGGAAAATGAAGTAGGTAAAAAGAGATGCAGAGAACTAAAGAAAAATTAAGAAGAGAAACTGAAGAAGCAAGAGGAAGATGGATGAAAGAGAAACGCGAGGAAAGGGAGAATATGGAGAGGGCGGGAGAGCACGAAATGATGTACAGATTGGCTAGTGAGATGGGTTTTAAAAGTAAAAGAAGGACGACTAACTTGGAAATAGAAAGAGCAGATTACATATTTGCGGAAGAACCACTGTAGGTTTTGAGCAGACGGCAAGAATATATACAATGTCTGTATAAGATGTATCAAATACGAAGTGAAATCAAGTTTGAAGAGGAAGAATTTGTGCCGGAAGATGGAAAGGGGCACAGCATCTTGGAAGTAGAAGACGAAAATGGGCTCGAGGAGATGAAGAATTGGAAAGCATTTTGAGCTGATAACTTGCCTGCAAAAGTGTTGAAGAGTTTAGGAAAGAGAGGAAGGAAGGAAATTGTCTACCTCTGTAATGAGGTATACGACAATGGAGAATGTCCAGATGACTTTTTTTACTTTGGTATGCTGACTTAGAAAAAGAGAAATATCAGAAAATGTGAAGAGCATAGGATTATCAGCCTGATTACACGTGGAACTCAAATATTGCTGAGAGTGCTGAATAAAAGGCCGAATGGCAAGTTCGATAGATGGACTGGGGAGGAACAGTTCGAATTTTAAAGAAGATAAGGAACAAGAGATGCTACTGGCCTGTTAAGAAGCATAGGGGAACGATATGTTGAGAAAGGGAGAGAAATTTATGCGTTTCTGTTGATTTGGAAGAAGCTTTTGACAGGGTTCAATAGAAAAAGCTGATGGATATTTTGAAGAGGAAAGTAGAAGATTGGAGGAAGAGACGACTTGTACAGAATCTATATTTACAACAGAAAGTAAGAACAAGAACCGGAAATGAAATGTCGAAAGAAAACAACATTGCAAGGGGTGTTAGAGAAGGTTGGCGCCTTTCACCTTTGTTGTTCAACTAATACCTGGAAGAGGTTATTGCGAGAGACTTAGATGGAAAAAGAGGAGTTTGTATTGACGGAAAGAGAATAGAACGTATAAGGTTTTCTGATGAGATTTTATTAGTGGCAGAAAGTGAACGAACTGTAAATAAAATGCTAAAACATCGGAGTGAAGTATGTGTGGACTATGGGATGAGAATAAATACAGCAAAAACAAGAGGTATGGTGAGGGAAGGAGGCTGGCAAATATTGAGATAGGGCAAGTTGTTACTAACCAAGTAAGAGCATTTAAACATATTGGAAAACGAGTACTAAAGACTTAAAATATCATCTGCAGGTGAAAACTCGCATTTCTATAGCGAAGTAGGCATTAAATATAAAGAGATTATTATGTGGCAAACTAGATAAAAGTCTGAGGACAAGGACTAGCAAGTGTTTTGTCAGGAATGTGGCACTCTATGGGTGAGAAACATAGACAGTGAAACGAGAGGGAAAAAAAGACTTGAAGCATTTGAAATGCGGATGAGGAGGAGAATAGAGACGATAAGCTGGATGAAAAGAGTGTATCATGAATGTGCTGGAAAGGTTTGATGAAAAGAAAAGATTTCTGCAATTATAAGGGAAAAGAAGAAGAACTTACTGGGAGATTCATTGAGATGCCAGTGCTTGCTAACAGACGCTTTGGAAGGACTAGTTTGTGGGAGGAGATTGGGAGGAAGGAGACACAAGATGGTAGACAACATAAAGGGAAGCGGAAATTACGCGGACCTGAAGAGCATGGCAGAAAACAGGAGAACATGGAGCCTTCCTGTGTGAAAACCTGTCTTTGGACAGAACACTAACGATTATGATGAGCTAAGCTAACATTTGTAGCAAACCGCATAACTGTACCTAAACTACTTCCTCACAAACATGTATTGTAATCAGGGAATTACTTTACGTTCACCCTGTACACTGCGCTAGATATGGATTAACCTATCTCGTTTCAGTATGCTGAGGCACCTTCATATTTCACGTAGTCCTTACTGAGCTATTTTGAAAGTTTAGTTCTGCAACTACGTCATCATTAAGTCCTTGAAAAGGGAAGAAAGGGCGACGGGGTTCTTTTGAAATGCCACAGCCACAGCGATACCGCGGGGCTGCTACCGGCGGCAATCTGCCTCGCAGCGCGTTCATTTTTCATGGGCGACATGGCTGGTTGCTCCCAGCCGCGACTAGCGAGCCGCTTAAAGGCTTGGCTGCGAGATGAGGTAGAGGGAACCCTACTGCACGTGTCTGCCTCACGAGGCCGCATCAGACGCCACGATCAGCTGCCGGCAACAGTGCGAATAAAGTAATTGTGTTGAAAGATTTTTTTATCACTTCAGGAAGAGAACCGTACACTCTCACACAAAATAAGAAAAACTGAGATTATATTACATTGAAGCGTCTACGGCTGCCACAATGGCAGGTTATCAATATTTAAGTGAACTTCCAGGCAAATTAAAACCATGTGCCGGACCGAGACTCGAACACGGGATTTTGCCTTTCGCGGGCAAGAGCTCTACCATTTTTTTTTTCTGCATAGTTCGTTGCGTTTGGTCTGGGCGGACGATACAAGAGGTCCGTTCAAGTTGATCGTTGATTCCTTGACTCAGTTTTTTTTTTTTAATTACAGAGAGCAGGCATCCCTCTGACCAAACACGCTGAGCTATCGTGCCGGCACCATCTGAGCTACCCAAGTACGACTCACGATACGTCCTCACAGCTTCAATTCTGCCAGTATCTCGTCTCCTGCCTTCCAAACCTCACAGAAGCTCTTCTGCGAACCTTTCAGAACTAGCACTCCTGGAGGAAAGGATATTTCGGAGACATCGCTTAGCCACAGCCTATGGGATGTTTCCAGAAAGACAATTCTGGGAGTATTTAAATGAGTTTAAACGTGGTGTTATAGTCGGTGCACGAGCGATGGGACACAGCATCTCCGAGGTAGCGGTGAAGTGAGGATCTTCCCGTACGACCATTTCAAGAGTGTACCTGAATATCAGGAATCTGGTAAAACATCAAATCTCCGACATCGCTGCCGCCAGAAAAACATCCTACAAGAACAGGTTCAAATGGTTCAAATGGCTCTGAGCACTATGGGACTCAACTGCTGTGGTCATAAGTCCCCTAGAACTTAGAACTACTTAAACCTAACTAACCTAAGGACATCACACACATCCATGCCCGAGGCAGGATTCGAACCTGCGACCGGAGCGGTCGTGCGGTTCCAGACTGTAGCGCCTTTAACCGCTCGGCCACTTCGGCCGGCTACAAGAACAAGACCAACAACGACTGAACAGAATCGTTCAACGTGACAAAAGTGCAACCCTTCTGCAAATTGCTGTAGATTTCAATGCTGGGCCATCAGCAAGTGTCAGCATGCGAAACATTCAACGAAACATCATCGATATGAGTTTTCGGAGCGGAAGGCCCACTCGTGTACCCTCGATGACTACACGACACAACGATTTACGCCTCACCTCCGCGCGCGAACACCGACATTGGACTGTTGATGACTGGAAAAATGTTGCGTGGTCGGCCGAGCCTCGTTTCAAATTGCATCGAGTGGATGGACGTGTACGGGAATGGAGACAACCTCATGAATCCATGTCAGCTGGCGGAGGCTCTGTAATGGTGTAGCACGTGTGCAGTTGGAGTGATATGGGATCCCTGATAAGTCCAGATACGACTCTGACAGGTGACACGTACGTAAGCATCTTGTCTGATCACCTGCATCCATTCATGTCCATTGTGCATGCCGACGGACTTAGGTAATTCCAGCAGGACTGTGCGACATCCCACACGTCCAGAATTGCCACAGAGTGGCTCCAGGAACACGCTTCTGAGTTTAAACACATCCACTGGCCACCAGACTCGCCAGACATGAACATTATTGAGCATATCTGTGATGCCTTGCGACATGCTGTTCAGAAGAGATCTCCGCCCCTCCGCCGTACTCCTATGGATTTATGAATAGCCCTGCAGTTCCTTCCAGCACTACCCCAGACATTAGTGGAGTTCATGCCACGTCGTGTTGCGGCACCTCTGCGTGCTCGCAGGGCCGTACACGATATTAGGCAGGTGTACCAGTTTCTTTGGCTCTTCATTATAAATTGATAATACTTTGTTTATACAAAAGGGAACACACCGAAAGATTTTAAATTTAATATTGTACCCTTTTTTATCACAAACGTAAACAAATTGAACGCTGTGTCTTTTAAGTTAAGTTTTCGCCATGAAAAACTTAAATAACAGAACTAATTAGGTAATAGTCACCAGAAGAACCATTACAGATACTCGCCAGATTGTATTATATGTTGTAGTACTTTAGTTTCAATATCACCACATGCTTATAGGTTTATAAGAAGCACACGTTATCTCGTGCCACCCCACCTAGCACACTGCATAAGCCTTGCTCACATTTTCAAACAAACCCAACAGGCCAGCAGCTTGGTGGCAATTCTGTGTTGTATATAAAAAAGAATTTCCAGTTTCTTTGTGAGTTAGACACGTTGATGAAATTCGCTTGTTGGACTTCACGGGAGGTAACATTTTGGGTGCTGCATTCAGTTCTAAAAATTTGGTAACTGATGTTCAGGTTTTTATGATACACAGTTTGGATTCTTCATATAAAGATGTAGTTCACTTTAAGATGTAGTATTGAAAAAATACCATTTAACCATAGCATCAAAGCGTGGGATACGTGGTGGAATGAAAAACAAATGTCTCTGTGAGTCTGTTAGTGTACGAGATGGTTGAGGGACTTCGGCTGTTCAATATAAAACGTAAAATTAAAAACACCTTCAGCCGTCTAGGCTGAAGGTGTTTTCGAACATAATTTAGTTACGTGACCAGCAGCGGCGCATCACTACGCCATCTTCAGTTCCCCTGACCAGGGTGTAAGAGGAATTCAGCCTCACGTGCCGTCGAAATAGGGGCCGGCATTATGTAACTGATATCCGTAGAGTTTTAGTTACAACAATACGATCCCTTCATTCATCAATTCAAGACTCTTCAATTGATGAACGAAGCGGTTGCGTTTTTGAAACCAGATGTCTACAAGTACCAGGCTGGCCCCTGTTTCAACTGCACATGACGTTGGATTCCTCCTATACGTTGGTCAGAGTGCCTGAAGATGACGTAGTGAAACGTCGAAACTGGTCACATAAATAAATTAAATTCAAAACATAGACGGGTGAAGATGTTTTTCATTTTACTTTTTATTTTGAAGGGCAAAAGTTTCGCTATATTCAAGTAATCGTGAAACTGGAAAATGAACAGAAATTTCGCTCACGCTTAGGTATTCATTGTGTTCGTCATTTTAAGATCTTCTACGCAAATGGCATCAGTTAACAGAAGCAACCAACTTGAGAGCACGTGGGGGGCTAACGTCAAAACTCACCTCCCCAGACACAGAAAAATCCGCTGAGACATCCGAACAATGGAACTCTCAACTCAGCACGCAGACTATTGAAAAACTGAATGAATCACCAATAACATCATTCATTATACCTTAACTTTTTGGCAAGAGCCCATACCCGGTGGCTCCTTTATCAGAAAAAAGTATCTGATTCAGAGTTACATACTAGCACATGAAATTACGCGAAAATGTAAAGAAAAGGGGAATCGCAAATCACTTGCCAGTCAAACACATCTGAAATACATTAAATTAACCACAGTCTCGAGTAAAACTAAACAAAAGCAGTTCCTCACTTCATACTACCAGAGGACTGCTAATACAAGCGTTCAATACTTACGGAACCCAGCGAGAGAGTGCAGAAGACGCCCTCGTTTGAACGGTCAGATTTGCGTTCAGCGATGGGGGACGTTCCTGTTAGAGGAAGGCAGATTGCCAACCGCGATTCAGTAAAGTATTTGCCTAGCTTCTGCCGCTGACACTCACCGAAACTCTCTGGTCCCTGCACATCCCATCTATAAAGTTAGGTTGGTAATGCTAGCCCATTACTCTACGAACTCTGGTCATACAGGAGGCATCTTTGAAATACTCTCATTGTCGCATTCACTCACTCAAATACAGCCAGCACTGAGCGGAAATTGAACAGTCCGTGCACAGGTGAATGAACAGAAAAAACAGCTACTCCCTTTTCCAAATGCATTTCAAGTTCATGAGACGGTTCCAACCGGCCTTTTTCACCTGGAGCCAGGATACCGGGCAACGTTCACTCTTTCTGAACAAGTGAAGTCGGTCTGTTATTTTCACACACCCACTCACAATTTTATCTTTCCCTGACCTATTTCTGCTATTCATTATTTATGTAAGGTACATGTTTGTCTGTCGTATGCTGTATCATTTTTTCTGTTTTGTTATGGGAATCAGCAGCCTCAGTTCTATTTCATATGGCAATTCCCTGTGTAGTCACCTGGCTAAGATAAGAACTTGGTGACACAGCTTGAAATTGAAAATTGCTTTCTTTCTTTTCTCTGGGAACTGGGGGAAAGTTCGTTGGCTTTCTTTACGCCTGCGTAATGGGAGCAAATCTCAACGACAGAAGCTCGCCGTCCCACCATTTTTACAATCGAATCCTTTGCTGTCCCTGTAGAAACCCGCACAGATCCTTCTAGAACTTTCTGGAAATTTTCTCTGTTCAGAATGAGTCTGGGAACAACGGCCGCCGCACTTTCGCAGCGCCCCTGAAATTTTTCGCTGTACACACTTGAACACGGGCAGCCCGTGAGTACACACGCTTCTGACGAAACGTGGTGTTACATATCGAGTCGGTTTGAGATCTTATAAGTTAGGTGGCATTTAAATATGATGGTATCAGAACTATTGGGTGTAGGGACTGATTCATTTGCTTTGTTTTTGCTTTTGCGCGTGAAAATTAATTCTTTCGTGTCGAACTTGCAATCATGCACAATCGTGTGGCCTTGTAACAAGCTGTGTGGTCACTATGAAACAGGCAGTTTGTTCTGGACTAGTTCTCATTCGAGATCCTCAGATGTAGCTAGGTGGCTGAAGTACCAATTCCATTTGCTCTAAATTAAATATTGAGCTAATTTAATGATTTTTCTATTGCCGTGGTGACGGACTCCATGTTGTCGCCGACTATTCCAACTTTGACTGTACTCTACCTAGCTGCAAGGGTCTTTGGCCCACGAGGCTATTGAACCACAATAATCATGGTATCAAATGAATATTTCGCAGCTCCCTGGAATTCATTATAGTTTTGGACGTTCGGGTCAGCTCTCTTGCTGATTACCATCTCTCTGCAATCCCCATGTGAGTACATTATTTAGGTTCATTCTGAAGTAGACCATTCTCCCAAATGTACGATGATTCCAGAGCTGAATCATCGTGATCCATCCCTTCTTTTAGTGCACATAAGGAACTAAAATAGAAAAAGATTGTACACTGGTCGTATGAATTAAAAAGCGCCTTTAATCACAAATTTTCGTGTTTTATTAAATTAAAAAAAAAAACTAAACTCCGTCCGAACAGGCCTTAGAAGGCCCAACGGTACCGACCAGCCGCCGTGTCATCCTCAGCCCACAGGCGTCACTGGATGCAGATATGGAGGGGCATGTGGTCAGCACACCGCTCTCCCGTTCGTATGTCAGTTTACGAAACCGGAGCCGCTACTTCTCAGTCAAGTAGCTGCTCAGTTTGCCTCACAAGTGCTGAGTGCACCCCGCTTGCCAACAGCGCTCGGCAGAAAGAATGGTCACCCATCCGAGCGCCAGCCCAGCCCGAAAGCGCTTAACTTCGGTGATCTGACGGGAACCGGTGTTACCACTACGGCAAGGCCGTTGGCGTTTCATTAATTGCACGATGCATTTCTGGCCCTGTGAGTCCATCATCAGGTGTAACTTGTCTTAATACGTGATTTATTTTTGTTTTTGAATGAGGTGAAATGCATATTCCTGTCATGAAAAGGTTTGATGTTAGGTTATGGATTTCGTAAGTCAAATGCGGAAAATATGTGCGAAATAGTGGAAAAACTGAACAGTAAAGACTTACCACATAATTCAAGAAAGGCGTATTTAATTTTTTAACACCATCATACATTCTTTCCTCTATCCTGTTCACGCATATCACTTCACTCAAGAGGCACATTTGTATACACTTTTGTGAACATTTCATGGATGTTGCCGTACATGGTTTGATCAAAGATGAATTTATTCTTAGTGCCGGAGATCTAATTAGTAAGCAGTTGACATATGCAGGGAATAACTTTATAAAATATCTTTAAAATTACTGAAATAACTGTGGCTTGCGAAATCTGTTTTTTTTTTATTTTAGGGATATATATCTCAAGTTGTTCTAACAGATTTAGGGTCTTACTACTGGCTTCATTATGTAGTACAGTCCGCCCCGATAGCTGAATGGTCAGCATGACGGACTGCCGTCCTAAGGGGCCCTGGTTCGATTCCCGGCTGGGTAGAAGATTCTCTCCGCTCAGGGACTTGCTGTTGTGTTGTCTTCATCATCATTTCATCCCCATCCGACGCGCAGGTCGCCCACGGTGGCGTCGAATGTAGTAAGACCTGCACCAGGGCGGCCGGACCTGTCCCGTAAGGGGCGTCCCGGCCAATGACGACAAACGCTCATTACCATTTGTAGTACTACCAAATTGTTATCTAGACTGTTGATGATATGTTTCGCTCCCAACGTATGTCGTGCAATAACTGATATCTCGAAGTGGTTGTGGCTGGAAGCATTTATGTATTCCAGAAAGCGGGTTTTGAAGTTTCTGCCTGTTTCCCGTACATAGTAGGCAGGACAACTGGGGGATGATACTTTGTATACTCCGCTGCTGTTGAATTTTTGTGTATTTGATTTCACTTTATGGTCGGGTAAGTTTCCTAACTTATTAGTTCAGAACGCAACTGTTACATTAGCTTTTTGAAAAGGTTAGCGACTTTTTGTGATGTGGGTCCCAGGTATGGGATACTGGCAAATATTTTCTCTTTTTTCACAGTGTGGCCGTTTGTTGCCTTACTTTTGTGTACTTCCTCCATGCCAGTGACAGGAGTTAAGTCTACGGCGCCGCGTCGCTGCCTGCCTCAGCCCGTGCGGAGTCTCACAGCGAACAGCGCGCCGCACCAACCCATTCGCGTCGAGGCCACTGAGTCGCGGCTGGCAGCGTGATGCGCGCGCAGGACCCATTTGACGTTCGGCTCCTGTGCTGCTTCCCAGTCGCCGCTCACTAACCCTGAACTGTGCAAGGTGAAATGAAAAAACGCGTTATGCTTCCGTGCCGCTCGCATAGCTCACAAAGTGCAAGGGCGCTGTATCCACGTTTGAAGTGGCTTCACCGCCGCCGCCGCCGGTCACCTGCGTCAGCTTAACTGCCGACGCACCGGCCACAGCCGCCGTCTCACGCGCGCTGCTGGTCAGCCCCCCCCAGTTACCGTTTCCGTTAGGGTCCTGGCCTCAGCGCCAGGGACGCCTACGTACGCCGCAGTGCAGCCAGCTGCCCCACCGCCCTTACCGCTGCTACGTCGGTACGGCCCTCAGCGGCAGCCTCTGCGCCCCGCCCCGCCGTCTTCACCACCGCCGCCGCACCGCGCGCGTTGCTGTGTACTCAGTAGACATGGGCTAACTGAAACACATAATTGTTTCGAAACAAATGAGACAGTACAATATAATGTTTCGAAACGCTGTTTCGAAACAGTGAAACAGTTTGTAATCATACAAT
Source organism: Schistocerca americana (assembly GCF_021461395.2). NCBI lineage: Eukaryota > Metazoa > Arthropoda > Insecta > Orthoptera > Acrididae > Schistocerca > Schistocerca americana. Next base: position 356,606,170 of record NC_060130.1, read on the forward strand.
GAAGGCTTTCACGACCGGATGGTACTGTTGTTGATAATTATTCCGGGTTATATGGCCGTGGTCCATGGAATTCTTCTATTTCTAACGTTTCGTCCAATACTACGTTGGACATCCTCAGAGGTTTGGCTGGTCCTGCTGAGTCCTGCCCACTGACGAGTCGGGTGTCAGAGAGGTAAAGGAGCATAAAAGTCTTTGCCGACTGGGAAAAATAGATAAATCGGCCGTTGCGGAACATGCACATCAGTCAGGTGACCATGTAGTTAAGTTTTCTGAAACTACAGTTTTAAGTGCTACCACGAACTATTATCCACGACTGTATAGGGAGGCTATCGAAATTTATAAACATGAAGATAATTTTAATAGAAAAGAAGAGGCCTTGAAATTAAGCGAGATATGGACAGTGGCGTTACAGAATCGATAAGTGATTTTTATCTATGACGGACTATTATCGATAGCTACATTTTGTCTTTGATTAGTTTTCTCTCTGCTACTATGTGAAAGCTAGACCACGCCAACTTTCCTCGGTATTTAGGCCGCTCTCTGACGCCCGACTCGGCAGGACTCAGCAGGACCAGCCATACCTCTGAGGATGTCCAACGTAGCGTTGGACGAAACGTTAGGAATAGAAGAATTCCATGGAGCCGGGCGGAGTGGCTGTGCGGTTCTAGGCGCTACAGTCCGGAACCGAGCCACAGCTACGGTCGCAGGTTCGAATCCTGCCTCGGGCATGGATGTGTGTGATGTCCTTAGGTTAGTTAGGTTTAATTAGTTCTAAGTTCTGGGGGACTGATGACCACAGCAGTTGAGTCCCATAGTGCTCAGAGCCATTTTTTGAACTAAACAAAATACAGTCAAATACAAATTCAGTGCACATTGGCCAGAGAAGAACAAAATCATCTGAAATTTTACTGTTTCATTTCTGAATAGATCTACTCTACCTATTCCAAATTATATTTTAGAAATATCATTTTTGATACTTTTTAGCTTGAAAGACGGGATCGTCTCTCTGTTATTGTTTGCCCCTGCTCTGAAAATATGCGCTCACCTGGAACAGAGGTGGCCATAACACAAAGACGTCATTTAATTATTTCAAACAGCGTAGGAAACAGCACATGATTTTATTTCCACCATAGCAATGGATCTTGTGATCTTTGTATCAGTGGCATCTTCATATATTTATCAAGCTCGACTATAGTGCAGCACGTGTATGTTATAAGAGATGTGTAATCAGACTGAATGTTTTTCGCACTTTTATTATTTTGAATGCGAAAAGTGTGCGTTATTTTATTGTTTGTTGGTGTTCATAAAGCGGATATTACGCCATTTCGGAATATGGCAGTCAATTAGAAACGAAGCTTTATTTTCGGAAACCTTAAGCTTCATGCTGTTGTGTGTCAAAAAGATTTCGACATACTTGAAAGTGTTTCATGAAGTGCATGTAAAATGTGTTTCAATATCTGTACCGTGCCCGAATCTCGTCCGAGACAGAGCGGAATGAAATGTCACTGTTTCGATACAATTAGTCCGTTCCAAGCATAAGTGGTCTGGAGCAGCGTTATTTTGAAACAGCGATACAGTTTGCGTGTCTGGCAAGAGATCGAATCTGCTCCCGAGACACCACTGTTTCGAAACAGTGAAACAAAGCCATTTCGAAACACTGAAACAGTTCCACGTATCGATACACTGTATCGAAACATAGAAACAGTGGCCAAGTCTAGTACTCAGGCAAGACAGTCATTTGTTCAGAGAAGAGCGAAGAGAGCGAACAGGTGTTCTCAGATCACTAAATCATAGTATAGAATTAAACTGTGCATCGTATGCAGTAACTGCCCGTTGTTTGGAGGTGTCTAGATTTAGAAATACGATTTGAACTTCAAAATTTTGTGAGTATGGATACTGTGACGTACGTTGAATGTGTAATTGTTCCTAGATAAGCACTTCAGATGTATGTTGGTTGGATAGTTAATTCCTGTGTAATTCAAACACATACTTCGATTGGACACGATTACTGCAGTGGATTTCTTATCCATGTTTTAAATTCTGTTGTCGCTGAAGTATTTCGTGCTTAGTTGTAATGAAGAGTTACTACACGTATATTTTTGAGAGCCCTCAATTAATGTCCAGCAATCTGCAGCTTGTAAAATGTGTTTGGCAAATCACAGTCTCCTAACCGTTCATGGCATTTTTTTCCATTTGGTTTTCGGGTCATGCTCCATTTTATTTTACTTCGTCTTTCCTATAAGCATCATTTCTGTGCCGTCTGATGAAAGTTGCTTCCTACTCCATGCTCCACAGACGTGAGCGCCTTAAATAAATAAAGGCATCGTGTACAGCTAACTGCACAATAGACTAGCACAAAGCGAATGACAAAAGCATTCACATTTGTGCAAGAATTGGATATGAAATGGAAACATCGAGAGCCGCATGCTTGAACATGAAAGCAGATGCTAGCCAGGTCTGCTGGTTGTGCTACTGTAACTGACCATAACGGCAACTGAGCAATATCTTCCACACGTTGCAGGTGTCAGTAGTGGTCAAAACAGTTTCCTGTGGAGTTGTGAGCCGCGCGGGATTAGCCGAGCGGTCTTAGGCGCTGCAGCCGTGGATTGTGCGGCTGGTCCCGGCGGAGGCACGAGTCCTCCCTCGGGCATGGGTTTGTGTGTTTGTTCGTAGGATAATTTAGGTTAAGTGGTGTGTAAGCTTCGGGACTGATGACCTTAGCAGTTAAGTCCCACAAGATTTCACACACATTTGAACATTTGGAGTTGTGAGAACGTTATATCGGGGTTAAGTGAACTGGAGCGACGGCAAATTGTCGGTGCCTGTATGAAGGGTGCTTCCGTGAACAAGTCAGCCGAAGTGTTTGGTGTTTCAAGAGACACCATATCGAAGACTTATACCGTATACAGGGAAAGCGGAAGAACATCATCCACTAACTCACAACGCGGACGAAAGTGTTTGTTGAGTGATTGTGACGGGCGTCATAGAAAAATATTCTGACGAGAAACAAAGGGGAAGAAACTACAAAAGCCACTTGCAGAGGCGAACGTCGCTCACGCGAACCTGGAATTTCAAAACCACTTATCAGTGATACAAATGCCAGTAAAAGGAAAACATGGTGCCGACGCCATAAAAACTAAATTATGGAGCGATGGAAGGAAGTTATTTCGCCTGATTAGTCTTGTTTCCATTGATTCCAACTTCAAACCGAGTTTACGCCACAAGCGTGGAATATGGCACGGTTTCGGTGATGATTTGTTCAGTCATATCGTGGTATTCCATGGGCCCCATGGTTACTCTGAAAGATTGTATCGCTTCCGAGAATTATGTTACTATTTTAGCTGATCAGATCTATGCCACGGAACAATATTTGTTTCCCATTAACGATGCTGTGTTCTGTGACGACGGGGCCACTGTTCACACAGCTCATATCATTCAGGACTTGTTTTGTGCCGGCCGGGGTCGCTGAGCGGTTCTAGGCGCTACAGTCTGGAACCGCGCGACTGCTACGGTCGCAGATTCGAATGCTGCCTCGGCCATTGATGTGTGTGACGTTCTTAGGTTAGTTAGGTTTCAGTAGTTCTAAGTTCTAGGGGACTGATGACCTCAGCAGTTAAGTCCCATAGTGCTCAGAGCCATTTGAACCATTTTTGACTTGTTTTGTGACAACGGGGATGAATTATTTCATCTCTCCAGCCCACCACAGTCACCATATATCAATATTATGGAGCCTTTGTTGTCTACTTTGGAGAGCAGAATGCGCGATCGCTGTCCATCCCTTTCATCGTTAACCGAACTTGCCACTATTTTGCAGGAAGAATGGAGTAAGGTTCCTCTGAAAACCATACACGATCTGTGTTTCTCCATTCCGAGACGGCTGTTAACTCTTCTGACAAGAGAACCTCCCCATCGCACCCCCCTCAGATTTAGTTGTAAGTTGGCACAGTGGATAGACCTTGAAAAACTGAACACAGATCAATCGAGAAAACAGGAAGAAGTTGTGTGGAACTATGAAAAAAATAAGCAAAATATACAAACTGAGTAGTCCATGAACAACATAGGCAACATTAAGGATACTCTGAGCTTAGGAGCGCCGTGGTCCCGTGGTTAGCGTGAGCAGCTGCGGAACGTGAGGTTCTTAGTTCAAGTCTTCTCTCGAGTGAGAAGTTTACTTTCTTTATTTTCGCAAAGTCATGATCTGGGCGTTCGTTCATTGACGTCTCTGTTCACTGTACTAAGTTTAGTGTCTGTTTTGCGACCGCACCGCAAAACCGTGCGATTAGTAGACGATAGGACGTGCCTCTCCAATGGGAACCGAAAACATTTGATCGCAAGGTCGTAGGTCAACAGATTCCCCCACAGGTAAAAACCTCTGATATATTCTATACGACACTGGTGACGGCATGTGCGTCACATGACAGGAATATATTGACGACCCGCCTAACTTGTACACTTGGCGAATGGGTAAAAAGATATTTCTACCTTGCCCGATTTAGGTTTTCTTGTGGATGTGATAATCACTCCCAAAAAAGTGATGAAAACATAAGAGTTTGTCACATAAACTGCAACAAATGAATGCAACAGTTTCACAGTCACACAGTTTTCCCTGTGCTCTGTCAAAACATATGTTTTTAACGTTTTCAAATTTTTCCGCGTGTAGACCGTCATCCTGCATATGTCCAAGCAATTCTGAATATGTCCTGGAATTTTGGTGAGAGAAGTTGATTACGTGTGAGTGCCTAAACTTTGATAATTGTCTGAAAATGAAAAATTAAACCTTTTACTCGAGGGAAGCTTTGAACCAAGGACCTCTCGGTCCGCAGCTGCTCACGCTAACCACGGGACCACGGCGCTCCTGAGCTCATATTATCCTTAATGTTACTGATCTTGCACATGGACTACTCAGTTTGTATTTTTGCTTATTTTTTCATGGTTCCACACAACTTCTTCCTGTTTTCTCGATTGATCTGAGTTCAGTTTTTCAAGGCCTACCCACTGTGCCAACTTATAACTAAATCTGAGGGGGGTGCGATGGGGAGGTTCCCTTGTGAATGCCAACGGATTTCCTGCACCGTATTATGCATGGTAATGTGTTGTGTTTTTGTTGTTTCCATACATTTGTAGACCCCCTGTACTAATCTCATGCTGACGTGAAATCAAAGGACAATTGAAGGACACTATAGCTATTCATTTATTGCCAAATTATAGAGCTGTTGCCGGCCGGAGTGGCCGAGCGGTTCTAGGCACTGCAGTCTGGAACCGCGCGACCGCTACGGTCGCAGGTTCGAATCCTGCCTCGGGCTTAGGTGTGTGTGATGTCCTTAGGTTAGTTAGGTTTAAGTAGTTCTAAGTTCTAGGGGACTGATGACCTCAGAAGTTAAGTCCCATAGTGCTCAGAGCCATTTGAACCATTTTTATGGAGCTATTACCTGATGTTTAAAACAAGTCATACATCTTACAATTTTCGTTTTTCATCTTTTTACAGTTTCTTTTCTTTTGTTTTATCTACAAGATTTACACAGAATGTTACTTTTGAAAATAACAATAATTTAAGGTTGAAATATAAACAAAATTTTGTTCTTTTTTAAGAAGAATATAAATAGATAATACGATAGAGGATAGATTTGGTAGCTATAGCTAACACTTGTTCAGGCGATTCTTACACACTTTCCAGTCAGACACCTGTACCGGTAAAAAGAATCGAATTTCGATTCTTGTTCGGTCGGCTGTACGAGGGCGGTTTCAAAGTTTTAAATAACATTTCAAAAAAATCAAGCTTCACCACGAAACTCCGTTCTCCACATATTCACCCTTCAACGCGAGAAACTGTTCCAAAAGATGGATGACTTGGTGGAGACCCTGATTGTAGAAGTTGCATTTTGGCTGTTCAGGAAACGTTCCACCTCGAAAGTTACCTCTTCATCATTCTGGCCACGCAGTGGTTTTCTCATCTGAGAAAAGAGAAAGAAGACACGAGGAGCCACGTCAGGAAAATATGGAGGGGGAGGGGAGAAGCAAAATTTGCAAGCCCAAAGGAGTAGCATGTAAGACTGTGTCTTGTGCAGAAAGAGCTCGGGTGTTTTCGTAGAACAGAAACAACCACTTGGACTTCATCTCGACAGCATCCTGAACCTGGTCAGGAGATTACTGTTTGGGAAGAATCGTTGTGGAGCTAAGAACTACCTACCTATCAAACGGGCAGTGTAGTGATGTGTAGCCCATGACGCACCAATACCCAGACGTAATTCATCCAGTATGAGAGAATGAAAGCACTTAGTGTCTAGAAGCAAGCTTTCTACAGAATTTCAAACTTCTACGAAATTTTTTTTCGCTGACAAACCCCACAAAATAATGAAAGGAAAAATGCTTATCGCTTATTACATTTTCGTGTTTCATGGAGCAAAACTGGCGCATCATGTGTGACATTTTAATTTATTACGTCTTTACTACTATATGTGTTCGCGACACATTTCGCAGACAATATTGACATACAGCAAATACCTTCAAAATTACATCGTTGTACGACACACGGTTCAGCAGATATGACGTCATAAACATTGAGAGGCATGAAGAACTGCCGCATCATTCATAACGTTTAAATTTCTTACGTCTTTACTACCAACACCATTTGCACCACATTTCCGAAACAGTATCCTCATATGCTGCTGAATGTACCTGCAAAATTATAGCGTTATACGAGATATAGTTCAAGACTTATAACGCCGTGCAGGGCGAAATTCGCTACAGACACAGTTGAACTACGTGCGTGAATTGTGTAAAATATATGTGACACGGACGTACGTGGCAAAGCCACATGTAAAAAGCTCCTACTAAAACCCTGGATTGATTTCAACTAAAGTTGGTACAAATACTTCTTACTACCTGGAAAGAAAAACCTTAGTGGTAAGAACCAGCAAACTCCAGTTGAGGTAGGGGGTGATAACGTGGATAGAGAAGAGGATAGGAGGAGATAAAGAGACAGAGAGGCGGAAGGAACAGTTGGACACAGGTAGGGCGACGAGGAGATGGACCGACGGAATACAGGGAAAAGCAGCAGATGGACAGAGGAAAAGGAGCAGCTAGACAGAGGACAAAGGCGCAGATGGACAGAGGGGGAGAGGAGCAAATGGGAAGAGGGGACAGGAGCAGATGGACAGAGGAAGGGAAGTTAATGTTCAAATGTGTGTGAATTCCTAAGGGACCAAACTGCGGAGGTCATCGTCCCCTAGTCTTACACACTACTTAAACTAACTTATGCTAAGAACAACACACACACCCATGCACATGGGGGATTCGAACCTCCGGCGGGAGGGACGCTCAATCCGTGCATGGCACCTCAAACCGCGTGGCCACTCCGCGCGCAGAAGGGAAGTTAATGGCTCTGAGCACTATGCGTCTTAACTTCTGAGGTCATCAGTCCCCTAGAACTTAGAACTACTTAAACCTAACTAAGCTAAGGACATCACACACATCCAGGCCCGAGGCAGCATTCGAACCTGCGACTGTAGCAGTCGCGTGGTTCCAGACTGTAGTGCCTAGAACCGCGCGGCCACTCCGGCCGGCGCGCTGCCAGTGGAAGGTAGTGTGACGCGCTGTGTCTAGACATGAGGTCGCCCTTTGCGTCAGCAGCAACGTACGTAGTGAAGGCACAGTTATTCTGGCGCGAAGCAAGTAATCTCACTTAATAAATATTTGCTAATAAGTCACTTTTTCCAATACAGATATTAAGAGAAGACTACAGGTCATATGCACTTTCTTACGACAACATTACAACGCTAGAAATCGATCGTGTTAATAGATAAATGAATAATGTTTAAGCTAACTAAATTGTCCAAACGGCTACGAAATATCACGATTGTTAGTTAGAACGAGGTACAGGATTCAACGCACAGTCGGCTGTCGCCGACTGGATGCCTTCCGATCTAGTTCTGTCGTAAGAACATGCTCATTGTTAGTTTCCAATTAATCATTATTAACTGTGTCAATATTATCAGTTTATGGTATTTAGTAGATAAATACATCATAATGGCATCCGTTTTGAACGTTATCCGTATAATACAGTTTCCCGCTTCATAACTTAGAATCACAGGAAGTAGAACTGCACTTTTCACGGAACCTGAGGGCGCTGATGCTGCTTTTGCGAGTCACAGAAACTTCTCGACAAAACAAGAATCCTACGAGAAGTGTCACTAAGATAGTCCAAGGACGGATTGTCTTAATCTCCGCAAAATTCAGATGGAAAAGCACGGCCAATCACACTGTAAGTCTCTTACACAATCCTCTACGGACTCACTGGCTAAACTGAGATATTGGTTTAGTACAAGTGGGATATTTTTGCAAGCTGTATAGTCTCTTAAAGTTCTTGTGAGCTCAGCTCTTTGGGGTCTGCGATGATAGGGAAAGGAACACACAAATTCCCACGGAGAGAGGGATGGTGTTGGTGGGAGATGCTTTATGTGTAGTAATGAACATGAAAATAAATTTAGCATATTGAACAATTACTGTTAGATTGCAAAGACTGGTAACAGCGAGAAGTAGCACATTGTCTGCGGACATTTACAGATATCTGCCAAGTGGATCTAGAGCAGCCTAGCTCAGTAAAAGCCGGCCGCGGTGGTCTCGCGGTTCCAGGTGCGCAGTCCGGAACCGCGCGACTACTACGGTCTCTGGTTCGAATCCTGCCTCGGGCATGGATGTGTGTGATGTCCTTAGGTTAGTTAGTTTCAGCTCAGTAAAACATTTACAGACCTTACATACAAATTAATAAACAATGATTTCATTTTTCTGAATTTGTTTACAAATTTTCGAAGTTGGAAGTTCTTGGTGAATTGAATCCGGTACCTTTATGTCTGAAGGCCAGCACCTTGTCGAGGCGAACAAATTGATAAATAACAACTGTTTAACAACTTATAACATGTTCAACTTGTCTTTGGGCATGTACCCCTTAGTATTGCTCGTTACTCGGTGATACAATCGAGATTTTTCGTAATGCAAGCCACTGCTCCCAATCAGCACCACCTGTGGTGCTACTGTAGCCACTACACAGTGAATGCTTAATTTTCGACATTGAGCTGTCGCCTAAATGGTTCAAATGGCTCTGAGCACTATGGGACTCAACTGCTGAGGTCATTAGTCCCCTAGAACTTAGAACTAGTTAAACCTAACTAACCTAAGGACATCACAAACATCCATGCCCGAGGCAGGATTCGAACCTGCGACCGTAGTGGTCCTGCGGTTCCAGACTGCAGCGCCTTTAACCTCACGGCCACTTCGGCCGGCGCTGTCGCCTAAATTTAATTTCTTATTCATTGCTGCAAGTAAGTGTAATTGTGAATGCGAATGCCACTTTTATGCGCATTCTTGAAATTTTGTTATTTCCCTGCATCACTTCCGTCACAGTAGTAAAAAATTAGCACGAGCTGAGAATGTTGTTAGCACTGCGGGAGTTCTTCTCCCGAAACATTTCACTCTCTGCGGCGGCAGTGGTGCTTACTCCTTTGTTCCATATGCATCAGGAAAAGTTAAATGACGTATACTGTTTGGCCACGACGGAAGCTGCACAATGAGGAACAGTGCGGGCAGACAGTGCTGTACAATACTGGCAACTTTGCGTGTTCTACCGATAGTTTTCCGTCGTCGAAATGAAACATGGATCTGTGTTTCGTGAAATCACATTATAGGTCTTCACTGATGGTCACTCACCGCCAGTCACAGTGCAATTAATCAACACACTGGTAATGAAATAATCGTGTGGGATTGTTGGCCGGGAGGCCCCATCCGGGGAAGTCCGGCGGCCGAGGTACACTTCTTATTGCAGGTGACGCCACACTGGGCAACTTGCGCGTCGGTGATAATGATGAGGAAGGATGATGGAGACAACACAACACCCAGTCCTCGAGCAGAGAAAATCTCCAACCCGGCCGGGAATCGAACCCGGGCCCGCTGTATGGTAGATATACACGTTACCACTCAGCTAAGCAGGCGGACACAATGATGACAATACAATACTACATACTGAAAATTTACATACGTTAGCAGTTGTTCCATCGACGACGACTTTCGACATATGCCTACAAATACCGATCAGATTCTGGGCTCAATTGTAGCAGCGAGTCAGTTAAAACTGATTTATCCTTACCATTTTCCACAGGTTCAACTTCAGCACAATTTTCATATTATGATTTGATGATGAGCACAGTTTTCATTAAATTCAAAGAAGCTTGAACATCAGTTGAATGATCACTAATGCCGGAAATAAATTTCCTGTATGAGTCCGCGATCATTGAGAATATTTCGTGAATAAAACCGTCAAGAACGCTTATTAATTTTTTTCTTTTTATTACGATGTTTCGGTTACTACCATTATTAGATATTAAAATGCTTAGAACGCATCATTAGAATCCCAGCGATCGAGGCCTAGAAAACCATCAAGGTAGATATCAGTCATCCTGAAGAGCAGTAACTAGAACATTCTAGAAGCCTGGAACTATCAATGGTAGGAACAATCTTCCCTGAAGCATCATCATCCACTCAAAACTCCCTGGGAGCGATCCAGGTTTTCATCTGCCCGACGAAAAAAAGTGCATACTGAACAGGATCAGAAGTGAGCGCGGCAGATGTGGAGCACTGGTGCACCATTTAGGATGAAAATACTCCCTGAATGTGACTGCGGAGAAGAGCAGCAAACAGTACATAACATAAGATTTCAATGTTTTCTCAGAGCGTTCAGAGGGACAATGTCTCTAGAAGCTTATAATTGTATTTCAAGTCTGGACGTAGAGCTATGAACCCATTACGAACTTGAGATTGCGTGTATCAGAGTAGAAATGAACCGCCATCAGCCAAAACATCATGACCACCTACCTAACAGCCGATCGGTCTAACTTTGGCACGGATAAAAGCGGCTACATGCCGTGGCGTGGAACCAATGAGGCCTTGGTAGCTCGCTGGATGGAGCTGACGCCACATCTGTACAAGTCCCCAATTTCCGTGAATTCCGGGGAGGGGGCGATGAGCTGTGATGCGACGTTCAATCACTTCCCAGCTGCGTTCGATCGGGTTCAGATCTGGTGAGTTGGGGGACCAGCACATCATTTGGAACTTGCCACTGTGTTCCTCGAACCACTCCATCACACTTTAGTCTTGTGACAAGACGCACTATCTTGTTGAAAAATGCCACTACATGGTCGTCATGAAGGGGTGTATGTGGTCTCCAACCAGTATCGATACTCCTTAGCCGTCATGGTGCTTGCACGAGCTCCACTGGACCCGTGGATACCCACGTGAATGTTCCCCAGAGCACAAAGGAGCCACCGCCAGCTTGTCTCCGTCCAGCAGTACACGTATCAGAGAGCCTGTTCCCCTGGAAGACGACGTATTCGTCCAGTGCCGATGGTCACGTGCCTATTTCAGTCGTAGTTGACGAAGTCGTTGTGTTAACATTGGCACGTACATGGGTCGTTGGCTGCGGAGGTCCATCTTTACGAGTGTTCGGTGCACTGTGTGTACAGATACACTTGTACTCTACCCAGAATAAAGTCTGATGTTAGTTCTGCCACAGTTCGCCGCCTGTCCTGTTTTCTCAGTGTTTCCAGCCTACGATGTCCGACTGTTGTAATGACGGGTGGCGGCAAAACCCCACGACGTCTGAACATGGTTTCACCTTTTTTTTGTTTCGCCACGTGCTGAAGACACTCACCACAGCACTCCTCGATCCCCCAACAAGTTGTGCAATTTCCGAAATGCTCGTGCCGAGACTCCGGACCACCACAATCTGCCCTTGCTCAGACTGAGATAGATCGCGCAGCTCCCCGATACTACACACGGACAGCACTGTGTGTGTGTGTGAAATACACTCCTGGAAATGGAAAAAAGAACACATTGACACCGGTGTGTCAGACCCACCATACTTGCTCCGGACACTGCGAGAGGGCTGTACAAGCAATGATCACACGCACGGCACAGCGGACACACCAGGAACCGCGGTGTTGGCCGTCGAATGACGCTAGCTGCGCAGCATTTGTGCACCGCCGCCGTCAGTGTCAGCCAGTTTGCCGTGGCATACGGAGCTCCATCGCAGTCTTTAACACTGGTAGCATGCCGCGACAGCGTGGACGTGAACCGTATGTGCAGTTGACGGACTTTGAGCGAGGGCGTATAGTGGGCATGCGGGAGGCCGGGTGGACGTACCGCCGAATTGCTCAACACGTGGGGCGTGAGGTCTCCACAGTACATCGATGTTGTCGCCAGTGGTCGGCGGAAGGTGCACGTGCCCGTCGACCTGGGACCGGACCGCAGCGACGCACGGATGCACGCCAAGACCCTAGGATCCTACGCAGTGCCGTAGGGGACCGCACCGCCACTTCCCAGCAAATTAGGGACACTGTTGCTCCTGGGGTATCGGCGAGGACCATTCGCAACCGTCTCCATGAAGCTGGGCTACGGTCCCGCACACCGTTAGGCCGTCTTCCGCTCACGCCCCAACATCGTGCAGCCCGCCTCCAGTGGTGTCGCGACAGGGGTGAATGGAGGGACGAATGGAGACGTGTCGTCTTCAGCGATGGGAGTCGCTTCTGCCTTGGTGCCAATGATGGTCGTATGCGTGTTTGGCGCCGTGCAGGTGAGCGCCACAATCAGGACTGCATACGACCGAGGCACACAGGGCCAACACCCGGCATCATGGTGTGGGGAGCGATCTCCTACACTGGCCGTACACCACTGGTGATCGTCGAGGGGACACTGAATAGTGCACGGTACATCCAAACCGTCATCGAACCCATCGTTCTACCATTTCTAGACCGGCAAGGGAACTTGCTGTTCCAACAGGACAATGCACGCCCGCATGTATCCCGTGCCACTCAACGTGCTCTAGAAGGTGTAAGTCAACTACCCTGGCCAGCAAGATCTCCGGATCTGTCCCCCATTGAGCATGTTTGGGACTGGATGAAGCGTCGTCTCACGCTGTCTGCACGTCCAGCACGAACGCTGGTCCAACTGAGGCGCCAGGTGGAAATGGCATGGCAAGCCGTTCCACAGGACTACATCCAGCATCTCTACGATCGTCTCCATGGGAGAATAGCAGCCTGCATGGCTGCGAAAGGTGGATATACACTGTACTAGTGCCGACATTGTGCATGCTCTGTTGCCTGTGTCTATGTGCCTGTGGTTCTGTCAGTGTGATCATGTGATGTATCTGACCCCAGGAATGTGTCAATAAAGTTTCCCCTTCCTGGGACAATGAATTCACGGTGTTCTTATTTCAATTTGCAGGAGTGTATTATGGGCCTTAACTGCTAAGGTCATCAGTCCCTAAGCTTACACACTACTTAACTTAAATTACCCTAAGGACAAACACACACACCCATGCCCAAGGGAGGACTCGAACCTCCTCCGGGACCAGCCGCACAGTCCATGACTGCAGCGCCTCAGACCGCTCAGCTAATCCCACGCGGTCGGACAGCACTCTCACTGATACTACGCACACAGTTCGTGTGTCTGACTAGCAGTCATTTCCTCACCAGGCGACGCTACTATTGCTTGGACGGGTTTATATCGATAGTAGGCTGGTAGTCATAATGTTCTGGTTGATCAGTGTATAGAGGGTGGTCCATTGATAGTGACCGGGTCAAATATCTCACGAAATAAACATCAAACGAAAAAACTACAAAGAACGAAACTCGTCTACCTTGAAGGGGGAAACCAGATGGCGCTATGGTTGGCCCGCTAGATGGCGCTGCCATAGGTCTAACGGATATCAACTGCGTTTTTTTTTAAATAGGAACCCCCATTTTTTATTACATATTCGTGTAGTACGTAAAGAAATATTAATGTTTTAGTTGGACCACTTTTTTTTGCTTTGTGGTAGATGGCGCTGTAATAGTCACAAATGTGTAAGTACGTGGTATCACGTAACATTCCGCCAGTGCGTACGGTATTTGCTTCGTGATACATTACCCGTGTTAAAATGGACCGTTTACCAATTACGGGAAAGGTCGATATTGTGTTGATGTATGGCTATTGTAATCAAAATGCCCAACGGACGTGTGCTATGTATGCTGCTCGGTATCATGGACGACATCATCCAAGTGTCCGGACCGTTCGCGGATAGTTACGTTATTTAAGGAAACAGGAAGTGTTTAGCCACATGAGAAAAGTTAATCAACCACGACCTGCAATAAATGATGATGCCCAAGTAGATGTTTTAACTGCTGTCGCGGCTAATCCGCACATCAGTAGCAGACAAATTGCGCGAGAATCTGGAATCTCAAAAATGTCGGTGTTGACAATGGTACATCAACATCGATTGATTGCACCTGTACCATATTTCTAAGCACCAGGAATTACATGGCGACGACTTTGAACGTCGTGTACAGTTCTGCCACTGGGCACAAGAGAAATTACGGGACGATGACAGACTTTTTGCACGCGTTCTATTTAGCGACGAAGCGTGATTCACCAACAGCGGTAACGTAAACCGGCATAATATGCACTATTGGGCAACGGAAAATGCACGATGGCTGCTACAAGCGGAACATCAGCGACCTTGGTGGGTTAATGTATGGTGCAGCATTACGGGAGGAAGGATAATTGGCCCCATTTTATCGATGGCAATCTAAATGGTGCAATTATGCTGATTTCCTACGTAATGTTCTACCGATGTTACTACAAGATGTTTCACTGCATGACAGAATGCCGATGTACTTCCAACAAGATGGATGTCCGGCACACAGCTCGCGTTCGGCTGAAGCCGTATTGAATAGCGTATTTCATGACAGGTGGATTGGTCGTCGAAGCACGATACCATGACCCGCACGTTCATCGGGTCTGACATCCCCGGATTACTTTCTGTGGGGAATGTTGAAGGATATTTCCTATCGTGATCCACCGACAACGCCTGACAACATGCGTCAGCGCACTGTCAATGCATATGCGAACATTACGGAAGGCGAACTAATCGCTGTTGAGAGGAATGTCGTTACACGTATTGCCAAATGCATTGAGGTTAGCGGACATCATGTTGAGCATTTATTGCATTAATGTGGTATTTAGAGGTAATCACGCTGTAACAGTATGCATTCTCAGAAATGATAAGTTCACAAAGGTGCATGTATCACATTGGAACAACCGAAATAAAATGTTCAAATGTACCTACGTTCTGTATTTTAATTTAAAAAACCTACCTGTTACTAACTGTTCGTCGAAAATTGTGAGCCATATGTTTGTGACTACTACAGCGCCATCTATCACAAAGCGAAAAAAGTGGTCCAACTGAAACATTACTATTTCTTTACGTACTACACGAATATGTAATAAAAAATGGGGGTTCCGATTTAAAAAAAACGCAGTTGATATCCGTTTGACCTATGGCAGCGCCATCTAGCGGGTCAACCACAGCGCCATCTGGTTTCCCCCTTCGAGCTAGAAAAGTTTCGTAACTTTTAGTTTTTTCGTTTGACGCTTATTTCGTGAGATATTTGGCCTGGTCACGATCAATGGACCACCCTGTATATTTGATATATATAGCTATCTAGTACTTCTCCTTTCGTCATACGAAAAATAAAATAATATAATCTTCCAAGAACCTTCAGTGGATACCGTCTGCAAACTGTGGTGCGAATAGTGTCAAAAGTGAAGTAATAATAAATTGAAACATCATGTCTGAAGCTGATTTTTTTTTTTTTTTTTTTTTTTTTTTTTTTTTGCATGAACAGTGATAAACCTTTTTCCTTTCAACATTTTGTGAGGCCTTTCATCGAGAAAAAGTTTCCTAAATGTTTGAAATGATGTGTAAAGTTCTTTGAAATTTGCGAAGTGCTCACATTCTCAAATTCTGGATGAATACAGTCCGGTATTTGCGGGCCGTCAGTTACGCTGCCCCAATACAAACACGCAGTTTTTAACAGAAATAATCACCTTACTGCGTTAAGCTTTTGAAATAATATTATACCTGTTAATGAGTAGGTTATGACTGCATTTTAAATTTTTAAATCCGGTCAATAAATATACGAAATACTGAAAACCAAATTTTTGTTGCTCCTGGAAGCCATTAGACAGGCAATCTGCAATCGTGGTGGATTCTAGGTTAGTTGCTTAGTAGTACAGATAAGGCAATATATTATTCTGGTTTTCCAGTCTTCTGGCACACTTTCATTTTCCAATCAGTTGTTTTTTAGTGCATGCATTTCATGTATTACGGATTGAGCGCCAAATTTTATAAGTTCTGACACTGACCTGTCTTCTTCAGGTCATGGCTCTTATTCAGTCTGTATATCCCCGCCTCCACCTCATCTATTGTTGGCGTTTCTGCCTTTTCCCCTTTCCTCTTCCTGTTCTCTACATTATCCTCCTTTTCCTGTGAATCTCTTAATCGCTGGTATGAATTGGCTCGGAGCATGTATTCAAAATACTGTACCCATCTCTGAAATATGTTTTTCGTCTCTAATTATCTCACCACTTCCAAAACGCCGCGCATAAAAACTAGAGTTCCCGGTGCCAGTACATCAGGATCTGTTAGTAGTAAAGAGGGAGGGTCAAGTGCTTTGGATACCTCATGGGCTAGGAACCATTTGTACACCCAACAGAATGACCGTCTTAGTGTCACTATCCGACAGTATAGAGTCGAAGTATGAATATTACACACTTCTTCTTTCGTAGACAAATTGAGCAAATCGGTTGGTTCTTTATACATTTGAAGTTATCTACGATGGCCTTGATGGGACTTATGGAGGCACCGTTAGTTCATGGGCGGTTCCTTGAAAAGCCCCACAGAAGGGGTGTTTTACTACATTTACGCCGTCACCAAACCCCAACCAAGGATACCAAGACAGCTGTGCCGGGAAATGGCAGAATTTTTTACGTTATATCCCTAAGATCACGATCCTGAATATCGTTTAAAATTTTCTTTATATATTTATCCATTTCCAAGACGCAGAGGTTGGAAGTTACCCGACCTCTACACGTAAAATCCGGTATGAAGTGAAATCTAAATAATAAATAACCACAGAATATTGCTCAAATTTTAGTGGTGTATTGTCTGTCTAAAACAATCATCACCACGTTTTCAAAAATCTTTACCCAATATCGAGAAACACCTCAAAAACTTTTTTTTAACCAAAATCCAGCCGCGGATTCCGAGACGGATATGCACAGCAAATAATTGTTAATTTTTACGATGTATTCCTAAGATCCCGATCTCTAAAAACCTTGAAATTTTTTTTCATTTCTTTGTGCGTTTCCGAGATACAGAGGATTAATGTTACTCTACTTGTACTTGAGGCGAAAACATAGATTACAAAGTGGCGTAGCACGGAAAAGTATGCTGTAAAGTGTCTCTGTTATCATCTAACTCTGAGCACTATGGGACTTAACATCTGAGGTCATCAGTCCTCTAGAACTTAGAACTACTTAAACCTAACTAACCTAAGGACATCACACACATCCATGCCCGAGGCAGGATTCGAACCTGCGACCGTAGCGGTCGCGCGGTTCCAGACTGAAGTGCCTAGAACCGCTCGGCCATTCTGGCCGGCTAGGAATCCAGGAACCCCATGTTTTAATACTGAAGGACATTTTTTTTTTTTTTTTTTTTTTTTTTTTTTTGCACGTAAGTCAGATCTAAGGGGTAAAATCAGTTTTGCGTTATTTCAATGTCACATAAGTAAACTATCTAAATTTTACTGACCAACACTTTTTTTTCATATGAGTTACTTGGCCTGCTGCAGTAGCCAAAAAAGGGAACCAGCGGAAAAAATGCTTCTATTGGAGCACAAAAAATGTGAATAGGTTCCTGTTTATTTAAAAGACTGTGACTGAAAAGTGGAGAACCAGCTGCCTCTTCTACCTTCCTCAGCACCTTCAAAAATTTTCCCATAAACTTTGGCATGCCAACATACTTGCGCTCTTTTCTTCTGAGAGAAAAAAAGACAGTGGCGGTGACAAAGAGACGGAAAAGTAATAAATACAGGACGGTAGTAGACAGTGGTTGTGTAATACAAAGAGCGAAGAAAACAATGACAGTGTAAGAGAAAGAGAGGGACACAGTGTCAGTGGAACATAGTTGGTAGTGTTGGGACAGTGCTAGGAAACGAGTGATGGAGACAGAGCTGTGGATGAGGGGGAATGAAGAGGAAGAGAAAGTAGAAGTGGGTGAGAGCTAGTGACAATGAGAGACAGAGTATATGCCAATGACGATGGGGAAGCGACGGATAATGACGGTGAGCAGAGACAGCAGCAGTAGGAAGAAAAGAATGAGATATTAGCAGCTAGAGAGAGCAAGAGGGAGACAGTGATAGTGCGTGAAGTAGTGGGACAGAACGAAGGGGTCTGTGGCTTGGCACAAGAGACAATGACAGAGACACACAAACAGATAATGGGTTGGGGTTGGGTTGGGTTGTTTGGGGGAAGAGACCAAACTGCGAGGTCATCGGTCTCATCGGATTAGGGTAGGATGGGGAAAGAAGACGGCCGTGCCCTGTCAAAGGAACCATCCCGACATTGGCCTGGAGCGATTTAGGGAAATCACGGAAAACCTAAATCAGGATGGGCGGACGCGGGATTGAACCGTCGTCCTCCCGAATGCGAATCCAGTGTAAACAGATAATGACAATGAGTTGGACTGAATAAGTGTGTGAGAAAGGGCAACTGGGAGTGGTTTGGTATGAGTGACACAACGATGGGCTAGGGGGTGTGAGTCAGTTACAGTGAGAGGAGCTTGTGGGAGTTTGTCGTGAGCTTCATATTAAAAAAAGCGCGAATATGTTCACATGCCAAAATTTTTGGGAAAATTTTTAAAGGTGCTGAGGAAGGTGGAATGAAGCGGCTGGTACCCCACTCAAGTCATAGTCTTTTCAATAAACAGGAAAATATTCGCATTTTTTTTTTCTCCTTCGATTGGAGCAGTTTTGCGCTGGTTTTTACACGCATTTTATGTTGCCCGAAAGTGTAGAGGAAGAAGTGGGCGGAGAAGGACGTGCTTACCGGTTTCAGCTGCGCTGCCAGGAAGGATGAACAGACTGTATGGCGAAGCCGGGAGGGCCGTGGCCTGTTGGCAGGCTATGAAACGCCACGTGCGATAAAACTGCCGACCACGGCGGCGCCCGTGGCCACTTACAGCGGCAGATAACTTCCTATTGATCGGCACGGCCTTCGTTCGACGCACGACGCAGGCCGCACGCCGTTTTCCTCTTCGCGCTCGGGAACACCTCCTCCCTCCCCCCCCCCCCCCCCCCCCTCCGCCATGGCCACTCAAAACCAGCCGCCAGCATCCCTCCACCCCCCGTCACCACGCAACATACATTTAACGGGAAATTGCCGCCGTAAATTAACCGCCCGCTGAAACAAATGAGCAAATTGCTTTTGCCAGAGCGGCCACAAAAACATACACGATTCGCCTTTCAAAGGCAGCGTAATCACTTACCAAAAAGAGAAAAAAGTACATTGTTTATCGACACTGTTCACGCTCATATTCTACATTTAATTCGTGTACAAAGGAATAAGCGTAGCAATAAACGGGATAAAATTAACAATATCCAAAAATAAACCAGATAAAATTCGAAATATTCGCAGAGGTGTTTAGAATAAAATAAGCAGTACACTTTTAAAAGATTCCGTAGCGGTTTCCCGTGGCATACCGGTACAGTGGAACAAGTACACTGCCTGGCACAAGAAGTAAAGCACCCAGAAGGGGAGGAGGACACGAAATTAAACTTGATGGGTTGAGAGGATATGTGATGCTATTTAATTGATTACAAAACTGACTCAAATTTACGAATAACATAGCAGTATGAACCCACATCAGTATGACACTGCACCCCCCTGTCCTCGATGCGTGTACTGATCTGGTTGGGGAGGGTGTGCAAATGGTTTAAATGGCTCTAAGCACTATGGGACTTAACATCCGAGGTCATCAGTCCCCTAGACTCAGAACTACTTAAACCTAAATAACCTAAGGACATCACACACATCCATGCCCGAGGCAGGATTGGAACCAGCGACCGTAGCAGCAGCGCGGTTCTGGACTGAAGCGCCTAAAACCGCTCTGCCACAGTGGTCGGCGGGAAGGGTGTCAAAGGGCCGTTGTTCCTCATTGAGTCAACCTGTTACACAGCTGTTTTAACTGGTTCTTTATATCCTGGTTACTGGCCCTGAGGCGCAGTTTACGTTCATTGAGGCACGTGCCAAGTGTGGACGAACATTGTCCTGTTGAAAACTGGCCCCACGATACTGCCCGATGAGAAGAAACACATACCGTTGTGCCATCACAGTTCCCTCAACCATTAATATTCGTTCCTGAAATCATAAACGGCGGCTACCTGCACCACGACATCAGGAGTAACGCCGCCGTGTCTGTCTAAAACATTATAAGAAAGGGATATCCTCCGAGGTCGCCGCCATATTTGTCGGTGATGGTCATCCGGGATAGTACAGAAGCGCAGTTCATCGCTGAACACAATCCGGCGCCATTCGTTATCAGTCCATGCTTCCCAGTCGTGGCACCACTCCAGACGTGGCCGTTTGCATTGTTGTGCTAACGGTACCCTACGCATGGGTTGTTAATTCCCTATTCAGGCTGCAGATTGTTGCAGGTAGTCCATTACTTATTCTCGGATGGCAGGCGCTGATGTGAAGGAGTTATGATGTGCTTGGTGGAAAATACGGTGATCCTCCGTTGTGCTGGTCAGAGGTGGTCAACCTCAACCTTTGACGACGAGTATGCTGGGCCTCACGTTCCCATTTAGCCCAACATCGGGCCACTCTCACATTCGAATGGCCCAAAAGTCTGGGTATTGCACGACTCGACCAGATGGCCAAATGGAGACCCACAATGAGGCTGCTACTTTGTTAGGTGCCGATCAGATTGTCTTACACGAGTACACGGCGTCTTGTGTTCATCACAGTGCGCTCACGGATGACTCTGTTCATGCATTTATACAGCGTACCGGGGAGTACGATTCTTCAACTCTGTACCAGAGTTCATCAATCGTAGTGGCTGAAACAACTTTCTCGGTAACCCAAAACTAGATGTTTTCCATGAATAAGACATCTGTAGAACGTACTGACAGGGCAACAAGAAGGTCACGATGGTAGGGCAACATGTCGTGTTGTGTTACTTTACTGACAGATACTATCACCTAAGATAGAGCACAGCCATAGACCTCAGCACGTCAGCAATGCAATGGCTGTTGTCTAAATTACCAGCTATTCGAATTCAGAGGTGGTCGCGTAGTGCACTCACAGCACCAAATACTATCATGTCATGTCAGGGGATGGACCCATGGGATAACGACGAATGCAATCTGGCAACGTTCGTTCTCTTCGGAGGCTCCAACAAGGGATACGTCCATCGTGAAGATCGCACACCCGGAACTCTTCTGAAAAGACAACGTAGTGTCACTCGCGAGTCCAGTGTTTTGGTTGGATGCTCCAGTGTCGGCGCCCCTCTCTCTGCTGCCCCGTCAAAGGTCGCATCAGTAATAGTCATAGTTCAGACAAAGGTTCTCCAGACGTTGTCACGCTGACTGTTTGAGTACTTATCTTACTGTAAACAAGATCGTTTCGTAACTCAGAGTACATGACGTGGCTATACAATACCGGAGGTGCGAGCGAACAATATGTCTGTCATCTTGGGAGCTATTCGCGCGAGGCCGTTGAAACACTGCACAGTATTGAGTACGGCCCTCCTGAACCGATCGATTCAATATTTGCATGACAGTCGCGGGATCCTGACGAATGCGAGCAGCAATACCGAAGAACGGTAGGCTACGATCCTGTTGCTATGAAATTCCGAGACGTGCTGGTTGACGTTTCTTCTTCTTACACAAGGCATAACACGATCTTCGCACAGAAAAACAATATTGAAATGCGATTTCTGAATGAGTAACCCGTTGCTTAACCTCTCCTCTCTCAGGGTTTAACAAAAAGGTATGGCCAAACTTTCAGGAGAACATTCCTCACAGGTAGAGCAATAAAATGTGTTGTATGGACATAGATCCGGAAATGCACCATTTCCATGTCAGAGTTCATTTTCTACTTCTATTCATAATCACATTAATCATGCAAAGCCGGCCGGAGTGGCCGTGCGGTTCTAGGCGCTACAGTCTGGAACCGAGCGACCGTTACGGTCGCAGGTTCGAATCCTGCCTCGAGCATAGATGCGTGTGATGTCCTTAGGTTAGTTAGGTTTAATTAGTTCTAAGTTCTAGGCGACTGATGACCTCAGAAGTTAAGTCGCATAGTGCTCAGAGCCATTTGAACCATTTTTAATCATGCAAACACACAGAAACAGGACGCACGAGCATTATATGAAACTTTTTTTACGTGAAATGTTCCGCACTCAACGTTCGACGCCCAGAGAAATGAAGGAGGGAACCAAGGGATGAAGGAGTAAGAGTTTAAAGTCCCATGGACAGCGGGAGCGTTAGAGGTGGAGAACAAGTTCGGTTTAGGAAAGGATGGGGAATGAAATCGGCCCTGCTCTTTTCAAAGCAAGCATCCCAGCTTTTACCTGGCGCTATTTGAGGAAAATGCGGAAATCCTAAATCTGGATTGTTTCCAAACTCTGCGGACCTAAACCCACTAGATTTGTATTAGTGGGGCATTTGAAAGCTCTTGTGTAGGGAAGCCCGCATTGTGGAATGCTGTGACACAATTTGCATATCTCCTGAGACAAATGGTTCAAATGGCTCTGAGCACTATAGGACTTAACTTCTGAGGTCATCAGTCTCCTAGAACTTAGAACTACTTAAACCTAACTAAGCTAAGGACATCACACACATCCATTCTCGAGGCAGGATTCAAACCTGCGACCGTAGCGGTCGCGCAGCTCCAGACTGTAGAGCCTAGCCGCTCGGCCACTCCGGCCGGCCTCCTGATACACATCAACGCATTAGAGATTCAACCCGACGGCGGGTCGATGCCTGAATCCTTTCTAACGGAGGGCATTTTGAACATTTCGTTTAAGAAAATGTTTCGTGCTGTGCTGATACGTTCTTTTCGAGTGTCTTTCCCGTGGTTAATACGCTGAAAAGTCGTAGCAACTAAGCTCTAATATGAAACTACAACGTCTCCGGACTAATGTCCTTGTAAAATATTTCTTCCACTACGTTTCAGGAATGCTTACTGAAGGTTTGGCCATAGCTTCATATTACACCTCATATACAAACTATAGACTGCATTACCCCTGCCTTCTTTGTGGTACTGTGCTGAAATACCAACAATTTGCATATCCGGTCACGTCGTACACTTGATGCCCGTGTGATATTTATTGCACGCCGTGTTCATGGCGTCTGAGTTTTAATGCCCAGCAGCGTAGATCCATAAACGCGAGCAAATACGTACGATAAGAATTCTTCATGTTGTTGGAAGTGAGGTGAGCAGTCCTGTGTCGTGTGCGAACATGGGGTTGTCCTCGTCGACGTAGAGTAACTGCAGGTATTAGGCCGCACCAGGCTGAGGCATGGGTCACGTCAGGCAGCACACTGTGAGGACGCTGTTCATCGATTAGCCCGCCCGCAGCCACCCACCCCCTGCATTCTTTCTATAGATAAAGCTCTGCCGTCCCCAAGCTCTCATATTCAAGAACTTCCCGTGGATGTAGCTTCCTTCTCGCTTTATGACACACACTGACTTTCATCTCTCCCTTGCCCTGCACTTCCTTTTTTTTCTATTAAGCTAGGTTCATGGTGTGGGTTCCTGTAGACATGTCCTAGTTCATGAATCACAGGCAACGTATGAATGGCCAAGTAAGTGGTCCCGACAGTCGGGATACCAGTTACTTTGGAAGAAGGCTGGGCATCTGGGACATATTCTGAGTCGTGGTCACCTTTGTGCTCATACGCCAAAGACTACCAAATCCACCTGTTAGTCCCTCAACCGATCGGGGTAAAACCCAATGGGACTCGGGGCAAGTAAGACTAGCAATCTGCTTCCCTGGCACTTTAAATATGATGCTGGCAACAATCAGAGCAAAATGCCTCGGACCTTTGGAGGTGACGGAGTCCCACCTCTAACTGACAAACCAGGGACTCCTAAGATACGACTGTGTGTCTGAGCAGGACTTTGAGATTTTTAATCTATTGAGGTAAAAAGAATCTACCCTAATGATAAAAATAATTTATAAGGGATTATTCTGCAACAAGGTCCTAGTAATACTAGGTCCCTTGTTGCTGCAGAAAACAGGATTACATAATGTCTATTTTAAGAACTGACAGCTAAAGCTGTACAGGAAGTCCTTATCAGCGAGATTGCGCAACCGGAAGTGAGTTTTCCAGCAACAAACAGACAAGTAAAATAATAGACGGAGAAAAATTGTAAGTCCAACAATAGCCAAAGATAATACAACAATGAAAAGCTTAGCCAAAATTCCTGTTGTCTCTGCTATACTCCATGTCTTCCAAGTTAAAATATTTCCATCTGGAAACGCTTCAAGGCCACCATAGTCTGCATGGTTTCCCCATACAACAGCAAGAGTAAGCCATGTACTACCTCCGAAAACTGCTTGTACATCACATGTAAAGTTCAAATGGAGTCCACGAAAGACATTTACAATTTTTCTCCGTCTATTATTTTACTTGTCTGTTTGTTGCTGGAAAACTCACTTCCGGTTGCGCAATCTCCCTGATAAGGACTTCCTGTACAGCTTTAGCTGTCAGTTCTTAAAATAGACATTATCTAATCCTGTTTTCTGCAGCAACAAGGGACCTAGTATTCCTAGGACCTTGTTGCAGAATAATCCCTTATAAATTATTTTTATCATTAGGGTAGATTCTTTTTACCTCAATAGATTAAAAATCTCAAAGTCCTGCTCAGACACACAGCCGTAGGCCATCCTAGAAAATGGCCTCACGGTAAGTGAGGTCTCCTTATGAGGGTGAATAAAACAGGCATATAGATACTTTAGTATGGGCGGTGGTTGTCCTGTATTGGGGCTGGTGGGCGGGTATTTTCATTGTTGTATTAACGTGCCACAGCAATGCCTCGGCGACGTGCATGGCGTCGTCGCTGGCGGCGCAGCTTTCCTGTGTATCGCAGTTTGAAAGCTATTGACATTGATTTGGCTGGACAGTTTAACAAACAACAGTTGATTGGAGGTCCAAATGTCTTTCGTGGACTCCATTTGAACTTTACGTGTGATGTACAAGCAGTTTTCGGAGGTAGTACATGGCTTACTCTTGCTGTTGTATGGGGAAACCATGCAGACTATGGTGGCCTTGAAGCGTTTCCAGATGGTAATGATATGGAGAGCTATTAATATCAATGGGGGCTATTCTGGGAAGAAGGTAGAGCTGGCAGAGACTGCAAGTAAGATGGTGCTGGATGTTTTAGCTGTTAGTGACATTCGGGCGCCGGCCGCGGTGGTCTCGCGGTTCTAGGCGCGCAGTCCGGAACCGCGCGACTGCTACGGTCGCAGGTTCGAATCCTGCCTCGGGCATGGATGTGTGTGATGTCCTTAGGTTAGTTGGGTTTAAGTAGTTCTAAGTTCTAGGGGACTGATGACCACAGCTGTTAAGTCCCATAGTGCTCAGAGCCATTTGAACCATTCTTGACATTCTGGTAAGGGGTGAGAAAGAAGAGGAAGTGGGAGAATACAAGGTCTACCTGTCAGGAGTCAAAGCAGGAATAGCAAATTGGGGTGTAGGGCTTTACATCAGGAAAGAAATGGAACCCAGCGTAGTTGTAATAAGGTATGTAAACGAACGACTGATGTGGATAGATTTGACAGTGTCTAGCAAGAAAATTAGGATTGTGTCAGTATATTCGCATTGTGAAGGGACAGATCAAGATAAGATGGATAGTTTTTATGAGGCACTCAGTGATGTAGTTGTTAGAGTAAAGGACAAGGACAGTGTTCTGCTCATGGGTGATTTTAATGCCAGGATTGGAAATCGAACAGAAGGGTATGAAAAGGTTATGGGTAAATTTGGAGAGGATGTGGAGGCCAACAGGAACGGGAAACAACTCTTGGATTTCTGTGCCAGTATGGGCTTAGTAATCACAAACTCCTTTTTTAAACATCAGAACATTCACCGGTATACTTGGGAAGGCAGGGGAACCAGATCTGTCATTGACTATATAATAACAGATCAGGAATTCACGAAGGCTGTGAGGGACACACGTGTATTCAGGGGATTCTTTGATGACACTGATCATTATTTAATCTGCAGTGAAATTGGGATTGTGAGGCAGAAAGTGCAGGAGGTCAGGTCCATATGTAGGAGGATAAGAGTGGAGAAACTTCAGGATAAGGAAATCAGGCACAAGTACATAACAGCGATCTCAGAAAGGTACCTTTTAGTTGAATGTAGTCAATTACAGTCATTGGAAAAGGAATGGACAAGGTACAGGGACACAGTACTAGAAGTGGCTAAAGAATGTCTTGGAACAGCAGTGTGTAAAAGTAGGATGAAGCAAACAGCTTGGTGGAATGACACAGTCAAGGCAGCCTGTAAAAGGAAAAAGAAGGCGTATCAGAAATGGCTACATACTAGAACTCAGGTAGACAGAGAAAGTTATGTTGAAGAAACAAACAAAGCCAAACAGATAATTGCAGCATCCAAGAAGAAATCTTGGGAAGACTTTGGAAACAGGTTGGAGACTATGGGTCAAGCTGCTGGAAAACCATTCTGGAGTGTAATTAGCAGTGTTCGAAAGGGAGGTAAGAAGGAAATGACAAGTATTTTGGACAGGTCAGGAAAACTGCTGGTGAATCCTGTGGATGCCTTGGGCAGATGGAGGGAATATTTTGAAGGGTTGCTCAATGTAGGTGAAAATACGATCAGTAATGATTCAGATTTCAGGTAGAATGGGATAGGAATGATGATGGAAATAGGATCACATTTAAGGAAGTGGAGAAAATGGTCAATAGATTGCAGTGCAATAAAGCAGCTGGGGTGGATGAAATTAAGTCGGAACTCATCAAATACAGTGGAATGTCAGGTCTTAAATGGCTACACAGGATAATTGAAATGGCCTGGGAATCGGGACAGGTTCCATCAGACTGGACAAAAGCAGTAATCAAACCAATCTTTAAACATGGAAACAGAAAAGATTGTAACAACTACAGACGTATCTCTTTAATCAGCGTTGTGGGTAAAATCTTCTCAGGTATTGTTGAAAAGAAAGTGCGAGTATTTGTTGAGGACCAATTGGATGAAAATCTGTGTGGGTTTAGGCCTCTTAGAAGTTGTCAGGACCAGATCTTTAGCTTACGGCAAATAATGGAGAAGTGTTATGAGTGGAACAGGGAATTGTATATATGCTTTATAGATCTAGAAAAGGCATATGACCGGGTTCCTAGGAGGAAGTTATTGTCTGTTTTACGAGATTATAGAATAGGAGGCAAACTTTTGCAAGCAATTAAAGGCCTTTACATGGATAGTCAGGCAGCAGTTAGAGTTGATGGTAAATTGAGTTTATGGTTCAGAGTAGTTTCGGGAGTAAGACAAGGCTGCAACATTTCACCATTGTTGTTCATATTATTTGTGGATCATATGTTGAAAACAATAGACTGGCTAGGTGAGATTAAGATATGTGAACACAAAATAAGCAGTCTTGCATATGCGGATGACTTAGTTGTGATGGCAGATTCGATTGAAAGTTTGCAAAGTAATATTTTAGAGCTAGATCAGAAATGTAAGAACTATGGTATGAAGATTAGCATCTCCAAGACGAAAGTAATGTCAGTGGGAAAGAAATATAAACGGATTGAGTGCCAAATAGGAGGAACAAAGTTAGAACAGGTGGATGGTTTCAAGTACTTAGGATGCATATTCTCACAGGATGGTAACATAGTGAAAGAACTGGAAGTGAGGTGTAGCAAAGCTAATGCAGTGAGCGCTCAGCTACGATCTACTCTCTTCTGCAAGAAGGAAGTCAGTACCAAGACTAAGTAATCTGTGCACCGTTCAATCTTTCGACCAACTTTGTTGCATGGGAGCGAAAGCTGGGTGGATTCAGGTTACCTTATCAACAAGATTGAGGTTACGGATATGAAAGTAGCTAGGATGATTGCAGGTACTAGTAGATGGGAACAATGGCAGGAGGGTGTCCACAATGAGGAAATCAAAGGAAAACTGGGAATGAACTCTATAGATGTAGTAGTCAGGGCGAACAGGCTTGGATGGTGGGGTCATGTTACATGCATGGGAGAAGCAAGGTTACCCGAGAGACTCATGGGTTCAGCAGTAGAGGGTAGGAGGAGTCGGGGCAGACCAAGGAGAAGGTACCTGGATTCGGTTAAGAATGATTTTGAAGTAATAGGTTTAACATCAGAAGAGGCACCAATGTTAGCACTGAATAGGGGATCATGGAGGAATTCTATAAGGGGGCTATGCTCCAGACTGAACGCTGAAAGGCATAATCAGTCTTAAATGATGATGATGATGATTAAGCTATACAAGATGACAGGAATACCGCTGACTGTGACCCATTGCTAGATCTCAAGTACCTGCGTGCCTTCGCGCTTGACAAGCCACAGAACGATACACAGGGGCTGGACAAAAATATGGAAACACTGAATAATGCGTGCTTGAACATACACTACTGGCCATTAAAACAGCTACATCACGAAGATGACGTGCTACGGACGCGAAATTTAACCGACAGGAAGAAGATGCTGTGATATGCAAATGCACTCTCATTCTGGAAACATCCCCCAGGCTGTGGCTAAGCCATGTCTCCGCAGTATCCTTTCTTTCAGGAGTGCTAGTTCTGCAAGGTTCGCAGGAGAGCTTCTGTAAAGTTTGGGAGGTAGGAGACGAGATACTGGCAGAAGTAAAGCTGTGAGGACCGGGCGTGAGTCGTGCTTCGGTAGCTCAGATGGTAGAGCACTTGCCCGCGATAGGCAAAGGTCCCGAGTTCGAGTCTCGATCGGGCACACAGTTTTAATCTGCCAGGAAGTTTCATATCAGCGCGCACTCCGCTGCAGAGTGAAAATCTCATTCTGGAAACATCCCCCAGGCTGTGGATAAGCCATGTCTCCGCAGTATCCTTTCTTTCAGGAGTGCTAGTTCTGCAAGGTTGGCAAGAGAGCTTCTGTAAAGTTTGGAAGGTAGGAGACGAGATACTGGCAGAAGTAAAGCTGTGAGGACCGGGTGTGGGTCGTGCTTCGGTAGCTCAGATGGTAGAGCACTTGCCCGCGATAGGCAAAGGTCCCGAGTTCGAGTCTCGGTCGGGCACACAGTTTTAATCTGCCAGGAAGTTTCATATCAGCGCGCACTCCGCTGCAGAGTGAAAATCTCATTCTGGAAACATCCCCCAGGCTGTGGATAAGCCATGTCTCCGCAGTATCCTTTCTTTCAGGAGTGCTAGTTCTGCAAGGTTGGCAAGAGAGCTTCTGTAAACTTTGGAAGGTAGGAGACGAGATACTGGCAGAAGTAAAGCTGTGAGGACCGGGTGTGGGTCGTGCTTCGATAGCTCAGATGGAAGAGCACTTGCCCGCGATAGGCAAAGGTCCCGAGTTCGAGTCTCGGTCGGGCACACAGTTTTAATCTGCCAGGAAGTTTCATATCAGCGCACACTCCGCTGCAGAGTGAAAATCTCATTCTGGAAACATCCCCCAGGCTGTGGATAAGCCGTGTCTCCGCAGTATCCTTTCTTTCAGGAGTGCTAGTTCTGCAAGGTTGGCAGGAGAGCTTCTGTAAAGTTTGGAAGGTAGGAGACGAGATACTGGCATAAGTAAAGCTGTGAGGACCGGGCGTGAGTCGTGCTTCGGTAGCTCAGATGATAGAGCACTTGCCCGCTGTGGTGTCACCGCCAGACACCACACTTGCTAGGTGGTAGCTTTTAAATCGGCCGCGGTCCGTTAGTATACGTCGGACCCGCGTGTCGCCACTGTCAGTAATTGCAGACCGAGCGCCGCCACACGGCAGGTCTAGAGAGACTTACTAGCACTCGCCCCAGTTGTACAGCCGACGTTGCTAAGAAAGGTTCACTGAGAATTACGCTCTCAATTGCCGAGACGATAGTTAGCATAGCCTTCAGCTAGTCGATTGCTACGACCTAGCAAGGCGCCATTTATCCTTTGCAATGTATCTAATGAAGCGTACCTCACGCCAGCCTCCGTGAGTTTAAGCGCGTGCCTTTCGGTTACCCGTCACTGTGGATTGGCTGTCTTGCCAGTCCACAACGTTTTTGGCGTCGACTATTAAAACGGTCTTCTTCTTTATACTTACTTGATTTACTTGTGTCATGGCTTCGCCACAATCTCCAGATGTACTGTCCGAATTTTATCGCTTGCAGAATCAGCAGACGCAGGCCTTATTGGATGCCCTTGGACAGCTCGTCCAGGGTCAACGTGCAATGCAAAACGATGCGGCAGCCGCCGCTCCACCGCTACCGCAGCCACAACATGCTGTTGCACCACCGTTTCGGCCGTTCGATGCGGCGATGGAAAGCTGGACGGAGTGGTCACGCCAGTTTGGATTCCATCTCGCCGCCTACAGAATTCATGGTAATGAGCGGCAGCCTCACTTATTGTCATGTGTCGGCGTCCAGACGTACCGTGTGATAGTGAAATTATTTCCCCGACGCGACGTAGCAACTCTGACCTACGACGAAATTTTGTCGGCATTAGATGCATATTTCAAAGAAACAGTCAATGTCGTTGCAAAAAGGTTTACGTTCTTTCGTGCAAAACGTACGGCCGGTCAGAGTAATAGGGAGTGGGTTGCAACATTGCAAGGCCTTACTAGGGATTGTGCTTTTGAGTGTGAATGTGAACTCCCTTATTCAGATTCTATGGTACGTGATGCAATTGCACAGAACGTTTCTGATGTTCGTATACGGGAGCAAATTTTTAAACTAGTCAATCCCTCTCTTCAACAAGTGATAGACATATTGGATAGACAAGACACATTTGACTTTGCTCAGGAATCGTTTGAACCTTCGCCAGCTGTGTGTCACGTTAACCGGCCCACCGGGCGAGATGCACGGAACAGTAAACAACCCTCGCGCTCGTCCGTGCAGCTGCCGCCAAGCTCTCAACCACGTGTCCCGCGCCAGCATGCAAATGCAGTACTAAAATCATGCCCGCTGTGTGCTACTAGACATTCGCCTGAGAATTGCCCGTCACGCCACGCTATTTGCTTCTTCTGTAATAAAAAAGGACATGTTCAGAGTGTTTGCCAGAAAAAGCTCCGAACGGACACTCACAACCATTCCAGGCCCTTTGCTTCGCGCCGGAATCGAACCAAGAATACTCAGGCTCGTGTACCTTCGCCCATGGAAATTCATGTAGTTAATTCCACTCCGCCCAGTGCTAATCTCTCTAACAGTGACTGTGTTCGTCCCACAAAAAGTGTGCGTCGACGTCGCCGGAAGTCACGTCAATTAGCAAGTGATTCTGTACCAGTGTCTGTTCAAATTGGATGAGACAGTCGCTCTTGTCGTCAGCAGGACAATAAACTTTTTGTCGACTTGGACATTCTTGGCCACGTGATACCATTCCAGCTCGATACCGGAGCTGCAGTTTCATTGATCAATAAAGACACGTACAAACAACTGGGCACACCTCCGTTGCGTGCTGCAAATGTTAAGCTAACAAGTTATTCAGGACAGAATATCCCTGTGTTAGGACAGTGCAGCCTTCTTGCAACATACAAGGGACAAACTAAACGTGTGTCTTTTTACGTCCTTTGTTCTTCTTCTGCTGTGAACTTGTTTGGTTTACATTTATTTAAGTTGTTTAACTTGTCAATAGTCAATCAGGTCCTCTCAGTGAATCAGGCTGTGCCTTCAGCCAGTGTTTCTAGTCTATGTGAAGAATTTGCAGACATTTTTGCACCGGGCCTTGGTTGCGCTAAGAACTATGAAGCACATTTGGAACTGAAAGTAAACGCGCAACTGAAATTTTTCAGAGCGCGTAATGTTCCCCACGCATTGCGTGATGAGGTCATAAGAACATTAAATGATTTAGAATCACAAGGTGTAATTGAACATGTGCAGGCTTCTCTCTGGGCCTCACCCTTAGTAATTTTGCCAAAACCTTCCGGAAAATTGAGACTTTGTGTGGACTTCAAGGCCACAGTGAATCCACAACTAGTGATTGCCACTTTTCCTTTACCCCACCAGGAAGATCTTTTTGACAAACGGTGCCCGGGTAAATATTTTTCGAAGTTGGACCTAGCAGATGCGTACTTGCAAATACCTGTGGAATCTCAGCGCATCTTGGTGGTTAACACGCACCTTGGTTTGTACTGATTCAAAAGACTGCCATTCGGGTGTGCATCCGCCCCTGCATTGTTTCAGCAATATCTGCAAACTGTTTGTGTGTCGGTCCCTACTGCAGCAATCTATCTGGACGATATTGTGATCTCCGGAAAGACGGAATGCGAACGCGCCTTTTGCCAGTTGAAATCGGCGTTGCTTTCTAATACTTGCCTTACGCCATTCGATCCCCAGAAACCCCTTTTGTTGATGGTAGATGCATCGGATTTCGGGATCGGTGCTGTGCTTGCGCGCAAAGATGGTTCACATGATCGCCCTATTGCCTTTGCGTCCAAATTGCTCTCGTCTGCACAACGACATTACTCGCAGATCGAGAACGAAGCTTTGGCTCTCGTCTTTGGTGTTACTAAGTTCCATGATTTCTTGTATGGTCGTCACTTTACATCATCACAGACCACAAACCTTTGACATGGCTTTTTCATACGAACCAGCCTGTACCTCCACGTACAGCGCAGAAATTCATTCGCTGGTCTATTTTCCTCTCGCAGTACCGCTACGATATCTTGTATCGGTCTACCGCTGAGCACGGAAACGCCGATGCGTTGTCCCGTTTGCCTGTTGCTGAGGATAGAGCATTCGATTCCTCCGAACTTGCTTGCATGTTCATTGATGCGGAAACCGATGACGTGGTCGAATCGTTTCCGATTGATTTTCGTCGTGTGGCTACAGCCACAGCTGCTGACCCTGTCCTTGCCACCGTTTTGCGTTTTGTTGCTACGGAATGGCCCTTGTCAAAGTCACGGATCGAGGATCCGTTGGTTCGCCGATTTTTTGCTCACAAGGAGAGACTTTTTGTTCGACGTGGTGTTTTGCTGTTGCGTTCTGATAATGATCAGTCCCGGGTCGTGGTCCCACGTTCGTTACAGTCCTCTGTCTTAAAGCTTCTCCACCAAGGACATTGGGGTATAGTGCGCACGAAACAACTTGCTCGTCAGCACTGTACTTGGTTCGGAATCGATGCTGCAATTACGAATATGTGCTCTTCGTGCATGGCGTGTGCCGAACAACAATCCGCACCGCCGCGGAAATTCTCTGCGTGGCCGAAAGCCACTTCCCCTTGGCAACGCTTGCACATCGATTTTGCTGGTCCGTTCTGGAATGCTCGATGGTTGGTTCTGGTCGATTCATTCAGTAATTTTCCTTTTGTTGTCCAGATGTCTTCCACGACGTCTTCTGCTACCATCCAAGCGTTATCCGCTATCTTTTGTATAGAAGGTCTTCCACAGACTATTGTTTCAGACAATGGCCCACAATTCATGTCCGCAGAATTTCAGTCATTCTGCAAGGCCAATGGTATTCAACATCTGACATCCGCGCCGTTTTCGCCTCAGTCAAACGGTGCCGCTGAACGATTGGTCCGGACTTTCAAGTCACAGATGTTGAAGTTGAAAGAGTCGCATTCTCGGGAGGACGCGTTGTTGCTCTTTCTGTCATCGTATCGCTCTCAGCCCCGAGATGGTCGCTCGCCGGCTGAGTTGCTCCACGGTCGTCCTCATCGAACCTTGATGTCTTTGCTGCATCCGCCGCATCAGGTTCCTGTGCAGCGGCAGACTCCTGTTTTTGTTCCAGCCGACGTTGTATACTATCGCAACTATCGAAGTTCACGGCGTTGGCTCGCAGGGCGCATTCTTCGCTGCCTCGGCCGCACGATGTATTTGGTTTTGGGGGCCTCTGGTGAGGTGCGTCGGCATCTCAATCAGCTGCGCCCCTGTCGTCGCACGGGTTCTGCCGCTCCCCGTCTGCTTTCAGCGACGGTGCCGTCCGGTCAGCGCCCTGGGGACCCATCTACTGGCTCGCCTCATCCCCAGGTGTTACCGACGCTGCCTTCCATTTTGCCCCATGGCGACGCGCCGCCGCCGCCGCCGCCGCCGCCGCCGCCTATTCTCCCGCCGGCGCCGCCCGCAGTGGACGCGTCGCTGCAACCGCCTGGCGCCTCCCTGGGTCACGCGCCGCCGATCGCTTCCCGTGACCACATGTCCTCCGCCATGGACCTCTTGCCCGCTCCGGACCACTTGCCGTCTTCGCGCATCGGGTACCCCGACGCGATGGAGGTCGACACTTCGGACCCTCCTCTCTCTCTACGGGCGCATACACCGCATGTTGGCGTGCACCCTGGACTAGGTTTTCAGGCGTTTCCCAGCTCCCCTCTGACCGAATGGCCGGGTGCGGGTGGCACAGCCTCGCCTGTTGTTAGGCTCCCCACCTCATCGCCTACGCCAACATAGGGTCCTCCCCACGGCGGGCGGAAGCCTTATAACACGACCGTTCGCCGATTTGCGGGGGAGGAATGTGGTGTCACCGCCAGACACCACACTTGCTAGGTGGTAGCTTTTAAATCGGCCGCGGACCGTTAGTATACGTCGGACCCGCGTGTCAAAAAATGGGTCAAATGGCTCTGAGCACTATGGGACTCAACTGCTGAGGTTATTAGTCCCCTAGAACTTAGAACTAGTTAAACCTAACTAACCTAAGGACATCACAAACATCCATGCCCGAGGCAGGATTCGAACCTGCGACCGTCGCGGTCTTGCGGTTCCAGACTGCAGCGCCTTTAACCGCACGGCCACTTCGGCCGGCTAGGACCCGCGTGTCGCCACTGTCAGTATTTGCAGACCGAGCGCCGCCATACGGCAGGTCTAGAGAGACTTACTAGCACTCGCCCCAGTTGTACAGCCGACGTTGCTAGGAAAGGTTCACTGAGAATTACATTCTCAATTGCCAAGACGATAGTTAGCATAGCCTTCAGCTAAGTCAATTGCTACGACCTAGCAAGGCGCCATTTATCCATTGCTATGTATCTAATGAAGCATATCTCACGCCAGCCTGCGTTAGTTTAAGCGCGTGCCTTTCGGTTACCCGTCACTGTGGATTGGCTGTCTCGCCAGTCCACAACACCCGCGATAGCCAAAGGTCCCGAGTTCGAGTCTCGGTCGGGCACACAGTTTTAATCTGCCAGGAAGTTTCACATCAGCGCACACTCCGCTGCAGAGTGAAAATCTCATTCTGGAAACATCTCCCAGGCTGTGGATAAGCCATGTTTCCGCAGTATCCTTTCCTTCAGGAGTGCTAGTTCTGCAAGGTTCGCAGGAGAGCTTCTGTAAAGTTTGGAAGGTAGGAGACGAGATACTGGCAGAAGTAAAGCTGTGAGGACCGGGCGTGAGTCGTGCTTCGGTAGCTCAGACGGTAGAGCACTTGCCCGCGATAGGCAAAGGTCCCGAGTTCGAGTCTCGGTCGGGCACACAGTTTTAATCTGCCAGGAAGTTTCATATCAGCGCACACTCCGCTGCAGAGTGAAATTCTCATTCTGAAGCCATCACTTGCTTTAATCATAAATATATGTCTGAGTGATCCTAAATGTTACTATTTTTACATAATGAAAAGCACTATCTTCTCAATAATCTTCAAATCACAATCTACACCCTTAATTTTGATATATGAATTAATGAATTTACTCGTGGCACTTTTGTTTCCTACGCCTGTGGCATTTTCAGAACTCGTACTAATAATCAAATAAATTAATTTAATACGATTGAACCTTAAATTGCTGGTGCACCCATGCACCAAAACAATGAAATAAAAACAGTGAATAACTTAGGGAGTATGAGTGAGAACAGTGGCGTACTTAAGTTTACAAAATAATGACAAGTTTTATTAATCCTTTTGTTGACCGTGCGGTTCTAGGCGCTTCAGTGCGGAACCGCGCTGCTGCTACGGTCGCAGGTTCGAATCCTGCCTCGGGCATGGATGTGTGTGATGTCCTTAGGTTAGTTACGTTTAAGAAGTTCCAGGTCTAGGGGACTGATGACCTCAGATGTTAAGTCCCATAGTGCTTAGAGTCATTTGAACCATTTGGAATCCTTTTGTAGCTACAACGAGCTGATAAATCTTACACAAAAAGACAAACACAAATCAAAAAAGGGATAGTGTTTAACTGCCGAAGCATATATTGGGGTGGAAGCTATACAAATTTTCCCCTGAATTAATCCCTATTACAACGCTGTCTGACTCTGTTTACATGAATCCACTGTGAGGCCCAACTCTACTCAAATGATATCAACTACGCCCTAGTATACCGCAAACTATGGTTAACCTGAGAACAGGGAGCTGTGAATATTATTTAACAAACCTACACCGGTGCAGCAGTATTTTACGCTTTCACTTTAATTCCATGCGGCAGCAGAAAAAAGCGCTCTCTGGGCGAGGAGCGGTGTGCTGCGTCCATGAAAATTTGCAAACTATGCGGACTGGTGATCTGATTACCAGCTGCAGGAAACTTCCCTATCAGACCCCTGAAATCTCAGTAGATCCCAATGTGAAGTGCACCCGTTCGCTGGTGAGGCCAAACCAATTTGACTCACAGACACGACGGTACATGTTGGAATTGTCAAACGTCAGACAGCCGATTCAACACAAATACGTTCACCCTTGGGATACACAATATGTCCAAGATGGTATGCAGTTCCATTGTCAGTACAGTTGGAAACTGCCACTGGCTTTTAATCCACAACAAGATACAGACCACAAGTCTCACACACTAGGGTAAGACCTGAGTTCCACAACAGGGGAGGACCAGAAGGAAAAGAAGGCAAAGAAACGCAACCGCTTTCCACCAAGCCTCGGTATGAGAGCCGAACTAGCAAAAACGAAACCGCCCCCACATTTCACAAACCAATCGAACTATTCTGTACTCACTGAATCTCCCCTCTCGGCTGTTCTATTGGCCTGGTAGCCAAAGCAGACACACCAGGGTTTCCACGCTGTGGGAGCAAGCCTCCACTTCGCATATACTGAGAGGAGCAAATCAGCGACTCCAAATTTCTTTTGACTGAAAAAGGAAGATTTTAGACTTTGAAGGCGTCGTTCTCACGGAAAGCATGGCCATGTTTTGGCAAAAAAATATCTACCTAGCCAGGACTACAGTCCCTCATTTACAGAGAGATTTAATCTTTATCAGTGGACCACTTCCAATTTCTGAAAGAAGCTTCCCAGACAGTCATGCCCATGAAATATATGTTTCTGCCACTCGCTAAAAGAACCTGGCGACTTCCTAGCGTCATTAGGGGTTACAGTCTTGCCTCCATTAAACACATATGCGAGCCGCTCTGTCTGTATCTCCCCAGCAATGCACGGAGTTTTATGACCATCCCACAATTTACACAATAGCTCAGTTTACAGCTGTTTCTCTGAAATGGCTTCCTCCAGCCACTTTCCATCAACTGGCCACCTTCACGATGAACTGCCACCTGGTCCAAGTAAAATGTTTTGTGAACCAGCTCCCGCCTGTCTGACCCTAAGTGGAAGAAGGAAAGGGCTTCAGCCAGAAGTCCCTCTGGAGGAACGATCCGCTGAGCACTGCTTTCCAGAATCACTCCGACAGCCAAGTCGCTGCCGTAAGAATTTATGGCTCCCAATTCGTTTCTCTCCCTGTTCTGCATCACCTCCACTACGGCCCCTCAGGTACAAGCTTTCTACAGGTTACACATGCAGTTATAAGAATATTCTGCCCACAATTTCCCCATGTAAAAAGAGTCATAAGCCACATGTACCGAAAAGAACTTGGGACCACCGAGATCAAGACCTAAAAATGGCAAATGGCTCTGAGCACTATGGGACTTAACTTCTGAGGTCATCAGTCCCCTAGAACTTAGAACTACTTAAACCTAACTAACCTAAGGACATCACACACATCCATGCCCGAGGCAGGATTCGAACCTGCGACCGTAGCGGTCGCGCGGTTCCAGACTGTAGCGCCTAGAACCGCCGGCCACTCCGGCCGGCCTCACGACCTACAATGTGAACGTTAATATGACGGAAAATGTTATTAAAGTGAATGAGTGGCATGCCACCTCTCCAAGCTTAACAGTGGCCTTACACATGGATCAATGATAGCCCCTCTTTTTTCCTTATATAACAGACGTGCCTAGAACAACATCAAGGAAATTTAAATTTGCCGACTATTGGGTCTTGCTACAAACCACAAAGACCTGGGCGCTAATGAGCCTGTCTTAAGATCAACAAATTATTAACAAATACACTGTCCAGTTACGTAAATGTGACCACCTGTCAAAAGCCTGAATAACCTTTTGCAGCGCCAGACGTTTAGGAAGAGAGTCATCGAGGTTCTGTAAGGTACCAACAGGGATGTGAATCCATGCTGACTGCAATGCAGTGGCCAGCTTCGCCAGGTTTCTCGGTTGAGGATCCATGATGTATGCAGCCTGGCGGAGTTTGTCCCACAGATTCTCGATTGGGTTTAAGTCCGGGAAGTTTGGTGGTCAGGTGAGTACGATAAACTCATCCTGGTTCTCTTAGAGCCACAAGCTGTATGTCACATTGGATTGTCCTGCTGGTAGATGCCACCATGTCGAGGAAAAAGAAACTGCATGTAGGGGTGGACGTGGTCCCCAAGGATGTTGATCTGTTGTGTCTTTCAGAATGACGAGATCAACCAGGGAACGCCACAGAAACATTCCCCAGACCATAACACTCCCTCTTGGTTGCAGGGTATTTGCTCACAGATTTTCACGCCGTACACGCCAACGGCCATCTGTCCGACAGAGCATGTAACGTGATTCAGCTGAAAAGGCCACCTGTCACCACTCAGCGCAAATCCAGTTGCACTATTGGCGTGCAGATTCCAGCCGTCGTCGGCCAGCGCTGCCAAAACAGAGGTCACCAGCTTCCACTTTTACATCAAGGTTGCAAACAAGGAAACAAATGTATATTTTCAAGAGAAACAGCTGAGCCATAACAAATGTCAGCATTATCTAGGGGTCAATCTTGACAGGACGCTCAGCTTTAAAGAGCACTGGCTGAAATCTGCCGCTAAGATGAAGTCAAGAAACAGCATGATGCAGAAACTTTGTAGCACGATATGGGGATCATCAGCTACAGTACTAAGAACGTTTTCTCTGGGACTGGTGTAACCTATGACAGAATACAGCGCTGCAGCCTGGGAAAAAATGAAATGTGCTTATGGTATTTGAGGCTGGGATCCCCCTTCTGCGGAATTCGGCTGCCTGGTGCAAATATTTCTAGTTGACACCACTGCGGCGACTTGCGCGTCGATTATGATGAAATGATGGTAAGGGCAGCACACACAATCAGTCCCGAGCGAAGAAAATCCCCGGGCTGGCCGAAAATCGAACTTGGGCAGCGACATCGAGAGGCAGCAACGCTAACCGAAAGACCACGAGCTGCTGACGCAATCCGTGTCAACAGCCCATACACCTGACTCGTCGATACGCAGCTCAACCAGACTATGAGCAACATCACAGGAACAATCAGAAACACTCCAGTTTTCTGACTGCGTATTCTCAGCCATACAGTTCTCCCATTTTTGCGGCAAGAATCTGCTTTCAAGAATGAGTTTACAAAAATAGCTGGAGACCCTTACCTTCCTGTATAGGAGAACACTCCTGCACTCAATAACAACAGATTTCGGTCCCGTCATCCACCTCTACGAGTTGCAAAATTTTTTGCGGACAACGGAGCTACAACAACAAACCGATGGACAGAATATGGTGGAACGTTACGCGAGAACAGGTGAAGATGCCCTACATCTCAACCAGGCCATCAGGTTTTGAAGAGCATCGCAAGATCTGGGCTGCACAAAACACAGTTAGGACAAACAGCGGAAGAAGTGCTGACTGAGTGTACAAATGGGGATTAACAATATTACTCAGCTGTGATAGTGGTACAGGACGTCAAACAGATCAGAGTGTCATACATACGTGCCCAAAACGATCCTTTCCTGTCGATCCGGAGGAGCTGCTGTTGGCAACAAAGACATCAGTTATGTATATTCAGCAGTTAGATATATGTCTGTGATCTTTTGTGCTTTTTAAACACCGAATATGTAATTAACTAATAATTATGAATTTGTTCTCGTGTTTGTTAAATATATCTATATACTGTATATTGTTAAAGAAAAATG
This sequence comes from Schistocerca americana, assembly GCF_021461395.2. Taxonomy (NCBI): domain Eukaryota; kingdom Metazoa; phylum Arthropoda; class Insecta; order Orthoptera; family Acrididae; genus Schistocerca; species Schistocerca americana. The sequence goes on from NC_060130.1 coordinate 356,646,326, forward strand.
TTTTCATGTGTGATGTGGTGCTAGCCATTCGCTAAATAAATAAATCGCTAAAAAGCCCAACAAAAGTCGGACAGACCGGGCTTGTATGTATCTGGCCGGACACTACCTCAAAAAGCCGGGCAGGTCCGGCTAAAGCTGGACGCCTGACAACCCTAATCACAGAGGACCTCGTGGTAGGCGCCATGTTGGCACAAGTCTGACTATAAGGCGTCATGCACTTGTAAGAGCAGTGAGACTCTTAGAAAATCGAGTATGACGTTCACTATTCGCGAGACGTAAATGACGTGATTCACGCGATCAGGAGACAACCGCTATCCGCCTTCTGCACAACACAGGAAGATACTGCAGCCTACCGGCTAGGCAATACCGCACCTTGCTCCACTGTTGCTCATGATCGCTAGTTTTCTCTTTCCCGCTGATCTCAGCCTTGCAGTGGCTTCCTTGATATCGTTTTGTAACTTTTATTTTTAACTGATGCTATCACATGTGGTACCTGAAACTGAATATTAGTGCACTCTTCCCTCTCGACTTCAGTGCCTGATATTCGTTTACCTGTTCGTAGGGCGGCCGTGGTGGCCGAGCGGTTCTAGGCACTTCAGTCCGGAAGCGCGCGACTGCTGCGGTCGCAGGTTCGAATCCTGCCTCGGGCATGGATGTGTGTGATGTCCTTAGGTTAGTTAGGTTTAAGCAGTTCTAAGTTCTAGGGGACTGATGACCTCAGATGTTAAGTCCCATAGTGCTCAGAGCCATTTGAACTATTTGAACCTGTTTGTATCTAAGTCTTGAATGCAGAATACGTTTCACTTAATGAGTGAAATTTAGGCTTCTCCCATTGTTACGATGTCGTGTTCACTTACATCCCCATGATATGCTTTGAGTAATCGATGTTCAAATCGACTCCTAGATTCAGAGCAGCAAAGCCCCAGCTGTATAGACCGCAGCCTGCCTGTCAGGCGCGCGGCGTTGAGCCGCTACCGATGCGCCACATCGTAGAAACGCTCGTTATCGTATCCTGTCTGTCACAAAAAGTGCGGCGCCGACGCAGTGGCAACTGGCCTGCCTCACCGGCCGCCTTTGAGTTGTGACAGAACACAAATTCGCTGCAGACATGAGCGGGTGTGCGCACCTGTTGGCGCATTTGACCGCTGTCTGTACACAGCAGCTCTGTCTTAACGCGCTACACATGCAAGCTGCTAATGAGATTTCGGCCGCTTGCACAGTGTGACAGCTGACGCTGCGGTCACAATGGCTCCGATATCGGCAGATACCGCCGACGACCGACATGGGTCTTTTCAAATCAATACGCCACTACGTGCGCGGTCACACTATAGCCGATCTTATAGCCCGAACGTACAGACTTCGAACGACTGTCGGTGAAATTCAAATCAGCTGGTTTTCTTCGGTCAAATCGACCGACGTTCTCACACACGAAATATGGAGCGTGAGAAACTGGTAAATTCAGTCCAAGAAAGAGTGACTTAGTGGCATCCTGAGGATGAAAATATCAATAGTTCGAAATCTATGGACTGAAATCGCAGGTTTATTCGAAACTTCAAATAGGCAAAATCTTTGTCCGAAAGCACAGATACCATCTTCATATATATATATATATATATATATATATATATATATATATGGCTCACCGACCATTTGACCATCATGTTCTGTGCGGATGCACAAAAAGTGTCCGAACTATTACGGGAATTGGCAGTAAAGCCGCGAGTAATGAGTATAACGGGCAGGGGCACTATGAATATAGTGCGGGACAATACGTTGCGAGTGTGGGTCTCACGGGAGGCGTGCCAAGGTAAGTCCCTGCAGTCGCACTATCCTCTGTGTCCTCGGTAGCTCAGATTGATGCCGGCACGGTATCTCAGCGTTTTCGGTCAGAGGGTTAGTTACCCTCTGTAACCAAAAAAACTGAGTGAACGGATCAACGGAGAATCTAAATGGGTGTCATCTGACGTCCGCCCCGAACAAATTCAACGAACAATATAGAACAAAATGAGATCAAGAAAAAAAGATGGATAGCGCGTCTGCCATGTCAGCAGGAGATCCCGGATTCGAGTCCCGCTCGGGGCACACATTTTCAACTCTCCGCGTTGACTTATACCAACGCCTGTATGCAGTTAGCTATGGGTATTCATTTCATTGTAAAATCTTTATTGGAAATTTTAGGGATAGATTATAACCTCAAAAAATAAATGGCTCTGAGCACTATGGGACTTAACATCTTAGGTCATCAGTCCCCTAGAACTTAGAACTACTTAAACCTGACTAACCTAAGGACATCACACACTCCATGCCCGAGGCAGGATTCGAACCTGCGACCGCAGCGGTCGCGCGGTTCCAGACTGTAGCGCCTAGAACCGCTCGTCCACCCCGGCCGGCGTACAGTATGTATTTCCACATTTAAGTGCTTTAGGTTTTCAAAGTATCTTGCGCTACACTGTACGCTTGTATTTCACTCGTTTGCTAAATGACAGTCATTGAAGGTCAACTGAAGTACGTCTGCACAACTTTAAATAAACACAGAAACACAGTGTTATCAAGATCATCACGAATTATCTCGAGTATGAGACAGAACGTTTCTCCCGTCACCTCACATATTCGTAAATCTTGTCTGGTTATTCCAATAACTGAGGACAGAGTGTATAGTACTCGCCAAGTTCTTTCTGAGACAGGAAAAGCTCGTTCACAAGTATTAGGCGTCTCTTTAATAGCAGAAACCGCTATGCAACATTCGTATCCAAGCACAGAGCCGTCGTGGTATCCACCCCACCCTAAGAGGTTAAAATCTAACCTATTGCGTACATAGAATACATTCTAATCCAACCTAACCTAACCTCCTTGACCCTGCCAAAAACTCATGAAGGAGATCGGACGAACCATGACCAAACTATCGGGCGACTTCTGGTGACGGTGTCTGACGACCGTTGTCGGTGCCATTGTAAACACAGCCTAAGGCCAACCACTCGTGCCTTTGTTGCGTTCCTTGTTGCTGTATGTGCCGACCATCCGATGCGGCGTGATCCACTCCGTCAGGCGGCGTTCTGTCACGTCAAGTGTTTAGGCTAAGTACAAATTGAGACGCGTATAGCGCGTGTGGCGGCGCGACGCAGCGCAGCGCGCATTTTTGTAACATCACAGGTTCAAATGGGACCTCGCAAATTGCGACGCGACGCGAATGGGACGCGACACGCGCCTGCGCCAGGTCGCGCGGCGTTGTGGTTGTGGCACAGTTTCTCGCGCCGCGCGTCGCGCGTGCCTCGCTAGCACCGTGGAAAATTGGAGGTGTGGTGCGGAAAAGTAGCACGGCCATATGCTCACACCAGGACGGCGCATATGAGCAGTGGTAGTATTGCCCATACGATAAATTTTACCTTACTGTAACTAAATTTTATTGCCTTTGGGTAGTGTTTCGTTTTCCGCCATTTAACGCTCCAGTTTTCCTCGTTAGTACGTCATACTTTTCTGTTACTTATATCTGTATAGTTTTGTTTTGTTTTTCTTCTGTCAAGAAAAATGCATACTTCAGTAACTGGTGAGCCATTGGCCGCTGAAATTGTATCATATGCCTCCGCGATGTTTTCAGATCGCAAGTAGGGACAGAGGGTAGTGTATAAGAAAGCAGGGAATATTATAAAATCATGTGATTAAGAATCTACGCAGGAAAGTAAAACAAGGTTATCTTCTCGCTGCCCAGTATGCTGCAAACCGAGCGAGGTGGCGCAGTGGTTAGCACACTGGACTCGCATTCGGGAGGGCGACGGTTCAATCCCGTCTCCGGCCATCCTGATTTAGGTTTTCCGTGATTTCCCTAAATCGCTTCAGGCAAATGCCGGGTTGGTTCCTTTGAAAGGGCACGGCCGATTTCTTTCCCCATCCTTCCCTCACCCGAGCTTGCGCTCCGTCTCTAATGACCTCGTTGTCGACGGGACGTTAAACACTAACCTCCCCCTCCTCCTCCTCCTCCCAGTATGCTGGCGTATCTGTCCTATCTGTTACAAAAATTTAGAAAGAATCTCCACAGGTGTAATTCCTTTGTGGTCCTGGTAAAAAGCGTCCAAGATGAGAAGTACAGAAGTCTCACTGTGATTACTTGTATATGGATGTAATAATGTAATACGACACACTGTACTACATGCATGTGGACATCACATTTCCACTGAAAGCTAGAAACAGCCGAAAAGCAGTCACAAATAAAAATATTTTAATTGGTTCGCCGTGATGAGAAAAAGCATTTCAATTGTTGCATGCACATTATCAGCATTAATAAACTAATTACACAACAGGCTACACAAATGAAGAAAATGGTCGGTATTATTACGAAAGTAGGAATATCTTAAAAGAGTGTCATGATTAGATATATTTAATTTGTTGAAATGTACTGCTGACAAAGGCAGATCCACATTCATGACAATGGTTTTTGAACTCCAGCTCATAAGGCACACATAGCGACCTTGTGCATTCCTGTCGCGCGTTATCCTCCGCTGCTGACAATACACTGACCATTGTGTTGTGCGATAGATCAATTGTTTATTTTTCTCATAACAACTATTTTATTCGTGATCACATATTTTCAGTTTGGCAGTTTGTCAGTAACCAATATCTGGCATGAGCCTATCATTCCGACTGAAGGAACACTCGTCATTATTTTAATACTGCTCACATCAAGAGAAGGAATAAAATCCTTTGGTAAGTTTCCATTCCAGTTGCTCAGTGTTAAAAATATGATGGGTTACGGGGATTCCACCAAAATTCCAACAGAATTGGCAATCTATTTTTGTGTGAGTTGTTAACCTTTTCTCATTCGAAGAAGCATCACCGTTTGTGAGTAACGGCCACATTTCTCTTGGTAACTGATTTAATAGTACTTCGTTTGTCACAGTGTAATTTGCCAAACTCATCTCACAACAGCTATTGAGACAGAATTCCGAAACGGAGTGCCTCATTAAACAAATAATTGGCAATCACAGAGCTCAATAGCTTACGAAAGACCTCATAGTGTCGGTTTGCAGTAACATAAGAAGGTATTTCATGTTTATTTTCATACTAGGAAGCTCTTGTTTCGCTAGCTGTCGATAACTCTTAAAAATTGCAGTCACTGGAGTGAAATAAATAAGAAGGGAAGTATAAGTACTGATATATAACCACAGATAAGAAAGTTCCATGTGTTTAACAACTGGCAAAATACTCTCCTCCTTGTGTGCTATCATTCGCCAAACTTTCGTTTCGATGTCTCGAGCGGTTTAGGAGATATGAGAGATGTTGCGAGTATTTCATTCTCGCGGGCGTGAGATCGGAAGTGAGTGCGCTACATGAGGTCCATTTTCTCGAGATCGGAGGCAGATAGAGACCTCCTCCCAAGCCTAAACAAAAATTCAACATGTTAGCTAAATTTCATACGCAGCAACATATGGTGTAATACGCACCAAACGCGAAATCATAGCGACCCCTAATTTTCGTTTCAAACTTTTTGAGTTGTGCCTGTGTCTTACTAAAATGTGTACATCACGATAAGAATGGTCATTAGCGAGATGATGGGCACTGATATATAACGCTACAAGTAAGGCAAAAATCAAATATTTTCAGTGAATAGTTTCTGTAAAATCGTTTGAGAAAGATAACATGTTGCGCGCGCTTCGGTTCTGTCAGCGCAGAGCGTCGCCAGTCGGCTCGTGCGAAGTACGGTGTACGCGTCGCAATATGCGCTGGACCCGCGGCGCGTGCGTGTCGCGGTGTAGTGTCGTGTCACGTCACACGTGCTATACGCGTCTCAATTTGCGCCTAGCCTTAAGTAGTGTTGAGTCAGATCCTTCCAAGGCCGCACGTTACGTCACCACCTTCTTCGGGTTTCAATAGCCACAAGAAGTGGGTCGCAGGCGTGCTGTTTCACTACAACTAGACTCATCCTTGGAGAGCAGGGTACAAACACCCGATCTGGCTACCTGATTTGGGTTTTCCGGGGCCTTCCGGAGAACGCATTCTTTCCCAATCCTGGACCACAAGGATGAGACTGCTTGCCAAGTCGGTAATTACCTACACGACGACGTGAAGCCCGACTCTAACCTCCCTGCCTTCTATTCAGGGCTGGCGCAAGGAAAGAAAACTGGGATTGAACTCTTACTCTTTGTTTTTGCGCTTCTGTTACAATTCGCAAACGTTCAAAACCTACACTTATTTTTTTGACCTAATCAGGTAAAGGATCTGAGGCCTTCTCTCACACAGCATTAGGGTTTTCTACATACAAAACTTCATTACATCGGTTACATGATGTGGTAATAATAATATTATAAGTGACAATAAATATTGAAGGAATAGAAATGAAAGGCAACTTGAAACCAGATTTATGTGATGGCTTGAGTATCAGTACTAACTAGAACCTACAACTAGTAATGTTATTATAGCCCTTACTGTTATTACTGCTAATAATAATATAAGTAATGAGTAGTGGCAATTTAAAGTACAAATGTATTCATGAAGTAAAAGAATTATTATGGCATAGCTTGCTGTAAGAGAGAAATATCAGAGAAGAGAGCATCATGCAAAACTGACAGCATTCTCCGTAAAAACTGCCGTAGAATTAAAATATGATTTTTTACCATCCTTTTGTTTACGTCTCTTAATTCGTCGTTATGTTGCAACTACCATTCAAAGCACTAGTTTCAGTGTATTCTACCTTAATTAGAGTGAAACGACCTTCAGTTCCTAATCCAATACTGTAATAATCAGAGTGTAGGCCTTTTGTACGCCTTATCTGAAGATGAGCTTGAAACGTTTCGTAACTAATAACGGTTATTTAATAAATATTCCAGTCTGGTCCCTTTAACCCCCCCCCCCCCCCCCCCCAATAAATATTCCGTTAAGTGACTTGTTACAGCTCTTTGCAAATATCATTAAGGTATTATATGCTAAAGCTGTTAAGGAAAATCATAAGGGTTTATGTTAAGTATTTATGAGTGTTAATAATTGTCAGCACTATGGCTGTGGTGAGGCGTGCTGATAGCTGGCCCCACCCAGCACGCCGAGTGCTGTTTTCATTCAGTTAGTCAGGGCTAGGGGTCCGCGAGGGCAGGCTCACGTGCAGTCATCGAGGCCAGGGAGGACACCTGAGAACCCAGCGCAGGTATAAAGATGCCCCCTCCTCCGGACCCATTTGACGGTCGCTCCTAAGGCAGCATCCATTGAGCCAGGTGCTGCGGCTCTTTTCCTCACAGCCGAGCCGACAAGGCGCCTTCACCCAGTGCTCTTCGCAGTTCTTCCTTTTTCAGCGAAGTGCAACGGGAAGGGTTCACACAACGTTCAGTTTTTCACGTCTCTGAAACAACCCAATGACAATTTTCACACTATAACCGCTGCCTGTGTGTTTCAACGATGCCACTACAATTAGGCCTTCAAATCTGCTAACAATTACTCAACCATTGCAAGAATAACATTAAAATTTCCGCAAACGCTGTCGAGTGAGAATAAATTATTTTATTTTATTCTATTAGTTCGGTTTCGGTATTAGTGACACTGTCAGGTCATATGGTTTATGTCATTCTTACGTTAGGAGAGCGTCAAAAATAAAACCATTAAACTGTTTCTGCAAAGTTCAGATGGTTCAGTCAGTTGAAAGTGTGAAGAGAATAAATTTTGGGTTGTTTCGTACCTGTATTTCATTTAGCTATATTTAAATTTTCTTTCGAATCTTCGTCCTTAGGTTTCTTTTATCAAGCACTCTGTGGAAAGCTATTCATGTCTTGAGATTTGGTACGATGCCCAATTCGAGATGCTAATTTGCATTAATTAAGTTGATTTATTATAAACAGTGTACTTTTATGCAGAATTTACAAGTAATAAAAATACGGGGCTTGGTGTGCTAGTTGCAGAAATGTAGTACTTCATAACTGCTTTAATTTCGAAATAATTCTGGACCGCAGCTACATTGATTGAAATGACTCTTTACTTACTAACTGAACCTGATGTGTTTGAACCAAAATAATTCACACCGATGTTGAAAAGAACTGAGTAATATGCCCATCAAATTTCTGAGAAGTGAAAAATCTCGTCTAAGATCACTACATCTCAACGATAAAGGCTAGGTTTCTTCCAAGGAACGCTAGGAGGACCCAATGCATAAAAATCAACACTTTCGATCAGAGAAGTAAAATTTAGCAAAGATTTCACTCAGAAGTAGGTGTTTCTGAACCAACTGGGAGACAGCTAACAAAAGAGCTCCACTAACAAAACCGGTGCAACGTCAATGTTGGACCTGAGAATGTTGTGTGGTGTCGTGGCAAAGCCACTTCTTCTCAGATATGTCTGAAGCGAGACAGACATGCTCATCCAACTCCAGTAGCAGATACTAAAAGAGAAATGTTGAGCATCACTGAGAAATTTACTGTTAAAATTATGAGAGAGCTACGTATCAAGAACACTCAGTTGAATCATTGTTCTTTGCAGTATGTATCTTCACCACAACGAGAGAATCAGTGAAATTGTACCTCGTTCCTCCTGTCCACCATTAGCGAATTGAGTGGGATAGGAAAGACATGTAAGTGGTATCAAACGCACTCCCCTTATTAGTTAAGAAAATACATATCCTGGGTGAGTCTTTGGTCATCGTGAACATTCTGTGAATAAATCCATCTAGTGAAGGTTATCTGTCGGTGAAGGATCTTGTTGGGGATCGGTGCTCGTGATGAAGGTGTCCATAAAAATTAGGTATCTATTAACATAGAAGGTGGAAAGACGGTATCTGGATATATATGAAAGAAAAACCTTTGATGTTTAGATGAACTGAGTTCCCAGATCTTCACATTTATAATACTTGAATAAATATTAAATAAATAACTTGGCCATATTTATCTGTTGCACAACGGATAGCAGTAGAACGAACATGGAAAATTGCGATAAAATGCGTAAGCATATGCTCTGGTAAAAATATCACGTTTATTCAAGAACACCTGAACAAACTAATAAGCTAAACAACTAGTGGATGGGTGATGGTTCCTGTTCTTCGTAACACTGTCGGCTGAGTTACAAAATTACATTTACAACTGTGTCTTGGAGAACCCAGGACGATTTATCATTAATTATTAATTATGGAAGGGTCAGAGGAATCTTTCAATGGCGACATTCACGCACGTATTCACACATAATAGATATTCAGGACACATATAAAAATAAAGAAAAAACTTCACCAGTATGCAAGTGGTTGGCAAACACTCGTTCCCTTGGCTTGAGTGCACGAAGCAAGTGAACAGGAATTCGTCGATAAGAATAAACCGTTAATAGTTGCACCATAGAAGAAATTCTGATATTAATTTCGAAGTATTACACCGAGAGTCAGTAAATGTGACATGTAACGAGTCTCACAATCCGCGAACACGTGGTCGTCACAAACAAAACTTCTGCATAAAATAAGTGGTAAAATTCAAAATAGCTAAGCAAAATGGACAGGATACATTACCGTGAGACACGATCTGCGAACTTAAGGCTCTCGGATCTGTACTTAATCCGTGCTGAGACAACAAAGGCATCTGGAAACTAAATAGCGAACTGAAATCCAAATTAGCGAAGTTCCAGAAATCTGCTCAATTATACTATACTCGTGAGACCACCAACGAACTAAATCAAACTGGACTGAGAAGACACATCACAAGTCCACATGTTTGAACAGAGGTACAGCAGAACAATGGCTTGCACGCGTGGCCAAGTGCAACTGGTTATAAAGTTCCAAAATTAACCAGAAAAATTTCATATACCGCTCAACGAGCGATGAGAGTAATACGTTAATTTTGATCGGTGTTGAAATCTACAAAAATAAGATAATGAATTACGAGGGTGAGTCAAATGAAAACCTTAAATATTTTTTTAAATATTTTTCACTGTGCAAAAAAATGGTTCAAATGGCTCTGAGCACTGTGGGACTTAACATCTGAGGTCATCAGTCCCCTAGAACTTAGAACTACTTAAACCTAACTAACCTAAGGACATCACACACATCCATGCCGAGGCAGGATTCGAACCTGCGACCGTAGCAGTCGCGCGGTTCCGGACTGAGCGCCTAGAACCGCTCAACCACCGCGGCCGGCTTCATTGTGCAAAATGGTACAAAGCTGTACCACTTTTCAACATAATCTCCCCCACGCTCAATGCAAGTCCTCCAGCGCTTACGAAGTGCATAAATTCCTTTAGAAAAAAGAACGGAACTTCTTTTCTCCCACTGCGTCCTTGAGTGGTCCAAACATATGGAAATCACTTGGGGCAAGGTCTGGTGAGCATGGTGGATGAGGAAGACACTCAGAATGCAGGTCTGTGATTATTGCAACTGTTGTACGGGCAGTGTGGGGCCTTGCATTGTCGTGCTGCAAAAGGACACCTGCTGACAGCAATCCACCTCGCTTAGATTTGATTGCAGGCCGCAGATGATTTTTAGGAGATCTGTGTATGATGTACTGGGTGATAGTGGTCCCCCTAGGCATGTAATGCTCCAAAATGACGCCTTCTTCGTTCCAAAAGAGAGTCACCATAACCTTCCCTGCTGATTTTTCTGTTCGAAACTTCTTTGGTTTTGGTGATGAGAAATGGCGCCATTCCTTGCTCGCTCTCTTCGTTTCCGGTTGGTGGAAGTGAGGCCAGGTTTCGTCCAAGTAACGATACTTGCAAAGAAGCCATCACCTTCTCGTTCAAAGCGCCGAAGAAATTCTTCACAAGCATCAATACGTCGTTCTCTCATTTCAGGAGTCAGCTGCCGTGGCACCCACCATGCGGGCACTTTGTGAAACTGGAGCACATCATGAACAATGTGGTGTGCTGACCCATGACTGATCTGCAGACATGCTGCAATGTCATTCAGTGTCACTCGGCGGTTTTCCTTCACTATGACTTCAACTGCTGCAATGGACCTGGACGAGGAGCACCTTCCACTGAAGTCACACCATTTGCGAACTTCCTACTCCATTCGTAGACTTGCTGCTGTGACAAACATGCATCACCATACTGAACCTTCATTCGTCGATGAATTTCAGTAGGCTTCACACCTTCACTACGCAAAAACCGAATAACAGAACGATGTTCTTCCCTGGTGCAAGTCGCAAGTGGGGCGGCCATTTTTATACTGATACTGCGACAATATGTGTGCATCTGCACTATGCTGCATAGAGTAAATATCTCGGGAGCGAGCATTCACATGCGCAGAACAGATTTTGTGTTGTCAACATACATTGCCGGCCTGGTCACGTGTTCTCGGGACGTCATGTGTTTGTCCGTATAGCGCCCTGTATATTTAGATAGTCACTAGATCCCTAGTACAGACGGATTCTTTTCATACGTGACGTGGATTATTTATATATGTTGCGCAGACATTTTAACAGTATCCATTTGATACCGGAATAAACCAGCTACGTAACTTTTAAGGGCAAGTGATATTGCATTCTGCTTCTTTGCGATAGGTGTCACAGTTCAGATGGACTCGATTTTTGGTAGTTTTCGGTATGATACGGCAGTTTATATAATTACAGAGCCTGACGTACATTTTTGCAGTGATAGTCTTGCAAACCGACTTGACAGTGCGCTAGTACTTTTGTAAGTGTTCGAAAAACATTGAGTTTGCCACACATTAGCGATTATATCCCCGCTAATTCGTCCTTTTTTTCTGGTATTTCTGTTATTTATTTTCTCGTTTTTGCGACCCAAAGCACAATTTTTCTTACTTGTGACGCTTTGAAGTATTTATTTAACGCATTTTACGTACTTTCTCCCAGTTTATTAAATAAATAGTAGACTGAGTAATCTATGTACATAATCGACAAGTCACTGATAAATGCATGGAGGATAGTATTTGCTGAAACAACTAACCATTCCCTTTCCTGTTCCACTAGCAAATTTACGAGAGGAAGCAATTGTTTGCAAGCTTTTGTACGAGAAGTAGTATCTATTATATAGTTATAAAATCGTAGAAAAATAGGTCTACAGAATCAAGCCTTAATTATAATGCGTCTTGAAATTTTTAACGTATACCGTGTCTCTTACTAATATGATAACTATAATTAAGAGCTACATGGTATGCACCCATGAAAAGTTACTATCCCTCCTTCCACATATTTTTCTTTGCTTCCGTAGCAACAACAGTAATTCACCATCACTATTACACTATCAACAAACGGTGAAATACAACAAAAACTCTTGATATTATAAACTTCAAACGCTGCGGAAAGCACACACCCACAGCGAAGTCCCGAAAACTCGTGACAATCCTGGTTTAATGTTGACAACATGCGCAGAACGCAATGCTCACTCCAGAGATATTTACTCTATGCTATGCTGCCACCTACACGTCACTCTGCACGCTGTTTGTAGCACGCTTACCAACTTGCAGGATAACGGCGAGAAATTTCGATATGTTATTACAAATGTAAGGTTTTCATTTGACTCACCCTCGTAACTATGAATAGGCACACTCACACTTAGTCGGTGCCGCCCGTCTCACGTCTTACGGAACCCTGGCGCGAGCGAACTCTTTTGGGCCCAACGTGTCCCGTTCCTCCAGAAGTGCCCAGAGAGCTCCCTACTGTGTGGTGCCAACCTGTACAAGAGCTTCGTCCAAGGCGAACAGAAACCTCTTTTCTACCTGGTACGTGCTTTATAGGGTTGGCTATTCTGCCACAGTAGCAGACTAATTTTACTCCCACAGATCTAGATACTGAAAATTATCTTGTGCACTCTCATTCACGCTTTTCATTTATCAGGCGAGAGGAGAAGAGGATGTTTATACTGACATATCGCACATAGATGTATTGAATATGCGTGCGGGGCTTCGATAATTACCAAAAATATTAGTAAAATGTGAAGTGAAATAAAGATAATACACCTTGTGTCAAGTATAGACACACTCAGCTGCTAAGTCTTTTTTATTCAGTTTACAGTTTGCGCCCAGTATAGAGGTGTCAGAGGTGAGTTGTTGTGGTCTTCAGTCCTAAGACTGGTTTGATGCAGTTCACCATACTACTCTATCCTGTGCAAGCAGCTTCATCTCCCAGTACGTACTGCAGCCTACATCCTTCTGAACCTGCTTAGTGTATTCATCTCTTGGTCTCAGAGGTGAGTACATTAAGTTAAAAGCTAAGAAAAATGATGAAGAGGCTCTTTTAGAGACCCCTGACTAGATCGGTTTATATATTTCTTAATGCATAACAGCGTTCGCTACTCCTATTATCAGCTCTCTAATGCAACTTAAAGGAGAATAAAAATGAGAGATTTTTCTTATACATTATAAGGCCACAAACGATGAAAAAGTAATATTATAAACGTGCACCTGTGTCCATTTAAATTACGTTCTACAATTTAACTTAGAATGTTTGTAACTTTAAAGACTTTCTGTCAGTTTGTAAGTGCGACCTGGGAAAGAAAATGAAGACAACGTCCCCCACTTTAGCACCACCTCTCAGCTAGCAATTGTATCCGTTTTTGGGAGCCGAGTTGGTAGCTGACGCCACCTTTCACCATAGATCTTATTCATATTGACACTGGACGTTGATTCACAAGTTCTAAAGTTCTGGTGGGAGAAATTCTTAATTTTTTAACATTTTAATTTTGCATATTTTGTGTGCTTATCATTCTGATGTTCCTTTAATCTTAACTGCAGATCTGATGGTGGTAGCCGAAACGTCATTATGTTAAGGGCGATCAAAAAGTTTCGTTCGAAGGCCGCACAGTCCATAATCGGTATGCCAATGAGGCAAAATCGCCCTGAGCATTCTACATATCTACATCTACATATCTACATATATACTCCGCTAGTCACCAAGCGGTGTGTGGTGGAGGACACAATTCGCGCCAAAGTCATATTTCCCCCCCTCCTCTGTTCAACTCGCGGATCGCGTGAGGGAAAAACGACTGTCTGAACGCCTCAGTACGAGCTCTTCTTCCCCTTATCTTTGAATGATGATTATTACGCGATTTCAAAGTTGGTGGTAATGATATATGCTCTACATCCTTGGCGAAGATTGGATTTCGTAATTTAGTGAGCAGCTCCTTTCGTTTAGCGCGTCGTCTATCTGCAAGTGTGTCCCACTTCAAACTTTATGAGATCTGTAACGCTCTCGCGATGGCTAAATGTACCAGTCACGAATCTTGCCGCTCTTCTTTGGACCTTCTCAATCTCTTGAATCAGACCCAACTGGTAAGGGCCCCATACAGACGAACAATACTCTAAAACTGGACGAACTAACGTATTGTAAGCTATTTCTTTTGCTGAAGGACTGCATCGCTTCAGGATTCTACCAATAAACCGCAATCTAGAGTTCGTCTTACCCATTACTTGTGTAATCTGATAATTCCATTTGAGATCATTTCGAATAGTCACACCCAGATACTTGACTGATGTTACCGCTTCCAACGACTGATCATTTATTTCATACTCATACATGAATGGGGAATTTCGCCTTGTTATACGCAGTAGGTTGCACTTACTAATATTGAGAGATGACTCCCAGTCATTACACCACGCATTTATTTTCTGCAAATCCTCATTGATTTGTTCACAACTTTCGTGTAATACTACTTTCCTGTAGACTACAGCATCATCAGCAAACAGGCTAAGGCCGCTGTCAATACCGTCAACCAGATCGTTCATGTAAATCGTAAAAAGCAGAGGACCTATTACGCTGCCCTGGGGCACACCTGAAGTTACTCTTGTTTCTGTTGAAGTTACCCCGTTCAGGACGACATACTGCTCCTTGTCTGTTAAAAAACTTTCTATCCAACCGCATATGTCATCGGATATACCGTAAGCGCGCACTTTTTGTAACAAGCGACAGTGCGGAACTGAGTCGAACGCCTTTCGAAAGTCGAGAAACATGGCATCAACCTGGGAGCCAGTATCTGGAGCCTGTTGTATATCATGCACAAAGAGGGCCAGCTGTGCCTCGCATTGAGACAATCATCCCACCAACGCACCAGGTTGAAGACACCCGTTTGATAAAACAGCTGCGTGAAGATGTCCGTAGCTGCCTGCTGCACGTCCTCGTCTGACAAGGCCTTTTTTAAGGGTCCAAAGGGGTGGTGATCGCGTAGGGAGAGACCCGATTTATGGGGCGGGTGCTGGAGTGTCTCCCTCTTCAGTTGGCGTTGCTTCTGCGTAACTCTCAGATCGACTGTCGTGTTGTGTCGAATCGCGACCAGACCGGAACTTGGCACACCATCCCACAATAGTGGTTTTCTACAGACATGCTGCCCTATACACATTCTTCACTCTCCGATGAATATCTGGCGGTGTTTGTCCTTCGGCAGCCAAGAAAAGAATAACAGCACGATCGTCCTGTTTGGACGCATCTGGTAATTACACGACATAGTTCACGTTTTCGCATTTAACGCACGTACGTCGGAATGACACGAGTGCCACTCTGCATGTCGGTGCTTAAATACCCACATCGGAGCCGTGCAGTGTTGCAACGCCCTCAAACGGGAACTTTTTGATAGCCCCTTATACAAGGGTTGCCCAGAAAGTAATGCAATGCATTTTTTTCTTTACGAATTCTTTACTGTACACAATGAGAATTACACACGAAAGAATGGTGTTTTATCTACACAGCCTGTTTTTCCAAGTAATCTCCATCTCGTTCTATGGCCTTCCTCCAGCGCGAAACGAGGGCGTGTATGCCCTGTCGGTACCAATCCTTGTCCTGGTGGCGGAGCCAGTGCTTCGATGTGTGAATCACTTTCTCATGGTCCTCAAAATGTTTTCCACGAATGGTATCCTTTAATGGCTCAAACACGTGGAAGTCCGAGGGGGCTACGTCAGGTGTGTCAGGTGAGACAGAGGCCGATGATTCCCCCGACCGTTGCAAATCGTGGAGCTCCGCCTGAAACTCCCAAGAAGGCCCAAGCTTTATGACAAATAAGAAACCTTACTCCAAAACGGCTGAAGGCCTTTGTTTGAAAAAAAAAAACTGCAACCAATTTTCCGGGGCCGAAGCCCCAAAGCCTTTCACCTTAAATAGTATTTAAGCCCAAGTGATGTAATACTTGATAAGTAATAATCCAAAATTTTAAAGCGGCTGAAGGTCCATCACTTTAAGAACAATACAACTACGATAAATTTTCAACAGGCAGAAGGCCCTAGCTTTGTTTTCAGACAATGTAAGGCTTGCCCAATTTAGAAAAACTTAGTTTTAAAACGGCTGAAGACCTTTGATTTTAAAAACACAATTACAAGCACACAAATTCCAACCATCGGCTATGAGCCATTAAAAATACTCAATTAAGTGCGAACAAGAAAGGCAGGATAGGCAACGGCGCTCAGAAGTTTCCAGGGGCGCGGTCTGCCCTTGAAATCTTAACGTTCGCTTAGGTGAGACAAGAAGTCGGCCCAACTATACTCGATCCGCCGGCAACACAACCAAGAGACAGTCAGGGACCCACCGACAAGACAACTTGCTAACCGCCGACCAGTATGTGAGAATTCCAAAGCCAAAACGTTACAGACATAGCCGCCCACAACAAAATATACATTAAACTGTCAAAAACTACGCACCATGTTGGACAGCGACAACATGTGAGGAAAGGACACTGCCTGAATTTACGTCAGCGACCAGGGCCGGTAACCGGAACACTAACGGCCACAAGTCAGAAAATTCCGCTGGTGCACTTGAATTTCAAACCGACAAATATAGTTAATTCCACCACACGACGGCTAAATCTTCACCAACTCGAACACTCGCTCTTGCTCCCAGATATACCGCCAACAAAATGGTTCAAATGGCTCTGAGCACTATGGGACTCAACTGCTGTGGTCATAAGTCCCCTAGAACTTAGAACTACTTAAACCTACCTAACCTAAGGACAGCACACAACACCCAGCCATCACGAGGTAGAGAAAATCCCTGACCCCGCCGGGAATCGAACCCGGGAACCCGGGCGTGGGAAGCGAGAACGCTACCGCACGACCACGAGATGCGGGCATACCGCCAACAGCGAACCACCAACCAAGGGGACAACGTGAACAGACGTGTCTTCGGTAATTAAATTACCACCCAACTTTCATGTCCTGGGTCGGTGAGCCACGAACCTCATAGCACTCGGATCAGACCCCACACGCTCTGACACTGCATTTAAGACTGCCAGCGGGACCGCCCGACTGCGCCGCGCGGAGACTTGCTTGCCGATCCGCTAAAACTGAACGACTCTCTGCCAGTACGCCGACAACATTTACAACAAGTTGTCAGTGGAAATGACACCAACTACACACAGTTTGACCAACACTTGCACGAAGACTTGAACGACACTCAGCTGTGGCTGTGCAATCAAGAAGACGAATAGGAAGTCGATACACACACACAGCCAACCCATAAGCGATCGGCGAGCCAATTCACGTCATCCAGTAGGACGACCGACCGACGATCTACGAAGACCGACCCTGGCTCAAGTGATACGTGGCGGAAACGGTCGGGCGAGCCATGGGCATCCAGGCCTCACTGCTGCTCCAACCCGACTGAACTAGTGCCACGTTCCAACTCCACGACTGGTAGATCCGAACTGCCCTTCTGGCACGTTCCAACTCACACCAAGACAGACGACAACAGGGAAGTAATACACTACTGGCCATTAAAATTGCTACACCAAGAAGAAATGCAGATGATAAACGGGTATTCATTGGACAAATATATTATACTAGAACTGACATGTCATTACATTTTCACGCAATTTAGGTGCATAGATCCTGAGAAACCAGTACCCAGAACGACCACCTCTGGCCGTAATAACGGCCTTGATACACCTGGGCATTGAGTCAAACAGAGCTTGGATGGCGTGTACAGGTACAGCTGCCCATGCAGCTTCAGCACGATACCACAGTTCATCAAGAGTAGTGACCGGCGTATTGTGACGAGCCAGTTGCTCTGCCACCAGTGACCACACGTTTTCAATTGGTGAGAGATCTGGAGAGTGTGCTGGCCAGGGCAGCAGTCGAACATTTTCTGTATCCAGAAAAGCCCGTACAGGACCTGCGGCATGCGGTCGTGCATTATCCTGCTGAAATGTAGGGTTTCGCAGGGACTGAATGGGGGGGCAGAGAGAAATTGTTCAAATGGCTCTAAGCACTATGGGACTTAACATCTGAGGTCATCAATCCCCTAGACTTAGAACTAGTTAAACCTAACTAACCTAAAGACATCACACACATTCATGCCCGAGGCAGGATTCGAACCTGCGACCGCAGCAGCACCGCGGTTCCGGACTGAAGCAATGAAGGGTAAAGCCATGGGTTGTAACACTTCTGAAATGTAACGTCCACTGTTCGAAGTGCCGTCAATGCGAACAAGAGGTGACCGAGACGTGTAACCAGTGGCACTCCATACCATCACGCTGGGTGATACGCCAGTATGGCGATGACGAATACACGTTTCCAATGTGCGTTCACCGCGATGTCGCCAAACACGGATGCGACCTTCATAATGCTGTAAACAGAACCTGGGTCCATCCGAAAAAATGACGGTTTCGCCATTCGTGCACCCAGGTTCGTCGTTGGGTACATCATTGAAGGCGCTCCTGTCTGTGATGCAGCGCCGAGGGTAACCGCAGCCGTGGTCTCCGAACGGATAGTCCGTGCTGCTGCAAACGTCGTCGAACTGTTCGTGCAGATGGTTGTTGTCTTGCAAACGTCCCCATCTGTTGACTCAGGGATCGAGACGTGGCTGTACGATCCGTTACAGCCATGCGGATAAGATGCCTTTCATCTCGACTGCTAGTGACACGAGGCCGTTGGGATCCAGCACGGCGTTCCGTATTACCCTCCTGAACCCACCGATTCCATATTTTTCTAACAGTCATTGTATCTCGACGAACGCGAGCAGCAATGTCGCGATACGATAAACCGCAATCGCGTTAGGCTACAATCCGACCTTTATCGAAGTCGGAAACGTGGTGGTACACATTTCTCCTCGTTACACGAGGCATCACAAAAAAGTTTCACCAGGCAGCGCCGGTCAACTGCTGTCTGTGTATGAGAAATCGGTTGGAAACTTTTTTCATGTCAGCACGTTGTAGGTGTCGCCACCGGTGCCAATCTTGTGTGAATGCTCTGAAAAGCTAATCATTTGCATATCACAGCATTTTCTCCCTGTCGGTTAAATTTCGCGTCTGTAGCACGTCATCTTCGTGGTGTAGCAATTTTAATGGCCAGTAGTGTAGCAGTGCAGCAAAGATAATACGTGAGGGCTACATCGATAGGCGCTGTTGCTGCCGCTGACGGGCAGACAAAGCAGCAACTCAGTGACAACAGAAATTGAAACTAACATAACGAGGTGGCAACTCGAAAAAAAAAACACGATGTAAAATAAGAGATGGTACGAGAGCGAGCCACGCACGGCTCACCGTGGAACCGCCTTCTGAAGACCTCACCCTCCGTGCCCAGCGACTAACTGTATTTCTGTCGACAGCAGATCATCCATAGACCTTGCACAAGCGTTTGTGAATATTCCTCACTGTTTCTTTCTCTGCACTGAGATGTTCAATGACGACACATTGCTTGTAACGTACATCACCTATAGACGCCATTTTGAAACTGTCCCGCAGCCACGCTGTCTGTCGGAAGTGACGGAAACGTGGCGCACTCACTCAGGAGTCTTCAAATAATACATACGCAACTTTTCGCATTCGTAGCATTGTTTTCGGCTGAGAAAATAAAATGTGGTGCATTACCTTCTGGGCAACCCTTGTAAATAAAGAAGAAAGGAAGTATTATAGGCCCTCTATTGTCCCTGATCTATATTAACGACATAGGAGACAATCTGAGTAGCCGTCTTAGATTGTTTGCAGAGGATGCTGTCATTTACGGTCTTGTAAAGTCATCAGATGATCAAAACGACTTGCAAAATGATTTAGATAAGATATCTGTATGGGGCGAAAAGTGGCAGTTGACCCTGAATAAAGAAAAGTGCGAAGTTATTCACATGAGTACTAAAAGAAATCAGCTAAATTTCGATTACGCGATAAGTCACACAAATCTGAGGGCTGTAAATTCATCAAAATACTTAGGAATTACAGTTACAATTAACCTCCCTTGGAACGATCACATAGATAATATTGTGGGTACAGCAAACCAAAGACTGCAATTCATTGGCAGAACACTTAGAAGGTGCAACAGGTCTACCAAAGAGACTGCTTACACTACGCTTGTCCACCCTATTCTGGAGTATTGCTGTGCGGTGTGGGATCCGCATTAGTTGGGACTGACCGATGACATCGAAAAAGTACAAAGAAGGGCAGCTCGTTTTGTACTATCGCGAAACAGGGGAGATAATGTCACAGACATGATACACGAATTGGAGAGGCAATCACTAAAACAAAGGCGTTTTCCGTTACGACGGGATCTTCTCATGAAATTTCAAACACCAGTTTCCTCCTCCGATTGCAAAAACATTCTATTGGCACCCACCTACATAGGGAGAAATGATCATCACGATAAAATAAGGGAAATCAGGGCTCGCACGGAAAAATTTAAGTGCTCGTTTTTCCCACGTGCCGTTCGAGAGTGGAACGATAGAGAGGCAGCATGAAGGTGGTTCATTGAACCCTCTGCCAGGCACTTTATTGTGAATAGCAGAGTAATCACGCAGACGTAGACGTAGAAGTAATGCTGTGCACAAGGCTTTATTCACAAAAAAGTACTCTCCGCCAACTACTGTTATGTGGCTTGTGAAGTGTAGATGTGGACGCAAATGCCTGTGTTGTAACTTGTATCGGATGATACCAAGTTCAAGCCTGTTACTACAATAGGCAGCCAACATGTCCATCCTGTTTTTCTTATGAAGACAACCCGAGAGCTGCCGTCGGCTGCCGCCTGAAAGTCAGTGGTGTGAAACGTGGTATACGTGGCTAGGCAGCATGAAATTCGACATGGGGCCACGTACGTGCGTCCAGGAGACGCGAGTGGCCGAACAGAGGGGTGCTTAATGGCCCGAGACGCACACAAGTCTCCTCTCCTCGACGCGCCGCAGGGACTAGGGACGTTTAACGCCGATGTCCTAGCTTCTACACTACATTCAAACAGGTCTCTTCGCTTTTCAAAATTGCTCACCAGACTATTGCGTTTCTGACGCTTGGCCATTTTCTCCCTTCACGTGGGTGCAGATATCGATAAAGTCAGTACGTGTAGAGCGAAGCTTAAGGGCCCCACACGCGAGCGACGGGCCGCAGCGATCCCTTGCACGGGCGACCGATCGTTTCGTAGATCGCTCGTGTGTGAGTAAATCGTAGCGATCGGTCACTAATCGCACATCTGAAGGAAATCACAGACAATCTGAAGGATCGCATGGGATTCGTGGTTGCAACATGGTTGCCTGGCTGGTCGACAGCGATGTGTGGCAGTATGGTTGCGGCTCTTTACTCCAGTTATTAAGCGCGGTTGTGCAGTTTTGTTCCGTTTCGCTCCGCCCACGATGAACAAGAACTTCACGTTAAAGTTTATAGTTACTCAGGGATCACATTCTACTCTGAGCTGTGAAATGAGAACCAGAGATGCCATTTATAGTAAGATGCAATGCAAAAGGCATCCTCCGATTTTGCAGTGATTAGCATTTTGAAGGTTGTGCTCAGTGGCGGCTGCTGCGAAAGAGCACAAGAACACGTGAACACCCTAACTTTCGACACCTTGCGGGTTCAGTGTTTATTTTCCCTTGAATGCTGGTAACATAGATGCTGCAATCTGAAAGATACGGGACTTAAATCTAACGCGCTGCTGCTCCTCTACTTAGCATCAGGGTCGCGAGCATACCTTCAGCTGTGCACGTTTCAAGTAGCTTTTGCGCATGCGCGACTCGCGTCACGTAATTCCCTTACGGGCCAAATACACACATCAAAAAAGTTTTGCATCACCTCGGTTCCCAAAGTTCCGGACCGAGCGAGGTGGCGCAGTGGTTAGCACACTGGACTCGCATTCGGGAGGACGACGGTTCAGTCCCGCGTCCGGTCATCCTGATTTAGGTTTTCCGTGATTCCCCTAAATCGCTCCAGGCAAATACCGAGATGGTTCCTTTGAAAGGGCACGGTCGACTTCCTTCCCCGTCCTTCCCTAATCCGATGAGACCGATGACCTCGCAGTTTGTCTCTTCCCCCAAACAACCCCAACCCAACCCCCAAATTTCCGGAACCTGTACAGAAAATTGGAACAGCGATCAACACAAACTTCATTTCCGCCCTTTTCATTGCTCATCAAAACTAAACATTGCATGTTGTACCAATATACAGTGAGACCTTCAGAGATGGTGGTTCAGATTGCTGTACACACCAGTACCTCTAATACCCAGGAACACATCCTCTTGCATCGATGCATGTCAGTATTCGTTGTGGCATACTATCTACAAGTTCATCACGGCATTGTTGGTCCAGATTGTCCCACTCCTCAACGGTGATTCGGCGTAGATCCCTCAGAGTGGTTGGTGGATCACGTCTTCCATAAAACGCGCTTTTCAATCTATCCCAGGCATGGTCGATAGGGTTCATGTCTGGAGAACATGCTGGCCACTATAGTCGAGCGTAGTCCTTATCGTGAAGGAAGTCATTCACAAGATGTGCACGATGGGAGCGAGAATCGTCGTCCATGAAGACGAATGCCTCGCCAATACACTGCCGATATGGTTGCACTATCGGTCTGATTATAGCATTCACGTATCGTACAGCCGTTACGGCACCTTCCATGACCACCAGCAGCGTACGTCGGCCCCACATAATGCCACCCCCAAACAGCAGGGAACCTCCACTCGCTGGACAGTGTGTCTAAGGCGTTCAGCCTGAGTGGGTTGCCTCCATACACGTCTCCGACGATTGTCTAATTCAAGGCATATGCGACAATCATCGGTGAAGAGAACGCGATGCCAATCCTGTGCGGTCCATTCGACATGTTGTTGGGCCCATCTGTACCGCGCTGCATGGTGTCGTGGTTGCAAAGATGGACTTCGCCATGGACGTCGGGAGTGAAGTTGCGCATCATGCAGCCTATTGCTTGAGTTGACACACGATGTCCCGTGGCTGCTTAAAAAGTTTTACCCAACGTGGTGGCCTCGCTGTCAGGGTTCCTCCGAGTCATAATCTGTAGGTAGCAGACATCCACTGCAGTAATAACCCTTGGGCGGCCGGAGCGAGACATCTCATCGACATTTCCTATCTGTCTTTATCTTCTCCATGTCCGATCAACATCGCTTTGGTTAACTCCGAGACGCGGACGCGATCGAACCGCGGTATTGACCGTCTACGTGTGGTTGATCTACAGACAAAACGAACCGTGCATCTCCTACAAGTGTAATGACTGGAACTGATCGGCTGTCGGACCCCCTCCGTCTAACAGGCGCTGCTGATGCATGGTTGTTTACATCTTTGGGCGGGTTTAGTGACATCTCTGCACAGTCAAAGGGACTGTGTCTGTGATACAATATCCACAGTCAACGTCTATCTTCAGGTGTTCTGGGAACCGGGGTGATGCAGAACCCTTTTTGATTTTGATAAACAACGGGTACTGTTCACGATGTGCCACTCAACTAGACATTTACGTCAGTAACACCAGGTGGTAGCACACTGCGGCAGACTTTCATCCCCGTTCGCTCGTCATAAATCCTACTAGATGATAGCAGACTCCTCAGATTTGCTAATTTTACTGCAATATACACGGTGAGTCACCTAACATTACCGCTGGATATATTTCGTAAACCACATCAAATACTGACGAATCGATTCCACAGACCGAACGTGAGGAGAGGGTCTAGTGTAATTGGTTAATACAAACCATAAAAAAATGCACGGAAGTATGTTTTTTAACACAAACCTACGTTTTTGTAAATGCACCCCGTTAGTTTTGTTAGCACATCTGAACATGTAAACAAATACGTAATCAGTGCCGTTTGTTGCATTGTAAAATGTTAATTACATCCGGAAATATTGTAACCTAAAGTCGACGCTTGAGTGCCGGCCGCGGTGGCCGTGCGGTTCTAGGCGCTGCAGTCCGGAACCGCGGGACTGCTACGGTCGCAGGTTCGAATCCTGCCTCGGGCATGGATGTGTGTGATGTCCTTATGTTAGTTAGGTTTTAGTAGTTCTAAGTTCTAGGGGACTGATGACCTAAGAAGTTAAGTCCCATAGTGCTCAGAGCCATTTGAACCATTTTTGACGCTTGAGTACCACTCCTCCGCTGTTCGATCGTGTGTATCGGAGAGCACCGAATTACGTAAGGATCCAAAGGGAACGGTGATGGACCTTAGGTACAGAAGAGACTGGAACAGCACATTACGTCCACATGCTAACACCTTTTTATTGGTCTTTTTCACTGACGCACATGTACATTACCATGAGGGGTGAGGTACATGTACACACGTGGTTTCCGTTTTCAATTACGGAGTGGAATAGAGTGTGTCCCGACATGTCAGGCCAATAGATGTTCAATGTGGTGGCCATCATTTGCTGCACACAATTGCAATCTCTGGCGTAATGAATGTCGTACACGCCGCAGTACATCTGGTGTAATGTCGCCGCAGGCTGCCACAATACGTTGTTTCATATACTCTCGGGTTGTAGGCACATCACGGTACACATTCTCCTTTAACGTACCCCACAGAAAGAAGTCCCTGCAGATGCTGCTCGCCAACCGTGGCCCGTGTTTGTTACAACACGCAACTGAACGTCGGAGGTTTCAAGCGTCAACTTTAGGTTACAATATCTCCGGATGTAATTAACATTTTACAATGCAACAAACGGCACTGATTACGTATTTGTTTATATGTTCAGATGTTCTAACAAAACTAACGTGGTTCCATTTAAAAAACGTAGGTTTGCGTTATAAAACATACTTCCGTGCATTTTCGTATGGTTTGTATTAAACAGTTACACTAGCCCCTCTCCTCACGTTCGGTCTGTGGAATCGGTTCGTCAGTATTTGATGTGGTTTACGAAATATATCCAGCGGTAACGTTAGGTGACTCACCCTGTATACTGCAGTAAAATTAGATCGGACATCAGTATCTGTTAAAGTCGTACTGACACTAAACCTATTTTGTGGGTTTCTGAATGAGTTATAGCACATTAAATTATTAATTTTATCATACGGTAATCCAACTGAGGCGCTGAGAATTATGAGGGCCTAAAGCATATCACCGTCCATTGTGAGATGGTAGCATTTATTCATGCTTCTGAAATCTGTTGATCTTGTGGTGAGTCAAGTTTATCAGTACTGTAGGCCCACAGTGTCACGAAAAGATGGATCAATGGTTTCTCTGATATTCACTTAAATGTGGGATCGACGGCGGCGTGCTTTAGGCCCTTATAGATCTCAGCGCCTCATTTGTATTCTAGTCAAGTGACATGTTGTCAGACATTACTACTTGAATTTAATCATTTCCACAAATGGTACTTTGTGTTTGGAGCTGGCAACAGATGGATTCATGCAACAGATGGATTTATTTGATAACGGACTTAGCGTTTACCCACCAAGCTAATGGCTAGCGTGCTGCTATAACGACTACAGCACGCGTCAGGGATCGTCTTTTCGTTCCAAAT
The DNA here is from genome assembly GCF_021461395.2 of Schistocerca americana. Classification (NCBI taxonomy): domain Eukaryota; kingdom Metazoa; phylum Arthropoda; class Insecta; order Orthoptera; family Acrididae; genus Schistocerca; species Schistocerca americana. Next base: position 356,671,853 of record NC_060130.1, read on the forward strand.
TACTTTTCCTAATTTCGCAAAAAAATGTTCAAATGTGTGTTAAATCTTATGGGACTTAACTGCTAAGGTCACCAGTCCCTAAGCTTACACACTACTTAACCTAAATTATCCTAAGGACAAACACAGACATCCATGCCCGAGGGAGGACTCAAACCTTCGCCGGGACCAGCCGCACGGTACATGACTGCAGCGCCCGAGACCGCTCGGCTAATCCCGCGCGGCTAATTTCGCAAAACTAAGACCTGCGGGTCCTATTGTAATGTTATAAATAAGCTTAATATCAAATGTAAACCTCATAACATCAAAATTGATCATATTGCAAGCATTTTTTGCTTTGTGATGATACCTCACAGGGAGTCAATGACCTTTGACCTGTATGAAAAATGTTCCAATAACGTTGAACATTGCATGAATGGATACAGCATTGAATTCTGAACAGTAAATTTAATTGGTCGGAATCGGCTTTCGTGTGCAGCGTGCAGGGGTTGCTGGTAGAGCACTTTCCCGCGAAAGGCAAAGGTCCCGAGTTCGAATCTCGGTCCAGCCTGCAGCTTTAATCTACCAAGCAGCTTCATGTCAGCGCACACTCTGCTGCAGAGTGGAAATCTCCTACTGGAAACAGAAAAGTAAATTTAACTGCGAAGGAATCAGGGCCTCTGAGAACAGGTCCTTTGACTGGGAGAGTAACGAAATCAAATAAGCGTGACTACACGCGAACATTTAACGAGGAAGTGTACAAATGGTTCAACTGCCTCTGATCACTAAGGGATTTAATTTCTGAGGTCATCAGTCCCCTAGAACTTAGAACTACTTAAACCTAACTGACCTAAGGACATCACACACATCCATGCCCGAAGCAGGATTCGAACCTGCGACCTTTGCAGTCGCGCGATTCCGGACTGAAGCGCCTAGAACCGCTCGGCCGGCGAGGAGCATTGTCCTATTGAAAAATGGCACCACGAAGCTGTCACATGAGAGGTAACATAACTGAAATTGCCCAAGTCTGTCGGAATGCAGAATGGACATGAATGGATGCAGATGATCAGACAGGATCCTTACGTACATTGTCGCCTGTCAGAGACGTTTCTAGACGTATCAGGGGTTCCATATCACTCCAACTGCACACGCTCCACACCATTACAGAGCCTCCATCAGCAACAAAAAATGGTTCAAATGGCTCTGACCACTATGGGACTCAACTGCTGTGGTCATCAGTCCCCTAGAACTTAGAACTACTTAAACCTAACTGACCTAAGGACATCACACACATCCATGCCCGAGGCAGGATTCGAACCTGCGACCGTAGCAGTCGCACGGTTCCGCACTGCGCGCCTAGAACCGCGCGACCACCGCGGCCGGCCCACCAGCAACAATCCCCTGCAGAGCCCATGGATTCATGAGGTTGTATCCTGCCTGTGCGTGTCCATCCGCTCGATACAAATTTGGAACGAGACCAAGCAACATGTCTCTAGTCATCAATAGTCCAATGGTAGTGCTAACGGGCCCAGGCGAGGCGTAAAGTTTGGTGTCGTACAGTCGTCAAGGATACACGAGTGGGCCTTCGGCTCCGAAAGCCCATGTCAGTGATATTTCGTTGAATGGTTCGCATGCTGACACTTGTTGATGGGCCAACACTGAAATCTGCAGCAATTTGTGGAAGGTTTGCACTTCTGTCTCGTTGAACGATTCTCTTTATTCGTCGTTGGTCCCGTTCGTGTAGGATTTTTTTCCGGCCTCAGCGATGTCGGGGATTTGATGTTTTACCTGATTCCTGATATTCGCGGAACACTCGTGAAATTGTCATACGGGAAAATCCCGACTTCATTGCTACCTCGGACATGCTGTGCGCCATCGCTCGTGCGCCGACAATAACCTCACGCTCAAACTCACTTAAATCTTGATAAAATGCCATTGTAGTAGCAGTAACCGATCTAACAACTGCGACAGACCCTTGTTGTCTTATATAGGCATTGCCGACCGCAGCTCCGTATTCTGCCTGTTTACATATCTCTGTATTTGCATACGCATGCCTATACCAGTTTCTTTGGCGCTTCAGTGTATATCTCTGTTCCGCAAGCTTTCTTACTGTGCCGGCCGCTGTGGACCAGCGGTTCTAGGCGCTTCAGTCCGGAACCGCGCTGCTCCTATGATCGCAGGTTCGAATCCTGCCTCGGGCATGGATGTGTGTGATGTCCTTAGGTTGGTTAGGTTTAAGTAGTTGTAAGTCTAGTGGACTGATGACCTCAGATGTTAAGTCCCATAGTGCTTAGAGCCATTTGAACCATTTTTCTACTTTAATGTGTGTGTTGGAGGGTACTTGTGATATCTCCCGCGCCCGGGTTCCCGGGTTGGATTGCCGGCGGGGTCAGGGATTTTCTCTGCCTCGTGATGACTGGGTGTTGTGTGATGTCCTTAGGTTAGTTAGGTTTAAGTAGTTCTAAGTTCTAGGGGACTGATGACCATAGATGTTAAGTCCCATAGTGCTCAGAGCCATTTGAACCATTTTGCACTTGTGATATCGCTATCCGTTGCTCGCTTTACTGTTCCATTGTCGAACGGTGCTTAGGAAGGACGAGTGCCGATAAATCTCCGTGTGGGCTCTCTGATTTTTTCGCCGTGCTAATTTCACAAGACGTATATGGGAGGAAGTAACGTGTTTCTTCACTCATCTTGGAACGTACACACTCGAAATTTCAACAGTAAACTTCTCCGCGTTGCATAACGTCTGTCCCTTAGTGTATGACACTGGTGTTTGTTGAGCATCTCCTGAACGGTCTCACGCCGAGTAAACGATCATGTGACGAAATGTGTCTACCTAGGTTGGATCTTCTCTGTGTCTTCTATTAATCCAACTTGGTAAGGGTCCCAGTCTGATGAACAATACTCAAGAATCGGTTAACACATATTTTGTAACGTAGTTCCTGGCCCGAACATTGATCCTCTGCATGTCTTCCTGCATTTCGCTACAGTCTTCTGGTGTTGCAGCCTTCTTATTGTGACGTTACTGTCATGACGTGCCATTACTGTCACACATTGCTATGCAATATTAATTCATTTCTGCTGCTATTTCACAGATATTTTAGTGAAATCACTGGAATAGAGTGTTTGGAAAGGCAGCTTTGCGCTCACCACGCCGGAGTGGTATGAAGCCAGGAACGTCTCTGCGGCGTGTATTGTTGGCAGAAGGCAGTCGGTGAATCTCATTAGGCCAAGAGGGTCACATCTGGTGTTACAGGCAGTTTGGCGGAAGTCGGGAAGCGACCTTCTCCGCAGCTACTGAATGCAAGGAAAGCACCTGGTCCGTGAACGCTGAAGACACTTCGTGTTTTAAAATGTGCGTCTTGTACACAAAAAAAGGGAAGTAATGTGTGCTTTCCCCTGCTTTTTCATGAGTTTAGCAACAATTCACATTGGAAGCAGAGTGGAGTCGTCCCCTCCATGTATAGTTTATGAAAATAGAGAGCTGAGGTCTATGAACTTATACTCCGTGCATTCTGCTCTGGGCCATTACAGACACGGGGTCATCTCGGTATGGTGTTGATCGGCGCAAGCTGTTCAGGGGTAGGTAAGTACCGAAACTGCGGTAACGCGATTCATATTCTGTGCAGCTCATTACTTGCTTACTTCGCCACGCACCTTGTGTTGCTTAATTTAGTTATGATTTGTGGGCACCTGTTTTGATGTAAACACCGTACGGGGGACATCGTTTGTTTCACTGATGGGTCGAAAACAGACCAAGGCGTTGGGGCGGGGTTGTACAGGGTTCAGCCAACACTGGAGAGCATCATCTTTCTAGGGAAACTGGCCTCTGGATTCCAAGTTGAAATTACTGCAATCAGGGCATGTGTGGAGGAGAATATGCATAGGTGCTACAACGACCGTAGCACCTACACCTATTCAGACAGCCAGGCAGCCCTGAAATCATTGGCAGCTCCTGCAACAAGATCTAAGATTGTTGCAGATTGCCACAGGGCTCTGGTGGAGCTAGGGGCAAGCAATAGGGTGAACCTAGTGTGGGTCCCTGCCATTCAGGGATCTGTGGCAATGAACAAGCCGATAGATTGGCTAGGATGGGGGCAACAACTCCATTTATTGGACTGGAACCTGTCCTGACAATCACCAAGGCTATGATCAAATTAGAACTACGGAACTGGCTTAGGAAACAGCACGTAGGATATTGGACCAAGGTCCATACACAAAAACATGGTAAGGTAATGATGCCAAAGCCAAGTTTTAAAAGAAGCTCTGTAATCCTGGGATTGAACAGGAAAGAGATCAGACTCATGACTGGACTAATGACCGGCCATGGGAATTTCAAAAAACACCTACACACGATGGCTAATACGAAAAATGGCTCTGAGTACTATGGGACTTAACTGCTGAGGTCATCAGTCCCCTAGAACTCAGAACTACTTAAACCTAACTAACCTAAGGACATCACACACATCCCTGCCCGAGGCAGCATTCGGACCTGCGACTGTAGCGGTCGTGCGGTTCCAGACTGTAGCGCCTAGAACCGCTCGGCCAATCCGGCCGGCGATGGGTATAACGGAAGAGGACCCTAAATGTAGGATTGTGATGAGGCTGAAGAAATTGCATCACACCTAATCTTCGGATGCATGGCATTGGAGAGCAAAAGATACAGAATCTTCGGGACAACTAGACCTGAAGAATTGTGTCTAACAAATAACTGGTAGAGGGACTCCTTGCACTATTTAAAGGCACTGGTTGGCTTTCTAGATATACAGGGAGCAATACCGCACAATAAACCTAGTTTCGGTGCGGGCAGTGGCGGGTCAGACCTAAGCTGTTTTCGCTCCCCTGTTAAAATCAATCAATCAAATCAATCAATGTCAACTTTGATTTGGCGAGCTCCACAGATAAGCAGATCTCGTTCTGCTTACTTCATACAGTCTTCCACACTTGTTGCTACCTTTCCACAGTCTTATCTTCATTTTGTAATTTGATCTGACCTCTAGAGAACTTTGCTCTTTGTTAATTTTATTGTGATTTATGTCAACCATCAGTCTTGACTTTAAATTTTCCTACAACATTGCCTGGCTAGGTGACCCATTAAAAGTAAGTATAATTGGTTTTATACCCAGTTGGTTCACTTCACTGTGTCGGCGTCGTCCTTGTGCATAGTGGCCAACTACAAGGAGAACTTACTTATTATTTTGTGAAAGCAAATAGCACTGCACTTGTTCGTCTAATCGATACGATATGGTTTTACTCGTTGTCCTGTGACATTAACGAACAGCGCACTTGCTTGTCTTGGTTTCATTAACGAGGGGCTACGACTTTCGCAACAGACAGCAGCACTTTCTGCGAAGAGCCTTACAGAGCCTCCAAGGTTATCTAGTTCTTTGGGGTACTCCGAAATTACCTTCATATCTGTCGATTTCAAGAGTGACGTGTTGATTTCTATCTGCAAGGAAGTCTTCGGCAAGCTCGTATATTAAGAATGCAGTGCAAAACTGTACCGAATGCCTTCTAAAAGTCAGAAAAACGGCATTTGCCTGCAGCGCTCTGGATCTGATGAATAAACTGAGCGAGCTGACATTCACAAGCTCTCTGTTTGAGAAACCATTCAGAGGAGATATCCGTTCTCCAGAAATGCCATAACGCGTAAACATGAAACACACGTGAAGCGATGATAAATCGTGGAAATAAGTGAATATGTGCAGGACCTTTTTGGTGTACGCTGGGCGAAGCGGCTGTGCTCCGTGCCAACAGACGGCAGCAGCTCGCGTGCGGCGATTCCGTAGCCGCGAGAGAGATGGGGCGATAGCGCGCGCCTGCTTAGCTGCTACTGCGAGCCCCCCGGCGCTACCGTCCCTGCTTATGAAACAACGTGCTCATCACTTACTCGTTACCTCTACCAACTCTTGTGATCCGTTTCGAGATTACATTCAAAACTCGACACGGGTTACACAGACATCTTGCGAAACTCAATTCGCTCTGTTCGTCTGTAATGTCGAAAATATCCCCTGTTAACTTTTTTATTAAAAAAAAAAGAACTCCGTCTTCAGGCCACGTGTGGCCTACCGGGATCATCCGACCGCCGTGTCATCCTCAGGGAGGATGCGGATGGGAGGGGCAGGGGTCAGCACACCGCTCTCCCGGTCGTTATGATGGTATTCTTGACCGAAGCCACTACTATTCGGTCGACTAGCTCCTCAATTGGCATCACGAGGCTGAGTGCACCCCGAAAAATGCCAACAGCCCATGGGGGCCTGGATGGTCAACCATCCAAGTGGCGACCACGCCCGACAGCGCTAACTTCGGTGATCTCACGGGAACCGGTGTAGCCACTGCGGCAAGGCCATTGTCTGTTAACTTTTTTATAGAAAAGCTTTCCTTGCTGTTTCCATTCTGTCAATATTTTATATTTATTTGCGGTACTTCTGTGTCGTCAGTTATTTCTCTGCCAGAAAGAAAAATCCTCTTACTGCTTTCACCGTCTAATTTTGTACTCTTACTGCCCCACCATTAACCGATGTAATTTGCCTACTGTCCATTACCCATGTTTCACATTTAACCTCATTTTAAGACACTGTCCATGCTATTCATCTGATCGTCTGAGTCCTTTGCCATCTTTAACACAATTAGAATGTAACTGACAAAACTTGAAAAGTTTATTTCTTGTCCATAATTTTTTATGCCTTTCGTAATTTCTCCTTTGTTTCGTTTACTGCTTACTCGATTTACAGGTTGAAAACATTTTTTTTTAGCGTCGTGCTCTCGACTGTCAACCTGACGGTTAGTACAACGTATAACGACATGCCAGGAACGTGGTGACAGTATATTTCATACCAAGAGCGCTCTTTCCCTCCATCTCAGCAGTTTACGCGTATCTACTTCAATTGTTTATGAATGCATATCGACAGATGTACCCTGGAAATGTACGTAACAGAAGGTACTTTTTGTAGGATAACACTTTAAAAAAGGATGATTTACAATTATGAAATTATAATTTTTTGTGTTACATTAAGAAATGCTTTTACTTATAATACAAATCATATTACACACAGTTTTCCTAGCCAGTCTTTAGAAATGAGTACTTAACAGCAAATAATAGCCTACAAATATGTCTGCTTCTTTTCTTATGCATTGTAGAATCGATCAGTACTGGAAAGGTGTTGTGAAAAGTCTCTCCAGGCAAAACTGTTCAATTTTGAGAGCTCTATTTAAAGATACTAATTTTTTATCATCTTCCAATGTGGAACTGCAAACCTGAATATGTTTGCTCTTTTGAAGTTTCCAGGAAATATAAGCTCAATGGACAAAATATTGGCCAGCGACATAAAACAGCACCCTAGTAGCTGTGGAACTGTGTATATAGTGTAGAACTGGTATCAGGAGGGAATGTGACCATCCACTGCGGACAAGTCATGGCAGCGTTCAGGCGTGTACGTGCCAGTTGTAGTATGGAATCAGCACAGTAAGACGCAATGACGTGGGAACGTGGCAGAATGGTAGAAAGGCGCTGTCACATTAGGACTTGTCCCTGACCACACCAAAGATGAAGCTGACCAACTTGTTGGTGTATCACACAAACTATCCATCGTGTCTAAAAACATGGTGTACTGCTGTGTTTTACATACCATGACTTCGACCCACTCATTCGGGTTACCGTGCACATGAACGAGGACGCTTGTTTCTGTAGCTTAGGTGATCGAGAATTGCCCTTTCTTCTGTTTCTTCGTTACGTGATATCTTTCACAGTGAATGCCGGGGAAATGTGGACACGGAGGACAGTGAGGTTTGTCGAAGACTTGTGAGTATCACCTGAGACAGGATCGCCGGTTCCGAGAACTGCAGTCAGTGGCTTGAATGACGTGTATCCACGAAAAAGGCCAATTCAGGGCCCAACTGGTTGGGCGACCCGCTCGTCAACACGTCCGACCGTCGTGTGGACATGGGCGACGGCTTGCCGGATCAAAGAGGTTGGCAGGCACCTAGAGGTCCGCCGGTCGAATGGACGGACTACGGGTCCGACCGCAAGTCCATCGCGAATGTGACGCGGCAGACTTGCTCGGCGAGCAGGTCCACGGAACAGTCCGCCTGTTTGCGGGGGCCTTTACGCACAGGTGTGGCCTACAGGTGTTCCCGAATTCGTCGAAAATATCTGTGGCACGTTGCTAAAAGCCGCTCATGTGTAGCCGGCACTAATCGAAAACTATATCAGGACAAAAAAAATGGCTCTGAGCACTATGGGACTTAACATCTGAGGTCATCAGTCACCTAGAAAAAAAATGGTTCAAATGGCTCTGAGCACTATGGGACTTAACTGCTGTGGTCATCAGTCCCCTAGAACTTAGAACTACTTAAACCTAACTAACCTAAGGACATCACACACATCTATGCCCGAGGCAGGATTCGAACCTGCGACCGTAGCGGTCGTGCGGTTCCAGACTGTAGCGCCTTTAACCGCTCGGCCACTAGTCACCTAGAACTTAGAACTACTTAAACCTAACTAACCTAAGTACATCACACACATCCATGCCCGAGGCAGGATTCGAACCTGCGACCGTAGCGGTCACGCGGTTCCAGACTGAAGCGCCTAGAACCGCACGGCCACTTCGGCCGGCTATATCAGGACAGTCCTGCCAATAAGATTGTTGCACAAATAGAAGACTGTGATCAGTTACAAGCAAATATCGGAACCACAGACATTTACGAATATAGATCATTTGCAGTGCCTTGCAAACAATAAGACTTTTTTCTGCTCCTGAGAGGGTCTACGAAATTTAAAAGCGCTTCCTTATCAGAGATTTATGATTGCCAGCTTTATCAGACTAAATTCCACAGCTTAACGATTAAGCACTAATTTACAAAGCTACGAACAGCTAGTTTTATCATTAAGAAATTATTTAAAACTTTGAGTCTTTAAAATCAGCTTAAAGAGGTCCCATTGTAAGACGTGTATATTTCTATTGTCTATTGTCAATCACAATTTATGAAAGATGTTTATATTTTATTAATAGGATTAAGTAGGAATAATTAATATTTGTCGTGTTGGAAATAATTGTGGTAGCAGGGAATGTCTGCATCAAAGTATTGTTGACAAGAAAGACCTCAAATTGATATAATTTTAAAAAGGGCGGGAGAGACCGCGTATGGATACATTTTTAGAAAAGAGCGGGAAAGACCGCGCGTTGATACATTTTGTAATCGTAGCAGGGACTGTTTGCACCAGAAAGCATTGTTGGCGGGAGAGACCGCACTTAAGCGTTCGTAGGAAGTCAGTAGTAAGCGAGAAGTGAAGCGAGTTGGTAGCAGGTCTGAAGCGAGAGGTTGAGAGGAGTAGCGTGCCTGCCAGCCACCAGCTATGATTTACAAGAGATTGTAAACGGATGTACAGAGACATCAACTAACTATTATCATAAGAGGAACTAATACTATTGAATTATTTTCTTTGCGAAACTCAAGACTACTGAAGGTACGTTTGCGCAATGCTAGTTGTAAGATTACTGTAAAAAGTAAGTCCCATTTGAACGTTTGTAAAATCCTTTCATTACCAACAGTAAATATTTGAAGCGTTTCCAGAATACAATTAAATTTTGCCAGCAATGTTGCATTACTGATTATAATCCATCCCAAAAACCATCAACATAAAACTTTGCAAAAATTGTATTGTTGTCAAGAAAAATTGTAACTATCAATTACGTAACTTCAGTCAAAATTAATTAAAGAATAACGTCAGCTTTGCTATTAAAGAATAACATCAGCTTTCGTAATAAATACAGCCACTTATTATGAAGCCCACTAGCAGTTAATACAGTATAGTAAACCAGAGTAAGTACATTCATGTCGCAGATCGATGTAGCAGTCAGATGGCGATCCAGTAACAGTAAAACAGTAAAAAAGGTAAGGAACAGTTTTGGGTTATTGCAGGTAACGACTGATGGCCAAGACGACGACTCATTCTATGTTTCGTCGAAATAATCAGAAAATCACTTTTAATAAGCAACAATTAAATTTGTATGCGAAGATTGAGAAAGAGAATGAATTTCCAAGGGAAGATTTCATTTGTTATTGTTAAGCAAGAGATAGAAATCCTAAGGGAAGGTTACATAGGTTATTGTAAAAGGGAAGGTTATCATTAACAAAAGAGGTAAAGAGGAGACGGGGAGGTTTCACCATCATATTGATGCTAGAACTGCAGAACACTTTATTTATTAATATAACTTAAAATTAATATTAATATAACTTAAAATTAACGCTGGTAATACCTTGTCAATATTGTTAATCACTTTAAACAAAAACTGTGAGGAGGTGGTGGCTGTCTTAGTTTTTTAATATATTACTTTTGAATAGGTCTTCATCTAATTTCTCAATGTGGGGAATGGGTTTTAAGCAGGACCTAATGTTATCAGTGTGATAATTTCTTTACAGTCCTCTCTGTCTTGTATCCAGCTTAAAGTATTTCTTCTTCCTGTTCTTCCCTTCAAGATTCATCTCCAACTTCATGTATAAGTATGATGATGATGTTTGGTGTGTGGGGCGCTCAACTGCGCGGTTATCAGCGTCCGTACAAATTCCCAACCTCTGCTCAGTCCAGTCCCGCCACTTTCGTGAATGATGATGAAATGATGAGGACAACACAAACACCCAGTCATCTCGAGGAAAGTGAAAATCCCTGACCCCGCCGGGAATCGAATCCGGGACACCATGACCGCAAACCGAGAACGCGACCGCGAGATCAAGATGTATAAGTACATGTAGTTTGTGAGCTCTGCTTCCTTTTGCAAGGATTCCGCCAAATAGTTGATTCTAGGGTTAAGGTTTCCAATAATATTATGTGTTTTTTATTCTACCTTTCAACAGCATTCGTCGTTCGGTGCTATTTTCCGTAGCGGCTCCACACTGTGTTGGGGTAAACCTCATTCCGTAGCCAGGTATCCACAAAGTAGTAAAAGAACAGGGATTCGTTATTGCAGCTTGCGGATGAATCTCATCTCATCCTTTACTTACGTCCTCCAGTTTTACAAATTCCACTGCTGTACACATGCTGACGTGAGGTCTTAATCTTCATTCTGACGGTCTCTTCAGTTAGACCAAGTTCTTGAACTTTTCTCTTCTTCATATGGAAATAATATCCGCTTATCTCACTCGCATTTTCACTGCTACCCACTACTGCTTTCATAGGCAGACATCGGCTCCTCAGTATCCCAGGATTTGCAAAGTGTGGAGTACAGATTTATCGATATTTAGACATAGTTACCAGACTTTGCATGGCGTTGTTTCTCATCAAGATCTGACTAAATGTTACATCAATGTTTATCGACGAACGCTTTCGCATAACTCCTTTAAAACGACTGTGCATGTAACTTGTATTGTACCCTAAGTCAGTAACATACAGTATATCAGAAGCGATCCTATCCTATCTTTACCATCGCGTTTGTAGCCCCAGATGTTGTTGTGGGTCGCTGCGTGTAAACCCCGCACCAAGCTACTTTTTAAAATTTCTTTTTATTTAAAGACTTGCTATCAAAGAGCACGTCATTAGAATGAACGCTAAGTTCTTTTCTTAAGTACTTCTAGCTTTGCAGTCAGTTCTAACAATTACTCTTCAGTAATTCTCATATGAATGTTCTGATAACGTAGAGACTAAAAAAATGATCAGGAGGGCCATCCAACTGATTTCCCTTGCTCTTAATTTATGTTGTTTCGGTTGGCTTGTCCACATTTTCTTACATCTGCTGTATATCAGGCATCTGCCAATTTGGTGGCTGCTTACACTGCGTCTTTGAAGCACCAGAATTACTCCTGAACTCATAGAAATCTCTAGAAACACATCATCAGTGAAAATGTATTCCTTCCTTCTGCGAATATAACTGGGACTTAGCAACATTATAGAAAATGCCTGGCAACTCTATGATAGCTCCATTTTCTAACCCATACACAATGTTACACATAAAATTAAAATATGTACGTAAAATCACAATATGGTTCAAAATTGATAATGTTATTCTGCTGGAAAAAAATTCACAATACAACTCAAAACTAGTAGCAGGCAGACTCAAAATAGATAGTAACTTTACATAAGATGCTCCCTACACCTACAATTCGAAATAAATCACTCTGCTCCATTTGCGAATTGGCAGGAAAAAGACTCAGTCTAAAATGGTATCTGAAACAACCTCCTAAACTGGTATACACATGGAAATTATGGAGTGCTCAAAAAAAATGAGAACACAGTGATGTTAAGAAATAGGACTACACATACCTGCTACTGATAATACTAACATGATTAAAACGACTGAGCAAACAATAACACCATTTTGTAAATTACAGCTGTATGCTGTGGGATCCAAAATCACGAAAAAGCTTTGTAAATTACCAGGTGCTAGTACAGCGGAGGTTAAAAACTGCTACACATAACACTCTTAATTGTGTTTTTAACACATAGCATGACATGGTGCAAGGTGCCAGGCCACTGGTGGAACTGTAGCTGTAACTCACTCGGTGCTCTGCAAGTGACTGGCTAGTAGCGGGTCGTGCCGGGCGATGTGGCAGAGCGGTTCTACGCCCTTCAGTCTGGAGCCGCGCTGCTGCTGCGGTCGCAGGTTCGAATCCTGCCTCGGGCATGGATGTATGTGATGTCCTAGGGATAGTTAGGTTAAAGTAGTTCTAAGTCTATGGGACTGATGACCTCAGATGTTTAGTCCCATAGTGCTTAAAGAGCCATTAGAACCGCAGCGGGTCGCCACACGTACAGTCGCGATACCTGATTTCGGCCATTGGAACTATAGCGACTATAGCGAGGCACTCAGCACTGTGCCCCAAGTAGCTGCCACATGAGATGGCATGCCAAGTCCTGTTTTAATTTCACAAGAGTGACGTGTTCCATTCTTCTGGATCCAAACACAAATAAGCACTCAGCCTCATTTGTATATATGGACAAGAGCAAACAGAAGCCGTCGCTGGTCTAGACCAATAGCTTACTTTTGCAACACTTGTGTGTGTGTGTGTGTGTGTGTGTGTGTGTGTGTGTGCGTGTGTGTGTGTGTGTGCGTGTGTGTGTGTGCGTGTGTGGCGGGGGTATGTGGCCAGTGGTCCTCTCCATTCATAAATAACGGAGTCTGTCGATCAGTTTCACGGACAAAGCCCTTCCTGAGCTGCAGCTCTCTGAATCCCTCCAATAGTATAGCTATTTCCAGAGCATTCTGCCATTAATACTGGCAGCTCTCTCAGCACCTGCAGGAGAGAGAGAGGGGTATTACGTGTCGAAAACAAACAGGTCTTCACATCGCTAAAGTATCGTGAAAATCCTGTGCAGCAGAATGTCATACGCTATATTTCCTCTGCTTTGTGTCACGCGGTAAAACGATCAGTTTAGGTTAGGTTATCATGTCATCCCCATCGACGAGCAAGTCGCCGAAGTGACACCCGGCGAACGGTCTGCCTAACGGGAGGCCCTAATCACACGACATTAATATTTTATTTATCGCAGTCAGCGGCGGTGTCCTGTCTGTATGTAATAGGCGTAGAATAATCACGGCGACTTTCCTTCTGCCCTCTGCTGAAGTCTGCTCGACCATCATTTGGCTGTAGTACGCATCCATGCTGAAACTGCTGTCTACTCGAGGCTTCTGGTTCATACCTACGGCTATATGCTCCAGCCACTGTTGTTTTTGACACATAATCAGAATAGCCTTGGTGATGAGTCCGCAGTCAAAGCATTTGCGCTCTTTTTATGACGTCAATAATCTCTATTTTGGTAGTACGCTTGCGTTGTTCCGGAATCTTTTTCATGTCTTTTAGTAATGAAAGCAGAAACAGTCAATCTGAATCATATTCTTGGTTCTTTTCACGCTCCTCCCTCAGTGCGATACTCTGTTGTAGTACATCAATCAATCTGTCGTGGTTACTTTTCTGCTTCTTTCTGGGAAAAGAGAAGGACTTTGTACGCCACATCCCCCATAGTTACTTTCAGCAACGTCAGCTTCATCCAGGCTAGCTTAAGTTGTATTGTCTACAACAGTTTTCTTAAACTGTAATTGCTCGAAATACAAAAAAAATGGTTCAAATGGCTCTGAGCACTATGGGACTCAACTGCTGAGGTCATTAGTCCCCTAGAACTTAGAACTAGTTAAACCTAACTAACCTAAGGACATCACAAACATCCATGCCCGAGGCAGGATTCGAACCTGCGACCGTAGCGGCCTTGCGGTTCCAGACTGCAGCGCCTTTAACCGCACGGCCACTTCGGCCGGCTGCTCGAAATACACGTCAGGGCTTTCACGTAAAGCTGCTTATCCACTTTTCGCACCTGCTCTGTGTTTTAATTCCCTGCTGAAACTTTTCCTAATATTCTTCCACTTCTGCTGTAGGGGTTTGCAAGCAAAAAAAAAAAAAAAAAGGCTCTGTTAGCGGTGCCTATGGGATGAAATTAGGGATGTTGATATGACCGCCAGCCGGAGTGGCCGAGCGGTTCTAGGCGCTACAGTCTGGAACCGCTCGACGGCTACGGTCGCAGGTTCGAATCCTGCCTCGGGCATGGATGTGTGTGATGTCTTTAGGTTAGTTAGGTTTAATTAGTTCTAAGTTCTAGGGGACTGATGACCGCAGATGTTGAGTCCCATAGTGCTCAGAACCATTTTTGATACCCTCTTCTTGATTATTGGACCTATAACCATTTTTATTGTGTAATAAATCATAAATGACTTACCGAATTCATTCTTTTCATTTTCCGTCATATTTTCCTCACACAATATATTTGTGATTTCCTCCCATCTTTTTCTCTACACGTCACGATCACTGTACTCCTCACAAGATACATCCCAGATTGCCCTTCGTCTTTCAATTTCTTCAATAACTTTCTCGGTGTCGAAAGCCATCGCGACTTTTGGCTCGAAGTGCAGAAAAGATGTGGCTGCTCGGACAAGTGCGCCGAGACTGAGGCAGCCACACACGCTCTTTGCGGGACCCGTAGATCGCCAATGGCTGCAGTGCAGTCGCCCGTGTTCTGTGGGCTACCGCGGCCACAAAATCCTGGCTGCCTGGTGCGTTACCGGCCTAAGATGCCAGCAGCGAGGCTTGGCCATCTGCCGCTTTCAGACTCAGTAGGATGAGGTGCAGAAGCAGAAATCGCTCGTGACGTCAGCAAAGAGATACAGGGGGAAAGTACACTTATTCTGGCGCGAATCAAGTAATTGTTATTAATAAATATTTCTTAACAAAAGTTGCCTTTTGCTACACAGGCATTATGGGGTGTCTACGGGTCAAAAATAATATCTTTCAGTAATTTTACAATACCAGTAAATTTTGATATTAATAAATAAATGAATAACTTTGGCATAACAGAAGATGTACAATTTTACACGAACTATACCGATGTATACTCAAGTTATAGACCGTGCACCATAGATAGCAGCCGTCGATAGGATGCCTTTAAATCTAGTCATGCGGTAGACCATTCTCTAGTACTGCTAATAGTTAGCTTATAGTCAGTGTGAGCAAGTTCATTTTACGTTTTCTCTTAAACAAATGCACCATAATTGGATCTTGTGTGAAAGTTATTTGCACAAAAAAAGCTTCTTCCCACTTCATTACATGAAACATAGACAGTAGTATTGCACTTGCAGAATCCGATGGCGCTCCTACGGCTCTGCAAGGGGACATAAAAATTACGAGAGCATCTCCACATAACAGGTAGGAAGAATTCCTACGTGGCAGCTCACTAAGTCAGTTCAACGATGGACTGGCTTAATTATCGCAAAACTCAGGTGGGAAAGCGTGGCCAGTTATACTTTGTGCCTCTTATATCACCTTCTATGGACTCAGCGGCTAAACTGAGACATTTCTGGAGACTTGGTACGAGTTGGGGCTTCTTGCAACATGCACACTACATACATGGGAGCTGTTCAACCTTTGCAACTCAGTGGATAACACCATCCATAGACCGAACAAGTTTGAAATGGCAGAGTGCTACAAAATAAGTGGACCTTCCGCCTGATCTAAGCATGAGTGCAGTGCTGTCTGATGCTACGGGTAACATCAGACAGGCACAGAAAATCTCCGGGGGAGAGTCGGATGAGTCATACTCTGTGGTCATCTGTTGACTGATGTATGTTCTGCATTACACTCCGTCAACCTCACTTTAACACCTCTCAGCGCATCTGCAATCTCTGTCACAACATGCCAGTCACTGTCCACTGATGCTTCTGTACCAATATTTAAGGGCTTTGAGGCGCTAGCTGTTACAGTATAATCTGAACTGAATAGCATCAGAGCACTGGAATGAACTGGCAGTTTTTCATCCAGTAGATCTAAATCCTGTCCTTGCAGTAATATCGGAATATTTTTGGATGGTGCACCGTGTGTGGTAGGCCTATTACCACACTTCATTAGAGTTTCAGGGTCTGGCTGGGTGTTTTCAGTGCACAAATCGACGAACGGGATGGATAACAGCAACTCACTGGCCTGCTCCGGCATGTTAGCCAGATGTGCTACGGTATCCCTCTGTCCAGATGTTGCTGCAGGTCTCGACAAGCTGCTGGCTGCCGCTGCTGGTGGTGTGGACAGGGCGGAGGTCACTGCGGTTTCCGACAACCCAGTGGGTGCTGTTGCTGGTCCGGACATGCAGGGACCTGCTGGAAAAAAGAAGTAGAAGAAACAATGGGCATCCACAGACAAAGACATGGAGTTGAATAAAGAACTACTATGTGCGGTAATAGCAGTAAAGACATGTAATGAATACTTACTCTTCCGCTTCTTCTCCGAGACGGAAGCAGATGAGGATCTCGCCTTCATTGCTACTACTACTCCACTGACTGAGACTGGTGGACTGCCGTGTTAACTTTATATCACCCCTGCCATCACTATCATATGACCAGATGTAGCATTCCTATTGGATCCCGCCAATTTTCAGGTGGGGAGGGGAGAATGCTGTGTTCCTATTAGTTCACTGAGAGGAAATGGTGAGGGAGGAAATCCTACTTCAAGCACCCTCTGTGGCAGTTTCGTGCACTAGCTCAGTCGGTCTGAGTTTGTTGGTGAAGAACACACATTCGTCCGATAGACATGTTGTTGTTGTTGTGGCCTTCAGTTCTGAGACTGGTTTGATGCAGCTCTCCATGCTACTCTATCCTGTGCAAGCTTCTTCATCTCCCAGTACCTACTGCAACCTACATCCTTCTGAATTGCTTGGTGTATTCATCTCTTGGTCTCCCTCAACGATTTTTACCCTCCACTCTGCCCTCCAATACTAAATTGGTGATCCATTAATGCCTCAGAACATGTCCTACCAACTGAGCCCTTCTTCTAGTCAAGTTGTGCCACAAACTTCTCTTCTCCCCAATCCTATTCAATACTTCCTCATTAGTTATGTGATATACCCATCTAATCTTCAGCATTCTTCTGTAGCAACACATTTCGAAAGCTTCTATTCTCTTCTTGTCCAAACTATTTATCGTCCATGTTTCACTTCCGTACATGGCTACACTCCATACAAATACTTTCAGAAACGACTTCAAGACACTTAAATCTATACTCGATGTTAACAAATTTCTCTTCTTCAGAAACGCTTTCCTTGCCATTGCCAGTCTACATTTTATATCCTCTCTATTTCGACCATCATCAGTTATTTTGCTCCCCAAATAGCAAAACTACTTTACTACTTTAAGCGTCTCATTTCCTAATCTAATTTCCTCAGCATCACCCGACTTAATTCGACTACAATCCATTATCCTCGTTTTGCTTTTGTTGATGTTCATCTTATATCCCCCTTTCAAGACATTATCCATTCCGTTCACCTGCTCTTCCAAGTCCTTTGCTGTTTCTGATAGAATTACAATGTCATCGGCGAACCTCAAAGTTTTTATTTCTTCTCCATGGATTTTAATACCTACTCCGAATTTTTCTTTTGTTTCCTTCACTGCTTGCTCAATATAGAGATTGAATAACATCGGGGAGAGGCTACAACCCCGTCTCACTCCCTTCCCAACCACTGCTTCCGTTTGATGTCCCTCGACTCTTATAACTGCCATTTGGTTTCTGTACAACTTGTAAATAGCTTTTCGCTCCCTGTATTTTACGCCTGCCACCTTCAGAATTTGCCGGCCGGTGTAGCCGTGCGGTTATAGGCGCTTCAGTCTGGCACCGCGTGACCGCTACGGTCGCAGGTTCGAATCCTGCCTCGGGCATGGATGTGTGTGATGTTCTTAGGTTAGTTAGGTTTAAGTAGTTCTAAGTTCTAGGGGACTGATGACCTCAGATGTTAAGTTCCATAGTGCTCAGAGCCATTTGAACCATTTGAACCTTCAGAATTTGAGATGAGAGTATTCCAGTCAACATTGTCAAAAGCTTTCTCTAAGTCTACAAATGCTAGAAACGTAGGTTTGGCTTTCCTTAATCTAGCTTCTAAGGTAAGTCGTAGGGTCAGTATTGCCTCACGTGGTCCGATATTTCTGCGGACATATTGATACGGAATTTCAGAAAAGGTGGACAGTTATAGCACAAGCAGCCATCTGCACAAGTTGCGGAATTTATCTTCAACCCATCACAATGCATCACCATTATTTGCTGAAAAGTATTCTTCTTACACTCATCTATAATCTTTCTCTTCCGATCGTTGTGTGGGCATCTATAGACACAGCCCTCAGCTGTGTGATTACATGTAGTACATTTATTAAAATCTCCCCTGCTTATCACCAGCATCTCCTCAATTGAACACATTCTGAACAAGATGACTACACCGGAGCGGATGAGTGTCTCACTTCTTGCGCTTTGGAAGAGTGACTGGACTATTCATGAAAGGTCTACAGTTCCAGCAGATGCATTTATCAACATGAGTTGCTGTAACTGTGGTTACACATTCACAGTAAACATGATGTTCATGTAAGGTGCATGACTGGGTTCGAATTCTGGCCAGGCACAAAAGTTTTCATCGTATCTTTTCAAGCTCTAGTACGAGCACATCTAACTGAAGGTAGAAAATAATTCTAATTTTTAATGTCTCTCCATTCATCGATAGCAATAACGATATGTGACAGTATCGACTCCCACTGAGCCACAGAACATTTCCTCACATAATTTCAAGCACAAACACACTCTCGTAACTAATGGTAAAAAACAATTCGACAGTTAATGTCTCTTAGTGTGTAATCATATACGAGATGTGAAGGATTCGGTTACGAGTCAGCAGTGACCTCGTTGTTGTCTTATTTGTAGTTCAAAGATGCGCACGTCTCCCTAATGGTGAACGCAGCCTATATGTCATGTCCATTCACGGCTAGAAAACAAAGGCGGTACGTGCAGGGCTCGAATCCCGGGAAGACAGAAATTATTGTTTTTTTCTCGACATTACAGTTTCAAAGGTGTCGCTACTGCAGAGAAAATTCGATGTCTGACATTCGATTGTGCTTAGTCAACAATTTGATTACATGCCAGGTTCGAAACATCGTCCAACACAAATCTTTATCTCACGTCGTTTCAAGTTTCTTACTTGCGAATCAAAGCATATTTAAAATCTTTAGTTAACAGGAACAATAGTTACTGCATAGGAGTTTCAGTCCAGTACAAAAAATTTTGTGATGTGGAATTATCTTCACATTTGCTAAATGGCACTGGCTAAAAGTGAGGTACATCACGCGTCTTTGTGCCTCGTCAACATCGAAAGTTGGTCCTGAGTTTGAGACTCAGTCAGGTACGAATATTCTCCTTAGTTAACAATGCCTACAAGCTTTAATCTAGATCAACAACAAAATAGTTCGTCATCTCATTTGAAGCTCAGACGCATGCACAGCGTAGATTTTCAGTGTCACTTTGTCTGAGATAACAAGGGATCACGAAGTTAGTATTGGAGGGCAGCGTGGAGAGTAAAAAACTTAGAGGGAGACAAAGAGATGAATACACTAAGCAGATTCAGAAGAATGTAGGGTGCAGTAGTTACTGGGAGATGAAGAAGCTTGCACAGGATAGCGTAGCATGGAGAGCTGCATCATTAGTCTCTGGACTGAAGACCACAACAACAACATTATTTTGGTTCAGGTATATGGATAACAGCCTCTCATTAATAGCCAAACAAAAATTGAAAAATTACAAACTGACGTCAACAAGATACATAAAAATATAAAATTCACAACTGAAAGAGAACAGAATAAGCAAATTAACTTTCTGGATATACAATCAAACAACAAAACAATAAGCATATGTTTGAAATTGATCATAAAATCACAGAAACTGACATTATCATTCCCCAATCCTCGAAACAACCGACACTCACAAAAGGAAACAGCACTTCGACACATGCTCCACAGACTCAACAAAGAAACTACCAGAAAGAACTTGACATAATAACGCAGATAACCAAAACAATGGTTACAATAGTACCACAATCACACAGCTAAGTAACAAAATTAAAAGTATAATAAAAGCAGAAAAACAAAACCAAAGACAACAACGTAATCACAAATACTCAGTATCATACCAACTACACAGAATAATCAGGAAAATAAAAAAGAAAACACAATATGTTACACAATGACATACAGACACAAACTCACACATAAAATCACCAACATATTCAAAAGACAGGACACAAACACAGAATACACAAAAGACAGTTCTATCTAAGAATACGTCCTAAAACTGACAAAAGAGGTAGACATATGCTGGAAATCAGGTATATATCAATTACTGTGTAACACTTGTGATGGCAGATACATAAGAGAAACAGACAGGTCCAAAAAACACATGAGAGCCTGGATGTATAGGACAAAGCACTCCAAATTTGCGGAACACCTAAGAGAGCACAATCACAAACCAACCTCTAGAGAAGAAGATATGAAAATAATTGTAATCAACAACAAAAAACACTTCTAACCCTGCAAGAAAATTACCGCATACACAAAACCAAAGCAGAATAGAAAAACCTGTTACATTCATATTCAGCTTTCTACAACCTACAACTCACCCTGCATAACCGCCCCTCTCCCCCCCCCCCCCCACCCCTCCGCCACATACACACAGAAAGAGAGAGAGAAAGAGAGAGAGATAATAGAAACGAATAGACCTTATATTTCAGCATATACTTCGTTACGTTGGCAACACGTACGTAAACAAACCAGACACGAGACAAAGTGAACACTCAGTAGTTACGACTTCAGATCACTGTTTTCGGTACAATATCTACACCTAGTAACAGAAGACTAATAGTGCACCACAGCAATTAGGGTACACAATATGAAAACTGTGAATAAAAAAGTTCGTGACATGATGTCTGGCTTCCGAGCGTCACCTTGCAACGTGATGAGTTTCTAACGTCATAGCGCGGGTACAGCACGTTGCGAAGTCTTTCCGGGCGTACAGAAAAATATCAAGCATGTCAGATACTCTGGTCGCGAATTCGAACGTGGCGTCATGTGCGGGTCGCTTCCCATTTCAATGGAGAGGGCATCTTGCCGGCCTAGACACGGCAAGAAGTGTGTGTGTCGATAGATGCATTTAAAGAAAACCAGTGTCTCCACAACGTCAGAAGTACAAATTAAACATTGAGACACAGATGTTATCTATCGTGTCTCTGACGAAGTGAAAGGCTATTTTATGGCTGTACATTTCGAGAACCCATGTGTTGATCGCGAGTGTCACCTGTAGTCATAATCGCCGCTGTCGCATTTGATCACTACGCAGTACGCGTACCGCATGAGAAAGCCTGATAGCTTCTGAGTGATCAGCAGTGTGATAGTGACGTCAGCGCGTTGCATGTTCCCGTGCAAAGGAAGCTTTTAGGGCGCGCGAAATGAACAGCTGGACAGCCGCGGAAATAGGGGCCCCTCTCGGTGTCTGGGTATTGCGCAGCACACACATGGAGACGTCCACTGCTGCAGTCTCGGGGCGGCCGGCAACTGCGTTCGGCTGCCACCGTCAGCACTCGGGTGCGGTCGGCGAGCGGCAGCGCGAGTGCGCCAGATGCTGGCCGCATAAATTAGCGGTGCACACAAAGGGGACCGTGGACTGGGCCCGCTCCAAACAACACGGAAACCGCTCTCAGGCCGCTTCCACTGTGTGCGCTCCCAGACTCGCAACCGCCTTCACCGTGTCTTGTCCCACTATTTACTGCATTCGGTTGAATATTTACCAGGAGATATCTGCAGCTCTTTGTTTCTTCAGAGAATGTTATTTCCAGGATGAAGGACGTTACACAGAATCTGTGCTGACTCTTTCAAACCCTATGCTTAGCTTCTTACTTGAAAAAGAGACGACCATATCCACATAATTCGCATAGCCACGCACGGCACAAACAAGGGGAGTTTCAAAACGAATAGGGAGCAGGCTGTAGAATGTGGTAGACGAATCTAGCTCTACGTATGTATCTGTCTACACAGATATTACGCAAACCAAAATACACTGCATGGTGAGGGGTACACTGTACAAGTATTATTAATTGCTCTTGAACCCCTGTATTGAGCAGCGGGAAAACGACTACATTGTTGTTGTTGTTGTCTTCAGTCCTGAGACTGGTTTGATGCAGCTCTCCATGCTACTCTATCCTGTGCAAGCTTCTTCATCTCCCAGTAACTGCTGCACCCTACATTCTTCTGAATCTGCTTAGTGTATTCATCTCTTGGTCTCCCTCTACGATTTTTACCTTCCACGCTGCCCTCCAATGCTAAATTTGTGATCCCTTGATGCCTCAGAACATGTCCTACCAACCGGTCCCTTCTTCTTGTCAAGTTGTGCCACAAACTCCTCTTCTCCCCAATTCTATTCAATACCTCCTCATTAGTTATGTTTTCAACCCATCTAATCTTCAGCATTCTTCTGTAGCACCACATTTCGAAAGCTTCTATTCTCTTCTTGTCCAAACTATTTATCGTCCATGTTTCACTTCCATACATGGCTACACTCCATACAAATACTTTCAGAAACGACTTCAAGACACTTAAATCTATACTCGATGTTAACAAATTTCTCTTCTAAAGAAACGCTTTCCTTGCCATTGCCAGTCTACATTTTATCCTCTCTACTTCGACCATCATCAGTTATTTTGCTTCCCAAATAGCAAAACTCCTTTACTACTTTAAGCGTCTCATTTCCTAATCTAATTCCCTCAGCATCACCTGACTTAATTTGACTACATTCCATTATCCTCGTTTTGCTTTTGTTGATGTTCATCTTATATCCTCCTTTCAAGACACTGTCCATTCCGTTCAACTGCTCTTCCAAGTCCTTTGCTGTCTCTGACAGAATTACAATGTCATCGGCGAACCTCAAAGTTTTTATTTCTTCTCCTTGGACTTTAATACCCACTTCGAATTTTTCTTTTGTTTCCTTTACTGCTTGCTCAATACACAGATTGAATAACATCGGGGAGATGCTACAACCCTGTCTCACTCCCTTCCCAACCGCTGCTTCCCTTTCATGCCCCTCGACTCTTATAACTGCCATCTGCTTTCTGTACAAATTGTAAATAGCCTTTCGCTCCCTGTATTTTATCCCTGACACCTTCAGAATCTGAAAGAGGGTATTCCAGTCAACATTATCAAAAGCTTTCTGTAAGTCTACAAATGCTAGAAATGTAGGTTTGCCTTTCCTTAATCTATTTTCTAAGGTAAATCGTAGGGTCAGTATTGCCTCACGTGTTCCAACATTTCTGCGGAATCCAAACTGATCTTCGCCGAGGTCGGCTTCTACCAGATTTTTTATTCATCTGTAAAGAATACGCGTTAGTATTTTGGAGCTGTGACTTATTAAAGTGATAGTTTGGTAATTTTCACATCTGTCAACACCTGCTTTCTTTGGAATTGGAATTATTATATTCTTCTTGAAGTCTGAGGGAATTTCGCCTGTCTCATACATCTTGCTCACCAGATGGTAGAGTTTTGTCAGGACTGGCTCTCCCAAGACCGTCAGTAGTTCCAATGGAATGTTGTCTACTCCCGGGGCCTTGTTTCGACTCAGGTCTTTCAGTGCTCTGTGAAACTCTTCACGCAGTATCGTATCTCCCATTTCATCTTCTTCTACATCCTCTTCCATTTCCATAATATTGTCCTCAAGTACATCGCCCTTGTATAGACCCTCTATATACTCCTTCCATCTTTCTGCTTTCCCTTCTTTGCTTAGAACTGGGTGTCCATCTGAGCTCTTGATATTCATACAAGTGGCTCTCTTTTCTCCAAAGCTCTCTTTCATTTTCCTGTAGGCAGTATCTATCTTACCCCTAGTGAGATAAGCCTCTACATCCTTACATTTGTCCTCTAGCCATCACTGCTTAGCCATTTTGCACTTCCTGTCGATCTCATTTTTGAGACGTTTGTATTCCCTTTTGCCTGCTTCATTTACTGCATTTTTATATTTTCTTCTTTCATCAATTAAATTCAATATTTCTTCTGTTACCCAATGATTTCTACAGTCCTCGTCTTTTTACCTACTTGATCCTCTGCTGGCTTCACTACTTCATCCCTCAGAGCTACCCATTCTTCTTCTACTGTATTTCTTTCCCCCACTCCTGTCAATTGTCCCCTTATGCTCTCCCTGAAACTCTGTACAACCTTTGGCTTAGTCAGTTTATCCAGGTCCCATCTCCTTAAATTCCCACCTTTTTGCAGTTTCTTCAGTTTTAATCTACAGTTCATAACCAATAGATTGTGGTCAGAGTCCACATCTGCCCCTGGAAATGTCTTACAATTTAAAACCTGGTTCCTAAATCTCTGTCTTACCATTATATAATCTATCTGATACCTTCTAGTATCTCCAGGATTCTTCCATGTATACAACCTTCTTTTATCATTCTTGAACCAAGTGTTAGCTCTGATTAAGTTATGCTCTGTGCAAAATTCTACCAGACGGCTTCCTCTTTCATTTCTCTCCCCCAATCCATATTCACCCACTATGTTTCCTTCTCTCCCTTTTCCTACTCTCGAATTCCAGTCACCCATGACTTTTAAATTCTCGTCTCCCTTGAGTACCTGAATAATTTCTTTTATCTCATTATACATTTCATCAATTTCTTCATCATCTGAAGAGCTAGTTGGCATATAAACTTGTACTACTGTAGTGGGCATGGGCTTCGTGTCTATCTTGGCCACAATAATGCGTTCACTATAGTATTGGTAGTAGCTTACCCGCACTCTAATTTTTTTTTTCATTATTAAACCTACTCCTGCATTACCCCTATTTGATTTTGTATTTATAACCCTGTATTCACCTGACAAAAAGTCTTGTTCCTCCTGCCACCGAACTTCACTAATTCCCACTATATCTAACTTCAACCTATCCATTTCCCTTTTTAAATTTTCTAACCTACCTGCTCGATTAAGGGATCTGACATTCCACGCTCCGATCCGTAGAGCGACAGTTTTCTTTCTCCTGATAACGATGTCCTCTTGAGTAGTCCCCGCGCGGAGATCCGAATGGGGGACTATTTTACCTCCGGATGATTTTACCCAAGAGGACGCCATCATCATTTAACCATACAGTAAAGCTGCATGCCCTCGGGAAAAATTACGGCTGTAGTTTCCACTTGCTTTCAGCCGTTCGCAGTACCAGCACAGCAAGGCCGTTTTGGTTAGTGTTACAAGGCCAGATCAGTCAGTCATCCAGACTGTTGCCCCTGCAACTACTGAAAAGGCTGCTGCCCCTCTTCAGGAACCACACGTTTGTCTGGCCTCTCAGCAGATAACCCTCCGTTGTGGTTGCACCTACGGTACGGCCATCTGTATCGCTGAGGCACGCAAGCCTACCCACCAACGGCAAGGTCCATGGTTCATGGGGGTAGAACGACTACATATATGACTATAACCAATGTAACAGCTCTTACAACCGAGCGAGGTGGTACAGTGGTAGCACACTGAACTCGCATTCGGGAGGACGACGCTTCAATCCCGCGTCCGGCCATCCTGATTTAGGTTTGCCGTGATTTCCCTGAATCGCTCCAGGCAAATGCTGGGATGGTTCCTTTGAAAGGGCACGGCACTTCCTTCCCTAATCCAATGAGACCGATGACCTCGCTGTTTGGTCTCTTACCCCAAAACAACCCAACCCCAAGCTCTTACAATAAAATAAATAATTATTCCACAGAGTCACGGTTCCCAAATGTAGCCACAATCAGTTAGTTCTTACCTTAGTCTTTCGCTGCACAAGTACCACGGACGCAACATAACTAAATTCACGCAACAGGGTGCGTCATCCTCCTTCCAACGATTCCCATTTAAGTCCTCCGAGCTTTACTGTTAACACATTAATGTGAGCTATACCGAAATGTTACGCTCTCTGTTGCGCATCTTTGAATTTGTTCTGTGTTTGTTGTCATGTTGAGAGATACCCGTCAGATCCCTCTCATATATTTTTCTGCTTTTTTTTTTTAACTTGCTTTGTCACTCGGTGTGAAGGAATGTGTCATTGTTTTCTTACGTTTTCATGATCGATAAATAACGACGGGGGCCCCACTCTTTGCTCCTTACTCCTTTTCCCGAGACAATTAATACAGTGTGGCAATTCAGTGTGACAATGGATAACAGAGTTAACCCTCAAACGGATCTGTGGCGTGCTTTTCGGTTCCAGTGAAAGTGTGCACCCTTGTCATTTCCTCTGTTGGCCATTCTATTGTTCGCAGTTGGCAATCGATCTGCAGACAAACTAGACCCATCGTCGGGTCTTCCACCTGAAAACTTTGAGTGGAGCCATTATTGACCCCACGACACCGTAAGTATTTCTGTTTTCCGTATGCTCAAAATTTACTTATCAACTAAATATCATTTTATTTTTAGGCTTAATTAGTGTTTTCATTTATTTTCAGTGTTACTGAAGCTTCGAGCTCTCATTCACGTATGTCAGTGCTTGATACAAATTTTCCGGACTTGTGAGAGAAAACGCTAGAAAAACTAGAAGAAGAAGGAGGAGGAGGTAGTGATGCAAATGATCTCGAAGATGAAAAGACCCTTCTTACAACAGTGAAAATGAAACTGCTTCAGATCAAAGCCATGACTAGCGAATCAGATAATACAGACAGAAAT
Source organism: Schistocerca americana (assembly GCF_021461395.2). Classification (NCBI taxonomy): domain Eukaryota; kingdom Metazoa; phylum Arthropoda; class Insecta; order Orthoptera; family Acrididae; genus Schistocerca; species Schistocerca americana. The sequence continues at coordinate 356,698,819 of NC_060130.1, forward strand.
AAACATAGAAGGGAAGCATCTAATTTCTATTGCAGAAAAATGTATAAGTGGCCTGTTCTTGAACCTCAAAGGAGTGCAAGGACACCAGCCCACAACTTGATCATAAAAGTTCCTACACTGTAAAGCCCTGCAAGTATATTAGGAGACTCATGCAGTCCATTGGAAGCGTGAGTGTGTTTGTGTACCAGAGATACGTCAGAAGAAATTGTGAGTCAAACCAATGTGAAAATGTCTTCATACAGATCAAAATTTTCTGATCAACAGCACACGGAACTTGGAGACATGAACGTCAATGAACTTAGGGCGCCATTTGTATTATTACATTTAAGTACCATTTTCAAATCTAATCATGAAAATCTTGAGTCTATGTTCGCAACAGACGGCAATACATGAGATATTTTCGCGCCACATTATCAACGAAGAGAATGCTAACATTGCAGTACTGCCTAAGATGTGATGACGTAACTAGCAGAGATGAGAGGGAGAAAAATGAGAGTGCAGCAGCGATTTCTTGAATTACTGAAAGAATGGTTCACAGTTCTCAGGTATGTCATAGCATATGCTCCCATGTATGCTTGGATGAAATGCTGGGTGGTCGTGGGAGATGCACATTTAGGGTTTATATAGCAACTAAACCAGCGAAATATGGGCTAAAAAATCATGAATTTAGCTGATGCTCATACAAAACCGCCTTCTGAATACCTATGTATACACTGGAAAAGACGCTGATGGCGCTGGATTGACACTAGAACTTTCAGAAACCTACTCAGTCTGTCCTTTCAGAAACAAACCCATTTATCGTACAAGCCGTACCGTTACAGCTCGCAACTACTTTGGCTCTATTGCATTAGTTTCGGAGTTGAAAGGACGGAAGTTGAGGAAAAACAAAAAAGATATCGCATCTGAATTTCAGTCATCTAAGAGGTATGTAGAAGATTAAACACTTTATGGCTTCACAAATGACAGAACATTGATTTTTCATGTCCCTAAAAAAAGAAAAACTGTCATTTTGATTTCCAGTACATATCATTAAAAAGTGCAAATTCCAAAACAGAAAAAACCAGAAATAATTTCCCTTTACAACAGCACAAACGTTGGAGTAGACTCTCTTGAGCAGAAGTGTGCTACCTATAGCGCAAGCAGACGACACGCAGATGGCCTCTTGCTGTGTTTTATGCAATTCTGAACATAGTCGGAGTTAACGCATACGTAATACAAACATCCTGCAAGAAGTACATACCTTTTTCCCGGTTTGACTCAATCAAAACACTACACAGGCAGCTCAATGAACACTTCCGTTAACGAGAGGCTGATCAATGGCAGACTGCCAAAAGAAGTAACAATAACAATCTCAGTAGTTTTGAAGGAACCTCTCCCAAAATCTCAAATAACCATTCGGGATTCAAAGAGGAAACGATGTGTTCTGTATCCTCTTGCCAGTGAGATAAACACCAACCAGTGTGTTAAACTGATGTTTTGTATTGAAATATATGCAAATGTGAAATTTATGAATAAATATTTGTGATGAAACTAGTAATAAATTAATTTTCATAGCTAAAACAAACTGGTATCCTACTGGACCCTATTTATGGTATAAAGAAGTTAAAAAAATTGTTCAAATGGCTCTAAGCACTATGAGACTTAACATCTGAGGTCATCAGTCCCCTAGAATTAGAACTACCTAAACCTAAATAACTTAAGGAGATCACACACATCCATGCCCCAGCCAGGATTCGAACCTGCGACCGTAGCAGCATATAAAGAGGTCACCACACCGTTAGAAGGTTAATAAAGTAAACCTAGTAGGAAGATGTTGGCGGATATCTCACGATTGCATTTGGAATGAGACATCCCCACGCTGTGATGAAGCCTCGTTTAAGGTTACTTTCTGTCAGTTATTTCAATGTAGACATAAGCAGATACTAGTCAGAGAAGAAGTAACTGCCTGGTAGCTAGCTCCTTTTACTAAGAGAAGAAGTAACTGCCTGGTAGCTAGCTCGTTTTACTAAGAGAAGAAGTAACTGCCTGGTAGCTAGCTCCTTTTACTAAGAGAAGAAGTAACTGCCTGGTAGCTAGCTCCTTTTACTAAGAGAAGAAGTAACTGCCTGGTAGCTAGCTCCTTTTACATACAGGGTCTCTCTCCTACGAGTCGCCAGCCGCATTTTCTCTGGTGTTTCGGCAGATGTTAGCAGTTCCGTTTTTGCGAAGTTTAGCTGAAGTCAGCCCAAACAATACTGGTGGTCATGCGTTTCATCCGATGCCCAGCATCGACCGAAAACATCGTTTTGCTTCCCGTTGCAGAGAAAATGATTTTTAATTCGGAATTTTACGTTCCTATTCGGCAGAGCTGACCCACATTAGACTACTGCGATATTCTTTTTATCGACATGTACTAACATGAAGAGTAAAATACGAAGAATAATCAGGACTCTAGCAGGAACCGCGCCGCTCTAGCTGCGCTGACTGCTGTCGCCACACAGCAGCACTCAGCCGCTCTTAGCGCACTAGTTATTTATCGTGTTTTACTACCCCATTTACTACACATCGATAAAATTAATGTCGCAATAACGTAATCTGGAACCACTCTGTCGAAAGGGCACATAAAATTCCGATTTAAAAATAATTTTGTTTGTAATGGATAGAGACCGGTTATATGCATCTGCATATTGCATATGCATTTGCATATTTTGCTGCTTTTCACCGGTTTTACATATTTTAAATGAAACTAGTGACGTATGTTTACAGTATTTTAAAATTTTAGACCGGCGGTCTCTAGCTCGATCTGGTTTTGATGTCTTATAGATTGACCGTAATTTAGAACTGCGTGCAATCGCTAACCGAGAGGCCACTGTTTAGCGAAATCATTACAGAAGATGAACAGGTATAGTCTGAGTCAATGCTCATGCGCCCGCGCCGTCGGTTACTCTCCTCCGCTGTCATACCGTACGCGTCGGTAACAATTAAATTAAACTATGCAAGCTTTTAGTCGCACGTCTATTGTTTCAGTTTAGCTTTCTACACTACTGGCCATTAAAATTGCTACACCACGAAGATGACGTGCTACAGACGCGAAATTTAACCGACACGAAGAAGAAGCTGTCATATGCAAATGATTAGCTTTTCAGAGCATTCACACAATGTTGGCGCCGGTTGCGACACCTACAACGTGCTGACATGACGAAAGTTTCCAACCGATTTATCATACAAAAACAGCAGTTGACCGGCGTTGCCTGGTAAACGTTGTTGTGATATCTCGTGTAAGGACGAGAAATGCGAACCATCATGTTTCCGACTCTGATAAAGGTCGGATTGTAGCCTATAGCGATTGCGGTTTATCGTATCGCGACATTGCTGCTCGCGTTGGTCGAGATCCAATGACTGTTAGCAGAATATGGAATCGGTGGGTTCAGGAGGGTAATACGGAACGCCGTGCTGGATCCCAACGGCCTCGTATCACTAGCAGTCGAGATGACAGGCATCTTATCCGTATGGCTGTAACGGATAGTGCAGCCACGTCTCGATCCCTGAGTCAACAGATGGGGACGTTTGCAAGACAACAACCATCTGTACGAACAGTTCGACGACGTTTGCAGGAGCATGGACTATCATCCTGCATGACAGACTGGAGCGCCTGCGATGGTGTACTCAACGACGAACCTGGGTGCACGAATGGCAAAACTTCATTTTCTCGTATGAATCCAGGTTCTGTTTACAGCATCATGATGGTTGCATACGTGTTTGGCGACATCGCGGTGAACGCACATTGGAAGCGTCTACTCGTCATCGCCATACTGGGGTATCACCCGGCGTGATGCTATTGGGTGCCATTGGTTACACGTCTTGGTCACCTCTCGTTCGCATTGACGGCACTTTAAACAGTGGACGTTACATTTCAGATGTGTTACGACCCGTGGCTCTACCCTTAATTCTATCCCTGTGGAACCCTACATTTCAGTAGGATAATGCCACGGTGAATGGTGGCCGAGCAACTGGCTCGTCACAATACGCCAGTCACTACTCTTGATGAACTGTGGTATCGTGTTGAAGCTGCATGGGCAGCTGTACCTGTACACGCCATCCAAGCTCTGTTTGACTCAATGCCCAGGCATATCAAGGCCGTTATTACGGCCAGAGGTGGTTGTTCTGGGTACTGATTTCTCAGGATCTATGCACCCAAATTGCGTGAAAATATAATGAAATGTCAGTTCTAGTATAATATATTTGTCCAATGAATACCCGTTTATCATCTGCATTTTTTCTTGGTGTAGCAATTTTAATGGCCAGTAGTGTATTTGCTTGTGCATAGTTGAACAGGCTTACGACGTTTAGTGTGTAACGTGTTCTGCGCCTTGCCGACCGAAAAAAACGTCGTTTCGTGGATAGCTGACCATCCTGGAACATTTGGATTTGACAGAATTGTCTTATATTGTCGAATTTTCGAGAAAAACCTTTGGTGCAAAAAAAAAGTTTCAAATAGACCAGCATATCTAGACACGTCTTCGTATCAGGAATGCAGAAGAAAGGACCATGACAACAACTTCCGACAACAGCAAGTTGCAGTAGCAGGGAGTTGTCCAAAGATAACCAAAAAAGTCGGTTTAACGTGAAGCATTCATTGCAAGCAATAGTCCTCTTCACAAACTTACAAATACTATCCTCAAATACTTCCTGCGCAAATATTGCTTAAATCAAAATACACCAGATGAATCAACATTGCGTGAAAATTACATACTGACAATTTACGTAAATGTCCTGAAAGAAATACGCAATGAACTCAAGGACAGCATTATCTGGATTTCAGCTGACGAAACTACAGACACTTGTGGCCGTTACATTGCAAATTTAATTGCTGGTGCTTTAAAAGAAGAGCCTTCTTCTTCCTATTTAGCAGTTTGCAAAAAACCTGAAAAAGTAAATCATTCTACGATCGCCAAATTTGAGAATGAGGATATTAGAAAAATATTTCCAGACTCTTTGCAGATTAAAGGGTGTTTGTGTTTATCCCAGTTGCTGTTTCCTATATGGTCAAAGCAGGAAAAGCCCTCCAAGTATTGAATCCCAATTTGATGGTTCAAATGGCTCTGAGCACTATGGGACTTAACATCTGAGGTCATCAGTCCCCTAGAACTTAGAACTACTTAAACCTAACTAACCTAAGGACATCACACACATCCATGCCGAAGGCAAGATTAGAACCTGTCACCGTAGCGGTCGCGCGGATCCAGACTGGAGCGCCTAGAACCGCTCGGTCATTGCGGCCGGCTAATCTCAACGACGTGTTTTGCTCATGGAGTGCATCTCGTAGATGACACGCTTGTCTGTAAGAAGGTTGCAATGCCAGAAGACAATAACGATTTGCGGAAGAATCGAGAGAGGTCTGATGAATGGTCCAGGGACGGGCAGTTGACGCTGAACGTAAATAAATGTAACATATTGCACAAACATGGGAAAGGGATTCCATTAATGTACAACTACACTACTGATGACAAATTGATGGAAACAGCAGACAACCTAAAATATTAAGGAGTTTCTATCCGGAGCGCTGCTATGTGGAATGACCGCATAAAAGAAATAGCAGGAAAAGCAGATGCGGGACAGATTCGTAGGAAGAATCTTAATAAAATGTAATTCACCCACTAAAGAAGTGGATTACAATTCGCTTGTTCAACCGATTCTAGAGTATTGTTGATGAATCTGGGACCCTTACCATTTAAGACTGATGGAAGCGACAGAGAAGGCCCAAAGAAGAGCGGCGTGTTTCGCGACAGGATCTAGTAATTGGTGCGGAATGTTACGGAGATGCTCAATAAACTCCAATGCCAGACGACAAAAGAGAGACGTTGAACATTAAGGAGAGGTTTAGTACTGAAATTTTGAGAGACTACATTCTAGGAATAGACAAGACAACATACATTGACGGAAAAAAAGCAACACCAAAAATGATTACATGTAGAGTAATGAAATTTCTGGAATGCATTAGTCTAGATAACATACTCAAGAGATTAACATTGAGGTTAATGTAAGCGCGAGACAACCCGTGGCAAATGTGAAATTGTGGTACATTAATAACCGGTGTAACCGCCATAATGTTGACTGAAAGCACGAAGACGTGTATGCATTGTGTTCTACAGATGCCAGATGTCAGTTTGTTGGATGGAGTTCCATGCCTGTTGCACTGGTCGGCCAATACAGGAAGGAGCAGTTAACGCAGGTTGTGTATGACGCCAGAGTTGTCGTCCGTTAACGTCCCGTATATGCTCCAATGGAGACAGATCTGGTGATCGAGCAGGCCAAGGCACTCTGTAGAGCGTGTTGGGTTACAACGGCGGTAAGTGGCTGAGTGTTATCCTGTTGGAAAACACCTTCTGGAATGCTGTTCAAGAATGGCAACACAACAAGTCAGATCACTTAACTGACGCAGAAATTTGCAGTTATCGTGCATGGGATAACCACGAGAGTGCTCCTGGTGTCACAGGAAATTGCACCCCAGGCCATAACTCCCGGTGTAGGTCCTGTGTGTCTAGCAAGCAACAGGTTGGTTGCAGGACCTCAACTGCCCTGCCTCTAACCAACATGCAACCATCATTGGCATCGAGATAGAACCGGCTTTCATCAGAAAACATAACAGACCTTCTCCCTGCTCTCCAATCAGCTCTTGCTTCACACGACTGAAGTTTCCAATGGCGGAGGTTTGGGGTCAGTGGAACGCACGCTACAGGGCGTCTGGCTCGGAACTGTCCTTGAAGTAACCCATTTCTAAAAGTTCATTGTGTCACTGTGGTGCCAACTTCTACTCAGACTGCTGTTGCAGATGCAATACGATGCGCCAGAACCATACGCCGAACACGATGGTCTTCCCTCTCGGTAAAGCCACGTGGCCGTCCGGAGACTGGTCATTTTGCGACTATTCTTTCTTGTGACCACCGCTCCCAGCAGTCATGTACAGTGGCTAGAATTCTGTCAAGTTTTTCTTCAGTATCGTAGAACGAACATGGAGCTTCTCGTAGCCCTATTACACGACCTCGTTCAAACTATGAGGGTTTGATGATGGCGTCTTTGTTTGCTTAAAGTTATTCTTGATTAACATCAGCTCACCATGTCCAATCTCAAAGGTAACTGACGCTCACGACCGTTACAGCGTGTATTTGAAGCAAAGAGGATTTGCATGCTCATATTGGCGCTACTATTGTCACTCTTATGCGACTGGTGCGAAATTTGAACAGACAACATCGTTCAAATGTAGAAACTAGACTACTGACTTTTTGGTGTTGTAGCTTTGTCCGTCAGTGCAGTCGAGGTGGGAGAAAATCCGAGACATTAGAGCTACCACAGAGGCTTACTGACAGACATTCTTCTCACGCGCCTGTCGGGAATGGAACAGGGAAGGAGGGACAAGATAGTGGTACCAGAAGTACCCTCCACCACACACCGTCATATGGCTTGCGGATTACTGATGTAGATGCAGCCTGGAAGACCTCATAAACCGTGTGTCCCATGGAACAGAAATCCGTTTTCTATTCGTGATTCAGTTCACTCAAATCTCACATCTTGCCCATCCTACACTACACCGCCATGCTTTATAAGCGTACGTTGGCCACCGCACGACACGGGTCACAGAAAGTAGCTTGCATGCTGCTCAGCTCTAAATGCGTGGAAGAAGGCCATTCTAAAAGGATGAAAGAAGGTCGCTGTGAGTAATGAACTGTTGTGTAAAAAAGGATCACGCCGACAATAAGGTACGAATACGTTGAGTATTTACTGTGTCGTGCTCACCAACAGGGCACCATTCAAGTGCACTCGGAAAGCATACCAGACAAAAAACTAGTCACTCCCAGTCGATATCACGCTGATACCGTGTAACACCGCCACTAGCTTTGCTCTCATACTGACGAGGGAGAGAATCCACGAACTTCTTCAGGTGTGCTACATCCAGCTGCAGCCGCTTTCTATTTATATCCTATAGAGCTACCAAACTTCGGGGATGTTGATTGCGCCGGCCGCTGTGGCCGAGCGGTTCTAGGCGTTTCAGTCCGGAACCACGCTGCTGCTACGGTCGCAGGTTCGAATACTGCCTCGGGCATGGTTGTGTGTGATGTCCTTAGGTTAGTTAGGTTTAAGTAGTTCTAAGTCTAGCGGGCGGATGACCTCAGATGTTAAGTCCCATAGTGCTTAGAGCCATTTGAATCATTTTGATGTTGATTGCTACGATTCACCCAAAATTAAGATCGGGTGATTTAGCGGGTTAGTCGGGGTGAGATTCCCGAGTATTCGTTAAACCAGAGGAGTATACAGCGACGACCAAAACATTATGACGACCTACCTAAAAGCGTGTTGGATCACTTCTGGAATGGAATTCAGCTGTGATTCTGCGTGCCATGGATTCGAAAAGTACTTGATAGGTATCCAGAGATTTTTATCACCAGATGCCTACCCACGGGGCACAAACTTCCTATAATTTACGGGCGGCTGGTTTGTTGGCGCGGAGCTGATGCCCAATAACGCCCCATCTGAGTTTCACCGGATTCAGATAAGCCGAATTTGATGGCCAAGACATCAACGTGTGTTCACTATAATATTCCTCAAACCACTGCAGCACAATTTTGGCTTTGCGACACCGACAATTATCCTGTGGGAAGATGCCATCGCTGTTGAGGAAGACATCAAACATAATGGCCTACAGGTGGTCCCTAATTATGTTCACGTAGTCCACAGCTGTCATTGTGTCTTCGTCTACTACCGTAGGTCCCATGAGGTGAATGTCCCGTAACATAATACTGCGTCTCACCAGTCCGCGTCCGTGGTGTACAGCATGTATCCAGCAGACGTGCGTCTGGATGACAGCGTATCTGATCACGACCACTGTCCTGGTTTAACAACAGACGGGATCCATCCGATTAGAAATCGCGATTCCATACATCCGCTGTCCAATCTCGATGATCCCGTACCCACTGTAGTCATAATGTAACGTCCCCTTTCAACAATTGTACAAGACTGTGCTTAAACTGACACACAATATTTTGTTAGCGCAACGCAATCTGACTTTCAAAATTCCCTACAAAAGAATGGCCCTGACTAACATTAAACTATACCTTTCACAAATCACTTACCTCACAAAAATCTTCGCTGCTCAAGCTACTGCAATACAGCGAGCGCCACTACTGCCAGCTAAATAAAAGATTCAAACTATGGAAGACACTAACTACTGATAGGGATAGTTAGCAAATGAAAGATATTAATAGAGAACAAACAATGTATTTACCTTGATATCATCATATATAAATATAGCAGTTCATGACAAATTACAAAACTCCGCCATCTCTCTCCCCACATCCACCACTGCTGGCGGCTCACCTCCAACTGCGCAACGCTACGCGCTGTTCACAGCCAGCTGCCTAACACTACAATGGCAGACAACAATGCAAACTAGCCACAGACTGCACACAGCACAGCCAGTGATTTCATTTTCATACAGAGAGTGCTACGTGGCGGCGGCGTTACCAATATAAGAACCTAAACAGCCTACTTACATAAAGAAAACATAAACAGCCTACTTACAATAATTAACAATGTCGTGGGGTAAACATGGGCACACGCAGGGGTCCTCTGCTGCGGAACTCCATACTGGACACTGTGGCTGAACAAACACTTGCACCTGCGCCAACACTGTACTCTGCCGTTAGATCTGCCGCTTATCGCGGCCCATGCGGTTTTATAGAGAGCGGGCAAGCCTCCGAACCCTCTGTTCTGTGATGAGCTGTGGACGTTCAGCTTCTTGTCGCCTACTCGTGGCTTCAGCAGTCTTCAAGCGCTTTCCACATGTGTTCACGACAGTAGTACTCGAACAGCTTTGCGGTTTCCGAGATGCTCGCTCCCAGACACTGGGCCACAAGGATCTGGCTTTTGTCAAAGTCACTTAAGTTGGCGGATTTGCCCGTTTTCGCCACTTATCTATTTTGCTCATAAACTTCTCTTACAGCGCCACCTACCACCAGCGCCACAAGGCAGCGTAGAACCTCGCGGTGGGCAGTAGTCATAATGTTTTGACTTATCGGTGTACGTGCAGCCCTATGAACACGAGTGTTGCCGTCTTGTATGACCCGACTGTGTGTAGCATACTCGTCATAAAGCTGTAGGAGAAAGGGCAACAATTAGAAAACGAGAATTTTGTAATAATTCATGTTCGCGCTAACCTGAATGAGGTACGAAAACATTATGGAATCACCTTCGGCCTGAAGTAGAGCCACAACACGATGCAGGTTAAATACTTCATTGGGCCATCGGTGCACTGAACGCCTTGCATAATTTGAAAAGAGTAATAATTTTGACTCGTCGGACCATACGTTTCCAAAAGGTACTATTCATTTCCTGTGTTGTTTGGCTCAAATGGCCCTGAACACTATGGGACTCAACTGCTGAGGTCATTAGTCCCCTAGAACTTAGAACTAGTTAAACCTAACTAACCTAAGGACATCACAAACATCCATGTCCGAGACAGGATTCGAACCTGCGACCGTAGCGGTCTTGCGGTTCCAGACTGCAGCGCCTTTAACCACACGGCCACTTCGGCCGGCTGTGTTGTTTGGTCCGTTGAATATTTGCAGATTTATGTGGCGCTGAAGGCCATAGACTTTTGCAAGGCGCCAGACATTTAAAATGTCCGTTACATGTCCTTCGCATTGTTCACTCGGAAACTGGTTGATATGGACCTCAATACACTAACAGTAATATTTGCGGTCTAATTTGAAACCGATTGTTATTAAGGCGCGACATTTATCACGGGTCCATTTCGGTTGGGATCTTTTCACGACCCCTGTTTGTACGCCGTATTACATGGTTGCATGTAGTACACCATTCCTTGTGGACACGTCGGACAATCCGCTTTGATACTCGAATAAATCGGGCAACTTCATCAAAGGTGTGGTTATCGGCACCTCCAAATACTGTAGCTAGTTTCTACCATTTGTCACGTCCCAACGTCAGTCCATCTTATTGCGCCGATTCCAAACAAGCGACTGACAAATCCACACCACTTCACAGTCGTGACTTATTTAGGTCAGCGGTGGGAGGCCACGTGGTACCAGTTCTACGGTGCTCTACTATGCTCCGTTAATGAGTTGACTAATGTTTTGGCCAGTGATCTTACTGTTGAATAGGGTCTGTTTGGTAGGATACCTACCACATCGCCTCTGACCGGCGAAAGATTAATGATTCGTAGCGTCATATTGCAACACGCAATCGCTCCCCAATTGTGTCAGAAAACTTTGCGAAACGGACACTTGTCTATCGGCCCAGACTATCAGATCTGCCCGCATCAAGGACGACAGCGAGCGAGATACTGGTGTCTTCCTCCAGCTCTGACCAAATTTCCTGAGTTACGAAGATTTCACGGATCAGAGTGGATGCCCCAAGAGTTCGGTGTCTCGTAGAGTCCGTGTCATGACGCGTTGTGCAGTCGTTTTGTGGACGAGTGGTGATGCTACAGGCTCCTGCGTAAGTGACCTTCACTTATTTGTTCATCAATGTACTTCCTGGAAAGAGTTTTGAGGATACTCATTTGGTCAGTCGACTATATTTCGAACCTGCAGGTGGATTTACTTGCCTTACTCCACTGATATTTCAGCTGCATTACTTACAGCCATCATACGAAAGTCAAAATTGTCGCTGTTTTCCAGACATTTACCTTTTATACTGCTACATAAGGAAATTATGCATACGCCACAGTTACAAAAAATTTATAGAGAGCAGAAATCTGAGTCATGAATGTTAAAACTCTAACATCCCGTTACGATTATCTCAGTGCCTTAAAACAATGGGACGTCTTCGCTGGCACTTAATTTACGAAATAGCCTGGTAAAAAGATATATACTGGCTGAAACCAAAATCAGAATTAAGAGAATCATAATTTCAACTGCCCATTTCACTGAGTGTCAGAAAGACTTTAACACTTTCTGAATCAGTGCAATGAACGGTAGTGTTACAGCGCTCATCAACAGCATATTAGCTAGCTGGGTTGTAAAAGGCAGTGATAGGCGAGAGTTTTTATCAAAACTGCCATGCGTTAAATCAAATTCCATTAAATTGATAAACCCAGCTAATCTAAATTAATTTTTGTAGAGAAATGATAACATTAATGTCAGTGGTTGTCACATGCAGCTACTAAAATTCCATGCTATTTTTTTCTTCTGGAGGATTACTTAAGTGAATAGTAAAGAGCCTCGTTGAATGCATGTTGATCGAAGGCTCACAGAGCAGAGATAGGACGGTCAATATGAAGCCATTACTTCCGAGGGGCTACAGATTCTTTTCAAATAGCAAGTGCAGCCACCGCAGAAGGAAGCGTTGTGCTACGTTGGAAACCACACCACAAGGCCCTGTGTGTGTGTGTGTGTGTGTGTGTGTGAGCAGATCCCCATCGGACAGGTGCCGTCCGTACTTTCTCGGATGGCAATAGTGCTTGTGTCCTATTGAGTCACAAAAAACTGCTCTGAATGAGGTGTGTACACCAGTGCCAGGGTTGCGCCATGACTTTTCCCTCAAGTTAACAGCATCGGGGCATGCGGAATTGTAAATTACTGCCGGCCGCTGTGACCGAGCGGTTCTAGACGCTTCAATCCGGAACCGCACAACTGCTACGGTAGCAGGTTCAAGTCCTGCCTCGGGCATGGATGTGTGTGATGTCCTTAGGTTAGTTAGGTTTAAGTAGTTCTAAGCTCTAGGGGACTGATGACTTCAGATGTTAAGTCCCATACTTCTCAGAACCATTTGTAAGTAACTGAGCCCTGAAAGAGTCCTGCGTTATGGAAAACGCTGGACAAAGGACACCTTAGAAATAAGATCTGAGAGGTGGAATGAGAAACGCCATTCTGCACATTTGTTCTTGAGAGCATGTCCTCACCAGCTGTCAGGTTGGTGTCAAGCTAACTGAGCTTGTTGATTTTTGTGAAAAACCAGTAAGAGCAGCCAACATTGGATAAGATAAATTAACTTTGGAGTGGGTGAATGGGGCTCGGCTGTGCATATGTAGTGGAGATGTTATTGGCTGGAACACGAAACACGACCATAGTGGGACTCGAACGCTGCCTGTTTATGAGCTCCAGCACTAAAAATCCCCACTATTGGTTAATCACAGTAACCCCCGATGGCTCGCATTATTGTTCTCACACAATAACTCCAGTGTTCGATTTTCTAACAAAGATAACTCTTCCTTTCTTTTAGCTGTAGCTGCACAAAAATCTACATGTGTCAAGCAAATACCGTCTTCATTATTACCAATACATTATAAATACGTGTGACCATTAAAGGAAACATGTGTATTGCTGAACCGAAAATATTTCCATATGCAATCGTTACAAACAGTTCTGCATCACCTTCGTAAAATCTCTCCTTCCGGCTCTTCGACGAAGTCACAGTAAATGAGCAACTAAAGTAAACTTAATTCCCGTTTTATCAGACTCAGTCAGATCCACTTTCTTGTGACTTTTCTCTTTTGTTAGGTACGTATAAAACACAAAGGAAAGCCGATATTTCATCAGCATATTTCTGCGGGCAGTCTCGAGCACTTTGCGTGTGTCGGTACCGGAAGACAAGCATTCTATTTGGACATTGTCGACTACTGGTTTCTCTGGCCAAATCAATAGGAATTCATCTGACAATGACTACTTTCATGTAAAATTTTACATATTTTCGCGACTGACAGAGCACGTCATGTACTCGGTGTATGCAATTCCTAGGGGCGATGTTCTTGACGACAATATTATGGAAATGAAAGAGCATGTAGATGAAGATGAAATGGGAGATATGATACTGCGTGAATAGTTTCACAGAGCACTGAAAGACCTAAGTCGAAACAAGGCTCCAGGAGTAGACAACATTCCATTAGAACTATTGACAGCCTTTGGAGAGCCAGTCCTGACAAAACTCTACCATCTGGTGAGCAAGATGTATGAGACAGGCGAAATTCCCTCAGACTTTAAGATGAATATAATAATTCCAATCCCAAAGAAAGCAGGTGTTGACAGATGTGAAAATTACCGAACTATCAGTTTAATAAGTCACAGCTACAAAATACTAACGCTAATTCTTTACAGACAAATGGAAAAACTGGTAGAAACCGACCTCGGGGAAGATCAGTTTGGATTTCGTAAAAATGTTGGAACACGTGAGGCAATACTGACCCTACGACTTCTCGTAGAAGAAAGATTAAGGAAAGGCAAACCTACGTTTCTACCATTGGTAGACTTAGAGAAAGCTTTTGACAATGTTGACTGGAATAATCTCTTTCAAATTCTGAAGGTGGCAGGGGTAAAATACAGGGAGCGAAAAGCTATTTACAATTTGTACAGAAAGCAGATGGCAGTTATGAGAGTCGAGGGACGTCAAAGGAAGCAGTGGTTGGGAAGGGAGTGAGACAGGGTTGTAGCCTGTCCCCGATGTTATTCAATCTGTATATTGAGCAAGCAGTAAAGGAGAAGAAATAAAAACCTTGAGGTTCGTCGATGACATTGTAATTCTATCAGAAACAGCACAGGACTTGGAAGAGCAGTTGAACGGAATGGACAGTGTCTTGAAAGGAGGGTATAAGATGAACATCAACAAAAGCAAAACGAGGATAATGGAATGTAGTCGAATTAAGTCGGGTGATGCTGAGGGAATTAGATTAGGAAATGAGACACTTAAAGTAGTATATGAGTTTTGCTATTTGGGGAGCAAAATAACTTATGATGGTCGAAGTAGAGAGGATATAAAATGTAGACTGGCAATGGCAAGGAAAGCGTTTCTGAAGAAGAGAAATTTGTTAACATCGAGTATAGATATAATTGTCAGGAAGTCGTTTCTGAAAGTATTTGTATGGAATGTAGCCATGTACGGAAGTGAAACATGAACGATAAATAGTTTGGACAAGAAGAGAATAGAAGCTTTTGAAATGTGGTGCTACAGAAGAATGCTGAAGATTAGATGGGTAGATTACATAACTAATGAGGAAGTATTGAATAGAATTGGGGACAAGAGGAGGTTGTGGCAGAACTTGACTAGAAGAAGGGATCGGTTGGTAGGACATGTTCTGAGGCATCAAGGGATCACCAGTTTAGTACTGGAGGGCATCGTGGAGGGTGAAAATGGTAGAGGGAGACCAAGAGATGAATACACTAAGCAGATTCAGAAGGATCTAGGTTGTAGTAGGTACTGGGAGATGAAGAAGCTTGCACAGAATAGAGTAGCATGGAGAGCTGCATCAAACCAGTCTCAGGACTGGAGACCACAACAACACCAACAACAGAACGTATCTAATCGGTCAGCACTCTGAGGAACCCCTGTGATTGGTGATCAAAATTATGAACAAGAGTAAAATTTCGCTTCTCGCTGGGAGCGCTATATAGGACACTACAATCCGAGACTCGACAAGGGACACTTCAGCCTAGAGGGGGCTTCGCCTCCGGCTCTGAGGGAGAACAGTCTTCAGTTCAGGACAAACAACTTAAGAACGTTGTAGTCACCGCAGCAGCCACTCACAGCTACCAGACACTCTAAGTATGATGAGCAACAAAACCGTTTGTTCCCCGTGTTGTAGGATGTACGCGAAGACCAGTGATCAATATTAGGACTTTCGCACTTAATTTCAAGTACGCTGATAAGCAATCAAACTCTCAAATGCGCTCAGTCAAGGCAGCAGGTGCATGCGTGATTCTTTCAGTTCATCTTTCCTTTGTTCTTGATTAACAATCGGCAATCACTGTGAAGCTTCAGCGAACTAACTTACTTCCCCATATGTACGCTGACGCGAACTTTTTAATTCTACAACCATTATCCGACCTTTGCCTTTACACACATACAGATGCCGGTAGTATCGCGTACACAAGGTTTAAAAGGGCAGTGGATTGGCAATGCTGTCATTTGTACTCAGGTGACTGATGTGAAAAGATTTCCGACGTGATTATGGCGGCAGGACGGGAGTTAACAGACTTTGAACGCGGAATGGTAATTGGAACTGGAGGCATCGGACATTCGATTTCGGTCATCTTTAGCGAATTCAATATTGCGAGATCCAAAGTGCCAAGAGTGTGCCGAGAATACCAAATTTCAAGCCTTACTTTTGACCACGGACGCCGCAGTGGCCGACAGTCTTCAATTCGACCGAGAGCAGTGGCGTTTGCGTAGAGTTGTCAGTGCTAGTAGACAAGCAGTACTGGGTGAAATAACGTAGAAATCCATGTGAGACGTACGACGAACGTATCCGTTAGCACAGCTCAGTGCGATTTGGCGGCGCGACTGCCTTTGCTAACAGAACATCGCCTGCAGCGCCTTTCCTGACCTCGTGACCATATCAGTTGGACCCTACACGACTGGAAAACCGCGACCCAGTCAGATGAGTTCCGATTTCAGTTGGTAAGCGCTGATGGTAGGGACCAAGCATGGCACAGACCCCACAGAGCTATGGAGCCAAGTGTCAATAAGACACTGTACAAGCTGCTGGTGGCTTCATAATGGTGTGGGCTGTGTTTACATGGGACCTCTGGTGCACCTGAACCGATCATTCACTGGAAGTGGTTATGTGCGGCAACTTGGAGACCATTTGCAGCCATTCATGGACTTCATATTCCCAAACATATCACCGGACCAAATATTCTGGACAGTTCGTGCGAATGGTTTGGCCACCCAGATCGCCCGACATGAATCCCGTCGAACATTTATGGGACATAAGCAAGAGGTCAGTTAGTGCACAAAATCTTGCACCGGCAACAGTTTCACAATCATGGACGGCTGTAGAGGCAACATGGCTCAATATTTCTTCAGGGGCTTCCAACGACTTGTTGAGTCCATGCCATTCCGAGTTGCTGCACTTTGCCGGGCAGAAGGAAGTCCGCCACGATATTAGGAGGTATCCCGTGACTTTTCCACCTCAGTGTATTTGTTCTTTGTTATTTGTGCACGTTGTGTTTTACTTGAAGTCTATAAGGACTTCCAACAAATAGGACCTTATAGTGACCATTGCCTCACTCAGTTGTTTGATGAGCTCTTTATCTTTATCATTTTTGTGAGTTATAGCACCTACCTATCGTGTATGTTATGGTCTCCTTTTTTTAATTAATTAATTAGATATGTTATCCAGTTTGGGACACTGCCGGGTATAGCATTCATGTCCGATACAATTTTCCATTGTTGTGGATCAACTTAGCTGACAATGGTGTTCTTACATTGCTAGGAGCTCTTTAATCCGCTGATACAACTGATAATCTTCCACTAGTTCAAGCAGAACGGAGGGCAGTAGAATGTCTTATCAATTTTTAAGAAAAGAATTACACCTGATTTAGAACAACTACTACAGACATATAGATGTATGACAAACAAATACTGAATTCAGATCTTTCTTCTTCTTCTTTTGCTCGCGCCTTGTCCCGCAGTTTTCGCAGGGTCGGCATGGTTACAACTGGACTTCGTACGTTTAATTTGAAGGGATATCCGGATGCCCTTCCTGCTGCTACCGCGTACCCACCCACTTCTGTGAAGTTTGGAAGGTAGGAGACGAGGTACTGGCGGAAGTAAAGCTGTGAGGACGGGCCGTGAGTCGTGCTTCGGTAGCTCAGGTGGTAGAGCACTTGCCTGCGAAAGGCAAAAGTTCCAAGTTCGAGACTAGGTCTGGCACACAGCTTTAATGTGCAAGGAAGTTTCATATCAGCGCACACTCCGCTGTAGAGTGAAAATTTCATTCTACTTCTTGTCAATAGTTGGCAAGTTCAATCAGAATTTATTGGTACAGGTAAATACGTAGAACTCATGTAAGCTTGTGTTCCGAGACAACTACAGCACTTACAGGTATAGGAAACAAGCAAAGAAGAAATTGAATTAAGTTTTACATCATTAAAGAATAAATAATCCCGTGGATATGATAAAATTTCATATAGTGTACCATACATTAGTTCTCTACTTAGTCACCTGTGCGATGTGTCTGTCAGGTGTACTCAGCTTCCTGACAGATGGAAATTCTCGTTATTGAAACGATTTTATAATAAGGACGAGAAAGACAATTACTAGCCAGTTTCTTTGCTACCGGTGTTATTACAAGTTTTTGAGATAGCAATGTACAGGAGAATAGTGATACATCTTAGTAGACGTAATTTGTTATCAGACTCGACGTCTGGTTTCAGGAAAGGAGCATCCACAAACAATTCAATTTATTCATTTCTGTGTGAGACATTAGCAGAGCTAACCGAAAGATTGAGGATAATAGGTACTTTCTTCAGATTAACAAAAGCACTGGATTTTGTGGAACATGCAATACTTCTACATAAGTTAAAACATTATGATATTACGGAATTGATCTACTATGGTTCACTTCATATCTAAAAAGTAGGAATCAAGAGGTTGTTTGGTGCATAATTAACCAAGGTCTTATGTAACTTTTTCAAATTATGGAAAGTTACGGTATCATCTTATTTTCAGCCATCGTTGTACCTATTTTCGGATATATAGTGTCTGATTCAAGATTTTCGGTATTTAGAAAATGCTGTAACAGTCTGCCATTCATAAAGTTAGTCGAGTATATATCGATAATTTTATATGTCACTGGACTATGCCACGAAAATTAATCTTACTATAAATGTCACAACAGAAAAGAAAATTCAACATTGTTTCCAATCTTGTTTTATAAAATCAATTTTACGCCATTCATATCTGTTCAATTTACCAGTCTATATTACACTGAATTTTTGATGCGGCTTTAACATCTGTATTTTTCAAAAATATTTAATTTATTTTGTCATTTTCGCAAATACGTTTTATTTACCTAACAAATTTAAAGAATTTTCATCTGCGAGAGACAACAAATAATTTTAAGTTTGTTAAATAATAAAAGAGAAAGTTCTGGCTGCTTTTAGAACGTTATACGACCGATATCCTGCAAATTGGCGCCAAAGAGAGAGAGTCAGTTCGTCATTAGTTTTCCGACTATGCTCGAGGACAGTTCACGAGACTCTTTGCCTTGAATGGTGTGAACAAAGAGCTATTATGAACAAAGTTTTGTCATGCCAACTCTGACTTTATTTGTCATGGAAAATGTTTGTGATATATCTACGGAATTGGAAAAAAATGGTTATTAAAATGGGTATGCAAAAATGAATGAATTACACGAGGGTAGTTCAATAAGCAATTCAGCACTTTTTTCCTGAAAGCACGTTAGTTTTATTCAGAATTCCAACACACGATATTATTCTCCATTCTTTTGGCTACAAAAGCCTATTTCTTAACCTAATGTCCGTTCAGTGCGACGATCTTATGCTTCCTTACTAGAAAGGCCTGTATTCCCAAATGGTATGATTGTACTGGTCGACGTCGGAGCCAACGTCTTGCCGCATCAGCAACCTCCCTATCATCCACGTACTGCTTCGTGAGGAGTGCATCCTTCATTGGGCCAAACAGATGCTAGTCGGAAGATGCGAGATCCGGGCTGTAGAGTGGATGACGAAGAACAGTCCACTGAGGCCTTGTGGGCTCCTCTCGGGTGCACAGATTGCTGTGACGCCTTGCGTTGTCATGGAGAAAGAGAAGTTCGTTTGCAATTTTGAGGCGACAAAGACGCTCAAGTCTTTTCTTCAGTTTCCTGAGGGTAGCACAGTACACTTCAGAGTTGATCATTGCACCATGAAGGAGGACACCAAACAGAATAATCCCTTCAGAGTCCCAGGAGACCGTCGGCATTACATTACCGGCCGAGGGTGCGGCTTTGAACTTTTTCTTCAAAGGAGAAGTGACGTGGCGCCACTTCATGAAATGCCGTTTTGTTTCCGATTCGAAACCATGAACCCATGTTACATCACCTGTGACGATGCTCGACAAAAAATTGTCACCATCAGAGTCGTAACACGCAAGAATTCCCCATGTGTGGCTCTTAATTGCTCTTTATAATCGTTTGTTAGGCAGCGAGGAACCCAACGGGCGCAAACAATTAAGTACCCAACTGGTGGACTAGTGTCTCAGAACTACCAACAGAAACGTCCAGTTGAGCAGCTAGGTGTTTGATTGTGATCTATCGATCACCTCCAGTGAGAGTATTGGCGACATCCAGCATTGCAGAAGTCACAGCTGTGAGCTGCCGACCGGCTCGCGGAACATCGGACAGGTTTGCGCGACCTTGTTGCGATAATGACACGCCTCCCCCAACGACTCACCGAGCTTTTGTTCACTGCCAGACCTACGTGGACATTCAACGAGCGCCTATGATCTGCGATCCTCTGGTTTCCCCCCAAAAGAAACTCAATGACTGCTCTCTGCTTGGAACACACCACCGTTACAGACGTCACTTTGAAGGCTACGTATAGCGCCGCGACCTATCGGAACTTCATGAAACTACAGGGGCTGAAGCGTGTATTATTTACGCTGTCCCACAACAATTTCCATATTTTCTTAAACCGAAATTGGCCGAGAAAATAAAGTGTTGTTATTACCTACTGAACTCCCCTCGTACTCAAGTCACAGTTGAAACAACTTGTGGTTTCATTAAGGTTATCAACTGGACAAGAGCCCTAGACGCTGACACCAGCTGCAAGATAAATAAATTCAACTTTGATATAAATTTCTCCTCTTAAAACATTTACGTAAGTAAAGCTTTATCAGAGTTGCTTATTTATTTGCAATATCTTTGAACTTTTAATATAGAGCGCTATATATTACAGGGGAACTTTATAAGCGTCAAACAGCAGGAAACAGGTTTGTATCAGACTGGGCTCATGTAATGTAGGGATGTCAGAAGGTTCTATTTAGTCTATTGCTTTTCTTGTCATATATAAATGATCTGCAGCTAAACATGACACGTGATCGCGGAAATTTTCTCTTCGCAGATGACACAAGTCATATTGTGAAAGACGTGGAACATGATATAAATGATGTGGCTCATAGAATAGCCAGTAAGATCAGCACGTGGCTTTCAGAAAAGAGATTATCGATTGACTATAGCTAAACTCTATATATATAGTTTCTGACATGGCACTCTTGTAAAAGTGAAGTTTTAGTTTCTGAAGATAGTCATACAGTTAGTCAAGTAGACTATTTTAAATTATCACTGAGAGCAGACAGAAGGGTCTCTTGAATGTACTCCGTTCAAGATCTTGTGTAGAAATTAAATGCTGCTATCCTTACTACTCTACAACAATGATCTGCACTTGCCCGCGAAAGGCAAAGGTCGCGAGTTCGAGTCTCGGTCCGGCACACAGTTTTAATCTGCCAGGAAGTTTCATATCAGCGCACACTCCGCTGCAGAGTGAAAATCTCATTCTGGAAACATCCCCCAGGCTGTGGCTAAGCCATGTCTCCGCAATATCCTTTCTTTCAGGAGTGCTAGTTCTGCAGGGTTCGCAGGAGAGCTTCTGTAAAGTTTGGAAAGTAGGAGACGAGATACTGGCAGAAGTAAAGCTGTGAGGACGGGGCGTGAGTCGTGCTTTGGTAGCTCAGTTGGTAGAGCACTTGCCCGCGAAAGGCAAAGGTCCCGAGTTCGAGTCTCGGCCTGGCACACAGTTTTAATTCGCTAGGAAGTTTCATATCAGCGCACACTCCGCTGCAGAGTGAAAATCTCATTCTGAAAAAACAATATATTGAACAAATAAACACAAGAATTCATCTCATAAAACAACATCACAAAATTAAAATCAAACCCACCAAACAGATTCCAGACAAAAGGAAAAAAAAAGACTATGAAAATATATACATCATAGTGGACAGCACTGATAAAAGAAATATGACACAGATTAATCCCACTGCACCTGTCCTCCAAAACCAACCAAAGATCTCCAAACTGACTCTTTCTCTGACACCAGTACAAGATTTCAGAAAATACCCCACTCACGAGTGTGCAGGATACGTGTTACTGTCTGAAAATTTCAAAGTACAAGTAGGTGAAACCATTAAACCCGCTACACAGCTAAAATAACAAATAAAAGATATAAATACCTCAGACACAGCAACACTCCTCTCATTTGATATAGAAATCACGTATTCCAACACACCCTTACCAGAATCAATAGACCTGAGAACACATAGTTAATTCCGTAATGAAAAGAGTAACAATGAAAAGAGTAACACACATTAAGAAAGCTCATTACACAACAAAATTACTTACAATTCAATAATAAATTTTATTAACATGAAGATGGGTTACCAATGGGATCCACAGTGTCAGGAGCCTTAGGAAATATTATTGTAAACCACGCTGAACAGACGATTTTCACAAAAATAATAGCAAAGGAATACAACATACAATATTGGTTCAGGTATATGGATGACATCTTCTGGTTAGTAGACGAACCACAAACAAAAATTGAAAAGCTACATACTGATATCAACAAGACACATAAAAATATAGTATCCCCGAATGAAAGAGGTTACAATAACCAAATTAACTGTCTGGATAAGACAGTACAAAAACAAAACAATAGGCATTCATTGAACCCTCTGCCACGCACTTTGTTGTGAATAGCAGAGTAATCACGCAGATATATATGTAGATGTTAGTATAAACCCATAGCACCGATATTATCATTCCCCAGTCCTCGAACCTTCCAGACTCACAACAGCAAGCAGCACTTTGACATACATGCTCCGTAGACTCAACACAGCGCCATTCAACAAATAAAACAGTCAAAAAGAACTTGACATAATAATTCAGCTAGCCAGAAACAATGGTTACAGTAGTAACACAGTCACAAGGTAAACAGCAAAGCCAAAAGTAAAATAAATGCAGAAAGCACAAAACGATTGACAACATAACAACAAAACCAAACACAATCACAGACACACAGTACCATAACAATTACACAGAACACCCTGGAAAATATAAGAAGAAACACAAGATAGTACCCTATGAAATACAAACACAAACTCACTCATTAAATCGCCAAGATTTTTAAAATACAGGACATAACCATAGCCTACACAACAGACAATTCCACCCAAAAATACACCCCCAAAACTGACAAAAGAGATAGACATATAGCAGAAAGCAGGTATATATCAATTACAGTGTAACACTTGTGATGGCAGACACACAGGACAAACAGGCAGAACATTTGATGTCAGAGACAAAGAACAAACAAGAGCGTGGAAATATGGGATAACCACTCCACATTTGCAGAGCACCCAAGTGAACACAATCACAAACGAACCATTGGAGAAGAAGACGTGAAAAAAATTAGATCTAACAAAAAAACATCTCCTAACCCTGCAAGAAAATTATCGCATACAGAAAACCAAAACAGGGAGGAAAACCCTGTTGAATGATCAAGCACACATGCCAAACAACTCATTGTTTACACTAACAGATAAGAAATAGAATAACAGTACAACAGGGGACTATTATCACAATAATAATAATGGTAACAATAATAGCAGTCAACCCCTTTCCTCTCACTTGTCCATGAACCTCTCCACAAAACATTTAAACCAAGACTCAAATCAGCTGAACACAAAAACTTTCAACCATTCTCTGACAGCTATTACATTCATGTTCAACATTCTACAACTTGCACTGAATAACCACCAATACGCCAACCCCCCCAAAAAACAAGAAAAAAATCCGTGCATATATTCTTCCTCTCTCTCTCTCTCTCTCTCTCTCCCCCCCCCCCTCCCTCACACACACACACACACACACACACACACACACACACACACACAAAGATATAAACATAACAGAAATGAACGGACGTTAGTTTTCAGCATACACTTCGTTATGTTGGCAACATGTACGTAAACAAACAATTAGAATGAGACACATTGTGAACTCACAGATCTTACATCTTGAAATCACAATTTTAGATCAAATATATATAATTGGTGACAGAGGACTGATACTGCATCACAATAATAAGGACTAGAAAGATGAAAATTGGATGAAAAAAGTTAGGAACATAAAAACATACTTAGGTTTTGCAAGGGCGTTTTTTATTTACAAAAAAAAAAAAAAAAAAAACAAAGAGGTTAATCTAGTGATACCAACTGTCGAAAATTTAGGTGTATGTAGTATCTGTATTCGATCAAGTTGGTTAATTTAGTGAATACGGTTGCTGGGTTAATAAATGAGTGATCTGACAGTGGTTGACTACTGCTGACATTATCGACGTTTTTATTGAATTCGATAAAGGTACTTTCTCAGCAACTAAGAGGACGTGTTGAAAAGTAATACTTCTGTATGTTTTACATTAAAACTCTTACGGTATTTTAAATAAAACGAACGTTTCACGGCTACATATTTGCAGCTTGTGGTTCTAGAGAGCTCCGAATTGCAAGGTGCAACATGGCAGTGTGTAACCTAACTGCATCGTTGCGTGAGAAACGGGTGCTGTAATTGAGTTTCGAATTGGAAGAGTTCGTCGACGCATGGAGCACCCTCTCCTTCAGCATGACTATATCAGACCACACAGAGGACTGCGATATCTGCGACAGTGCGACTCTTTGCGTTCACTGTCACTGAGCATCCTCTACACAGTCCCGCATTGGCCTCATCAGATTTTAATCTGTTTCCAAAACTCAAAGAACATCCACTAGAACTTCACTTTGATAGTGATGAAGCGGTGCAGTCAAAGAAGAGGTTGTGGCACCGTCAAAAAGACAAACATTATACAGTGAAGATATCAAGAAACTGGTCCAGCTTTGGGAGAAAAGTGTTGGCCCCAGGGTGGCTATATTGAGAAATAAATATTTAGGCAGGGAGAATAATGACGTACAATGTTAATAAAGTTTGTTTCATTTAAAAAAGTATTAATAATTTTCACATAAAAATTCTTAGGCACTACTTTTCAGCAAGCTCTCATAGAAATACATTAATTAATTAATAATTTACTCAGGCTTACTATTTATATGACGTATTACTTAGCTGCCTGCAACAGACCCTATAAACACATCTTGTACGTATATATGGTATCATGCTTAGAAATTTATGATATTTTTAGCTTTGTATAATAGTAGTAGTGAAGGAAAAAAATATTAATGGATCGATAAACGATAAGACAAAATTCTACAATTATACTACAAATATAATGCATGTATACCTTCACGAGTTCTCAGAATCAATCTACCATAAATTCCATTGCGTACTGCATAAGGTACGCCACAGCAAAAGGCTAAAAAATCATAAATTTCTGAACATCATACCACATATACGTACAAGATGTGTTCATAGGATCTGTTGCAGGCAACTAAGGAACACGTCATATAAATGGAAAGCCTGAGTAAATTATTAATTAATTAATGTATTTCTGCTTGTTAATTTCAGTTGCCTAGGTATAGCCCTGTGCTTTTGTGGTAGGCGGTAGAGCTCCAGCCACCATGTCTTATTTGGGTTTGCAGGTTTACAGTGGCACCGACGATAGTCGGCCAAGTGCGTGCCTAGATGTCGCCCGAAAACAACGGCCGACAGCTTCATCACAGTGCGTCCGATCACCATCGTCAGTTTTTGGGAGGGTCAGGTTGGTTAGGTTAGGTTAGGTTAGGTTGGGTTACAACCTATTCCGTGTGTGAAGTAGGTTAGATTTTAACCTCGTAGAGTGGGATGGATATCACGACGCCCGTGAGCTTGGAGGCGAGTGCTGCTCTGCGGATTTTGCCTTTAGAAAGACGCTGAATGCATGTGAATGGGGTATATCTGTTCGAAAAGGAACGTGTCGAGTGCTGTACATTCCGTCCACAGTTACCAGGATAATCAGGCACGTTTTGCGAATATCGAAGGGAGAAGTCGTCTGTTACACCTTCGAGATGATGCGTGGTGACCTTGAAACGCAAGGCTATGAACAGTCTTTGGCATTAAATATATTAAGCACTATTAAGGGGACATTGTACGTGGAATTCGTTGAAATTTGACATTTGCTGTTTTCTACTGTATAATGTACTTTGGAGTTTCCTGAATATTTTGGTGTATAACACATTAAAATCAGACAATCGTGAGACCTTCAAATAATA
Organism: Schistocerca americana; assembly: GCF_021461395.2. Taxonomy (NCBI): domain Eukaryota; kingdom Metazoa; phylum Arthropoda; class Insecta; order Orthoptera; family Acrididae; genus Schistocerca; species Schistocerca americana. The sequence goes on from NC_060130.1 coordinate 356,724,757, forward strand.
TTTTGAATATTGACGTGTGACTGTCAAATTTCGCCGCTACGCATATAATGCCACAGTGAGCATTCATATCTTGGGAACTACACAGTCTAGAAGGCTGTGAATTGCTTTATTTTGTGTAGGACATGTCAACAAAGGGATGGGAACATGTCTGTGTAACTTAAGAACCGAGCTGGCTAACACAAAACGGTCTGATGGCAAGACAATAAAATGTGCTGCAAGACTCACGGACAATGTAATTGATGAATTACAGGAATATTATGGAAAGGCCATTAGAGATAACTGTGACAATTTAGAGAAGATGAAAAGAGCTGTGTGGAGTACTTAATTTCATCGAATATCAACCAACGAAAAGCCATGTCATGCTTTGTGTCCACCTCTACCAAACACTTGGTGCAAATATAGGCCAGCTGAATTTTCTGGCACCGTGCATGAATTTATACGTAAACATACTCTTCCTTTGGCAGACATGGAGGCAATGAAACCTATTTACAGAGATTTGGCAAACCCTGAGCTACTAAAGAAGTGTTTACATGGGAAAACCCAGAATGTGAATGAGTCCTTCAATAATGTGTGGTGCAGTGTACCAAAAAATGTATTTGTTGTCCTTATGACTCTAAAGTTAGCAGTGTCTGATGCTGTAATAACTTTTAATGGTGGCAAACTATGAAAGACTTAAGGTTCTGGAGAAGTTTAGGGGTAAGATATCGACAGAAAACAGCTAAAGAACTGCGAGAACTGGATGAGCTTCGTATATGTGAAGCAGAGTTAGCTGCTCAGCAAATGAGAAAGAAGCAAGGAAGAAAAGGAGGAAGCAAGCACTAGGCTGTTGTGACACTGAAGAAGACACAGACTGTGGGCCAGGGCAATTGTAGTGCATAAAAAATGCAGAAATGTAAGTCTGTGTAAGAATTTGTAATAAAAAAACTTTAAACCTCAATATCTCTTAACTACATTTTTTGCAGTAAATGACCCATTTTCTAAAAAACTACTGATGGTAGAGACATGAAATTTTCACACCATGCCAAGTGTGAGATTCAAGACATATGGAAATAGAATAATTAAAAATATCCTGAGTTGTTTTCTTTTTATGTTCATTTACTTACAAAATTCTGTCAAAAAATTGAGTGTTTGAAAAAAAAAGATAACACGCCCCACAATACAATTTTAGTAATAATTCTAGTTCAGTGTATTTAGAAAGGTGCATTCAATAATTATGGAAAATTGTAAGTTGGTTTCTTGAAAAGTTTCCAACATAATGGGTAACAAAATTCGATAATTTATCATTGGCGGCATAGGACATGCAATGTCCCCATAAATACTCTGATTGGTATTTGAAAATGTAACTGCCTGACGCCTCGGTTGTTTGCATTTGCTATACCCTGACCCTTAGAATCTCCTTATGGGACATTTGGTTAGCGATGTGATATATAGTTCCCATGAATCGATACTTCTTAGTGTGAGTTGAAGGTCCACATCTACAGCGATGTTACCACTGATATCACAGGTTAGATTACATTGTAATACAATATGGTCAGATCTTCCGATCTCTCTACGACTGACTTTGGCCTACTTTATGCAAATATAGAGTGTAAGATATATGTCCCGTTATAAAATGGAGCATGTCTCCACTCGGGTTCATACGGTGCAGTGTCTTCCTTTCTCGAACGTCAGGGAATCCACTACAATTACAGCTTCAAGTCCTCGCATAGTTTACGTACATAAAACTAACTGGAGCGGACTACGAGACATGATAGCGAAGTTGTCCCCTCTGTCAGCTGGCGTATTAACGAGCCTCGTCAAATGGGCGCAACAGGAGGTAATTACCGCCCCGCTGGCTGCAGTCGTGGGGAGGGCGGTGACGGGGGACGGAACCAGCACTGCGACCCAACACAGCCACCTATCAACTCGGCTCCATCTTTGTCAACTTGCATATCTGATGCCTTCCTGTGGTCCCATCCAACTAAATTAGTTATTTATCTCATTCCATACATTTGCACCATTTCAATCGGAATGATACGAACTAATCAGTTTATAATCTATGTGCACATCTTTTGTTTTCTTTTTGGAGGAACCCGCTGGCCATTTACAGATTACTAAATGTCATTATTGCTTAAATCTGACACAGAAAAGAGCATATTAGTCTTCGACATTACGCGTGCCACTGCTAAAACGTACGTAAATTAATAAAAGATAAATATTGTCCGATTTGAATCTCTCCATGCTTCAGAGGCAGACCCGGGTGTGTGTGCGTATGTGTGTGTGTGTGTGTGTGTGTGTGTGTTTGTGTGTGTGTGGAGGAGTGGGGAGAGGCGAAATGTCTTGATACCCCCTAAAACATTTTATTAAAAATACTTATAAAGGCTGTTTTAAAATTCCTTTTACAGGTTGCTAGGGACTTATCTCAGTAGATAAAGTTGTGATGAGGAACTGACGTCCGGAAATGAACTGTTTGTGTATAAAATAAGTTTTAAGACCGTATCATTTTCAAATCTTCCACTTCACGATACGCATACACGCCAAGCTAACAAGAGAGCGCCGTCGTCAGTGGCTGTTGTAATTACGACGTCACGCATCACGTACCGTTTTAAAACGACTGTAACAGCGACTGTGAGCAACTGCTACGTTCGCATCTATACTCCGTTCATCATCAGAACAAACCTGATGTAAACAAACACAAACGCGTTGATTCGTCAGACGCCGGAGCACACGTACACCGATGTTGCTGCGCTCTTGGAAGTAGGTCCTATCAATGTGATAGATATATTATTACTAACTAACGTTAAATGAAACTTTAATATATTCAAATGTGTTAGCAGCTATCAACGATTTTCTTAATCTCGCTTTAGTTTTGTAGTTTTCATTTCAAACATCGTGTCTAGTCACAGCCTCCGCTCTGTTGTGGTCTGATTGTCGCACTGTTAATGCACAGTATGAAAATGGCTGAGGCTGCTTCCTGTTCCGTAGTGAAACACGCATGTGGAACACGTTTAAAAAGTCCCGAATAATAGGTTGTTCTTAATGTTCGTCATAGATTTACAGATATGATCGGCTTTGAAGTTTTCCGAGGGGCTGTATTAAATACTGTTGGGACACAAGTGCACATTCGTGTATAGCAGAATCGGCAATCAACCTTCAGCGGCGCAGCGGTTCAGACGGTGTTTACGCCCCGGCCGCACGTGTGCGCGAGAGGTGTTTACGTTAAGTGTGTAGCGGTGTGCCGCGGTAATACGTAGTACGAATCATGGCCTTGTCGTTCTGCAAATCGACACTGAAATTTAGTTTTGTTAACGAATATTCTCCACTGAAGGCTTACGAGATAGAACATTATTTACATGACGAGGTAAAAATCGAACCTGACGTTCTAGTTGGAATACACTTATCTATAGTCAGCAGCGTGGTCTATGTGAAGCTCATCAACGAAGCGGCATGTGACGAACTACTACTCCGACACCGACAAGGACTTCGTTTCTGTCATTCGGACGGGAATGTTGGAGTGTTTACAGTTGAACACGCCGGCATGGGACTACGAACGATCCGCGTCTTTGAGCTTTCATTCGAAGTGTCAGAAGATTTGGTGACAGACGCCCTGGCCGGTCGCGGTGGTCTAGCGGTTCTAGGCGCTCAGTCCGGAACCGGGGGACTGCTACGGTCGCAGGTTCGAATCCTGCCTCGGGCATGGATGTGTTTGATGTCCTTAGGTTAGTTTGGTTTAAGTAGTTCTAAGTTCTAGGGGACTGGTGACCACAAATGTTAAGTCCCATAATGCTCAGAGCCATTTGAAGCACGGACGCCCTGCGTCCTTACGGAACGGTCCTATCCCATGTGGCTGAAAATGGGCGAGTTTCAAAACGTATCCTGTCCTCAATGGCGTCAGAAAAATTCGGATAGATCTCTGAAAACACGTTCCGTCATTCTTATACATCGCTGGTTGTAAGGCGAATATCATCGACGACGGACAATCAAGGACGTGCTCTGGGTGTGGGAAGGAAGGACACGTATGTTCTGGGGCTCGCGGCCCCTTCAGACGTCGATAATTCGACGGCGCACGATTCTGACGTCCCCCACCACCAACCAGAGGCCATGCTGACCTCTGATTCCGAGGCTCGGCAACGAAAACAGCGATCATTAAAACGCCGGAAGAAGCGCCGACTCACGGTGGAGGACGACCAGTCTGATCCAGCAGGCAATTCTGAGGCGTTTTCGGGTACAGAGCAGACGACTAGGGATACAGAAGGGTGGCCAACGGGACGGCGACAAGATCTTCCGATGACGATGCTCCAGGAACAGCGGAGGAGATCGATCGACGGCAACAGGCTACTGAGGAGGCTACCGACCGCGTTTACAGACCGTGAGGCATATATTAGCACGGTTAACCTTGACAGACAGCAGGTATGTAGACGGAGGGATAATTAGAAGACGAGCGTCTCCCACCTGCGTGATGCAGAATGCCGACGCATGGTCGAGGAGGTGGAGGACGTGTGGCATGGCTGCCTCCGACGACGAAATTCTTACGGTTCTGTAATACAGTGGTGGATAAAGTGCGCGAAGCCAGCTTTACGGAGGACGTTAATAGGTTATGAGAAGGAGGTTTCTCAATGGCAGCGCACGATCACTGACTTTTACTTTACGGCCTTACGGGAGCTGTTCGCTCAACCACTCACACCAGAACTCCAGACGGCCGTCCACCGAGTCAAGGCAAAGCTGGTACAACTTGCGACGCTAAGGATGGCGGGTACGATGATACGCGCGAGGTCGCAGGATTGCCTGCCCAACGAGGTTCCCTCGATGCATTACGTGATAAAGGAAAGAAGAAGAAGACGAAGGAATTTAACTCATGAGATAGGTCTCGGCGATGGCTGTCGCTTTTCAGCACAAAGGGGAATAGCACCGGGATCATTTTAGCAGATTCTATGCGAGCGACGGGGAGGGCCAGAGGGAGCTGGAGAACGTCCTGGAAGAAATCCCAGACGCGACGCGTGTGAACGGGGAAACGGACGTGTTATCTGAAATTACGTCTCACGAGGGAACCTCCCGATCGCATCCCCGTCAGATTTAGTTATAAATTGGCACACGGGATAGGCCTTGAAAAACTGAACACAGATCAATCGAGATAACAGGAAGAAGTTGCGTGGAACTACGAAAAAAATAATCAAAATATACAAACTGTGTAGTCGATGAGCAAGATAAGCAACATCTAGGATGATTTGAGCTCAGGAGCGCCGTGGTCCCATGGATAGCGTGAGCAGCTGCGGAATGGGAGGTCCTTGGTTCAAGTCTTCCCTCGAGTGAAAAATTTAATTTTTTATTTTCAGACAATTATCAAAGCTCAGGCACTCACACACAATCAACTTCGCTCTCCAAAATTCCAGGACATGTTCAGATTTGCTTGGACATAAACAGGATTTCACGGTCTACACACGAAAAAATTTGAAAACGTAAAAACATGTTTTCACAGAGCACAGGGAAAACTGTGCGACTGTGAAACTGTTGCATTCATTTGTTGTAGTTTATGTCACAAACTCTTATGTTTTCATCACGGAGCAGCAACGCTCCAGCAGGTCACAGGGAATGGGCGCGGACCACAGAGGAAGCGCCTGCAGCCGTTGGTGGAGGGGGAAGTCCATAGGCATAAATACTGGACCAGGTCCACTCGAGGAGCAGTCTCGAGCTACGTGACCGAAATATCGTGCAAGTACGACGCTGATATCCGGCAGAACACCCGACAACCCAAGATGTCATTAGATCGCCGGGAAAGCCTGAAGAGTTACATCAAAAGTCTCTACGGGGAGGAAATGTATCAGAATATCAAGAAGCTGGACAAGCTACGGCAGAAGAAAGGGAAGATGCTGAGTTCTCTCAGTTTTTTGCTGAGGTGTCGAGATGCAGAAGTGGTACCAGTATTTGCCAGAATTAAACATCACATCAACTCCAGAGCGGCGAACAAGATAAAACGCAGAGCTAGCATGGCACTGGTGAGAGAGAGGATTCGAGATATGCGCCACAGGTTAGATGTTGTGGCCAGGGAGCTGTTACACATTCATCTGTACATGGCAGCTTCCTTAACAAGAGAAGATTGGGATTGGGTAGACCGTGCCTCCTGGTCTTTAGCTGAGTGTGCTAGAAGGAATGCCTCATCTTGCCAATCTGCAAAGTTTGACCGCATGAGCAAGAAAGCACAGCAGATGGAAGAGACACGCACGGTGACGAATCTGAGTGGCATACAGTTTGATGATACAACCTTAAAGGTACTCAGCAGGGGTCTCAACTTTGCTACGACCCCTAGAAACGTACCCATTTCAGGTTTCGTCAGTGCAGTAGAGCAAGTTGCAGCCACACTTCCACCTAATGTGGCAGAGGAAGTCCGCCGAGAGACCTGCAGGGCCCTCACCAAGGCCAGGCCGCCGAAATCGAACATCACAACCGAGGAGAGGCTTGCACTCAAGAAACTACGGGAAGACAACAGCATTGTGGTACTGCCAGCAGACAAAGGGAACTCCACTGTCATCTTGCAGCGAGTGGATTATGATGAGAAAGTACGCCAACTTCTGGAGGACCCTGCATACAGAATTCTGGAGTGTGACCCCACGGACAAGGTGGCCAAGAAGACTAGTGCTCTCTTGAAGGAAACAGGGATGCCCGATAAGATCATCAGACAACTACGGGAAAAAGCGCCAGTGCCACCCAGACTGTATGGTCTGCCTAAAATACACAAGGAGGGTGTGCCCCTACGTCCTATTGTCAGTAATATTGGGGCACCTACGTACACAACAGCCAAGTACCTGAAAGGTCTCCTGGCTCCATATGTGGGGAAATGTATTCACCACATCCGCAACTCAGAAGATTTCCTGCAACGCCTCAAGCAACTGCACATCACAGATTCGGACATCATGGTTAGTTTTGATGTGGTATCGCTGTTCACCAGGGTCTCACTGAAGGACTCACTAGAACTGATTGCAGAGAAATTTGATGGTGCTCTGTTGGACCTGTTCAGTCATACACTGACATCCACGTATTTCCTGTACAGAAACCAATATTACGAGCAAACTGAAGGTGTAGCTATGGGCAGCCCACTGTCCCCTGTGGTTGCCAACATGTTTATGGAGAGTTTTGAGGAGAGGGCATTGGAGACAGCCACATTTAAACCCACATGCTTCTTTAGGTATGTGGATGACACCTTCGTGATCTGGCCACATGGGATGGACAGGCTCAATGAGTTTCTTGAACATCTTAACTCATGCCACCCTAATATCAAGTTCACCATGGAACTGGAGAAGAATGGCCAGCTGTCATTTCTGGATGTACTAGTCCAGAGGAAAGCAGATGGATCAATTGGCAACAGTGTGTACCGAAAACCTACACACACTGATTTATATCTGCAGGCCAGCAGTTGTCACCACCCTGCACAGAAGAATGGGGTTCTGAAGACTTTGGTCCACAGAGCACGTGCCCTATCAGACCAAGAGAATCTACCCATAGAGATAGAACGTCTCAAAACAGTTTTCTCCAAGAATGGATACATGGACAGACAGATTGAGAGGGCACTCCGACCAGCCACTATACCACAGGTTCCTGAAGAAGACCAAGATGAAGCAAGGAAGGTGGCATATCTGCCCTATGCTGGCTCTATTTCTGCCAGAATCAGTAGGATACTGCGTAAACACAATATCAAGTGTGTTTTCTGTCCATCCAACAAGATCGGGGGACTGCTGGGGAGTGTCAAAGACGACCTGGGGTTACGAAAACCAGGGATTTACAATATACCTTGTCAATGTGGCATGTCCTACATTGGCCAGACGACAAGAACTGTGGAGATCAGGTGCAAAGAACATCAGAGGCACACTAGATTAAGACAGGTGACTAAGTCAGCCATTGCTGAACACTGTCTAGAGCTAGATCATGCCATGAAGTATGAGGACACCAAGATTCTAGCACAAACACCCAGATTTTGGGACAGTGTCATAAGAGAATCGATTGAGATTAAAATGGCTGACGATCTTATGAATCGTGACACAGGGTACCAGCTAAGCAGAGCCTGGGATTCGGCTCTGGAATTGTTAAAGGAGCAACGGGGCCAGCTGCAACACTACACAAACAGAAGAACCAGAGACATGGAGATGGTAAACGAGCCCCTGACGGACTGCCAGGAGCACCAGACCGAAGATGGAACACCCAGAAGTGGGACTGGTGGGCGCGGACCGCAGAGGGAACATCCAGAGCCGCAGCAGATGAAAAACGGAGCGGCAACGCTCCAACAGGTCGTGGTGAGCGGGCGCGGACCGCAGGGGGAACGCCTGGTACCCCAGACCGTAGATGAAACCCACAGGAGCGGGTTTGGTGGGCGCGGACCGCAGAGGGAACACCTAGAACCGCAGCGGACGGAAAACGGAGCAGCAACGCTCCAGCAGGTCACAGGGAATGGACGCGGACCACAGAGGAAGCGCCTGCAGCCGTTGGTGGAGGGGGAAGTCCATAGGCATAAATACTGGACCAGGTCCACTCGAGGAGCAGTCTCAGGTCGCACCTGATGAAGGTCTCGAGCTACGTGACCGAAATATCGTGCAAGTACGACGCTGATATCCGGCAGAACACCCGACAACCCAAGATGTCATTAGATCGCCGGGAAAGCCTGAAGAGTTATATCAGACGTGTTTTCCTGTGGAGGAATCGGTTGACCTATGACCTTGCGATCAAATGTTTTCGGTTCCCATTGGAGAGGCACGTCCTTTCGTCTACTAATCGCTCGGTTTTGCGGTGCAGTCGCAAAACACAGACACTAAACTTATTACAGTGAACAGAGACGTCAATGAAGGAACGGACAGATCATAACTTTGCGAAACTAAAGTAAGTAAAAATTTTCACTCGAGGGAACACTTGAACCAAGGTTCTCTGATTCCGCAGTTGTACACTCTAACCACGAGACCACGGCGGTCCTGCGCACACAGTCTCCTTGATGTTACCTATCTTGCAGATGGACTACTCAGTTTGTATATTTTGCTTATATTTTTCATAGTTCCACACAACTTCTTCCTGTTTTCTCGATTGATCTATGTTCAGTCTTTCAAGGCCTATCCACTGTGCCAACTTATAACTAAATCTGAGGGGGGTGCGATTGTGAGGTTCCCTTGTCAGGAACTGGAGGAAGCGATTACACGAGGTGCCTCCAACAAGTCCCCAGATCCAGACGGATTCCCGTTGGAATTTTACCGTGCTTTGTGACCATTATGACACCGATGTGGTTATACATGTTTAATGAGCTTCTGCGGCAAGGAGTACCGGTTGCCATTAAATTCACGGAAGGGCCCATGATCCCGATATCCGAGCCCCATGGTGGCAAACGGCCTTGTGATTACCACCCCTCGATCCTCCTTAATAGCGACTACAAGAACTTTATGCGCATACTGGGCAGCCGTATCACAACGCCGCTGGCGGATCGAATACATGCCGATCAGCCTTTTTTCGGCGGAATCAGTAATATTACACACAGCCTTCGGAGACTATCGTGACGTCGTGGCCTTCACGGCTGCATGCCGCCTCCGGGGGGCACTGGTTGCTGTAGATTTCGATCATACTTTTGATCGAGTGGATCATGTGTACATATCGGCGGTGATGAGTAGGATGGGTGTCTCGCCATTATTGACCACTGCAGTGATGCGGCTGTTGCACGGCGCCAGATCAGCGATAGTGATCAACGGAGGGAGAACAGAGTATTTTAAGAACGCAGTGGCGTGGATCACAGGTATGACGGTCAATAACATATATAGACACACACGTCTGAACGTACTGAACGTTCTGGATTACTGGCAATACTTGCAAGATGGGCACGCAAAACTGTTACGGCTACGAAAGTACAAGGATTGGTATGCCAATTTCCAGTGCCAGTTTCCATATACTTGGGAAGTGCCGGGTGCGCAAAGATGAGCAGCGGTGCTGTAGTTGTGAAACCGACAATGCAAGTGATCAGCTAAGGAAAACTAAGCGGATATGTGACCCAGGAAGAACTAACACTTGCAGTTAGCAATGGAGTGTTTCTTTGAATTTTGGTTTAATATCTACAAATACTTTTTTTTAAAGGGTGCTGGAGGTTGCCCCACTTTGACTTTGTTGTTGTTTCATGCTGCATGGTAGGACGGCAGGGAGGTTCCTTCCAGGAAAGTCACAATTTTTAAGGACGTACCATGGTTTTGTGATTAGTAAAGGTTTCTGTTTCTCCTGCCTTCTTTAAATAAAAAAAGTGGTAACAGCATCTGTATAGAAAGCGGGAGAGCTATGTAAAAAAGTTCGGTAGCGTAGTTGCTAGATAACTCATTGTAGTAAATTGTTTGCTGATTCAAGACTCGCCCAAGTCAGGTTTTTCACGTTCAATTTGAATTAGCTACATCTCGTAACTGTAAAATTAATCATCATATTTTATGAATAATGCATGTCTTCTTCTTTTAATTATATACTGCACGGGAAATCCTTGTTTTTATTTGAAATATAAATTCTCAGTTATGGATATTTTATGAAAGACTGTTAATAAAGGTTGCTTAAATTAAGAAAACATAACAATTTAATTTTATAAGGCAAAAATGAAAAACTAAATACTTCTATTTGGACTATGTCCATTGTTTTACACCACATATGTAGACACATTGTGATCAAAAGTATCCAGACACCCCCAAAAACATACATTTTTCATATGAGGTGCATTGTGCCGCCACACTGCCAGGTATTCCATATCGGCGACCTCAGTAGTCATTAGAGGTCGCGAGAGAGGAGAATGGGGCGTTCCGCGGAACTCACGGACTTCGAACGTGGCCAAATGATTGGATATCACTTGTATCATACGTCCGTACGCGAGATTTCCACACTCCTAAACATGCCTAGCTCCACTGTTTTCGATGTGATAGTGAAGTGGAAACGTGAAGGGACACGTACAGCACAAAAGCGTACAGGACGACTTCGTCTGTTGACTGACAGAGACCGCCGACAATTGAAGAGGGTCGTAATGTGTAATAGGCAGCATCTATCCAGACCATCACACAGGAATTCCAAACTGCATCAGGATCCACTGCAAGTGCTATGACAGTTAGGCAGGAGGTGAGAAAACTTGGATTTCATTGTCGAGCGGCTGCTCATAAGCCACACTTCACGCCGGTAAATGCCAAACAACGCCTCGCTTGGTGTAAGGAGCGTCAACAGTGGACGACTGATCTGAGGAAAAACATAGTGTGGAGTGACGAAAAATGATACACAATGTGCCGATCCGATGGCAGGGTGTGAATATAGCGAATGCCCGGTGAACGTCATCTGCCAGCGTATGTAGTGCCGACAATAAAATCTGGAAGCGGTGGTGTTATGGTATGGTCGTGTTTTTCATGGATGGGGCTCGTACCCCTTGTTGTTTTGCGTGGCACTAGTACATCACAGGCCTACAATGTGTTTTAAGTATCTTCTTGCTTCCCACTATTGAAGAGCAATTCGGGGAAGGCGATTGCATCTTTCAGCACGATCGAGCAACTGTTCATAATGACGGCCTGTAGCGGAGTGGTTACACGAAAATAACATCCCTGTAATAGACTGACCTGCACAGAGTACTGACCTGAATCCTATAGAACATATTTGGGATGTTTTGGAACGCCGATTTCGTGCCAGGCCTCACCGACCGACATCGATACCTCTCCTCAGTGCAGCCCTCCGTGAGGAACGGGCTGCCTTTCCCCAAGAAACCTTCCGGCACCTGATTGAACCTATGCCTGCGAGAGTGGAAGCTGTCATCAAGGCTACGTGTGGGCCAACACCATACTGAATTCCAGCATTGGTTCAAAATGCCTCTGGCACTATGGGACTTAACATCTGAGGTCATCAGTCCCCTAGAGCTTAGGACTACTTAAACCTAACTAACCTAAGGACATCACACACATCCATGCCCGAGGCAGGATTCGAACTTGCGACCGTAGCGGTCGTGCGGTTCCAAACTGACGCGCCTAGAACCGCTCGGCCACAACGGCCGGCAATTCCAGCATTACCGATGGAGGTCGCTACGGACTTGTAAGTCATTTTCAGCCAGGTGTCCGGAAACTTTTGATCACATAGTGTATGTGTCATAGATACATGAAAAACAGTAGTTGTCACAGCATCAGGCACACCATACAAACGCTGCATTTTTACATTTGCCACTTTACCATCACAATATGAACACAACAGAACTGATCTGCAGCCAAGTTAAGGGACTTGGCCCGAGAAATTACAAGACGGTTGAGCTGCCAGACGTACTGGAACTAACGCACGCAGCTCTTTCACATATCACTGCTGAACATTGGCGGGATACAGAACGGCACGTCTTAAAAGAAGAGGAGAAAATGCGGTACCTGGGTGGCCTCGTGGATTCTGTTGTTGATCGACTTGTCATCAACGTAGCACATGACAGTTCTAGTTCTGGAATGTATTTATCGGGTTCGGATAAGGAAGGAGGACTCACCGGTACGTGGCTTCAGTATTCAACAGTTCTGTGAAATCCCTGCAGTATGCTTTTGCATCACTCATAGCTCGCTTAGAAAAATTGCGCTGTGTTTAAGATAGGAATTTTCAACACTCCTGTTTGTAATTAGAATACTATGTCAGGTGAGAACGAGAGCATTTTATGTTTTCCTCTGGGAACCTAAGAAGTGCGCGGTCGTGCTGGAGTTTTGCCGAATATTATTTCATTATATTTAAAAATTGTTTGACTTTCGAAGCTATGTTGTTTGTTTGCCCTTCTCTTTTTACGTCTGAACTGCAACTGCTCGCCGGCCAGAGTGGCCGAGCGGTTCTAGGCGCTACAGTCTGGAACCGCACGACCGCTACGGTCGCAGGTTCGAATCCTGCCTCGGGCATGGATGTGTGTGATGGCCTTAGGTTAGTTCGGTTTAAGTAGTTCTAAGTTCTAGGGGACTGATGACCTCAGAAGTTAAGTCGCATAGTGCTCAGAGCCGTTTTTTGCAACTGCTCGCATCGTTGCACTAGCTGGCCAGTGCTGTACAAGTTCAATGCGCCAGTAGAGCTGTTGTCCAGCACATTATTGCTCAGTCTATGTGCGTGTAGCACAGCATAAAACGTATCCTTATGATCGTACTAGACCAGGGCTTCACAACATACGTGCTCGTGCTCGCGGAGCAAGCTGTGAGCAAGGCGCGAGCACGGAGCAGCGCGAGAACGCTACCCCCACTACCGGACCAGAGAGGAGAGTGGGGAGAGTCACGTGGGGCACACAACAGCTGCCGCCAGTCAATGTAAATCCGCGGCCACCTGCAGGGATATCACTCACGCGTTATTACTGCGACAAATGAAACAAATAAAGGAGAATGTACACGTGCCACATAATTTTATTAGCTTAGTGTATGCCTCTACATTCGCATTAATTTGTGAACTGTTACACAAAGGTGTCATTGAAGTGTGGGATTCTCGGTTATCTTGTACTTTTTGCCCTTTACAATTGCGTCTATGTTCGGAGTAATTGTTCTTGTGCATTTTAGGCGCAGCGTGCAGTTTAAATTTCGATCAGGCATGCGTTTCTCAGGCGCGTCTTGTTACATTTCATTGCAGAGAACAGTTGTTCACAAACATACGTGGAACCGAACATTGATATTATTGTAGCTGCCAGTTTGTACAAACGAGGAAATCTATCCTGAGGGAAGTGTCTGTAGAATTCCAAAATGTTTTTCTTGTTCTGAAATTCGTTTCTGTATTCTCTGTCACACTGCAGGTCAATAATTTCTTGCTGCAGTTCAGGACGAATCTCTTAAATATTCGCTGAATGTGGAGAGAACAGATCAAAATCACTGTCTAGTGCTGTCAGATCTTGAAAGCGCTGATCAACTAAACTATGTGAATAACGTTCACAGTCTTTGTGAACATCTTGCGCGGATGATAATTTAGGAAAATGAGCTAGGTTTCCTGTTTCCAGCTGGCTCACCCAAAGTGTCAATTTCATTTTAAAAGCTCGTATTCGATCTATGAAATGAGTAATTAGCAGATCTTTACCTTGTAGTAAAATGTTCAAAGCATTCAGATGGCTAGTTAAATCTGCTAAGAACGCGAGGTCACGTTCAAACGTGCGCGCGTATTTCCCCTCCCTCCCCTCCCTCCCTACTCCGCGACCTTGCACCTGCTCGCGAGCACGTGCCTGAGCAGACGCAAGTACTCGCGCTCAAAACCGGACAGTTGTTAAGCCCTGTACTAGACTGTACTGGTCACAACTTGGCTTCCGCTCCACTTGAAATGAAAGCCATTGAGATTTAAGCAAACGCGGAAGAGTACATAGCGTAATGTTTACATCACTTTTATTCTTATGATGAACTGAGTATCGGAGGATTGACTGCTCCACGCAAGGACTTCACTCTCGGCTTTGAAGAGGATATCCTACGTCTCGAAGAAGAGAATCCGATGACGAGTACTTCAAACACTGTCCACGCCACTGCCTGCTGTATGTCGGTGCTCCGGTCTCCAGTGTGTACGTACCATGAAGCGGGAGATTTGAAACTGATGCAAACTTCAAACTTATTTTCCATCCAACCGGTACGTTTCCACACATTGTTTCCTCACCAACGGTTCATCTACTATGACTCTTCTACAACCTCTAGCTGCCTGTAATGGGAAATGTCAGACACCTTGCAGACGCATTTCCAAAATTTGTAACATCTAAGATCAAGAGAATAAAGCGGCGTGAGAACTAAGATTCTCGGAAATGGCAATGAATTGTAGAAATTTTCAGGTTGTGTTTAAGACAAGCTAGTTTTGAGTTTCTTAGTCACCTGGTGGGTTTGCGTCCTGGCCGCCTAGGGGGAATTTTGCAACCCGGTAAAGGCACGCATTCACAGGATTACCACACCTGCTTCCGACAACAAATCGGACACGGCTCGAGGATCAACAGATAAGACCGGCGAATTACAACATGCTGGGTAAGCCAAGATAGAAAGGAAATGTCGCTCTCCCTCCCTTTCCCTTGTCCTCAATAAGAAAAAAATGACAGACAGAATCACTTCCTGAACGTAAGCCTAAACTATTGAAAGTAACAGTATTCCCACCAAGGCAGGCTCGGAAAGCCTCAGTTCGCCGATCTGTGTTCATAATCTTAGTGCTAAGTAAAATTCTGACAATGATAACAGCACACCATGATTTTATATTGTATAAAATTTGATGTTGCCAAACTTATAAGCGTTTCCTGCTATTACAGTTATTAAATCAACTCCACGACGCATGCACTTCTCGAAGTTTCGTGTCTTTTTCAAATTCTGCATTCCTTTGAATTATAATTTTCAGGAAGTTAGCAAAGCGATGTTCTAAGCACTCCTGTAAGTACTTTGTTATTATTATTATTATTATTACTGTATTTGGTTTCAAGCCAACTAAGGATCATATCAACATAACTATTCATTTTTTTTTCCTTCGTCCTTCCCCAAAATTCATTCGCTTCCTCGATGAGCTATCTTCCTCCTTACTAACGATTTAACTCCAGCTGTTCTTCTGTTTGTTTTAAGTTCCTGAAAGCCTATGAATTTCTTGACTTGTACTCCCAATTAGTCTCTGTTATGTAAGGTCTCCTGTTCAATCTTCATCTCTTCTAGGTCCTTTTTCGTCTTGCCTCCCCATCGATTTTCTTTGTTTTCCTGTTTTGGAAGAATGTGTGGATTTCCCTCGTAATCTGTCTTCATTCACTCTCTCTAGGTGTCCATGGTGTGCAACACATGTTTTTTCTCATCTCATAATAATAACTAATAATCATTCATGTCACTTACCTTTTATTATTACTCTGATCATCACACTGTTCAACAAAAATTAACTTTGGAATTCCGCCCTTTCTCAAAGTAGCTAATCTACCCTAATTTGGGTCGAAAATAAACGAGTAGCCTATGACATGACATTTTGTTACCTTTACTTCTTAAGATATACTAATTTCTAGTAGAAACACTAAAAAAACACTTCAAAAGTCTTTCCGTTCTGAAAATAGCTAAACTTCTCTAATTTTGGGCCAAGAAAAATGAATGTGGTATCAGATAACGTTTGGTAGGCCTAACTACAGTTTCATAGCTCCCCTAACATCAGATTAAAGGGCTCATTCACGTGTACGCCTTCCCTTTGCTAGGTGCATGTACTTCTTTTCTGGTTCTTCTCTTGTCATTGTCTAACAATAGTCACAAGGCATGGAAGTGTTCTATTTCCTCTGATACCTTCCTTCGTTCATTAGCGAAATGTCCTGATGGAATCGCTCTCCATGTGCGTCACTTATAGTGCGGCAGTTGTCAGCGAAGCAGTCCAGGTGAGAATATAGTAATGAGCGTTTGGCGTCATTGGTCGGGAGGACCCTTGTGGGGCAGGTCCGGCCACCTTGGTGCAGGTCTTATTACATTCGACGCCACACAGAGCGCCGAATTGGGATGAAATGATGATGAAGACAGCACAACACCCAGTCCCTGAGCGGAGAAAAATCCCCGACCCAGCCAGGAATCGAACCCGGGCCCGTAGGACTGCAATCCGTCACGCTGACCACTCAGCTGTCGGGGCGGACAGAATATAGTAAATGGACTTTAAGTGCCATATTGAAGCCTAATTGATGGTATTCTTTAAAAAGATTATTCGCAATCGCCACGTAGTTGCTATCTCATCCATTTCCCAAGCAGCGATTCAAAACACTTTTAAATGCTTACCATGCTGCTTTCTCACTACCCTGGAGGACTCAGTCAAAGTTTTTATCTTTAAGAAGATAACGAATTTGCGGGCCAGTGTAGATACCCTATTTAACATTAGTATCACTGATCTGTGGAACTGGTCCACTGCGGTATTGAAAAGCTTCTCTGCCCTGCTCTATCGCCTTTGAAAAGTTCTTCATTATTCACGTTTTATTTGTAGGGGGCCAAAAGAGTTTTGCTTCTTTCTACCATAGGATCATGCGAGAAAATATTCTCTCAAGGGCAGAGATTTTCGCTTGCAGACCTTTATCTTGTAGTGTGGTCTGACTGTCCCACTGACACAGGAAACAGCAGTACTGTAGGTAGCCGAGCTATTTCCCCAGCAATTCTCCAATGACCTCCAAGTCTCCCAGATCTGCCACTGATGGTCGGTGAACTTAATTGATGCCAGAAGTGATTTCGTATTTTAATGGGTTTTGTTTCATATGGGCACCATTTCGTATGGGAACGGAAGGGAACGAACTGCGATTGCGTAACAGTATAGCTATTGAACTTAGCTTTAAAAGGTCTGTGAGTAGTCTCCAGTTCTTGGGATTGACTCAAATATTTTTGCGAGTTCTGTACACGAAGTTTGACGTTAGTGTTGTAGAAGATTTAGTTCTTGAAGCCTTGATGCCAGAAACTGTACCTTGTCTTTCGATAGGTCCAAGTCTCTTATTAAATAACTTCGTTCGGCCTGGCTAAAACTTTGTAGCTCACTAGTTAGTTCACTTTCAAGTGCAAAATCAGCTTTCTTTCCAGATGAAGGATGCGATTCTCTGCTTCCATAGCCTTTGCCTATATCTGACTGCTGAGTGTATTCCTCCGGAAGGAGTAGTACAGGCAGACAGTCTCCAGAGTCCGACACTGGTGAGGGATGCATCTTGTTCCTTCTGTATGGCGCGGGGTTTACACGCGGCACTCTCCATGTGGTATCGGTCGAATGGCTGATGGGATGCTGAGGTATTGAACAGTCCGCTTCTCTTTTTCTCTTTTTTTTTTTTTTTTGACATACCATGATTGGGGGGAGGGTGGGAGCAGAGGTATCATACAGAAAGAGCAATCGTCATTTGAAGACTCTCTCCAAATCACTGGGACGGCAATCGGCACTGAACGAACTTCTTCGTTTACCGATCCACGTAGGTTTACAGTACATGTATTGTAGATTGTATGCGTTGCCCAGGACTTGTCCAGATCTCCTAGTTTCGTAACAAAATAGCGGTGAAATGCTGTCTTTATGATTGGAATAATTCTACGTCTCTCGAGAGAAAATGTCACATCACCAGACTCGTGACAAAAACTCTTAGGGAATTTTTGACAATTACATGGCATCCTAGACATTATATAACATGAAATAAAAGCAGAAGTATTTTTTTCAGAATAAATGGTATCTTACATGTACACACGAACTAAAAGAAATTGACTATAATTCAATACCTGGAACAAGCTAAACAGAGCGAATACCAAAAAAACATTTAAGAGAATGACAAATTTCACAAAACAATAACGAGCATGACCGATAATTTCTGCAGTCAATTGTGCTTACATTGTCTCTAGATTCCAAATTTTCTTACTAGTTATAAAAATTACCCATAATTCGTCAGTGCTGTGCTCACATGTGCCAACACAATCTCTTCAGTCAAATTGCGTAAAAATTGTCCTTGCAACTAAAATGGGTTATATCTGAGCTAACGAAAAGTTTTAAATTTCATTTTCAATTTTTTCCACGATGAAACGAATCAGAAGTAGCTTTTTCACGTTGGAAATATTTTCAATGTTGACCAGTGTAATCATTGGCTTAGGTGGCACATTAAGAGTTGCATTGACAGCACATTAGGAAATTAGTCTCTTAGGTCGTTAGATGGAGGGGCATAACGTTTCATGAAAAAAAAAATGGCTCTGAGCACTATGGGACCTAACTGCTGAGGTCATCAGTCCCCTAGAACTTAGAACTACTTAAACCTAACTAGCCTAAGGACATCACACACATCCATGCCCGAGGCAGAATTCGAAGCTGCGACCGGAGTGGTCGCGTGGTTCCAGACTGAAGCGCCTAGAACCGCCACTCCGGCCGGCTACGTTTCACCACTCGCCCCCCCCCCCTCCTCCCCCCCTTCACCACAGAACCGGACCCTGAATCAGAGCCTGTCATAATTGCTGATAATTGCTGATTATGGATTACTGAGTATGGATTTGTTGACGCTGATTATTCGTAAATTCCACGTGATCGATTTCGAAATAAACGTTCCATCATCTTACGTATCTGGGAAATAAGATACAGCTATATCGATTCAGTGAAATTCGTCCATACTTCGATACCTGGTAACCAACAGTCCTGCCATACCGCTTTACCTCTTTAGTAAAACAATCTAAAGTGATGTGAAAACTTCTGTTTTACATCAATACCTAGTCTAAGCTGATGGCGAAAGTTTTTTTATACAATACGCGTAAACGTGGAATCCGAACCAAAGTGCTACTCAGTGGTTTTAACATACATAGAGAATGACTAGAGCTGAAAGTGAACGGAAGAGCACAAATGTCGTTGTACCTGCCGTGGATCGAACATGTTGCCGTGTTGTCCGAACAAGACACAGCCAGGGCAAAAGCACCACAGCCGCAAAGATGCGAGCTGGTGCCAGTACCATAGAGACTCGCCGCCGGCCGCTGTGGCCGAGCGGTTCTAGGCGCTTCAGCCTGGAACCGCGCGACCGCTACGGTCGCAGTTCGAATCCTGCCTCAGCCATGGATGTGTGTGATGTCCTCCGGTTAGTTAGATTCAAGTAGTTCTAAGTTCTAGGCGACTGATGACCTCAGAAGTTAAGTCGCATAGTGCTCAGAGCCATTTGAACCATTTGAGACACTCGCCACTTGCGCGAATTCCACCAGCGCCACGGGCGACGCTGAGAATGAAGGTATCAACTTCGCCTCAGACAATTGCCAGCCGAGTGAAGTCCGGCAATGACCGGACGACAACGGACAGAAACCTACTCGGAAGATAGAAGAGCAGCTCTCGCGCACTTGGTTAGAGTTCATCGTCCAGGGCTGACTTAGACAGGGAACGTCGTTTAGTGAACTCTTAGAAGTGAACAGCCAGTTGTTGTAAATTGCATTTGTTATGTATTGTGAAGTTTACCTACGATTATTTGCACTTAGCCATTGAGGGCCTCTTCATGTTATATTACATGCAGTGTTGCAGACTTCGTTATTCAACTAGTCACAAAGATAAGTAAACCTTTTTAACACATTAGTATGAGTTCGTTACCAATTTGTTGGAGAGTGGTATAACCTTCGTTCTCTTATGCTGTTACCTGACCCTGGGGCATAGCTGTGTAATATAGGGAGGGAGCCGGCTGCTGTAGTCGAGCGGTTCTAGGCGCTTCAGTCCGGAACCGCGCTGCTGCTACGGTCGCAGGTTCGAATCCTGCCTCGGGAATGGATGTGTGTGATGTTCTTAGGTTAGTTAGGTTTAAGTAGTTCTAGGGGACTGATGACCTCAGAAGTTAAGTCCCATAGTGCTTAGAGCCATTTGAGCTTATACATCAAGAGGCCGGGAGAAGTTGTCTTAGCGGAGTACTGGACCAGAGGCCGTTTCACGAACACTGAAACTCGGTCTACCGTAACAACAGTGGCAACTCGGCCTCCACAGCAGTAGCGACGAGGCCTTTACAAAACTGGCGACGAGTGTTTACAAAACATGTAACCTCTGGAAGTGTCGTGTGACACTTGTGCTCTTGGCAACTGAGCCGCAAAACTCAACTCACAAATTTGCTTTCTCCAAAAATTATAGCACTGTGAGCAAGGAATAACGATGACGTACTCGATCAGGATAAAAGCTAGTAGTTTATCCACTTTATAAAATGCCCTACCCCTGTACCCAGGATCTGCGCTGGGAAAGGGGTGGGGGGTGTGGGAGGTACAGATCGTGTTAATTTCGCGGTGAATGAGGATAAATGAGCTTGCATCAAATGACTTCGTAGTTGCGAATAAGGACTACCAACAGCTGTAGAATGGAATGACGACAAGAAAATTGTCGGACCGGGACTTGACCCCGGATTTTCCACTTATCGCGAGTGGTCGCCTTACCATTTGGCTATCCGTACACGACTCACGGCTAGACCCAAACCTCCAAATGTCGTCACCATGCGACTACGACCTGTACTCGGACATCCATTACGTACATTGTACTTGAAAGTCGCCTGCCCGGTATCGCCAGCTAAATATGATCTTGCAGTGCCTGTGTTATCCTGATTACAAGGAAAAGTTCCTTTGGACATTCATTGTCATTCCATTCTACAGCTGATTGCAGTCCTTATTCGCAACTGCGAATTTATTTGGTGTGTTTCGTAACAAGCTGTGGTCGCCGCAGTGCCTGTTCCTTTGGACATGTATGCATGACCAAAGGAACTTTGCATCGTAATCAGAGTAAGACAGGCACTGCAATATCGTCTCATAAATACTAGCCGTCAGTAAACTGACACATCTTTCTGGCGGGGCGGGATGCACGCTCCGCTTGCGAAGCTTTTTTTAAGGTGGCTTTTGGGAGGGTGTGGGAGGGGGAGGTGGGTGGCAGCTGGCATCCGCCGCTCGCCCTCTAGCGTGTAGCTGCTGAGTGCGCGTCAACAATGCGCTTCCTCCCCCCGGCAGGAGAGACGCGTGCCAGTTCCCGGTGCGCATTGCGCACACCGTTCTGTTGCATCCATGCGCCGTTATAACCACGCTACATCATTACCACTGTTTCGCCCTCTCATCTCGCACCACGGCAAGAAAGTGACGCAGATCAAAAGCGACAATTTTTAGTTTTTGTCACTAAAATGTACTTGTGGAGAGCCCCAGCGTGTACGAAAAACTTCACATTTCTATCTCGCAGTTTGTCCACCTCAGGGCTGTTGTGCCAATTCTGTTGTAGGCTACTTCACGATACGCCACCGCAAGAGCCGCGGCGGGTCACTTCAACGTTGCTGTTGACATGTATACATGGGTCAGTATGATGAGTTGTGAAACTTTTCATGTATCAAGTAAGTTGAATGAAATTTTTGATATCGTAAATTATAACATCTGTGTTTATACGGTGTCTGTGCCTTTGTGTTCCCTTAAATTGTACCTAGCTGATATTCCGTATTAAATTGTATTAACTTTCATAAATTACAATTTTGCATTTTGTATTTTTCTGCTACAGTGATTTCAACTTGTTTCTCATTTTTTATTCTAATTTGAGTACTAATTTTGCCTGATAGATGTTATGATGTAGTATTATATTACAGTAAGCAAAGAAACGTATTATTTAGGGTGGAAAAGTGGCAAAAGGGTCCCCAACAAAAACAAAAATGTTTTTAGATCAAGGAAAATGATACAACTCAAAAAATTAATTAATGATTGCCTGATAATACTTCATATTCGAAGAATACAGAACTACATGTCGATATTATCGTTGTATAGACTATAATGGAATTTACTTCCAAAATGGGACTTAACATCTGAGGTCATCAGGCCCCTAGACTTAGAACTACTTAAACCTAACTAACCTAAGGAGAACACACACATCCATGCCCGAGGCAGGATTCGAACCTGCGACCGTAGCAGCAGCGCCGTTCCGGACTGAAGCGCCTAGAAACGCTCGGTCACAGCGGCAGCTCCAAAATTACTTACTTGAAATTTAAAGGACTCTTAGTTTTATAGTATTCTTTAAGTCGGTTTCTCTCGAGTACTACATTTTTGAGTTGTGTCACTGTTCTTGCCGGGGTGCGGTTTGTTTATTGAGATCAACATGACTGTAAAGTGGAATACAAGGTACATATGTCAATAATTATTTCTTGCACAAAACATTTAAAACACGGAGTAGCATAGAATCCGAAGTCGCATTGCTGGCAAAGGAAAAGGGATTCCGTTTGCATTGTTTCGCTGTCGATCAATTGGAAAGCCGCAAGAAACGAAACAACAAATGCAAAATACACTGTTACACCTTGGTTGCATCTGCCCAGGTAGGCCAGCAGAGTGGTCTGGTTTCTTGGCCAGCGTCGCAGAACCGTCTTGTTTACCGGGTGATCTCGACTGTGCGTGGACCCAAGCTTTTACCTGCTGTTCAAGAGATCGACTGTGCGTGCGGTCACTTTTTGAAATAGGTCAGCTGCGCGTGGTGGCCATTTTTTGAATGTAGTCAATTGCGCGCCGAAGAAAACACAAGTTAAGGCGGCGTTACAGCATTCTGCTTCACATTTTCAGAGACTTAATTCTCTGCTAAGCAAGACCAGTCACAGATGTGGTAAAACATTCTTCATAGAATACTCATGCTCATAATGGGCACTCGTCAAGGTATTTAAAAAGACTCGGAAACTATTTTCATTCCTGATGATGAAATTACGAAACCCTTTCACAACAATTCAAACATGTCATAGTTCCATTTCTTTACTTTAAAATCAATTCTTCTATATATTGCACGTGTTTTCCACATTTATTTTTATTTCAGTGAGGCCTATCCGTATCATTAATTTTAATGCAGCTGATTAAGTTTAAACGAGAACGTCTCACCAGCATTGTATATAACCCTTTGCCAGGGATGTGGAAGTCGTAGGATACTCTTAGCAGTGACTGTTGTGTTGACAGTTCGAGCGGCGCGGTCTATTGCCCGACGAATTTGTAGCAGTTCTGAAGCGAATACCGTGAAGTGTTTCCTTCAGTTTAGAAATCGGGTTGAACTTATGAGGGCTTAAGTCAGGGTAGTGCAGTAGGTGGTATAGCACTCGGCAGCCCCATCAGTCAAACAAATCAGTAACAGCTTGCACTGTACCTGCTTGAGCATTGTCCTGTAATATGATGGTCAGGTCATGCAGAAAGTGTCATCACTTCTGTCTTTATGCTGTTCATTTTTGGAACACAATCTACGACCAGCTGGAACATCTTGCCTAATAGGACGAATCTCGTTTCAAACTTTATCGAGTGGATGGACGTGTACGGGTATGGAGACAACCTCTTGAATCCATGGACCCTGCTTGTCTGCTGTTCAAGCTGTCAGAAGCTCTGCAGTAGTGTGGAACGTGTGCAGTTAGAGTGATATGGGACCCCTGATACGTCTAGATACGATTCTGACAGGTGACGCGTACGTAAGCATCTTGTCCGACAACTTGAATCCATTCATGTCCACTGTGAATTACGATGGACTTGGTCAATTCCAGCAGAACAATGAGACATCCCACACGTCTGAATTAAACACTTCCTCTGGCCACCAAACTCCCCAGACATGAACAATATTGCGCATATCTGGGATGCCTTGCAACGTGCTCTTCAGAAAAGATCTCCACGCCCTCGTAGTCTTACGTATTTATGGACAGCCCTGCAGGATTAGTTGGTGTCATTTCCCTCCAGCACTACTTCAGACATTAGTCGAGTCCATACCACATAGTGTTGCGACACTTCTGCGGCGTCGCGGGAACCCTAAACGATATTAGGCAGGTATACCAGTTTCTTTGCCTCTTCAGTGTATCTCTCCTCCAGTAGGAGGATAATTCCGTGAAGTAATAAACAGTGTATCGAGTCTTCTAATGTCACAATAGCGCAATATAAGGTCACAGTAGAACGTGCAAAGTGATTCCGTGGTATAATCGTAAACCGAGCGAAATAGCGCGTCATTTCCCTAATTCGCTTAAGGCAAATTGCAGGAAGGTTCCTATAAAGGGCACGGCCGATTTCCTTCCCAGTCCCTACTTAATCCAAGCTTTTTCTCCGTCGTTAATGACCGTGATGTCGACGGAACGTTAAACACTAATCTTTCTTTCTCGTAGCTCAGCGTATTCGGTCAGGGAGAAAAGCAGATTGAAGTTCTCATCGATTGGACTTGAAAGACTGCGAAACACCTGCTTGAAATGAGTAATGACTGTTGCCGCGATTTGTTTCATAAATTTCTGCAACGAGAGAGATGGCTCCGCAGGATTTAGTGCTTAATTAAAAGATACGGTACTGTGTGATAAACGCTATAAATGGGTTTCGGCACTTAGTACGATATCCTGAGTGGGGTAGTGACATATTTTCATTCAGAATCACTGACTGAGAAAGATATATGTAAACTCATTATTTATTATAAAATTTGGTGTGCAAAATTAAAAGAACAGAAAGAAAGAAATGTATGGTAATTCCTAAGGGATCAAAATGCTAAGGTCATCGGTCCCTAGAGTTACACACTACTTAAACTAACTTAAAGTAACTTATGCTAAGATCAACACCCACACCCACGCCCGAAGGAGGATTCGAATCTCCGGCGGGAAGGGCCGCGCAATCCGCGACATGGCACCTCAAACCACGCGGCCATCCCGTGCGGCTTGAAAGCACAAACATCCCTTGCAAATAACTGGTACACGATAGAGAACATTAATTACAATGAAACTAAGTTCCAGCGAATGGTGATTGGGAAAGTTAGCGGATAGGGAAGTGGAAAGTTGTTAACATCAGCTCCGAAACAAAACTGATTTAATGCAAGATAGCCACAATTAGGTAACAGTGTTTGTACGTCTTTGAGTGAGAACAATGAGGTAACACATACCACTATGCTTGTTCTGCCTAGCCTGGGAATCCTAATGGAAAGGTAATGATAACCACTAACACCGATTCGCCCTAACACGCCGATGCTGCGACATAATCACACCATACTCGTTGACAGTGTATGAGCTGACTGCTGATGGCGTTGCTGGTTGTCACAAAGAGTGCACCTAGTAATGCTGTGCTGCAAACATCACACTCCCCTAAAGTTGTCTCTGAAGTCCCGATCAGCCTTCAGACTCCGGAGCTAGATAATGGAATCCATTTCCGTAGTAAGACTCAGTCTAGCGCAGAGTCCCGAATCGGAGTCCTTCCCGAATCCGACTCCCGAACGAATCAAAGTGCTGTTAAAAATGAAGACTCTGCTTTCTCTAGCGCTTCCCGCCTGGCAACTATGTCCAACAATCCGAAAGAGCTACAATAACTTCCAGTGAATGACGTAATTGTTCAGTTGCTGCACATCTCCCACCAGAGGCCGAGGAAAACGAATACTTCAGTAAGCTGTCGTGCCGCCACCCTATCGTAGAACTTGTAGATTCAAACATTATGCCATTCTCGCGTAATAAAATTTAACGCGAGCAGCGCGATTTTCTCTGATCGCAGGAAAGAAAAAATAGTTTTGCTCGTTGGTGTCGGCCTGTAGGGCTCGTAAGAAGAGACAAAATTTCTGTAACAGTTTGATTTATTTTAGAGCGCCAGGAGGTGTTCATCTGCTGGATGCTATCTTCTGACATAGGCCCAGCTGCCGCCTCTGGTTCCATATAAATCCACGCTCCACATCGAAAGCTCGCAGCTCAACACTTCTCCACTGGTCGGAGCCCTAGAAATGCACAGTCAAGTCCACAGGATGCCGCATTTTTAGTGCATTTGCCGACTTGCCGTATTGTTCACGAAGTGGCAGGAACATGTTTGTGCCGCTTGCCGTGGGGCCACTCGGTCACCACTGAGCAATATACGACGCGTGTTTTTTAAGTAAGTACCGTTTTGAAATTAAAAAAGACGTGCTAAGATATCTCAATAATTTTATTTTTACATGAAAGCCTGTACCTTAATCTATGTTTCTACATAATTTCCGTCGATATTATGATACTTGTCATAACGTTGTACCAGTTTTTGAATACCCTTCTCATAGAAGTCTGCCGCCTCCCGTGTTAACCACTGCGTCACCACTGTTTTGACTTCGTCATCGTCTTGAAGACGCTGACCGCCCAGGTGTTTCTTCAAGTGCAGGAACAGATGGTAGTCACTGGGCGCAAGATCGGGGCTGTAGGGAGGATGATGTAGAGTTTCCCATCGAAAAGATGTGATGAGATCTTTGGTCTGATTCGCCACATGCGGACGAGCATCGTCTTGCTGCAAAACGATGCCCTTGCTCAACTTCCACGGACTGTTGCTTTGATTCTGGTGTGACGTAGGCCACCCATGTTTCATCGCCCGTAACAATTTGGCTTAAGAAATCATCACCGTCGTTGTGGTACCGCTCATGGAAAGTCAATGCACTGTCTAAACGTTTGGTTTTGTGCACATCCGTCAACGTTTTCGGTACCCAACGTGCGCACAATTTTGGGTAATTAAGTGCGCTGTCACAATGCCATACAAAACACTACGAGAAACATTGGGAAAGTCATCCCGCAAAGAGGAAATCGTGAAGCGTCTGTTTTCTCTCACCTTATTGTCCACTTCCTGCACCAAACTTTCATTAACGGCCGAAGGACGCCCACTCCGTTGTCCATCATGCACATTTGTGCGGCCATCTTTAAACGCTCTCACCCACTTTCTTACCACTAAATCACTCATAATGTTTTCTCCGAAAACTGCACAGTCTCACGATGAATATCGATGGCTTCTAGGCCTTTAGCACTAATCTTATAACAGCCCGTACTTCACAGTCGGCGGGACTCACGATTATCTGAGGCATCTTAAACACTCAGTACACGACGTAAACACGGAAGAATCAGACTGTAATGGCGTCAGTGCGTAGATTAAGGTACAGGCTTTCATGTAAGAATAAAATTATTGAGATATCTTAGCACGTCTTTCTTTAATTTCAAAACGGTACTTACTTAAAAACGCGCCTCGTATACCCTGGAGAGCCAAAGAAACAGGTACACCTGCCTAATATCGTGTAGGGCTCCCGCAACCACGCAGAAGTGCCGCAACACGACGTGGCATGGACTCGACTAATGTCTGAAGTAGTGCCGGAGGGAACTGAGACCATGAATCAAACATGGTTGTCCATAAATCCGTAAGAGTACGAGGGGGGGTGGAGATATCTTCTGAACAGCACGTTGCATGGCATCAAAGATATGCTCAATAATGTTCATGTCTGTGTAGTTAACCTCAGAAGAGTGTTCCATGAATCATACTGTAGTAATTCTGGACGTGTGAGGTGTCGCATTGTCCTGCTGGAATTGACCAAGTCCGTCGGAATGCACTGTGGACATGAATGGATGCAGGTGATGAGACAGAATGCTTACGTAGATGTCACCTGTCAGAGACGCATCTAGACCTATCAGGGGTCCAATATTACTCCAATTGCACACGCCCCATACCATTACAGAGCCTCCACCAGCTTGAACAATTCCCTGTTGACATGCAGGGTTCATGGACTCATAAGGTTGTCTCCATACCCGTACACGTTCATCCGCTCGATATAATTTGACGCGAAACTCGTCCGACCAGGCAACATGTTGCCAGTGATCAACAGTCCAATGTCGCTGTTGATGGGCCCAGACAAGGTGTAAAGCTTTGTGTCGTGAAGTCATCAAGGGTACACGAGTGGGTTCAAAATGGTTCAAATGGCTCTGACGACTATGGGACTTAACATCTGAGGCCATCAGTCCCCTAGAACTCAGAACTACTTAAACCTAACTAACCTAAGGACATCACACACATCCATGCCCGAGGCAGGATTCGAACCTTCGACCGTAGAGGTCACGCGGTTCCAGGCTGAATCGCCTACACGTGTGGGTCTTCGGTTCCGAAAGCCCATATCGATGATGTTTCGGTGAAAGGTTCGCACGCTGACACTTGTTGATGGCGCAGCACGGAAATCTACAGCAAATTGCGGAAGGGTTGCACTTCCGTCACGTTGAACGATTCTCTTCAGTCGTCGTTGGTCCCGTTCTTGCATGATCCTTTTCCTGCCGCAGCGATGTTGAAGATTTTATGTTTTACCAGACATTCACGGTACATTCTTGAAATGGTCGTACGGGAACATCCCCACTTCATCTCTACCTCGCAGATGCTATGCCCCATCGCTCGAAAGCCGGCTATAACACCACGTTCAGAGTCATTTAAATCTTGATAACCTGCTATTGTAGCAGCAGTAACCGATCTAACAACTGCTCCAGACATTTTTTGTCTTATGTAGGCGCTGCCGACCGCAGCATCGTATTCTGCCTGTTTACATATCTCTGTATTTGAATACGCCTTCCTTTACCATTTTCTTTGGCGCTTCAGTCTACAATGCGGGTGGCTCGGTGCGTCTCCCTGCCCTTAAGTCGACATCTAATTTTCACAACTCCGTCTTCGTAAGCCCGCAGGGAGCCCTCCTATGTGCGACCAAGCCTACATGCGTCGCTTCTCGAGATTAGCAGCAACTCAGCTCGAAAAGATTACCCAGAGAAATGATTAATACTGCATGTACCTAGTTCATTAAGCTGCAGATGAGGTAAAAGAATTGATTTTACCTCCACTTTCACTGTTATTAATATATTTTGAAGCATCAGTATACATTTACTCGGTATGCATCAGTTTATTTCAAGTTTAGTCAGATTTGTCTATCAGAGTCGAATGAAAAGTGACAAGTCGAAATGGCTTGCCACTTTTCAAAGTGTCATGCAACATCTGCACCGAACAACTGAGTAAAAAACGGGGAAGAAAAAGAGCGAAAACAAGAAGACAAGAAAAAGGTGGTTAGTGATTTCGGCTCATAATTCTGAGGTACCGGATCGATTCCTGGTGCCCACCTCAAAATTTACTCTTGTGAAAAGATGTGGAAGGAGGCTCACTCATTACAGGTGTTGCTGGGCCCAAGGGCTCCCTGCCCTGCCCACGCACCTGAAATTTGGAATTTTGTGGTAAGGTCTTATGGGACCAAACTGCTGAGGTCGTCGGTCCCTAAACTTACACACTACTTAATCTAACTTAAAATAACTTATACTAAGGACAACACACACACCCATGCCCGATGGAGGACTCTAACCTCCGACGGGGGGAGCCGCAAGAACCGTGACATGACGCCAGAGACCGCTCGGCTACACCGCGCGGCTCACGCACCTGAAACAATAACGTGGTATAAAAATGGCGAGAAATCCTCCCCTCTCCCTGGGCCAATAAGAATCAAACTTCCCCTTCCCCTTTTATTACTAGGGCTATTGCGCGGAATTCGTCGTTCGACTTCTATTCGCTGTAGTGAGAGGAAGGACCAAAATGGCTCTGAGAACTATGGGACTTAACTTCTGAGGTCATCAGTCCCCTAGAACTTAGAACTACTTAAACCTAACTAACCTAAGGACAGCACACACATCCATGCCCGAGGCAGGATTCGAACCTGCGACCGTAGCGTTCGCGTGGTTCCAGACTGTAGCGCCTAGAACCGCTTGGCCAATCCGGCCGGCGAGAAAGGACCATTGAGTGCCGAAGCAGAGTTATCCTGCTTATAAAATGGCTACAAATAGCACCATAATTTACGAGGTAAGACACTTTCACATTACAATGTGCGGCTGAACTAGTAGAAATTAATGACATCATGCCACATTCTTAAAAAATGCAGTAAAATATTAGTCCACTCACTCCTCTGAGCGAATTGTGTGACGGGATGTCATCCTGTCATGAAAATGGTCCTCCGTATTAGCATAATTAGTGATCCACAGTGACTACCTTCAAGTTTTTTGTATTATTTGAGGCCATTAGCAGGGAAGTATTGGACATTGCCGTAAGGACTCCACATTCCATTATTATTTGCTACAGTTTTTTCTAACTTTTCCACAAATACCTCGAATAAGTACGAGAGCGAGCAACTTCCACTACGCAACAAATAAGATATTGGTAAGAGTAATTTGATCCCATTATACTAATATGCGATATGACGATGTTGAAAACAATTTCGTCAATGCCCGAATAAGAAACATCAGTGGTGTGCAGGAGGAGGACCATCCTAACCGCCAGACAGATGGGGATTCACTTCTCAATGTAGCCCTCGCTGAGGGCCGAAGAGAAAGCGCCAAGTTCCTCCATTCCATGTCCTGCTCGCACTGTGACTGCCAAATGAGATTGTTGCGTACTGATGACACCCACGTATTGTACACTGCAGACGGCGGGGATCATCCATGTAGATTTAGAAATTATCTAAAATTTTTGCACCTCTATTTAAATACTGAGAATATTACCAGTAATGAGTTGTCATTAATACAATTACATCACAAGTTATGAACTGTCATCACTGTGCAATTTGTTAGTTATTTTCCAGTGGTTTCTGCATGTAGCAAAGAAGCGCTGTATATTCTCCTCTCTCGTTGAATACGAATTGCTCAAAACCTTGTAAGTGACTTATCTTGGAGGCTGAAAACATTTTGATATCCACATACATTATTTTCTTGATGTTTATTTCGTTAACGTTCAATGATTTCAACTGCATCCATCTCCACAGAAAGATAATTTCGCGGTAACCTACAGTTCGGTGTACGGGTGTATCAGCCATATCTCAGTGCTGGCAGTATAGATGACTTGTCAATTTTTATTTCGTAGCGACTTGATACAGTCGGGATTAAATCATGCACATCGGTGAACACGTCTATGAGCTGATGGATTTGTCCATACCGTCATCCATTGTAAGTCTTTATATGTAACTACAATGTTTAACAATTACTGCAGTACATTATTTTTAATAAAATAACCAATATATTACCTTAGACAATTTCTGTAATGCATTATTTAGCACAAACACAAACCTGCTTGTACTTGCTGCAAATGCACATCACATCCCTCGGTTACTACTTAGAATTTTGTCTATTCTCCCTCAGCATTCCGAAGACGCACATGTAAATACGAGACTAAACAATTAGCACATTGCAACAAATGCATAGCAAGTCTTGTCGCCAGATTTATTAGTGTGTCACATTACTGTAAGGATGTCTTAGAAGCATCTGACACTATTGGATTATAGTATGGAATGGAAATGAAATCCCATGCTGCTTGACAGAGCGTAGGGGAAAGATGCGGGAGACCCGAACGGCCTTACTAGGGAAGGTCCTAATGGAGGTGGTTTGCCGTTACCTTCCTCCGACCGTAATGGGGATGAATGATAATGATGAAGACGGCACAACAACGCCCAGTCATCTCGGGGCAGGTGAAAATCCCAGACCCCGCGGGGAACTGAACCCAGGACCCAATACTCGAAAAGCGAGAACGCTACCGTGAGACCACGAGCTGCGGACGGATTATAGTATACTAATATGTATTTTACCCTGGCGTGTTACCAATAGTATACTGTGGTGGGAATGTAGCTCGAACTGTTACGTGTTTGTATCAGACAGGCAATTTGTAACGAGGGGTGAACTGTCTTGATTCGGAACCGTGTTCATCTTCATGTTCCTCATGCGTTCCCTATGATTTCCACTTATAGTTCGCATTCCTACAGCTCTAAAACTTCCTTTATTTTTGATTCACTTGCTCAGTCTGACCTAATATCTACTCTCGTTCTCCGTTCATCTGAAATGAAAGTTTAATTTTTAATATTATCGTTTCCCTGGTAGCCTTCCTCTTGCATACAGAAATCGTGGTTTAAATTCAGTCACACATCTCCATTTTGTTAAAAACCCTAGCAAAACCTTGCATTATATCCACAAAGTTGATACAACAGTTTAACCACATGTACTTTAACAGTGGCCTATCACATGGCCATATTCGTCCCACTTCCTTTTATTCATTTAAATAACATTCGTAATATAGCAGTTTTCTGGAATGAGTCTAGCGTCCTTATACGGGGACTGTACTGAGAAAGTAAGATTCATTGCACCTGCACACCTTACTGTTTGTGGTGGGGAGTACACTAATATCTACGGCAAGAAACTTCGAAAAAAAAAGAGTTTTGCTGCAAACCACAGCAGCGCAAACAACTGTGCTAAGCTATGGATCATAAGATGCTAGTTTTAGTTTCGATCCGGCATAAGTCAGCCTTAGTATTTGTATCTGTCACACCTCTCAACTGCATTAGTGTTTTTCTTTTTGAATAGGGTCAAACACTGCAGTCATAAATCTAATCCATCGAATACTATCTTCTCTCCACAATTCGTCCATTCATTTTCCCGTGCTTGAAATGCGTTAACAACAGCAATATGATAACTTTGCCTACCACTAGCAAATGCATTTCGTTGACGACGATTGTCTGTACCAGTAGCAAAAACCTCTGGAAGGTAGAGCTGCTGCTAATGCATCATCGAGAAAAAGGAACCATGTTGCACACAGTATTTGTTCAGTTGGTAATTTAGCAAGGGTCCAAATCCAGTAAGTTGGTTGCTGATATATAAATAGCGTGCAACCGATTTCCACGTAGTATATCACTTTACAGAAAAATGCTCATTAACAGAATACGGACAAAAATATAAAAATATGGAAGAATGGGCAAAATATAAAAAGATATGGAAAATATGAAAAAATACGGATGCAAAAATGTGAATTCAGGATATCTATATTTACGCAGAAGGCACAGTCGACATTTGTGGAATAAACATTACACGTACAGGAGAGGAATGACAATACTGGTTGGGTGCTAAAGAAACGAGGCAAGCAGTAGTAGCACAAATACTCTTGTAAATTTATAATTTATACGTAGAATAGGGATAAAAATATGGAAAATATGCAGAAATATGAAAAAGATCCAGATATTAAATGGGAGTGCAGGACGTCTACATTTATATGGGGTTATAGGAATTTACGGTAGAGCCTTTAGGACTTGAATGCAACCATTAGATACAGCAGAGGGTTGACACAGCATACATAGGGTGGTCAGAAACAGCCTGAAAAGCTTGTAAGGGTGCTGCAGGGGATGTTTCGCTGAGAAATAATTGTTATGAAAACCCTTTTATCGCTGAAACCCAACACAAAATGATAAAAGGAAAAATTTTATCACTTACTACATTTTCACTGTTCATACAGTAAAACTTCAGCGTCAGGGATGACATTTCATTTCATTACGTCTTCACCACTACCTCTACTCACAACACACTTCGCAGACAGTACAGCCATATACCACTGAATGTACCTGCAAAATTATACCATTGTACAACAAATGGTTCAGGAGAAATGACATCATTAATACTGAGAAGCATCAACACGAAACTGCATGGCGTAATTATTTAGAGATGCAAGTGAAATACGTGTGAAAAATCGTAAATATATATGACATGTGCATCCATGGGTAAGAAGCTCCTCCTAAATGGATCGATTTCACCCATATTTGGTACACATATAACTTACTATTTGGAAAGAAATACTGTTGGGGAAGTGGTGATGCAGAAAAATGAATGGGAATGGTGGGGATGTAGAGAGAGAGACAGAGAGAGAGTAGGAAGGAAGAGGTGGACACAAATAGGGTAAGGAGGAGCTGGTTAGAGAAAGGGGAAGGAGGAGGTCGACGCGGACTAGGGGGGAAGGAGGAGATGGAGAAAGATGAGAGGAGCAGATGGAGAGAGAAAGGGAAGAGGAGGAGATGGAGAGAGAAAGGGAAAAGGAGGAGATGGACAGAGACTGGAGGACAGAGGAAATGTGCAGAGAGAAGGGGAGGATGAGACGGCCAGAGAGAGGGGGAAGTAAGGGAGAGACAAAGAGAGGGGAAGGAAGAAATGAACAGAAAGAGGGGGATGGAGATTGGGGGAAGCAAGGTATGGAAAAAGATGGGAGGGACAGATGGACAGAGCAAGGAAAGAGGAGAAGATAGTCAGAGAGAGGGGTGCAGACGAGATGAACAGAGAGAAAGGAAGGAGTGGATGGTTCGTTGGTAGATTGGTTAACTGATTTTGGGAAGGTGAACAAACAGCAAGGTCATTGGTTCCATTGGGTTAGGGAAGGACTTCGGCCATGCCCTTTCAAAGGGTCCATCCCAGCAATTGCCTAAAGCGATTTAAGGAAATCACGGAAAATCTAATTCAGGACTGTCAGATGCGGGTTTGAACCGTCGTCCTCCCGAATTAGAGTCCATTGTGCTAACCGCTGTGCCACCTCGCTCGGTAGTTGATGGACAGAGAGGGGGAGAGAAGGAAATGAACAGGTGAGCAGCGGAGATGGACAGAGACAGGGGGAGGGGATGGGCAGAGAGAGGGCAAGTAGTGGTACAAAGTTCGTGTCACACCACATTGCAGCTTGACTACATCAGTGGCAAGTATACATTCAGGGGCAAACCTATTGTTCTCTTTTGATTGACATCTCCTTAACCTATTGTTTTGCTAAGAGGATTATGACCCCCTGGGGATAATCCATCCTCTTGATTGACAGGCCCTTAACCTATTTTTCAATTAAATAGTTTTCCAAGAAACCCCTACCCATCCCTCTCCTCCTGCCCCCATCACTCTCTGAACTCCCCTAGCGAAAACAACAACAATTTTGATATCAATTTGATTGACTAATTAATTAAATCGATCATTGTTAATTCCCCCTCTGACGAACCTCCCAGGTCTCTCCCTCCACTCCCCCAAGTAGAAAAGGACTCAGTTGATTGGACATTTGCTGGGAAATCGATTGCGTGTACGAAATATTGCTTAAACAATTTAGATACTGTGTGGAATATTGTTATTTTTTTATTTATGAGATACAAGATTGTGTATGGAATATAGTGTATTTATTTATTTAAATAATTTGGTGAAAATCGATTACAATATATGGAATACTGTTTAAAAAATTCAGAGAATGTGTAGAATATTGTTTATTTAAACAATTTATGGATTACCAGGCGATTTTTGGAATATAGTTTATTCATTTAGTTAAAGTATTTGTCGGAAAATCGACTGCAGTGTAGGGCATACTGTTTATTTAAACACTTTGTGGGTGACAAGGAAGTATGGAATATTTAAACAATTGCGGCTCTTTTTCTATTCCGATCGTGCATGGAAATGCTGAGTGCGCTTAGTTCAAAATTTGTTGCTAAAGTCAGGGAAGTTAAGGCTCTTATTTTTTTATTTTCATCAGTGTTGAAAGCTCTCTGGTGTCTAAGCAGGAGCAGGAAAATCAGAACAGTTACATATCTAAAAGTTCATGAGATATTTTGAAACCATCGCCACCATCTGCAAACAGATAAAATACGAGAGTTTCAGCAGCAAACTATTTTGTACAAATCGAGAAACATATATACATATTGCGAGGTGCCAGGGCTAGCAGTGTATTTAACACTAAATTCTTCTAGAATCTACATATGTAAATGATGCTCTAAGCCCCCCCCCCCCTATTCTAACTCCGACTTTTGCTGTTGCACATGGATTAAAAAGAAACGTGAACTGACTGTAATCGACCCTGCAAGTGGAGTACAAAAGAGTTTGGCACCTGCAATAATTTAATTTGATAAATAAGTTAAATAAAGGAAAGTTTCATTAACATAGTGAGAAATGATAGGGTTGCTCTACCGATTAACAGAATAAAAGTTCTGTCCAAAATAACAATATGATTTATTATAACTCAATATAATAAACAAAAACACATGAAACATTTACAATACATCAAATTGGCTCAAATTGGATACTCAAATAAATGCTGTGAAGGTGAAGTTGTCCCTAAACTAGATTGTGACATTTATGACGAAGTGGTATGTGGAGCCAATTCCTTGCAACTCAAATCTTAAGAGAGACACACAGCCAACCCAGCATTAATTGCTGCTACGTTAATGAGAACTCAGACAATGAACATCCAAGACAGATCAAAGTTAGAAAAGACAAACAGGCGCGCTCTGCTGAGCTCGGATTATCACCAAGCAAAATTGCCTGCTTTGCTGGTGCTGTGAACATACATTACCAAGCTGTCTTCTTAACTGCACGGACACGATCTGGCATACTGGAGGCGATGGCTGGTTGCTTCGACGTCCCGTCGTGGTGATGATAATGTCGCGAGTATAGCCCAAAACAAATTATCCTGGCCTGGTTGTTCCAGACTAAAGACTTCCTAGCAATACAAATGCGCCTCTGAGGGAGACGAAGAAGGCTCGCCACACAATCACTGACGGTATAGTGATTGATTTTAACAAGCGAAGTCACCCAGTAACTCCGATACAGTCAACTGTAGCCAAAACTGCTCAAGACAGACAACATAGGCCTCTTGTACGCAGAACGCTCAATTGCCAACTGTACTCGGAAAGTTATGTTGAAGTCGAAACTTCAGCAACTTCGTCAAACAGTTGCAATTAAATAAAAGTATATTAGACAGCCAACGGAAGGCAGGCTGACCAGAGCAGCGAGAGCTCAGACTTGTAACCTACTCCGATCGAAAGGCGAGAGCCGACTCCCCCCAAGAGCACCCGTACAAACCGAACACAGAACATTCCCGCCCCCACGACAGTGGCCGTGGTTAACCGTTCCAATCAGCAACTCGAAAACCGGCGGAAAATTCCATTCTATTGCCGGAGCACTACCGTTCCACCAATGGAGATTCTTGGCGCCAATTTCTGTGCCGATTTTGCTACGTCACGGAGCTATGCCCTGAGCAAGCCAATCACAGTTACGATTTTGCAGAAAGCGCGGGAATTTGCCCGCCAAAACTGCCTGGGTACACAAGTCATTCCCCCGCCTCGCTGGTAGCCTGCCAGAAAGTGTTTTCGCTAAGTTTCTGCGAAGTAACGGAACCTCTAGCCCAGCCGCTACTTCAGGCCCCTGCGAGCGTGTCTCCGCCGCTATTCTACAATGTCAGCGTCTGGAAAGCATTCACTCGACTCCCTCACACCTGTCGGCTTACCCTTTCAAGATCAGCGGCGCCCGCCTGTCACCGGACCACCCGGGTGACGAGAGACGCTGCGTGGGAAGTCCGCGTGTAAAGGAATAGCAACTTTTCACGGCATACAATTAGAGAGGAAAATCATAAGATAGAAATATGAGAGGGGGCTCATGCCACCTCTCATAAAGTCAGGGAAGTTACGGCTCTTATTTTTTTATTTTCATCACTTTTGAAAGCTCACTGGTGTCTAAGCAGGAGCAGGAAAATCAGAACAGTTACATATCTAAAAGTTCATGAGATATTTTGAAACCATCGCCACCATCTGCAAGCAGATAAAATACGAGAGTTTCAGCAGCAAACTATTTTGTACAAATCGAGAAACATATATATATATATATATATTTATTACACTGACAGTTAAACCCTGCAAAAGTGTCTTCACTTCTGTCTCTGTGCTGTTCATTTTTGGAGCACAACCTACAACCAGCTTAGAGACAGAAGTGATGACACTTCCTGCAGGACCTGACCATCATTTTGCAGGACAATGCTCAAGCACGTACAGTGCAAGATGTTACTGATTTGTTTGACTGATGGGGCTTCTAAGTGCTATACCACCTACTGCACTCCCCTGACTTAAGCCCTCGTGAGTTCAACTCAATTTCTAAACTGAAGGAAACACTTCAAGGCACTCGATTCAGAACTGCTACAAATTCGTCGGGCAATAGACCGCGCCGCTCGAACTGTCAACACAACTGGCGCCGCTAAGAGTATCCTACGACTTCCACATCGCTGTCAACGGGTTATGCACAATGCTAGTGACTCCTTTGAAGGTCAGTAAAACTTTGAAACACGTATCTATTTTGTACGAGCTGTAAATAAATAGTTACCACTATTAAAGCTCCAACTCTCGTATGTCACGACCCACTGGCGGAGTCATGCCTTCTCCCATTCTCCGTGCCCACTGCTCCCACAAGCCGCTAGTACTCCTGGCATTAGGCCCCAGGCAGCAGCTGTGTCGCGGCACGAAAATAAACCTAAGTGCTCCCCGTCCATTCATTCCAGTTCAGAGGCCATACTTCGTTTAAATGTCGCCCGTAGCTATTTATGATGTTTGAGGAATGTTATCTGGTAGTTAACAGCTAGCCGCCGAACGTACATTACTTGCCTCTCTTATCAGAAATTCTTTCCTTATCCGCTCTGTACGACTGTACAGAGAGCTTCTGGAGCGAGGTCTTGGAATGCATACATTACTCTGCATTCCTGATCTGTTTTCCTTTTTACGCTGTTTGGCATTACACATGAGTTTTACTTCACGCTGATGAAAGATCCACTGTGCAGTCCCGGATGCTGTTATCGCAAACATGAGTACATTCTTCCGAGTGCGACGGCCTTCGACAGCGTAATCGTAGCAAGAAGACAGATAGCTCTAGAAATGGAGAAAAATTCTTTTCTAACAAGAACAAGCACTGAGGGAAAAAGTTAGCCATCTCAAGCACCCGTCAGGTCAATAGAGTGTAACACTCATTGTAGCGTTCATAAAGGCCTCAATTCGGCGAGGAAGGAACCTCACAAGCTTCTTCAGGTATGCCATACCGAACTGAAACGACTCCTTGATTATTAGATCAGGTACCAGAGGTACCAAATTGCAGAGATGTTGGCTGCTAATGTTTTACCCGTTGCTCCAAAAAGTATAAGGGGCAATCAAAAAGTTTCCATTTGAGGGCGTTGGTTCAGCGTATATGCAATGTAGTGCGACTCCGATGCGAGTATATAAGCACCATCGTGTAAGCAAGGCATTCCTGTCTTTACGACGTGTGTGCAGTAAACGCGGAAACCTGAATTATGCCGACGTTATTACCAAATGTGTCTAAACAGGACCAACGTGATGTTATTCTTTTCTTGACTGGCGAAGGACAAACACCAGTAGACACCCATCAGAGAATGAAGAATGTGTATTGCCCACAACGTCTGTCGAAAATCAACGTTGTGGAATGGTGCTGCATGTTCCACACTGTTCGCGATTCTACATAAGACGTCGTTCGATCAAGGAGGCCAGCCTCAATTGGGAGACTCAAGTGGGAGACACTCGAGCATCCACACTACAGTCCCAACCTCTCCCTATGAGGGTATCACGCCTTCGGTCAATTCAAAAAGGCGTTGACGGGTGGACGATTCCTGTTGGACAGGATGTGCTAGAGGTAGTTATGGACTTCCTCAGGCACCAGGACACGGCGTTTTAACAAACGGCTATCTTCAGCGTGGTGCGTCGGTGGGATGATTGTCTCAAGGCTCACAGTGATTTTGCCTGATCGGCGTACCAGTTCTGGACTGAACGGCCTTCGAACGGAAACGTTTTGAACGCTCCCTGTGCTAAACATTTTAAGATCGGTGATTTAAGGGTCCATTCGAGGTACAGCAGAATTCTGAGTACTCGTAAAACCAGAAAGCATGAATACAGTCCCGTGAACATGCCTGTTATCAGACTGGAAGACGGAAGTGTCATCACCATGCCCATGATGAAAACGTAGAGGCAAGGGCAACACTTGGGCACACAGAATGTTGAAACGAACATCCTGGTTCACGTTTAGTGGAAGCTGAATGAGTGGGTTCAACTCACTCTACGAAAAGAAACCCCAGAACGTCACACAGCCATTTCCAACTCTAATATACTCTTCACAGAAACTGAGGGTAAACGCCTCGTTGGGGCGTTGGTGCACTCTACGTCTTGCATCATTCGAAAAAAAAAAAAAAAAAGCCTAAACCACGACTCGCCGGAACACACTATGCACTTCCAGTCGGCTACTGTCCAGCTTCTGTGTTATTTGACCTATTGAAGATGTGCAGATTTATGCCGCCGCTGTAAGAAATGAATTATTTCGAGGAACCCTTCTTCAGAGTTCCTTTGTATGCAGTTCCCTTCGCAATGTTCGCTCGGAAACCGGTTGAAGTCGACCTAGTCACTGACGGCGGGTTTGAAACTGATTGTCATCGTCAAGGCGTGACACTCATCTACTCATCTGTACTCCTCGTCGGTTGGGATATTTTTACGGCCACTGTTCTTACGCCGTAATACACGGTTGAGAGGGGGACAGCATTGCATCTAGAAGGAATAGACATTCCGCGTTGATATATCAACAAACCGACCAATTTCATTCAGGGTGCGGACATGGGAACGTCCAAACGCCACAGCTTTTTTCTGCCGTTGTGTCATGTCTCCACGAAGACACTTTTATTCTGTGATATCCCATACTCGAACGTAGTTTTAATCTTCCAGCGAGTTACAAATGAGTACGTACTCCGCTGCATAGTAAAAATTTATTCTGGAAACGGTCCATAGGCTGTGGCTATATTCTTTATGTTTTATCTGCGCTACGTCCTTTCTTCCAGCAGTGCCAGTCCCGTTTGGTATGCAGGAGAACTTCCGTGTAGTTTTGAATTTTGAAGAGAGATACTGGCAGAAGTAAACCTGTGACGGTGGACTGTGGGTTGTGCTTGGAGAGCTCAGTGGGTAAAGACAAGATTAGACCAACTACAGCACGCACAGAGGCGTTTAAACAATCGTTCTTCCTACGCTCCAGGAGTAACTGGAACGGGAAAAAGCCCTAATAACAGTACAGAGGAGCTACGCTCTACTACAGATTTCACAATGGTTTGATGAGTATAACTTTAGATACAAATGTAGATATTACGTTCTTCGCGAAATTTGAGGTACTCTGAAAACTGACTATTGTTAATATGTGCAAATTATGATGGCCGTATAACCATACGGCCAAAAAAAGAAAAAGTGTACCCTGGCGGAGACAGCTAGCGGCGGATCGTGCGAACCGACTGAAAGCTCAGTATTGACCTCAGATTACGTCCAGGATCCACGGGGTGGGAGAAAGAAAGAAGTATTGCGGAATAAAACACGAAGCTAAATAAGGAGCGGTGCGATAATAAAGAGGGGGGATCGGGCTGCCCGCAGGCCCTCCGCCACGGGGAGGAAACGTGGGATGATGGAGGTGATAATCGGCGTGTTAAACAAAGAACAACGTAAATGGGGCGAGGCAACGGGGAGGCTCTGTCGGTTGCTATAATATTTGCATAAAACGGGGCAGAGGCGGATGAAGAGGCGGGGGTTGGGGGGGGGGGGGGAGAAATATGCGGGACGAGGGCGGGCTACTGGCGCTGCGTGGGTGTCGGCGCGGGTGCGTGGGTGCGTGCGCACGCGGCGGCACGCAGTGCGTATCGAGCGCCGTGTTCCGCTCGGCGCTCAAAGCCAGTCGGCGGCCCGGCGCCGCGGAGTCCCGTCGCCGACGTCTACACGTCACACACCTGGGGCGCTCCGCACAAGCGGCCCAGCCATCTCCCCTAACACGTCTCTTACTGCGTCTGGTTGGCCCCTTTCGTCCAGCATGTTGCCACGCTATACTTAATACATATACCCGATAGACAACTACACATGTGAAAAACGTAAGGACGAAAGCAACTTTCGCATGAAGCGTCACTACCAAGTAACATTAGACGATGGAACTTGGACCATACGTAGAAAGAACTGCTAAAGTATAGTGCAGAAGGTAACTGGAAGAAATACGTGATAGGACGAACAGAAACAGTACTTTTATTCAAAGACAATAATTACATAGAAATCACCGCTATCTGTGATGGTACGCTGGATACTACGAAAAGCGGCACATCTACATCTACATTTATACTCCGCAAGCCACCCAACGGTGTGTGGCGGAGGGCACTTTACGTGCCACTGTCATTACCTCGCTTGTCTGTTCCAGTCGCGTATAGTTCGCGGGAAGAACGACTGCCGGAAAGCCTCCGTGCGCGGTCGAATCACTCTAATTTTACATTCGTGATCTCCTCGGGAGGTATAAGTAGGGGGAAGCAATATATTCGATACCTCATCCAGAAACGCACCCTCTCGAAACCTGGACAGCAAGCTACACCGCGATGCAGAGTCTGCCACTTGAGTTTGCTAAACATTTCCGTAACGCCATCACGCTTACCAAATAACCCTGTGACGAAACACGCCGCTCTTCTTTGGATCTTCTCTATCTCCTCTGTTAACCCGACCTGGTACGGATCCCACACTGATGACCAAAACTCAAGTATCTGTCGAACTAGTGTTTTGTAAGCCACCTCCTTTGTTGATGAAATACATTTTCTAAGGATTCTTCCAATGAATCTCAACCTGGCACCCGCCTTAAAAACAATTAATTTTATATGATCATTCCACTTCAAATCGTTCCGTACGCATACTCCCAGATATTTTACAGGAGTAACTGCTACCAGTGTTTGTTCCGCTATCATATAATCATACAATAAAGGACTCTTCTTTCTATGTATTCGCAATACATTACATTTGTCTACGTTCAGGGTCAGTTTCCCCTCCCTGCACCAAGTGCCTATCTGCTGCAGATCTTCCTGCATTTCGCTGCAATTTTCTTATGCTGCAACTTCTCTGTATACTACAGCATCATCCGCAAAAAGCCGCATGGAACTTCCGACACTATCTACTAGGTCATTTACACAACTGGCCATTAAAATTGCTACACCAAGAAGAAATGCAGATGATAAACGGGTATTCATCGAACAAGTATATTACACTAGAACTAACATGTGATTACATTTTCACGCAATCTGAGTGCATAGATCCCGAGAAATCAGTTCCCAGAACAACCACCTCTGGCCGTAATAACGGCCTTGATACGCCTGGGCTTTGAGTCAAACAGAGCTTGGATGGCGTGTACAAGTACAGCTGCCCAGGCAGCTTCAACACGATACCACAGTTCATCAAGAGTAGTAACTGGCGTATTGTGGCCAGCCAGTTGCTCGGCTACCATTGACCAGACGTTTTCAATTGGTTAGAGATCTGGAGAATGTGCTGGCCAGGGCAGCAGTCGAACATTATCTGTATCCAGAAAGCCCGTACAGGACCTGCAACATGCGGTCGTACATTATCCTGCTGAAATGTAGGGTTTCGAAGGGATCGAATTAAGGGTAGAGCCACGGGTTGTAACACATCTAAAATGTAACGTACACTGTTGAAAGTGCCGTCAATGCGAACAAGAGGTGACCGAGACGTGTAACCAATGGCACCCCATACCATCACGCCGGGTGATACGACAGTATGGCGATGACGAATACACGCTTCCAATGTGCGTTCACCGCGATGTCGCCAAACACGGATGCGACCATCATGATGCTGTAAATAGAACCTGGATTCATCCGAAAAAATGACGTTTTGCCATTCGGGCACCCGGATTCGTCGTCGAGTACACCATCGCAGGCGCTCCTGTCTGTGATGCAGCGTCAAGGGTAACCGCAGCCATGGTGTCCGAGCTGACAGTCCATGCTGCTGCAAACGTCGTCGAACAGTTCGTGCACATGGTTGTTGTCTTGCAAACGTCCCCATCTCTTGACTCAGGGATCGAGACGTGGGTGCACAATCCGTTACAGCCATGCGGATAAGATGCCTGTCATCTAGACTGCTAGTGATACGAGGCCGTTGCGATCCAGCACGGCGTTCCGTATTACCCTCCTGAACCCACCGATTCCATATTCTGCTAACAGTCATTGGATCTCGACCAACGCGATCAGAAATGTCGCGATACGATAAACCGCAATCAAAGTCGGAAACGTGATGGTTTAATCTTCCGCCTGCCTCCACCTCCTTGGTAAACTGAATCTTCGGATTGATCCCGTTCAGATGTTAGTGAAAACGGTCCAAATCCTCCCTGCCATACCGCCACAGAAAAAATGTATCGTCCACGTAATGGAAAGAATCATTGTACTGGAATGTTCTGTAGCTGTATATATACCGTATGTGTTCTGGCCGGAGGCAGTTCGTTCCGCGCTCTTGTATGTGCAAGTGCTGAATAAACCATCGTTAAGTGAAGTTAGTGTTCGCCGGCCGAAGTGGCCGTGCGGTTAAAGGCGCTGCAGTCTGGAACCGCAAGACCGCTACGGTCGCAGGTTCGAATGCTGCCTCGGGCATGGATGTTTGTGATGTCCTTAGGTTAGTTAGGTTTAACTAGTTCTAAGTTCTAGGGGACTAATGACCTCAGCAGTTGAGTCCCATAGTGCTCAGAGCCATTTGAACCATTTTTGAAGTTAGTGTTCGTCATTTATCTACTTGCACCTTCCTCTACGTGACAATGTAATACTTCAGGCCATGTGACTCTGACGTTATATGCTGGACTGATGATGCAGTTTCCAATGTAGTGCAACACAACTAGCTCTTTACACACACCAAGTGTTGAGTGCTATTGACAAGTGATTTCAGAACGATCCCGTTTTTCTGGATTTCCGGAAGGCTTTTGACACTGTACCCCACAAGCGGCTCATAGTGAAATTTCGTGCTTATGGAATATCGTCTCTTATGTGACAGGATTTGTGATTACCTGTCACAGAGGTCACAGTTCGTAGTAATTGACGGAAAGTCATCGAGTAAAACAGAAGTGATTTCTGGCTTTCCTCAAGGTAGTGTTACAAGCCCTTTGCTGTTACTTATCTATATAAACAATTTGGGAGACAACCTGAGCAGCCGTCTTCGGTTGTTTGCAGATGACGCTGTTGTTTATCGACTAATGAAGTCATCAGGAGATCAAAACAAACTACAAAACGATTTAGAAAAGATATCTGAATGGTGCAAAAAGTG
Source organism: Schistocerca americana (assembly GCF_021461395.2). Taxonomy (NCBI): domain Eukaryota; kingdom Metazoa; phylum Arthropoda; class Insecta; order Orthoptera; family Acrididae; genus Schistocerca; species Schistocerca americana. Next base: position 356,769,532 of record NC_060130.1, read on the forward strand.
GCAGTTGACCCTACACTACGCTTGTCCGTCCTCTTTTAGAATACTGCTGCGCGGTGTGGGTGCCTTACCAGATAGGAGTGACGGAGTACATCGAAAAAGTTCAACGAAAGGTAGCACGTTTTGTATTATCTTGAAATATGGGAGAGAGTGTCACAGTAATGATACTGGATTTGGGCTGGACATAATTAAAAGAAAGGCGTTTTTCGTTGCGACGGAATCTTCTCACGAAATTACAATCACCAACTTTCTCCTCCGAATGCGAAAATATTTTGTTGACACCGACCTACAGAGGGAGGAACGATCACCACGATAAAATAAGAGAAATCAGAGCTCGTACGGAAAGATATAGGTGTTCATTCTTTCCGCGCTGTTCGAGATCGCAAAAATAGAGAATTGTGAAGGTGGTTCAATGAACCCTATGCTAGGCACTTAAATGTTATTTTCAGAGTATCTATGTAGATGTAGAACCAGATATTTGGTTTCTTTTTCGCAGTTTCCAATGTCTGCTGCTCGTATTTTTCCATAAAGAATTTCGTTGTAACCGGGTTTAAGGGGCTCGAAGACCACAATGACAATTGTAGAAGAGGGGATATTGACAGAGCAGCTGTTGTGGAACATACCTTACATCCAGGAGACCACCTCGTTCATTTTGATAGGACTCAAGTACTGGCAGCAACAAGCGGACACCATGAAAGGCTATACAGAGAGGCCGTAGAGATTGTAAAACACCCCAGGAATTTCAGTAGGAAGGAGGAGGGCATGAAATTGAATGACATTTGGATTCCCGTGTTGAAGATGTGTACCAGTCTTCCACCATGGGATAATAGCAACAGTCAGCGACGGCAGTCGATGACGGTCAATTGCGCTCACGTATTCGAAGCATGTGACGTCACGCCACAGTGCGGAAGCACGTGCAAGCGGAATTTTGCTGTAGTCAGTAGCGAGCCAGGGTGTGAACCGGACATTCAACAAAGCTACGATCCCCTTTGCAAATGTCCTCCGCAGATGGGAGACGAAAGCGTCAGATTTTAAAGTGAAAGCCATTCTACCGCGGCGTAATAGCCCGGAACATTTTATTAATTGTGAATGTTCCTGAGTGTATTATGTGTTCCCAACTCTCTCCATATGTGGGTGCATGCTGAATCACTGCCGAGACTGAATCTGCTCTCATCCGAGATGAGCACGCGGCCTCACTCCTCGTTGGTCCAGTCCCTATGCTCTTGGCACCAGCGTAAACTGTGTCGCCAAAGTGCGGCGGTCAACAAACACGACGTATTAGTCGTCGGGCAAAGAGACAACCACAAAGCAGTGGACGTGCCGCTGTCGAGCGTCAAATTGTGAGCCTTGCTGTCTTGTTAAAAGTGGCTGCAGTTGCACCCGCTGTTTGAAGTGGGCCCCATCTTGCCTATTACACAATGTAGCGTCCATCTGCTGCTATAGTTCACCGTGGTCGATCACCTCCTCTCCTTCAGGCAGCAGTCCCTGTGGTTAGGAACTTTCCCCGTGCACTTCAAAGAATGCTACGAGCAATAACAAACACCTGGGCTACACTCGTCACACTTCATGCTTCTCCCAGGTCCCAGCTGATTCTTCCCCGTCTCAAGTCATCCAAATGTTGTCTCCGGGCCATGTTGTAATGAAGAACAGCACCACAGTGCACCGTTACTACTCGATAATTGACACATATACATCTTTTCCTTGAACTGCCTCGTGCTGCGGAGCCAGTCCCATCTAGCGCTGTAGTCACTCTGACTTCACACCATGTGACGTCAGCGGTCTGGGTGACTTTTGGCAACATGTTTTCGCACTTTTATCCTCTTCCACAAAGTTGTTAACATGTGACGTTGCGTACCTCGTCCTGAAGTTTTCCGAAGAATGTAGAAGTTACCATGTGAGCCAAACGAACACGCACAGAAGGTGTTAAGCACTTTGCAGTTCTCTTGACCAGAGGCGCATTAATTGCAGGCTATATGGACTTCAGCTCAGGTGCTGGAAGCACGAAGAAGCATCCAAAACAATCATTTAAAATAAAAGTGTGTTTGTTTTAATACTGTAGCTCGGCTCCCCTCATAGTCGTAAAAGGCGTAGAAGTAATGACATGGTATGTAATAGTACAGTCAAGCTCGTCAGTGACCAACTGTTACGAATCAGGTCAGCATTCACCTCCCAAACCTCGCGCTCCTTCACGCGGTGCTCAGTCAAGCGCGTGACACCTCATTTTCCAAAACACGAAAGATTTTTAAATGAGTGATTAACAGAATTTTGACAGTTTGAAACGAGTTCGATTAGCGGAAAAAGCCAATGTGTTTCAATCTCATTTCATCCAAACCATAACCCATAAAACGTTAAAGATTGTTTTACAAATATCGAAGTCACTCTAAGAATGGACCTGTCGCTGATCACGAACATAAGTGGAAAAAACTAGGGAATTGGTTGCAAGGTAAAGTGCTCCAGCATTAACTCTAAGGAACGAGAGGTCTAGAGAGACCATGTCGTCGATGGACTGAACTATTTGTGCAGCTACAGAAAGGGAGATGCCCAGTATTGTCAGTGGATATTGCAGCTCCTGCTGCTGCTGTTGTTGCTGTTGATGATGAATAGAGGTGTGAGCGAAAGAATGGACTTGATGAGTTTATATTTAACTGAATAAACTTTTCTGTATTGTAGAAACTAATGTGTTTGATCTAATCAGACGTATATGACTATTTTTTGTATGTCAATCCTTTTGGCCGGAGGTCTGTGGGACCACAGCCGTTTACTATCGTGACAAAATAAAACGCTACAGCCGTCCTTATGATTTTATTTTATTGCAACCAGTTTCAGCGCTTCAATGGGCCATCTTCAGGCTGTATTTGAAGCGGAACGGGTTGATACGATCCCTGTGTATATGGCATCAGTTGCTAGCATTACTGGATACGCACGTAATGTGTCAGCACTGCCAACTGACACTTTTCTCTCCAGAGATTTAAGCTCACTAGTGGGGTATAATGTAGATGGCTAAATTGACGTGAAACGTTTTTTACTGCAGTAAAGCTATAAAAAAAACGACTGCAGAACCAAAAGAGGCAGAATAACACATATGCAGACATCACATAAAATACGGATGTAAATATTTGCACTTGATATAATAAGAATAAAATAATCGATAAGCGTCGTGCTACGCATGAAAAAACGTAACTAGAGCAGCGTTTTACTGTTTAAATCGTTAATGACACAGTTGCAGCCTTTCTAAAAATACCAATTATGAGGAGTGAAACTCAGTTATTGGTAAACATGTTTGCTGCCAAATTTAAGGCCGGACGGAGTGGCCGAGCGGTTCTAGGCACTACAGTCTGGAACCGCGCAACCGCTACGGTCGCAGGTTCGAATCCTGCCTCGGGCATGGATGTGTGTGATGTCCTTAGTTAGTTAGGTTTAAGTAGTTCTAAGTTCTAGCGGACTGATGACCTCAGATGTTAAGTCCCACAGCGCTCAGAGCCATTTGAACCATTTTTGAACTTAGTATCCTAATAACACGCTGGTGCCATTTATCGGTAGGTCTGTACATCATGTATCATTTCTTTTACATGTAGCTGTTTTCTTATATTTTCACAGTAAAGTCATACAGCATGGAAGGCTGGGAGACACCGATGGGTACAATATTGTTCGAGTGTCTGTCATCCCCACTAGGTCGGTTTAAAGGAAGACATCGAAGCAATTCAGCGACGTGCTGCTAGACTTGGTACCAATAGGTTCGATCAGCGTGCTAGTATTAAAAAAGTTCTACTCAAACGGAAATCTCTGGAGGAAGGACGACGTTCTTTTCGTGAAACAATATTGCGAAAGTTTGTAGAACTGGTATTTGCAACGGACTGCAGAATGTTCCTACTGTCACCAACATACAATACGCGTAAGGACCGCGAAGACAAGGTCAGAGAAATCAGGGCTCGTATGGAAGCATAGCCTGTAGACAGTCGTTTTCCCGTCGCTCCACTTGCGAGTGGAAAAAAAAAATGTTCAAATGTGTGTGAAATCTTATGGGACTGAACTGCTAAGGTCATCAGTCCCTAAGCTTACACACTACTTAATCTAAATTATCCTAAGGACAAACACACACACCGATGCCCGAGGGAAGATTCGAACCTCCGCCGGGACCAGCCGCTTGCGAGTGGAAAAGGAAATAAAATGACTAGCAGTAGTACCCACTGCCATGCACCGTATAGCGGTCTGCAGAATATGTATGTGAATGTAGACGTAAATTCAGTCCTCAAACTTGCGCCACTGCTTATCACATCAGCTGTTTCGTACAATAATAGTTAAAAAGCCACGTCACGTAGCTGAACATGGTAATGAATTTTCTTCTTTTATCGTTTTGGCGAAGAGTCCAACATTCACTCATACACGCAGAAGAGCTAGTGTTGATATTACATTGCGAAATATCATTTTATTTCTTTTCTCATTTGTATACTAAAGTTTCTTTTTAATTGCCGGCCGGAGTGGCCGTGCGATTCTAGGCGCTACAGTCTGGAACCGAGCGACCGCTACGGTCGCAGGTTCGAATCCTGCCTCGGGCATGGATGTGTGTGATGTCCTTAGGTTAGTTAGGTTTAATTAGTTCTAAGTTCTAGGAGACTTATGACCTCAGAAGTTAAGTCGCATAGTGCTCAGAGCCATTTTTTTTAAATTTTGTATGTAATTTTATGATACTTTCTTAAATTGTTCTCTATATCTATTTTGTAAATTACGAAATATGGCCACGCAAGTATTTCGAGTGTGTTACCTGTTGTATTATTTTGTTCTTAATTGCAAGTTTTACTCTTCAAAAGTTGTTTTGCCTACCTAACGTTTGAACGGATCACTTCCGGGCCGCGACCGTAGGCGAATGCTGGTCGCTATTGTGGGCGAAAGTGTCTGTATCCTGACCTCCGGGACAAGGGAACTATTGGTTGGTTAGTTGATTCGGGGGAGGGGACCAAACAGCAAGCTTGTCGGTCCCATCAGATTAGGGAAGGATACGGAAGGAAGTCGGCCGTGCTCCTTCACAGGAACCACCCCGGCATTTACTTGAAGAGATTTAGGGAAATCACTGAAAACCTAAATCACGATGACCGGACGCGAGTTTGAATTGTCGTCCTCCCGAATACGAGTCTAGTGTGCTAACACTGTGCCACCTTGCTCGGTAGGGAACTGTTCTCCCGCCTGGAGCGAAATGGGCGATCTTTGCTTAATCTGGCTAACGGGTGTGGCCTGATCCGATAGAGAGATTTTCAAAGGGTTTTCAAAGACGAGTGTTCCCCACAGAATGGCTGGTGTTCCCTTTGGGAACAAACTCCTGAGAGTGTCGGCAGGCAGCAGCACTTTAGGGTGGTACTATGAGCGTTAGTCTAAAACGGTCAATCGCAGTGCCTACTTCCTGCTCTGGAGGCTAATTGGCCAAACGTGTGCACGCGAAAAGAATGTCGTGGAGCTGTGAGCAGCCGCCAAATTCGACGACTCGTTCGGTGCCCTGATATGGTGCAGAAGGTGACTTAGAGCCTTCTGGTTCAAATGGTTCAAATGGCTCTGAGCACTATGGGACTTAACAGCTACGGTCATCAGTCCCCTAGAACTTAGAACTACTAAAACCTAACTAACCTAAGGACATCACACAACACCCAGCCATCACGAGGCAGAGAAAATCCCTGACCCCGCCGGGAATCGAACCCGGGAACCCGGGCGTGGGAAGCGAGAACGCTACCGCACGACCACGAGATGCGGCTAGAGCCTTCTGGTGAGGAGGTGGTGTGGAGGCGTATTTCTGGAGTTCGTAGTGAGGTATCAGTCAGGTCGTCCGCTATGTGTGGAGAGTTCAGAAAGTGTTCAGAAGTACGTTCTCTTTCGCGCACGTGGGAAACAATATATTGCCTGTTTGGGTTTTGCTGTTAAGCGTACAGGAACAGTTAAATAAGAGGCTTCCTTACAGTGTGTCGTGCAACTGGCTATCTGGAAGCATTGTCTAACAAATGAAGCGGATTTGGAGAGGACTGTGTTTTGCTTCGACGGAAATTCTAATTGTGGAATTTTTGTGTAAGTCTTTATCCTCTATAAGTTTAGACTGTGATCCTGTGCGGTTCCCAGAGGAGATGGTAGAAACCAGTTGGTGACAGTGCAGTGGTCTGATTTCGAAAACTATTGAAAGTAGCAATTTGTCCATTTTATTTGGACTGTTGAGCTCCGTGGCCGTGGATAATGATATTTCACTGTAAAAATACAGCAACCAGCCACTTTTTAATGCGTTTTGTTTATACCAATATGCACTTCGGGATGGCACACATCTTCAGCTGGCAAATTACATGGATCTTCAGTTACTACAGTAGTACAATCTCGGCAGCAGTTTGGATGCTGCAGCAGGCCTGTGCGAAAGCAACGATTCCAATCATTTACTTCAATTTCGCGAGTTTAAAGTTATGCACTATCAGTTGTTCATTTTACTTACATTCTCCTCTCCTTGTTTTTTCTTGGCTTTTCTTCTTTTTTTGCAACAACACAAACACTTTTTATCACGCATTTTACACAGGCGCACTGCGTTATCCGCCATGTTGCCGACTGACAGTTTTTGTTCACATACAAACGGTTTATCTATGGACAGAGTTATATTTTACGAAAGTTTTGAGGTTCTAAGATAAGCTACTGTTTTCCAAACATTGACTGCAACTCATGTCCAAAAACATACATAGGCCAAACAGGGAGAAACTTCAGCATACGGTTTCGAGAACACAGGGATGCTCTTCGTTTAAAAAACTAAAATAAATCCACATTCGCCCAACATGTAGCAGAAGAAGAACATCAAGTAACAGACATATCCCATAACCTACAAGTTCTCCACCTAGCCAACAAAGGAAAAAGAATGAACCTCCTAGAAGAAATCGAAATTTATTCACATAAACATGCATCCCCTTCTGACATACTTAACGACCAAACAGAGCTGCCAAACCGAATATTACTGAAAAACTTCCACACTCTACTTATCAAACCACTTATTAAGCACAATCAAGAAATAACATAATCTAATATAAACCCAACAAATGCATGTAATAATATAAAACATAAAAATCTTAATTCTAAAATCTTAATCCTATCTTTGTCATATTGTAAATGTATGAATTACTGCTTTGTATAAATGTGTTATGTTACTTTATTATCTTCAATACTGCCAAAAAAAAAAATCGTATACATCGTACTTAGAATACTTCTGTCACCCAAGTCAATGATTGGAAAACAGTAGCTTATCTTAGAACCTCAAAACTTTCGTAAAATATAACTCTGTCCATAGATAAACCGTTTGTATGTGAACAAAAACTGTCAGTCGGCAACATGGCGGATAACGCAGTGCGCCTGTGTAAAATGCGTGATAAAAAGTGTTTGTGTTGTTGCAAAAAAAGAAGAAAAGCCAAGAAAAAACAAGGAGAGGAGAATGTAAGTAAAATGAACAACTGATAGTGCATAACTTTAAACTCGCGAAATTGAAGTAAATGATTGGAATCGTTGCTTTCGCACAGGCCTGCTGCAGCATCCAAACTGCTGTCGAGATTGTACTACTGCAGTAACTGAAGATCCATGTAATTTGCCAGCTGAATATGGGTGCAAACCTGAAATGCGTATTGGCATAAATAAAACGCATTAAAAAGTGGCTGGTTGCTGTATTTTTACAGTGAAATATTATTGAAAGTAGTCACACTGCAACAGAGCACTGAGTATTGGAGTAGAGGAAATGACTAGTTAACCCCGCCTCGCGGGTCTAAGCGAGGCTGGCGACGGTAATTTAACTTGACAGCATGTGTGGGGCAGTGCGTCGGAATTATCTAGATTCGCCAACGAACGTTTCGGAGGAATTCCACGGAGCAATACGACGCGTTATTGTCCTCGCTCACCGCACGGCGCTAAATGTTCGTGGGCTTTGGTCGCGGCCGCCAGGAGACTTCAGATACGCTACAGAGACTCCGAGACAAAATACGAGGCACAACGTTTCATATTTTCGTTTTTTTACTTTGTCAAAATAGTTTAGAATTTTTATGCAGATGTTTGTTCATCAGGTTTGTTTCCACCGAATAGTACACTACTGGCCATTAAAATTGCTACACCAAGATGAAATGTAGATGATAAACGGGTATTCATTGGACAAATATATTATACTAGAACTGACATGTGATTACATTTTCACGCAATTTGAGTGCATAGATCCTGAGAAATCAGTACCCAGAACAACCACCTCTGGCCGTAATAACGGCCTTGATACGCCTGGGCTTTGAGTCAAACAGAGCTTGGATGGCGACTACAGGCAAAGCTGCCCATGCAGCTTCAACACGATACCACAGTTCATCAAGAGTAGTGACTGGCGTATTGTGACGAGCCAGTCGCTCGGCCACCATTGACGAGACCTTTTCAATTGGTTAGAGATCTGGAGAATGTGCTGGCTAGGGTAGCAGTCGAACATTTTTTGTATCCAGAAAGGCCCGTACAGGACCTGCAACATGCGGTCGTGCATTATCCTGCTGAAATGTAGGGTTTCGCAGGGATCGAATAAAGGGTAGAGCCACGGGTCGTAACACATCTGAAATGTAACGTCCACTGTTCAATGTGCCGTCAATGCGAACAAGAGGTGACCGAGACGTGTAACCAATGGCACCCCATACCATCACGCCGGGTGATACGCCAGTATGGCGATAACGAATACACGCTTCCAATGTGCGTTCACCGCGATGTCGCCAAACACGGATGCGACCATCGTGATGCTGTAAACAGAACCTGGATTCATCCGAAAAAATGACGTTTTGCCATTCGTGCACCCAGGTTCGTCGTTGAGTACACCATCGCAGGCGCTCCTGTCTGTGATGCAGCGTCAAGGGTGACAGCAGCCATGGTCTCCGAGCTGATAGTCCATGCTGCTGCAAACGTCGTCGACCTGTTCGTGCAGATGGTTGTTGTCTTGCAAACGTCCCCTCACCTGTTGACTCAGGGATCGAGACGTGGCTGCACGATCCGTTACAGCCATGCGGATAAGATGCCTGTCATCTCGACTGCTAGTGATACGAGGCCGTTGGGATCCAGCACGGCGTTCCGTATTACCCTTCTGAACCCACCGATTCCTTATTCTGCTAACAGTCATTGGATCTCGACCAACGCGAGCAGCAATGTCGCGATACGATGAACCGCAATCGCAATAGGCTACAATCCGACCTTTATCGAAGTCGGAAACGTGATGGTACACATTTCTCCTCCTTATATGAGGCATCACAACGACGTTTCACCAGGCAACGCCGGTCAAATGCTGTTAGTATATGAGAAATCTGTTAGGAACTTTCCTCATGTCAGCACGTTGTAGGTGTCGCCACCGGCGCCAACCTTGTGTGAATGCTCTGAGAAGCTAATCATTTGCATATCACAGCATCTTCTTCCAGTCGGTTAAATTTCGCTTCTGTAGTACGTCATCTTCGTGGTGTAGCAATTGTAATAGCCTGTAGTGTAGTACTCATTTTGTCATGTGCAAACATTAGTGCTAACAGAAATGTGTTCTTGTCAAATGTTACTCCACTCGTGTATGTGTCTTTCCATTCCAGGATTATTTGATCGATGTAAATATACAGGGTGATTTCGGTAAATGCGGAAAAACTACAGGAAACGATCTCTGTAGTGGATAAGGAGCACAGAAGATCATATGGACATTTGGTCGTAAATGCATAGTGTCTATCCTACAAGCTATTTATTATTTCATCGTGACTACAGTACACCGCAGTAAACCTGTTGTAATGATACTGACGCACGCGTTCAAAAGTGCTATCCTGCACTATAATGGCGTCACAGGCGGAATTATTGCGTTATTCCAGTGTCTGCACGTCCGGGATAGGCTCCGTGTAGACGAATTACTTTGAGGTGCACTACGCTGGAGCGCTATCATGCAGTAGTCACGTTAGTCTTCACACCACCAGAGACACGCCGTTCAGCAGGGGAGCCAGCGTCGCCCGGAGGATGTGGGGCGTAGTGGGTGACTGGTCGGAGGAGACGGTAGTCAATAATCCCCGCCCACACATTCAGGCTGAACCGCTGCTAATGGATTGATGCTACCAGGCCATGGAGAGTCTCTATAACCCACAGGTGGGAGTTGTGAAGGTAGACGATACCGCAGACCATAAAGGTAGCCTCATCTGTGAATTGGATGGATGACAGAAATCCGAACACTGAGGTGGCCTGTGCGGCGGACCAGCGGTAAAACCGTCGCTGTGGAGGCAAGCCATGTAATACGGACTGCTCGCGTGATACAGATAGTGGCAGTTGTGGAGAATGTTTTAAATGACACAGTTTAATGAAGACAGTAACATACATTTAAAGACACTAACTTCCCAAACATAAATGCACAGTAGAGTTTTCATTCGTGTACTTGTTAATTTCAGTTGAAGTTCAGTTTGAGATATTTCGAAGTATCCGCAAATATTCTGCAAATGTACCAAGTAATGCCATCTGTTAGCAGTGTAAGGAACTATCACCATAAACGTTGTAATTTTTCTCTTTGAGCAAACTAAACTCATGATCATAAATTAAGGATAATGCTGATACATGGTGGCCGGCCGGAGTGGCCGTGCGGCTCTAGGCGCTACAGTCTGGAGCCGAGCGGCCGCTACGGTCGCAGGTTCGAATCCTGCCTCGGGCATGGATGTTTGTGATGTCCTTAGGTTAGTTAGGTTTAACTAGTTCTAAGTTCTAGGGGACTAATGACCTCAGCAGTTGAGTCCCATAGTGCTCAGAGCCATTTGAACCATTTTGAACCTGCCTAGGGCATGGATGTGTGTGATGTCCTTAGGTTAGTTAGGTTTAATTAGTTCTAAGTTCTAGGCGACTGATGACCTAAGAAGTTAAGTCTCATAGTGCTCAGAGCCATTTGAACCATTTTTTGATACATGGTAAAACAACGATCTGGTGGGCGGTTTGCGGGTTTAAATCACCTCGGGGTATGACCATGCGGTGCATTTGACCTGCGGTCGTCGCACGGTGCCGCTGGCAGCAGTCCACATACGTAGAGGTGTGTTGGTGCATGTCAGAGTACGGTGCAGCGAGTAAGTGTGCAGACGTTTTCAGACGTGCCAATGGTGACTGTGTGTTGAAAATGGCTCAAACAATACTTATTGCTGACGTTATGAGGGGTAGAATACCAGGGCGACTGGAAGCTGGTCAAACGCAGCAGATCGTAGCACGGGCCCTCCGTGTGCCACAAAGTGTGATCTCACGATTGTGGCAACGATTCCGGCAGACAGGAAGAGTGTCCAGGCACTACAGTACAGGACGTCCACAGTGTACAACACCACTAGAAGACGATATCTCACCATCAGTGCCCGCAGACGGCCACGGAGTACTGCAGGTAACCTTGCTCGGGACCTTACCGCAGTCACTGGAACAGTTGTCTCCGGACACACAGTCTATAGGCGACTGAACAGACATTGTTTATTCGCCCGGAGACCTACAAGATGCATTCCACTGACCCCTGGTCACAGAAGAGCCCGTAAAGCCTGGTGTCAAGAAGACAGTACATGGTCATTGGAACAGTGGTCCCAGGTTATGTCACGATATAGTCTGAACAGTGATTCTCGCCGGGTTTTCATCTGGTGTGAACCAGGAACCAGATACCAACCCCTTAATGTCCTTGAAAGGGACCTGTATAGAGATCGTTGTTCGATGGTATGGGGTGGGATTATGATTGGTGCATGTACACCCCTGCATGTCTTTGACAGAGGAACTGTAACAGGTGAGGTGTATCGCGACATCATTTTGCACCAGTATGTCCGCCTTTTCAGGGGTACAGTGGGTCCCACCTTCCTCCTGATGAATGATAACGCACGGCCACACCGAGCTGCCGTCGTGGAGGAGTACCTTGAAACAGAAGATATCAGGCGAATGGAGTGGCCTGCCTGTTCTACAGACCTAAACCCCAACGAGCACGTCTGGGATGCTCTCGGTCGACATATCGCTGCACATCTTCAAACCTCTAGGACACTTCAGGAGCTCCGACAGGCACTGGTGCAAGAATGGGAGGCTATACCCCAGCAGCTGCTCGACCACCTGATCCAGAGTATGCCAACCCATTGTGCGGCCTGTGTACGTGTGCATGGTGATCATATCCCATATTGATGTCGGGGTACATACGCAGGAAACAGTGGCGTTTTGTAGCTCATGTGTTTCGGGACGGTTTTCTCAACATATCACCAATACCGTGGACTTAAAGATCTGTGTCGTGTGTGTTCCCTATGTGCCTATGCTATTAGCTCCAGTTTTGTGTAGTGCCACGTTGCGTGGCATCACATTCTGCAGTTATCTTTAATTTATGAGCATGAGTATAGTAACAGCCGATATTGTTATTTCAGTGATCAGTTCATCCAAAAGTTAAACAATACAGTAAAGTACAACGCGTAAAAAAAAAAAAATTAAATATGTAAAATGTTGTACTTCACGTAGAAACTACCTAATGGAGAATCGGAATTAATTGAAACCTAAAAGATTTATTCTGAACCCAAGGTGAAACATAACTCAGCCTAATCACTCGTGTCCAGGTCCGTAGCCATAGTTGAACTCCCGTTAACTCTGTGTCAGTAACAGCATCACGACTGAGGGGAGACCTGCTCCGTTCTCCAGGGGGCCCACCACACGACTCCCCTTCCGGCCCGCGACGACGCGACTTAATCACGTGGGGCTACATCCTGATTGGCTCCATCGACTACAGCGGTATGACCGCTGGATCTCTTGTGGCGTCCCCACTGTGAGACTTTGAAGTATGCCGCGCTGCTGCCACTGGAGCGTTGGCACACGGCGCTCGAGAAGGTGGTGGTCGCGTCTTACATGTGGCGACCCTGTATGAACGCACGGCAAAACATAAAAAGTGTTATTATGCCCGTAAGAGAACTGTACTACTTACGCTGAGACTTTTATTGTAACAGCATTTGGGGTAATAGAGTCTGGAGCAGTCTGTTCCTTGTTGCGTGTGTTCTCTGAGTACACCTGTGTGTGTACTTACGATGATAGAGGGAATGCATGTGGAAAAATACCCATAATGCGGCTGTACACTGAGGTGTAAAAAGTCACGGGGTACCTCCAAATATCGTGTTGGACTTCCTTTTGCCGGATTAGTGCAGCAACTCGTCGTGGCATGGACTCAACAAGTCGTTGGAAGTCCCTCGCAGAAATATTGACCCATGCTGCCTCTATAGCCGTTCATAACTGCGAAAGTGTAGCCAGTGCAAGATTTTGTTCACGATCTGACTTCTCGATTATCTCCCATAAATATTTGAAGGGATTCGTCTTGGGCAATCTGGGTGGCCAAATCAGTCGCTCGAACTGTCCAGAATGTCCTTCAAATAAGACGCGAACAGCTTTGGCCTGGTGACATGGCGCCTTGTCATCCATAAAAATTTCATCATTGTTTAGGAACGTGAAGTCGATGAATGGCTGCAAATTTCCTCAGTTGCTTCAGCTGTAGCAGAGGACCCAGTCGATAACAGTCCACACCATTATGGAGCCACCCCAGCTTCCACAGTGCTTTGTTGAGAACTTCGGTCGGCGCCACACACGAATCCAACCATCAGCAGATAACAATTGTAATCAGGACTCATCCGACCACGCCACGGTTTTCCTGTCGTCTAGAGTCCAGCCGATGTTGTCACGTGCCCAGGAGAGGCGCTGCAGGCTATGTCGTGCTGTTAGCATAGGCACTCGCGTCGGTCGTCCGTTGCCATACCCCATTAACGTCAAATTGTGCCACACTGTCCTAACGGATACGTTCGTCGTACGTCGCACACTGATTTATGTTTTTTTTTTCACCCACTGTTGCTTGTCTCTCAGCATTGACAACTGTACGCAAACGCCGCTGCTCTCGGTCGTTAAGTGAAGGCCGTGAGCCACTGCGTTGTCCGTAATGGGAGCTAATTCCTGAAATTTGGACACTCTTGACACTGTGGATCTCGGGATACTGAATTCCCTAACTATTTCCGAAGTGGAATGTCCCATGAAACTAGCTCCAACTACCATTCCGATTTCAAAGTCTGTTAATTCCCGTTGTCTGACCATAATCACGTCGGAAACATTTTCAGATGAACCACCTGAGTACAAACAAAGCTCCGCCAAAGCACTGATCTTTTATACCTTCTGCACACAATACTTCCGCCCTCTGTATATGTGCATATCGCTGTCCTATGGCTTTTTCGTCACCTCAGTATCTATGGAGATGTCAGAAGAAGAAACTAGCCTTTATGACATGACTAACACAACACTGCAACGGAAGGGATGATGGAGAAATGGAAATTGCTTATCTCTTTCCGTTCACGTTCTACAGTCTAAGAATTAACGGCGATGTAGACAAATGGCTTCTGTTACTACCCATTGAGCCGTGGCGGCTGGCTCTAGGGTGCTCCATTTGCATCGCTGAAATCGATATTCGGCTGTCCTGCTATCTACGACTATTCCCAAGCAGTTTTCTGGGTAAACGTGTGACGAGTAAGTCTCTGGTCGGCGTTGAACAAGCCAGCTTGTGTTGAAATCAAGCCCGCGTCCCTAACCGTGGTGCATGGTCCTCGCCGTGCTCGTGGTCCTTGTCTTTCGGGGCGCGCCCTATGTACGGTGCCGATCACTGGGAGCCTTGACGTGCAAAATTGTGGTCTCACGCTTACCAGCTTCCCAGCTCGTAATTTGCAAGCTCCAAGTTACGTATGAATTTTTTTCTGTGTTCAACTAACAAGGGAACCTCCCCATCGCAACCCCCTCAGATTTAGTTATAAGTTGGCACAGTGGATAGGCCTTGAAAAACTGATCACAGATCAATCGAGAAAACAGGAAGAAGTTGTGTGGAAGTATGAAAAAAATAAGCAAAATATACAAACTGAGTAGTCCATGGGCAAGATAGGCAAAGTCAAGGATAACGTCAGGTTAGGAACGCCGTGGTCCCGTGGTTACCGTGAGCAACTGCGGGCGGAGAGATCCTTGGTTCAAGTCCTCCCGTGAGTGAAAATTTTAATTTTTTATTTTCAGACAATTGTCAAAGTTCAGGCACTCACAAATAATCAACTTCGCTCTCCAAAATTCCAGGACATGTTCAGATTTGCTTGGACATATGCAGGATTTGACGGTCTACACACGGAAAAATTTGAAAACGTTAAAAACATATGTTTTGACACAGCACAGGGAAAACTATGCGAGCCCGCATCTCGTGGTCGTGCGGTGG
The DNA here is from genome assembly GCF_021461395.2 of Schistocerca americana. Classification (NCBI taxonomy): domain Eukaryota; kingdom Metazoa; phylum Arthropoda; class Insecta; order Orthoptera; family Acrididae; genus Schistocerca; species Schistocerca americana. The sequence goes on from NC_060130.1 coordinate 356,784,746, forward strand.
CGTTCTCGCTTCCCACGCCCGGGTTCCCGGGTTCGATTCCCGGCGGGGTCAGGGATTTTCTCTGCCTCGTGATGGCTGGGTGTTGTGTGCTGTCCTTAGGTTAGTTAGGTTTAAGTAGTTCTAAGTTCTAGCGGACTTATGACCACAGCAGTTGAGTCCCATAGTGCTCAGAGCCATTTTTGAAAACTATGCGACTGTGAAACTGTTGCATTCATTTGTTGCAGTTTATGTCAGAAACTCTTATGTTTTCATCACTTTTTTGGGAGCGATTATCACATCCACAAGAAGACCTAAATCGGCCATGGTAGAAGAATCTTTTTTCCCATTCGCCAAGTGCACAAGTTAGGTGGGTCGACAATATATTCATGTCATGTGATGCACATGCCGTCACCAGTGTGGTATAGAATACATCAGACGTGGTTTCCTGTGGAGGAATCGGTTGACCTATGACCTTGCAATCAAATGTTTTCGGTTCCCATTGGAGAGGCATGTCCTTTCGTCTACTGATCGCACGGTTTTGCGGTGCGGTCGCAAAACACAGACACTAAACTTACTACAGTGAACAGAGATGTCAATGAACGAACGGACAGATCATAACTTTGCGGAAATAAAAAAAGTAAACTTTTCAGTCGAGGAAAGACTTGAACCAAGGGTCTCTCGTTCCGCAGCTGCTCACGGTAACCACGGGACCACAGCGCTCCTCAGCCTATATTATCCTTGACGTTGCCTATCTTGCGCATGGACTACTCAGTTTGTATATTTTGCTTATTTTTTTCATGGTTCCACACAGCTTCTTCCTGTTTTCTCGATTGCTCTGTGTTCAGTTTTTCAAGGCCTATCCACTGTGCCAACTAAATCTGAGGGGGGTGCGATGGGGAGGTTCCCTTGTAAGAAGATTGTTGAAACATGGTAGCGTGGGTAGCTGTCGGAAATGGTTCTGAATTTGGTTCCACAGGGGCTATTTTTAAGGAGACTTACGTTCCACATACCTTTTGTGTTTATCCGTGGAGTGTGTGTTTTATGTGGTTTTCATGCAAATTTTAACTTGTTTTAGCGCATATTGCCAGCTTTGGGAGTGGCTGCGGTTGTGTACGTGCCCGGCAGCCGTAGAGTTGATGGTTTAATCATTTGTCACGGCAGCATTTGGTATGTTTATTTAATGTTGAAAGTGCCTTAAGGCAAGTGGAAGTGATCTCTAAAGTTTCTCGCTAATTTACTGGGAGACGGGTAATGTTAGAGTATAACTCGGTAAGAACTTTGGGGTGTGCTTATTACTTTATTCCAGTGTGGGTGTGATTTGACCTTGTTTCATTGCAATCTATTCGTGCTGCAGGCCATTTGTTTAGACTGCTTGTTCCCTAGCGTCGGTGCGTTTATGGAGTGTCAGGACCGCTCATTATGGTGTCGGTCGGATTATATATAAATATATACAGCCTGTTGTGTGACCCTGTGCACAAGCCGTGGGCAGTGAGTGCTTTATATTGTCTGCCGGCCATAGCGTTATTAGTCTCTTGAGACATGGTTACACAAGAACGATTGTTTGTGATTGATTATTCACCGTGCCTACTATCAATAAATCTGGTTGCGGACGCAAAATAATATGATTCTTATTCGTGTTTATGTAATTCAGTCAAAGGGAAGATTTGTATATTACATCAGTAAGAGGGCAAATGTCCGAACTGAAGTTTATAATAGAGTCTGTTTTGAGTCAAATTAAAACTGTAAAACAATCACAAAATCCACAAATCACAAAATCCACAAAATTACAGGCCCATATCGTTAACGTCGATATGCAGCAGGATTTTAGAACATATATTGTGTTCGAACATTATGAATTATCTCAAAGGAAACGGTCCATTGACACACAGTCAAAATGGCTTTAGAAAACGTCGTTCCTGTGAAACACAACTAGCTCTTTATTCACATGAAGTGCTGAGTGCTATTGACAAGGGATTTCAGATCGATTCCGTATTCCTCGATTTCCGGAAGGCTTTTGACACTGTACCACACAAGCGGCTCGTAGTGAAATTGCGTGCATATGGAATATCGTCTCAGTTATGTGACTGGATTTGTGATTTCCTGTCACAGAGGTCACAGTTCGTAGTCATTGACGGAAAGTCATCGAGTAAAACAGACGTGATTTATGGCGTTCCCTAAGGTAGTGTTATAGGCCCTTTGCTGTTCCCTATCTGTATAAACGATTTGAGAGACAATCTGAGCAGCCGTCTTCGGTTGGTTAGAGATGACGTTGTTGTTTATCGACTAATATAGTCATCAGAAGATCGAAACAAACTGCAAAACGACTTCGCAAAAATATCTAAATGGTGCGAAAAGTGGCAGTTGACCCTAAATAACGAAAAGTGTGAGGTCATCCACATGAATGCTAAAAGGAACTCGTTAAACTTCGGTTACACGATAAATGAGTCTAATCTAAAAGCCGTAAATTCAACAGAATACCTAGGTATTACAATTACGAACAATTTAAATTGGAAAGAACACATAGAAAATTATTGGCACGACACTTAGAAAATGTAACAGACCTACTACGGAGACTGCTTACACTACGCTTGTCCGTCCTCTTTTATAATACTGCTGCGTGGTGTGGGATCCTTACCAGATAGGACTGACGGAGTACATTGAAAAAGTTCAAAGAAAGGCAGCACTTTTGTATTATCGCGAAATATGGGAGAGAGTGTCACAGAAATGATGCAGGATTTGGGCTGGAGATCATTAAAAGAAAGGCGTTTTTCGTTGCGACAGAATCTTATCACGAAATTTCAATCACCAACTTTCTCCTCCGAATGCGAATATATTTTGTTGACACCGACCTACATAGGGAGAAACGATCACCACGATAAAATAAGGGAAATCAGAGCTCGTACGGAAAGATATAGGTGTTCATTCTTTCCGCGTGCTGTACGAGATTGGAATAATGGGGAATTGTGAAGGTAGTTCGATGAACCCTCTGCCAGGCACTAAAATGGAATTTTCAGAGTATCCGTGTAGATGTAGATGTTGTCCATCACCAGTGATCCTGGGCTTCCTATTTCCTTTAAATAACTGTGGTGAGATTGTAATTTTGATTTTCTAAAGAATTGTAATACCATGGTCCACCCATCTTCATTAACTATTTTGACTGATAATCGAAGTTTCACATCAAAGTAAAAAGTTTCTTTATGAACGCACTATTCCCCCATTGCAGTAAATTAATAGATTATTTAAATGCACAGTTGCATCTGTTTAAGCATGTATTTTGATTATTTTATAATTAGTAGCATAGGTTGCATGCATGACTGTGTGAGTGATTACCATTGTTATGACGTTAAGTTATTACGTGATTCAGAGCAACACTATACTGCATCCTATAGGGGTCGTAAATGTTTTCTTTCTTCCTAATTTCCCGGCGGGGTCAGGGATTTTCTCTGCCTCGTGATGACTGGGTGTTGTGTGATGTTCTTAGGTTAGTTGGGTTTAAGTAGTTCTAAGTTCTAGGGGACTGATGACCATAGATGTTAAGTCCCATAGTGCTCAGAGCCATTTGAACCATCTTCCTAATTTCAAATTATCAGTACATGAGCGTAAAGTGAAGTATTAATACCACATGTACGTAAAATATGGTTTTAACACGGCGTTGGGTAGTCGGATGCTCTGGGCCATATTTCTTTATAAAATGGGGTATTTAAATAGGAATCGGGGACAGCAGCTGCGTTATGCACTGTCCAGTCAGATTATGTGACCACCTATCAGGAGCCTGAAATCCACGTTTTGCAGCGCCTACCACTGCGTGATGTGCAAGAAGAGAGTCAGTGAGATTCTGGAAGGTACCGACAGGTATGTCGAGCCACGTCGACTCCAGCGCTGTGGCCAGCTCCGCTAGCTTTCTAGGTGTGAACAGCCTGCTCTAGGTGGTCCAACAGATTCTCGGTTGGCTTTAAATCCGGGGCGTGTGATGACCAGGGGAGTACGGTAAACTCATCCTGGTGCTCTTCCAACTATGCATGTACACTGCGAGCTCCGTGACACGCTGCATTGCCCTGTTGGTAGATGCCATTATGCCGAAGACAAATAATCTGCATGCAGGGTTGTGTATGGTCCCGAAGGATAGATGCACACTTCTGTTGCTCTATTGTGCCTTTCAGAGTGATAAGATCGCCCAGAGGATGCTACGAAAACATTCCACAGTCCATAATGCATGCATGGTGCTTGCTTTGATAGGCTTCACTCCATACATGTCGACGCCATAAAACATGATTCATCTAAAAATGCCATTTGTCGCCACCCAGTGGACATCTATCTGCGGTATTTGCGTGCAAATTCCAGCCGTCGTTGCCAACAAAAGCAGTCAGTATGGGTGCACGAACCAGGTGCCTGCTGCGGAGGCCCGCATGCAGCGACGTTCGTTGGGGAGACACTGCTGGCACTCCCCTGATTCACCTGGGCGATCAGTTACATAACAATTACACGTCTACTCACCTGCCGCTGTTTGCCGCCATCGTTTATGGCCCGTGGTGCACCACAGTTGCCTCGGCGCCGGTTTTGGTTGATGCCAGTTTGCCATGCACGGTATACTTTAACCACGGCGGCACGCTAACACTTGTCAAACTCAGCCGTTTACAAGTGACACTCACAATTTTGAAGCTTGCGGGCCGCTTGGATTTGCGGCTTCATTGGCTAACTTCAATAAAAATTAACGCAAAAACGGCGGAACAAGTCGCATTTTTTTTAGCAATTATTTCTCAGCACAACCTACCCTGCAGTACCCTTACAAGATTTTCAGATTGCTTCTGATCACCCTGTATAAAAGGGGTGACTGACCACACCCTTGTCTAAGCCCCTTATGTTTTAGAGTGAATGACTGCAATAAGCTTTTTATTGCCTTAACTAAACTATACTGATAGCCATTAAATTTGCTACACAAGAAGGATAGCAAATAACGAATTTTTACTTACTGTGCGTAGACAGTACAGAAGAAGAGTATATGATCAAATTTGTAGGTGATTTGAGGGTTTACATGATACGAAACGTAGTACACAGAGCTGCTGTCGCTAGCAGCAACACACTGGCTCTAACGCAGCTGGGCGTCGAGTCGAACTAAGCTTCCATGACATTTACGGGTATGTTATTCTATGCTTCTTTAGTTCTGTCTCAGACTTCATCATCCGTATTGGGTGGCCAGTGGTGGCGTGCCGGTCTCTCGTCAACCCGTAACCTCATGTCTTCAATGGGTGAGACATCTGTTCACGTACCGGACACACCCGCCTGTCTCACGCAGTGCGTCAATGACGCAGCAATGCTTCTTTCTCTTTTCATGTCTTAGTCAGTCACGTCACTGTCTTTTCCCCCATATTCGTTAACTGTGGTTTACGTCGTTCCTCTACCTCCCTTTCCCTCAAGCCCATTGCTGCTGAAGCTCATGGTTTAAATGTCGCTTCCTGTAATTTGTATTTATTGATGTACTTCTCATGAACAAATGTAAACTCTGTGCACCATAGTAATTTCAGATGTTGTATTCACAATTAGATGTAACTTATAACCCACTAATCGCCATGTAACTAGAATGAAGAGCAGTCACTAACTATTGCCACCTAGAATAACGCCGAAAGTATGATAGTAGCTGAAAAGCTTGTGGAACAAATGTTGCATGGGACAACGAGGGCCATAATATGACGTTGGTTTTTTATTGCTAGGTGGGGTCGCGTCAGAGATACGAAGGTCAAATTTGTTTCTTTTAAATTGGATGCTACTTATTTTCTCATAGCGGCTATTGAGACGAATCCAATGATGTGTAACAGTAAGGTCTTTGAAGGTCAACGAAGGTCACAAAGGTGGCGTGAACGTCAGTTTACAGAAGGTGTTCGAAGTGATGAGTATTGGTATCAGTGCAGTGCTGCAATCTTCTTATCATGGATTGAGTGATATTCCTTATCACTTCGGCACTTATCGAAGCACATGATCTGACAATTCTCTTTCGCATGTCTTCAGGTGTAGTTTGAACTTCTTTATCAACAATGTATTTTACGAATACCCACTGGGCCATCTTACCATTAAATCTGATGGGGTGCGATGTGGAGTTTCCCTTGTTAGTAGCCGTGAGATTAGGAACGGGTGAAGTTCCAATGGACAAAGACCGATTTACTAGGCACAAAAGATCAGTGACTGAAAATATATTAAACTTCTCACAAGACTCTTCACTCGATAAACGAATCAATTATAGACGACGTTTAACAACCGATAAGCCCACAATGCTTAAGGCATTCGACTTGACGGGAATGTGGCGATGGCTCAAATTCAGTCAATGTAGTAGCCATTAAACTACTCTCACGTATGAAATTTAGCCTCAAAATAAAGGCCCTCGAATCGTTCCCGTAGCATAAGGAAACCCGAAACAAAATATATTTGCAGTATCGATAGCTGCGATACTGCGCCTGCCACGAGAAGAAACGCAGGTTGGCAGCAAAGTTGCTGCGGGCCGCCACGAGGGCGCAGCCAATAGAAGAAGAGCACCGAGTCTTCCTGCTGAGAAGACGACGAGCCATACGGTAGACGTACACCAGCTAGCCAGCGGAGAAGAACAAATTGTCTATGAACATTGTATCCTGTACTTTGCTTCGCTCAACATATCCGAAGTTGTGTAAATTGTTTATTTCTCTTAATACAAGTTATTACTAATTTTTTGCTTTGTGTTGCATATCCTCACATCCTGGAAAACTTCCTCGAATTGATCCCACACTTTTGCTCCGCTTACCCACTAAGGATACAGCAGTATTAATCATTTCTGCAGCTAAAGTAATACATTCAAGTGCCTGTATCCTCCACCGAACTAGACAGTTCCTCAGAGCATGTCCGTCCACTTACCTAGTCCCAATCGGAATCAATAACCATGGCCCCCGACTAAAACAGCTCTACTTTCAACCCGGTGGTGGGAGGAAGAGGTCATGCTAGTCCTGATCAACTACAGCGCAACGAATTTCTATCGTAACGTATGTCTTTGACTCTGCTCTCACCCTTCGTTCTTTACTAAACCTTCTCACATAGTTAAGCTGGCAAGTGATCTACGCTACACATGCTACTCTGGCTGCCGACATGAACATTCAGATTCCAGATACACACGTATTCACTCATTAACACTTTCGTATGGGAAAAATAACGATTGGAAAGGAGGTGAGTAATGCAGGTCTGAGCATTCTGACACACTCCCTGAACTTCAAAAATGACGTCATCACTCGTACTAGTGACGTCATGCGTGATGTCATTATGACCTCGAAATGATGATACCAGCCTTATCAGAGGGAAGCCACTCTCGCCTCCCCTCCCTTCCCCCCTATTCCAGCCAGTCATAGTGCAGTATTAAAAATCCAACATGGCTTAAGTAGGCCAATTGCAATAGTGGAAAATTAATAAATCCCTCCTTATCCCATCTCCAACCAATCACAGGATGGTACTCCTTATCTCCAGCCAATCATAACGCAGTATTTAAAGTCCAAGATGATGAAAACATATCGCGTGTGTGCTTTATGGATCACACACCTCCTCTCTGGCTCCAGCTGTAAGTAGGCTGTTTAGGTTTTTATATTGGTAACGCCATGTAGCGCTCTGAAAATCACTGGCTGTGCTGTGTGCAGTCTGTGGCTGGGTGGTATTGTTGTAATATTCGCTATTGTAGTGTTGGGCTGTCGGCTGTTAACAGCGCGTAGCGTTGCGCAGTTGGAGGTGAGCCGCCAGCGGTGGTGGATGTGGGGAGAGAGATGGCGGAGTTTTGAAATTTGTAAGACTGGATGTCATGAACTGCTATCTATATTATGACCTTTGAACACTATTAAGGTAAATACATTGTTTGTTCTCTATCAAAATCTTTCATTTGCTAACTATGCCTATTAGTAGTTAGTGCCTTCAGTAGTTTGTATCTTTTGTTTAGCTGGCAGTAGTGGCGCTCGCTGTATTGCAGTAGTTCGAGTAACGAAGATTTTTGGTGAGGTAAGTGATTTGTGAAAGGTATAGGTTAATGTTAGTCAGGGCCATTCTTTTGCAGTGATTTTTTAAAGTCAGATTGCGTTGCGCTAAAAATATTGTGTGTCAGTTTAAACACAGTCATGTAAAATTGTTCTAAGGGGACGTTTCACAACCAATCAGAGCACAGTATCAAAATGACCTGTAAAAATGGTCTTATATTACATTACTTATGATGTACACATCAAGACACACCCCTCACTTCCTCATCTTCAACAAATCATAGTGCAGTATTAAACATCCAAGATGATGGAAGTAAACCAGTTGTCGTACATATCCCACATCCCCTATTCCCGCTGACTTCAACCAATCAGTTTGTAGTGTTAGAAAGTGGCACCAGATATGCTGTAAAAATTCCTTAACCTCAAGTTGAAAGTGGCTAACGCCTAAGACTTAACACCTATGAGATAATGGGTAATGCTTAATGGCAAACACCTAATGCCTAATGCCTCATGGCAAATGCCTAGTAGCTAATGCCTAATGCCTAACATCTAATGGCTAATGCCTAGTATTTAACGCCTAATGGCTAATGCCTAATGGCTAACGCCTAATGGCCAGTGCCTAATGCTGTGAGGTGTGGTATAAATTGAGATCTTCGCCTGGTACAATTGGTTTAGCTGTGATTGTGTACTGTAGTTGTCAACATGCCTCTAAAAATCATTGGATGGAAGAGTAGTCTTAAGAGTCAGACTAACCTCCTCTTAGATATTCATCATTCCTCCTTAGTGCTCGCAATTGCCCCTACAGTTCCACTCAGTAATACCTAGCTTCTAGCAGCTAGAGGCTAACGCTGCTAGGACCTGTATAATTTAAGATATTTGCTTGTAATCAGTTCAGTTACGATTAATCACTGAAATTGTCAACATGTCTTTAAATACCAGTTAGATAGAAGAGGCATCTTACGAGTCAGACAATTCCCCTCCAAGGCATCCATCATTCATCCCTAAGTGCTCGCCATTGCCCCTAGGTTTCTATCCAGAAACACCAAAAGCTTTCAATTTCCTCGTGTCGAAATGTGCTGGTGATTTGTTGGAAACCATCTTGCAATCGTGAAGTTCATCTTCTTTTTCTTCTTCTACATCTTCTTCTTCCTCTTCTTCATCACAGTCTTCACCTTCCTCGTAGTGATCATCGTCTTCTTCTTTTCCATTTACTGTGTACATAGAAACATAGCTTTTAACATATTCATCTGTCTCCTTTCAGCGTTGCTGGCCCTAACTCTGAGAAGAGAGTTGAAATGCATGCTTGTTGACTGCATCTTCGTCGTATCCTCTGACAAAACTTGGTGAGATTTTTTAGGCAGAGCTGGAATTGCGTTCTCTCCCATGTACGAGGGCAGTTCAATAAGTAATGCAACACATTTTTTTTCTCGGCCAATTTTGGTTGAAAAAACCGGAAATTTCTTGTGGAATATTTTCAAACATTCCCGCTACGTCTCGTATAGTTTCATTGACTTCCGACAGGTGGCAGCGCTGTTCGGAGCTGTTAAAATGGCGTCTGTAACGGATGTGCGTTGCAAACAACGGGCAGTGATCGAGTTTCTTTTGGCGGAAAACCAGGGCATCTCAGATATTCATAGGCGGTTGCAGAATGTCTACGGTGATCTGGCAGTGGACAAAAGCACGGTGAGTCGTTGGGCAAAGCGTGTGTCATCATCGCCGCAAGGTCAAGCAAGACTGACTGATCTCCCGCGTGCGGGCCGGCCGTGCACAGCTGTGACTCCTGCAATGGTGGAGCGTGCGAACACACTCGTTCGAGATGATCGACGGATCACCATCAAACAACTCAGTGCTCAACTTGACATCTCTGTTGGTAGTGCTGTCACAATTGTTCACCAGTTGGGATATTCAAAGGTTTGTTCGCGCTGGGTCCCTCGTTGTCTAACCGAACACCATAAAGAGCAAAGGAGAACCATCTGTGCGGAATTGCTTGCTCGTCATGTGGCTGAGGATGACAATTTCTTGTCAAAGATTGTTACAGGCGATGAAACATGGGTTCATCACTTCGAACCTGAAACGAAACGGCAATCAATGGAGTGGCGCCACACCCACTCCCCTACCAAGAAAAAGTTTAAAGCCATACCCTCAGCCGGTAAAGTCATCGTTACAGTCTTCTGGGACGCTGGAGGGGTTATTCTGTTCGATGTCCTTCCCCATGGTCAAACGATCAACTGTGAAGTGTATTGTGCTACTCTTCAGAAATTGAAGAAACGACTTCAGCGTGTTCGTAGGCACAAAAATCTGAACGAACTTCTCCTTCTTCCTGACAACGCAAGACCTCACACAAGTCTTTGCACCCGAGAGGAGCTCACAAAACTTCAGTGGACTGTTCTTCCTCATGCAACCTACAGCCCCGATCTCGCACCGTCGGATTTCCATATGTTTGGCCCAATGAAGGACGCAATCCGTGGGAGGCACTACGCGGATGATGAAGAAGTTATTGATGCAGTACGACGTTGGCTCCGACATCGACCAGTGGAATGGTACCGTGCAGGCATACAGGCCCTCATTTCAAGGTGGCGTAAGGCCGTAGCATTGAATGGAGATTACGTTGAAAAATAGTGTTGTGTAGCTAAAAGATTGGGGAATAACCTGGTGTATTTCAATGCTGAATAAAACAACCCCTGTTTCAGAAAAAAAATGTGTTGGATTACTTATTGAACTGCCCTCGTAGATGTGTTTGTCATTATCTCTCGATAATGACCCACCAATTTTATCTAATGCAGCCTTAACGGTATCAATATAGTTATAACTTTTGTTGGAATTTACTTATCTGTATGCAGGACAGCTTTGCTTATGAGCATTGGTAGTCTTGACAATTTAATGCAATTCTGAAGATCTTAAGTTGTGTAACTCTTTTCAGGAGGTATAATTTTAAACTCTTCTCAGGAGATATAATTTTAACCAATAGATTATATAATTCTATCGTTACCAGATATCTTCCATTTTGAATAACTAAATCATCTGCATCAACATCCACTGGTGAATCACCAATCATCCATACTCCTGCTTTTGGTTCAAATCTAATGTTGTACACCGTATCATACGTTTTACCTGTTGGTAAAAAAAAAAAAAAGATGCTGCTATTTGATCCTCTGTCTCTTCTTCATTTCCATCACCATCGTCTTCATCGTCTTCTCCATTTTTCAAAAATTCTTATTTTCTTGGTCTGCCTTCTTTCGGACTAAATATACCGTTTAAGAAACGAGTTTACATACACTCTGAGAAAAAATAATAATAAATAAACTGAAAACAAAAAACAAAACGACGCTCCACGAAGCAATTATCTGAATGGGATAGAAATCGGTAGATGTGATTACGTGTACAACCAAATGACTGCGATTGCAGAAAAATTGGATTATTTATTCAAGAAAAACAGTTTCATAAATCGAACACGTCAGTAACGCGTTGGTCCATCTCTGGCCATTACACAAGCAGTTATTTAGCTGGGCAGTGATCGACAGGGTTGTTGGATGACCTCCTGTGTGATATCGTGCCAAACTCTGTGCAATAGGCTCGTTAGATCATCAAACTCACGAGCTATTTGGAGGGCCCTGCCCTTACTCAAATGGTTCAAATGGCTCTAAGCACTAAGGGACTTAACATCTGAGGTCATCAGGCCCCTAGACGTAGAACTACGTAAACCTAACTAACCTAAGGACATCACACACATCCATGCCCGAGGTAGGATTCGAACCTGCGACCGTAGCAGCCGCGTGGTTCCGGACTGAAGCACCTAGAATCGCTCGCCTGCCCTTGCTGCTCCAGAAGGTCTCGATTGGAGAGAGGTATGGTGACCTTGCTGGCCAAGGTCGGGTTCAGTAAGCACGAAGACAGGCAGTAGAAACCCTCTCCATGTGCGAGCGGCTATTATCTTGCCGAAATGTGAGCCTGGGATGGACTGGCATTTAGGGCAACAAAACGGGGCGTAGAATATCGTCGACGTGCCGTTGTGATGTATCAGTGCCGTGAATGAGGGGGTCCTGCTATGAAAAGAAATGGAACCCAGACCATCACTCCTGGTTGTCGAGGCGCATGACGGGAGACAGTTTGGTTGGTATCCAACTGCTGCCCAGGGCGTCTACAAACACGTCTTCGGCCTGGAATCTCATTCACTGCAGTAGAACTGTCTTGAGTGATGAGTTCCGCTTAGAAATGAGCGCTGATGACCAGTGAAGACGTCTCTGGTTACGTCACGGGCAGCGGTGGGGTACCAACCTGACTCTCGCTCATTATACAGCCCAACAACCAGAAGTAGTGACCTTGGGTGCCACTTCTTTTCATAGCAAGGCGCCTTTGGTAGTCATCTACGGCACCTTTACAGAACAGTGGTAGTTTGACCATATTATAACCCCTTTTTGTTGCCCTTCATGGCACGCCATCCTGGGCTTACCTTTCTGGAAGGTGATGCCCGCTCGCACACGGCAAGAGTTTCTACTGCTTGTCTTTGTGTTTGCCAAACCCTACCTTGGCCAGCAAGGTCGCCGTTCTCTCCCCAACTGATGGAGTATTATGGGCAGGGCCCCCCAACCATCTTGGGATTTTGACGATCTAATGCCACTGTATCCCTCAAGAGGCCATACAACAATTCTGTGAATCAATGCCAAGCCGAATAACTAGTTGCATGAGGGCCAGAGGTGTACCAATGCGTTGTTGACATGCTCAATTTCGAAAACTCTGAACAAATCATCCAAATTTTCTGAAATTGTAGTCGTTTGTTTGTCTGTTCATCTTCATTACTTCTACCGATTTCCATCCCATTTGGATAATTCATTCGTTGTGCGCTCTTTTTTTTATTATTAGAGTGCACGTTTTCCAGTATAGATTCATGAGGTTTAACTTGTCTAGCCTTGCGAGTTTACTGCGAATATTTGCTCAAGATTTCAACATCTGTCTGTTAACGCTAATATTTCATTGCAAGTGAGTTTAGAGATATGTTGACAATTGCAGGCTCAATCACAACTGAACCACTTACAAGGAAAAGTCCCAATTTATACCACTCCTCGCAGCATTAGGTGTTAGCCCTTAGTCATTAAGGTATTTAGCGTTAGGCGTCATGTGTTAAGTGCTAGGCATTAAGCGCTTAGGCGTTAAGCATTAGACGTTAGTCGTTAGGTGATAATTAAAACATGGAAATGTCTTTAGAGAAAAATTTCCACCGTCCAACCCAGTAGGGAAGGAAAAGGCTACGTTGGATTCGGTGGGTAACCAACTAGAAGACTCAAATGAATGGGAACATTTGAAATCACTCAACTCTCATCAAGCGGATAGTTCCGAAATAAAACGTAAACATGTTTACTACATTGCAACACATAACATATGCTCTTTACTGAAAACTGGAAAGATCCATAGGTTATAGGCTTTACAATGGAAGACCGGCACAAAGATTTATAAAACAGAGCCCACAATTCGGAACAGAGTTTATAGTAAATTGGAAAATGATAGTTTCAATAACTAATTTTAAAGCTGTTTCTCCACGAATCGCAACTTTAACTCTGAAAACCACAGACAAGATCTATACTATCATAAACGCCGATACCCTGACCAATGAGAAAAATTTTCTAACAAGAACTATGGTAGAAGCAGAAAAATTGTGAAATTCAGATTCGATTCATACTGCGCATAATAAAAGCTCATGGCCAGAGTTGTAATGTGGCAGAGCACCAAGATGCACTTCTCAGCCGTTATCGAGAAAATCGACAGTTAAAATAAACGGTTGCGGTGAAATACTCTATACGATTAATAATTTTGTACAGCGTCGTGGCGCAGCGGTAAGCGCTCAGGTTCGTAATCCGAAAGTCGCCGGATCGAATCTCGCGCCATGCAACATTATTTTTAATTATTAGTTTTTTTGTATTTGATATATATATATTAACTATTAATGAATTGCTTATGCGTGTTGGTGAAGGCGGATCGCTCTCCAATTGTACCGCCTCCATTTTTCCGTTTGTTTAAAAGGGTGTACCAAAGCTCTCACGTCCGCACTGATTTTCGACGATGTTATAACTTGCGCTAGGGACCGCATCTACCTTCTTTCGAAGTTAGCAGGCAACTACGCTGTTATGCGGCGGCTCGTTTCGGCCCATTCAACATCTGTCCTTCAAGTGTAACGAGCAAGTAACGGAGTTTATATTTCATACCTGCCGCAGCAAATTTGTGGCCGGCCGATGTGGCCGTGCGGTTCTAAGCGCGTCAGTTTGGAACCGCGTGACCGCTACGGTCGCAGGTTCGAATCCTGCCTCGGGCATGGATGTGTGTGATGTCCTTAGGTTAGTTAGGTTTAAGTAGTTCTAAGTTCTAGGGGACTGATGACCTCAGTAGTTAAGTCCGATAGTGCGCAGAGCCATTTGAACCAAATTTGTGTTCGTGCTGTTTCTATTCTAATTCGAACGTTTGATTTACGCTATACGTATTCGTTTTGGAATATCGTTTCTACGTCTTCCGTTAACTATACGTGGTTGACATTATGAAGACAATTAATAACATTTGTGAAATACAACTTTGTTTGCGGAAAACATAATGATGTTCGAAGTCGCCAGTTTTTCCACAACAAACGACTTTCAACAACTTATTATATGCATAATAATTGCAACTGATTGCCGGGAATTTTATATATATATATATATATATATATATATATATATATATATATATATATATATAATATATCTGTGTGTGTGTGTATGTATACACACATTTGAATTACAAAAAAGAAATACAAGAAAAAAAAAAGGCTGCATGGCGGATGATTCGATCCGGTGACCTTCGGATTACGAGCCCGAGCGCTTACCGCTGCGCCACGACGCTGTAGAGAATTATCAATCGTAGAGAGTATTTCACCGCAACGGTTTATTTTAACTGTCGATTTTCTCGACAACGGCTGAGAAGTGCATCTTGGTGCTTTGCCACATTACACCTCGGGCCATGAGCTTTTATTATGCTCAGTATGAATCGAATCTGAATTTCACAATTGGCGGCCTCCCCTTGTCAGTGTCATTTAAGCAGTCATTCTTCCGAAGCTCCATTGTAATGCACACAACTATAACATGTAGTACCAGAAAAAAATATTGAGTATTTTGCGGCCACTTATTGACGTATTACCAATAGTTGTCCATGGAATTAGGCAGTTTTCTGCGTGCATGATGTTTCATCAGTTCTCAGATTTTAAAGCTATTGTTGCTGAACGCTAAAGAAACTGTCTGCGCTGAGAGCGCCAGAGGTATACACTTACATTAGTTAGAAAACTGCTGCGGAAGCAAAGGGAACTTCACAGCAAACATAAACATAGCCAAAGCCTTGCAGACAAACAAAAATTACGCGAAGCGAAATGTAGTGTGAGGAGGGCTATGCGAGAGGCGTTCAATGAATTGAAAGTAAAGTTCTATGTACTGACTTGGCAGAAAATCCTAAGAAATTTTGGTCTTATGTCAAAGCGGTAGGTGGATCAAAACAAAATGTCCAGACACTCTGTGACCAAAATGGTACTGAAACAGAGGATGACAGACTAAAGGCCGAAATACTAAATGTCTTTTTCCAAAGTTGTTTCACAGAGGAAGACTGCACTGTAGTTCCTTCTCTAGATTGTCGCACAGATGACAAAATGGTAGATATCGAAATAGACGACAGAGGGATAGAGAAACAATTAAAATCGCTCAAAAGAGGAAAGGCCTCTGGACCTGATGGGATACCAGTTCGATTTTACACAGAGTACGCGAAGGAACTTGCCCCCCTTCTTGGAGCGGTGTACCGTAGGTCTCTAGAAGAGCGTAGCGTTCCAAAGGATTGGAAAAGGGCACAGGTCATCCCAGTTTTCAAGAAGGGACATCGAACAGATGTGCAGAACTGTAGACCTATATCTCTAACGTCGATCAGTAGTAGAATTTTGGAACACGTATTGTGTTCGAGTATAATGAATTTTCTGGAGACTAGAAATCTACTCTGTAGGACTCAGCATGGGTTTCGAAAAAGACGGTCATGTGAAACCTAGCTCGCGCTATTCGTCCACGAGACTCAGAGGGCCATAGACACGGGTTCACAGGTAGATGCCGTGTTTCTTGACTTCCGCAAGGCGTTCGATACAGTTCCCCACAGTCGTTTAATGAACAAAGTAAGAGCATATGGACTATCAGACCAATCGTGTGACTGGATTGAGGAGTTCCTAGATAACAGGACGCAGCATGTCATTCTCAATGGAGAGAAGTCTTCCGAAGTAAGAGTGATTTCAGGTGTGCCGCAGGGGAGTGTCATAGGACCGTTGCTATTCACAATATACATAAATGACCTGGTGGATGACATCGGAAGTTCACTGAGGCTTTTTGCAGATGGTGCTGTGGTGTATCGAGAGGTTGTAACAACGGAAAATTGTACTGAAATGCAGGAGGACCTGCAGCGAATTGACGCATGGAGCAGGGAATGGCAATTGAATCTCAATGTAGACAAGTGTAATGTGCTGCGAATACACACAAAGATAGATCCTTTATCGTTTAGCTACAAAATAGCCGGTGAGCAACTGGAAGCAGTTAATACCATAAATTATCTGGGAGTACGCATTAGGAGTGATTTAAAATGGAATGATCAAATAATGTTGATCGTCGGTAAAGCAGATGCCAGACTGAGATTCATTGGAAGAATCCTAAGGAAATGCAATCCGAAAACAAAGGAAGTAGGTTGCGGTACGCTTGTTCGCCCACTGCTTGAATACTGCTCAGCAGTGTGGGATCCGTACCAGATAGGGTTGATAGAAGATATAGAGAAGATCCAACGGAGAGCAGCGCGCTTCGTTACAGGATCATTTAGTAATCGCGAAAGCGTTACGGAGATGATAGATAAACTCCAGTGGAAGACTCTGCAGGAGAGACGCTCAGTAGCTCGGTACGGGCTTTTGTCAAAGTTTCGAGAACATACCTTCACCGAAGAGTCAAGCAGTATATTGCTCCCTCCTACGTATATCTCGCGAAGAGACCATGAGGATAAAATCAGAGAGATTAGAGCCCACACAGAGGCATACCGACAATCCTTCTTTCCACGAACAATACGAGACTTTAATAGAAGGGAGGACCGATAGAGATACTCAAGGTACCCTCCGCCACACACCGTCAGGTGGCTTGCGGAGTGTGGATGTAGATGTAGATGTAGATGTACATTGTCTACCTAGGTAGAGCAATTATTAACCCGAAGATTAGATTGATCACCACAGTGACTGACTGGGCAACTAGAGGACTACGGATTCGACGAGAAGGGAGGGACACGTTTTAATGCCTATTAGCTATCCCAGTGGCTTGAATCTAAAAACATATGTAAACTACTTCTGGACATTTATAAGAAATTTTCAGAAGGGCGACGTAGTTTGATTTCAACTGACCAGCAGGGGACCTGGAGCAACATCCGCACTTATACAGTTTTAATTAATGACAGTATCTGAAATAAGTGTAGTCGATGGGGTATGGGTAGCTCTGAACAGGTGTTTGAGCTGCAGCCACCCTTTCGTAGCGTCGGTTCTCACTGACAGCTTCTAATTTTCTTTTCCTTGACATCCTAAACCTGTCAAAAAATGGTTCAAATGGTTCTGAGCACTATGGGACTTAACATCTGAGGTCATCAGTCCCCTAGAACTTAGAACTACTTACACCTAACTAACCTAAGGGCATCACACACATCCATGCCCGAGGCAGGATTCGAACCTGCGACCGTAGCAGTCGCGCGGTTGCGGACTGAAGCGCCTAGAACCGCTCGGTTACTGAGGCCGTCCTAAACCTGTCATTTATTGTTTATCTCAGTATTATTTACACCAGATTTTTGTTGACCAAAGTTAATAAACAGTGCCCGCATCTCGTGGTCGTGCGGTAGCGTTCTCGCTTCCCACGCCCGGGTTCACGGGTTCGATTCCCGGCGGGGTCAGGGATTTTCTCTGCCTCGTTGTGGCTGGGTGTTGTGTGATGTCCTTAGGTTAGTTAGGTTTAAGTAGTTCTAAGTTCTAGGAGACTGATGACCATAGATGTTAAGTCCCATAGTGCTCAGAGCCATTTGAACCATTAATAAATAATGGGCAAATACAAACACAAAATAGAAGAAGTAAATAAATGTAATTTACTGCTCATGGCAACTGACGGTCACCAGTTACTTGTTATTTCTAACTTTAGACCGTAATATTTACATTAAAATGTTGCTGAAGAGAAGCTACACGTAAAATACGAATATAAAATACAAAGAAGTAAGTAAATGCGAAATGTATAGGTTAGAACGTAGTTTTCGCTTCTTGCCTGGCGTTACACTAAGGCCACACAACCTCTAGTTGTATTTTGAGATATTAATTCCAGTTCGTAGTTTATTTAAAATACGAGAGTATACCATCTTAGGCACTGTATAACACTTAAAACACTTGATAATGGCACTTTGAAGCTGAAATCATGATCGTGTAAGTGTTAATGTAACACTGCAAATAAACAACAGTCTAATGGTGGTACTGACTTTAAACATAGTTTCCATTTCAACCACGTCTCAGCAGGCGTCCAAACGCCGTTGTTTTTGTTCAGGATTGAAGGTGTGCGGGACACACTTTGTGCACACTTGAACAGTTGATTTAGAGATGTTTCTCAACTGATATATCTGACATAACAACGTTGACGGACCACGGCTACACGTCATAACAGACTGATCGCATGCACATCTGGTGGTGCAGTTGTTAGTTCAAGCTGCCACCGTAGTTACTACACTACTGGCCATTAAAATTGATACATCAAGACGAAATGCACATGATAAACGGGTATTCATTGGACAAATATATTATACTAGAACTGACATGTATATACATTTTCACGCAATTTGGGTGCATAGATCCTGAGAAATCAGTACCCAGAACAACCACCTGTGGCCGTAATAACGGCCTTGATACGCCTGGGCATTGAGTCAAACAGAGCTGGGATGGCGTGTACAGATACAGCTGCCCGTGCAGCTTCAACACGATACCACAGTTCATCAAGAGTAGTGACTGGCGTATTGTGACGAGCCAGTTGCTCGGCCACCATTGACTAGACGATTTCAATTAGTGAGAGATCTGGAGAACGTGCTGGTCAGGGCAGCAGTCGAACATTTTCGGTATCCAGAAAGGACCGTACAGGACCTGCAACATGCGTTCGTGCATTATCCTGCTGAAATGTAGGGTTTCGCAGGGATCGAATGAAGGGTAGAGCCACGGGTCGTAACACATCTGAAATGTAACGTCCACTGTTCAAAGTGTCGTCAATGCGAACAAGAGGTGACCGAGACGCGTAACCAATGGCACCCCATACCATCACGCCGGGTGATACGCCAGTATGGCGATGACGAATACACGCTTCCAATGTGCGTTCACCGCGATGTCGCCAAACACGGATGCGACCATCATGATGCTGTAAACAGAACCTGGATTCATACGAGAAAATGAAGTTTTGCCATTCGTGCACCCAGGTTCGTCGTTGAGTACACCATCGCAGGCGCTGCTGTCTGTGATGCAGCGTCAAGGGTAACCCCAGCCATAATCTCCGAGCTGATAGTCCATGCTGCTGCAAACGTCGTCGCACTGTTCGTGCAGATGGTTATTGTCTTGTAAACGTCCCCAGCTGTTGACTCAGGGATCGAGACGTGGTTGCACGATCCGTCACAGCCATGCGGATAAGATGCCTGTCATCTCGACTGCTAGTGATACGAGGCCGTTCGGATCCAGCACGGCGTTCCGTATTACCCTCCTGAACCCACCGATTCCATATTCTGCTAACAGTCATTGGATCTCGACCAACGCGAGCAGCAATGGCGCGATAATATAAATCGCAATCACGATAGGCTCCAATCCGACCTTTATTAAAGTCGGAAACGGGATGGTACGCATTTTTCCTCCTTACACGAGGCATCATAACAACGTTTCACCAGGCAACGCCGGTCAACTGCTGTTTGTGTATGAGAAATCGGTTGGAAACGTTCCTCATGTCAGCATGTTGTAGGTGTCGCCACCGGCGCCAACCTTGTGTGAACGCTCTGAAAAGCTAATCATTTGTATATCACAGCATCTTTTTCCTGTCGGTTAAATTTCACGTCTGTAGCACGTCATCTTCGTGGTGTAGCAATTTTAATGGCTAGTAGTGGATGTTAACTTCACATATACGCCAGGAATATAATCAGTCTCAGAACTCCAGAATGAGATTTTCACTCTGTAGCGGAGTGTGCGCTGATGTAAAACTTCCTGGCAGATTAAAACTGTGTGTCGGACCGACACTCGAACTCGCGACCTTTGCCTTTCGCAGGTAATTGCTCTACCATTTGAGCTACCCAAGCACGACTAACGACGCGCCCTCACAGCTTCAATTCTGCCAGTACCGTGTCTCGTACCTTCCAAACTTCACAGAAGCTCTTCTGCAAACCTTGCAGAACTAGCACTCCCGGAAGAAAGTATATTTCATATCAGCGCATACTCCACTGCAGAGTGAAAATCTCATTCTAGGAGCATCCCCCAGGCTGTGGCTAAGCTATGTCTCCGCAATATCCTTTCTTCCAGGAGTGCTAGTTCTGCAAGTTTCACAGAAGAGGTTCTGTGAAGTTTGGAAGGTAGGAGACGAGGTGCTGGCCGAATTGAAGCTGTGAGGGCAGGTCGTGAGCCGTGCTTGGGTAGCTCAGATAAGCTCAGCGTTTTCGGTTAGAGGGCTACGTGCCCTCTCTAATAAAAAAACTGAGTGAATAGTTCTACGAAGAACTTGAACAGGTGGCATGGGACGTCCGCCCCGAATGAATGCAACGAACAAAATGATAATAAAAGATAAGATGGTAGAGCACCTGCCCGCGAAAGGCAAACGTTCCAAGTTCGAGTTTGTGTCCGGCACACAGTTTTAATCTGCCAGGAAGTTTCAGTCTCGGAACTTTTTGAATGGACTGTGTATTAATTGTTTACCAGCCCGTTAATATACAATATGAACAACGAGGGACCCGATACGTTTCTGGGGCACGCTTGAAGTTACTTCTACTTCCGTCGCTGACTCCCCATCCAGAATAACATGCTGCGTCCTGCTTGCCAATAAAACCTGCATTTAGTAACAAATAGAAAGAGTTTGTTGAAAAATTAAACAATTTTCATGCTTATACTCGCGGAGATGATGTTGCTACTCCGTTATGCGAACTTATTTATTGATTCACTTCGTCCGTCGATTAGCGAATCGCTGGCCGGAGTGGTCGAGCGTTTGTAGGCGGTACAGTCTGGAACCGCGCGACCGCTACGGTCGCAGGTTCGAATCCTGCCTCGGGCATGGATGTGTGTGATGTCCTTAGGTTAGTTAGGTTTAGGTAGTTCTAAGTTCTAGGGGACTGATGACCACAGCAGTTAAGTACCATAGTGCTCAGAGCCATTTGAACCATTTTTTGATTAGCGAATCGATTGCGTCGCAAAGGCCTACCGAACGTGGGCGTTCTTTCGCTACGTCGAGCTGTTTAGAAGAGGAGCAGCCGATTGTTAAACAGCGTCGTAACTATAGAGCCACCTCACTATGCCATGGTTGCATACGTTTTTAATTTCTTGGCTGTGGTACAACTGAGATTTTATGCCGTTTGCAGAGAGTAGCTTCAAGACGAATAGAAAGAAAATAGAAGTTGAGCATTTCTACAAAAAAAAAAAAAGAAAAAAAAAGGAAAAATGTTCTCTAGACATTGAAGAAGCTGTTGGCGAGATAGCAGTTCTAATTTAAAGCATTGGAATGGGGTCGCGTTATCAGAGATTCCGGCGGCGTAACGAGTAACGAGTCAGCGTAATTAGGAGTCCGGTATCGCCTCGGCGGTGCTGCTGCCTTATTAGCGGCGCTATCGGCTTCGCCTTTTTGTGCGGAGGAAACGTGCCGCGAGCTCATTATCTCGCCACAGAATCGGCTTTTCAGATAAGCCGCTAAAAGAAAGAGGCGCTCTGCGCAAGCTCTCTTATAGCTCTCGCTGAAACACTTCGACTGCCCTTATAAAATACGAGGGCGTGCTGAAAAGTAATGCCTCCGAATTTATTATGTGAAAGCTCTTAAAGTTATTTAAACAAAACAAACGTTATTATCATTTGACGTATTTCTTCTTCATTTCCACATATTTCCAGTTCTCTGCCACTAGAGGGCTACTATCTGTAGCGCATAACATGGCAGTGTGTAAGTTAATTATGTCAGTGTGTGTGAATCAGCGTGCTGTAACCGAGTTTCGCATTTGAACAGTTCGTCCACACACTGAGCACCTACTCCTTCAGCGTGACAATTCCAGACCACACACGAGCGCTGCGACATCTGCAACAATCCGACGCCTCGGGTGCACACTTATCGATCATCCTCCACACACTCGCGACTCAGCTGCATCCGATTTTCATCTGTTTCCGGAATTTAAGAAACATCTAGAATTTCACTCTAGTAGTGGTGAAGCGGTGCAAGCAGAGACGAGGTTGTGGTTCCGTCAACGAAGTCACTCATTCTACAGTGCTGTTATCAACAAACTGGTCTCTCTTTGGGAGAATGTGTCCGCCGCCAGGGTGCGCATATTTAGAAATAAAAATGCAGACACGAAGAACAAAAATGTAAACTGTTAATAATGTGTGTTTTATTTAAAAGTCTTTAAGAGTTTTCATACAAAAAATACGGGGTCATTACTTCTCAGCACAGCATGGTCTGTTCTAGTCCACGGCCAAAATATATTAATTGTTCCTATTGATACTAGAAGCTTTCAAACATTTCACATGTTTATCGGTCGCTGATACTGAACATTAGCAGCGTACAGCACGCGCATCGAGATAGCTCGTTACTCGTGACCTTGGCAGCTGCCTGGGTGTAGCGTATCGAGAAACTCGTGGCACAAGTACTCTTCGTAGAGTGTTAGCTGGCACTCGGCGAGGTGCCTGAAGCTAGCGACCGCGCAGCGCGCGTTTTTGCAACTTCACAGGCTCAAATGGTACCGCGCAATTTGGGACGCGACGCGACTGGAACGCGACACGCGCCTGCGCCGGGTCGCCCGGCGTTTTGTAGTTCCGGCACAGTTTCTCGCGCCGCGCGCCACGCGAAGACTGTAGGGGTGAGGCGGTGAGCGGGAAGGCAGGCCTGCCACATGCTCTCTTCGGCATGGCGCATATGGGCAGTGGAAGTATTGCCAGTCCGAAAAATACAGCCTTATGGTCTACTGAATTTTGTTATCACTGAGTAGTGTTCCGTTTTTCGCCGTTTAAGCGCTCCATTTATTTTCGTTAGTACGTAATAATTTTCAGTTACAGATATCTGTACAGTTCTTTTGTTTTGTTTCTTCTTTTGTCAAGAACAATGCACAGTTCAGTAAATGGTGAGCCATTAGCCATTGGGATTATATCTTCTGCATCCACAATGTTTTCAGATCATAAAAAGGGACAGACGATTCATCGTGACGGTAGTGAATAAGGAAGTAAGGAATATTTTAAAATCACGTGATTTAGAAGCAAGGTAGGAAAGTAAAACAAGGCTACCTACCTGCTGCCTGTTATGCTGACGTATACCTACGATCTGTTGCAAAAAGTCAAAAAGGTGTAATTTCAACAGATATGACCTCATTTTGCTTCTGGTAAAAAGCGTCCAACATATGAAGTACGTAAGTTTCACTATCTTCACTTGGATATGGATGTACTAAGAGACATTATACTATGTACATGTCGACATCACATTTCTACTGCAAGCTAGAAACAGCCGAAGAGCACTCACAAAGAACAATGTTTTAATTGCCTCGCGGTGATGAGAAAAAGCATTTCATTTGTTGCATGCACATTTTCAGCATTAATAAACTAATTATACAACAGGCTACACAAATGAAAAAAACTGGTCGTTGTTATTACGAAAGTAGGAATATCCTAAAAGAGTGTGGTGATTAGACATATGTAATTTGTTGAAATGTACGGCTGACATAGGCAGATCCACTTTCACGATAATGTTTTTCGACCACCAGCTCACAAGGCACACATGGCTAGCTTCCGCATTCCTGTCGAGCGCATTATCCTCCGCTGCTGACAGTACACTGACCATTGTGTTGTGCGACAGATCAATTGTTTATTTTTCTCAGTAACAACTATTTTATTCGCGATCACACATGGTCAGTTTGGCAAGCCGTAAGTGAGTAGCCAGCATCTGCCATGTGCCTATCATTCCGCCTGAAGGAACGCTCGTCATTATTTTGATTCTGCTCAGATTAAGAGAAGGAATAAAATCCTTTGGTAAGTTTCCATTCCAGTCACTCAGTGTTAAAAATACGATTGGTTACGGGCATTCAACCAAAACTCCAACAGGATTGGGAATTTAATTTTGTGTGAGTTGTTAATCTTTTCTCATTCGAAGAAGCATCACCATTTATGAGTAACGGCCACATACTTCTTGTGGCCGGTTTAATTGTTCTTCCTTTGCCAAAACACAGTATAATTTGCACGTACTCATCTTAGCTATTGCGGCACAGTTCTGAAACAGAGTGCCTCATTATACAAGTAACTGGCAATGACAGAGTTCAAGAGCTTACGAGAAACCTCATAGTGTCGGTTTGCAGTAACATAAGAGAAGAAATTTCATGTTTATTTTCATACTAGGAAACTCTTGTTTCGCTAGGTGTCGCTAACTCTTAAAAAATTACAGTGCTCGAGTGAAAAAAATAAAAGGGAAGTATATCGCCATAAATAAAAAAGTTCAGTCGGTCGATGTGACCGAGTGGTTCTAGGCTCTTCAGTCTGGAACCTCGCGACCACTACGGCCGCATGTTCGAATCCTGCCCCGGGCATGGATGTGTGTGATGTCCTTAGGTTACTTAGGTTTAAGTAGATCTAAGTTCTAGGGGACTGATGACCTCAGATGTTAAGTCCCATAGTGCTCAGAGCCGTTTGAACATTTTTTTGAAGATAGTTCCGTGTGTTAACGACTTGGAAAAATACTCACCTCCTTGTGTGCTATCATTCGCCAAGCTTTCGTTTCAATGTCTCGAGGGGTTTAGGAGATATGAGTGATTTTGCGAGTATTTCATTCTCAGGGCGTGAGATCGGAAGTGAGCGAGCTACATAGGAACCATTTTCTCGAGATCGGAGGCAGGTAGAGACCTCCTCCCAAGTCTAAACAAAAATTCAGCATGTTAGCTAAATTTCGTACGCAGCAACATATGGTGAAACACGCACCAAACGCAAAATCATAGCGAGCCCTATTTTTCATTTCAAACTTTTAGAATTTCGCGTAGCGTCTTACCAAAATGTGTATACCACAATAAGTATGACCATCAGCGAGATGATGGGCTCTTTGCCACGAAGCTGACATACGACGCTACAAGCAAGGTAAAAATGAAATATTTTTACTGAATAGTTTCTGTAAAATCGTTTGAGAAAGATTATAGTGTGCGCGCGCTTCGTTTCTGTCAGCGCTGAGCGTCGACAACCGGCGTGTGCAAATACGTGTACGCGTCGCAACATGCGCTGAACATGCGCGACATGTGCGAAACGTGCGCGTCGCGCTGTATTGTCGTGTCGCGTCTCACGTGCTATACGCGTAACAATTTGCGCTTAGGCCAAAGCAGTGTGCCGTTTGCTGTCGCTCCCGTCGGCCACCGAGTCGAGTGTCAGCTTGGATTGCGCGAACAGTACGAAAGCTCATAAGCGATTACGCTCCTAAGCTACGCGTTCCGGCCCGAGCCAATCGGCACCGACCGAGGACCATGTGATTCTTTGCCAATGGCGTAATTCGGATGCCGTATGGAGAGGTAGCACACAGCTCTCCCGGCCGTTGTCTGCTCTCCTGTCGTTTGAACCACTGTTTACTTGTCAAGTAGCTCGACAATTGGCATCACGAGGCTGAGTGCACTATGTTCAGTCACCCCACCACGTAAAAATCCCTGGCAGTGCCAGGAATGGGACACGGGTCCTCCGCATTAGCAGCCATACATGCTGACCACTGAGCTACGGAGGCGGACGTTCGTACTCATCGCGGACGGGAAATTGATGAAGCGTGATACTGAATAACCTGCGGTGAAAACTGTATGCATGATAAGTACACTATGAATGCATTATTTTATCATAATAATATTTCAATCTCGGAGTTTTCTTGCCCTCTTGTTTACAAACATCGTGATTCGATCAGCACACGAATGTTACGGAGATGCTTCGTGAACTCAAATCAGAATCCCTGGAGGGAAGACGACGTGCTTTTTGCGAAACACTGTTGAGAAAACTTGGAGAACAGGTATTTTCAGTAGACTGCAACACGATTCTGCTGCCGCCAATGTACAGGGTGTATAAAAAAGAATCACCCGGTTTGGCACGTCTATATTTTTGAAACTAATAAACATATACAATGAATTTTGTTTTTGATGAACGGGAAACTCAAAAAGTTTTCTTTCATACTTTTACACAGGTGTTCAATATGCCCCCTTGAGATCCACGGCATATGTCAGTGAGATATTCCAATTGTTCCCACACTGCAGCGAGCATATCTTGAGTTACAGCTTCCACAGCTGATGTTATGCGATGCCTCAGTTCATTCATTACCGCGCGAGATTAGCTGAGCGGTCTTAGGCGCTGCAGTCATGGACTGTGCGGCTGGTCCCGGCAGAGGTTCGAGTCCTCCCTCGGTCATGGGTGTGTGTGTTCGTCCTTAGGATAATTTAGGTTAAGTAGTGTGTAAGGTTAGGGACTGATGACCTTAGCAGTTTAGTCCCATAAGATTTCACACAATTTGAACAAGTTCATTCATTGCTGTTGGTAATGGAGACACATAAACACAGTCTTTTATCAACCCCCACAAGAAATAATCACATACAGTCAGGTCTGGTGACTAGTAATGTAAGGCTGAACGATCTGGTCCAGTGCCACAGATCCATCGTTCAGTAAACCGTTGATTTAAAAATTTCCCCCCTTTCCAGATGCCAGTGTGGCGGTGTCCTATCCTGTTCGTAAATGAAGTCGTTCGAATCAGTCTCCAACTGTAGGAAAAGGAAGTTCTCAAGCATATGGAGGTATGTGCTTCCTGTAACAGTGTTTTTGGCAAGGAAAAATGAACCATACACCTTTTCCCGCGAAACTGCACAAAACACGTTAAATTTTGGAGAATCTGTCTCATTTTGTACAACTCAATGTGGTTGTTCCGTACTCCATATTCTCACATTTAAATGGAATGTTGTCTCGTCACTAAACAGTATGCGTGGAAGAAAATTCTCATCCTCCATCTTGCCAAGAACGAAATTACAGAACTCCACACGTTGTTGTTTATCACCTTCAGGAAGAGCTTGCAGTAGCTGAATTTTGCATGGTTTCGTGTGTAAGCGTTGACGCAACACACACCAGCCGGACACCACGGACTTGTTGAGCTGCCGATCCGCACAGTGAACGGATTCTCCTCGTAAAACTATGGCGGATGCGTTCGACGTCTGTGTCGGACACTCGGGGACGGCCCGGCGATTTGCTTTTACACAAACAACCCGTTTCTCGAAACTATTCACGCCATAGTGGTGGTGGTGGTGGTTAGTGTTTAACGTCCCGTCGACAAAGAGGTCATTAGAGACGGAGCGCAAGCTCGGGTTAGGGAAGGATTGAGAAGGAAATCGGCCGTACCCTTTCAAAGGAACCATCTCGGCATTCGCCTGAAACGATTTAGGGAAATCACGGAAAACCTAAATCAGGATAGCCGGAGACGGGATTGAACCGTCGTCCTCCCGAATGCGAGTCCAGTGTGCTAACCACTGCGCCACCTCGCTCGGTATTCACGCCATAGTCTAATGCTCTGTGCTGTAGGAGGATCCACACCATACCTAGTACGAAAGTCACGTTGAACAAAAAAAATGGCTCTGAGCACTATGGGACTCAACAGCTGTGGTCATAAGTCCCCTAGAACTTAGAACTACTTAAACCTAACTAACCTAAGGACATCACACACATCCATGCCCGAGGCGGGATTCGAACCTGCGACCGTAGCAGTCGCGCGGTTCCTGACTGAGCGCCTAGAACCGCTAGACCACCGCGGCCGGCTCACGTTGAACAGTTGTTACTGACCCGCACTGCACAAAACGTAGAACACAAAACGCTTTCTGTTGTCCCGACACCACTTTTACTAGAACTGAAGTGGGCGCACACTGCTGCAACCTGGCGGGAACCATGTAAGACTCGAGAGTTTGCTCTTTCCAACAGTACGTTGTTCAAACATGCGTCTCAAATAATATAATAGTTATATTTTTTCCAAATCGGACGATTCTTTTTGATACATCCTCTATACTTCGCTCAAGAACCGCGAAGACAAGATAAAAGAAGTTAGGGCTCGTACGGAGGAATATAAACAGTCGTTTTACCGTCGCTCACCGAGCGAGGTGGCCCAATTGTTAGCACAGTAGACTCGCAGTCGGGAGGGCGACGATTTAAACGCCATCCTGATTGCCCTGGATCGCTTCATGTAAATGCCAGGATGGTTCCTTTCGAAGGAGCGGCCGGCCGGAGTGGCCGAGCGGTTAAAGGCGCTACAGTCTGGAACCGCACGACCGCTACGGTCGCAGGTTCGAATCCTGCCTCGGGCATGGATGTGTGTGATGTCCTTAGGTTAGTTAGGTTTAAGTAGTTCTAAGTTCTAGGGGACTTATGACCACAGCAGTTGAGTCCCATAGTGCTCAGAGCCATTTGAACCATTTCGAAGGAGCACGGCTGACTTCTTTCCCCATTCTTCCCTAATCCGATATGGCTGACGATCCCGCTGTTTGGTCCCTTCCATCGAATGAATCGACGAAACAACATTTCCGTCGTTCCATTTGCCGGTGGAATCGGAAAGGAAATCAGTAGTAGTGGTACATGGTACCCTCCAGCGTACATCGTACGGTGTCCTAAGGATTATGTATGTAGAGGTAAGTCAGAAAGTAGCCATACTTTTCTTTCGTTGAGCATACGCCTAGAGACAAAAATTTTGTCCGCTATAACCATGCTCAATTTATGAAGTTATTTCATGACTTTTCATTCAGTAATCTTTAATATGTGACATACGGGTAACTCTTAACATCCATGTCCTCGGTACTGAACGTAACCCACGGGACTAAAGGTATTGTATTCAGGCACTATCCGAAATTGAAGACAGTAATCTACTATTAAACATTTGTTCTGTCGAATACCATTCCCCATCTACCACATCAAAATGGTGAAGCGAGTTTTTCGAAACTAGACGACGAGAAAAAAGCAAGGACGGTAATGTTACGTTCATTTTCTCCATAATCGTCTCGAGCTGAAACTTGGTAGGCAGCTCCTTTCATTAATAAGAAATATTTTTCATATTTTTTATGAAATCAGAGGAAAGCATTTTATATTTAAACCCGTTATCGAATTTTGTTTGACGTTTCAAATTACGTTTTAACTTTTTATAGGGCGGCATCTTCCGTATTTCCGAACATTTGTGCTTAACTGAGCTTTTCGGCTTTATGTGGAGTAAAAGTAACATAAATAAGACTGTGAGCGACTAAAATGTACCAATTTCTGTAATTTTAGCACCCCACTGTCCAGAAAGTGTAAGAGGTGTAAAATAATTACAGCTGTATGAACACAGCCGGCCGGGGTGGCCGAGCGGTTCTAGGCGCTACAGTCTGGAACCACGAGACCGCTACGGTCGCAGGTTCGAATCCTGCCTCGGGCATGGATGTGTGTGATGTCCTTTGGTTAGTTAGGTTTAAGTAGTTCTAAGTTCTGGGGGACTGATGACCTCAGACGTTTAGTCCCATAGTGCTCAGAGCCATTTTGTTTGAACACAGACGGATTTTGTTGGCTCGGTACACCAAATGTTTATCGTCGGTTCCTTCCCCATTGCAACAGTGCCACAGTATGCACGAGAGTCTTTTTTTGTTATTTTTTAATTTGGCATTCGGCAGCTGACGGCCATATAGCTAGACAAATGTAAGTAACAGACATAAGAGTGCAAAACGTGCATGTAAAATATTGAACAACAGGTTTTAGTAATTTAAAGGAAATGATAGAGGAACTATATAACAATATTAACGGTTAACACTGGTGTTGTGTTACAAATATAAATGTACAAGTACACGTTTGACAAAGGTGTTTGATGAAAAGACTGGGAACAACAGAGCTACAAATGTTCAGAGCCTAAGCTGAAATAATTATACAAATATAATATACATATTAACATGAAACAACTGTCAACGTAGTTCCCACCTCTGCGTCATTACACAAGCGAGTTTTGATGGCTGAGGGGACAGGGTGTGCCACTCGCACGACGTTCTCGTCGTAACGGATATTATACTGCCGACCGCCTGCTTTTTCGTCCTCTGCCTGCAGCTTGTGGTACGCAACAAATAAACGAAGTCTCTCAAACGGCTAAGTGCTTACTGGACAGTTTAAATTTCCCTAATGCAATGCCGCGACCACAGTGGCGGCGGAGAAGTTCGCGACGGATAAAAACGCCTGCATCATACATGCCGTCAAATAGCGCAACTGACACTGGGGGCAGATTTTTGCCCTGTGGTGCAGCGTTATTCTTTTTCGCCTTGCCGCTGTTTCACTGCAGGCCGCGTTTATCGTCGCTCCGCTGTAGAACCTCGACTGACACGAATAAAAAGAAGGAATTTTTACGATGTCATATTGAGCTTATAAAAGCAACACGCAGAAAGATAAAATTTCTAATACATTTACAAATAACTGGTAAGTATTAGTCTTCTAACTGCGGCATTGTACAATTTTTTGGATAATGGAAACCTAATTTTTATTTGAACAATATGTATTACTATTAAGTTTCCTGGCAGATTCAAGCTGTGTGCTGGACGAGGACTCAACCCTGGGGCCTTTGCTTTTCGCGGGCAATTTCAAGTTCTCTACCACCTTTTTGTCGTTCTATCTGTCCGTTTCTTCGTCGTTTATTGTCATTAGATATGGCATGTCACCCCTGCAAGTTCATCGTTAACAACTTCACTCCTTTTAGTTTTTTGTTGTTACTGAGAGGGGTGTCCAGCGCCTAATCGAATACATTGGGTTACCGTGCTGGCTTTCATCTCCTAGAATCCTTTGAGGTACTGGCGGAAATTAAGCTGTGGGACGGGCCTTGAGTCACGTTTGGGTAGCTTGCCCGCGAAAAACAGAGGTCCCGGGTTCGAGTCCCAGCCCAGCACACGGTTTTAACCTGTCAGGAAGTTCCATATTGCTGCACACTCCGCTGCACAGAGAAAATTTCATTCTGGTGTGCTACTATTATTTGCATATGTACCTAGATGACGCAATTTTTTAAATTCGTCTTACTGATCTCCCACATAGATGCTATTCTAGCTCTGTGAACCCTTTTCCTTTCTTCAGTCCTCTTCGTCCTTGGTTTCTTCGGAACCACATTTTCTGGAAGTAGTGTTGTTGTACTTGTCTTCAGCACTAAACTGGTTTTATACAGCACAGCAAGCTAGTCCATCCTGTGCAGGCCTCTTCATCTCCGAATAAGCGCTGCAACCTCCATCCATTTGAACCTGCTTACTGCATTCGTCACTTTGCCTCATGTCCACAGTTTTTGCACCCCACACTAATGACTCCTGATGTCTCAGAATGAGTCCTGTCAATCATTCCCTTCTTTTAGTCAAGCTGTGACACAAATTTCTTTTCTCCTTATTTCTATTCAGTATTTTCTCATTAGTTCAGTTTTCTTCTGTAGCACCACATTTAAAAGGCTTCTTTCCGTCTGAACTGTTTATCGTCCTTGTTTTGCTTCTGTTAATGTTCATCTTGTATCCTCATTTCAAGACATTATTCATTCCGTTCAGATGCTCCTCCAAATCTTTTGCTGTCTCTGACAGAATTCAATGTCATCGGCGAACCTCAAAGTTTTTATTTATTCTCCTTAACTTTAATACCTCTTGCAAAATTTTCTTCGGTTTCTTTCACTATTTGCTCTGTGTACAGAATGAATAACATCGGTGATACGCTACATCTCTGTCTTACTCCCTTCTCAACCATTGCTTACCTTCCATTCCCTTGGCCTCTTATAGCTGCCGTTTGGTTTCTGTATCAGTTGTACATAACTTTTCTCTCCCTGTATTTTACTCCTGCTACCTCCACACTTTGAAGGAGTGTATTTCAGTGAGCAATGTCAGAAGTTTTCTCTAAGCCTACAAATGCTACAAACGTTGTTTTGCCTTTCTTTAATCAATCTTCTAAAATAATTCGTGGGATCCGTTTTAGCTATGGTGTTCCTCGATTTCTCCAGGACCCAAACTGATCTTCCCAGAAGCTGGCGTCTATCAATTTTACCATCCTTTTGTAAATAATTCTAATCAATATTTTGCAACTGGTTGTACCATCCAACAGCTAACATTTTCACTTAAACAGATTCCTGCGTACTACCTCCAGTGTTTCTTTGGGCTTTCTCGAGGTCCTTTTTAATTTGCTGGGTCCATCGCATATTCTTTAGTATTCCTTACGTCTTATAATTTTAAGTGGTCTCGTTGTTGGCAGTCTTTGAACACGTCCATAAAACCTTAATCTTCGTTTTCTAATGTCTACTGTCAGGTTTGATAATTTCTCTGTTCCTTTATGGGATTTAAGTCTGTATCAGTCCTTTGTTTTCTCTGAACTAAGGATTTTTCACATAATTCTTATTCCTCCAAGATGTGAATAATACGAGGGAAGATCGGAAAGTAACGCACAACAGTTTTCTGTTTCTCTTCAGGTATTTCAGCTGGAATATTGAAATTTCACGACGATGTAGTCTGAAGTTTGCGCTTCAGCGAGTATTTTGTTTTCACGTGCAGCTCCAGCAAGAGAAGCCTCAACTTCGAAACAAACATGGCACGCATGGTACTGTCGTCAACGTGTGAAGTGCAGCGAAGTGTAGTTCGAAATTTTTGAGCTAGAGGGCATAAGACGAGCGAAATTCACAGGGACATGTGTGGCGTGTATAGGACAGACCCACTGTATGGACCGCAGCAATATCTCCGGGCGATCCGCATGGTGTCCAAGAGGGTCGTGTGAAACCAAGTGATTCGCCACGCTCTGGGCGGCCGGTAACAGCTGCAACCCCGCAGAACGTCGGAGCCATTGAGACAGCGACTTTAAACGACCGGCGTGTGCGTCTGCGAACCTTATCGCAACAGTTCAACTTTTCTATGGAGCAGCGTGCGGTACTCTTCATGACATGTTGAAATTTCGTAAAGTTAGTGCTCGCTGGGCGCCTAAGAATCTGAAAGACAACCACAAGACCCAGGGAATGATGACAAGCTTGGATCACCTCACGCGTTACTCCGCGGGTAGGTATGACTTTCTGACAGAAATCGTGACTGGTGATGAGTCGTGGGCGTACCACTACACGTCCGCAGCCAAGAAGGCCTCTATGTAGAGGAAACATTCTGGTTCCCCAGTAGGAAAAAAATTAAGAGTGGCTCAGTCTGCTGGGAAAGTGCTTGTGACAGTGTTCTGGGATATGCATCGTGTGTTATTTGTGGACTTCACTG
This sequence comes from Schistocerca americana, assembly GCF_021461395.2. Lineage (NCBI taxonomy): Eukaryota > Metazoa > Arthropoda > Insecta > Orthoptera > Acrididae > Schistocerca > Schistocerca americana. Next base: position 356,818,171 of record NC_060130.1, read on the forward strand.
AACACAGGACCATTTGACCGGCAGCGGTAGCCGAGCGGTTCTAGGCGCTCAGTCCGGAACCGCGCGGCTGCTACGGTCGCAGGTTCGAATCCTGCCTCGGGCATGGATGTGTGTGATGTCCTTAGGTTAGTTAGGTTTAAGTAGTTCCAAGTTCTAGGGGGTTGATGAAAATGGCTCTGAGCACTATGGGACTTAACATCTGAGGGCATCAGTCCCCTAGAACTTAGAACTACTTAAACCTAACTAACCTAAGGACATCACACACATCCATGCCCGGGGCAGAATTCGAACCTGCGATCGTCGCGGTCGCGCGGTTCCCTACTGAAGCGCCTAGAACCGCTCGGCCTCTCAGGCCGGTGGCAAATTACAGCCGTTATCTTCCCCAAGGGCATGTAGTTCTTCTGTGTGGTTAAATGATGATTTCATCCTCTTGACTAAATTATTCCGGAGGTTAAAATGTCCTCCATTCGGATTACTCAGATGGATCTTGTTATCGGGAAAAACAAAACAGGCATTCTACAGGTTGGAGTGTGAAGTGTTAGATCCCTTAACCAGGGAGGGAGGTTAGAGAGTTAAAAATGGGAAATGGAGAAGCAGAAGTTAGATGTTGTGGGAATTAGTGAAGTGCGTTGGCAGGAACAACAGAATAGCTCTGGTCAAATGAGTCCAGTATTTATAAATACAAAATCAAATAGAGAATACAGAAACATAATAACGAATAAGAAAATAAGAATGCAGTTAAGCAATAATATACAGCACAGCGAACGCTGTATCGTAGCCAAAACAGACACGAAGACAAACCCAACCACAGTTGTACAAGTTTACGTGCCAGCTACCTCCACAGATGACGAAGAGATTGAAAGAATGTGTGATGAGATGAAGGAAATTATTCAGCTGGTTAAGAGACAGGAAAATTTAATTTTGATGGAGGACTGGAATTCGTTAGCAGGAAAAGGAAAATAAGGAGAAATAACTGACAGAATTTTGCACAGAACTGAATTTAGTCATCGCTAACACTTGGTCTAACAATTATGTAAGAAGGTTGTGTACGTGGAAGAGAGCTCCAGACGCTGGCAGGCTTCAAACAGATTATACAGGGTGATTCACGAAGATATGCAAACATTTTAATATGTTGATCTACAAGTAGAACTAAAGAGAAAACTTCATATAACATAGGTCCGCAATTGTTTAGTTAAGGCTAATAAAAGATTATGCCTGGAATTTAGCAAAAAAAAAAAATGGTTCAAATGGCTCTGAGCACTATGGGACTTAACTTCTGTGGTCATCAGTCCCCTAGAACTTAGAACTACTTAAACCTAACTAACCTAAGGACATCACACACAGCCATGCCCGAAGCAGGATTCGAGCCTGCAACCGTAGCGGTCACGCGGTTCTAGACTGAAGCGACTTTAACCGCACGGCCACACCGGCCGGCGGAATTTAGCAACTTCGCTAATATGAAGCCATCACAAAACTGTAACAGATCAAAGTAAAGCACGATCTTCATTTGTTTTGTTGTTATTGGTGTGGCGAATCTAATAAAACATGTCTCAGACGTGTAACTGCAGTAGTTCTTCAGCACATCCAGAGAAGCAAAGATAATTATACAAGTAAATTAGTTTACTTTCCATTAAGAATGTAACGAGTTGGTTTTCGGTATTGTTCAGTGAAAGAACAAAATAACAACAGTGTATTTAAGTGAAACCACTTAAACTATGTCCATTAAAAATACTACACCAAGAAGAAATGAAGATGATAAACGGGTATTCATTGGACAAATATATTATACTACACTGACATGTGATTACATTTTCGCCGGCCGAAGTGGCAGTGCGGTTAAAGGCGCTGCAGTCTGGAACCGCCTTCCTCGGGCATGGATGTTTGTGATGTCCTTAGGTTAGTTAGGTTTAACTAGTTCTAAGTTCAAGGGGACTAATGACCTCAGCAGTTGAGTCCCATTGTGCTCAGAGCCATTTTTTTTATTACATTTTCACGCAATTGGGGTGCATAGATCCTGACAAATCAGTACCCACAACAACCACCTCTATCCGTAATAACGGCCTTGATACGCTGGGCATTGAGTCAAACAGAGCTTGGATGGCATGTACAGGTACAGCTGCCCATGCAGCTTCAACGCGATACCACAGTTCATCAAGAGTAGTGAGTGGCGTATTGTGACGAGCCAGTTGCTCGGCCACCATTGACCAGATGTTTTCAGTTGGTGAGAGATCTGGAGAATGTGCTGGCCAGGGCAGCAGTCGAACATTTACTGTATCCAGAAAGGATCGTACGGGACCTGCAACATGCCGTCGTGCATTATCCTGCTGAAATGTCGGGTTTCGCAGGGATCGAATTAAGGGTAGAGCCACGGATGGTAACACATCTGTAATGTAACGCCCACTGTTCAAAATGCCGTCAATGCGAATAAGAGGTGAGCGAGAGGGGTAACCAATGGCACCCCTTACCATCACGCTGGATGATACGCCAGTATAGCGATGACGAATACACGCTTCCAATGTCCGTTCACCTCGATGTTGCCATACACGGATGCGACCATCATGATGTTGTAAACAGAACCTGGATTTATCCGAAAAAATGACGTTTTGCCATTCGTGCACCCAGGTTCGTCGTTGAGTACACCATCGCAGGCGCTCCTGTCTGTGATGCAGCGACAAGGGTAACCGCAGCCATGGTCTCCGAGCTGATAGTCCATGCTGCCGCAAACGTCGTCGAACTGTTCGTGCCGATAGTTGTTGTCTTGCAAACGTCCCCATTTGTTGACTCAGGGATCGAGACGTGGCTGCACGATCCGTCACAGCCATGCGGATAAGATGCATGTCATCTCGACTGCTAGTGATACCACGCCGTTCGGATCCAGCACGGCGTTCCGTATTACCCTCCTGAACCCACAGATCCATATTCTGCTAACAATCATTGGATCTCGACCAACGCGAGCAGCAACGTCGCGATGCGATAAATCGCAATCGCGATAGGCTACAATCCGACCTTTATCAAAGTCGGAAACGTGATGGTACGCATTTCTCCTCCTTACACGAGGCATCACAACAACGTTAAACCAGGCCACGCCGGGCAACTGCTGTTTGTGTATGAGAAATCGGTTGGAAACTTTCTTCATGTCACCACGTTGTAGCTGTCGCCACCGGCGCCAACCTTATGTGAATACTATGAAAAGCAAATCATTTGCATATGACAGCATCTTCTTCCTGTCGGTTAAATTTCGCGTCTGTAGCACGTCATCTTCGTGGTCTGGCAATTTTAATGGCCAGTAGTGTAGTAACTGTTGAGGTTGTAGATTATTTATGAAATAGAGATGCCTTTCAAATTTAAGACAGAGTAATACGTCGACATGGTGTTTATTTATGTGAATGTATTGTGAAATTGTATGTACACTCTACAACTTCCAGCCGGCCGCGGTGGCCGTGAGGTTCTAGGTGCTCCAGTCCGGAGCCGCGCTGCTGCTACGGTCGCAGGTTAGAATCCTGCCTCGGGCAGTGTATGAAGTCCTAAGGTTTGTTAGGTTTAAGTAGTTCTAAGTTCTAGGGGACTGATGACAGCAGCAGTTGAGTCCCATAGTGCTCAGAGCCATTTGAACCATCTACAACTTCCTTAACACTGAGCTTTGTTTTTTCCGGTTTAACATGAATTCACGTGTGCTATGGTTTTAATAAAAGCAGATCATCTTGTAACACCCCACCAGTCACTTATCTGGTTTTGGTGTCTGTTCATCCCAACTAATTGATTAACAGATCAACAGTGAGTGCAAAACTGCCGCAATGTTGGATAACGGAAAGAAAGTAATAAGGCCCTGTGACTGCTGATTGAACTGCGGTGGCAGTGTTGACATTAATTGATTCAGAATTGATCCCTCTTAATTAAAAAGGGGTGAACATTGATGTTATATTCAGCTATTGAACACCAGATGCAAATGTTGAACATAAAATTAATAAAGAAAGTGACTTGGGATTTCAACTACTTGATTGAAAACAGATGCAGTCGATTAGCACAGATTTATTTTAACTCACGACCTTCAATCATCACATTACATGGCTCTCCTAACAGGCAGTGGTAATAAATTGCGTTTGCGTGGAGTAAAGCGCGATAAATCAAAAGTAATTCCTATCGACTGACCCAGGCGTAATGCGAAGCACAAGAAGAATTCTTCAATACACGGCCCATGAAACCCTCGTGGAAACTTTGCCGACGTGATCCAACAAATTAATCAGTGGCCGGAGCGGTCACAATATCACCGAATACAGCTTGGCGGAGCGGTGTCATTGTGCGGGGTGCTGCAAGGCTGCGCTCGTCTATTCACTCCTAGCTGTCTTGCTCAGTACATAGCTGAACCAAAGCTTCCTATCTCCAAGCTCAATCGTTCCATTTGCTATGTACTAAACTGCAGAGATGCTCACTCTTTCTCAGGCAAGCTGAGTAAGGAACGCCACACCCACACTCTAGGCAAGCTGGGAACGGAAGGCCCCTACTGAGACTTCTCCCAGTCTGCTCGGTTTCCCCCCCAGAAAAATCACTTACACCAATTGCAGCACATGTCACCTTAATTATGCGTCGCTTCCCAGCGCCGACCAATGCCTGCTCTGGGAAGTGAACAAACTCCCACAAAATTTCTCTTCCTCTCAACATCTGCTATTTAGCTCCTCCCAGGCCACCCATCAAGGTTAGCGTCTGCACAAAACACCAAATTTTCCACAATACTGACTCCCAGGAGAGTACTTCAAATTCCTTGGTCCTATGTTCCCATCGGAGGCTTGCGTATTTCATTCTGTCGCTCTTCACCTGATTTACTTCAGACTCTGCAGACCGTGAATTCAGCGTGAAGTTGCTATAGTCATGAACATGCATATTTTGGCCTCTGTTGACCGCTCCACCGTAGCTTTGCGCGGCTTTCTCGCGTGTTTCACTGAAAACAGGACGACGGACATTTATCAACAGGTGTACAAGTTCTCCATTTGCTTCCCGGTACACCGTCATGGGGTCAACCACCCACTCACTGTCACTCATCTTACGGCAACTGGAGGCCGCGCCCCGGTACCACTTTCTCAGGGCTTGAGCCGCCCTAAGCTGCCTATTGTCGCTTCCCTCCGCTGCTCCCCAGCCGGCCACCGTCAACTCGAATACTTTCCTGGGATGAACTAGCCTCCAGTAAATCTACGCGTTTCCACGAAGTTTTCATGTCATGTGAATTACTTTAAAACCATCACCCGACATTAATTATTCCAATACGTCCATACCATACCCTCTACAAGATGCATTGTGCCTTGTCAGTCATTTTTGTTCAGCACTACTGTTCGCTCAACGTGAGTTAGGTGATCTTTCATGACTTCAGATAAGGGGCATAGTTCTTGCCATCTCACAATCTGACACATTCAGTTAACATTATTACCATCATTTTTCCAAAATTAAATTCTCTACAACTTCTGTTGAAAACTTTGTGCAATTGTCTGGAATTTAAAAAACAAATTAGGCCAAGTAGGTTATAAATTGCTGCGCAGGATTAGCCGAGCGGTCCGAGAGGCTGCAGTCATGGACTGTGCGGCTGATTGCGGCGGAGGTTCGAGTCCTCCCTCGGGCATGGATGTGTGTGTTTGTCCTTCGGATAATTTAGGTTAAGTAGTGTGTAAGCTTAGGGACTGATGACCTTAGCAGATAAGTCCCATAAGATTTCACACACATTTGAACATTTGATTTGGTAATAAATTAAAAATTTTATGAAATTACTTCTTTGCTTCTCTGGATGTTGTGGAAAACTACTGCAGATACACATCTGGGACATGTTTTATTAGATTCACCAGATCAATAACAACAAAATAAATGGAAATCGTGCTTTACTTTAAACTCGTACAGTTTTGCGATGACTTGAAACTAGCGAAGTTGCTAAATTTCAGGCAAAATCTTTTATTAGCCGTGATTGCGTAACTAAACATTTGCGGACCTATATTTATATGAACTATTTTCTTTACTTTTACTTGTAGAATAACATATTGAAATGTTTGCATATCTTCTTGAATCACCCTGTATAATGGCAAGGCAGAGATTTCGGAACCGGAAGTGACAATTATAAGACAGCTCCAGAGGCAGATGTGGTCTCTAAGCATAATTTGGTGGTTAAAACTTAAGAAATAGTGAAATGGTAGGGAATTAAGTTGATGAGAAATTTGGTAAGTAGAGAGATTAAGAGATTATAGCGAGTTTGAGAGTGAGCATTAGAAGACGTTTCACTGAAATAGTGGAAGGTATATACTAGCAAATGATGTATGGGTAGCTTTTAGAGACGAAATTGTGAAGGCAGCAGACGATCAAAGGCGAGGGAAGATCGTGCAGCTAACCATCATTTTTCACTTATAAATTTACTCTAAAAAATCTCTCAGTGTCTTGTAGTATCAATGTGAGTTACTAATAATGTTAACGCAAGTATCGCTTATAGACAGAATCTAAGAAGGGCGCTCAATAAGTACTTCAACACATTTTTTCTGAAAGTGGGTTGGGTTCATTCAGGATTCCAATACACCATCTTATTCAACACATCTACATCTAAATCTATCCGATTACTCTGCTATTCACAATAAAGGGCCTGGCAGAGGGTTCAACGAACCACCTTCAAACTGTCCCTCTACCATTCGACTCTCGAACGGCACGCGGGAAAAACGAGCACTTAAATTTTTCTGTGCGAGCCTTGATTTCTCTTATATTATCATGAGGATCATTTCTCCCTATCTCCGTTCAGTGCGAGGGACCAACACCACCTTACTAGGACGGCCTATATGCCCACATTGTACCACCCACTGGTCGACGTCGTAGTCAACGTCTTGCTGCATCAATAACCTCCCCATTATCCACGTATTGCTTCCTGCGGATTGCATCCTTTACTGGGACAAACAGATGGAAGTCGGAAGGTGCGAGGTCCTGGGAATAGGGTGGCGAGGCACCCATTGTGATCCATCGATCACCTCGAATGAGAGTGTCAACACGCTCCACCATAGCAGGCGTCACAGCTGTTTGATGCCGGCCGGTACTCGGGAGATCGGACAGGTTTGCGCGACTTTGTTGCAATGACAGAGGCCTCGCCAAACGACTTACCGTGCTTTTGTTCACTGCCAAGTGTTCAAAGACATTCTACAAGCGCCTATGAATATCTGCGATGCTCTGGTTTTCCGCCAAAAGAAACTCAATGTCTGCTCTCTGATTGGAACACACCTTCGTTACAGACGCCATTTTGAAGGCTACGTAAATCGCCGCTGCCTATAGGAACATCACGTGACTGTATGGGCTTAAGCGGACATTCCCCGATATCCCACAACAAATTTCGAATATTTTAACAGAAACTGGCCGCGAAAAAATGTGGTGCATTACTTACTGAACTCTCCCGTTACGAAAAGGCAAGGTGTAGTATAAACCTTTGTATAACACAAGAAAATGGTTCAGATGGCTCTGAGAACTATGGGACTTAACATCTTAGGTCATCATTCCCCTAGAACTTAGAACTACTTAAACCTAACTAACCTAAGGACATCACACACATCCATGCCCCAGGAAGGATTCGAACCTGCGATCGTAGCAGCAGCGCGGTTCCGGACTAAAGCGCCTAGAACCGCTCGGCTACCGCGGCCGGCGATAACACAAGAGATATTGAATTTAATAGATGACTGGAGAAACTATAAATATGCAGCAAATGAATCATGTGAAAGGAAACAGGCGTATAAAAACTAAAGATTTACACGAAGAGCAAAATAGCTGAGTGGGAATGTTTAGATGAAAATGCAGGGCTGCAGAAACATGTATAAGGGGTGATCAAGAACTTCCCGTTAGAAGGCGGTACAGTCCAGAATCGATATGCCAATCAGGCAAAATAACCGCGAGCACTGAGGCAATAATCATACCGATGCACCAGATTGCGACATCTGCAACAATCTGATGCCTTGGGGTCACTGTTATCCATTATCCTCCATACAGTCCCGACTTGGTGCCATCCGATTTTCATCTGTTCCCAAAGCTTAAAGAGCACCCTCGACGACTTCACTTTGGCAGTGACGAATCGGTGCATGCAGCCGTGAAGTTGTGGCTCCGTCAAGAAAGTCAAGCACTCTACAGTGGCGGTGGCGACAAACTAATCTCTCGTTGGGAGAAATATGTTGGTCACCAGGGCAACTATGTTGAGAAATGAGAGAAATGAATATGTGGACATGAAGAATAGAAAGGATGGAAGCTTGGGTTTAACGTCCCGTCCACATCGAAATCATTAGAGGCGTAACGCGAGCTCTGTTTCAAGGATGGGGAAGGAAATCGGCCGTGCCCTTTCTAAGGAACCTGCCTGGCATTTTCCTTAAGTGAAATCGTGCAAAACTTAAACCTCGGTAGCTGGGTTAGGTGTGAACCGTCGTCCTCCCGAATGCGAGTCCCGTGAGCTAACCACTCCACCATCTCGCTCAGTGGCGTGAGAATAAGGATGTAGACTGTTAATAACGTTTCCTTTATTTAAGAAGCCTTAAGAGTTTTCGCACAAAAAATTCGGAGGCACTATTTTGAGAACGACCTCGTAGTTGCCGAGGTGTGGCCGAGGTTTTTCCGGCGTTGTCCAACAAGGGTGGACAATATTTCATATAGCTGGGCCATGTCTGCCTTTGTCCTCGTCTGTATGTACTTCCTTCTCACTCTCAGCCTTGCTTCCGCTTTCTCATATCGACAGCGCTACAGTGCTAAGTCACGTAATCCGAGCGGTAAAGAATATAAATGTCGCACTGCATTGTTGGCTACGATATCCCACTCGGTCGGGCCATCCGTCTTCCAGTACGGACGTTCTTCCTACGCGCTTATTAGCCCCTTTCCTTGCGGATATGTGAGAGTTGTGTCGCACATGTATTTATGGAGTGAAGGCGAATGTAACAGATGAGTCTACAATGCAGAGTTTTGTTTGTGTTGTATGATGATGATGATGATGAAAAGAGGCAGTTTCTGTATTTCACCCCCTCCCCCTCCCCTTCCTCCATAGGAAGGTACTGGTTAGGAGATAAAGATGTCATCAGTCCAAGCTTAAAGTGCATTTTCGTGCCGGCCAGTGTGACCGAGCGGTTCTGGACGCTACAGTCTGGAACCGCGTGACCGCTACGGTCGCAGGTTCGAATCCTGCCTTGGGCATGGATGTGTGTGATGTCCTTAGGTTAGTTAGGTTTAAGTAGTTCTAAGTTCTAGGGGACTGATGACCTCAGATGTTAAGTCCCATAGTGCTCGGAGCCATTTGAACCATTTTGCATTTTCGTCGACAAAGAAATTTTCTTGAAGATTTTTTAATAAGGAGCAAGGAAGGTAAACATTTGAGAGCACAAAGTTAGAAGAATAAGTGCAGTAGGGGAAGATTTCCAGCCAAGCTGCTGAATAGATTCTTTTGTGAAATAAGGAGAGCGTAGACGAGCGTATTCGTACAGTAGCAACACTTCGTCACAGATTCCTTGGCCGCTTCTCTTATATAGCGACCGAAAGGCATCTCAGTTGGTAGCAGCAGATTCCAACTACGATGGGCACACACATAGAACGCAGTTCATAACAGAAAAAAATTTTTTTGTACCAGCAGATGCATGAAGTTACCTTTTGAGACTTTACACTGGCCTCTGCTTCAGAACTATTTTGGTTAGGGCCGAACATTATTTTCTTTTTACGAATTTAGTGAACAGTGGTTCAAATACCCATCTGTTCATCCCGATTTAAGTTTTCCGTTATTTCTTTAAATTGATTACGGCAAATGCTGAAATCTTTCCTTTGACAGAGCACATTCAATTTCCGTCCCCATCCTTCCCAATCGTACCTTCTGCTTCATATCTAACGATCTCGTAGTCGACGGAACATTTAACCTTAAGCTTCCTTTCTTTAATTTTTACTCAACATTGTGCAGTGAATACGAGTGTCTCAAGAAATTTAATTGATTGCAGTTCATCACATTTGCAAGTAATAGGGTGGACCTTATCTGCACCCACATCAGCCTCTGAAAGCCACCTAACGGTGTGTGGCGGAGGGTACTTTCGGTGCCACTATCTGCCTCCCCCCCCCTACCGTGTTCGACTTGCAAATGGCGTGTGGGATGGGATGATTGTCGGGAACCCTCTTAGCTCTAACGTCTGGAATTTTCTTGACGTAGTCATTTCACGAAATGTTTGTTGGAGAAAGTACAAGTAATGTGTTGTGCCACACTTCCCAGAAAACGCTCCTTCGGAATTTCAATAGAAAAGCTTTCCGTGATGCAGAACGCCTCTCTTGCAGCGTCTGCCACTGGGGTGTGTTGAGCATCCCTGCAATACTCTCGCTTCATTTACACGATCCCGCGATCAAACACACCACTCTTCGTTCGATTTAATCTACGTCTTCTATCAGTCCTACCTGGTAAGGATCTCAACCTGGAAACAATAATTAAGAATCGGTTGGACAAGCGCCTTGTAACCCACTTCCTTCGTGGATGAGTTACTTTTCTTAAGATCCTTCCTATGAATTTCAGTGTGGTTCAAATGGCTCTGAGCACTATGGGACTCAACATATGAGGTCATCAGTCCCCTAAAACTTAGAACTACTTAAACCTAACTAACCCAAGGACATCACACACATCCATGCCCGAGGCAGGATTCGAAACTGCGACCATAGCGGTCACGCGGTTCAAAACTGAAGCGCCTAGAACCGCACGGCCACACCGGCCGGCAATTTCAGTCTGGCAACTGATTTTCCTACTATTTGCCTCTTTTTGTCATTCCACCTAAGGTCGCTATGGATAGTTACTCATAGATATTTTAAGGTAGATACTGTTTCCAGCGATTTGTCATCATTAGTGTAGTTGCACAGTAGTGGAATTCTTTTCCTAAGTATGCGCAGTATGTTACATTTATTTCCGTTCAGGTCAACTACTAGAGCCCATACCACCGTATTGGTAAACCATGAAAACGTCATTCATCAAAGCCACTTAGTCTTACTGAATATGGCGACCAATTCACGTGGAGTCGATCCTACATGAAATGAGAATAATACACACATCACAAAAAGTTTTGCATCATCTCGGTTCCGAGAACTCCTGAAGATAGACGTTGACTGTGGATATTGTATCACAGACACAGTCCCTTTTTGTTCAGAGGTGTCACTAAACCCGCAGATGTAAACAACCATGAGTGAGCAGCGCCTATTAGACGGAGGGGGTCCGACAGCCGATCAGTTCCAGTCATTCCACGAGGAAGGAGGTACACGGCTCGTGTGTACCGCGCATAGACGGTCAATACAGCGGTTCGATCGCATCCGCATTGTTACTTTGTGCCAGGAAGGGCTCTCAACAAGGGAAGTGTCCAGGCGTCTCGGAGTGAACCAAAGTGATATAGGAGATATAGAGAGACAGGAACTGTCGATGACATGCCTCGCTCAGGCCGCCCAAGGGCTGCTACCGCAGTGGATGACGGCTACCTGCGGATTATGGCTCGGAGGAACCCTGACGGCAATCCCACCATGTTGAATAATGCTTTTTGTGCAGCCACAGGACGTCGTGTTACGACTCAGACTGTGCGCAACAGGCTGCATGATGCGCAACTTCACTCACGAAGTCAATGGCGAGGCCCATCTTTGCAACCACGACACCATGCAGCGCGGTACAGATGGGCACATCAACATGCCGAATGGACTGCTCTGGACTAGCATCACGTTCTCTTCACCGATGAGTGTCGTATATGCCTTCAACCAGACAATCGTCGGAGACGTGTTTGGAGGCAACCCGGTCAGGATCAACGCCTTAGACACACTTTCCAGCGAGTGCAGCAAGATGGACGTTCCCTGATGTTTTGGGGTGGCATTATGTGGGGCCGACGTACGCCACTGGTGGTCATGGAAGGCACCGTAACGGCTGTACAATACGTGAACGCCATCCTCCGACCAATAGCGCAACCATATCGGCAGCATATTGGGGACGCATTCTTCTTCATGGACGACAATTCGCGCCCCCATCGTGCACATCTTGTGAATGACTTCCTTCAGGATAGCGGCGTTGCTCGACTAGAGTGGCCAGCATGTTCTCCACACATGAACCCTATCGAACAAGCCTGGGATAGATTGGAAAGGGCTGTTTATGAACGACGTGACCCACCAATCACTCTCTGTTGCTAGGGATGTCGGGCGTCTTTTGCAGTTCTTAAATGTTCCTTAATCTTCTTGGTGGGACTGAAGATTGTTTCGATCTCATACTTGGCCAGAACTTTCCCGACACGGTCTGTAACCTTATTAATAAACGGTAGGAAAACTTTTCCAGTAGGTGTCCGTTGTTGCTCTGGACTTCTGGCTTCTTTTCTTCTTTGATGGAGGGCTCGATCAATTTCCTTACTTGTATATCCGTTTTTGATGAGGGCTGACCGTAGGTGATTCAGTTCATCTTGTAAGTAAGCCGGCTCGCAGATTTTGTTGGCTCTGTCCACCAACGTTTTAATGACACCTCTTTTTTGCCTAGGATGATGGTTAGATTCCTTGTGGAGGTATCGATCCGTGTGAGTGTTCTTTCTGTGGCCCAGCGTCCCATCCACCCGTTTAATTACCGACACATCTAGGAAACTGAGTTGACCATTGCTCTCTTTCTCCATCGTAAACTGTATCTTCGGGTTAATGCTGTTCAGGTACACCAAGAAACATCCAACTCTTCTTCACCATGAGTCCACACTACAAATGTGTCATCAACATAGCGGTACCATTTAGCAGGCTTTTTTCTGGCAGTCTGCAGCGCTCGCTGTTCGAAGATCTCCATAAATAAATTGGCAACAGCTGGGCTGAGAGGGCTTCCCATCGCCACCCCGTCGATCTGTTCGTAAAACTCGTTATTATACTGGAAATAAGTTGTCGTCAGGCAGTGTTTAAATAAAACCACTATGTCAGTCGTAAAAATATCTGCTATATATGAAATAGCTTCGTTTACAGGTACCATGGTAAACAATGACACTACATCGAAGCTCACAAGAATATCACTTGAGCTGACGTTAATCTCCGTCAGTTTTTCAATAAAATGCGCCGAGTTTTTGATGTAACTGTCCGTTCTGCCGATGTGTGGTTGCAGCAAGCAGGCAAGATATCTGGCCACCTCTTGTGTTGGAGATCCTATGGCACTCACAATCGGTCTCAACGGGACCTGTGGTTTATGCACCTTTGGGAGTCCATAAAGTCTGGGTGGATAAGCTTCCGTTTTGCAGAGTTGTTTTTTATCATCCGAAGAAAGAGAAGATAGTTTCACCAGTTGATTGGTATTTCTCAAAATTTTGGTTATAGGATCCTTCTGAAGTTTTTTGTATCTAGTGGGATCTTTACGACTGACATAGTGGCTTTATTTAAACACTGCCTGACGACAACTTATTTCCAGTATAACAACGAGTTTTACGAACAGATCGACGGGGTGGCGATGGGAAGCCCTCTCAGCCCAGCTGTTGCCAATTTATTTATGGAGATCTTCGAACAGCGAGCGCTGCAGACTGCCAGAAAAAAGCCTGCTAAATGGTACCGCTATGTTGATGACACATTTGTAGTGTGGACATGGTGAAGAAGAGTTGGATGTCTTCTTGGTGTACCTGAACAGCATTAACCCGAAGATACAGTTTACGATGGAGAAAGAGAGCAATGGTCAACTCAGTTTCCTGGATGTGTCGGTAATTAAACGGGTGGATGGGACGCTGGGCCACAGAAAGAACACTCACACGGATCGATACCTCCACAAGGAATCTAACCATCATCCTAGGCAAAAAAGAGGTGTCATTAAAACGTTGGTGGACAGAGCCAACAAAATCTGCGAGCCGGCTTACTTACAAGATGAACTGAATCACCTACGGTCAGCCCTCATCAAAAACGGATATACAAGTAAGGAAATTGATCGAGCCCTCCATCAAAGAAGAAAAGAAGCCAGAAGTCCAGAGCAACAACGGACACCTACTGGAAAAGTTTTCCTACCGTTTATTAATAAGGTTACGGACCGTGTCGGGAAAGTTCTGGCCAAGTATGGGATCGAAACAATCTTCAGACCCACCAAGAAGATTAAGGAACATTTAAGAACTGCAAAAGACGCCCGACATCCCCTAGCAACACCTGGGGTATACAAAATTCCATGCAGTTGTGGACAAGTATATATTGGAACAACGAAAAGAAGTGTAAACACCCGCTTAGCCGAACATAAAAGAAACTGTCGCTTAGGACACATCGAAAAATCTGCCGTAGCTGAGCATGTTTTTCGAGATGGGAATCATGAAATTAAATTTAATGAGACAAGCGTTCTAGCACGAACATCTCATTATCACACGCGCATGTATAGAGAAGCAATAGAAATTCACAAGCATCACAACAATTTCAATAGAAAAGAGGAAGTTTTAAAGTTGGATAAAATATGGATGTCGACGTTGCGCCAGCAGAATGACAATCGATTACTCTTAATCGAGAATGATGACGCCTTCCAAAGATAGGCATACCGTCGGCATCACGTGACGAATGGTGGTGCCCTATATGCGCTCTATAAATGCGAGAGTACCAGCAGCCTCGGTGGCAGTAGCCGGACGACCTCAGAAGATGTCTCCCGCAGATGGAGACGAAACGTCAGGTGGTAATTTTAAACATCGACCACGGCCTCTCAGCCCGGAAGTTTTAACTGAAGTAAATGAATACTTTGAATAGGCTGTAATCAACCTCCAGGGTATCAGATTCTTATCCAGCGTGGAGCACCCTTACGACAAAATCATTAAGCAGTGCTCTTTGTTCCTCGGTGCTCTGTGGGAGTGGTTCTCTAGCTTTGTACGCGTATGGTCTGATCGTGTTTTTCACGAAACACGATCAGACTCACTTCACCTCTGGTAATGCCAGTTGACAACGTAGGGTTGCATCGTGGTTCCAAAGACACATAAAGCATGAGACCCCTTCGATACCTACTGTAGAATTGTCGGTGCAGGTTGAGCCAGGACAAAGGTGGAAGTCACAGTAAGTTTAAACTCTGTCACCAATAAGTTTTATGACACGAGATATTTTGTTTCATGTAAGAGCTAATCATTATGTATTGTCACAGGGCACTTACTTAAAATTTTATTTGACCTTGTGATGTTGAAAATCTTGGTGCTGGGTTGGGATTCGATCTCAGATCTACCCTTTTGCCATATCTGACCCATTTGGCGCTAATAATTCTGTCGTTTCGTTGTTTCCTCAAGATTCGAAACTCCTCAGGGTCACCACGGAACGCACGTGTTTGGGTACAAAAGTTTTCATCGTGCCATTTCAAGTTGTAGTGCATGGCAAACCATAGGTGAAAATTAAATCTTATTTTTAACGCCTCTCCGTGCGTTGTCAACAATAACGAGTGATGCCTGTTTCGATTCCCAGACCGATACAAACTTTTCGTCGTATCATTTCAGGTCGAAACATGCCACTCCTAGTTGCTGGTGAAATAGGATTCGAAAGTCAACGACTCTTCGTGTGCAGTGAATAACGTGGTACATGCAGTGTTCGACTCCAACTCAGCACAGAAATTTTCGTCACGTTATTTCCATTTCAGTCATCTCGCTGCCGCTGAAAAAGTCGATATCTTACATTTGATTGTGTTTAGTTAAGAATCTGTTAAGGCACTGGGCTCGAATCCTGTTCAAAAGAAAAAGTTACGCCACGTCACTTCAAGCAAACTCAGAATGCGTTTTAGACAGGTACGTGCCGAGTAAAACTGTGAGGGACGGGAAAAACCCACCGTGGTTCAACAAGAAAGTTAGGAAACTACTGCAAAAACAAAGAGAGCTTCACTGCAAGTTTAAACGCAGCCAATACCTCTCAGACAAACAGAAGCTAAACGATGTCAAAGTTAGCGTAAGGAGGGCTATGCGTGAAGCGTTCAGTGAATTCGAAAGTAAAATTCTGTGTACCGACTTGACAGAAAGTCCTAGGAAGTTCTGGTCTTACGTTAAATCAGTAAGTGGAACGAAACAGCATATCCAGACACTCTGGGATGATGATGGCATTGAAACAGTGGATGACACGCCTAAAGCTGAAATACTAAACACCTTTTTCCAAAGCTGTTTCACAGAGGAAGACCGCACTACAATTCCTTCTCTAAATCACCGCACGAACGAAAAAATGGCTGACATCGAAATAAGTGTCCAAGGAATAGAAAAACAACTGAAATTACTCAACAGAGGAAAGTCCACTGGACCTGACGGGATACAAATTCGATTCTACACAGAGTACGCGAAAGAACTTGCCCCCCTTCTAACAGCCGTGTACCGCAAGTCTCTAGAGGAACGGAAGGTTCCAAATGATTGGAAAATAGCACAGGTAGTCCCAGTTTTCAAGAAGGGTCGCCGAGCAGATGCGCAAAACTATAGGCCTATATCTCTGACATCGATCTGTTGTAGAATTTTAGAACATGTTTTTTGCTCGCGTATCATGTCATTTCTGGAAACCCAGAACCTACTCTGTAGGAATCGACATGGATTCCGGAAACAGCGATCGTGTGAGACACAACTCGCTTTATTTGTTCATGAGACCCAGAAAATATTAGATACAGGCTCCCAGGTAGATGCCATTTTCCTTGACTTCCGGAAGGCGTTCGATACAGTTCCGCACTGTCACCTGATAAACAAAGTAAGAGCCTACGGAATATCAGACCAGCTGTGTGGCTGGATTGAAGAGTTTTTAGCAAACAGAACACAGCATTTTGTACTCAATGGAGAGACGTCTACAGACGTTAAAGTAACCTCTGGCGTGCCATAGGGGAGTGTTATGGGACTATTGCTTTTCACAATATATATAAATGATCTAGTAGATAGTGTCGGAAGTTCCATGCGGCTTTTCGGGGATGACGCTGTAGTATACAGAGAAGTTGCAGCATTAGAAAATTGCAGCGAAATCCAGGAAGATCTGCCGGCCGAAGTGGCCGTGCGGTTAAACGCGCTGCAGTGTGAAACCGCAAGACCGCTACGGTCGCAGGTTCGAATCCTGCCTCGGGCATGGATGTTTGTGATGTCCTTAGGTTAGTTAGGTTTAACTAGTTCTAAGTTCTAGGGGACTAATGACCTCAGCAGTTGAGTCCCATAGTGCTCAGAGCCATTTGAACCAACCAGGAAGATCTGCAGCGGATAAGCACTTGGTGCAGGAAGTGGCAACTGACCCTTAACATAGACAAATGTAATGTATTGCGAATACATAGAAAGAAGGATCCTTTATTGTACGATTATGTGATAGGAGAACAAACATTGGTAGCAGTTATTTCTGTAAAATATCTGGGAGTATGCGTACGGAACGATTTGAAGTGGAATGATCATATAAAATTAATTGTTGATAAGGCGGGTGCCAGGTTGAGATTCGTTGGGAGAGCTCTTAGAAAATGTAGTCCATCAACAAAGGAGGTGGCTTACAAAACACTCGTTCGACCTATACTTGAGTATTGCTCATCAGTTGTGGGATCTGTACCAGGTCGGGTTGACAGAGGAGATAGAGAAGATCCAAAGAAGGGCGGCGCGTTTCGTCACGGGGTTATGTGGCAAGCGTGATAGCGTTACGGAGATGTTTAGGAAACTCGAGTGGCAGACTCTGCAAGAGAGGCGATCTGCATCGCGGTGTAGCTTGCTGTCCAGGTTTCGAGAGGGTGCGTTTCTGGATGAGGTATCGAATGTATTGCTTCCCCCTACTTATACCTCCCGAGATCACGAATGTAAAATTAGAGAGATTCGAGTGCGCACGGAGGCTTTCCGGCAGTCGTTCTTCCCGCGAACCATACGCGACTGGAACAGAAAAGGGAGGTAATGACAGTGGCACGTAAAGTGCCCTCCGCCACACACCGTTGGGTGGCTTGCGGAGTATAAATGTAGATGATGATGTAGAAGAAACGACGACGGTGCCGTAAGCGCCGCCGAACAAAGACGCAACCAAGAGGGGAGAAGATAGCGGTTCTGGCGGCAGGCGGCCGGAATACCGCGTCAGAGTAGCGCGGGGGAGCGGCCGCCGGCGGTTGCACAGCAGGCGCCGCAAGTGCAGGAGATGCGCGCCATGCTGACGGCTACGGCCGCGGCGGCGACTGCGGCCTTCAAAGCCGCCACGGACGCAGATAGGGCAGCTTTTAAGGCCACCCCGTCTGCAGAGACGGAGGAGGCATGCAGCCAACTGCGGCAATTGCGCTCGCAGCTGGCGCACGACATCTGTGCGGAAGCCACAAGCGAAGAGAAGACACCTGCCACCGCTCCCCTTATGGAGCAGCCGGCGGAAAAACATAGCGCGACAGACACACCGAAGAATACGGGTGCCGCCGCAGGAACGCCGAAGCCCGTAGGTTCCGAGCACCTTTGCTCCGACGAGTGGGCTAACAGAGCGATCAAGACGCTGAAGGGCTTGGGCTACGTCGTCCGCAATACAGGGAAGACTCAACCGCGGTCGTCACTGAGCCTGTCAGCGCAGCCAGCGAGTGAGGAGTGGTGCCGCTACGCGACCGCACATCTACGAGCGCTTGGCTTCGACGCTAGACACCGCTGGGCGACCTGCGCCTCCTCCCACGCCAAGGCTCTCACAGCCTAAACAGCAGCACATCGTGCTGCAAGCAACGTAACGGACTGATCTCTTATGACGCACATACGGCTTGACATGGTATCCGCTTGCATGATACCCGCTTCTAACTTAACCCATCCTTGTATGACCTATCGCAGTCAGCAAGATTCCGCTACTGCTCTTACTATCCGACCTAACTATCGCAGCGGTTTTTTTTCCCTTGGCGCTTTCCTTGGCACTTTTTCCTCCTCTTGTAACACTTTCATGCCGGTGTGTTCTTTGACCATTTATTATTGTATATATACTTGCTTTTATCTTTATGTAAATTTATATGTACACGATGTATAAATTAATTTGTTTATTTTGCTGTACGAGCATAATCTATTATGTATATTATCTACAGGGTGTTTCAAAAATGACCGGTATATTTGAAACGGCAATAAAAACTAAACGAGCAGCGATAGAAATACACCGTTTGTTGCAATATGCTTGGGACAACAGTACATTTTCAGGCGGACAAACTTTCGAAATTACAGTAGTTACAATTTTCAACAACAGATGGCGCTGCAAGTGATGTGAAAGATATAGAAGACAACGCAGTCTGTGGGTGCGCCATTCTTTACGTCGTCTTTCTGCTGTAAGCGTGTGCTGTTCACAACGTGCAAGTGTGCTGTAGACAACATGGTTTATTCCTTAGAACAGAGGATTTTTCTGGCGTTGGAATTCCACCGCCTAGAACACAGTGTTGTTGCAACAAGACGAAGTTTTCAACGGAGGTTTAATGTAACCAAAGGACCGAAAAGCGATGCAACAAAGACTCTGTTTGAAAAATTTCAACGGACTGGGAACGTGACGGATGAACGTGCTGGAAAGGTAGGGCGACCGCGTACGGCAACCACAGAGGGCAACGCGCAGCTAGTGCAGCAGGTGATCCATCAGCGGCCTCGGGTTTCCGTTCGCCGTGTTGCAGCTGCGGTCCAAATGACGCCAACGTCCACGTATCGTCTCATGCGCCAGAGTTTACACCTCTATCCATACAAAATTCAAACGCTGCAACCCCTCAGCGCCGCTACCATTGCTGCACGAGAGACATTCGCTAACGATATAGTGCACAGGATTGATGACGGCGATATGCATGTGGGCAGCATTTAGTTTACTGACGAAGCTTATTTTTACCTGGACGGCTTCGTCAATAAACAGAACTGGCGCATATGGGGAACCGAATAGCCCCATGTTGCAGTCCCATCGTCCCTGCATCCTCAAAAAGTACTGGTCTGGGCCGCCATTTCTTCCAAAGGAATCATTGGCCCATTTTTCAGATCCGAAACGATTACTGCATCACGCTATCTGGACATTCTTCGTGAATTTGTGGCGGTACAAACTGCCTTAGACGACACTGCGAACACCTCGTGGTTTACGCAAGATGGTGCCCGGCCACATCGCACGGCCGACGTCTTTAATTTCCTGAATGGATATTTCGATGATCGTGTGATTGCTTTGGGCTATCCGAAACATACAGGGGGCGGCGTGGATTGGCCTCCCTATTCGCCAGACATGAACCCCTGTGACTTCTTTCTGTGGGGACACTTGAAAGACCAGGTGTACCGCCAGAATCCAGAAACAATTGAACAGCTGAAGCAGTACATCTCATCTGCATGTGAAGCCATTCCGCCAGACACGTTGTCAAAGGTTTCGGGTAATTTCATTCAGAGACTACGCCATATTATTGCTACGCATGGTGGATATGTGGAAAATATCGTACTATAGAGTTTCCCAGACCGCAGCGCCATCTGTTGTTGAAAATTGTAACTACTGTAATTTCGAAAGTTTGTCTGCCTGAAAATGTACTGTTGTCCCAAGCATATTGCAACAAACGGTGTATTTCTATCGCTGCTCGTTTAGTTTTTATTACTGTTTCAAATATACCGGTCATTTTTGAAACACCCTGTAAATATGGCTGAGTAATCGCTGAGGGAATGTTAGGGAAACGTTAGGTTTTTGTCAACGAATAAGTATCGTCGGAGTAGCGGCGTCTCTGGACGCGGGAGGATGTTACGACAGAGCGCGCGCTACACAGAGAGAGGACTCTGGTGTGAGACTTGGTGAAGTGCGGACGCATGGATGGCGTGCACTGTACTGGAGGAGAGATTGTTTAGCGGCACGTGACAAGTGATGAGCGTGGGCGGTGGAAATATTGGCTGCAACAACATCAAGAACCCGCCACACCAATATCATTGCCAATAACTCCCGTGCTCGCTAATTATCATGGAAAGGAGCCGGCAGCAGTATCGTCGTCAGCAACTTCGTCACGGCGAGAATGGACTGAAGTAAGATTGCTGCATCACAGCTTATTGTCAATTAGTTTTGTAACGGCGTTACTCAGCTTTGTGGTGTTTTGCGACTGAATAATTACCATAGTTTAATCAACTGTTTACCCGTGATTCATCTAAAATCATTAACCAAGTAGGTTCCTGTCCTGTCCTATTGTTACAATAATCCGAGTACCGTTTACAAAAAATGAAAATTGCAGTGCCAGTTAATTTTGCTTATGAACTAAATGATTCAGTTACATTAAAGATTTGCATTCAGTAATTTCAGTCTCACTAACTTTAAATTTGGACTTTAATCTGAGGCAATCTAATTGTTGCAAATAGTAAATCAACTAATCAAATTAAAATGATACCTGGCACTATGAACAAAAGCACTAACTAGAATTAATGAGTGAGTGCAAACATCGGTGATTATTGTAATTTGTTGATAGTAAAGTTTTGGTTCACATTTTGTGTTGCAGTCGTGCTAAAATATAATAATTACCTTTTGATACAGTAATTATCAATTTCTGCTTCCCTGTTCAGAAGTCAATAGAGTTTCTTTTAATTATTTTTTTGCCATTTTCCATAATTCATATGAAAACGGTAGACGTTATTGTGAGGTAGCGCCATTGTCACCAACAACAGTAAGTAACCATTAATCTAAGTGTTATCTTGTATGTTTTCAAAATTTCAGCTCTATTAGTTAATATTTCGAGTGCAAACTATTTTCTTTCTCGCTTTATTACGCAAATGTTTCAATTGCTTTTGGTAACGTGCGTGCAGCCCTCTGTTGCCGCGCGTGTTCGAGTAATTCTTGACATTGACTGTTCGGCTCATTAATTCACCTGCCGAACAAAAATTTTGCCCAATTGTGCTGGCGACCGTATTTCTTTTAGCTATACTTATTTCAGTAACGCTTATTATTCTGTTCCGATCCACGTGTTACCCCTTCTCGTTGGCACAGTACGTGAATGATAGCACAAACCTTTCGATCAACCATACTAAATTTTACAGTAATTAAGTAGGCGGAATAAGTTGTCCTAGAAGGCATCTTGTTGTTAACCTCCCCCTCATTTATCGACTTCATATCGAACCTTCGGAACGATAGCCTTTTCAAAATTTTATTCCAGTTGTTTAGGCACATGCTTACACGGTCATATATTTCTAACATTGTCGATAGAAGGGAAGGGGGACGTTACACTCTGCCCTTCAAACCCCTGTCCTCCGTTTTCAACTTTTGACCCAATCTATCTCCAGATGAGCGCGTATTAATGGTTAACCTTAACCAGACGTACGCAAACATCGCAGTACCCACATCCTGCGATGCCTCACTTTAGTGAACACTAACCCTTATGCAGAGATGGCAGTAGACTTTATGTGTTGGCTACCATGCCGGTGTGGGCGTGGAGGGGCTCCACCTCTTTATACAATTCAAGCTTAAACATCCGCACGCTTTGTTATTTGTGACTGAAACCATATTTGCGTTCTTTCGTGGTTAGTTAGCACGGACAGTATCGCTGGGCTTGAATCACAGGTCCCAGTCCAGTACAAAAATTTTCATCGTGTAATTTCAAGTTGAAACTTGCTTTATGACAAGTCATTTATTGTAACGAATTTTAGTTTACATGCGTTAAAGGCTGTGTCATCTCTAATTACGTGTTCTTTTGATATTTGCGTTATTATGGTTACGATATGTGATAAGATGTTTACCTCTCTTTTTCTTTGTGTGAGCTTGACGTGCTGGGGCTCGATCGTGGAGTGTGGAAACTGCCTACCACACTTACATACTCAACGCACAGAATCGTTATACAAGCTATTTCTAATTACAGTAGCTGTAATCCTCTGTGACCTCAGTACTAAGGTAAATACGAATGATACCATTTCTCGTTAATCAGCAGTAACGCAAATGAAGTAAATTTCCTACCACATGTATTAAATGTTCAAAGCAGAGGCGCCTGTTTTATAATGGAAAGCCCCCACAGTGAGAGCACAAATCAGTTATGCAAAAGAAATCGTTCAAATTTATATTTTGATAAGGGAGGCTTTATCTGAACTGTTGTGGGACAAGAAAGGAACACAATCCTAAGCTTTTAAACTATTAGTCTATTTTCTCTAATTTGTATCACAATTGGATGAATGGCAATTAGTTGTTTGAACAAAAAGTGAAAATATATCACGTATTTATTACACTGACCATTGCTTATTTGAAGCTTACAGAAAGTTGTATTACTTCAGAATTAGGGTCAGGGATTTTCTCTGCCTCGTGATGGCTGGGTGTTGTGTGTTGTCCTTAGGTTAGTTAGGTTTAAGTAGTTCTAAGTTCTAGGGGACTGATGACCATAGATGTTAAGTCCCATAGTGCTCAGAGCCATTTGAACCTTCAGAATTAGTATACCAAATTCAGTTCCACAATGGAATTCACGTTGATGTGCTCAAAAATACAGTACGTGATTGCTTGAGTGAAGTTCAATTCTACATCTACATCTACATCTACATGATTACTCTGCAATTCACATTTAAGTGCTTGGCAGAGGGTTCATCGAACCACAATCGTATCTATCTCTCCACCATTCCACTCCCCAACAGCGCGTGGGAAAAACGAACACCTAAACCTTTCTGTTCGAGCTCTGATTTCTCTTATTTCATTTTGATGATCATTCCTACCTATGTAGGTTGGGCTCAACAAAGTATTTTGGCATCCGGAAGAGAAAGTTGGTGACTGAAATTTCGTAAATAGATCTCGCCGCGGTGAAAAACGTCTTTGCTTTAATGACTTCCATCCCAACTCGCGTATCATATCTGCCACACTCTCTCCCCTATTACGTGATAATACAAAACGAGCTGCCCTTTTTTGCACCTTTTCAATGTCCTCTGTCAATCCCACCTGGTAAGGATCCCACACCGCGCAGCAATGATCTAACAGAGGACGAACGAGTGTAGTGCAAGCTGTCTCTTTAGTGGACTTGTTGCATCTTCTAAGTGTCCTGCCAATGTAACGCAACCTTTGGCTCGCCTTCCCCACAATATTATCTATGTTGTCTTTCCAACTGAAGTTGTTCGTAATTTTAACACCCAGGTACTTAGTTGAATTGACAGCCTTGAGAATTGTACTATTTTTCGAGTAATCGAATTCCAACGGATTTCTTTTGGAACTCATGTGGATCACTTCACACTTTTCGTTATTTAGCGTCAACTGCCACCTGCCACACCATACAGCAATCTTTTCTAAATCGCTTTGCAACTGATACTGGTCTTCGGATGACCTTACTAGACGGTAAATTACTGCATCGTCTGCGAACAACCTAAGAGAACTGCTCAGATTGTCACCCAGGTCATTTATATACATCAGGAACAGCAGAGGTCCCAGGACGCTTCCCTGGGGAACACCTGATATCACTTCAGTTTTACTCGATGATTTGCCGCCTATTACTACGAACTTCAGAAAACCTTTACTATTAATAACCGGGAGATACCTGAAACGATATGGAAGATAGCTACACCACTGTGATTGGCCTTACAAATCTGTGCCACCTGCAAACACTAGTTAGAAAACGGATCGAGGATCCAAATAAGTGAAATTACTGAAGAAGCAGCACAAACTGCGGAGTAGAACTGTGAGCTGCTCAGAGCAAAGGCATCGCTAAAACTAAAAAGGCGACACCAACTCAAATGACTGCAAAACTGGGCCAGGCTGCGACCAGGCGCCTCTTCCTCAGTATGACTTCACGGCCACGCGTCTGGTCTTTCTTAAATTCCTCTCCGCTCCCTGAAACGCACGGCTTGCAAGGGAGGATGCACAACTTCCGCCACAATGACGAGCAAGAATTTCTCTCAACGCGCTGAATCTCAGAGAAACGTTGCCAAAACTTCTTCTCCATCACTTAATGTACACTGAAGCGCCAAAGAAACTGGTATAGGCTCGCGTATTCAAATACAGAGCGATGTAAACAGACAGAAGATGGCGCTGCGTTCGGCAACGCGTATATAAGGGAAGGAGGAGGAGGAGATTAGTGTTTAACGTCCCGTCGACAACGAGGTCATTAGAGACGGAGCGCAAGCTCGGGTGAGGGAAGGATGGGGAGGGAAATCGGCCGTGCCCCTTCAAAGGAACCATCCCGGCATTTGCCTGAAGCGATTTAGGGAAATCACGGAAAACCTAAATCAGGATGGCCGGCGACGGGATTGAACCGTCGTCCTCCCGAATGCGAGTCCAGTGTGCTAACCACTGCGCCACCTCGCTCGGTATAAGAGAAGTGACTGGCGCAGTTGTTAGATCAGTTACTGCTGCTACAATGGCAGGTTATCAAGATTTAAGTGAGTTTAAACGTCGGAGCGATGGGACACAGCACCTCCGAGGTAACGATGAAGTGGGGATTTTCCCGTAAGACCATTTCACGAGTGTACCGTGAATATCAGGTACCTAGAAAAACATTGAATCTCCGACATCGCTGCGGCCGGAAAAATATCATGCAAGAACTGGACCAACGACGATTGAAGAGAATCGTTCAACGTGACATAAGCGCAACCCTTCCGCAAACTGCTGCAGATTTCAGTGCTGGGCCGTCAAAAATTGTCAGTGTGCGAACCATTCAACGAAACGTCATCGATATGGGTTTTCGGAGCCGAACGCCTACTCGTGTGGCACACGAGTAACCTCGTGTACCCTTGATGACTGCACGTCACATAGTTTTACGCCTCGCCTAGACCCGTCAACACCGACACTGGACTGTTGATGACTGGAACTATGTTGCATGGTTGGACGAGTCTCGTTTCGTATTGTATAGAGCGGATGGACATGTACGGGTACGGAGACAACTTCACGAATCCATGGAGCCTGCATGTCAGCAGGGGACAGTTCAAGCTGGTAGAGGCTCCGTAATGGTGAGGGGCATGTGCAGTTGGAGTGACATGGGGCCCCTAATACGTCTGCATACGACTCTGACAGGTGACACGTACATAAGCGTGCTGTCTGATCACCTGTATCCATTCATGTGCACTGTG
Source organism: Schistocerca americana (assembly GCF_021461395.2). Lineage (NCBI taxonomy): Eukaryota > Metazoa > Arthropoda > Insecta > Orthoptera > Acrididae > Schistocerca > Schistocerca americana. The sequence goes on from NC_060130.1 coordinate 356,844,006, forward strand.
CATTCCGACTGACTTGGGCAGTTCCAGCAGGACAATGCGATAGGACAATCCGACACCCCACACGTCCACAGGTGCTACAGAGTGGCTCCAGGAGTTTAAACGCTTCCGGTGGCCACCATTCTCTCTAGACTTGAACATTATTGAGCATATATGTGATGCCTTGCAACGAGCTGTTCAGAAGAGATCTCCACCCCCTCGTACTCTTACGAATTTATGGACAGCCTTGCAGGATTCATGGTGTCAGTTTTCTTCCAGTACTGCTTCAGACATTAGTCGAGTCCATGCCACAATGTGTTGCGACACTTCTGCGTGCTCTTGGGGGCCCACACGATATTAGACAGGTGTACCAGTTTCTTTTGCTCTTCAGTATATGTACATTAACTTACCAAATGTTGGTACACTATATTTACTATGTCGCTACTCACTGCTTCAGACATTCACGCCGCAACACCTATACCGAAGACCCATCTGATTGGCCGACAACATCCAGAATGTAAGATTCATAGATTTCCCCACATTGGAGCTGGAAAACTTGCGGTGTCGCGCATTTGGATCAGCCTACAAGATGAGCAGATTCTTCAAGCCAGCAGTATTCTGGAGATCCGTGGTCGCTATACTGTAACTTCTAAGCCTCATGTTTCCCAGCGGACAATGGAACCCGACCAGTTTGTGGCCGAGCAGTTCTACGAACCAGAAGCCGTAAGGAGTGGGGGGGGAGGGGGGGAGTTCTAAGCCGTCCCGTATTCAGAATGCCAAGAACACCCAGGTTTCTCGCGACACATCCTCTCAGATCTCCCTCAGGAGATAGAAATTCAACATCTTACTCCAGAAGCTACTACCTATGTACTTCCCTGCAGCAAAGTTAACAAAATACATTTGCGAAATTTACTTATTATCGCAAAGCGATATGTAACTGTACTGTCACGGTGGGTTGCATACAAATCAGGCGGAACACAACTGAGGTTGTTCGGATACTTTTCAGTATGGTAGTTCGTAGAGGTACTCGATTTGTTTGTTGTCTACAAAATGTAGATGTGGGCAACGGAAGAACCACGAATTTCATAACTGAGAAATGACATTCTTGCTGCCACCATCGTAGTAGAAGACGATCTGCGTTATTAAGACAGCTTTTAGCTTCCTCACGTGTGTTTGCCAACTTTTTTTCATTACTGTCTTTAAATAACTTACATTACTTTCCACGTCCCATAAGTTTGGTCACAAATGTATCACATTGGCTCTGAGCACTATGGGACTCAACTTCTGAGGTCATTAGTCCCCTAGAACTTAGAACTACTTAAACCTAACTAACCTAAGGACATCACACACATCCATGCCCGAGGCAGGGTTCGAACCTGCGACCGTAGCGGTCTCGCGGTTCCAGACTGCAGCGCCTAGAACCGCACGGCCACTTCGGCCGGCCAAAAGTATCACATTTATGAAATACATAGTTCTCTCACAGTACTGTTGAACCACAGTAAAATATGAACATAACGATTTGATTTTTATTTCGGACTGCCTTAATGAATTAGTTGAGCCCTTCCACCAGAGCGTAGCAAACGTGTGGGACCAAGAGGCATATCGATGAGAAATGCGCTCTGAAGAGGTACACCAAACATCTGTGGGAATGACCAGGAGCCAAAACCGAAAAGTTATCATCACTCTGGTTGTAAAATGGTGTACCGTCTTTGATACTGATATTGGTCTTCCAAATTTTCAACCAGTGGTTTAAGGACGTATCCAAGATCGTGTTTCAACATGTTGGAAGAGGAATGTACGCAGCATTAGTTCACGAGCTACAGTTTCGGAAACAGTTAGCTTACTTAGAAAAGGACGCATTCACAAAGGCCAAGTCTGTCTTTTGCTGGCTAACTTTTTCCGTGTGAAATCCAAAATTTTGCAGTAGGTGGCTTTCGTCCAACAGTACTGTGACGTGCGATAAACACTTCTGTCTCGGAAATCTATTTCCGCAAACATTGCCAGACAACAGTGGCCGGCTATTTTGCTGTATGTGAGGCTACAATTCGTGTAGCTGTCAATGATTCCGTCAATGTGCAATTTCTGTGCCCTGTACAAACGTGCCCTGTCTCTTTCGCCGACGTAGACGCAGTCTTGCGTTAACCGATTTTATTTTCTCTCCGAAATGACTTCTAGCAGTAACTGGGTAGGGAAAGCAGAGTAAGGAGTAGCGGGGAGAAATAAGGCGGGAGCCGCTGGTTAATTGGTAATTATCCCACGGCACTTTCCCGCGCGGACCGTCTCGCCAAGCCGACTGAGGCCGGCTCGCACAATCCGTGAAAGCTGTCTCTTCGCCCAGCCGACGGTGCTTCACTTTGTTTTCCTCTGCCCTAATAATTTTATGCCCTGTGCGCAACGTTTGCGTGCTCGCGGATTTTAGGTGAACCGCACTTTGTGCTCGAGTGTCTGCTGCGTAGAACTTGATTTCATTCTCTACCTCAATATGAGTTGAGACAAATCATAGAGAACGACAAGAATAAAATGAGCAATACTTTTGCGACGAAACGTAGTTACTAGAAATTAAAAAAGGACGGCAGAACCAACACGCACTAAATTACGTATAATATGTCAGCTCTTTCCGGACATATGTATTTTCAGCGGGGAAGCGTGATAAATGAGAGTAAGCCAACACGGCTCGATATTGCATACGAATTTTCAGCTTTCTTTACGTCAACATACATGTGTTTTACAACAAAATGGTTTGCTTTTGGATTAACATCCGTTGTCTGTCAGAACTGAAAATATTTCACCTCGCTCTTTTGTTTTGTAAAGTATTCTAGGCACCTGCGCTCTACAGACACCCGTCACATTTGTGTTTGCACCCAATTGTACACGCTACACATAACAATTCATTACTTTGTATATCACTTACAAACATAAATACAAGATTAACTATGTTTCATATCCAAACATGCAAGTAGAAAGTAAGAAATGATTGCAATGAAGCAACAGTGCCACGTGAATTAAGTTTTATTGACATATTCGATTACTCGTAGATAGTAGACACAACTGTCTGAATTTTTGCCTGTGAACTTTCAAATATGCATTACAGAAAGAAAAAATCCGAGCTTTCGGCAACGTCCACCATTGTTTTCGTCAGTAAAGCAAGTAACTAAAAACATGATGTACTGGTTTGCAGATATTACATCTGCATCTTCAAGTATACAGTACAGTACGTAGCAAGCAGTGGAACGTAACTATTTTAGCGATTTACGATTTTCCACAGGCTTGGATGATTTATGTAATTCGAAGAACTTACATTAAGCTCTTTCTAAAATCACTTTGAGTCAGCAATCAGAGGAGAGAAGAGACCTAAACAGCACAGACACGACTACTGTGAAACAACCGTATTTAGCTGATGAAAGCTGAAGCAAGGCTGGGAGTGGAAACGTTAAAACCAACGAACGCTCCATTTATACTCCACACTGCCATTGGTCGGCTTGTAATATTCCTGGCTTTATATACATCATATTTGGCTACAAGAAGCCCTTCTTAGAGCAGTTCAGAAGGGAGCAGTGGCAAGAAGACGTAATGTGGTATGAGGTACCAGAGAGAGAGATGATTTGTTCCGTGCGAGTATCGTGAAAAAGATCGCCTGAACTGTGGTCCTTCTCCGCGATTGGCTGCTGCGTTAGGAAGTTGCGCTCCAAAAACGATAGTTTTCTGTTATTAATATTACAAAAACTAAACAGCGTATTTACTTGCATTTCAAATTTAAGCATCTCTCAACAGCGTTCTGTTATTCTATTATTTCACAAGTACTGATAACCAGCAGAACAATAAACAACTGCTAAACGAAAAGGCAGACGAAGCATTTCGGTGATCTTCGGATCGTGCCTAACTTGTATGGCGGGCGAAGTGGTTCGGCTATAAGATGAGAGCTGCTTCGGCAGTCTCGGAGGACGGACATGCTGTCTGCCGCAGTCGCTGTCAGTTAAGACTTTATTAGAAATGTTTGGTTTGTAAATGTGAGAGCTGGCTGAGCAGTCTTGGAGGACAGACATGTTGTCCGCTACGGTCGACGTCAGTTAAAACTTAAGCAGTTTCTGGTTATTTGTGCAATTAGTTGAGAACGGTGTGGTAGTAATTACGGAAATACGCGGTTAATTATTTTGTTGAAGAGTGGAAATTATTTGTGACTCTGAAGTGGAATGTAACTGTGCAGTTTCTCGTGTGCTGCTAACAAAAAGCGAGTGGTATCCGGTATAAACAAACTAATTGGAAATTTAATTATGTCTAAAATATCAGTTCCTCGCTAAGAGCTTATTACAGCCTCAAAATAACGGATTCACGACCTACGTGCTGTTTTCTGCGCAGGGGACAACAACTATAGAAGACTGCAGGTTGGTGAACATTAATTAGAACTTATGCATTCCACTCAGGGCGGTGGAAGCAAATAGGCAACTCGCGTGTTCTGCAGTCTTAGTACAAACAAGCTCAGTGGCGCGTCACTGACCTCTGTGGTAACCCAGAAGAGATATGAAGGAGAGAAGTTGTTGAGAGAAGGGGTTTATCAGATTCACGTACATATCTCCCTCTCTCTCTTTTTCAACTAGCCCCAAGCTAGTGTGGCTGTTCTTTACCAAATTTTTTTTATTTTTTCTTTGTGCTATCCTCTAGTTTAGCTCCACTGCACGAAAACAATGAATTGTATATTATTTGGGCTTCATAGGAAAAGCGAAAGTCGTGCCCCATAGCCCTCTACATTTCAATAGAAATCGAAAAATCGCATTAAAATCTCATTTGAGTTTTAGGTAGTAGATTATTAGAATGATGTACCTGAATAACCAACAACTTTCAAGTTAACTGTTAAATGAATTACATCAAATTAAATTATTCAATCTAGAACAATACTCTGTGGAATGTTAGTGCAGCAAACAAATATAATTTTCTTTCATACATTATTATCCGTTGATATACTCTTTATTTTACACTGGAAACTTGCGGAAACAGAGAAGAGTGTTGTAGCTTGTAACACTTTTCAGACTTAGCCTGTCCTATAACAGAAGTTCAATATATTTCTTACTACCTGAGTACCCAGTGTTACCCCGGTTTGCATTTATTCCAGTCTTCTATTAGCCCATCTTCTCCTTCCCCCTCTCTGCTCCACACCTTTTACTCTCCAAGTTACTACCCACCCTCCATTACGAAGTTAGTGGCTGTCACCCTCACAGTATGTGGTAGAAATCTATCGATTTGTTTAGGAGTGTCTTTTTATCTGTGGCTTTGCCCGCGTACGCAAAAGTCACATATATTTCACATATATTTAACGCATCTCACTCATTTTTGTACGCGTATCTCACCTGCATCTGCATCGAATTTCGCACTTTAATTTCGTTTTCAGACTTCTCAATGTTTATGACGTCAAGTCTTCTGAACTATGTGTCGTACATAAATATACTTTTTGAAGGTATGTTCGGTGGTAAATGTGGATACTGTCTGCAAGATATGCTGCAAATAGTGCTATTGACAAGGGATTTCAGATCCATTCCGTATTTCTGGATTTTCAGAGGGCTTTTGACACTGTACCACACAAGCGGCTCGTTGTGAAATTGGGTGCTTATGGAATATCGTCTCAGTTATGTGAATGGATTTGTAGTAACTGACGGAAAGTCATCAAGTAAACCAGAAGTGATTTCTGGCGTTCCCCAAGGTAGTGTTACAGGCCCTTTGCTGTTCCTTATCTATATAAGCGATTTTGAAGACAGTCTGAGCAGCCGTCTTCGGTTCTTTGCAGATGACGCTGCCGTTTATCGACTAATAAAGTCATCAGAAGATCAAAATAAACTGCAAAACGATTTAGAAAAGCAATCTGAATGGTGCGGAAAGTGGCAGTTGACCCCAAATAACGAAAAGTGTGAGGTCATCCACATGAGTGCTAAAAGGAACTCGTTAAACTTCGGTTACACGATAAATCAGTCAAATCAAAAAGCCGTAAATTCATCTAAATACCTAGATATTACAATTAAGAACAACTAAAATTAGAAGTAACACACAGAAAATGTTGTGGGGAAGGCTAACCAAAGAGTGTGTTTTATTGGCAGGACACTTAGAAAATCTAGCAGACCTACTAAGGAGACTGAATAACTACGCTTGTCCGTCCTCTTGTAGAATGCTGCTGCACGGTGTGGGATCCTTACCAGATAGGACTGGCGGAGTACATCGAAAAAGTTCAAAGAAAGGCAGCCCGTTTTGTATTATAGCGAAATATGGGAGAGAGTGTCACAGAAATGATACAGGATTTGGGCTGGAAATCATTAAAGGAAAGGCGTTTTCGTAGCGACGGAATCTTCTCACGAAATTCTAGTCACCAACTTTCTCCTCCGAATGCGAAAATTTTATGTTGACACCGACCTACATAGGGAGGAACAATCACCACGATAAAATAAGAGAAAACAGAGCTCGTGCGGAAAGATATATGCGTTCATTCTATCCGCGCGCTAGACGAGATTGGAATAATAGAGAATTGAGAAGGTGGTTCGATGAACCCTCTGCCAGGCACTTGAATGTGATTTGCAGAGTATCCACGTAGATGTAGATGTAAAGAATTAATATACACTGACGAAAAATCATCGCAGTACCAAGAAGGAGTTGTGCGACATAAACGGAAGTTGCTAGGCGTGTTTCTACATCTGGAAGATGTTGTCTATTCAGATTTCACGCCAGGACCGTAAGAGTCGCGCTAGTAGCGCCATTATGAGGATGCGAATCGGGTTTCCCTTAAATAAACGCTGTAACGGTCGCGAGCGTTTGTTACCTGTAAGACTGGACGTGGTGAATTGATGTTAGTCAAGAATGCCTTTAAGGCGACAAAGCGGCCATTATGAACACCTGACCGAGGTCGTGTAAGAGGGCTGCTACAGTACTGGCCATTAAAATTGCGACACCACGAAGATGACGTGCTAAAGACGCGAAATTTAACCGACAGGAAGACGATCCTGTGATATGCAAATGATTAGCTTTTCAGGGCATTCACACAAGGTTGGCGCCGGTAGCGACACCTACAACGTGCTGACACGAGGAAAGTTTCCAACCGATTTCTCATACACAAACAGCAGTTGACCGGCGTTGCCTGGTGAAACGTTGTTGTGATGCCTCGTGTAAGGAGGGGAAATGCGTACCATCACGTTTCCGACTTTGATAAAGGTCGGATTGTAGCCTATTGCGATTGCGGTTTATTGTATCGCGACATTGCTGCAGATCAAATGACTGTTAGCAGAATATGGAATCGGTGGGTTCAGGAGGGTAATACGGAACGGCGTGCTGAATCCCAGCGGCCTCGAGATGACAGGCATCTTATCTGCATGGGTGTAACGTATCGTGCAGCCACGTCTCGATCCCTGAGTCAACAGATGGGGACGTTTGCAAGACAACAACCATCTGCACGAACAGTTCGATGACGTTTGCAGCAGTATGGACTATCAACTCGGAGACCATGGCTGCGGTTACCCTTGACGCTGCATCACAGACAGGAGGGCCTGTGATGGTGTGCCCAACGACGAACATGGGTGCACGAATGGCATAACGTCATTTTTTCGGATTAATGAAGATTCTGTTTACAGCATCATAATGGTCGCATCAGTGTTTGGTGACATCACGGTGAACGCACATTGGAAGCGTGTATTCGTCATTGCCATACTGGCGTATCACCTGGCGTGATGGTATGGGGTGCCATTGGTTACACGTCTCGGTCACCTCTTGTTCGCATTGACGGCACTTTGAACAGTGGACGTTACATTTCAGATGTGTTACAACCCGTGGCTCTACCCTTCATTCGATCCCTGCGAAACCCTACATTTCAGCACGATAATGCACGACCGCATGTTGCAGGTCCTGTACGGGCCTTTCTGGATACAGAAAATGTTCGACTGCTGCCCTGGCCAGCAAATTCTCCAGATCTCTCACCAATTGAAAACTTCTAGTCAATGGTGGCCCAGCAACTGGCTCGTCACAATACACCAGTCACTACTCTTGATGAACTGTGGTATCGTGTTGAAGCTGCATGGGCAGCTGTACCTGTACACGCCAACCAAGCTCTGTTTGACTCAATGCCCAGGCGTATCAAGGCCGTTATTACGGCCAGAGGTGGTTGTTCTGGGTACTGATTTCTCAGGATCTATGCACCCAAATGGCGTGAAAATTAAATCACATATCAGTTCTAGTATAATATATTTGTCCAATGAATACCCGTTTATCATCTGCATTTCTTCTTGGTGTAGCAATTTTAATGGCCAGTAGTGTAGAAGCTGGCTGCCCCATCTGCGATACTGCAGAAAGGCTTGGCAGGAATGTAGCCGCTGTATGTGACTGCTGGCAGCGGTGGTCACGGGAATGTACGGTCACAAGAAGACCAGCTCCGGACAGCCACGTGGCACAAGAGAGAGGGAACACCATCGTGTTCGGCGTATGACTGTGGCACATCGTACTGCATTTGCAGCAGCAATCTAACCAGCAGTTGGCACCACATTGAAACGACGAACTGTTACAAATCGGTTACTTCAAGGATAGCTCCGAGCCAGACGCCCTGTAGCGAGCACTCCATTGATCGCAAACCACCACCGTATTTTACTTCAGAGCACAGAGTAGAGGTTTGTTGTATTTTTTGATAAAAGCTGGTTCTGCGTCGGTGCCAGTGATGGCTGTATGTTGGTTAGAAGGAGGCCAGTTGAGAGCCTGCAACCAACCTTGTAACGTGTAGTTATTTTGTGTAAAGTGTTGGTGTGTACAGCTATTTTGTGATCACGCGCAAGTGGATAACCTATCTTACTATCTTCTCAATCCCATGGTGGTAAACAGATGTTCTACGTAGCTATTAATTTTGGCCCTGTAATACCGCTAATGTTAGGGGAGGATCATCTGAAATTAATTAGAAATTCTGCTGTGACATAACAAGAATGCACAAATTGATATAAATGAGAGTTTGGGATTTTTTCTTTAAATGACAACACAACCTCTCCCTTTTCCATTGTACATTTAATTTATCACTGCTTTCAGGGTTCAAGTGATACATAATAAGCAAGTTCAATACCTTTCAACTCTCAACAAAATAATTAACATTTATACATTGAATATGTGATTATTAAATCTTTATCTCTATATATGAGAATATTATAACTAGCAAAACAATTAAACCTTCATCAGTGAAATTTACATCAACATTGTCGTAGCTGTTCAATGGACTAAGTTGGTGGAGAATGAAATTTTATCTTTTAAGCTAATCAAACTCTTATGTACTCAATGGAGGGTATGTTAGTATTCAACTCTTGAAATTCTATATTCAAAGCATATGCGGGTGGGAGTGAGCAAACTCTCGACTCAACATTTAATGTCGCCTAATGTGTGTTGTTAAATTACCAATCAGGAACTGCGGCGGCGTTGTCTCTAGGCTGGATCTGAAACGCTAGTTCCCTAGTCTGGCCTTGACTGAATCACTCAGTCTCAACTTCCGTGCATTCCGTAGAACGAAAAAATGGTTCAAATGGCTCTGAGCACTATGGGACTTAACATCTGAGGTCATCAGTCCCCTAGAACTTAGAACTACTTAAACCTAAGGACATCACACACATCCATGCCCGAGGCAGGATTCGAACCTGCGACCGTAGCGGTCACGTGGTTCCAGACTGAAGCGTTTAGAACCGCTCGGCTACACCAGCCGGCTCTGTAGAACGTTAAAGTTTCCGTAGTCGATATTAATGGCTATTGCACACTCACTAAGGGATGGAACGACGTGCACAATGCTCTGTCCGCAAAAATTCTCGCAGGAATATGAACTACCACTTTACATCTGTCGCCACTATACGTGAAGAGTAACGCCCTCACTTCGCAAACGTAAAGGTCTCAACGTCTTCGCTATTTTTCCACACATAGGTGTGGCCCGCTGCGTGACGAGAGAGCTCTGTTAATTTAGTTCTCAAAAATGCTTTTATATGATGTGACTCTCCCTACCGTGTCTCTTCTACGTCACACAGTATGGCTTTTTCTTAAATGACAACACAACCTCTCCCATTTTCATTCTACATATAATTTATCACTGCTATTTTTCTTGGTGGGTCGCTGCTAGCCTTGTTAATGCTGTCTAGCCACCTACCTACCCACTGTCTCAGCTGTGTTTATTTAAAAGGTATTACATTGTTCTCGCCTTATTTCTTTCTGAGCTGCAGCTGGGCCTTATCTTGTTAATGTTAATTGGTGTTTCCCAATGCCATTTGTCACGTGCACAGTCCGCCTCGAAACTGCGTTCACTTTATCTCATTTACGCATGCCCCTCTCATTATAAGGGTAGATATTGTTTTGTTATTCAGTACATGAGATTATTACAACTGCTTCCTGTTAACAATATAGAGTTATTTTGGGGGGGGGGGGGATTTTATTCTGTATCATAATTATGAAGCTCATGTAAGGTCCGAAAAATGCGGACAGGAGCATTCTCCTGGTTATCCCACGCACCCTGAATGGAAATTTGAACGTCAATCTGGTGATTTAGCCTGTTGTGTTGCACATTCATGAACAGCATTGCAGTGTGTGTTTTCCAACAGGCTAACGCTCGCCCACATACCGCTGTTGTAATCCAACATCCTCTAGAGAATGTCGACATGTTGCCTTTGGCCGCTCGATCGCCATAACCGTCTCTAATCGAGCCGTATGGGACATCATCTGACCGTAGCTCCAAAGTCACCTACAAACAGCGTTAACCGACCCTGTACTGAGCGAACAGGTGAAACAGGCATGGAGCAAACTGGCATCCCGAACCTGTACAACAAAATTCCTGAACATTTTCGAGCTTGCATTCAACATTCCAGCGGTTACACCGGTTATAAATGTACCAGCATTTCACATTTGAAATGGCTTTTCTCTGTTTCCATTTCTAACTTACATTGGCCTGTGATCTTGCAATGTAAGTAGGCTGTTTATGTTTTCTTATTGGCAACGTTACGTAGCGCTCTGTATGAAAATCACTGGCTGTGCTGTGTGCAGTCTGTGGCGAGTTTGCATTGTTGTCTGCCATTGTAGTGTTGGGCAGCTGGATGTTAACAGCGCGTAGCGTTGCGCAGTTGGAGATGAGCCGCCAGCAGTGGTGGATGTGGGAGAGAGATGGCGGAGTTTTGAAATTTGTAAGACTGGATGTCATGAACTGCTATATATATTATGACTATTAAGGTAAATACATCATTTGTTCTCTATCAAAATCTTTCATTTGCTAACTATGCCTATGAGTAGTTAGTGCCTTCAGTAGTTAGAATCTTTTATTTAGCTGGCAGTAGTGGCGCTCGCTATATTGCAGTAGTTCGAGTAACGAAGATTTTTGTGAGGTAAGTGATTTGTGAAAGGTATAGGTTAATGTTAGTCAGGGCCATTCTTTTGTAGGGATTATTGAAAGTCAGATTGCGTTGCGCTAAAAACATTGTGTGTCAGTTTAAGCCCAGTCACGTATATAATTTTTCAAAAGGGGAGGTTTCAGCAATATGAATCACTTAAATATGTTACCTAGACAAATGTATTCCCAAATCTTTTTTACTCTACATTAATTATTTTTTGGTGTTGCGATTCTTTTCCGTCAGTGAACATAAACGTCATGCACGATGCCGGAGGTTGCACGCATTCAGTTTTATGACGTCATATCTCTTGAACTATGTGTTGTGCAGTGATATAATTTTACTGGTGCAGTCAATGGTCTATGTGAATGCTGTCTCAATAATGTATAGCGAATACAATTGAAGGTAAATATGTAATAAATTTAAACTTCATCAGTTCCACTGCACAGACAGCGACAATGTAGTACGGGATTAACTTTTATCCTTTCATCATTTTGTGGGAGTTGTCAGCAAGAAAGAGTTTATTAAGGTTTGAAATTAAGTGTAAGTTTTGTTGCCAGCACTAAGTGGTCTCATTCTCAAATACAGGATGAATGCCGGCCGCTGTGGCCGAGCGGTTCTAGGCGCTTCAGTCCTGAACCGCGTGACTGCTACGGGCGCAGGTTCGAATCCAGCCTCGGACATGGATGTGTGTGATGTCTTTACGTTAGTTAGCTTTAAGGAGTTCTAAGTTCTAGGGGACTGATGACCTAAAATGCTAGGCCCCATAGTTCTCAGAGCCATTTGAACCATTTTGAACCAGGATGAATGTAGTCTGATTATTTGCACGTCGTCGGCTGCTCTACTTTTCACTCCCACCCCTTTGAAAGGTGGGTGGTTCTCACCTCCACAGCGATTCTTTCCACACAGTAAGTAGTATGTGTACCAAGATTGGTTCAAAACGGTCCAGTTGCTAAGGAGGAGATGTGAGACATACATACAGTCTCGTACAAACATATACAAGTAAGTACGTTTTTATAATCTGTATGGATTCCGTTTTGAAATGATAGCTTTCGCTTTATGGAGGAGGAGGAGATTAGTGTTTAACGTCCCATCGACAACGAGGTCATTAGAGACGGAGCACAAGCTCGGGTTAGGGAAGGATGGGGAAGGAAATCGGCCGTGCCCTTTCAAAGGAACCATCCCGGCATTTGCCTGAAGTGATATAGGGAAATCACGGAAAACCTAAATCAGGATGGCCGGACGCGGGATTGAACCGTCGTCCTTCCGAATGCGAGTCCAGTGTGCTAACCACTGCGCCACCTCGCTCGGTTTTCGCTTTATGTGTGCTGCAGTCTTTTTCTGAAATTGCAATTATTACTCCAGAAAAGTAAGGTTTTTATTTTTTATTATTTATTATTTTGAGCTTTTCCTCATTACAGAGGCTTATCTGCAACATAATAATTTACTCGGAAATTACTATACAAAGAATAAACATTATTAAACTTTATTTTCAAAATATTCGTCCAGGTGTTCCGATCTTGTGCGTCCTCTTCCTCTGCGCCCATTCTCCTCATTGTGTGCTGCACATTCTGGAGCCAGGTGGTCATAGGCCGTCCTCTTCTTCTTCTCCCCACCAGTTCCCACTCCAGTATCAATTCTGGTATTCTGGCTTCCTCCATTCGTCGTACATGCCCGTACCACTGTAATTTCGTCCTATCCATTACGTCATATATTATTTCTTTTATTTCCATTCTCCTTATTATTTCGGTGTTCTTTATCTTTTCTTTCCTGTAGATTCTTGCCGATCTTCTCCAGAAGTCCATCTCTAGAGCTTGTAATTTTTTCAATTTGCTTCAGGTTAATTGTCCAGGTCTGCGTTCCATACAGAACCACACTCTCTAATATGGATTTGTATATTAATCTTTTCGTCCTGTTAATTACATTTCTGCTACACAAGACTGAGTTCAGTATCTCAATGACCTTCCGTCCTCTACTAATTCTTTTATTGATTTCTAACTCTGATTTTCCCTCGATTTCTAAAATGGATCCAAAATAACAGATTAGATTGTCTTTCCTTCAATGTATAGCTCATCTGAATCATTAGTCAAGTATTCTGTTTTTTTGGTGATTAATCTTCAAACCACAAATTTTGTATGCTACTGCTAGTTGATTGCAAATGTACACTACTAGACATTAAAATTGCTACACCACGAAGATGACGTGCTACAGACGCGAAATTTAACCGACAGGAAGAAGATGCTGTGATATTCAAATGATTAGCTTTTCAGAGCATTCACACAACGTTGGCGCCGGTGGCGACACCTACAACGTGCTGACATGAGGAAAGTTTCCAACCGATTTCTCATACACAAGCAGCAGTTGACCGCGCGTTGCTGGGGGAAACGTTGTCGTGGTGCCTCGTGTAAGGAGGAGAAATGCGTACCATCACGTTTCAGAATTTGATAACGGTCGGATTGTAGCCTGTCGCGATTGCGGTTTATCGTATCGCGACATTGCTGCTCGCGTTGGTCGAGATCCAATGACTGTTAGCAGAATATGGAATCGGTGGGTTCAGGAGGGTAATACGGAACCCCGAGCTGGATCCCAACGGTCTCGTATCACTAGCAGTCGAGATGACAGGTATCTTATCCGCATGGCTATAACGGATCCTGCAGACACGTCTCGATCCCTCAGTCAACAGATGGGGACGTTTGCAAGACAACAACCATCTGCACGAACAGTTTGACGACGTTTGCAGCAGCATGGACTATCAGATCGGAGACCACGGCTGCGGTTACCCTTGACGCTGCATCACAGGCAGGAGCACTCAACGACGAACATGGGTGTACGAATGGTAAAATGTCATTTTTTCGGATGAATCCAGGTTCTGTTTACAGCATCATGATGGTCGCATCAGTGTTTGGCGACATCGCGGTGAACGCACATTGGAAGTGTGTATTCGTCATCACCATACTGACGTATCACCCGGTGTGATGGTATGGGGTGCCATTGGTTACACATCTCGGTCACCTCTTGTTCGCATTGACGGCGCTTTGAACAGTGGACGTTACATTTCAGATGTGTTACGACCCGTGGTTCTACCTTTCATTCAATCGCTGCGAAACCCTACATATCAGGAGGATAATGCACGACCGCATGTTGCAGTTCTTGTACGGGCCTTTCTGGATACAGAAAATGTTCGACTGCTGCCCTGGCCAGCACATTCTCCAGATCTCTCACCAATTGAAAACGTCTGGTCAATGGTGGCCGAGCAACTGGCTCGTCACAATAAGCCAGTTACTACTCTTGATGAACTGTGGTATCGTGTTGAAGCTGCATGGGCAGCTGTACCTGTACACGCCATCCAAGCTCTGTTTGGCTCAATGACCAGGCGTATCAAGGCCGTTATTACGGCCAGAGGTGGTCGTTCTGGTTACTGATTTCTCAGGATCTATGCACCCAAATTGCGTGAAAATGTAATCACATCTCAGTTCCTATGTAATCACATGTCAGTTCCACTATAATATATTTGTCCAATGAATACCTGTTTATCATCTGCATTTCTTCTTGGTGTAGCAATTTTAATGGCCAGTAGTGTAGTTAGTATCCTCCTCATCTTGTGCTACGACTTCTTGATCATCTCTTATTTCTAATCCCATACTATTACATTTACGAGACCATGTTCTAAGGCTAATATCTATATAGGTTTTAAATAATGATGGTGACAAGGTGACAGCCCTGTATAAGGCCTTTACTTGTTCTAAAATTCTGTGAAAGTTTATTACCAACTTTCACTTGGCAAATGTTATCTTTATAAATCTGTTGTATTATTTTAATCAAGGAAGGGTTTATGTTTGCCACATGTAGTGCTCTCAAAATTAATTTTCTTGCAACATTATCATACGCTTTTTCTAGATCTATGAAAATTAATCCTATATTTTTTGATTTTTCCCTATGTTTCTCTAAATCTGTCATAATGTGAAAATATGGTCTACACATGATGTCCCACCCGTGAATCTACATTGTTCTTCTAAGTTGCTAAAATTTTTGTTCAGTTTGCTGTTAATTACTTTCGCAAAAATTCTCATTAATGTGTTCGTAACACAAATTCGTCGATAGTTTGATCAAATTTTGCGATCCCCTTTCTTAAATATGGTATTAATGTAACCAAGCTTCATCTCGTTGGGTACTGAATCTCCATGTATCATTTTGTTGAGGAGCTGTGTTATCAGTTTCACAATTTTGTCATCACCATATTTCAGACACTCCAGATTGTTATTGCCTTGTCCCAGTCGTTTACCATTCTTTCCTGTTCTCAACGCCTGAAGTACTTCACTTTCTAAAATCTGGATCTCATCATCTTCATGTCCTTTTTCTTCCGCTGTTCCTTCTTCTAGATATTATTCACTGTCATTTAATAATTTTTGGAAATACTCTTCCCGTTCCTTTTGTGTTATCCGTTGGAGATTGGTTTTGCTTTTTGTATCCTGTTGAAGCCCTTTTAATACTGACCATGCTTCTTTTGCTCTCCCAAATCCTAGTTTTTCTTCCCATGCTTCATTTTTTGCCATCCTTATTTTTTTCATCACTTCATTCTTCTTTCCCTTGTATATTGATCTTGTTTCTTCTGATATATCATTCAACCACTGAAGGAACGCATTTCGTTTTTCTGTAACGAGGACCTCTATTTCCTCTGACCACCACTCTGCTGCACGGTTGTGCTTGCTATCTATTTTACCCAACACCTCTGTTGCTCTGACTGTCACACAAGTTTTTATATAGTCATATATTTCCTCTTTCATTTTTCCAAATGTGAAAAGCTGTTCCTCGGCGCAACATGCTGATGTACCTAGGAAAATATATTCCATTCAAATTTAAAAGTGTTGCAATCGAGAAAATTTCCTCGAAGCTGTTTTTAATGTGTGTTTCATTATTATTGTACTACACACTAATAGTCTGCAAGTGAAATCTGTATTATCAAAAACCAGTTACAAGTTACAAGCATTTTGAAACGGAAGCTACTAGCAACTAACACAAATTTCCGTTTTCAAGACAGAGAAAACTGAAAACATCAAAGAATCTCAGTCCATTTGTAAATATCACGCGTTCCGTGATACAAGAAGTTGTACAACCAGCGGAGTATGGCTTAACCGTACACACTTTACGTAACTGGTTGTAAAAACGTACAGAAATTTACTCAGCGTAGATCTTCCTGACTGAAGAAAGAACAGTCTCCTACAAATAACTTTAACATATTATACAGCTCTTAAATTTGTAGAATTAATAAATTTTAAAAACGCTACAAAAAACGCAAACTAACGTCTCACAACAACAAAAACACTAGAGAATGGCGGAAACTGCTTATCGTGGTTTCCACTGCGCATTCCTTCATGTGATTCTAAAATCAGTTATCCGACGGAAGCGCCGACCAGGGAACATCACGAGTTCCCGGGTACGCTATTCTCCATGTACACCATTCTCCACTACTTGGATACAACTTTGAGAATATGGTTATGGTTTTTTTGTAAATAATTTATTATAATTCTCCATGAACTTGAAATCTCTTTCTCCTGGATAATTTTCAACTTTTGGTTTACCAACTAAGAGCGTCGACGAAATCTTCATTTTAATGCCAATGAAAAGGATCTGTCTTAAAGAAGACGTTACTCAAGTCAAATCTGGTAAAAATAGTCTTATTTTACTAGAAACAAATTATCCGATCCCATTATTGATGATTCCTGGAATCTGATCGATTCTCACTTGAACCCTTTTAATATAATCGTTTGCTCATTTCCGTCTCACGATTCAGCCCACTGACCATTTTTTAAACAAATGACAAATCAGGATCAAAGAATGCGAAGGCAACTTGTGGAAGAGACAGATATCACAAATATTATTTAATTTTTGTAAAGCCAAATGAGAAATTTCATAATCGACAACCTGAGATCTTTTTCTATAAGAGTTTTCAATAATAACTTACGCACGATTAAAAGTTCCCCTGTTTGATACTGTTGTGCCAACAACTAATGTTTTAACATAGGACTGAAGACCGTATACACTGAGAGCATCATACACAGCTGTACACTGTTCTTTTCCAGCCGGAGATAACAGTGCAGGCAATCCATGAAGTTGCTTAGTACCACAGTTTGAAAGAATCGTAGAAATCCTTTCTACCTGTAATTGTTGGTAGTAATTTGCCGTTCTAATGACAGCAGCCTGCATTTTTTTAATTAGTTTTTGATTTCAGTAGCTTTTTCCTCGGGAGATTTTTAATAGGACTTGTGAATTGAACTCCTGTTAACTGCAAAATATCTTCATTTAGTGCTTCGATTGTAGCTGTCAGAATATAAACTGCTCCCCCTTCGTTGTTCCTACATTTATCTACATTTGCATCTACATCTACATACATACTTCGGAGGCCACTGTGTGGTGCGTGGCGGAGGGTACCTTGTTCCACTAATAGTTATTTCCTTTCTTGTTCGTCTCACAAATATATCAAGGGAAAAGTGACTGCCTGCATGCGCCCTTGATGTTTTTACACTCGCGGAGTTTCCGATTGTGAAGGAGCGGAGGCCCCACTCCCGCTTAGCCTAACGAACCCAAATTTCACACATCTCCTTTTTACGTAGAATGGAAGAAAAATTATAAATTTAAAGAATTACCAAATTAGAGCCACCCTACTGCTCACGTACGTTTGCCTTATAGTAGTTGTCGGTTTTATCATTGCGTCGTTTCTGCGTCCTTTCAGCGAAGTCGACGGGTATGACACCATAATCGTTAAAAAGCCGTCTTCAGACGGACCGTGCATTCGAACGTCAACTTTGAGTATGCTGAGTTTCTGATGTCACCGCGTAAAAGAACGCACTTGCAAAGCAATATAAAGCATGTTAGATATTCTGTACACGCATTTGAACATAAATCAACAAGATGGAAGAACGCCATCTGCGTCACATGCAGGCCATTTATTTTTTCAGCAGAGAGTTTGAAGCACCATACTCGATTTCAATTGAAGCCCATATTTTGTGGGTTTTATATTATAACTTACGTTCTATGAATGTATCCCATTCCGAAGCACCGGGACTCTGAGGATCTCTCGAAAACACGTTCTTCTTGGTACGATTTGTTGTAATAAAAAGATGGGAATTGTCCTGGTTAAAGAATTTTCGAATTATAATTTGCATGCTATATAAGAATGGCGTTTCAAGACATTGGCGCAGAGCCATCAAAAACGCATTCTTCTTGATATGATTTGTTATTATTAAACGTCAGTTAACAACATACATGAGATTAAAACTTTCAGTAGGTCGTAATATACAAGTCATGATCATGTGTTAAGAAAGTTCATTGTAGTGTAACGAGTAGAGACACAGAGTTATAAAGTAATGTGTACTGTGTAAAACTGATTTGCATCTCCCTTAAACCAATTCTTTTATTCACTTTAACATTTTCTAGAAGATTATGGAACTTTCTTATTAAGTTAATAGAAATATGGTCTCTGGTATTCGATATTACGTAAATGTAAGTACCTTCTCACTCAGAAGTGAGTTTGTTAGAGTGTCTTTATCTAAAAGAGAGATTGCACTACTTGCAATGAAACATGTTGCACTTGTTTGAAGTCTTGTATTTTACGTGTTCTAAAGATTCTGTTGTTGAATGCAGTGATCAAGTGAGAATGACCCTAGGGTTTTACTAAAAAGTGACAATGTTTAAGTAATTTTTGTTTTAGGTGGAGTACTATTGTAAATTTGTATATCGTGCAGTTTGCAACGGAACTTTTATAAGTTGATGTCCTTACTGACTGGACATGGAACTTTCCTTTTTTTACCTATAACATGTTCATCGTCATCGGCTTGGACACTACAGACAGAACAACATGACTAAAATATGGAGAAGGCAGGAAATGTAACGTTTTATTCGAACTAATGCACGAATTTTATGTCCGTCCATTTGGTAAACAAAGTGTACGGTGAGCGAGCCATATACATCTGCTGGAGAGCGCTGCAGTCGCAAATCACCAAAGCAGACAGACAAATCACATTAACCAGCACGTCCAGTGTGAGGCGGGAACTGTATTCGTGTGGCTGGTTTTAGGGTTCACGGCCGCGTCGGAGTCAGATGCATCGTCCCGTGTGAGGACGGCTTACAGCCGTCTCAGCTTGTTTATGCTTGGCCATTTCGAGAAATCGTGTTTACTGTGTATTTCATGCGCGTCACCTCTAGCAGCGAATTGCCGCTGGATCTCGTTGCGGTCCCTTGTACCGCGTTGAGGCACGCTTCACGTATGCACAAGCCGCGTCGTTTGCGTGCGCGAGGATGAGGCACTCAAACGGAAATATTTGAGGACTAGCTGGTTGCCGCGGTGGTCGGGGGTGGGGAGCGGAGCGGCGCGGGGGGCGGGGGTGGGGGGGAGGAAGGAGAGGGTTATAGGAGTATAGGAGTCGAATACGTGACCTCGAACATGTTGAAAGGTGGATGTTTTAGTGGTTATCGAGCGTTGGTCAAGTGCGGCATATTACAAAAAATCGGATAATTTTGTCGGCGCTCAACGCGTTTTCCGTCGAGAGTTTGCTTAATTTACTCCACGATCTCCCGTGCCATCTTCCAACACTATCAACTTTTGGATCAACAGGACGATGGGGATCAGGTCAGCGCGTTGCCTGTCGAATGCTACGGCCCGTGTGGCAACATATTTAGCTTTACCTGATCAATTTCGCCACGTCGGTCGCCATGTGAAGTTTACAATGTTACTGCTCATCTCTATATGCTCGAAGGTCGTTTAATTATTAAATAGACAAACGTATACCGAAAGCAACGTCTAACGCAGCGAACTGAAATTTTGTAAGCGTTAGTTCGCACTCTGCTGAAGAGTAGTCATTTGTTTGACTAATATTCACATGAGCATAACGTTTAAAGTCTTAGTTACGATGGAATGCCGGATCGAAGAAAGTATTTATGAAGAACAGCGTTCTGTGATCCGATTTTTGCTCTCGGAAGGTGTACAGTTGTCAGAGGTATTCTCTCAGATGAACAAACAATACGATAGCATAATGTTTACATTTATGTGGAAACAATTTGTGCAGAATTACCTCGGAAAATAGTGACAAAATATAAAGTGCAATAGTGTAATGTTACACAACGGCTCCGTCATTACACCAATGATGCAAGTGAAGCTACGAGGCGATAAAAACGTAAGTGATCAACTGTCATATAAAAGCCTTTAACACCATTTTCGCAACGCAAAACTGATGTACAGGCTGTGATGTCATACATAACCAGCAACAAGAAGAACCAACAGAAGACATCACTAACAACAATTTCTGGTCATCCACTGCCCCCTGCCCCCCCAAATGGCACACCAGCCTCTGCAGTAACGAACAATGGTCAAAAGTTCTAGGTTAATTTAGTTTAAGACATATTATTTTTAAGTAACATTTCTCTGTGTGTATGTATGTATCAAAGCCTGATTTCTCTGTGTGTATGTATGTATAAAAGCCTGATGATGAACAGAACATGTTCTAAACGCGTTTTATTATGTTAAATTAAACATAAAACAAATAAAAATAAAAGTGACTGGTGCAGAAATTGCAAATAAATAATTATCCAACACAGTCACGGTTCACAAACGTAGCCACTATGTCCGAAAATAAATACAGCAGTAGTTGAGTGAACCGTGTGAGTTTTTACGCAGGGGTGGAAATGTTTAAAAGTGGCCAAAAAACCGTAACGGACGAGCAGCGCTTCGGGTATCCGGTAGCAGTAACGACCTCGGTGTTGCTAGCTCGTATTTATTCATTTATTAAAGACGAAAGACGACTTACAATTGGACACGTTGCTGAAAAATGTTGTATAAATGTTGACATAGCTCAGTGTAACATACAAAACTAACAGAATTACCGATAGACCTGTGCAAGATGAGTTGCAAGAGAACTAACAAAGAACGTAGATTTCACATATGCACCAAGTGCAGGAATGGTTTCAGAAGCGACCGTTATGTATTTTGGCCGGCCGAAGTGGCCGTGCGGTTAAAGGCGCTGCAGTCTGGAACCGCAAGACCGCTACGGTCGCAGGTTCGACTCCTGCCTCGGGCATGGATGTTTGTGATGTCCTTAGGTTAGTTAGGTTTAACTAGTTCTAAGTTCTAGGGGACTAATGACCTCAGCAGTTGAGTCCCATAGTGCTCAGAGCCATTTTTGTTATGTATTTTTGGGTAAGGTTTTAACCTGGGAAGAAACTTGAGCCAGAGTCCAGGCGTCAGTACAGGCGATGGAGATACGCTGAGGTGACAAAAGTCATGGGACAGTGATATGCACAAATACAGATGGTGGTAGTGTCGCTTACACACGGCATAAAAGGGCAGTACTTTCGCGGAACTGTCCTTTTCACTCAGGTGATTCATTTGAAAAGGTTTCCGACGCGCTTATGGCAGCACGACGTAAGACTTTGAACGTGAAATGGTATTAGAAGCTTGACGCATGGGATATTCCATTTCGGAAATCGTTAGGGAATTCAATATTCCTTGATTCACAGTGTCAAGAGTGAGCCTAGAATACCAAATTTCAGTCATTACATGCTATCGAGGATAACGAATGGGCG
This sequence comes from Schistocerca americana, assembly GCF_021461395.2. NCBI lineage: Eukaryota > Metazoa > Arthropoda > Insecta > Orthoptera > Acrididae > Schistocerca > Schistocerca americana. The sequence continues at coordinate 356,865,908 of NC_060130.1, forward strand.
ACGGCTTTCACTGAAAGACCAAAAGCAGCGGAGTTTGCGTAGCGTTGTCTGTGCTAACAGAGAAGCAGCACTACGTGAAATAACCGCAGAAATCAGATTGGGGCGTACGATGAACGTATCCATTAGTAGGGTGAGTTGATATCTGGCGTTATCAGGATACGGCAACAGACGACCGACGCTAGTGCCTTTGCTAATAGCGCGACGTCGCTTGCATCGCCTCTCATGGGTTCGTGACGATGTCGGTTGGGCCCTAGACGAGGGGAAACCGTGGTCTGGTCAGATGAGCCCCGATTTCAGTTGGTAAGAGCTGATGTTAGGGTTCGAGGATGCCCCAGACCTCACGATTGCATGACTCAAGTCATCAACAAGGCGCTGTGAAAGCTGGTGGTGGTTCCATAATGGTGTGAGCTGTGTTTACATGGAAACACATAGCAAACAGAACACAGCATGTTGTTATCAATGGAGAGACGTCTACAGACGTTAAAGTAACCTCTGGCGTGCCACAGGGGAGTGTTATGGGACCATTGCTTTTCACAATATATGTAAATGACCTAGTAGATAGTGTCGGAAGTTCCATGCGGCTTTTCGCGGATGATGCTGTAATATACAGAGACGTTGCAGCATTAGAAAATTGTAGCGAAATGCAGGAAGATCTGCAGCGGATAGGCACTTGGTGCAGGGAGTGCCAACTGACCCTTAACGTAGACAAATGTAATGTATTGCGAATACATAGAAAGAAGGATCCTTTATTGTATGATTATATGATAGCGGAACAAACACTGGTAGCAGTTACTTCGGTAAAATATCTGGGAGTATGCGTGCGGAACGATTTGAAGTGGAATGATCATATAAAATTAATTGTTGGTAAGGCGGGTACCAGGTTGAGATTCATTGGGAGAGTGCTTAGAAAATGTAGTCCATCAACAAAGGAGGTGGCTTACAAAACACTCGTTCGACCTATACTTGAGTATTGCTCATCAGTGTGGGATCCGTACCAGATCGGTCTGACGGAGGAGATAGAGAAGATCCAAAGAAGAGCGGCGCGTTTCGTCACAGGGTTATTTGGTAACCGTGATAGCGTTACGGAGATGTTTAATAAACTCAAGTGGCAGACTCTGCAAGAGAGGCGCTCTGCATCGCGGTGTAGCTTGCTCGCCAGGTTTCGAGAGGGTGCGTTTCTGGATGAGGTATCGAATATATTGCTTCCCCCTACTTATACCTCCCGAGGAGATCACGAATGTAAAATTAGAGAGATTAGAGCGCGCACGGAGGCTTTCAGACAGTCGTTCTTCCCGCGAACCATACGCGACTGGAACAGGAAAGGGAAGTAATGACAGTGGCACGTAAAGTGCCCTTCGCCACACACCGTTGGGTGGCTTGCGGAGTATCAATGTAGATGTAGATGTAGAATGGACTAGTTTCTCTGGTCCAACTGAACTGATCTTTGACTGGATATGGTTATGTTCGGCTACTTGGAGAACATTTGCAGCCATTCACGGGCTTCATGTTCTCAAACAACGATACAATTTTTATGGATGGCAATGTGGCATGTCACCAGGCCACAATTGTTCGCGATTGATCTGAGGAACATTTTGGACAATTCAAGCGGATGATTTGGCTACCCAGATCGCCCAACATGATTCTCATCGAACAATTATGGGACATAATCTAGAGGCCAGTTCGTGCACAAAATCCTGTACCGGCAGCACTTTCGCAATTATGGGCGGCTATAGGGACAGCATAGCTCAATAATTCTGGATTTCCAACGACCTGTTGAGTCCATGCCACTTCGAGTTGCTGTAGTACGCCGGAAAAAAGGTCGTGCGACACGATATTAGGAGATATTCCATGACTTTTGTCACTGTGGTGTACACTGAATCGCCTGTCCATAAATAATTCGAGGCGCAACCATCAGCTGGTACGGTCATGATAACCATATTCTGGAGTGTCCATGGTCCGATTTTCTGCGACTTTTGAAGGAACAATGCTCTATGAACAGCTTACACTACTTAGACACGATTGAGAACAAAGTCAAGATCATGTGGCAGAGGTAATGTCTGGGATGGCAGAGGAAAGACTTTCTTCTTCACCAGGAAATGTTCGACACCACACGGCTGACTTTGGAAACGATTGGCTAAGTGGGTCGGGGGTTCCCCCCTTTTCTTCCTTATAAACCTAACCTTAACCCCTTCGCATGTTCCGGCCGGAGTGGCCGAGCGGTTCTAGGCGCTACAGACTGTAACTGCGGGACCGCAACGGTCGCAGGTTCGAATCCAGCCTCGGGCATGGATGTGTGTGATGTCCTTAGGTTAGTTAGGTTTAAGTAGTTCTAAGTTCTAGGGGACCGATGACCTCAGAATTTAAGTCCCATAGTGCTCAGAGCCATTTTGAACCTTCGCATGTTTATCTGTTTACTCTGATGAAAGGACCTTTGCGTGGGATCAAGTTCAACGGTAACGAACAGCTAAAGAGAAAACTAGAGACTGGCCTCGAGATCAAGGTAAAAAATTCTTCACTGAAGAGTTAAGAAGATCCGTTAGGAGATGAGACAAGTGCATAAAAGTTGGTGTGAATTACATGGAAAAACAGGCAAAGAACTATATTGATATAAGAAACCAATTTTGCTGTAAAGCTGTTTGTCTTTTAAATTACTGAATAACACTCGTACCTACATTACGTTAATTTTGTTCTGTTTCAGTTACATATTTGGAACAGTGCCTATTGATAGAATCTGAATAACCAGGGAATTAATGTTTTTAAGAAGTACACTTTACTTTCAGGACGTGGTTGATTAATGTCTTCAGTATCAGTTCAATACTGTTTGTCAGAAATGTTTAATCGAGATCTAGTAATGTGGTGACCTTTCGTTACATGATACTGATTACTACAAACACGCTGTGTATGCAGGTTTTAACCATACGGTTCGCGTATTTCAGTAAACTGTGTTATGCCACAAATTTTTCATTAAACTGCGATCTCTCTATTATGGAAATTCGATTGCTTACCTGAGTGTTTCGGTGGTACTTTCACAGTGAAAATATTAAACAGTAACGAGATGGAAAAGAGACACGTCAATTCATTTACACATCATGGTTTAGAGTATTACTCAATTCTTCTTTGTGATAGGATATTTCAATGTAACATCAAGGAATACTGCAAAGTGCATATAACTCTGCATTATTTCTGGAGTTACTAAGGACGTTAATATCGTGTAAGTGTCGGCCTCCAATCGTAATTTCGCTGGTTGGTTGGTTGGTTGGTTTGGGGAAGGAGACCAGACAGCGAGGACATCGGTCTCATCGGATTAGGGAAGGACGGGGAAGGAAGTCGGCCGTGCCCTTTGAAAGGAACCATCCCGGCATTTGCCTGGAGCGATTTAGGGAAATCACGGAAAACCTAAATCAGGATGGCCGGACGCGGGATTGAACCGTCGTTCTCTCGAATGCGAGTCCAGTGTCTAACCACTGCGCCACCTCGCGCGGTAATTTCGCTGGTCGACTGGCTCAGCACGTAGGTCTTTTAGTAACCTTATATGTGAGAAGTTTCCCATTTACATTAACCACCTTCTTGCACATATTTTCCTTGGTGTTGTTTTTCATTGTTGCACAGACACTGAGGCATCAAGAAACTGTTAATCTGATAACGGAGGAGAGTCTGATGGATAAAAATAGTTTAGAGATGCCAAAACTTGAATGCAACAATCACCTTCAAACGGATGTAGGGCCTACGTTGCAGTAGCTATCCATCGATTAATGCAAGTGTGAAGACCTCCATTAAATTTTTAGGAGCGGAAACTGCCACATCAAAACTTCCGTTGAAAATTTTAACTAACAATGAAGTCTCCTCCATATTGCACGGTGTGGTTAGAAAGGGATCATCCTGCTCTGAACAGATTTTCAAGCTGATGTCAATAATTCCTCACAGATTAATGAACCCCAAAAAATATTTGTAATATTAATGATTCCAATAAAGCACTTATCTTTACTGATAGAGAAACTCTAGATTAAGTCATCTGTGAATTTGCAGTTAAATCTAAATTGGCAGACTTCTTCTATGAATTCCTTAAAGACATGGTCTAAAAGTAAAATTTATGGATGAGGTATCTCAAGCCTTCAAAATGAATACAAGTGTCAGGCAAAACAATGGTATATCTCCATTTCTTTTCAATTGCATTTTGGAAATAAATGTGAGAGTTTGGAATGACAAACTTAAGGAATACAAAGTACCAGCAGTTATGCCGTGAAGAAAAAATAAGGCTGTTACAATAAAATGCATAGCATTTCCATATGATGTCCATATATTCTGAATGCCTGAAAAATGCAGGAACAGAAAGTACTCTCTTATAACAGAGATCCAACGTGACAGGCTGAATAATCTCTGCAGAAAAACAAAATTTATGAAGAATATAAAAATTGCTCTAAAACTATTAACAACAGATGTTGGTCCAGTAGAGAAGATAAGGAATATGAAAAGAGCTTAAGCTATAATTCATGATTCCTGCAACAAAAAATGTTTATCTGAAAATTTTAAAATAAATCACCAAAACACAACAGTGACACTAGAATGCTTAAATGAAAGATAAAGCTTAATACTGAATTATAAGTCTGAAAAATTAGACGCATCAGAAGGCAGAATCGTAAGAAAAATGTTAGTTCCTCTTCAGAATTTTGGAAATTAAGACGAAAGAATTGTATTTATCAGAACATAGAAAACGTAACAGAAACATTGAGGAAGAGGAGACTGTTGTTCTTTCGACGTATTTACAATATAGATCGCAGCGGACTAGCCAAAAGGATCTTGAATATCTTTAGTGAAAAAAGTCAACAACCATCTGTATTGAAGAAGTCAGGAGAAACTCGGATAAAACGACAAAACTGGAAAAGGTAATGGAAGGAGATACGTTTAATGAGGCAGAGTCAAAAATACATGGTTTCCAAAGCAAGAAGGAAAAGAAAACAGGTACAAACTGATCTCAAGAGAAAAGAAGGAAATACAGTAAAACAATGCAGGAATGCTTGACGTAAAGTAATGAACACCGAAGGATGAGGAATTCAAACCGGAAGTTAGTGTTTAGAGGCCCCTGACGCAGAAACAAAGAGGAAATATAGTAACTACGCTCGTTAATGTATAAATAGAGTCTGAATATTCTAGTTAGATTTGCGAAGGATAAACTGATGTGTGAGGGCACAAGCTGCGCCTTCGACAAATCTTCAGTTTTGGGAGCACCTAAAATTGATCAGATAAATCTGATAGCGTCGACGCGGCTCAGACTGCCTGCACTGCCCACTCGGTTTTGTTCTTACATTTTGTAACTTCCTCGTTTTGAGTTATTTTTCTTCTTGTGGCTTATATTTCTTGTTTGACGAATTCTATGGTTCTACAAAAAAGTAAACATTCTTCTAATAACATTTTCTGCGAAATGGGGAAATTTTCGGCATGATCAAAAAGGCTGAAACTAATCATACTGTGCAGTCGGCGAAAAATGAGAAACTGTTTGTCAACACATTTACACCGAGCAATATACAGGGTGGTCTATTGATAGTGACCGGGCCAAATATCTCACGAAATAAGCATCAAACGAAAAAACTACAAAGAACCAAACTCGTCTAGCTTGAAGGGGGAAACCAGATGGCGCTACGGTTGGCCCGCTACATGGCGCTGTCATAGGTCAATCGGATATCAACTGCCATTTTTAAAAAAATAGGAACCCTCATTTTTTATTACATATTAGTGTAATTCGTAAAGAAATATGAATGTTTTAGTTGGACCACTTTTTTCGCTTTTTGATAGGTGGCGCTGTAATAGTCACAAACGTATAAGTACGTGGTATCACGTAACATTCAGCCAGTGCGGACGGTATTTGCTTCGTGATACATTACACGTGTTAAAATGAACCGTTTACCAATTACGTAAAAGGTCGATATCGTGTTGATGTATGGCTATTATGATCAAAATGCCCAACGGGCGTGTGCTATGTATGCTGCTCGGTATCCTGGACGACATCATCCAAGTATCCGGACCGTTCGCCGGATAGTTACGTTATTTAAGGAAACAGGAAGTGTTCAGCCCCATGTGAAACGTCAGCCACGACCTGCAACAAATGATGATGCGCAAGTAGGTGTTTTAGCTGTTGTCGTGGCTAGTCCGCACATCAGTAACAGACAAATCGCGTGAGAATCGGGAATCTCAAAAACGTCGGTGTTGAGAGTGCTACATCAATATCGATTGCACCCGACCATATTTCTATGCACCAGGAATTGCATGGCGACGACTTTGAAAGTCGTGTACAGTTCTGCCACTGGGAACAAGAGAAATTACGGGACGATAACAGACTTTTTGCACGCGTTCTATTTAGCGACGAAGCGTCATTCACCAACAGCGGTAACGTAAACCGGCATAATATGCACTACTGGGCAACGGAAAATCCACGATGGCTGCGACAAGTGGAACATCAACGACCTTGGTGGGTTAATGGATGGTGTGGAATTATGGGAGGAGGGATAGTTGGCCCCCATTTTATCAACGGCAATCTAAATGGTGCAAAGTATGATGATTTCCTACGTAATGTTCTACCGATGTTACTACAAGATGTTTCACTGCATGACAGAATGGCAATGTACTTCCAACATGATGGGTGTCCGGCACATAGCTCGCGTGCGGTTGGAGCGGTATTGAATAGCATATTTCATGACAGGTGGATTGGTCGTCGAAACACCATACAATGGCCCGCACGTTCACCGGATCTGACGTCATCGGATTTCTTTCTGTGGGGAAAGTTGAAGGATATTTGCTATCGTGATCCACCGACAACGCCTGACAACATGCGTCAGCGCATTGTCAATGCATGAGCGAACATTACGGAAGGCGAACTACTCGCTGTTGAGAGGAATGTCGTTACACGTATTGCCAAATGCATTGAGGTTAACGGACATCACTTTGAGCATTTATTGCTTTAATGTGGTATTTACAGGTAATCACGCTGTAACAGCATGCGTTCTCAGAAATGTTAAGTTCACAAAGGTACATGTATCACATTGGAACAACCGAATAAAATGTTCAAATGTACCTACGTTCTGTATTTTAGTTTAAAAAACCTACCTGTTACCAACTGTTCGCCTAAAATTGTGAGCCCTATATTTGTGACTATATTACAGCGCCATCTATCTCAAAGCGAAAAAAGTGGTCCAACTAAAAGATTGGCTCTGAGCACTATGGGACTTAACTTCTGAGGTCATTAGTCCCCTAGAACTTAGAACTACTTAAACCTATCTAACCTAAGGACATCACACACATCCATGCCCGAGGCAGGATTCGAACCTGCGACCGTAGCGGTCGCGCGGTTCCAGACTGTAGCGCCTAGAACCACTCGGCCACTCTGGCCGGCAAACTAAAAGATTCATATTTCTTTACGTACTACACGAATATGTAATAAAAATGGGTGTTCCTATATAAAAATCGTAGTTGATATCCGTTTGACCTATGGCAGCGCCATCTAGCGGGTCAACCATAGCGCCATCTGGTTTCCCCCTTCAAGCTAGACGAGTTTGGTTCTTTGTATTTTTTCGTTTGACGCTTATTTCGTGAGATATTTGGCCCGGTCACGATCAATGGACCACCCTGTACAATACTGAAGAGTTAAATACTCTGGTGTGTAAAACAAAGCACAGCTCGATGGAACATGAACCACAAGTAGAAAGAACAGAACAGAAGATTACGGAAAGAAATACAGTAATTAGAGTGAATAAACGCGATTTATGATGCTTACCTGGACATTTATAAAAGGTAGGACATGGTTCTTGGTAGGACGAGGATAACCACGGACAGCCATACGTGTTCTGCTACGGGTTCGAGGCCCACGCGAAAGACAGGCCGCGGCCCGTACGTCACGCACGTAGTCCTGAACTCGCTCGTTCACTCAGCTCAGCAGACAAAATGCGTTTCTAAACCTGTTAACTCGCAGCTGGGCGTGTAAGTACTAACGAGAATTGCATCTTCTACTGGAATCTGCTATTAGGGAGTCTTACTGATTAACAGTACTTCAGCAAAATTTAATTTAATATCGATACTCGATATAAATGGTATAACGGCTTGTTTATGGCAATTAGTCTCTTCTGCTTAACAGTACTCATTACATGCTGGAAGTGGTGTCTTATGCAACTGATGATCATTTTAGCACGATTTTGTTTTGTTGTAGACCAGTACAGCCGTATAAAATTATAAGTAGGGCCATGAACTTCCCATCATTATAAGACTAATAATACACTCCTGGAAATTGAAATAAGAACACCGTGAATTCATTGTCCCAGGAAGGGGAAACTTTATTGACACATTCCTGGGGTCAGATACATCACATGATCACACTGACAGAACCACAGGCACATAGACACAGGCAACAGAGCATGCACAATGTCGGCACTAGTACAGTGTATATCCACCTTTCGCAGCAATGCAGGCTGCTATTCTCCCATGGAGACGATCGTAGAGATGCTGGATGTAGTCCTGTGGAACGGCTTGCCATGCCATTTCCACCTGGCGCCTCAGTTGGACCAGCGTTCGTGCTGGACGTGCAGACCGCGTGAGACGACGTTTCATCCAGTCCCAAACATGCTCAATGGGGGACAGATCCGGAGATCTTGCTGGCCAGGGTAGTTGACTTACACCTTCTAGAGCACGTTGGGTGGCACGGGATACATGCGGACGTGCATTGTCCTGTTGGAACAGCAAGTTCCCTTGCCGGTCTAGGAATGGTTGAACGATGGGTTCGATGACGGTTTGGATGTACCGTGCACTATTCAGTGTCCCCTCGACGATCACCAGTGGTGTACGGCCAGTGTAGGAGATCGCTCCCCACACCATGATGCCGGGTGTTGGCCCTGTGTGCCTCGGTCGTATGCAGTCCTGATTGTGGCGCTCACCTGCACGGCGCCAAACACGCATACGACCATCATTGGCACCAAGGCAGAAGCGACTCTCATCGCTGAAGACGACACGTCTCCATTCGTCCCTCCATTCACGCCTGTCGCGACACCACTGGAGGCGGGCTGCACGATGTTGGGGCGTGAGCGGAAGACGGCCTAACGGTGTGCGGGACCGTAGCCCAGCTTCATGGAGACGGTTGCGAATGGTCCTCGCCGATACCCCAGGAGCAACAGTGTCCCTAATTTGCTGGGAAGTGGTGGTGCGGTCCCCTACGGCACTGCGTAGGATCCTACGGTCTTGGCGTGCATCCGTGCGTCGCTGCGGTCCGGTCCCAGGTCGACGGGCACGTGCACCTTCCGCCGACCACTGGCGACAACATCGATGTACTGTGGAGACCTCACGCCCCACGTGTTGAGCAATTCGGCGGTACGTCCACCCGGCCTCCCGCATGCCCACTATACGCCCTCGCTCAAAGTCCGTCAACTGCACATACGGTTCACGTCCACGCTGTCGCGGCATGCTACCAGTGTTAAAGACTGCGATGGAGCTCCGTATGCCACGGCAAACTGGCTGACACTGACGGCGGCGGTGCACAAATGCTGCGCAGCTAGCGCCATTCGACGGCCAACACCGCGGTTCCTGGTGTGTCCGCTGTGCCGTGCGTGTGATCATTGCTTGTACAGCCCTCTCGCAGTGTCCGGAGCAAGTATGGTGGGTCTGACACACCGGTGTCAATGTGTTCTTTTTTCCATTTCCAGGAGTGCAGTAAGATTCCATAATAGCGGATTCCAGTAGAAGATTCAGGTGTAGAAACGTAGTTTGTCTGCTGTTTTGAGCGAGCAAGCGAGCGCAGGACCACCTTCGTGACGTACGCGACGCGGTAGACCTCGCAACAGGTTGGTATGGAATTCTTGTGGTTGGTCGTTCCATTCCTCCACCGGAGCGTTTGACAAATGGTGGATGAACGTTGGTGCATGTCGACGTAGTGCAGTACGTCTCCCAACGCATGCGACACGTGCTCGGTGAGATTTAAGACGGTGCAACGGACAAATGGTTCAAATGGCTCTGAGCGCTATGGGACTTAACAGCTGTGGTCATCAGTCCCCTAGAACTCAGAACTACTTAAACCTAACTAACCTAAGGACATCACACACATCCATGCCCGAGGCAGGAATCGAACCTGCGACCGTAGCAGTCTCGCGGTTCCGGACTGCGCGCCTAGAACCGCGAGACCGCCGCGGCCGGCTGCAACGGACAGGCCAGTCCATTCACCAAATATCATCTCGTTCCAGGAGGTCCTCCACCTGCAAATTTAGATGTAGTCGCGTACTGCAATCCACGAAAACGAAATCAGGGCCGAATGTATCTTTGAAAATTCGCCGGAGGGCAGAGCGTACAGTGCCGCAATACGGATGACTGGCAAGTGTACCGTGTTCAAAGATTTCGAGGCACTTCCACAGGCACCATCAACCATCCACCACATCAGATCTCAACTGCGCTGGTGGACAAATGGAGTGTCCCATCAATAGAACTTAGTACTTGTGGGCAGTATGGGAGCACGTTACAGAGAACGAACTGCCGTGAGTGGTGATCACACACCCTGTTAAGAACCATATCCCGCCTTTTGTAATGACGAGGGGGCTTTTATAAATCGCGGTGGCTTTAGTGTATTTACTGCCTTTAAATAAAAGTTCAGTTCCCGTTCGTCTCATTGCTTATGTCTTTCAGTTACTTTCTGTATTATACTGTAACAATTTTTCTTATGTATAATCTGAGTTTCATCGAACTATGCTACTTGACAGTGACGCATCATGCGAAATTTACTGCCATCCTTAAGTTTTGCGAATGAGTGTATGTTTGGCAAAACAGCTGATAGGAGCAAACATTTCCAAGTGTCTCTCATTCAAATGTGAACAGAAGCATCATAACGATGTAGCATCCACCAGTTCTATGAATTTGTTGTGGAAAACTGCCTGACGAAATGAGTGAAGTACCCAGAATGGAAGGAGGAAACGAACTGAAACTTCACGTGTTGAGATGGTGTGTGATGTTATTTCAGTGATTACAAAATCGAGTCAACTTTACAAATAATTTGGCAGTGCGAACGCACTTATCAGTACGACGTTACACCCCTTCTACCCTCAATGTATGCTGTCTTAAGGTTGAGAAGGTCGTCATAAAGCTATTGTGTACTCTTCTAAGAAAAGCTGACCCACAAACGTTGTAACTGGTCCTTAATATCCTGGATACTGCCAGACGTTGACGTCCGAGCTGCTCCAACACACGTTCTGTTGGGGACAGATCTGGGGAGGACCTCAACATCATCCAGACGGTTCATAGAGACACGTGCCATGTGTAGACGAGCACTGTCTTGTTGAAGAGTGGCACCACGATACAGACATATGAGAGGTGACGTATGAAGATGCAGGATGTCCATGATGTTGTGCTGTCAGGGTTCCCTCAACCACCACCAGCCGTGACCTGAGGTGATACCCGATAGCTGCCTACATTGTGATGCAACGCACAACACCAATGTGCCTGTCCAAAACATAGGAAGGATGGGACCTCACCAGGACGACACCATACTCGCCGACAATGGTCATCCGCGGTACTGCAGAACTGCAATTTACCGTTGAACGCAATGCGACGCCGTTCATTAGCAGTCCCTGCTTCCCAGTCGCTACGCCACTCCAAACGTAGCCTTCAAGAGGCAGTCCATTACTTTTTCTCTCATGGCAGGTACAGATATGAAGGTGTCACCACACTGAAGAGCCAAAGAAACTGGTATGCCCGATTAACATTGTGTAGGGTTCCCGCGAGTACGCAGAAGTGCCGCAACACGGCGTGGCATGGACTCAGCTAACGTCTGAAGCAGTGCTGACACCATGAATCCTGCAGGGCTGTCCATAAATCTGTAAGAGTACGTGGGACTGGAGATCTCTTCTGAACAGCACGTTGCAAAGCACCCCATATGTGCTCAATAATGTTCATGTCTGGGGATTTTGGTGGCCAGTAGAAGTGTTTAAACTCAGAAGAGTATTCCTGGAGATACTCTGTAGCAATTCTGGACTTGTGGAGTGTCACATTGTCCTGCTGGAACTGCCCACGTTCGTTCGAATGCACAACGGACATGAATGGATGCAAGTGATCAGACAGGATGTTTACGTACGTGTTACCTGTCAGAGTCTTACAATACGATTTGAAACAAGACTCGTCCGACAAGACAACATGTTTTCAGTCACCAAAAGTCCAATGTCGGTGTTGACGGGCCCAGGCGAGGCATAAATCTTTGTGTCGTTCAGTCGTCAAGGCTACACCAGTGGACCTTCGGCTCCGAAAGCCCATATAGATGATGTTTCGTTGAATGGTTCGCACGCTGACATTTGTTGATTGCCCAGCACTGAAATCTGCAGCAGTTTGCGGAAGGGTTGCACTTCTGTCATGTTGGACGATTCTCTTCAGTCTTCGTTGGTCCCGTTCATGCAGGATCTTTTTCTGGCCGCGGCGATGTCGAAGATCTGATGTTTTACCCGATTCCTGATATTCACGATATACTCGTGAAATGGCAGTACGAGAAAATCCCCATTTCAACGCTACCTCGGAGATGCTGTGTCCCATCGCTCGTGCCCGATTATAACACCACGTTCAAACTCGTTGACAGAGCGAGGTGGCGCAGTGGTTAGCACACTGGACTCGCATTCGGGAGGACAAACGGTTCAATCCCACGTCCGGTCATCCTGATTTAGGTTTCCGTGATTTCTCTCAATCTGTCCAGGCAAATGGCGGGATGGTTCCTTTTAAAGGGCACGGCCGACTTCCTTCCCCGTCCTTCCCTAATCCGATGAGACCGATGGTCGCTTCCCCCAAACAACCTAACCCAACCCTCAAACTCGCTTAAATCTTGATAACCTACCACTGTAGCAGCAGTAACCGATCTAACAACTGCACCAGACACTTGTTGTCTTATATAGGCCTTGCCGATCGCAGCGCTGTATGGTTCCTGTTTACATATCTCTGTATTTGAATATGTATGCCTATGCCAGTTTCTTTGACGCTTCAGTGTATTCACTTGGTGTACAATACAGAGATAGTCCCTTCTGGTGGTCAGACGTGGTCTGCCGGAACCTTGACGATGAGTACGCCTGCCGTCACGTTCCCAGACTGTTCAACATCTGGCCACTGTCACATGCGAATGTCCCACCGATCTGGATATTGCTTGATTCGACCAGCCGAAAGCACCGAGACCCACAATGAAGCTGCTTTCAAACTGTCAGATGTTGACAGTGCTGCCTCACACAAGTATGTGGAATCTCCATATCCTTGACAGTGATCATAAACATATGATCTATTGCCACACTTTATGAGATGTCGTTACCTTTCTGATCGTGGGATATGCAACCCGTGATGTCAACTTGGATTTTCCAGCCATAAATTTTTTTATCTGTATGTTTTCTGACGGTCAAAGTAACCTGTAACTGTGATGTGTGGGGGGAGGGGGGGGGGGGGGTAGGTCCAACGACCGTTTGGAATAAGAACATCCTTTCTTCTTGGTTCACATACCAAAACGATTAAAAAACACGAATTTCAGGACGCTGACATTTCAATTTGTAAAGCATAGTTTTCTATTTCGGAAACACCAAATCACTTGAGAATGGCCTAGAAGGCTGAACTAGTTGTGAACAGAGAAAAGTAATACAGAAAACGTGGAAGATGATGCCGCCTTTTAATGAATCTTTTTTAATTTCATATATATTTCAGCTTGTTTATCAGAAAGTATAATTCGAGTAGTTTATTTTAGTGAGCAGAATTTCGACAGCATTCGTGGTCCTGTGTCACTGATTAAAAACATTTCATATTTCATTTGGTGTATTAAGATTTTCCACTCATTGACTGACCATGTGGTTTGCATATTTTATTACCTTGTCTTCAGTGGTCATTTACTCCATTATTACTATCCATTCTTCATCAACACTGTTTTGTGAAAGATACGCCACTGCAGCACACATGCGGCAAAATAATCTGACTTCTTCTCTATCCCTGTATTCCTCCGTTAATGCCAGTTATGGTATTTTCTTCCACAGTCACTGGTTGAAGTGAATATTGCCACTGGAAAAGGATGTTTCTGGGAACACTGTTTTCATAACTTTAGTTTAGTTTATTTATATCATGTTCCGTAGATCATTTTAACGATTATTTTATCGATATGATGTGGAACAAGTTAGATTACAATATATGTAGACACACATGAATAATGCTAATATTAATATTACTGAAATTTTTAGTTCTACACATGCAACTACATTTAGAGGTACAATTTTTTTTATCAGTTGTGAAACAGAAACTCGTCCATGGAATAGAAGGAGTTGTCCAAAAGAAATGATTTTAAACTAGATTTAAAACTTGATCTGCTACCTGTCAGACACTTTGTATTGTTGGGCAAATGATCAAAGATTTTTGTTGCTGAATAATTTACTCCTTTTTGAGCAACTGACAGCTTCAGTATCGGACAGGAAAGGTCATTTTTTCCCTCTACTGTTGTACGTATGAACATCACTGTTCTTCGCGAATTGAGATGGATTATTTATAACGAATTTCATTAGCGAATATATGTACTCTATTGGCGCAGTTAAAATACCTAACTCCTTGAATAGGTGCCTACATGACGTCGTTGGGTGAACACCACTAATTATTCTCACTGCTCTCTTTTATGCAATCAATACTTTATGTCTAAGTGGTGAGTTACCCCAGAAAACTATTCCATAAGACATTATTGAGTGAAATATGCAAAGAACGTTAGGAGGCTGATATGTTTACTACCGAGACTAGCGATTATACGAAGAGCGAAAGAAGCTGAACTTAAATGTTTGAGAAGCTCAGTAATATGCTTCTTCCAGTTCAAGTTGTCATCAATGCGAACACCCACAAATTTCGAGAAATATACCCTGTTAACTGAGCCTTGTTCATATGCTACATCAATTGTCGGTATGACTCTATTCGGTGTACAGAACTGGGTATAGCGAGGTTTTTCAAAATTAAGGGAGAGTCCATTTTCTGAGAACCACTTAATAATTCTTTGAAATACCTCCTTAACAATATCTTCAGCTGCTTTTTCTGGAATGAGATTTATTATAACACTCGTGTCATCCGCAAAAAGGTACTAGTTCAGCTTGCTGAACGTTAAGGGAGAGGTCATTCACGTGAATAAGGAAAAGCAGAGAACCCAGAATTGAACCCTGTGGGACTCCCTTTGTGATAACTCTCCATTCACTAGATTCACCACCCTCCCAGTACTATTTGTGTTATTCAGCACAACGTTTTGCTTTCTATTCGTTAAGTATGATTCAAACCAGCCGTGTGTATAGCCTTCAATTCCATAAAACCTGAGTTTTTCTAAGAGTGTGACATGATCCACACAGTCAAATGCCTTGGAAAGATCAGAAAAAATACCAACTAGCGATAATTTTTTACTTAGGGCTTGTACTATTTGATGGGTAAATGTGTAGATACCATTCTCAGTCGAGTAACCCTTCCGGAACCCGAACTGTGATATGCTGAGTACATTATTTTCACTAAAATGTGAGACTACTCTTGAATACACAACTTTTTCGAAAATTTTAGAAAATGAAGCCAGCAATGTATTTTGCCCATAATTATTTAAGTCACTTTTGTCCCCTTTATTATGAAGTGGTTTGACAATAGCGTATTTAAATCTGTCTGGAAAAATTCCCTGTGGCAGCGAAGCATTCATTTATCACTAACGAATCCACTTCATAAATCAGAACAACACCAAAATTCTGTTAGAGACCCCATTCACACCACATGAGCTCTTGTTTGGTTGGTTGTTGGTTGTTTTTGGGGAAGGAGACCAGACAGCGTGGTCATCGGTCTCATCGGATTAGGGAAGGATGGGGAAGGAAGTCGGCCGTGCCCTTTCAGAGGAACCATCCCGGCATGTGCCTGGAGTGATTTAGGGAACTCACGGAAAACCTAAATCAGGATGGCCGGACGCGGGATTGAACCGTCGTCCTCCCGAATGCGAGTCCAGTGTCTAACCACTGCGCCACCTCGCTCGGTAGCTCTTGTTTTTCAGAATATTTATAATTCTTTTAATTTCAGTGGGGGATGTTGGTACTATTTCTAAAGGCCTAAAGTTCTGGAGAATGTCATTTCTAATTTTTTTTTTTTTCAACTGAACCCTTTAACCCCATTTTTGCTGGTACATTCAGAAAGTGTTTGTTAAAAATACTTGATAACTGTGAAATATCACTCACAACATCAACATTTAGCTTTGTTTCTATGGTACGCTGTGCACTGTCAGGCTGCCCCGTCTCCCGTTTGACAATATTCCATATAGTTTTAATCTTATTATCTGCATTATTAATTTCTGTCAGAACACATAAGCTTCTCGACTTCTTAATGACTTTCCTTAAAATATTACAGTATCTTTTGTAGTAAGCAAGTAACGTCGGATCCTGACTTATTCTGGCCTGTCCATACATTTCTCTCCTCCTCTTACACGATATCTTAATTCCCTTAGTAATCCATGGCTTACTTGACTTTGTAATGGCTTTTTAGGATAACGTTTCAGGAAAGCAACTCTCAAATATTGAGAGCCTATTCAAACTCCAGTCCTAACCACACGTGTATCTTATTTTTCAGTCCAGGAAAAGTCTTTCACATGTATTCTGACCTTTGTTTGGGAGTAAGGTAAATAAAACAGGAAACACCTTTGTCTCTTCCTCTGTGGTTCGGATGTCAGTGTGTATGGTTTACAGTTATTTGAACTGTTTCGAACAACTGTGAAATGCCTGTTGATAAGAACAGGTACGTTTTCAAAAAGGATTTTCTCCGCTTCTTCACAGCTAAACACCAGGATTCCTTTGTCAGGAACAGACCAGTCGTTAATTTTGAAAAAAAAACTATTACCTTCAGTTAATTTCAAAATGTCTTCGTTCAGTTAAACCTGCGACCTAATGCCAGGGTTCTGGGTCGTCCCAATCGCTTTCCTTCTTGCTTTATAAAATACATCCTGTGGTTCTCATTATATGTCATACTTTCGACGAAATCTAAATCTTTTATGTTTCAAATCTTGAAATTCTTCTTTAACAATTTGGAAAATTGGCCTTGTCTTTTCATCGTAGACTCTTTTCCTAAATTCTTTATTCGTTTCTTAATCAGCACATCCGCTTCATCAAGTGGACAAGAATGCTGAAGTTCAGACATGATTATGTCATTTACAATTTTTAAACTGCCTCAGCATATACTCCGTTCGGAATTCACGCACAATCATTTCGTATGTCCATCACATTTTCTGCGTACTTGATAGTGACGGTGATCCTTGAGAGTTGTTGTAGTTACTTCCATTACTCTTTGCTTACGCCTACAAAACTACACGGGAACGAAGGCTGTCGGCAAGGTCACTGCCGGACTGACGGTGAGAACACATCCACTGCTGGTGAAGGACTGGCGTAAATCAGGAGTGGGGGAGGGTCTCGTCGAAAAAACACAGAGCAGAACTGCTTGGCAGGACGTCCCAGGATACGTGCGCCACGTACAAAAGGGTCCGAAACACCACGGTCGGAAAGCCAACATAGCCTATTATATACTGTATCAGACATTGTAACAACACTAATGCACTTTGGTAGCTGTTCTACCCGTCACAATAGGTAGATTTTATAGGCATTGCACTCCCGGTTATCAGACGAAGAACAGCGGTAGAGGTTGAGAAGAAGGAACAGGAAAATTATTTCATGTATCCCATGTTTGGAAGCGAAGCATCATGTCGTGGGCTGAAGTCGAGAATGAGTTTTCGTTGAACAACTGAAGCCACTACACAGTCACCTCCCGCTCGCCGAACAGAACTGTGGCGAACCAAAACAACTAGAAGCAACAACCAAAACAACTAGAAGCAACAACCAAAACAACTAGAAGCAACAACCAAAACAACTAGAAGCAACAACCAAAACCTAAAGGAAGAGCCCGCTGCTCGTTTCCAGCTGCCCTACCAGACGTCAAAGACTTTGAACAGGCTGCAAACTGTAATGACGCGGTGCTCACAAAACTTGAAGCAGTGGAACTGCATTACTGGAGATGCAACCTGCGAATGTGGACAACTTCGAGATAGTGAACAACTCTTGATCTGCTGCAAGTTGCCTGAAGCCTGCACGGAGGATGAACTGGTGTAAGCAGATGTTCCAGCACGCAAGACAGCCGAACTTTGACCCTCGAAATTAATTTGATATTTTGTTGTTTTTGTTGTGGTCTTCAGTCCTGAGACTGGTTTAATGCAGCTCTCCATGCTACTCTATCCTGTGCAAGCTTCTTCATCTCCCAGTACCTACTGCAACCTGCATCATTCTGAATCTCTTTAGTGTATTCATCTCTTGGTCTCCCTCTACGATTTTTACTCTCCACACTGCCCTCCAATACTTAACTGGTGATCCCTTGATACCTCAGAATATGTCCTACCAACCGATCCCTTCTTCTAGTCAAGTTGTGCCACAAATTTCTCTTCTCCCCAATTCTATTCAATACCTCCTCATTAGTTATGTGATCTACCCATCTAATCTTCAGCATTCTTCTGTAGCACCACATTTCGAAAGCTTCTATTCTCTTCTTGTCCAAACTATTTATCGTCCATGTTTCACTTCCATACAAATAGTTTCAGAAACGACTTCCTGACTCTTAAATCTATACTCGATGTTAACAAATTTTTCTTCTTCAGAAACGCTTTCCTTGCCATTGCCAGTCTACATTTTATATCCTCTCTACTTCGACCATCATCAGTTATTTTGCTCCCCAAATAGCAAAACTCCTTTACTACTGTAAGAGTCTCATATCCTAATCTAATTCCTTCAGCATCACCCGACTTAATTCGACTACATTCCATTATCCTCGTTTTGCTTTTGTTGATGTTCATCTTATATCCTCCTTTCAAGACACTGTCCACTCCGTTCAACTGCTCTTCTAAGTCCTTTGCTGTCCCTGACAGAATTACAATGTCATCGGCGAACCTCAAAGTTTTTATTTCTTCTCCATGGATTTTAATACCTACTCCGAATTTTTCTTTTGTTTCCTTCGCTGCTTGCTCAATATACAGATTTAATAACATCGGGGAGAGGCTACAACCCTGTCTCACTCCCTTCCCAACCACTGCTTCCCTTTCATGTCCCTCGACTTCATATGTACAAAGTATAATTTATATATTGTAGATATTGTATTGCATTATTTTGAATTTTTAAACAACTGTACTGGCCTACAGCCTTGCCGTAGTGGTAACACCGTTTCCCGTCAGATCACCAAAATTAAGCCGGGCTGGCACTTGGATGGGTGACCATCCGGTCTGCCGAACGCTGTTGGCAAGCGGGGTGCACTCAGCCCTTGTGAGGCAAACTGAGGAGCTACTTGATTGAGAAGTAGCGGCTCCGGTCTCGTAAACTGACATACGGCCGGGAGAGCGGTGTGCTGACTACATGCCCCTCCATATCCGTATCCATTGACGTCTGTGGGCTGAGGATGACACGGCGGCCGGTCGCTATCGTTGGGCCTTCATTGCCTGTTCGGTCGGAGTTTAGTTTTTAGTTTTAAATAACTGTACTGTACTTTCCTTGACACGAAAATGGTAATAATACCTGTCACAGAGAATTGCATCTGTAATGATTTACATGTCTGCCGGTGGTCTGCATGTGTACATAGTTCTGTTGCCATCCGACAATGTGTTCTGGGTGCTTCACTGTTTTTATCAGGCGGTGTGTGTTTCCAGATGAAAGGGGGTCCTGAAAAATGTTTCGATGAATATAACCTGGCAGTAAAGCAGTCACCGTCGCTGACCTGAAAAGAAGTAAATAAAAGACTATTGTAAGCTAGAATAGTAAGCGAAGAGTGGTGACATGAGGTGACGTCACGGTCGGCGCTGCGTCTAATGTGAGGCGACCTTTAGGAGGCAGGTTCCGCACTTTAAAATAATTGGCGGCGTCGGCGGCTACTTTGATGGCCTGCTCTCTTGCGTGTAAGCCGCTGGAATAGCCTCTGGACCAGCGGTAAATCACGCCAGGCTAACAAGCTTAACTAACGCTTCCATAACATCTACAGAGAAGAGCCGTTTTACTCATTTCGATGAAACGTGGAAACAGTTTTGGAATATCTTCGTGTGCAAAAGTCTAGACGCTTAGGTCTCCAAGAACATTTGGATCCAAGAAAGAATACCTTTTGTTAAGTACTGTTTACGGAGAAAGCAACTAGCCATAAATAGTTTTAAAGAGAGCTTTATTTTGTTGCCTCTTTGCACTATCGCGTCCATATGCCGATGGATGTATCTGTTTTATTGCAGTATTATATTCGTCAGCAGCATGTCGTCCGCTCCGGCAATTTGTTCTAGCGAACGTCGTTTCGTCTCTTTCCCTCCTCCTGCATATCTGGAAGAATGCAAACATGAACCACACAAGTTGTAAGTAGGCTATTTAGGTTTTCTTATTGGTAACGCCACGTAGCGCTCTGTATGAAAATCACTGGCTGTGCTGTGTGCAGTCTGTGGCTAGTTTGCGTTGTTGTCTGCCATTGTAGTGTTGGGCAGCTGGATGTTAACAGCGCGTAGCATTGCGCAGTTGGAGGTGAGCCGCCAGCAGTGGTGGATGTGGGGAGAGAAATGGCGGAGTTTTGAAATTTGTAAGACTGGATGTCATGAACTGCTATATTTATTATGACTTTTGATGACTATTAATGTAAATACATTGTTTGTTCTCTATTAAAATCTTTCATTTGCTAACTATGCCTATCAGTAGGTAGTGTCTTCTGTAGTTTGAATCTTTTATTTAGTTGGCAGTAGTTCGAGTAACCAAGATTTTTGTGAGGTAAGTGATTTGTGAAACGTATAGGTTAATGTTAGTCAGGGCCATTCTTTTGTAGGAATTTTTGAAAGTCAGACTGCGTTGCGCCAAAAATATTGTGTGTCAGTTTAAGCACAGTCATGTACAATTTTTCTAAGGGGACGTTTCATAAAGTAACTGTGGCATATAAGCACTTCAGAAAAGTCTCCATGTCAGTTATAGCTCTAGATATAGGTACAATAGCCCCAAACCGGTAATGACAATAAAATTAAGCTTTTAAAATGTATTTGCATCTGGTACCGCTCTCCGTCAATAAACCTTAATTGAATAGCAATCACGCAGTTGTGCGTTCAGAATGAATAAAATAATAATACCTTTTGTGTAACGGAGCACTCCATTTTGTAATATGTGGGTGCCGATATGGCCTGCTACGGCTGGTGATGTATGTCGTTCTGGATTCACCAGAGACGTCGAAATAATGCAGATTATTATTTATGATGTTGATAAAACGTGGAAATTCATAATGTAATTTGCTTGGTGACAGCTATGAGTTTGGTGAAACAATAGTGTCATACAAATATGCCTGGAAAGAGCTACGTGACTTGTTGTTTTGTAGGGCGGTGCTGAAATGTTTGCTGATGAATCTAAAGGCCTGCGGTTGAATCCTCATCGGTACCGGGCTTTTCCTTTCTTCCACGCTACAAGACTTTCACCGTTGTCAAAATTTCATCTAACAACATCTCTTTATTAACATGAAGTTAGCGTCACCATTTCCAAAGATATATGAACGTGGTCGTGTAACTAATGGATTTTAAGCAACAGGACATTAGTGTCGTCCTCTAAACACGACATTAGTTTTTACAAGGGAATATAGAGTAGAAACCTGTAAATGAATATGGCTTTGATTAGTAGTTGTAATTATTTGCAGCCACATAAAAACATGATCGCCAGTTCAGATCGGACTTAGAATTTTGAAATAAGTGTAAATAATTTGCAACTTCAGAGATTCATTAGCTAAAATGAAACCTTCTAGCCTTCATCTCAGGTAATGGCTCTGAGCACTATGGGACTTAACATTTATGGTCATCAGTCCCCTAGAACTTAGAACTACTTAAACCTAACTAACCTAAGGACAGCACACAACACCCAGCCATCACGAGGCAGAGAAAATCCCTGACCCCGCCGGGAATCGAACCCGGGAACCCGGGCGTGGGAAGCGCGAACGCTACCGCACGACCACGAGATGCGGGCGATATCTCAGGTAAGGACAGATTCGCAAAATCAGCCACTAACAACAGGTTCTATCTAGCTCACCACAATGTTGTGTCAATAGATTAGCAAACCTCTCCCTCACAGTAACGTTCCCTAAATAAACTGTCTAATCGTGAAAGAATACCTCTCTTACGATAGCTATTCGAGCAATGAGCAATCCTACTTATATTTCTAGCATATGAAGGCCTTCTGAATACAGTAACGCTTGACAGCACTTACCTGGAACACTGTTAGTGCAGGAACATATTACACAAAATTCAGCCAATATATCAATTGCTTATTCAAGAATGGTTTAGTAATGGAATAGTTAAGTACGTTCGTTACTATCATGAACAAGTATATTTTCAGTTCATATTCTTCAATCAAACAAATGCAATCTTTCTTATATTTGACTAGTGATTTAACTCAGTTTTTAACAACACAGTCATTATTGTTAACAAAATCAAACAGTCCTTTTATACAGAGATTAAACATTACGGACACTCAGCTAGCTTCAGATTTTAGGAATAGGATCCGAGCGCAGGTTACGCGACTGCGGTCACCATCCCACAGAGATTAAATCTCAAAAACGTATTAGATCACAGTAAAGAGGAAACTGATCCATTTGTTTTTAGAAATCTGAAGAAACAGTAAGTTCCCTGGAGGCGACGATGTGTTAAGCTGGGGCAATGATGACACTGATTAGCATTCCGCAACAATTTGCTGAACTGTAATTCTTCTTTCCACATTCAAACTTCACAGAACGTTCTACAAATAGCCGATGGCTGCAGTAAACTGGTAATGTGTCCATCAGAGACTCATTTCCAGTAAGATGCAGATAATTTAGCCTCGCTTCCATTTCGTGGTGTCGACAGTGTTAGTCTTCCCCCTAGATGCACTCAGCACGCTCGCTTACGACTTGTACTTCGGCGCGCCAACCACTTCCTATACGCAGAGGGATTTCCTTCCAGCTTATCCTTTACTGACAGTACATCTCTACCTATAGATCAATGTGCATGGATCAGTAATAAAACCAGCAGCTTTTTCATAAATAAGACACACACAAAAATTATTCATCATTACTACAAATTGCGAAAAAATATGAACATTTACGGACAGACATTACTAGTGCAGTACCACTACATGTTCCATGGAAACCCCAGGTGAACGCGTACATGGTGCGATGCAAGTTTCGAACAACCGTTCGCTTGAATTACTGCTTACCCGGACACGTCAAACAACCTCCTGCAACAGGAAATTTGTTCAAATGGTTCAAATGGCTCTGAGCACTATGCGACTTAACTTCTGAGGTCATCAGTCGCCTAGAACTTAGAACTAATTAAACCTAACTAACCTAAGGACATCACACACATCCATGCCCGAGGCAGGATTCGAACCTGCGACCGTAGCGGTTCCAGACTGAAGCGCCTTTAGCCGCACGGCCACACCGGCCGGCCAGGAAATTTGTTTCATCCGATCAAGCGACAGTGGGACAGTAGTGGTCATTGTAGATTTAATGGGACATGTACCTCAAGATAACGAAATTTAAAGCGACAGATACCAAGATTTAAAGGGGCACACATTCAGTCATTAGCAGTAGGTTATCAAAGAGACTTCAAGTCAAGATGACGATTTTAACTCAAGGCCACTGATACCGACTACCGGCGACACGTTACACACATGGGTGGCTTATATTCAAGGTCACCCCCACCCTCCTCCCGCTGGAGAGTGATTAAGGTCACCCAGGTGAATACAGCAACTCCCCTCTACTCACATACCTTAGGCAATTTGCGTGGTATATTCAAGGTCATGACATAATTCAATAATAGTCACGTGATATAATAAATAGTGGGGAACCTGTCGACGAATTGGTTCACATTAAAATGGCAGGAAATCTCTCCCCTGCCCTATGGACCAATGAGATTCGAACTTCTCCTCCCCCTTATCGTCATTTATAACTGTTTCAAGTGAACATGCTTCTTCATTCGAGGTCTGTGCGTCATGGAGAGATGTTCAGTTATGTTATAAGCAAATTAACGATAAATCTGTAATTGAAAGGCTTGCAAATGGTAAGAATGACATAGAAAATTACCTAACGATTTATTATTATTAACAATTTCTGTCTGCCCATTTTTTTACATACGATGTAAGGGAAATGGAGACTATCAGCTGCATAAGAACATAAACCATACACACAAATAGATGCGGTAGTTACATGCACTCATAGTGTGCACACAATTTCTATACGCACACGTAGTCTGCAGTCTTGCATTCATAATTACACACGCACAACTATGACAAGTGGCTCATCCGAGTATTCTACACATACATCCAGTATTCAGAAATAAGTCAATAAGCCACACACTTAATCACTCAGTGAGTAGTGTGAGCATGGGAAGGTCCTAATCGTGTGCCCACAGATGAACTCTTTGTTACCATGATCCGACAGCCCCACTTTCAGCTGCAATGCACTATGTACTTCAAGGCTTCTCGACAGAACGTTTACTTGCCGGACCATATGAGAAGCAGTGCCAACTATTGAGACACTCTTTGAGGCACCGCGATAGACACCCTCAGCCCACCGCTGGCTGACACACGTATCTATGCAGTGTGCCTGTATTTTCGACCAGAGTCCCTACAAACTCCACAATCTGTGAACTGTTCACCTCGTCATTCATCAGACATATACCTTTCTTGTTTTGTGGTATTATGACAAAAGCATTATCGGCCACATGTACAGTAGTGTCGAATCCTTCGTGATTTTACCTAATTACTTCATACTGATCGCTGCCTTTCCCCCATTAGACGAAACACTCTATATCCTTATAAAGTAACTTGGGATTGGCCAATTTTGAATTCTCTATCTGTAGTAGAATCGGTACATGTGGGGTTCGGGGAGGTCTGGAAAACACATACCGATATAGACAGGCTTCGTGAAGCGCTCTAAAACCTTGGCGATTTCCACAGCGAGTAGTCATTTATTGAAGATTGTGGCTCGCTTGAAATTTTACCTCGCAATGTAATCTCTTACAATATAACGCCCACCACAGCAGTAAACTGACTAAATTTCGCAATATTCTCTGATATTTCCATTCTTTTAGCCAAAATTGATTTATTCATTGACTTATAAAAATTTTTTTCATAGCCATACTTCGCGAAAGCTCTCTGTTGTGTGTTTACATCAGTGCACTCCCTCAGTCAGCAGTGCCGCTTGCAGGAAATACTGCAGGTGATCCTAGCAAGTTCCACCCTCAACCTGAGAGTTGCTGGAGGTTTCTGTAGTGCAGAAGATATCGCAGCTTGTCCTCCACTGCCGTCAACAGCTTTAGGATGGAAGCATTTCAAGGGACCAGATGCGTTTAGGGTCACCCAGGTTATACCAGAAGCCCTTATCAGTGACCTTGAGACAAGATCATTATCTCGCCTAGAATCCTCCTTGATTGCCTACTTCTTTTCACTGGAAGTGTGTCCCTTTAAACCACAAATAAGGGGGTACTGGTTTTGTATCCTTGGCTGAGGACCTTCGTTGATATTTGTCAGGACTGTGCAGACATTGGGTGCGCGAGGTACAGAAATACGTGTGCCGCGCGGGACTAACCGAGCGGACTGGGGCACTGTAGTCATGGACTGTGCGGCTGGTCCCGGTGGAGGTTCGAGTTCTCCCTCGGGCATGGGTGTGTGTGTTTGTCCTTAGGATAATTTAGGTTAAGTAGTGTGTAAGCTTAGGGACTGATGACCTTAGCAGTTAAGTCCCATAAGATTTCACACACACACGCACACGCACACAGAAATACATGGATCTTCACCACCGTATTTCTAAAAGAACATTTATCATAACTCGCTCGCTATGCCAATCGTCACACTATATCTGGCGTCCTAGCTCTAGATATAATGGATTTGTCAATACTCCATTTGAGCTGGAAAAAAGTTTGTTCCGCGTCGAAATTACGTAAGCTGGAACAGCTATTCTCCGAGCACGCAGCCAGCGACGCTACTGCCACAGCTATGACTGTGGAGGCGCTGTGCCAGAAGCGTGTAGTGACACCGTTATAGTCAGCATTCCGAGATAACGCCAGCTCGCTCGTGTACTCGCATGAGACGCCTGCATTAAGGCCTGTAAAATTACGTCACGTTCCCCAAGGAAGATGAGCTACCAAACGTGGCTCAAAACGACCACTTGAGTATCATGAATTTGGCCAGTTATGGCATCAGAAGACATTGCAAGGTTTATCTCGTTTGCGGACACAGAGGAATTGTGGAGAATAAATTTCGCCAAAGAAAAAGAAGAGCAACTGATGAATGAAATGAAACTAACATTTTAGCAGCAGTAACACACAAGTAAATGTCACTAAGAAGCATCTGAAGTACGAGAGACATCAACTAAACGAGGGTTCTGCGAACACCACATTCCATAGCAATTCATTCTTTTCACATATCGCTGCATCCACAGCTTCATGACAGTGTCTGCCAAAATTGTTTATGAATCTTCGCATGTTATCTACGAAACGTGCAAAGTGATGCGACATATGTATGTAAAATTTTGTTTAAGGAAGATACATCGTTTAAAAACCATAGGCAAGTCAATCTTCACAATACGCATTAATCATCAGTTGAAAATCTGCAGTGATTCAAAGACGTAATTAAGGACATCTCTTTGGACATATGGCAATCAGTGCGCTACCAGCATGACGAATGTCCCTCCTATTCCGCAAATGCAGTGACAGACCCTCGTAAGAGAGCATTTGGGGAGCACTGGAACAGACGTTCAGGAAACGCAAAACAATCTGCATACTTACTAAACTTAACACTTCTACACTTTTATCTATCTATTGGTTGTGCCTGTGTCCCGCATTGTGCGTGGGGTCGGCGTGGTTAAAACGGATTTGGCATGTTAATTTGAAGGGGTGGCGGGATGCCCTTCCTGCCGCCACCCTGTACTCCCCGGGACGGAATCGGGGTACCTCATCTGTCTGCGTCTAGTGTAAATCATGGAAAAGTGTGGAAAAGTGCGGATGTGTTTCAAATGTCTGTGAGTCGTGTAACTGAGGCGGGACGTGGGGACCAGCACGGTATTCACCTAGAGGGATGTGGAAAACCGCCTAAAAACCACATCCAGGCTGGCCGGCACACAGGCCCTCGTCGTTAATCCGGTAGGCGGATTCAATCTGGGGCCGGCGCACCTACCCGAGTCCAGGAAGCAGCGAATTAGCGCTCTCGGCTAACCTGGCGGGTACTTCTACACTTTTTATCTGTGGTGAAAATTAGAGCAAAAGGTCTATCAGGAAACACCCAGGATTCCAGAAGACACGAAATGCCTTATAACACGGGCCTGTGGTGCCTTTAATTCCAGATGAAATTCAACGTGTAGTATTGTTTCTCAGAATAACTTTATTAGCGTGTAGCATTACACAAGGTAAACGCTTTGAACACTTGATATGACAGTCGTGATAATAAACACGCGAATCGTACCTGCGTTACATACTTGCTTGTATTTTGTATGAAAGGGCAGACGTTTGTAGAACCTTTTATCCTGACTGCAGGAAAGTGGTTAGCGGCTCTGTTATCTTGATACTGTTTGATCATCTTCCATATGTGTTATGTCGTTGAAGTTCTCTTAGAAGCTTCTTTCGAATGCCACAGAAAAAAGTGTCAAATTCTATTAGAAAACACAAAGTCGATGTAGTAATGCGGCGACTATAAACGATAAAAATGATTTTGGAACGTCAGGAAGTTCGCCATACTGTCCGCTATAACTTGGCGGAAACCTCGATAGTTTATTCATTCTGGGTGTGTTTGGGGTGGCCTGTCTTAGCTGCCTCACCCTGAATACCGGGTGGTTAAATTAAACTTTCCCTATTTAACACATTATAACACAGAAACTAGTTACCGTACGAGTACCAAACTAGGTATCATTAATGTCAAGGACATGGGGAACAGAAATAATGCAGAATCAATTCAATTGAAACACTTTTAATGTGCTGCTACGGTACATCATACCATTACAAACCGGTGCCATTACTGCTACAAAAGAGGCTCAATATAGTGCCCATCAGTGTCCAGAAGAGTCTGAAAGCGCAGGATTGCATTCTGCACAGCAGAACGAAGCATGTCCGTGGGTATGGTGGCTACCTCTCTTGATATGCTGCGCTTCAGATAGCACATGTATGAATGTTCCCCTGGTAACCCTGTCCTTCAGGTAGCCCCACAACCAGAAATCACAGGGAGAGAGATCAGGTGATCGTGGCGGCCAAGCATTTGGAAACAATCAGCTGATAATTCGATCGTTTTCAGATGTGTTTCGAAAAAGCAGGTGAACTTCACGAGCGATATGCGGTGGAGCCCTATCTTGCATGAAAACTGTTGAGTTCAATGCCCCTCTGTCCATGAGGGCGGGTACGACATGCTGGCGAGCATATCGCAGTAACGCTGGCCAATCACATTGCACATCTTTGGTCTTTCAGCGCCAACCTGTTCAAAAAAGAATGTGCCAATGACGAACGTAGCTGTGAAGCCATACCACACGATGACACGTTCACCATACAGAGGACCTTCCTGCACTGTGAGTAGAGGTGAACATCCCCACACTCGGCAATTCTGTACGTGCACCCCGCTCGTCAAAGAAGCATCAGCTTCGTCTGTCCATAGAATGGTCCGGAGCCAGCCCTCGTCAACTTCAATCCTTGCGAAAAAGTGGAGAGAGAAGCCAACATGTCGTCGTGCATCCTGTGGTATGCGATTCCTAATACGGATACCATTTGAGAATGGTTCGAAGCACCTTCCGTGCACTAGGCCACAGTATGTTCAAGTGTCGTGACACAACACGTGCACTACTTGATGATTGGGAATTGTTCGCAGCGTTGTCTGCCATAGCAACCGCTATTTCATCAACCACCTGTGGTGCACGCGGTCGTCGGCCTCTTTCCGGAGCGACGCCCAGTTCTCCAGCTGATTCCAACTTCTTCGTCATGGTATGCACAGCAGGTGGAGAAAGAGGATCCTTCGGTGATCCTTTCAGCCGGCGATATTCTCGAAGTGCAGCTGCAGCATTACTGTTGTTCTGATAACAGAGCTTCACCAATAATGCCCTGCTCCTTTTGTCCAAACTCGTGTTGACATGTCAACAAGTGCACTGCGAAAGGTCAGGTGTGTGAGACTATGAATCACGATGACTAATCACGGCACCTGGAAGCCATAGTTGGAACTGGACGGTGGAGCTGTGACGCATGGAAATCATGCGCCCATGTGCTGGACATTAATGCTACGGTAATTAGTTTCCGTGTTATAACATGTTAAATAGGGAAAGTTTAATTATAACCATCCGGTACTTCCCTTAGCCCATCACCTCCCGGCAACGCCTCAGGCGGCATACACTCTTGAGGTATTATTGTTTTGACTAATAAGTGTATAATCTAAGTAAGTGCAGATCGACGCCCAAAAAGTCTGTCATTTGTTTAACTTTGACCCTAACAATGCTCAACACCCGGATATTGCGGAAGAAGGAAGTTCAGATGCACTTGTCAGTTTTGGATTGCAACAGACAGTGCCGGCGTTATTCGTCACTACGCATGCGAGACAGTGCCTACAAAGACGCTCTTCGCTGACGTCTGAGCGGCTTTGCCAGAAGGGGAAAGCGATCATCGTTTCCCGGGAATGCGTGCGTGCGTCACAACGCCACGTGGCCACAGATATCAAAGGGCGCGGCTACTGATCAAAGGAGGCCAGAACCCTGCTGCAGCAGCCCATCTTCAGACAACGCTCGTCAAAGATAACAAACCCCTCTCATCCTTATTGAATTCGCGTGTTATCCACGTACACAGCATCCATTCTCTATTCTGTCTTTTCAGCATCGGGCACTTGGTATCGTTTCGTGTAGTAGGTGACGAAGAACTTCGCTCTGCCACTGCGAATAGTGCATTTACAGCACGAGGAATAGGTTTTACTTTTCTCATCCAATCTGGGAGCTAAGCACTTCCACTGTGGTTAAACGGCAATTTTTTTTGTGTAGTAATTACAACCGATCTCTTTCTAATATTTCGAAGCCGGCCGTTGTGGCCGAGCGGTTCTAGGCGCCTCAGTCCGGAACCGCGCTGCTGCTGCGGTCGCAGGTTCGAATCCTCCCTCGGGCATGGATGTGTGTGATGGCCTTAGGTTAGTTAGGTTTAAGTAGTTCTAAGTCTAGGGGACTGATGACCTCCGATGTTAAGTGCCATAGTGCTTAGAGCCATTTCAACCATTAAAATTTCGAAACTCCTTAATGTCCCATTATGCAGATGAAGAACGTGTGTAGGCTCATCGTGAGATGGTGGATGTTTACAGGAACTTTACATTGTGTACCATGTCCAGCTTGCCACAAAGGTTGTGATGCCGGTGGGAATAGCTGTTATTCTACCAAATTATACATGACAATAAAAGGTAGGATTGTTGTTTGGTTACTTACATGTTATATAAATCGCAAGGTTGTCAGAACAGCACTTTAAAAGGATACGTTATACACAAGCATGGAAATACTGTTTTTAGATTCACAGCGAACAAAAAATTCAAGAGTAGCAACGTATGAGATATTATTCTTTCTCACCTCGCGAGCTTCGACATTCGGTGAGGAGTACTGCGTGTCCTCACGTGACCAGCCGAATTCTAGCAAGTAAAAAGTCTTCCACATTCTAAATTAGAACTCCCTCCCACATAGCTGCTAGCTATTGCACTACCGCGATGTAAATTACGTGAGTCTGAAGGCGGAAGGTCCACTATCACTCCAAGTACATCTACTTTACTGCAACTGGAACAACAGCACGTCCTCTATTCGCGTTCAGTTCATTGCGAATTATGCCCTACCGCCCTCTTATTCGCGTTCAGTTCATTGCGAATTATGTCCTAACGCCTCCGTAACCTATCGTGTGCAAATCACACATACAGGATATCGTGTCTTTGTTCACATTCGATTTAGTTCAGAACACATGGTGACATGTTTCGGAAAGTGCGTTACCTGTTTTGATTTGCTGTTTATCCATCGCCAATCTGGTAAAAGCTACATGGTCTCTCTGTTGGAAAAGTATATTATTGATCTCTTGCACTAACATCTCGTGGATTCATTAATTTACACATTTTCACAGTATTATAAATTTCAATCGCGTGAATTCGCATCTATATTGGAATTTCAAGCACTTTCATTGCGTGGTATGCTTCTCACTTATACTTCACTTTGTGTGCATAGTTACATTGCACTTGCGTTCCCTGTTACACTTTTATTTGATGAACATTTTTCAGCAAACAAATTAAGTAGTCACCATGTACGCTTGGGCCTATAAGGTGTGGTTCCCACATTTGTAAGTAGTGTCGTAGGTTGTTAATAATTTCATGCACGTGTCCAATGTTCGGTTGTGTTGATTTAGAGTAACCTCCGCCTCCTTTTAGTTGTGCTTTGCTTCAGTTCACTTCCATCACAAATAAAAAGGTGATCCCGTTATCCACGGGTAAAACTCACTTTCTGGGAATAGACATCAGTGAATAAAATGTCTACAACATCTGGCACGAATAATTCTAATTTCATAAGATAGATGGACAGCTTATTTGATAATTACTCTTCCGAAATGTCTGTTCACTCAAAAGAAGCAAAGGGACCTGCACGGCTTGCCGAAAAAGCGATAGTGTGTCGTTCTATCTGGTGGCCCCTTAGCTTTCTGCTAATTACTTCATACATTTTCACTGAATATGAGAACAGTTCCTCCAATTAGATCATATGCGTCACCCAGTGTACGAGACTACGGCGGAAGGCTGCTTTGTCCGCGTCTTCCTCTACATACACAGCCGGCAAAAAAGCCACACCCTCAAGGGATGTGTTCAGTAGCCTCAGGGTATAATATATGCATACTGAGGCACTGCAGTGTTAGCGATTCATTTTTCACGGCCATCAACGATCTGATGGCTTTCTGGAGACCGTCTGTGCGTCCTCTGTTTTGACTCTGACTGTGCTGAATTTAGAAAAAAATGGTTCAAATGGCTCTTAGCACTATGGGACTTAACATCACACACATCCATGCCCGAGGCAGGATTCTAACCTACGACCGCAGCAGCAGCGCGGTTCCGGACTAAAGCGCCTAGAACCGCTCGGCCACATAGGTCGGCTGCTGAATTTAGAGGCGAATGAGGTGTGCAGCATTTGTTCTTAGGTATAACCATGCCCCGACGACGAATAAGCACTCCCGCTCTACAGCTTCAGCCATTTGAACGGGGTTGCATTTTGGGCCTTCAGGAAGCTGGATGGACGTATCGATGGTCTGCTGCACATGTTGGGCACAATGAATCGGCGCTGTTTTCAGTAGTCGTCTGTGGAACATTCTCAGACTCCTACACCAAATCCTGGATTTCCACATAGTACAGACGCGAGAACGACGCATTGTGAGAGCTGCAGTGGCCAACCGAAGGAATTTGGGCACATGTTGTACCTGATGTATCACCAAGGACCGTTGAGAACCGTCTGCTTGCAGCAGGACGAAGTCAGCGTGTGTCTCTGGCTAGGTTACCACTGACACCACGACACCGCCAAGCATGGCTACTCTGGTGTCGTGGGAAGGTAGACTGGAGAGTGGTCTGGCACTCTGTTGTCCTTAATGAACCAATAACGATCTAATGATAGGTCTTTACTGATATCTACAGTACTTTCTACCATTTCTTAGGGTGCATGTTTTGGATTGAGACCGCAAACGGTCAAGGAATTCCTGCGTATGTTGAAACGTGTTAAGATATAGGAAATGGAGGGTCACGGTCGGGGATCTATTTTGGAGTGTTGATTGCGCTCTGCAGACATTTTCAGCCTCTTGCTTCTCCCATGGCGCTCTTAGGCGAGATGCTTGCAGCCATACACGGTGATAGATGATTCTGCCTTATGGCTGCCTATCGTAATTGGGCGTGTGTAGAATACCGATTACCCCCACCCCCCATTGACCAGTGGATAAAAACTTCCTTTTTGAAATTAGTAGCCGGCCGGAGTGGCCAAGCGGTTCTAGGCGCTTCAGTCTGGAACCGCGCGACCGCTACGGTCGCAAGTTCGAATCCTGCCTCGGGCATGGATGTGTGTGATGTCCTTAGGCTAGTTAGGTTTAAGTAGATCTAAGTTCTAGGGGACTGATGACCTCAGCTGTTAAGTCCCATAGTGCTCAGAGCCATTTGAACCGTTTCTTGAAATTAGTAGCCGGCCGCGGTGGCCGAGCGGTTCTAGGCGCTTCAGTCCGGAGGCGCGCGACTGGTACGGTCACAGGTTCGAATCCTGCCTCGGGCATGGATGTGTGTCATGTCCTTTAGTTAGGTTTAAGTAGTTCTAAGTTATAGGGGTCTGATGACCTTAGATGTTAAGTCCCATAGTGCTCAGAGCCATTTTATTGAAATTAGTAGAAACAATAAACATAACAGGTCGGATATAACAAATAATTATAAAATTGAACAAAAGGCTTTTACTTTTTGTACTAAAATTTCATCCTCTTGGCAAGACCATTATTTTGTTGAAAGGTTGTATCCATTACCAAGCAAACAATCATCACCCAAGAGCTAACGTGTTGCCCAAGTATGGATTCATAATCAAATCAGCGAAGACTGCCTTCCACGTGCATCAGTTTGCGCGGAGGACAACGCAAAAGCGCCTCCTGACATTAACACCGTCTCCAGCAGTTTTTGATCATACAGGATTGATTGCATAATGTTTATTTCTCAGCGGACAAACAGAAGATCATGCGTCGTATGAACCAAAGGACACGAATCATCATAGAATACTATCTGATGTCAATCAGAGGCCCAAATAATACTTGGAACATAGCAAATATCTACAAAGTTCTAAAATTTGTATATTATTTACACCAGTGGAACAATTCTAAACACATGAGAGGACAGAAAATGAAAAATCTAAGAGCTTGTCATGTCCCCCTTTTGCCGGCCGGTGTGGCCGAGCGGTTCTAACGCTTCAGTCTGGAACCGAGCGACCGCTACGGTCGCAGGTTCGAATCCTGCCTCAGGCACGGATGTGTGTGATGTCCTTAGGTTAGTTAGGTTTAAGTAGTTCTAAGTTCTAGGGGACTCACGACCCCAGATGTCAAGTCCCATAGTGCTCAGAGCCATTTGAACCACTTTTTTCATTTCCCCCTTTTCCTGTTACATTCGTGAATGGCGTGCGGGAAGGACGAATTCGTTTAGAAAGACATAAATTTTTGGAACTGATATGTTTCTTGATACTTTTTGAGATGCATATTATATGCATTATAACAGTAAATCTATCCATCTCGATCGTCTCTCTTAAACCTTGATAGGTGTCCTTTTGGTGCGAAACACTGTCCATGTTACGTATTTACGAGTGCTACTATAATCACTTCTCAGCCTCAGTGACCTAGAGTTAGCTGTCTTTGTGCTAGTGCTGTACATCTCTTGGTGAAAATTGCAAGGTATAACTTCATGGGACGTTCAAGCTTCGATTACAGCTGGTCAATATGAACGCTAGGCGAAAGAATTGGTTTTGGGAGGCCTCGTCGCCAGCCGACAAAGGTACTCTGCTTCCTTCCCTCCTGCTGCTACGAATGGACGTGGCGAGTTTCCTCGTTGTATAAATGCTTTGTCTTGCAATAAAGGGAAGGGCACACTGGAGCGACTTCGTCACGGACTGTGATGAGACTGTTGGTGGTTTGCACATCTGTTCTGCGTTTATGTGATTACGAATTAAGTGACCATCAGATCAAGGAGAATTAGATTTCTGTCCGCGATACTTTTTGCAATCTTATTTAACGTAGGGACTGTCAGGTCTTTGTTCGCACTTTTAACTTCCTTATAACAAGAGGGAATCAATAGCCATTTTTACAGGGTGACCCAAAATTCCATTAACGTCTGAAAACTCAGTTCTCACGGTAAATGACTCGGGGTTTTATTGAAACCAAATAAAAGTGCACAAAATGACCAACAGATGGCGCTATATAAGACTCAAAAGTAGTAATTAGCACAAAGACTGACTTTTAGCAATGACGATGTTCCTTATAACAAATGTTTAACATGGCGGCCGTCATTCATCAAAATTACCTGTAGTCGAGGGACAATGTTGTGAGCAGCACCTTACAGCATATCAGTAGGTATGGTGAGAACATTCCGTCAGGTGTTGTCGTTTTGCATCCCTAGTTAGGATTGACGATTGCTGTAGACTTGCGACTTCGGGTAACCTCACAACCAACAATCACACGGATTGAAGTCTGGGGATCTGGGAAACCATGCATGACGGAAGTGGCAATTTAGCATACGATCCTCATCAAACTATGTGCGCAAGAGATAGTTGACATCTGTAGCAATATGGGGTGGAGCGACATCCAGCATAAAAGTCGTACTTTCCAGCAGGTGTTTATCAGCCAGGCTAAGGCTGTGCTATTATGTAATGTATCGGCGTACCTCGCACTCGTTACGTTGACGGTCAGAAAATCAGTCCCCCCCCCCCCCCCTCCCCGCATTTCCTCGAAGCAAAAGGGTCCAATAACGATTGATGTTGTAAATCCACACAACACTGTGACTTCCTCGTCATGCAATGGGGTTTCCATGACAGCTCTAGGCCGGCCGAGCGGTTCTAGGCGCTACAGTCTGGAACTGCGCGACCGCTACGATCGCAGGATCGAATCCTGCCTCGGGCATGGATGTGTGTGATGTCCTTAGGTTAATTAGGTTTAAGTAGTTCTAAGTTCTAGGGGACTGATAACCTCAGTAGTTAAGTCCGATAGTGCTCAGAGCCATTTTTTTGACAGCTCTAGGACTTTCGGCAGCCCAAATTCTGCAGTTGTGGGTGTTAGCAGGCCCTGCAGTGTGAAAAGGGCTTCAGCGGTCCACAACACGTTAGACAACTTATCGTCATCTCCCCCAATTTTAAGTGTTCCCACCGCATATGCTAGCCGCGTCACGAAATCTGTGGCTAACATTTCACGATGACGGTGGATTTTGCACAGCTAACATTGGAGTGCTCTCCAAACACTACTGCGGGGAATGCCAGTGCGACGTTCGACTTCACGAGTGCTGACTTCACCACGCGGAAATGAACGCGCTGAAGTCTCCATTTCTCCCTTATCTGTCCGAGCAGCAGTAGCACTTCTGTTTGGTCGCCCACGACGGGGTTGTTCGTGTAAACAACCCGTGGCTACGAACTTCATAATCATTTTGTTCACAGCGGCGCTTGCCCCCGTACCTTTGCCCGTCCGAATATCGTTCTTATGACGGTAGCATCGTAAAGTTGCAGTAGCGGTTTCTCCGTTCTGATAGTAAAGCTTCGCTTACAGCGCCTGCTCTGGTAAAGTCAACATGCCGCGATTGCTAGCTCCCTCTCTCTCTCTCTCTCTCTCTTGTTTTTGTGTAAGTTTGTGTGTGGTGGTGCTGAAGGCTGATCAGCTTTGTTGATTTATACTTCTATAGGTAATGGGAAGGGTCAAAATTTGCGCTTTATGTACTTATTCTTCTATCAGCTTTAGTTTGGGCACACAGAGGGGTCCTTTAACTTGCTGCTCTTGGTGTGTGTTTGAAAACAGAGTGTAGAAGTGCCAAAAGACTTTATGTCCGTAAATTATGTAGAATTACGTAGGGATAACATTTAGGGGGCTCAAATACTATCGCCTTCGGTACTTTATATTTGTGGTTGCTTGAGGGTTCTACCGTACCTACTGTGGTGAGTTGTGGTGTACTGTCGCGTATAATGTCCAACTTCCGAAATAAGGTTCGTGCCTTCTCCTTGACCTTGTCTGAGAGGTAAGATTCGCTTAAGGCTCGATGAATATCATGATTCCGGATCCACCATTGGCCTCCAGTGATCCATCGTAGGCAGACGTCTTCTTCTCCATAATGTGATTACTATACAGCAGTTTGGCGTCCAGATGCACTTCAAGGTATTTCACAGTTGTTGCCCAGGGGAGTGGCTGGTCTGATATCCGTAGGCGCTCATTGACAATGGGACTCCGACGTGGGAAGACAATAACTTTGGTTTCCTCTGCATTGAGCGTTATTTTGTTCCTGTGGGTCCAGTGGTCCACTAAATCTAATTGGCGCTGCATCCGTGTGACGAGGTGGTCCATTCTGGTTCCTGCAGTCAGGAGCGCTGTGTCGTCGGCATAGAAACTGGCAGTAACATGTGGCACCGTCGGGAGGTCGTTAATATATAAATTAAACAGCAGTGGAGATATGACCGATCCTTGTGGAAGTCCTACAAGGACAGGCCGTGTTGAATTCTTGTCATCAATGCGGACATGTAATCTGCGATCCTGGAGGAAATTGTCGAGAAGTTTTAAATAGCAGTCCGGCAGGGGAGTGGTACGTCGGAGCTTGACGATCAAGTTGCGTCGCCATACTTTATCGTAAGCCTTCTCTACATCGAGAAAGACTCCAATGGTATGTTTTTTCTTGTTGAAATTGTCTTGGATAGATTCAGTGATGCGTAGTAGTTGTAACTAATCCGATAGCTTCGCCTGCTCCGGTCGGATGATGATGTGTGCCACAATGATGTCCATCATGCGTTTCACTAGGACACGTTCCAGTACCTTTCCCAGCGTCGGCAGTAAGCTTATGGGTCTGTAGCCGTCAGGGTGTGAGAGATCTTTGCCCAGTTTTGGTATTGGCACTATTCTGGCAGGCACCCTCTCTCACTACAGCTCATTACATACACGATTCTCATACGGCGTCTCTGATGTCTTGCTGTCCAGCGCAATCTGTTGCCCGGTTTTTCACTAGTTTCTGGTTTCAATAAAGAACCATGTCATTTCAGGCAGGTGTGTCACGTTTTACCGCTTTATCATATTATTCGGTGAATTAGCGCACTTTCAAATGTTGACGGATTTTTGGTTCAACCTGTACTTAACTCATCCAAGGTTTCCAGTAATTTATCTCAATGTTCTTCCACTACTAAGAAAATATTTCAGGAATTAATAATAACATAATGTGATTTTCTTTTATCCGTTGTATCTGGTGGAAACGTGAAGGCATATGGTCCGTTGAACTGTATTTACACATGAAGTATGTTGTCCTGCACATGCACATTGCTCATTATATTACATTCAGATGGAGTTGGCATATTGTGAATTCATTATCTTCGTCCATGGTATTTGTTTAGTGAATCTTTCCATGGTCTCCATACCCTCACATGTGTTCCCTCAAGAACAACATTCTCGAAATGTAGCCCCTTCATACTGTATTAACTCTATTCAAAGCTGGGGTGAAGTAATCTGGCAATAAGCAGTATTTACAAATACATTTAATGAGAATTTCAGCTATACAGGTAAGTCTGTGTCTCTGTGAAGCTCCGAGAGACGTGTCAGAGGAGACGGAGTCATTGAGAAAATTTCTGCTGACACGCAATCTCAGGGTTTTTCACATTATTAGGTAGCGAAGGCGCAGGTGGCAAAAATATTTGAATTTCGGAAATTGTATCTATACATACAGTATACTTCCATGTACAATTAATAGAAAGGTTTGCAATTTCAGTTTTGTTTTTAACTGTGCTTAACCCCCATTTTTATTTCGTTGCGCTTCGCGAAGGTCCTTGACACTCTGGAAAAAAAAAGGCTCTAAACACTATGGGACTTAACATCTGAGGTCATCATTCCCCTAGACTTAGAACTACTTCAACATAACTAACCTAAGGTCCACACACACATCCATGCCCGAGGCAGGATTCGAACCTGCGACCGTAGAGGTCACGCGGTTCCAGACTGTAGCGCCTAGAACCGCTCGGCCACCCCGGCCGGCTACTGTCGAATGTTTGACTTTGTCGACAGAGTCGTAACCTCACCTCTGGTTGTACCGCCTCATCACTATCATTGTGAAGTCCTCGAAGCTATTCTCCATGTTTTGGGAAAAGACGAAAATCAGATGGGGCCAAGTCTAATCTATGACAGTGAACCCATCACGTCGAATTGTGGCAGATATAGCAGCGCTCGTGTGTTGTCTGACTTTGTCATGCTGAAGGAGAGGGTATTTAATGTGTGGACGAAAACTTCGAATTCGAAACTCGATTACAGCACGTTGTTTCTCAAGCACCGACATAGTTACGTTACACAGCACCACGATACACGCTACAATTCGGAACCTCTAGCGGCAAAAGGCTGAAAATATGCAGACATGAAGAATAAAGACGTAGAATGTTAATAACGTCTGTTTTATTTATAAAGCTTTAAGAGCTTTCTCATGAAAATTTCGGTGGCATTAATTTTCAGTACGCCCTCGTAGAAAACACATGTTCGTGTATTCCATTTCAGTTGTGCAAGCGAATTTCAGTCTACTATCCGGTTTACCAACGACTAGTTTTATGTGAGCGTTCCACATTAAACCGCCCCAGACGCGAACCTCTATATATTTAACAGTTATGACTCTCTACAGTGATAGAATGTTACTCGTGAAATCGATCAGTAATGGGTCCTTCTGCCAAGTAATTCGCAGCACATTCTGTTTGTTTATGTTAAGAATGAATTGCCAGTTACTAAAATAGGCATCGATCCTCTACACGTCTTGCTGCATTTTACTACAATTTTCTCACTGTCCCGATTTCTTGTATACAACAGCATAATCCGTGAACGCGTTCGCGGAGTTCCCGACGTTATCCACAAATTATTTATACATGGAAAAGCCAATGAAATAGGTACACCAGCCTAATACGATGCAGGGGCCCCGCGAGCACGCAGAAGTGCCGCAACACGACGTGGCATGGACTCGAAAAATGTCAGGGAACTGACGCCATGAATCCTGCAGGGCTGTTCATAAATCCGTAAGACTGGTGGATTTCTCTTTTGAACAGCACGTTGCAAGGCATTCCAAATATGCTCAATAACGTTCATGTCTGGGAGTTTGTTGGCCAGCGGAAGTGTTTAAATTCAGAAGAGTGTTCCTGGAGTCACTCTGTAGCAATTCTGGACGTGTGGGGTGTAGCATTGTCCTGCCGGAATTGCCCAAGTCCTTCGGAATGTCCAATGGACATGAAAGGATGCAGGTGATCAGACAGAATGCTCGTGTACGTGTCACCTGACAGACTCGTATCTAGACGTATTAGGGGTCCCATATCACTCCAACTGCACACGCCTCACACCATTACAGAGCTTCCACCAGCTTGAACAGTCCCCAGCTGACATGTAGAGTCCATCGATTGATGCTGTTGTCTCCAGACCCGTACACGTCCATCCGCACGCCACAATTTGAAACGTGACTCGTCCGACC
Organism: Schistocerca americana; assembly: GCF_021461395.2. Taxonomy (NCBI): domain Eukaryota; kingdom Metazoa; phylum Arthropoda; class Insecta; order Orthoptera; family Acrididae; genus Schistocerca; species Schistocerca americana. The sequence continues at coordinate 356,906,098 of NC_060130.1, forward strand.
AGGCAACATGTTTACGCCCAGGCGAGGCGTAAAGCTTTTTGTCGTGCAGTCATCAAGAGTACCCGAATGGGCTGTCGGCTCCGAAAGCCCATATCGATGATGTATGGTTCGCACGCTGACATTTGTTGATGGCCCAGCACTGAAATATGAAGCAGTTTGCGGAGGGGTTGTACTGCTGTCACGTTGAACGATTCTCTTCAGTCGTCGTTGATCCCGTACTCGCAACATCTTTTTCCGGACGAAGCGATGTCGGAGAGTTGATGTTTAACAGTATTCCTGATATTCTCGGTACACTCGTACTGGAAGATCCCTACTTCATCGCTACCTCGGAGATGCTGTGTCCCATCGCTCGTGCGACAACTATAACACCACGTTCAAACTCACTTAAATCTTGATAACCTGTCATTGTAGCAGCGGTAACCGATCTAATAACTGCGCCAGACACTTGTCTTATATAGGCGTTGCCGACCGCAGCGCCGTAATCTGCCTGTTTACAAATCTCTGTATTTGAATACACATGGCTATACCAATTACATTGGCGCTTCAGTGTGTAAGGAACAGTAGCGCACTGTGGATTTTTCTCACCCGGTTAGTGTGTATATATACCATTTAAGCCTGGACACGAAGATAAACTTTAAACAATCCAGTGGGCCGGGATCAAAAAATTATTTCTTTATGTTGTAGCTATGAATGCCCGTAGGTCCACGCACTCGAATTTAAACACTTCTCTGTCAATGTCTTGACGGGCTTGGTCGGAGTTGCATTCCTCATCGTCGACGCCCAATATTATTTCTGGCAAGGCATCTGGAACTTCTGAAGCCTTTCTCGAATTTCTGCAGTTACTCTATCTAATGGGGACAACATCTTTCGTTTTAAATCGTCTTCATGCGATAAGTTGGGCTCTCTACTTCCGCGGCCAGAAATGTGCACAGTAATCCGTCTTGGAGGTTCAATAGAAATGCCAAACTCTTCGCCCAAGTTTTCAGCATCTAAAAATTCCTCTCGTTCGTCTTGGAACACTGCCTCTAAGGCCTACATTCTGAACACACTGGTGTACGTTACGTCCCTCCGCGTGTACATACACTACCGGCCGTTAAAATTGCTACACCAGGAAGATGACGTGCTACAGACGCGAAATTTAACCGAAAGGAAGAAGGTGCTGTGATATGCAAATGATTAGCTTTCCACAGCATTCACACAAAGTTGGCGCCGGTGGTGACACCTACAACGTGCTGACATCAGGAAAGTTTCCAACCGATTTCTCATACACAAACAGCAGTTGATCGGTGTTGGCTAGTGAAACGTTGTTGTGATGCCTCGTGTAAGGAGGAGAAATGAGTACCATCACGTTTCCGACTTTGATAAAGGTCGGATTGTAGGCTATTGCGATAGCGGTTTATCGTATCGCGACATTGCTGCTCGCGTTGGTCGAGATCCAATGACTGTTAGCAGAATATGGAATCGGTGGCTTCGGGAGGGTAATACGGAACGCCGTGCTGGATCCCAACGGCCTCGTATCACTAGCAGTCGAGATGACAGGCATCTTATCCGCATGGCTGTAACGGATCATGCAGCCACGTCTCGATCCCTGAGTCAACAGATGGGGACGTTTGCAAGACAACAACCAGCTGCACGAACAGTTCGACGACGTTTGCAGCAGCAGGGACTATTAGCTCGGAGACCATCGCTGCGATTGCCTTTGACGCTGCATACCAGACAGGAGCGCCTGCGATGGTGAACTCAACGACGAACCTGGGTGCACGAATGGCAAAACGTCATTTTTTGGGATGAATCCAGGTTCTGTTTACAGCATCATGATGGTCACATCCGTGTTTGGTGACATCGCGGGGAACGCACATGGGAAGCGTGTATTCGTCATCGCCATACTGGTGTATCACCCGGCGTGATGGTATGGGGTGCCATTGGTTACACGTCTCGGTCACCTCTTGTTCACATTGACGACACTTTGAACAGTGGACGTTACATTTTAGATGTGTTACGACCCGTGGCTCCACCCTTCATTCGATACCTGCGAAACCCTACATTTCAGCAGGATAATGCACGACCGCATGTTGCAGGTCCTGTACGGGTCTTTCTGGATACAGAAAACGTTCGACTCCTGCCCTGGCCAGGACATTCTCCAGATCCCTCATCAGATGAAAACATCTGTTCAATGGTGGCCGAGCAACTGGCTCGTCACAATACGCCAGTCACTACCCTTGATGAAATGTGGTATCGTGTTGAAGCTGCATGGACAGCTGTACCTGTACACGCCATCCAAGTTCTGTTTGACTCAATGCGCAGGCGTATCAAGGCCGTTTTAACGGCCAGAGGTGGTTGTTCTGGATACTGATATTTCAGGATCTATTCTCCCAGATTGCGAGAAAACGTAATCACATGTCAGTTGTAGTATAATATATATGTGTCCAATGAATATCCGTTTACCATCTGCATTTCTTCTCGGTGTAGCAATTTTAATGGCCAGTAGTGTAATATCAGGAATCTTTCATTTTATTTAATACGAATTTATTCAGCAACAGGTATTACAAAACTTTTACATTGTCTTCAAACACAACATGTATAAATGGTAAGAACTTTCCTCTTTTCTGTTTATTGTTGAGGACTTCTTGTTTTCCGTACTTCATATGTTGTTTCAAGTCATATATAGACTGTCCTCCTTCGCTGATATCCCGGCCCGGTGAGTTTGAAAGCCCGCCGGAAGGCGTGGGCGTTGATGGCAGCTGCTATACGACAGTGTTGCAATCTCCGGCTGCCGTCCCCTCTGCCAGCGCCGCCTCGGGGACACGCCTGCTGTGCCGGCTTATCAGCGCTCGCGGCGGCCCTTTAAAGCGCAGAGTAACATATATCTTTGTCTGTGTTTAAAGCCGGCGACCCAGCACCTCGGCAGTCAGTCGTCATTTCCCTGCGTTGCTGTACAGGAACCGCTACTCGTCGTTGGCTTGGTTCCGAACTCGCTGAGTCTCAGATTTCTATCTTGGTTTACTTGCTGGACCTGTTATTCTGTCGTGCCGTCTCCGTTATTTGTCATTCTCTAGTTTTTGTTGTCCACCTGTTTACTCTCAGGCAACTCTCTGTGACGCCCTCGACCGATCGGCCTCTTGTACGGGCTCTCGATTTATTCCCAGTTTTATCGGATTCTGGTCACAGTAGATGTCGTTTGTAAAACAACATGTGAACCACTTGAGTGTTCTTGTCTCGGTTGTTGGAAATGCTTTGACGTCCATATACGCTATTTTCTTGCTGTTTATCTCGTTAACAGTTCACTCCATGCAGCACCGGTTGCCGGAATCCCAGGAGACACAGAAAAGAAAATGACTGCATCGCGAGGAACGAAGTTCCTGTTCCTGTTCGTATATTGAAACTTTCCTTTATTTCTGTTAGCTTCTCTAGCACTGTCAAAATTTCACTGTAATGATTTTGTGCCGCGTGGGGTAACCGCGGGGTCTAAGGTGTACTGTCACGGTTCGCGATGCTCCTCCCGTCGGAGGTTCGAGTCCTCCCTCTGGCATAGGTGTGGTTCAAATGGCTCTGAGCACTATGGGACTTAACATCTGAGGTCATCAGTCCCCCAGAACTTAGAACTACTTAAACCTAACTAACCTAAGTACATCACACACATACATGCCCGAGGCAGGATTCGAACCTGCGACCGTAGCGGTCGCGCGGCTCAAGACTGTAGCACCTAGAACCGCTCGGCCACTCCGGCCGGCAACAACATTTCAATGTGCCGAAGAAATCCACTGTATTCACTTCCATGGAAGCTGCATGCAAACAAATTAGTCTCAATGAGTGGTTTGAATAGGACACAAATTCGGCATTAGGATTGATACGTTTTATTCCTTGCTGCAAACTCGTTGCTTCTCGTACTTCCCAACTCTCAATTATCACGTATCGTAATGCTTGGCTTGTTTGATCTGTGTGGGAAATATCCGAGGTATTGTCGAATATTGTGGGATAATACTTGGCCTCTTCAAGCTGACCTATAACTTTTTGCGGCGACCGCTGTGGCCGAGCGGTTCTAGGCGTTTCAGTCCGTAACTGCGCTGCTGCTACGGTCGCAGGTTCCAATCCTGCCTCGGGCACGGATGTGTGGCGAACCTTATTCCCAAAAATTTCAACAAAATTGTTTCTGGTGTCCTAACTTACGTCTATCTCTTTTAGCTTCTCTAACATTGTCAAAATTTCTTTGTAATGATTGTTATCATCTTTACTGAGCAAGTGAAATTTTCTGGCCCATTTTTAGTCTTGCAAAATGTCTAGGAGAAAGGGATCGTTGCTTTGCTAGTAGATGCACCGCTTGAAAAACGTTGCCACTACTGGCATTCCTGTCATTTACCCCCTGACATCCTAACGACAGTTTTTGTTTTGTCAAGTATCTTATTATACACTGATGCGCTAAACTTAAAAGCAAAAGTAACTGACGAGTCACTGCCAAGTGACATAGGTCAACGAACCTTGGATCATACGAGGGGCGTTTGAAAAGTCCGTGCAAAGACCGAGAGATGCCACCACCGGAGCGTATCGGTCATGTTTAGTTAGTAGCATCTTTGGAAAGAACGCACACCAAGTCTCAGCCATATTGGTCTATTTCTTTCTGTTTGGCATTCGTGTGAATCAAGGAAGTCGAGTGATTGTCAAAAAATGAAGGAAAAAGAATATCTACATCTACATCCATACTCCGCAAGCCACCTGACGGTGTGTGGCGGAGGGTACCTTGAGTACCTCTATCGGTTCTCCCTTCTATTCCAGTCTCGTATTGTTCGTGGAAAGAAGGATTGTCGGTATGCTTCTGTGTGGGCTCTAATCTCTCTGATTTTATCCTCATGGTCTCTTCGCGAGATATACGTAGGAGGGAGCAATATACTGCTTGACTCTTCGGTGAAGGTATGTTCTCGAAACTTCAACAAAAACCCGTACCGAGCTACTGAACGTCTCTCCTGCAGAGTCTTCCACTGGAGTTTATCTATCATCTCCGTAAAGCTTTCGCGATTGTTAAATGATCCTGTAACGAAGCGCGCTGCTATCCGTTGGATCTCCTCTATCTCTTCTGTCAGCCCTATCTGGTACGGATCCCACACTGGTGAGCAGTATTCAAGCGTACTGTAACCTACTTCCTTTGTTTTCGGACTGCATTTCCTTAGGATTCTTCCAATGAATCTCAGTCTGGCATCTGCTTTACCAACGATTAACTTTATATGATCATTCCATCACTCCTTATGCGTACTCCCAGATAATTTATGGAATTAACTGCTTCCAGTTGCTGACCTGCTATTTTGTAGCTAAATGATAAAGGATCTATCTTTCTATGTATTCGCAGTGCATTACACTTGTCTACATTGAGATTCAATTGCCAATCCCTGCACCATGCGTCAATTCGCTGCAGATCCTCCTGCATTTCAGTACAATTTTCCATTGTTACAACCTCTCGATATACCACAGCATCATCCACAAAAAGCCTCAGTGAACTCCCGATGTCATCCTCAAGGTCATTTATGTATATTGTGAATAGCAACGGTCCTACGACACTCCCCTGCGGCACACCTGAAATCACTCTTACTTCGGAAGACTTCTCTCCATTGAGAATGACATGCTGCATTCTGTTATCTAGGAATTCTTCAATCCAATCACACAATTGGTCTGATAGTCCACATGCTCTTACTTTGTTCATTAAACGACTGTGGGGAACTGTATCGAACGCCTTGCGGAAGTCAAGAAACACGGCATCTACCTGTGAACCCGTGTCTATCGCCCTCTGAGTCTCGTGGACGAATAGCGCGAGCTGGGTTTCACACGACCGTCTTTTTCGAAACCGATGCTGATTCCTACAGAGTAGATTTCTAGTCTCCAGAAAAGTCATTATACTCGAACATAATACGTGTTCCAAAATTCTACAACTGATCGACGTTAGAGATATAGGTCTATAGTTCTGCACATCTGTTCGACGTCCCTTCTTGAAAGCGGGGATGACCTGTGGCCTTTTCCCATCCTTTGGAACGCAACGCTCTTCTTGAGACCTACGGTACACCGCTGCAAGAAGGGGGGAAGTTCCTTCGCGTACTCTCTGTAATTTGGTCCAATAACGATGAATAATATGCACCTGTAATACTTTTACCCTTTTCCAGATAGTCGATGAAGATTATCCCTTTCGTGTGGTGGTTACTTTAAGAAAGGCAAAACGCCTCAGGAGACTAAAGAGAAGCTTGATAAACATTACGGCGACTCTGCACCTTCGATTAGAACAGTTTATAAGTGGTTTCAAAATTTTCGAAGTGGCCATATGGGCACAAGTGTTGCTGACTTTTCTGAACGTCCTGTGGAGGTTACGACTCCAGAAATCATTGATAAAATCCATGATATGGTGATGGATGAAAGAAGAGTTAAGGTGCGTGAGATTGCTAGTGCTGTGAGCATCTCGAATGAACGGGTAGATAATATTTTGCATAAACATTTGGACATGAGAAAGCTATCCGCATGATGGGTTCCGCTATTGCTCACGCTTGACCAAAAACGGAATCGTGTGAAGTGTTGCAATGAAGGTTTACAGCTGTTCAGGAAAAATCCGGAGGACTTTAAGCGTCGTTTCGTCGCTGTGTATGAAACATGGATAGATTACTATTCTCCTGAGACCAAAGAACAATCTAAAAAATCGGTTACCAAGAGAGAATCTGCACCAAAAAAGGCGAAGACCATTCCATTGGCCGGAAAGCTTATGGCGACTGTGTTTTGGAATTCGCAGGGGATAATCCTCATCGACTATCTGGAAAAGGGTAAAAGTATTACAGGTGCATATTATTCATCGTTATTGGACCGTTTGAAAACGGAGCTGCAAGAAAAACGCAAAAAAGTCATTTTCCATCACGACAATGCATCAGCACACACCTCAGCAGTTGTGGTCGCCAAATTAATGGAAATAGGATTCCAACTCGTTTCATATCCTCCCTATTTTCCAGACTCGGCTCCCTCGGACTACTGTTTGTTCCCCAATATGAAGAAATGACTGGCGGGACAAAGATTTTATTCAAACGAGGAGGTGATTGCAGCAACTAATAGCTCTTTTGCAGACTTGGACAATTCCTGTTATTCAGAAGGGATCAACAAATTAGAACAGCGTTGGACGAAGTGTATAAGTCTAAAAGGAGACTATGTCGAAAAATAAAGGTTTACCCCAAACACGTAAGTAGTTTTTATTTTTGCACAGACTTTCCAAACGCCCCTCGTACATAGAAACAACTGCTACAGTACAGTACACTACAGAAGATAACTGAACGAAGTACGCATTGAGATGAACAGAAATGACACATTCATTCAAAGTTAACAATTACGCTAAAGTCACCGTGATTCCTGATAGTCGCCTGCACATTAAAAAAAAGCGGTATATAGTTATTATTAGGGTGTATGATCACCACGGTTGGCAATGCGTGCTCTGCAACGTACTGCCATGCTGGCTACGAGGTTGGTAAGGAGTTGGGCGTTCCATTCCTGCATCTGCTCGGTTCACAACTGCTGGACAGTCGTTCGTGCATGCGGGCGTGGTGTAACACGTATCCCCAACGCATTTCACACGTGCTACGTGGGATTTAAATCAGGGGACCAGGAAGCTCGGTCCATTCACTGAATACCCTCTCGTTCTATCAAATTGTCGTAAACAAAAATGAAGTCTGGACGAGTGCACCGCTGAAAGGACGCATATGGGGAATGAGTGCAGTGTCGCAACAACATTGACAGGTAAATGTACCGTGCCCGCCCGGTTAGCTGTGCGGTCTAACGCACTGCTTTCCGAGCGGGAAGGCGTGCCGGTTCCCGGAACGAATCCGCCCAGCGGATTAGTGTCGAGGTCTGGCAAAATGTGAATGTTGTGTGACTAGGGCCTCCCGTCGGATAGACCGTTCGTCGGGTGCGTCTTTCGGTTTGACGCCACTTCAGCGACTTGCGCGTCGATGGGGATGAAATAGAGATGATTAGGACAACACAACACCCAGCCCTGAGCGGAGAAAATCTCCGACCCAGCCGGGAATCGAACCCGGCCTCTTAGGTTTGACAGTCTGTCGCTCTGCAGGCCAGTTTGTGGGTGGCTTTTAAGGAGGTTTTCCATCTGCCTCGGCGAATGCGTGCTGGTTTCCCTTACCTCGCCTCAGTTACACTATGTCGGCGATTGCTGCGTCAACACTTTCTCCACGAACGCATTCACCATAATTACTCTACCACAAAAACAATGGGGTTCCACTTGTCTGGTGTGAGACGTCCCCAGGGGGCCCACTGGGAGCCGAACCGCACAATAACACTAGGTTCAGTGTGGAGCGGAGGTGAGGTGAATGGACTGCCGTAGCCTGTCGTGGGTTTGTGAACCACTGAGGGCTACGGCTGGGACGAAGCCTCTCCGTCGTTCCTAGGTCCCTAGTTCCATACAATACAATACAAGTGTACCGTTTTCAAAGATATGGAGGTCAGTACGTCCGTGCAAGATTATGCATCCCCACACCATAACACCTGGACCTCTAAAACAATCGCCGGCCGGTGTGGCAGTGCGGTTCTAGGCGCTTCAGTCGGGAACCTCATGACCGCTACGGTCGCAGGTTCGAATCCTGCCTCGGGCATGGATGTGTGTGATGTCCTTAGGTTAGCTAGGTTTAAGTAGTTCTAACAAGGGAACCTCCCCATCGCACCCCCCTCAGATTTAGTTATAAGTTGGCACAGGGATAGGCCTTGAAAAACTGAACACAGATCAATCGAGAAAACGGGAAGAAGTTATGTGGAACTATGAAAAAAATAAACAAAATATACAAACTGAGTAGTCCATGCGCAAGATAGGCAACATCAAGGAGAGTGTCAGCTAGCGAGCGCCGTGGTCCCGTGGTTAGCGTGAGCAGCTGCGGATCGGGACGTCCTTGGTTCAAATCTATTCTTGAGCGAAAAGGTTAATTTTTTATTTTCAGACAATTAATGAAATTCAGGGACTCACACATAATCAATTTCGCTCTCCAAAATTCCAGGACATGTTCAAATTTGCTTGGACATATGCAGGATTTGACGGTCTACACACGGAAACATTTGAAAACGTAAAAAACATATGTTTTAACAGAGCACAGGGAAAACTGTGCGACTGTGAAACTGTTGCATTCATTTGTTGCAGTTTATGTGACAAACTCTTATGTTTTCATCACTTTTTTGGGAGTGATTATCACACCCACAAGAAAACCTAAATCGAGCAAGGTAGAAGAATCTTTTTACCCATACGCCAAGTGTGCAAGTTCGGTGGGTCAGCAACATATTCCTGTGATGTGACGCACATGCCGTCACCAGTGTCGTATAGAATATATCAGACGTGTTTTCCTGTGGAGGAATCGGTTGACCTATGAACTTGCGATCAAATGCTTTCGGTTCCTATTGGAGAGGCACGTCCTTTCATCTACTAAGCGCACGGTTTTGTGGTGCGGTCGCAAAACACAGACACTAAACTTATTACAGTGAACAGAGACGTCAATGAATGAACGGTCAGATCATAACTTTGCGAAAATAAAGAAAGTAAAATCTTCACTCGAGTGAGGACTCGAACCAAGGACCTTTCGTTCCGCAGCTACTCACTCTAACCACGGAACCACGGCGCTCCTCAGTTTACAGTCTCCTTGATGTTGCATATCTGACACATGGACTACTCAGTTTGTATATTTTGCTTATTTTTTAATAGTTCCACACAACTTCTTCCTGTTTTCTCGATTGATCTGTGTTCAGTTTTTCAAGGCCTATCCACTGTGTCAATTTATAACTAAATCTGAGGGGGGTGCGATGGGGAGGTTCCCTTGTAAGTTCTAGGGGACTGATGACCATAGATGTTAAGTCTCATAGTGCTCAGTGCCATTTGAACCATCCAAAACAATCACGTTTGATAATACCGGACGTGCCCTAATATAGCAAGAGGTGGGAAAGCGTTATGTGCCAAATAAATTATTTCGCTCCACAACAATATGAACTAACAAATCTGTCCATACTAAAGACACTGCTGCTACCTATTACAAAATCATAGTCCTAACATTCCAATCAGTAACGGTAGCCTCTGAAAACTGACCGAAATTTTTTTTCCTTTTTGGGCTCAACATAATCCTCAGAGGTCAGGTAACTCTAATTGACGGCATGTATCTTTAAGTGAAATCATGCGAGTCCGGCAAGTCAAAAAAGAGAGGATGGAGAGAGTGAAATACACGTCCGTTTGATAGATCCCTTCCCTGGAAAATTTCTCTCCTTCTTATCTCCTCTCTATTACCATAGATGCTGTGTCACTGATCTGGTTTGTACTAAGACTACAGTACACGCGAGGTGCCTATTTGCTTCCACCGCCCTTAGTGGAATGCATAAGTTCTAAATAATATTCACCAACCTGCAGTCTTCTATAGTTGATGTCCCCTACGCAGAAAACAGTAAGTAGATAGTGAATCCGTTACCTTCAGGCTGTAATAAACTCTTAGCGAGCAACTGATACTTAAGAAATAATTAAATATCCAATTAGTTTCTTTATACGGGATGCCACTTGCTTTTTATTAGTAGAATACGAGAAACTCCACAATTATATTCCACTTTATGAGCCAAAGTAATCTCCAACCTTCACACTTTCTTAAAAACAAAACAATGAATTGCGCATTTCAGTAATTGCTATGAAATTGTTCTCAATTACATGTCCACATAACCAGAAATTGCTAATAAAGTCTTAACTGACACCGACCACGGCGGACAACGTGTCTGTCCTCCGAGACTGCCAAACCCGCTCTGATCTTACAGCCGAACCACTTCGCCCGCCATCCAAGTTAGGCGCGGCCCGAAGATCTCCGAAGTGCTTCGTCTGCCTTTTCATTTATTAACTATTTGGTATTCTGCTGGTAATTAACACTTTTGAAATAATAGAATGATAGCCTGCTCCCACGTCCGGCCATCCTGATTTAGGTTTTCCGTGATTTCCCTAAATCGCTCCAGGCAAATGCCGGGATGGTTCCTTTGAAAGGGCACGGCCGACTTCCTTCCCCGTCCTTCCCTAATCCGATGAGACCGATGACCTCGCTGTCTGGTCTCCTTCCCCAAAACAACCCAACCCAATGATAGCCTGCTATTGAAAGATGCTTTTACATGAAATGCAAGTAAATAATCAATTTAGTTTTTCTAATATTCATAACAGAAGATTATCATTTTGGCGTGCAACTTCTGAGTGCAGCAGCCAATCGTGGAGAAGGACCACACTTTAGGCGGTCTTTCTCACGATGCCCATATCGAACAAATCGTCTGTCATCCGTACCTCACACCACTTTACCTCATCTTGCCGCTACTGTCTTCTCAACTGCTCTAAGAAGAGCTTCTTGTAGATGTAAAGCCAAAAATTTTACACAACACTGTTTTGAACTACTTCCACTTGTTTAATTGCCTTGAAATTCGGCATAGCCGGCCGCTGTGGTCGAGGAATTCTAGGCGTTTCAGTCCGGAACCACGCGGCTGCTACTGTCGCAGGTTCGAATCCTGCCTCGGGCATGGATGCGTGCGATGTCCTTAGGTTAGTTATGTTTAAGCAGTTCTAAGTCTAGGGGACTGATGACCTCAGATATTAAGTTCCATAGTGCTTAGGGCCATCTGAACCACTTTTGAAATTCGGCATAAAAACCTATGTAGTCCCGATGACAATACAGTTATGTTATCTAATGACCGTGGCCTGATGCTGTGGAAAGGATTTTTCAGCTCGGCTGTCCTCTGCAGCCCCACACATGTGTGCCCCCTCTTCCCCCCCCCCCCCTCACCGCGGGGCCATGCACCCTATGCCGCCCCCCTCCCCCTTCCCTATGCCACTGAAGAAGGAGATCAAGAACTTTCCATTTGAGGGTGTTGCTACTGCGTATATGCATCGTAGCGCGACTTCGACGTTCGGAAATTGCCGTTGCACACTTCTAGGACTTGTAGAGTGGAGTGAATAGATAATATTTTGGGTAGGAATCTATTTCCGGAAACGAATTGCTTCCGTTCTAAGACTGCTTCAGTCCAGATGTTTCACTCATCCACTTCTGCTTGAGGAGCTTAATTAGGCGTGATGCAGTACAGTTATTAGGTAATAATTCGAAAGAAAACATAACGAAACAGTCATTTACCACTTGAGCACATTTGTTCTATTAGCATTTAAGTATTAGGTGTTTACATTATTCCAAAACAAAAATGACTCGAGTAAATGTACGTGCAGAACTGTAGTGGTGCCTTAACAAACGCGGCTCGATGTGGCGACCACCAACGTTGACCCAGACATTGAACGTATGAAGCATGATAGCGTACGCACTCTCCTTCCCACGTGGTGTTTCTTCAATTTCTGGTGCAGCTGACAAAACTCGTGCCAGTAGATCTGCATCGGAGACGCCCAGGCACTGAGCAGGTCTCGCAAAAGGCACACGTTCAGTGATATTAGGTCTGACGTAGTACTCGTCACCCTATCTACCCTATTACTGTACTGGCCATTAAAATTGCTACACCACGAAGATGACGTGCTACAGACGCAAAATCTAACCAACAGGAAGAAGATGCTGTGATATGCAAATGATTAGCTTTTCAGAGCATTAATACAAGGTTGGTGCCGGTTGCGACACCTACAACGTGCTGACATGAGGAAAGTTTCCAACCGATTTCTCATACACAAACAGCAGTTGACCGGCGTTGCCTGGTGAAACGTTGTTGTGATGCCTCGTGTAAGGAGGAGATATGCGTACCATCACGTTTCCGACTTTGATAGAGGTCGGATTGTAGCCTATCGCGATTGCGGTTTATCGTATCGCGACATTGCTGCTCGCGTTGGTCGAGATCCAATGACTGTTAGCAGAATATCGAATCGGTAGGTTCAGGAGGATAATACGGAACGTCCGCAGCTCGTGGCCGTGCGGTAGCGTTCTTGCTTCCCACGCCCGGGTTCCCGGGTTCGATTCCCGGCGGGGTCAGGGATTTTCTCTGCCTCGTGATGACTGGGTGTTGTGTGATGTTCTTAGGTTAGTTAGGTTTAAGTAGTTCTAAGTTCTAGGGGACAGATGACCATAGATGTTAAGTCTCATAGTGCTCAGAGCCATTTGAACCATTTTTGGCAATACGGAAAGCCGTGCTGGATCCCAATAGCCTCGTATCACTAGCAGTCGATGGTGTTCTCAGTGACGAACCTGAGTGCACGAATGGCAAAACGTCATTTTTTTTCGGATGAATCCAAGTTCTGTTTACAGCATCATGATGTCACATCCGTGTTTGGCGACATCGCGGTGAACGCACATTGGAAGCGTGTATTCGTCATCGCCATACTGGCGTATCGCCCCTCGTGATGGTATGGGGTGCCACTGGTTACACGTCTCGGTCACCTCTTGTTGGCATTGACGGCACCTTGAACAGTGGACGTTACATTTCAGATGTGTTAAGACCCGTTGTTCTACCCTTCATTCGATCCCTGCGAAACCCTACATTTCAGCAGGATAATGCACGACCGCATGTTGCAGGTCCTGTACGGGCGTTTCTGGATACAGAAAATGTTCGACTGCTGCCCTGGCCAGCACATTCTCCAGATCTGTCACCAACTGAAAAATTTGATGAATGGGGGCCGAGCAACTGGCTCGTCCCAATACGCCAGTCACTACCCTTGATGAACTGTGGTATCGTGTTGAAGCTGCATGGGCAGTTGTACCTGTACACGCCATCCAAGTTCTGTTTGACTCAATGCCCAGCGGTATCAAGGCCGTTATTACGGCCAGAGGTGGTTGTTCTGGGGACTGATTTCTCAGGACCTATGCACCCAAATTGCGTGAAAATGTAATCACATGTCACTTCTAGTATAATAAATTTGTCCAATGAATACCCGTTTATCATCTCCATTTCTTCTTGGTGTAGCAATTTTAATGGCCAGTAGTGTACTTACCAACACAAGCAGCTCTGATACCTTTCTCATTCCCTGAGTAGACGTTGATGCGTTACACATCTGAGTTGAAACTGTTGTAGAACAGAAACGGTACGTTTCCGGAGACGGGTTCCTATTCAAAGTATTATGTATTCACTACCCTCAAAACCTAGATGTTTGTAACGGGAATTTCCGATCAGCCCGTATAAGTACCAACATGTAGGTTAGGGTTTAGTGTAGCATTCGTGTCTTTCCGACGTGGTGCGGTGAATGGGGGAACGTGGACTATGGCGACGTTGTTACCAAATGTGGCAAAACAGGACTATCGTGCTATTGTTCTTTACCTGGCTGCCGAAACACAGACACCGGTGGACATCCACCGGAGAATGAAAAATGAGTATGGCGTAGCCCTGATTTTCCCCTCCCCTTCCCTCCCCCGCCCCCTCCCCCCTGCCCACTGACCGTATGCTACTGCCTCACCTTCGTTCCCTTAGAAATGGCCCAGAAAAGTAGACGATTCTTGTAGGACGAGGATGTGCAGCAGGCGGTTACGGACTTGGTCACGCAGTAGGACACTATGTTTTACCAAACGGGTATCTTCAACATGTTGCTTCGGAGGGATTATTATCTTAAATCTCACGGCGATTTTGCCTGATTGGCAACCCGATTCTGGAAAGTATGGGATTTTAACGAAACCTTTCTCATCACCACTTATACATATAGCGGACTTGGGCTATGACCAGACAAAAGATTAGATACCCCCAGGAAACATCCTGCAAAATCACCTCTAGCCTTGATAACAGCCTCAGTTCGACGATGAAAAGAGTCCACCATATTCTTCAGGTATTCCATAGGCCGCTAAACCATTCGTTGATGATTAGAACCAGTGGACTTAAATTGCGGGCATTTTGAATGAGATGTTTCATTAACTGTTACTAATAGTCCCAGACGTATTCTGTGGGATTAAGATCTGGTGATTTGGATGGCCAGTAGAGGAATGATTGTCCACTCGGATATTCGTCAAATCAGGAACGTATTCGTGTACATCAAAATATCACAGAAACACCTCTGGATTGAAATACACTCTCCATATACCTGTGAGTTAAATGCCTCTCTGGGTCGTCGAAGAACTCGACATCTTGTATAATTTGAAAAGGAGCGAAATCGCGACTCATCTGATCATATTACACATCTTGAGGCAGCTGCTGTCCAGTTTATATGTTTTTTAGCCCACTGGTGACATGCATCTTGACGTGCCACTAGAAAACTGTTTGAGATGGACCTACATTCACTGTCAGCAGCAATTCCTGTCACTTCTGAAACCGGTTGCCACTGACAAGATGCGATACTCGCCTCCCTTCCCTATCGGTTAGGATACTTTTGCAGCCACTGTTATTAGGCTAGGTGCAAATTGAGAGGCGTATAACACGTGTGACGTGACACGACACTACACCGCGACACGCACGCGCCGCACGAGTCGCGCGGGTCCAGCGCATATTGCGACGCGTACACCACACTTCGCACGAGCCGACTGGCGACGCTCTGCGCTGACAGAACCGAAGCGCGCGCAACCTGTTATCTTTCTCAAACGATTTTACAGAAACTATTCACTGAAAATATAAGATTTTTGCCTTACTTGTAGTGTTATATGTCAGATTCGTGGCGAAGTGCCCATCAGCTCGCTAATGACCATTCTTATTGTGATGTTCACATTTTAGTAAGGCACTACGCAAAACTCAAAAAGTTTGCAGCGAAAATAAGGGGTCGCTATGATTTTGCGTTTGGTGCGTATTACACCATATGTTGCTGCGTATGAAATTTAGCTAACATGCTGAATTTTTGTTTAGATTTGGGAGGAGGTCTCTATCTGCCTCCGATCTCGAGAAAATGGATCCCATTTAGCGCGCTCACTTTCGATCTCACGCCCGCGAGAATGAAATACTCGCAACATCTCTCGTATCTCCTAAACCGCTCGAGACATCCAAACGAAAGTTTGGCGAATGATCGCACACAAGGAGGAGAATGTTTTGCCAATTGTTAAACACACAGAACCTTCTTATCTATGGTTATATATCAGTACTTATACTTCCCCTTTTATTTATTTCACTTCAGTGACTGTAATTTTTTAAGAGTTATCGACAGCTAGCGAAACAAGAGCTTTCTAGTATGAAAATAAATATAAAATTTCTTATTTTATGTTACTGCAAACCGACACTATGAGGTTTTTCGTAAGCTTTGGAACTCTGTGATTGCCAATTACTTGTTTAATGACGCACTCCGTTTCGGAATTCTGCCTCAATAGCTGCTGTGAGATGAGTTTGACAAATTACACTGTGACAAAGTAAGTGCAATTAAACCAGTGACCAAGAGAAATGTGGTTGTTACTCACAAACGGTGATGCTTCTTCGAATGAGAAAAGGTTAACAACTCACACAAAATAGATTGCCAATTCTGTTGGAATTTTTGTGGAATCCCCCTAACCCACCGTATTTTTAACACTGAGCGACTGGAATGGAAACTTACCAAAGTATTTTATTCCTTCTCTTGATCTGAGCAGTTTTAAAGTATGACGAGCGTTCCTTCAGGTGGAATGACAGGCACTTGCCAGATACTGGCTGCTCACCTACGGCTTGCCAAACTGACAATGTGTGATAGCGAATAAAATATTTGTTATTGAGAAAAATAAACAATTGATGTGTCGCACAACACAATGGTCAGTGTATTGTCAGCAGCGATTGATAATGCGCGCGACAGCAATGCACAAGCTAGCCGTGTGTGCCTTGTAAGCTGGAATTCGAAAAATATTGTCATGAAAGTAGATCTGCCTTTGTCATCTGCACATTTCAACAAATTAAATATATCTAATCATAACACTCTTTTAGGATATTCCTACTTTCGTAATAATACCGACCATTTTCTTCATTTGTGTAGCCTGTTGTGTAATTAGTTTATTAATGCTGATAATGTGCATGCAACAATTGAAATGCTTTTTCTCATCACGGCGAACCAATTAAAACATTGTTATTTGTGACTGCTTTTCAACTGCTTCTAGCTTGCAGTGGAAATGTGATGTTCACATACATGTAGTACAGTGAGTCGTATTACATTATTACATCCATATCAGAGTAATCACAGTGAGACTACTATACTTCTTGGACGCTTTTTTCCAGGAGCACAAAGGGATTACAACTGTGGAGATTATCCCTTTCAAAATTTTTGTAACAGATCGTACAGATACGCCAGCATGCTAGGCAGCAAGAAGATAACCTTGTTTTACTTTTCTGCCTTGATTCTTAATCACATGATTTTATAATATCCCTTGCTTCCTCATTCACTACCCTCTGTCCCTTCTTACGATCTGAAAACATCGCGGAGGCATATGATACAATTCCAGCGTCCAATGGCTCATCAGTTACTGAAGTATGCATTTTTCTTGACAGACGAAAAACAAAACAAAATAGAACTATGCAGATATAAATAACAGAAAAGCATAATGTACTAACGAAGAAAGCTGGACTGTTTAAATGGCGAAAAACGAAACACTACCCAAAGGCAACAAAATTTAGTACACAGTAAGGCAAAATTTATCGTATGGGCAATACTACAACTGCTCATATGCGCCGTTCCGATGTGAGCATATCGCCGGGCTACTTTTCCACTCCCCACCTCAAATTTCCACGGCGCTAGAGATACACGCGCGACGCGCAGCGCGGGAAACTGTGCCTCAACCACAACGGTACCGAGCGAGGTGGCGCAGTGGTTAGACACTGGACTCGCATTCGGAAGGACGACGGTTCAATCCCGCGTCCGGCCATCCTGATTTAGGTTTTCCGTGATTTCCCTAAATCACTCCAGGCCAATGCCGGGATGGTTCCTCTGAAAGGGCACGGCCGACTTCCTTTCCCATCCTTCCCTAATCCGATGAGACCGATGACCACGCTGTCTGGTCTCCCTCTCCAAACCAACCAACCAACCAACCACAAAGCCGCGCGACCTGGCGCAGGCGCGTGTCGCGTCCCAGTCGCGTCGGGTCGCAATTTGCGCGGTCCCATTTGAACCTGTGAAGTTACAAAAACGCGTCTCAATTTGCGCCTAGTAGAGATGGGCAAACTGAAACACTTAACTGTTTGGAAACAAATGAAACAGTACAATGTAATGTTTCGATACGCTGTTTCGAAACAGTGAAACAGTTTGTGTTTTGTAATCTAATAAACGTACACATGTAATCATCTTGAATGTCTACTGTATAAGTATGTCCATATAAACACAAATGAGGTGCGAGAGCGCTAATCATTTCACAGAAAGTATTAAACTATCACTTGGGCGTCTTGGTAGTTTCGTATTTCCTGCAGCAAATGCGCTGCTTTCGTGTTGTGTGACTTACATACTTTTCAATTGGCTGAGGACAGCCATAGCTGAAGACAGAAGAACCACCACGAACGGAACTGGAGGTAGGAGCAAACTACAGAAACAACGGATATGCTACTGGGATTCCCACATTCCGTTAGTGTGGGTAATATACCCATCCTGCTAATTTCCATGCACACAAAGGGAATCATTGTGGATATTACGCACAGTGACTATAGACTCACAAATAACGCCAAATAATTCGAATAAATAACAAAATATAACAGAAAAAAATTTTGTCTTTCAAGGTGTTTCGAACTAAAGTCACCATGTTTCCCAGCCCTTCCCGTTCACCTCTACACTATCAGTGATATGTGAAACAGATTGCTAGCAATTATACCTAGATCAAGTTCATTTATATGTCTAATAATTGTCACTCTACGCCTTTTTTTATTCAAAATATTGTAGGCTTACTTGCGTTTCTTAATACGATTACTGTACATGAAAAGAGAAGTGTATGTTATAAAAAAAAGTGTAATTTAATCGAATGATTTTCACATATTTACTATTTTGAATGTGAATAGTATGCGTTGTTTTATTGTTCGGTTAGTGTTTATAAAGCAGATGTTACGCCATTTCGTAATAGGACAGTTAGCTAGAAACGAAGCTTTATTTTCGGATATCTTAAGCTTCATTCTATTGCTTGCCAAAATTTTTTGCCACTCTTGAAAGTGTTTCATTAAGTGTTATGTTGTGTTTCAGTATCTGTGCCGAGCCCGAAGCTCGTACGACACAGAGCGGAATGAAACATCACTGTTTCGATACAATTAGTCCGTTCCAAGCGCAGGTGGACTGAAACAGCCTTATTTTGAAACAACGATACAGTTTCTGTGTCTGGCTCGAGATCGAATCTGATGCGGTTATCCGAGACAGGGGCGGAATGAAACACCACTGTTTCGAAACAGTGAACCACAGCCGTTCCGAAACACTGAAACAGTTCCACGTATCGATACACTGTATCGAAACATAGAAACAGTGGCCAAGTCTAGCGCCTAGCCTTACGCCGTGTTACCTGGCCGTGAATGTACACCATTCTTGTAGACACAATGGACAGGTCCGCGTTGATACATCATTGAATCGGGAGACTTCATTCACGGTGCGGACATGGGCGCGTCCAATCACTATAGCTCCTTTCTGCCATTGTGTCACACCTCTGAGTACTGCGCTGACGCCATACAACCGACTGGCAGATACACAGTACGTAGCTATGCACGCTACTTATCTTCCACGAGTACCGTCAGTGGTGGATGGTTACGTGACTGCCTGATACCAGTTCTACGCCAAAGGCCATGTCTCGTTGAATACACCAGATCACGGAAGTTAAGCAACTTCGAATCAGGCCAGTCACTGCACGGGTTACCGCCTGTGTATGCCACGTGCTGTTGGTTGCTTTTTCTTAGAGCTTATGGTAAAGGAGGGAAGAGGTGGTGGCTTTAAGTTCCTGACCACCAGACATTGCGCCGACGTTCTGGATTAAATTCGAAACTTCTCCGCAATGTCTGTTGCTGTGAGGGCATGTGGTGCTTTTGGTGGTGAACCGCCCGTTGGATGACGTTAAGTTCGGCGGCGCACTTGGTGCAAACTGAGAGGAGTAGGCGCTATAGCAGCTCCGGGTTTCACCCTCTTCCTTCTCTCACCATCATCCAGCACTAAAATGAAACACACCCATTACAGTCACCTACACTTCTCAGACACACACTTCAACACACAACTCTCACACTTCGTGAAGGAAAGATGCCAGTGTGGGCGAAGGGCTGAAAAACCTTTGCAATTAGGTGGCTAAGCCTGCTCTTGCGGCTAACTGTTTCATACGAGTTTACCTTTTTTCCCAGTTCTTCACCTTCTACAGCGCTGTGAACGACCAATGCGCCCTCAGAAGCGATGAGTATCATTCTGTCCGGTTAGCTTACTGCCACATACGAATATTCCTCCACGTTATTTAGGACGCAGTTAGTTCGTTGTGCTAGGAGGTGTAAGGTGGCTATAATTTCACACCTTACAAGCACTCACCCACATACTTTGCCGTGAACTACAACAACAATTAAGTATCATTTGATAGGTTGTAGCCCGCATCTCGTGGTCGTGCGGTAGCGTTCTCGCTTCCCACGCCCGGGTTCCCGGGTTCGATTCCCGGCGGGGTCAGGGATTTTCTCTGCCTCGTGATGGCTGGGTGTTGTGTGCTGTCCTTAGGTTAGTTAGGTTTAAGTAGTTCTAAGTTCTAGGGGACTGATGACCATAGATGTTAAGTCCCATAGTGCTCAGAGCCATTTTGATAGGTTGTACATCGTATATATGAATATTTAAAGGAGACTGACATTGTCACGTACACCTTGTAAATAATTGCTAACGCTTATTGCATGGATGGTGACGGAGTGTCTTTATTATAAAAATGGCGTAATGAATGATTGCCTATACTAGTAGAGGCTGGAACGCCAGTGGAAAAAGGTGTGTTGGTCCTGCTTAAGCACAGGAAGTAGCAAGACGGACGTCGTGGCACCTAAGCGCTGGAGCACAATAGAGTCGCGACCGGCCGGGTGGTAACCGAACCGGAAGGATTATACTTCGGAAACTACGAAAATCTCGGACGCAGGTGAGAGGAACGAAGAAGCGGCACCTCGGAAACGACACAGGCTGGGTTATTTACAAGGATTTTTACTCAGAAGCGTAGCATTGTACGAGTATAAGACGGACTTGATGTCTTTGCTCTCAGGAGAGTTAATAGTTAGACACTGTAGTGTTGCGAACCTATACGATTCTGAACTTCACCTTCGGGTTGGAAGTCGTCGTTGAGTACGCAGCGTTCAGTAATTGAGAGCACTTCCTCTTTCTATACTTACGTTGAGACGTTATCTGAACTCTGTTCTTGTGGCCTCGGGCATGGATGTGTGTGATGTCCTTAGGTTGGTTAGGTGTAATTAGTTCTAAGTTCTAGGCGACTGATGACCTCAGATGTTGAGTCGCATAGTGCTCAGAGCCATTTGAACCATTTGTTTTTGTGGCTGGGAGTTCGCGTTTCTCGTCTGTAGAACACAGAGAGGAGAAGACAGTATTAGAGTATATTAGTCAGAGGACCGCCTTCTGTCGTCCTATGGTTTGAAAGAGTTTATTTGTGGCTGGAGTTCTTCTATCGTCGTAGACGAGTACGAGAACCATCACTTCGACGCACCGGACGCAGCACATACGGTGATATCGCAAACTGCCTCAGCTTATTAGGGCTATTAAGGCTAAACAGCTGTGGTCACGTTAGTTTATTTCCACTGAGGTTTCACAACACCGTAGATCATTTTTCAAAGTAGTGTCTTCTAGTGTTCGGTGCCTAGATGATGTCAGTCACTTCGCATTACTGATATTAGACCTCGCAGTCATAATACGGGGCAGAGTTGGGCAATTGATTAGTAATTTCACTTAGGAAATATGAACTTTGTAATATAAAGTTTTTTTTCAATCTACAATAAATATATAAGCAGGTTCAAATGGCTCTGAGCACTATGGAACTCAACTGCTGTGGTCATCAGTCCCCTTGAACTTAGAACTACTTAAACCTAACTAACCTAAGGACATCACACACACCCATGCCCGAGGCAGGATTCGAACCTGCTACCGTAGCAGCGCGGCTCCGGACTGGAGCGCCTAGAACCGCACGGCCACCGCGGCCGGCTATATAAGCAGGAACAATGTTTATCATTTAGTAGGATTAGTTGCCTTCATCATTCATTTATGTTTAGATTGTAATTTATAGAATTAAGAGATCCTAAGATCTGCTTATGGGTAGTCATACAGGGCCAAATCTTCATTTTAGCGTTTATGATTTTCCGTTGCGCACATTCATTTTACACTCGCCTGGAGTAGCATCTTGGAGAGCACACAAAGATGGTCCGACGTATCGTAACCTCACTGACACGGCGACAATTAGGGGCTGTTTCGAGCGCCCTTCGGAGGTTAAGGAATACGACATGAACCTGAGAGCCGACTGCTAATTTCTGGATCTCAGAGACTAGCGGAGGGAGTTGAGTATTGCGACATCGCTGTTGGCGAATTTTATGTTGAATCCTACGGAGGAGATTTTTGGGAAGTGGTCATTATATGCGAACATTAGTCGTTTTCCATAATTCCAAAACAGATTTACATCAGCGATCGAGATTTACTACAGTTATCTGACTTCTACGGGTGAGCTTTTTCTAAAAACGGAAACATCGTTTAGTAACTGGCAGGCCAGCGTGGCGACAGAAAAAGGCGCCACACGAGGTTCCCTGCACGCGGCGCCTTTCCGGCAAGTGACAGCTAACAGCGGCGTCGCCTGATTGGGCGGGAGACAGCTGTGCCCGAGGGGGCCGCTGCGCCGCCAGTGCGTGCTGCGTGCTGCGTGCGGCTATATTTGTCCCCCACACCACGCACCCCACGGCCGCCAGCAAGCTCCCCAAACAAATGTGTCGCCGCTCCCATCTCTTTACAAAGTGCTGAAATCTCTTCCCCATATAATCCACTACCTGACAATACAACGTAGGGCACCAAAATGAATTGATCGGATGTCAATGCAACTTCGTACACGTACACACCATCGACGGATCTGTCAATGATTAGAGTTGCAATTATGTATGGCAGGCATAACGGCCACCGGGGATTTGTGTCACTTGTGTTTAGTGTATAGTGTTTTTACCAGGCCAGGTAGGGTATACAGAGTGGTCCATTGACAGTGACCGGGCCAAATATCTCACGAAATAACCATCAAACGAAAAAACTACAAGGACGAAACCAGATGCCGCTATGGTTGGCCCGCTAGATAGCGCTCCCATAGGTCAAACGGATATCAACTGCGTTTATTTAAATAGGAACCCCCATTTTTATTACATATTCGTGTAGTACGTAAAGAAATATGAATGTTTTAGTTGGACCACTTTTTCGCTTTGTGATAGATGGCGCTGTAATAGTCACAAACGTATAACTACGTGGCATCACGTAACACTCCTCCAGTGCGGACGGTATTTCCTTCGTGGTATATTATCTGTGTTAAAATGGACCGTTTACCAATTACGTAAAAGGTCGATATCGTGTTGATGTATGGCTATTATAATCAAAATGCCCAACGGGCGTGTGCAATGTATGCTGCTCGGTATCCTGAACGACATCATCCAAGTGTCCGGACCGTTCGCCGGATAGTTACGTTATTTAAGGAAACAGGAAGTGTTCAGCCACATGTAAAACGTCAACCACGACCTGCAACAAATGATGATGCCTAAGTAGGTGTTTTAGCTGCGGTCGCGGCTAGTACGCACGTCAGTAACAGACAAATTGCGCGAGAATCGGGAATCTCAAAAACGTCGGTGTTGAGAATGCTACTTCAACATCGATCGCACCAGTTACATATTTCTATGCACCAGGAATTGCATGGCGACAACTTTGAACGTCGTGTACAGTTCTTCCACTGGGCACAAGAAAAATTACTGGACGATGACAGATTTTTTGCACGCGTTCTATTTAGCGACGAAGCGTCATTCACCAACAGCGGTAGAGTAAACTTGCATAATATGCACTATTGGGCAGCGGAAAATCCACAATGGCTGCGACAAGTGGAACATCAGCGACCTTGGCGGGTTAATGTATGGTGCGGCATTATGGGAGGAAGGATAATTGGCCCCCATTTTATCGATGACAATCTAGATGGTGCAATGTATGCTGATTTACTACGTAATGTTCTACCGATGTTACTACAAGATGTTTCACTGCATGACAGAATGGCGATGTACTTCCAACATGATGGATGTCCGGCACATAGCTCGCGTGCGGTTGAAGCGGTATTGAATAGCATATTTCATGATAGGCGGATTGGTCGTCGAAGCACCACACCATGGCCCGCACGTTCACCGGATCTAACGTCCCCGGATTTCTTTCTGTGGGGAAAGTTGAAGGATATTTGCTATCGCGATCCATCGACAACGCCTGAAAACATGCGTCGGCGCATTGTCAATGCATGTGCGAACATTACGGAAGGGGAAGTACTCGCTGTTGAGAGGAATTGCCAAATGCATTGAGGTTGACGGACATCATGTTGAGCATTTATTGCATTAATGTGGTATTTACAGGTAATCACGCTGCAACAGCATGCATTCTCAGAAATGATAAGTTCACAAAGGTGCATGTGTCACATTGGAACAACCGAAATAAAATGTTCAAACGTACCTACGTTCTGTATTTTAATTTAAAAAACATACGTGTTAGCAACTGTTCATCTAAAATTGTAAGCCATATGTTTGTGACTTTTACAGCGCCATCTAGCGGGCAACTATAGCGCAATCTGGTTTCCCCCTACAAGCTAGACAAGTTTCGTTTTTTGTAGTGTTTTCGTTTGACGCTTATTTCGTGAGATATTTGGCCCGGTCACGATCAATGTACCACTCTGTATAAGAGGCGCGAACAGCGACAGATGTTATGAGATAACTGTGAAGGACATGGGGGTGTCGCATGGCCGTGTAAGGCAGTGTGAGTCTGAGTCTTCAATTGGCCGGCTAGTGGAATTGTTCAATGGTTCAAATGTTGTGAGTTCTTAAGGGAGCAAACTGCTTAGGTCGTTGGTCCCTAGACCTACACACTACTTAAACTAACTTATGCTAAGAACAACACACACACTCACACCCATGCCGGAGGGAGAACTCGAACCTCCGGCGAAGGGGCCGCGCAGTCCGTGACATGACGCCTCAAACTGCGAGGCCACCCCGCGCCGATAGTGGAATTGTGCAATATACAGACTTACGGGGCATTCGGATGTAACACTGGCCCAATGTTGAATTGAATAGGAACTTGAGTGCAGGCATATTCGCAGTCAAGGTTCCGGCAGTCTTCGTCGTACCAACAAAAGGAAAGGTCGTTCTATCTACATCTACATCTACATCTACATTGATACTCCGCAAGCCACCCAACGGTATGTGGCGGAGGGCACTTTACGTGCCACTGTCATTATCTCCCTCTTCCGTTCCAGTCGCGTACGGTTCGCGGGAAGAACGACTGCCGGAAAGCCTCCGTGCGCGCTCGAATCTCTCTAATTTTACATTCGTGATCTCCTCGGGAGGTATAAGTAGGGGGAAGCAATACATTCGATACCTCATCCAGAAACGCACCCTCTCGAAACCTGGACAGTAAGCTACACCGCGATGCAGAGCGCCTCTCTTGCAGAGTCTGCCACTTGAGTTTGCTAAACATCTCCGTAACGCTATCACGCTTACCAAATAACCCTGTGACGAAACGCGCCGCTCTTCTTTGGATCTTCTCTATCTCCTCCGTCAACCCGATCTGGTACGGATCCCACACTGATGAGCAATACTCAAGTACAGGTCGATCGAGTGTTTTGTGAGCCACCTCCTTTGTTGATGGACTACATTTTCTAAGGACTCTCCCAATGAATCTCAACCTGGTACCCACCTTACCAAAAATTAATTTTATATGATCATTCCACTTCAGATCGTTCCGCACGCATACTCCCAGACATTTTACAGCAGTAACTGCTGCCAGTATCTGTTCCGCTATCATATAATCATACAATAAAGGATCCTTCTTTCTATGTATTCGCAATACATTACATTTGTCTCTGTTAAGGGTCAGTTGCCACTCCCTGCACCAAGTGACTATCCGCTGCAGATCTTCCTGCATTTCGCTACAATTTTCTAATGCTGCAACTTCTCTGTATACTACAGCGTCATCCCCGAAAAGCCGCATGGAACTTC
The DNA here is from genome assembly GCF_021461395.2 of Schistocerca americana. NCBI lineage: Eukaryota > Metazoa > Arthropoda > Insecta > Orthoptera > Acrididae > Schistocerca > Schistocerca americana. The sequence goes on from NC_060130.1 coordinate 356,932,123, forward strand.
CGACACTATCTACTAGATCATTTATATATATTGTGAAAAGCAATAGTCCCATAACACTCCCCTATGGCACGCCAGAGGTTACTTTAACGTCTGTAACGTCTCTCCATTGAGTACAAAATGCTGTGTTCTGTTTGCTAAAAACTCTTCAATCCAGCCACACAGCTGGTCTGATATTCCGTAGGCTCTTACTTTGTTTATCAGGCGACAGTGCGGAACAGTATCGAACGCCTTCTGGAAGTCAAGGAAAATAGCATCTACCTGGGAGCTTGTATCTAATATTTTCTGAGTCTAATCAACAAATAAAGCGAGTTGGGTCTCACACGATCGCTGTTTCAGGAATCCATGTTGATTCCTACAGAGTAGATTCTGGGTTTCCAGAAACGACACGATACGCGAGCAAAAAACATGTTCTAAAATTCTACAACAGATCGACGTCAGATATCGTGCACCAAGCATATCGTAACCACTTCGTATTTGTGCCTACTACCCGACTACAGGTAATGGACTCTCTGGAACAATGTGTGTCAGCCCGCACCATTGAAGGAGTCTAGCAGCAGCCGGACTAGGCAATTACCATCTTACGCATAGGCTGCCGTCAACACCACGACGAAGAGGTCGTATTCAGAGTGGCGCAGAGATCAGGATGCGTGAACTGCTGGTGAATGGTGTCACATTCTAGCGATGAATCGCTGTTCTGCACTAGAATGGATGACTATCGTCGGCGAGTCTGGTGCCAACGTGTGGAGAGATCCCATTTTGCCAAAGTTTTAGCCGCGCGAGGTAGCCGTGCAGTCCGAGGCGCCTTGCCATGGTTCGCGTGGCTTCCCCCGTCGGAGGGTCGAGTCCTCCCTCTGGCATTGGTGTATGTGTTGTCCCTAGCGTAAGTTAGTTTAGGTTAGATTAAGTAGTGTGTAAGCCTAGGGACCGATGACCTCAGCAGTTTGGTCCCATAGGAACTTACCACAATTTTCCAATGTCCAAAGTTTTAGAGAGGTACACTGGTTTTACTGCTGGTGACATGATGTGGGGAGCTGTCCGGTATCACTTCAGATCACGGCTGGTTATAATTGACGAAATACTGAGGGCACAGAGGTACGTCACAGAAATTCTGTGTCCTCATGAGTTACCTCTCACACGACAGAATCGTCGTCTCATTTTTCAACAGAACAAGGCACAGCAGTGTTACTGATCGCGTGATGGTGTAGGGAGCCATCGAGTATGACTTCAGGTCACGGCTGGTAGTGTTTGAATTAACTATAATTACATATCGGTACATCACGGCTATCCTAGGTTCTCATGTTTTACTTCTCATTCAGTGGTACCATGGTGTCATTTTTCAACACGACACATGGCACGTGTCTCTATGATCTGCATGCATGATGTTGAGGTACTCCCGTACTCGGCAACTGTGGGCAATTTTGCTTCAGGAGAGGATACAATAGGTTTTTGACACCCTTCCCATCCGAATTAATGCATGCATCCGGGCCAGAGGGATTGCAACATCATGCTGATAAATAGTGTCACACTACGAAGATCTTTGTAAATGTGACTGAAGTTTATTGTCAGTGAAATAACGTCACATTCATAAAAAAAGTGGTTGGTTGCTTTATTTCTTAATACAACATCACATACCCGGTCAAGCTGTGAAGTTTCATTTCGTTTCCTCCTCCCTTTCTAGATGCTCCGCTGTTTCTGGCAGGTAGTTTATTTGTGTATCTGCATCTCTACTCCACAAAACACATTACGGTGTTTTGTGGAGGGAACCTAGTGTATTAGTGTACCACTCTCACTTCCCTATCCCCATCTCGAGCCCCTCCCCCCTTCATTTTCCTCTTCCTGTCGCGAATGGAGTGCAGGAAGAATGACTGTTGCTAAGTCCATATGATCTCGAAGTTCTCCGAATTTCTCGAATTCTACCTCATGTTCTAGGAGGAAATATTATGTTACTTGAACACATGTTCTTGGAATTTCAACAGTAAACCACATCACACTGTGATGCGTAACCCCTCTCTTGTAGCCTCTGCCACTGGAGTTGGCTGAGCATCTTTTCGGTACTTACTAAATGAACCTGCGACGGAATGCATACCTATTATTTCTATCTTCTACATTACATCTGTCAACCCTAGTTGTCCCTTGGTCGGGGGGGGGGGGGGGGGGGGGGGATGTTCGCGGGTTCGTTTCCCTGCCGGGACAGAGATTTTCTTCGTCAGGGGACTGAGTGTTAGCGTCATCCTAGTAATTTCATCTCATCTTCACAACAAATACGCGCAAATCACCAAAGTGGTGCCAAATGGAAAGACTTGTACCAGACTGCTGAACAATCTCAAACTGGGTTTCCCAGTCAGTAATGCTTTACGATCATTTTAGTCCACCCACACCAAAGAGCGATACTCAAGTATAGGCCAGACGAATGTCTTGAGTTGACTCATTCCTGGACGAACTACGGCTCCTGAATATTCTTCCAATGAATCCTTCCTCTAACGTATGTCTGCCTTACGATTACTTATATATGCGGTCGTTCCACTAGCAGTAGCTGTGTATGCAAACTCCTGGATACGTGGCTACTTCTAGTGAATGTTCTGCAATCGACATTATCAATGTGCTACAAGTTTCATTCGTTTATATTGAGAGTAAACTGTAAGTATCTTCAGCAAGCATCGATCCTCGTTAGTAAATGTCCTACAGCACTCATCTGGATAAGCCTGAAGTCAACTTCACGCAGAACGTTCCGTTAAGAACGACATGCTGTGTTCTATTTACCAGGAACTCTTTAGTTCAATGACACAGCTGTTCTGATATTCCATCAGCTTGTGTTTTGCTCATTAGGCAACAATGAGGAACAGTATCGAAAGCCTTCTGAAAATGAGAAACACGTCATCACCTGGGCGCCAGTATCACCTATCTTATGGGTCTCGTGGGTGAACAGAATTTCACAGTATCCTTGTTTACGGTAGCCATATTGATTCCTACAGAGTTAATTTTCGTGCTCCAGAAATATCAGAATACGCGAGCATATAATGTGTTCCAAAACTGTATAACAGATTGAAGTTAGCGATATGAGCCCGTAGTTGCGTTACATGCTCAACTCCACTGTTTACATTCTGATTTCCAATGCTGGTATTCTGCCGCACCTACGCCGACAAACCTTATGAACCGCACAAGTGCTGACCGTACTCTGTCCCAACGCAAATCCAGCCTTCTCCCTCTACCAGCTGATGCTACCAGCCCCGAAATTAATCCATCCTATCAACTCTCTTCTCCCCCTGTCCTAAGCCCTCCCCTCTCCCCTTCCCTTTTCCCTACTGGCCCCTCCACGGTCTCCTGCTCCTTTCTTTCCACCCCTCCTTTCCCTTCCACCTACCCCCATTCACACCAGCACGCTTTGTTTAAATCCACAACCTAAAGTGCAGTACTTCGTTTTAAGACCTTCTACCATTCTATGCTATTTTTTTGTTTTAGTTTAATTTAAAAACGGAAACGTCTACAGATACATTTTTTTAATTTAGGTAATGGAAATAATCTTTTTATTTATTCTTAAAGACCATCTAAATATTTCATCTTTTTAATTACATTGTATCATTTTATGTATTTTAAGATATTAGGCTGCAGAGAGGAAAGTCTAAACCGCTGACAGCTCCACACCTTCCCCTCCAACACATCCCCCCTCTCCCCACAACCATGGGTTGTGGGGGGTGAAACAACGATAAAAATGTAGTGCGCTCCAGTACACAAAATTTCATCCCTTGCCAATTAGCCAGTGAAAACATAAAGGTAATGAGCGAGTTGTTTACGAGTGCTGCTGACTTGGTATTTAATATTAGCATCTCCATTTTAAACTTCGCTGGGGCGAGCGCGGAGGAACGTCGCTGGCTCCATCTTTTAGCAGCCTTCTGTCGTAATTATGCGGGGTTACGAGGTCAGAGCTGCGCGTCGATGTCGCGAATGCCCTTTGAACTTTGGCGGCAGTGTCACTCTCACGTTAACGGCAGGGAAAGGCAGCTGAGCGGATTTGTAAACTGCCTGAAGGGGTCGTTGGTAGGAGAAAGTTGCTCGCTACTACCATGAACTTTCCAGTCTGGATCTACAAGAAGTGCCACTATCCAATAAATCTCGCTCCGAAAGATTCAGAAAATCTCAAATATTCGAGAGGGCGATAAGTACAGCTGATCATGGAACAGGAATCGGAGTCTCGCTGATTAAATTATTACTAACCAGCTACATATGCTAGTACAGTATGGTGAAACACTTTACGAAGGATATCGCAAAATAATAATCAACAAATGAATAGCCTGAAGCGAATATACCTTGGGTGTGGTGTCATGTAAGTAATTCTGTTTATGAGAAATTAACAAGGGCAATTATAAAGGTGAAAAGTCACTGCAGTTCTACAAATATACACAGGAAATACTTAATATGTTAATCAAACTGTAAGCTTTTTTCTTGTGTAACACACAACGATTTTAAAGAAAGATCAAAACGCTAAACCACTGGTGAAATTTAAGAATAAAAAGCATAAAATACTGATTGACTGCAGGTTTTTACAGTTTCCGCGAATCGGGTAACCGTTTGGATAACTGCTGTATGACAACAGATAAGCCGGCCTGTGTGGACGAGCGATTCTAGGCGCTTCAGACTGGAACCGCGCGACCGCTACGGTCGCAGGTTCGAATACTGCCTCGAGCATGGATGTGTGCGATGTCCTTAGGTTAGTTAGGTTTAAGTAGTTCTAAGTTCTAGGGGACTGATGACATCACAAGTTAAGTCCCATGGTGCTCAGAGCCATTTGAACCATTTTTGAACCATAAACAAGTGTCAGTTAAGTCCCATGGTGCTCAGAGCCATTTGAACCATTTTTGAACCATCAACAAGTGTCAGCGTGCGAACCATCCAACGAAACATAATCGATATGGGTTTTCGTAACCGAAGGCCTACTCGTGTACCCTTGATGACTACACGACACAAAGCTTTACTCCTTATCTGGACCCATCAACACCTACACTGGACTGTTGATGACTGGAAACATGTTGCCTGATCAGACGAGTCTCTTTTCAAATCGTATCGTGTACGCGTATGGAGACAACCTCACGAATCCATGGACCCTGCATGTCAACAGGGGACTGTTCAAGTTGGTGGAGGCTCTGTAATGGAGTGTGGCGTGTGCAGTTGGAGTGATAGGGGACCCCTGATACGTCTTGATGCGACTCAGATAGGTGACACGTACGTAAGAATCCTGTCTGATCACCTGCATCCATTCATGTCCATAGTGCTCAGAGCCATTTGAAGCATTTTTTGACAACAGATAGAAAGTCATTGTACATTATTACTGTTAAAAGAAAAATAAGTAAGCGGAGTAGAGACGAATGGGAAATCGTTCTAGCGAGGATGCGGGGTGCAAATTGTAAAATCCACTAACTTTGAGAGAAGGCAGATTGTTATGGCCCGGCGCCTGGGAACGACCGACTCAGAAACGGCGATGCTAGTCAGCAGTTCGCATGCTACTGTCGTCAGTGTCTATGTAGAGTGGATACAGGACGATGGAACCACGAGTAAGCGAGAGAGTGTCGGTCGTTCAAGCCTCGTCAGAGCACGCAAAGGTAGGAAGCTGCCTGGTCTCCGAACCGGGATAGGCGGCGATCTGAAGCGGATCTGAAGACAGAATACACAGAGATGACAAAAGTCATCGGATAGCAATATGCACGTATACAGATGCCGGTAGTATCACGTACACACGGTATGAAAGGGCAGTGCATTGGTGGAGCTGTCATCTGTACTCAGGTAGCTCATGTGGAAAGGTTTCTGACGTGATTTTAAAGCACGAAGGGAATTAACAGACTTTGAACGCGGAATGGTGGCTGGAGTTAGATGCATGGGACATTCCATTTTGGAAATCGTTAGGGTATTCAATATTCCGGGATCCAAATTTCAGGCATTACCTCTCACCACGGACAACGCAGTGACCGACTGCCTTCACTTAGTCAGTCCTAATAGACAAGCAACACTATGTCAGATCATCGCAAAAATCAACGTGGGACTTACGACGAACGTATCCGTTGGGATAGTGCTGCGAAATCTGGAGTTAATGGGTTATGGCAGCAGACGCGACTGCCTTTGCTAACAGCGCGATATCGCCTGCAGCACCTCTCCTGGGCTCGTGACCATATTGGTTGGACCATAGACGACTTGAAAACCGTGGTCTGGTCATATGAGTCCCGATTTCAGCTGATGAGAGCTGCTGGCAGGATTCGAGGGTGCCGCAAACACCACGAAGCCATGGACCCAAGTTGTCAACAAGGCACTGTGCAAGCTGGTGGTGCCCATAGTGGTGTTGGCCGTGTCTATATGGAATGAACTGGGTCCTCTCGTCCAACTGAACCGATCATTGACTAGAAATGGTTATGTTCGGCTACTTGGAGACCATGGGCCTCATGTTTCAAAGAACGATGTAACTTTTATGGATGACAGAGCGCCATGTCACCAGGTCACAGTTGTTCGCGATTGGTTTGAGGAATATTTTGAACAATTTTAACTAATGATTTGGTAACCAGATTGCCCGACATGGGTCCCATCGGACATTCATGGGACATAATCTAGAGTTCAGTTCACCCGTCAGGTTAGCCGAGAGCGCTAATGCGCTGCTTCCTGGACTCTGGTAGGCGCGCCGGCCGCAGATCGAATCCGCCTGGCGGATTAACGACTAGGGCCGGTGTGCCGGCCAACCTGGATGTGGTTTTTAGGCGGTTTTCCACATCCCTTTAGGTGAATACTGGGCTGGTCCCCACGCCCTGCCTCAGTTACACTACTCGCAGACATTTGAAAATCTTCGCACTATTTCATGGATTACACTAGACAGATGGGGTACACTAATTCCGTCCTGGGGGGTCTAGAGTGGCGACAGGAAGAGCATCCGGCCACCCCTTAAAATTAACCAGGCCAAATCCGACCTTAACCATGCCGACCCTGCGAAATAATGTGGCACAAAGGCACAAGGAAAAGAAAAGAAGAAAGAATCTATAGTTCAGTCCATGCACAAAATCTTGCAGCAGCAACACTGTCGCAACTATGGATGGCTATAGAGGCCGCATGGCTCAATATTTCTGGATTGCCAAAGACTTGTTCACTCCATGCCACGTTGAGTTGCTGCACTAGGTCCGACTCGATATTAGGGGATATCCCATGACTTGTCACCTAAATGGACAGTGTTGCTGCAGGCACAAGTGTTCTGGAGTACAGGATACAGTACACATTTCTGAACATGGTACTCGACAGGAGACGACTCCTACGTCTTCCCATGCTGGCACAGCAACAACGACAGTTACGATTTCATTGGGTACGGGATCGCTGAGATTGGACCGTGGGTCAACAGAAATGTGTAACCTGGTTAGATGACTCACGTTTCTTGTTACACAAGGTCGATGATAGCGTCCAGATATGCAACTATCTTGGCGAAGGGCAGGTCGATACAAGCATGGGGCCACGTATGCCGGTGGCGGGAGTATTATGCCGTAGGGGAGATTCGCGTGGGCTTTCATGGGATCTGCGGTAGTAAACGAAAGTACATCGATAACTGTGGACTACGTGAGCATTATTGAGGGCCACTGGCATCCCTTCGTGTTGATGCCTTGCCCGGCGACGATGTCATCTTCCATCAGGATAACTGTCCGTGTCACAAGGCCAGAAACGTGCTACAGTTTTTTGAGAGAACGATAATGAACTCACATTGATGTTTTCGCCACCAAATTCGTCTGATCTGAAACCGATGGAACGCATTTGGGGAGCTATTGGACGCCAGCTCCCCACCCACAAACCACGGCGCGTAGTTTACGGGAAGTACATGACATGTGCAACAACAGGTCGAAACCACGTCATGCAGTACTGCTGCTGTAGAACGTTCAATAATTGAACCAACTTGCTATTAAATAGTTGGCTGTATTGTTCTGGGTTATCGGTGTATGTGTCATTGAAGTGATTGCATGTCTATAAATTTTAACAAAATGTTTCGCCGTCAAATTGAGAAGCATTAACATCGAGATGGGATTGCGCTGCCACAGGCAAGCTACTGTTGGCAGTTTTATTGGATATTGACGACGCGCTAAGCAACGATTAAATGTTTGAAGCCTTATATGATGCTTCGCGACAGGTTGGCTGAATTCTTGCTCTCTAAATGATGTGCAACATCCCGTCGCTTTCATTCCCTCCCTCCTTCTCGCTCCCCCCGCTCCCTCTCTCTCTCCCTCCCTCCCTTGTGTGTGTGTGTGTGTGTTTGTGTGTGTGTGTGTGTGTGTGTGCGTGCGTGCCAGCGACAGCACAGGAAATATCACAGCCGAGTTTCGTTAAAAGGGAAAGAAAATAACGGTCCAGAGGGGAGAAAGAGAATCCGCTACAATGCGCTGCAAATATTTCGCACTGCGCTTAGCATGAGTTTTGAGCGAAAGAGCCTTTGCTGTGTTGTTAAACTCCGACGAATACCACGAATTTGATGAGTTACATAGGAGGACGTACTACGATACTACGATTAACGTCACAAGCCCTCAGAGACGAGATAAGTTAGCTTACGTCATAAAGTAAATTAAAAATGTTTGGCGCTCTCTAAGACACGTTCATCATATTCCTGTTCGAACTGTACTGGCATCTGAAATCGACGTATAAATAAAAATATAAAAATTACAGATACGTCGATTCTCTTTTTTTTTACTGAAATGCACTGCTCTGCAAAACTGAAAAAGGATATAGATGAAGTAACGTAACATACTAACTACTTGGTGTTCGCCTCCATAGCTGAGTGGTCAAAGCGGCAAAGTGCCACGTGAGAGTCCTGATTTCGATTCTCGGCCAGGTCAGAGATTTTCTCCCCTCGGGGACTGTTGTCTGCATTATCATTTCGTCCTCATCGAAACGCAAGTCGCCGAAGTGGCGTCGAGCCGGCCTTTGTGGCCGAGCGGTTCTAGGCGCTTCAGTCCGGAACCGCGCTGCTGCTACGGTCGCAGGTTCGAATCCTGCCTCGGGCATGGATGTGTGTAATGTCCTTAGGTTAGTTAGGTTTAAGTAGTTCTAAGTCTAGGGGACTGATGACCTCAGATATTAAGCCCCATAGTGCTTAGAGCCATTTGAACCATTTCTGGCGTCAACTAAAAAGGTGACCGGTCCACCCGACGGGAGGCGTTAGCCACACGCACTTATTCAGCTACTCGGTGGAAAGGGATGAAAGGTGGAGCGTCTTGCAAGAGGTCTTTAGGTCTTGCACAGAAAGACGGATGTCACATAGCGTGACCTCATCGTGATTACAGCGCTAAGTGGGGTTGATCACTCAACACAAGGCAGCTGAAGGAACGCGGAAAGACAGTGTGTGTCAATCAGCGAGCAGTTACGGTAGGTATGCTGTGGCTATTGGAGACTGGTCGTTCGCGAACTAACGGGTCCAAAGGAACGGTTCACCAAAATGAACGGAAGAAGAGAGGAACGAATTCTAAGGAACAGTCTTTCATACACTCCTGGAAATGGAAAAAAGAACACATTGACACCGGTGTGTCAGACCCACCATACTTGCTCCGGACACTGCGAGAGGGCTGTACAAGCAATGATCACACGCACGGCACAGCGGACACACCAGGAACCGCGGTGTTGGCCGTCGAATGGCGCTAGCTGCGCAGCATTTGTGCACCGCCGCCGTCAGTGTCAGCCAGTTTGCCGTGGCATACGGAGCTCCATCGCAGTCTTTAACACTGGTAGCATGCCGCGACAGCGTGGACGTGAACCGTATGTGCAGTTGACGGACTTTGAGCGAGGGCGTATAGTGGGCATGCGGGAGGCCGGGTGGACGTACCGCCGAATTGCTCAACACGTGGGGCGTGAGGTGTCCACAGTACATCGATGTTGTCGCCAGTGGTCGGCGGAAGGTGCACGTGCCCGTCGACCTGGGACCGGACCGCAGCAACGCACGGATGCACGCCAAGACCGTAGGATCCTACGCAGTGCCGTAGGGGACCGCACCGCCACTTCCCAGCAAATTAGGGACACTGTTGCGCCTGGGGTATCGGCGAGGACCATTCGCAACCGTTTCCATGAAGCTGGGCTACGGTCCCGCACACCGTTAGGCCGTCTTCCGCTCACGCCCCAACATCGTGCAGCCCGCCTCCAGTGGTGTCGCGACAGGCGTGAATGGAGGGACGAATGGAGACGTGTCGTCTTCAGCGATGAGAGTCGCTTCTGCCTTGGTGCCAATGATGGTCGTATGCGTGTTTGGCGCCGTGCAGGTGAGCGCCACAATCAGGACTGCATACGACCGAGGCACACAGGGCCAACACCCGGCATCATGGTGTGGGGAGCGATCTCCTACACTGGCCGTACACCACTGGTGATCGTCGAGGGGACACTGAATAGTGCACGGTACATCCAAACCGTCATCGAACCCATCGTTCTACCATTCCTAGACCGGCAAGGGAACTTGCTGTTCCAACAGGACAATGCACGTCCGCATGTATCCCGTGCCACCCAACGTGCTCTAGAAGGTGTAAGTCAACTACCCTGGCCAGCAAGATCTCCGGATCTGTCCCCCATTGAGCATGTTTGGGACTGGATGAAGCGTCGTCTCACGCGGTCTGCACGTCCAGCACGAACGCTGGTCCAACTGAGGCGCCAGGTGGAAATGGCATGGCAAGCCGTTCCACAGGACTACATCCAGCATCTCTACGATCGTCTCCATGGGAGAATAGCAGCCTGCATTGCTGCGAAAGGTGGATATACACTGTACTAGTGCCGACATTGTGCATGCTCTGTTGCCTGTGTCTATGTGCCTGTGGTTCTGTCAGTGTGATCATGTGATGTATCTGACCCCAGGAATGTGTCAATAAAGTTTCCCTTTCCTGGGACAATGAATTCACGGTGTTCTTATTTCAATTTCCAGGAGTGTATTTCACTTCGATCGCAGCATACCACTTATAGTTACCGGGAACGGGAAACAGTCGGTCTCGTTCTCGCAACGGCACTTCGGCCAGTCTCGCTCCAGCCTCGGTCCCGTTCCCGTCTTTGTCTCGGTCTCGGTCTCCGTCGGCCGGGCTAGTCCCTTCTTCGCGTGGTCACGTCGCATTTCCATTGCCGACTGCTCCTAGTTAGTTCAGTATCGAGTTGTTTTTTGTTTCGTTCCCTGCACTCGCCCATCTGTTTCAAACATTTTTTCCGCTCTGGACTTCTGGTTCTTTTCGTATTCTATTCAGCATCCAAGACTGGTAATTAAAATGTATATTATAATTATGTTAATTACATAAAAATTACTGATATGTAATACATACATCTTTTCAGGTAACAAATGGGCGTATCAGCTTACTTCACTATTCCGATAAACAGCACAAGACATTCTTATAAAAAGGCAAGTTATTACACGTGCAAAGGAAGTCGAGACGGCACACACACGAGTGGCCATTTTCCGTCTTTTTTTGATTCAAGGTGAAACAGGATGTTCATTGTTATCGATGGCAGACTGACATACAACCGAATTAAGCTCATGCTTCTTAATCGAGTGTCTGGTGCCACATTGTAAGATGGCAAGAACTATGCCCCTTACATGAAGTCATTAAAGATCGCCGAACTCACGTTGAGCAAACAGTAGGGCTGAACAAAAATGACTGACAAGACACAATGCATCTTGTAGAATTGGAATAATTAATGTTGGGTGATGGTTTTAAAGTAATTCACATGACATGTAAACTTTGTGGAAACGCATCGATTTACTGGAGGCTAGTTCATCCCAGGGAAGTATGCAGAGTTGACCACGACGCGCGGCTGGGGAGCGGCGAAGGGGAGCGACAATAGGCAGCTTAGGGCGCCTCAAACTCTTGAGAAAGTGGCAACGGGGCGCGGCCTCCAGCTGCCTTAAGATAAGTGACAGTGAGTGGGTGGTTGACCCCATGCTGGTGTACCGGGAAGCAGACGGAGAACTTGTACGCCTGTTGATAAATGTCCGTCGTCCTGTTTTCAGTGAAACATGCGAGAAAGCCGCGCAAAGCTACAGTGGAGTGGTCAACAGAGGCCAAAATATGCGTGTTCGTGACTATAGCAACTTCACGCTGAATTCACGGTCCGCAGAGTCTGAAGTAAATCAGGTGAAGAGCGACAGAATGAAATACGCCGGCCTCCATTGGGAACATAGGACCAAGGAATTTGAAGTACTCTCCTAGGAGTCAGAATTCCGGAAAAATTTGTGTTTTGTGCAGACGCTAACCTTGATGGTTGGCCTGGGAGGAGCTAAAGAGCAGAAGTTGAGAGGAAGGGAAATTTTGTGGGAATTTGTTCACTTCCCAGAGCAGGCATTGGTCAGCACTGGGAAGCGACGCATAATTAATGCGAGTTGCGCTGCAATTGGCGTAAGTGATTTTGCTGGAGGGGAAACGGAGGCGAAGAGTGGACTGGTAGAAGTCCCCGTAGAGGTCTTCCGTTCCCAGCTTGCCTAGAGTGCGGACGTGGCGTTCTTTACTCAGCTTGCCTGAGAGAGAGTGAGCATCTCTGCAGTTTAGGACATAGCAAACGGAACGATTGAGCTTGGAGATAGAAAGTTTTCGTTCAGCTATGTACTGAGCAAGATAGCTAGAAGTGCATAGACGAGCGCAGCCGTGCAGCACCACGAGGTCGGCCGACGTCCGCAAACGACGGCGTCCCGCCACGCTGAATTCGGTGATATTGCGCCCGCTCCGGCCACTGATTAATTTGTTGGATCACGTCGGCAAAGTTTCCACGAGGATTTCGTGGGCCGTGTATTGTAGAATTCTGCTCGCACTTCGCATTACGCCTGGGTCAGTCGATAGGAATTACTTTTGATTTATCGCGCTTTACTCCACGTAAACGCAATTTATTACCACTGCCTGATAGGAGAGTCTTGTAATGTGATGATTGAAGGTCGGGAGTTAAAATAAATTTGTGCTAATCGACTGCATCTGTTTTCAATCAAGTAGTTGAAATCCCAAGTCATTTTCTTAATTAATTTTATGTTCAACATTTGCATCTGGTGTTCAATAGCTGAATGTAACATCAATGAGCACCCCTTTTTAATTAAAAGTGATCAATTCTGAATCAATTAATGTCAACACTGCCACCGCAGTTTAATCAGGAGTCACAGGGCCTTATTACTTTCTTTGCGTTATGCGATATTGCGGCAGTTTTGCACTCTTTGTTGATCTGTTAGTCAGTTAGTTGGGGTGAACACACGCCAAAACCAGATAAGTGACGGGTGGGGTGTTGCAACATTTTGTAAAGAGAATACGATAACTTCTACAATATTATTTCAGTGGCACAGGGTAGCTCTCGAAAAATCGGGCCCGGGTACTGGACTGCTCATTGTCGCCCAACAGTCGTCATCTATTGTTTCGAAGTTGTTGTTTGCATTAGCTTATTTGTTATTTCTTTACTGCCTAATTATTACACGTTTATCTATTGTGCTCGAGGCGGTCAAAAAGTCTTGTTTAATTGGCGAGCAGTCTGAACTCGGGGCCGGTTCTTCGTGCGCCACCCTATATTATTTCACTTCGATCAGCCACATAACGCTACAGTTGGCTAAACGAGAGGTTTTGCAGAATCAAGAAAAGCATTTCTACAAGTGTGTGAGAATTCTGTAATGAATAAAAACTCTCTACTCCAGGGCGAGGCAATTTCAGTTTTGCATAAGAACCATATACCGTGCACAAATTAACGGTGAACGAGTAAAAATGAACGGTTCCCAAAGAAGATCGATCTCCAGTGAACTAGTTCCGAAGGATAAACGAGTTTGCCCATCTCTAGTGGCTATGTTCTTCATTATGTGATGGTCCGGGACAACATTTGGATAACTTCACACGGGGAAGAATCATCGGGAAACTGGAACAAGGACGAAGTGTAATTAGCGTAGCCCAGGAGTTTTACATTGCAGACATCGTTGTTTCACGTGGATGTGGAGCGTTTCGAACCACAGATACTGCCACCTGAAGAAGAAGAGGTGGTTGACCACAGTCAGCTACAGCAACAGATGACAGCTGCTTTGTGTAACGGGTAAGAAAGGAGCCGCGAGGCACGGCGACTGCATAGGGACGCCTCTTCGCTAGACGAACAGTATATCGTGTTCTGTTGACAGCTAGCTGCATATCGGCAGCACTGTTTGCGGTTGTTCCAAGAGCGGAACTGGGCCAACGAGGAGTCGCGGGCTCTTCCAGAATGAGAAGAAACTACTCAGTCGGAGCACACGGTACATTCTCCGGTCAACGTTATTGTGCTCTTTCATGGACTATGCGGCTAGTCCCGGCGGAGGTTCGAGTCCTCCCTCGGGCATGGGTGTGTGTGTTTGTCCTTGGGATAATTTAGATTTGATGACCTTAGCAGTTGAGTCCCATAAGATTTCACACACATTTTTTTTTTATTGTGCTCTTCCCACGTGCGTCTTCCACGGGTGTGTTCGGCCCTCACTTCATTTTTATGGATGATAACGAGTGGCAGCCGCATTGAACAGTGCAAGTGGAAGAGCTCTTGCAGCGAGGGGATTTTCCACGAACAGACTGGTCTTGCCGTTCCGTAGACTTAAATCTCATAGCCGGCCGGTGTGGCCGAGCGGTTCTAGGCGCTTCAGTCTGGAACCGCGCGACCTCTACGGTCGCAAATTCGAATCCTGCCTGGGGCATGGATGTGTGTGATGTCCTTAGGTTTAAATAGTTCTAGGTTCTAGGGGACTGATGACCTCAGATGTTTAGTCCCATAGTGCTCAGAGCCATTTGAACCATTTAAATCTCATCGAGCACTTGTGGGATGCTTTAGGGACACGTATAGCGCCCACATGCACCCATCCGGGGTTGTCAAACGCGCTGGTGGAGGAATGGAAAGCCCTACGACAACTCCTTACCAACCTCGTTTCCAGGATGGGAGCGCGTTACAGAGCGTGGACTGCCGTCCGTAGTAGTCATACACCCTATTCAGAACCTGTCCTGCCTTTTGTAATGTCCGGCGATAGGGGCATCACATATCACCGTGACTTCAGTGTAATTATCGTCTTTCAATAAAAGTTTCATTTCTGTTCGTCTCATTGCCTACGTCTTTCAGTTACCACCTGTACTATACTGTAGCAGTCCGTTCAATGAGTGTTTAAAATTTCATCGCGCTATGTTACTTGGCACTGACACATTGTGCTTATTTTCGTCTGTAAATTTTGGACAGTGTAGTATTTACACGCGAATTAAACCGTGTTCTTTTCAAAGGTACAGGTGGAATTAAGAATATTTATCTGTTTCTACAGCTTAGTACGCTAGTCTACGAGGTAGATAGCTGAATGAGACCCAGATCGGATCCGCGCTCCCAACAGCTGCAGTACAGCGGCTAGCCCGAGTGTTGTTTCCGCGCCGTTGTCATACTAGTCTAGGCTAAGACCATCCTCATTCCACACGCCCGCCTCAGTAGCACATCACCAAAGCGGTTAAAATACGAATGCACTCGGAACCCTCAATATGGTTTACATACAGATGGCTCACATTTCTTTGCTTCCCTAGAGCAACGTGATTCTCACGATAAAATGGGCATAGGGTCATAGAATAATCGAAAAATGATTTCTACATCTACATCTACATCTACATCCATACTCCGCAAGCCACCTGACGGTGTGTGGCGGAGGGTACCCTGAGTACCTCTATCGGTTCTCCCTTCTATTCCAGTCTCATATTGTTCGTGGAAAGAAGGATTGGCGGTATGCTTCTGTGTGGGCTCTAATCTCTCTGATTTTACCCTCATGGTCTCTTCGCGAGATATACGTAGGAGGGAGCAATATACTGCTTGACTCTTCGGTGAAGGTATGTTCTCGAAACTTCAACAAAAGCCCGTACCGAGCTACTGAGCGTCTCTCCTGCAGAGTCTTCCACTGGAGTTTATCTATCATCTCCGTAACGCTTTCGCGATTACTAAATGATCCTGTAACGAAGCGCGCTGCTCTCCGTTGGATCTTCTCTATCTCTTCTATCAACCCTATCTGGTACGGATCCCACACTGGTGAGCAGTATTCAAGCAGTGGGCGAACAAGCATACTGTACCCTACTTCCTTTGTTTTCGGACTGCATTTCCTTAGGATTCTTCCAATGAATCTCAGTCTGGTATCTGCTTTACCGACGATCAACTTGATATGATCATTCCATTTTAAATCACTCCTAATGTGTACTCCTAGATAATTTATGGAATTAACTGCTTCCACTTGCTGACCTGCTGTTTTGTAGCTAAATGATAAGGGATCTATCTTTCTATGTATTCGCAGCACATTACACTTGTCTACATTGAGATTGAATTGCCATTCCCTGCACCATGCGTCAATTCGCTGCAGATCCTCCTGCATTCCAGTACAATTTCCCATTGTTACAACCTCTCGATACGCCACAGCATCATCCACAAAAAGCCTCAGTGAAGTCCTGATGTCATCCAAAAGGTCATTCATGTATATTGTGAACAGCAACGGTCCCATGACACTCCCCTGCGGCACACCTGAAATCACTCTTACTTCGGAAGACTTCTCTCCAGTGAGAATGACATGCTGCGTTCTGTTATCTAGGAACTCCTCAATCCAATCACACAATTGGTCTGATAGTCCATATGCTCTTACTTTGTTCATTAAACGACTGTGGGGAACTGTATAGAACGCCTTGCGGAAGTCAAGAAACACGGCATCTACCTGTGAACCCGTGTCTATGGCCCTCTGAGTCTACATCTACATCTACATTTATACTCCGCAAGCCACCCAACGGTGTGTGGCGGAGGGCACTTTACGTGCCACTGTCATTACCTCCCTTTTCTGTTCCAGTCGCGTATGGTTCGCGGGAAGAACGACTGTCTGAAAGCCTCCGTGCGCGCTCTAATCTCTCTAATTTTACATTCGTGATCTCCTCGGGAGGTATAAGTAGGGGGAAGCAATATATTCGATACTTCATCCAGAAACGCACCCTCTCGAAACCTGGCGAGCAAGCTACACCTCGATGCAGAGCGCCTCTCTTGCAGAGTCTGCCACTTGAGTTTATTAAACATCTCCGTAACGCTATCACGGTTACCAAATAACCCTGTAACGAAACGCGCCGCTCTTCTTTGGATCTTCTCTATCTCCTCCGTCAAACCGATCTGGTACGGATCCCACACTGATGAGCAATACTCAAGTATAGGTCGAACGAGTGTTTTGTAAGCCACCTCCTTTGTTGATGGACTACATTTTCTAAGCACTCTCCCAATGAATCTCAACCTGGTACCCACCTTACCAACAATTAATTTTATATGATCATTCCACTTAAAATTGTTCCGCACGCATACTCCCAGATATTTTACAGAAGTAACTGCTACCAGTGTTTGTTCCGCTATCATATAATCATACAATAAAGGATCCTTCGTGGACGAATAGCGCGAGCTGGGTTTCACATGACCGTCTTTTTCGAAACCCATGCTGATTCCTACAGAGTAGATTTCTAGTCTCCAGAAAAGTCATTATACTCGATTTCTGTTGGGTGTCATTCTTATTGGTTGCCTATCAGTAAAAGCACGTACCGGGAGCGAAAACGTTGAAGGTAGAGACAGTTAATTTTCAGAAGGCTGGAAAAGGAAACGAACTTGAAGAAAGTGATGCAAATTTTGATACTTTCCCTGTGGTTGCAATTCTTACACTCTGAAAGTGTAAGATGGAGGAATCAAGGGGCTCACCAGTAGGCAGGATGGAAATTCATTTCAGCCTAATGTCACTGCATTTATGTCTTCAGCCTAATGTCACTGCATTTATGTCGAGACATGGACGGTTGTTCGTCGTAGAACGCTGGACACTGTAGGATGGTTTGGTCATTACATGCATGCCGCAGAATTAGAAATGGCCGTTAGTCGGAAACTTTTAACTTATCGACGACATAGAGCTTCTACTATACAGGGTGATTCCGTGATGATGTTACGAACTTGCAGGGATGTTGGAGAAGGATAAATGTAGCAATCTGGAGCAAGGGACCCTGATTCGCAGACGACCGAGTCGAAAATCCTAAGCGAAAATCGGTACTGTTGTTGCTGAGACTGTAGGGTATGCAATCTCGACGAGCACGTAGAAGTAGTGTCGGGGTAGTAACTCAACTAATGCGATGCAGACGGCGTACTGTGTACTAAAACAAGCAGTCTTTGTGTACAATGTCTTTGCTGTAGTGGATTGCTGTCTGTGTTTACAAGCTGAAGTTGAAATGGTTCTGAGCACTATGGGACTTAACATCTTAGGTCATCAGTCCCCTAGAACTTAGAACTACTTAAACCTGACTAACCTAAGGACATCACACACATCCATGCCTGAGGCAGGATTCGAACCTGCGACCGTAGCGGTCGCGCGGTTCCAGAGTGAAGCGCCTAGAACCGCTCGGCCACTTCAGCCGCCCAAGCTGAAGTACTAACGTTGATAAGCCCTAATCAAATGGAATTGTGTCCGGTGACGAAATTTGCAGAGATAATTTTCGTGTTTGGGCAAGCAAATGAAAGCATGATTGAAGCTGAAAGGGTGTGCGGGGCCAAATATCCGCATAGGAGGTATCTGGCTCACACAATGTTTCCAAGAGAACGAATGAGTCAACAGTGCATTTGGTACAACAGTACAAAGACCGAGGAGGACGACGAAGTACACAGGCTCCTGACTTAGACGATGCAGTGCTTCCTAGAGTGGATGAGTCGCCGGTAATCAGCGCTCGATCAGCTGTACATATAATGAGTGTTTCGCAGAGTACAGAGTGGCGAATATCACAGGAAATGCAGCTACACCCACAAAAAGTGCATACTTTGACTGCTGTTGACTTCGGACCTCGTGTCGTGTTCAGTCAATGGCTCTTGCTGCGTCTTACAGTCGATTCTCAATTTTCTGCGTATGTGAGTTTCATGGATGACGAATGTTTCACCAGAGATAGAATGCTAAATAGTCGCTATAGTTATATTTGGGCTGATAAGCATCCCCACGGCACAGTTCTGAAGAAACATCAGTAGGTTAGCAGGGCTGTTTCACCACCAGAGGCAAGGAGAGAAGACATCCCCCATGTCGAGTGATGTGATAACGCTGTAACTGATGACTGTGGTATCAACGTTCGATACTACACTTGTTAGGGGTTGCAGATATCGACCACGGTCCGTAATAGATATCGCTGGACTCGCGAGTCGCCGCTAGCGCCGCTCCGCCGCTTGTGACAAGTGTCTAGCGAGCTCTCGTCCACTCCTGCTCTGGACATCAACTATGAATGTAGCATAGCCTTCAGCTGATAGGAAGCAACCTCTAACAAGGCGCTTAGTCAAGTATGGCATACGTAATGCCTCTCTAGATATGTTTGTAATTATATGTATGCAGCATATGAAGAAGCCTGTAATACAAGTTAAGTACAATATATGTTTCTATTTAGCATTGGACACCTGTCATCATAACAATAACCAGTAGGTTACTAGTGGGCATTCACGCCAAGATAACGATCTTATCTCAAGGTAACTGATAAGAAGTTCTGATGTCAGGTTGCATAAATGTGCTAGGTGTAATCAAAGTCACCTTCCCCCACCCCCATCCAAAGCGAATCACTGGCAATTGATCAAGGTCAACCAGGCGAAACCCTGTTGTACCCACACACCTTAGGTAAGTGGACTAGATCATGATGCAACTAGATACCAGCCATCTGATATAAAGTTGGTGGGAAATCTCTGGACCAGTGGGAGCACACTGAAATGGCGAGAAACCGCTCCCCTGCCCCATAGACCAATAAGATTCAAGCTCCACCTTCCCCTTATCATCCTTAATAACTTGTTCACTTGTGGAGGCCTCTTTATTAGAGGTCTGTGCACCATATACACTACTGGCCAATAAAATTGCCACACCACGAAGGTGACGTGCTACAGACCCGAAATTTAAACAACAGGAAGAAGTTGCTGTGATGTGCAAATGATTAGCTTTTCAAAGCATTGACACAAGGTTGGCGCCGGTGGCGACACCTACAACGTGCTGACATGAGGAGCATTTCAAGCTGATTTCTCATACACAAACAGCAGTTGAACGGCATTGCCTGGTGAAAAATTGATGTGATGCCTCGTGTAAGGAGGAGAAATGCGTACCATCATGTTTCCGACTTTGATAAAGGTTGGATTATAGCCTATCGTGATTGTGGTTTACCAAATCGCGACATTGCTGCTCGCGTTGGTCGAGATCCAATGAGTGTTAGCAGAATATAGAATCTGTGGGTTCAGGAGGGTAATATGGATCGCCGTGCTGGATCCCAACGGCCTTGTATCACTAGCCGTCGAGATGACAGGCATCTTATCCGCATGGCTGTAATGGATCATGCAGCCACGTCTCAATCCCTGAGTCAACAGTTGGAGACATTTGCAAGACAACAACCATCTGCATGAACAGTTCGACGACATTTGCAGCAGCATGGACTATTAGCTCGGAATCCATGGCTATGGTTACCCTTGATGCTGCATCACAGACAGGAGTGCCTGCGATGGTGTACTCAACGACGAACCTGGGCGCACGAACGTCAAAACGTCATTTTTTCAGATGAATCCAGGTTCTGTTTACAGCATCATGATGGTCGCATCTGTGTTTGGCGACATCGTGGTGAACCCACATTGGAAGCGTGTATTGTCATCGCCATACTGGCGTATCACCCAGCGTGATGGTATGGGGTGCCATTGGTTACACATCTCAGTCACCTCTTGTTCGCACTGACGTCAGTTTGAACAGTGGACATTACATTTCAGATGTGTTACGACCCGTGGCTCTACCCTTAATTTGATCCCTGCGAAACCCTACATTTCAGCAGGATAATGCACGACCCCATGTTGCAGGTCCTGTATGGGCCTTTCTGGATACAGAAAGTGTTTGACTGCTGCCCTGGCCAGCACATTCTCCAGATGTCTCACTAATTGAAAACGTCTAGTCAATGGTGGCCGAGCAACTGGCTCGTCACAATATGACAGTCACTACTCTTGATGAACTGTGGTATCGTGTTGAAGCTGCATGGGCAACTGTACCTGTACACTCCATCCAAGCTCTGTTTGACTCAATGGCCAGTCGTATCAAGGCCGTTATTACGGCCAGAGGTGGTTGTTCTGGGGACTAATTTCTCAGGATCTATGCACCCAAATTGCGTGAAAATGTAATCACATGTCAGTTCCAGTATAATATATTTGTCCAATGAATACCCGTTTATCATCTGCATTTTTTCTTGGTGTAGCAATTTTAATGGCAAGTGTGTAGATATGAAAAGGGGGTCGCTATGCTTTCACCTACCTAGTTTAAGCTATATTTGAGGTCACCCAACCACCCATCCAAAAGACACAGGAGCTTTTAGGATTTTTTAGGATTTTTAGTTTGGTAGAGGATATGATATCAAATATCTTTCACAGGTAACTTTGTTAATTTTTTATATTCATTTACAAATAAAATCTGATTGATGTGGGGGGTGGGGGCAGGTGGGGTTTTCCATCTTTTCAAAGGTTTCCATAGGTCCAGTGGTTTCCCACCAATTTTGCAGCCCGTGACCAGTGTCAAGTGACGCAATACCTAGTCCACTTTCCTATGGTGCGTGAGTAGGACAGAGGCTCTCTGGGATTATCTTGATTAATTGAAGATAATTCCCTGGGGGGGGGGGGGGGGAGAGTGGCTAGTGACCTCGAGTATAACTGGCACAAGTGTTCAACTGAACACCAGAAATCGTTATCAGTGACCTTGAGATAAAATCGTTGTCTTGGCGTGAATGCCTATTGATTACCTTCTGTTTACCTGTAATAGCGTTGTCATATCGCTGGACGTACGGGTTGTCTATCCCTCTTCCCCGTGTCTTGAACTGGTCCTATTATCTTACTGCTATCAACGCAACATGTGGGCAAGCATAGTCAATGATTACATGCTAGGCCTGTACCTTCTTCTTCCCTGCTTAATTGCACCAGTGTACACAGTGATTATTAGAGACACAATACCTAGGTTCATGGAGCATGACTCACTTGTTATTCGTTAACAGATATGGTTCCAACATGATGGAGCCCAGACGTGGTTCCAACAAGATGGAGCCCACCTCACTCTGGACTGGGGGTTCGAGAACATCTGGATGAGATATTCCTTGAAAAGTGGATAGGCAGAGGCCAGCAAATTTACCTGATCTCACTTCACTTGATTTTTTCTTGTGGGGCGAAGTGAAAAAGACTTGTATGTGGAACCCTGTCAAGACTTACGAAGATCTCCTGGTAAGAATTCTTGCTGCCTGCGACACTGCTCAAACGACACCAGGGATATTAGAACGGGTCCTGAATACATGATCGGTTGGCATAACTGGTTCAGGTGATGCTCGAATTAAGCAGGAGATTGAGGTTCGAATCATAGTCTGATGAAAAATTCCAACTTTGACTATATGTTCGGTATCACTTTGTCAAGTGACATCAGACGGCACAGCTGAGTCGAAAGTTGAATAAACTGAAGCGCCAAAGAAACTAGCATAGGCATGCGCATTCAAATATAGAGATTGTAAACAGGCAGATTACGGCGCTGCGGTTAACAACGCCTATATAAGACAACATGAGTATGGCGCAGTTGCTAGAACGGTTACTGCTGTTGCAATGGCAGGTTATTAAGATTTAAGTGAGTTTGAACATGGTGTTACACTCGGCGCACGAGCGATGGGACACAGCATCTCCGAGGTAGCGATAAGGGGAGGATTTTCCCGTACAACCATTTCATGAGTGTACCGCAAATATCAGGAATCCGGTAAAACATCAAATCTCCGACATCGCTGCGGCCACAAAAAGATCCTACAAGAACGGGACCAACGGCGACTGAAGAGAATCGCTCAACGTGACAGAAGTGCAACCCTTCCGAAAATTGCTACAGATTTTAATGCTTACCCATCAACAAGTGTCAGCGTGCGAACCATCAACGAAACATAATCGATATGGGCTTTCGTAGCCGAAGGCCCACTCGTGTACCCTTGATGACTGCACGACACAAAGCTTTACGCCTCGTCTGGACCCGTCAACGCCGACATTGGACTGTTGATGACTGGAAACATGTTGACTGGTCGGATAAGTCTCATTTCAAATTGTATCGAGCAGATGGACGTGTACGCGTATGGAGAAAACCTCACGAATCCATTGACCCTGCATGTCAACAGAGGACTGTTCAAGTTGATGGAGGCTCTGTAATGGAGTGTGGCGTGTGC
The DNA here is from genome assembly GCF_021461395.2 of Schistocerca americana. NCBI lineage: Eukaryota > Metazoa > Arthropoda > Insecta > Orthoptera > Acrididae > Schistocerca > Schistocerca americana. The sequence continues at coordinate 356,955,291 of NC_060130.1, forward strand.
GGTTGGAGTGATAGGGGACCCCTGATACGTCTAGATGCGACTCAGATAGGTGACACGTACGTAAGCATCCTGTCTGATCACCTGCATCCATTCATGTCCATAGTGCATCCCGACGGACTTGGGCAATTCCAGCAGGACAATGTGATACCCCACACGTCCACAATTGCTACAGAATGGCTCAAGGAACCCTCTTATGAGTTTAAAAACTTCCGTTGACCACCAAACTCCCCCGACATGAACATTATTGAGCATATCTGGGATGCCTTGCAACGTGCTGTTCAGGAGAGATCTCCAAACTCCGCATTCTTACGGACTTATGGACAGCCCTGCAGGACTCATGGTGCCAGTTCCCTCCAGCACTACTTCAGATATTAGTGGAGTCCATGCCACGTTTTGTTGCGGCACTTCCACGTGCTTGCGGGGGCCCTACACGATATAAGGCAGGTATACCAGTTTCCTTGGCTCTTCAATGTAACACTGAAGTTTCTTTCTGTTCCCAGGACTCTAGGTTATTTGTTAGGTGTGCAGGATATCCTTGTTGCGCCGATGAACCGTTTTAGTGAATTCAGTCTATCGTGGGCTTTGGCACTATGAATTAACGCCCACTCTTCTGCTTTTAATGTTTTATCGAGCCTAAAACAGTCAGAACTTTTATGTTCAGGCTTGATAGTGAGTGTGGTAAATGTTGTTTGCAATTGCCGATGAGCGATGTGGTTTCACGAGCTGTTCTCGGCGTCGTTGGTTGCCCTACGTTCTGAATTTGCAGCTGAGACGAAATTCCACTTTACGCACAGTATAAGCCGATGGATCTGATTTGCTACTTCTTCGTGTGCTCACTGCCTGGACTTCAACCTGGTGGCTGGATTTTGTGCTCAGAATAGGACTGTCAGCTCGACTGGAAACTCAAAAACATTCAGTCAATAAATTGTTATATTTTGACTAAAGTTCAGTCATGATCACATCATGTATGTTGTAATGATATAGGTAACCGATTTCGGTTCTTTCTACAAAACCATCATCAGACCCATGACTCAGTTGACTGCGTAGCAGCAGCGAGGAGAGCTCCGCCTACCATCCTAAGGGAGCCATGGGTCTGATGATGGTTTTGTAGAAAGAACCGAAACCGGTTACCTATATCATTAAAACATACATGATGTGATCAAGACTGAACTTTAGTCAAAATATAAAAATTAATTGATCACTGCTTTCCAAAAATGTTTACCAAAATTGTGCAATAAATTGTTCACTCTTCCAGACTCAAGTGCGTCCTTATTAGCTGATTGTCTAAATTCCAACCCAACCTCAGATGAGCAATAGTATGAACATATCACCACGGTTGATGTAAAATGTTCACCCCCGACGTGATTCAGACAGAGCATCACTTGATAAGGCGCGTGGACTACACGCAGTACTGCTGACTCTTCATCAGGGAAATATGCAGTCGTCTATCATACATTCTGTCACGGAGACGCTAATGTAAAAGGACTGAAGGAAAATTAGACTTTTACATCCCGTCGACAGCGCGACCAGTAGAGACAGAACAGAGGCTCGAATTACGAAAGGATGGTGAAGGAAATCGACCGCCCCTTTTCAAGCGAAACATCTCGCATTTGCCTCTAGAAATTTAGGGAAATCACGGAAAAAAGTATGAATGACCGGCCAGATTTTTGAACTGCTGTCCTCCCGAATGCGAGTCCAGTCTGCTAACGACTGCGTCACCTCACCCGGTGACACTTGTGCAACATTAGTGTGAGCATACAAACGCACGCTTGTGCGATTCCCTGTATTTATTAACCAATACCACTGCATATTGCACACTCGTATTTCTGCTCACGACATGCTAATACATAAAACACCAAGATCATTCAATCCCAATGTATAAACAATATAAAACAGCAACGCTACATAACAAACAGTATCAGGATATTTCTATTGACATATCTCAAATTATAATTACTTTAAATACAATACGTGCACCTACACTCAAAAGCAACATATTTTGAAAAAAAAAAATACGACTTTTGTGTATTTATGGGTAACAGAAGAGCACGACGGAATATTTGAAAGAAAAAATTTTTCCTAAAAATATATGCTCATTGGTATAAATTGCCCAGACAGGACAGAAACCTACTCAGAACGGTCACCAGGGTGAAACATACTGAAATTACAGTGGGAAGGAGATTTCATGTTAATTCAAAGGTTGGAGAAAGGCAAAGGACTGCCACTTCCAATTGATCCTATCTAGTAATTCACTACGGCGTTGAATCCAACCTCCGGGCTGAGGACAGCGTGACGTTAAACTCCAAGACCTGATCACTGGATTGGAAAAATGCAATGTTAACAAACACTGTTTGACCGCCACCAGGCTCTCTGCAGCGTCCTGAGCAATTCCAGTTTAGAAGAATTTCTTGGGGCGAAAGTTCATGGATAAAAAATAATACAACCCTGTGTTGTCAGTTATATCTGGTGTTTCGTCTCCGCTCACTTCGTGATGTATAACAGAACTGCCACCGAGTAACGACTCCACCTTGCGCTTAATTACCGAACACTTGACTTTGAAAGTGAATATAGACGATCCAGGATTGCTACAGCAAAGAGAGCTTCCTAAAATCACGCGCGTCTTCCAGTACCTTCCGCTATCATTCCATCCCTCGCCATCGCTGCCTTCTCTATTCATTTCATCAACAGTGTGCAGAAAGAGCTTCTGTTGATAACGCCCCGTATGAGTTATGATTTATTCAATTATATATTTATTATACTTCAGCCGGCCGGTGTGGCCGAGCAGTTCTAGGCGCTTCAGTCTGGAACCGCACAACCGCTACAGTCGCAGGTTCGAATCCTGCCTCGGGTACGGATGTGTGTGATGTCCTTAGGTTAGTTAGGTCTAAGTAGTTCTACGTTCTAGGGGACTGATCGATTCAGATGTTAAGTCCCGTAGTGCCCAGAGCCATTTGGACCATTTTATTATACTTCAGCGAGACACATAAGCGAGGAAATAATACATGCTGCCTCTTCTTGGAACATATACCCGCGGAATTTGAACAATAACGCTCTCCGTGACGTAAAACGCCTCTCTTGTCATCTACCACTCCGCCACATGCCGTAAAGCGTCTTGCGAACGTCCACTGTTGAGCAAAGACATTATGACCGTGTCCCACGAGAGAGAAAGGGTCGACTGGTAACGGTGTGGGCACGACACGCTGTATATAAGCAGGACAAAGACGAATGGGAAATCATTGTGGCGACAATAAAGACCACAGATTGGGAAATCCACTGACATAAGCAACTTTGACAAAGGACAGACTGTGATGGCCCTTGGGCTGGAAACGTGCATCTCCGAAATAACGAAGGTGGTCGGTTGTTCGCCTGTTACTGTCGCAAGTATCTATGGAAAGTGACTGAAGGCCGTTGAAACCAAAACTAGGTAAGGTTTTCAAGCTCCACGCCTCACCACAAAACGTGGAGGTACAGGAAAACAGGTGCCGACCTGTGGCTGATCTGACGAAAGAATACAAAGCTGGTGCAGGCACAAGTGTACCGGAGGACAACATTCAGCGAACGTTGTTGAGCACGGTACTCCGCAGCAGACGATTCCTACGTACTCCCATGTTGACCCAACGACGTAGTCAATTACAGCTTCAGTGGACACGGGATAAACCAGACTGGACCGTGAATGACTGGAAACGTGTCACCTTGTAGTATTACTCACGTTTCTTGTTACGCCAGGTCGATGATCGTGTCCGGGAACGTCAGTTGGAGGAACGGCTCCCACAAACGTGCACCGAACCACGGTTGCCGGCCGGAGTGGGGCAGCATTATTTTATGAGATGCATTCGCCTGGGCTACCATGCAATCTGTTGTGGAAATCGAAGGTGGGATCCCAACTGGTGACTACGTGAAGAGCATTACGAACCATCCCTTCACGCTTGATGTCTTTCCCGTTGGTGACGGCATCATCCAGCAGGATAACTGTCCGTTTCACAAGGCCAGAATAGTGCTACAGTGGTTTAAAGAGCAAGACAATGAACCCCGTTAATGTTTTTGCACCCAAATGGCCTGCTTTGAACCTACTGGGCCACATCTGGAACGGTATCGGGCACCAGTTGCGCTTCCACAAACCACCGACCCGTGATTTAAGAGAAGAGCTTGACACGTGTGTAGATATCTGGTACCACATACTTCTGGAGATCTATCAAGGATTTTTTCCAATCTATACCAAACAGAATGGCTGCTGTATTGCGTTCCAAAGATGGAACAACACGCTTTTATTAAGCTACTGTTCATAATGTTTTGGTTCATACGTGTAGGTGTAGCTCTAATATTATTCTCCAAAATAAAGTTTGAAATATTGTTAATGATTCGGCCCAAATGTTCTGCTGTCTAGGACAGGTATTTAACAACAAAGGAGTTGACGAGGCGAGAGTCGATGACCCGCGGCGAGGGTGTTGCAGTTCTCGGAAAAGCGGATGTACGGCTCTCTAACTATAGCAGCTGGCAGCGTTCATCCGCTTTCTCGGAACGATGCATTTGTCACTGCTCGCGTTCTCCACTGACACCCGCCAGGTCGCATTAGTTTTTTGGTGGCGCCCGCGAGAAAACACAGAGACGTCTTTAAGACCAACAGCTGCATCGTGGCCATTACTGCCTGCTGGCTGTAAACGCATCTCAAGCGCTGTCGCCACCGTCAATTCCAGTGCGAGAAACACGACAACAACGACTAACAACTCAGTAGTAGAGTATCCTCTTTTCCTCTGAATAAAAAGGTAAACGCGTTTCTATCCACCCCTTCAATGGACACCATTTTAAAGTGTTGATTTCGGTTACCCGATTTTTTAGTTACTTTCCTTGCTTCATTTTCATGGCGATTTCTTCAGGTAGACGGCGCCTAGCAGAGGGTTGCACATCTCAGCGACTTGTAACTAGGCACTTGGATGTCGAAGCATGTTCCACTCCCACTCGTGGGATAGTCTGCCCTGTTTCATACTTGCTTGTCGAAGTTTCACCACCTGTTTTACCCGACAGACTTATTTAGCGTCACTAAGCGAGCTGGTACACTGACTAGGAAACTGGATTTGCATTCGGCACGAGTGGGTGACATCCCTACAGGCTCATTCAGATTTCGGTTTGCCGTGGTTTCCGTAAGTGAATTGAGACAAATGTCAAGATGGTATTACCATCTGTATTTAGCCTCAAACAGATATTGGAGAAAAGAAGAGAGTTTAACCTAGTAACGTACGAGAGTGAGTCAAATGGAAACCTTAAATTTTTTTTTAATTTTTTATTGTGCGGTAGTGGTACAAAGCGGTATCACTTTTCAACATAATCTCCCCCACGCTCAATGCAGGTCCTCCAGCGCTTACAAAGTGCATAAATTCCTTTACAAAAAATTCTTTTGGAAGTCCGCGCAACCACTCGTGCAGTGGTGTACCTCTTCATCAGAACTAATCTGTAAACATGCTGCAATGTCATTCAGTGTCACTCGGCGGTTTTCCTTCACTATGGCTTCAACTGCTGCAATGTTCTGTGGAGTCACAACTCGTTGTGCCTGACCTGGACGAGGAGCATCTTCCACTGAAGTCACACCATTTGTGAACTTCCCACTCCATTCGTAGACTTGCTGCTGTGACAAACATGCATCACCGTACAGAACCTTCATTCGTCGATGAATTTCAATAGGTTTCACACCTTCACTACGCAAAAACTGAATAACAGAACGCTGTTCTTCCCCGGTGCAAGTCGCCAGTGGGGCGGCCATCTTTATACTGATACTGCGACGGTATGTGTGCATCTGCACTATGCTGCCACTTACAGGCAATTCTGCACGCTGTTTGTAGCACGCTTACCAACTTACAGGATAACGGCGCGGAATTTCGACTCGTTATTACAAATTTAAGGTTTTCATTTGACTCACCCTCGTACATCGTCATTGTTGACTATGAAGAGGTAGTTGATAAAGTAAATCTGGAATAGCTGTGCTGCATAACGCGAAAGAATGATTCTCCGAAACATCTGATTCACGCAATACACAGTATACATACACTGCGTGACAAAAGAATTGAAGCACCCAGAAGATGTCATTGTAACAGCATCATCAGGGATGTAAATGATTAGAATTATAATGTTCTGTGATAGGTATAACGGCCACCTGATGGCTTAGTGCCGTTCGTGTTTAGTCTTGTTACTGAACCTAGTAGGGTATATAAGGGGCATGGACAGCGTCCGCTATTGAGTGATCACTGTAAAGGACACGGAGATGCTGCGTACTCGCGTGAGACACTAATAGCACAGAGTTGAAAGGTGTCTCATTGTGGATCTCCATTTGACTGGCTAGTTGAATCGTGCAGTATCCAGATTTTTGGGGCTTTTTTACATGACAGTAATTCGACGCCAAGATATATGGTAACCCAGTACGTTGTCCTCGATGGTGAGTGTTCATCGGAGGTGAGGGTATCATCTGGAGTGCCCCAGGGAAGTGTGGTAGGTCCGCTGTTGTTTTATATCTACATAAATGATCTTTTGGATAGGGTGGATAGCAATGTGCGGCTGTTTGCTGATGAGGCTGTGGTGTACTGGAAGGTGTCGTCGTTGAGGAGGAGGATACAGGATGACTTGGACAGGATTTGTGATTGGTGTAAAGAATGGCAGCTAACTCTAAATATAGATAAATGTAAATTAATGCAGATGAATAGGAAAAAGAATCCTGTAATGTTTGAATACTCCATTAGTACTGTAGCGCTTGACACAGTCACGTCGATTAAATATTTGGGCGTAACATTGCAGAGCGATACGAAGTAGGACAAGCATGTAATGGCAGTTGTGGGGAAGGCGGATAGTCGTCTTCGGTTCACTGGTAGAATTTTGGGAAGATGTGGTTCATCTGTGAAGGAGACCGCATATAAAACACTAATGCGACCTATTCTTGAGTACTGCTCCAGCGTTTGGGATCCCTATCAGGTCGGATTGAGGGAGGACATAGAAGTAATTCAGAGGCAGGCTGCTAGATTTGTTACTGGTAGGTTTGATCATCATGCGAATATTACGCAAATGCTTCAGGAACTCTGGTGGGAGTCTCTAGAGGAAAGGAGGCGTTCTTTTCGTGAATCGCTACTGAGGAAATTTAGAGAACCAGCATTTGCGGCTGACTGCAGTACACTTTTACTGCCGCCAACTTACATTTCGCGGAAAGACCACAAAGATAAGAGAAGAGAGATTAGGGCTCGTACAGAGGCATATAGGCAGTCATTTTTCCCTCGTTCTGTTTGGGAGTGGAACAGGGAGAGAAGATGCTAGTTGTGGTACGGGGTACCCTCCGCCGCGCACCGTATGGTGGATTGCGGAGTATGTATGTAGATGTAGATGTAGATATGATGGAAGGCATCATGGTCGTAACATCACCGGTCGACCAAGCCTAACCGCCACAAGGGATGATCACCGTATTGTGGCCCAAGCACATCGCAACCCTTTCACTGGCCTGCCATCCGAGAAAATGAAAGACATTTCAGTGCATCGTTCTTCTTCACAACACAGGCACTGCAGCACCAATTTCATTCGCCGATATCACGCAGTGACTTTCAATTAAAATGTCCTTCCCCATGCGGCAATTATGTAATATGTGTACGAGTACAGGTTGTGACGCATCAACGACGACATATGGAAATTTGGGTCTGGCCGTGTGTCATACACGGATATCCAAAGAAATTATGGCGACTGCTCGCGTTAAGTGGCAAATACGGGTTCGAGTCCAGGTCCGGCACAAATTTTCATTCTCGTAATTCCCTTATACAGCTGATGATGCGAGTACATTTCATGTACGAGAACAAGTAGTGGTCTCATTGCAAGATTCTGTGTCGTTCTGCACTACTGGTCGGAGACTAGCAGCTGGAGGACTTGGGAATTATCATCCCATGCGTAGGCTGCTTTAAGACTGCAACACAAACGGCTGCTTTGAAATCATGTCGTGATGGGAAATCTTGCACTGCTGACGAATAGTGTCGCACTGTATTCAGCAATGAATCGCGGTTTTGCACTGCCATAGACGATCGTCGTCGGTGATTATGTCGGCGACATGAGGAGAGACCCCTTTTTCCAATATATTAGTGGTATAGCGGTGTTATTCCCGGTGTCGTGATGTGGGCAGAGATCGGGTGTGACTTCAGGTCACGGATGGTGGTAACTGTTGGAACTCTGACGGCACAACGGTACGTCACAAAAATCCTGCAACCTCTCATGCCACAGTATCGTCAACCCACTTTTCAACAGAACAACGTTCGTCCACACATGGCACGTGTGTCTATAAATTGTCTATGTGATGTTGAAGTGCTTCCATGGTCAGCAACATCCCCAGGTCTGACCTCAAAGGAACATCTACGGGATCATCTCGCATGTCAACTTGGCCCCAGTGCCAGAACTGAAGATATCAAGTAGCAGTTACAACAGTTGTGGGCCAGTGTTGGTCAGGAGAGCATACAATGGCATCGTGACACCCATCCCAATCGAATCAGTCCATGCAGCCAGACCAGACGGGTAAGTGGGCTCAAACGACCAAGTTCTTTGCAAATTTCATTCGATTTTTTAATCACTAAAATAGCATCACATCGCCTCTCAACCCGTCAAGTTTCAGTTAGTACCGCCTCCCCTCCAAGATGTTTTACATGAACAAAAAGTCTAAAAATGGAAAGAAAATATTCACTACGGAATAAGAGCGAATAACACACATGTCAAAACGATGCTTATTGCAGATGATCAATTTATTGTAAAGGAAGATGAAGACAAGCTTCAAAGGTCATTTTACGTTTTGTTATTAGAATAAATTACTATCTGCAGATATCCAAGAAAAAATTAAAAGTTCTGGCATGGCAGCGGAATTATCCTAATACAACTTAAAAAATAATAAGCAGTCAGGCTACAAAATAAGTCTCCAGTTTTACTTATCTATGTTGTAGACTATCTTTTGATGACAACGACGAAGTACAAATGAAACTTCACAGATTTCAAAATATGTGCGGGACAGTTTTATGAACCATGAAAGATAAAAGGGGATAGAAAAGAGAATGAACGTATTAGACAGAAGCTAAAAACATTTTCTTTGAGTGACAGAAAGGCTCATAATACAGTGAAATGGGAAGAGCGAATACTAAGGACGGACAAGAACACGTTCCCGAAACATGAGCTCGAATAATATTCTACTGGAAAAAGAAATGTTGGTCGCCCCAAGATTATGTGCAACCTTAGATGGGAACAGGCTAAAAGCCTATCCCTGAAGAGAGAGTATGTAAGTTGGTGTAACATACTGCTCATATTATTTTATTTGTATTAATAAGTAACTCAATCATCAAAATACAGAGAAAAACACATCAAATGATATTTCATACTAAGTGGAACACAGTGGTTTATTCAGCTGACCGCAGAGGAATCTGTTTCTATTACTGACGTTAGGAAACTATTTTTAACTAAAGAGTAATCACAAGAGTTCGAAGCAGTTACAGATTTACATACACTCTAACACAAAATAACGAGTCACCACCAAGGGGCTATGCAAATTCACACAAATTAATATTCATACAGGTATCGACGGAAAGTGCAAAACCGTAAACTTCGGCGGCCGATGGATGAATGTGACGCTACAGCCCAATTTCGCCGCTTGGCTGGCAAGGATGGTAAACAGGGGCCATATCGATAACAGGGCATAAAGTCTTTGCGAATTTCACTCCGTGTACTCAGTTGGACAGTAACTATGCCTTACAGACAGGCGTGTGAACAATATAAGCGGAAGTCAGAATTTGAGAGAGGACATAAAGTTGGACTCAAAGAAGCCGGTTGGAGTAATCGACTAATCGCTCGACATTTGAATAGGAGTGTTGCCACTATTCGACGATGTTGCCAGGGATGGGTAAACATTGACCGAACACTGCGCCAAGAAGGAAGTAGTCGACCTAGAAAGACGACAGAACGAGAGGAACGAGCAATCGTCCGAGAGGCACTCGCAGCGCTGGATGCATGATTGTCATCGATCCGACGTGCAACTGGTGACCACAAGGACCATTAATAGGCGGCTCCCAGAAAGGGGGCTGAGCTCATGGCGGCCCTTGGGCCGGCTGCCATTGACCTCTGAACACCAACAAGCCCGTTTGCAGTGTTGTAGGTCATATTCGGCCTAAAATCTCATTGACTGGAAAGTCATACTGGCCCATTCTTCCAACATACAGGAAAGAGTGTCTGGTATGACAGCTCAGCTGTGTACGCCACCTAGATGTACACTCGCATATTTTTAATAGAGTTAATGGGAGAGTCCAATTCCATCCCTCATCCAGAAGGTATTGCTACTGAAAAGGCGCATATTAGTGTCCAGAATGTAGATGAAAGGGATGTACGGTACATTGCTTTGCATGGTCGCTTCCGGATTCTGATTTATATTATTCGAAACATACAGATCATAAGGATACATAAAAAACTTCTAACACTCTCAAACAATATAACTTTAACGGTCTCTCATTCCCCGTCAGAATCCCAGAACTACCAAAATTCGAGAGGCAAAACCCATATTATTCAGATCATGTTTATGGTCTGCAGGAAGATAAGAAAACCAAGCCAGAAGACAATTACAAGGAGTACACTGTGCAGAAAGAAGTAAAGCATAAAATAGTTGGATCCCCTTCTAACATAGTGTCAAAGTCACAGTTCGGATTTCTAAAGGGTTCTGATATTGAGAAGGCTATCTAAACTGACAGTGAAAATGTGCTTAATTCATTAGACAAAAAATTGCAGGCAACTGGTATATTTTGTGATCTGTCAAAGGCATTTGACTGTGTAAATCACAATATCATTTTAAGTAAATTAGTACACTATAGCGTAACAGGAAATGGTGCAAAATGGTTCAAATCTTAAATCTCTGGCAGGAAACAAAGAGTGTTATTAGGAAAGAGACATGTATCAAGCCATCAGCCATCATCCAACTGAGAACTAATTACATGTAGGGTCCCACAAGGTTCCATTTTAGGGGCCTTACTTTTCCTTGTGTATATAAATGACCTTTCATCAGTAACATTACCAGATGCCAAGTTCGGTTTGTTTGTCGATGATACAAACATTGCAATAAATAGCAAATCAAGTGTAGTCTTAGAAAGATCGGCTAATAAAATATTTGTGGACATTAATCACTGGTTCCTAACCAATTATTTGTCACTAAACTTTGAAAAAAACACACTACATGCAGTTCAGAACTTGTAAGGGGTGTCCCACGAGTATATGCCTAACATACGATGACACGCAGACAGAAAAGTGGACAGTGTTAAATTCTTGGGATTACAGCTTGATAATAAATTCAACTGGTAGGAGCACACCACAGAAGTACTGAAGCATCTTAACAAATGTCTACTTGCAATGCGAATTGTGTCAGACATAGGGGATATAAAAATGAAAAAGCTGGCATAATATGCTTACTTTCATTCCATAATGTCATATGGGATTATTTTTTGGTGTAATTCATCAAGCCAAGCTAAAGTTCTCCGAGCACAAAAACGTGCAGTAAGAGTTATATGTGGTGTGAACTCAAGAACATCCTGCAGAAGCCTGTTTAGGGAACTAGGGATGCTAACTACTGCTTCCCAATATATTTATTCCTTAATGAAATTTGTCATTAAAAATATATCACTTTTTCAAACCAACAGCTCAATTCATGGAATCAGTACTAGAAATAAAAATAATCTTCACAAGGATTTAAGGTCACTTAGTCTTGTACGAAAAGGAGTGCAGGATTCAGGAACACACATTTTCAATAACTTGCCAGCAGCCATAAAAAGCTAAACAACCAATGAAATTCAGTTGAAGAGAAGCCTGAAGGATTTATTGGTGGCCAACTCTTTCTACTCCATTGATGAATTTCTCAGTAGAACCAACTGATTTGTGTGTATATATACATAAATAAGTACAATATAACTTCTGCACAATTTCAGTGCAGTAATGTGTTTATTGTAAATAAGCGTGTGTGTGTGTGTGTGTGTGTGTGTGTGTGTGTGTGTGTGTGTGTGTGCGTGTGTGTGTGTGTGTGTGTGTGTGAGAGGGAGAGAGAGAGAGAGAGAGAAAGTACAATCTAACTTCTGCACCATTTCAGTGCAGTAATGTGGTCGTTGTAAATAAGTATTATAGTAGTTGTATTACACGTTTATTACCTTATAAATAAATAAATAAATAAACATTTTTATTTTAAATTCAGTGCATTAGTACTTGTAAAATGATTCTTTCATATAGTGTTCAAAAAAAATGACGATCATTTCCACTTTTGACCTGTGGAATGGTACGTTAGCTTATTTGTTTGAGTTGTAAATATTTGTCATGTATTATTGTTTTTCTGACATGACCTACAACCTGGAAGACCTCCTCACTACGGAATTGGAATGAAAGTAAATCTAATCTAATCTAATCTAATCTTTGCAATGTAGCCAGGCAGCATCCCAAAGACGTAGATTTCCTGCTATTTTCAAAGTGTAAGAAACATCACTACCTATGGATCAAGAATAATACCTCCCACTTTCCTCCCAACTCAGTAACATATTCATTTTTGCCACAGATGCCCCAATTCTTCTACTGTGATTATTTATAAATCTCTCCGAGTGACTTCTCGAGCCAGAAACCGTTATGTGTTAAAAAGTTCTCAAATTTTAAGAACGTACACCACGAGGAACGCTGTCCCTTCATTACATACGCTAACTTTGAGTGCTTATTAGTACCTGTGGTGCATCGTGATGGTGATCCCACAGCCTTTCACACCACTTGACCGCACCCACCTATATTAGCTCAAGCACTGCCCCTCCATACATATCAACAGTTGACGCCTCACCCCTTAACACAATTATGTTCATAGGAGTATGGGCTGGATCTTATTCAGTTGTCATCTCTCTCTCTCTCTCTCTCTCTCTCTCTCTCTCTCTCTCTCTCTGTGAACTTGTCAGACTGCATAGATAGTCCCATTCACACCACGAATAATGCACTCTAGTACCAAGATGTAGAATATTCTCTATTTCAGTCACAACATCAGAGTCACTATGCGGTGCTAGGCTTGCATTCACACATTTAGATCCACTTGCTTTCAAATTGTTCATATTGGCAATTACCAGTATCCTACTAGCACTTAGCTGACGCTCGAATTCTGGTTGTGGCCGTGTCATGGCATAAATGGCAGCAGGTGCAGTAGGTCAGGAGGACATTATATGGGGAGTGACTACTGCCGCTGCTTGGTACTCCAACTAGGGTCATCGGCATGTTCTTGTCTGTCACAATAATAAGAAAACCCTAAGTGCAAAGAAACACATAATAATAATTAGAAACGGGTTGACGAAATACTTATTGATAATCTTCTTGCCGGCCGGTGTGGCCGAGCGGTTCTAGGCGCTTCAGTCTGGAACCGCGTGACCGCTACGTCGCAGGTTCGAATCCTGCCTCGGGCATGGATGTGTGTGATGTCCTTAGGTTAGTTAGGTTTAAGTAGCTCTAAGTTCTAGAGGACTGATGACCACAGATGTTAAGTCCCATAGTGCTCAGAGCCACTTTTTGATAATCTTCTTCTCTCCTGACTGCTAATGCTACTGCTGGCGAATTATAAAAATTAAAACTGTCCGATGGACGGGTGGCTGAACTTACAAGTCATTGGTCGAAACGTCGGTGCTCTGGGGCCCCACAACAATTGGCTGAGAAAACAAGGTGCGGCGCTTAAATCCGGACAAATTTCAATTTGAATTACCCGCCGGAGGTCGCGATTAGCATTCTTGAAAACCACAAGCATCTTGGAAACAGTCACAACCTCAAAATGGCAGAGATGTTGCGGACAAGTGCTGAGTACAACCAAAGAACAGCGATTATCGAAAGTCTTCGCGGTGGGCGTTCGCCCTCTGAAATAGTTCGATTCTTCGGGTACCCGAGATCGATTGTGTACGAAATTGTGGCCAAGTACAATGCTTCGGAGAAGCCTGGGGAATTTTCAGTCTAACCCGGCGAGAAAATCTCATTCGAGGAAACGCGTGCCACGAACTGTGGCAGTCATGGTAAAGTCTCAGGCGCTGATTCTGGAGGACCCGGGGCAATCGCTGAGGAAACTGACGTCAGTATTGAATGCCAGCGAGCGAACAGTGCATCGGATGGCAGAGGAGGACCTCATACGAGCCATTTAGTTCAAAGCTGGCTCTCAGATAACGTTGGAAAGTCCTGGTTCAAATGATTCAAATGGCTCTGAGCACTGTGGGACTTAACATCTGAGGTCATCAGTCCCCTATAACTTAGAACTACTTAATCCTAACTAACCTAAGGACATCACACACATCCATGCCCGAGGCAGGATTCGAAACTGCGACCGTAGCGATCGCGCGGTTCCAGACTGAAGCGCCTAGGCCGGCCGGAGTGGCCGAGCGGTTCTAGGCACTACAGTCTGGAACTACGCGACCGCTACGGTCGCAGGTTCGAATCCTGCCTCGGGCATGGATGTATGTGATGTCCTTAGGTTAGTTTTAAGTAGTTCTACGTTCTAGGGGACTGATGACCCCAGATGTTAAGTCCCATAGTGCTCAGAGCCATTTGCACCATTTGAAGCGCCTAGAACCGCTCGGCCACACCGGCCGAAAGTCCTGGTCAAATGGGTTCTGGCCCCCGAATAGCCAGGATTTGAACCCCCTCGACTATTGTGTTTGGAGTGTAGTCGAAACAGTGACTAGTAAGACAAGGCACCCTAAGGTAGCATCTCTACACACCACTATCGAAGCAGCATTCGCGAATATGGACAGCGCTGTTTTAAAGAGTGTGTGCGAGGGCTTCAGCACAAGAATGGAGACGGTCATTGTAGCTGAAGGGGGTTACAGTAATGTTACTCTTGAAAGATACCACTACTTATATATAAAAAGATTTTCATTTTCATTTGTATTTTGTTTTAATAAATTTGCTTTCAAAAAAGAGTTTCATTTGTCTAGGTTCAAACGCCACAGCCTGTATGATGTTGCTGATGCACATATCTGACGCTATTGGACATGGAGGAGGGGTGGCGGGAGAGTGGGTACATGGAAGGGGTAGGGGGAGGGGTAGGGGGAGTTAATTCCGGGAAATGGGGGAGTGGAACCAACTTCTGGGTCAGAACTGGCAGTGATCCTCTACTAGGAAGAACCGGCCTATTTCACTACAAAAGAAACTTTAATTCGTAAATTCAGAAGTGTGCTGAACAGGTGCTGATATTATCTCGGATCTAAAAGCACAATGCTTAATCCTCAGCACTGGCCCATGTGGGACTGTGGCTGAACAAATGCACAACCCTCTAATTCTCACAGACCGCTAAAAAGAGCAAAATTAATGCCACAATAAGTGTAGATATTTCTCTTGAATTTGTTTCATACAGTGGTGGTGAATTTACACTATCAGTCGATCAAAAGGATATGTATTCTTCGTATTACCATCGCATCTGGTGGAAATTCAATCTGTATTCACATGTAAAAGTACACCCAAAGTGACTACCGAAATTTCCCACTAACAACCAAAGCTGAAACAAACTTATTTGGTTGGCCGATAAGTTCTGGGATTTTTTAGGTGAAAAATGTGAGTGGAAAACGAAATCTTTTAATAAGGCGTTTTATTTGATTTAATTATTGATTTATTTAACCTGGCAAGATTAGGGACATCAGGCCCTCTCTTACACCTAACCGGGAGTTCTACATATTTTAATTGTATTTACTACGGGAGGCATGTTATATCAGATCTAGGAAAATAGATATAATAATAATAGAGATAGGAAAAATGTACACACTGTTTATAATAGTACATGGTAAATACAACAATAATTAGAGATTACAATCAGATAGGTTTTCAATTGTGAGTGCTAGCGGCAATGGGCGTGGAAGACGAGGTGGACGAGGAAGAGAAAGATGGATGTGTCAACCCACAGTTAGAGAATATGTTATTTGATACAGAATTATGTGCTTCACAAAGCAGTGTGTTTGGTTTTGTTTATAACTGATATACTTTCTCTTCTTTTCAGGTCATCCAAACGTAGTGTCGAGCTCACATAGAAGAGCGTTTTCGACACCTTCTCCTTGATTGCGTGATCCATCACCAATTACTTGATCGGCACAAAACAGTGAATGCGGAACTTTACGGCCAACAAATGCAAAGACTGAACAACGCTCTCCAGCAACACGACAAGAAAGCCATTAAAACGTTTGGTTGGGATGTGCTGCCACATTCTCCATATTCTCCCGACTTGGTGCCTTAGGATTTACGTCTGTTCCGATCCCTCTCGAATGCATTGCTGCATTTCTCTCAATAACGACGTGGGACTGTAGGCTTGGCTGGACGATTTCTTCGAGTGCAAACCAGCTGATTTCTATTGTCGAGGCACTGATCGGCTTGTGTGAACGATGGGAAGAAATCACAAACAACAACGAAGAATACGCTATTGATTGGTATGTTGTCCGCCCCAGTAGCTGAGTGGTCAGCGTGACGGATTGCCGTCCTCTGGGCCCGGGTTCGATTCCCGGCTGGGTCGGAGATTTTCTCCGCTCAGGGACTGGGTGTTGTGTTGTGTTCATCATCATTTCATCCCCATCCGGCGTGCAGGTCGCCCAATGTGGCGCCGACTGTAATAAGACCTGCGATATGGCGGCCGGACCTGCCCCGCGAGGGGCCTCCCGGCCAATGACGCCAAACGCTCATTTCCATTTCCATTGGTATGTTGTTCATTGGCAGTTTATTTTTGTGGAAGCCTAAACGTTAAGCAAAAACAGCTAGTATTTATGAGCCATCCCAATATTAAACACAATCTCAAATCGCTTATTAAACATTCCAATACCTGTAGTCATACCATGACAGATTGTCGGCCAAAACACTGCTGTCCATACCTAGTCTCCTCGAAATAATGTCAGACACCGGATGCTGACCAGTGGCCCCGCTTTGAAAGCCTAGTGTGGAAAGTTACCCGTCGCCAACCTAATGGCAAGTCCCTGACCAACAACTTGCCTTCTCGATACAGTTAAACATCTTTACCCTTCTACCTACATCGGCAACTTGGCAAATAACAGACTACAGATTTCCATCACCGGTGAAAAATACATATTCAGATCGAACACAACCATACATTCTTGGTTTAATCACGTGTTTAGGACACAGGAAAAATGCAGGTACACAAAATATAGAGGTAATAACTGTGAATAGTGACTCTTTTCCTTTCTTGAAGCTTGCTACCATTGCACACACGCAGCTAGAGGGAAAGAAACGCAGAAATAACTCAACATCGAGACTATATAAAACGGACCTGACGGATCCATTTCTACATGGTCATCTCCGCCGAAGACACAACTGTGAATAATACCAACATACAGAAGACATTGTTACCAGCATGAGGAAGCGGAGAATGATGTTTTTTGGTCATCTGGAAAGAATGAACCCGCAAAGACTTACTCATCGCATACATTCATCAACTTCAAAAACAAAATGGTATTCAAAATGGGAAAGCCAAGTTAAAAAGGATATACAGGAAGTTGAAATTTCATTTGATGAGATTCAGGATTGAGGAGTTCTCAGAGAAAAATTCAAAATCACTAAAAACCTTATTTCGCTTACTACGCCAGTTCCACGTCCTGCCTGCAAACGGTCAAAACAGAGAAAAGAAGCACAGTCAGTCAAAATGAAAATGAAAATTTACTGGCAAAAGAGGAAAAAACAATCAGGGAAGAGATAAAAATATTCGTGGGCCATAGCAGGCCGAAACGATAGGGAAAAAAATGGTAATCGATTATGCACAGTGGATTAATGGAAATATGTCATCTGGGCGGATGAATGACGTTTGTTGTTATAGCAAGCCGATGGTCGTAACCAGATATGCTGTAACCTACGCAAATGAAGGTTCGAAACATGTACCATGCTACGGGCGCAGACTAGTCGTGGCAGTACTATGCCGTAGGGAGGGGGGGGGGGGAGGGGGAGAGGTATTCGTTTGGCCCTCCAATGGACCTATGGCAGTAATCGAAGGCACTATGATAATTCTGGGTTATGTGAAAATTTCTGTGAACCACGAACATCCTTTTATGCTTGATTCTTCCCCGATGGGGATACCATCTTCCAGAAGGATAACTGTCCGTGTCACAAGGCCAGAATCGTGCTACAATGGTTTGAGTAGCTTGATAATGAACTCACGTTGATGTTTTGGCCATGGAATTCGCCTTACCACACAGCTGGGACGCTACCAGGTGACAGCTGTGCGCCGACAAACCTGCACCTGTACGTACACATCTTGTGCCACATATCTTCGGAAACTTACCACATCTCGCAGAATCGTTGCTGTATTGCTTTCCAGAGAGGTTCAGATGGTTCAAATGGCTCTGAGCACTATAGGACTTAACACCTGAGGTCATCAGTCCTCTAGAACGTAGAACTACGTAAACCTAACTAACCTAAGGACATCACACACAACCATGCCCGAGGCAGGATTCGAACCAGCGACCGTAGCAGTCGCGCGGTTCCGGACTGAAGCGCCTAGTACCGCTCGGCCACACCGGTCGGCTTTCCAGAGAGGGACTAAGACGCTGTTAAGCAGGTGGCCACAATGTTTTGACTCATCAGTGTATTCAGGAGCATCTTTATATTACAGCAGGTATATATGAAGGAATTCATCGCAAGTGTTTCCTCTTCATCTTGGGAGGCGGGGAACTGGTACTGAAAAGAACGAATGAGGCATTAAATGCGACGTAGTGTCAAATTAGTAGCTAGAAAGACGCAACACGCATAATCACGTCTTAACGGCAATAGTGACATGGAGGGCATATAAAACAGTTGTGGCACGACAGCTGGCGCTAAGTAATACTGGTGCTGGCAGCTTTCCGTCGCATCTGCTCCCCCACTTCCGGCTTGCTCTGCCGAGAATGCTCCGACAGTCTCAGCTCGCACGACGCACCTACACTCGTGCATATGCAAGTTTTGAAAAGAATACTGTCAGTCAAAGTAAATAACACGCCAAAACACTTTCTAATGTAATCGCACTATCTTTGTCACGATAGTAAGGAAAAGAGCATTTCTCGTGGTCCAAACAACGAAGTAAATGCATCTTTTTTTCTCCTCCAAGTCTAGTATTACAATTCTCAAAAATCTGTCACCAATTATCTCTCGTCCTTTCTCCTTCATCCTCGAATCTCCAGGTCAACGAACTTGGCAGTACCCAGAAGAGCTATGCCATTGCACTGTCCATCCATGTCGCTCTCGGTCGGCTCTTCCATGTGGGGGTACAAACTTTCCTTCCATCATGCTCATGGGCATCCGTCCATCCTCTCCTTATGTTCTAATCAGCGTATTCTCTGCGATTTGATAAATTTAACTACATATCTCTTTTGTATAGTTTTCTGCGCTTTATGATTACATCTTATTCTCCAGCACGCTGACTTTCTCACAGCTCCATAATTTTTCGTTCAGATGCTGTTATGTTATTCATATATGCTTCTAACATCGTCCCATCTGACCCTTACGTAACGCCTCGTACTACAAGGAAATATTGTACCGTCAACTTTGTCATTCTTGCAAGTACAGAGTTTTTTAAATACTTGTAAACTGGATAAACAGACTATATTTCCTACTTCTGCCCTTTCTCTAAACGTCATCTAGTATTGAAATCACTGGTTGAAAGGACACATCGGTAACTGAAGCACCTGAAACATATAAAATAATTGTTTTAGGCCTTCAGGTCGTCTGGGATTCTTCTAGTCGTAGAATTGGATATTACCCCATATTTCGTCTTATTTTCATTTGCAGTAAGTCCAATTTTCGCTCCTTCTGCTTTCATTTGCTACAGACATTTATATTTAAGGGTGCTCATGTCTCATTATTGATCGCCTTTTCCGTACGTTTGCTCTTCGAATCATCATATTAAAATCGTTCATTCCGTTTCACCAGCTTTGTTTTCATTACATAAAATTCAGCCACAAGTCAAAGACAGAACCTCACCTCATCACTCTTTCATTGTAATAGTAATATATATTTCAAACTCTTGATCACTTAAAACAGAGACAGCTGCAATGACGAACACAGAGCATACATTCGCAACAGCATACACGATGCTACTCCATGCCACGGGACTGGGATCTAAAACTTAGTACAGGGACTCTTGGTTTGCAGTGGAACTGAAAATGGATACGGATCGTATTCGGAAGTATTTCAGCTCACGGCCAAGGAGAGACCGTTCTGCATCTGCTTAGAAGAAACTCATTTTAAAATCACTTACACACCTGCATTAACGGGATACCACCGCTATATAAACGACGATCTCACTGGAGTGTTGTGGCTGGCTAAGGGTAGGGTGGCTCTTTTCGTCGATGACAGATACCAGTTGTCTCCTGTCTCTCTTACCACGGCCGTACAAACACTTGCAGTGGAAGCTCTCAAGCAAGTTCAGATCACAGAGTTCTCTATATCTTCCACCTCACGATCCGTTAAATGCAGGTGCAATGGCATAGCTCTTCTGGGTACTGCCAAGTTCGTTCCTCCTCATTGGTGACATAATGCATATAATCTGATGTGGAGCTCGGCTATCTCTTGTCCCAGGGGTCGAATTATCGAGCATCTCGTCCACTTAGAGACTCTCTGCTTTCTGAACTGTGGTCAGATAACACACTTTTCTACCACTAAGGTTCATCTTCAGCTGTTGGCTTTTATTCTTTCTCCCAGCTCTTGCACACTCAGTTCAGTGGGAAGTGACTACAGACTTGCATTCCACTGACCACTTTCCAGTGCATATTCAGCTGCTGAATTAGGCGGTGATCCACAGAGACTGCAAAGATGTTTGCTTCAAAGAAAAAACTGAGTGCGAAACAATCCGCAACCTGCCTTCTAACAAGAAGAATGTACCCAGGAGATGGTGGACCATCTCATTT
This sequence comes from Schistocerca americana, assembly GCF_021461395.2. Classification (NCBI taxonomy): domain Eukaryota; kingdom Metazoa; phylum Arthropoda; class Insecta; order Orthoptera; family Acrididae; genus Schistocerca; species Schistocerca americana. The sequence goes on from NC_060130.1 coordinate 356,976,173, forward strand.
GTATGATCCATCAAGCTGCGGCCGATTCCGCCGTATAAGTGATGAGAATGATAAAAGAATGGAAGGGGAACTCCTGGAAGGAATTCGCGACTTCCAGTAATTGGTCCACTTCCACTTCACGAGATTGTGAATCAATAAGGCGGATTTCAGACAAGGACAATTAACCTCTCCTCGCGGCCTCGTTGAGTATGGGGTCTTAGTGGACACATCCAAAGACATGACTCAGATTTTAGCTGAGCACTTTTTTAACCGTAATTGCGTCATTCAGACAAACTCCTGAGTTCCAGACGTTCCGTAGAACTGTGAAGAGAAGAAGGCTCCGCTTCTTCTAATGTAATGAGGAAGTGTACAATCTTCGGTTCTCCATGTGGCAATTGGAATCCGCCCTTTCCAGATCCAGAGACAATACTCCAGGACAGGGTCAGATTCATTATCCCATGCTCCGTCATCTGTGTCCTGGAACCAAAGGCAAGCTTCTATCTTGTTCCAGTCAGGTATGGTTTGACGTACAGTACCCTGCTTGGAAGGAGGCAATATTAATTTCGTTATGAAAGCCAGGCTTCAGTTATTGGAGTGTATCCCACACAGCTGTATGAGTAAGACTCTTGAGCACGTGATCAACTGCAGTCCCATCTGACTCCTCGAATCCCGAGGCCACCTGTGCCCTCCTAATAAGGCTTCAGGCGCTACAGCTCCTCCCTTGACAGCTTAATTCGACTGGAGATGGCGATACAGGAGTTCTTCGCACGCCGAAATCATTCAGTCAATGTTGTTTTTTACTTTGTAAATGCATACTGTTCCGGTTGGAGGTAGAATATCCTTCAGAAATCTCAAGAGTGAGGACTAGAGGGATATCTGCCGCTTCTTATTAAATCCTTCCTTGAGGACAGGTCCTTTCGATATCATGTTGGTGATGCCTTGTCCAGCCGCTTTGCTCAGGAAGATGTTGTCTCCAAAGTCAGCGTAGTCATTGTCATGCTATTTGCTGTTGTTAAGAAGCCACTGTCATCAGCAATATCAGGTGACCCATCACTCTAAATGAGAACTGGAGATGATCAAAGGGAATCGACTGCATTGTGAGATACGCAGCCGGCCGGGATGGCCGAGCTCTTCTAGGCGCTACAGTCTGGAACCGCGCGACCGCTACGGTCGCAGGTTCGAATCCTGCCTCGGGCATGTATGTATGAGATGTCGTTAGGTTAGTTAGGTTTACGTAGTTCTAAGTTCTAGGGGGCTGATGACCTCAGAAGTTAAGTCCCATAGTGCTCAGAGCCATTTTTTGAGATACGCAGATAACGGTGAGGTGAGATACAGATAACCTGCGGCAGGTTCCAAGCAGTGGCATTTGATGTATCTAGGCAGACACTCTGCTGCCAGGACACAACGCGTTAGCTGGTGACAGGTCGTGTTATATAAAAATTATACTTAGTCGTGTTGGAAGTCATATCTGGAAACTGTAGAGATCTGTAGAGATTGAATAAGAGTCCCTAACCGTTCTTTCCGCCCACCTGTCGTCTTCTAAAGTTGTGTCCCCAGCGCAGAAGACAGCTCGTCGGTTGGGATCTTCTTCGGCGGAGGCTGCTATGCTGTATCTCCAACTTGAACCCGTGTTTGTGCTTCTTTTTGTGGGATGCCACTTGCCCAGGTTAGTCTCTGTATCTACAGAGGGCAAGATCTGTAGTCTGACAATGATGGTAGGCGACACCTCTCATTAACAGTACGGTAACTTTTCTGACAACTTCCGATATAGAGTACAACATGTCCGTCTGAAACACAGATACACGTCCGGCTCTGAAGAACACCCGAAACATAGTGACTAGCGCAGCCGAAGTACTTCCGTCTCCCAGGAGCGCCAAAGCGACCCGAATGTGTCCGAAGCACTTCGGTTGTAATATCGTTACTCTTATGTTTCTCAAAACTAGTGAAATTTAATAAACAAAAACGATAGACTCGTAGGGTAACCATGAGAGATTGTCGTACTGAAAACTGGATTAATTACAATGAAAAGTATATAAATAATTAATAAGAGAAGTTAGGCGTTTTGGCGCCTAACACCTGAATGTGCCAACCAATCAGAAGCAAGTTCAGTACAACTGGCGGACTCTTCCACGGGAATGGTACATACTGTACCATCTGCTGCTTGTACCGCACTACACTTTTGTACCATATGCTCCTTCACGTGTACCAAGCTGCATCAAGACGAGCTTCTAGCAAGATGAAATGCTGGCGCCACAGCCAGGAATATTACATTATGCAACCAAATAAAACTTTTTCCCTGATATTGGGTTGAAAATACGTTCCTTATATCATTTCATACACGCTGAATACGGAACTGCAGTCAGATTTACTCCGTCACGTCAGGAAAAAATGTTACGTAAGTGTAAAAGTTATCAAGTATAATGCTGGCCGCGTGGGAGTAGCCGAGCGGTCTTAGGCGCTGCGGTCATGGACTGTGCGGCTGGTCCCGGCGGAGGTTCGAGTCCTCCCTCGGGCATGGGTGTGTGTGTTTGTTCTTAGCATAATTTAGGTTAAGTAGTGTGTAAGCTTAGAGACTGATGACCTTAGCAGTTAAGTCCCATAAGATTTCACACACATTTGAACATTTTTTTGATAATGCTGCTAACTACGTAGGATTGGATATGTGAGAAATTTGAGGGAAGTTAATGTGCGTACTTTGGGATGAAAACAATAAACATTATAATTAAGAAGTGAATTATAAATGTTTATTTACCTCCGATACGAATCAGGGACCCTTAGTTATACCAAGATTGATAATGGCTTGGTTTAAAAGTGTGTGGAGCTTCCTGCTTTCCGCCTGTGAACATCTTCTGTTGCTCTCTGCAACCAACAGTAATCCCCCGTCGTGTTCGCATTAAAGCGGCCTTGATATCTTGCTACCATGGTGGACATCTCCTGGTGGAATCTTTCACCGTGCTCGTCACTCATGGCTCCCATATTTGACAGAAAGAAGGTGAGATGCGAATGCAAGAAATGCATCTTTAGTGACGTTCGGCAATCGAGGTGCCGAAAGGCTGTTAGCAGGTTGTCCATAATTTCTGCATAGTCGTCTGCTTTGTGGTTCCCAAGAAAGTTGTGCACGACAAGCACAAATGCATCCCAGGCCGCTAGTTCTCGTTCCGTGAGCTCAAATCTGAACTGTGAATCTCGAATCAGCTTTCGGATTTCTAGTCCAACGAAGACTCTTCTGTTTTGCGTCAGTTTTCATCTTTCCAAACTTGCCTTTTAGGTACTTAAAACCACGAGTTGTTTTATCCGTCGCTGCGACAAACTGTTTCATGAGACCCAGTTAGATATGGAATGGAGATATGTAAATCTTATTACGATCCAGAAGAGGTACGTGTTGAACGTTGTGCTGTTCGACTACAGGTAAATTTCTGGGTGGGCAATTTTTCGCTATGTAGTGATTCTTGTCATAGCGACTATTCCGCGACCATAGAAACACATGTGCTTTGTATACCCAGTCTGCACTCCTAACAGAAGGGCTACAACCTTCAAATCACCGCAGGTATTCCAATTATCCTCAGAGTACTTAATCAGCATCAAGAGTGTATTCCTTGTTTCGTAAGTTCTACATCTACATCTACATTGATACTCCGCAAGCCACCCAACGGTGTGTGGCGGAGGGCACTTTACGTGCCACTGTCATTACCTCCCTTTCCTGTTCCAGTCGCGTATGGTTCGCGGGAAGAACGACTGTCTGAAAGCCTCCGTGCGCGCTCTAATCTCTCTAATTTTACATTCGTGATCTCCTCGGGAGGTATAAGTAGATGGAAGCAATATAATCGATACCTCATCCAGAAACGCACCCTCTCGAAACCTGGACAGCAAGCTACACCGCGATGCAGAGCGCCTCTCTTGCAGAGTCTGCCACTTGAGTTTATTAAACATCTCCGTAACGCTATCACGGTTACCAAATAACCCTGTGACGAAACGCGCCGCTCTTCTTTGGATCTTCTCTATCTCCTCCGTCAGACCGATCTGGTACGGATCCCACACTGATGAGCAATACTCAAGTATAGGTCGAACGAGTGTTTTGTAAGCCACCTCCTTTGTTGATTGACTACATTTTCTAAGCACTCTCCCAATGAATCTCAACCTGGTACCCGCCTTACCAACAATTAATTTTATATGATCATTCCACTTCAAATAGTTCCGCACACATACTCCCAGATATTTTACAGAAGTAACTGCTACCAGTGTTTGTTCCGCTATCGTATAATCATACAATAAAGGATCCTTCTTTCTATGTGTTCGCAATACATTACATTTGTCTATGTTAAGGGTCAGTTGCCACTCCCTGCACCAAGTGCCTATCCGCTGCTGATCTTCCTGCATTTCGCTACAATTTTCTAATGCTGCAACTTCCCTGTATACCACAGCATCATCCGCGAAAAGCCGCATGGAACTTCCGACACTATCTACCAGGTCATTTATATATATTGTGAAAAGCAATGGTCCCATAACACTCCCCTGTGGCACGCCAGAGGTTACTTTAACGTCTGTAGACGTCTCTCCATTGATAACAACATGCTGTGTTCTGTTTGCTAAAAACTCTTCAATCCAGCCACACAGCTGGTCTGATATTCCGTAGGCTCTTACTTTGTTTATCAGGCGACAGTGCGGAACTGTATCGAACGCCTTCCGGAAGTCAAGAAAAATAGCATCTACCTGGGAGCCTGTATCTAATATTTTCTGGGTCTCATGAACAAATTATTTGTTTTCCTTCATTCGCACTGCAAGAGCAATAGGAATTGATGGTTCCTAGTTGTCATTGTGTAGTAGCGCAGCTATGAGGCTGCTTGAGCTAGAGTCAATAAAAAGTCTCCACTCCTCTGCTACATATTTGTTATCTAGTTCCTTCATGAGTCCTGCCACTTCATGACAGAAGCAAACACCGCGTTCAACAGCATAGTATGCTGCGAATTTCATGTGGCGTTCTCGAAAATACGTAACTGCAGCACCTCTCTCGAGTAAGTTCCACTCCTTCAGTCTGGAATCCAATAGTTCAGACTTTTCTTTCAAGAGAGACAAATCGCCAACCAGGTCGTCCAGTTCGGCTTGGCTGATAAAATTTGGCATTTTAATGTCATTGTCAAGATCATTTGTGTACTCCATAGCTTCAGCGTCACTGTCATTACCTTCAGAATCACTTTCTTCGTTGTTCATTGAATCGGATGAAGGAGGAATTGTTAATGGGTAAGCTGTACCACGCGCCTCAGTCTTTATAACAGACTGACAATCCGAATACACGATTTTTGACTTGTTCCTCGTATTGTACTCGTATATATTGGTCAAGCAGATATATCAATCAGAATGGTGATCTTTCTGCTCCCGCCAAATCATGGGAACAGCAAAAGGCATTCGATTTCGCTTACCGTTTAATCACTGGGTTAGACCGAAAACTGTGCAACAAAGATGAGTAGCCCAGGATTTTGTTTGATCTCCGGTTTCACATACGAAGTAATGTTTGTAAGCTATACGTAGCTTCTTGGTCATGATCTTGCGCTTGTCGGACGTCGTATACTTGCCACAAATGTGGCAAAAGCAGTCCGGACAACTCTCACAACAGCGCCTATTCATATTTCGTTTACTGAATCACCATATACAGAATTACCGAATCGTCTTATGCGAAATCGCTTAAATGCATGTTCTGCGGCTGTTGATTAATAAAGCACAGAACCAGACTGGTACAAACTATTCTCTAGTGACCTCCAAATCAGACTGATGGACGAACAGGAGAAATTGGACGGGAACTAATCTTATAAAACATATTGAAACCTGCCTGCAAGCTGTAGCTCGCAGACAAGTTAGAACCTGTCACGGACTACTTAGACCTTGTCCAAGTCTGCCTGTTTGTTTTACCACTGCACTCTGCCGACCGCGGTGGTCTAGCGGTCCTAGGCGCGCAGTCCGGAACCGCGCGACTGCTACGGTCGCAGGTTCGAATCCTGCCTCAGGCATGGATGTGTGTGATGTCCTTAGGTTAGTTGGGTTTAACTAGTTCTAAGTTCTAGGGGACTGATGACCACAGTAGTTAAGTCCCATAGTGCTCAGAGCCATTTGAACCATTTGAACCACTGCACTCTTGTATTTCTACAGACGCATAAAGCAGAGTAACCTTGACAGTACACACACATTCACGCAATAGTACATCAAACACGACTCGCTGATGCAGCTACATATTATCCCACGTGCAAGCTTTGAATATCATACAACTTTCAGTTATAACTTTAAGTCCAGACGTTCTACAACATTTCTGATTGCAAAATCGGAATCAGCGCACCCTTTTACTTAACAGTCGCGTTATTTTAACCCAGTAGCAAATTCATTGTTGCGTAGTGTTATAGGTGCTAAATAATGGGGTAGCTGAAACGAGACTGTTTCATTACAGACATCGTTCGTATTCAATAAAGTGCGATTGTTCTCTCTCTCACTCGCTCCCACTCAGCCATGTCGAGTTACATCGCTATCGATTTCGGTCGCACAAAAGCATTGACCGACCACATGTTACTCTGTGACAAAGTTATCTTGAGCTATACACGTCGCCTTTTAGTTTTAGAGGCTTGACATCCGCAGCCGCAGTATTACAAGTAATATGGAGATTATTCCGCATTTTGCGACTGTGTAAAGTTTTCTTTAGACCAAACGCATTTCGCGTTATTTCAGAGCATTGCCAGTCATCACCACATCAGTTGTGGTTTCGTTTAAAAATCAGTTTTTGTGTATAAAATTACTTTCTTAGAACTAAAGTTTTTTGGCTGCTACATCATTTCCGTGTGTTCTCCTATACGCAGAAGTCAGATTTTTCACACACTGCACTGCAGCTAGTCACAATGCAAACGAGAAAGTATTGTGACAAGTGCAGCGCAGTATGTGAGAAACAAGACGTCTATGTATAGAAGTAATTTCATTTACGCACAAGTTAGCAAGAAATAAAGATCTATATTCCAAGTATTCACAACAATCTCGATAAACTTTAACTTCGCAGCTGTGGGATAGGGAATTTGCAGTATCACGGTACCAGCACTCCATCTTACTTCTCCAATTTTTGTTTCATCAAAAACCGGTTAATTCTTTCGTCGCTGCCTAGCGCTAGAACGATCTGTATCAGATGACTGACTAATAGCATCATTTTGCGCTACTGAGCTGCCAGGTGATTTTCCGCGAACGTTGCACGGTCGAGTTTACAACTGCATGTGATTATAAATGAGAGATTATTCAGTGCTACTAGCGACAACTGACACCACTGCAACAAGGAGACACACAATAAATTTAAAGGTGCAAAAGTAAGAGGTAAGAACATTTAGATATCTCCACGAAATTATGACAATGCAAAGACAGCTTCGAATGGGTAGATAGGCTACTTGATTAAAAATGCAAGTTAATCATAATCGAAAGGTAAATAAACAGTGTTATCCGCAGAAAAGAGTCTAGAATCTCACTAAAAATAATATAAACTTAATGAAGAGGTTCTTTTCTTCAGGAAGCAACATCACTCGAGGTGGGATAACCTTGGAATAGGCTACATTATAAAGGAAACTCCTCCTTGGGAAAAAGTCCTTATCAGCAAATACTCTGTGACGGCATCTGTCGTTGCGTTCGGATAATGAATGGAAACGTTTGGTTAGTTTTAACACTTCAGGTCTACGAATGATTTGTTCAGCGCATTTTCTTTCTCCCTCGTACGTCTTCATGCCCTCATTCCTCATGGCTATGACCGTTTTTGTGGCCTGAATTTTCACCATGCCGTATGTCCATCTATGATATTCCGCCATAGCCGATCACAAGCCTGCTTGATAAAGGAGAAGGAGAGGAGTAACAACTTGTGAAAAAGGTGGGATTGTCTCGCTCCAGACAACGGTATCCAGTTAGGGTTCATGTTAGATTGCCAGATACAAAAGTCAGTGCCTTTGGTGGTGGAAGGAAATGCAAATCTCAAACTCAGTCGAGCTGTAAAAATTTCCTTCATTATGAACACTTAGCGAACTGGTCTAATGGTTCCTAGCAAATAGAAAACAGCATGTCATTCTCAATGGCGAGAAATCTTCAGACGCATAGTAAGTTGGGCGTACCCCAAGGGATTAATATAGGATAATTACTTCTGACAATATACAAGTTGTTTAGGGTGTAAGTGTAGATATTTTTGTTGGTGACTGGGGACAGTGTACTGAACAACGTTACATTAGTATTTGCTTCATTTGCAGACTAACAGCTATTAGGAACAGTATGTTTTTAGATTAGTTAGTACCTCCAAATACATGCAGCAAGAGCAAGCCATTAATGCTGATTTTCCCCTGGGAAGCAGGTCAGATGTTGAAGTGTGGACACAGAGATGCAAAACGGCTAGTCTATACTGACAGGGGAAGTCCAATTAGTGGAGCAGTTAAGACTGCGCAGAAAACATCAGGTAGCAAGTTACGTGACGAGTTTGTGGGAAGACCGTTAGACGCAGAGAAAAAACGACTAACACACTGAAATGGGTACATATTAAAGTATCAGTTATCAGAATATTTGCACTTATACCCCTAAGACCCCATATATAAATGACCTATAGGACAACGTCTGAACTTCCATGAGGTATTTCATGGATGATGCTGTTGTGTATAGAGAGAAGTCCAACGCTAGGAAATTGTAGTGAAATTCAGGAAGAACTATGAAGGATAGACGCTTAGTGCAGGGATTGGCATTTGACCCTCAAAATAAACAAATGTAACTTACTGTGTATAAATACTCAGAAAGGCCCATTACTGCATTACGATTTCAGAACAATCACTGAAAGCAGTCACATTAATCAAACGGCTCGAAATTTGAGTGCGGAGCGATTTGAAGTGGATCGACCACATAAAACTGATCGCAGGTAAAGCAAATGCCAGGCTGAAATTCATTAGCAGAATCTTCAGGAAGTGTATTGGATCCGCAAATGCTGTAGCACACAAAATCCTTATTTAATTTCGACAACCCTCCGATCCATAACAGATTCGACCGACAGAGAATGTAGAAAAGATCCAAGTAAGAGCAGCGCGTTTCGTTATAAGTTCTTTTAGTAAGCGCGAAAGCATAACGGAGATGTTAAGACAGTAGCCAGTGTCGGCAGTTACTAGAGAGGCGCTGTGCATCCCAGTGTGGTTTACTGTTAAAACTCCTAGAGCGCACGTTCCTAGGAGAGTCAAACATTATATTTCTTTTTCCCACGTATACCACGATAAAAGACTGTGAAAGCAAAATTCGAGAGATTCGAGCTCACACAGACGCTAGCCAGCAATCGCTCTTCGCGCGAACCATTCGCGACTGGAACAGGCAAGGGGAAAGTGACAGTGGTACATAGAGTAGCGTTCGCCGCAATCTGTAAGACGTGTCCTCGGAATCTTTCGCAGGGGCGGGTTTCAAGCCGCGTCAATTCCAATAACATTCTCGAGGTTTCGATGGCTAGCTCTGCCATCGTCAGGAATAAAACTACTGCCTGCCGGGTGGGACGTGCCGGCACTGCTCTTCAAATACCGGCCGGGCACCTTAATTTAGGGGTGCCCTTTTTCCTCTAAACCATTTCAGGCAAGTGTCGGAATGGTTCCTTTGCGATGAAAACATCCTGTTTCGCTCCCCAGTCCGAGCTCCTGCTCCTTTTCTAAAACCTTCATCATCGACGGAACGTTAAACTCTAGCCTTCCTTCATTTCATTATGAAAGTGATCTTAATGCACAAACGGTACATACGGAGAAGATCTGCATCGACACAGTGTAGGTAATGGCGTTAGTAAACCTGCAGCACCTTTATTCAATGGGAGGGGCAGCAGAAGGCGTGTTTCCCCATGCCAGAGAGACCTGTATTTATCGTCTGAAGCTGACTGTCTCAGTTGGAAACGCGCTGCTGCTACTGCTGTAGCTCAGTTAACACTTCGGCTTAGGAAGAAACGATGTTGTTGTGGTCTTCAGTCCTAAGACTGGTTTGATACAGCTCTCCATGCTACTCTATCCTGTGCAAGCTTCTTCATCTCCCAGTACTTGCCGCAACCTACATCCTTCTGAAGAAGAAACGATGGAGCACATGATTTTTTACACATGATTTATGTACACTGATGAGCCACCGCGAGACTGAATGCCACTTGGTGGCTTTGCAGGCACGCAGCACTGTAAGGAAAGTATAGGCCGTATTGGAAAGGACTAAACAACTTTGAAAATTTATATTCATTTATTCATTTAGCCCACATATGTGGCTTTGGCGCCATTATATAGCAAAACACATTTTTTTGCCACATACCAAAACAGGTAAAATGTGTCTTCCACTGGTAACGTGGTACTCATCCCACCTGAAGTCGATTTTTTGCCAAACTCGCTGCAGCGTGTCTTGCGTGACTCCTCCAGTTGAGAGGTAGATTGTAGCTCCGAGCTCTGATAGAGAACCTGGTAAGGGTAGGACAAACAAGGTGCTCTTGATGACTCATCAAAAGAAAAGGTCAATTGATGTCTGGTCGAGAAAACGTGGGAGGATATTTAGGATTCCCAAACGTCTTGCCAAACAGTCAAAACCTGATCTGTTTTCCTTCAGGATAATACCAAGACTAAGTCTGTAAGTTGTTTGAATAAGTTTGTACGAATTTTCAAATTTGTAAAGTTCTTTTTGATACTTCCTTATATAAGAGGAGCAGAGACGAATGGGGAACCATTCCAGTTACGATACGGGACGCAAATGGCAAAATCTACTGACATACACTAAGTGATCAAAAGTATCCGGACACCTGGCTAAAAATGACTTACAAGTTCGTGGCGCCCTCCATCGGTAATGCTGGAATTCAGTATGGTGTTGGACCACCCTTAGCCTTGATGACAGCTTCCACTCTCGCAGGCATACGTTCAATCAGGTGCTGGAAGGTTTCTTGTGGGATGGCAGCCCACTTCTTCACAGACTGCTGCACTGAGTAGAGGTATCGATGTTGGTCGGTGAGGTCTGGCACGAAGTCGGCGTTCCAAATCATACCAAAGGTGTTCTATAGGATTCAGGTCAGGTCTCTGTGCAGGCCAGTCCATTACATACATGTTATTGACGTGTAACCACTTCGCCACAGGCCGTGCATTATGAACAGGTGCTCGATCGTGTTGAAAGATGCAATCGCCATCCTCGAATTGCTCTTCAATAGTGGGAAGCAAGAAGGTGCTTAAAACATCAATGTAGGCCTGTGCTGTGATAGTGCCACGCAAAACAACAACGGGTGAATGCCCCCTCCACGAAAAACACGAACAAACCATAACACCATCACCTGCGAATTTTGCTGTTGGCACTACACACGCTGGCAGACGACGTTCACTAGGAATTCACCACAGCCGCACCCTGCCATCGGATCACCACATTGTGTACTGTGATTCAACACACCACAGAACTTTACTTCCACTGTTCAATCGTCCAATGTTTACGCTCCTTACACCAAGCGAGGCGTCGTTTGTCATTTACCGGTGTGATGTGTGGCTTATTAGCAGCCGCTCAACCTTGAAATCTAAATCTTCTCACCTCCTCCCTAACTGTCATAGTACTTGCAGTGGATCATGATGCAATTTGTAATTCTTGTGTCATGGTCCGGATAGATGTCTGCTTATTACACACTACGACCCTCTTCAACTGTCGGCGGTCTCTGTCAGTCAACAGACGAGGTCGGCCTGTAGGCATTTGTGGTGTACGTGTCCCTTCACGTTTCTACTTCACTATCACTTCGGAAACAGTGGACCTAATGATGTTTAGGAGTGTGGCAATCTCAGGTACAGACGTATGACACAAGTGACACCCAGTCACCTTAGCACGTTCGAAGTCCGTTAGTTCCGCGGAGCGCCCCTTTCTGCTCTCTCACAATGTCCAACGACTACTGAGGTCGTTGATATGGAGTACCTGGCAGTAAGTGGCATAAAAATGCACCTAAAGTATAAAACGTATGTTTTTGTGGGTGTCCGGATACTTTTGAAAACATAGTGTAGGTGATTTTGACAAAAGGTAGATGGTTATGGGCCGGCCCCTGTAAACGAGCGACCCGGAAGCTGAGAGGCTGGTCGACTGATCGCGTGCTTCTGTCGTGAACATCTATAGAAAATGCCGGCGAAACAACTAGTAGACGGCAGGGTGATGGACGTTCATGGCTCATCACAGACCGTAGAGGTCGGCGGCTTGCGCGCGCTGTAAAGCGGCGTAGGTGGCCATCTGCGACAGATATGATGACAGAGTACAATACTGGCGCAGGAGCAAGTGTTTCGGAGTCCACCATTCAGGGGTTGTGCAGCAGCCGACTCCTACGCATTTCCATGTTGACCCAACGACTCTTGCAGTGGGACAGGATCATCGAGAATGATCCTCGAACCAATTGAAAAGTATTGCCTGGTTGTAAGGATCTCGGTTCTTGTTATACTAGCTCGATGATCACGTCAGATCAAATGGTTCAAATGGCTGTGAGCACTACGGGACTTAACTTCTGAGGTCATCAGTCCCCTAGAACTTAGAACTACTTAAACCTAACTAACCTAAGGACATCACACACATCCATGCCCGAGGCAGGATTCGAACCTGCAACCGTAGCGGGCGCGCGGTTCCAGACCGAAGCGCCTAGAACCGCTCGGCCACCCGGCCGGCCACCTTATAGCTGTTCATGAGGTATAACTACATTTTAACGCAGCGTGACTTGCTTAAAATGCAGCGCATATTACTCAAACTATACTCATCCAGTGTTGAGCACTTACAGACTTCCGACAAATTTCAAACATAATTTCAAACTTGTTCTCGATTACATGCTTAAAGTCAAATATTTAACACATTAACCTATTTGTAAAGTAATCAGACATTCGAAGCGCTTTATATATGCGAGTTCGATCCTTTAAAGAATCTGGAGTTTGGTGGTCGTTACCACCGTTGTTAAATGTACGTTCCAGTGTGATGGAGATCTGCCCTGTTGAAAAATGAAATTTTCAGCATACTTTCGTAGTTGTCAGATTTCCAAAATACCCAGGTACGTGATGCGTGTATCCGAGCAAGCGGACGAATTAGCTGCCACAGGCAGACCCCTACTGCCAACCACATGAACCCAAAATGTACAAATTGCGCAGACCTAAAATTTTTGTTTCGGAGCGGCATTTAATATTTACGCCGAGTTTCTATCTTCATTCATGTAGAGGATATAGTCTTTTGAAATTGGATAGATCTTTTTGAATCATTCCGTGTCATGAATAATTACTTCATGGAAGCACAGCGAACACTTAATTAAAGATCTGGTAAATCTCACTAGTGCCGAAGCTGCGTCTCCAGAGCCAAGGCTACTAACGGACGCTGGTGAGGTTGCACTCGATTCGAAGGTAGTCCGCAATAAGCGTCAAAATGTAAGTTGCTTTCGGCATCTGCAGCTGGTGGATATGACAAGGTGAGAAAGTGGTGGTGTAACATCTCTAATGATTTGACTATTAGTGTTCTAGATTATACCTCTGCCCAGTAAATGAGGGCAGTGACTGTGTCGATCGCGGTCTGTTGCTGGTGTTTGGATGACTGGCTCGATGGCCGGCTTGGTGCTTCACGAGAAGAGTAAGCTATGTGAAGACACACCCTCCCTTTCATCTGTTATTGTTATCAAAAACACAAACGCGACGCTTAAGGCAGCAGGCACTCCTTACAGGTAGACATATGACAGAGTACACACAAGGTTCACAGTTAGGCAAATCAAAGCTGCTCAGTGAAGGGTCACTAAATACAACCGTTCCGAATGAATGTACAGACCTTATGAGACATGCCACTACACAGTAGAACTTACGAGTACTGAAAACAATTCAGACCTATGTTCTGGAGCGGGACTTCAGCTCAGACACTGTCGATCTTCTTCCAGTTGAGCTATCCAAGTAGAAGGAACAGCAAACATAACACTTACGCGAGCCACTCTTCAGTACTGCCCGAGTGTTCGGGATAGCCACAAGATCGGATTGCCGGCCGCGGTGGTCTAGTGGTTCTAGGCGCGCAGTCCGGAACCACGGGACTGCTACGGTCGCAGGTTCGAATCCTGCCTCGGGCATGGATGTGTGTGATGACTTTAGGTTAGTTAGGTTTAAGTAGTTCTAAGTTCTAGGGGACTGATGACCACAGAAGTTAAGTCCCATAGTGCTCAGAGCCATTTGAACCATTTTGAACAAGATCGGATTAAAGGAAAACATGAAGCACTTCAAAGGCATCTTGCTAGGTTTTTTACCGGTGGATTCGACTAAGCCATGAGTAATACAGAATTTCTCTGTGAACTCAAATGGGAGTCCCTGGAAGGAAGATGGCATTCTTTTAACGAAACACTACTGAGAAAGTTTAAAACTGTGTGCCCGACCGAGACTCGAACTCGGGACCTTTGCCTTTCGCGGGCAAGTGCTCTACCAACCGAGCTACCGTAGCACGACTCACGCCCGGTACTCACAGCTTTACGTCTGCCAGTACCTCGTCTCCTACCTTCCAAACTTTACAGAAGCTCTCCTGCGAACCCATATCCTTTCTTTCAGGAGTGCTAGTTCTGCCAGGTTCGCAGGAGAGCTTCTGTAAAGTTTGGAAGGTAGGAGACGAGGTACTGGCAGACGTAAAGCTGTGAGTACCGGGCGTGAGTCGTGCTACGGTAGCTCGGTTGGTAGAGCACTTGCCCGCGAAAGGCAAAGGTCCCGAGTTCGAGTCTCGGTCGGGCACACAGTTTTAATCTGCCAGGAAGTTTCATAACAGCGCACACTCCGCTGCAGAGTGAAAATTTCATTCTGGACTACTGAGAAAGTTTAGACAACCGGTTTTTGCGACAAACTGCAGAACGCTTGTATAGTAGTCAACGTATAATCAACGTATCGCAAAGACAAAATAAGAGAAGTAAGGGCTCGTACTGAATCGTATACCCCCCCCCCCCCCCCCCCCCCATGAACCATGGACCTTGCATGCAAGGTATACTTTACGCGCGGCGGCACCCAAACAGTTAACAAACTTAGCCGTTTCGGAAATTCATCCACCCTTGGCCTGAAAACCAACGATCATGCCCTTTTGGATGTCAGATAAATCACTAGGTCTCCGTATTACGGCAACGGCTGCACTGTTTACCACGTCCCACCGACACGCTTTCTATACCCCCCACTGCTGGTGCTGCCACCTGATGCCTGTAAGTGATACTGCACATTGACGTGGAACATAAGCGGTGGTCACGTTAGTGTGACTCGGCTGTGTAAATGCACGCTAGATGTATATGTAGAGCACGTCAGACGGACACATTAAGAGATTTAATCCATCGTTACCTACACACTAACACGACAAATTCCAAGCAGGCTGCTTTACTTATCTTGCATAACTATCATCTATGCTATTCGAATCTTGATCCAGCTCACAGTTTTAACCTAGACAACTGGCCATTACAATTGCTACACCAAGAAGAAATGCAAATGATAAACGGGTATTCATTGAACAAACATATTATACTAGAACTGACATGCGGTTACATTTTCAAGCAATTTGGGTGCATAGATCCCGAGAAATCAGTCCCCAGAACAATCACCTCTGGCCGTAATAACGGCCTTGATACGCCTGGGCATTGTGTCAAACAGAGCTTGGATGGCGTGTACAGGTACAGCTGCCCATGCAGCTTCAACACGATACCACTGTTCATCAAGAGTAGTGAGTGGCGTATTATGATGAGCCAGTTGCTCGGCCGCCATTGACCAGACGTTCCCAATTGGTGAGAGATCTGGAGAATGTGCTGGCCAGAGCAGCAGTCGACCATTTTCTGTATCCAGAAACGCCCATACAGGACCTGCAACCTGCTGAAATGTAGGGTTTCGCAGGGATCGAATGAAGGGTGGAGCCACGGGTCGTAACACATCTGAAATGTAACGGCCACTGTTCATAGTGCCGTCAGTGCGAACAAGAGGTGACCGAGACGTGTAACCAATGGCACCCCATACCATCACTCCGGGTGATACGCCAGTATAGCGATGACGAATACACGCTTCCAATGTGCGTTCAATGCGATGTCGCCAAACACGGATGCGACCATCCTGATGCTGTAAACAGAACCTGGATTCATCCGAAAAAATGACGTTTTGCAAATCGTGCACCCAGGTTCGTCGTTGATACACCATCGCAGGCGCTCCTGTCTGTGATGCAGCGTCAAGGGTAACCGCAGCCATGGTCTCCGACCCGATAGTCCATGCTCCTGCAAACGTCGTCGAACTGTTCGTGCAGATGGTTGTTGTCTTGCCTAGTGATACGAGGCCGTTGGGATCCAGCACGGCGTTCCGTATTACCCTCCTGAACCCACTGATTCCATATTCTGCTAACAGTCATTGGATCTCGACCAGCGCGAGCAGCAATGTCATGATACGATAAACCGCATCGCGATAGGCTACAATCCGACCTTTATCAAAGTCGGAAACGTGACGGTACGCATTTCTCCCCCTTACACGAGGCATCACAACAACGTTTCACCAGGCAACGCCGGTCAACTGCTGTTTGTGTATGAGAAATCGGTTGGAAACTTTGCTCATGTTAGCACGTTGTAGGTGTCGCCACCGGCACAAACCTTGTGTGAATGCTCTGAAAAGCTAATCATTTGCATATCACAGCATCTTCTTCCTGCTGGTTAAATTTCGCGTCTGTAGCACGTCATCTGCGTGGTGTAGCAATTTTAATGGTCAGTAGTGTATAATGAATATTTAATACAGCGAATATTTCGCCAAAGGCCAAAAAAATCAGTTCACTATTGTCGTTCAGACTGCGGAAAATAAAAACTTCTGTCTCTGGGGCGCTCAGGACGTGCCTCGAAGATGCGACACTTTGATACCTGTCAAAGTGTGTTACGCAGCAGAGCAGCACTTCTTTTATCATTGAGAGTTTTGTTTCGTATATCCGACTCACATTAATTTCTAAACTTCTAAGCCTAGTCATAAGTGAAGCATGTATCTAGAACGAAAATGGCCTCTCTTATCAGTCAGCGTTCTATTTTACTTTTACGTCTGCAGCCCGTATCGCTGCCTGCGTATAGCTCCAGGCATTTCCAGTTAGAAGCGAGAAGCCGAGACTGTAAAACGCGTCGTTGGCAGTGCAGTAAAAACAAGCGACGCGGAAAGTCTCCTTTACAACGAAGCGAACGTGCAACAGCGGACACGAATTCCCTCTGGTGTAAGAGCTGGGCGCGCGTGAGGAAACATCATCGGTCGCATTTGGTTCGCATTAATTTTGTTCGCTCGTGTTCCGCTGTTTGTCGGTGTTTTAGCGAACTATCAAAGGACGTTCGCGTCCTCGTTGCTTCGGCGCTAGCACCACAGAAAGCTTTCGTCTGCTACATTTTTTACTTTTGTTGTTGATGTCGTGAGTAGCGTGAGTGATAGAGTGGTCCGAATCGAATGTAATGCTGCTGATAGAAGAATAAATCAATGGTGCGAAATGTGGCAGTTGGCCCTAAATAACCAAAATTGCGAGGTCATCCACATGAATGGTAAAAGGAATTTGTTGAACTTCGGTTACACGATAAATCACTGTAATCTAAAAGCCGTAAATTCAACTAAATACCTTGGTGCTACAATTACGGACAACTTAAATTGGAAGGAACACATAGAAAATGTTGTGGGGAAGGCTAACCAAAGACTGCGTTTTATTGGCAGGACACTTAGAAAATGTAACTGACCTACTAAGGAGACTGCCTACACTACGCTTGTCCGACCTCTTTTAGAATACTGCTGCGCGGTGTGGGACCCTTACCAGATAGGACAGACGGGGTACATCGAAAAAGTTCAAAGAAAGGCAGCATGTTTTGCATTATCGCGAAATATGGGAGAGAGTGTCAGAGAAATAATATAGGATTTGGGCTGGAAATCATTAAAAGAAAGGCGTTTTTCGTTGCGACGGAATCTTCTCACGAAATTCCAATTGTAAGACGTGTATATTTCTATTGTCTATTGTCAAATCACAATTTATGAAAGATGTTTATATTTTATTAATAGAATTAAGTAGGAATAATTAATATTTGTCATGTTGGAAATAATTGTGGTAGCAGGGAATGTCTGCACCAAAGTATTGTTGGCAAGAGAGACCGCACATTGATATAATTTTAAAAAGGGCGGGAGAGACAGCGTATGGATAAATTTTCAGAAACGAGCGGAAAGACCGCGCATTGATACATTTTGTAATGGTAGCAGGGATTGTCTGCACCAGAAAGCGTTGTTGGCAGGAGAGACCGAACTTTAGCGTTATTAGGATGTCAGTAGTAAGCAAGAAGTGAAGCGAGTCGGTAGCAGGTCTGAAGCGAGTGGTTGAGAGGAGCTGTGTGCCTGCCAGCCACCAGATATGATTTACAAGAGATTATAAACGGATGTACAGAGACATCAGCTAACTATTATCATAAGAGGAACTAATATTATTGAATTATTTTCTTTGCGAAACTCAAGACTACTGAAGGTATGTTTGCGCAATGCTAGTTGTAAGATTATTGTAAAACGTAAGTCTCATTTGAACGTTTGTAAAATCATTTCATTACCAGCAGTAAATGTTTGAGGAAACGTTTTCAGAATATAATTAATTTTTGCCAGCAATGTTGCATTACTGATTATAATCCATCCCAAAAACCATCAACGTTAAACTTTGCAAAAATTGTATTGTTGTCAAGAAAAAGTGTAACTATGAATTACTTAACTTCAGTGAAATTAATTAAAGAATAACGTCAGCTTTGCTATTAAAGAATAACGTCAGCTTTCGTAATAAATACAGCCACTTATTATGACAGCCCACCAGCAGTTCAAAAATGGTTCAAATGGCTCTCAGCACTATGGGACTTGACATCTGTGGTCATCAGTCCCCTAGAACTTAGAACTACTTAAACCTAACTAACCTAAGGACATCACAAACATCCATGCCCGAGGCAGGATTCGAACCTGCGACCGTAACAGTCGCGCGGTTCCGGACAGAGCGCCTAGAACCGCTAGACCACTGCGGCCGGCCACCAGCAGTTAATAGTAAATAGTAAACCAGAGTAAGTATATTCATGTCGCAGTTCGATGTAGCAGTCAGATGGCAATCCAGTAACAGTAAAAAAGGTATGGAACAGTTTTGGGTTATTGTAGATAATGACTGAGGGCCACGACGACGACACATTCTATGTTTCGTCGAAATAATCAGAAAATCACTTTTAATAAGCAGCAAATAAATTTGTATGCGAAGACTGAGAAAGAGAATAAATTTCAAAGGGAAGATTTCATTTGCTATTATTAAGCAAGAGAAAGAAATCCTAAGGAAAGGTTTCATATGTTATTGTAGAAGGGAACAAAATAGAAAGAGGAGACGGGAAAGTTTCACAATCACCAACTTTCTCTCACCGAACTACATAGGGAGGAACGATCACCACAATAAAATAAGGGAAATCAGAGCTCGTGCCGGCCGCCCTGGCCTAGCGGTTCTAGGCGCTTCAGTCCGGAACCACGCGGCTGCTACGGTCGCAGGTTCGAATCCTGCCTCGGGCATGGATGTGTGTGATGTGCTTAGGTTAGTTAAGTTTAAGTAGTTCTAAGTCTACGGGGCTGATAACCTCAGATGTTAAGTCCCATAGTGCTTAGAGCCATTTGAACCATTTATTTGAGAGCATGTACGGAAAGATTAGGTGTTCATTCTTTCCGCGCGCTATACGAGATTGGAATAATAGAGAACTGTGAAGGTGGTTCGATGAACCCTCTGCCAGGCACTTAAATGTGACTTGTAGAGTAGCCATGTAGATGTAGATGTACCACACCTGCTTCTGGGATCCGAGAGACCCACAGAACAAACGCCGAAGGTAAAGCAATATGATTGGTAGAAAACTGCCGAAGTACACAGAGGTCCTACTGGAGACGTGTGAAAAACGGTAAACTCATTACATGCTTTCATCAAGAGGAAACGACATGAATAAGAGCAAACTTTGTAGTTATTATTATTAAAAAGATAAACCTCAATATATTTCCTTGAAAGTATATCCCCATCATGCTGATTAAAGTTAAAAATATACGAAAGACCCGACGATTATTGTTGCTTACGTTCATGGTACCTGTAATTAGATGGCTGACCTATCACTGTTGCGTTGGAGATTTTTGATAATAAAGAAAAATATGTGTAAGGTAGTATGTATGTTTCACATTTCTTTGATCGTATTTTATTGACATTACCGTTCTTACAGAAGGGGTGCTCAAAAGCGTCGATTTAAGGGTGTTGCTGCAGCAAATATGCATAGTAGCGTGACTCCAATGCAGGTATATAAGCACCGAAATGTAGGCAAGGGACTAGTGTGACATTCTACATCTATATCTACATTTATACTCCCCAAGCCACCCAACGGTGTGTAGCGGAGGGCACTTTACGTGCCACTGTCATTACCTCCCTTTCCTGTTCCAGTCGCGTATGGTTCGCGGGAAGAACGACTGCCGGAAAGCCTCCGCGCGCTCGAATCTCTCTAATTTTACATTCGTGATCTCCTCGGGAGGTATAAGTAGGGGGAAGCAATATATTCGATACCTCATCCAGAAACGCACCCTCTCGAAACCTGGACAGCAAGCTACACCGCGATGCAGAGCGCCTCTCTTGCAGAGTCTGCCACTTGAGTTTGCTAAACATCTCCGTAACGCTATCACGCTTACCAAATAACCCTGTGACGAAACGCGCCGCTCTTCTTTGGTTCTTCTCTATCTCCTCTGTCAACCCGACCTGGTAAGTATCGCACACTGATGAGCGAGTGTTTTGTAAGCCACCTCATTTGTTGATGGACTACATTTTCTAAGGACTCTCCCAATGAATCTCAACCTGCCACATGCCTTACCAACAATTAATTTTATATGATCATTCCACTTCAAATCGTTCCGCACGCATACTCCCAGATATTTTACAGAAGTAACTGCTACCAGTGTTTGTTCCGCTACCATATAATCATACAATAAAGGATCCTTCTTTCTATGTATTCGCAATACATTACAGTTGTCTGTGTTAAGGGTCAGTTGGCACTCACTGCACCAAGTGCCTATCCGCTGCAGATCTTCCTGCATTTCGCTACAATTTTCTAATACTGCAACTTCTCTGTATACTACAGCATCATCCGCGAAAAGCCGTATGGAACTTCCGACACTATCTACTAGGTCATTATATATATTGTGAAAAGCAATGGTCCCATAACACTCCCCTGTGACATGCCAGAGGTTACTTTAACGTCTGTAGATGGTTCAAATGGATCTGAGCACTATGGGACTCAACTGCTGTGGTTATCAGTCCCCTAGAACTTAGAACTACTTAAACCTAACTAACCTAAGGACATCACACACATCCATGCCCGAGGCAGGATTCGAACCTGCGACCGTAGCAGTCGCACGGTTCCGGACTGCGCGCCTAGAACCGTGAGACCACCGCGGCCGGCTAAACGTCTGTAGACGTCTCTCGATTGAGAACAACATGATGTGTTCTGTTTGCTAAAAACTCTTCAATCCAGCCACACAGCGGGTCTGATATTCCGTAGGCTCTTACTCTGTTTATCAGGCGACAGTGCGGAACTGTATCGAACGCCTTCCGGAAGTCAAGGAAAATGGCATCTACCTGGGAACCTGTATCTAATATTTTCTGGGTCTCATGAAGAAATAAAGCGAGTTGAGTCTCACACGATCGCTGTTTCCGGAATCCATGTTGATTCCTACAGTGTAGATTCTGGGTTTCCAGAAATGACATGATACGCGAGCAAAAAACATGTTCTAAAATTCTACAACAGATCGATGTCTTTTCGACGTGCTTACGGCAAATGCGGAAACGTGAACTATGGCGATGTTATTACCAAATGTGTCCAAACAGGAACAACGTGCTGTTATTCTTTTCTTGGCTGCCGAAGGACCGACACCTGTAAACATCCATCGGAAAATGGAGAATCTGTATGGAGCAGCATGTCATTCGAAGATCACCATTGCGCAATGGTGCATCAAGTTCCACCACCCTGTTCTTTGATTACTGGCGTCCATTGTTTATTGATTTCAAGGAACTTGGTGTCTCCATCCAAGAGACGGTACTGCGGGACGCTAGAGAAGTTAGGTCGTGCAATTAAGGCGAAACGTCCGGAAAAACTGTGACAAGGTGTGTTGCTGCTTCATGGTAACGCACGTCTCCATATCGCAAATGTCGTGATACACCACCTGAAGTGGTATACACTTGTCCTTATGTCTTCACATGCGATTATCACAGCCGGCCCTGGTGGCCGAGAGGTTCTAGGCGCTTCAGTTTGGAACCGCGCGACCGCTACGGTCGCAATTCGTATCCTGCCTCGGTCATGGATGTCGGTTAGTTAGGTTTAGGTAGTTCTAAGTTCTAGGGAACTGATGACCTCAGTGCTCAGAGCCATTTCAACCATATTTTAGATTATCACTACTTGGGTCCATTAAAAAAGATCTTGAAAGGTCGCGACTCCTATCGAATGAGCGTATACAGCAGGCATTTACGGATTTCTTCACGCAGCAGGACGCGGTGATTTACCAAAGGAGTATCGTCAAGCTGGTGCGTCGATGGGATAATTGCTCACTGTTCATGGCAATTTTGCTTGACTGGCTTACCGATTCTGGACAATACGGCCTTCGAAGGGAAGCTTTTTGATCGCCCCTTATACATTATTCAGTAAAATCGTTGAAGTGCTTTACATATATTACTTCAGACATCAGAAAATATCTGAGACGTAGCATCTACTAAAAACCGAAACAGGCACTATGTAGATGTCTCCAGTTGCCAATAACCAGAGTTTAAATGCTAGCCTTTCTTCAGCTTATGTTGGTCGTCGGTAATCAGTGTTATGCTTTTAAATTCCCTCCTCGCTTTTAATGAGGAGTTAGTGAAAATCGTCCACTGAGATACGTGCAAAGTTTTGGGGCAATGCTAAGGAGAGCTTGAGATGCAAATCAGTATTAAGTGAGCTACCTCCAACTACCTTTACGTACTAATTCAGACACATAAATCCTTCCTTTCCTACACAATTTTGCTTGTTGTTGTTGTCGTGGCCTTCAGTCCAGAGACTGGTTTGATGCAGCTCTCCATGCTACTCTATCCTGTGCAAGCTTCTTCATCTCCCAGTACCTACTGCAACCTACATCCTTCTGAATCTGCTTAGTTTATATATCTCTTGGTCTCCCTCTACGATTTTCACCCTCCACGCTGCCCTCCAATACTTAATTGGTGATCCCTTGATGCCTCAGAACATGTCCTACCAACCGATCCCTTCTTCTAGCCAAGTTGCGCCACAAACTCCTCTTCTCCCCAATTCTATTCAATACCTCCTCATTGGTTATGTGATCTACCCATCTAATCTCCAGCATTCTCCTGTAGCACCACATTTCTAAAGCTTCTATTCTTTTCTTATCCAAACTATTTATCGTCCATGTTTCACTTCCATACATGGCTACACTCCACACAAATACTTTCAGAAACGACTTCCTGACACTTAAACCTATACTCGATGTTAACAAATTTCTCTTCTTCAGAAAAGCTTTCCTCGCCATTGCCAGTCTGTATTTTATATCCTCTCTACTTCGACCATCATCAGTTATTTTGGTCTCCAAATAGCAAAACTGTTTTACTACTTTAAGCGTCTCATTTCCTAATCTAATTCCCTCATCATCACCCGAATTAATTCGACTACATTCCATTATCCTCGTTTTGCTTTTGTTGATGTTCATCTTATATCCTCCTTTCAAGACACTGTCCATTCCGTTCAACTGCTCTTCCAAGTCCTCTGCTGTCTCTGACAGAATTACAATGTCACAATTTTGCTTATTTCGTCAAAAACCGTGCGCTCATCGTGCAAAATAATGCTCTCTGAGTGTAACAGAATTTTGCATCGTAGCTCAAGCTACATGATGTTGTATCCTATGTGCCGATTATCAGCGCCAAAATACAATAACGCAGAATTCATAGTCTATGTTCGTCATCTCCTGTTCTCTTCCGTTTCCCTCTACTGTAAACGCTTGTTGACAGAGACAAGCGAATGGTAGTGAATACTGTCGATTTATCTGTGAAAGCGCATTCGCTTGTATTCCCTTCCAATCCCTTCGGTGTAAACGGGGCTTAACGCTCCGTTCTAAAAACGTGCGGAGAAAGCATTACTGATAAAATGTTTCAGCCACTGCGCAAGGTGCTGCAGAGCTACAATATCGAACGCAGCTTCCAGGCTAGTGGGCGAAAGTTTACACCGCTGAGACTAAGCAGCGGACGAAAGAGGGGCACCGGAAGCCGATGAATTTACGGCGGGCAAACGCGGCACGTGGAGTGCGCGCGCTGGAGGCCCAATAGATTTATTTTTCCTCCGAATGACGGCCATCGTCCACTGTTAACTGCTCTCCACGGTCTACTGGGTAAACGTCCAGCCAAGTGGAAACACAACGGCTCCATTTCCTGTACCCACTGTGGAGAAAGTACGTATATCGCTAGTTACAAGGCCACAACCTACGGGCCCGCGCCACAAACACTTAAAATAGAAAAATAAGTTTGAATACTGTTGTGCGGGTCCCGTTATAGTCGTAAAAGATGAAGAGTTCCGCTGCATAAATCTACACAAGTCTGCACTGGACAGATGATATGAGAAATGCTGTGAATTAACGTGCACCTCTCAATATCGCTTTCCTTCGCGTCAACTTTCCAGTTCCACTTGATACAATGTGTGGCGCTTCAGTTTGGAAAAATACCGACAAGAGTTTAAAGGAATAGTTAAGGAAATTTCGGCATTTCTAAATGAGTTAAATTTTGCGAAAAGCCAATTTATTCCGTCCTTATTTCGTGGAAACCAACGCCTATGAAATGTCGAAGGTGTTTTCTTAATATCGAGACCATGTGTGTGCTGAGACGCCCACCGGACACACTGCGTGCAGCCGGCCGGAGTGACCGAGCGGTTCTAGGCCCTTCAGTCTGGAACCGGGCGACCGCTACGGTCGCAGGTTCGAATCCTGCCTCGCGCATGGATGCGTGTGATGTCCTTAGTTTAGGTAGGTTTAAGTAGTTCTAAGTCTAGGGGACTGATGACCTCAGATGTTAAGTCCCATAGTGCTCAGAGCCACTGGAACCATTTGGACACACTGCGTACAGGGAAATCACAGTCGGGCTACAGAGGAGCGTTTAGTACTTCTTCTCGGCTTCAAATGGTTCAAATGGCTCTGAGCACTATGGAATTAACTTCTGAGGTCACCAGTCCCCTATAACTTAGAACTACTTAAACCTAACTAACTTAAGGACATCACGCTCATCCATGCCCGAGGCAGGATTCGAAACTACGACCGTAGCGGTCGCGCGGTTCCAAACTGAAGCGCCTAGAACCGCTCCGCCATTGCGGCTGGCCTTCTCGACTTCTTTGGCAGCAGCGTGGCCTGCATATTGGGCAGGACAACATCCTGTAACCTTTAATCACAACCATAACTGGAGAAAGGTCATTTTCAAAATTAAAGTTGTTCAAAAACAGACTTCCAGTCTCCATACTGAAAGCGATATTTTAAGTCTTGCTTGACACACTTCTGTGGAGTGATGTGCTTGACACGCTCGGGTGGATGACACCCTTGAGAACAACTGTCACAACAAACAATCAATACATTTTTACCTGAAAAGTTTTATAACTTCGCAAAAGGCTATTTTTTGAAGTTATGTGGGTCACAAAACCACAAAATAGGGTTAAAAAAATTCAAATATCGGAGAAGTTGAAAAACATTACTGTTTTTTTTAAACCACAGTTTTTTATATTTTCATATAAGTTGCTAAAAATTTATCTGGTGTATTGCTGAACTATCTAAAAAAAGATCTTTCTTCTGGAAAATAGGGGGGAGGAATATCATGAAAAAGTGAAAATTCTGTTACTATCAAAATAAGCAAAGTTTTTAATTTTTAAACATAATATTAATACGATTTCGATTAAAAGAGAAGGAGAAACATGTTCACAATAATTTTCGTTTGATGAATTTTGGAGCGTATATTTCACTCACTACGTCCATTTTAAGAACTATCTGACGTACCTGTTTTTCGAGAAGGAACTGTCGAATACGACACAAAATCATTTTTGCCTCTCAACTTGGCCTATGGGCGTCCTCCAGCACGAGAAGTTCAAACTAGTGTCCTCCACTTCAAAATCGTCATCTGCATCCTATTTCTCTCCTGGAAAATCTTCTCCTTCTCCCTAAATACTGTCCTCGTCGCCTTGTTAAAAAAACTCTTCACGATTTTCGTCCACTTCAAACAACTGCTCGCATATACGTCGAGTTCGCAGATTAAACTCCGTCTAATTATTTGAATACTGAAATACAAGCGTGCCAATTGGAGTCCGTTCAAGGAAACACTTAATAGTCGTATTCCAGATACTCACGAAATTAACAACACACAACAAACTGACGAAACGGTGTCCAAGACGCAAAGCCTAACGCCATTCCACGTACAACACCTCAACAACTTTCGACGGCCCTGCCCCAGGAAATCCTGGGCCTTATCTCAATGAGGAACCTCCTCAGGAGATATTGGCCTCGTACCAGGCGTCCGTTCTCTAAACTGCACGTTAACAGACTCCAGGGTCTAATCCGGGAGAAAATACAAACATTTAGAAAAGAACAGTGGGGGAAAAAACTATTAGGACTGGATGTCACACGTCCTGGCGTGCGGAAACGAGCCACACACGTCACCAGGGAGAAACACTACATTCCTACTCTATAAGGCCCAGACGGCTCTGCGTACTCCAAGAAGGATAAAGCAGACCTTATGGTCACAACACTTGCAGCGTCTGTCATGCCGAATCTGGTTCCATCGGACCCAGTATTCACACTTGAAATGGACAAGGAGGTTACACGACTTGTAGCTCAGCCCACGCGCAACGAGATCAGACGTACTAGCACAAACGAAATAACATGTGTTATCAAGCATTCCAATGCTAGGAAAGCCCCTGGTCCCGATAGCATTCAAAACCATGCCCTCCAGGACTTCACAGATAGAGCCGTAGTATACCTCACACACATAACGAATGTCTTCTTACAACAGGAACACTTCCCTCACTTTTGGAAGGCGGTTAAGGTCCTGATGTTCAGGAAGCCAGGGAAACACCACTTCCTCCTAAAAAATTACCGACCCATCAGTCTGCTGTGCTCGCTCAGCAAGATTGTCGAGAAGGTAATACTAAAACGGTCACTAGACACTGCATCGCAAACGACACCCTGACACCGGAACGGTTCGGCTTTAGGAATCACCACTCAACAACACAACTACTCTTCCGCGTAGTTGTACATATAACACACGGCTACAACACGAACAAAGCCACATGGGCTGTGCTCCTGGACATTGATAAGGCCTTCGATTGTCTCTGGCACAACGCCCTCATACCCAAATTAAGCGATGCTGGTTTTTCCGATTGGCTCGTACGTCTCATACACTCATATCTCACCAACAGATATACTGATGTACAGGGCAAAAAATCGACACAACACGGTTTTCAAGCAGGAATACCCCAGGGAAGCATACTGGAGCCCATATTGCTCATCCTCTACATTAACGATCTCCCAAAAAAATAAAACACGACGTTAGCCATCCAAGCGGATGACACATGTGCAAGAAAGGAAAGCGTCGGACATAAATTCACGATTACAGACAGCACTCAGAACTGACGAGTCTTGGTTCGAAATATGGCGTATTAAATGGTTCAAAAAGGGTTCAAATGGCTCTGAGCACTATGGGACTTAACTGCTGTGGTCATCAAAAAAATGGTTCAAATGGCTCTGAGCACTATGGGACTTAACTGCTGTGGTCATTAGTCCCCTAGAACTTAGAACTATTTAAACCTAACTAACCTAAGGACATCACACACATCCATGCCCGAGGCAGGATTCGAACCTGCGACCGTAGCGGTCGCGTGGTTCCAGACTGTAGCGCCTAGAACCGCTGGCCACTCCGGCCGGCGCTGAGGTCATCAGTCCCCTAGAACTTAGAACTACTTAAACCTAACTAACCTAAGGACATCAGACACATCCATGCCCGAGGCAGGATTCGAACCTGCGACCGTAGTGGCCGCGCGGTTCCAGACTGTCGCGCCTAGAACCGCTGGCCACTCCGGCCGGCGCTGAGGTCATCAGTCCCCTAGAACTTAGAACTACTTAAACCTAACTAACCTAAGGACATCAGACACATCCATGCCCGAGGCAGGATTCGAACCTGCGACCGTAGTGGCCGCGCGGTTCCAGACTGTCGCGCCTAGAACCGCTCGGCCACTTCGGCCGGCGGCGTATTAAAGTAAACGTCGACAAGTGCGAAGGAGTTCTGTCCACACGTAGACCGAAACTACTGCGCAAACATCAATACTGTAAATAGGTAACACTACATGCACGTCCAGTATGTTTGCAAGAGAAAGTTAAATACCTCGGTGTCTGGCTGGATCGTGAATTTACATGGGGAGACCACACAGAATACGTTGCCAACAGAGCGCACGTGAGGCTCAAACAACTCTACCCATTGCTCAACTGGGAAAGTACACTGAACAGGAGATTATCGAGGTCGATATACATGACACTGATCAGACCTCTGATGACGTACGTAGCTCCCGTCTGGGGATATGCTGCTCCTAGATGCCTGCGCCGCCTGGAAATCACAAAGAACAAAGTGCTACGTATCATTAGCAACGCTCCACGCTACACTCGCCCTGTGGATGTCCACAATGAATAGCGCCTTCAAACTCTCAAGGAAGTATTCATAAAGCTCGACGCACGACTATACAGGAGCTCGAGACACTCGAACAATCCTTTCATTCTTACTCTGGGAAACTATGATTACAACCATAGGTAGAAGCATAAGCGACCAAAGACACTGCTAGCTATGGCCTAACCACCCATGGCGAGCTAACATATACTCACAAGCGACAACATCGGCGAGCCCCTGCATGTCAGCGATACTGATTGGACAGCTAGCTGTTATCACTCTCGACCAACAGGCAACAGCAGGAAAGCCGATGAATTCGCACACTAACGCATAAACAAACCGCCTACACTATCCTACACTGTGGATCCGGAATATGACCTATCGGACACTAACCGATGATGAACAAGTATGCTGACGCTGGCTGCAGGGTGACTACGCCTCGCAGTGTCAAAGGTATCCCCCTGCATTATACCCACTACTAACTTACCGAATCCTTGCATGATCTGTTGCAGATAACAAGCAGTCCGCTACTGCACTTACTACCCGACGCGACTGTTGCAGAGATTTTTTCCCCTTCGCTCTTGCCTTGACACTTTTTTCCCTGCCCTTCAAACAGCTAGCATTCGTTTAATTTTCGACCCAATCTATCTCCAGATGAACGTGTATTAATAATCATGACCAGACGTACGCAAACATCGCAGTACCCACATCCTGCGATGACCTCAATTAGTGAACACTAACCACCATGCAGAAATGACAGTAGGCCTTTGGTGTTGGCCATCATGTCGGTCTGGGCCTGGAGGGGCTCCACCCTGTATGTAAAAGTCACTGCGGGCAGAAGTCTTGGGTGGAGTGAGTTTGGCCACGTGACTGGCACACAAACTATTCGGATCGTAGGAAATCAGGTTGGCGCTGCAAACACAAAGTAACAGTACACTAAATGGACCAATACTGTTCGCAACACACATACACGATTCATCAGATAGGATCAAAGCGTGTTAGTCCGCAACACGGCAGCTGCTGCGCTGTTTTTGTACGTCGCACGAAGAAAACGTGTTTGTGCCACGCTTATTAACGATGAGAACTGGAGCAACAACAAGCAAAATAGAAAGGCATCTGCGACGTCAGGATTGCAGTCGATGTTTTTATCGATCTGCTAATTGAAGATTTAATTATGCGTTACGCCAGCTGAAAATGAGCGGAAGCTCGAAACGCGTATTGGTATAAAAAGCGGCTGGTTACTGTATTCGTGAAAGTAACTTAAGACGCAACAACAGAGTTCAACAGCAAGTAACTTGGATAAATCAGCATCAGATTGTTTGCTGACAACGCTGTTAGTTGCAGTAGAAAATCGCCGTTGGAGAATCGTGAGTAGTATACAGAACGATTCGGACAAAACTGCCACAACAGATATTACATTGTAGCTCTTTTTGTAGATCAATGCAAAATGATGCCCACGATAAACAAGGAAACCGGATATTATCCTATTACAATATTAGTGATAAAAATCTAGACAAAAGTTTTTTATTCCATTTATTGATCACAATATCAATTCTTTAGACGATGACCGGTTTCAGTCCGTAATGACTATCCTCAGATCTTTTTTACACTATGTCCTAAAGTGTTAAGGCCATAATGGCATCGTAAATAAAAAAATTATATAGTCTGGCTATACGTTCCATTAATAGGTAGAACAAACTGAAACTGAGTACTAGACGGTTCGTTACTTAATTGCAAATGTAAATCGAAAGCTTCTTTACTTGTTGTTGTTGTGGTGGTATTCAGTCCAGAGACTGGTTTGATGCAGCTCTCCATGCTAATCTATCCTGTGCAAGCTTCTTGATCTCCCAGTACTCACTGCAACCTACATCCTTCTGAATCTGCTTGGTGTATTCATCTCTTGGTCTCCCTCCACGATTTTACCCTCCACGCTGCCCTCCAATGCTAAATTTGTGATCCCTTGATGCCTCAGAACATGATCTACCAACTGGTCCCTTCTTCTTGTCAAGTTGTGCCACAAACTCCTCTTCTTCCCAATTCTATTCAATATCTCCTCATTAGTTATGTGATCTACCCATCTAAGCTTCAGCATTCTTCTATAGCACCACATTTCGAAAGGTTCTAATCTCTTCTTGTCCAAACTATTTATCGTCCATGTTTCACTTCCATACATGGCTACTCAATACAAATACTTTCAGAAACATCTTCCTGACACTTAAATCTATACTCGATGTTAACAAATTTCTCTTCTTCAGAAAAGCTTTCCTTGCCATTGCCAGTCTACATTTTATATCTTCTCTACTTCGACCTTCATCAGTTATTTTGGTCACCAGATAGCAAAACTCTTTTACTACTTTAAGTGCCTCATTTCCTAATCTAATTCCCTTAGCGTCACCCGATTTAATTCGATTCCATTATATTGCTTTTGTTGATGTTCATCTTATATCCTCCTTTCAAGACACTGTCCATTTTGTTCAACTGCTCTTCCAGGTCCTTTGATGTCTCTGACAGAATTACAATATCATCGGCGAACCTCAGAGTTTTTATTTCTCCTCCATGGATTTTAATACCTACTCCGAATTTTTCTTTTGTTTCCTTTGCTGCTTGCTCAATATACAGATTGAATGACATCGGGGAGAGGCTACAACCCTGTTTCACTCCCTTCCCAACCGCTGCTTCCCTTTCATGCCCCTCGACTCTTATAACTGCCATCTGGTTTCTGTACAAACTGTAAATAGCCTTTCGCTCCCTGTATTTTACCCCTGCCACCTTTAGAATTTGAAAGAGAGTATTCCAGTCAACATTGTCAAAAGCTTTCTCTAAGTCCACAAATGCTAGAAACGTAGGTTTGCCTTTCCTTAATCTTTCTTCTAAGATAAGTCGTAGGGTCAGTATTGCCTCACGTGTTCCAACATTTCTACGAAATCCAAACTGATCTTCCCAGAGGTCAGCTTCTACCAGTTTTTCCATTCGCCTGTAAAGAATTCGCGTTAGTATTTTGCAGCTGTGACTTATTAAACTGATAGTTCGGTAATTTTCACATCTGTCAACACCTGCTTTCTTTGGGATTGGAATTATGATACTCTTCTTGAAGTCTGAGGGAATTTCGCCTGTCTCATACATCTTGCTCTCCAGACGGTAGAGTTTTGTCAGGACTGGCTCTCTCAAGGTCGTCAGTAGTTTCAGTGGAATGTTGTCTACTCCCGGGGCCTTGTTTCGACTCAGGTCTTTCAGTGCTCTGTCAAATTCTTCACGCAGTATCATATCTCCCATTTCATCTTCATCTACATCCTCTTCCATTTCCATAATATTGTCCTCAAGTACATCGCCCTTCTACAGACCCTCTATATACTCCTTCCAAGTCTCTGCTTTTCCTTCTTTGCTTAGAACTCGTTTTCCATCTGAATCAGAGGCTGAATCAGAGGCTGAGACGGTTCTGTGACCGTGTGGGCTGCAGATTCCTCGACTTGCGCCATAGGGTGGTGGGGTTTCGGGTTCCGCTGGATAGGTCAGGAGTCCATTACATGCAACAAGCGGCTACACGGGTAGCAGGGGTTGTGTGGCGTGGGCTGGGCGGTTTTTTAGGTTACATGGCCTTGGGCAAGTACAGAAAGGGCAACAGCCTCAACGGGTGCGGGGCAAAGTCAGGACATGCGGGGACCAAGCAGCAATCGGTATTGTAATTGTCAACTGTCGAAGCTGCGTTGGTAAAGTACCAGAACTTCAAGCGCTGATAGAAAGCACCAAAGCTGAAATCGTTATAGGTACAGAAAGCTGGCTTAAGCCAGAGATAAATTCTGCCGAAATTTTTACAAAGGTACAGACGGTGTTTAGAAAGGATAGATTGCATGCAACCGGTGGTGGAGTGTTCGTCGCTGTTAGTAGTAGTTTATCATGTAGTGAAGTAGAAGTGGATAGTTCCTGTGAATTATTATGGGTGGAGGTTACACTCAACAACCGAGCTAGGTTAATAATTGGCTGCTTTTACCGACCTCCCGACTCAGCAGCATTAGTGGCAGAACAACTGAGAGAAAATTTGGAATACATTTCACATAAATTTTCTCAGCATGTTATAGTATTAGGTGGAGATTTCAATTTACCAGATATAGACTGGGACACTCAGATGTTTAGGACGGGTGGTAGGGACAGAGCATCGAGTGACATTATACGGAGCGCACTATCCGAAAATTACCTCGAGCAATTAAACAGAGAACCGACTCGTCGAGATAACATCTTGGACCTACTGATAACAAACAGACCCGAACTTTTCGAATCTGTATGTACAGAACAGGGAATCAGTGATCATAAGGCCGTTGCAGCATCCCTGAATATGGAAGTTAATAGGAATATAAAAAAAGGGAGGAAGGTTTATCTGTTTAGCAAGAGTAATAGAAGGCAGATTTCAGACTACCTAACAGATCAAAACGAAAATTTCTGTTCCGACACTGACAATGTTGAGTGTTTATGGAAAAAGTTCAAGGCAATCGTAAAATGCGTTTTAGACAGGTACGTGCCGAGTAAAACTGTGAGGGACGGGAGAAACCAACCGTGGTACAACAACAAAGTTAGGAAATTACTGCGAAAGCAAACAGAGCTTCACTCCAAGTTTAAACGCAGCCAAAACCTCTCAGACAAACAGAAGCTAAACGATGTCAAAGTTAGCGTAAGGAGGGCTATGCGTGAAGCGTTCAGTGAATTCGAAAGTAAAATTCTATGTACCGACTTGACAGAAAATCCTAGGAAGTTCTGGTCTTACGTTAAATCAGTAAGTGGCTCGAAACAGCATACCCAGACACTCCGGGATGATGATGGCACTGAAACAGAGGATGACGCGCGTAAAGCTGAAATACTAAACACCTTTTTCCAAAACTGTTTCACAGGGGAAGACCGCACTGCAGTTCCTTCTCTAAATCCTCGCACAAACGAAAAAATGGCTGACATCGAAATAAGTGTCCAAGGAATAGAAAAGCAACTGGAATCACTCAATAGAGGAAAGTCCACTGGACCTGACGGGATACCAATTCGATTCTACACAGAGTACGCGAAAGAACTTGCCCCCCTTCTAACAGCCGTGTACCGCAAGTCTCTAGAGGAACGGAGGGTTCCAAATGATTGGAAAAGAGCACAGGTAGTCCCAGTCTTCAAGAAGGGTCGTCGAGCAGATGCGCAAAACTATAGACCTATATCTCTGATCTCGATCTGTTGTAGAATTTTAGAACATGTTTTTTGCTCGAGTATCATGTCCTTTTTGGAAACCCAGAATCTACACTGTAGGAATCAACATGGATTCCGGAAACAGCGATCGTGTGAGACCCAACTCGCTTTATTTGTTCGTGAGACCCAGAAAATATTAGATACAGGCTCCCAGGTAGATACTATTTTTCTTGACTTCCGGAAGGCGTTCGATACAGTTCCGCACTGTCACCTGATAAACAAAGTAAGAGCCTACGCAATATCAGACCAGCTGTGTGGCTGGATTGAAGAGTTTTTAGCAAACAGAACAAAGCATGTTGTTATCAATGGAGAGACGTCTACAGACGTTAAAGTAACCTCTGGCGTGCCACAGGGGAGTGTTATGGGACCATTGCTTTTCACAATATATATAAATGACCTAGTAGATAGTGTCGGAAGTTCCATGCGGCTTTTCGCGTATGATGCTGTAGTATACAGAGAAGTTGCAGCATTTGAAAATTGCAGCGAAATGCAGGAAGATCTGCAGCGAATAGGCACTTGGTGCAGGGAGTGGCAACTGTCCCTTAACATAGACATATGTAATGTATTGCGAATACATAGAAAGAAGGATCCTTTATTGTATGATTATCTGATAGCGGAACAAACACTGGTAGCAGTTACTTCTGTAAAATATCTGGGAGTATGCGTGCGGAACGATTTGAAGTGGAATGATCATATAAAATTAATTGTTGGTAAGGTGGGTACCAGGTTGAGATTCATTGGGAGAGTGCTTAGAAAATGTAGTCCATCAACAAAGGAGGTGGTTTACAAAACACTCGTTCGACCTATACTTGAGTATTGCTCATCAGTGTGGGATCCGTACCAGATCGGTTTGACGGAGGATAGAGAGAAGATCCAAAGAAGAGCGGCGCGTTTCGTCACAGGGTTATTTGGTAAGCGTGATAGCGTTACGGAGATGTTTAATAAACTCAAGTGGCAGACTCTGCAAGAGAGGCGCTCTGCATCGCGGTGTAGCTTGCTGTCCAGGTTTCGAGAGGGTGCGTTTCTGGATGAGGTATCGATTATATTGCTTCCCCCTACTTATACCTCCCGAGGAGATCACGAATGTAAAATTAGAGAGATTAGAGCGCGCACGGAGGCTTTCAGACAGTCGTTCTTCCCGCGAACCCTACGCGACTGGAACAGGAAAGGGAGGTAATGACAGTGGCACGTAAAGTGCCCTCCGCCACACACCGTTGGGTGGCTTGCGGAGTATAAATGTAGATGTAGATGTAGATCTAAGATCTTGATATTCATACAGGTGGTTCTCTTTCCTCCAAAGGTCTCTATAATTTTCCTGTATGCAGCATGTATCTTACCCCTAGTGACATATGCCTCCACATCCTTATATTTGTCCTCCAGCCGCCAGCCGTAGTGGCTGTGCGGTTCTAGGCGCTGCAGTCTGGAACCGAGCGACCGCTACGGTCGCAGGTTCGAATCCTGCCTCGGGCATGGATGTGTGTGATGTCGTTAGGTTAGTTAGGTTTAATTAGTTTTAAGTTCTAGGCGACTGATGACCTCAGCAGTTAAGTCGCATAGTGCTCAGAGCCATTTGAACCATTTTTTGTCCTCTAGCCATCCCTGCTTAGCCATTTTGCACTTCCTGTCGATCTCATGTTTGAGACGTTTGTATTCCTTTTTGCCTTTTTCGTTTACTGCGTTTTTATATTTTCTCCTTTCATCAATTAAATTTAATATTTCTTCTGTTACCCAAGGATTTCTACTAG
Organism: Schistocerca americana; assembly: GCF_021461395.2. NCBI lineage: Eukaryota > Metazoa > Arthropoda > Insecta > Orthoptera > Acrididae > Schistocerca > Schistocerca americana. Next base: position 357,011,788 of record NC_060130.1, read on the forward strand.
CCCTCGTCCTTTTACCTACTTGATCCTCTGCTGCCTTCACAACTTCATCCCTCAGAGCTACCCATTCTTCTTCTACTGTATTCCTTTCGCCCATTCCCCGAAACTCTGTACAACCTCTGGTTTAGTCAGTTTATCCAGGTCCCATCTCCTTAAATTCCCACCTTTTTGCAGTTTCTTCAGTTTTAATCTACAGTTCACAACCAGTAGAGTGTGTTCAGAGTCCACATCTGCCCCTGGAAATGTCTTACAATTTAAAACCTGGTTCCTAAATTTCTGTCTTACCATTATATAATCTATCTGAAATCTGTCAGTATCTCCAGGCTTCTTCCATGTATACAACCTTCTTTTATGATTCTTGAACCAAGTGTTAGCTATGATTAAGTTATTCTCTGTGCAAAATTGTACCAGACGGCTTCCTCTTTCATTTCTTACCCTCAATCCATATTCACGTACTATGTTTCCTTGTCTCCCTTTTTCTACTCTTGAATCCCAGTCATCCATGACTATTAAATTTTTGTCTCCCTTCACTACCTGAATAATTTATTTTATCTCATCATATATTTCATCAATTCCTTCATCATCTGCAGAGCTAGTTGGCATATATACTCGTACTACTGTAGTAGGCATGGGCTTCGTGTCTATCTTGGCCACAATAATGCGTATACTCTGCTGTTTGTAGTACCTTACCCGCACTCCTATTTTTTTTACTCATTATTAAGCCTACACCTGCATTACCCCTATTTGATTTTGTATTTATAACCCTGTATTCACCTGACCAAAAGTCTTGTTCCTCCTGCCACCGAACTTCACTAATTCCCACTATATCTAACTTTAACCTATCCATTTCCTTTTTTAAGTTTTCTAACCTACCTGCCCGATTAAGGGATCTGACATTCCATGCTCCGATCCGTAGAACGCCAGTTTTCTTTCTCCTGATAACGACGTCCTCTTGAGTAGTCCCCGCCCGGAGATCCAAATGGGGGACTATTTTACCTCCGGATGATTTTACCCAAGAGGACGCCATCATCATTTAACCATACAGTAAAGCTGCATGTCCTCGGGAAAAATTACGGCTGTAGTTTCCACTTGTTTTCAGCCGTTCGCAGTGCCAGCACAGCAAGGCCGTTTTGGTTATTGTTACAAGGCCAGATCAGTCAATCATCCAGACCGTTGCCCCTGCAACTACTGAAAAGGCTGCTGCCCCTCTTCAGCAACCACACGTTTGTCTAGCCTCTCAACAGATACCACCCCTCCGTTGTGGTTGCACCTACGGTAGGGCCATCTGTATCGCTGAGGCACGCAAGCCTCCCCACCAACGGCAAGGTCCATGGTTCATGGGGGGGCTTCTTTACTTAGCAAGTCTTTGTTTATACGATTCACGTAATTTGGCCCTAACCCAGTTCCTCTCACTTTTGGCTTTGATTACCAAGGCGAGGGCTGACCGTTGTTTAATGTTCACTTTCGCATAATTCGGTGTGACACCTGCTGCAAGACACCGCTTATTGAATCTAATATTCATTACCTCAGTACTGATTTTCTGCTTCAGTTTACAGAGCCTTTTGACTCTGTCGTAAGTCCAGACATGGCACTAGTTTCACCAACTGCGACATAGCCGCGTATACAAACAGTGATCCAATACTGTCAAATGTTTTTTATTCCAGTCTTTGATCACAATATCAATTCTTTTGACGATGACCGGTTTCAGTCCGTAATGACCGTCCTCAGATCTTTTTTACAAAAAAATGGTTCAAATGGCTCTGAGCACTATGGGACTTAACAGCTGTGGTCATCAGTCCCCTAGAACTTAGAACTAATTAAACCAACTAACCTAAGGACATCACACACATCCATGCCCGAGGCAGGATTCGAACCTGCGATCGTAGCAGTCGCGCGGTTCCGGACTGCGCGCCTAGAACCGCGAGACCACCGCGGCTGGTGATCTTTTTTTTCTTTTTTTTTTCTTTTTTTTTTTTTTTTTTTTTTTACACCATGTCCTAAAGTGTTAAAGTCATAATGGCATCGTCAATAAGTAAAATTATATAGTCTGGCTATACAGTCCGTGCCGAAAGACAATGCCTCCATATTTTATATTCTGTTCTCAATATCTATTGAGGTATTACACCTCATACATATTACTCAGTCGATTTTCCCGCCTCGCTGAAGCAAGTTGCAACCCTCTGCCGCTAGAGGGCTCCGAATTGTAGCGTGTAACATGGTGGTGTGTAACGTAACTATGTCGGCGCGTTAGAAACAGCGCGTTGTAATAGAGTTTGTAACCGCAGAAAACATACCACAATTGACAGCCATAGAAGAATGAAAGCTGTGTACGGTGATGACCGTATCGACGTCAGTAATGTTTGACATTGGGTCGTTCGTACTCGCAATGGAGGAAACACTGGTACTAACCTCAACTTGCCCCCACCCGATTTTGATCTATTTTCAAAACTCAAAAAGCACCTTCGTGGGCCTCACTTTGTTAGTGCCGTAATGGTGCAAGTAGAGGTGAGATTCTGATTCCGTCGTCATTCTACATTGACGGTATCAACAAACTGGTCACCCGTTGTTAGAAATGTGTTCGTCACCAGGGAGACTACGCTGAGAAATAAATATGTATACATGAATTACAAGGAAGTAGAGTGTTAATAAAGTCTGTTTTATTTAAAAGCTTTAAGTTTTTTCACATAAAAATTTCGGAGGCATTACTTTTGAGCACGCCATCGTAATACGGAAGGTGAATGGAAGACATAAATGTCTTGGGAGGGTTCTGTGAAAAATGCAGTGCATTTCTACAGGAAATCGCATACAAAACGGTAGTCCGACTAATTATAGGGAATTTTTTCATCGTTTGGAAATTGGAATCCCTATGAAACAGACATAATATCTTGTGAAGTCACGATCATTCCTAACAGTAACTCCACCTATAAATTCCTCATAATATGTCAATCAAAGAGTGTTATTTTACCCCTGTGCTATAAAGTTATACGAAACTGAGGTGACTGATATGCAGTCTCACTTGAGAGGTGACCACTCAGAGTTACAGTAGAGAGGATTACGATTCATTAGTTCCCTTGACGTTCCAATTAGAAGTAGCTTGTGAATTCATGTCGGGAACCCCTGCTTGGCTGTGAGGCCGTGGATTCCCAGGGCTCAGGTACGGAGCGGCAGTCGGGCCGGACAAACCCAGCGCCACTGGACACAATGCGCGCCCGGAAAGATTAGCGGGACCACTCCGGTCCGAAATAAAGCCCGCTTCCCTAGTTTACTGTGAGGAAATGCCCAAGCCGGAAGAATATCAGACGTATTCACCTGACGCCTCTTGAGAGATCAGGTTGCTCCCAAAACAGAGGATTTTTCCACTTTTAGCCAAGTGAAAAGGAAACCAGAATCTGGGGATGTTTCCCACTCGAAATGCAAGCTTCCCGTTCGTTAACAGCAACAAACTGTCGAGCAGAGAGCGACGGAAATCGTCAGAGGGAGATGGAAAGTGCCTGTAACCAAGAGGGCTGGTCATAGGGAGGAAAGTAAATGTTAGAACTTGAGAAACGAACTCCGCCACTGGCTGGAGACAGAGAAGTGGGAGTCGAGAGGACATTTCCGTCCCCTGAAAAACTAGTGGCTAACCACAATAAGCAAAAGTATAGCAAGGAGACGCTTGTAAAAGTAAAAATTCTGATTCGCTAAAGTCCACCCGACATAACTTGAGAGGCAGCTCGCCCCCATAAACCGAACCGAAAAATTATATCTCATAGCTTCGGAAAAGACACATGTTGCTGCCGGCCGGAGTGGCCGAGCGGTTGTAGGAGCTACAGTCTGGAACTACGCGACCGCTACGGTCGCAGGTTGGAATCCTGCCTCGGGCATGGATGTGTGTGATGTCCTTAGGTTAGTTAGGTTTAAGTATTCTAAGTCTAGGGGACTCATGACCTCAGAAGTTAAGTCCCATAGTGCTCAGAGCCATTTGAACCATTTTGAACACTTGTTGCTGACGTCGAGTATAACTGTTGTTGCTGACCTCGTCAGAGAAGCGCCGCTCCGCGACACCAGCCCGAGCTGTCTGCTGCCGTGATCCACTGCAGCCCTCGCGAGATTTTAAGTTCACACCAGGCGGTGTATTGGTTCAAATGGCTCTGAGCACTGTGGGACTCAACTGCTGAGGTCATAAGTCCCCTAGAACTTAGAACTACTTAAACCTAACTAACCTAAGGACAACACACACATCCATGCCTGAGGCAGGATTCGAACCTGCGACCGTAGCGGTCGCGCGTTTCCAGACTGTAGCGCCAGAACCGCTCGGCCACCAGCGGCCGGCCAGGCGGTGTATTACTTAGCAGCTAGCAGCCATCTCACGTTTCAGCATCTCAACAGATAACATGGGGAGACCGAATCAGCAGCAGTTAGGGCGTAGGGAATTTTACTGGACAAGCAATGTTCAATAAGCTTCACTTATTAAAGCTTAGCATCCAGAATCACGCTTCCATTTGTAATGGCTTGATTTCAGCTACAGTGTGTTCGAAGCATTTTCATCTCGGAGTTGCGCATTAGATTCTATTAGTTGCTTCCGACTGTTTGCACAGTCAATCACAGGTGCCCATTTAACTTTACTGTCAGCGTTTTTGAGAGTTTGATTTACTTAGAAGACAGATTGCACTTCGAGAATCTTTAACCTTTCAGTGTTAGATTGCGCATCAGAAGCCATTAATTTTAATTTAAGATTAGATTGCGTATTAGGTGCCACGACCCTTATTCCAAGCACATCTGAATACTTCGATAGTAAGATTGTACGTAGTTATGTTTCTGGCTGCAATTAATGCATAAATTCCATTATAAATCAACTTAAAACAGTTCTCCCATTCATTTACCTACAGCCACCCGTATAATCTGACAAAGAACGCTGGCACGCTGTTAGGATCATAATACCTCGCTACAGCCCATATGAAAGTGTAAGAAGGTGCTCGGGAAATTTAAATGGGGACCTTTGAAAGAAAACGAAACTCTGTCGGACGAATTTAGAGAACCGTTTTAGAGAAAGAGTCTGAGGCAATTCTGGTATATTGCGTGGGGAAAATGAAAATAAGGTAAGATAGAATTATGCGCGTAGCGTGGCATGTAGCGAGTCGTTTTCTCATCGCTTAATACGCGGATAGACTATGACAGAAAATAGTGAGATGAAGTACCCTCGACCACACACTATAAAGTGGCTCGCAGAGTGAATGTGTTAATTTAATGACCAATGTATCGACGAGATGATATTATTAAGCTTATCTCTTTTTTTTTTAAGGTATGAGTGCTGACGCTAGTTGTGAGAATACAAAATCTACGTAATGCTATTCAAAATTAACGAGAATAAGTTGTTGTAGTTCCTAGGCTGGGTCGTTTTGATACGTCCAGCGACAGTCCTCGCATCACACAAATTTGCTTATCCTTGCGTAAAAAGTGTAGTCTCTGAAACAGAAAAGTGTTTGTTGAAGACATAACCTGGAAAACTTTAGAACACAATAGGAATTCGCAGTTGCGCAGTTACGACACTAACACGATTGTTGCACTACCTGATAAATTTCATCATCTACGTCGGGAGACACAATCTAACTCCATCAGCAGCTCATCCACAATCTCGTCCACATTTAGCGAAAGTCGCCGTGGGAGTATCCAGCCAGAAGCACGTCCCAGCCGTAGCATAGGTCAGTAATGCGAGAAGACAAAATGAAGAAGCGGACTTGAGACCCCATGAGAGTCCACGTCCATGGTTAGGGGCGTCCCCTTGTCCGATGGTCCGTTAATATAGGTACCAACAACCCTCCCCATCACTGCATTGAACGCCACCTGGTTTCCCAGTGAAACTTCTGCAGCCTAGTGGTAACAATCTTGACAACATGACGGTGGGCCCACATGTTGCCACGTTTGTTTCGACTACGCTGCATACGTTTCGCTGAGAAGCCATTAAGCATCCTCCATACAATCCTAATCTCTCTCCATGCGACTTCCATATTTCTGGAGTGTTGAAAAAAGACATTCATGGCTGTCGATTTGCTTCAGTCGAAGAGGCGGAACCATAGTTCCGTAGTGTAGCACCACGACGGTAATTTTCTCTCTTCCAAACTGACTATCGATGCCAGTCCCTCTGTTAATGAACCGCTCGATACCACTCTTTGCCGATATTCGCTTAGTTCTCAGCCCTTTCTATTCCTTTATGCTATAAGATAAATTTGTGAATATTCAGTGTGCTTTTTATAGAAAATTTTGTGCATTCTGAAAACTGGTCAGCCAGGTATTTTTTAATCACAACTTAAAACGAAAGCAGATAAAAATCTTTATTACTGTCAACACAAATTATATTTTGTAACAATACACGAATTTCTATTTTTCAGAGGTACAAAATTATGTCACAGAAATGAACAATGTAACTTCTTTGAAAAATAGCTTTGACATACCAGAGTCTTTGGTTGTAAGATTATTCCATGCAAGTCAGTCTGTCTTTCTTCCTGGAGCAGTGAGTCTAAAACGTTTGTGTCTGTAGGTAATGTAATTGACTGACCTGTTGAAAGGAATTTCCATTCACGTCAATAAACAGTTACATCCAAAACTTAAAAAATGCAATGAAGAAAATACTACTAATTTTAGTAAATAGTTAGATTAAAAACTTAAGATATACAACGAAAAACTTAATACTGATTTCATTAAACAACTGGATTCAATACTTAAAGAAAATACAGAACATACTGCTAATTTTAATGAAAAATTTAAGGCATATGGTGAAAGATTTGATAATATTGAAAGAAAACTTGAAGTTTTTCCGACTTTAAAGTGTGTGTTAAAACTGTAGTTCACAATATTATAGTTAGGAACTGTACTAGTAACGACACTGAAAGTTATTTTGTTGTTGAAAGAGAAACTTCAATAGAAAAAGTCATTGATACCTTAGTTCTGCAATATGAAATTTCAGGCCCTGACAGGGTACTACAGGAAAACAGTGTTAATACTGACATTCTTATGCCAAATGTAGACGTATTTGTTGCTCAAAATCTTGAAGTGTTAGAAAAATATAAGAGCATAGCTGCAAAGCGTGAGAAGATGGCCGATTATTGCATTCAGAAGGTTTATAAGAAAGTGAGAACAGTTTCATGATGTTGATTCAACCTTCTTATGACAAACTTGTGCTTAATTTAACTGACATTGCAAATTATTATTTTTGTAAATGTTCGAGATTACTGGAAACTCCACTGTGGAGTAGTACATAAAGGATGATCAGAAACAGCCTGAAAAGCTTGTAACGGTGCTGCAGGGTAGGTTGTACTGAGAAATAACCGTTCAGAAAAAAATTCGACACGTTGCACGGTTTCCGACTTAATTGGCATTGAAGTTAGCCAATTAGGTCGTTGCGCACGCAAATTCAGGCAGCCTGCCAGAGACGGTGTTGCCAAAGTATTCTTTGTTTGGTTTCCTCGAACCGAACAAGAGAGCAATACAAAAACTGCTCATTCGATGGTAGCAAGGATCAAACTGGGTACCGTCCGATGGTTTCCCGTTTTATTTATTTATTGTTCTGTTTAAGCTCACCAAAAGAAGAACACGTTTGGCAACGCCGCCTCTAGGAAGCGGCTGCTTGGATTTCAAATGGTTCAAATGGCTCTGAGCACTATGGGACTCAACTGCTGAGGTCATTAGTCCCCTAGAACTTAGAACTAGTTAAACCTAACTAACCTAAGGACATCACAAACATCCATGCCCGAGGCAGGATTCGAACCTGCGACCGTAGCGGTCTTGCGGTTCCAGACTGCAGCGCCTTTAACCGCACGGCCACTTCGGCCGGCCTGCTTGGATTTGCGCGTGCAACTGCGTGTTTGGTTAACTTCGGTGCTAATCGGTTAACGGCGCAACGTATCGATTTTCTTTCTTAGCAATTACTTGTAAGAACAAAATACTCTGCAACACCCTTACAAGCTTTTTAGACACTTTCTGACCAACCTATATAGAGCCGAGGTTGTAGGTGATGTGTTTACTTGCAAAGTTTCAAAGCCGGCCGCAGTGGCCGAGCGGTTCTAGGCGCTACAGTCTGGAACCACGCGACCGCTACGGTCGCAGGTTCGAATCCTGCCTCGGGGATGGATGTGTGTGATGTCCTAAGGTTAGTTAGGTTTAAGTAGTTCTAAGTTCTGGGGGACTGATGACCTCAGAGGTTAAGTCCCATAGTGGTCAGAGCCATTTGAACCATTTTTGAAAGTTTCAAAGAAAAATCTTTGTATGATAATGAAGTCAGTGTCAAAAATATATCGCACCAAAATTTTGTATAAACAGGTGAAAGTTTTGTCACTAGCAAACAGATTGTCATTATTTGAAATAGATACAGAAGTCAGTGATGGACAAGTTGTCCTCAAGGGACCATGTATTCTGTTCACAATATGAGTATGAAACACTGGGGACCCGTGCCACAGTAGTATTGTTTCTGAATTTTCACCTTTCCTTCTGCAAGTCGTCTTCTATATATATATATCTATATACTTCTCAAGCCACAGTAAACAGTTTGGCGCAGGGAGCTCCTATTCCACTCAGATATGGCTTGAGGATAAACGTATTGTCGTCCTTCCTCCGCGCCATTACTTAATCTAAACAATTTCCAGAATTGTTAAAATGAATTTATTTTGACCGAATTATTGGTCGGAAGTGAAAAAGAACAAAATTTCCATAATCCTTGAACTGTTGGTTATTAATAACGCAGATAAAGTCTACATCACACATTTTACAGAAATTTTCGAACTTTTCAGATGGTTCTCTTAGCAAGTCTGTCACTACGGTTGTGCCACTATACCCAGAGTAGCAAAAACAAATTTCAGCAGAATTCTCAAATACAAAGAGGTAAATTGAACAATAGAGCTAAGTTTAAAAAAAATGGATTACGAACAGAAATTTGCTTTCAACTGTTTAATACTTACGTCTCTCTGTTTTAATTAAGTGACAACATCTACTTTCTTATTCTTTTCGGTTTCTTCCTCTTCCTCAGCATTCCGCCACACGTCAAAACCACGAAAGGAGTTGCATTAATTATGAGTGCCGGATCGCTTTCCATTTTGTAGAGCTACTGAACGGTGAATACTGGTTGTTCACACAGTGATATGATGCACGGCAATATGCGCATATCTGGTTTATGGCACTCGCCTAGTGGCGAGTAATCCTGGATATCTCAGCGAGCATCTTGCCTATTAGGCATTCGGCGTGTGGTGAATTAAACACATCTGATCCTCCTTCATTTTGCAAGTGAGACTGAATTGTTTGCTTCTGTTGTTGTCGTCTTCAGTCGAGAGACTGGTTTGATGCAGCTCTCCATGCTACTCTATCCTGTGCAAGCTTCTTCATCTCCCAGCACCTACTGCAACCGACATCCTTCTGAATCTGTTTAGTGTAGTCATCTCTTGGTCTCCCTCTACGATTTTTACCCTCCACACTGCCCTCCAATACTAAATTGGTGATTCCTTGATGCCTCAGAACATGTCCTACCAGCCGATCCCTTCTTCTAGTCAAATGGTGCCACAAATTTCTCTTATCCCCAGTTCTATTCAATACCTCGTCATTAGTTATGCGATCTACCCATCTAATCTTCAGCATTCTTCTGTAGCACCACATTTCGAAAGCTTCTATTCTCTTCTTGTCCAAACTATTTATCGTCTATGTTTCACTTCCATACATGGCTACACTCCATACAAACGCATGAGAAACGTCTTCCTGACACTTAAATCTATACTCGATGTTAACAAATTTCTCTTCTTCAGAAACGCTTTCCTTGCCATTGCCAGTCTACATTTTATATCCTCTGTACTTCGATCATCATCAGTTATTTTGCTCCCCAAATAGCAAAACTCCTTTACTACTTTAAGTGCCTCATTTCCTAATCTAATTCCTTCAGCATCGCCCGATTTAATTCCACTACATTCCATTATCCTCGTTTCGCTTTTTATGAAGTTCATCTTATATCCTCCTTTCAAGACACTGTCCATTCCGTTCAACTGCTCTTCCAAGTCCTTTGCTGTCTCTGACACAATTACAATGTCATCGGCGAACCTCAAAGTTTTTATTTCTTCTCCATGAATTTTAATACCTACTCCAAATTTTTCTTTTGTTTCCTTTACTGCTTCCAGAATGAGATTTTCACTCTGCAGCGGAGTTTGCGATATTATGAAACTTCCTGGCAGATTAAAACTGTGTGCCGGGCCGAGACTCGAACTCGGGACCTTTGCCTTTCGCGGGCAAGTGCTCTATCAACTGAGCTACCCAAGCACGACTCACGGCCCGTCCTCACAGCTTTACTTCTGCCAGTACCTCGTCTCCTACGTTCCAAACTTTACAGAAGCTCTCCTGCGAACCTTGCAGACCAAGCACTCCTGAAAGAAAGGTTCGCAGGAGAGCTTCTGTAAAGTTTGGTAGGTAGGAGACGAGGTACTGGCAGAAGTAAAGCTGTGAGGACTGGGCGTGAGTCGTGCTTGGGTAGCTCAGTTGGTAGAGCACTTGCCCGCTAAGGGCAAAGGTCCCGAGTTCGAGTCTCGGACGGAACACAGTTTTAATCTGCCAGGAAGTTTCCTTTACTGCTTGCTCAATATGCAGATTCAATAACATCAGGGATAGGCTGCAACCCGGTCTCACTCCCTTCCCAACCACTGCTTCCCTTTCATGCCCCTAGAATCTTATAACCGCCATCTGGTTTCTGTAAAAATTGTAGATAGCGTATCGCTCCCTGTATTTTACCCCTGCCACTTTTGCCTCTAGGGCAGATAAATTTCAACAACGAATGAATGAACTTAACAGAGTAGGTGTGGAAGTAGGCATAAGTATCAATTTTAATGTAGTGAAGAGTCAACACATGGAAAAGAAATCCGTGTAAATTACAATCAAGCCATGGAACCAGTTGATGAGTTTTTGCATTTCGGACAGTTGATGACAAGAACAGGATAGGGAGGAAAAGAAATAAACGAAGAGCCTGGAGTACTCCTTTTAAATTAGACTGTGCTACAAAATTACAGGATTTCCTTTCCGACGCCGCTTAATTGCCTCCCATTGCAAGGCATATATGTGAAATTTGGCTTAAAAATGCGTGCAATCTTCCTCTGTAATGGTGCAGAAGCGTGAAGTTCCTGCGACATCACCCTCGTGCGAAAAAAAAAGGCCACAGCTAAGAAGTTCATGTGAGGTGGATTAAAGGTGTCACACTGGCGCCAAAATTCTGCCCAACGCCACCATGAACGGGCCACACGACGGACAGGTAGTCACAGCCCCTCTTACTCACATTTCAGACCTTTCTTTGACGCCTCTACGACGGAGGTCAGAACTGCGACAACCAGAGCTGAAATCATGCGATTTTGTTATGAGTGACCGAGGAAAATATTTCAGACAGACCGCTGCTCTGAATCGACACGTAAAGGCCTCGAGGGTGGTATAAAGGGTGTCAATGAAACCACTCCTCTGCTGAGGTGTAGATTCCCATTCATTTCGCGAGCGAAAACGTCAGTTTTCAGTGCGATGGCCAACAGGAACACATTATTGACAATATTTGACACTGCTGACGTCCTCGGACGTTTTAGCCCTTCTGTAAGTACATTGTGGGACTTCAACCCCATTGAACGTTATCGCACCCCTTTGGCGTGGAGTGCGGCAGCAATTTTTGCTCTCGCGCACATTTTGGAACCACTAAAGCCCGTTCAAGACGATTCTACGAAATTTGAAATTGATCCGAAGCAGCAAAGGGTAATAATGCTTTCTCAGCGCGCCTGTTTCTGTCCCTTCATTGTCGTCATCACGGGGTTGTGCACCATTAACATGTGTGTGGATAAAACGGCACAGGGTTCTTCTAATACCCCCACCTCCCCTCCTCCCAACGTCGGCATCAACCTCCGGCAACATTAGGCAAACCCCACTAAGGGTGTCGAAGGCTAGAGCAGGAACGAGGCACAATTGGTGCGAAATGTCTTTCAGGAACCCTTTGCCGTTGTATTCACGCACGTGTTAATGTTCCACTCTCGCATGATCACGTCACAGGGGGAAGGATAAGTAACCTTTGCTCCTTCGGATCACGTACATATATCGTCGAATGGTTTTCAACGGTCCGTAGTGGTTCCAATTTGCTCACGAGACTAAAAATTGTGGTCACGCTGCACTGCAAAACGTTGCGATCACGTTGAATGGGACTGATGCTCCCAAGTCCTTACAGTGTCAGCAGTGTCACATATTGTCAAGAATGCTTTCGACCGCGAAAGGCGTGGGAATCAACGCCCTATGTAAAAACGTCTCAAAAATGAGATCGACAGGAAGCGCAAAATGGCTAAGTAGGGATGGCTAGAGGACAAATGTAAGGATGAAGAGGCTTATCTCGTGAGGGGTAAGATAGATACTGCCAACAGGAAAATTAAAGAGACCTTTGGAGAAAAGAGAACCACTTGCATGAATATCAAGAGCTCAGATGGAAACCCAGTACTAAGCAAAGAAGGGAAAGCAGAAAGGTGGAAGGAGTGTATAGAGGGTCTATACAGGGGTGATGTTCTTGAGGACAATATTATGGAAATGGAAGTGGAAGTAGATGAAGATGAAATGGGAGATATGATACTGCGTGAAGAGTTTGACAGAGCGCTGAAAGACCTAAGCCGAAACAAGGCCCCGGGAGTAGACAACATTCCATTAGAACTACTGACAGCCTTGGGAGAGCCAGTCCTGACAAATCTCTACCATCTGGTGAGCAAGATGTATGAGACAGGCGAAATACCCTCAGCCTTCAAGAAGAATATAATAATTCCAATCCCAAAGAGAGCAGTTGTTGACAGATGTGAAAATTACAGAACTATCAGTTTAATAAGTCACAGCTGCAAAATACTAACGCGAATTCTTTACAGACGAATGGAAAAACTGGTAGAAGACGACCTCGGGGAAGATCAGTTTGGATTCCGTAGAAATGATGGAACACGTGAGGCAGTACTGACCCTACGACTTATCTTAGAAGAAAGATAAGGAAAGGCAAACCTACGTTTCTAGCATTTGTAGACTTAGAGAAAGCTTTTGACAATGTTGACTGGAATACTCTCTTTCAAATTCTGAGGGTGGCAGGGGTAAAATACAGGGAGCGAAAGGCTACTTACAAATTTTACAGAAACCAGATGGCAGTTATAAGAGTCGAGGGACATGAAAGGGAAGCAGCGGTTGGGAAGGGAGTGAGACAGGGTTGTAGCCTCTCCCCGATGCTATTCAAATTGGTTCAAATGGCTCTGAGCACTATGGGACTCAACTGCTGAGGTCATTAGTCCCCTACAACTTAGAACTAGTTAAACCTAACTAACCTAAGGACATCACACACATCCATGCCCGAGGCAGGATTCGAACCTGCGACCGTAGCGGTCTCGCGGTTCCAGACTGCAGCGCCAGAACCGCGCGGCCATTTCGGCCGGCCCGATGCTATTCAATCTGTATATTGAGCAAGCAGTAAAGGAAACAAAAGAAAAATTCGGAGTAGGTATTAAAATCCATGGAGAAGAAACGAAAACTTTGAGTTTTGCCGATGACATTGTAATTTTGTCAGAGACAACAAAGGACTTGGAAGAGCAGTTGAAAAGAATGGACAGTGTCTTGAAAGGAGAGTATAAGATAAACATCAACAAAAGCAAAACGAGGATAATGGAATTTAGTCGAATTAAGTCGGGTGGTGCTGAGGGAATTACATTAGGAAATGAGACACTCAAAGTAGTAAAGAGTTTTGCTATTTGGGGAGCAAAATAACTGTTGATGGTCGAAGTACAGTGGATATAAAATGTAGACTGGCAATTGCAAGGAAAGAGTTTCTGAAGAGCAGAAATTTGTTAACATCGAGTATAGATTTAAGTGTCAGGAAGTTGTTTCTCAAAGTGTTTGTATGGTGTGTAGCCATGTATGGAAGTGAAACATATACAGTAAATAGTTTGGACAAGAAGAGAATAGAAGCTTTGGAAATGTGGTGCTTCAGAAGAATGCTGAAGATTAGGTGAGTAGATCACATAACTAATGAGGAGGTATTGAATAGAATTAGGGAGAAGAGGAGTTAGTGGCACAACTTGCCTAGAAGAAGGAATCGGTTGGCAGGACATGTTCTGAGGCGTCACCGGATCACCAATTTGCTACTGGAGGGCAGCTTGGAGGGTAAAAATTGTAGAGGGAGACCAAAAGATGAATACACTAAGCCGGCCGCGGTGGTCTAGCGGTTCTGGCGCTGCAGTTCGGAACCGCGGGACTGCTACGGTCGCAGGTTCGAATCCTGCCTCGGGCATGGGTGTGTGTGATGTTCTTAGGTTAGTTAGGTTTAAGTAGTTCTAAGTTCTAGGGGACTTATGACCTAAGATGTTGAGTCCCATAGTGCTCAGAGCCATTTGAACCATTTGAATACACTAAGGAGATTCTGAAGGATGTAGGCTGCAGTAGGTACTGGGAGATGAAGAGGATTGCACAGGATAGAGTAGCACGGAGAGCTCCATCAAACCAGTGTCAGGGCTGAAGACCACAACAACAACACTGTAAAGGGTGGTTTTATTGACGCCCTTTATTCCACCTCCTGAGGCCTTTTCGTGTCGATTCAGAGCGGCGGTGTGTCTGAAATATTTTCCTCGGTTAGTCATAAGAAAACCGCGTGATTTCAACGTTCAGTGTCGCGATTCTGACCCCCATCGTGGAGGCGTCAAATGGTGAAATGCGGTTAAGAGAGGCTGCGACGACCTTTCCATCGTTTGACATGTCCACGGTGGTGTTGGGCAGAATTATGGTGAAACTTGCTACCAGTGTGACATTATTAACTCATCTTACACCTCATGCATGCGCATGTGTCAGCACCTGTACGAGGCGTCGTCGAGCCCAAGGATGACCTAGCAGTGCGCCACGCTTGTGCACCATTACAGAGGAATGCTATAGACCCATTTGAGCCAAATTTAAATTAATGCGTCGCAATAGGAGACAATTACGTGATTCAGAAAATGTGATACTTTAATTCCGTTGTGCAGTGTATATAGGGTTTTAAAAACCACGTGTCTCCCGCCGGAAAGTACACTACTGCCTATTAAAATTGCTACACCAAGAAGAAACGCAGATGATAAACGGGTATTCATTGGACAAATATATTATACTAGAAATGACATGTGATTACATTTTCACGCAATTTGGGTGCATAGATCCTGAGAAATCAGTACCCAGAACAACCACCTCTGGCCGTAATAACGGCCTTGATACGCCTGGGCATTGAGTCAAGCAGAGCTTGGATGGCGTGTACAGGTACAGCTGCCCATGCAGCTTCAACACGATACCAGAGTTCATCAGGAGTAGTGACTGGCGTATTGTGACGAGCCAGTTCCTCGGCCACCATTGACCAGACGTTATCAATTGTTGAGAGATCTGGAGAATGTGCTGACCAGGGCAGCAGTCGAACATTTTCCGTATCCAGAAAGGCCCTTATAGGACCTGCAACATGCGGTCGTGCATTATCTTGCTGGAATGTAGGGTTTCGCAGGTATCGAATGAAGGGTAGAGGCACGGGCCGTAACACATCTGAAATGTAACGTCCACTGTTCAAAGTGCCGTCAATGCGAACAAGAGGCGACCGAGACGTGTAACCAATGGCACCTCATACCATCACGCCGGGCGGTACGCCAGTATGGCGACAACGAATACACGCTTCCAATGTTCGTTCACCGCGATGACGCCAAACACGGATACGACCATCATGATGCTGTAAACAGAACCTGGATTCATACGAAAAAAAAGACGTTTTGCTATTCTTGCACCCAGGTTCGTCGTTGAGTACACCATCGCAGGCGCTTCTGTCTGTGATGCAGCGTCAAGGGTAACCGCAGCCATGGTCTCCGATCTGATAGTCCATGCTGCTGCAAACGTCATCGAACTGTTCGTGCAGATGGTTGTTGTCTTGCAAACGTCCCCATCTGTTGACTCAGGGATCGAGACGTGGCTGCACGATCCGTTACAGCCATGCGGATAAGATGCCTGTCATCTCGACTGCTAGTAATACGAGGCCGTTGGGATCCAGCACGGCGTTCCGTATTACCCTCCTGAACCCACCGATTCAATATTCTGCAAACAGTCATTGGATCTCGACCAACGCGAGCAGCAATGTCCCGATACGATAAACCGCAATCGCGATAGGCTAAAATCCGACCTTTATCAACGTCGGAATCGTGATGGTACGCGTTTCTCCTCCTTACACGAGGCATCATGACAACGTTTCACCAGGCAACGCCGGTCAATTGCCGTTTGTGTATGAGAAATCGGTTGGAAACTTTCCTCATGTCAGCACGTTTTAGGTGTCGCCACCGGCGCAAACCTTGTGTGAATGCTCTGAAAAGCTAATCATTTGCATATGACAGCATCTTCTTCCTGTTGGTTAAATTTCGCGTCTGTGGCACGTCATCTTCGTGGTGTAGCAATTTTAATGGCCAGTAGTGTATTACCGCGCTGCGAGTACCCGCCGTATCAGGCGGCAGTAACTGCCAGCTTTAACTGCCGACCGTCACTACCTGTGTTTTTCGTTGAAACTGCTCACCGCAGAGGCTACGCCACCCAGTGTGTAGCCTCTGTGAAAGCAACACGGATGCGAGTTCGCAAATAGCTTTCCAAGTTTTTTGTTGGACGACGAATAAGCGGAAGAGGAAATTATGGCAATGCTTGCAAGAGCTTTCCCTCACAGCATTTCCCAAACACGGAAAAGTGAAGGAATTTATGCTAACTTAGTAACAATCCACTTGTGAAACGATGAAGAGAGGTTCATTATTTTTTTTAGGCTTAATCCAGCTCAGTTCGATTTTGGTTTAAAGCTAGTGAAAGAAGATACAGCAGGTAGACCTACCAATGCAGCGCTAACTCCAATAGAAGATGATGAAAAAATGGCAGTGACTTTATGGCAAGCAGCTGTATAAAAACTTACGTATTCATCAACATTGGTTTAAAATGGGTAATTTTGCATCTCTATGGAATAAGATAAAATTCTATGAAGATAGTAGGTTTATAAGAGCGTGACTCAGTCCTTGTACAGGTTGTTGTGTATTTTTACATTACCTTTACACTGTGTTTACAGTATTATCAGTAATTATTTTCAAAAGTAGCAATAGCATCACTTGCCTGTGGTTCGACGTTTATTAGTGGGGTGAAAGTTCTCCCATCGTCTCCAACCGACGAAACGTCTAATGGCTGCGATGTTCGTTCGAATGGAGATGGAAGGAAAGAAGATCTTGAAGGATTGATGGTAGCAGCTGTTGGCACAAGAGATGATCCCGAAGAACATTCATGTACCGTAACATAGCTTAAAATGTCAATTTTCGTTTTTTTAATGAAATGACTTGGCAGTTTCCTAATGAACGCTTCGATACTTCTCATGAATAGCCCCACATCATCTTGGGGCTCCATATCAGCCAAGCTTTGCTGCAATTCCAACCGTTGTTGGTCCATTTTGTTGACTGAATCCCAGTAGGTTTTCCTGGGTGTGCGAACTGAAAAGCAACTGCTGGCAGTAGTGTGTTACTAGAGGACAAGGAAGCAATTGCTTGTGCAATTCATCAGCATTTTTTTCGTCTTCATCAGATGGTGCTGCAAAAAGACGACCTCTCTCTTTCTACATCCCCACGAAGAAACTTAATCTTTTGAAGAATACTTATTTTTTATGACCTTGGTGCTGCAAAAGCTGTTTTGCAACTGTTCTTTTCTGTTTTCCAGCAGTTACCACCTCTTCTTACACTGGTTATCCAAAAGAGAACGATATTCTTTTAATTGTGGAATTAGTACAACACATATTATCTATCTTTGATGTATTAATAATAATTATGGTTTGTGTTACATGTTTCTAGCTACAGGGGAGACTTTTGTGTCCATTGGGAATGGTTTTCGGATATCATCAAGCTACGTGAGCCTCATAATTCGTGAAACATTAGAAGCTATGTGAAAACACTTGGTACCTATCTTCCTTCCCCTCCATCTCGAAACTCTTTCTGGGAAAGTGCGAAAGAATTCTACACTTTTTGGAGTTTCCCTAGCTGTTGTGCTATTATTGATGGGAAACATGTAAGGATACTGTGTACCGGTACTGGAAAAAGTGGTTCTCTTTTATGGAATTACAAAGGCTACATCGCCACAGTACTTTTGGCATTGGTTGACGCGAATTGTAAATTCGTTGCGACAGATGTCGGTTCATATGGGAAGGAAACAGTAGCATACTTACTAAGTCAGCAATGGGGAAAACAGTCATGAACGGAGACGTATTTCCAGCAAATAAAGAGCTTCTATTGACTGAAATCAAGATGCCATTTGTTATGGGTGGCGATGGGACATCCCGCTTGGGAAAGCATATCTCGATACTTACACTCGTTCGCCTGTCCAGGAAGATAAATCAAAAGTTACCTCCATCTATACTCCGTTCATCATAAGAATAAATCCGATGTAAAAACAGACAAACGCGATGAATGGTCAGAACCCACAGCACACGTACACTTGTGTTGTTACGATCTTGGAAGTGGGTCCTGCTTATGTATGAGATATATTATAACTAAGTTGCGTTAAACGAAACTTATTCAAATGTATTAACAGCCATCAACGTATTTCTTAATCACGCTTTAGCTATGTAGCTTGCATATCAAAAATCGTTTACAGTCACAGCTTCTGCACTGTTGTGCTCCTATTGTCGCACAGTTAATGGGCAGTATGAAAATGGCTGAGGCTGCTTCCCGTTCCGTAGTACAACGCGCGAGTGGAACACGGTTAAAAACTTCCGATAAATAGTTTGTTCTTAATGTTTTTCATAAATTTACGGAGATAATCGGCTTTGAAGTTTTTCGAGGGACTGTATTACATACATTTGAGACGCAAACTCACATTAAATGTATAGTGGTATCGGTAGCGTTGTACATGGTTAACGTATTGCAGTTTATGGTTAGCTGGCTCAAGTCTTGCCAAAGTCATTTTTTTCTCGTTCAATTTGAAGTTCCTACATCTCGTAATTGTAAAACGCATCATCATTTTTTATGAATAATGCACGTCTTCTTGTTTCTAATTATATATTGCATGCGAAATTTCTGTTTTCATTTCAAATATAAATTCTAAATTATCCATATTTTATGTAAGATTGTTAATAAAGGTTGTTTAAATTAAGAATAGATAATTTAATTTTTAAGGCAAAAATGAAAAACCAAATACGCCTTATTTGGACTACGTCCATTGTTTTATATCACAGATGTAGAAACATGGAAAATACACAATATACAAAAGCTGCATTATTACATTTGTGATTGTACCATTACCATATGAACGCAACAGAACTGATCTGCAGCCAAGTTAAGGGACTTGGTCCGAGAAATTACAAGTCGGTTGAGCTGCCAGACGTACTGGAACTAACGCACGCAGCTCTTTCACATATCACTGCTGAACATTGGTGGGATATAGAACGGCACGTCTTAAAAGAAGAGGAGAAAAT
Organism: Schistocerca americana; assembly: GCF_021461395.2. Lineage (NCBI taxonomy): Eukaryota > Metazoa > Arthropoda > Insecta > Orthoptera > Acrididae > Schistocerca > Schistocerca americana. Next base: position 357,031,244 of record NC_060130.1, read on the forward strand.
GCGGCGCCTGGTTGGCTTCGTGGATTATGTTGTTGATCGACTCGTTATCAATGTAGCAGACGACAGTTCCAGAACCGAAACGTATTTCTCGAATTCGGATAAGGATGGAGCTAAGAGAGTATCTGAGGACTGATTGTTATTAATACCTTCACTGGCGCCGGCCGATGTGGCTGAGCGGTTCTTCTAGGCGCTACAGTCTGGAACCCCGCGACCGCTACGATCGCAGGTTCGAATCCTGCCTCGGGCATTGATGTGTGTGATGTCCTTAGGTTAGTTAGGTTTAAATAGTTCTAAGTTCTAGAGGACTGATGACCTCAGAAGTTAAGTTCCATAGTGCTCAGAGCCATTTGAACCATTTTTGAACCTTCACTGGCTTCAGTATTCAACAGTACGATGAAACCCTGCAGTACGCTTTTGCATCACATACAGCTCGCTCAGAATAATTACCCTGTGTTTAAGTTAGGACTTCCATCACTCTTGTTTGTAATTAGAATACTATGTAAGGTGAGAACGTGAGCATATTATGCTTTCCGTCTGGTCACCTAAGAAGTCGCGGTAGTGCTGGAGTTTCGCCGAATATTATTTCATTCATTTTGAAAATTAAATGGCTTTCGAAGCTATATTGTTTCTTTGCACGTTTCTTTTTGCGTCTGAACTGCAACTGTTCACACCATTGCAGGTTAGTTGGACCGCAGGGTGGCCATTGTTGTCAAAGTTTAATGGCCGGTAAAGCAGTTGTCCCGCGTTATCGCTCAGTCTATGTGTGTGTAACACAGCATAAAAAGTATACTTATGACCGTACGCAACTGACTGTATTGGTCACAGCTCGGCTTCCGTTCCACGTGAAACGAAATCCAATGAGATTCAAGCAAATGCGGAAGAATACATGGCGTAATGCTTACATCACGTTTATTCTTACGATGACACAGTACATAAATTGTCACGAGTGTGTCGAGTTTCGGAAAACGATTTTGGACTTTTCGGGTGTTTTACGCGTATGTGAATCTACAACACATGTGATAAACTCGTTATGACTTGTTGTTGTCCGTACAATCCTCTCAGGGATTATTAAGAAAAAGAGGACGACCTTTTTATGAACTTGACCATGAAGTGATTTCACCACTAAACATTACTTCGTTGCCTCGAACAGGGGGATTCTACCAAGATGAAGGGTTTCAAGTACGAGATACATTCAAGAATTACTTCTGTGAACCTACAAACCAATGATTACTACCGGGAAAAGAACTAAGGCTCAAATAAAGGAAATTACTTATTGTTACCTCTCATAACTACTGCCTTCTTGTAATTGTCTGGCGACAGAAAGAAGGAAGGTATAGTTCTAACTTCGATATTATACAATTACGTGTCACAGTAGGAAAAAAAAAACTTAAACAAATAAACGCGTATATGCAAAAGAAACTTACTATATTTTTCAATGCTTCTCCCGTCTTCCTCCACACCTTATCTTTTACCACCACATTTCTGAAATCTGTATACATCTGATCATACAATATAAAGAGCGTGCTCACATACTCCACTTATTGAACGTCGCCGTCATCGTGAAAACCCTTATTTGACATTGCTCGTCGTAGCTTATTGCAGTTGCCACAGACCCGGCACTCGTGGCCCGACTGCCACTCTTTCAGCAGCGGCAGTAGCGATGACGTCACGACCGTTGACTGCCAAGCAGTTAGCGACATACGGCCCGTTGCTTTGCCTAAGAACAGTCGTCAACTGCCCGCAGTCGAAGCGAAATCGTGCCTTTAACGTGCATCCGGCCGCTATGTGCGATGCGGCAGCCACGCGAGCGAAATGGACCCCTATGCCGGTTGCTGCAGGCAGCCAAGTTGATGGGAGTCTGCATCCATCATCACGATTTATGTTGCCAGTCTACTCATAACTCGGGTCTTTCTCTTCAAGGTAAGTATCCAAGCATCCTCAAGTTTTATGGTTTCGCCGGATTTATTGCGATGTTCCGCCGCCGTTGACTTGCTGCGTTTTCCGAGTCGTACGTGATTGTCATTATCGTTAGAGTGTTAGACTCCGCCAGAGGTACGCCCTGAATCACCAATGTAAACTATTTTGCCGATGCAACTGACGTCGTAGATTCCACCGTTACTGGATGGAACCTAGCACATCTCTGTTTTTGTTGCTGCTTCAGCAGATGGGCTTGAAGCCCACTCGAGCCGGCCGCTGTGGCCGTGCGGTTCTAGGAGCTTCAGTTTGCAACTGCGTGACCGCTACGGTCGCAGGTTCGAATCCCGCCTCGGGCATGGATGTGTGTGATGTCCTTAGGTTAGTTATGTTAAAGTAGTTCTAAGTTCTAGGGGATTGCTGACCTCAGATGTTGAGTCCCATAGTGCTCAGAGCCACTTGAACTTTACGAAAAATTTCTCTCTGACAACCCCCACAAAATGATGAAAGAAAAAATGTCTATCGCTTACTACATTTCCGCTGTACATCCAGTAAAATTGCCGCTGAACCCTTTCTTTCAGGAGTGCTAGTTCTGCAAGGTTCGCAGGAGAGCCACTGTAAAGTTTGGAAGGTAGGAGACGGATACTGGCAGAAGTAAAGCTGTGAGTACCGGGCGTGAGTCGTGCTTCGGTAGCTCAGATGGCAGAGCACTTGCCCGTGAAAGGCAAAGGTCCCGAGTTCGAGTCTCGGTCGGGCACACAGTTTTAATCTGCCAGGAAGTTTCATATCAGCGCACACTCCGCTGCAGAGTGAAAATCTCATTCTGGTTACTATAGAAACATTACGAAGGCAGTCTATCTCAATAAAGCATTAAGTGTCTGTAAGACGATTGTGCCTATTTTAACACGAATTAGTGGGATATTACCGACCGAATCTTACTATTACCTTATTGAGTTTCTATATGCCTGCTTGCAGCTGTGCTACAAAAGAGTTGAAAACCTGGCTTTCAGCGAGTCTCGAAAGACGAACGAAAGAAGCTTGTAGCTGGTAGGCTTACCTCGGAGCTAGCGAAGACTTGCGGGATATGGGGACTTACTTATTTGTCCAGTAGCCGCTATGACAGATAAATCGCAACATAAGAGACGAGAGAAGTTGTATTTCCCGTGCGGAACGACTTTCGTGGACCCAAAAGCATTAATTGATATCCTTATATAACATGTCAAGAGAAAATCCTCACATTATTCAATTGAAATGACACGATAATATCAACTGAATTCAGTAGAATAGTCCTGTGCCATCAAGGAAGTAACTCGTCGGTCACAGAGTTGCCAACCATATTCTGCGTTGGTGCCAAGTTTCAGTTATAGTACCAGGAAGGATACTAGCTGATGTGTTCTGGGAGTGACCTCGGAAGTGACTATAACTTCGTCTCAAAGTTGTGGGTGGCAAGGGCCGGAATATCCGCATTATATGTCAATGAGTCTTATTCGGATTTCTAACTGGGTTTAGGGGCTAGAGTATTATTACTTGTAATATATTGATGCAACGAGTACAAACGAAACGTCGTAAATTAATGACTGCGACAATTATTTGTGTTTTATTGTATGAATCGGAGCGAAACTTAAAACATTATTCACCAGACGCGATTCACAATTTTGGCGCGTCTCCAATGACTGATTTGGCAACCTATCTTTGCTATACATTATTGTTGTCGAGATCACTGTCATTGGCACACCCGGGCATGACCTGGCTTGTTGATGTCAGCTTTTCTGACGGATCTTCTGCCGTTGCTCGAAACGTGGAGACTTAAGGTGAATTTGAATATGCCATATGGCGAAAATCTGATGTTTCTCATCTTCCTTCTTCCTGCTCTAACTTTCAAAAGATACACTACTGTCCATTAAAATTGCTACACCACGAAGATGACGTGCCACAGACGCGAAATTTAACCGGCAGGAAGAATATCCTGTTATGTGAGAAATGATTAGCTTTTCAGGGCGTTCACACAAGATTGGCGGCGCTGGCGACACCTAAAACGTGCTGACATGAGGAAAGTTTCACAAACAGCAGTTGACCGGCGTAGCCTGGTGAAACGGTGGTGTGATGCCTCGTGTAAGGAGGAGAAATGCGTACCATCACGTTTCCGACTTTGATAAAGGTCGGATTGTAGCCTATCGCGATTGCGGTTTATCGTATCGCGACATTGCTGATCGCGTTCGTCGAGATCCAATGACTGTTAGCAGAATATGGAATCGGTGGGTTCAGGAGGGTAAGGCGGAACGCCGTGCTGGATCCCAACGGCCTTGTATCACTAGCAGTCGAGATGACAGGCATCTTATCCGCATGGCTGTAACGGATCGTGCAGCCACGTCTCGATCCCTGAGTCAACATATGTGGACGTTTGCAAGACAACAACCATCTGCACGAAAAATTCGACGACGTTTGCAGCAGCATGGACTATCAGCTCGGAGACCATGGCTGCGGTTACCCTTGACGCTGCATCACAGACAGGAGCGCCTGCGATTGTGTACTCAACGACGAACCTGGGTGCACGAATGGCAAAACGTAATTTTTTTGGATGACTCCAGGTTCCATTTACAGCATCATGATAGTCGCATCCGTGTTTGGCGACATCGCAGTGAACGCACATTGGAAGCGTGTATTCGTCATCGCCATACTGGCGTATCACCCGGCGTGATGATATGGGGTGCCATGGGTAACACGTCTCGGTCACCTCTTGTTCGCATTGACGGAACTTTGAACAGTGGACGTTACAATCTGCATGTGTTACGACCCGTGGCTCTACCCTTCATTCGATCCCTGCGAAACCCTACATTTCAGCAGGATAATACACGACCGCATGTTGCAGGTCCTGTACGGGTCTTTCCGGATACAGAAAATGTTCGACTGCCGCCCTGGGCAGCACATTCTCCAGATCTCTCACCAATTGAAAACGGTTTTTCAATGGTGGCCGAGCAACAGGCTCGTCACAATACGCCGGTCACTACTCTTGGTGAACTGTGGTATCGTGTTGAAGCTGCATGGGCAGCTGTACCTGTACACGCCATCCAAGCTCTGACTCAATGCCTAGGCGTATCAAGGCCGTTATTACTGCCAGAGCCGGCCGGTGTGGCCGAGTGGTTCTAGGCGCTACAGTCTGGAACCGCGCGACCGCTACGGTCGCAGGTTCGAATCCTGCCTCGGGCATGGATGTGTGTGATGCCCTTAGGTTAGTTAGGTTTAAGTAGTTCTAAGTTCTAGGGGACTGATGACCTCAGCAGTTAACTCCCATAGTGCTCAGAGCCATTACGGCCAGAGGTGGTTGTTCTGGGTACTGATTTCTCAGGATCTATGCACCCAAATTGTGTGAAAATGTAATCAAATGTCAGTTCGAGTATAATATACTTGTCCAATGAATACCCCTTTATCATCTGCATTTCTTCTTGGTGTAGCAATTTTAATGGCCAGTAGGGTAGTTACTGTAAGTGGCATAAATGGTCCTGTGAACCAACAATTAATAGTTCAGTCATAATTAGTGGAATCTGACAAACTCCATCTGTCATCTGACAACTGTGAAACACTACATTTTTCATCTACACAGCACCGCAATATGAAGAACTCAAGGGTTTCGTAGGATTCCTATACTTAATTTCGTTGTGTTCGTTTTCAGTGACAGTAGGGGAGGAGCAAAACCATCTGACTTGAAATATACTTTTTCAGCGGTGTTTGAATCTTTGGCTACAGTTACAGTAGCACATCCAGTGATATATCAAGTATGTGAGCATACACTCATTGCTGTAGTATAGGCTACGGTAGAAAGAAGCACGTTTCCCACAAAGTAAACGATGAGAGACACTGTAATTAACGCATAAATTAACCATCTCGCAAACGTAAATTTTCCAAATCGCTGTGACTTATTAAACATGAATTGTTCAGAAAATAACAACCATGTCCAGTGAAATGAGTAGGTTAATGCAGCTCCAATCTGTCACTATAACTGAGTTGCCAAACATTTTCCGAATAGCACTTAAGATAGAAATGTGTGTGTGTGTGTGTGTGCGTGTGTGCGTGTGTGTGTATACGTGTGTGCGGTGTCTGTTCCTTCGGTCATGTCGGGAAGAACAGACGCTACGATTCGAAACAGATAGCCTTGTTAATCAATTAAATATCAACGGACGGATGTCCTGGCTGTCACCGGGCGTTAAAATACAGCTACGGCGGCAGATGAAAATTTGTTCCTGACCACGTTCGGACCCGGATTCATGTTGTCTTTTCTTTCGGACGTGTCCAAAAGAAAAGACACCACACATATTTGGATATACAGGGTGTGTCAGGAGGAATAGTAGATATTTTAGCAGGTAGTTGTATAGACGAATTACATTAAAAATCCTATATAAATGTGTCTACCTTTTATTGAGTACAGAGATATAGCTGTTAGTACGTAACCCTAACAAACTCAAAGCTAAGGCAAATGAGGACGTTCAAAGTTGATTTTAAAAAATTCCCCCACCAACTTCAATGCACTTTTGACTTCTCTTGATAACACCACCTGTAGCTCTTCTGAGGTTGTCTTTACATTCTTTTATGAGGGCTGCACTATTAGTAATAGGACCGATCAAATCGGCTCTTCGGTTTACTTTTTCTTTGTAGACTTCGCCTTTCAACCATCCCCACATGCAAAAATCCAAAGTGATAAGGTCCGGGGTCCTTCGTGGTTAAGAAAAGTGCCCATATCTACTGATCCATCTTCCGGGAAATCTTAGTTTTGGATGATGTCTCACCTGACGACTGTGTCAGGAGTCCCGTCATTCTGGAGGAACATACGCATTCTTATAGTCAAAGAAACCTCATCCAATAATGCTGGAAGCTCAGTTTCAAGGAAGTGTAGACAACGGGGTCCTGTAAGGACCAACAAACGAAACGAAAATGCATTGAACCCAGCTGTATGTACTCAATAAAAATTGGACACATGTTATGCGGCATTTTTTCTGCAGTTTGTCTATACTACCACCTCCTAAAACATTTACTGTTCCTCCTGAAACATCCTGTGTAATTATTCAGGTCTCGACGGGCCATCGAAAGTTTTCTGTTCTAGACGCACGTCATCGTCCGAACCCTCGCGGGTATGCAGTGTGGCTGCGAGCGAGTGGAATAATGGACGGGGGGTACCGCGTATGTGGTATGCGGCAAACATGGGAATTTGCGTCTGACGGGGAGCGTGTATAGGTAGGTCCTGCAGCGAAGTTGGTGTGCAGAAGGTATAGGGCTGGTGTGGCTCCAACATAAACCACGTGACTGTTGGCAAAACGTGGCGGGATTTCAAATCAGCGGTCTGCAATCCTATGTTTGTATCGTATTTTACCCACATTTCTCAATTGACTGCCAAACGCTTCCAACAAAAATTACTTTTTTATTTGCGAAAAATTATGTCAGAACTGCATTTGACCTGGATTTGTTCGCAGTACCATTTATAAAATCTAACAAATACAGCGAACGCCCCTCTGGTGGGCAGCGGGACGAAATTACTATAAAGTATCAATTAAAGTAAAATGTCGTTAAAATTCCTTTAAACAGTAAGAGTGGGCTAGTGTCAAAACTTTAAATATTGGATTCGCCGCGTTTTGAGCTCTAGTCACGTATAAAAGAAAATGGGATACGAGAATTATGTCAACTATAGGTGCCAAAATTGTCGACTTTAGGAGAAGGTCCATTTTAGAGTATCAGTTTTAGGTGCACTTCAAAGGTTCAGTTCCTACTATTTTTACAAAGTTTAAACTATCAGTTTTTAAAAAAAATGATATTTTAGATGAAAGGTGAGACTTTGAAGTTTCAGAAAATAATTTTGGAACCTACATTTATTTAATAGTATTAGAAGGTAGAAAAAAATCCTCTTCATGTGTCGACTATAGGTGCTCTTACCTTATTATAATCTCACTTGTATATACAAAAAGTCGCGTATGTGCAGATGGCTTAAAGTTTTTCCGCTTCAGAGCCTGTATCCAAAGCTGCCTTCGGTTTTCATTCTTAGGGAACCTATGAGTAGGAACGAGAAACAGCTATACTTACTTCTGTAACCGAATTATCACAGATACTTTCCAAAATGTAATAAGAGTCTGACTTTACAGGCATCACTTTCAACACTTTAATTTACGTGATACTATATTTCAAGTGTAAAAAACATAAAAGCCACTTCAGCAGATTTCAATAAACGCATCTGCACTATCATAGAAACACACGTGAAATGTAATGCCATTTCCCCCGACAAAACGCTGAGTACAGCCATAAGCGCAACACGAAACAACCATGTTTTGCCAACATTCACGTGACTTTAGCCCAGAGATGTTGGAGTCACGAAAATGACGTCAGGGCCAGTCTATTATATTTATGGTCGAAGGTTTCCCTCGATAGTATTGTTCTGTCTGCCGAGTGAGTCGTAGCGCCTTCGCTCCACCTTTACTTTATGTTTGTGTTCTAAACTTGCAGCGGCGTCAGCCGCTCCCCTATGACTACCATAGTTTCCACGCGTATTCCACGAAAAGGTACTGTGAGCTTTACTTTCGGTAAACTACGTGACACGTGCAGCCCGGGCCTCTAGAAATCCACGATTGACTTGTCGATACAACTCATGTGAAGTCTGATCAGGTCCACACCGCTTATTTTGATGCCGACGAGTACGTGTTTTACGTGAAATTTATGGATCCTCTTCACGTTGAAAGATTACTGTCACGACATGGTTCTCAAGTTCCGTTCAAGCATCGTGATAATTCCGTTGGTATGGTGTCACTCGCAGATGCTGAAATCGATTATACCAATGTTCGAGTGTTCAACCACCCGCCGGAAGTTGATGACCATTTTCAAAAGGACATACTGACTCCTTATGGTAACGTGAAAAACGTCCGTCGTGAACGCTATTCTACTCAACACAGATTACAGTGTTATAGTGGAATTCGTGCCGTGGAAATGCACGTCAAACGCAATATTCCATCACATTTACAAGTGTGTGGTTACCGCGTCCGTGTCATGTATACTGGTCAAGAGGGAACCTGCTTCCTATGTAATGAAAGTGGACACGTTCGGTGTAATTGTCCGCGAAGGGCTTTTGTATTAAAGCCGTCATTAGTGCAGCTCGCAAATTGACGGTTGCTGATCTTGTTCCTTCTACTCCCGCCGTGGGCCCTACTTCTGCTTCGGATTATAATGAACAAACAGTCAGTTCTGATAATCGTGTCAATGAATTTCCGCTTTTACCTCCGCGACAGATTCAGAATCCTATTGACCCCAAGATAGAACTTAAAACGGCGACAAACAAGCGACGTCGCACTCGGGATGGTGATGGTGAGGATTTGTCTGTGCCTTCTGCGCCAGCCTCCTCCGCATCGATTGTGTCCCCTGCTCCTCTCGGCGCTACGATACCTCCCATCCATAGTACGTTGAGTGGCGAAGAAGTTACCTCCGGCATCTCTCCCGCTCGCGAAGTGGCTCCTTCTGAGCTGCCTGTGTGTGAAGAGGGCGCGGAGTCCCCCCCCCCCCCCCTCTTCGTCTTTCGTCCTCCGTTACAGTCTGAGATGATGCAATGTCCTGTTCATTCGTCTTCAGCCGACGACGGTTTCCTGCATTTGCCGCCTACAGTAACTCCAGGGGAGAATAAAATTAGCGACCAAGTGTCACCTGTTGTGTTGGTAATTCCACAGCATGCTTCCGCCTTAGTGACTGGAACTGCATTACATGACCCTAGTTCTGGAGGGGAGGACGCTGTGTCTATGACCCCTCCCACGCCTCCGTCTGCAGAGGCCGCCATTCTACGTAGCCGACAGAAACAGCGTATACAACCTGACCGTGCGGTGGCATGTAAGAAATCTAAGAAGAAAGTTTGCGATGAAGGGTGTTCTGGTCTCCCGATGTCTGATTCCTCTGTGGATTCCTCAATAGACCTTGACTCTCAGCTATCTACCTAATTCTACTCGGAGCTGTCGTACATCACAGTCCAGATGTGATCAGTGACCCAAGCCTACACGTTCCTTTCCTTAAACGTTAATCGTGTGGAATCAGAGTTGCGATTCGCTTCACTGCGCCAGTTCATTTATGATTCATGTGCGGACATAGTTTTCTTACAGAAGGTGTTATTTAGTAATTCCTCCTTACCTGGTTTTCGTATGATCTTCAATGTAGCACTCGAATATTCTACGGGGACCGCCGTATTCTTTCGCGAAGGCATTCCTATTGCTGCGTTGGAAATGTTGGATTCTGGCAGGGGCATAGGTTGTCAACTTTTTAATCTTACCTTGGTTCTTTTATATACACCTTCTGGCACTGGTCGCGCAGTCTATCGTTCGCGCTTTTATAGAGAGGATGTTGTTTGTCTGTTGCGTAAGAGTCCTCCGGGGTTTCTGTTGGGTGGTGATTTTTAACTGTGTATTGCGTCCTGCCGATCAATCTCCAAATTTTAATTTCTGTCGCGAATTACATGAATTGGTCCGTTCCTTATGCCTAAAAGACGTCTGGATATGTAAATACCCGACGTTAGTTAAATTAACCCACTTTACTGCGACTTCTATTAGCAGGTTAGATAGATTTTACTTATCGGACTGCCTAAGCGATAGCATTCTTAATGTTGAAGTTATCCCTGTTTCCTTTTCGGATCACTGTGCTGTGGCCACAACTCTCAGTCTTGACCGGCAACCAGTCAAACTGTTTCGCCCTCCGTAGATGCTAAACATGGCTCACTGAGTTGACCCCTCTCTCGATGACGTTATGCGAGTCGTGTGGGAGCGTACTGTATGGTCCACTGGGAAATATTCTTCCACCCTTGACTGGTGGACACAGCTAGCAAAACCGAGGCTACAGCAAACTTTGATACGTTTCTGTGCTGCCAAAGCACGAGAATTTCGGAGAACTTACGAATATTACTGTTCCATCCTGCATGAACTTTATGCTGCTTCGGATCACGCCCCTCTGCGACTTGCGGATGTTAAGCGTGTAAAGGCAAAATTGTTAACCTTGAAGAGAATAGAAATAGAAGGTTTGAAAATCCGATCGAAGCCGCGTTCATTGATGACGGAAGAACTGACTTCCTTATACCATTTGCTTCATTGTAAGACATTTCCAGGGGCGGATGTGGACTCTGACCACAATCTACACTCCTGGAAATGGAAAAAAGAACACATTGACACCGGTGTGTCAGACCCACCATACTTGCTCCGGACACTGCGAGAGGGCTGCACAAGCAATGATCACACGCACGGCACAGCGGACACACCAGGAACCGCGGTGTTGGCCGTCGAATGGCGCTAGCTGCGCAGCATTTGTGCACCGCCGCCGTCAGTGTCAGCCAGTTTGCCGTGGCATACGGAGCTCCATCGCAGTCTTTAACACTGGTAGCATGCCGCGACAGCGTGGACGTGAACCGTATGTGCAGTTGACGGACTTTGAGCGAGGGCGTATAGTGGGCATGCGGGAGGCCGGGTGGACGTACCGCCGAATTGCTCAACACGTGGGGCGTGAGGTCTCCACAGTACATCGATGTTGTCGCCAGTGGTCGGCGGAAAGTGCACGTGCCCGTCGACCTGGGACCGGACCGCAGCGACGCACGGATGCACGCCAAGACCGTAGGATCCTACGCAGTGCCGTAGGGGACCGCACCGCCACTTCCCAGCAAATTAGGGACACTGTTGCTCCTGGGGTATCGGCGAGGACCATTCGCAACCGTCTCCATGAAGCTGGGCTACGGTCCCGCACACCGTTAGGCCGTCCTCCGCTCACGCCCCAACATCGTGCAGCCCGCCTCCAGTGGTGTCGCGACAGGCGTGAATGGAGGGACGAATGGAGACGTGTCGTCTTCAGCGATGAGAGTCGCTTCTGCCTTGGTGCCAATGATGGTCGTATGCGTGTTTGGCGCCGTGCAGGTGAGCGCCACAATCAGGACTGCATACGACCGAGGCACACAGGGCCAACACCCGGCATCATGGTGTGGGGAGCGATCTCCTACACTGGCCGTACACCACTGGTGATCGTCGAGGGGACACTGAATAGTGCACGGTACATCCAAACCGTCATCGAACCCATCGTTCTACCATTCCTAGACCGGCAAGGGAACTTGCTGTTCCAACAGGACAATGCACGTCCGCATGTATCCCGTGCCACCCAACGTGCTCTAGAAGGTGTAAGTCAACTACCCTGGCCAGCAAGATCTCCGGATCTGTCCCCCATTGAGCATGTTTGGGACTGGATGAAGCGTCGTCTCACGCGGTCTGCACGTCCAGCACGAACGCTGGTCCAACTGAGGCGCCAGGTGGAAATGGCATGGCAAGCCGTTCCACAGGACTACATCCAGCATCTCTACGATCGTCTCCATGGGAGAATAGCAGCCTGCATTGCTGCGAAAGGTGGATATACACTGTACTAGTGCCGACATTGTGCATGCTCTGTTGCCTGTGTCTATGTGCCTGTGGTTCTGTCAGTGTGATCATGTGATGTATCTGACCCCAGGAATGTGTCAATAAAGTTTCCCCTTCCTGGGACAATGAATTCACGGTGTTCTTATTTCAATTTCCAGGAGTGTATTAGTTATGAACTGTAGATTAAAACTGAAGAAACTGCAAAAAGGTGGGAATTTAAGGAGATGGGACCTGGATAAACTGACTAAACCAGAGGTTGTACAGAGTTTCAGGGAGAGCATAAGGGAACAATTGACAGGAATGGGGGAAAGAAATACAGTGGAAGAAGAATGGGTAGCTTTGAGGAATGAAATAGTGAAGGCAGCAGAGGATCAAGTAGGTAAAAAGACGAGGACTAGTAGAAACCCTTGGGTAACAGAAGAGATACTGAATTTAATTGATGAAAGGAGAAAATACAAAAATGCAGTAAATGAAGCAGGCAAAAAGGAATACAAACGTCTCAAAAACGAGATCGACAGGAAGTGCAAAATGGCTAAGCAGGGGTGGCTAGAGGACAAATGTAAGGATGTAGAGGCTTATCTCACGAGGGGTAAGATAGATACTGCCTACAGGAAAATTAAAGAGACCTTTGGAGAAAAGAGAACCACTTGCATGAATATCAAGAGCTCAGATGGAAACCCAGTACTAAGCAAAGAAGGGGAAGCAGAAAGGTGGAAATAGTATATAGAGGGTCTATACAAGGGCGGGAATGTCCTTGAGGAAATGGAAGAGGAAGTAGATGAAGATGAAATGGGAGATATGATACTGCGTGAAGAGTTTGACAGAGCACTGAAAGACCTAAGTCGAAACAAGGCCCCGGGAGTAGACAGCATTCCATTAGAACTACTGATGGCCTTGGGAGAGCCAGTCCTGACAAAACTCTACCATCTGGTGAGCAAGATGTATCAGACAGGTGACATCCCCTAAGACTTCAAGAATAATACAGGGTGATTCAAAAAGAATACCACAACTTTAAAAATGTGTATTTAATGAAAGAAACATAATATAACCTTCTGTTATACATCATTACAAAGAGTATTTAAAAAGTTTTTTTTTTCACTCAAAAACAAGTTCAGAGATGTTCAATATGGCCCCCTCCAGACACACGTGCAATATCAACCCGATACTCCAACTCGTTCCACACTCTCTGTAGCATATCAGGCGTAACAGTTTGGATAGCTGCTGTTATTTCTCGTTTCAAATCATCAATGGTGGCTGGGAGAGGTGGCCGAAACACCATATCCTTAACATACCCCCATAAGAAAAAATCGCAGGGGGTAAGATCAGGGCTTCTTGGAGGCCAGTGATGAAGTGCTCTGTCACGGGCTGCCTGGCGGCCGATCCATCGCCTCGGGTAGTTGACGTTCAGGTAGTTACGGACAGATAAGTGCCAATGTGGTGGCGCTCCATCCTGCTGAAATATGAATTGTTGTGCTTCTTGTTCGAGCTGATGGAACAGCCAATACTCTAACATCTCCAGATACTGTAGTCCAGTTACAGTAGCACCTTCGAAGAAAAAGGGACCAAAAACTTTATTGGCTGAAATGGCGAACAAATGTACAACTAAATGAAACTTTACAGTTCCCTTAATTCGCCGACAGATAGTGCTTAGCTCTGCCTTTTGTCGTTGCAGAGTTTTAAATTCCTAAAGTTGTGGTATTCTTTTTGAATCACCCTGTATAATAATTCCAATCCCAAAGAAAGCAGGTGTTGACAGATGTGAAAATTACCGAACTATCAGTTTAATAAGTCACTGCTGCAAAATACTAGCGCGAATACTTTACAGACGAATGGAAAAACTAGTAGAAGCCGACCTCGGGGAAGATCAGTTTGGATTCCGTAAAAATATTGGAACACGTGAGGCAATACTGACCCTTCGACTTATCTTAGAAGCTAGATTAAGGAAAGGCAAACCTACGTTTCTAGCATTTGTAGACTTAGAGAAAGCTTTTGACAATGTTGACTGGAATACTCTCTTTCAAATTCTGAAGGTGGCAGGGGTAAAATACAGGGATCGAAAGGCTATTTACAATTTGTACAGAAACCAGATGGCAGTTATAAGAGTCGAGGGACATGAAAGGGAAGCAGTGGTTGGGAAGGGAGTGAAACAGGGTTGTAGCCTCTCCCCGATGTTATTCAATCTGTATATTGAGCAAGCAGTGAAGGAAACAAAAGAAAAATTCGGAGGAGGAATTAAAATCCATGGAGAAGAAATAAAAACTTTGAGGTTCGCCGATGACATTGTAATTCTGTCAGAGACAGCAAAGGACTTGGAAGAGCAGTTGAACGGAATGGACAGTGTCTTGAAAGGAGGATATAAGATGAACATCAACAAAAGCAAAACGAGGATAATGGAATGTAGTCAAATTAAATCGGGTGATGCTGAGGGGATTAGATTAGGAAATGAGACACTTAAAGTAGTAAAGGAGTTTTGCTATTTAGGGAGTGAAATAACTGATGATGGTCGAAGTAGAGAGGATATAAAATGTAGACTGGCAATGGCAAGGAAATCGTTTCTGAAGAAGAGAAATTTGTTAACATCGAGTATAGATTTAAGTGTCAGGAAGGCGTTTCTGAAAGTATTTGTATGGAGTGTAGCCATGTATGGAAGTGAAACATGGACGATAACCAGTTTGGACAAGAAGAGAATAGAAGCTTTCGAAATGTGGTGCTACAGAAGAATGCTGAAGATAAGGTGGGTAGATCACGTAACTAATGAGGAGGTATTGAATAGGATTGGGGAGAAGAGAAGTTTGTGGCACAACTTGACTAGAAGAAGGGATCGGTTGGTAGGACATGTTTTGAGGCATCAAGGGATCACAAATTTAGCATTGGAGGGCAGCGTGGAGGGTAAAAATCGTAGAGGGAGACCAAGAGATGAATACACTAAGCAGATTCAGAAGGATGTAGGTTGCAGTAGGTACTGGGAGACGAAGAAGCTTGCACAGGATAGAGTAGCATGGAGAGCTGCATCAAACGAGTCTCAGGACTGAAGACCACAACAACAAGAAGAAGAGAATAGAAGCTTTTGAAATGTGGTGCTACAGGAGAATGCTGAAGATTAGATGGGTAGATCACATAACTAATGAGGAGGTATTGAATAGCATTGGGGAGAAGAGAAGTTTGTGGCACAACTTGACTAGAAGAAGGGATCGGTTGGTAGGACATGTTCTGAAGCATCAAGGAATCACCAATTTAGTATTGGAGGGTAGTGTGGAGGGTAAAAATCGTAGAGGGAGACCAAGAGATGAATACACCAAGCAGATTCAGAAGGATGTAGGTTGCAGTAGTACTGGGAGATGAAGAAGCTTGCACAGGATAGAGTCTCATGGAGAGCTGCATCAAACCAGTCTGAGGACTGTAGACCACAACAACCTGTAGACATGTACGATATCGATGGGTCCAGTGAAACCTTTTACGACCCACTTGTCAGCATCTTGGATACGACAATTACACGTCAACATAATGATACGCTCTTAGCTGCATTCAACCGGAGGAAGTTTACAAAATTATTGTGTGATCACCTTCACAAAAGCCCCTGGGTCTAGATGGACTTCCAAAGGAATTTTACGTGCGCTTTTGGCCGTTGTTGGGTGCTAGCTTCACCTCTCTTTTGAATGAATTGTTACAGGGTAGAGTATTCCCACCCTTGTTCAAAGTTGGAAAAATTGTTTTAATCCCGAAACGCACTGGACCGGCTGCCCCTGATCACTTTGGCCCTCTTACTTTGTTAAACTTTGATTATAAGACTGTGGCGAGGGCAGTTAATTGTAGGATGTCGGCTCTGATGGATGCAATTGTTGCAAAACATCAAAGCTGTGTATCTGGTCGTACCATTCTTACCCCTATAGTCGAGTGTCGTGATGTGGTTTCGGTTGCTGCTGTAACGTCCGTCCCTTGTGCCCTTGCTTTTCTAGACTTTGATAAGGCATTTAATCGTGTCTCTCACCACTTTTTTCTTTGGATTCTGGGGGCAGTTGCTTTCACGTTTGACAAACGGCAAGTGCTCTCAAACCTGTTTACGGGTATTTCGGCTTCGGTGGCTGTTAATGGCCAACTGACGCCCCCAATAAATATCCGAAGATGAGTGCCTCAAGGAAGCCCGCTATCAATGACTTTGTTTTTGTTGTCTCTGGAGCCCCTGCTTCGGACGCTAGCATCCCAGCTGACAGGTTGGACGCTTTCAGGCGGGACTGCAGCTGTTCGTGCATACGCGGATGACGTGATGGTTCTACTTCGCAGCCCTTCTGAGATACCTCGACTGAAGGCTGCCAGCGATGATTTCTGTCGGAGTTCAGGTACAAAACTTAATGAAGGTAAATGCAAGCTTCTTCTCTTGCGAGGGTTTGATGACGCGGTTGTTCCTCGGGCTACTGCGGTGGATCGGCATACGTCTCTCGGTATCATCATTGATCGTTGTCTGCTCAAACTTGCGGCGCTCAACTGGAAGTCTGTTACGGAAAAAATTCAGGGAGCGATATTAGAGCATGAAAGGCTTTCTCTTACTCTGCTCCAGAAAATCCGAATACCGGATACATATGTCTTACGCATAGCTTATTACGTGGCCCAAGTTTATCCGCTTCCCTCGATGATGACGAAGAAACTACAAAAATTGTGTGGTCGTTTCTTATATAAAAGACATATCTTTCGCTTACGATGTGATGTGGTCACGAAACCTCGCTCCTTTGGGAGGCTGCACCTGACTGACATACGAAGGAAGTCGCAGGTGCTATATGTGCGTCGTACTATTTTGACTCCAGGCAAATGCCGGGATAGTTCCTTTGAAAGAGCACGGCCAACTTCCTTCCCCATCCTTCCCTAATCCGATGTGACCGATGACCTCGATGTTTGGTCTCTTCCCCCAAACAACCCAACCCAATCAACTATTTTGACAATGACTCAAGAAAGTCACACATTCAGGTCATTTATTTCTCTGTGTCCGTCCTGCTAGTCTTGAACCCCCTATTGATGTTGGTCGCATAAATTATAAGTTAAAACACTTTCGCTTCTTCTATCTTGCAGTGAGCTATTTCGGAGCTGATATCTTACGGAGGCCTGTCCTCACCGTGAAATTACTACAGACTCGTGTGGCAGCAGTCCCTTGTCCGAACCTCGTTGAAAGAGACGCGCCGCAAACAACCTGGACGACAGTTTGGTTCAATATCAGTCTTCCGATTTTGCCGATGCGCGTAGCGTCCTCGTGGTATGAGGTAAGAAATAACTTGATTCCAACGAACGAGCGACTTTTCCGTATTGGGCTTAGTCACTACGAACATCATATTGCGTCCATATTCTTCTTTATTTCCGCGGTCGAAAACCCATATCGTTATGCGGTTGCTGGGACACTTCGTTCACTATGTTGTAGAAGGCGAGGGGGACGATCACATGAATTTCATGCAGTACATGATCACGGCCTATTGGACATGCTTGCCAAGGCCTCGCTCTATATCGCGATCTTTTCGCCAACATGTTGAATCTTGTTTTCCGTCGGCAAGGTGTTTATTAATTTAATTTATTCTGATTGTTGTGTACATAGTTCCGCGTAGTCAGCGCGTACACAATTTTCGCAATAGAGCGCGCCCGGCTAAGCACAACAGCGCAGGCGCAGCGCTCGTCCGTCTCCGCACTACGAGATGGCGCTGTCTTAGAGACGGACCAAATTCTGCTTCCGCCGATCCGCGTATTAATATGTAACGCAGCCAATGCGATTGCTGCTAACGTAGAAACTTTTCTCCTCGCGGATCACACTCGCGCAGTGATACCTGAACGCTCGAGGTATTATAACGAGTGTACAGACCTCCGATTAGTCAGTCTGCATTAGTCTGCATCAGTCTGCAGTCAAGTTTCAGTCTGCGCCTAATAAGATTATCATATTCGTGTACATAGCCATGAAGATTAATGTATAGACACTTTGTCAAGTATCAGAGATACGTGAGAATAAGATTAACGTACCAAGACCAAAGTAACTTCAGATTGTCAATTGTAAACAGCATCCAGAATCAAGTTACATAATATCTATGATTTTTATAATTTTAATAAATGTGTGTGAAAATTAATCAAGTTCTGTTTAAAGTTGGTCACCATCAATCTGCTACTCTAAGCGTGCAAGTGGCATTTCTATCGTCTGACCTAACGGCAGAAGATAAACACGCCACGATAAGACCGCGAGACCTATTGCTGACACTCGCCTACTTCGCTAGAGCGACAAGTCAAATAATCTGATGGTGTGTGTACCGAAGGTCTTACAGTACCCACACCACACTGATGATAAGTGCTTTTCTTTGTTACGTATGTTCATCTGCATCGGCTTGACTTGTCCTGGTTTCCCTGTTGGTTTTGTTTTGTGTTTTGACTCAGCATCGCTCCAGTTCTATTGTCAAATGTATATCGATGAAGTATAGATACACGTGAGGGTATACACTCCTTGCACTTAACTTCGGATTTTTCTTAGTTTGCATATTTCAAATATACTCCTGTTTCTTTTTCCTTCTACTTTGAGGTTCAGTTACGGTCCATAAAAGTATATAAAAACGCAAAATAAAAAAATTAAAAAATTACTAAAAACTTATAAAAATAATTCTTGATACATATCTTGTGAGCTTGATGGTGGTTTGTCGGCTACGTTCTAGGTTTCTTTCTTTTATTTATTATTCTGTTATAATAATTAATTTTTTTCTCCATTTTGCAGCCTTTGTTACATGATGATTTGACTATGGTCTACTGATGTGTCATGATAGTACCAAGTCATTCTGATAATTAAAAAAAAAAATAGTCTGCACATCTGCCTAGTAAGCAGGAGGTCCAGCTTCGAACCCTGGTCGGATATAAATTTTCATCTGCTGTCGTTGTGTTTCAACGCCCTGTGACAATGTGGACGTCTATCGTTCGGTATTTAAGACGCAATTGTTTTTTGAGGCAATACAGGTGATTTGCGAACATTTCTCATGCCATCAATGGAACGGGACTTAAACGGCATCCATTCCTTAGTCATTGCTTTGTGATGGCGCTAACCCATATTATATGCATGCGAATCAGATTGTGAGTATATTTAGTCAAATAACTAATGGTCAGTATGGAAGTATTTACGAACAGCAGAAGCAGAATTGCAGCGAGCTGATCACTTAACCAAGTGCAACATAGAGTACCTGCGTAGTGAGTCACTTCAGTTGCATAGCTGACGATAATATTTGCCAAGCAATTCACTGCAGAATTAATGTAATACCCGCATGATGTTCTATGTAGTCATAATGTATTAGCAGGTCTTGAACGGTATACTATATTCATTAAATCAGATTAGTGAAGCTGATGCCAAATAAAGAGAAGCGGTGCCGCCACCACACTATCTTTACTTAGGTAGTCATCTCAAGATTATGTGCGCCACCATTAACGTTACTGTAAGCAGTTTGACAGCATAACACCACCACATCCACTGCCAACCTGTACCATTATCATCATACACGCTGTGATTACAAGTTTCTGATGTTTGTCAAGAGTAGTGGAAAGCGCCTCATGAATGTGAAGTTCCATTTGCATTACGCCTCGGACAGAGAGAATCCTCAATAACAGTAAGAGGTTACCCAGTGAAGGGAAGACGCCATGTGTTGTCTCAAGTTCTTGCAGTCTGATATTAACGTAGTTCCCGATGATTTCACACTAACGGGTTCTTTTAGCTATCGGAATACTCATATGGAAATTATCAAAGTGCAATTGCTAGAAAACTCAGCTACCTTAATAACACCTCATTTTGGATTCAACATCACTCCGAAAGCGTCTCCTGACGTCTTACTGAAGGAAGTCTGAAGTGCACTCACAGTTGTGTTGGCTGGCTCGTGAATTCCATGAAGTGTTAGGGCAACTGGCAGCCATTGCTGAATACTAAAACTGAACTGAACTCCTCCCGATCAGGCCTTGAAGGCCCAACGGCACCGACCGGCCGCCGTGTCATCCTCAGCCCATAGGCATCACTGGATGCGGATACAGAGGGGCATGTGGTCAGCACACCGTTCTCC
Source organism: Schistocerca americana (assembly GCF_021461395.2). Lineage (NCBI taxonomy): Eukaryota > Metazoa > Arthropoda > Insecta > Orthoptera > Acrididae > Schistocerca > Schistocerca americana. The sequence goes on from NC_060130.1 coordinate 357,051,600, forward strand.
CGGCCGTATGTCAGTTTCCGAGACCGGAGCCGCTACTCCTCAATCAAGTAGCTCCTCAGCTTGCCTCACAAGGGCTGAGTGCACTCCAACAGCGCTCGGTAGACCGGATGGTCACCCATCCCAGTGCTAGCCCAGCCCAACAGCGCTTAACTTCGGTGATTTGACGGGAACCGGTGTTACCACTGCGTCAAGGCCGTTAGCATTGCTGAATACATAAATGGCAAATATCTTCATTGCTCTAGGAGAACTCGTCTTTGTTGAATTTTTTCCGTAATTAGCACAATAACATAAGGGTCAAAAAAATGGTTCAAATGGCTCTGAGCACTATGGGACTTCACTGCTGTGGTCATCAGTCCCCTAGAACTTAGAACTACTTAAACCTAACTAACCTAAGGACATCACACACATCCATGCCCGAGGCAGGATGAACCTGCGACCGTAGCGGTCGCGCGGTTCCAGATTGTAGCGCCTAGCACCGCTCGGCCTCTCCGGCCGGCCCATAAGGGTCATTCTGCTGAAGAACTTGATGCCCGAATGTCCTTAAATAAGAATCTGCGAGCGGTAATAATGCATGAAAGGAAACAGACTGTTGGACAAAAGAATGGGGAGCTCCCTGCTTTTTGGGTTTCCGATAGGTCCTACGGTAAGAATCTGGTGTCATATAATGCTTCATAACGCTAACTGTTTATTTTTTCACTTCATACTAAAAGAAAAGCTGTGATATGAGAAGAGGAAATGACTTACATGCTTCTCAGAAACTTTAGTATTTTGTGCTTATTTTCTCACTACATACTAAAACAAGGGCGTTGATATGAGAGGAGGAAATGAAGTATACGCTTCCAAGACATTACTTCCTTGTATGCTACTACTGCGTACATGAAAGCTCCGAAGTTAATTTTTGTGTGTTCGATAAATTTTGATATCACCTCACATTACCTTGTGAGAAGGTTCCTATTTTCTTGGGATTTAAATATAGTGGACATTTTATCACTGGTTAATATTCTGATACCCGTTCCAATTCCTCCGTGGCACCTGTGAGTACAGTCTCACGTTGATTACTATAAGAACATGCAGGCAGTAATGTCCGCTCACTGCAGTCAGAGCCAAGATGATTTCTTCCTGTTTAAGGCGAAGCGTCTGCTGCAGTGTCCACGCTCAGCCAACATAAACAAATCGTGGCGACATTGGTCACTGCTAATCGTTGAACTTGTCGCGAGCCGCGAAAACAAGAGCGCGCTGTCTGCTAACAATATTGAGTTAGTACATCTTACTTAACGTAATATGCAGGACGTGGGTTGGGTAAATATTCAGTTTGTAGTAACTAGCCATTGCATTAAAATATAGTGTATCTGATGCATTATTTACTGCTGCATGTCTCTCTAATGTCAATTGCATTGATTCATATTCTGCGTGAATACGAAAACACACACACACACACACACACACACACACACACACACGTATACAGCTATCGATTCCAGTGAGAGTGACGACTGCTGTCTGTTGAACAACACATGCGCCAATCAGTTCCTCAGTTTGCGTTGAATGGATGAGATTTTTCAGTTAGCTTGCACTGCAAGAACTGTGAGGAGCAGACTGAAAGTAAATGGACTTGTATGCCAAAGAGCTGCGACAAATCAAAGCTTGACTGATTATCAGATGAGTCCCCACATGGGTTTTGTGGACGTATATACTTTCAGTAAGCAATCCACCCACCGTCATTACATAAGATTTCTCGAAGGCGTCGGGGCATTGATTCAACTACGGTCCTCGATAGTGTAGCGTGATGGTTTGCTTCCCACCATACGTTTTCTATATTCGTCCAAAGGTCACTTGCATTTGTAGGTCCACATGGGAATGACCTCGTTACCTCTGCCCACATATTCTCTATCGGGTTGAGATCCAGTAATCGTGGAACAAATGGCAACAGCTTTATCCTCTCTTGGCCCTAAAACCAATCTTGCATTCCTCTGCTCTGATGGATGGGGCTGTGGTCTTGTAAATAAATTGTTATGTCGTTACTTCATATATTTATATTTAAATAACGTGTTTGTAATAAGCACATTGTATTAGTATTTTCCATAGTATACGAATTCATGCCCTGTCATAGATAGCCGGCCAGAGTGGCCGAGTGGTTCTAGGCGCTACAGTCTGGAACCGCGCGACCGCTGCGGTCGCAGGTTCGAATCCTGCCTCGGGCATGGATGTGTGTGATGTCCTTAGGTTAGTTAGGTTTAAGTAGTTCTGAGTTCTAGGGGACTGATGACCTCAGAAGTTAAGTCCCATAGTGCTCAGAGTCATTTTTGAACCTGTCATTGATAAGTGATGCAGAGTCAACAGTCCGATTAGGAATGTGGTTTACCGAGTCTACCACACGATGAGAGTCGTAGTTGGAAATCCACATTAAGACTGGCTGGCTGAATCCGATTAGAACGATCTGGTATAGAACTTAAATTCCAGAAATCTGATAATTTGAACGTCTCTACTGCAACAATGGTGCACACATAAATTCCTTTGACGGAGTAACAGGTAGCAACTGTCTAACAAGGGAACCTCCCCATCGCAGCCCCCTCAGATTTAGTTATAAGTTGGCACAGTGAATAGGCCTTGATAAACAGAACACAGATCAATTGAGAAAACAGGAAAAATTGTGTGGAACTGTGAAAAAATTTAGCAAAATATACAAACTGAGTAGTCCATGGGCCACATAGGCAACATAATGGACAATCTGAGCATAAGAGCGGCGTGGTCCCGTGGTAGTGTGAGCTGCTGCGGAACGAGAGGTCCTTGGTTCAAGTCTTCCCTCGAGTGAAAATTTTACTTTCTTTATTTTTGCATAGTTATTATCTGTCCGTTCGTTCATTGACGTCTCTGTTCACTGTAATAAGTTTAGTGTCTGTGTTTTGCGACCGCATCGCAAAACCGTGCGATTAGTAGACGAAAGGACGTGCCTCTCCAATGGGAACCGAAAACATTTGATCGCAAGGTCATACGTCAACCGATTCCTCCACAGGAAAACACATCTGATATATTCTATACGACACTGGTGACGGTATGTGCGTCACATGACAGGAATATGTTGTCGACCCACCTAACTTGTACACTTGGCGAATGGGTAAAAAGATTCTTCTACCTTGCCCGATATAGGTTTTCTTGTGGATGTGATAATCACTTCCAAAAAAGTGATGAAAACATAAGAGTTTGTCACATAAACTGAAAATAAAAAATTAAAGTTTTTACTGGATGGAAGATTCGAACCAAGGACTTTTCGTTTCGCAGCTGCTTACGTTACCACGAGACCACGGCGCTCTTGCGAACCCAGTATCCTTGATATTGCCTATCTTTCCATGAACTACTCAGTTTGTATATTTTGCTTATTTTTTCACAGTTCCACACAACTTCTTCCTATTTTCTCAACTGATCTGTGTTCAGTTTTTCAAGGCCTATCCACTGTGCCAACTTATAACTAAATCTGAGGGGGTTGCGATGGGGAGGTTCCCTTGTAAGAAAAAGTGAGAAATATGTCTACTAACAGAAATATCACGTAATATTATAACCTATCTTTTTGTGATGCAAATATTGAATCAAACAATACACATCTATTTCAGTGGTGGGAACATACCCCATATCGCATTTGCTGGTGACATAATAATAATAATAATAATAATAATTAAGGTGGCAGATATGGGAAAGCATCCCAGATATGGGTGGTAACGAGGAAATCAAATACTTGCGGTGGACGAAATACTACCACAATTCTCAACGGCTATTCAACCCGTTAAACCCAAAATCCAGACACGTCTGAGTAAAATCACCGGCACTCTGGTCAGCAGCCACGCGGGGTAGCCGCGTGGTCTTAGGCGTCGTGTCACGGTCCGCGCGGCTCCCTCCGTCGGAGGTTCCAGTCCTCACTTGGACATGGGTGTGTGTATGTTGCCCTTAGTGTAAATTAGTTTAAGTTAGGTTAAGTAGTGTGCAAGCTTAGGGACCGAGGTCCCTAGCAGTTTGGTCCCATAAGATCTTACCACAAATTTCCAATTTTCTGGCCAGCATCTGTGAGGTCAATGTACTCGGCTGAAAATATTTGGCTCCAAATGCTTCAACAACATCTTGTCCTGTCCGGTCTTGGTATTATCCAGGCCAAACAAATGAAACACAAGCAAACATTAACTGTGCAAGTAAATTCAGCTCTACCCCAGGTGGTACACAACCCTCCCGTCGGCAAACGGCAGCTGGACTTTCGGATTCTGGGGAGTTCAGGCTAGCACATCAGAGAATATCGAAGATCTCTGGTAAACTCCCCTACAAGCGGAAAACAATAATTCGAACACTAAATATAAGCCGACCAGGGTAGCCGAGCGGTTCTAGGAGCTACAGTCTGGAACCGGGCGATCGCTACGGTCGCAGGTTCGAATCCTGCCTCAGGCTTGGATGTGTGTGATGTCCTTAGGTTAGTTAGGTTTAAGTAGTTCTACGTTCTAGGGGACTGATGACCTCAGCAGTTAAGTCCCATAGTGCTCAGAGCCATTTGAACCATTTTTGAACTAAATATCAATACATTGATCGAGACCGGAAAACTATATAATCTCACATCAGAATTCGATCGACAAAAAATTCTTATCCTTGCTCTTCAAGAGACATGACTAAATGACAATGAATCCTTCCATTGCGGAAACTGCCACACCTTCAAGAACAAAACACAACAAATGTAGTGAAAGGAGCACCAATCTTCGGCATGACATTTCTCGTACACAGATCCATCATCAACTCTGTCAAAGAAATCACACCCACCAACAATCGACTTATGAAAATGCGCATTCACAGCGCCAATATAAAATATACACTCATCAATGCACATGCCCCAACCAACATGGAAAATAAGAAAAACCACGAAAATGTCGAAAAATTCTCGAACAAACTCGAAAGAACCATAAACAAAAATTCATCAAGATGACGTGAAAATCCTAATGGGAGACTTCAATGCTCATTTTGAGACAGAAAAAACCTGTAGAAAAATCGTCGGTAAAAATTCAGCACACCAAAACACTAACACCAACGGCACTCGTCTGTCTGACATTTCCCAACAATTCAAACTCAAACTGATGTCTACCCACTTCAGGAAAAAAGACAGTAAACATGGCGATCCCCGATCCGGCATCTTGGTGGATACCAGACGGACCACGTTGCCATCTGCTAAACCCACTATAGACTATAGAGTCATCCACGATATTGAAGTCCGACGAGGTGCGAACATTGACACAGACCGCCACCTCACACGAGTTCAAGTGAAAATTGCTCTGAAGAGAGTTCACCTCAAAAATCTCTGCATCCAAAAATTCGACACATCCGTAAATGAAGAAACCAATGCCACAGAAGAATTGGAAAAAGGACCGACGAACAACTGGACTGACTTCTGCAGCAAAATTATCAGAAAAGCCAAAGAATTCATCCCAGTTACAAAAAAGGCAAAACACTCATGGTGGGACTCAAAAAGCCATCAAGCCATCATCAATCGCCTGCTCGCCTTCCAAAAATACAACAGCAACAGATTGAAAGGAACTCTATAACACTTCCTCGACATCCGCGAACAGACAATCAGAAAAACCAAACGCTACTACATCAACAAAACGCTGAAATCAAATGAGGACAACTTCGGAAACTACAACAGCAAAAATTTCTATATAACTTTGGCAAAAAAATTCAAGATTACTCACCCCAAAAATTGACCTTCAAGAAAAAAAATGGTAAACTCACCTTCACCAACCAAGAAAACTGTGAAGAACTGGCATACTACTTTTTCGATCTCCTTAACTGTCCCGAAGCACCCGAACGATTCCAACACACACATCCACAAGATACAAAAAACCCGATGCCGATCCACTGATACAAGAAGAAATCCAGCTCCACGTTAAAAAATTCAAGAACGGAAAGTCGTCAGAAGACGGAATCATCGCAGGAATACTGAAAAATCTTGGACCACAAACACTACAGGAAATCACACTGAGAATTCAGGAAATCTGGCGAAGTGAAAACCTCCCAGTCGACAGGAAATGTCCCATGATCCAACCACTCCATAAAGAAGGAAACAAATCTGATGTGAATAACTACAGAGAATTTCCCTCCTTTCAGTCCCTCATAAAATCATCCCCACGTGCCTCTTACAACGTGCACGTGAGCAAGTCAGACCCCTAATTGGTGAATACCAAGCACAATTCAAACCACACAGATCTGGCACCAAACACATTTTCTATCTGAAATCCACACTGGAAATACTACGGTGCTATGCAGATGAGAAATATAGTTTTTCAAATTTATCAGACGAGAGATAGGGTTTGTCAGATTCTACTGATTATGACTACATTTTTAATTGTTGGTTCACAGGAGCTTTATTGCGTTTATTGTAGCTATTTTTTTAAAGTTAGAGCTGGAAGAATAGAAACATCGTATTTTCGCCATATGGAATACTGGAATTCACATGAAGTCTTCACGTTTCCAGCAACGGCAGAGTATCCGCCAGAAAAGCTGACAACTAGAAGCCAGGTCATGCTTGTCTTCTTGCTGGTGTGCCAATGACAGTGATCTCAATAACAATAATGTATGGCAAAGATACATTGCCAAGCCAGCCACTAGAAAAGCTCCAAAATTGTGAATCGCGACTGGTGAATACGCTTTCAAGGTTTCAGTCCGATTAAGACAGTAAAACAAATAATTGCCGTGGTTATTAATACATATTGTTTCATTTGCACTCAGTGCATCGATGTATTGCAGGTAATTACACTCTAGCCCATAAACCTAGTTACAGAAATCCGAATAAGACATACTGACATATAATGAGGATATTCCGTCCCTTGTCACCCACAACTTTGAGACGAAGTTATAGTCACTTCCGAGGTCACTCACTGAACACATCAGCTACTATCCTTCCTTGTAATATGACTGAAACTTGGCAACAACGCAGAATATGTTTGGCAACTCTGTGACCGTCGAGTTACTTCCTTGATGGCACAGAACTATCCTACTAAATTCACTTGATATTATCGTGTCATTTCAATTGAATAATGTGAGAATTTTCTCTTGAGATGTGATATAAGGATATCAGTTAACGCTTTTGAGTCCACGAAAGTCGTTCCATACGGGAAATACATCTTCTCTCGTGTTGCGATTTATCTGTCATAGGGGACTAATGACCTCAGCAGTTGAGTCCCATGGTGCTCAGAGCCATTTGAACCATTTGAACCATATCTGTCATAGCGGCTACTGGACCAATAAGTAAGCCGCCATGTTCCGCACGTCTTCGCTAACTCCCAGGTTATGTGCCAGCCTACCAGCTACAAGCTGCTTTCGTTCGCCTTTCGAGACTCGCTGAAAGCCAGGTTTTTAACTCTTTTGTAGCACAGCTACAAGCAGGCAGATACAAATTCAATAAGGGAATCGTAAGATTCGGTCGGTAATATCCCACTAATTCGTGTTAAAATAGGCACAATCGTCTTACAGACACTTAATGCTTTATTAAGATAGACTGCTGTCGTTATGTTTCTGTAGTAAGTTGAATTTAATTGGTATCAGTACAGCAAATATTTTCATTTCGTTTTGCATTAGTTTATTGAACACAATACTAATCATCAAAAAGAAATTAATCAGCAACAGTATATCCTTTCACAATATTTAAAACAATCTGACAGTGATAAAGTAGTTTACTAATGCTACGCCTGTAGAAATCTACTGGTTCTAACGATGTCATTAAACCAGTGTAATTTGAAGAGCATTTTCGTCTAGAAATGAATTGCCTTAGCGGTTGATCGATCAAGAGCGGGAAAGGTTAAATTTTACGAATATGTAATCAGAGGAACAAGTGCCTGAGAGATGACTTCCCTATCAATACAAGTGCCTGAGAGATGACTTTCCTATCAATCTCCTAGATAGTTTTGTTTCTCAAATCAACAGAGTGCGTTATCATGCAGTAGCTCATGTGATGTAGTTTTGTCGGTCGATTTTCATGCACTGCGACCGAAACGTGTCTGAATTGTTGGTAACAAATTCCAGCTGTGATGGACACATCCTCGGGAAGGAATTCGTAGTGTAAAGCACACTTTTGGAGCTATTAGATGGAAAATATTATGTTCACACTACTCTTTGCTAGAGTTTAGGTCTTTCGGTAGGGCTCAGTCGTTCATTTCTGCTTAAGAAGTTAACGATAAAGGCATCATAACTCGTCACCAGTAACAATATTGCATAGGAGTGCTCAATGAGCGACCTGACGACGTTCAAGCAAAACTGCAATAATAATCACTCTGTTGATTTTTGTTGTTTCGAATTAGAGCGTGCAGTACTCCTACACCAGACTTCTGAACCTTGCCAGTTGAATGCAAATGTCGCAAAATGGTTAAATGGTAATCCATCACTTATATCAATAGTCGAGACTTCCTTAACGTGGAATATCATTCATGCCAGCATTATCTTTGTTAAAACAAGAACATCTTTTCTTGGCGTGTTTTTCCCAAAAGCACTCGCGTTCCACACAGCTCAAATCTTTCGAGGTGCGTCCTCTGCATTCACCCCTCTATTATACTAAAAGTAAATATTGGGTTTGCAGATGTTACAGCTTTGTCCACTTGCGACCCAGTTTTACAAAGCTTAACCGTAGTTCATGATTTGGAAGCATGCAAAATCCAGTGCTTAACAGCAAGATGACAGCTGATGCATGCGCCGCGTTCACCTGGACGGCGCCCGATTTCAGACGGAGTGTGGCGTCTGGCGGTGGCCGGTAGCCGCTGCAGCGCGAGGAAATGCTCGAACGTGAGCTGTTATGATCACGGCGCAGCCACGAGCTGTTCTGCGGAATTGTTTCTGGAAGTATTTATTATTACTGGTGGGTAGAATGTGAAGCGAATTATGTTAGATGTTCAATCGGACTCGTAACTTTAGACAAGGGCCAAAATGTGGTTAAAAAAAAAGATACAGTCGGACGCGAACACGAGACTATACGTTTAGAATGCATGTTTTTTAGAATGACCTGAGAGAAGGGGCGGGGGCGAAGAGTGCGGGGTTCGTCTTCCGAGGCTCGGCCCCAGTGTCCCATTCCCGCCCTCCCAGAGTCAAGGAAGGAAAGGGGTTCGGCAGAATCAAGAGAACTTTATTGGACCAATTAATTTCATTATAAATACATATAGATATTTTTTTCGTGTATATATTTATTTTTGTTTTTTTACTTTAGTTTTTGTTATTTTAGCTGGATCCTACAACTGCCACTAGAAGCTTCCGAGTCGTCTTCGCGTAATTAATGTTAAGGGGACTCCCTCTAAACCGTTTTCTCTGAGCATCAATTGTGTGCCGTGAATCATTTCCAAGTGTGCCTTCTAGTACTCGAAATGCCCCAATGGGCAGGAGGATCCTCGAATAATGCGCCTAAATAATTTGATAGTCGTGTCCGGTATAACGCATGGTGGCGTAACGCCTCATAAGTCGTCGTCAGGTGGACCAAAAAGTCTAGATCGTTTTCGCGCGCGGCTTGCAAAAGGTAATACAGCACCATGCCCTCCAGCCAGTCGACGGCGTTCGTTCTGGTAGTGGGAAAGTAAACTGTACGTGGGTGTAGGAGTTCGCCCAGCGTGGTAGACTCTGGCTGTCGTCTCAGCAGCAGCGCCAGCATACGTTGTACAAGACCCCAGCAGCTGCCTGTCACAGCACACGTCAGGCGGTGGGCGTTCGAACCGACGACTGCACAGTACGGACACAAAGGGTCATCAGTGAGATGGATGGAATGGAGGTGCTGGCGTGTGGCTAATTTGCCCGTTCACCACCACATACCACAAGGAACGAGCGTACGTGGGCAGGTACGGGGTGTGGACGGATCGCCACATCCGTGTCCAGCAGATGGTTGGGTGTTGCTTTTTGATATTGTTACTGGGTTGTTTTGCCTGATATATGCGGTAGTAGTCTCTTGTGCTCGGTGCCCTCGTCGCCGGTAGATCCTTGGTCATGTAGCTCAGTTTGACCAGGAAATCGCGGATGTGGGCAAGAGACGGGGCTATGTGGCCCACGGCGACCGGTAGACGAAGATGTCGTGGCGCAACTACACTCCTGGAAATTGAAATAAGAACACCGTGAATTCATTGTCCCAGGAAGGGGAAACTTTATTGACACATTCCTGGGGTCAGATACATCACATGATCACACTGACAGAACCACAGGCACATAGACACTGGCAACAGAGCATGCACAATGTCGGCACTAGTACAGTGTATATCCACCTTTCGCAGCAATGCAGGATGCTATTCTCCCATGGAGACGATCGTAGAGATGCTGGATGTAGTCCTGTGGAACGGCTTGCCATGCCATTTCCACCTGGCGCCTCAGTTGGACCAGCGTTCGTGCTGGACGTGCAGACCGCGTGAGACGACGCTTCATCCAGTCCCAAACATGCTCAATGGGGGACAGATCCGGAGATCTTGCTGGCCAGGGTAGTTGACGTACACCTTCTAGAGCACGTTGTGTGGCACGGGATACATGCGGACGTGCATTGTCCTGTTGGAACAGCAAGTTCCCTTGCCGGTCTAGGAATGGTAGAACGATGGGTTCGATGACGGTTTGGATGTACCGTGCACTATTCAGTGTCCCCTCGACGATCACCAGTGGTGTACGGCCAGTGTAGGAGATCGCTCCCCACACCATGATGCCGGGTGTTGGCCCTGTGTGCCTCGGTCGTATGCAGTCCTGATTGTGGCGCTCACCTGCACGGCGCCAAACACGCATACGACCATCATTGGCTCCAAGGCAGAAGCGACTCTCATCGCTGAAGACGACACGTCTCCATTCGTCCCTCCATTCACACCTGTCGCGACACCACTGGAGGCGGGCTGCACGATGTTGGGGCGTGAGCGGAAGACGGCCTAACGGTGTGCGGGACCGTAGCCCAGCTTCATGGAGACGGTTGCGAATGGTCCTCGCCGATACCCCAGGAGCAACAGTGTCCCTAACTTGCTGGGAAGTGGCGGTGCGGTCCCCTACGGCACTGCGTAGGATCCTACGGTTTTGGTGTGCATCCGTGCGTCGCTGCGGTCCGGTCCCAGGTCGACGGGCACGTGCACCTTCCGCCGACCACTGGTGACAACATCGATGTACTGTGGAGACCTCACGCCCCACGTGTTGAGCAATTCGGCGGTACGTCCACCCGGCCTCCCGCATGCCCACTATACGCCCTCGCTCAAAGTCCGTCAACAGCACATACGGTTCACGTCCACGCTGTCGCGGCATGCTACCAGTGTTAAAGACAGCGATGGAGCTCCGTATGTCACGGCAAACTGGCTGACACTGACGGCGGCGGTGCACAAATGCTGCGCAGCTAGCGCCATTCGACGGCCAACACCGCGGTTCCTGGTGTGTCCGCTGCGCCGTGCGTGTGATCATTGCTTGTACAGCCCTCTCGCAGTGTCCGGAGAAAGTATGGTGGGTCTGACACACAGGTGTCAATGTGTTCTTTTTTCCATTTCCAGGAGTGTATCTGTAGCGGCGTCCCCGTCATGCTGTTGTTGGCCGCGGACCATGCGAGCAGCATCCAGCTTAGGTACAATTCCCGCACGCGGTTGTGGACGTGAGGCAACCCCAAGCCCCCTGCCTGTGGAGGCCTCGTTAAAGTAGTGTAGCGAACTTTGAATATATAACCTGCACTCACAAATTGTCCGTACACTGCCTGGAAACTGTGGGCCAAGGCAACTGTTAGCGGAAGAATGTGCACAAAATAATTAAGTTTTCTCGCCAATTAAGTTTGCTAAGTGTTGACGTAACGCGTTCGGAGAATTATATCGATATTGCGGAATCTGCTATAACAGAGCAGCGCCCGTGTCCTTTTCAGTAGCCGGCAATATGTGGCTGTCGCAGTTCAGCGAACTATACTGGAGAACTGCACCCCCGGCCGGCCGGTGCGGCCGAGTGGTTCTAGGCGCTTCAGTCTGGAACCGCGCGACCGCTACGGTCGCAGGTTCGAATCCTGCCTACGGCGTGGATGTGTGTGTTGTCCGTAGGTTAGTTAAGTTTAAGTAGTTCTAAGTTCCAGGGGACTTATGACCTCAGATGTTAAGTCCCATAGTGCTCAGAGCCTATTGAACTGCACCCCCAATGCGTTTAGTGAGGGAACCTTTTGCAAGGCGATCGCTATCGGCTGTAGACGGCCTCTCCCGACATCCATGTATGTCATCTTGCATATGTTGACGACACTGCCCGATATCGCGCCATAGCGGCACAACCACTGAGGCGTTTCTTGGATTTAGTCGCCCGACCACACCAAGAGCACCACGTCGTCTGAGAAGGCAGCACATCGGAAGGTCACGTCTAGAATGCAGATGCCTTCCAGTCGTTGGCGAAGGCAATGCCGTGCGAGGGCCGCCGCGAATAAGACTCCTCATAAAGGACATCCCTGTCGCTCCGACCGTCCAAGAGTGATGTGTTCGATCCGGTGGCCGTTGATCATAATCCGGGTATAAGATCAATCTTTGTGACGCCTGCGAGAGGCCCATGCGTTCGAGCACAGCGCGAAGGAAACTGTGGTCGACACGATCAAAGGCGTGATCAAAATCGACAGCGACAAGGGCGCCTCGGAGGCGGCAGGCCGCTGCCAGCGCCGTGACGTCGCGGTAGGCGCCAAATGCCCTGTGGATGTTGTCACCGCCTCAACATGTCTGGTCAGGATGGATCATGTGTCCGATAATGGTCTGAAGATGTGTGTGGAGAATACGGGCGATGAGTTTATAATCCACATTCAGGAGCATAAGAGTACGACAGTCGTGACAATCGTGAGAACTGCTCGGTTTGGGAACTGGTATTGTGATGTCTTCGAGGAGATCTGTGGGGACGGTAAAGTCGTCGCAGGTCTTGAAACATATGAATCCACTGAGCGCCCACCAGGGGATAGAAGGCGTGGTAGGATCCGTTCAGTAAGCTGTCTGTGCCCGGTGTCTTGTTCGGGGCGCCACAGGCCAAGGTCGCTGTTAAGTCTTCGGCAGGTATGGGAGCCAGCAGGGCGTCGTCCTGGGGTCAGGCAGAGCGCACAAGATGATGTACTCACAAACAGTTTGTGGGACCTTGGCGTAAAACGTCCTGTAATGTTGGACGAATGCTACAGCAATGGCACACTGCGAGTCGACGAGTCCACCCTCTACTGTCTCTACTGATGTTATAAGGTGGCGCTTGCCGTGGCGTCTCTCTCTGATTACGTGACATATGGATGTCACTTCGGTGGGGATGGTATCCTGCACCTTCGCCCGGACTCGGGCTCCATCAAGCTGTTCCGCGGTGAGACGGAGTAGGCGAGCTTTGAGACGATTAACTGCTGTGTGCCGTTCACGTGATGGCGGCTGGGCCATTAGTTCCCTCAGCGCAGTGTAATAAAATTCCGACGTCGCCGACGCCGGCACGCCCTGTCACGGCCATATCCCATGAGTGTCCGTCGGAGGGCCGGCTTGGCGCGGTCGAGACACCAATGTAAAGTGGAAGGATGTGAATGCAAACTCCGGAGGCAGCGATCTCCTGCCGACATGCGTCCTCATATAGGTAGGAAATTTTCAGCGTCCACAGACCACGGGTGCAATGTGTGAGCTGTCCAGGGAGTGTGACCGAGCAGATGTATACCAAATGGTAGGTGAAGGCTGTCGGCCACAGTTCTGCATCCCTTGCTGCGGAGAGAAGTCCTCGTGAGATGTATATCCGGTTGAGACGGCTGGCAGAGTGGTCGGTGAAATATGTATAGCCACGGCGGTCCCCGTGAAGGAGACGCCACGTGTCGTGTAGCGCCAGATCTCGCACGAGTGCCAGTAATGCCGGGCATGTAGAGTAGTGCGGTGTTTGGTCTGCTGGCTCCAAGACGCTATTAAAATCGCCGCCTATAATGTAGTATTCCGTGTTCCCATTCATGAGCGGAGCAATTTCGTCGGAATAAAAGGTGACCCTTTTTCTGCGACGAGATGACCCGGAGGACACGTAAACATTGACAACGCGGACTGCTCCCACCGTGACGGCAACACCTCGTGCAGATGTAGATATGTAACTTTCGATGCCTCGATGCCGTCGCGAAATAGGATGGCGGTTCCGCCGGCACCGTCGCTTGATGGGATGCTGTAGGCTGTGTATCCATAAATGTTCAATTGTAGCTCTGGATGGACTTCTTGAGGAGGGTGATATCCAGGTCCGGTGCCCGGAGCATATCGTGGAACATGCACGTTTTGATGACAGAGCGTATGCCGTTAACGTTGACTGTGCCGACACGGTAGGACTGGGACATCTAAATGTTGAGTGAGTAGATGAAAATGGCAGCCTCTCGGTGATCGTGGGGCCGCTTGGCTACCCATCCGTGCGGCAGGTATCTTTAACGCGGCCCTTCTGCGGGTGTTAGGCACTCCTCATGTGGGACACCGGACCCGTCTGGCGAAGGAGTGTCAAGGGTGTCTTGTGCGTCTTCTGCCTCCATTTCAGCAGCCCAGTCACCGAGCGGGGAAGGGGTCGGTGACGGCGCATCCCATTGGCATTGTGCTCCATCATCTGGTCTTTGTCCTGAGGGGCTTCAGTCATGGGAACGTCTGGGCTGGGTGAGGCCAGCCTTGGAGCGGTGCTGGTAGATTCCGTTGGCAACTACGCGTCAGAGACAGCGTCGGCAGCGTGCTCCCTGTCTCTGCCCTGTTGATCGTCTTCCGTCGAGAGGCGGCGTTTCTTATGACGCTTCGGTTACCGTTGATTCCGCGACCGTGTGTCCGCTCCCATCGAAGGGCTGGAGTACCTTTGGACATGCGGTCGGCGTCCGGGACCGACGCCTCTGGTACGACGACGGTGGTGGTAGTAGTGATGATGGCGGGCGTTGTGTCTTTCAAGGACATCTCGTCGTGAGACGCCGCAGTCACGGCGTCGTCGGCGGCTGAGCTCGCGGGCACATTGGACTGCAACTTGGGCGCGGCGTCTGTGCGCACGTACGTAAGCGGTAATGCGGTTAGAGCAGCTGTCTGTAGTGCTTCCGCACTTGGCACCTGGACAAGGCAGTTGGATCGGACGTGGCCCTCCTGTCCACAGCCGGCACACCCCCGCGGTTGTCCGCCTGGGAACCTCCGATGAACACGTACAACGGCACGTGTTTGCGGAGTTCGATGCGTACGTGTCGGACGCCATTGAGCACGCCATAGGTTTCAAAAGTGTTCCACTTCTCTTCCGTATAGCTTAGGACCGTTCCATATGGTTGCAATGCGTCAGTAACGAAAGCTGTCGGGACTTCGAACGGCAGTTCAAATATGGGCACTGTGCGCATATCCATACACGCGTTGTCCACGGTTACCGTGCTTACGTTTCTGTCAGCGTGGCGAAAGCGGTAGCCGTTGGTGGAACGTCGGGCTAGGTTGTCACATGCCTCTTCGTTCTTCATCTTGAGATAGACTGTACTGGAAGTAATAGACCGGTGTATGCCTATCAGCTCGTGGGGATCGACGTGCATGTCGTCTCTCAGAAACCGTTCGATTTCATAAGCCTTTGGACGCGGTAGGAATCGTTGGACGTGAGTTTCACCGTCGCCTGGCGGTAAGAGAACGCCATATAGACAGCGAGCTCTAAATCACAACAGCGAACGCGGTACCTTGCGCAGCAATTAAACACACACACGTGTGGGGGGCTGCTCAGCGCGCCGCGCGTGCGAGCCGTGTCACGGCTGAATGCCGACTGTCCATTAGACCACGGGATCACACAACACGACATCTCGCAAAAAAATGGTTCAAATGGCTCTGAGCACTATGGGACTCAACTGCTGAGGTCATTAGTCCCCTAGAACTTAGAACTAGTTAAACCTAATTAACCTAAGGACAGCACAAATATCCATGCCCGAGGCAGGATTCGAACCTGCGACCGTAGCGGTCTTGCGGTTCCAGACTGCAGCGCCTTTAACCGACATCTAGTAAGTAGACAGCACTTCCTCCTGACACTTCCACATCTTACAGTGTTGCCAGACTGTGCAGATGGCCGGACTTAGCGTTGCCAGGGGCGGTCGGTTTCATTGGCCACCATAAGTAAACGACGCGGACTTAGTCTCTATGGCGGCCGGCCGGCGGTCACTTTTTATGTCTAAGACTGTACATGTAAAGCGTTCCAAAATTCACATAGCTATATTTCATTTTCATTATCGTATCGCATAGAAATTTATAATACTTGAATGGTGCAACATTCAGAAGTAATTTTCGTGCTACATAAAACATCACTCTTGTCACTAGACAAACTAACATAAAAGATTGAATTTATACCTTTTTCGTTTCAATGACAGTCGCAGCCTCAAAACATAATTCATAGTGGGTATAACTGAGGTACTATGTCTACAACTTTGCTTCCGCCGTTTTTTCTCGAAGTTCGGGGCTTTACTGCGAAAAACTTACAAAAAAATTATGATTCATAGTATTGCCCATCGCTGGCCACTACATTCTTCCATCTTTCGGATAGCATACGAATCCTGTGGCGGAAGAAGTGGGCGTCTTTTATGGGGATCCATGAATCAATTCAATTTTGCACTTGATCGGAAGTGCTATTCAACCAGACTGTACGCCACTGATCGAAAAAGGTGGTAGTCAGAGAGAGCAACGTATGGAGAATACGGCGGGAGGGATAGGACTTCTCATTTCAACGTTTCCATGTATATTTTGACGGGTTTTGCGACATGGGATCGAGCACTGACCTGCTGCAAAATTACCTTTATGTGTCTATCGCTGTATTGTGGCCGTTTGTGTTTCAGTGCTGGGATCGAACGCATCAATTGCTTTCGATAATGATGTCCTGTGACTGTCATCGTCTGTTTCAGTAGCTACGAAAACGTTCTGTCTTCCCCCGCCATGCCGGTCTTCAACATCAAAATCGCCGTTCTTAAGGCGTTGAAAACATTCTCTGCACGTTCTTCCAGTAATAGTTCCCTCACCATTGGTCTTACCCAGCATTTTAAGAGCCACAGCCGCAGATTTCTTCATGTTAAAGCAGAAAATTAAAACTTCCCGCAAATGTCGAGAAGTGGGTACGTAAGTTGACGTACTTAATCGAGAATAACCTTATCATGCAATCACAAATCGACTAATATTTTTGTGGCATTATGTTTACAGATGCCTAAGCTTATTGTATTACACCTATGACCAACCACTGGAACCCCACTTGCCGCTACTGCCGTCTATTGCAAAACGGCGGAAGCAAAGTTGTAGACCTAATACAATAACCTTGGCACTTACTTGTTCGGTCAGGGATTTTCTCTGCCTCGTGATGGCTGGGTGTTGTGTGATGTCCTTAGGTTAGTTAGGTTTAAGTAGTTCTAAGTTCTAGGGGACTGATGACCATAGATGTTAACTCCCATAGTGCTCAGAGCCATTTTGAACTTACTTGTTCTGTCAATGTACTCTGTTTTAGTTGCAGCACCATACCCTGTAGATTGGAAACAATTAATAATTTACAAATTTATTTACAAATAAACCCGTCATCGGGGGTGAAATGGGCTCCAGCACAGACTTTAAATTTTCGCGGACTACTCCTTCACTTTCATGAACTGAAGCTGCGAAGGCAAGATGTAAATCATTCCTGCATAGCTGTACACGAAAGACAAGACTACGATTTGGAATCCTAATCCCGCGCGAATTGCTGCATTTTTTTTCTAATTTGCGTTCGAACATTATTTCACGATTATTTCTATTTAATAATGCGAAAATATCTATAATGCCTCTAGGAGGTCTGTTTTGTGACATGCGTTCAAACGCCGGTAGATATGAAGATTATGTTTTATATCTGTGAATGGATGGTCTGTAACGTGTTTGCGTATGGTTACCGCGGATGTTACGTGCCTTGCAGATGTATGCACTGATGTATTCCAGCTTCGAAAATCTCACCAGTTTGATCTAGTCCATGGGAGAGCCAGAACGAAGACCTGTGAGATAAGGAAGTTTCGGAGCAGACGTAGTATAGAAGCCGACACAGTAGAAGCGCCGCAGATAAATTTGCGCAGATTTAAAAAAACCAAGTCTGGCGAGGAAAGAAAATGCGGAAATGGCGTGTAACCGGAGGCGATGTCGGCGTTCCTTCAGAAAGGCGGAGCAGCCGCAGCCGCTAATGGACAGCCGGCTCAAATAACCCTAAACACTCCGCCACAGCTCCTAATGAGCGCCGCCGGCGAAACCACGTGGACACACCATCTTTCATCTTCAGCTCTCCACGGAAAGTTCTCAGCCAGCATCTAACACTGCAATTACTTTACTTTAGAAGCTTCTCGCCGGATTAAAAGTTGGTTGGTTGTTTCAGCACGCTGAGAAGTCCCTTGGCACGCCAGTAATTAAAGAATAAATTAAGTACTTCTTATGATAACTACAGGTTTGCGTATAATCTATACGTATTTCTAAATTAAGGTACTCTACCGTGTTTTTCTCTCTGCATGTGAAGGCTAACCACAGAAACTACTATACAGCCTGTGTTACGGTTTTCACTGATTCAAATGAGTGTATATAATTTACAAATATTTCGTGCTATTAAATGAAACAACAAGTTTACTGTTATCATTCACCGCTTATTTATCTCCACGACGCGTTTCAAAGGTTTAAACTTCCATCATCAAGTGGATTTATATTTGTTTGTATGACATCTGCGTGTGTGTTGTGTTACGACTTTTGCAGGAACTTGTGCACTGTCTAGTGGGAGAAACAAAACACTATTTCAGAACATGGTTTTGGGTTTCTTTTGACAAAAAACTATATGTATATCTAACGGTAAAAATAAATTCGTAAAATAGAGTACCTCCAGTGGTGACAGGACCCTTTCACTGTCGTAACGCACCACATGTATCTTGTCATATTGTTTACAAATGTTCTCAAAATAGTGCTTTGTTTCTCCCACTAGCCGGCCGGAGTAACCGAGCGGTTCTAGGCGCTACAGTCTGGAACCGCGCGACCGCTCCAGTCGCAGGTTCGAATCCTGCCTCGGACATGGATGTGTGTGATGTCCTTAGGTTAGTTAGGTTTAAGTAGTTCTAAGTTCTAGGGGACTGATGACCTCAGAAGTTAAGCCCCATAGTGCTCAGAGCCATTTGAACCATTTTTTGAAGGAAAGGAAATGTCGGGACTGAAAATAAATTTCCAAGAAATCAGTGCATCAAAATACATTCCAATGAACATCAACAGCTATCCTAGTAAACATCTGGCGAAATGATGCGTTACGCGCGGTTTGTTGCCAAACTTTGTGACGAGAGAGAGCCTTGTATGCATTAATATTGTATGTGCTGTGTCTGTCTACGCCATGATGGCGATATATGATGAATCTGCAGCGTGAATGCACCGTAAGTTCGGCCTCATGCGGGAATCCGGCTCAAATGCGGCGAGCAGCGAGGATGGTCGACTGGTCGGTGGGGGGGGGGGGGGGGGGGGGGGGGGAGGCACTAAGGAAGTAGTAGTGTGCGACAAATTGAGACTAGCGCTCGAGTCAAGCGGGAAATCCCTGTTAGAGTCCCGGTCCAGCACAAAGTCTAACTTGTTGCCATTCAATTATTTTGATGCCCTCATGCGGCTGAGATCGGTAATTCACTTTCATCTTTTACGAATGTAAATCGAGTGAGTTTTCTGGCGAAACTTTAAAACAGCGGTGTAATTGTATAAATGCTGCGCTTACCACGTGTGCAACATGCCGAGAAAATTACTACATCCACTGCTGTTGCGATGAATATCACCCCAGCGCATCTAATTTTATACACAAAGTTCTCATGTACACCTTACAATACCGCCCTGGAAATCCCAAATATTCCCTTGCCTTTCTTTTATTGGCCTTTATGGAAATGTTACGAGGGTAATCCCAAAACTAAGGTCTCCTATTTTTTTATAAGTACATATACATGTTTATTTCTACAATGGTTCAAAAATGGTTCAAATGGCTCTGAGCACTATGGGACTTAACATCTTACGTCATCAGTCCCCTAGGACTTAGAACTACTTAAACCTAACTAACCTAAGGACATCACACACATCCAAGCCTGAGGCAGGATTCGAACCTGCGACCGTAGCGATCGCCCGGTTCCAGTCTGTAGCGCCTAGAACCGCACGGCCACCGGGGCCGGCTCTACAATGGTTTACATCAGTTTACAGCTTGAACATTTAGCTACTTTTCAACATAATCACAACTTCTGTCGACTCATTTTTGTACACGCTGTGGCAGTTTTTGTAAGCCCATGTCATACCAGCTCGCCGCCATGCTGTTCAGAAAGCTATGAACCTCTTCTTTCACCTCGTCGTCGGAGCTGAATCGCTTTCCGGCCAAATGTTCTTTTAACCTAGGGAACAGGTGATAGTCACTGGGCGCCAAGTCAGGACTATATGGTGGGTCGGTGATTATGTCCCACTGAAACTGTTGCAGTAGAGCAACGGTTTGCCGAGCGATGTGTGGGCGAGCGTTGCTCAACATACCTCTTCTCCGGTTCTGAATTGCCCGTTTGAGTTTTTTCAGAGTCTCATAGTACCTGTCAGTGTTAACTGTGGTCCCAGTGATCCAGCTCCGACGACGAGGTGAAAGAAGAGGTTCATAACTTTCTGAACAGCATGGCGGCGAGCTGGCGTGACATGGGCATACAAAAACTGCCACAGCGTCTACAGAAATGCATCGACAGAAATGGTGATTTGTGGAAAAATAGCTAAATGTTCACTCCGTAAACTGATGTAAACCATTGTAGAAATAAACAGGACTGTGTACATATAAAAAAAATAGGAGACTTTACTTTTGGTTCAAAATGGCTCTGAGCACTATGGGACTCAACATCTTAGGTCATAAGTCCCCTAAAACTTAGAACTACTTAAACCTAACTAACCTAAGGACATCACACACACCCATGCCCGAGGCAGGATTCGAACCTGCGACCGTAGCAGTCCCGCGGTTCCGGACTGCAGCGCCAGAACCGCTAGACCACCGCGGCCGGCCTTTACTTTTGGGATTACCCTCTTAATAAATGTAGTATCTACGTCGGGCGTCATTTTGGTTTATCTGCAGTGTAAGTAATGTAAAAATTGAAACTAAAAAGAAAATTTTCCAGTGAAGGTCTCGATCCCACGGCCCTCGCATTGCCGATCTGTACACTTCCCAGTGCTTGCAAACTAGGCTACCATAAATGACTCATGCTTCTTCCGGCCCGCACCAAAAATCCTATTTCTTCTAAGTGCTTGGCCGTCTGGAGCTCACACGTCTCTCACTTTCATTTCTGGCCAAGCTCTGCAGATATCAGAAATCTGTACTATAAAAACGGTGACGAAGAACAGGCGCAGCGCGGTCCCCTTGCTACACCTTTTCGTGCTAACCCGGGGCGAGTCGCTAGTATGTAATAAAATAAATTGTTCTGCCTAAATTAATTTCAGACATTCAGACAAATAATTCCCCCTAAAATAAAACAAACACTGGTAAAATCATGAGTTCTGTCCAACCCTTACTCCTCTGATGTGACCCAACAGGGCGCAACAGACGACTCGAACGATCTATGAATACGTGAATGAGATTAGCTCAACGAACAAAATCTTGGTCACCCCGCTAAAAGAACACGTTGATCGCCAAGGAGTAATTTCAGTGAAGTGGTGTGTGCGTGTCAGTCGGTTGTACGGAATTTGTTGAATATTATGGGTCGACATGAAGACGTGACAAAATGGTGGAAAGGTGCTGTCGTGTATGGACCTTTCTATGACAACACCGTTAACGAAATTCCCCGTTTGTTGGCGTATCAACGCGAGCTCTTCACCGTGTCTACTGGGAACGGTGTATAACCCGCAGGCGTTGGAGGGGGACTTCAGGTCGCAAATAACCGAAACAGTTATCTGGAGATCCAGGACAAATTGCCTACGCAATCCTTTCTTTAATTACTTTTATTTCGTCAATGAAATTTAATTAAACTAAACAATCTGAAATATATATATATATATATATATATATGCAACTTGAGCGTCGCCTCGTAATATGTATAACGGGAATTCTGCGTTGTGATCTGAAGTTAATCTTAAAAGTGTGTACTTCCATGAAGTGAAATAATAAGTGAGTTACAGAAGAGAAAAATGCGTACCAGAAATTGTTTCATGTTGTGTCCCAAAAGAGCCCTAGAGAAAAAGAATTTTGTAACAAGCAAATGAAGTCCATGTAACTGCTCGGCGACCGAACTTCGACACAGGATCCGATGAATAATTCATACGTCACTGCCTCTTAGACAAAATAAGAGATATAATATATTGTCGTAACTGATTGGCAAAACTTACAACAATATAGAGCAGTTCTGTACAAAAAAAAAACCTCTGTAGGAAGCAGATTTAATTATAATTATTCTCGGCCATAATGGCTATGTTTGTGACGCGTGACTGTGTCGGATAATTACTTATTTCTAATTTCTGCTGCCAATCACTTTTTTATTTTATGTTTAATCTAATATAGTACAATGCGTTTCGAACATGTTCTGTCCATCTTCAGGCGTTCATACACACATACATACATACATACAGACACACTCCGCTGCAGAGTGAAAATCTCATTCTGGAAACATTCCCCAGGCTGTGGCTAAGCCATGCCTCCGCAATATCCTTTCTTTCAGGAGTGCTAGTTCTGCAGGTTCGCAGGAGAGCTTCTGTAAAGTTTGGAAGGTAGGAGACGAGGTACTGCCAGAAGTAAAGCTGTGAGTACCGGGCGTGAGTCGTGTTTCAGTAGCTCAGATGGTAGAGCACTTGCCCGCGAAAGGCAAAGGTCCCGAGTTCGAGTCTCGGTCGGGCACACAGTTTTAATCTGCCAGGAAGTTTCAGTAAGAGAAATGTTACTTAAAAATAAACAGTCTTAAACGAGATTAATCTAGAACTCTTTGTCCATTGTTTGTTATTGTAGCGGCTGGTGTAGCATTTAGATGGGGGGAGGGGGGAGGAGGGGGACAGTGGATGGCTAGAAATCGAAATCAGTGATGTCTTCTTTCTGCTGGTTTTCTTCTTTGTGGTTGAGTATGTATGATATCACACCCTGTTTAGGATGCATATAGATTTGCATCAGTTATGTGTTACGAAAATAGTGTGAAAGGCTTTTATATGACAGTTGATCACTTACGATTTCATCACTTGCTGCTTCACTTGCATCACTGGTGTAATGGCGGAGCTGTTGATTGGCATTACACTATTGCACATTGTATTTTGTCACTGATTGGCAACGTAATTCACTGCACAAATTGCTTCGACATACATGTAAACATTATGCACACAACACAAGATGGTGGATTGTAGCATGTGAGTCTGTATCGATTATCGAGGTTTTGTACTGATATTCTTGGTAGTGACAGATTTGTAGTCAATTATTTACATTGACACATGTTCAGTATACTGCGTTATAACTGGCTTAAGACTGTTGAAGAATTCTGAGTTTTTGGTTTCGGTTATCTCCTTAAGAATGTTATCTTCATGCTTTGTATTATGTATGAAAATTTCCATTTCTTTCATGATATCCAGATGCATCAAGACTTGTATCTGGAATTTACAAAATTACCTGTAGCCAATGTAATAAATATTATATCGGCCAAACAGGCAGAAATTTCAGAACCCGATTGTAAGAACATTTAGACTGCTACAGGCTTGATAAATGTAACAAATCAGCAGTAGCAAATGGTTCAAATGGCTCTGAGCACTATGGGACTTAACATCTATGGTCATCAGTCCCCTAGAACTTAGAACTACTGAAACCTAACTAACCTAAGGACAGCACACTACACCCAGCCATCACGAGGCAGAGAAAATCCCTGACCCCGCCGGGAATCGAACCCGGGAACCCGGGCGTGGGAAGCGAGAACGCTACCGCACGACCACGAGATGCGGGCTCAGCAGTAGCAACTGACATTAAAGACACAGGCCACCCTTTGAAAATCGAAGACAACCTCGAAATTTTACACAAATGCCACACCACCCGCTACAGTAACAAACAATGGACAAAGAGTTCTAGATTAATCTAGTTTAAGACTGTTTCTTTTTAAGTATGTATGTATAAACGTCTGAAGATGAACAGAACATCTTCGAAACGCGTTTTATTATGTTAGATTAAACATAAAATAAAGAAGCGACTGGCAGCAGAAATTAGAAATAAATAAGGTCTAATTAAGCTACGATTGAATAGTAAATTATGGTATTGTAGTACTGTATGCTATCACAAATTCTACGCATTTAAATATAGACGTATACTCTCATTTATATAATTAAGTAACATCTCTTCATTACTTATTTTCTGTAATTTGATTACGTTTTTTTTTAGTTCCTGCTACAGCACGTAACACGGCGTGAGAACAGTGGCCGTGAAAATATCCTAAGCGGTAGGAAATGGTGATGAGCGTCGTACCTTGTCAATGACAATGAGTTTCAAATCCGTAACAAATGGCTGTTGTCAGTGAATGCAAATACATCTCAACCAGTTCCCGAGCGAACGTTGCGAAGGAAACTGCATGTAATCTTCATCTGGAATCGGATACCTCGCAGAACGCCATTGTTCACAGCGGAAAATAAACGCGAACTTCTTCAGTGAGCCACCTAACAAAGAATACTTTATAGTAGCTGACTGGAGCCGTGTAGCATGTTTCGACGAGCCACGATTTTGTCTCTTTCAAATGACACAAGGCGTCGAGTGCATGAGACGTTTGACCTGAATCGTGTGCAGGTTTCATTCAAATTGGAGGTGAATCTATAATGTTTTGGGGATTTTATGATACCATGATTTGTATCGATCGTTGTTCGCGCCCGTAGGTGTAACCTTGATATACCCTACACGTGACCCGGGGTGGTGCTAAATGAGCAACAGTGATCTGGCAGCCAGACCTATCTTACCAGTAAGATCTTCTGGCTATGATATACCTGGAGTCAAAATTACGACAAGATGGCTCTTATCAGAGCCACAAGACAAGGTGCATTGGACATAGTCTCCGAATATGCCAGCTTATACCAAAGGGTCCTACAGATCAAAAGGTGAGATTCTCTCCAAGATAGTGAGAGAAAAAAATGTGGACACTGCTGTTATTCGACGAACTCCGATCGAAAGTGTAACAACCTTCGGTCAAGAGGCACAATACCTGGATACGAAGTACATGGTGTATCAAAAAGAATCATCCGATTTTTTAAAAATCATTACTATCATGTTATTTGAGATATGTGCGTAAACAATGCACTGTTGGAAAGACCAAACTCGCGAGATTTACATGGTTCCCGCTAGATAGTAGCAGTGTGTGCCCATTTCAATTCTAGTGAAAATGGTGTAGGGATAACAGAAAGCCACTGTGTTCTACGTTTTGCGCAGTGCGGGTCCGTAATATCTCTTTAGCGTGACTGTCGCACTAGGTATGGTATGGATCCTCCTACAGCACAGAACATTAGACGATGGCGTGAGTAATTCCGAGAAACATGCTATTTGAGTAAAGGCAAAACGCCGGGCCGCCCCCCTGAGTGTCCGACACAGACGTCGAACGCATCCGCCATAGTTTCACAAGGAGTCCGCACAAATCCGTTCGTCGCGCAGCTCGACAGCTGAACATGCCCCCAATGTCTATCTGGCGTGTGCTGCGTCGACGGTTCAACATGAAACCGTAAAAAATCCAGCTGCTGCAAGCTCTTCGTGAAGGTGACAAACAACGTGTAGAGTTCTGTAATTTCGTTCTTGACAAGATGGATGATGGCAGTTTTCTTACATTCTTAGTGTTTAGTGACGAGGCAACACTCCATTTAAATGGAAAGGTGAACCGCCATAATGTGAGAATGTGGGGTACGGAACAACCACATGAAGTTGTACAACATGAGAGGGACTCTCGAAATTTAATGTGTTTTGTGCAGTTTCTTTGCCGAGAAACTGTTACAAGAGGTACATATCTCGATATGCTTGAGAACTTTCTTTTCCCATAGTTGGAGACTCATTCAAACGACTTCATTTACCAACAGGATGGGGCACCGCCACAATGACATCTGTAAGCGTGGGAATTTTTATATCAAAGGATTACTGAACGATGGATCGGTCGCACTGGACCAAATGGTTCAGCCTTACATTACTGGCCTCTAATGTCACCGGACCTGATTATGTGATTATTTCTTATGGGGGTTTATAAAAGACTCTGTTTATGTGCCTCCGTTAACAACAACAATGAATGAACTGTGACATCACATAACAGCAGCCGTGGAAGTGGAAGCTGTAACCGTTCATCAAAAAACAAAATTCATTGTATATGTTTACTAGTTTTAGAAATATAGAGTGCCAAATCGGATGATTCTTTTTGATACACCCTGTACTTGTGCATCATATAATCGTGTATATGGATGCGTAACTTACGTTCGTAGTAATATGGAAAACGCCTCCTTATTAAGTGTCAGTATTGAAAATGACCTCCATATTGTCAATATAGAAGTTGAGAAGATCACAGTAGCAAATACACTCCTGGAAATTGAAATAAGAACACCGTGAATTCATTGTCCCAGGAAGGGGAAACTTTATTGACACATTCCTGGGATCAGATACATCACATGATCACACTGACAGAACCACAGGCACATAGACACAGGCAACAGAGCATGCACAATGTCGGCACTAGTACAGTGTATATCCACCTTTCGCAGCAATGCAGGCTGCTATTCTCCCATGGAGACGATCGTAGAGATGCTGGATGTAGTCCTGTGGAACGGCTTGCCATGCCATTTCCACCTGGCGCCTCAGTTGGACCAGCGTTCGTGCTGGACGTGCAGACCGCGTGAGACGACGCTTCATCCAGTCCCAAACATGCTCAATGGGGGACAGATCCGGAGATCTTGCTGGCCAGGGTAGTTGACTTACACCTTCTAGAGCACGTTTGGTGGCACGGGATACATGCGGACGTGCATTGTCCTGTTGGAACAGCAAGTTCCCTTGCCGGTCTAGGAATGGTAGAACGATGGGTTCGATGACGGTTTGGATGTACCGTGCACTATTCAGTGTCCCCTCGACGATCACCAGTGGTGTACGGCCAGTGTAGGAGATCGCTCCCCACACCATGATGCCAGGTGTTGGCCCTGTGTGCCTCGGTCGTATGCAGTCCTGATTGTGGCGCTCACCTGCACGGCGCCAAACACGCATACGACCATCATTGGCACCAAGGCAGAAGCGACTCTCATCGCTGAAGACGACACGTCTCCATTCGTCCCTCCATTCACGCCTGTCGCGACACCACTGGAGGCGGGCTGCACGATGTTGGGGCGTGAGCGGAAGACGGCCTGACGCTGTGCAGGACCGTAGCCCAGCTTCATGGAGACGGTTGCGAATGGTCCTCGCCGATACCCCAGGAGCAACTGTGTCCCTAATTTGCTGGGAAGTGGCGGTGCGGTCCCCTACGGCACTGCGTACGATCCTACGGTCTTGGCGTGCATCCGTGCGTCGCTGCGGTCCGGTCCCAGGTCGACGGGCACGTGCACCTTCCGCCGACCACTGGCGACAACATCGATGTACTGTGGAGACCTCACGCCCCACGTGTTGAGCAATTCGGCGGTACGTCCACCAGGCCTCCCGCATGCCCACTATACGCCCTCGCTCAAAGTCCGTCAACTGCACATATGGTTCACGTCCACGCTGTCGCGGCATGCTACCAGTGTTAAAGACTGCGATGGAGCTCCGTATGCCACGGCAAACTGGCTGACACTGACGGCGGCGGTGCACAAATGCTGCGCAGCTAGCGCCATTCGACGGCCAACACCGCGGTTCCTGGTGTGTCCGCTGTGCCGTGCGTGTGATCATTGCTTGTACAGCCCTCTCGCAGTGTCCGGAGCAAGTATGGTGGGTCTGACACACCGGTGTCAATGTGTTCTTTTTTCCATTTCCAGGAGTGTATATGTAAGCCACCACAAATCCCATGCCCACCTGTAGTTCTAACACCACTCCCTCACCCAGCTATCTATATAGGTGATTTTAACAGCCATTATACAAGGAAAAAGAAAGAAGACTGGATTTAACGTCCAGTCGACATCGAGGTCATTAGAGAGGGAGCACAAGATCAGTTTGCGCCAAGGATGAAGAAGGAAATATGCAGTGCCGTTTCACAGGAACCAGCCCGGCATTTGTCAGAAGTGATTTAGGATAATCACAGAAAATCTAAATCTGAATGGCCGGAAGCGGATTTTAACCAGCCATCGTACAATGTGGAAATGTAACGCCAGCGATCAGAATGATATTGCACTTGCAGAATGGGCTGAAGAAAACAGTTTTATATCTCATTGTTTATACAAAAGATAAGGATTCATTCAGGTCTGCAACATGGGGAAAGATTACAACCCAGATCTCTGGTTCTCATCACAAAATTCTCAAAACCAGTCTCTAAATATGTCCAGAATAGTTAAAGGTGACTTTCCAAACAGCCAATACACCACCAGGACCTGCACATGTATCCCTAACGAGGTGCTGCTGTTTATGCATTAAAACCAGCAGATGCTTCTCAGCGTCTCTGGCTTTGTGAGTGGCTGTTCACTGCGGTTGGACATGAATCTGTTGTTTATGTCCGATGAAGCCTGGTTTCACCTAAGTGGTTATGCCGACTCACAGAATCACGGGTTCTGGACACCGGAGAATCCGCATAACTTCCACGAAACACCACTGCATGATTAGCAGGCTGAGGTTTGGTGTGCAGTGTCCGCATGCCGCATTGTTGATCCCATCTTCTTCCCACAGACGCTGACTTCGGCGCGTTACGTTGCCAACCTTTTGAAACCATTTGTGGCGGACTTAACGGAGTTTTAAAAGACCTACAGTTACTTCTACAGGATGGAGCAACTGCACATACAGCCGGCTGAACCTTGGGTCACATTTACAGTATTCACGCCTAATCGAGCCGTTAGCAGAGGTGAGACTGGTCGCGGTCCTAGCTGGCCACCCAGGTCACCTGACCTGTCAGTGTGCTTTTGCTTTGTGTGGGGAGCCTTCAAGCCTTAAGGCCGGTTCCCACTAGAGCGCGGCAGCGCGTCGTGCGGCAACGGCAGCGGCATGCGTTTTCCGCTTTGACGCGGCGGCTCGCGGAATTGGCGTTCCCACCTGGAAGCGGCAGGCGCTAGCGGTAGCCAATGACGGACAGCTACTGAGGTACGGGTCAGGACCCACTGAAACTCCCGGTGCGTTTGAAAAACTATATCTTACACCGACATGGAGGAAAGACGAAGTTGGGTGAAGACATACCAATTTTTCATTTTCTGTACAATGTACTCTTTCACATATTCCATTATGCATGTTTTCTCATTTCACCATAAACAGATTTCATGACTACCGTTCATCATTCTACACTATCTAGCACATTGTTTAAGAATCATGAAAGAATAATACATATTTGGAACAAAGTTTTCGAAACCAGATTTTAAATTATAAGACATTTCCCGGTGCAGTGCGGGCTGCGCCAGTGTCCGTCATAGTGGCCGGCCTGGGTGGCCGAGCGGTCACAGGTTCGATCCTGCCTCGGGCATGGATGTGTGTGATGTCCTTAGGTTAGTTAGGTTTAACTATTTCTAAGTTATAGGGGACTGATGACCTCAGATGTTAAGTCCCATAGTGCTCAGAGCCATTTGAACCCTGACTGTCGTCCACAACTGCTGAAGAACATATCGGATGAGACTGCACCAATTTCAGCAATCCAGCTTCGATACGCCTTCAGCAACTTGCTGACCAGTTGAAGATTATTCAAGGTTTTGGAATATTCTTCTATCAGGGTTTCTTGTCGTAACAGAGGAGGAGCTATGTCGCTTAGTGTTGTAAGACCACATAAGGGAGTAGTTCCCTTGCAACCTGAAATGTTTCTAATGGTTGTATTGAGCTGAGTGTCTATCTTATTTACGTGAGGGCTGTTCAGCCACACTGGAGCACAATATTCAGACGTAAAACAAAACCAACACTAAATTGAGTGCCGAAGTTGGAAGTGGATCCGTTGCTGCACCCTATCTAGTCCTTCAGAGATTCTGAATACGATTGTTTCGTGTACTTAATTTCGAAGAAAATCTTTCTAGATGCTTCCTGAAAGACAGCGTCCTATCAAGAGTCATTCCAAGATAGTTTAGGTGACTAGTAGGGAAGCGCTGTGTCGCTCACACAGATGTCCGGTGTATAATGTGGCACTTTGTTGTGTCAGTGGAAACTGCTGACTTTTGTTTTAGAGAGCCTGGCCATAACCTCCACACGGAGAAATATTCATATATTTTGTTGATATCACCAGTTAGAGTGCTTTCATCACTTTTCAACTCTTTGTGCTGAACGGCAAGTGCTAGATCGTCAGCATATTCAAACTTATTTGAGCTGGTTTCAGGTATGTCAGAAATAAAAAGATTGAAAAGCGTAAGAGATAATGCAGAGGTAGTCCATTATTTAATTTCCTTTCTTTGCTTATGAGATTACACTGCATTACTCGTAGCTGTCTGAGCACTATGGGACTTATCATCTGAGGTCATCAGTCCCCTAGAACGTAGAACTACTTAAACCTAACCAACCTAAGGACATCACACACATCCATGCCCGAGGGAGGATGCGAACCTGCGACCATAGTAGTCGCGTGGTGCTGGACTAAAGCGCCTAGAACCGCTCGGCCACAGCGGCCGGCCCGAGATCAACTAACGGCAGTTTTCGACGCTGTTCAAATGAGTACCTGAATACAATGACTCGCCGCGGGCAATTAGATTTTAGGTGGTCACTTTCATTACAGAGAAAGCATGTCCCAACTTGTCCACTGTACGTTACATAAAAGCAATAATCATAGATCTGTAGACGGGAAGGAATATTGCATTTGATTACCATCTCCACTGAATGGATACTGCTAAAACATTGCAACCGGTGTTGTGCGGGCCAACATTCGCGTCGTATGCCCGTCGCATCGCCATAAGGGAGCAAAATCTTCTTAAGTACACTGTCGTCAACCCCTGCTGCGAGACTGAACACTTGGAAATTCTACGTTAGTACGATGTACCATATCTGTGGAACCATCACGATGCTTAAAGGGAACTTGAGAACCAAGACACAAGAGCTATCTATCTACTTTTTGGGGATCCAAAATCTTAACGAATAAGACATAGTTATCGGAGTCGAAAGAGGCAGTACGAACCTGACCAGACTTTACAGGAATGGAATTGACGAGCCAGTCACGAATCTACAAAGGTCCGGATTGCAGGGAACTCTTGGATTTGTCAAAACTAAAGCTTCCTTTACCTTTTCTCGGAACACACTTGGAAATATATTCGACATTACGGAGCGGGCTACGCCGGTAGAGGAGGCACACACAACAACTGACGCTATGGACCAAACGACGATGCGACACACACGAAGACACAAACACCGAGAAAAAGCTGTGGAGGCGCGCGCGTCGCTGCTGTGAGGTGGAATAACAAGCAACCTTCCCGCCCGGCACAAGAGGCGGAACTTCCACTGAGCTACGGAGGCGGGCTGGATAACGAAAGGGTGGGGAAGGAAATCGGCCGCGCGCTTTTCAAAGGAAGCATCCCGGGACGTGACTTTTTTTTTTCGTCCGGTGTGCTTATGTTCGTAACAACGCATTATTTGATCCTGTCAGTCAACCGAGAAAATTTCGGAGGTGGCTCAGGGACATTTCTGGGTACCTTGTGTAATGGTTCTTTATTTACGTGACCATACGGCACTCCAACCCCAGTTCTCGATACCAGTAATATCGTACTATTTTACTGCGAAGTAACAGACATATTTTTGTGACAATATTCACATTTGGTTTTATTAATGTATAGGTACTCCGATGTATCGATATACTTCAGTGATATAGTTCTTGTGTGTATTCATTTCTGTGAGACTGTCATAATCTTTGACTGACTTGTAACCGTTTTGGCGCGAATGCGCACAGAGCAGTCTTTGTTTCACTTTAGCCGGCCGAAGTGACCGTGCGGTTAAAGGCGCTGCAGTCTGGAACCGCAAGACCGCTACGGTCGCAGGTTCGAATCCTGCCTCGGGCATGGATGTTTGCGATGTCCTTAGGTTAGTTAGGTTTAACTAGTTCTACGTTCTAGGGGACTAATGACCTCAGCAGTTGAGTCCCATAGTGCTCAGAGCCATTTGAACCATTTTTTTGTTTCACTTTGTAGAAGTTAAGTTGTTATTTCGCTTTGTAAAAGAACAGTCAAGTCTTGTGTTTGGTTAAAGTGGAAATTAAATATATGAAGATTGATACAAAACTGTTTTCTTGATAATGTGACAGTTAAGATGAAGTATATGTGAATTTACAAGAAGTTAAATAAAAATGTGGATCGTGAACACAAAGTCAAAAATTATTTCTACCATACCATTGCTCTGATCTGGGATTGTTTGATCATTAAGAATTTCCTGAAAAATGCGTTTGTTAGGTCTTCAAATATTGCTAAAATACAGATCTGGACCTTCTAGCAATCAAAGTGGAATCACGCTAGAATCAACAAGATGAGCCGTAACAACTTCGACGAAATCTACGTGGAAATCCATTCAAGATAAGTGCCAAAATTAATAACTTTTTTACAGTGACGTCATTATTTCCATTCTGATGATATCATCCACAGTCAATAACTTTGTTGTTGCCCGATAAAGCGAACATATGCTGCGTGAGCAACATTATTAATCTGATTTATAACCTACTTTGCAAATGGTGGTATTGTTAGGCTTGAGATACGGTAATACTCAGTCTCCAGTGGCTCGTCACAAGTAACTGCATTTCGTTCGATTTCGTACCGCCAATTACCCTTGTATTTGTACTAACTGAAAATATTTGCACAGCAGTGCAAATGTTGATGTTATGCGGGCGCGACCGCGACGGTCGCAAGTTCGAATCCTGCCTCGGGCATGGATGTGTTTGATGTCCTTAGGTTAGTTAGGTTTAAGTAGTTCTAAGTTCTAGGGGACTGATGACCTTGGAAGTTAAGTCCCATAGTTCTCAGAGACATTTGAACCATTTTTTGAAAGTGGTAAACAACACAAATCATATCAATGGACGTGACCCAAGAAACCGGACGAATATTCGAAGAAGTGTAGCTTCATGCCAAAACTATTATTATTATTATTATTCTTTCTTTATTTTCTCAGACGTTATGTCTGGTCAAAAATGGAAAGTGACGCGGACCTTGATCAAGCGTGACTTCCTTTTAACTGTACGGTATATGTTCTATTGCATTTAGTAACTTTCGGGTAATTGAACATGTATAAATAATTACGGATTTCTGTAGTTGTATATATAAGTTTGGATGTAGCTCTATTGCATTGATGTACTGGTGGATATTGTGTGGTATGACTCCTGTAGTTGATAGTATAATTGGTATAATGTCAATAATGCAGCCTAAATACGAGGTCATGTTAAAAGGTAACACCTCCGAATTTTTTATGTGAAAACTCCCAAGGCCTTTTAAATAAAATAAACGTTGTTACCTTCCTACATCTTTGTTCTTCATGTCTGCATACTTGCAGCCCTCTGCACAAGAGGCCTCCAAATAGTATCCCGTAACAGTGCGGTGTTTAAGGTTACAAGTTTCCGGTCTTTCAATTGCAATCATGACTGTAATAAAATGGCAAACGTATTGTTAAACAGAACACTGGGAGGAGTTGTGGACTAAATAATAATTGATTTATTCATTCTTAATTTCACATGACCAAAGACGGCTAAAGAAACGCCACACAAACATTTCTATCTGACAAACGCTTTCAATAATTTGCGGTCTATGGTGAACAAAGTGATCAGCTGGGGATCAGCACACCACATTAACCGGAACTAATCGCTTTATATGACTTCATGAGTGTGAATCCATGGTATAGCCCAAAAACTACGCTACTACCAAGCATCTATACTCTACTATTCCATAAAGAAAAATATGGTTCCAAAGATCAGGGTGCTGAGAAGCATATATTGGAGCCCTACGCCGTATCAGCGAATACTTTACCATTCTGCAGGTCAGGCCGGCACACCACGATGCGCTCAGCGACTGCAGTCATGGACGGCGGCTATCTGTTATAAATGGCGGGCGCCTGGAAAATATGCAAGTTCGCGGTCTTGCGCTCGGCTGATTCGGAACGCAGATACTTCCCTATGAGCCTCTGAAACCCCGGTGGATTCCAGTGTGCAGGTGGATCCGTTTGCTGGTCTGTCAAACCAATTTGACTCCATGACATGACTATGCATGACAGAATATGTCAAACGTTTAGATGGCTGACTCAAAACAAATAAGTACACCCATGCATCACTCACTCTGTGCATGATGCAAGAAGCAGTACCTCTGACGGTTCAGATGGTGACTGGCACAGGTTCTAAGTGACACACTAGCAAGGACACAAGTCTCACTATCTAGGTAGAGATCTGCCGTTCTTCACTAGCGAAGTGCCAGTACAAGTGTGAGTTCTTCTCTTTCTCTCAGCTTTCCTTACCAGCTCGGTAGGATAGCACATTTACATGCTTAGGCTAACCCACTTTAGCCCAAGCCAATCACGAGCTGGAGATCGGCATTCGAAGCTGGGAGATCGCCCCCTGTTCTGCATACACAGATTTGACCCAACGACTTTAAAAATTAATTGGGAAAAAAGAACAAAGATTCAGCTTCGCAGCCTCTTTCACACGTGTTTACATCGTGTCTCCGCTAACAGCATGTCCTGGATGGAACCACAGCCCTCCATAAAAAGATGGTTATCTTTCCTGTTGCATCCATTTCGAACTTTCCAAAGAACGGCCATAAACTCGCTAAAAGCCTCGTGCCTTCACAAATATGTTTTGCAGCACTGCCCTGTCCCATGGAAATTCGCAGAAACTCACAGCCGTCTCATCGACTTCCTACCCGACAAGGGCCCATCCTCTGGTTTATTGCGTGTCATCAGTGCTCTGCTCATAGCTCCAGTTAGTCCTCGGCGCTTGTCAGCCTACCTGGACGCCTTCCCTAAGAACATTAAGCAGCATGACACCGTATCAAAAGTGAGAGTGCCCGGCAATCTCTCAAGGCAACTATGTTGGTGCATGAGAAACAGCATGCTGTAATCGAATTTCGAATTCGAAGAGTTCGTCTACATATGGAGCGCCCTCTCTTTCATTGTAACAATGCCAGACCACACAAGAGCGCTTTGCTATCTGTAACAATCCAACACGATGGGTTCACTGCCATCAATCATTCTCCATGCAGTCCTGAATTGGTTCCATTCAATTTTCATCGGTTTCCAAAACTTAGAGATCACCTTCGAGGACTTCGCTTTGATAGAAGTGATGAGCAGTTGAAACAGAGTTGAGGTTGTGGCTCCATCAACAAAATCATTCTACAGCGACTGTACCAACAAACTGGCCCATCTTTGGGAGGAATGTGTTCATCACCAGTGTGACTATATTGAGAAATAAATATGTAGAATTGAAGATTAAAGATGTAGAATTTTAACAAAGTTCGTTTCATTTGAAAAGTTTTAAGTATTTATACAGAAAAAATTCGGTGGTATTACATTTCAGCACGCACTCTTATTTAAAATGTGATACCTGTTCAGTTATGTCGTTGATAATTACTACTGTCGACCATGTTCCTTATTTATGCTGGAAGGTAGGTCTCGAATGACATGTCCAGCCTAGATTTACGCATGAGCCGAATAATAACGCCACATGGCTCAACAGGCTGGTGCAAGTCTTTCAAATAGGCACCATTTCAGCGGCTTGCGTGTCCCCATCCCATCCCAGTAATCCTTATGTGAAAGTGAATCTATAGTTTAACATGGAAGCCGAATCACGCCTTGTTCTTGGTGAAACTTTACAGCGTTGAACAGCAAAAGCTAGGGTAAAGCGCAGACTGAAGTGTTCCTTGGTGCGACTGGCATTCGACCTATCGATATTTAGATTTACAGGTGCTCACTTTGCCACTAGACCATCATTTTTAAATTCTTTTCTTTTTTTCTTATTGCCCTTGAGGGTCCATTCTCCCTTATAGCCCATCTTTCGCTAGCCAAAATCGCCTTCGTCAGTGTCGGCTACTTCTACCACTATAGAGTTTTCATTATGAATCTATGTAAGTTGTTGAAGAGTAAATACGTCATCCACCCTGGACCCCCTGTAGACACGATTTGTGGGTCTTGAAATGAAATGAATTTTCTCTTAAAATGAAAGAGAGTAACACATGGCTTCCTTAGCTGTTTTTTTTTGTTTTTGTTTTTAATATTCGTTGCATTTCCATTTCTGCTTGAGTCACTGGTCTCCCTCACAAACGAGAAACATGCTGTTACGAAACTTATTATAAAACAAAATTCTAAGTCGCTAATTCCCTTCTGTAGTTTGTGGAAAGGGGGCTAAGGAATTGGGTGTACGGAAGGGAACGTACCCCTCCCGTTCAAAACAGCAGCGAGACTGGATTAATAAAAAGTAGACAATAGCCCCCCCCCCCCC
Organism: Schistocerca americana; assembly: GCF_021461395.2. NCBI lineage: Eukaryota > Metazoa > Arthropoda > Insecta > Orthoptera > Acrididae > Schistocerca > Schistocerca americana. The sequence continues at coordinate 357,087,952 of NC_060130.1, forward strand.
CCCCCACACTTGAGTACAATCCACAGAACGTTCATACCACCACGCGAATGTGCGAGGAAAGTCCTTCTTCGGGATGTTGTTCAACTCGCGCTTCACATTCCCGCCTTCTTCGGTAGTAGCGAACCATCGGATTCCCATTCTGCGCTTTGTCGCCATGTGGTAATTTCATATTGATATGCGTAGGTCTTGTCACACGTCATGATTTTTTCCAGAAAGAATTTTCCAAGTTTTTCATCTCAATCAATTCGTGGCATGCGTCCACACATCGTTGTTTTGGTTTGGGAGTCAAGTTGTGCCGGACATTACACACACTTTTCTCTTCATCAAAACATTCTGGAAAATTAAAAATTTTAGTGCAGTAAAAGCAATCTGGACCGCATAAAATAATTTTATTTTATAAACAGTGACCGTTTTCATCCAGGGTTTTATCATCTTCAGACCCTTACTTTGTAAACGAAGTAACATAAAAGTTATCAGAGGACACGTTAAAAATAGACAAGAGAAGAAAATGGTATAACTGCAACGTAAGTAGGAGAAGAAATACCCTTGCTGACTACTGGAGATGGTGGCACGGAGCATGAACCGCCACGTGTGACGTTCGGTTGCCATCACATAAATAACAAGAATCTGCCCACCGTTTGCAACAGACGTTAACGTAACCTCTGGCGTGCCACAGGGGAGTGTTATGGGACCATTGCTTTTCACGATATACATAAATGACCTAGTAGATAGTGTCGGAAGTTCCATGCGGCTTCTCGCGGATGATGCTGTAGTACACAGAGAAGTTGCAGCATTAGAAAATTGCAGCGAAATGCAGGAAGATCTGCAGCGGATAGGCACTTGGTGCAGGGGGTGGCAACTGACCCTTAACATAGACAAATGTAATGTATTGCGAATACCTAGAAAGAAGGATCCTTTATTTTATCATTATATGATAGCGGAACAAACACTGGTAGCAGTTACTTCTGTAAAATATCTGGGACTATGCGTGCGGAACGATTTGAAGTGGAATTATCATATAAAATTAATTGTTGGTAAGGCAGGTGCCAGGTTGAGATTCATTAGGAGAGTCCTTAGAAAATGTAGTCCATCAACAAGGGAGGTGGCTTACAAAACACTCGTTCGACCTCTGCTTGAGTATTGCTCATCAGTGTGGGATTCGCACCAGGTCGGGTTGACAGAGGAGATAGAGCAGATCCAAAGAAGAGCGGCGCGTTTCGTCACAGGGTTATTTGGTAAGCGTGATAGCGTTACGGAGCAGACTCTGCAAGAGAGGCGCTCTGCATCGCGGTGTAGCTTGCTGTCCAGGTTTCGAGAGGGTGCGTTTCTGGATGAAGTATCGAATATATTGCTTGACCCTATTTATACCTCCCGAGGATATCACGAATGTAAAATTAGAGAGATTCGAGCGGGCGTTGAGGCTTTCCGGCAGTCGTTCTTCCCGCGAACCATACGCGACTGGAACAGGAAAGGGAGGTAATGACAGTGGAACGTAAAGAGCCTTCCGCTACACACCGTTGGGTGGCTTGCGGAGTATAAATGTAGATTTACGTCAGTGCTAGATTAGTTACCGGTAGGTTCGAGCAGCACGTAATTTTTGCGCAGATGCTTCGGGAAATGAAATGGGAATCACTGGAGAGAAGGCGACGTTCTTATCGAGGAGCACTACTGAGAAAATTAAGAGAATCCGCATTTGAGGCTCTCTGCCGCGAACGTACATTTCGCGAAGGTAAGATTAGAGAGATTAGGGCTCGCACGGGGTCATATACAGAATCGCTTTTTCATCGCTGCGTTTGCGAGTGGTACAGAAAGGAAATGACTAGTACTGATACAGAAAAATACTGTCTCTTGCGGAGTATATATGTAGATGCAGATGTAGAAGTAAAAATGTAGATGTAGGCAGCCAATGACAGTGAAATCCTTGAGCGGTTCATGCTCCGTGCCACCAATTCCAGCAGTCAGCATGGATATTTCTTCTTCTATTAAAACTGTAATTATATCATTTTATTGTTGTGCCTATTTTTTAAGTGTCCTCTAATAACTTTCATGTTACTCCATTCACAGAGTAACGATCTGAAGATGATCTAAAACTGATCGAAATCGGTCACCGTTTTTAAAATAAAATTAGTTTATGCAGTCTTGCTTGCTTTTATTGTACGTAAATTTTAATAGTATTTTATGATCGCTGTTATTTCCAAGACATTTTTTAGTTTCATCAAAATTCTAAGAAACAGATCACTTAGCAGTAACTTCAAAATCCGCTTATATCAATCGACCATTATACCTGTGATGTTATATGGATGTGAAACATTAATATTTAGAAAGAAAGTTGAAGAGGAACTGTTAATATTCGAAAGAAAAGTACGAAGGAAAATTTTTGTACCGGTATACGACGAAAATAACATGGAATGGAGAATAAGAACGCCGTAACATCGTCGAAGTGCTCAAGAGGAGAAGGTTGAACTGAGCAGGCCATATAGCAAGAATGACAGAATAGACTACCTAGAATGGCATTCAGCAGAACAATAGATGGAACGAGAGGAAGAGAGAGACCCCGAATCAGATGGCGGGATAACATTCGGGAGGACACAACTAGGATGAACAGCAACAGCAACTGGACAAACAGCGTACTGGACAGGCAGAAGTGGAATAGGCTCATAGAGCAGGCGTATGGTCGATAAGGCCCCTGCCACATGTAAAGTAAAGTAAGTTATTTCCAAGAATTATATCTCAAAATATTCTGCAGAATATCTTGAACACGTAATGTAGAGATTTTGCTCCATTGAAATTTCCGACACAACGTGAACGCATTGGTACACTACTTAACGCTGCCTGCTTTAAAGTGACAGGTCGAATGCACATCTGTTGTTTTCAATTGCTAGTTCAAGTTGCCACCGTAGTTACGGCAATGACGTCACTTTATACCAGGAGTAAAACGAGTCTCAGAACGTTTTGGACGGATGGCGGTGGTAGGCTTGGGGCTATGACGCCAAGTAGAAAGCGGGCGAAAGAAAGATAACTCTTTAAGAGCGGAATCCAGTTTATGTTCAAAAATGGTTCAAATGGCTCTGAGCACTATGGGACTTAGCAGCTGTGGTCATCAGTCTCCTAGAACTTAGAACTACTTAAACCTAACTAACCTAAGGACATCACACACAGCCATGTCCGAGGCAGGATTCGAACCTGCGACCGTAGCAATCGCGCGGTTCCGGACGGCGCGCCTAGAACCGCGAGATCACCACGGCCGGCGGTTTATGTTTCGTCTAAAAAATTTAGTTATTGGTTACAATGTTAGTGATATGAAATCTTAATATTATTAATAAACGAAAAAGGATGAAAACTAAGAACCGCGAAACTCGAAGACAAAACAAGAGATGGACGGGGGAGAGGGTGAGGGGGTGTCTGGAGAGAGCCGAGAAGTCTCTTGCGTAGGGCGCACAGTCTGTAAGCCCGGTGCTGTACACGGTGTTAAGTAACCTTATCGCCGAGATTTCGGGGGAGTGGGCTGGCAGCATTTGCACTTTTGCACGGGCGGCGGCTAGCGGCCGGTGGGGGCGGAAAGCGCGTCGCGTGTAATCTGGCTGGCGTCCAATTAGCGGGAGGAGGGGGCGCTGCCACTCAATTAGCCGCTCATTAGGTGGCCGCGGGCGGGGAGGGGCAGGAGGGGAGGCGGCGGTGGAGGGGAGCGCAGCTGGCAACGGCGCGGGCCGCCCTTGGGCGCGCGCCGATTATGTCAGCGGTGATCTAACTGCGGCCTTGGCCAGCCTGCCACCGGCTGTTCAACTCGCAGTCCTTGCCTGCGGCGCGCCTGCCGCGTACACACACGCGCGCCTCGCTTGGCACACGCCGACGTTTTCATCTGCATCGCGGCGCGCGCGCGCTTGTTGTGTTTGTTTGTTTGTTTATTTACAACATGCTCCATCACACACTATTTGTAATATTAGAAGCACGTATTTTGTGTACATTAGTCCTGTCGGTTCGCACTCTCTTGCAAATTTATGGTGTGCACTCAGGAATTATAAATTTTTGACATGTATACTACAACAGACTTTTAAGATGCTTCTGTTATTGTATATTCTAACTGACATATAAACTGTGAGCTTTCGAACTCTCACTTTGAAAATATTGGCAAGAATAATACACGAGACTCATTAAGAACAAACCTGAAGACAATTTAGCTGAAGACAAATTTGGCTTCCAAGAAGGCAGAAGCACAAGAGACGCTATCCTACGCCTTCGCAATATAATTTGTAAGTAGGCTGTTTAGGTTTTTATGTTGGTAACGCCACGTAGCGCTCTGTATGAAAATCACTGACTGTGCTGTGTGCAGTCTGTGGCTGGTTGGACTCATTGCTGGAATTTTTGCTATTGTAGTGTTGGGCAGTTGGATGTGAACAGCGCGTAGCGTTGCGCAGTTGGAGGTGAGCCGCCAGCAGTGATGGATGTGGGAAGAGAGATGGCAGAGTTTTGAGAGCGGACGATCTGGACGTGTGTCGGCCAGAAAAACGAAATTGAACATTATTAAGGTAAATAGATTGTTTGTTCTCTATTAAAATCTTTCATTTGCTAACTATGCCTATCAGTAGTTAGTGCCTTCAGTAGTTAGAATCTTTTATTCAGCTGGCAGTACTGGCGCACGCTGTATTGCAGTACTTTGAGTAACGAAGATTTTTGTGAGGTAAGTGATTCAGGAAAGGTATAAGTTATTGTTAGTCAGGCCATTCTTTTGTAGGGATTATTGAAAGTCAGATTGCGTTGCGCTAAAAAAATACAGTGTGTCAGTTTAGTGTTGATCAGGATAAGTAAAGAGAGTAATATCTCAGTACGTTCAGTTTTGCTCAACTGTTTGAAAATCAAATAACGTAGATTTTTCCAGCACTGTCATTTATAAAAATTTTCTAAGTGGATGTTTCAAATTGACGAAAGTTTTAGGATCAACGGAAAAAATTACATATCTTTCGTGGACTTCACGAAAGCATTCGACACTGTTAACAAGAACGAACTGATGGAAATTCTACGAGGCGTATTCGGAAAGTAAAGCCGATTAGGCGCGGAATGGAAACCACTGTGAAAATCCGATGGAATTTTGCACAGGTGTGTTGGGCAGTGTCTTTAGTGTGCCTGTCGACCGCTTCACGTCGCTCTTTTCAGTTCAGAGCGCAAAGTGATCACGTAGAAATGACTACGTGACTGCCGCCAAGTACAGTAGAGCGCCGATTATCCGAAGTAATTGGGGGACATGGGTGTTCGGAAATCTGGTTTGTTCGGATAATCGAACTGTACATGTTTATTTGCCAAAAAGAAGTACTGTACAGTAAATTTATTCATAAAAACCGGCATCTCTTTTAGTATTACAAAGTAACATACAAAGGCAACTTCAGTAGGAATATATAGTATGTGGCACAGTTTATTAAACAAAAATATATACATATTACATACGCATTTTGCATGAACAATACACACAGTATACAAAATTAACGTTTAAAAAAATCCTTTATTTTGGTCTGTCTAAGCAAACCTACACGCTTACGAGCAGCTAAGTCACGTGCTTTTTTCATTACAGATATCTGAAACTGGTCACTTTCATCTTGGGCTTCAAACCATCGCAAGGCAGTATCTAAACAAGTGAGCGCCCCAGAAGCTGTTGGTATACTTTCATCTTCACTTTGTGGAGCACTGATTGATGAGATGCTGGCGGCGTCATCTTTATCAGTGAGGACGTTTACAATCTCGCTGTCCTGCATGATTTGGAGTCCTGGATCTGCATCATCGATATTCATCCATTCATGAACGTCTTCTTCATCACATTCGTGCAATCTATTTCTTTTAGCATACCGAGAAGTTCGGACATATCATTCTGTTCGTCATTTTCAATCATACCTTGTGAATTTTCTTCTCTGTCCAAAATTTTATTCCAGGCTTTCTTCAAATTCTCTTCCTTTACACTATTCCATGCTGCGCTCATCATGTAGGACGCGTCTTTCAAGTCAATATTCTTATGATTTCTTAAGAGACTTTCTTCTCCATCCTCTTCTCTTTCTAACAATAACTTACGCAACAATTCTGGGAAACTGTGGGAAACTTGGCTTGGGAGTGAGGGGGTTGATGGACGGTAGGGTGGGAGAGTAACAGTTGCGAGCGACTACACAGTTCGGTTAAGCGGCCGTTCGGTTGACCGACGTTCGGATAATCGACGCTCTACTGTATGTGGATATGGTGAGAGATTTCGCGTCAAGCTATGCAGTCCACGTAAGATAAATGTCATGCGTTTCTTTCTTCAAGATAATTGTCAGCCGCATTCTGCAGGGGCAATAAAGACGCTCCTGCAGCGTTTTCGATGGGAAGTGTTTGATCACACACAATACAGTCCTTAGTTGGCTCCCTCCGTTGTTCATCTCTGCTCGCGTGAACCGCTCCCTACAAAGACAACATTTTTGCACAAACAACGAAAGACAGACCAGCGTAGAGAACTGGCGGAAAGCACAGATGGCTGGTTTCTGTGCCGAGAGTACCGGCAAGTTTGTACAACGCGACGACAAATGTCTAAGTCGGAGCGGCGACTATTTAGAGAGGTAGCTGGAAGGTGTGGCTAACTGTTGCGAATAAAAATTTTTTGGTTTTCACTGTGGTTTTCATTTCACGACCGATCGGACTTAACTCTCCGAACAGCCCTCGTAAAAGTGGTTCTGTAGACGAGAGGAGAGGAGAGGAAGGAGAGAGAGGAGGAGAGAGAGAGAGAGAGAGGAACAGCTAAAACACTGTACAAAGAACAAACATCTAGAATAAAGATAAAAAAATGCACTAAAACAAGCTAGAATTGAAGGCGTTAAACGAGGATGCAGTCGGTCCCTATACCTACCCAACATGTACATATAAAAAGCAATAAATGAGTCCAAAGAACACGTCAAAGATATCAGAATCAATGGAGAAATAATAAAATACTTAGGTTTGCGGGTGAAGTAGCTGTGAAAGCTACAAGTAAAACAAATCTCCAAAGCATCTTAGAAGTTATGGACACAGTACTGAGGGATGCGTAAAAAATGGAAATTCACTCAAAAAAAGACAGAAATACTCGTGTGCTCCAAGAAATCAGAAGAAATAAAATAGAAGGAAACCAAATCATACAAATATCCAGGAAGCAAAAACAATGTTACGAAAAATTATTCAAACAAGATAAGCACTGAAGTAAAGAAAAAGATAGTCAAGAGCTGCTTTTGGACCATAGCACTTCATGGCTGTGAAACAGTAACAACAGGTGAAAACGAAATGTAATCTCTTGTAGCATTTGAGGAACAGTTGTACAGCCGTCTGTTAAAGTGGACAGACAAAACAACTGGCTAGTAAATCCTGCAAAGAATTGGCGGAAACAGTTCGTTAACGTCCGAACGCAACTGATTCAATTTCTGACGGTTGCTGTGGGCACTGCTCCAATAATTGTTTTTTAGAATTTCTTGTTAAATTTTAGATGAAGTATGCTTTCATATTAGTAAATACGGGTTACAGACATAAAGGCCTTTAATTCTATGTGAACAGATAGTTGCTAGTTTTAAATTATAACTTCAGTTCTTAATGGGACCTCATTGGACATGAAGTAAAAGATGTAAAATGAAATTTTCTATGAAACTGATACCTGGCATCCTTTTGTACATGGGTAGTCCTTTGCAAAATTCGGATCTGTGTAACGAACTGATGATAAACTGATGACCTTTTGGTTAGGTAGTGTCTTAAGTATTAACTTCATTTACTTACGACCAGCAAGCAACTTCGTTTCCTATTCGATTGGCTGGACAGGTGAGTCAGAGTTTCCGTATGCAACACATGGATCAAAGAGGTTATTTCATTTAACTTGCTTCAAAGTCAAATGCAGGTTAAACACACGCTACATATAGTTTATATTAAAGTAAATATTTTCTCTCTGTTTTTTTGCAATAGTTGTGGATTACAATTAACTCCTACAAATTTCTTTATTTTTCTATACTGCATAGATATTGCGTGCTAAACGCTGTATTAAACCACACCAGGACTGATCATAAACTGAATTTTCCAAATCGCGTCTTCTCATTGTGAATGTCAAGCAACTAATCATCTGGGACTACAGCATTTAAATCTGTGTGTTACAGTCGCTACTGAAAGTCAATTTATATCAAACACGTTCATTCACAGAAACCAGGGGTTATTTCGTTTCTGCCTGTAGCTGCTACACACTAACAGATGGACGTTATTTCGTAGTTACTTGACATATTATCGACCTCTGTCCTACATCACACACATTTGTTTTGGCAACATAAAATACGGCATAATGTCGTTTAATTTGCTTCACCGTCTTCGCGGTTTTGCCTCTCTATTGGAAGTGTCTCGCACCAGGACGCACTTGGGTACGGACCATGCGGCGTATGCAGGTCTTCGAGTTGTAGCGACCGTCTCCATGTGGGAGCACTGGACTCGCATTCGGGAGGACGACGGTTCAATCCCGCGTCCCGCCATCCTGATTTAGGTTTTCCGTGATTTCCCTAAATCGCTCCAGGCAAATGCCGGGATGGTTCCGTTGAAAGGGCACGGCCGACTTCCTTCCCCGTCCTTCCCTAATCCGATGAGACCGAAGACCTCGCTGCCTGGTCTCCTTCCCCAAACAACCCAACCCCAACCCCAACCCTCCATGTGGGAGCGAGTTCATAACTGACAGCACTTGGATACTTCGCAGCTGCGCGTTTAAATAGTCTCACACTCTCGATAACACATGACAAAGTTACGGACTTTGTTGGGTGCCTTTTTCACTGTCATACTGATTTCCAACCTGGCCCCGGAAGTAGCCGAGCGTTCGCGAAGTATGTCGGGCAGGGCAGCTAGTGCGACGTCACAAGGTGGTTGCGTGGGCCCCGACTCAGATGAGGTGACTTTTAATGACCGGAAACTGATGTCACGTGACCCATTTATCCGTTAGTAGACGCGACGCTGTGTATTTAGTTATTTTAACCTTCCATTTTGTTCCTTGTCGCCCCACTGTGCTCTTCGTTTACACGCTTCCGTTGTTGTTTTCTTCCTTTGCTGTTATTTAATTGTTGCTGCTTGGTTTTGTTGATTTTCCGTGGTTGCTGCCGAGTTTAATTGTTTTTGGGTGAACGTGAGTACCACGTTCACGAGTAATTCAGACGAAGTGCTGTGTCAGGAAAGCAGTTGCGACTTTAAAATATGAAGAAACTTTATGCTGATGTGAGGAAGTTTCAGAAATAAATCAAAATTAAGACTTCTTCATTTTGCAGGTTTATAAATAAACTAGATGAGTACTTGGCATTGCTCGGGTACGTATTTGTCTATTCTAGTGGTCCACTCGTCCTTCCCCTTCTTTCTGTTCCTCTCCTCCCGCCCTTCTCTCTGCCCATTTGCTACTCCCTTCTCTCTTTGGTCATCTCCTCCTCCCCCTCTCTCTCTCCATCTCGCCTTTCCTGTCTCTGTCCATCGGTTTTTCCCCCTCTCCCTGTCCGTCTTCACCCCTTCCCTTTCTCTGTGCATCTGCTCCTCCCCTCTATGTGTTGGCTACAATTACAGAATTTTGTAGGTTCATTCAGCGGCATATGTGGATACTGTCTCCTAAATGTGTTGCTAATAGAGTTAGTTGCAAATGATTAATAAATTTAAACGTCATGACGTCATGACTGATGCGATAGTTTTACTGCACGAACAGCGGAAATGTAGCAAGTGAAAAAACTTTTTCCTTTCATCATTTTGTCGGGGCTACAACCGAGAAAAAGTTTCTGAAAGGTTGGAAATCATGTGCAAAGTTTGTTGGGCATTACTAAGTGTCCTCGTTTTCAAATACTGGATATCCTGCATAGTAGCTATACATCATGCAACGTGTACATTGTGTAACAAATAGTGTGAAAGTGTGGATTAAACACATTAAAGATCGTATGAGCATTGTATTAATTACATTTAGTCATACTACATAATACATAAAGTACATATCAAACAATAAAAGCATTTCCAAAATATGATAAAGTTCAAAAGTCAAAGAGCAAATAGCTTCTTCAGACTGTAATTGTTTATATCCTAATTCGAGTAATATTCGTCAAATTAATAAATATCTTATACTACACACTTTCTAAAGTAGCGTATGTTCTTCCTGAGAGTTCAAGCAATCTCGTTACCAACTGTTATCGAAATCGGTTTAGTGGGTTAATAATAATAAATTCATGAGCCATGCATGATGCGGTAATTTTTCACGCATCTCAGTGTCTATGACATCATATATCCCGAACTATTTGTCGTACAATGCTATAATGTCGCAGGTATATTCAGTGGTATATGTGAACACCGTCTGCAAAATGTGTCGGGAGTATTGTTTAGTAGCAAAGAAATAATAAATTAAAACGTCATGCGTGATGCGAAAATGAACAGCGAAAATATTGTAAGCGATAAACGTTTTTCCTTTCATCATTTTGTGTAGGGTGTCAGCGAGAAACTGTTTCGTAAAAGTTTGAAATTACGTGTAAAATTTGTGAAAAGTCACTATACGCTATCTCCTCAAATACTGGATGTATAGAATCTCACGATTCGCGCATCATGGCCTACACTTCTTTTTCACCCCTATTCCCACCCGCTTGATAGGTGGGTGTTTCTTACCTCCACAGCGACTGTTTCCAGACGGTAAGTGATATGTGTACCAAGTTTGGTTGAAGTCGGTCCAGTGGGAGATGTGCATATACGTACATAAATTTTTATAATATTTATGGCTATCTTTTTTCCGTAATCCGATTTTTATATGAAATAAAGCCATACGGTGCCAAAAGCTATACTTAAGTTGCCTGCGGAAACCAAATGAAAATTGTTCCGGTAGTTTTGGAGATTTGCGTGTTCAGACAGACCAAAAAGAAAGTTTTAGTAAGACTTTAAGTTACAATATCTTTTTTGTATCCGATTCTGATGAAGTAAAGCCTGTAAGTTGCCCCAACCTAAGCTGAAGTTACCAATGAAAACTCCATAGAAATCCGTCTAGCAGTTTTGGAGATTAGCGTGTTCAAAGACAGACATACTACGGTTTTACAGTTTTATTGTTAGTATAGAAACATTGTAGGAGACTAAAATATTGCCCCACAACTTACTTCCATTCAAGAAATTTGAATCCCTACCCGAGGAGCAAATATTTTTGGCACGAAATTACATCACGTAATGAAATAAATTATCACTGCTTCACATCATTTATGTTTACAAATCGTTAGTGTTTACAATTTCCATGAAATAGAAAGCTGGAAGTTTGAGTAAAGATGTCTATGAACAGAAGTCGATTAAACAGTTATGAAAATTATGTCATGTCACATTTACAGCTGTTCATGGGAGTTGAAAACGAAAAACTCACATTTTTATTTTCCCTATAAAATCTGAATGAGTCGTCCTGACGTACGAATATGTAGGACAGCCGAGATTCCTGTCACGATCTATATCCTTAACACAGATAGTGCACGGTATTTGTTATCTTGATTCGTGTTTTCCACGTATCTGAAATCTTGATGTTCAGGAGATGAACTAATTCACTTTTGAAATGCCGCCTTTTTGTTAGGAAAATAGCAATTCACAGGACTTACATGAAGTCGAAGTCCTCGGGCACAACTGAAAATAATAAAAATATTTTACTAGTTAATCAGCACGAGGATCGGCCTGTTTTGTTTACTGTAGATGAATGGCTAAAGTATCGGATGTAAATGAGGGGCAAGTATAAACCTGCGACATTCCTGTTCATCGCACGTCTCCAGTGGTTCTTTAAACTGCCGTCAATGGTTGGTTGGTTGAGTTGGGGGAGGGGACCGAACAACGAAATCATCGGTCCCATCGGATGTGCCATTTGCAGGGATCCATCCCGGCATTTACCTGAAGCGATTTAGGGCAATCACAGAAAGCCTAATTTAGGATGGGCGGACGCGGGTTTGAACTGTCGTCCTCCCGAATGCGAGTCCAGTGTGTTAACCACTGTGCCACCTCACTTGGTGCCGCCAATGGTTCAAATGGCTCTGAGCACTATGCGACTTAACTTCTGAGGTCATCAGTCGCCTAGAACTTAGAACTAATGAAACCTAACTAACCTAAAGACATCACACACATCCATGCCCGAGGCAGGATTCGAACCTGCGACCGTAGCGGTCGCTCGGTTCCAGACTGTAGCGCCGAGAACCGCTCGGCCACTCCGGCCAGCGCCGCCAATGGTGAGAGCGTAGGGTGACCTGTCATTGCACCTAAGTGCGGACCGTAGGCGCAGTCAAGTGATGTCAGTTTCCGAGTACCGAATGTCAAAGCAGTGAAGTACGTACTGTCGCAAGGCATTCGCGCTCTTTGTGGCACTATCTGTCTTTGTTTATAGCGCCTATGACGAAACCAACATGTAAGTAACGTAACGGAAGGACAGTCACGCACTATATGAAGAGGAGACGTCAATTACGGTTTTTCTCGTTTGTAGCTAAAATTAAACATTGATTTTACAAAATGGCTCTGAGCACTATGGGACTAAACTTCTAAGATCATCAGTCCCCTAGAACTTAGAACTACTTAAACCTAACTAACCTAAGGACATCACATACATCCATGCCCGAGGCAGGATTCGAACCTGCGACCGTAGCGGTCGCGCGGTTCCAGACTGTAGCGCCTAGAACCGCTCGGCCACCTCGACCGCCTATTGATTTTACAACTGAGCGACTTTATGTTTAGTATTTCACATGTAATAGTACAGTTTAAGTAAATTTCTGTGAAATGTTCAATATTACGTTTTAGTTTCTATATTTGACTAGATGAAACGATGAAAAACAGTTTGAGAAATATATTAATAGCTTTTCTTATTTTTACAAACCACAGAATTACAATTATTCTGTTAATTTCCGTTTTTATTGCACTGTGAATCATTTCATTTGGAGCTTCCACAGGAGCATAAGACGATATTTCAGTTTGCCCAGAAACATATATTTTGGTGGCCTAATCTTAACAATACGTGTGAAATATTTTATTGTGCTTTTGTAAAAACGACATCCATGAGTATCCATAATATCTGGTTTTTACACAAAATAAGCGTTTACATTTCATGATTCTGTCTTAATACTTCCCAGATACTTTTTTTTTTTTTTCCTACCGCATTGTGCGCAGGGTCGGCAGGGTTAAGTACGGAATTGGCATGGTTAATTTTTAGGGGTGGCGGGATGCCCTTCCTGCCGCCACCCCGTACCCCCCAGGATGGAATGAGTGTATCCTAGGTGTCTGCGTCAAGTGTAAATCATGAAATAGTGTGAATGTGTTACAAATGTCTGTGAGTCGTGTAACTGAGGCGGGACGTTGGGACCAGCCCGGTATTCACCTAGTAGGATGTGGAAAACCGCTTAGAAACCACGTCCAGGCTGGCTGGCACACCGGCCGTCGTTGTCAATCCGCCGGGCGGATTCGATCCGGGGCCGGCGCGCCTACCCGAGTCCAGAAATCAGCGCGTTAGCGCTCTCGGCTATCCTGGCGGGTTTATTCTTTCCCAGATGCTAAAGAACTGTTGTAGGAAATGTTGATGACAGAGAAAAATCTTGTAGCAATTATTTCGTCTCGAAATCTTTGTTATTCATCGAGTTTTAGATCTGAGGAGTGACACGAATCTAACTTTCAGAAATTTATGTCGCAAATTTGTTTTGTACTCGTAAAATGAATTTACCTCTGGAAAAAAATTACTTCCTTTCACGTGCCTTTCGATGCAGCCAAACGTTACGCTTAATTTTACCGTTTTATAATGAATCTTTTACTGAAAATACTAAAGTTAAGATGAAGGATCTGCTCGTATAGTGTAACGCTAGTTTGTGAGACAGGGAAGTGAGCCAGACCACGAATAAATTCGCATGGAAGATTAAGGACCGGTACAGCGGCCAACCTGAGACAGGATTTTAGTCGGTTTCCCACACTGGATTAGATAAATACTGGGCTGGTCCAGAAATTACTTCTCAGAGAACAAGACACACAGACAGTTGAAATACAGTAACACAGAACAAAGACGATTCACAACAGCTAGCGCTCACGTTTCCCTTCTTCAGGTTATCTTGATAACATTCACTCACAGTATTAAATAAAAAAATAAATTTGCCAGATCCTGAAAAAGTGGACCCCCAAAGTTGCCAAACTTTCACCCCACACCACTGCAGTTCGTGTTTGCAGTGAATGAGCTTCAGTTGCAGTGAGCTTCCTGTCCCATGTGATCGTTGCACCCTGCCACGTTTTGTTTGTTAGTTTTTACAGTTGTAGGATTCATTCTTTTATTTGCTGTTATTGGCATTCCTTGTTAGCGTTATTCATTGCAACTGTTATTCATTGTGTGTGGTACTGAACAATGTCAGCGAAAAGTCGGAAGTTATAAATAAAAAGTTCGACGTCGATGTGTGTAATTTCATCCTCTCTGTAGCCGAAGCACTCTGAAGAGAAGCTGTCGGGAATGTCATGTCCGAAGATTTGGAAGAAAGCCGTTAAACATCATGGAAATAGCATGGCAGAAAGAAGCTGTTTTGGAAAATTCATTGGAGGAGATGATAATTTCATTAAATGATAACAGTGACAGTGATACTTCAAGAATCCGTCTTAGCAACAAGAGTGATATCAGTGGAACGTTTCCATTATCCCAGTAGAAATGGAGCATAGGCGGATACAGCTACATGTTTGGCGTGCTAATTTTGCATCCATAAGTACCCACATTACAAAATTATAGCACCATAGGTTTTGGAATTTTAATAATAAGGCCTTAATAACAATTAATTCCAAAGGAAATTTATCTCAGGAATTCAGTCTGGGTCACACAAAATAAATATTACTGTTGTAAGACGTCGTGGTCTCCTGACCTTCATTGCTTACATATTCCGCCCTCACAATCATATTCTGCACATCAAGACGCTTCATTCGAACCCAAACTCGATAAGATAAAGTCAATGTTGTATGAATTCATGTAAACGATATGCAAATAACTAGTAAATCGCAAGTGCGCACCAAGATTGAAATACTCGAGGCTGGCATACACACACACATACAAGACACAACGGTCGCAGGGACTTTTAGTTCGGGAGAAGCAAACCGCACGGCAGGAGGCCGGTCCCTTCAGAGGACAACTCAACCTATCTACGTCGGCAGCGACTGCCCGAAGAGCAGACAACGTCTGCCCAAGTGAAAGGAAGAATGACCCCGTGTTCAGCTTAAAAGCAAATTCCGCTACATTGTGTGGGAGCACCCAGCCTACGCATTCTTTACAAACATAGCATGCAGTTTCAGAGGTTTTCACAGGGAGACAGCAAACGCCAAATGCCGATGCTACAGATTTCTGGATTGGTCACCTTAAACGAAACGTCATTCTCCCGTTTTAGAAGAGCAATGCTGATTGGCAGACGATATTCCTGACGCCTTGAGCTGAAGGAGTAATGGAACAGACCGAAAGATATACCCCTTCGTGTCTGGCATGGAGAGGGGCCGTTCCGTTGTCGCTCTTGGAGCGAGAACATGTAACGAGAGCGTGTGCGCTAATTCGTGTACTCAAAGAGCGAGGAACAAGCCTCTCCTCAGTACTTCACTGGGACAGCACCTCTGTCGAGAGTGAATAGGAGTGCAACACTATACTGAGTCCTTGCAATTAAGCGTTGTTCACTGTGTTGGCCGCCACACTTATTGTGTGGTGTGAACGGACAGAGTTATAGTTAAACACCTGCGAGCTAATTTTTGAATGGCATTGCGGTGGACTGGTTATCTGACCAGTGTACCACGCCAATAGCTAGACTAGGGGCAAATAGGAGTCCTTGACTTCATCAAGGCATAGGGAGAGTTTGATTGGCGAAGGTCAATCCAGATAGAATGAGAGTTATCTTATTTGTCAGCAGCGAGTGGCGCAGACAGCAGCTTACGGTATTGTGCATTACAGCTCTTGCGAGCCCCATATTTCCTCCACAACAGTACACTTCACTGCATTTCACATGCGACTGCCTCGACTGTACCTAGCAACATTCTAACGGATAATTATCCAAGTTGAGTAGGCACGGCTCTCAGCCATTCTGCCAAGTCAATAACAATCTTAAACTTTGTATGGAAATTTCATTAGCGAATCCTATCCTTAAGAGGTAACGTCACATTCCGAAAAGAACCCGTAAATAACTTGTTCAGTTCATAACCAAAAGTGTCATTGTGATTTCTCAGAATTTTTGCAAAATAAATAACAATTTTCGTTAGTTTCATGTTTTTCTTACACTAACTATCACTACTCCAGTACCCAAGTATCCCCTTAGGTACGTAAGAAATTTTGTGAATTTTTGTGTCATTTCCTTACAGCGGACGACTCCAGAAGATATTTATTGCTGAAAGCTTTTCAGGCATTTCTCTTTAGAACGTTAGTAGCGTCTGTCTGACTTCTGTAGTAGTGTGGGGGTGGAAATTGCATCTTGCAGGAGCCACAGGGTAAAGGGTACATCTCAGATTAATCCGTTGTGCAGAATAGCATGCACACGCTCGCACTGTTCATAATATAACTGCTGTAATACAAAGGCCCTGTTGTTTGTATGTCTTTTGTTCTTTCTAAACAACAGAGTTTGGTCTATTTATAATAGTTTTCCCACATTGATAAACATGCTTAATCTTATTCTTTGTTATATTAGAATTAAATAGGCGGATCAGAAAAATTAATAACAGTTTCATTACAAACCTATGGCGATGGGTTGCTGGTGTCGAAACTCTATGGGTACCCGACTAGTATTTGATGAGCAAGTAAAATTGTCTTTGGTCAGAGATCTTCGACATAGTTCTGGTTTCGAACGCATGAAAGTATGATTTATTCTTACGATTTCATTCGCGTAATGTATTCATCTAACTTCAACAACAAAAAAGTCCCCCCCCATGTCGAATTCGGTAACTTCGCGAGAAAATACATCTTCGTAAGCTGTCCGTATATCGTCTTAATAATTTGTTACCGCAGATAAACGTAAATAAAAACGTAGTGTAACCCTTCCAGAACACACTGATGAAATTTCCATATTTATAAAGCAAATAATTTGCCTGTTTGAACGTGTTGATTTAAATGTGAAATTACACGTGTGTTCCGTGCGGGACGTGGCAACGCCTCCGCGTGCTCCTGCGGAAGTGACAATGCTAAGGTAATTTTGGACAGACTATAGCACGGCAGATGCACAAGAGGGCGAGGCCGTGCCGGCGGCAACACTCGTAGGGCGGTGGAGGCGCTGCCGCGGAATCAAGTAGGCGCCCTCCTCTTGCCTTGTCGCGACAGGCGCCGAATACAGACTAGGCGGTCTGAGTGGCGGCGTATGTGGGTGCACTGCCACACACTTTGTATCCACGCGCAATATACGCAGAACGCACACCTGCAGCACCGCCCACTCGTGTGAACTGCCCAATTGATTCCCTCGCGGCCCATAGCAGTGCGGCTAACGCCGGGTGCTTTCCATCTCGCTATTAGTCCAGTCAACGAAAGAAAGTTAGGGAAAAATTGTGTTACTGCAGATTTTTTTGCAATACTAGGACGGAGTGTCAGAAGTAACGTACTAAAAACCTAGATCGGTGGCGTGTATCTGTTGTTGTCCGAAGAAGGACGTCTCACGCAAAAGTTAATACATCACGACGACACGACAAGTAAAAACAGTCGCTGCCAGGCGCAGCAAAACATCGGGGACGTCGGCGTAGAAAAGTCCCAGTGCGCCTTCTTACCCCACTGTAGCCGGAAACTTATTTATGGCCGAACGCAGTACCGCTCAGCCAGTCTCTATGTAATAAGCGACCACTTGTAATCGTCGCTTACGACGACACTATGTTCTTAGCGCAGATCTGACTGCGTGCTAATAGACCTGTTATTTAGAACTTTATAACAAGTTACAGGCAATTGTACTCTGATGTGAAGCTAACATTCTGCAATGAACGAAGTGCCACCATACACTGAGTTGACAAAAGTCGAGGGATGGCTCCTAATATCGTGTCGAGCCTACTGTTGACCAGCGTAGTGCAGCAACTCGAAGTGACATGGACCCCACAAATCATTGTAAGTCCCCTGCAGAAATATTGACCTAGTGATGTGGCACAGTGGTTAGCACACTGGACTCGCGTTTGGGAGGACGACGGTGCAAACCCGTGTCCGACCATTCTGATTTAGGTTTTCCGTAATTTCCCTAAATC
The DNA here is from genome assembly GCF_021461395.2 of Schistocerca americana. Taxonomy (NCBI): domain Eukaryota; kingdom Metazoa; phylum Arthropoda; class Insecta; order Orthoptera; family Acrididae; genus Schistocerca; species Schistocerca americana. The sequence continues at coordinate 357,106,105 of NC_060130.1, forward strand.
ACTTCAGACAAATGCCAGGATGGCTCCTTTGAAAGGGCACAGCCGACTTCCCTCCCCATCCTTCCCTAATCCTATGGGGCAGATGACCTCGTAGTTAGGTTCCCTGCCCTCAAATCAACCAACTGACCAGAAATATTGAGTCATGCTGCCCCTATAGCTGTCCATAATTGAGAAAGTGTTGCCGGTGCAGAGTTATGAGCACTAACTGACCTCTCGATTACGTTCTATAAATGTTCGCCGAGATTCATGCACAGCGATCCTGGTGGTCATTTCATTCATTCGAATTGTTCAGAACGTCCTTTAAACCAATCGCTAACAACTGTCGCCAGGCGATATGGCGCGCTGTCATCCATAAAAGGTTCAACGTTTTTTTTGGGAATGTGAAATTCATAAATGGCTGCAACTCGTCTCCATGTAGCCGAACACAACCACTCTATTCCATGTAAACACAGTGCACACAATTACGGAGCTTGCACAGTGTTTTGTTGACGACCTAGGTCCATGGCTCGAACCCTACCATCAGCTCTTACCAACTGCAGTCGGGACTCAGCTGACTAGGTCATGGTTTTCCAGTCTTCTAGGGTCCAAGCGATAGGTTGCAGTAGGTACTGGAAGATGAAGAAGCTTGCACAGGATAGAGTAGCATAGAGAGCTGCATCAAACCAGTCTCTGGACTGAAGACCACAACTTCAGTAAAATATCTGGGAGTATGCGTACGGAACGATTTGAAGTGGAATGATCATATAAAACTAATTGTTGGTAAGGCGGGTACCAGGTTGAGATTCATTGGGAGAGTGCTTAGAAAATGTAGTCCATCAACAAAGGAGGTGGCTTACAAAACACTCGTTCGACCTATACTTGAGTATTGCTCATCAGTGTGGGATCCGTACCAGGTCGGGTTGACGGAGGAGATAGAGAAGATCCAAAGAAGAGCGGCGCGTTTCGTCACTGGGTTATTTGGTAACCGTGATAGCGTTACGGAGATGTTTAATAAACTCAAGTGGCAGACTCTGCAAGAGAGGCGCTCTGCATCGCGGTGTAGCTTGCTCGCCAGGTTTCGAGAGGATGCGTTTCTGGATGAGGTATCGAATATATTGCTTCCCCCTACTTATACTTCCCGAGGAGATCACGAATGTAAAATTAGAGAGATTAGAGCGCGCACGGAGGCTTTCAGACAGTCGTTCTTCCCGCGAACCATACGCGACTGGAACAGGAAAGGGAGGTAATGACAGTGGCACGTAAGGTGCCCTCCGCCACACACCGTTGGGTGGCTTGCGGAGTATCAATGTAGATGTAGATGTAGAACTTTGTATCTGTAATTGTGCAGTGTTTATTCTTTGTTAGTTAACGTCACTGATTTGTGACAGGAAATTTCAAGTTTGTGATGTTACATATGGAAAAGGATAAATGATTGATTAAAATAATGAAATATGCGTAATTTTATAAGATAAGCAGTGTGTTTTGAAAGCTGGTTCATGCTACGGGCACTGGTATTGTAAAATGTAAAAGATGTAGTGAAGTCCCTCCACAACGGAAGTGGCATGGCGCAATGTAATTGGTGGTTTTGGCGGTCGAACTTGGTGTGAACGATACGCAGTCAATGGCTATCCGTTGCACGGTACACATCGACGGTGCCAAGGGAGGCAATTGGAGGCAGCTTTGAATGGAAGTTTGCCTCGGATTCGGATTTGGCTGTTGCTTGGTACTCTCGGCAATAAGGAATGGCTCTAACAAGTTAAATAACCGTCGCCAAGAAGAAATTTTATAGAGCATTCAAACGTCAAGAGCCGTGAGTACAGTTAGCCGCCACGTCGCTTGCCACCACAATTTCGCCACTGCTCCACCAACTTCATGCATACAGATATGAAACCGAGTATCCTGTTTCAAATGAACTAGTGATTTATTTAAGTTTGTCAAATGTGCAAGGGTAAAAAAAGTGAAGTTAGTTAGAATTTTGGTAAAGTACTCTCAGCTTATTGCAAAGTATCGTTTTGCAAAATTACTGTGCCAGGTTTTGTATATGTTACTGGTGATGAAAAAGGCAAATAAGTTAAACTCGTTTGAAACGTAATTTAACCTTGTTTACTATCATGAAAGATTTTTTTAAGTTAATTGAGCTCAGTGTTGAATAATTTGCCTTGAAAAGTAAGAAATAAACTATGCAAAGTGAAGATAGGAAGTGACTTTGTTTAAATTAAAGTTTGCTACTGACATAACCATAGAGTTTGACGAGTGATACTGTATCAGTTTATGGGTCCCCACCATATTCTTCTCATATTAGAAAGACTTTTGACACATCAACAGATGTTATAAGTGTCAGCAACAGTATCCAATACATGTCACCTGTAGCGATAATAATTGTTTCCAAAGTTAAGTATTTTCAATGTGCAAGTTTTAATAAATACTAATAATTAGTGTGTGTTGTAGTCCCTGCTCGACCTACTCCTGAATTAATCCTGACTTGCTACAATACAGCACAGCCTGAGCATTGCGGTGGGGGGTGTGGGGGGGGGGGGAGACCTTCAAATGTAAGTTGTTTATGTATTCTCGAATAACGCCAAGCCCACGTGTTCTAGGGAAAATTTTCCCCAGTACAAAATTAAACTAAATTAAATTGCCTACAAAAAAGATCCTATTCGTTTTTTTTCTTTACGACTAATAGTTTCCGCGGTTCAAGGGACGAAAGAGTTGCACATTAATAAAGATATTTATCTGACGGTATAAAATTAATGTTTATCTTTAAGTGAAGTGAAATAAAAACAATTATAACGCAGTAGAACGGTACTGAGGAATAAATTGTGTTCCGTGGCTGTAACAGAGTGGAGGGAGGGGTAGTGGATGTGGGGGGTAGAAGCGCGGGGAAGGTGAGTCCCGCATTGTGTACACGCATTTCCCTCATTCATAGAGCGGAACTGAAGACCGAGCGCTGCGCAGACACGCACAAAGAGTGTTTCTTTTGCACGAAATGTGTTAACACTACATGGAATGCAGATATGTGTTACTAATAACAGTAACGCACGAAATACACTACTGGCCATTAAAATTGCTACGCCATGAAGATGACGTGCTACAGACGCGAAATCTAACCGACAGGAAGAAGATGCTGTGATGTGCAAATGTTTAGCTTTTCAGAGCATTCACACAAGGTTGGCGCCGGTGGCGACACCTACAACGTGCTGACATGAGGAAAGTTTCCAGCCAATTTCTCATACACAAACAGCAGTCGACCGGCGTTGCCTGGTGAAACGTTGTTGTCATGCCTCGTGTAAGGAGGAGAAATGCCTACCATCACGTTTCAGACTTTGATAAAGGTCGGATTGTAGCCTATCACGATTGCGGTTTATCGTATCGCGACATTGCTGCTCTCGTTGGTCGAGATCCAATGACTGTTAACAGAATATGGAATCGGTGGGTTTGTAAGTAGGTGTTTAGATTTTTATATTGGTAACGCCATGTAGCGTTCTGTATGAAAATCACTGGCTGTGCTGTGTGTAGTCTGTGGCTGGGTGGCATTGTTGTTTGCTATTGTAGTGTGGGGCAGCTGGATGTTAACAGCGTGTAGCGTTGCGCAGTTGAAAAAAAATGGCTCTGAGCACTATGGGACTCAACTGCTGAGGTCATTAGTCCCCTAGAACTTAGAACTAGTTAAACCTAACTAACCTAAGGACACCACAAACATCCATGCCCGAGGCAGGATTCGAACCTGCGACCGTAGCGGTCTTGCGGTTCCAGACTGCAGCGCCTTTAACCGCACGGCCGCGCAGTTGGAGGTGAGCCGCCAGCAGTGGTGGATGTGGGGAGAGAGATGGCGGAATTTTGAGAGCGGACGATCTGGACGTGTGTCCATCTGGAAGAGTAAATTTTTAATATTGGATATCATGGACTGATATATATATTATGACTTTTGAACGCTATTAAGGTAAACACATTGTTTGTTCTCTATCAAAATCTTTCTTTTGCTAACTATGCCTATCAGTAGTTAGTGCCTTCAGTAGTTTGAATCTTTTATTTAGCTGGCAGTAGTGGCGCTCCCTGTATTGAGTAGTTCGAGTAACGAAGATTTTTGTGAGGTAAGTGATTTGTGATACGTATAGGTTAATTTAGTCAGGGCCATTCTCTTGTAGGGATTATTAAAAGTCAGATTGCGTTGCGCTAAAAAATATTGTGTGTCAGTTTAAGCATAGTCATGTATAAATTTTCTAAGGAGACGTTTCAGGTTCAGTAGGGTAATACGGAACGCCGTGCTGGATCCCAACGGCCTCGTATCACTAGCAGTCGAGATGACAGGCATCTTATCCGCATGGCTGTAACGGATCGTGCAGCCACGTCTCGATCCCTGAGTGAACAGATGGGGACGTTTGCAAGACAACAACCATCTGCACGAACAGTTCGACGACGTTTGCAGCAGCACTGACTATCAGCTCGGAGACCATGGCTGCGGTTACCCTTGGCGCTGCAACACAGACAGGAGCGTCTGCGATGGTGTACTCAACGACGAACCTGGGTGCACGAATGGCAAAACGTCATTTTTTCGGATGAATCAAGGTTCTGTTTACAGCATCATGACGGTCGAATCCGTGTTTGGCGACATCGCGGTGAACGCACATTGGAAGCGTGTATTCGTCATCGCCATACTGGCGTATCACCCGGCGTGATGGTATGGGGTGCCATTGGTTACACGTCTTTTGTTCGCATTGACGGCACTTCGAACAGTGGACGGTACATTTTAGATGTCTTACGACCCGTGGCTCTACCCTTCATTCGATCCCTGTGAAACCTTACATTTCAGCAGGATAATGCACGACCGCATGTTGCAGGTCCTGTACGGGCCTTTCTGAATACAGAAAATGTTCGACTGCTGCCCTGGCCAGCACATTCTCCAGGTCTCTCACCAATTGAACACTTCTGGTCAATGGTGGCCGAGCAACTGGCCCGTCACAATACGTCAGTCACTACTCTTGATGAACTGTTGTATCGTGTTGAAGCTGCATGGGCAGCTGTACCTGTACATGCCATCCAAGGTCTGTTTGACTCAATGCCCAGGCGTATCAAGGCCGTTATTACGGCCAGAGGTGGTTGTTGTGGGTACTGATTTCTCAGGATCTATGCACCCAAATGGGGTGAAAATGTAATCACATGTCAGTTCTAGTATAATATAGTTGTCCAATGAATATCCGTTTATCATCTGCGTTTCTTATTGGTGTAGTAATTTTAATGGCCAGTAGTGTATATACGAACAGAATCTATGTAAATCTCTCCGCACTGTTCTGCACTGCGCGAGGAGAGACTGATTACTAGTCATACAGTATGGCAGCTGTAGTACTCTTGCGGGCAAGGCAACTTCCCGCATCAGAGCGGTGCTCGCTTTTCAGTTTTTCCTGTACAATTCTCTTATGTGAGTAGACAAAAAAACATCAGTGAGCTCGTGGTTATATAGTGGAGTTATTTTCAGTTTATTAAATGAGTCCTTATGTGAAGTTGTTACGTGGACTATTTCGGAAAAAAAAGAAGTCAATTTGGAGCTGTCATATGCCTACCATGCTGGAGAGCCTTCTCCAAGTAAAACATGCTGTCATTATACACCATTGTGCCCACCTGCTTAATACCTTGTTTGTCCGTGTTCGTATCGAAATACATCATTGATTCTGCGTATCAGGCATCCGGCAATTTGTTGGCAGCTTTGTGGAGGTATGTGCCATTAGATGTCTACACACAGGTCATGTAATTCGCTCAAATAATTGGCCACTGATTTGCGTACGCTGTGATGGAACCCCGATAGCGACCCATATGGGTTCCATAGGATTTGCATCAAGGGGGTTTGGTCGCCGAGACATAAATGTGAGTTCACTATAATGCTCCTCACACCTCGCTAGCACGGTTCTGGATACAAGACACGGACGGTTACACTGCTGATAGATGATGTCGCCGTCGGGGAAAGACATCAAGCATGAAGGGATGCGGGTGGTTCAGATCTGTCAGCGTGTCTTCGAGAACTACCACAGGTCCCATGCAGGCGCAGGAGAATGTCTCCCATAGCATAATACTGCTCCCACCAGCCATCGTCCGTGGCGCGATGCACGTTTCGAGCCGCCGTTAACTTTGATGGCGTTTGTGGAGACGATGAGCGACCTACTGTAGCAAACATGTGATTCAGCAGAAGAGCGCGTTTCCATTAATCGATGGTTCAATCCCGATGGTCCCGTGCTCACTGCAATCGTAATTAACGATGTCGTTGGTCTGCTGCGGAGTTCCATGTTCAACAACATACGATGAACAGTGTGCTCCAAAACATTTCTACGTGCTCCAGCACTGTGCTCTTGCGGCAGAGATGACACAAATCACCATCTATCCTACTTTACAGAGCAGACAAAGCTCCGAACCCCCAAGTTCTGTGAAGAGTCGTGGACGTCCAACCATTTAGAGCCTAGTGGTAGTTTCACTGTCATTCTACCTCACTCCATAGATCTTCACGACAATAGCACGTGAACATTCGACTAGCTTCGCCGTTTCGAGATACTCGTTCACAGGTTGTGCATAATACTAGTCTGTCCTTTGTCAAAGTCGCTCGTCTCAATGGATTTCCCCATTTGCAGCCCACATCCTCGCGTAGGATGATCCACCGTCTGTGTCTGCTCCGCTTACATACTTTTGACACCGCGTCACGTGCCCACAACGCCACCAGGCGGCATCCAACGTCGCGGTTGGTCGTGGAGATAATTTTTTGGCTGTAAATTGTATATTCGATAATGTCGATTTAATTGTCCTCATTACACTACATGATGGGTATCAAACGAATAGCCCCGGCCTCAGCTAGCACACATTCTGAAGAGGCTGAGAGGCTTAAGGGGCTCCGGAACGCCCTATACTTGCAATGTTAAAATAACGCTTATAAATTACATCTTTCCTCACAAAGTATTTGAGGTAGGAAGTTGAACTTTTTACAGATTATTAATTGGAATATGGACTACAACTTAACACAGGGATTTTACAAAATTTTAGTTCAGTTATTAAAGATGATTTTTTTTCAATTGTAATGAAAATTCACAACATTTTTTTGCAATTTTTTATTTATATATTCAAAAATATACCGTTTTTTGGAAAAAGGCTGTGTTAAATTATGCAGAAGGTACTGTGTAACATTTACTGAAAGTTTGAAACAAATATGTTTGGAAGATCCTTAGAAAACATGTAATTAGTATGAGAAAATAAGCCGGCCGAAGTGGCCGTGCGGTTAAAGGCGCTGCAGTCTGGAACCGCAAGACCGCTACGGTCGCAGGTTCGAATCCTGCCTTGGGCATGGATGTTTGTGATGTCCTTAGGTTAGTTAGGTTTAACTAGTTCTAAGTTCTAGGGGACTAATGACCTCAGCAGTTGAGTCCCATAGTGCTCAGAGCCATTTGAACCATTTTTTTTGAGAAAATAAAAGTTTTGGGAATCGAGCGACAAAGATTGGATTAACTTTTTAGTGCATTCCAGGTCCATAGGATGGATTATCTTCATCCTCTGCAAACTCCTCCTCCAGCTTCCTCTTGTTCCTCCTCCTGTTTACTCTTGCTTATATTTCTAGACTCTTTACAGCCCTGTCTGCAGCCCGAAGGCGTTCCTTGTCTAAAGCAAGCATCGCTCATACCATGTTAGAACCTATCTTCATTCCCATATTTCTAAATACCTTGCACCTTACAATGTTGCCATCATTGAAAGTCGCAACAGCATCATACACACCAAAGTTAAGTGTTTCTATTCCAACAAATACAGTCTTGGGGATTCTCGACCATATAACACTATTTACACTTTCATTGGGGTTTTGAGTTTTTCCGTGAATACCCTTTTTCAACAGTTCAGGTGCTGCTAAGTCTCTGAAAATAGGTTTTATCACCTCCATTATTGCATGAGGCAGACTAAAATGTACCTGATGAACACGGACGTTAATAATAACACCATTTGACAGCAGTTTAACAGCGCCACAGTGGGTCACGCCCATGTAGAACACATTTCAAAAAAAATTTAAAAATAGTTGTAGTCTTCGGAATTGAATAAATTATATATCTATTAAAAGGTAATAGTCTGCAGATTCAGAAAACGCAAAAAAGTAAAAATTGAACTTTTCATGATTTTGAGCCTTTCCGGAGCCCCTTAAATTATTGTCTTCCTCTGCAACAGAAGTAGGTCACCCAGGTGCTATAGAACTTCAGTTATTTGAACATAAGTCAGGCACTGCATTACAACAGATTACTGCTCTAGACTTGAACATGGTCAATCCCATTCTAGCAGATATAGCCACACCCATGTTGGAAGACATGCTGTGGATACTACAAGTACCAGCAATTCCCGAATGGAAAAGATTTATGCATTCTACCAGTAACACAATTAATGGAAAGAGAAATGCTGCAACTTCCTTGTCATTGATTCATTCACGTCCAAGTGACAAAAACACAATCACTCAGTTTTACGATACGCTATCAATCACAGAAGTCAGCAGGTTGCCACGTTTACCATTCCAGTCCCTTTCCCACAGCCGGCCGGTGTGGCCGTGCGGTTCTAGGCGCTTCCGTCTGGAACGGCGTGACCGCTACGGTCGCAGGTTCGAATCCTGCCTCGGGCATGGATGTGTGTGATGTCCTTAGGTTAGTTAGGTTTAAGTAGTTCTAAGTTCTAGGGGACTGATGACCTCAGATGTTAAGTCCCATAGTGCTCAGAGCCATTTGAACCATTTTGAACCTTTCCCACAAACACTATGTAGGTTACTGACAATATCACACTTACAAATTAAACATACAGGAACGTAATTTGCTTAGAAGCTCATTCCACAGCTGCAAATAAGTAGTCATTCAATAAATTGGAAATAACTTCACTATGTATTCATGTGCTCAGTGACGTTATTTTGTCTACTCACATAAAAGTAGTGGACAGGAAATGCTGGGGACGTATAGTCTGTCCGTAACTGAAAATCAAGCAGCACTGTTAGTGGAGGAAGTGCCTTTCCCAAAAGAACGCTACAGCTGCCATATAGGATGACCAACAATCAATCTCACCTCGCCGGCCGTGGAGGCCGAGCGGTTCTAGGCGCTACAGTCTGGAACCGCGCGACCGCTACGGTCGCAAGTTCGAATCCTGCCTCGGGCATGGATGTGTGTGATTTCCTTAGGTTAGTTAGGTTTAAGTAGTTCTAAGTTCTAGGGGACTGATAACCTTAGCAGTTAAGTCCCATAGTGCTCAGAGCCATTAAGTAGCCATTTGAACCAATCTCACCTCTAGCAGTGTAGAACAGTTTGCAGAGTTTTGCGTAGATTATGTCCATAAGTGTTACTTGCGATAGTATTATTAGGAAATCGTATCTGCTTTCCATGTAGCGTTAACGCACTCTGTGGAATATAAACGAGTCCCCTCACCCCCACCCCTCCCACCCACGGGCATGTCAGCAAACTGTGTCGCCAGTGGTTCATAAGGCACGTTGTGGAGGGTCCGTGAAACAACGCGTAGTTGCTTCTTGTGAAATAGTGGGGTAGATAGAGTGGGGAATCACCCACTAGACCTTCGGTTTGCACACATGTGAAGATCGGAAGTGCGTGAACGCAATCCGGCGACCTACCTGCCCTCACGCTCCCGCCCCCTGCAACACTATTTATCCCTTAATACGGCTTTACTGCGTTTAGATGCGGTACACACATTTAACATTTGTTTTTAACACAATTCATTAAAAATAAACATTTATACCGTTGAAACAATATTTTAATAATCTTCGATTTCCCATCCTCTGCAATGCAGACTATTAGTCGTAGAGGGAAAATGAATAAGACCTTTTTCTTAGGAAATTTCATGTAGTTCAATTTTGTAGTGGAAAACATTTTTGCTAGAAGCTTCGCTTTTCGTGTTATTCGAAAAAAAACATAAAAAAGTTACCTTTAAACGCCCCCTCTTCCGACCCGACGTCCACACACACGCGTACCCCAACGCTCAACCCCAACCCCCAAACAGTTAAGGTTTTTAGTATTATGATATTCCCTCCGAAGTCTGTGCAAAAGTTTGCAACTGCACGATTTTTTCCTCTAGTCGACCTTTTTGGTCTTGATTGACTGCGCTATATGGGCGACGTGACTGGCAAACGGCGAAATTCCGCAGCCGCGTATGTTCCGCTCCTTGCGGACTGTTGCATCTACCCCGTGCGCCCGCCCGTCATTGCAGTGCATCCATTTACCGTGCAGCTGACGTTCCGCAAATATTCCGGCCGTGTGAACCCAGCCTAACCCCCCTGCCCACCACCCTTCAGAAAACACCCCTTCCCTCTCCCAGCCTCTTTGCCCAGAGCTGCATCGCTCTTGCAGCAAAAGCCTATTCGCAGGACAAGTGTTACCACATCCTCAGCAATAATGAGCTGCTTGGCTGGCGGCTTTGCCGCACCTATTAGTGTAAGCGTTCATCTCTCACAACTGGAAAGGGGGCTGACGGTTAGGTGGAGGGCCGATGTTTCTTCCTTATAGACGACGGGAAATTTTGTGACAATACGAGTCACAACCTCCACTTAAATGTGTTAAGCAGTCAAATATGTCGTCAGACACATTTTAAGTAGCAATAGGGGAATGAACACATTCTTTGTGGCAGACGGATGTGGCGTCATGAAGCGGACGGGCACAGTAGACCAAGTAACATGCCATTCTGTATTTCGCGGCTATGAGGGGACCATCTGTTGTGTAGGATAGTAATCGATGTCTTTCAGTCAATGTGTTTAGTTAAAATGAAAGCTTTACTTAACCTATGAGAGGTATTCAAGTACACTACTGGCCATTAAAATTGCTACACCAAGAAGAAATGCAGATGATAAACGGGTATTCATTGGACAAATATATTACACTAGAACTGACATGTGATTACATTTTCACCCCATTTGGAAATCAGTATCCACAACAACCACCTCTGGCCGTAATAACGGCCATGATACGCCTGGGCATTGAGTCAAGCAGAGCTTGGATGGCGTGTACAGGTACAGTTGCCCATGCAGCTTCAACACGATACCACAGTTCATCAAGACTAGTGACTGGCGTATTGTGACGAGCCAGTTGCTCGGCCGCCACTGACCAGACGTTTTCAATTGGTGAGAGATCTGGAGAATGTGCTGGCCAGGGCAGCAGTCGAACATTTTCTGTATTCAGAAAGGCCCGTACAGGACCTGCAACATGTGGTCGTGCATTATCCTGCTGAAATGTAGGGTTTCGCAGGGATCGAATGAAGGGTAGTGCCACGGGTCGTAACACATCTGAAATATAACGTCCACTGTTTGAAGTGCCGTCAATGCGAACAAGAGGTGACCGAGACGTGTAACCAGTGGCACCCCATACCATCACGCCGAGTGATACGCCAGCATGGCGATGACGAATACACGCTTCCAATGTGCGTTCACCGCGATGTCGCCAAAGACGGATACGACCATCATGATGCTGTAAACAGAACCTGGATTCATCCGAAAAAATGACGTTTTGCCATTTGTGCACCCAGGTTCGTCGTTGAGTACACCATCTCAGGCACTCCTGTCTGTGATGCAGCGTCAAGGGTAACCTCAGCCATAGTCTCGGAGCTGATAGTCCATGCTGCTGCAAACGTCGTCGAACTGTTCATGCAGATGGTTGTTGTCTTGCAAACGTCCCCATCTGTTGACTCAGGTATCGAGACGTGGCTGCACGTCCGTTACAGCCATGCGGATAGGATGCCTGTCATCGCGACTGCTAGTGATACGAGGCCGTTGGGATCCAGCACAGCGTTTCGTGTTACCCTCCTGAAACCACCAATTCCGTATTCTGCTAACAGTCATTGGATCTCGACCAACGAGAGCAGCGATGTCGCGATACGATAAACCGCAATCGCGATAGGCTACAATCCGACCTTTATCAAAGTCTGAAACGTGATGGTAGGCATTTCTCCTCCTTACACGACGCATCACAACAACGTTTCACCATGCAACGCCGGTCAACTGCTGTTTGTGTATGAGAAATCGGTTGGAAACCTTCCTCATGTCAGCACGTTGTAGGTGCCGCCACCGGCGCCAACCTTGTGTGAATGCTCTGAAAAGCTAATCATTTGCATATCACAGCATCTTCTTCCTGTCGGTTAAATTTCGTGTCTGTAGCACGTCATCTTCGTGGTGTAGCAATTTTAATGGCCAGTAGTGTATTTAAAAATATTTTCCAGTCATTATTTTAAAAGTTTACTAGATTATTTTCATAAGCTGATGGCATTAATACAAGCTGAGATCGAAGAACGAACTGATATCAGAAGGAAGGAGCATATATGTTTTTGGAGTGGAGTTCAACCAGCGCCACCCAAGGGGACTTCCCATTACCCATAGTGTGACTGTTAAAGTTCTCGCGGAATTCTGTGAAACTGGTTCTGTCGCAGACAAACCGGAAGTTGGACAACTGGAAAATGCTGCAGATAAAGCAACATGAGTTGCTGTTCTGACATTGTTCACTAAGGGTCCAGAGCGCAGTAAGCGAAGCATCTCGCAGGAATGAGATCGGCCGTTCATTAATAATGGGAACTTTGCTCACACATAATGGCACCTGTATCAAATACAAATATTAAAACGTTTTGCCGAGGACGATCAAGATTGTCGGAATTAGTTTGCAAAATGGTTAATACGCAAGCTGGACGAAAACATTCGTTTCCTATATGATGTACTATTTATGGATGAAGTTAATTTCTGTGTGAATGTTGAGCTAAGTATATAGAATCACAGGTAATGGTCAAACGCGATACCTCACTGGTTAGGTACATCGAAGATACCTGGTGCATCGGAAGTGATGGTTTTGGATGGTGTATGGAATTCTATTACTGTCGGGCCTTTCTTCATTCAGGATACAGTATCAACAACGTGTTATCTGTTGTTAGAATTATATATTAATACCTTCAGCTGCTGACGGGCGTTGATATATGTCAACGGGGACAGGTGAAAATGTGTGCCCCTACCGGAAATAGAACGCGAGATCTCCTGCTTGCATGGCAGACGCTCTAACCATCCTTTTTTTTAATTATCAGATTGACTTGGAATTTTCATGAAAATCAGACAACCATAATCAAATCATCATTTAATATCAGCTGCAAAAGAAAATCAACAAATTAGTCAAGCACAAACAGTTATTAAATTCTGAACGTGAAGAATAACCCATTATTTCCCGCTGCTTGTCAATATTTCTTTTTATATACATGTGGAAGAGAAAAAGCGGCAAAACAAAGCTACAAGGGAGGGGAAAGCATATTCGCAAAAAGCGTTAGGTATCGTGGCAACCGTTGCAACCGTTGCCATTTCCAATGCGCAGGTGTCAGGTAATGGTGAAAAACGTGGGGATCTGGGTCATTCCCGCCTTCAACGGCATAGTGAACATAGTAACTCAAGAGCCAGACAATCGTGTTCGGTTTGGTCTGAGGAAAAAAGGATATGTCCGGATGTAGGAAAATGTCGTCTGGGAAAGCGGTTTCAGGCCCTCGAGTGAGGAAAGCTAATTGACGGCGGACCCAGAGCCAATCATCCCGTCCGCAAGCAACAAGCCTGTGAAGTAGGGTGTCAGTCTGATGACATTCCTCACACTGATCAGTGGGACGAAGGCCAATACGAAAAAGACGATCACCAGTAGGCACCAAACGGTGAATGACCTTATACCGCGTTGAAACAACCTCCATCGGCAATATAGGAAGACTAAGATGAGACCACACCGTTTCCCAAGACGTTAAAGGGGAAGCAAGTTCAACAGAAGAAAGGGGATATGGTGCACCCCACCGGGGTGATAACATGTTGGTAGTAATATGCGTCATAAAAATTATATGAGCACCTAGGATACCGATAATTAGAAAGTATTCACAAATGTGCCGCAATTTGTGATTAATCCGTCCAACATCAACAGGAGGGTCAGACAGACCGGTCGGAGGCGGATAAGTAAACGAGAGGTAACTGAAAGCAGACCCCGCGTACAGGTTAAAACATTGCGGCGGGCAAATAAGATGGACGTCTTCACTTTGATATCAGAAAGACCCAATCCCCCAAGCTTTCGAGGCCTGGCCACGACTTCATACCGGACACTAAAGGTATAGCGGCGCCACAGGAATTGACCAGTCAACTGTTTCAGTCTGCGGGCCATCATCGCGGGAAGCGGGAAGACCTGCGCAACGTAATATACTTTACTGAAGACATAGGTCTCTAAAACCCGTACCTTGTGAAGGAGGCTAAGGAAACGGCGTTCGTGTTCAAGGATAGCCCCGTGAACACGACTCGTAACCTCACGCCAATTTAGTGTCGCCATTTTGATCGGATTGCGATCCACTAAGATCCCTAAGGTCTTATGGCGATTGGCATCCGTCGCCCAAGGAATGACGACATGATCGAAGGCTCTCAGCGGCAGGAAAGTGCATTTACGATCATTAATGCGAGTACCAGCAAGACGACAAAATGAATCCAAGGTGTCCTTAAGCCTCAGTATGTCCTCGACACGCCGTACTAAAACCTTGACGTCATCGGCGTATGCACGGACCGAAAAAATTTCCCCCAATATAGTCCAGCCACGTAATTGCATGGCGAGGCCGCGAAGTAAGGGCTCTAAGAACAAGACAAATAGTGACATGGATAAGGGGCTTCCCTGCGGTAAACCCCGTCTGATCGATATCCGGGTGACCGTTCACAATCACCGAGACACTGATGCGGTAAAAAGGCGAGTTAAGACCTGTCGAGCATCATTATTAAAGCCGACAGTGGTGAGCACTCTCGTTAAAAAATCGTGGCTGACACGATCAAACGGTTTTTGGAAATCATGAAAAAGCAAAGCCCCCTGGGTTGGTTGGTTGGTTGTTTGGGGGAAGAGATCAAACAGCGAGGTCAGCGGTCTCATCGGATTAGGGAAGGACAGGGAAGGAAGTCGGCCGTGCCGTTTCAAAGGAACCATCCCGGCATTTGCCTGGAGCCATTTAGGGAAATCACGGAAAACCTAAATCAGGATGGCCTGACGCGGGATTGAACCGTCGTCCTCCGGAATGCGAGTCCAGTGTGCTAGCCACTGCGCCACCTCGCTCGGTAAAGCCCCCTGGGATATTAGCGGCAGCCGCCATCGAAATTACATCGCGACATTCGAGTACAGAAGTCGGTATCGTGCGTCCAGGCACACAGCTTTGGTGGGCGGCAATAATGGTATCGAGCAGCTTAGAGAGGCGGATATTAATTGCGCGAGCGACAATTTTATAATCGACGTCAAGGAGGGTAATATGACGGAGGGAATCAATCGCAGGGCGACCTGCGGATTTCGGGAGGAGGACCAGTTTACCTTCCTGAAAAGGAGCAGGAAGTGAGACTCCCTTCATCACTTCATTTACCATTGACGTTAAGGTGTCACCAATGAGTGGCCAAAATTGAACATAAAACACCTTAGGAATACCGTCTAACCCAGCCGACTTGCGGGACTGAGATCCTGTAACAACAACATAAATATCATCCTTGTGAAAGGGGCGCAGAAAGGCGTCATTTAATTGAGGAGTGACGACGCGATTCAGCAAGGATGTAAAGTCGTCGAGAGAGTTTTCAGCCGGGACATGGGTGTCGCACAGATGAGTAAAATAGGTGTAAATAAAGTCGGAAATGTCACGGTGAGAGGTGAACATGCGGCCGTCAGTGGTTGTGAGGGAGGCAAGGCACACACGTTTCCGGCGCACCCGTAAACGGACTAGATGGTGTAAGGACGTCAATTCGTCTTGTAAAAGGGAACGTGGTTGAGACCTCGTCCGCAGTCCCTCCATTTGAATGTGTTTGAGCTGCAGCAATTTGGCTTTGATGTGCTGTAGCACTATCGTACAGTTGACGTAACACTGAGTAGTAAAATTCTTGAGTTCGTCGATCGTCTCCCACCATCGCAACTCCAAAACGCATGAGGGCCCTACGGGTTTGTGGTTTAGCATGCAGTATCCACCATGCCACAACAGACGAGTACCGGTCCATAGTACGAGAACAACGAACCTATTCGTCCTCCAGGATGACACCAAGAGAAGTGTCGTGCAAATAAGCTATATTGAGCATCCAGGGAGGACTAAACAATTTTACCGGTTGCTGCTCGTAATTAAACGTGACGGCTACAGTGCAATGATCAGTAAAACAGACTGGTATCACATCAACATCCAGAAGTTGCCCACACAAGGAATCGGGAAGGTAAAAGTGATCAAGGCGACTGCTAAACGTGGGAGTAAAGTATTTATGTCGCACTAGTGTAGGATAGCAAGAAATCCACACGTTAGGCAGGCGCAAGGAGCGCACCAGGTCGTCGAGTTCTTTACTGAAAAAAAAAAAATGTTCAAATGTGTCAGAAATCTTATGGGACTTAACTGCTAAGGTCATCATCAGTCCCTAAGCTTACACACTACTTAATCTAAATTATACTAAGGACAAACACACACACCCATGGCCGAGGGAGGACTCGAACCTCCGCCGGGACCAGCAGCTCAGACGAAAACTGCAGCGCCTGAGACCGCTCGGGTAATCTCGCGCTGCTTCTTTAATAAAATTAAAATTATGAGACTGATCCACCGGCCGTAGAACACAATTAAAGTCCCAACCTAAGATAATCTTTGTCGGGGATTTACGAAGCAGGTAAATTGTTTCTTCTTTATAGAAACTCGAACGTGCGGTAGTACGACCTGTGCCAGAAGGGGCATGAAGAAGGAGTAAACTGAGATCACAAAACGTGCACCAGTTCCCCCTTCCGCTGTCGATTGTTCAAAATCCGTCAACGGAATGCCTTCCCTATAAAACAAAGCAGGGCCGTAGAAAGCTCGGAAGCTACATTAAAAAAGATTGAGAATCCAGGAATGGAAAATTGGCCGAATAAGACTTCCTGTAAAAAAAAAAAAAAAAAAAAAAAAAAAAAAAAAAAAAAAAAAAAAAAAAAAAAAAAAAACACCATCTGCCCCAGATTGATATACAGGGTGTTACAAAAAGGTACGGCCAAACTTTCAGTAAACATTCCTCACACACAAAGAAAGAAAATATGTTATGTGGACATGTGTCCGGAATCGCTTACTTTCCATGTTAGAGCTCATTTTATTACATCTCTTCAAATCACATTAATCATGGAATAGAAACACACAGCAACAGAACGTACCAGCGTGACTTCAAACACTTTGTTACAGGAAATGTTCAAAATGTCCTCCGTTAGCGAGGATACATGCATCCACCCTCCGTTGCATGGAATCCCTGATGCGCAGATGCAGCCCTGGAGAATGGCGTATTGTATCACAGCCGTCCACAATACGAGCACGAAGAGTCTCTACATTTGGTACCGGGGTTGCGTAGACAAGAGCTTTCAAATGCCCCCATAAATGAAAGTCAAGAGGGTTGAGTTCAGGAGAGCGTGGAGGCCATGGAATTGGTCTGCCTCTACCAATCCATCGGTCACCGAATCTGTTGTTGAGAAGCGTACGAACACTTCGACTGAAATGTGCAGGAGCTCCATCGTGCATGAACCACATGTTGTGTCGTACTTGTAAAGGCACATGTTCTAGCAGCACAGGTAGAGTATCCCGTATGAAATCATGATAACGTGCTCCATTGAGCGTAGGTGGAAGAACATGGGGCCCAATCAAGACATCACCAACAATGCCTGCCCAAACGTTCACAGAAAATCTGTGTTGATGACGTGATTACACAATTGAGTGCGGTTCTCGTCAGCCCACACATGTTGATTGTGAAAATTTACAATTTGATCACGTTGGAATGGAGCCTCATCCGTAAAGAGAACATTTGCACTGAAATGAGAATTGACACATTGTTGGATGAACCATTCGCAGAAGTGTACCCGTGGAGGCCAATCAGCTGCTGATAGTGCCTGCACACGTTGTACACGGTACGGAAACAACTGGTTCTCCGTACTAATTCATACATCAAATGGGCATCTGCCAACTCCGCATTTGTAAACATTGCACTGACTGCAAAACCACGTTCGTGATGAACACTAACCTGTTGATGCTACGTACTGATGTGCTTGATGCTAGTACTGTAGAGCAATGAGTTGCATGTCAACACAAGCACCGAAGTCAGCACTACCTTCCTTCAATTGGGCCAACTGGCGGTGAATCGAGGAAGTACAGTACATACTGAAGAAACTAAAATGAGCTCTAACATTGAAATTAAGCGTTTCCGGACACATGTCCACATAACATATTTTCTTTCTTTGTGTGTGAGGAATGTTTCCTGAAAGTTTGGCCGTACCTTTTTGTAACACCCTGTATAAACTGTCGCAAAGCGTCGAGCCGAAGCTCAGAACATATTCTGTTAATATTGAGAGTAAGAAATGCGTATGCTTGCATGGAGCTCCAACCCAGAAAGAAGAACAAAGAACGGTAGAGATCCGTCAGTTGACGGAGCAACATACAAGTAACCATACCAGAATCAATCGCTGAACCAGTGAGAGAAGAACTTCGAAACAGAACCCTCATCTTCCCACTGCTTTTTCTTCGGCCGGGACGCGGTTCTCTGTGGTTGTTCACGGAGTCTTCTGCGGCTCCGCAGCGCCGACGCTGCCGCGTTCGGTCGCGTGGGAGCATCATGTAAGTATTCCGTTTCAGATTGCGAGGGAGAGGCCTCTACATCCCACTCGTCCGCAGACATGAGTTCACGGAGGGACGGTTGGTGAATAACAACGGGATACACTGGGTCTTGAGAATCCATCAGTTGTTTTATGGGCAAAGGCTGTGACCCAGGGGCGACAGAAGTAGCAGGAGAGGGGATGGGAAACAGAGTCGACAGGAGAAGTGTCCGAGAGAATCGGAGAAGACACGTGGAAATCGGGAGCAGGTTCCTGCACTGGAATCTCCGAAGGGGCGGCCTCGACAACAGGAACAACGCCAGATAAGGTGTCAGGGATCTTCTGCACAGGCGTGAAAGCACCCGTGACGTCCTCATCCACGATTTCAGACTGAGAAGGAGGGGCCGTTACTGGAGGCACATCGGAAGGGTGAGCCAATAGGGAAGGTTCATCAGCCGCATCATCCTGTGTTCGGCGATGCTTGTTGTGAGAAATCATGGCGGGCACATCGGAAGTAACGGCATCAATATCCCTACGCTAGGACAGCGGGGGAAATCACGGGCGTTGTCGGTCATCGGATCACTGCGTCCCTCAGAAACAGAGAGCGATTCAGTCTGGGATCCCTGCGGGAGAAGATCAGCTAAAGTCAATTTTTTACGCTGTTCGTATGTAGGTTTTAATACCACCACACGCCGCGGACAATTAGTACAGAAATGACCGGTTTGATTACAATAATAACATGTTCCTTCTTGACCACTGTACGTGACATGGACCCTATAACCACATACCTGTAGATGAGAAGGAATATGTTTTTTGACCACCATTTCCACCTACCGAACACCACTAAAGACCTGTAAGCGGTGCTGAGCAGAGCATTGTTCCTTTCGAATATGACGTATTTCCCATAAGGAAGCAAAACGGGCCTCACAAAACAGTCGTCTACCTCGGGCGGAAGGTTAAACACCCGGACATTCGTATACATCACTTCTGCATTCGCCAAGAGAACCATACTAGTGGAACCATCACGGTGCGTGAAGGGTACCTGACAACCGTGACGACAAAGTATCCTATCAGCTTGGAGCGGGTCAAGAAACTTAACAAAAAACACACACAATTCGCTGTCAAAATATGCAGTATGCGCCTGATCAGTAGTGACTTTCATTGTATCGACTAACCAGTGATGTATCTCCAAAGAACTGGGCTGGACGTGACGCATGGATTTGTCGAAGGTGAAGCTGACAGTACCTGTACGAGGAATTTTCGTGGCAACCACGGTGGACATCGCGGCGCCAGACGACGCAGCGACAGAAAGGGCCGCACCAACACCAAACACTAGCCGACAACCAGCGATGCGACGCGCACGGAGACCAGCACCACACTAAACTGACACGAGGAAAATACACAGCGCTACGGTAGAGGCGGAACTAATAGCACAACCTAGTCACCCGACGCGCGAAGCGGGGGAATGGTCGAGCCACCGAGGGCACAGAGTATAGTGCGACAGCAGGAACTATGTCGCGTTCTCCTCCTGCGAGACCCACTTTCTCACCTTAAATGTCCACACACTACATTCGTAGTGTCACTACCCAACACACGCATTACTCGTGAAAGACATCCTTACCAAGTCCCGTAAGAGTTCGGGTAATTTGCGTGCATCCGCACAGAAGAGGAAGGTCATGGCCGGTATTGCCAGAAATATATACTTATATGGATATGGTGTCTGTTCTTTCGGACATGTCCAAAAGAACAGACACCAGTGATGACCTGCAAACGTCTATAACGAAATTAGAATTATATATTAATACCTTCAGCTGCTGACGGGCGTTGATATATATCAACGGGGACAGGTGAAAATGTGTGCCCCGACCGGGACTCGAACCCGGGATCTCCTGCTTGCATGGCAGGCGCTCTATCCATCTGAGCCACCGAGCGCACAGAGGATAGTGCGACTGCAGGGACTATCTCGCAGTTCCGGGTTCGAGTCCCGGTCGGGGCACACATTTTCACCTGTCCCCGTTGATATATATCAACGCCCGTCAGCAGCTGAAGGTATTAATATATAATTCTAATTTCGTTATAGACGGCTGCAGGTCATCAATGGTGTCTGTTCTTTTGGACATGTCCAAAAGAACAGACACCATATCCATATAAGTATATGTTATCAGTTGTTGTTAGACGAAGGCATGCTGCAGTCGCTGCTGTGTAAAGACGGACATCGCAAACTTTATTTCAGCGCGATAGTGTCCCACCTCATAACGTGGTGGCTATCCGGGCATACCTAGATGTACACTTTTACCAGAGATAGGTAATTCGTAGAAGGACGGTGGAATGACCGCCACGTTCCCTGGATTTCTGTTTCTGGTGACATGCGAAGGCAATTTGTATGTGGTGATAATAAGAAGCCTATCACACCTGAGGGACGAGACTGACGCATATACTCACATCCCGGTACATTCGCTGGCTTAAGTCTGTGAAGTATGGGTGAAGTGCATTACTACTTTACAACGTGCTGGACAACGTGCACACATTCTATATCGTTCATGTGTTATTGCCGGAATTTGCACTGTTCTGTACAAAATGTGACATAGCTCAAGAATGAATAAAACTACGTGCAAAGGAAAGACACCATTGTTTTTGTAGCGCAGTCTTCTCTCTGCCTGATAAGCCACATGACCCACTTTTCATTTGAAAATTACGAGTGGTACCGAAAACGGTCGCCATGTTGGTAGTATAGCCTCTCAGAGTTTCCTCCTCTCCCAGCTCGTACTACTGGACTTTAAATTTCTATTTAGCCGAATGTTTTTGTTTTAGAGGTGTGGATCGACAACTATTAGACTACCCTGTACATAGCTTTTTAACAACTGACTCCAAGCTGCGATTAAGTAATATTTTCGATTTAGAAATGGTGCAATACGAGCAGTGGCGTTCTAACGCTACAAAAAGAGGTTCAAATGGCTCTGAGCCCTATGGGACTCAACTTCTGAGGTCATCAGTCCCCTAGAACTTAGACTAACTAACCTAAGGACAACACAACACATCCATGCCCGAGGCAGGATTCGAACCTGCGACCGTAGCGGTCTCGCGGTTCCGGACTGTAGCGCCTAGAACCGCACGGCCACTCCGGCCGGCACAAAAAGAGGAACAGGAATGGAGTAAGTACTGCAATGTGAAGTCGACCCAACGTATATTGCTGTTTTGTGTTAATCACATTTATTGCTTTCAGTCGTTTCGTTTATCATATTTTCATACCATCTTTTCACATCCTCTCATAGAGATTTCGAAACAGTTTTATTTCATTCAGCGTATCTGTAACGATCGTAGTACCGTCTGTTTCAAACTTTCGCCTTGTATTTAGTGATTCTTGCCTTCTTTTCGTTTATTTTTATCGTGCTTGAAACGTCGTTCATGTTTGCCTCAGTATTTGTGTTAAATATTTCCACATTTAAATACATCAGTATGTTACTCATTGTCTAAGACACAGAACTTTTCTTTTAATTTGAAGAGGTATGCCCCTTTATTCTGAAATAAATTTGAATTATTGTTATTGTTGTTGTTGTGGTCTTCAGTCCGAAGATTTTTTTTTTTTCTTTTTTTTTGCAGCAGGCCACCCCAGCCTGTTTCTTCATCTCTGTGTAACTACTGCAAACTGTATCCATCTGAAAGTGATTGCTGTATTCGAGCCTTGGTCTCTACAGTTTCTGCCTTCCCCCAACCACACACACACACACACACACACACTCTCACTTTCATTCTAAAATTGAAGATTCCTTGATTTAGCTTTAGGATGCGTCCTTTCAATCCGTCCCGCGTCGTACAATAAATTACTTTTTCCTTTAGGTCGGTTCAGCACCACTTCATTAATTGAAGGGCTTATTTCAATAGTGGTGCAAGTACATTTTTGTTAATTCTGAGACACAGAGTCCTAAAGTTAAATGAGCGCTGAAAAATCTGCAGATGAGATACCAGAAATATTCACGTATATATACTCGAATATTTCTGGCATGCGTACCATCACGTTTCCGACTACGATAAAGGTCGGATTGTGGCGTATCGCGATTGCGGTTTATCGTATTTATCGACAATGCTGCTCGCGTTGGTCGAGATCTAATGACCGTTAGCAGAATATGGAATCCGTGGGTTCAGGAGGGTAATACGGAACGCCGTGCTGGATCCCAACGGCCTCGTATCACTAGAAGTCGAGATAACAGGCATCTTATCCGCATGGCTGTAACGGATCGTGCAGCCACGTCTCGATCCCTGAGTTAACAGATGGGGACGTTTGCAAGACAACAACCATCTGCACGAACAGCTCGACGACGTTTGCAGCAGCATGGACTATCAGCTCGGAGACCATGGCTGTGGTTACTCTTGACGCTGCATCACAGTCAGGAGCGTCTGCGATGGTGTACTCAACGACGAACCTGGGTGCACGAATAGCAAAACGTCATTTTTTCGGATGAATCAAGGTTCTGTTTACAGCATCTTGACGGTCGCATCCGTGTTTGGCGACATCGCGGTGAACGCACATTGGAAGCGTGTACTCGTCATCGCCATACTGGCGTATCACCCGGCGTGATGGTATGGGGTGCCATTGGTTACACGTCTCGGTTACCTCTTGTTCGCATTGACGGCAGTGTGAACAGTGGACGTTACATTCCAGATGCGTTACGACGCGTGGCTCTACCCTTCATTCGATCCCTGCGAATCCCTACATTTCAGCAGGATAATGCACGACTGTATGTTGCAGGTCTTATACGGGCCTTTCTGAATACAGAAAATGTTCGACTGCTGCCCTGGCCAGCACATTCTCTAGATCTCTCACCAATTGAAAACGTCTGGTCAATGGTGGCCGAGCAACTGGCTCGTCACAATACGCCAGTCACTACTGTTGATGAACTGTGATATCGTGTTGAAGATACATGGGCAGCTGTAGCTGTACACGCCATCCAAGCTCTGTTTGACTCAATGCCCAGGCGTATCAAGGCGGTTAATACGGCCAGAGGTGGTTGTTCTGGGTATTGATTTCTCAGGATCTATGCACCCAAATTGCGTGAAAATGTAATCACGTGTCAGTCATAGTATAATATCTTTGTCCAATGAATACCCGTTTATTATCTCCATTTCTTCTTGGTGTAGCAATTTTAATGGCCAGTAGTGTAAAACACTCTCTTTGTTTTGTGGTGTGTCAGTCTTCTTGTGATGTGCTAAGGTATCGCTATATCGGTGGCTCTCTTGGACGTCTTCACCATCGTTCACAAACTTCACAGGGGTGACTTTAAAACACGCTAACACAAAACAAGTCAGCAGTGCAAAAAACAAGATGGTGTTTGTAAAGGAATGTCAGTTCTCACATACTTGTAGCGTGCTTATTGTTCGGCTATGGGTCCCAGAGAATGATTTTAAGTAACTGGAAACATCAGAAATGTAGCTTCTTGGATTAAGTTTGCAGCAGAGAGGATGAAAGCAGGAGCATCTAAATAGGGGTGAAATAAGGTGTGAAATCTATAGTAGAGAATGTTGTAATCACACAAATGGACGGAAGGAATATGTTCTTCGTATGTCAGAGGCCGGGATCCAAAAGCGTTCGGTACCTTATAAATCTCTGGAGAGAACGACCAGCGAGGAGACTCAGGAAAAGTTGGTGAAGTCGGAACAGGTTTATTTGCGCCTACCGCTGGGAAACCAAAAGAACAAGAACAGAGAGGAATTACTCATATTGATGCATAAATCAGAGGGATAGGAAGTGGAGAGTTGTTTTCCATTGGCACACGACAGGAAGTTATTTCACACCTCACTGGCACAATATGTTGACTCTTTCCCGCACTTCCATATTTCGATCACTTTTCTCTGACAGATGAGAGTAAGGAGGCTTAGTAATTAAGAGTCTATTGGAGTAGCTTATATTTGACGGTCTATCCATTTGCATTCGCGTTTTGCCTGGTTTCTCCTGTACATTTTCGGCGAATGCCAGATTGGTTCCTTAGAAAAAGGTGACAGCCAGTTTTCTCTCATATCCTCGTTGAGTCCCACCTTGTACTTTGTGTCAAATGAAATCGTCCTCTGAGGAACGTTAAACCTTAATCTTCCTTTCTTTCACAAACATGCACGAATAATTTGCTAGCGAATCTGAAATTGTACTGCCGATGCTTGGGCTATCAGAAGGGTCTGCTCCAAGCAAGTTGCGGTGCTTGCCATTTCCGTCACGGCATTCTAAATAAGAAATGGCATGGCTGCGAAAAAGGAGAGAAACTTTATTAAGAGCAATATTTAAGACGACGCTGAAGCCGTATTATCAGGCGGACATCAGGAAGTGGACTAGCGGTTCGTATGCTGTCAGACTTACCGACAACCTGCCGAGGAAGCGGCGGTGCTGTTATGACTGGACAAGGACACCACCGGGCACCAAGCAGACGCTGACATGTAGCCAGACTGTTGGAGAAATTTCAGGAAAGGTATGGAAGAATCTGTATGAAGGCCTCCGGAAGAGTCGGGAAAAACGTCTCTATGGGAGAAATTCGCACAAAAGTCCCTGGGAAAACAGTATATGAACAGTCAGTGCAGGGGGCCAACACAGATTATCACGGAGCAGCTAGAAGCACTATATCAGCCAAGTCGTCAGGAACAGTCACTCGTTGATCAGTCTGGTGTCGCAGTAGAAGATAGCAAAGGGAAAACCGAAGTTTTAAATTTCGCATTTAAGAAATCATTCACGCAGGAGACTCGTACAAATATACCGTCGTTTGACCATCGCACAGATTCCTGTACGAAGGACATAGTAATTCGAGGTCTGTTCAGATAATTCCGGAACTTTGTAGACTAAATTTTTCAGTGCGTACCGTTTGCTTATTGTGCATTGTCTCCTTCGAGATACTGCCCTCCTCAACTGATACAGCGTTCCCAACGCCGCTTCGACTTCCGGAAGCAGCTTGGTACTCCTCTTGCTGGATCGCATGAAGTGTCGTCTGGAAATTTTCTTTAATCTCGGCCATCGTTGCAAATCTTCGTCCTTTCAACGGTGTTTTCAACTTTGGAAATAAAAACAAGTCCTCAGTGCCGGGTCAGAAGAGGACGGAGGATGAGGCACCACAGTGATTTCGATTTTTGTGCAATAGTCACACTTCAACAGGGATGAATGGCTGGTGTGTTATCGTGACGCAAGAGCCATGATCTGTCTCGCCACATTTCAGATCGTTTCCTTCTCACATTTTCTCGCAGACGTCGCAACACATCTCGATAGGACCATCGATTAACAGTTTGCCCCTGTAGCACGAATTCATGATGAACTAATCCTTCAAAATCAAAGAAAACTATCAGCATGGCTTTGACATTTGACCTGACCTGGCGATTTTTTTTTTTTTATTTTTCTTGGAGAACCTTTCCCGACCCATTGTGAAGATTGAATCTCGGTCTCAACATCATAACAGTAGACCCACGTCTCTTCTCTTCATTTGCGCGATCCAAAAGCTCTTCACGATTATGAGGCGACGGTCTTTCTGGTCTTGACTCATGAGCCGTGGGACGAACTTGGCGGCAACACGATGCATTCCGAGACGTTATGTCAGGATTTCATGACATGATCCAACTGAAATGTTACATTCTTCTGCAACCTCTCGGACAGTCAATCTTCGACCGGCACCACCAGTTTCGTTGAAGTTCCTGATATGAGTGTCGTCGGTAGACGTCGAAGGACATTCTGAACTAGGTCATCTTTAACCTCCGTCCGGCGATTTTTAAACCATGTGTACCATTCATAACACGTAGTACGACTCAAGCACTCATCACCGTAGGCTTCCTGCATCATTTGCTGTGTATCTATAGAGGTTTCGTTGAGTATCACGCAAAATTTAATACAGGCACATTGCTTCTCTAGCTCTGCCATCTTGAAATCCGCAAACTCCACGACACAACGTTCTACACAATACAGCGTTGAACAATAACTAACAGACATACATCAATGAAATTTCCAGCAGTTACACATTAATCACAGGCATGTGCAGGGATGCCAACCGCATTTAGCTTCAACATACCATTGGTTGGCGTGAAATTACGAATGTTCCGGAATTCTTTGAACAGAACTCGTAAGCTTCCCTGGCGTAGAGAAATAACTGAAAGAGTTGAAAGCAAATAAATCAGCTAGTTTGTATGGAACCCAAATTAGGTTTTACGAGAATTACCCTATTGCACTGGCTCCTTACTCAGCTAATCACGAATATCTCTCCCAGCGCAAAATCGCAAGAGACTGGAAAAAACCGTAGGTGATTGCTGTATATAAAAGGGTAAAAGAACGGACTCTCAGAATTACAGCATAATATCCTTAGCATTGCTACTCTGCAGAATTTTTGAACATATTTTCACTTCTAATACACGGGAGCGCCAAAGAAACTGATATACTGATATAGGGCTGCGTATTCAAAAACAGTGATATGTAAACAGGCAGAATACGGCGCTGCGGTCGGCAACGTCTATATAACACAACACATGTCTGGCGCAGTTTTTAGATCGGTTACTGCTGCTATAACGGCAGGTATCAAGATTTAAGTGAGTTTCAACATGGTGTTATAGTCGGCGCACGAGTTATGGGACACAGCATCTCCGAGGTAGCGATGAAGTTTGGAACTTCCTGTGCGACCATTTCACTAGTGTACCGTGAATATCGGGTATCCCTTCAACATCAAATCTCCGACATCGCTGCGTCCGAAAAAAGATCCTGGAAGAACGGGACCAACGACGACTGAAGACAACCGTTCAACGTGACAGAAGTGCAACATTTCCGCAAATTGCTGCAGATTTCAATGCTGGGCCATCAACAAGAGTCAGCGTGCGAACCATTCAACGAAACATCATCGATATGGGCTTTCGGAACCGAAGGCCCACTCGTGTACCCTTGATGACTGCACGACACAAAGCTTTACGCCTCACGTGAGCCCGTCAACACCGCCATTGGACTGTTGATGACTGGAAACATATTGCCTCGTCGGACGAGTCTCGTTTCAAATTGTATCGAGCGGATGGATGTACACGGATATGGAGACAACTTCATGAATCCATGGACTCTGGTGTCAGCAGGGGACTTTCATGCTGGTGGAGGCTCTGTAATTGTGTGGGGAGCGTGCAGTTGATGTGATACGGGGCCCCTGATACGTCTAGATACGACTCTAACACGTGACACGTACATAAGCATCCTATCTGATCACCTGCATCCATTCATGTCCGTAGTGCATTCCGACGGACGTGGGTAGTTCCAGCAGGTCACTGCGACACCCCACACGTTCAGAATTGCTACAGAGTGGCCCCAGGAACACTCTTCTGAATTTAAATACTTCCGCTGGCCGCCAGACTTCCCAGACATTAACACTGCTGACCGTATCTGGGATGCCTTGCCACGTGCTGTTCAGAAGAAATCTCCACCCTCTCGTACTCTTATGGATTTATGGACAGCCGTGCAGGATTCATGGTGTCAGTTCCCTCCAGCACTACCTTAGACATTAGTTGAGTCCATGCCACGTCGTGGTGCGACACTTCTACTTGATCGCGGGGGTCCTACACGATATTAGGCAGGTGTACCAGTTACTTTGGCTCTTCAGTGTATAATAAATTTTCTTGGGACGGAAAAGCTAGCGTCCACGAATCAGCGTGGTTTCAGGAAGCATTGTTCGTGCGAAACTCAGCTTGCCTTTTCTCGTATTACATCCTGAAAACCATGGATGAAGAACAAAAGGTAAATTCCATATTCATTGATTTCCGAAAAACACTGAACGCTGTGCTCCACAGCAGACTGTTAACGAAGGTACGAGCGTATTGAATAGGTTGCCAGATATGTGAATTTCCCGAAGACTTCTTAAGCAACAGAACCCAGTACGTTGTCCTCGATGATGAGTGTTCACCAGAGGCAAGGGTATCGTCAGGAGTGCCCTACGGATGTCTGATAGGACCGCTGCTATTTTCATTATGCATAAATGATGCAGCGGGCAGAGTGAGCAGCAATTTGCGGCTGATTACTGATGATGCTGTGGTGTCCGGGAAGCTTTTGTCGTTAACTGACTGTAAGAGTATACAAGATGTCTTAGACAAAATTTCTAGTTGGTGTGATGAATGGCAGCTAGCTCTGAATGAAGAAAAATGCAAGTTAATGCAGGTGAGTAGGAAAATATACCTGTAATTTTCGAGTACAATATTAGTAGTGTGCACTTCGATTAAATATCTAGGCGAAAGGTTGCAGTGCGATATGGAATGGAATGAGCACGTAGGGCTTGTGGTAGGAAAGTGTGGTTCATCTGTAACGGAGACCGAATATAGGAGGCCAGTGCGACATAATCTAGAGCACTGTTCTGTAAGGTGGCTATAATTTCGCACCTTACAAGCACTCATCCACATTTGGTATTATTTGATAGGTAGTACAGCGTACATATGAATATATAGAGGAGACTGACATTCTCACGTACGTCTTGCAAATAATTGTTAACGCTTATTGCATGAAAGGTGACAGAGTATCTTTATTATCATACTAGCAGAGATTGGAACGACAGTGAAGATGAAACGGCAGATGGGACTCAAGCCCTGGGTGGAAGGCCCACACAGGTGTGTTGGTCCCGCTTAAAAACAGGAAATAGCAAGACGGACGTCGTAGCACCTAAGAACTGGAGCACAATAGAGTCGTGACGGGCCGATATTGTAGCCGAACCGGAGGGATTATACTTCGGAAACTACGAAAATCTTGGACACAGGTGAGATGAACGAGGAAGCGGCACCTCGGAAACCACTCAGGCTGGGTTATTTCCAAGGATTCTTACTCACAAGCGTACCATTGTACGAGTATAGGTTTTTCCTCGCAAACGTTCCGCGCTGGACGATAAAAGACTATGATATGGTTGATCGGCGTTCGGAAGATTCTGTAGAGAAGGAGAATATTCCGTGGTTTCGGAAATATGATTCGCTTTCGGAATTACGATGGTGGGAAGCCAAGCCTTGCTCGGAAGCCAGTGCTGGAGAGACGGAGTCTTCCATTGTGAGCGCCCGTGTGTGACGGTCGCTCGATGTCAACTTTTGTTGGTACAGGCGGACTTGCTGTCTTTGCTCTCAGGAGAGTTTATAGTTAGAACAGTTAGGCACTGTACTGTTGCGAACTTATACGATTCTGGACTTCACCTCCGGGTTGGAAGTCGTCGTTGAGCACGCAGCGTTCAGTAATTGAGGGCACTCCTTCTGCCTATACTTACGTTGAGAATTTATCTGAACTCCGTCCTGTAGAACACAGAGAGGAGAAGACAGTATTGGAGTATATTAGTCAGAGGACCGCCTTCTGCCGTCCTAGTGTTTGAAAGAGTTTTATTTTGTGGCTGGCATTCTTCCATCGTTGCAGACGAGTACGAGGACCAGCACGCCAACGCACCAGACGCAGTACATACGGTGATAACGCAAATTGCTCCGGATTATTAGGGCTATAAAGCTAAACAGCCGTGATCACGTTAGTGTATTCCCACTGAGGTTCCAGCCAACCGTAGATCATCTATGAAAGTAGTGTCTTCTAGTGTTTGGTACGTAGATGATGTCAGTCATTTCACGTTAGTGATATTAGATCGTGCAGTCATAATACGGGGCAGAGTTGGGCAACTGATTAGTAATTTTACTAAGGAACTGTAAACTTTGTAATATAAAGTTTTTTTTTAAAAATGTACAATAAAATATAAGCAGGAACAACATTTATCATTTAGTAGTTTTAGTTGCCTTCATCATTCATTTATGTTTAGATTGTAATTTATAGAATAAAGAGACTACTTCAGGGTGTAGTCAGACAGGGCCAAATCTTCATTTCTGCGCTTATTATTTTTTTCGTTGCGCACATTCATTTTACACCCGCCTGGAGTAGCATCTTGGAGTTCGAGTACTTGGGATCCGCAGTAGGTTTCACTATAGGAAAGCATCGAAGGAATTCAGAGGCGGGCTGTTAGATTTGTTGTCGGTAGGTTCGAACAACAAGCAGGTCCACTCTGCCGTGGCAAGAGTGGAGCGGGGTGTGCGGCGTCGAACGCTGTTTCCTCGGCAGCGTGCAGCACAAACCTTTTCCGACGATACGGAAGTGTCCTGGCGGCAATCTTTTCGGGAGGCGAGTGCAGCCGGCAGGAACAGCGTGTAGCAGGTCGCGCACGTGCCACACAAACGAGTTTGTGTTTCTCGAGCGTGCAGCGAGTGGCGAGCCGTGGCCTTTGAAGAAATTATCATAGCCTAGTGAAAGGAGGATACGGAGTGAAATAGCGATGAAGCTTAAAATTGACGGCAAACATATATTATCATTGTGTCATACTGTTCTGACAAAATTAATTCATTAACATGTCTCGCAATTTTCTTGCCACTAGTGATGTTACATGTAATTGTTTGCCGGCCGTGGTGGCCGAGCGGTTCTAGGTGCTACAGCCTGGAACCGCGCTGCCGCTACGGTCGCAGGTTCGAATCCTGCCTCGGGCATGGATGTGTCTGATGTCCTTAGGTTAGTTAGGTTTAATTAGTTCTAAGTTCTAGGGGACTGATGACCTTAGAAGTTAAGTCCCATAGTGCTCAGAACCATTTGAACCATACATGAAGGTAAATACCAGTTTTCCCTTTGGTGATACAGTTGAATGGAAATTGGTGTAGGGTACTCTCATGCGTGCATCGATCTTTTTCAAAACGTAATCAAATTTAGACACAGACTTTCTTGCGCATTCATGGAATTTATCAGGATGTAGTCGCAAACTGTCACACAGTCTGTTAAACTCTCCAAACAATTCTCTCTGTTTTATTAAAATAATTCGACCTTTCTTTACCATGAATAAGCCGACTTTCAGAAATTTATGCCATTCCAGTATCAAATCGGGTAGTAATGCATCCGATTCTATTGTTTGTCTGCACGACCAAGATCTACCTCACAACCTTGTTTTTGCGGTTTTAAAGAAACAGTTTCGAAAAAGTATTTGTAGCCTCACTGTGTAGTTTTATAATAAACTGTCGCTCCATTTTCACCTATAATCATTAATTTTCTACAATTTCTGTTTTGGTTTGTCAAAAGAAGCTAAATTTGGCATCGCATCTAGATGAATAAACTCTATGCGTTACTCAAAATTCGTCACTAATGACACTTACGAAGAAAAAAGTTAAGTTTAAAAAGGCAGATGGTAATAAATCGTCAATTCTGCTAGAAATCCAGGGGACTCCTGTAACCCAGTGTATCATTAATAATTAACAGCTGGGACTGAAACTTACAAAACGATTTTAACTATAAACTTCATTTATCTTTCACATGTGAAGAAGTACAGCAAACTGCGTACCATCTTTCCGTTCCTACCCTGTACAGAGTAATTCTTCTTAGCAGAAATATTTTTTTAATTCTCTAATGATATTGACGTTGACGAATAGTTGGCAAGGTTACGAAAGAATTTTATTGGGTCAGTTCTACTCTGCAGCAAAAATACAGCATTGTTCTATTAGAAAAAAAATCAAATTTGATGCCCGTTTATTTGTGGATAACAAGGTTACGAAAGAATGATAGTCATTACCTAATGAACCGCTTGAGACTACTCATTAATGGTAAAATCATTACGATATCGACCTTTTCCGCAATTGGTAAACGGTCCATTTTAACACGGGTAATGTATCACGAAGCAAATACCGTCCGCACTGGCGGAATGTTACGTGATACCACGTACTTATACGTTTGTGACTATTACAGTGCCATCTATCACAAAGCGAGAAAACATTCATACTTCTTTACGTACCACACGAATATGTAATAAAAATGGGGGTTCCTGTTTTTAAAAAACGCAGTTGATATCCGTTTGACCTATGGCAGCGGCCGGCTGCTCAGCTCTAGTTGACGCCGCGCGGGATTAGCCGAGGAGTCTGAGGCGCTACAGTCATGGACTGTACGGTGGTCCTGGCGGAGGTTCGAGTCCTCCCTCGGGCATGGGTGTGTGTGTTTGTCCTTAGGATAATTTAGTTTAAGTAGTGTGTAAGCTTAGCTACTGATGACCTTAGCAGTTAAGTCCCATAAGATTTCACACACATTTTGAACCTTTTTTTCTTTTTTTTTTTGACCTATGGCAGTGCCATCTAGCGGGCCAACCATAGTGCCATCTGGTTTCCCCCTTCAAGCTAGACGAGTTTCGTTCTTTGTAGTTTTTTCGTTTGATGTTTATTTCGTGAGATATTTGGCCCGGTTACTATCAATGACCACCCTGTATATTCAAGAGAAAGAGGTTTCCATGATACGTAGAGTTGTTGGATGCCCTCCTGAGTGGTATCGTGCCAAATTTTGTCCGACTGTGGCGTTCGAGCGTCAAAATCTCGTTTTGGTTGGAGGGCCCTGCCTATAATGCTCCAAACGGTCTCAATTGGGGAGAAATCCGGCGACCTTTCTGGCCACGGTAGAGTTTGGCAGGCACGAAGACGAGCAGTAGGAACTCTCGCAGTGTGCGGGCGGCCATTACTTCGCTGAACCATCCTGGGATTTCGACAATCTAATGCGCCAATTGGAAAGAATTTGGAACGATATTCCTTAGGAGAACATCCAACAACTCTTTCAAATTGCATAAGGGCCAGAGGTGGAACAAAGGGTCATTTGCTTGCTCAATTTGCGAAGCTCCTTCTCTTGAATAAATCATCCAGTTTTTCTGAAATTGTTATCAGTTGTTTGTCTGTAAATGTACATCACAATACCGATTTCCGTCCCATTCGGATAACTCCTTCGTGGTGTGTCGTCGTTCTTTGTCTCAAAGTGTATTACGGAGAGTCTTCAGGAACACGAACGGGAATTCCTGGAGTGAATCCGACGTTCTTTTCGAGGAAGACTGTTGAGAAAATATAGAGAACCGGCACTTGAAGCTGATTGCAGAACAATTCTACTGCCACCAACTTACATTTCACGTAAGGACCACGAAGATAAGATAAAGTAGGGCTCACACAGAGGCGCATAGACACTCGTTTTTCCTTCGCACTGTTTGCGAATGGAAAAGGAAACTAAATGGTTGGTAGTGGTATAGGACACCATCCGCCATGCACCGTACGGTGGCCTGCGGAGTATGTATGTAGATACGTAGATAGAGTGACACTTTGATGATGATCCAGCAAAAACTGCGGGAAGTCTGTCCACACTCGAGGGAGGAAACTGAGTTTCTATCCAGCTACAGTTATCATCTTGAGTGTGAAACGTCCCCTTATAAAAATTATAAATGACTGTGCTGATAAACCTCTTACGTTTATCTGATATTCAAACAGCTGAGCAAAACTAAACGTACTCAGACATTTCTCTCTTCACTTATTCTGATCATCACTAAACTGACACACAATACTTTTTTTTTAGCGCAACGCAACCTGACTTTCAATAATCCCTACACAGGAATGGCCCTGACTAACAATAACCTTTACCCTTCATGAATCACTTACCTCACAAAAATCTTTGTTACTCGAACTACTGCAATACAGCGAGTGCCAATACTGCCAGCTAATTAAAAGATTCTAACCACTGAAGGCACTAACTACTGATAGGCCTAGTTAGCAAATGAAAGATTTTAATAGAGA
Source organism: Schistocerca americana (assembly GCF_021461395.2). Taxonomy (NCBI): domain Eukaryota; kingdom Metazoa; phylum Arthropoda; class Insecta; order Orthoptera; family Acrididae; genus Schistocerca; species Schistocerca americana. The sequence continues at coordinate 357,140,196 of NC_060130.1, forward strand.
ACAAACAATGTATTTACCTTAATAGTGTTCAAAAGTCATAATATATATATCAGTTCTGACATCCAGTCTTGCAAATCTCCTTTTTCTGACGGACACACGTCAAGATTGTCCGCTCTCAAAACTCTGCCATCTCTCTCCCCACATCCACCACTGCTGGCGGCTAACCTCCGACTGCGCAACGCTACGCGCTGTTCACATCCAACTTCGCAACACTACAATAGTGAATATTCCAACAATGCCAACCAGCCACAGACTGCACACAGCACAGTCAGTGATCTTCATACAGAGCGCTACGTGGCGTTACCAATATAAAAACCTTAACAGCCTACTTACAAGTGTTCTCCATCTTAGTAAAGAAAAAGTTCTGTAGAGTTTGTCTCTAGTAGTAGCAACGAGTAATAGTTCATATTTTGTGTGTGTCAGAATATAAAGAGGAACAAGCGCTTCCTCACACTTGTCCCCTTATTGTGCATAAATGCTTATAGACGCAACAAGTAATAGCTGATATTTTTTGTGTGTCAGCATATAAAGAGGACTGCCACGCGCTCAAGATCCAAGAGTTGCTGGAAGGGCCTAACACACAGAGTGGTAGGGTGTACACAATGATCTGCAAAGATACAAAGCCACTGTAAGACACCTCTCAACTATTGGGAATAATCATTATTATTAATTGTATAGCAATTACTCGTCACTCTAGCAATACAAATTTATTGGCAATGAAATTGTTCTTAAATTGAGTCCTGAAGTGTTTACATCCTTATTCACTTCCTAAATGGTTCAAATGGCTCTGAGCACTATGGGACTTAACATCTGAGGTCATTAGCCCCCTAGAACTTAGAACTACTTAAACCTAACTAACTTAAGGACATCACACACATCCACGCCCGAGGCAGGATTCGAACCTGCGACCGTAGCGGTCGCTCGGTTCCAGACTGAAGCGCCTAGAACCGCTAGGCCACAGCGGCCGGCTATTTCACTTCCTACGAAGACAACAACTTCTTCTCGCTATTCCAAAATTAGTTTGTGTTACGCCCCCTCGGATACTTCCTTCCTCTCCCTCCGTTAAAGATAAATTAGCAGTCCTCAGGCCACAATGTTGCCAAGGTCCTGATTGCGCCACGCAGGCCACACGTTCGTACAAAGCTGGCCATACGACCTGCGCGTGGAGCGACAGTTCGTTACGCGACCTAATTACGCCATATTCGTCAGAGGAAACTGTAATTGACTGAATGGACTAAGTTCCTAGACTTCTCGACTTGGGAAATTGTTTATACACTCCTGGAAATTGAATTAAGAACACCGTGAATTCATTGTCCCAGGACGGGGAAACTTTATTGACACATTCCTGGGGTCAGATACATCTCATGATCACACTGACAGAACCACAGGCACATAGACACAGGCAACAGAGCATGCACAATGTCGGCACTAGTACAGTGTATATCCACCTTTCGCAGCAATGCAGGCTGCTATTCTCCCATGGAGACGATCGTAGAGATGCTGAATGTAGTCCTATGGAACGGCTTGCCATGCCATTTCCACCTGGCGCCTCAGTTGGACCAGCGTTCGTGCTGGACGTGCAGACCGCGTGAGACGACGCTTCATCCAGTCCCAAACATGCTCAATGGGGGACAGATCCGGAGATCTTGCTGGCCAGGGTAGTTGACGTACACCTTCTAGAGCACGTTGTGTGGCACGGGATACATGCGGACGTGCATTGTCCAGTTGGAACAGCAAGTTCCCTTGCCGGTCTAGGAATGGTAGAACGATGGGTTCGATGACGGTTTCGATGTACCGTGCACTATTCAGTGTCCCCTCGACGATCACCAGTGGTGTACGGCCAGTGTAGGAGATCGCTCCCCACACCATGATGCCGGGTGTTGGCCCTGTGTGCCTCGGTCGTATGCAGTCGTGATTGTGGCGCTCACCTGCACGGCGCCAAACACGCATACGACCATCATTGGCACCAGGGCAGAAGCGACTCTCATCGCTGAAGACGACACGTCTCCATTCGTCCCTCCATTCACGCCTGTCGCGACACCACTGGAGGCGGGCTGCACGATGTTGGGGCGTGAGCGGAAGACGGCCTAACGGTGTGCGGGACCGTAGCCCAGCTTCATGGAGACGGTTGCGAATGGTCCTCGCCGATACCCCAGGAGCAACAGTGTCCCAAATTTGCTGGGAAGTGGCGGTGCGGTCCCCTACGGCACTGCGTAGGATCCTACGGTCTTGGCGTGCATCCGTGCGTCGCTGCGGTCCGGTCCCAGGTCGACGGGCACGTGCACCTTCCGCCGACCACTGGCGACAACATCGATGTACTGTGGAGACCTCACGCCCCACGTGTTGAGAAATTCGGCGGTACGTCCACCCGGCCTCCCGCATGCCCACTATACGCCCTCGCTCAAAGTCCGTCAACTGCACATACGGTTCACGTCCACGCTGTCGCGGCATGCTACCAGTGTTAAAGACTGCTCCGTATGCCACGGCAAACTGGCTCACACTGACGGCGGCGGTGCACAAATGCTGCGCAGCTAGCGCCATTCGACGGCCAACACCGCGGTTCCTGGTGTGTCCGCTGTGCCGTGCGTGTGATCATTGCTTGTACAGCCCTCTCGCAGTGTCCGGAGCAAGTATGTTGGGTCTGACACACCGGTGTCAATGTGTTCTTTTTTCCATTTCCAGGAGTGTAGAAGGACTGCCAATATCCCTTTGACCCGAGGGACGACGCTGAAGAGTCGTAACACTTCCTCCACTGATACGAAACATGTAATACTCTTATTGTTGCTCAGAAGATCACACAGAACCCACCATTGTCCCACACAGTAAAAAGCACTTGCTGTCACCACTTTCGCATATTGGTGTTCCATAAAACAACTAGTTTTGTGTGACAGTCTGACTCTCTCAAACTTTTCAGCTATTATTCAAAGACATTTATCTATGGATAATAGGACTCACTTCGAGACTGAGCTCATAATACTGCGCATCAAATACCTAAGCCTAACATCAACTGAGATCAATCACGGAATTATACATTACACAACATTACGCAACGGTGCACACAGTGTTAACCACTGAAGAAATAATTAATCATCCAATTTTAATTCGTGGTATTAAACATTATAAAACCATGCACAATGTATTGTACACAACACTAATCATTGAAGAAATAGTTAGCCGGCCGGAGTGGCCGAGCGGTTCTAGGCGCTACAGTCTGGAATCGCGGGACCCCTACGACCGCATGTTCGAATCCTGCCTCGGGCATGGATGTTTGTGATGTCCTTAGGTTAGTTCGGTTTAAGTAGTTCTAAGTTCTAGGGGACAGATGACCTCAGAAGTTAACTTCCGTAGTGCTCAGAGCCATTTTAACCAATTTTGAAGAAATAGTTATTCATTACGGCCCATCAGATGCAACTAACTATAGCGCCACGAATTACAAATGAATTACTTCACAGTTATTTGACAGGAAACGAATAGTAGATAATATTTCTAGTGGTGTGGATCTCTCCCTAATCTGTTTTCACTGTTCGTGTCTGATCTCGTGCAGCTCACGTTGTAACTGTCATGTGGAACAAGAGGACATTTTTCCACTTAACTCTGATCTTGTTAGCAGAAGGTCTGTCGCTGCGACAGTAGACTGAGGCCGTGCAATACTTTGTGAAAAAATGTTCGTGCTACGGATCAGCTCCATCCTGACAATACGTGGCACACACAGGAACAAAGAGATTCAGGTACATACGGAATTCTCATACTCGAAATAAGTTCGAGAAATTCGTTTTGATAATGAAAATGCCAGAGCTCGCTGAAAACTATGCCTCCGAATTTTTTATCCTGTTCTCAATATCGATTGAGGTATTACATGTCATGCATATTATTCGGTTGACTATCCAAGCTGGAACCCTCTGCCGCTAGAGGGCTCCGAATTGTAACACGTAACATGGCCGTGTGTAACGTAACTACGTCGGTGCGTGAGAAACGGCGTGATGTAATGGAGTTTGTTAACTGTCCGCACAGGGATCACCGTCGCTTTCAGCATTAAAATGCCAGAAAGCACACCACTGTTGCGACATCTGAAAGAAACTGACGCCTTGCGTTCTCTGTCATCGATCATCCTCCATACGGTCCCGACTTGGCCACACCTGCCGGCCTGAGTGGCCGAGCGGTTCTAGGCACTACAGTGCGGAACCGCGCGACCGCTACGGTCGCAGGTTCGAATCCTGCCTCGGGCATGGATGTGTGTGGTGTCCTTAGGTTAGTTAGGTTTAAGTAGTTCTAAGTTCTAGGGTTCTGATGACTTCAGCAGTTAAGTCCTATAGTTCTCAGAGCCATTTGAACCATTTTTTTTGGCCCCATCTGATTTTCATTTATTTCCGAAACTTAAAGAACACCTTTAATAGCGATAAGCGGTGCAAGCAGAAGTAAGGTTGTGGCTCTATGAACGAGGTCAAACATTCTACAGTGACGATACCAACAAACTGGTCCATCATTGGGAGAAATGTGTTCGTCAGTGTGTGACTATGTTGGGGAATAAATATGTGGACATGAAGAATAAAGACGTAGAATGTTATTAAAGTTTGTTTTATTTAAAAAAAGCTTTATGGCTTTTTCATAAATTATTCTGAGGCATTGCTTTTCAGCACGTCCTCGTATATTCCGAAATTCAACACAGAAAAAACAGAAACAGAATTAACGAATGATGGTTTAACCAAAATTACACTAGAATCATGGATCATATAGAGACACATGTCTCCACAATTTCCTGTTCCGCAGTAACACGGAATGACCGCGTATTTGTTATAGGATCTATGATCACTGCAAAAACATTTAGCGGATACACAAAGGATACAGACACACAATTACTGTCCCCAAATTTCGGGTTCTGCCGACGTACGTGGGTGATGAACAGATTCTGTTTTTCCACGATTACCAGATGAAATTATACAGAGACAGACTTGAAAGCAACGAGAATTTCGCAAGCATTCTGAAAGACCATCCATTTCCATCGAGATTACGCTTTCCTAGGCTTCGTTAGTCGTAGGTTGATGGGACATTAATCAGCACGAGATGCACAAGATTCCAAATTACAATAACACTACACTTTCCGAAGTGGCACAGGTATACGTAACACATCGGCTAAATGGCTATATAGTCATATCAGTAATGCGGCCTCAGTAATGGCACAAATGAATAAATAAATAAACTGATCATTGACTTGACACATCTAAACACAAAACATTATTGAAACTACTTTTAAAGTAATTTTGTAGTGCAAAACGCTAACATAAAGAATGAGCAAGATAATGTGGAACAATCAACTTAGGCGAAGACCACGAGGGGTTCGAAGAAACACAAGCAAGGCAATGGACTGCATTTGTTAAATTTTATAAATCCGATACCAAGCATTATTAAAAGCATTTATGTGAGAGTAGACTGCTGACTGAAAAACATGAAATAAGAAGTGAATTCTCCTCTGTTCCGCAAGTGCAGTTAGCAAGTGCCGAAATCAGCAAATCTCCACGCCGTGATAAGACGCCGTCCGCACTCTGTCGCGACCCCGAAAGCAGTATGAATCATCCTGTTGTTTAACTTTCCGCTCGCTACCTGCCTAAGCTCTCCAAAACACCTTTTCTTAAGTACTGGTACGCTTCTGGGACTCTGGTAGAGCAACATTATCTTTGCCCAGACCCTCTGCAATATGCACGTGGGAAATGAAATATATTTACTTGAAATTCAAGCTCTTTTTTGTTTACGAACTTAATTTGACACGAACACTGACACGACAATTTTTAAAACAGACACGAATGATTATACAAATTATGAAACTTCCGCGATTTTATACTGAAAGTAAGTCAGTATCTGACTCTAGGTACCTTTACCAATAACTCGTCCAATTAGCCACTAAACGTGATCCGCAGTTGTATAAAACTATTACTACCGCTACCTTTTCTCCAATTTCGAGCACAGAAACAATATGGCTTATTCAATAATTTTAAACACAGCGTCATTGGAACTACAGTGAATGATTATCATAAAAACGATCTTAAAACAGTCCAAGTCGCTTTTTCTTTACATTTGACGACCAGTTTCTGTTAAATAGCTCCCTTCATACCAACAGTTAAAAATAAAAATAAACTGGGCGACAGAAATATATGTAAAATTACAATGCAATGAAGAATTAAAATACGGAGATAAGCCTTCCTATGACCATGGTAATGTGGCAGCATTCTTAACTTTGATGAAGTAATATTTTACGTTAAGTAAGCAACAGAGAATGAGCTTATCCTGTGTGTAATAATTAATATAGAAAACTGACACGGGTTACAGTATGATTGTAACGCTATGAAGAGGTGCAGTGTCGAACAAACGCTTGTAATCGATGTTTGGATTTAAAAAATCCGTTAAAGGATACCTCTGAATTAACGCACACTACATGATCAAGTGTTATTCAGGGACCTCGGAGCTGGGATTGGTCAAAGATTAACAAACATTAATAACAACAATTCCGTTATTCGATACTACACAGTCAAAACA